>NC_090436.1:772352504-774852504 GCF_031143425.1 Pleurodeles waltl
TTGGAGAAACAGCACAGACTACCTGTGCCTGAGCGACCGGTATACCAGCCCGCTCAGTTCAATCTTCCTGCTGCTCTCATGCTTTATAATAGCATGAGAGCAGTGCTGGGATTGCACAGGGAGTATCTGAAGCTGCTGGGACTGTCAGAACAAGGAAGAGGAGTGTGAGGCAGCCAGCAGCACCAAGTACGTTTTTTTATTTTTATTAACTCAACTCTGGACCCCCCCCTTGCACCCTCACCCCGTGCGCTCCCCATACCTCCACCGTCCACCTCACTACCTTTAAAAAGCATTGGCTGCCACTGAGTAATGGCACCTTCATTCCAGGAGTATCTATTGGGGGCAACCATCTCTGAAACATGGAGGGGATAACTTTTGGACCCTGTCCCTAAGAAAGGCTTATGAACATGCCTGTCGAACTATCAACTGATCACACTCCTGAACACTTAATAGAAGTGGTATGCTAGCTTATTATATTGGGAGCTCGAAGCCTGCGTAGCAAAAAGAAAGCTGATCCCCCTGACTCAAAATGGCTGCCACATTGAAGATAACCTAATCTGCATCGTCACCTGATTAAAGCCACGAAGGCAGCCCAGGCAAGGGCCTCTATGCCGGGTTCATTGATTTACAAACAGCATTCGACAGTGTATCGCAACCAAAATTCTGGGCAAAACATAACACCTGGGGCATCCCACAAAATGTATTAAAACCCATCATTACCCTTTACTCTAACACATGGGTAAAGATAAAAGTTAGCACCGGATGGACTACTACGGGCAAAATCTGGACAAACAAAGGCCTGAAGCAAGATATGTCTAGCGCCAAAATATAAGTATGGAGTTAAGTTCGCGTCGGGTCTGGCTGAAAAAATAATGACGCAAATCCGGCACAAACATAGTATAAATATGCCCCATAGTACTTTTATGCTGAACTGATTTGATCAAATGACTATGGCCCTCATTATGACATTGGCCATGGTGACGGCTGCCAACATACAGCTGCAGTGGCAAATATCAGTTCTCCATATTATGACACACACACACCAATCCGACAGAATACTGCCACATACACAATTCCACCTGCCCAAAGGTCAGTGCTAAAGTTGCGGTACCAACACCCATATCGTTATGCCAAAAAAACAACGTCCACTACATCATGACCCACAAATCACCACGGTGGACACTCAATGGCAGGAAACCATTGGCAGTACACACCGGTGCGCTTAGAATGGACACAGGATACAAAACAACACAACATTGGCCAATACCAAAAACAGACACCTGACACTTGTACACACACCACACCCACATCACTATAAAACACACACCCACATTACACACAATCCTATACAAATACAAATCATTGCCACCAGACTGACACCAAGACCACTGCGACAGCTAGACACACACACACACGACATACACCCATACATCCCTCACAACACCCATGTCCCCACAAAGGCACTCCCGTTTCACAGATGAGGAGTTGAGGGTCATGGGGGAGGAAATAGTCAGGGTAGAGCGACAGCTGTTTGGAGCACAGGTACAGCAGATATCCATTGCCAGGAAGATGGAGCTATGGTGGAGAATCATGGACAGGGTGAACCCGTGAGACAGAATCCAAGAACAAGGGACGACAGCAGGAAGAGGTGGAACGACCTATGAGGGAAGGTACGTTCCACAGGAGCAAGGCACTAGCTCGCCATACAGAGGACTGGTGGTGGACCCCCACCTCCTCCCCCACATAGCATGGGAGGAGCAAGTCTTGGCATTACTACATCCTGAGGGACTCAATGGAGTTGCCGTAGGACTGGACACTGGTGAGTCAACATTTACTATTTATCACCCCCCATACCTGCATGCCATCACACCCCCTACCCTCACTCCCATCATTCCACTCCATCCCACACACTGCACCTACACATATGACTAATCACAATGCCCTGCCCTGCATGCAATACCAATGCATAGGCAGCCCTCCCAGCCCTGCATGGACACCCATCACTAAAGCATGCACAGCATAGGGGAACTAACAATCCCACAATACATCAATTTACACAATCCAAGATGGCAGGGAAACAGCAACAAGAGAGGGGAATCTAGGGATGTACAATATGTCACAGACATGAATCATAATACATCACTTACATCCCGCAGGTGTCCCAGCCAATGTCAGCGGAGAGGAGGTGCCACGACAAACCAGTCTCCCAACAGAAGATGCCCCCAGTGATGACAGTTACTCTGGACTTCAGGATCTGGATCAACAACCTGGCTCATCAGGGACCACCACTGGACAGTTGGTCACCCCAGCCCACTCACAGTCCACCACAGAGCCTTCCCATCAGTATCCAACACCACAGCATCCACCAAGCATCCCCAGGACATGTCAATCAGCAGTGTACCCACCTGTACAGGGACCCCAGTCTACACCTCACACCCAAAACAATCAGGGACCTGGGGTCAGTGGCAGTGGGCACACCGTTCAGGGGACAGAGGCAAAGGGCAACAGGGACACTGGGAGGACCGCTGTGTGCCAGAGGGAGGACAGGCCTAGGGAACCAACTCTCCAGGAGGCACTCACCAAGATCCTGGGTCCCTACCAACAATCCCAGGACACGTTGGGCCAGATCCTTGACAACATGCAGGAGAACAAGCGGCTGCAGGAGGAACACCATCAGGAGATCAGGGAGGACTTGCAGACTCTCAACACAACCATGATCTCCATAGCAGGGGTGCTGGCAGACATGGCCAAAATCATGAGGGACTCGACAGCACAGCAGCGGGCCCCTACCACTAGCCAGTCTATTGACCAGCCCACCACCTCAGCTGCAGCTAGAGGGCAGGAGGCCCTGCCACAGGACCCACAGGCCACCAGCACCCCTCCCCATGCAAAATATGAGCCACCCTGCAAATGGTCCCTGCGACCCATACAGAAGCCAGAGACACTTGTCAAGACCACCACCAGGAAATGAGAATCTCCTGATTGTCTCCCTTGTGTCCCACCCTGTCACCTTGTCCACTTTGAAATGCCTTTGCTCCCCTTCCTCTGGCCTCTTTTATACTGGGCTTGTGCTACAAACAGACTGGAACAACACCCCGGACTCTCCTCTACCATCCCCTCATTCCATTGCACTTTACCTTCAGTTTTATAGCACCACAATAAACACCCTTGAACACAACTTGACTGATTTTATGTGTTGAAAATGTGCACTTAGGGGAACAGTCACATCTGGTGCAAATGATATGGACACTGTGATGGCATACAATTAGTGACTTGTATCTGTCTGTAGTATTCACATCAGGACACTGTGTCATATCACCAACATCTGGAAAATGACAAGCCATACGTGACAGTAAGTTTAGATGCAAAGGAAGCGAATGCCATCATGCCACAGTCACAAAGATGTAATCAATATTCAGAGCAATGATCAGTCCCACTGTCTCACCTGTGTGTCATTGTAAGTATTGACGTACGGCTGATGTTCTGCTGTCCACATCCTCATCCTCTGCCTCCTCATCCTCACTGTCCTCAGAGTCCACTACTGCCACAGGGGCATCACCATTCTCCTCCTTCTGCAGAAAAGGCACATGCCGTCTGAGGGCCAGATTGTGAAATATGCAGCATGCAACTACTATCTGGCAGACCTTCTCAGGTGAATAGCACAGGGATCTACCTGTCAGATGCAGGCACCTGAACTTGGCCTTCAGGAGGCCGAAAGTCCTTTAAATTATTCTTCTGGTTCACCCGTGTGCCTCATTATAATGGTTCTCAGCCCCTGTTCTGACATTCCTCACAGGGGTCAAGATCCACAATAGGTTTGGGTAGCCAGAGTCACCTGCAAATAGTGAGGGACAAACTTTAGCCTTACACAATCCTATGGGGATAACACCTCAAGGCATACACTGACATACAGTGGGTGGGGACTCTGGCTCACCTATTAACCACACCCTGTGCCTCTGTAATTGGCCCACCACATTTGGGATGCTGCTATTCCTGAGGACAAAGGAGTCATGCACCAACCCAGGATACTTGGCAGTGACGTGAGAGATGTACCGGTCAGCCACGCACACCGTTTGCACATTTAGTGAGTGGAAACTCTTCGGATTCCCAAACACCTGTTCATTCTGGCAGGGGGGACTAATGCAATATGTGTACAGTCAATCGCACCAATAATATTGGGGATATGGCCCATTGCATAGAATCCTGCCTTAACAGTGGCCAAATCTTCGATCTAGGGGAAAACAATGTAGCTGCACATGTGCTTCACCAGGGCAGACAGAACCCTTGCCAGCACGATTGAGAACATTGGCTGTGACATTCCGGCTGCCAAGCCCACTGTCACTTGGAAAGTACACCCTTTAACACAACTTGACTGGTAGTATTTTATGTGTTGAAAATGTGCATTTAGGGGAACAGTCACATCTGGTGCAATTGATATGGACACTGTGATAGCATACAATTAATGACTTGTTTCTGTCTGTAGTAATCACATCAGGACACTGCTGCCATATCACCAACATCTGTAAAATGACAAGCCATATGTGACAGCAAGTTTAGATGCAAAGGAAGTGAATGCCATCATGCCACAGTCACACAGATGTAATCAATATTCAGAGCAATGATCAGTTCCACTGTTTCACCTGTGTGTCAATGGAAGCATAAACGTATGACTGATGTTCTGTTGTCCACATCCTCTGCCTCCTCAACCTCACTGTCCTCAGGGTCCACTGCTGCCACAGGGGCAACTCCAGTTCCTCCTTCTGCAGAAAAGGCACATGCTGTTTGAGGGCCAGGTTGTGCAACATGCAGCATGCCACTACTATCTGGCAGACCTTCCCGGGTGAATAGCACAGAGATCTACCTGTCAAATGGAGGCACCTGAACCTGGCCTTCAGGAGTTTCGCCCATGTGCCTCATTATAACGGTTCTCAGCCCCTGTTCTGACATTCCTCACAGGGGCAAAGAGCTACGATAGGTTTGGGTAGCCAGAGTTCCCTGCAAATAGTGAGGGACAAACTTTAGCTTTACACAATCCTAAGGGGATAACACCTCAAGGCATATACTGACATACAGTGGGGTGTGGGACTCTGGGTGGGGACTCTGGCTCACCTATTAGCCACACCCTGTGCCTCTGTAGTTGGCCCATCACATATGGGATATTGCTATTCCTCAGGACAAGGGCGTCATGCAACGACCCAGGATACTTGGTAGTGACGTGGGAGAAGTACTGGTCAGCCAGGCACATCATTTGCACATTCAGTGAGTGGAAACTCTTCTGATTCCTGAACACCTGTTCATTCTGGCGGGGGGGAACTAACACAATATGTGTACAGTCAATCACCCCAAAAATATTGGGGATATGGCCCATTTCATAGAATCCTGCCTTAACAGTGGCCAAATCTTGCACCTAGGGGAAAAGCATGTAGCTGCACATGTGCTTCACCAGGGCAGACAGAACCCTTGCCAGCACGATTGAGAACATTGGCTGTGACATTCCTGCTGCCAAGCCCACTGTCACTTGGAAAGAACACCCTTGAACACAAATTGACTGATAGTATTTTATGTGTTGAAAATGTGCATTTAGGGGAACAGTCACATCTGGTGCAAATGATATGGACACTGTGATAGCATACAATTAATGACTTGTTTCTGTCTGTAGTAATCACATCAGGACACTGTTTTCATATAACCAACATCTGTAAAATGACAAGCCATACGTGACAGTAAGTTTAGATGCAAAGGAAGTGAATGCCATCATGCTACAGTCACACAGATGTAATCAATATTCAGAGAAATTATCAGTTCCACTGTCTCACCTGTGTGTCATTAGAAGTATTGACGTATGACCGATGTTCTGTTCTCCACATCCTCATCCTCTGCCTCCTCATCCTCACTGTCTTCAGGGTCCACTGCTGCCACAGGGACATCTCCAGTCTCCTCCTCCTGCAGAAAAGGCACATGCCGTCTGAGGGCCAGGTTGTGCAACATGCAGCATGCCACTACTGTCGGGCAGACCTTCCCGGGTGAATAGCACAGGGATCCACCTGTGAGATGGAGGCACCTGAACTTGGCCTTTAGGAGTCCGAAGGTCCTTTCAATTATTCTTTTGGTTCACTCATGTGCATCATTATAACGGTTCTCTGCCCCTGTCCTGGCATTCCTCACAGGGGTCAGGAGCCATGATAGGTTTGGGTAGCCAGAGTCGTCTGCAAATAGTGAGGGACAAGGCATACACTGACATACAGTGGGTGGGGACTCTAGCTCATGTATTAGCCACACCCTGTGCCTCTGTAGTTGGCCCATCACATTTGGGATGCTTCTATTCTTCAGGACAAAGGTCTCATGCACCGACCCAGGATACTTGGCAGTGATGTGGGAGATGTACTGGTCAGCCAGGCACACCATTTGCACATTCAGTGAGTGGAAACTCTTCCGATTCCTGAACACCTGTTCATTCTGGCGGGGAGAAAGGACTAACGCAATGTGTGTACAGTCAATCACCCCAATAATATTGGGGATATGGCCCACTGCATAGAATTCTGCCTTACCAGTGGCCAAATATTCCTCCTGCGGGAAAACAATGTAGCTGCACATGTGCTTCACCAGGGCAGACAGAACCCTTGCCAGCACGACTGAGAACATTGGCTGTGACATTACTGCTGCCAAGCCCTCAGTCACTTGGAAAGAACCAGTTGGCCGGTAATGGAGCACTGAACCTGCACAAGAAGGGGGATCCCAGAGGGATGACAGATGGCTGATATCAGGTCAGGTTCCAATTGGGCACACAGTTCTGTCATTGTGGCCCTGTCCAGTCTATAGGTGGGTATAATGTGACTTTCCTCCAGCGTAGCCAAGTCCACAAGGGGTCTGTACACGGGGGTTTGTCTCCTGCTCCTATTCATCCACAGCGGTAGGTATCTAAGGGACACCAGAGTGAGTAGGCTGTCACAATTTAAACTATGGAACCACCACCTCTATACATATAGCATCACTGTGATGGGACAGTGGGAATGGCAATGGATGTGCTATTTTAGGCAATGACGCTGTTTTGGTTAATCTGATCATTGTTCACCACCATGAAATGGCGACTGCCTGTCCTTTATCTTGGGACAGGTGGAGGTGAGGTAACTCCACTGATGTTAGGCGTCATGGCAAAAGAAGATCTTGCACCATCATGTAATTCCTCATGGCTAATATGGGTCTTCATGGAGTACAGTGGCCAATGGGGATCTGCGACGGCGGTGACGGTATACACCGCCGCAGATGTGACCGCCATTTTATATCCAAATCCTCTCTTGTTTCCTGCCTTTCCACAGAACGACACCTACATTGTGTGTGCTGCTGTGACCTGTGTCTGCAACCTACCATGGCCTGTGTGACCGGGGAAAGGGACCCTGCCTTCACTTCGGAGGAGTTGGAGTGACTGGTGGATGGGGTACTACCCCAGTATGTATTGCTGTATGTGCCTCCAGACCAACAGGTAAGTACACCATGGGCACAATGCATGTGGGAAGGATGCATGGGGATGTGTATGCAAGCATTGGGTCATTGGGGGGATGTCTGGTGGTAGTGTACATGCTGGGCATCGGATGAAGTGTGTGCCAATGGTGATGGAAACGGGATTGGTGGGCCAGATGTGTGACAAGCTACATTGTATAGTTATGGTTTCTTCCTGTCTGTGTTTCCTCTGCAGGTCAGTGCCCATCAGAAGAAGGGATTGTGGTGTGCCATCGCCAAGGACATGTGGACCCTGGGGGTCTACAGCAGGCAGAGCACCCACTGCAGGAAAAGGTGGGAGGACCTGAGACGCAGGGCATGGAAGACCGCAGAGGCCCAGCTGGGGATGGCCTCCGAATGAGGAAGGGGTGCCTGTCGGAACCTGACCCCCCTGATTGCCTGCATACTGGTGGTGGCCTAGCCAGAGCTGGATGGGCGCTAGAGGGCATCACAGCAGCCACAAGGCGGTGAGTACAGTGGGCATTACTACAATAATTGGTAGGCGACATAGTATGTGGGTGCTGCATGTAACTTAGTGGATGCCCCTTACTGTCAGGTCAGAAATTGCAGGGTAATGGGTGTATGGTAAATGCAGGTAACCTAGCTTGTTTGCATTCCATGTCAGTCAGGGCTTTATGGGTCCCAGGAGGGGTGCAGTTAGCGGTGTTTGGCCCTCATCTTGATGTGGAACCTACTCAAATCAATGGCAGTGCAATGCATAGTGCTCAATCCTGATCCCTGTGTGTGATGTTGCTGTGTATGCCAACTGTGGTGTTGGTTCTGTGATTGATCCAGTGTTCCCTTTCCCTCCCCTTTTTTCCTTTTGTAATTCTGTCCGTGTGTGCATTAGCATCATCTGGCGGAGAAGCAGGGGCACCAGTGACAAAGGGAACTGCATCCCACCAGACCCAGGAGGCAGAGTCCACTGATGCAGAGGGAACCAGTGGAAAAGAGGGTGAGGGGAGCACCACGGCAGAGACAGGAGTTGACAACACTGATTCAGATACTTCCTCTGATGTTAGCTCCCTGGTGGTGGTGGACACCTCTGTGACCACCCCAGCTGCAGGTACAGCCGCCACCCCCGATACCAGCACCGCCCTCCCAGTAGCCCCTCAGCGAGTTGCCCGTACCCGTTCACTCAGGAGGGTGGGCATGTCCTTCACCCCAGGCACCTCAGGCTCTGCCCCAGTGAGCCCTGCTGCCCTGAATGAGGAGGCTATGGACCTCCTGAGATCCATCTATTGTAGGGCAGTCAACCATTGTGACTTCCATCCAGGGGCTGGCATCCCAGATGCAGCAATCCAATGTATTCCTGGAGGGCATCCACAATGGATTGGCAGCCCAACAGAGATCGATTCAGGCTCTGGTCTCCTCTCTGAAGGCAGCCATTGTCCCTGTTCCTACCATCCCCCTCCAACTACCACTTCCCAGGCCCAGTCTCCTGAACCCCAATCCATCCAATACACACATGCTGACAAGCATGCACACAAGACATCAAAGAGTGGCACAGTCAAACACAGGCACCACACTTCAGCCCACAAGCACTCATGCAAACACAAGACAGTTGCAGACACAACCACATACTCTGCCTCCACTGGTCCCCCTCCTCCTCCTCCACTTTCCTCGCAGTCCTGTCCACACTCACACATGCATGCACTGCTTCAACATCTACCACTAGCATCACCACACCAAGCAGCACACACACCTCCACAACATCCATCTATGTGTCCCCTGTGTCCTCTCCCACCCACTCTGTCCTCCCTCCTGAATGACACAAACGCAGGCACTCAGACACCCAACAGCCATCCACCTCACATCAGCACACTCCCCATGCACCTAGACCCTAGTCCAGCAGACATACACCTCCAACAACCACTCCCTCAACCTCCAATCCCATCCCTCATCATGACCCACCGTCCCCAAAAAACCTTTCCTTGCCCAACTTGACCTCTTCCCTCCCCCTCCACCCTCGTCCTGCCTGTAGAAGCAGGGTCCCAACGACCCAGCCCAGCACCTCAACCAAACAGTCTACATGGACAGTGGAAGCACCTCCTAGTTGTGGAGGCAAGACAATGAAGGATCCCACTCCAGCAGCCAGGAAGGTGAAGGATCCCACTCCACCAGGCAGGAAGGGGAAGGATCCCACTCCAACAGCCAGGAAGGGGAAGGATCCCACTCCAACAGCCAGGAAGGAGAATGATCCCACTCCAACAGCCAGGACAGAGAAGAAGCCCTCACCTCCTGTCATGAAAGTGAAGAAGCCCTCACCTCCAGCTGAGACACTGCAGCCCTAGCCTCCAATGGATGCTGCCCAGGAGGCACCTTCCACAGCTGAGACAAAGCAACCCTCACCTCCAACGGAGGCTACCCAGGAAGCCCCTTGCACAGCTGAGAGACATCAGCCCTCACATCCAGCAGAGGCTTGCAGGCTTTCACCACCAGTGGTCATGGAGCCCTCACCTCCAGCTGAGACTGTGCAGCCCTCACCTCCAGCAGCGGACATGTAGGCCACCCTCCAGGGACAGAATCAGTGGGTGAGTTCCCCACCTCAGAGACTGTGACCTTGCACTCCCCAGCATTGGGAAATGGGCACGGAGCCCCCTCCAGAACCAGTGGGAGAGTTCCCCACCTCAGTGACTGTTACCCTGCACTCCATTAGCAAAGGGAAATTGACATGGACCCCCCTTCCTGACTTTGGCTGAGGTGCCCCCCAACTCCCTTCCCCCTGAGGTGCCTGCCCATTTCAATAATGATGCCCCTGAACAGTTCTGTCAGGATGCTGTCAGAAAACGAGTTGGGCCTTGGACTGTGCCCTGTGGCCATGTGAGCCCTTAGTACTTTGGACTGGGCATTGGTCCTTTGTGGACAATTGTACATATTTGGTTTATGTATTTTTTTATTTCTTTATTGTTTTTATATGTTAAAATTACATATTGCAGAGTAATAGAACGTATGACCCACCTGGTCTCAATCAATATCAAGTCATAACAACAATCATAGGGGGGGACTGCTGGTAACACGAATCTTAGCACCCACATTTCAAATTCGGTAAATTGCAGTATAGCTCATAAGCATTCAGCACACTGCCCCCACACATCTATTCAATGCAGCCTAAAACCAGTTTAGAATCCCCACATCTGAAGGGAGTGTGTACCTGCTTTACTGTAGTCACGTATACAGTTCTGCAGCATGCTGAATTGATTGTGGACGATGCCAACTCTCCAACACTAATATCTGGGGAATCAAAGTGAAGTAAACGCCGGTATCAGCGGCGTGCATAGGTCTGCTAATATTAGCTCCCATGTGCCGCAAGAGGATACTTTTGCAGCCCCAACATTTCCTTGCGCTGGAGAGCTGTGCACTTTGCTCCCGCCGAGGTAGACAGTGAACATACCCATGCTTCATAGGCTGGTGGCTCAGAAGATTGCCATCAATGAGTTAAAAGACGTTTGGCCGCTACTAACCCCAGATCCAAAAAACAGGTTGTTGCGTTCAATTTTTTACCCCTAGGTAACAATCCCGGGACACATGTCTCCCACATCAATAGCAAGGGCCGGCCCACACAGTGCATCAATCGTGCATGGATTGAGGTCCAATAGTGACTCAGGGTGGGACATGAGCATATCATGTGTAGAAAGTCCACTCCCAGGCACTGAGATCACTGACAAGAGGCGTCCACACAGTTAAAATATCTATTGATCTTATAAGGGGTAAGGTATGCCCTTTGTGTGATATAATATTAAATGAGTCGAAAACGCATATTGCGAGGTACATACGTAGGGGATTCTAGTAGTGTCACCCACTCCCTGCCTGGGAAAGGTTCCCCCATCTCCCTCCCACTTCATTCAGAGGGCACACGCGGGCCAGTCGTATGGAGACGCAGAGAGTCTGCCATCCAGTGTATTAAATGCCCCCCTTCCCCAAAGACGTGTAGGTACTGTAGCGTGTAGTGCATACCAGGTTCTTCAGTGAGGTCACCCCACACTTGTTGTAAGGAATGTCTAAGGGAGTTGTACAACATAAATGTATCTAGATGCAGTCCAGTGGCCTCCACCAATTCGCCTTGAGTACCGAAATTGCCATCAGTGTATGGGTCCGCTAGTGTATATATTCCCACCGCATGGCAAGCTGCCAGCTCTGCAGCTGATGTGTCACATGCGCCATGTGGTGTCCTCAATAGTGGTATGGCTGGTGCACAGGGCATGGTGTCCCTAGTGAGATAACAGCATCTGCAGAAACGGTATGCTAGATTCAGTAATATGGCATCTGGCGCTGCGGATTTAGCACAGGGATGAAATAGGCGTAGCAGCTTATTCCGTGGCCATGATGGAAGATCCGTGGCCGTGTCTGCCAGCTGCTTCAAGGAGAGCAAACGGGCCACCCATTGCAACTGCACAGCCATATAGTAGCGTTCTAGATTCGGCAGCACTAAACCACCCTGTTTCAGTGGGCGATAAAGTTTAGAGAGGGCCACTCTGCAGCAGGACGTGTTCCAAATCAAATTACGCACTTCTCGTCTATAGATCGGAAAAGAGAGGCTGGAAGATAGAGAGGTAGAATGACAAAGTAGTCAAGGTAGTACTATCATTTTAACAAGGGACACCCTGCCCATGACTGTCAATGGCAATGTTTTCAAGAATGCCATCTGACGACGCAGGCTTGCTATGGCACATGTCAAGTTCCCATCAAATCTATCTGACTCTGCATGATATACCTGTATGCCTAGGTATCTGAATGTGGCAATCTGCCACGCTATCTCAGAAGGTATAGATATTTGGTTTAGAGACGTCTGAGGCGACAATGGGAAAATACAGGACTTGGTCCAATTAACTCAGCATTATGTTACCAGGAAAATTTGCCAGGTCTTTGATATACACCAGGAGGTCATCCACATAAAGAGAGACCTCATGTGTCCCATCTCCCAGTGGTATTCCCCAATCGCGTCCCCCCTTGCAGAGTGCAGCCTCCAGTGGTTCCACTGGAGGAGAGCAAAAAGTACGGGGGACAGTGGGCATCCCTGCTGAGTGCCTCTCATAACATGTATGGGGGACGACACCAAGCGTCCAATTCTGTTATGGGCCAATGGATATGTGTACAATAGCCTCACCAATTGTATAAAGCGAGGGCCAAAGCCATATTTCGGTAGGACTGCAAAAAGGCAAGGCCACTCCAGCGAGTCAAACGCCTTTTGAAGGTCAATCACCAAACAGCCGGCCCGTGGCCAATAGCAGGGAGCATACTGTAGTATGCGAAAGAATATACATGGATTGAGAGACGTTGTACGACTAGGCACAAAGTCATTCTGATCCTCATGGACCAAGGAGGGCACCAGCGGAGTCAGGAGCGCTGCAATCACCTTGGCCAATATTTTATAATCTGTGTTTAAAAGCGCCAATGGTCTAAAGGATTGCAGATCAGTGGGGTCCTTATGTGGCTTAAGAAGGGAGACTAACATGGTCCCTCATAACGTAGTAGGTAAGCACGCCAGCACCAAGGATTCCTCGTACAGAGCAGAGCAGCATCGGGGCCAGCAGGGTTGCGTAGGCTTTATAACATTCAGCTGGTATCCCATCCGGGCCAGGCGCCATGCCATTTGCAAGTGACTGAATGGCCTCCCGTATCTCGGACAGCAATAAAGGATCATCTAATTCCAGACACTGCTCAGCTGTGATCCAAGGCAGAGATACTCCTGTGAGGAACTGCTCAACATCCTGTAGGGGAGGGGGTGGGATAGAACTATATAGAGATTCATAATGAGCATGAAATGCTGCATGTATCGAATCCTGTGTGTATAATAAACCACCGGACAGTGTCAAACTAGATAGCACCAAACTAGGGGTAGTGTCCTGTCATATTAATTGGGCAAGCAGAGGGGATTGTGGTCAGAGTGAGTATGGCCCAAGTAATCAGTCTCCAAAACCGATTGAAGCAGAATGGCCGTGCAGAGTAATCTATCGAGTCGGACATGCAAACCATGCGGGCCGAGTAGAAGGAGTATACTCTGGCATCTGCATTATAATGTCGCCAAACGTCCGTCAATTGCCAGTGGTGCAGACAGGTTACAAGATAGTGGGCATTGGATATGGCAGTGGTGTGTGCTAATGGCGAGAAGGATCTGTCTAGGTACGTATTCAACAAGAAATAGAAAACTCCTCCAATCAGCCAGGGGATGTCACCCCAGTGGGCCAGTAGTCGACTGGGTTTGTTCAGAAAGATAGCCTGATATGCATTGGGAGCGTATACGTTACCAAGGAGAACTTGACGTCCGCTCAGTCAACCATGGACGAACTCATATCGGTCATCAGTGTCCGTGACCTGTTCTAACAGATGGAATCGAACCCCCTGCCGGATCCATATCAGTACTCCCCGTGCATAGGATGAATAATTTGTGGAGTATACTTGGCAGCGCCAATTACTTCTAAGTGTATCTACTTCTGAACTTGTTAGATGAGACTCTGTAACAGATAAATATGGGCACTATGTTGCTTCAAATAGGAGTATACAGCGTATTTGCGCGCAGAAGTGTGCATGCCATGTATATTCCATGTCACTACATTAATGCACGCCATCTTGCATATGACTAATAAACGGTGGTGCTAAACATAGTTGCCACACATCCGACAGAAGCCATGCGGTGTATAAAGGAGGTGAACAGTATATGGTAAGTGCCTTCATGTGTCGCCTAACACTGAACAGGGATGTGAGCAAATAACAACAGTCAACATATTGAAACCATGACATTAATGAACACCAAAAGAGTAGTACACCAGAACCCGTGACCGCCCAAACCAGGTATTAACAACTAAATTAATAGAAAGGTATCCTCACGGTAGGGGCAACCAGCTGAGGGTCTACCAAACACAGTAGCAAGTGGAGTCTAACCTATGCCACCTTGTAAAAGTACAGTGCATTCGGCTACAGAAGAGGCATTATACATTAATAACAATTGTGTATGTACAGAGAGATAGGTCATAGACTGACTGACAGTTGAACTCAAAGGAGAATGTCTGACATCTGCGGGGTGACATCTAGTGGATTATGGGAGCTGTGCATTGACGTTCACGTAACAGCAGAACTTTCTCCATCTGAGGGGTGGGAGCCCTGTGCTTCCAGGCTAGTGCACCGCTTTACATTCGAAAGTGCGTCCGCCTGCTGTAGTGCACTGCGTCGTTCCTGTATTCTCAGTTCTAGGTCAGGGACTTCAGGTAGGTTCCCCTCTTCTCACGCTCTCATCCTGCGCTGCCCCCGCGACGCCCTCATGCGGCACTGCCTCCTGGTAGCTCTGACTGCAATGAAGAAGTGGCACCACCATCGGAGATCTCAATCCAGTGCCATGTCTCCTCAGGGGTAGTAAAAAAGTGCATGGTGTCAGTGTGAGAAAGTAGCCTCTTTCTAGCCTTGTTACCCCCACTTTTGGCCTGTTTGTGAGTGTATGTCAGGGTGTTTTCACTGTCTCACTGGGATCCTGCTAGCCAGGGCCCAGTGCTCATAGTGAAAACCCTATGTTTTCAGTATGTTTGTTATGTGTCACTGGGACCCTGCTAGTCAGGACCCCAGTGCTCATAAGTCTGTGACCTATATGTAGGTGTTCCCTGTGTGATGCCTAACTGTCTCACTGAGGCTCTGCTAACCAGAACCTCAGTGGTTATGCTCTCTCATTTTCTTTCCAAATTGTCACTAACAGGCTAGTGACCAATTTCACCAATTTACATTGGCATACTGGAACACCCTTATAACTCCCTAGTATATGGTACTGAGGTACCCAGGGTATTGGGGTTCCAGGAGATCCCTATGGGCTGCAGCATTTCTTGTGCCACCCATAGGGAGATCTGACAATTCTTACACAGGCCTGCCTTTGCAGCCTGAGTGAAATAACGTCCACGTTATTTCACAGCCATTTACCACTGCACTTAAGTAACTTATAAGTCACCTATATGTCTAACCTTTACCTGGTAAAGGTTGGGTGCTAAGTTACTTAGTGTGTGGGCACCCTGGCACTAGCCAAGGTGCTCCCACATTGTTCAGGGCAAATTCCCCGGACTTTGTGAGTGCGGGGACACCATTACACGCGTGCACTATACATATGTCACGACATATGTATAGCGTCACAATGGTAACTCCGAACATGGCAATGTAACATGTCTAAGATCATGGAATTGTCACCCCTATGCCATTCTGGCATTGGGGAGACAATTCCATGATCCCCCGAGTCTCTAGCTCAGACCCGGGTACTGCCAAACTACCTTTCCCGGGGTTTCACGGCAGCTGCTGCTGCTGCAAACCCCTCAGACAGGTTTCTGCCCTCCTGGGGTCCAGCCAGGCTTGGCCCAGGACGGCAGAACAAAGGACTTCCTCAGAGAGAGGGTGTTACACCCTCTCCCTTTGGAAAAAGGTGTCAGGGCTAGGGAGGAGTAGCCTCCCCCAGCCTCTGGAAATGCTTTGAAGGGCACAGATGGTGCCCATCTCTGCATAAGCCAGTCTACACCGGTTCAGGGATCCCCCAGCCCTGCTCTGGCGTGAAACTTGACAAAGGAAAGGGGAGTGACCACTCCCCTGACCTGCACCTCCCCTGGGAGGTGCCCAGAGCTCCTCCAGTGTGCTCCAGACCTCTGCCATCTTGGAAACAGAGGTGCTGCTGGCACACTGGACTGCTCTGAGTGGTCAGTGCCAGCAGGTGACGTCAGAGACTCCTTCTGATAGGCTCCTTCAGGTGTTGCTAGCCTATCCTCTCTCCTAGGTAGCCAAACCTCCTTTTCTGGCTATTTAGGGTCTCTGCTTTGGGGAATTCCTTAGATAACGAATGCAAGAGCTCATCAGAGTTCCTCTGCATCCCTCTCTTCACCTTCTGCCAAGGAATCGACTGCTGACCGCGCTGGAAGCCTGCAAAACTGCAACAAAGTAGCAAAGACGACTACTGCGACCTTGTAACGCTGATCCTGCTGCCTTCTCGACTGTTTTCCTGGTGGTGCATGCTGTGGGGGTAGTCTGCCTCCTCTCTGCACTAGAAGCTCCGAAGAAATCTCCCGTGGGTCGACGGAATCTTCCCCCTGCAACCGCAGGCACCAAAGAACTGCATCACCTGTCCTCTGGTTCTCCTCTCAGCACGACGAGCGAGGTCCCTTGAACTCAGCAACTCTGTTCAAGTGACTCCCACAGTCCAGTGACTCTTCAGTCCAAGTTTGGTGGAGGTAAGTCCTTGCCTCCCCACGCTAGACTGCATTGCTGGGAACCGCGTGTTTTGCAGCTACTCCGGCTCCTGTGCACTCTTCCAGGATTTCCTTTGTGCACAGCCAAGCCTGGGTCCCCGGCACTCTAACCTGCAGTGCACAACCTCCTGAGTTGTCCTCCGGCGTCGTGGGACTCTCATTTGTGACTTCGGGTGAGCTCCGGTTCACTCCACTTTGTAGTGCCTGTTCCGCGGGTGCTGCTTGCTTCTGAGTGGGCTCTTTGTCTTGCTGGATGCCCCCTCTGTCTCCTTACGCAATTGACGACATCCTGGTCCCTCCTGGGCCACAGCAGCATCCAAAAACCCTAACCGCAACCTTTGCAGCTAGCAAGGCTTGTTGGTGGTCTTTCTGCACGAAAACACCTCTGCACGGCTCTTCACGATGTGGGACATCTATCCTCCAAATGGGAAGTTTCTAGCCCTTGTCGTTCTTGCAGAATCCACAGCTTCTACCATCCAGTGGCAGCTTCTTTGCACCCACAGCTGGCATTTCCTGGGCATCTGCCCACTCCCGACTTGATCGTGACTTTTGGACTTGGTCCACTGGTTCCACAGGTACTCTCGTCTGGAAATCCATTGTTGTTGCATTGCTGGTGTTTGTCTTTCCTGCAGAATTCCCCTATCACGACTTCTGTGCTCTTTGGGGAACTTAGGTGCACTTTGCACCCACTTTTCAGGGTCTTGGGGTGGGCTATTTTTCTAACCCTCACTGTTTTCTTACAGTCCCAGCGACCCTCTGCAAGGTCACATATGTTTGGGGTCCATTCATGGTTCACATTCCACTTCTAGAGTATATGGTTTGTGTTGCCCCTCTCCCTATGTGCCCCCATTGCATTCTATTTTGACTATGCATTGTTTGCACTGTTTTCTATTGCTATTACTGCATATTTTGGTATTGTGTACATATATCTTGTGTATATTTGCTATCCTCATACTGAGGGTACTCACTGAGATACTTTGGCATATTGTCATAAAAATAAAATACCTTTATTTTTAGTATATCTGTGTATTGTGTTTTCTTATGATATTGTGCATATGACACTAGTGGTACTGTAGGAGCTTCACTCGTCTCCTAGTTCAGCCTAAGCTGCTCTGCTAAGCTACCTTTTCTATCAGCCTAAGCTGCTAGACACCCCTCTACACTAATAAGGGATACGTGGGCCTGGTGCAAGGTGTAAGTACCCCTTGGTACTCACTACAAGCCAGTCCAGCCTCCTACAGTCAGCAGTCACTACACAGAGCTTAGCTATGAAGAGGAAAAAGACGCTTCACTGCGTGGAAGCTATTACGTTGCTTCTGCACAGCAACTGTGTAGTCGGGAAAGAACATCACTTTGGCGCTACCCACCTATACCTCTGTCATTGATCGGGTCTCCTTCAATACTACGTCTCTATCTCGGTAGTGAAGAAATCTCACCATCAGCGGTCGCGGATTAGCGCCCACTGGAGGTCGCTCGGTCCGCACCATGTGTGCTCGCTCAATGAGAAAAAGCAGGAGAGTGCGCCCAATGGGAGTGAAGTTCGTAGCCAGTTTTCCATATACTGCACAGGATCATGCCCCTCGTGCCCTCCGGCAGACCCACCAGTCGGACATTTGTTTCTGTGGGATCTGCCCTCCGCATCCTCCACATGCTGCTCCAGTACTCACACTCTGTCTGTTGGTGCCTTCAGAGAGGTTTGCAGGCTATGTGTTCTGTGCAGTAACATCTGGGCGTCTCATTCCACCAATGTCACTCTATCTGCCAACTTCCTATGGTCCACATGTAGGAGACTCAGATTAGAGGAGACCGTGTCTCTTTTAGACACCAAAGAGGTCTGTGTGTTATCAATGGCCAGCAGTACAGCATTTAATTTTTCCCCTAAGGCGCTGAGGTGATCTGTAGTATCCATGGTGGCTGTCGACTGCAGCGGGGACCCTCTGCGGTGAGGCATAGGTGGCAGCCCCCCAGTTCACTGGCGGCCCATGGCTGGTCACGTAAAGTCATCTGTGAGGTAATGGGACCTGTCTGTGCGCCTTGCGTTTTCCCCAGCAGTGAGCACCCCCATGGGGAGCCAGCTGTACAATGGTCAGGTCAGAGTCTTCGCGGCAGGAGCGCAGTACCTTTAAAAAGGGGCGGCCTAGGACACCTCGCAATATCTAGTGCCTCCAGCGCAGTACACCCGCTGCCAAAGGGTGTTCTGCAGCCCGGGATTAGCAGTGGTCAGGAGTAGTATCTGTTCAGTATGGCCTGTCTTACTATCCCATTGCGGTACCTGGCGCCAGGTCTCCTCACTTAGGCAATAGGGTCGGTTCAGTAATGGGCCCAGGCAGCACCACCAGCATCCAATCTCGGCATCACAGTCTCTGCACGTGTGGGGTCCGCACCGCAGCTTTGTCTCTTGAGAGCTGTCGCAGCAGGACCAGCCACGATTGCATCCGCCCCTCCTCCAGCCGGTGCAATCTCAGGGACCCTGGGACTATAAAGGGGTCCCCGCTTCCAGTCCTCACAACAGAGGCCGCACCCCCATTCCAGTGCACCCTGGGGAGTCACGGCCTTCACCCCCGGTGGGTGCTGCCCACCTCACCTGAGGAAAGCCGCACAGGTCACGCTTCATCCGGCTCTTGCGGCCCAGCCACCAGCACTCTGCACCACCACCGGTGTCCCTGGCACCGCTCCGGACAGCTGCGCAGTCTCAGAGCTGCCGTGGGTGCACCGCTGTCCGATCCGCTCCCCCGCAGTGCCATGGGACTTCTTGGCCACCTGCGGGTTATGAGGAGGATGTAGGTGTCAGCACTCAAGGCCACCACTCCACAGGGCCCCCGCCGCGTCTTCACCAGGCTAACTCTCCCCACACTGCAGCTGTTTTATTCAGGAGAAGTGGGTGTCAATTGTCCGCCATGCTGGCTCCTCAAGCCATGCCCCATTGCACATATCTGGTTCAAGTGGTGGCTTTTGCCTTGCTAATACATTTTTAGTACTTCTGGTCTCTAGTCCTTGTTTTATTATGCCGTGTGTCGTTTGCCATTGTTTTTCCTCTGCAACTGGTTGTGTGTATGGTGTGTGTGTGTCTGGTGTGTGTTGTGCGTGTGTGTCTCACTCTCCTTTTCCTCCCTCCCTTGTGTGCTAGGCGGCTGTACTCACCATCATCATCTTCGTCGGCGTTGGTGTTCTAGGTGGAGCATGGCATAGAAGAGCATCCGGAAGACTTGCTTTGCCAGTTCCATGGCGGAGTTCTTCTGTGTCTCTGATGGTGAGTCTTTGGTCTTCTGTGCAGTGTTTCCACCAGGCTTTTGATGGCGTTGGTTACACCCAGAAAATCGAGGCAGATTTCAAGGTCATGATATGGTGGGCGGTACCTTCTCTTCTGCCTGGCTGTTGATGGCTACCGCCGTGGTGAGTGGTGTTAACGCCCTGGCAGATGGTGTGGTACATTGACTGTCTATGGGAGTTATCACTGCCCTGGTCATAATTTGGCAGTAGTTACCGCCAGCCCGTTGGCGGTATTTCCACCATTTTATCACTCACCGCCAATGTCATAATGACCACCTAAGTGTTTTGCAGCTTTACAAAAACAGAACTAAAAAAATCAAACAAATCATGGCTATACCAGTAACACATTCAATACTACAATATAGACAATAAAACGACTTCCGCATCAAAAATTTCAAATAGAGGAGGTTGGATTTCCTCATCTACAAGAGCCTGACTGCAACAGAAACCCTCTTTTCAATCAGGTAGCATATTACTTGGAATTGCCATAGCAAAAAGTTTGTGAATAGCAGTACTTATAAATGATGATCCAGAGGGTGAGGCAGCTGGACACTTTGGACCCTATTTCCAAAAACGTATTTTGTGCCTTAAACATATGGCTCTGACTAGAAGATGCCTCCATTCATGTCTGCCTAAGTGCATTTAATACTGCAGATTTCTCCGTGAAAAGTCAGGAAGTCTGCAGTAGAAACTCCCACTCAAGGGTTAGGAAGTGGCGTTCCAAGGCATGGTCGATCTTGAAAGTTTGGGAACACCCGGAAACATGTACATTTGTGGACTTTCCCAAACTACACCCTGGCTGCTTCTTATCCTGCACATCGACAGAAAGCATAAGGCTTGTTTTACTGTACTGCTACTGTCACAGAGTTTTAGGAGTTGGTAGCAACATACGTAATTTTATCTTCATGAGCAGAGGAGAAGAGGCAACAGGAGTGTGCAGGTGTTTATGTGCATATGTGTGTGTGGGTCTGTGAATCAGTATGTCTGTACTTTGGTGTATATTTGGACATCTCTTGGTGAAAGATGAATATATGCGCCTATTTGTGAACCTGTGTGATTCCATTCTTGTCAAATTCCTTTATGAATACCGGTATTTATACCTGTCATTGTCTTATATTTGTGTGGATGTGAGTGACTACATTAGTCAATTCTCCTCTGTGAATTTTTGTGAGTCGATGTCTACCGGTATGTCTGAAAATGCCAATCTGTTTTTGTCTGCTTGTGTATTTCCGTCATTATGGATGCCCTACAAGTGTATACGTTTCTGGTGTGCTTGACATTTTGGTAACTTGATAATGCACTATTGCCCTTCTTTTTTTAGTAAAAACTGAGCATATCTACTAAAATGAAAAGCTTGAATCCCTAGACAAATTGTATATTTTTAGATATTGGACAACTGAAACTTTGAGTACTAAGTACTATTTCATTATCATACCTGAGTGGTATTTTTCTAATTTGTGGATATACTGTATAATAGTTCGTTATTATATCAATTTTTAGAATAGGTACTTGCATGCTGCTGCAGTGATTATTTTCCTGCCTGAAATAATTAAGGGCCAGATGTACCAAAGGATTTTACCCATTCTGTGTCTATGGGAAAAAGCTTTCGTACATATGGCCCTAAATGAATGGGCCTTCGGACGTCTTATAAAACCTAAGGCTTTGTGACCCATGTCTTTTATAAATTGTGCTGTGGAATACACAATATAGCCCTGTTAATTTGAAAAACTTTCTTGCAGATAACGTCTGCAGGTCTTATCAGAGTGGATGGACTTGCTCACATTGCTTATTTGTTTTGTACTATAACAGGCAGATCATTTCCCACCTCCAGTGTAACCCTTATGAGGTTTATAATCTCTGTGATTATACAGGGCACTTGCTTGGCAGGAGTGAGTCATGCATTGGACCCAGTCTGATTTAATTTCACTTAGTCTGGAAAAGCTTCATGGCAAATTTGGCTGCTTAATTATTGTAACTTCATTTACCAGAGCCTACTGTTCTATGTGAAAGCACGTACATAGTCATAATTCTGTGAGCGCGTCTGGTTTTATTTAATCTTTTATAATTTATTTATAAGGGCATGCGTTAGAGGTTCGATGGACCGTTTGACTACGCTTAGAGTGATTCCACCATGTACACAATCTTTACTCATAATCTGATCACAACAATACAACATGATCATCAAATCAATTTTTAGAAACTATGGCCCATATTTATACCTGGTTTGCGCTGAATTAGCGTCATTTTGTTTTACGCTAATTCAGCACCACCCTAACTCCATATTTATACTTTTGCGCTAGACACGTCTAGCGCCAAAGTTATGGAGTTTATGTCATTTTCTGGAGGCGAAAACCTATCTTGTGTCAATGAGATGCAAGGTAGACGTTTGTGTACAGAAAAGGACGATATGGCCTTTGTGCCATATTTAGCCCCCTGTGCTAAAATCGAGCACGGGGGATGGGAGCCTTAAATAATGGTGCTTTTAGTGCCATTATTTAATGCCTGGGTCTAGGCAGATGTAAGGGGACCTGTAGGCAGATTTCCATGGTCAGAGACCATGGAAAGTACCCTCAGGAGCCCTTCCCTGTCCCCAGGGACACCACCACCCACCCATACAGGAGGTCACCTAAGGATGGGGGACCCATCCAAGGTAAGTCCGGGTGAGTTTTTTTGTGGTTTTTTTTGTCCAACACTGCTCGGGGGCCCAGACCGGTCTTCTTTGTCTCAGTTCATCTTCTCTTCAGCTACACTGTGATTATGAGAGCCCAGCTCCTGTTTATCACATAGTTTCATAACTCAAAATAAAAACGACTTTCATATGGTCATCTACATTGCAACATATATTAAGGTTCAATTCCTTACATAGTGCTATAAAAGATGTGCTGCTTTAGTATGAAAGTTCACGTGACACCGCTGGACGTGACACATATTGACGGCATTGAAGCCTCCCTATCACTTATCAGGATTTGCCTGACCTGCACATGCATGGTGCGCAAGCCGGAGTGTAATCCTGAAGGAAAGACTACCTGAGTGGTCCTTTTGTGTGTACCGAGTTCATGAGTGGTCTGGAGTGATCGCAAACCCACTTGTTAACTGGCAGTCACCATGGATGGGGCAGAGTTTAAAGCTGTGTCCGAGTCAGAAGCCATCAATTGGCCTCTTGTTTGGTTATGCTACAGAATCCACACCATCGTGACTCAACGCTGGTTCCTTGTTGTCCCCAGATCCCTCATACGATTTCCTTAACTTACCTGCTCCTTTACTGGCAATACATTCTGTAGTGAGGGCCCTCGCCCTCTGTGCTTACGGAACACACCACACTTGTATACAGTTATACTCAGGACCGCCAGGGTCCGCAGCCCTTCGTTTATTTAACACTTCAGGCTTGCGCCCGCCCTCTTGCCCTCAGAGGGCAACACAGTATAGGAGAGTCCAGGTGGCTCTCTACATCCCTCCAAGGGTTTAATTACGAGCAACAAGAAATAAACAAAAGAAAGAAACACCAAAAAAAAAAGGAAATATATATATATTTATCATTGGAGCGACCGCTCCATACATAGTTTGTATTTGTTAACAGGATCTCCAGACTAGAGTGTCTCACCCACTCTTGGACTTCAGCGTTCTCTGGATCTGCCTAAGTGTTCAGCACACAAAGGGGCATATTTATACTCTGCTTGCACCGGATTTTCTTAATTTTTTTTAACGCAAATTCAGCGCAAACCTAACACCATATTTATACTTTGACGCCCGACCCCGTAAATGTCAAAATTCCGCTGTGTGCATCATTTTCTGGATGCGTGAAACCGCCTTGCATTAATGACATGCAAGATAGGCGTTCCTGTCCAAAAAATGACTTACACACCTGTGCGCCATATTTATCCAACCGCACAAAAATCCCACACGGCTGGGAGGCGGAGTCGGAAAATGGCACACAGCCCGATTTGTGTCAAAAAATAACGCCTGGGTCAGGGCAGGCGTTAAAATGGGGCAAACATACCAGTACTTAAGGAAAACACACAGAAGCAAAATCAGAGCTCAAAAAGGAAGATATAGAGGTGCTATTCATCCAGCATGCACGAAGATGCAGAGCACAAGACCAACAGCAGCAGCTTCCACCACACCAGCAGGGACCCCAAAGGGAGAGACGATATTCCGGACCAGGACAACCCTTCTGGGCCTCAGGGAACATGACATCATCCAGAGGCACAGACTAAACTGGCAAGCCATACAGCAGCTGCTGCACAACACTGAGCCACAGTTGGCACCCAGCTTGCAGACACCCCACATCATTCCACCAGAGACCAAGCTGCTAGCTGTCCTCCACATGTTGGCAAGTGGCTCTTTTCAAACAACTGGTGCCCTGGTTGCTGGGATCTCACAGCCCTCATTCTCTGCTTTCCTACCCAAGGTACTGGATGCCATCATCCCCCTCACACCCAGCTACATCAGCTTCCCCAACACACAGCAGAAGCAGCAGGTGACCAAACAGGGGTTCTACCAAATCAACAGCTTCCCACACGTGCTTGGTGCCATTGACTGCACACATGTACGGATTGTGCCACCTGCTGCACCTGAGCATCTATACCGCAACAGAAAGCACACAAACTCCATCAAAGTGCAGGCCATTGTAGATCACCAGGAATTGATCACCAACATTGTGGCAAAGTATCCTGGGAGTGTACATGATTCATTCATCTTCCGCCACTTCACTTCAATCAACACTTTCAGGATGGACGATATGGAAATGGCCTACCTGTTGGTAAGTACAGAAACACAGTTGTATACACACTGCACTGCAACCCTGTAGGACACACAACACATACATCACTACATTGACACGTGACCAGGAAGACACTGAGGTTGTGACACTGCTATTCATGTTTGATATCCTGACCCAATGGGATACACACCTATGGACAAATGACAGATGCAAATAACAACAGATGCCATTCCAAAGCCACACGGGACCAATTTAAAACCACACAGTGACAATGACATGGCATTAACTGGCAGTACAACTTGGAAGATGAATCTTTCAATATCACATCAATAACACTCAATCACACGCCCTTCTAAGCAATATGTACAGTGTAAGGGGTGTGTAATGTGTTTCACTGCAGGTCAAACCCCATGAGACACGTAGCATGATGATGATGACTCTAAAGAAGGTGGCATGGAATCATTGAAGCAGTACCAACATCTCACATCACTCCTGGGGTCTCATTGCCCGCTACCAATAAGCAAGTGGACTGTGCTAAGAACACATATTGATGTGACATTATTGCAAAGTGAAAATTGCTACATATATGGATAGACACAATTACACATACACACAACAGATGTACAGGCATATGGATGTTCTGACAATTAAACTTTCACCACCACAACCAAGTTAGCCAGCTTACCTGAAGCAGGTTCAGTAGTGTAGGTACACGTTTTCACAAGACCCAACTAAGTGAGGGCACAAAAATAGGTTTGCATAGAACTTGTCACACATGGGTTATTTTTGCATTGTCAATTGTCAACACTTCAGTGCTGCCAACTTATAGAGATGTGTTGTACATTGTCACCTAGCCAAACCAAAGGTCCTCACTGTTGTATTTCACATGCTATTACATATGTTGAATTGGATGGGATCTTCAGGCCACATAGTGCAACCGTGTAACAACCACTGTGGAATCGATTCTGTGTGTGGAAGTATCATGTCACCCCCAGTGAAGACACATGGACACTTCATTCACATGACATAATGCATGGGACTACACAATGTACTGCAAGTGTACAAAAATACAGCTGATATCCGGTCAATCAGCCAAACACCAGTTTAGATAATGAAACAACCCAATGCTGATGGTACATCCTAGAAGCCTCGGATTCCATACAATGACACAAACACAGATGTGTCACAGACAACACAAGATAACAACTGCCATGCAAAATGATAATCATGGTGCAAGCTACATCAGCATTTTTCACTCATTTTCTCTTTCAGCTAATCAGGGGCATGGGATCCAGCATGGATCATGACCCCATTTGCCAACCCAAGCACAGCATCAGAGCGTGCCTATAATGAGGCACATCGGAGTACATGCACCATAGTAGAGAGGACTTTTGGCATCCTGAAGTCATGATTCAGGTGCCTCAACATCACCGGAGGCAGCCTCTTATATTCACCTGAAATGGTCTGCAAGATCATTTTCGGCTGTGCCATTCTGCACAACATATGTGTAAGGAGGAACATTCCCCTCTATGAACTAGAGCCACAAATGCCTGAAGAGGAGGAAGAGGAGGATGTTGTCCATCAACATGAGGGGGACCTTCCAAACACTGCAGCAGGATTGCGTCAGAGACAACACATTGTACAAAACTTCTTTTAACTGTAGTCACCATCAACACTGTCTTACCATATGTCACTTAACACCTCACTTTGGGCCAGATGTATCAAGAATGCATTTTGCAAATCGGAAATAGCGATTTTTAAGAAATCGATATTTCTGAGTCGCAAAATGCAATGTATCAATTTGCTAATCGGTAATAGCGATTTCTTAAAAATCGCAAATGCTATTATCGAATCGCAAATTGCAATACAGCCCCCACTCACATCTATGGGCCTGTTGGCCCATATTTGCGAATATTTTGCATGACCCAAATTGTGAATACCTAACTGGAATTTGCAATTTTGGGAAATGCAAAGTCCAGGGTGCTGGGGGCCTAAGGCCCCCTCTGCTACACCCCAAAACAAATTTTAACAGCATGTAAGGTGCACACATGCCAAAAGGGCATGTGTGCTTTACATGTAAATTTTAAAAATGCATTTTAAATGCATTTTTAAAATTTGCACATGGTTACCACCAAGTTCAACTTGGTGGTAATAGCGATTCCTTAATGCCCAATTCGCAATAAGGAATTGCTTCATACATGTGCTTTAGAAATCGCAAAGGAGGATTCCTTATTTGCGATTTCTTATTTAGAGAGTCGCAATTTGCGACTCTCTAAACAGGGTCGCAATTTTAAGGAACCGCTATTTTAGCGATTCCTTAAAATTGCATTCAGAATGCCTTTGATACATTCTGAAAGGGCTTTTTGCATTCGCAAACGGGTATTCGCACCATTTGCGAATGCAAAAAGCTTTGATACATCTGGCCCTTCATCACTAAATCATGGTCTGTGTATTTATTTGTGCATCACATGATCCCTAGGAATCATAATCAGAGTTTACCCTCATGGAGCATTGCAGATATACAGATTAGGATACTGAAAAAGCCACATCACTTTTGATGGGTATGAATGCACACCCAACGTCACACACAGTGTAACTGACACATATCCTGTCCATTTCACATTTGAAGGGCAATATCAGAGTAGCACAGCTATGGCACACATCCATGTTGGCAACATGGTTCATTGCAGCATATGATACACAACTAAGACACCATCAATCATAAGTTTAAAAAACTGCTTCATAAATGAGGCAGTGGATGTGCTATTGCATTGGTAACAGGAATGTATGACCAGACCCTTGACAGCAGTAAGTGTGACATCAGCTATCTCTGCAAGGAGCATGTGTGACAAGAAGTCCATGTAAGCTACAAATGGATAGCACGAGTGCCCCAGGTATGACAAGCATTGCTCACAAGACATGCCCTGTGCAAGCCATCCCAGGTTATAAGTCCTGCCACAGGCATGTTTTCAGTCTCTGCCCACCCTTCTCCAGGGGGTCCTGTAACTGTACTATTTGTACCCTGATAATCCTTCATCTACAGACACCCAGACTCACATTCTGACTCCAGTGTGTTTCCCTTTTTAGTATGGCATGCTATAGTCCCAGTTCATCTGTCTGCATGGACTTCAAGTCCGATAATGCACTACCTTGTAGTCTGTAGGACCTGTAATCACCTGTCCCTTGCTTCCCATGTGAAAAGTACTGTTGGCCCTTTGAACTTGATTCTCACCTACAGGACTTGAGAGAGACTGAGGCTGCACGCACCTGTGAGCTCTTCCATGCAGACCAGCCATTTGAACCTGCACTGCCATTAGTTCTGCCTGGAATGTCTCAGAAGCTGCCATTTTATGTGTATCCTTGTTGTGCATTGCCGTATAAATCACTTGTGTAACACAGGCCTTGGGTTATCGTGTAACGTTACAGCCCACAGCACAAATACAGTTTTTATTCTCCAGTGTTGTTCCAGCTTTTCCCAGTCAGAGTCTGCTCACTGTGCATTTGCCTTGTTCATGTTAGTTCCTGACAGAGCATGCATCCTGTTAGCCTGATTGATTCCTGTCTTTGTGTTACCATAGAGGTTCCCTGTGACAACATTTGTCTCATAGTTGCTTTCCATGCCCTCACTTTCATCCTGGGGTATTGTGTCTGGTAGGTCTATGATGAATCCTCAAATAAATTGTATAGTGTAATCAGTTTACTTATCGTATCATGGTCAGGGACATGTATTCAAATAGCCTAATCCTGGCCCTATCCCTTGTCTAGGTTACCTGCATGCATGAGTGACAAACAGTGACAGTGTACTATGGCTGTATGCATGGATTGGGTATGGTGCCTCCAGCACAACAAACTACGCTTGCTAATGTGCATGAAAGGACAAAACATGTTTGTGCCTTGACGGTCCACACACAGATTCATATTGGCTGCAACCCAATGATGGTGCTTGCGTGGTGACTAGCTGTGAGATTAATCAGCACGGAGGCACTGATGTTCCCTGTTGCAGTGGGAATTTTAAAGGCCACCCTGTGTACAAATGTTGTGGTGAAACCTGACGGTTTTTATTTACTGATCCATTAAGTTTGTGAGCACACCAAGGTTGCCCTGTTGTCAGCCTCATAAAAGTTCTGCAGTACCATAGCTGGACTATCCCCATGTGTGTTGTCTATTCCTCTTTGGCTTTCGATCAATTCTGCTGTGAAGGATACTCTGTTAATGCATGGAATGGCTCCACAGACTCATGACTAGACCTGCACGTAACTGTGACAACATGGAGGCCAATAATGACACAGGGTACACATAGCCACTGACTTGAACTGGACACCTTTGTGCAATTAACTACTGGACAAATGTGAACACATGCAGCTTGGTCTGCTGGTCCTCCACTGCCACAAGAGAAACATCAGTCATTTATATGACTAAAACTGTGGAGTGACATTACATTTTTGGATTTGTTTTGGGACTCTGTGTCACAAACACTGTACCTACATAGCATTTTCAAGTGCCTGACTCATGGGTAGTATCCAAACAAGTGACCACAAAGTGGTATCCAACATTCTAGTACATGTGATGGCTTACTCGTATAACACTGCCATTATCAACCATCCTCTATCTATCCTGTGCATAGTTTGTCATGGGAGATGTTTTGTCCCAAAAGTCAGGGAAGTTCACACAGCATTGGATGCTACGTGTATGACAAACACATATCCTGACTCATTTCCACACTGAATAGCATCTGATGGTTATCCACTTTTACAACACTTGCATACAAGCACATTAATGAAAGCACGTCTTGTGACTTTCACACAGAGGCCCAACAACAATTGAAATAGCCAATTCACAGACATAAACACACAGGCCATGAGTGAATGTATTAAGTTGCATAGCCTTGCTATCCTCTATTGACGCACCACCTGTTCAAACTAGGTAATAACAAATTTTTATTCAAATGTTTGGGTAGCTGTTGTGTCAGTTAAGATTGCTCATCCGGTACAACAACATGAGTATTATGGTCCGCAGTAGTGTGGTCTGTCACATGTGTCCAAACACTGGAACACACAAAGCAGGCGCAGACAGCCTATCTCTGTACAGTTACAGCTTTCATGTATGTTAAAAATGAGAGAAATGACACAAACACAGTTAAAGACAGATATTTTGACGCAAACAGTTCAATTTTCGACACATATGCGTCAAAATTAGCCGCATATGAGTTGACAAATGATGCTCACACCCATTATACATCTATTGGGCCTGAGCGGTAATTCCTACACTGTACCCCATGAAATTGGTTACCAATCAAAAATATATGGAACTATGAATGCAGGGGAATTTTGAAGCATTTGCGTCCAAATAATTTGACGCACAGCCAGTAAGCTTCAATAAATTTTGATGCATCATAATAAAAATGAACCGCATTTGAGACAGGTAGTGATGTAATAGGATATCCTGTTTACAGAAGTGGTACAGTGGGTGTGCTTTCACTTTCACTTTGCAGTCTGTGATTTTTCTAGACTGTGTGGCTGTGCTGAGAGTTTTGTCTGTCCAAATTGTGCTTTTGTCTCCTGTGTGCCATCCTATTTGTCATCTGTTGTTTTAGTAATTGTCTCAGTTGTTCAGTGTAAGTGTGTTTTTGTCTTATTTGGTGTCTAATTTTGTCTTTGTACTGTTGGGAGTGTGTAGTGGGTATTCTTAGTTTGGGAGGCTGTTTGTAGGTTACTTTACTCTCATTTTCCTCCCTCCTTTCCCTGTATTTTCCTCTGTACCCTTTCTTATAACTATGTTTTCGGTCATGTTGGGTAGGCCTCATCTGGGGAGAATAGGTGAGGAGGAGCTGGGGCATTCATTTGGCTGGTGTGCCACTTCCTTCCCCTGATGATTGAGGCTGGTGGCAGGGTGATACAGGGGTATCACACTGAGGTGAGGAGGCTCAGGTGGGTCCAAGGTGCTGTACCATCTGAGGAGAATTTTCAACACACTCTGCAACAATCACCAACTCAAGCATGGCTGAGCTGACCTTGTTGCCAGAGAGGAAGACCTGCTGGACCACCTGGGTGTGGTGATTGATGGCCCTGTTGGTGAGTACAATTCAGAGTAATGTGCACATTTAAATGCTGTATAGTGACAGAAGCAGATTTGTTGATATGCTGCATGCAACGTTTTTGGACATGTGGAATGCAAGTTTGATTTATACAATATTTGCTACACCTTACCATCATTTGTTGACGTAACAGCTGCACAAACTCACAAAACACAATTTTATCTTGTAAATTAGTGCTGCTTTGATGTCAGTAGATGATGGTAATGCGGTTCAAACATATGTTTCATTCATGGTCTGTGAGTGTACCAGGAAAGAGTTTTATTTCACAAGCTAAAGCAAGGAATTAATGTGGTCCCCAATTATTTGGAATACATGTCTGAACTGGATACCTGGCCATATGTACAAAGTTCTTCCTAACCTCAGGTAATATCTTAGGCTGATACTTTGACTTGGTTTGTGCCGCAATTAAATTAGAAACGGATGCCAAAGTAATGCACATGGGTTCATATCTAAATGTTTGGTGCTACTTTCCATAGCTGTAGCGTAAATATGAAGCAAATGCTACAAATTGAGGAATAAAAAATATATCTAGTTCCCGGTTCATTGTTCCTGTGTGTTTTAATTTGCCTTGGACACAGTAGCTGGAACAGAGCTGATGCATTTGCCGTCTGTGTCACTTTATAGCCATGCAATTCTCATAAGTTATTGGGTCATCATGGGATACCTGAAGTTGGTGATTACATGGTTACAATTTATTACTTGCATGATGTTGTGCAAGGGACCCTTGACCGATTCCATCATATATATAAAGTGCCCAAATACTTTGCTACTTTCCGTTTGGTACACCCCTGCTGATCAAGTGCAGCATATGTACAATAGCTAACTTCCCAGTATAAAGGCTATCACAGACATGGGTGTATGCTAAGATCAGAAGACCAGCATTCCTGTGACTGCTGCCATTCCCAAGGTGCATACAAATTGAAACCTACATCATCAAGATTGCCACAGTAGGACATTTGCTAAACCGTGTGTCAATAATGGGACAGTGTCAGTTTGTTGTATATCCGCAGATCACCCAACTTGGTTACTGTAAGATGATAAATGTGGCTAACTGTGAATTCCAATACCCGATATGGGTACACAGGACAATGAGTGACACATTTCAGGTACAATGACTACACTTGTGCCAATGCATTCTGTCATGGATGACCAAAATAGACACTGTCAGCATATATTTCTTTGTTGTATTAATTTAGATAAATGGCCAATCAATGTTTAGCGTCAGATTGTCATTAAGTAACACACAGGATCCCTGCCACTATGGTGTCATAGGGGGCATATCTGGCTCAGGCTACACTGTCAATGTAGCATATGTAACCTACAGACAACACAGGCCCTCGTGTAATGGACCATAGAAAGCATAATAATTCATGAGCTAAACTCAACCCACATGAGCATCACACAATACCTGAGTGACTGGTATTGCAGTGCACCAGGAACATGGCTTTGCATGTCTCTCATAACAACAAATGAATAAATGGAGTACACTCTATAAATGAATCTGCAACCAATTGAGAAATCATGTTTATCAACACATTATTGTTAGGGCCACTGCATGTGTGCATATGTGTGTGTGTATCACTCATTGAAGTGACAGGGTCAATACATGTTTGCAGTAGTATGTCTGTTGGAGTGTCATCTTGCCTGAGGGGCTGGACTATCAGATATAATGTCACACACAGTAATTTTTCTTCAAAGTGTTGTACAGTGCACAGACATTGAGCACATTTCACCCTTCCATGCTTTACAGGTGGACCTGCCCCCTACACAATTGGAGAAGTGGCTCGATTTGCAGACCCAGACATATCCAATAAGTGTTGATATTTCAGTTCTGTGTCATGTTTGCAGCTGTTGTGTGATTAACTCCTGTGTGTTGGACACATAGCAAGGTATGATGGGCTGGCACATGATCTGATATGTGACTTGACTGGAGCTAGACTGTTTTTTTCCATATTTGAGTTGAACAATCAGTGGCGTAGAGTCATAATTTGGGATTGTAGTGCAGCGCTGTAGGCATGGCCATGTGAATAGGGTGACATTTGATGTTACATGTCTTGTAATGAAAAATGTTGATGTAGCCATTTTCATGATTTAGTCAGCAAGCATGTCATACCCTGAATTACACAGAGAAGGGATGCCAAAGTATTACCCACAGACTTGAGCCTCCCTGTTAACTAATAAACATGTAGAACTGTATGTTTGACTTCCTAGCAGCATCTAGCGCCACATGTACAATGTCATAGGTGTGCATGCAGCTCAAGCCCAGATGGGTGCTTGCATCTATGTGCTGTCACATGTGGAGGACTTGCAGAATTTGTTCTGTGACTGATGGCAGAACAATGATGCTTAGATCATTTAAGTAGGTACACATCTTTTAGAGCATTGCTGTGCTGTTAGATAGGATGACAAGGATGACAGCCACCACTGCAGGTCCCTCAACATCATCCGCTCCTGGACCACTGACAGCAGCCCCTGCACCTCCCTCTCCAAGTATGGCACCGGCAACAGCACAACCCTCCACAACTGGCACACAGACCACCCCTGCTGCAGTCATTGACAATGTTGAATTTAGGAACATGCAACGTGACATACAATGGATGTTACGAAGAATGAACAGGGTGCAGCAGGAGGTGTCCTAGATTAACAGGAGAGTGTGTGGGGTAAAAAAGATCCTGCGGAGGGCAAACTTATAACTGTTGGACCCTCAGCCATTATTCCCTCCCCTCCCACCTCTTTCCTGGTTCTCATATTTAGTGGGTTGAGGGGGCTTAGTGTTAGGTTAGAATAGGCTGTTAGTTTAGTTAATATAAGTGGGTTGGGGGTGGAGGGTATGATATGTTTGGGTTTTTGTGTATTTAAAAAATATATATATATACACATATATATGTATATGTATATATATATATATATATATAATTGTTTAGGATAAGATAGTATGTATTTAGGTTAGTATATGTTGTCCTCCATGTGTCCCATCATATAAGGGGGGCGGGGGGGGTTGATGTTTAGATTGTTTAGTTAAATGTGATAAGTAAGTTTAGCTTAGGGTAGTTAGGGCCAGTTGTGGGTAATGTGTAGTTAGGATAGGTTAGGTTAGTTAAGGTGTTTCCCCTAGTTTTATTATCCTTTTTTACAGTTAAATAAATATTTAGGTACTCCTTTACAGTATGTATCATATGTTTGGGGATCAGGGCCTTGGCATGGGTGAACAGTGTCAATTTAGTATTTGCATTTGTGTTCCATCCTGCATCCAAATCCCAATTGAGCTGTCACATTGGCAGCTACACCAAAGCTACTTCTCTATGCATCTGCCATCCATTGCACCCACCACTCAAGGTTTCTATAGTTCCCAATGTTTTGTTAAGTTTGGATGTATGTTTTCAATCTGTCATACTTTGAGACCAGATTTTGAATCTTGGGCACTGTGGTACGTTTGCCTGCAGCCTGATGTTCATGTCAACCCTGATAAGGTGAGTAATGGTATAATCTTATGTAGTTTTTCTATACATAACTCACACTTATCATTTCTTACATTGTACTGCCAGGTTACATATTTGTCCGTACACTCATAAACATCCATTCCTGCTGTATGGTGTGATGAAATTTTAGAGTCAGATGTCACATACCTAAAGATTGTCTAGAAGAAAACATTGAAGACATTGATTTTCTGCTTAGACATCCCTTGAAGCAGACTTATTCTGTCCAACACAGCATTATACTGTAATTTTTCGATTTACTTCAGAAATAACCCTCAGGAAGGGTAAATGATGGTACAATCCAGACCCCAGTGCATAGTTATCAACCCACAATCTTTCAAGGCAGTTGTATTGACATTCTATGGCCATTGACATGAGGCAAACATCACTAATCTCCTACACGGTTGATGTGTCACATTACACAGAGACAAAGTGGTTCTGTAAGTGCTATTTATAAGTGTTGTAGTGCTATATTTACATAGTCCAGGATTGTGAGTCCATTAGTGTGATGCCTTCTATTGTGATATTTCACAAGTGCAAAAGGGCATGTCATTGGACATGCTGTGGTGAAGTGTCATACAGTGCAGAGGAACATGAATTGCCAATGAGGTAGTGAGAGACAATCACAGAGCATAGTGTTAAGGTAAACAGTGGGCTGGAGAACAGTGCATGTGAGCAGCTGTTGCAAGACTGGCATGTTACGAAGCACAGGACCCTGGATATAAGTGCCCATTTGGCATGGACTTGTGCTACCAGGTACTCTTACAGGTGAAGGTGATCTGTTCCACGTCTTCATCTTCTGACGTGTGTCATCTCCTCTGCCCTTGGTGGTGGTGGGTTTGAAGGGGCAACAAACACATCAGTGTTTGAAGACATGGAGTCAGAAATCCTGGTACCTGCCAACTGTGGGGCTATTAATGGCAGTACTGCAGCAAGGAGGATCTGCTGGTTTTTAAGTATAGCAGCTACATCACTGTGGTAGGCAGCCAGGTCGGCCCTGAGGGGGTCAGTATTGCATTTGTGCATGCAGTGAAAGGTTTGGTGTGGGAGGTGTTGTGGCAACTCCCTTACTGCTGTGCGGATTTCCTTCACACTTTGTTGAAGTTCTTGCAAGATAGATGTTTGTCCGTGCATGGCTGCTGCCTGTTCTGCAGATGACATCATGCACAAACACACCCCCTCTAGACTGGCTGCCATATATTGCATCCCCACCCGCACGTCCTTGGCCAGCTCCCGTTGTACTCCAACTACATTCCTCTCAAAGCTGGTGCCAGTGTCGTCATAGTCCTCAGCTGGGTTGGAGCTGAAAGGTTGTACAATTGGGGTGGTGGGTGGGCCCTCTGTGATGGCTGCTACTTCTGCGCTCCTCTTTGCGACTGAAGGTGGGGTCTGGAGGGTTCCAAGGACATCTTGGAGGGTCTGATGGCTGATGTTTCTCAGCTCATCGTCCATGTCATCAGGGCAGTCCAGGACAGGCATATCCCCAGGAGAGCCGTTGTCCTCTGCAATGAGATATTGCACAATTAGTGTGTCTGTGTTGTGGCATTTGTAATGTGAGTTTCCTGACTTCCTATTAGTTGCACATTGTGATCTTGGTTCCTATTAATTGTTACTGTCATCAATATTAGCATTCTCACAGGCCTATGCCCCATCTGCATGTCACATGTAGTGTGGGCAGTTTGGGGAAATGTCTGCGTCACATCCTCTAGGTGTAGCTTCTGCCCAAATTCTATGTTGCCACCTTCTAACCCTCCATCTACTTCCATTAGCATGGTGTGGCCTTGCAATGGCTGTGGGTGTTCTGATGGCACTTGCACCACACTGAACAATCTGGAACTGACCCAGTCTCAGATATTTCACATTCAGCTATACGTTGCTGAGACCTAGCATATACTATGCATAGCATTGGCATGGCACAATACAGGTGTCAGCATTGGTAGTGTGTAATGCTGATGTTGGGGAATGTATGCTACAATGGATTGCACTGATGGTCCTAGCAGTATTCCATTTCCTCTTCTGACTGTGCGGGTGTGTTTCACTATCTGAAAACATATGTCCTCCCCCTCAATGCTGTTGTCTTAGCACTATGACACATGAGATGTTGCATGGTGGCATTGCAGCTATTGTGACCCAGACACAGGGTAGACTCTGGCATGTGCAGCATGGGTATGACATTACTGCTGTGTATCTCATAATGTTTATGACAATGCCTGATATTTGTAGCGACTATGGACATTAACATTTGACAGGATTAGCACATTTTTATTGATTACAGGGGATTGATAACGTTGTCAACCTGAACCCTCTAATTTGGGTGTGTTTGATCCATGGGCACGTAAATGCCATTAGCTACTTCACCTGCACACACAGCAGAGGTGGTAGTGGCAACTGTTGTCAATGTTAAATTCCACTTGCGGATATGGCCTGAGACTGTTAATTGAGCCCCAGTTCATGTTGTGACAATACCAGCTGTCGTGTGACAGCATGCCAGTTTTACATTGTACCCTACCGTCCTGGACTGGCTTTGTTTTTCCAACATCCTTGGCATGGCAGCATACCCCCATGCAAAGGTTGTTGGTGTAGTGTTGTGCCCCAGGTTTGCCCTGCACAGCCCATGCCCCCGGGCCATGCCCCTTTGCCCTCTCCACAACCTGATTATCATGGCTGATATGCATTGTGTAGTAGGTATGCCCCCCACTTGCAGTTTACAATTAGGTATTTTAGTTCCCCATGCCACTTACCCTGCATCTGTGTTGTTTCCTGGTAGTCTGTGCTGTCCTGTCCTTGAATCTCTGTGACGATCTTCTCAGGGATGATGGCTGCCACCATCTCCTCCATGTGGTCCAGGGCCTCCTGCGGTGCTGGACTCCCACCTCCACTCGGCAGTGCTGCCTTCCTGTTCCTGACCATCTTTTTCTTGGTCCTGCCCTTGCAGTCATGGCAGCATTTCTTGCACTCGGTGACTGTCCTCTGTACTTCTGCCACACTGTAGATCTTATTGACAATTTATTGCCAAATTGCCTCTCTCCTCCCAATTGGCAATTTAGAGGTTACAAAAAGTTGGTGCTGGTGTTCCGTCACCTCTTTCACCAGTATTTCATGCTCCTCTGCACTGAACCGACACTTCCTTTTCTTCTTTTCCCTCTCCTGGGTCTTTTGTGGGTCCTCCTGGCTGGTTCCTGGTTGGTTGTCATCTTTCTGGGGTCTCTCATAGCTTCTGGAATCCATTTTGGAGCTCCTTTGCACATTTTGAAGTGTTTGCACCGCTTTTTGACGCTATTGCGTCAAAAAATGTTGCAGATCCGGTTTGCAACGTCGTAAACTGGAATAAAGTAATTTGCGCCAAGTTAATGTCATTTTTCTTTACGACGTGGCGTATTGGTTTGAGTAAAAAAAAATTACTCTCACCAGTGGTTGGCGCCGCTGTGTGTCACAGTATAAATTTGATGCCCAGGTGGCGCAATGAAATGGCGTTACTCGGCGTAAAATAATTTTACGCAAAACTGCGTCAGCGCAGTTTTGCGTCAAAAAGTATAAATATGGGCCAAAGTCTTTCAGCCTCTGGCTGGGTGCAGGATTGGGGCGAAGATGATACCTCTCACTCCAACCGACCTGTATTTCCTCTCCAGCTTCGCCAGATTGATCCATCTCAGCCAACTGTAAGGACTCTCGTGTGGCCGTCCTTCCATCCACTCCACATTCGCTTTCCCCAACAGCACCACCGTCTTCTTCCTCCTGAGTCATTCTTGAATCACTGGCACGCTTGTAGTGTGACGCATTTCTCGTTAACCTGTCTATCTCCTCGACAGGCTGTCACCATGGACCCATGGAACTTTACGACCTCCCACAGTTCCGGCTCGAACTGTGTCTAAAACCTCTGTCCAGTGCGCCGATTTTTCACTACCACACGGTCTCCCACCTGGAAGTCACAGGGATGCGTTCTTTGGCTCTCTTTTGCCTTTTGATTGGTACGTACCCAGCGTTGTTGGGTGGCTTCCACATTTAGCTCTGGAGATTCCCACTGAGAGTTGAATGGTATGCAATCCCGCAGGGCCACCTTGAACATCAGAGCAGCGGGAGCACAGCTTGTGGTACTGTGAGGCGGCTGTCTGTAGGTGTCTGTCTGTAGTCAAACAATGTTCTGTGTCTTCGCTCAGTTCTACCCCAATTCGCAAGGCATGGTTTAGTGTCCTCATAAATCTTTCCACATCCCCATTAGCCTGCGGCCAATAGGGCGTGATCTTGCCGTGATGTATTGCAAACTTTTCCAGATAGTTTTTAAAATATTAGCTCTGAAAGGGTGGACCGTTGTCCGTCCGGACATCATCTGGGAGCCCAAAGACTGCAAAAGTTCTGTCCAGTACTGGTCTCACGTTTTCGAAGGAGGTAGAGGCAATCACCTCCACCACTGGAAACCTCATGTACGAGTCTATCAGGACTGCCGACAGCCGCCTGTCTAGAAAACTTCAGAAGTTCATGCGTACTTTGGACCATGGCATCTGACTGGGAGTCTCAGTGACTATTGGGCATACAGGTTGTTCAATGGAGGTGATGATGCAGGAATGGCATCTGCTCACCACTGTGTCTACCTTCGCGTCCATGCCTGGGAACCATACCTTGGCTCTGAGCCTCGCTTTTGTCTTGACTGTACCTTGGTGACCCTGATGGGTGAGCTCTACCACCTGATCCCATAGGCACTGTGGGAGGACTATCCTCTGTCCCCGAAGGACGAGACCATCGCCCCCCATCGGTAGGTCGTCTTTTACCTTCCACATCCCCTGCATGGTGGCTCTTTCTTCTGGGTTATGTGCTCTCACACCTTCAAGGAAATTTTCCATTGCTTTCTGCTGAGCGCTTCTTTGACGTGGGTGAGAATTGGGTCGGCTTCCACGGCCTCCGCAATGTCCGCAACACAGGGCAGGCAGACTAGATGATCATGCTCACAAAATTCTAAGTGCTTTCTTCTTCTCCCTCATGAGAAGTGTCCAGCATGTCCAATGAGGGATGCCTAGACAAGTAGTCTGCTGGGTTGTTCGCGCCCAGCCTGTAGATGACTGTGAACTGGTAGGGTTGGAGTAGAACAGCCCAACGCTCAATCAGTGGGGGAGCCAGGTGCATGGTTCCTGCAAACAATGAGACCAGGGGCTTATGGTCCGTCACCACTTGGAACTCATACCCATAGAGGTACAAGTGAAAGTGCTTGCACGCCCATCGGATCGCCAGTGCCTCCCTCTTTACCTGGGCATACTGGGTCTCTACGGCAGACAATGGCCTGCTGGCATACGTCACTGGTTCCAACTCCTGGTGACGCTGTTCTTGCAGGAGGACGGCTCCCAGGCCTATGGGGCTAGCATCCACCACTACCTCAATCCATCTTTTTGGATGAAAGTAGGCCATAGTTACTTTGTCAAGTAGAGCCCTTTTCACATCATGGAAGACTTTCTTGGCATCAGGACTCCATTCCCATTTGTGACTTCCTTTTGTGAGCTTTTGCAGTGGTTCCCCCATCGTGGCCCACTGGGGTATGAATCGGCCACAGTATGTCGCCATCCCCAAGAAACCTCTGACCTCCATTGCATTTTGCGGGATAGGGGCCTGGCGAATGGCATCAGCTTTCCGCTGGTCTACCTGAGCCCTTCCCTGGAGAATATGTACCCAAAGAAATCAACTGACATTTGATAGAACCCACATTTCCTCTTGTGGAGGGTAAGACCTGCGTCAGCAAGCCTCTGCAGCATGGCTCTTAGGTGTTGATGATGCTCCTTGTGGGTCTCAGAGAAGATCAGGATGTCATCGCTCAAGATGAATACTCCTGCCAACCCCAAACATGTTTCCCTGATGGCGTTCTGAAACACTACCGCAGCCGACGACATCCCAAAGCTCAACCTCTTATAATGCCTCAGTCCCACGTGGGTCGAGAACGTGGTAATGTTCCTACTGTCCGGGTCTAGTTCTAACTGGTGATACCCAGAATTCAGGTCTAGCTTCGAGAACCACTGAGCTCCATTGAGGTCTGCGATAATGTCATACATCGTGAACGTTATACGGCGTTCTCTCTTGATGCCACGATTAGGTAGACGCATGTATATGCAGAGGCGAATGGCTCCCAGCTGTTTGGGTTGGGAACGATTACCAATGGCGAAACCCAGTGTGTGGGCCTGTCAACCTTTTTGATCACCCCTTGGTAATCTGGCAGCTGTAGTCCTCTCTCTACTGCAGGCCTGAGGTGGAAGGGCACCCGCCGATGTCTCAGTGCCACTGGTGTCACATCTGGGTCTACGTGCAATTTAACACACTTGCCTTTGTGCTTCCCTAGCCCTGAAAAGAGCTGCGGGAATTCACTGAGGAGAGATTCGTTGTGCGCTTCATACAAGGGTCGAAGTGCCGGTTCAGTGCCGTGACCGCAGCGTCATAATCGTCCACGTCTCCGTTTTGGGGAGCGTGTCGAACAATTAGTGAAGTTCGTTGCCTCCTATTTGGAGCATCAGTGACCTGCGCACTGCCCCATCCATTTCTCTTGTGGCGTAGAAATAGTTGTCCAGAGGGCCGAGCCAGAGATGCCAGCGTGGCGCAGCTGTGGCGGGGTCAATGAGTTGGCTGAAGGGGAGCAGTGCCGCCACCGACGAGTGAATGTTTGGGGGACCAGGGGCAGGTTGTTGCTCACGGCTCTGCTGCGGCGTGCTCATTTTCTCCCACTGAACTCTTACTGCTTCTCTGAGGGAATTTCTGGATTGCCTGCAAAGACTCAAGCCGGCAGGATGGTCAGGTAACTGTTCTTGCAGCAGGGGTGGCCAAAGGTGAACCAGCAGATTATGTGGCCAGGCCTTCTGTAGGGTTGTAGCCCTGCAAGCACCTCCTGGGGCTACCAGTATGCCATGTGCACTTGGTCCTTTGTAAAATGCTGGGCATCCCCTGATGGTGAAAGTGGTGTCTGTGTCACTGTCAGCAAGTGTTTCCTGTATGTAGTCTTTCTTTACTTTTTTTTTCACTACTGATCGTGCACCTGTGCACTGTGTTGTGCTTTTTATTAAATGTCCTATTCCCTTTCATTTTCTTCTTCGTTTGATTATTCATATATTGATATTCCCTATTAAGGAGAAGGGAAAACCAGGAAAAACCCACACTTCTGAGGAGCCTCGGTGGCTGACACCATGTGTTCAGCGTTCGTTGGGGAGCAGGCCGAACCTGCCTCGCTCCCGATCCCGAGCAGAGGTCCTTGCAACCGGCCTGATGTCGGGCGGAGGCGCTCTGTGAGGCGCCGTGCTCCTCAGGCATCTCCAACACAGCACCAGCACAACAGTGCGTCCGTGCCTTGCCTGATCAACGAGAGAGATTACCTCCAGGAGTTAGGCGTTGGAACCTGGTGGCATGGGCAGGTAAGCCGCAACTCTTGTCGGGCAGCGTCACACAAGGGCCTGCGACACGCCTTCTGTCATTCCTAATTTTTTCTTCATTTTTTTTCTGGTATTGCGCTGATGAGTGGTGAAGGGGGTCTCCCACTACGTTGCTCTGCTCAGTATTTTCATGTCCTGGATGCCGCTGCTTTGCGGATCCCATCCTCGTCGCCAATGTAGTGAGGGCCCTCGCCCTCTGCGCTAACAGAAAACACTTGTATACAGTTATACTCGGGACCGCTGGGGTCACCAGCCCTTTGTTTATTTAACAGTTCAGGCTTGTGCCCACCCTCTTGCCCTCAGATGGCAACACAGTATAGGAGAGTCCGGGTGGCTCTCTACACCTTCTTCCTTGTGGGCCCCTTTCCCCCCACTCCATTTCCTGAACTTAGCTGCACCATATTGGCAATTTCTCCTCCGTTGTTGGCCCAGCTCCCAGCATCCATTAATTTTTTCTTACCTGTAGTGGTGGAAAACCTCTCCTTCCTTTGCTGGCCCTGCTCCTGCCTTGGAAGTTTTGGCTTGCTTATGTACCTGGAGATACTTACCTGTGTTTGTGAAATTAACAGGCACCATGACCTTTATGGGGTTACTCTCATCCTTGCCGGGATCTTTGTCATGTAGCTTATGACTTATGACTGTCTATTTGTATACACATATTTTTATTTTTGGAAATTCCTCACCTTCTGCAGTACCTGGCTGAATCCTGTCTCTTGCTCTGCTTTTATAAAGTCTTTCTTGTTATAAACACTCATTCTATGGCTCTGGGGGCATCTGTCACAAAAGTAAACATCACAGCACCATCTTCAAACAGATCTGCAGCTCCAACAAGACTTTCAGAAACTTTACTGCTAAATCTCTGAGAGACTATTGTTATGGCTCAAACTAAGGATTATTTTATATAAATTGACATGTTAGGATTACGCGGAGGTACCTAACCATACCCTTTGTCCTTTTGCTAGGAACCAAAATTCCCAGTCAAAGTAGCCTAATCTAAATAGGAGTCACAGGACAAGGGAAATTGGTTGTCTGACTGAGATACGGGTCCACTGAGGAGCTTTTCGAGGAGCTTTTGTCTTCTCTTCCTTTCTACCACATTCCCTACCCCCTGCAACTCTTGGGCCTAATCCACAGACAGCAGTGTCTGCTCTGGGCATTGGGGGCTGTTCCTAGGAAGGATTGGGAGGACTATCCTCACTCCAGCAGAATAACAGTCCAAAGTGAGTGGAGTCTTGACATCAGTGAACACTTTTCCTCATTTCCAATCACATTTTTGAAATACTCTCCTGCAAATCTTAGCCTGCCAATACGATCTGAGCACTGAATTAGTGGCATGCCAAAAACCCAAGATATAAGAAAATCATCTACATAAAAATACAGGCAGGTATCAGTCCACCATGTCTGAGGTCAATAACTGTTTAGACAGTAGGGACCAAAAGATTCTTTGAGTTGTGTTTTCGCAAAAAAATGGTTTGTGCTTTGCATGAATTTTGTGAAAATATTGTCATCATTGTTATAGGCAGTGTCTGTAAGGACAATTTACCAAAATAAGGTCCTCTCTTCATTTTGAAACTCAGGGCAAGTGATGATTCACGACAATGCTGGGTAGTTGCCCTGAGTGTTCCCAATAATATAATACCCCTACAAAACTAAACATCTCAGATATGGATTCTTGTTCTGTAGAGAATAGAAAAGTACATTGTCACTCAGAGTAGGAAAGATCCTTGTGCATTCCAAGCTTTGGTACTTCAAAAAAAGCACACACTTTACCCACATTTTCAGACCTCTTGTCCCAGTCCTTGCTCATGCAGTATGGAGGTCCCCACCTTCTTAAGGGCACACCCTCCCAAGCACCTCTCTTAAAGGGGTTATATTCTACCTCATTTTTTATTTTTTTTAGGGTTGAGCGTGCAAAGCGCTCTGTCCCTGGTGAAATCCCTCTATGGGCTTTTAACTACGCCCATCAGTTTGGTTGATTCACAGGTTTGCCTTTTAAAATTCTCTTGATTTCATTAGTGAAAGGCATGCACATGTCATGCCTTTTCCGGTGTTTAGCCCTCCTCGAGTTAATTGGCCAACTACTGAAAACATATGAGGCTCGATGTTTTCCGTATGGTTTCTAGCCTACTTTATCTTTTTATTTCGTAGGCAACACGATCTTGCTTGGCAGTAATCGATCACTTTGCATGACATCGACCCTGTTACATGGATAATTGCACTTTTGCCAATACGTTTAACTGTTTCCTTTTGTGTGTCTGCTTTGCGCTCATGGTGGCTGTGGCTCGCTTTTATGAAACTATTTTACTTTTACTTTTCAGTTTATGTGACAAGAAAAGTCTGGTTAGTTATGAGAAACTGGTTTACTTTTCATTTTCAGTTTACGTGGCAAGAAAAGTCTGGTTAGGAGTTTACAACGCTAATAGCTCTAACTCGAGCAAACGCGAGACCCATTGCATTGCAAATGCTTGTTTTTACTGTCTGCACTCCTTAGTGCAACCCTTCTTGCTGTGGCCTAATACAATTTTCTTTGTCTTTAAATACGTGGTACATTGGCCTGCAATACTTGTGTTGAATACAGCCTTATGCTTTGATGTGTCACATGAACAAGCAGCAGTCTTGGTCCAAGAAAGATTACGGTATGGTTCTTACTGTGTTACATTCTTGGGAAGCATGCAGTTTGTGCTTTGAGACAGGCCTGTGAAGGCAGGTGATACATTTTGCCTTCTTGTGAAACAGAGTGGGCGGGGTCGACTCTTGCCCTGCTTGGGCAGCACATGATTCATGTTTTGAGACCGGTCTGCGATGGAGGCCATGTCCTTTAGTAGTGCAACTGCTTGTGAGGCAGAGCAGTGTTGGATCCCACTATTTCCTTGGTTGTCAGGATTCTTTAAGGACATGTTTTCATAGACACGACCAGCTGCAGGGAAGACCTGTGTTAAGGGACTGTGCTCTGAGTTGGGAGATCAGCTTGCAAAGGCAGCAGTTATCTCTTTGGGAAGTTCATCTATGGGAGACTCAGGGCCTCATTATGTGTTTGGCAGGCGGCAGAAGCCGCCCGCCAAACACATTGGGTCGAAAACCGCCACTTCAGTTTTACGCTCACTGTCCCATTACATGTCTCCTGCTGGGCCAGCAGGCACAAACAGCATTCCTGCTCACTGGCCCATTGGGGCACACACCACAACATTGCCACCGACTCCTAATCAAGCCAGCTGTAATGTTGCAGTGCGTCGGGTGCGACAGCACCCGTCGCACTTTTCACTGCACATGATTTGGCCAATGAAAAGTGCAACAGGGGCCCTAATGGGCCCGCCACCCCATTTCCACCAGCCTTTGCATGGCAGTGAGACCGCCATACAAAAGCTGGCGGGAAAGGGAGCTCGTAATCCAAGGGCAGAGCTGCTTGTAGCGCTGCCCTGGTGGATTGAGACCACCGACACCACCAGGCCGTCGGGTGGCGGCAACCTGGTGGTGTCAGCGGTCCAACTGTAGCGGCTTTGCCACGGTCATGATGTGGCAGTACGACTGCCACTGTGTCCTTGGTGGTCCTTGAAATGAGGCCCTCAGAGCAGTACTGGGGCCTGTTTCTGACTTTCATTTCCAATCGTTTGAATGTAGAACCTGAGAGCAGCAGGTAAGAAATGTATATTTTTGTAATATACTTACCCAGGTTTCTTTGGCTTCTTGCTACAGCCTTTCTAGTTTTCAGAGTGACTGGTGTTTAAAGTTTCTTTGTTTGGTCATTTTTATTTTCGTTTACTTGGCTATAGAATTTTAATATATGAATTACTGCACTGCTTGCTACTGTTAAATATGACATATTTTTTGCCCATCTCCGATATAAATATTTTCCTTTTTTGAGGATTTAGATATAGACAACTATGGGTGGGTGCTTTGTCTGCAGTCCAGGGAGAAAAGCAAAATGGTCAAAACAGCCAGAAGCAAAAGCACTTATCCTCCTTCCCATCCAGGAGATCTATGTCGAGGAGTAATTATGCTACCAAGTGGGATACTAACCATTGTCTCTAGTTTCCTGATAAGCAGATATAATTAATGATTAAATCAATTTCAGAAGCCTTGTTGAGGGAACAGGATATTCAATTAAGGGATTTGTCACCAATAAAAAAGACTCTCTGTAGTTATCTTATTCTTCTCCATCATTGGTTTTCTTGTCTTGGCCCTTTCCTAATTATGATAACAATTAAGACAATGTGGAATCAAGAGTTTCCAGGGGGAAATATATTCAAAAGGATGAGCTAAAAGGATTAATTTCCTATATATTTTGTAACCTCCAACTTTCTTTGCAGGATGATCAGCATTCGACTAATGGTGGCTCTTAAGCAATTTAACAAACCTCTGATTGTGAAGTTTACAGTTCATTCCGCAGTTCAGGGTGTTATGAGAAGAGAGTTGAAGGACTCCAAAAGAGCTTATGTAGCATAATGTATTGAGAGATTGCACCCTTTTGCAAAACGACACTTGAATTTTCCACAGAAGCTGACAGGGGGCAAGTTATTGGTGAATCTTACTGGGAGGTTGGTCTAGCCTCTCTCTGAAGAACTTGTTATCCTGGATCCAGTTGATCAGAGGGCTGAAACTCTGTTAAGGAGATCCTATTCAGGCTCAAAGTTATCTCTAAAAGCAGGATTGTACTTTATTTATGCATCAAAACCCTTGGGGAAGGAATTTAAAGCTTTGTCAATAGATACCGGAGAGGGAGAAGACATCTCACAGATGCTTGGTGCTATGGAGACTCTGGCAAAATATTTGTTGGATATCACCTTTGGCATCAGGCAGAATTGTGACAGCTAGAAGACAGTTATATTTTTTTGGGTGACAATCTGTTTGGAGAAGAACTTCAGAATGCAATTTATAAATTCGTCAAGAGTAATGAGCACACTGAGCCATTGACGTTTCAATGTAGAAACTACAACAAAAATAAGAAACTTTATAAGTGATCAAGAAATAAGAAATATGAGCTTTCTATCAACAGGTCATATTTTCAATAGGGGTATATAAAACTTGCATAATTTGCTGTTGCAGAATTACATGAAATTACAGCACAATTAGCTGTAATAATGCAAAATTGCCACAAAATTATGCAAACTTATGTATAAGTATGTGAAACTTAACTTGCACTAAACACATGTCCAAACAGTTGTTTCAGGTAAGAATTCAGTTTATAAATGTAATTTTCAGTTTATTTCTAGTTGCTTGCACTCAAAACACTGCTGCTCATAAAGGATTTGTAGTTTTGCACTAAAAAATGACCTAAATAGTCCGCTTGGGTAAAAAACCTACCTGACAACGTGGTCGCAAAGCAATTTGCAGTTAGCACCCATGTGAAGTGGGTGCTAACTCATTCGCAAAAGGGAAGGGGTCCCCGTGGGACCCCTTCCCCTTTGTGAATGGCCCCAAAAATATTTTTTCAGAGCAGGCAGTGGTCCAATGAACCACTGCCTACTCTGAAAAAATGAAACCAAATGGTTTCATTTTCCCGAGTGTATTGCAACTCGTTTTCCTTTAAGGAAAACAGGCTGCAATAGAAACAACAAAAAAACCTGCTTTATTAAAAAAGCAGTCACAGACATGGTGGTCTGCTGTCTACAGCAGGCCACCATCCCTATGAGTGCAGGGAATCGCAAAGGTGTTGCAAATTGCGTCCCACCTCATTAATATAAGTGAGGTGGGTCTTTGCGACCCCCTTGCGATTCGCAGATGGTGTCAGGGACACCATTCTGCATCTGGTTTTGCGATTCGCAAATTGCGTGTCGCAAAACCATTTCTACCTACATCTGGCCCTTAGTCTCTTTTTCTGAGATTTTCTTCACCGGGACGAACCTGCAAATCAGGCTGGGTCGCGGCTGAGGCAAGCCGGCTAGTGTTGCCGCGGCGGGTCGGTTCCCCTATGGAGCTTTTTTTTTAAAGTTCTCCAATCTCCTCCAAACTTCTGGATCTTCTCCCAGATGTTCATTTAAGGTTCTTTTGGGGTCCACAGCTCACCTCAAGGTTCCAGAAGCTCTGAGATGATCCTTGGGGGTGTGGACTACAACTCCCAGAATGCACCTGGCGCAAACTCCTTTTTGGCCACTGGACAGTGGTCAGCTGGTTGATTTCTTCAGGAGTTGGTGCAGGGGACTCTGGTTAGCAATTTTTCACCTGTAGCAAGCAGGGAGTCCCTCTTTGAACCAGTTGAAGCCAGGCAAAGTCCGTCTTGTGGTGAAGCCCAAGTGTGCAGCTGGTGCAGTCCTTCAGAGTGCAGGGTCCAGGTGCAGGCCAGGGGTCCAGCAGGGAAGTCCTTCTTCTTCTGTGGTTCTTCCTTGTTGGAATCTGATGGGGATCTGAGGTGTGGGTGCAGGTATGCCAGTTTTATCCTTGCTCCTGGGTGAAAAACAGGGGGGTCCTGATTCTCCAATCAGGTGCAGGGTCCTTCCCCCTGTGATGACCACTTCCTGGGAAGTGTGGCAAAAATCAATCCCAGGAGGCAACATTCCTCAAAAATCCATCATGGCTGAAAGTGATTTTTGGAGGTTACATCTGGCTGAGCCCACCCACTGGTGTGGCTAACAATCATAAACACACCCCTCTCCTGCCCTCTACTAATCTAATCAAGGGAGCACCTAGTTGTCTGGGGTTGCAGGATGTGGGGGTGTTGCGGGTTGCTCCAAATGTCCTTCTCTGCCTTTGAAGACCAGTCTTGGGCTGGAGAGGTTGTACATGGCCTCCACCAACAAGGTGGCCCAGGTACAAAACTGAGCTTTGCCCTATCTGGCACTTGCTTGCCTTGATAGTCAGGCCTGCTTGAAGCAGGGCCTCAAGCACTTCCATCAGGTGGACCAGGTGGTCCTCCCAGGTGGAACTAAATACAGCTATATCATCCAGATAAGCTGCACTGAAAGATTCCAACCCAGAAAGGACTCTATTCACCAGCCGTTGGAAGGTGGCAGGAGCATTTTTCAGGCCAAAGGGCATCACCTTGAACTGAAAGTGGCCCTCTGGTGTGGAAAATGCTGACCTCTTATTAGCTTCTGGACTTAAGGCGATCTGACAGTATCCTGAGATCAGATCAAACGTGCTCAGGAATTTGGCAGCCCCCAACCTATCAATGAGCTCATCAGCTCTAGGTATGGGGTGAGCCTCAGTCCTAGTGACTGCATTTAGACCTCTGTAGTCCACACAAAATCTCAATTCCTTCTTCCCACCTTGGGGATTAGGTTTGGGCACCAGTACCACTGGACTGGACTAAGGACTGTCAGAGGGCTCAATTACCTTGAGCTCCAACATCTTAGCCACTTCAGCTTTGATGTTGGCCTTGACCTGGTCAAACAGCCTGTACAGCATGTTCTTGACAGGTAAGCTGTCACCAGTGTCAACGTCATGGACACACCAATTGGTGAGTCCAGGGGTCAGGGAGAACAGACTAGAAAACTGCTCCAAAACTTTCCTGCAGTCTCTTTGTTGCTGGTCTGTCAACTTGGGAGAGAGTACCACTCCCTCCACTGACCCATCTTGTTCATTTGAGGACAGGAGGTCTGGCAGATGTTCACTCTCCTCCTCCTTCCCTTCATCAGTGACCATCAGCATGGTCATATCTGCCCTGTCCTGGTGGTGTTTCAATCTGTTGACATTCAGGATCCTATGAGGATTCCTGGGGGTGCCAAGGTCTACCAAGTAGGTGACCTCACCCTTTTTCTCCACAATTGGATAGGGCCCAGTCCATTTGGCCTGAGGTGCCCTAGGAGCCATGGGCTCCAAAACCCACACCAGCTGTCCTGGGTGATACTCAGGCGTGGTAGCCTTCTGGTCATGCCAGAGCTTCATGAGCTCTTGTCTGGCCTCTAGGTTTCTGGCTGCCTTCTTCATGTACTCAGCCATGCGTGACCGCAGGCCCAGCATATAATTCAGCACATTCTCCTTGGACTCTTTGAGAGGCTTCTCCCAAGACTCTCTCACCAAGCACAATGGGCCTCTTACAGGGTGCCCAAACAGTAACTCAAAGGGGCTGAATCCAACCCCCTTCTGTGGCACCTCTCTATAGGCAAACAGCAGGCATGGGAGGAAAACATCCCATCTCCTCCTGAGTTTGTCAGACAAACCCATGATCATGCCCTTCAGGGTCTTATTAAATCTTTCCACCAGACCATTGGTCTATGATGATAGGGGGTGGTGAACTTATAAGTAACACCACACTCATCCCACATGGATTTCAGATAGGCAGACATAAAATGTGTGCCCCTATCTGAGACCACCTCCTTGGAGAATCCCACTCTTGTGAACACACCAAGTAGGGCCCTAGCCACCAAAATGTACCTGCTGCCTGAGGCAGTTGATGGGTTTAGGGGACCAACAATGTCAATCCCCACCCTCTCAAAGGGAATCCCAACCACTGGCATTGGTATCAAGGGAGCCTTTGGCTTTCCCCCTGCCTTGCCACTGGCTTGGCAGGTAACACAGGTGCTGCAAAACTCCTGGAATCTTTCGGACATTTGGGACCAATAAAAATGGTTGACCAGCCTGTTCCAGGTCTTGGTCTGTCCCAAATGTCCAACTAAGGGAATGTCATGGCTTAAAGTAAGGAGGAATTCTCTATACTTCTGGGGGACCACTACTCTCCTGGTTGCCCCTGGTTTGGTGTCCCTTGCCTCGGTGTAGAGAACTCCATCCTCCCAGTAAACCTTGTGGGTCCCCCTGGTATCCCCTTGTTCTTGCCTGGCAGCAGTCTGCCTTAGGCCCTCAAGAGTGGGACACTCTCTTCTTTGTCCCCGGCACAACTCTTCTCTGGTGGGCCCACCTGCCCCTTGCAGTTCTGCTAAGTCAGGCAGAGCTTGCAGGGGAAGTGGCCCTCCCTCAGAGGTCAGATCCTCCCCCTCAGGTTTGGATTCCTCCTGATCCTCTGTACTTGTGGGGGCTGGCAAGCCAGACCCAGTGCCCTTTCTCTTCTTCTTAGAGGCTTGGCACATTGTTCCAGGGTCCAAGTGTCCAGCACTTCCCTGTTGTGCTGCCTGTGACCTGGTCACAGCATACCCCCATTCAGGGAGGTCCAGCATCTGTGCATGGACCCTTCTCTCCACCTCTGACCATTCAGATGCTTCAAGATCATTTCCCAGCAGAAACTCTACTGGGAGGGCAGGAGCTACAGCTACCTTCTTGGGGCAAGTCACACCTCCCCATTCCAGGCTCACCATGGCCATGGGATGGAGTTTGGTTCTGCTATCTGCATAGGTCACTTGGTGGAAGACACCAGGTAAGATCTGTTTTGGAGAAACCAGCTTCTCTGTGACCATTGTCATACTGGCTCCTGTATCTCCCAGAGCTTCTACCTCAGTCCCATTGACTTTATGCCTCTGCCTATACCTCTCCATGCTGGGAGGTAAGGTGGCCATAGTTGCAATGTCCACCCAACCCACGGATACTAAGGTGACCTATGTGTACCCTGATCCCAGCCCTGGGCCAATGTCCACCCCCATCCCTACACTAGCAATGCCCTGGGATTGCCCACCAGTGGGGGGGGCTTCTTGGAGCAGATAGCATCTCCTATATTGTGTCCAGGTTGATGACACTCAAAACACTTGCCGGCCTTAGCAAGCTCCTGCAACTTTCCTGCTTTAACAGGATCATAATGCTTCCCCTGATACCCTTTCCCCTTAGAAGTGGAATGGCTCGGGGCTCCCCCACCCTGAGAAGTTTTTGGGGACTCTTGTGAGGACTCCTTGGGCTTTTTGTCATCTTTCCCTTGGTTCTTCCCCTGAGAAGAACCATGTCCTCCCTTTTTCTGATCAACCCCTGGGGGCTTCTGGTTATCCCTAGTTCTTAACCAGTCATCTGCTGCGACCCCCGGCTCTCTGGGGTTGGTCAACTTAGAATCAACTAGATACTGGCGGACCTTCTCTTGGACACAATTGGTTAGAAGGTGCTCCCTCATAATCAAATTGTACAGCCCCTCAAAGGTACTTACCTTGTTGCCCTTTATCCAGCCCTCTAGTGCTTTAACTGAGATGTCCACAAAGTCCACCCAGGACTGGGTGCTTGTCTTTTGGGTGTTCCTAAACTTGAGCCTATACTGCTCTGGGGGCAGACCAAACTTTTTAGTTAAGCATCTCTTCATACTGGGGTATGAATCTGCCTCCTCCCCTCTCAAGGTTAGGAGCCTATCCCTCCCAGAGTTGGGGACCAACTCCCAAAGAAGTGAACCCCAGTACTGGGGTTTGACTCTCTTCATCTGGAGGGCCCTTTCAAAGGCCCCCAGCCACTTGTCTATGTCATCCCCCTCTACATAGGCAGGAACCACCCCCTTGGGTAATCTGGGCAAAAAACCCCACCCATGGACACCTCAGCTTCTCTGTCGCTGACACCATTTCTTTTCTCTTCCCTTGCCCACTTTTTCTTTTCTAGGGCCAGCTTCTCTGCCTCCAAAGCTATGAATGCTAGCTGGGCATCCAGCTCTCTTTCCCTAAGGGACAGGTTCTCTCCTCCTGAAGGGACCCCCCTTCCCCCAACTAGCTTTGGGTATGACCCTAGTGACTGTGTGTAGGGAGGACCTTTCTTCCTCCTCCTCACTTAGGCTCAGATGCCCTCCCTCCCCTGAGTGGTTGGAGCTAGCATCCTCCCCTGCTTCTTCCTCCTCTGGAGCTTCCTCTGAGTCTACCTCTTGGGCCTCAGCCCATGCTGACAGGGATTTGATCAGGACATGCTTCCTGAGGTCAGTGGTTGCAGGCAACTCTCTTTCAGTACACAACCCCTTAAGATGGACTACTGTCAGTGTGGGTAGGCTAGCCAGATCAAGCTCCACTGTTCCCTAGTTTTGTGTCAACAAAAACTTTTTGCAAAAATTGGAAACAAGAATTTAGAAAAATCACAAAAATTCAATAATTGAAATTAATCCAAATTAAAAACTAAAACCGATTTTTGCACTAGGACAATTAAAAGGATTTTAAATTTGTTTTACTTAAAACTGTAATGTGATACTGAACACAAGTACAGGATCCCACCACTGCGCACCAAAAATGTTGGAAAATGGGTTATTGGTAAGGGCAGGTAGGTACCTACACTTAGCAATAGGCCACTAACCTCCACTTAGGTCCAGTTAGGTCTCAGTAAATTAAACCCAGCTCAACCCTTGGTAGCTTGGCAACGAGCGTCAAGGGTTAACTTAGGAGACAGAGTGTAAAGCATTCAAATATCACAAAACAGTAATTAAATAACACACAGTAAACAGTTTAAAAATCCAACACCAATTTATAAAAATAGATTATATTTTTATCTTCAAAATGACACAAAAACGAATAAAATCGGATAAGGGGAACCGGAGATATGAATTTTTAAAGAATTATTGTTTTCTACCGCTTAGAAACAAAAAAGGGTCAATCTGGTCATCTGGTCGCACCTCGACCGGGGCAAAGTCAAAGTTTAAGGCCGACCGCAATGGAGCCCTGCTCGGCTACAGGCCTTGGTCAAAAGTTTACCTTCGCACTTAGTCGTTTTTCTGAAGATTTTCTTCGTGGGGACGAACCTGCCAGTCCAATCAAACCTCCTGGAACTCTTCTCTGGATACGCATCGCAGGAGCCCTCGGTGGAGATTTTTACCTTCGGACTTAGGTGGTCATTGCAACCCTGGCGGATGTGTTAAAGCTGCGGTAATACTGCAAAAAGGCCGGCGGACAAAAAAAGGGAATTACGACCCTGGCGGAAACCGCCAACTAAGACAGCCACTTTAACACACCGCCCACCACGGCGGTACAGACAAACAGCGCGGCGGTCACCGCCAACAGACAGGCGGAAGACAATGTACTGCCCACACTATCACAACACACCGATCTGCCACCTTTTCCGGGGAGGATTCACCGTGGATAAAAACACGGCGGAAACAGCTTTTGCTATGGGAAAACGCTCACCTCAACACATCCCACGAGGAACGAGGACACCATGGAGCCGGAACTACAAATACTCCCTGCCCTTGCATTCCTGCTCATCTACGACCAACAGCTACGTAGGCGCAGAAGATACCGGTGAGTACTGCACCTATGACACGGGGGAGGGGGGAGGTAAAAGTTACGGGGACACCCACCAAACACCCCCACCCCCACCCTCGCATATTACAACATACACACCAATGCATTCACAAAAATCACAGTAACAACCCACAATCCCCCTGGAAGAATGCAAAGACAAAGCGAATAGCGGTCAAACTTTGTATTGTGCCAATATACTACTCATAAAAAAATATACGGATACATATATCACGAAATCTGTCAAAAATAAATGTACAATACAAGAAGTAGTGCAGATATATACACAACAATGTCCGTGCACCAACAGTCCAAAAATGCATGGGCGACGCCCACAATAGATACCTGACCAAAATCAGAGAGAACACTGCCGGGGCATCAGATAGAAACAATACAGGCACCTCAGGGGGAAGGGAAGGGGGGGCACCTCAGCCAGATGAATGCGAAGCCAGATCCACAACGGGTCTCCATGCCCATTGATGTATCCTGGGGAGTGCAAAGCCACAGTCTCTCAAGTCACTTCAGTGGGTGGGTTGCCCACTGTTACATCCTGGGGAGTGCAAAGCCACAGTCTCTCAAGTCTCAACAGTGGGTGGGTTGCCCACTGTGCCATCCTGGGGAGTGAAAAGCCACAGTCTCTCAAGTCTCTACAGTGGGTGGCTTGCCCACTGTTACATCCTGGGGAGTGCAAAGCCACAGTCTCTCAAGTCTCTACAGTGGGTGGCTTGCCCACTGTTACATCCTGGGGAGTGCAAAGACACATCTTCGCAAGTAGATGCAGTTCTCTACTGGTACTGGGTGGGACTGGTGCCCAGACTGGATGAGTCTCCCCATGAAAGTACATGTCCTGTCACAGTCCCAGCTGCACATGGGAGAACGATGCCTGATGTGCCGGACTATTCATACCCACACAGTCTTTGCCCTGTTCAGCGGTCTTCACCATGGCGGTCTTTGCCCTGTTCAGCGGTCTTCACCATGGCGGTATTGGCCTTGGTCAGCGGTGCTTTGCCATGGCAGTCTTTGGCCTGTACAGCGGTGCTTTGCCATGGCGGTCTTTGCCCTGTTCAGCGGTCTTCACCATGGCGGTCTTGGCCTTGTTCAGCGGTGCTTTGCCATGGCAGTCTTTGGCCTGTTCAGCGATGCTTTGCCATGGCGGTCTTTGCCCTGTTCAGCGGTCTTCACCATGGAAGTCTTGGCCTTGTTCAGCGGTCTTCACCATGGCGGTCTTTGCCCTGTTCAGCGGTCTTCACCATGGCGGTCTTGGCCTTGTTCATCGGTGCTTTGCCATGGCAGTCTTTGGCCTGTTCAGCGGTGCTTTGCCATGACGGTCTTTGCCCTGTTCAGCGGTCTTCACCATGGCGGTCTTGGCCTTGTTCAGCGGTCTTCACCATGGCGGTCTTTGCCCTGTTCAGCGGTCTTCACCATGGCGGTCTTGGCCTTGTTCAGCGGTGCTTTGCCATGGCAGTCTTTGGCCTGTTCAGCGGTGCTTTGCCATGGCAGTCTTTGTCCTGTTCAGCGGTCTTCACCATGGCGGTCTTGGCCTTGTTCAGCGGTCTTCACCATGGCAGTCTTTGGCCTGTTCAGCGGTGCTTTGCCATGGCGGTTCTGGTACGGATATTGGTGTGTGGCATTACGATCTCCACAATGGACATTGGTGTGTGGCATGACGATCTCCACACTGGACATTGGTGTGTGGCATGACGATCTCCACACTGGACATTGGTGTGTGGCATGACGATCTACACACTGGACGTTGGTGTGTGGCATGACGATCTCCACACTGGACATTGGTGTGTGGCATGACGATCTCCACAATGGACGTTGGTGTGTGGCATGACGATCTCCACACTGGACATTGGTGTGTGGCATGACGATCTCCACAATGGATGTTGGTGTGTGGCATGACGATCTCCACACTGGACATTGGTGTGTGGCATGACGAACTCCACACTGGACGTTGGTGTGTGGCATGACGATCTCCACAATGGACATTGGTGTGTGGCATGACGAACTCCACACTGGACGTTGGTGTGTGGCATGACAAACTCCACACTGGACATTGGTGTGTGGCATGACGAACTCCACACTGGACGTTGGTGTGTGGCATGACGAACTCCACACTGGACATTGGTGTGTGGCTTGACGTTCCATCATTGCCCAGCGGGGCTGTGGGATTCTGGACCCTCATGGGCTGTGACTCCGGCGGTGGCGGTGGTCTCCTGACCAGTAACGATACTTGGGCCCTCCTGGGCTATGACTCTGGCGGTGGTCTCCTGACCAGTGACGATACTTGAGCCCTCCTGGGCTATGACTCTGGCTGTGGCGGTGGTCTCTGGACCAGTGACGATACTTGAGCCCTCCTGGGCTATGACTCTGGCGGTGGTCTCCTGACCAGTAACGATACTTGGGCCCTCCTGGGCTATGACTCTGGCGGTGGCGGTGGTCTCTGGACCAGTGACGATACTTGAGCCCTCCTGGGCTATGACTGTGGCGGTGGTCTCCTGACCAGTAATGATACTTGGGCCCTCCTGGGCTATGAGTCTGGTGGTGGCGGTGGTCTCCTGACCAGTAACGATACTTGAGCCCTCCTGGGCTATGACTCTGGCGGTGGTCTCTGGACCAGTGACGATACTTGGGCTCTCCTGGGCTGTGACTCTGGCGGTGGCAGTGGTCTCCTGACCAGTAACGATACTTGAGCCCTCCTGGGCTATGACTCTGGCTGTGGCGGTGGTCTCTGGACCAGTGACGATACTTGAGCCCTCCTGGGCTATGACTCTGGCGGTGGTCTCCTGACCAGTAACGATACTTGGGCCCTCCTGGGCTATGACTCTGGCGGTGGCGGTGGTCTCTGGACCAGTGACGATACTTGAGCCCTCCTGGGCTATGGCTCTGGCGGTGGTCTCCTGACCAGTAACGATACTTGGGCCCTCCTGGGCTATGACTCTGGCGGTGGCAGTGGTCTCCTGACCAGTAACGATACTTGAGCCCTCCTGAGCTATGACTCTGGCAGTGGTCTCTGGACCAGTGACGATACTTGGGCCCTCCTGGGCTGTGACTCTGGCGGTGGCCTCCTGACCAGTAACGATACTTGAGCCCTCCTGGGCTTGACTCTGGCGGTGGTCTCTGGACCAGTGACGATACTTGGGCCCTCCTGGGCTGTGACTCTGGCGGTGTTCTCCTGACCAGTAACGACGGTGCTGGCAGTTGTGTCTGGACCGCCGGAAATGATGGCGCACTTCTCCGCCGTGACACTCACAACAGGTTGGGGAGACTTCCTCTGGACCTTCCCCACCTTCTTTGGAGTTACAGATGACTCACCAGTCGCCTTGGATCCCATTTCACTGTTTGTCCCACCTGGAGTCTGGGCACGGTCCCGTCGTCCACTCTCCAATTTCGGAGCCTTTACAGGGGGTGGGCTGACAGTGCCTTGGCTCCGGGTCCTACTGCCTGCCCTGGTGCACTCCAAAAACCTGGTACACGCACCACTGGTACTGGAGGCTTTTTGGCTGAGGCGCTACGACGAGACTGATGAATTGGAGGGGGGGGGCGGGGGCAAAAAGGTCAATTTGACATAGGGACAGTTTCTGACGTACACTGGGATGGGTAGCTGGAGGGGCTCTGGGAGTGGAGGAAGAGGAGGTGGTTGTAGGAGGTGTCACTTTAGCTGTTTTGGGTGCAGGTGCAGGTACTGGAGGCTGTCGTGAGGTGGATGGATGTTGGGTGAGTGATTGCCGGCGTTTGTGTACTTTGGGAGGACGTGCATATGGCAGTGGAGGTGGTGAGTGCAGGTGAGCGGCTTGTGGTGCTGGGTGTCCTGGTGCGAGTCCTAGTGCCTGTAGATGTGGTGCATGCAGGTGTGTGTGTAGATGACACTGGGAGGGAGGAGGGAGAAGAGGAGGAGGGGGACACAGTGGAGACAGTGGATGTTGCTGTGTCTGTATTGGTCTGATGCTTGTGTGAGTGCCGGTGGTGTGTGTGGTGCCTATGTTTGCTTGAGCTACTTGTGTGTGTTGACTTGTGTGCATGCTGGTCTGTAGGTGTGCTTGGGATGGGCTGGGGTACAGGGGATTGGGTCTGGGTGAAGGAAGTTGGAGGGGGGAGGCTGGACACAGGGGCAATGGCTGCCATCAGTGCTGAGGCCAGAGATTGCAGGGTTCGCTGAAGGACAGCCTGACCAGAATGAATGCCTTCCAGGAATGCATTACCGTGTTTCAACTCTCGTTCTACACCCTGGATGGCATTCACAATGGTAGACTGCCCAACAGTGAGTGACCTGAGGAGGTCAATGGCCTCCTCACTGAGGGCAGCAGGGGTGACTGGGGCAGGGCCTGAGGTGCCTGGGGCGAAGGTGATGCCCACCCTCCTGGGTGAGCAGGCACGGGGCGAACGCTGAGGGGCTGGTGGGAGGGAGGTGCTGGTAGGGGAGGTGGCGGCTGTACCTGTAGAAGTGGGGCGCACAGATGGTGCCGCCACCACAGGGGAGCTCCCATCGGCGGACGAGTCCGTGTTGCTGTTTGGTGATCCTGTGGCCGACGTGAAGCTCCCCTCGCCCTCCGTCCCACTGGTGAATTCCGAGTCTGTGGTGTGGCCCTCCATGGCCATTTGGGATGCAGCTCCCCCGTGCTCCGGTGCCACTGTACCTCCGCCTGTTGATGCTGATGTACAGAAGGACAGGGAGAGCAGAAAAGGGGTGGAGACAGAAGAAAGAGAGTTTTAGTGCATGGCATACCGCTACCGTTGGCGGACAAGACAAACGCAGCAGCCCCCTGCATTACGCCGTGCTCCTGCCCTCTGCACATGCAATTTCTGGGATATGGCCTACATGGCAATGGTAGAAATCTGCCCACATGGATGGCAAAGGGGCAACTATACATCAATTTGCCTTTTTTTTGAGCTGGGGTAGAGTGCCACATGGCCTACATAACGGAGGGGCCTTGCCTACCTAACTCGCCCTGGTCTAGGGACACCCACAGCCCACCTCCCCCACCCAGACAGCTCCACTGCACGCAAAGTCCGTAGGATGAGGTGGTACTCACCCCCTTGTCTCTGCTGTGATGTCCTTAAGCGCCCATCCAACTCCGGGTAGGCCACCGCCAGGATCCGGAACATCAGGGGGGTCATATTGCGACGGGCACCCCTTCCACGTTGGGAGGCCATCCCCAGCTGAGCCTCCGCCGTCTTCTTGCTGCAGCGGCAAATGTCCTCCCATCTCTTACGGCAGTGGGTGCCCCGTCTCTGGTGGGCGCCCAGGGTCCGGACTTCCTTGGCGATGGCACGACAAATGTCCCTCTTTGGTGGGCGCTGACCTACATGACATGCACAAGGAAAGAGGAACAGTCATTACCTACAGCACAATCGTTGTAATTGGCCCCCTCCCAACTCTATCCCTGTGGCCCATTCATCCCCATGCATGACTGTTCTATGTACTCTGCCCCCTTCCCTCATCCACCCAGCCCTCTCCACCCAGGCCTAGCCCATACAACGTGCTCCCTGTGTACTAACCTGTTGGTCTGGAGGACCGTAGAGTAGCGAATACTGGGGGAGGACCCCATCCACAAGTTTCTCCAACTCCTGTGCAGTGAAGGCAGGGGCCCTTTCCCTAGACGCAGCAGCCATCGTCGCTTCCAGACCGAGGTCACAGCAGCACTAGCAGTGTAGGTCCTCTCCTGTCGAAGGTCAGGTATCTAGTGATTGAAGAGATAGAAAATGGTGGTGACGTCCGCGGCGGTGACGTCCACAGCGGTGCGCATCATCACCGCCAGCGCACCTGTTCATTGGCTCCTGGGACCCATAGGGTCCAATGTTAACCAATGCAGCATTGCGCCGTGCTCTACGACCGCCTACCGCGACGGTGTCCAACGCCAGCGCAGTTACCCCACTATTCCATTGTCCCAGTTTAGAGGTCAGGCAGCCGCCATTTCAGGGGCCCACATGGCTTCAATTACTACTGCGTCACACATACCGAGGCCTACGCTCAAAACCTTTCCCGGATGGGTTAATTGTCTGTTGTAGTCTTGTGTGTGACTGTGGGTACATACCTGGAGGAATGCTGACAGTTTTTTTGCTGTTGTCCTTCTTAGGCACCGTCAGTTGGGTCATATTGGAAGATGGCGGAATCCGCCGGTGTACCGACCGCTGGTGGACCTGTTGACAATGGAAGAGCGACATGTCATCGTGACCTACCAGTTTGACCGTGCCACAATCCGGGAACTATGTACCCAGTTGGAGCCAGACCTGATGTCATCAATCCGCCATCCGACTGGAATCCCCCCTGACGTGCAGGTGCTGTCAGTGCTCCATTTCTTTGCAAGTGGGTCTTTTCAGACAACAGTGGCCATGGCATCAGGGATGTCGCAGCCTATGTTTTCCAACGTCTTGTCCAGAGTGTTGTCTGCCCTGCTGAAACACGTAAGGAGATACATCATTTTCCCTGAGGTGGCGGATTTGCCTACAGTGAAAGGTGACTTCTATGCCCTTGGACATATTCCCAACGTCATAGGTGCCATTGATGGGACCCATGTAGCTCTGGTCCCCCCCGCAGGAATGAACAGGTGTACAGGAACAGGAATAGTTATCATTCCATGAATGTCCAGATGGTCTGTTTGGCAGACCAGTACATCTCGCAGGTAAATGCAATGTTCCCTGGCTCTGTGCATGACGCCTACATCCTGCGGAATAGCAGCATCCCTGATATGATGGGTGAACTCCAGAGGCACTGTGTATGGCTATTGGGGGACTCTGGTTACCCCAACCTGTCCTGGCTACTGACCCCAGTGAGGAATCCCAGGACCAGGGCAGAGGAACGGTACAATGAGGCCCATGGGCAGACTAGGAGGGTGATCGAGCGGACCTTCGGCCTCCTGAAGGCCAGGTTCAGGTGCCTCCATATGACAGGTGGATCTCTATTCTACTCACCGAAGAAGGTGTGCGACATCATCATCGCCTGCTCCATGCTCCATAACTTGGCATTGCGACGCCAGGTGCCTTTTCTGCAGGAGGATGATCCAGATGACGGTGTTGTTGCAGCGGGTGAGCCTGTGGAGCCTGTGGACAGTGATGAGGAGGAAGCTGATGAAGATGAAAACGACCACAGGGAGTCAGTCATACAGCAATATTTTCAATGAGACACAGGTGAGTACAATTTCATGTTTCACATTATATTACATTTCACACGTCTACCTCTATCCTGTACCTACATTTCACTCCCTATTTGGTAACTGAGTTGTCCCCTTCCATTTCAGTTTCAGTAATGTGGTAACCTACGTGTCAACAGCTTGCACCCTTGAAAGGCTTGTGATGTGTGACATTGGTATGTTGACCTTCCAATGGGTAACCTTTTTTAACACTGTAATTGACAATACAAAGTTCACAATCATTGACTGACTCCAATATTATTGAGGTTTCAAGGGTGTTTATTGAAGTGCATAAAACTGTAGGGGGGTTGTGAAATGGGGAGAGGTCATGGTGGAAGAATGTCCATGGCAGAGTCCTGTCTATTAGTCTCACAGGTACATTGCACATCTGGCCATTAGAAGTGGAGCTGGGGCAGTTCCAATCTGGACAGGGTAACAAAGTGGGACAGTGGGGGGACAATCAGGGTGGTCTTATTTCCTGGCGGGGGTCTTGCCATCTTGCTCTGTCCTGTTCCTGGATCTCAGGGACCGCTTTCGTGGTGGTTGTCCGTCTGCAGGGGGTGGGGTGCTGGTGTGTTGGTCCTGTGGTGGGGCGTCCTGTCAACTAGCGCCGGCGGAGGTGGTGGGCATTTCATCGTCCTGGCTAGTGTCAGGGGCCCCTTGGAGTGCCACGGTGTCCCTCAAGGTCTTTTGAATGTCCGTCAGCACCCCTACGATGGTGCCCAGGACGGAGGCGATGGTCCTGAGCTCCTCCCGGAACCCCAAATACTGCTCCTCCTGCAGACGCAGGGTCTCCTGCAACTTGTCCAGGACCGTTGCCATCGTCTCCTGGGAGTGGTGGTATGCTCCCATAATGGAGGAGAGGGCCTCGTGGAGAGTTGGTTCCCTTGGCATGTCCTCCCTCTGTCACACAGCAGCACTCCCAGTTCCCCGGTGTTCCTGTGCCTCCGTCCCCTGGACCGTGTGCCCACTACCACTGCCCCCAGGTCCCTGTTGTTGTTGGGGTGGTGGGTTACCCTGGGTGCCCTGTTGTGGTGGACACACCGCTGATTGACCTGTCCTGGGTAGGGAGGTATGGGCCCGCTGGTGGGTGCTGTGCTGGGGTTACCAGAGGGTGTAAGCTCAGTGTTGGGCTGTGCCTGTGCAAGGGGAACCGACTGTCCTGAGGCCCACGATGGTCCGGGCTGGTCATCAAGATCCAGGAGGGCAGAGCTGCTTTCGTCACTGTGGGCCTCTTCTGGGGGTGGAGTGGTGTTGTCTGGACCCTCTGGTGTGGTGACGTTCCTTCGGGTTCCTGCTGGGGTATAAGTACAAGATTATTGCATGTGTGTGTTTCATGGTGTGCAATGGTTGGGTGTGCGTGAACCCCAGTGCAGACATTCCTGTGTGGGGGCTTGTGTGGTGATGGTTGGGGGGTGTTGTGGGTCTGTGCAGTGGGCATGCTTTAGTGATGGGTGTCCATGCTTAGTTGTGTCATGCAGGTCTTGGGGTTGGGATGGGTGGTTGGTGTTATGGGTAGATTAGTGAGGAGTTAGGGTGATAGGGGAGGGTGTGAGGGTGGGGGTGTGTGATAGCATGCAGGTAGGGTGGGGGATATGATAGTGAAGATTTGACTTACCAGTGTCCGTTCCTCCAACGACTCCTCCGAGGCCCTCAGGATGCAAGATGGACAAGACTTGCTCCTCCCATGTTGTTAGTTGTGGGGGAGAAGGGGGGGGGGTTCCGCCGCCAGTCCGCTGTACCGCGATGTGGTGCCTGGATGCCGTGGAACGCACCTTCCCCCGTAGGTCGTTCCACCTCTTCCTGATGTCCTCCCTATTTCTTGGGTGCTGTCCCACAGCGTTGACCCTGTCGACTATTCTTTGCCATAGCTCCATCTTCCTGGCTATGGATGTGTACTGTACCTGTGAGCCAAATAGCTGTGGCTCTACCCTGATGATTTCCTCCACCATGACCCTGAGCTCCTCCTCAGAGAAGCGGGGGTGTCTTTGGCGTGACATGGGGTGGTGTGTGTGATGTGTGCGGTGGTGTATGTGTTGATGAGTGTGGTGAGTGTAGTGGTATGTGGTGTTTTGTGCGTGGATGTTGTGTGGGTGATGGTGTAGTGTGCCTCGGTGTGATGGTGTTATCTATTCTGTGCTGTCTCTCTCTGGCCTTTGTCTCTAATTTGTGGTCGTAGGGGTTTGTGGGTGATGTGGGTGTGTGTTTTATATTGTGTTGGGTGTGTGGGAGTGGTGTGTGTATGTGTATCAGGTGTGTGTATTTGGAATTGTCCAATGTGGCGGTGTTTTGGAGCTGTGTGTGTATTTTGAGTGTGGCGGTGTGTACCGCCAATGAAATACCACGGTTAAAAGACCGCCGCGTGGATTCGTGGGTCGTAATAGCATGGGCGTGTTTCTGTTGGCGTGGAGGTGGAGGATTTGTTTCCGCATATTTATCTCTGACCTTTGGTGTGGTGGACTTGTGTGGGTGTCTGAATTTCGGCGGATTCTGTGATGTGTGTCATAATAGCTGTGGCGGTCTCCCGCCGCCGCCACGGTGTATTGGCGGTCTTCTGCACGGCGGTAAGCGGCTTTTACCGCCAACGTAGTAATGACCCCCTTAGTAATTTTTTCAAGGTGAAAATCCTTCGACCGGGGTAAACCTGGATCTTGATCCAACGTCCTTGGAGCCCTCCTCGGATGCACTTGCTGCGAGGTCCCGGTCAACTTTCTACATACGGACTTAGGGCCACATGTAGCAAAGTCCGATATTGCGACTCGGAAATTGCGAGTCGGTCGCAAAGACCCACCTCATGAATATTAATGAGGTGGGTCGCATTTTGCGACCCCATAGCGAGTCCCTGCACTCACAGGGATGGTGGCCTGCTGAAGTCATCAGACCTCCATGTCTGTTACTGCTTTTTAAATAAAGCAGTTTTTTTTTCATTTTGCAGCCCATTTTCCTTAAAGGAAAACGAGTTGCAAAATGAAAAAGAATTACGAAACCATTTGGTTTCGTTTTTTCAGTGTAGGCAGTGGTCGATTGGACCACTGCCTGCTCTGAAAAAACCTTTTTGCCCACATTCACAAAGGGGAAGGGGTCCCATGGGGACCCCTTTCCTTTTGCGAATGAGTTACCACCAGTGTGACACTGGTGGTAACTGCGAATTGCTTTGCGACGTCATTCGCGGTCACAAAGCAATTCTGCATTGCGATGCGAGTCGCAAAACGGAGGGGAACACCCCTTCCTATTTGCGAGTCACATTCACAATTTGCGAGTCGGTAACCGACTCGCAAATTGTGAATGAGCATTGCGTTAGGCTGTTTGCATGGCACAAACTGCGATTTTCGCATTTTGCACCATGCAAACGGCTTCCTACATCTGGCCCTTAGCCTCTTTTTAGGGTCGAGCCTGCGTTGCATGCGCTCACGCATGCGTATCGCAGCGAGACTCTTTCACATTTAGAAAAGGGCTCGGAGTCCTGTCAACTTCACGTCAGTGTTTTTTATTGGTTCGTGGGCTTCCCTAATAAAATCTGCTTGCTTTCATTAGTCGAAGGCACCCATATGTCATGCCTTTTCCGGTGGCAAGCCCTCCTTGAGCGCAGCGACCAAGTACAGAAAACATGCGAGGCTCGCTGTTTTCCATCGGGCGCGTGGATTTTTTTCTCTAATTTACGAGCGCAATCTCGCTTGGCAGAAGTCGAGCGCTTTACATACTTGATTTCACTTTTTCGGGTTATGTACATAAATGCCCTTTTGCCCGATAGGTGAAAAGTCGGGTTAAGAGTTTACAACGCGATCAGCTCTAACATGAGAAAATGCGAGACCCTTTGCATTGTAAATGCTTGTTTTAGAGATTTTCTTCACCGGGACGAACCTGCAAATCAGGCCGGGTCACGGTTGAGGCAAGCCGGCTAGAGTTGCCGCGGCGGGTCAGTCCCTCTATGGAGCTTTTTTTTCAAAAGTTCTCCAAACTCCTCCAAACTTCTGGATCTTCTCCCAGGTGTTCCTTTAAGGTTCTTTTGTGGTCCACAGCTCACCCCAAGGATCCAGAAGCTTAAGATGATCCTTGGGGGTGTGGGCTACAACTCCCAGAATGCACCCGGCGCAAACTCCTTTTTAACCACTGGACAGTGGTCAGCTGGTTGATTTCTTCAGGAGTTGGTGCAGGGGATTCTGGTGAGCAATTTTTCACCTGTAGCAAACAGGGAGTCCCTCCTTGAACCAGTCGAAGCGAGGCAAAGTCCTTCTTGTGGTGAAGCCCAAGTGTGCAGCTGGTGCAGTCATTCAGAGTGCACGGCCCAGGTGCAGGCCAGGGGTCCAGCAGGGCAGTCCTTCTTCTTCTGTGGTTCTTCCTTGTTGGAATCTGATGGGGATCAGAGGTGTGGGTGCAGGTATGCAAGTTTTATCCTTGCTCCTGGGTGAAAAACAGGGGGGTCCTGATTCTCCAATCAGGTGAAGGGTCCTTCCCCCTGTGATGACCACTTCCTGGGAAGTGTGGCAAAAATCAATCCCAAGAGGCAACTTTCCTTAAAAATCCATCATAGCTGAAAGTGATTTTTGGAGGTTACATCTGGCTGAGCCTACCCACTGGTGTGGCTAAAAATCATAAACACACCCCTCTCCTGATCTCTCCTAATCTAATCAAGGGGACACCTAGTTGTCTGGGGTTGCAGGATGTGGGGGTGTTGCTGGGTTGCTCCAAATGTCCTTTTCTCCCTTTAAAGACCAGTCTGGCAGACCCCCCTCCTGCCTCACCATCTGCTGAGGGGAGATCTCCTCCAACAGGCACATCTCTTTGTGTGAAGCCAGGCCACTTCACACCTCATCAACGCAGCCTGGCCAGGCTGCCAGAGGCTAGCCAATCAGAGCACAGCAGCGAAAACAATGCAGGGCTGAAGTTGGCAACTTTTCAGGTAAAGTTTGAAACTCTTTACCTGAACAAGTTATATTAAATCCAACAACTGGAAGTTGTGTGATTTATTATAACAATTAATTTGATACCAAACTCCTTGTATCTGTCACTTAAGGGGACTTTTAAAAATAAAAGAAAGTCTCCCCATTCTAGCCTATGAAGCCCATTCACTACAATGAGGGAAAACGAATGTGGCTGTTTTTACCTCACCAGGGCTTATGCAACTATTTTTATAAGGTCCCTGCTTATAGTTACATGGCACCCAGCCCCAGGGTTACATAGGGCACACCTTAGGGGTGACTTATATGTAAAAATAAGGTACCTTAAGACTTTGGAACTACTTTTAATTCCAAAGTCGAATTTGCATATAACTTTAATTTAAAAGCAGCCAGCAAGGCAGGCCTGCCTTTAAAATGACACTGGGCACCTCAGCAGTTGACCTATGGGTGCACTACCTATGCTGTGGTCCCTAAACCTACATGCCCTACCATATACTAGGGAATTATAGGTAGGTTGACTTAGCCAATTAGAATTAGCCTAATTTGCGTATCCACTTTACACAGAGCACTGGCCCTGGGACTGGTAAGCAGTACCCAGGGCACAGCCAAGAGTCAGTAACCACCAGTACCTGTCCAAAAAGTGTGGGGGTGACCAAGGCAAAAAGGAGGACGTTCCTACACTAACCTAATCCAGCCTAACAATACATTACCAACAACTGGCCCTATCTACCCTATGCTAAGCTTACTTACCACATTTAAGAACACCTTCTAAACATTTGCCCCCATCCACCTTATATGACGAGACATGTAGGACAACATATACTAACCTAAACAAATACTAACTAATACTAATCAAATATATATTTTTTGTATTTTTTCAAATTTGTATATTTTTTTAAACTTTTGTTATTAAAATGCACAAAAGCCCCAACATTAACAACAAACCCACCCCCTAACAAACTAACATGTAGTAATATGAAACCCCCCACCTACTTATCCTAGCTAAACTACTACCCTACTCTAACCTATCACTAAAGCCCCTAAACCCACTAAAAAACTGGAGAAGGAATGAGGGAGGGAGGGGACGGAATTAGGGGTGAGGGGAGGCAGGAGTTCCGAGGTTTGCCCTCCTCAGAGTCTTCTTAATAGATTTTAACCTATGGCTATATTTGTCCACGTCTCGATGGAGATTGTCAAGCTTTTTCATTACTTTACACATGTTCCTGTGGAGCTGGGAAATGGCGGCCATGTCCAAAGCAGCAGACTTGGTTGTCTGTGTTGCAGAGGCTGTTGTACCTACAGGTGTGGTGGTCGGTGGTGCTGAAGTGGAAGGTGCAGCAGGTGTGGTGGTTGTTGCTCCAGAGGTTGACGGTGCAGCAGGTGGGGATGATGTCACGGTGGCCGCTGTGCTACTAGGTGCAGTTGCGGCGGTCGCTCCACCCGTTTTGGCCAATGCCGGCCCACCATTCTCCTGTGGCTTTCTGTCTCTGATAGCATCTTGCCATCCTCCGGTACCCAGACTCGACATCAAAGATGTGTCTGTACCTCACTGCCCACTTCTGGAAATCCCTGATCTCCGCAGCATTCATGTTGGCAGCTGAAAAAATTTGACAGGCAACCACCAGTATCATCAATGTGTGATGCATGTACAGATGATAATCTAACACTCTCCCTCAAATTGCACATGCAGTCCAAATCATAGTAGAGATGATATAATGTCCCTGATGAATAAAATGGCAACGCTGCCTACCCATCAAGTATTTAACAGCACAGCCAAGCACAACAAGAGCTGTACCAAATAAAGTGATCTGTGCATTGATGTAGTGTAATGTGTCACAATGCAAATGCAGTAAGTACTTTACGTGGGCCAGGCCGGCTAATCTTTATCATCTGAGTCAACTTCAGGGCACACAAGACCAGTGATTTGCAGATGTAATTGTCAGGATGGTATGCAGTTGCTAATCATAAGGGGTAAGTGTTGTTTGGGACACATGCATGCTTGAATGAGATGACTGTCATCTACACTGTGACCATCACATCTACCTACATATATGTTCTTCCTCTACCCCTGTGCCTCAGGGGGGATAGGCAGGCAATACATCATCACAACTGTCAAGGACAACCACAAAGCCATATCCACTTGGACATGGATTTAGTGATTGGAACACATGTGATGAGGGCTGCCACCTAGGAATGAGGTATCCATAGGTCAATCACATCTACATTCATGTGTCCAGTTGTGGACAACCATCAACACCTGATCTGCAAAACACAATTCCAAATTCACCCACATTGTTGACAGCACACATCTGGCCTTGACCTGCAGGAACGCCTATTACATACCACATAAGTGTCAAGTAAATAGAGTACAACTTATGGGGCTAGATGCTGGGGGACAGTTACCCAAACAGTCCTACGTGTACATTGCAATACAGGGATGCGCATTTTTGTGTTGAAAAAGAATCCATCACTGTCTTGTGAAAATGAGGGTATAACTCAGTGACAATATTCTGACACTGGAGCACTTCCAAGTCACATGTGAGCTTACATGTGGCTACTAATCACCTTGTTCACATGCTGCTGCCTATTGCACAGCTCAAGACGCCCAAGATATGACTCTCTGCCTGTGAATGTTGAACCCTTGCATGGAACACTATGTCAAATATCAGATCACGTGCCAGCTCATCATATCTTGCAATGAGTGCAGCACACAAGAGTCACTCACACTACAGCTGCAATCACTACACAGGACAGACATTATCACACTTACTGGATACATCTGGGACCTCAAATCGAGCCACTTCCCTGTTGGTATAGGGGGCTGGTCCACCTGTAAGACATGGAAAGGAAATATATGCTCAATTTCAGATCACTGTACAAACGTGTGGACAACATATCACAGTGTAACATTTTATATGAGTGAGCTGCTGATCCTGCATGTAGACACTCCAACAGACATACCACTGCAAACTCACATTGACACTGACACTCCAGTGAGTGATAGACACACAGCTGCACACATGCACTGTGCCTAACAATCATGTGGTGCTAAACCTGACTACAAACATTTGTGGGTAATCCATTTCAGATGGTACTCCATGTTGTTAGAAATGGTGTCTTTGGTTGGCAGTCAGGTTACCCCCTGTCCAAGCAAGGACCCTCACTCTAGTCAGGGTAAAAGAGAATCATCCTCAGCTAACCCCTGCTTACCCTCTTTGTAGCTTGGCACGAGCAGAAGGCTTAACTTCAGAGTGCTAGGTGTAAAGTATTTGTACCAACACACACAGTTACTTAATGAAACCACTACAAAATGACACAACACAGGTTTAGAAAAATAGAGAATATTTATCTAAACAAAACAAGACCAAAATGGCAAAAATCCACAATACACAAGTCAAGTTGTCTGAAGAGTCTTCATGCTGTTTTAAACACACACTAACACGGTTAGCGTGAAAATGTACCTTGAGTGTCAAAAAATAAACCTGCACGGGCGAGTGTGCATCAAAAAGGGGCTTGAGATGAATTGATTTCACTCACGGGCAAGACCTTGAGTTGTTTATCCTTTCGTCGGGTCAGGCACGTCGTTTCTTCTCTCTGCAGGAGAGCGATGCATCGATTCGGTCAGCACTCTCAGGTCCGGGCAGGCCTTGCGTTGTTTTTACAAGTCCAGTGATACTTGCATCAGAAATCCAGCTGCACGATGATTAAAAAACCACACAGCGCGGGTTGCGATCTCCCCAGCCTCCGTCAGTGATGCTGCATGTCGTTCCTCCAGCTCCGTTCATTGATTCTTCGGTCGCGGTACAGGCGAGTGTCGATTTTCAGCCGTGAAGCCGGTGGCACGTCGATTTCCCAGCCTCAGATCAGAGTTGCGTTCATCTTTTCCCCGCATGGCGTTCTGTGCGTGGATATCTTCCACTTAGGCTGCCAACTTCTCCTTTCAGGGTCCAGGAACTGGATGGGCACCACAGGGCAGAGTAAGAGTCTCTCCAGAGACTCCAGGTGCTGGCAGAGAGAAGTCTTTGCTGTCCCTGAGACTTGAAACAAAAGGAGGCAAGCTCTAAATCAAGCCCTTGGAGATCTTCACAAGATGGAAGGTACACAAAGTCCAGTCTTTGCCCTCTTACTCTGGCAGAAGCAGCAACTGCAGGATAGCTCCACAAAGAAAAGTCACAGGCAGGGCAGCTCTTCTTTCTCAGCTCTTCAGCTCTTGTCCAGACAGAGGTTTCTCTTGGTTTTCAGAAGTGTTCTCAACTCTGTGGTTTTGGGTGCCCTTCTTATACCCATTTTCTCCTTTGAAGTAGGCCTACTTCAAAGCAAACTCTCCCTTGAATGTGAAATCCTGCCTTGCCCAGGCCAGGCCCCAAACACTCACCAGGGGGTTGGAGACTGAAATGTGTGAGGACAGGCACAGCCCTTTCAGGTGTGAGTGACCACTCCTCCCCTCCCTCCTAGCACAGATGGCTCATCAGGAAATGCAGACTATACCCCAGCTCCCTTTGTGTCACTGTCTAGTGTGAGGTGCAACCAGCCCAACTGTCAAACTGACCCAGACAGGGAATCCACAAACAGGGTGAGTCACAGAAATTGTATAAGCAAGAAAATGCTCACTTTCTAAAAGTGGCATTTTCAAACACACAATCTTAAAATCAACTTCACTAAAAGATATATTTTTAAATTGTGAGCTCAGAGACCCCAAACTCCACACGTCTATATGCTCCCAAGGGAATCTACACTTTAACCATATTTAAAGGTAGCCCCCATCTTAACCTATGAGAGGGACAGGCCTTGCAACAGTGAAAAACAAATTTCGTAATAGTTCACTTTTAGGACATATAAAACACATTATTATGGGGGTCATTCTGACCCTGGCGGTAGACTACCGCCAGGCCAACGACCGCGGATAGACCGCCAACAGGCTGGCGGTGCATCCATGGGCATTCTGACCGCGGCGGTCCCGCCGGTTTCCCGCTGCCCTGGGGAATCCTCCATGGCGGCGCTGCAGGCAGCGCCGCCATGGGGATTCTGACCCCCTTACCGCCAGCCTGGCTCTGGCGGTTTTGACGGGTGTCGCGGGGCCCCTGGGGGCCCCTGCAGTGCCCATGCCACTGGCATGGGCACTGCTGGGGCCCCCTAACAGGGCCCCACCAAGATTTTCAGTGTCTGCCAAGCAGACACTGAAAATCGCGACGGGTGCAACTGCACCCGTCGCACCCCTTCCACTCCGCCGGCTCCATTCGGAGCCGGCATCCTCATGGAAGGGGGTTTCCCGCTGGGCTGGCGGGCGGCCTTCTGGCGGTCGCCCGCCAGCCCAGCGGGAAACTCAGAATTACCGCGGCGGTCTTCTGACCGCGCAGCGGTATTCTGACGGCGGAACTTTGGCGGGCGGCCTCCGCTGCCCGCCAAAGTCAGAATGACCCCCTATATGTCCTACTTTAACCATACACGGCACCCTGTCCTTGGGGCTACCTAGGGCCTACCTTAGGGATGTCTTACATGTAAGAAAAGGGAAGGTTTAGGCCTGGCAAGTGGGTACAAATGCCAAGTCGATTTTACAGTTAAAACTGCACAAACAGACACTGCAATGGCAGGTCTGAGACATAATTACAGAGCTAATTATGTCGGTGGCACAACCAGTGCTACAGGCCCACTAGTATCATTTGATTTACAGGCCCTGGGCACCTCTAGTTCACTGTACTAGGGACTTACTAATAAATCAAATATTTCAATCATGGATAAGCCAATTACATACACATTTTCTAAAGAAGCACTTGCACTTTTGCACTGGTTTGCAGTGGTAAAGTGCCCAGAGTAACAAAAACAGCAAAATCAGAGTCCAGCACACATCAACAACCTGGGAAACAGAGGAAAAAAGTTAAGAGACCACGCCAAGGATGAAAAGTCTAACACGTGTCCCCCCCAGCTGAAAGTGGGGAGCAACTACCCAACCTCATGGGAGTTCTCATCACTAAGGCAGAAGAACCTGGACAGACCATCTGCATTGGCGTACTCTGTACCTCTGTAGGGAAATGGACCACCTCAACAGTTTTGGATTCTCACCCCTCATCTGCATTAACCATCTGAGGGGCCTGTGGTCGGTCTGAACTCAGAAGTGAGTCCCAAACAAGTAGGGTCTTAGCTTCTTCAGTGCCCAGACCACAGCAAACGCTTCACATTCTATGGCACTCCACCTACGTTCCCTGGGAAGTAACCTCCAACTAATGAAGGCTACAGGTTGATCTAGGCCCTCTTCATTAAGCTGTGAGAGTACTTCTCCAATACCATGCTCTGAGGCTTCTGTTCGCACAACAAACTCCTTGGAGTAGTCAGGTGCCTTCAGCACAGGTGTGGTGCACATGGCAGCCTTCAGGGCATTAAAGGCGTTCTGGCAAGCCTCTGTCCAGATCACTTTCCTGGGTTGCTTCTTCGAAGTCAACTCAGTCAAGGGGGGTAACAATGGTATCATAACCCTTGACAAACTTCCTGTAGTATTCTGTGAGACCTAAGAAGGTTCTCACTTCAGTCTGGGTCTTGGGAGGCTCCCAATCCAGAATTGTGTCAATCTTAGGCTGTAGGGGTGCCACCTGGCCACTTCCCACCTGGTGTCCAAAGTACACCACAGAACCCTGCCCTATTTGGCACTTGCTTGCCTTAATAGTGAGGCCTGTCTTCTGCAGGGCCTCTAACACTCTCCAGTGGGTGTTGCAGGTGTTCCTCCCATGTGGAACTAAACACAGCAATGTGATCCAGATAGGCGGCACTGAACTCATCCAGCCCACCCAACACCTGGTTCACCAATCTCTGAAAGGTGGCAGGGGTATTCTTCATCCCAAATGGCATCACTTTAAATTGAAAGTGTCCATCTAGTGTAGAGAATGCTGACCTCTCCTTGGCCCCCTCAGTTAAGGCAATCTGCCAGTACCTAGATGTTAAGTCAAACGTACTGAGGTACTTGGCAGCTCCTAACCGGTCAATGAGCTCATCAGCTCCGGGATGGGGTGTGCGTCAGTCTTGCTGGCCGCATTGAGTTCCCGGGAGTCCATACAAAAGCTGAGTTCCGGAGTGGCACCAGGTGCAGCAGCCTTTGGGACCAATACCACTGGGCTGACCCAAGGAATGCTGGAGTGCTCAATAATCCCTAGGGTAAGCATTTTGGATACTTCATCCTTAATGCATGCCCTCACCCTGAAAGTCACCCTGGAAACCTTTTGTTTTTAATAGGTGTACTGTCCCCAGTGTCCACATCATGTGTGCACAAGTATGTGACCCCTGGGATCAGGGAAAACAGTGAGGCAAACTGTCCCAACACGTGGCGACAGTCACTGTCAGGAATAAGGCCATGCGCGGTCCAGGTCTCGCCCGAAATTCCGCTGCTTAACTCTGCGGCGCTTTATGCGCACCACTTGTCATCCCCTCTTGTTCCAAAGGTGACCATCAGCGTCGTCTGCCCTGTGGCAAAACTCATAGAGGTGCAGGTTCAGGGCATTGGTGGACAAGGTGCACTTATCAATGCTATTCTATGAAGGGACTACAATTCCCATGTTTTTAGAGGCAGCAGCCATCTTGGGGTGTGGCAGGCCTATAAATGCCCAGCCACATCCAAGCACGTTGCTCACTATTTTGAAGACTTCGATGCAGCCAGACCTCGTGGAGGTTTCTCTGGAGAAGTCCAGAGTTTCTGAATGGCAGAGTATCGACTAACCAAAGTCCATGGTGCAGTCCAAAATGAGTAGGTCGTACTCGTAGCAGTAAGGCCTTGCTGAATCCAAGTTTGGAGGAAGTCATTACTTTCAAGAGGTAACGTGCTTTGTGCACAAGTAATTCAAGGTGTTTCCGTTCACAGATGCAAAGCGCTCTTTTGGCTCAGTAATTCAAAGCTTTTCAGTTCACAGAGGTGACACGCTTTGTACACAAGTAATTTAAGGTGTTTTTGTTCACAGATGTAAAGCGCTCTTTTGGCTTAGTAATTCCAAGCGTTTCAGTTCACAGAGGTAACGCGCTTTTGGTGCACAGTAATTCAAGGTGTTGTGGTTCACAGACGTAAAGCGCTCTTCTGGTTTAGTAATTCCAAGCACTTCAGTTCACAGAGGTAACGCGCTTTTGGTGCACAGTAATTCAAGGTGTTACCGTTCACAGATGTAAAGCACTCTTTTGGCACAGTAATTCAAAGCGCTTCAGGTCTCAGATGTAAAAGCGCTCTTGGCATGATAATTCAAGCGCTTCAGTTCTCAGATGTAAAAGCGCGCTTGGCATGATAATTCAAGTGCTAAAGTTCTGTGATGTAAAAGCGCTCTTGGTGTGATAATTCAGGCGCTTCAGTTCTTAGATGTAAAGTGCTCTTGGCATGATAATCCAGGCGCTTCAGTTCTTAGATGTCAAGCGCTCTTGGCATGATAATTCAGGCGCTTCAGTTCACAGATGTAAAGCGCTTCAATTAACAGGAGGAAAAGGTTCTTGCCACAACAATCTAAGTGATTCAGACTACTTGAGTAAAAGCGCTTCCTGGTGTTATTAAGTAAGGCGCTTTAGGTTCAATGAATAAAACCTTTTGGCATTTATTATTATGACTGGGAAAGTATTTCTGGATATAAACAAATCAAAGTTTTCATTGTTCTTTGAATATCTTAAGACATGAAAAGCATATTTAAGTCTTTGAGATTTTCTAAGTCATGATGAAAGGTTATGTTGTGAATACATATAATGTTACAGGATTGATATTCTGTGTATAATCATTGTTCAAAGTAATTGCCATCTCTTGATTCTGAGGTCGTGTTTCATTTTTGTTCCATGTTTCAAGGAAGGGGCTTTGCCCTCATTTCAGAAGAGGTCTCCACCTGATATCTTGCAGACGCATTTAGTCAGGAGCCCATAAATGATTTACCTTTCTATGAATGAGTAAATGCATATTGTTCTAACCTTTACTTTTCAGATCTCTCTCCCTGCTGTTCCCTTCCCTAATTCCCTTCCCCCTGACTGGCTCCACCATAACTCTGTGCTATAATAGCTTTCTGAGTTGGTGACGCCGGGAGGTGGGCCTTTTGTCCAGCGACGTGCCGATCCCGAGGAAAGGAACCTATGACAGTCACCCTGCTGCTCCTCAGTCAGGGAGGGGGAGAGGATCACTCCCTCCACTGACCCATCTTTTTCTCCTGCAGACAGGAGGTCAGGAAGAGGCTCACTCTCCTCCTCTACCCCATCATCTATCGCAAGGAGCATGGACAGTTCAGTCTGCTCAAAGTGAGGTTTGAGGTAGCTGACATGCAGGACCCTTAAAGGGTTCCTTGGAGCCTGCAAGTCCACCAGGTAGGTGACTTCACTCTTACGCTCCACCACCTCAAATGGCCCAGTCCACTTATCCTGGAGCGCACTAGGCTCCACTGGTGCCATCACCCACACTTTCTGACCAGGTTGAAACTCGACCAGAGAGACATTCCGGTTGTACCACCGTTTCATATCCTCCTGGCTTGCTTCCAGGTTCTCCTGTGCGAGACTCCTGAAGCGTGCAATCTGGTTTCTTAAAGCGATCATTTAGCTAAATACATCCTGGGGGGGTTTTACTGGGAGCTTTCTCCAAAGCCTCCTTCACCAGACTCAAGGGTTCCCTCAAAGGGCGGCCATAGATGAGCTCAAAGGAACTAAACCCAAGTCCCTTTTGAGGCACCTCCGTGTAGGTGAACAGAAGGCATGGCAAGAGGACGTCCCTCTTCCGCCTCAAGGACTCTGATAGGCGTTGAATTAAGCCTTTCAAGGTGCGGTTGAATCTTTCAACCATTACTTTGGGGGTGGTAAGGTATGGTGAACTTGTAGGTCACCCCACACACCTTCACAGAGACTTCATATACGTGGATATGAAGTTGGTACCCCTATCAGATACCACTTCCTTTGGGAACCTCATGCAGGTAAAAACCCCCATCAGTGCACGACCCACCACAGGGGAAGTGACTGACCTCAGAGGAATGGCTTCTGGGTACCGGGTGGCATGGTGCACCAGGACCAGGATGAACCTGTTGCCCAAGGCTGTCTTGGGGTCCAGGGGCCCCACAATGTCAATACCTACCCTCTCAAAGGGAGTGCTAACCACAGGGAAAGGTTGGAGGGGAGCCTTACATTTCCCCCCACTCTTGCCACTTGCCTGGCAAGTCTGACAAGACCTGCAATGTGCATCTGAGTGCCTGTGCATTAGGGGCCAATAAAAGTGGGTGACAAGCCTCTCAAAGGTCTTGTCCTGCCCCAAATTTCCAGCTAAAGGCACATCATGAGCCAACCCCAGTAGGAAGGCTCTGAAGCACTGGGGTACCACCAGCACATGGGCTGACCCAGGCTCAGGAACCATAGGCTTGCTATATTGGAGGTTATCCTCCCAATAGATCAGGTGGGATCCTGGCTCCTTGCCAGCCTCCTGGTCTGCAGCCTGATGCCGCAAACCCTCCAAAGTAGGAAATGTCTTCTGTGCTGCACAGAATGCTTCCCTGGTGGGCCCCCTTCCTGCTGCCATTGCAACAGCTCAGGGACCTCCCCCAGTTCAGCCACCTGTTCCCCTGCAGGCTCCGGGGCATCACCCTCAGGCTCCGGCTCCTCCAGGACCGTGGGAACTTCTGGGGCCGGTTTCCCATGCCCCCTGCCCTTCCTTTTCTTGAAGGTCCCCTGGGCCACTGTTTCAGGCTCCAGGGGCTCTTGACTACCTTGACAGGCTGCCATTGACCGGGTGAATACGCATACCCACCCAGGCAGACCGAACATCTCCAAGTGATACCTGTGTGCCACCTCCTTCCAAGGGGAATCCTCCAGGTCATTGCCTAGCAAACAATCAACAGGCATGGTTGGACTCACAGCTACCTTTAAGGAACCTGAGACCCCCCCCCATTCAAAGAGAACCTGCGGCACTCTGCACAGGTGCTCTGAGTTGTCCACTGCAACTACTTGGTGAAGTACCCGGGGATCAATCTGCTCTGCAGACACCAGGTGACTCCTCACTGTAGTCACACTGGCTCCTGTGTCTCTCAGAGCCTCCACCATTTGTCCACTAATCGTCACCCACTGCCTGTACTGCTTAGTATTCTCAGGCATGAGGGTTCTCTGGACCATCTCACTGTCCCCTAGTGAGACAAGGGTCATCTCAGCTGGCTCCCACCCACCTGGAACCAACTCCTCCCCAACCACTACACTGGCCAAACCCTGGGACGGTGCACCAGTGGGTGCCGGTGTACCTTTGGGGCATTTGGGGTCCCCCCTCACTTGACCCACCCGGTCACATGCATAGTACATGGGGGACCACCTGCCACTGACTTCCCTTTGGAGAACCATGGCTTCTTCTCACTGGGGGGTTGGGAATCCTGTTTACCCTTACCCCCTTTCTTCTGAGAGGGACCCTGCCTACCCTTGGTGTGGTCTCCCCCATACCTCTTTTGGACCCTGGTGCTCTCCCAGTAGTCTGCTTCCTGCGCAAGCTTCCTGGGGTCAGTCAGCTTGCTGTCAATCAGGTACTGGCGCAGATCTGGAAAACATAAACTGTACAGGTGCTCCCAAGCAATCATATTGTAAAGTAGTTACCTTACTGCCCTTCACCCAACCATCCAGTGACCTGCAATAAGAATCAATACATTCCAACCATGTTTGGGATTCCTTCTTCTTGTAGGATCTAAACTTATCCTTGTACTGCTCAGGGGTGAGACCATACCTTGTGAGTAGGGCATCTTTCATGCTAGAGTAGGTGAGATTCTGAGCGTCCCTAGGGCTGTCAGTGTATCCCTCCTCTCTACCTCAAAGTGCTTCCACAGACCCGCCCCCCAATGAGCTTCAGGGACCAGATTCATATGGAAAGCAGAGTCATACCCCTTAAACCACAAGTATATGTCCTCCTCCCTTTAATAATCTTCACAAGATCTTTAGGAATGTGTACCCTCCTTTCAGACTGCACTGTGATGTAGCTGTCACCAACCCTACTAGACTGGCTCCTCTGATCCAGCTCCCTCAGGCTGAGCTCATGAGCCAACAACAGCTTTTTTTCTTCAATGGCAATTCAAATTTTCTCCAACTCCCTCTGCGCGGGTTGCGATCTCCCCAGACTACATCAGCGATGCTGTGCGTCATTTCTCCAGCTCCGTGCATCGATTCTTTGGTCGCATTACAGGCGAGCTTCGATTTTCATCGGCGAAGCCAGCGGCGTGTCAATTTCCCAGCCGCAGATCGGAGTTGTGTCGATCTTTTCCCTGCACGGCTTTCTGTGCGTGGATTTCTTCCTCTTAGGCTGCCAACTTCTTCTTTCATGGTCCCAGGAACTGGATGGGCACAACAGGGCAGAGTAGGAGTCTCTCGAGAGACTCCAGGTGCTGGCAGAGAGAAGTCTTTGCTATCCCTGAGACTTCAAACAACAGGAGGCAAGCTCTAAATCAAGCCCTTGGAGATCTTCACAAGATGGAAGGCACACAAAGTCGTGTCTTTGCCCTCTTACTCTGGCAGAAGCAGCAACTGCAGGATAGCTCCACAAAGCACAGTCACAGGCAGGGCAGCTCTTCTTCCTCAGCTCTTCAGCTCTTCTCCAGGCAGAGGCTCCTCTTGGTTTTCAGAAGTGTTCTCAAGTCTGTGGTTTTGGGTGCCCTTCTTATACCCATTTTCTCCTTTCAAGAAGACCTGCCGGGCTGACCAAAGGACTGACCTGACTGCTTTCTGTGAAGGACTGCTGCCTGTCTGTTGCCCTGCTGCTGTCTCGCTGAGGTGAGAAGTGCTCTCTAAGGGCTTGGATAGAGCTTGCCTCATGTTCCCTGAAGTCTCAGGACCAAAAAGACTTCATCTCTATAAGAAGGACTCCTTGTGCGGCAAAATTAGATGCACAGCCTGCCAGAAACGACGCACTGCCTGCATCGTGGTGAAAAATTCACTGCAAACCGAACTGGAACGACGCAGCCTGACTTCGCATCGAGAAGATCGACGCAGCACCAGTGTAGCGACCAGAAATTCAATACATGGCCCACCGGATCGATGCACAGCTGAGCCGGAACGAAGCAGCCAGACTTCCAGAGAGGAATCGATGCAGTGCCAGTAGTGCGGTAGAAAATTTGACGCAACGCCCACCGAATCGATGCAGCTCCTGTGACTTCATCCTGCCAGCACAGGAAATCCATGCATCACCCCCGGGGCGTTCAAAATCCCTACAAACCGAAGAGGATCCACAATCGAGCGCCAGAAATCGAAGCACTGCCGTCCCCGCTGCTGTCCCCATGTGAAAACTAAATGACGCATCGCCATGGGCGGCCCGAGAAATCAACGCACACCCCTTTGTTTCCACACATCTCCTCCTCTGCGGTTCTTTGCAGAGATTTTGCACGCAAACCAGGTACTTTGTGCTTGAAAGAGACTTTGATTGTTTTTAAAAGACTTAAAACACGTTATATCACTTTTGCAGTGAGATATCAACATATACTTATTGCATTTTTATTGTTTTGACCTGCATCTTATAAGATACATATTATATATTTTTTCTAAACACTTTGTGGTGTATTTTTGTGGTGCTATATGATGTTATTGTATGACTTATTGCACAAATAATTTACACATTGCCTTCTAAGTTAAGCCTACCTGCTCAGTGCCAAGCTACCAGAGGGTGGGCACAGGATAATTTGGATTGTGTGTGATTTACCCTGACTAAAGTGAGGGTCCTTGCTTGGACAGGGGATAACCTGACTGCCAACCAAATACCCCATTTTTAACAGAAACTTACAACCCAAACTACGAACCCCAACTAACCCAATTAATGCAACCCCCAAACAGACACACAACAGTACAGATACAATCCAAAAAACACTAAACTACACCAAAGCACTTAAACAGGTACAATATAATACAAATAGAATACACAAATGGTCACAAGAGAGACACCATAAGATACTAGAAACGCAATCCAGACACAAGGAACACCAAGACACAGCCTCACAGTCAAGAAAAAGCACAGACTGTAAAGTGGAAGTACACCCACAGTACCATATCTGTAAACAGGATTTCCTAATACATCACTTCCTGTCCCCTTTGTGGCTCGTTTTCTGTCTTGCATGTAATTTTTTTGATGCATAGGATGTTTGCATTCATATTTTCTACGCACAACCAACATGTGCGGCAAAATACCACGCATTACTGGGAAACTTCTTTTTTAATGGTTATCCTCATGTGTGTTGTGCGCTAGTGAAATTAACGCTAAGGGTCCATGTATGTTTTTAGCGTTTGCATTGTTTTTCAACGCATTTGCGTAAAAATCTTGGACTCAAACTGTGTTTGCGTGATTTTCAATTATTTAACATGCATGCACCCTGTATCAAGATGGAGATTGGATGGTATGGTCTGCAATGTGTGGTATAGTGGTAAAGGGCCCATGTACATTTACTTAGCGTTTGTGTTGTTTTTCAATGCATTTGCATCAACATTTTTGATTCAAACAGTGTTTGCATGATTGTCAATTATTTAACATGCATGCACCCTGTATCAAGATGGAGATCGGATGGTATGGCCTGCAGTGTGTGGTATAGTGGTTGGACACATGTGGTAGAACATGCAACTGTGGCCCAGATTTATACTTTCTTTGCACTGGATTTCTTTCATTTTCTGATGCAAAAGCAGTGCAAACTTAGAAAATACAATTGTAGTTTCTAAGTTTGCGCAGCTTTTGCATCAGTAAATGATGGCAATGTGGCGCAACAAAAGTATGAATCCTGGCCTGTGTGTTTTGTGTGTGAATGATCTGTAACAACAATATGTGTGTCTCTGAAGGGACGGCATGCAATACATTTGATGTAATGCTCATGTATCAATGTGTTAGAAATGGGTATCTATATCAGATGGCAATCAGTGATGTGCAACGGACATGATATGTGTTTGTAATATGTGTTGACTCATTTGATGTGTGTAGTTGTTTGACTTTGAGGACATTGCATTTCATACAACAAACACAACTCAGGGGTTATTGAGGATGGCTGATGAGTGCTAGTTTGGATATATTACCCCTCATATGTCATTAATTGTTGGCTACGACTTCATGGTGACTTGTGTGTGAACTACCCATATGTTGGCCATGTGTACATGTTTGGTACGTACAGAGTTTGAGACACTGTGCCTTAATTCCACCCATAAAAATGTTATGTACACGTCAGTTTGACTCATAAAATGTACCTATGTTACTCATGTTGCTGTGGAGGACCTGCTGCCCTGGCTGAATATGGTCACATACTTTCAGATGTGCATTCCACAGAAGTGTCCAGTTCAAGTGTGTGAGAATGTGTACCCTGTGTCAGGATTGGCCTCCATGGTGTTATGGTTTTGTGTGGGTCTAGTCAGGAGTATGTTAGGGGCACCCCTTGAGTTCACAGAGTATCTTGCAAGGAAGAAGTGTACCAATGTATGACATACGAGGGGATAGGGCAGCTATGGTAAGGCAGATAAAATAGAAAAGTGAATACAGAGCAACCTTAGTGTGGACAAGTATTGGACAAACACACAGGGCTTATCACTAAGATTGTACACAGGGTTGGGCTCAGAACTTCCCACAACAACAGGGAACGTCAGTGCCTCTGTGCAGATTAATCTCACATCTAGTCAACACGCAAGCCTCATAGAAAGTGTCAATAGAAGTGAATCTGTGCCTGGACTCTTAGGGCACAAACAAGGATTGTACTTACATACACGAGACTAGCTCTTGTTTGTCAGGCAGGAGACACAGTAACAATTCCTGGAAAGTAGACATAGCATACTGTCACTGTTAGGCACTAATGACTACATGCAACACTAGACAAAGGATGGGGGTTGGATTAGCCTCCTGGAAACCAGGTGCCAGATCAAATACAAGGTAAAACACTTCTAGAAAGGTGAGTACTGATAGTACACTTACCAGACACGATACCCCAAGAAGAAACAGAAAGCAAAGGAACCAACTAGGAGGCAAAGGCAGGCACAGGGAACATGCTCTGGTTGACGCAAAGGCTGGAACAGGTCTGGGTAACAGAAAGCAGGCTCTGGCAGAAACAAACATGAACAAGGCTGAGAAACAGGGGGCAGACTCTGACTGGAACAAGAAGGAACAGCACTGGGTAAACAGAGAGCAGGTTCATGCATAATCAGGACTGAAACATAATCCAACAAGGGGTCTGGAACACAAAGGAATCGTAATCCAATGCACGATGAGGAGCTTCAGGGAATGGCAGCTTCTAAGCAGTTCCAGGCAGCAGCAAGGCTAGGGCAGAGTCACATGGGTGGGCTGCACAAGAGAGGTCACTGGTGTGTGCAGCTTCAATCTCTAACAAGTCCTGGAGGAGAGAATTCAGCATAAAGGGACACCTGGACTTTTCCGATAGAAAGCAATGGACAGAAGATTACAGGTCTCACCGACTACCAGGCAGTGCATTATGGGACCTGAAGTCCATGCAGGCTAATGTAGTTCTTCTATAGCATCCCATATGGAAAAGGGAAGCAAACAGGAGTCAGAATGTGAGTCTGGATGAGTGTTGATGATGATTCCCAGGGTACAGATAGTCCATTTACAGCGCCCCCTAGAGAAGGGAGGGCAGAGACTTAAAACATGGGTGTGGCAGGACTTATTACCTGGGATGGACTGCCAGGGCATGTCTTGTGAGCATTGCTCATCATACCTGAGACACTCATGCTATCCGTTTTCAGAAATGATGCACTTCTTGTCACACAAGCTCCTTGCAGAGATATCAAATGTCACACTTACTAATGTCAGGGGTCTGTTCATACATTCCTGTTACCACTGATATTTCGCATCCACTGCCTCATGTATAGTGCACTTATTTACCTTATGATTGGAGATGTTATAGTTGTGTGTCATGTGCTACAGTAGACCATGTTGGCAATGTGGATGTGTGCCTTATGTTGTGGTCCTATGATTTTGTCCTCCATATATGAAACTCAAAAGATGAGTATTTTTAATATGTGTGTGATGTTTGCTGTACAATCATACACATCACATGTGATGTTGCATCAGAAGTAGTCAGATTTGTCTTTGTGGCATGCTCCCTGAAGTAATACTCACATTCCTAAAGTACATGTGACGGAGAAATAAGTAACCAGAGCAGGATTGTGTGATAAAGTAAGGTGTTTAATTATATATCCTAACAAGGTGTTTAGAGTGACTATTGTTTAAAAATGTTTTGAACAATCTCCTGTCTGCGGTGCATTCCTGCAGCTGTATTTTGATGTTCCCCCTCATTTTCCCTGGCACCATCCTTCTACTCCTCCTCAGGCAGTTCTTGCTCGAGCTCATATAGGGAGATGTTCCTCCTCATACAAAAGTTATGCAGGATAGCACATGTAAGTATTATTTTACACACCATAAGTGGGGCATATAGGAGGCTGACTCCTGTGATGTCCAGGCACCTGAATTTTAGCTTCAGGATGCCAAAGGTCCTTTCTACAATGGTGTGTGTCCTCCGATGTGCCTCATTATAGGCACTCTCTGCTTGAGTTGGGGAATGGGTCATGATCCATGGCTGGATCACGTAACCCTGATCATCTGAAAAAGAAAATAGGAGTGAGTATTTTGTTAGTGCTTGCAACAGGAATGTCATGGAGCATGGCAGTTGATATCTTTTGTCGTCTGTGACTCATATGTGTTTGTGGTATTGTGTGAGATCCTGGGATCTGTGAGCTTTTTTCTGTAGTGGGTTGTTTGACTTGACAACTTGTGTTTGATTCATTGACCTGGTATATATGATTTTGTTTCCGAACTGCTGGTCAGTATATGTATGTACCATGCGTTGTGTAGTGGGCAACATGTTTTAGTGTGCTTTCACTGGAGGGGACATGATACTTCCACACACACAATAGATTCCGATGTGGTGGTAACATGGTTGCACTACATGGCCTGGACATCCCATCTAATTAGACATATGTCATTGTAGATGAAATGCAACAGTGAGGCCCTTTAAATAGGCTTGTAACAATGCACATCACATCTCCATAAGTTGGCAGCACTGAGGTGTTCAGTATTGACAATGAACAATTGTCCCATGTGTGACTTGGTTCTATGCAAACCTATGTAGTTCCCTCTGCCAGAGGCTCATGTGCAACCGTGCACCTACACTAACAAACTTGCTCCACGTAACGTGGCTAACTGCCTTGTAGGGGTTCATGTATCTGTGCATCTGTTATTTTGATGGACAATTGGCTCTATCAGTGTGTGCAGCAGTGTGCAGTTTGCATTAGTGGCACATCAATATGTGTTCATAGCACAGTCCACTTCCTTATTGCTACCTGGCAAAGGCACCCCAGGAGTGATGTATGATGTTGGGACTGCCTCAGTATTTCTGTGTCACCTACATGTGAGTCTGTATCATCATGCTATGTGTCTCATGCTGTTAGACCTGCAGCAACACACATTGTACACCCCTTCCACTGTACATATTGCTTGGGAGGGTGGCCGATTGACTATGTGGCCTAATGTAATAGTAAATGGTTCATCTTACAAGTTGTACTTCCAGTGCAGGCCGCGTCATTGTCACTGTGTGCTTTGACATTTTTCCCTTGTAGCTCTAGAGTGGCAACTAATGTTATTGACAGCCGTCATTTGTCCATAGGTGTGTATCCCATTGTGTCAGGGTGTGCAACATAACTACCTATATCACACCTCAGTGTCTTCCTACCCACATCTCAATGTAGTGGTGTATGTATTGTGTGTCCTACAGGGTTGCTGTGAGTGTGTATATTGCTAGGTTTATGGACTTACCGACAAGAAGGCCATTGCCATATCATCCGTCCTGGAAGTGCTGATTGATGGTGCTGTGGAGAAAGATGAAGGAATCACATACAGTCCCAGGATACTTGGCCAAGATGTTGGTAAACAATCCCTGGTGGTCAACTATGGCCTGCACATTTATGGAGTGGGTGTGCTTTCTGTTCCAGTATAGATGCTCGGTTGCTGAAGGTGGTACAATCTGGACATGGGTGCAGTCAATTGCACCAAGCACATGTGGGAAGCCATGTATTTGATAAAACCCCTGTTTGATCTCCTGCTGCTTCTGCAGGGTGTTTCAGAAGCTGATGTGGTGGGGTGTGAGGGAGATGATGGCATCTAGGACCTTGGGAAGGAAGGCGGAGGATGAGGGCTGTGATAGCCCAGCGACCAGGGCACCCATTGTTTGGAAGGAGCCACTTGCCAACACATGCAGGACAGCTAGCAGCTTAGTCACCGGTGGTATATTGTGTGGTGTCTGCATGCTGGCTGTTATATGTGGCTCAATTTGGCGCAGTTGCTGCTGGATGGCTTGCCAGTTGAGTCTATATCTCTGGCTTATGCCCTGTTCCCTGAGGCCCTGGAGGGTTGTCCATTTCCTGAAGACCCTCTCCTGCCTTCTGCGTTGCCTTTGGGGGCCACATTGGGGTGGTGGTAGCTGCTGCTGTTGGTCCTATGCTCTGCGTCGTCCAGCATGCTGTATCAGTGTCACCTCCATCTTGTCCTGTGGGTTGTAATGTTGCTTCTGTGTGTTTTCCTTAAGTAGTGGTGTGTTTGCCTCATTTTAACGCCTGCCCTGACCCAGCCATTAAAATTTGACGCAAATCGGGCTTAACGTCATTTTTCGGGTCCTCCTCCCACCCGTGTGTCATTTTTGCCCGATTTGATAAATATGGCGCTAAGGTGTTTGAGTCATTTTTTTGACAGGAACCCCTACCTTGCATCTCATTGACAGAAGGCGGTTTCACGCATCCTTAAAATGATGCAAACTCCATATTTTTACACTAGACTGGTCTAGCGTCAAAATATAAATATAGAGATACGTTTGTGCTGGATTTTCGTAAAAAAACAACGCAAATCCGGCGCCAACAGAGTATAAATGTGGGCCTTAGTGCCTGAAACCCATTCCTTGGTCACTTGACTAGGTGATGTTGGCAGTTGACCTTTGTATATTCCTCCCAGACAGTAGCAAAATATAGTTTCTGGGAGCTGACAGTATGGGTCATTTCTGGTAGGACGGGGGCAGAGCTGTCACCTACCACACTTGCACTTCAAAAGCACTGGCGCAGCTCATGCACAAAAGACTTCCCATATTGTGCTCCCAGAAAGAGCAGAACCAGGGTTTGGAGACAGGAAATTTCAGACAACTCTGTAGGGGAAACCTCCAGAAGCTTCTCGCACTTCTTCAAAAGAACCAGGTTTAAAAAGGGGCCCCCAGAACCATCGATCAGATCATTTCTAGATCTGTGGAAGACTCAGAAGAAGGATTTCTCTGCAGCTACATTGCTCTGCTGCAAGAAGGATTACCCAGCTGCTCAGCTATCTAGCCTGCTCTGCTGCCATTCTACACAAGGAAGCAGAACTAGACCTGCAGCTTGAACCCAGGATCACCAGAGTGGCTCCAAGGGCTAGTTGTCTTACCTCCTGTTCTGAGCTACAAGGACACAAAAATCCCCAACACCCCTGAAACCTACACCTGGACTCTGCCTGCTGTCTCCTAATCCTGAGTGGTGCCGCCCCTGTCCTGTGCATTTGGAAGTGGGGATAAAGGTGCTCTACCAGCCCAGCTGTGGTCTTCATCAGAACAGATGCTGCATGATGCAACCTGATGCAGCACTTGCACCTCATCATCAGAAACAACGCAGCGTGCCTCTACTTGAAAGAGACATTGCATCATAGCACTCATAGCTCTTCATTGAAATGGGCACAGTGCAACACGACCAAATGCAGCTTCTTATTGGAACCGATGGAGCACAATGCAACTCAATGTGGACCTTGCATCTCAGCCCTCGTAGCTCCTTAACTGAATAGATGCAGCATGACTCAGCATCACTCAGAACCTCACACTGCTCACTGTATCTGATGCTGCAAAATGCATCTTGACTCAAGACCGTACATCGCTCCTTAGAACTGCCGCTGTGTGACGCAATGCTCTACGTCAAGGACATAAGGTACGATTCTCAGTGGGCCTAACCTGGTCCCTGAATCTGGCCCACGCTCCATTGCAGTTGGCCTGAACTTGTGACTTTGTCTGGTCTGGCGCAACCAGATGACCACAGTTATCGCTTTGTGCTTTTAAGCACTATTTTTACTTAAACTTTTAAAACTGCATAGCTCTGATTCCCTTGGATTTGATTTGTGCCATTTTGGTGTCAAATATTTATTATAATCATTTTTTTTTTCTAAATTAGTTTGTGATTTCATAGTGTTGTGTTTGCTGTTCTGCATAAATAAAGACACATTGCCTCCAAGTTAAGCCTGACTGCTTTTGTTCCAAGCTAGCAGACAGTTAAGAACAGGATAATTTACTGTTGATTTGTGATGCACCCTGACAAGGATTATGGATGTTTCTTGAGTAGAGTATCACCACCATCAACCAACAACCCAATTTCCCACAGTCTTGAAATCCAATGGTAGACTTGTGTGCAAATCACAAATTCTCTGTTTTCTTTCCAACTTCCAACATCCACCAGCCCTGGGAAAAGATACGTCAACATGTCAGTGGCCCACGACTGTCCTTTACACATCTCCTCTGATGTCTCTGATTCCAATGGTAATATTCAAGATTGAGAGAGAGTTAAGGGAGATTCTAGTGGAAGAGGTTTGGGTTCTCCCTTTAGGTCCTTACTTCTTACTCCCCTGCTGTCCCTAACATCTCCTCAACAACTGAGATTGGTGGTCAGAAGGTTGAAGGGGAGGGACTTAGGAAATTAGAGCTTTATCTTCCGGTATTTAAATCCATTCAGGCTGCTAGAAATGAGTTCCCTCAAAAGACATAAAATGCCGGATTCGGAGTCTGATGATGAATTACTCCATCACCAATGTGATGGGTATCCCATCCACCTTATTAGAAGTGCATAATAACCTATGAAACTTGTAATGAGGTAGACAAGCCATCAGTCAAATTTGTGAGCAAGTGCCATCTCTAAATCAGGCTAATAGTTATCATGGTCTTCTTTTTCAATCCGGTGTATTAATAGGGATTTGCTTCTCTTTTGTGCCCACCAGAAAATACTCAATAATTTTTACAGGATGGTTTTGACAACCGTTGGTCAAGTGCCACCTTGACACTATAAAGGTCTTTCATTCCCCCTGGGGTTCTATTTCTGAAATTGAAAACTAGAAAACTCTTTAAAGGTTTTGACATATTTAGAACTAGGGTAAAAAATATGTTTGATGTATTATAGGAGCTGGAGGCGTTGCAAGGTCTGCCATTTGAACCTTTGGTATAGATTTTTTTGGTTTTCATCGTTGAAGTTGGTTTTGCCAGTGGTCATTTCTACTGCCATACACCCTGGAGAACGTTGTGCCCTATTAATTGCCCTTGACTACTAGAGAATCTTTGATGACTGTTATGTGTTAAGGTTGGATCCTAAATTTGTACCAGAGGTCAATTCATTTTTTTCATAGGACACAGGATATTTCTTCTCCCTGTTTAATGTAGGCCTGGGCATAATTTTGAATTAGCCCGAGTAATCAGAGTCATTTTTGTAATTCCGCTTTACTCTTTGATGCGGAATTACAGACAATTACTCAGTCACTCCTGCTCGCGTAATTAAGAGCAATTTGAGAAGAAGAAATCTTGCAGTAATAGCACCATTTAATGAGGGCAAGCTGTTGCTCAGGCTTGCTATTTGTGTTCTAGTGCATTTATTGCTATTTCTTTGCGCGAAATCCATATTTGTGTCCATTTTGGACACCATGGTATACTTTGGGTTAAACAAATAGTAGTAAATGCTGGAACTAAGTTAGGGGAAAATCCTACCTCAGGAGCACATTTACAGCTATTCTTTAGTGGAAAAAGCATTCTCACACCCATTTCTGATGCAAGGGGGCATTTTGCGCTGAATAAGTTGGGTGAAAATCCTACCCCAAGTGCTGCTTGCACTCACTATTTGTAGTCTGTTGCATTTTGCACTATTTCTTAGCAAAAATCATTCTTACACCCATTTTAGGAGGCATTTTTGTTCTAAGAAATAACCCTTAATGTAGAATTACTCCTGCGGAATCTTGCAAATTGTTGAGCAATTCTGCGTGTGTAGCTACACTGAATTACGTGAGCTATGCCCACCTCTAGTGTTATGAACTCATCTCTCAACAGAACAGGAACATTTGTTGTGTTTGTTAAATTTAACTTGTAAAATCTGCTGAGTTTAGAGGATGTGACTCTTTTTTAATTATGGTCATTACAATAGAGGTGGAAAATCGTCATTTTCGACTTTGGGTCATTGAATTATGGATCTTATTCCCCTTGCTTACTGCAGAACAGGATGTGATCTTCCAGGCTCTGTTCAGACTCGCTCTATCATAGGGATGTACGCTGCCTGGGCAGAGTTGGGTCAGAATCTTTATTACTGACATTTTGTGCAGCATCAACCAGTGCTACTCCAACCTTTAATAATTTTGCAACTAGGGGAATTTGACTCGGGGAACTGAGCTAGAATTTGGTAAACTGTCATAAAGAATTATATTATGAAGGGCAGATTCATGTATCCATTCACATAAACGTTACTGTTTACAGCATGATTTCTACTCGGGTATTGTTCTGTATACAAGATAGTCCTTTGATCCATCCCTGCTGAGTAAGCACTGGGAGGAGGAATGGGATAGAGAGATATTGTCCCAGATTTAAGAGAGCCCAGCGCCTCCTTGTGCCACATTAGCGTAATTTTTTTATGCTAATGTGCCCTAACGAGGCCAAAACCACTGCGCCATATCTACAAAGTGGCACACGTAACCCCTTGCGTCACATTATGCCTGTGCCAGGCATCATGTATGTAAGAGGGACGTTCTCCAGTTAAGGGGACCACAAAAATGGCACAGTGGAATCTAAGAGATTCCACTGCATTATTTTTTGTGGCTACTTTTAACGCCTGCACAGAGAAGGCGTTAAAAAGTGGCACACCATCGCTTTCAATGGGCCCCTATGTACTGTGCAGGATTTGCGCTAATCCTACATCCTACACAGTGTATCAATAGCGTAAAAAATTGTCAACGTTAATGCCCGTACCCTCTGCCATGGTGTGCTGTATATTAAATACGGCACACACATGGTGGCAGTAAGGGGGGACACTAAGGGGTGCAAGATAAGTGGCGCTGCATTGGCTGCAGTGCCACTTTTCTTAAATCAGGCCATTGTTTGAATTACCTACCGGTAAACTTCATTACTTCATTATTTCCCCTTCCAGTACTTATGTTACCACGCTCACACCCTGCTTATGGTATAGGTCTTTTGGAAGCTTTTTTAGTTACAGGAAATGAGGCAGAACTGGGATTAGGAATAAGGAATCAGAATAATAAAGATTACCAGTAAATGATCCAAGCGTTATAGAGTGAGGGCAAAACAATGTCGATGTTATTGTTACACACAGAGTGGGTTCACGTGCCACTGTATATTGATTTGCAGTTGTCCAGCATAGTTAAACTTATTTCTAAGTAAAACGCATATTGGCATACGCGTTTGAATCGTTTATTTTCACTCTCACGGCAACAGTGCCGCAGTCTCTCGCTCATTTATGCAAGGAGGATAAATTCGGGGACTGTTACGCGGTGCAGATGACTGATTTATTTGTAGAAATCACATCAATCCCATCAGTCACATTTATGCGGACAATCATTTCCGGCCTCTGCATGGGCTACGCCTGGGACTGGTTCTGATGCAGTGCTGTCGTTGAGTAAAGGTCGCTGGGGAAATTGTATGCAGCCGGGCCCGCGGGGTGCTGCAACTTGAAATGTAACTTATTTGCTACTAGCTAGAAACGTCGTGTCATATCAAATCGCCTGACACGAGCCTAATAACTGGCCCCCGAGACGGGAGCTGCAGTCACCGCCAGCTACTAATGAAGGGAAGAGGGAACTTGATGAAAGAGCCCTTTTTAACTCCAAGGGAGTACGTAAGCAACCGAACAGGCTTCATCATAACACGAGGTTCACCGCTGCTGTATATGCGCTGTGAAGTAGCAGCCACGACTTGCCTCTCACAAAACCAAGTCTTGAGTGAAAGCTAAAAATGGTGTAAATAATTTAGCATAAGGCAAACATGATGGGCTTTTCATGTCCTTCTGCTCTGCGTGCCTTGATGTCCCCTGATGGACAGTTTAACTTGCCGATAAGGTGTGAATTGAATGTGTCTGTCTGTTAGAAGGGAAGCGGAAACCGAGGAAACCAGTGTCTGTGCGCGCCTATTTCTTATTTTTGTTTATCCTGAGACCAAAAGCAAGGTTCCCAGACTGTGACACAAATTGCTTGCATTAAAAGCAACTGCCACAACGGTCGGTTTGTCATATATTCGACATGTGTGCTTTTTTTTATTCCTTTAAATGTTCAATGGTCAAACAAGGCCCTGTAATCAGCATCGCGCGCCTTCCCGCCAGGCCACTGAAGGCTGGAGTTCATTGATTGGCTGCTCTTGTGCTTCAAGCACCAGCAGGGATTCTTATAATTGGTCCTTAATTTCTGATGAGGCCCAATTTATGCTACGATGTGGATTGATTTTCTGAGAGGACTGGTCTCCCAGGGAAAAGAGAAACACAAATCCAGGCTCTTGGGGCTCGAGGGACGCTGCCAAAATTATAATTCACAGCACCTTCGTGCTGTACCTGCTATGGGCCGTGTTTGTTGGTATTTATTGTTAATGCTGCTTCAAAATCTCAGTGTAATCACCTTAGGAGAGTAACTCCATACCTACATGATCCGCCAGCACCAGTCAGAAAACAGCTTTTTGTAAATAATTGGTAATTAAATTGACTCCAAGGGGATGGATGCCGCAGCACCTAAAAAGAAATGAAGTTCAGAGTCCATGCTGTTGCATTAAATAAAGTTAAGGTGCCACCGCACAAATATCCCTGTCTTTTGTCACATAAGCGAGGGGCAAAAAATTATTTTGAGTTACATTATTACGCCATACGTAGAAGGAGTGAGTGTGGTCCATGAAGACAAGGTCATTTGAAGGGAGGGAGGGGGACACTGGGTCAACAAAATGTGAGTGTGTGCTTTCACATTGAGCGATCGAATCACCACAACTCATGCTGTCGATGCCTGTTCCTCCAAGAAGTGTTCATGAGCATGTGCAGAGGGTAGCAATAAGATGAAATACAGTCAATAACATTCTTAGCATTCTCTAAAAGTGAAATAAAACTGCGATAAAAGGTCAGTATTCAGAAAGCCTATTTTTGGGACTGAGGTGATATAGAATAAAAACACATCTTCCTCTGCCCTTAACCCTTCCATCAAGTTTTAGGGTGTATCTCGCATTACTGACTTCCTGGATCCCACAGACAATGAGGATACTGCCATATTAAAGCATTGTATTACATCAAAAGTAAGCCACTAGTAGAGCCATCCATGAATAAGACTGGTAGGGATCTATCTATCTATCTACTTGTTGCCACTGTGTAGTTCTGGTGAGGTCAGAGTTTTCATAGGAATAATGCTGTCTGTTTTGCTAATAACTATGGCACCATTTGACAAACCTTCACAAAACCTTCTAAAAATATGTTGTCCGCCTTAGCACTTTCCTGGAAATTGGTTGATGATCCATCATGCTGGGACTGAGAAAAAGAGGAGGGCTCAAAATGCTCCCTCTCCATGCAATTTCCATATGGCAAATTATACAATACCAAAAAAAAAAACAGGTGAACAGAATTACACCAAATTAGGAAAAAAGCTGGATTTTCCCCAGAAAACATGCCTTTTGTGATTTGGCGCAATTTGATTTGGCTGGTTCAGAGAAATTAAGTTTAAAAAAAAACATATCTATTGCAGCTGTACTCCCACTGGGGCAGAAGATCAAAAGATAAGAATCTGATTGACTGCCTTCAACATTAATAGAGATGTTGGACAGTCATTTTAGGACACAGTGACTCAGTCTCCTTGTAATGAAAATAAAGAAAAAACATATCGGGGGGGGCAAGGTAGGAATACCTTGACTGCTTAGTCCATGTGGATGTGTCTCAGAGGGGCCCCCTGGGGATAAGATAAAAAAAAAGTTTAACCATAATGTAGACCCGCAGGAGTACCACAGGACATGGCGTGGAATCTTGTGGTCCTGAATTACTCCGCGAGACCAGACCTGTAAAATAAAAAAAAGTCGATCTCCTTAAAATCCACCGGAGTAGGCCCGGGCATCCACACATTAATACATTTATATAAAAAAGAGGCAAGAGCATGTGATGACCCTCTGCCCTAGTCAAACTTTGGCCAGAGTGACCCCATCCCTTGGGGCGACAAACAGTATTATTTCTAAATTGGGCAGAGGGAAATGGGACACCTCGTCCTGAAGCCAACTATGACCATGCAGACCACAGGCCCCTGGGGCACAAACAATATCATTTATTTAAAAACTGTGGAAAGGTGGGGTGATGCTCCCTCCCAGAAGCAATCTTTGGCCCAGGTGCCACAAACAAATCAGTCCAGGTGTGCTACCCACACCCTCTCATCGTGTTTTAGGGTGTGTTGTCTGGCCTGCCTGATCCCTACCTGCACTCCTCACAGGCAGGGGGTACTGTTCAGCTCCCACTGTGCCATGGCACAGACAAGGAATACTCCCTCCATGTGGGATCAGAAACAGAAATTCCAGCTTACCCCAGGAGGGTGCACAAGCCAGTGGGAAGTGAACTGGGGTTGCGTGGACCTTGCAGCTCCCTCCTCACCCACTAACAAGATTCCAGCTTACCCCAGGAGGGTGCACAAGCCAGTGGGAAGTGAACTGGGGTTGCGTGGAGTTTGCAGCTCCCTCCTCACCCACTAACAAGACTTTTAGTTGATGGGTGCAATCTGGTAAGCCCAGGGCACCCCAAAAAAGGGTAAAGCAATCACCCAGCTGCAATAGGAAATGAAGCAGAACAGCCACTCATTTCATATTTGCTGTTCCCAGTCTGGGAGAGACTCATAATGCCCCACAAAGGGGTTATTCTACATTTGTAAATGCTTATATGGTGCCCCAAGAATAGCAGGGGCACCATAAATGGAATTAATAATATTGTGGAGAGCTGTAGAAGTTGCAGCAGCCCCCAAAAGAAATGTTTAATTAACATTGCCCTAACTTTCTAAGTGTAAGAAATGGGGTTTTTGGTTGGCAGTCAGGTTACCCTCTGTCCAAGCAAGAACCCTCACTCTAGTCAGGGTAAGTCACACACAATCCAAAATTAGCCTGTGCCCACCCTCTGGTAGCTTGGCACGAGCAGTCAGGCTTAACTTAGAAGGCAATGTGTAAAGTATTTGTGCAATAAATCATACAATAACACAATATAGCACCACAAAAATACACCACACAGTGTTTAGAAAAATATATAATATTTATCTGGATAATTGCAGGTCAAAACGAATAAAGATGCAATGTGAAATTGTAGAGATATCACTGAAAAGGTATATAAAGGCCCTCATTCTGACCCTGGCGGTTTGTAACCGCCAGGGCAGAGGGCAGAGGAAGCACCGCCAACAGGCTGGCGGTGCTTCCGGGGCAATTCTGACCGCGGCGGTAAAGCCGCGGTCAGAAAAGGGGAACCGGCGGTTTCCCGCCGGTTTTCCCCTGCCCCAGGGAATCCTCCATGGCGGCGCTGCAAGCAGCGCCGCCATGGGGATTCCGACCCCCTTCCCGCCAGCCTGTTCCTGGTGGTTTACACCGCCAGGAAGAGGCTGGCGGGAACGGGTGTCGTGGGGCCCCTGGGGGCCCCTGCAGTGCCCATGCCACTGGCATGGGCACTGCAGGGGCCCCCTAACAGGGCCCCATTAAGATTTTCAGTGTCTGCAAAGCAGACACTGAAAATCGCAACGGGTGCAACTGCACCCATCGCACCCCAGCAAATCCGCCGACTCCATTCGGAGCCGGCTTCATCTTTGCTGGGGGTTTCCCCCTGGGCCGGCGGGCGATCTTTTGAAGATCGCCCGCCGGCCCAGCGGGAAAGTTGGAATGCTCCCCGCGGTCATTTGACCGCGGGGCGGTGTTTGGGCGGAATGACCCCCAAAGTGTCTTAAGTCTTTAAAAAGCAAACAAAGTCTCTTTCAAGCACAAAGTACCTGGTTTGGAGTGGAAAATCTCTGCAAAGGGCCGCAGAAGAAGAGATACGTGGAAAAATGGTGTGGGCGTCGATTTCTCCCTAGCACACACGGACTTGCGTCGTTATTTTTCACGCGGGGAAGTCGTGCGTCGTTTTCCGCCACATGGACAGTCTCTTTCTGTGGGTCGCGGGATTACCAGTTGTCCCGGGGTCTGTGCGTGGATTCTCCTGCTTATTTTCCAGCTGCGTGTCGTTCTGCGGGGCTGTGCGTCAAAGTTTCGCTCTCACGGCAGGCGTTGCGTCGATTTCCCCTCTGGAAGTCGGGCGGTGTTGTCCTTGCAAGGCCGTGTGTCGAAGTTCCGGTCGCCCCGAAGGCATCGCATCGATCAGCGTCGGTGTGCGGCGATTTTCTCGCCACGGAGCAAGCTGTGCATCGAAATTTTCGGCGCACAAAGAGTCCAAATGAAAAAGAGAAGTCTTTTTGGTCCTGAGACTTCAGGGAACAGGAGGCAAGCTCTATCCAAGCCCTTGGAGAGCACTTTTACAGCCAGACAAGAGTTCAGCAAGGCAGCAGGGCAACAGCAAGGCAGCAGTCCTTTGTAGAAAGGAGTCAGGTGAGTCCTTTAGGCAGCCAGGCAGTTCTTCTTGGCAGGATGCAGGTTCTGGTTCAGGTTTCTTCTCCAGCAAGTGTCTGATGAGGTAGGGCAGAGGCCCTGTTTTATACTAAATTGTGCCTTTGAAGTGGGGGTGACTTCAAAGAGTGGCTAAGAAATGCACCAGGTCCCCTTTCAGTTCAATCCTGTCTGCCAGGGTCCCAGTAGGGGGTGTTGCAGTCCTTTGTGTGAGGGCAGGCCCTCCACCCTCCCAGCCCAGGAAGACCCATTCAAAATGCAGATGGACGCAAGTGAGGCTGAGTACCCTGTGTTTGGGGTGTGTCTGAGTGAATGCACAAGGATCTGTCAACTAAACCTAGCCAGACGTGGATTGAAAGGCACAGAAAGATTAAAGTGCAAAGAAATGCTCACTTTCTAAAAGTGGCATTTCTAGAATAGTAATATTAAATCCGACTTCACCAGTCAGCAGGAGTTTGTGTTACCATTCTGGCCATACCAAATATGACCTTCCTGCTCCTTTAAGGTCAGCAGCTGCCACTTCAACAATGTATGAGGGCAGCCCCAATGTTAGCCTATGAAGGGAGCAGGCCTCACAGTAGTGTAAAAACTAATTTAGGAGTTTTACACTACCAGGACATATAAACTACACAGGTACATGTCCTGCCTTTTACCCACACAGCACCCTGCTCTAGGGGTTACCTAGGGCACACATTAGGGGTGACTTGTATGTAGAAAAAGGGGAGTTCTAGGCTTGGCAAGTACTTTTAAATGCCAAGTCGAAGTGGCAGTGAAACTGCACACACAGGCCTTGCAATGGCAGGCCTGAGACAAGGTTAAGGGGCTACTGAAGTGGGTGGCACAACCAGTGCTGCAGGCCCACTAGTAGCATTTAATCTACAGGCCCTAGGCACATATAGGACACTCTACTAGGGACTTACAAGTAAATTAAATAGCTAATCATGGATAAACCAATCAATAGTACAATTTACACAGAGAGCATATGCACTTTAGCACTGGTTAGCAGTGGTAAAGTGGCCAGAGTTCAAAAGCCAACAACAACAGGTCAGAAAAAATAGGAGGAAGGAGGCAAAAAGTTTGGGGATGACCCTGTCAAAAAAGCCAGGTCCAACATGACCCCCCACCAGCCTAAAGCCAGGGGAGAACAATCACTATCCTGATGTACTTCCCTGTTTGAGGCGATAGAACAAGGACCCAGGCCCACAACAGCAGGGGCATGCTCCAGTTCTTCGCCTTCCTGACTCCAATTGGATCCCTCTGTCCATACTCTCAGGGCCCACTAAGCCAACCCATGGGGAACCTTTCTCCTTACCTGCGGATACCATCTGTGCAGCACCTAACCTTACGTTGCCCACAGATGTATCCCAGGAGCAGGATAGTACCACCAGGACCAACACAGTGGTGTTGCCCACTCTACCCCCGGGGTGTGACTCTTGTCCCCTCCCCAGGGATAACTCTGTCCACCTGGACAGCAAGCCACAGTGGTTACTGACAGCTGTCAGGGATGAGAGCCAGGCCTCTCAAAGCTCTCCCACCACTGTGGCTGTGGAGAGTGGGGGTCGGTAGCCCCAGGTGCTGGGCACCCTTTAACCACTCTCCCTTCCACCAGGTCAGGGATGACAGCCTGAACCTGGTCCTCCCCTCTGGGGCTCTGTACCCTCCCTCCTGGAGCAGTACCCCCAGAGTCCAACATGGTCAGGGTGCCTATAGAAGCCGCCCTGCACCATTTCTCCACCAGTGCAGGGCTGTTAACCTGCAACTGGCCCTCCAACCTGGGGTCTGTACCTTCAGGTTAGACATGGGCCTGGGGTGAGGCTTCCCTCCCTCTGCCCTCCAACCTGGGGTCCAGCACCCTCCAACTAGGAGTCGCCTCCGCAGAAGACAACATGGTAGGGGCACTGTTGTCAGTAGCCCCTCCCTCCAGGTCCGGGGGGACACCCTGAACCTGGCCTTCCAGCCCAGGGTCTGTACCCTCAGACTGGATCACTGCCTGGCAAACCAGGACTTTCTGGGGGGCACGCCTACCCCCCACCAGGTCAGAGTTTGACCCCTGAACCTGGTCATCCAACCCAGAGTCATTACTCTGAGGTTGAGCAATTGACTGGCACACCAGGCATTTCTGGGGGGCACGCCTACCCCCCACCAGGTCAGAGTTTAACCTCTGAGCCTGGTTATCCAACCCAGAGTAATCACCCTAAGGTTGAACCATTGCCTGGCATGCCAGGACTTCCTGGGGGGCACACTCACCCGCCACAAGGGACACACCGTCCCCAAGGGCCACACAAGAGTCTGGTTGGCGCAGGTCTCCTGACCTCTGCCCATCCGGCAGAGTCTGGATCTCCCCCAAACCAGGAACGGTTTCACCTGGGTCATTCCTGGGGGGCTCTGCTCTCAGAGCTGACCCCTGACTCTCCAGGTCCTCCACTGGGGTCCGCAACCCCCTCTCAACCCTCTGTCTGGACTTCTGCACCCCTTCACTAGGAGTGGTACTGCCAGACACCAGAACTGTTGGGATGCTGGCTACAGTCACCCCCCGAAGTTCTTCTGACACTGCGGGGCTTCCCTCAACAGGCGGCCCTACGGTACAGGCTAGGCTTCCCTCCTGGCGTTTCCTCATGGAACCCTCTAGGACCTGGGACCTACCTGGGACACTAAAATCCTCTCCCACCTCACTTGGTTGGGAAACACCTAGACCACTCCCTTCAGGAGCACCCCCAAATGCCTCTTCAGACTCTCTGGTATTCACCCAGAAGTCTGCCTCCATTGTAAGCTCCCTGGGGTCAGAGAACTCACACTCCACCTGGTGTTGGCGTAGCTCTGGAAAATAAGGACCAGACATATGCTCTCCAGCAATTACATCACACTACCCTTCACATGTATTAACCACAGTACCCTTCACCCAACCATCCAGTGACTCAGCGTTGAAAAAGCAGTCTACATCACCCTCCTGAGACTGGTGAGACAGTATCTGACTGTCCCTGACACTCAACCCATAATCTTCTGGGATGTCTCCACACTCTATATCCAGGACGTCCACCAGGGGGGAACCCTTTTCCCTGTCACTCTCTTCTAGAGCCAGTAAAGTGTCCCTCCCCCAGTAGGAATATGACTCCCTGTGCCAGTTCCCCAATCCTTCTCAGGGACCCTGTGCATAACGGGAACTACCTCATACCCTTGAACCGCCTGGGGTGTGTCAACTCCCTTCTTCAAGTTGGGCACCACATCTCTGGGCTTGTGCCCTTCTTCAGCAGTACTGGATGCAAGATTTTTGCTGCCACCATCTGAACTGAACTCAACCCTTCCGGCCTCCAGTTTCAGCTCTTCACAGCTCAACTCTTGAGCTGCAATCCTTTCTTTTTCCAGTGCTAAGGCGCTTGGTGCATCAGCTCTTTCAAGAAACTCATCTAGCTGTTGCACCTGCTGCTCTTGAGCTAGGAGCCATTCATCTTTCACTGGTTCTCTTTCCTCATCTGAGTAGTCTTCCTCCTCATCTGAGCAGTCCTCCTCCTCATCTGAGGAGTACTTAGTCATTTGTTTTTTTGCTGCTTCTTCCTCTGCCCATCTTTCTTCCCCCCAGGTTATGTAGGTATCTAGCAGTTCCATCTTAGTAGATCTCCTTGATATAGGAAAGCCCCATTTTCTGCAAAGCCTCCTTAGGTCAGCCTTAGTGAGGGATTCAGTAGGCACAAAGAATGACACACGGTAGATACCCATTCTCATCTGATAAGGTATCATCGGCAAAAACCAAAATCTAAAGTCCAAAATATCAATAGTATATCCAGGAGGACATCAGAGAACCAAAAGCAAAAAGATGAAAAATCAAGTTGACCTTCAACTGTGGGTAGGTAGTGAAATACTTAGCTACTGTATGTCACTGCACAAACACAAGTCCTATCCTCACCGCTGATCACCAATGTTAGAAATGGGGTTTTTGGTTGGCAGTCAGGTTACCCTCTGTCCAAGCAAGAACCCTCACTCTAGTCAGGGTAAGTCGCACACAATCCAAAATTAGCCTGTGCCCACCCTCTGGTAGCTTGGCACGAGCAGTCAGGCTTAACTTAGAAGGCAATGTGTAAAGTATTTGTGCAATAAATCATACAATAACACAATATAGCACCACAAAAATACACCACACAGTGTTTAGAAAAATATATAATATTTATCTGGATAATTGCAGGTCAAAATGAATAAAGATGCAATGTGAAATTGTAGAGATATCACTGAAAAGTGATATAAAGGCCCTCATTCTGACCCTGGCGGTTTATAACCGCAAGGGCAGAGGGCAGAGGAAGCACCGCCAACAGGCTGGCGGTGCTTCCGGGGCAATTCTGACCGCGGCGGTAAAGCCGCGGTCAGAAAAGGGGAACCGGCGGTTTCCCGCCGGTTTTCCCCTGCCCCAAGGAATCCTCCATGGCGGCGCTGCAAGCAGCGCCGCCATGGGGATTCCGACCCCCTTCCCGCCAGCCTGTTCCTGGTGGTTTACACTGCCAGGAAGAGGCTGGCGGGAACGGGTGTCGTGGGGCCCCTGGGGGCCCCTGCAGTGCCCATGCCAATGGCATGGGCACTGCAGGGGCACCCTAACAGGGCCCCATTAAGATTTTCAGTGTCTGCAAAGCAGACACTGAAAATCGCAACGGGTGCAACTGCACCCATCGCACCCCAGCAAATCCGCCGACTCCATTAGGAGCCGGCTTCATCTTTGCTGGGGGTTTCCCGCTGGGCGATCTTTTGAAGATCGCCCGCCGGCCCAGCGGGAAAGTTAGAATGCTCCCCGCGGTCATTTGACCGCGGGGCGGTGTTTGGGAGGAATGACCCCCAAAGTGTCTTAAGTCTTTAAAAAGCAAACAAAGTCTCTTTCAAGCACAAAGTACCTGGTTTGGAGTGGAAAATCTCTGCAAAGGGCCGCAGAAGAAGAGATACGTGGAAAAATGGTGTGGGCGTCGATTTCTCCCCAGCACACACGGACTTGCGTCGTTATTTTTCACGCGGGGAAGTCGTGCGTCGTTTTCCGCCACATGGACAGTCTCTTTCTGTGGGTCGCGGGATTACCAGTTGTCCCGGGGTCTGTGCGTGGATTCTCCTGCTTATTTTCCGGCTGCGTGTCGTTCTGCGGGGCTGTGCGTCAAAGTTTCGCTCTCACGGCAGGCGTTGCGTCGATTTCCCCTCTGGAAGTCGGGCGGTGTTGTCCTTGCAAGGCCGTGTGTCGAAGTTCCGGTCGCCCCGAAGGCATCGCATCGATCAGCGTCGGTGTGCGGCGATTTTCTCGCCACGGAGCAAGCTGTGCATCGAAATTTTCGGCGCACAAAGAGTCCAAATGAAAAAGAGAAGTCTTTTTGGTCCTGAGACTTCAGGGAACAGGAGGCAAGCTCTATCCAAGCCCTTGGAGAGCACTTTTACAGCCAGACAAGAGTTCAGCAAGGCAGCAGGGCAACAGCAAGGCAGCAGTCCTTTGTAGAAAGGAGTCAGGTGAGTCCTTTAGGCAGCCAGGCAGTTCTTCTTGGCAGGATGCAGGTTCTGGTTCAGGTTTCTTCTCCAGCAAGTGTCTGATGAGGTAGGGCAGAGGCCCTGTTTTATACTAAATTGTGCCTTTGAAGTGGGGGTGACTTCAAAGAGTGGCTAAGAAATGCACCAGGTCCCCTTTCAGTTCAATCCTGTCTGCCAGGGTCCCAGTAGGGGGTGTTGCAGTCCTTTGTGTGAGGGCAGGCCCTCCACCCTCCCAGCCCAGGAAGACCCATTCAAAATGCAGATGGACGCAAGTGAGGCTGAGTACCCTGTGTTTGGGGTGTGTCTGAGTGAATGCACAAGGATCTGTCAACTAAACCTAGCCAGACGTGGATTGAAAGGCACAGAAAGATTAAAGTGCAAAGAAATGCTCACTTTCTAAAAGTGGCATTTCTAGAATAGTAATATTAAATCCGACTTCACCAGTCAGCAGGAGTTTGTGTTACCATTCTGGCCATACCAAATATGACCTTCCTGCTCCTTTAAGGTCAGCAGCTGCCACTTCAACAATGTATGAGGGCAGCCCCAATGTTATCCTATGAAGGGAGCAGGCCTCACAGTAGTGTAAAAACTAATTTAGGAGTTTTACACTACCAGGACATATAAACTACACAGGTACATGTCCTGCCTTTTACCCACACAGCACCCTGCTCTAGGGGTTACCTAGGGCACACATTAGGGGTGACTTGTATGTAGAAAAAGGGGAGTTCTAGGCTTGGCAAGTACTTTTAAATGCCAAGTCGAAGTGGCAGTGAAACTGCACACACAGGCCTTGCAATGGCAGGCCTGAGACAAGGTTAAGGGGCTACTGAAGTGGGTGGCACAACCAGTGCTGCAGGCCCACTAGTAGCATTTAATCTACAGGCCCTAGGCACATATAGGACACTCTACTAGGGACTTACAAGTAAATTAAATAGCTAATCATGGATAAACCAATCAATAGTACAATTTACACAGAGAGCATATGCACTTTAGCACTGGTTAGCAGTGGTAAAGTGGCCAGAGTTCAAAAGCCAACAACAACAGGTCAGAAAAAATAGGAGGAAGGAGGCAAAAAGTTTGGGGATGACCCTGTCAAAAAAGCCAGGTCCAACATGACCCCCCACCAGCCTAAAGCCAGGGGAGAACAATCACTATCCTGATGTACTTCCCTGTTTGAGGCGATAGAACAAGGACCCAGGCCCACAACAGCAGGGGCATGCTCCAGTTCTTCGCCTTCCTGACTCCAATTGGATCCCTCTGTCCATACTCTCAGGGCCCACTAAGCCAACCCATGGGGAACCTTTCTCCTTACCTGCGGATACCATCTGTGCAGCACCTAACCTTACGTTGCCCACAGATGTATCCCAGGAGCAGGATAGTACCACCAGGACCAACACAGTGGTGTTGCCCACTCTACCCCCGGGGTGTGACTCTTGTCCCCTCCCCAGGGATAACTCTGTCCACCTGGACAGCAAGCCACAGTGGTTACTGACAGCTGTCAGGGATGAGAGCCAGGCCCCAGGCCTCTCAAAGCTCTCCCACCACTGTGGCTGTGGAGAGTGGGGGGCGGTAGCCCCAGGTGCTGGGCACCCTTTAACCACTCTCCCTTCCACCAGGTCAGGGATGACAGCCTGAACCTGGTCCTCCCCTCTGGGGCTCCGTACCCTCCCTCCTGGAGCGGTACCCCCAGAGTCCAACATGGTCAGGGTGCCTATAGAAGCCGCCCTGCACCATTTCTCCACCAGTGCAGGGCTGTTAACCTGCAACTGGCCCTCCAACCTGGGGTCTGTACCTTCAGGTTAGACATGGGCCCGGGGTGAGGCTTCCCTCCCTCTGCCCTCCAACCTGGGGTCCAGCACCCTCCAACTAGGAGTCGCCTCCGCAGAAGACAACATGGTAGGGGCACTGTTGTCAGTAGCCCCTCCCTCCAGGTCCGGGGGGACATCCTGAACCTGGCTTTCCAGCCCAGGGTCTGTACCCTCAGACTGGATCACTGCCTGGCAAACCAGGACTTTCTGGGGGGCACGCCTACCCCCCACCAGGTCAGAGTTTGACCCCTGAACCTGGTCATCCAACCCAGAGTCATTGCTCTGAGGTTGAGCAATTGACTGGCACACCAGGCATTTCTGGGGGGCACGCCTACCCCCCACCAGGTCAGAGTTTAACCTCTGAGCCTGGTTATCCAACCCAGAGTAATCACCCTAAGGTTGAACCATTGCCTGGCATGCCAGGACTTCCTGGGGGGCACACTCACCCGCCACAAGGGACACACCGTCCCCAAGGGCCACACAAGAGTCTGGTTGGCGCAGGTCTCCTGACCTCTGCCCATCCGGCAGAGTCTGGATCTCCCCCAAACCAGGAACGGTTTCACCTGGGTCATTCCTGGGGGGCTCTGCTCTCAGAGCTGACCCCTGACTCTCCAGGTCCTCCACTGGGGTCCGCAACCCCCTCTCAACCCTCTGTCTGGACTTCTGCACCCCTTCACTAGGAGTGGTACTGCCAGACACCAGAACTGTTGGGATGCTGGCTACAGTCACCCCCCGAAGTTCTTCTGACACTGCGGGGCTTCCCTCAACAGGCGGCCCTACGGTACAGGCTAGGCTTCCCTCCTGGCGTTTCCTCATGGAACCTTCTAGGACCTGGGACCTACCTGGGACACTAAAATCCTCTCCCACCTCACTTGGTTGGGAAACACCTAGACCACTCCCTTCAGGAGCACCCCCAAATGCCTCTTCAGACTCTCTGGTATTCACCCAGAAGTCTGCCTCCATTGTAAGCTCCCTGGGGTCAGAGAACTCACACTCCACCTGGTGTTGGCGTAGCTCTGGAAAATAAGGACCAGACATATGCTCTCCAGCAATTACATCACACTGCCCTTCACATGTATTAACCACAGTACCCTTCACCCAACCATCCAGTGACTCAGCGTTGAAAAAGCAGTCTACATCACCCTCCTGAGACTGGTGAGACAGTATCTGACTGTCCCTGACACTCAACCCATAATCTTCTGGGATGTCTCCACACTCTATATCCAGGACGCCCACCAGGGGGGAACCCTTTTCCCTGTCACTCTCTTCTAGAGCCAGTAAAGTGTCCCTCCCCCAGTAGGAATATGACTCCCTGTGCCAGTTCCCCAATCCTTCTCAGGGACCCTGTGCATAACGGGAACTACCTCATACCCTTGAACCGCCTGGGGTGTGTCAACTCCCTTCTTCAAGTTGGGCACCACATCTCTGGGCTTGTGCCCTTCTTCAGCAGTACTGGATGCAAGATTTTTGCTGCCACCATCTGAACTGAACTCAACCCTTCCGGCCTCCAGTTTCAGCTCTTCACAGCTCAACTCTTGAGCTGCAATCCTTTCTTTTTCCAGTGCTAAGGCGCTTGGTGCATCAGCTCTTTCAAGAAACTCATCTAGCTGTTGCACCTGCTGCTCTTGAGCTAGGAGCCATTCATCTTTCACTGGTTCTCTTTCCTCATCTGAGTAGTCTTCCTCCTCATCTGAGCAGTCCTCCTCCTCATCTGAGGAGTACTTAGTCATTTGTTTTTTTGCTGCTTCTTCCTCTGCCCATCTTTCTTCCCCCCAGGTTATGTAGGTATCTAGCAGTTCCATCTTAGTAGATCTCCTTGATATAGGAAAGCCCCATTTTCTGCAAAGCCTCCTTAGGTCAGCCTTAGTGAGGGATTCAGTAGGCACAAAGAATGACACACAGTAGATACCCATTCTCATCTGATAAGGTATCATCGGCAAAAACCAAAATCTAAAGTCCAAAATATCAATAGTATATCCAGGAGGACATCAGAGAACCAAAAGCAAAAAGATGAAAAATAAAGTTGACCTTCAACTGTGGGTAGGTAGTGAAATACTTAGCTACTGTATGTCACTGCACAAACACAAGTCCTATCCTCACCGCTGATCACCAATGTTAGAAATGGGGTTTTTGGTTGGCAGTCAGGTTACCCTCTGTCCAAGCAAGAACCCTCACTCTAGTCAGGGTAAGTCGCACACAATCCAAAATTAGCCTGTGCCCACCCTCTGGTAGCTTGGCACGAGCAGTCAGGCTTAACTTAGAAGGCAATGTGTAAAGTATTTGTGCAATAAATCATACAATAACACAATATAGCACCACAAAAACACACCACACAGTGTTTAGAAAAATATATAATATTTATCTGGATAATTGCAGGTCAAAATGAATAAAGATGCAATGTGAAATTGTAGAGATATCACTGAAAAGTGATATAAAGGCCCTCATTCTGACCCTGGCGGTTTATAACCGCCAGGGCAGAGGGCAGAGGAAGCACCGCCAACAGGCTGGCGGTGCTTCCGGGGCAATTCTGACCGCGGCGGTAAAGCTGCGGTCAGAAAAGGGGAACCGGCGGTTTCCCGCTGGTTTTCCCCTGCCCCAGGGAATCCTCCATGGCGGCGCTGCAAGCAGCGCCGCCATGGGGATTCCGACCCCCTTCCCGCCAGCCTGTTCCTGGTGGTTTACACTGCCAGGAAGAGGCTGGCGGGAACGGGTGTCGTGGGGCCCCTGGGGGCCCCTGCAGTGCCCATGCCACTGGCATGGGCACTGCAGGGGCCCCCTAACAGGGCCCCATTAAGATTTTCAGTGTCTGCAAAGCAGACACTGAAAATCGCAACGGGTGCAACTGCACCCATCGCACCCCAGCAAATCCGCCGACTCCATTCGGAGCCGGCTTCATCTTTGCTGGGGGTTTCCCGCTGGGCCGGCGGGCGATCTTTTGAAGATCGCCCGCCGGCCCAGCGGGAAAGTTAGAATGCTCCCCGCGGTCATTTGACCGCGGGCGGTGTTTGGGCGGAATGACCCCCAAAGTGTCTTAAGTCTTTAAAAAGCAAACAAAGTCTCTTTCAAGCACAAAGTACCTGGTTTGGAGTGGAAAATCTCTGCAAAGGGCCGCAGAAGAAGAGATACGTGGAAAAATGGTGTGGGCGTCGATTTCTCCCCAGCACACACAGACTTGCATCGTTATTTTTCACGCGGGGAAGTCGTGCGTCGTTTTCCGCCACATGGACAGTCTCTTTCTGTGGGTCGCGGGATTACCAGTTGTCCCGGGGTCTGTGCGTGGATTCTCCTGCTTATTTTCCGGCTGCGTGTCGTTCTGCGGGGCTGTGCGTCAAAGTTTCGCTCTCACGGCAGGCGTTGCGTCGATTTCCCCTCTGGAAGTCGGGCGGTGTTGTCCTTGCAAGGCCGTGTGTCGAAGTTCCGGTCGCCCCGAAGGCATCGCATCGATCAGCGTCGGTGTGCGGCGATTTTCTCGCCACGGAGCAAGCTGTGCATCGAAATTTTCGGCGCACAAAGAGTCCGAATGAAAAAGAGAAGTCTTTTTGGTCCTGAGACTTCAGGGAACAGGAGGCAAGCTCCATCCAAGCCCTTGGAGAGCACTTTTACAGCCAGACAAGAGTTCAGCAAGGCAGCAGGGCAACAGCAAGGCAGCAGTCCTTTGTAGAAAGGAGTCAGGTGAGTCCTTTAGGCAGCCAGGCAGTTCTTCTTGGCAGGATGCAGGTTCTGGTTCAGGTTTCTTCTCCAGCAAGTGTCTGATGAGGTAGGGCAGAGGCCCTGTTTTATACTAAATTGTGCCTTTGAAGTGGGGGTGACTTCAAAGAGTACCTAAGAAATGCACCAGGTCCCCTTTCAGTTCAATCCTGTCTGCCAGGGTCCCAGTAGGGGGTGTTGCAGTCCTTTGTGTGAGGGCAGGCCCTCCACCCTCCCAGCCCAGGAAGACCCATTCAAAATGCAGATGGACGCAAGTGAGGCTGAGTACCCTGTGTTTGGGGTGTGTCTGAGTGAATGCACAAGGATCTGTCAACTAAACCTAGCCAGACGTGGATTGAAAGGCACAGAAAGATTAAAGTGCAAAGAAATGCTCACTTTCTAAAAGTGGCATTTCTAGAATAGTAATATTAAATCCGACTTCACCAGTCAGCAGGAGTTTGTGTTACCATTCTGGCCATACCAAATATGACCTTCCTGCTCCTTTAAGGTCAGCAGCTGCCACTTCAACAATGTATGAGGGCAGCCCCAATGTTAGCCTATGAAGGGAGCAGGCCTCACAGTAGTGTAAAAACTAATTTAGGAGTTTTACACTACCAGGACATATAAACTACACAGGTACATGTCCTGCCTTTTACCCACACAGCACCCTGCTCTAGGGGTTACCTAGGGCACACATTAGGGGTGACTTGTATGTAGAAAAAGGGGAGTTCTAGGCTTGGCAAGTACTTTTAAATGCCAAGTCGAAGTGGCAGTGAAACTGCACACACAGGCCTTGCAATGGCAGGCCTGAGACAAGGTTAAGGGGCTACTGAAGTGGGTGGCACAACCAGTGCTGCAGGCCCACTAGTAGCATTTAATCTACAGGCCCTAGGCACATATAGGACACTCTACTAGGGACTTACAAGTAAATTAAATAGCTAATCATGGATAAACCAATCAATAGTACAATTTACACAGAGAGAATATGCACTTTAGCACTGGTTAGCAGTGGTAAAGTGCCCAGAGTTCAAAAGCCAACAACAACAGGTCAGAAAAAATAGGAGGAAGGAGGCAAAAAGTTTGGGGATGACCCTGTCAAAAAAGCCAGGTCCAACATGACCCCCCACCAGCCTAAAGCCAGGGGAGAACAATCACTATCCTGATGTACTTCCCTGTTTGAGGCGATAGAACAAGGACCCAGGCCCACAACAGCAGGGGCATGCTCCAGTTCTTCGCCTTCCTGACTCCAATTGGATCCCTCTGTCCATACTCTCAGGGCCCACTAAGCCAACCCATGGGGAACCTTTCTCCTTACCTGCGGATACCATCTGTGCAGCACCTAACCTTACGTTGCCCACAGATGTATCCCAGGAGCAGGATAGTACCACCAGGACCAACACAGTGGTGTTGCCCACTCTACCCCCAGGGTGTGACTCTTGTCCCCTCCCCAGGGATAACTCTGTCCACCTGGACAGCAAGCCACAGTGGTTACTGACAGCTGTCAGGGATGAGAGCCAGGCCCCAGGCCTCTCAAAGCTCTCCCACCACTGTGGCTGTGGAGAGTGGGGGGCGGTAGCCCCAGGTGCTGGGCACCCTTTAACCACTCTCCCTTCCACCAGGTCAGGGATGACAGCCTGAACCTGGTCCTCCCCTCTGGGGCTCCGTACCCTCCCTCCTGGAGCGGTACCCCCAGAGTCCAACATGGTCAGGGTGCCTATAGAAGCCGCCCTGCACCATTTCTCCACCAGTGCAGGGCTGTTAACCTGCAACTGGCCCTCCAACCTGGGGTCTGTACCTTCAGGTTAGACATGGGCCCGGGGTGAGGCTTCCCTCCCTCTGCCCTCCAACCTGGGGTCCAGCACCCTCCAACTAGGAGTCGCCTCCGCAGAAGACAACATGGTAGGGGCACTGTTGTCAGTAGCCCCTCCCTCCAGGTCCGGGGGGACACCCTGAACCTGGCCTTCCAGCCCAGGGTCTGTACCCTCAGACTGGATCACTGCCTGGCAAACCAGGACTTTCTGGGGGGCACGCCTACCCCCCACCAGGTCAGAGTTTGACCCCTGAACCTGGTCATCCAACCCAGAGTCATTACTCTGAGGTTGAGCAATTGACTGGCACACCAGGCATTTCTGGGGGGCACGCCTACCCCCCACCAGGTCAGAGTTTAACCTCTGAGCCTGGTTATCCAACCCAGAGTAATCACCCTAAGGTTGAACCATTGCCTGGCATGCCAGGACTTCCTGGGGGGCACACTCACCCGCCACAAGGGACACACCGTCCCCAAGGGCCACACAAGAGTCTGGTTGGCGCAGGTCTCCTGACCTCTGCCCATCCGGCAGAGTCTGGATCTCCCCCAAACCAGGAACGGTTTCACCTGGGTCATTCCTGGGGGGCTCTGCTCTCAGAGCTGACCCCTGACTCTCCAGGTCCTCCACTGGGGTCCGCAACCCCCTCTCAACCCTATGTCTGGAATTCTGCACCCCTTCACTAGGAGTGGTACTGCCAGACACCAGAACTGTTGGGATGTTGGCTACAGTCACCCCCCGAAGTTCTTCTGACACTGCGGGGCTTCCCTCAACAGGCGGCCCTACGGTACAGGCTAGGCTTCCCTCCTGGCGTTTCCTCATGGAACCCTCTAGGACCTGGGACCTACCTGGGACACTAAAATCCTCTCCCACCTCACTTGGTTGGGAAACACCTAGACCACTCCCTTCAGGAGCACCCCCAAATGCCTCTTCAGACTCTCTGGTATTCACCCAGAAGTCTGCCTCCATTGTAAGCTCCCTGGGGTCAAAGAACTCACACTCCACCTGGTGTTGGCGTAGCTCTGGAAAATAAGGACCAGACATATGCTCTCCAGCAATTACATCACACTGCCCTTCACATGTATTAACCACAGTACCCTTCACCCAACCATCCAGTGACTCAGCGTTGAAAAAGCAGTCTACATCACCCTCCTGAGACTGGTGAGACAGTATCTGACTGTCCCTGACACTCAACCCATAATCTTCTGGGATGTCTCCACACTCTATATCCAGGACGTCCACCAGGGGGGAACCCTTTTCCCTGTCACTCTCTTCTAGAGCCAGTAAAGTGTCCCTCCCCCAGTAGGAATATGACTCCCTGTGCCAGTTCCCCAATCCTTCTCAGGGACCCTGTGCATAACGGGAACTACCTCATACCCTTGAACCGCCTGGGGTGTGTCAACTCCCTTCTTCAAGTTGGGCACCACATCTCTGGGCTTGTGCCCTTCTTCAGCAGTACTGGATGCAAGATTTTTGCTGCCACCATCTGAACTGAACTCAACCCTTCCGGCCTCCAGTTTCAGCTCTTCACAGCTCAACTCTTGAGCTGCAATCCTTTCTTTTTCCAGTGCTAAGGCGCTTGGTGCATCAGCTCTTTCAAGAAACTCATCTAGCTGTTGCACCTGCTGCTCTTGAGCTAGGAGCCATTCATCTTTCACTGGTTCTCTTTCCTCATCTGAGTAGTCTTCCTCCTCATCTGAGCAGTCCTCATCTGAGGAGTACTTAGTCATTTGTTTTTTTGCTGCTTCTTCCTCTGCCCATCTTTCTTCCCCCCAGGTTATGTAGGTATCTAGCAGTTCCATCTTAGTAGATCTCCTTGATATAGGAAAGCCCCATTTTCTGCAAAGCCTCCTTAGGTCAGCCTTAGTGAGGGATTCAGTAGGCACAAAGAATGACACACGGTAGATACCCATTCTCATCTGATAAGGTATCATCGGCAAAAACCAAAATCTAAAGTCCAAAATATCAATAGTATATCCAGGAGGACATCAGAGAACCAAAAGCAAAAAGATGAAAAATCAAGTTGACCTTCAACTGTGGGTAGGTAGTGAAATACTTAGCTACTGTATGTCACTGCACAAACACAAGTCCTATCCTCACCGCTGATCACCAATGTTAGAAATGGGGTTTTTGGTTGGCAGTCAGGTTACCCTCTGTCCAAGCAAGAACCCTCACTCTAGTCAGGGTAAGTCGCACACAATCCAAAATTAGCCTGTGCCCACCCTCTGGTAGCTTGGCACGAGCAGTCAGGCTTAACTTAGAAGGCAATGTGTAAAGTATTTGTGCAATAAATCATACAATAACACAATATAGCACCACAAAAATACACCACACAGTGTTTAGAAAAATATATAATATTTATCTGGATAATTGCAGGTCAAAATGAATAAAGATGCAATGTGAAATTGTAGAGATATCACTGAAAAGTGATATAAAGGCCCTCATTCTGACCCTGGCGGTTTATAACCGCCAGGGCAGAGGGCAGAGGAAGCACCGCCAACAGGCTGGCGGTGCTTCCGGGGCAATTCTGACCACGGCGGTAAAGCCGCGGTCAGAAAAGGGGAACCAGCGGTTTCCCGCCGGTTTTCCCCTGCCCCAGGGAATCCTCCATGGCGGCGCTGCAAGCAGCGCCGCCATGGGGATTCCGACCCCCTTCCCGCCAGCCTGTTCCTGGTGGTTTACACTGCCAGGAAGAGGCTGGCGGGAACGGGTGTCGTGGGGCCCCTGGGGGCCCCTGCAGTGCCCATGCCACTGGCATGGGCACTGCAGGGGCCCCCTAACAGGGCCCCATTAAGATTTTCAGTGTCTGCAAAGCAGAAACTGAAAATCGCAACGGGTGCAACTGCACCCATCGCACCCCAGCAAATCCGCCGACTCCATTCGGAGCCGGCTTCATCTTTGCTGGGGGTTTCCCGCTGGGCCGGCGGGCGATCTTTTGAAGATCGCCCGCCGGCCCAGCGGGAAAGTTAGAATGCTCCCCGCGGTCATTTGACCGCGGGGCGGTGTTTGGGCGGAATGACCCCCAAAGTGTCTTAAGTCTTTAAAAAGCAAACAAAGTCTCTTTCAAGCACAAAGTACCTGGTTTGGAGTGGAAAATCTCTGCAAAGGGCCGCAGAAGAAGAGATACGTGGAAAAATGGTGTGGGCGTCGATTTCTCCCCAGCACACACGGACTTGCGTCGTTATTTTTCACGCGGGGAAGTCGTGCGTCGTTTTCCGCCACATGGACAGTCTCTTTCTGTGGGTCGCGGGATTACCAGTTGTCCCGGGGTCTGTTCGTGGATTCTCCTGCTTATTTTCCGGCTGCGTGTCGTTCTGCGGGGCTGTGCGTCAAAGTTTCGCTCTCACGGCAGGCGTTGCGTCGATTTCCCCTCTGGAAGTCGGGCGGTGTTGTCCTTGCAAGGCCGTGTGTCGAAGTTCCGGTCGCCCCGAAGGCATCGCATCGATCAGCGTCGGTGTGCGGCGATTTTCTCGCCACGGAGCAAGCTGTGCATCGAAATTTTCGGCGCACAAAGAGTCCAAATGAAAAAGAGAAGTCTTTTTGGTCCTGAGACTTCAGGGAACAGGAGGCAAGCTCTATCCAAGCCCTTGGAGAGCACTTTTACAGCCAGACAAGAGTTCAGCAAGGCAGCAGGGCAACAGCAAGGCAGCAGTCCTTTGTAGAAAGGAGTCAGGTGAGTCCTTTAGGCAGCCAGGCAGTTCTTCTTGGCAGGATGCAGGTTCTGGTTTAGGTTTCTTCTCCAGCAAGTGTCTGATGAGGTAGGGCAGAGGCCCTGTTTTATACTAAATTGTGCCTTTGAAGTGGGGGTGACTTCAAAGAGTGGCTAAGAAATGCACCAGGTCCCCTTTCAGTTCAATCCTGTCTGCCAGGGTCCCAGTAGGGGGTGTTGCAGTCCTTTGTGTGAGGGCAGGCCCTCCACCCTCCCAGCCCAGGAAGACCCATTCAAAATGCAGATGGACGCAAGTGAGGCTGAGTACCCTGTGTTTGGGGTGTGTCTGAGTGAATGCACAAGGATCTGTCAACTAAACCTAGCCAGACGTGGATTGAAAGGCACAGAAAGATTAAAGTGCAAAGAAATGCTCACTTTCTAAAAGTGGCATTTCTAGAATAGTAATATTAAATCCGACTTCACCAGTCAGCAGGAGTTTGTGTTACCATTCTGGCCATACCAAATATGACCTTCCTGCTCCTTTAAGGTCAGCAGCTGCCACTTCAACAATGTATGAGGGCAGCCCCAATGTTATCCTAAGAAGGGAGCAGGCCTCACAGTAGTGTAAAAACTAATTTAGGAGTTTTACACTACCAGGACATATAAACTACACAGGTACATGTCCTGCCTTTTACCCACACAGCACCCTGCTCTAGGGGTTACCTAGGGCACACATTAGGGGTGACTTGTATGTAGAAAAAGGGGAGTTCTAGGCTTGGCAAGTACTTTTAAATGCCAAGTCGAAGTGGCAGTGAAACCGCACACACAGGCCTTGCAATGGCAGGCCTGAGACAAGGTTAAGGGGCTACTGAAGTGGGTGGCACAACCAGTGCTGCAGGCCCACTAGTAGCATTTAATCTACAGGCCCTAGGCACATATAGGACACTCTACTAGGGACTTACAAGTAAATTAAATAGCTAATCATGGATAAACCAATCAATAGTACAATTTACACAGAGAGCATATGCACTTTAGCACTGGTTAGCAGTGGTAAAGTGGCCAGAGTTCAAAAGCCAACAACAACAGGTCAGAAAAAATAGGAGGAAGGAGGCAAAAAGTTTGGGGATGACCCTGTCAAAAAAGCCAGGTCCAACATGACCCCCCACCAGCCTAAAGCCAGGGGAGAACAATCACTATCCTGATGTACTTCCCTGTTTGAGGCGATAGAACAAGGACCCAGGCCCACAACAGCAGGGGCATGCTCCAGTTCTTCGCCTTCCTGACTCCAATTGGATCCCTCTGTCCATACTCTCAGGGCCCACTAAGCCAACCCATGGGGAACCTTTCTCCTTACCTGCGGATACCATCTGTGCAGCACCTAACCTTACGTTGCCCACAGATGTATCCCAGGAGCAGGATAGTACCACCAGGACCAACACAGTGGTGTTGCCCACTCTACCCCCGGGGTGTGACTCTTGTCCCCTCCCCAGGGATAACTCTGTCCACCTGGACAGCAAGCCACAGTGGTTACTGACAGCTGTCAGGGATGAGAGCCAGGCCCCAGGCCTCTCAAAGCTCTCCCACCACTGTGGCTGTGGAGAGTGGGGGGCGGTAGCCCCAGGTGCTGGGCACCCTTTAACCACTCTCCCTTCCACCAGGTCAGGGATGACAGCCTGAACCTGGTCCTCCCCTCTGGGGCTCCGTACCCTCCCTCCTGGAGCGGTACCCCCAGAGTCCAACATGGTCAGGGTGCCTATAGAAGCCGCCCTGCACCATTTCTCCACCAGTGCAGGGCTGTTAACCTGCAACTGGCCCTCCAACCTGGGGTCTGTACCTTCAGGTTAGACATGGGCCCGGGGTGAGGCTTCCCTCCCTCTGCCCTCCAACCTGGGGTCCAGCACCCTCCAACTAGGAGTCGCCTCCGCAGAAGACAACATGGTAGGGGCACTGTTGTCAGTAGCCCCTCCCTCCAGGTCCGGGGGGACACCCTGAACCTGGCTTTCCAGCCCAGGGTCTGTACCCTCAGACTGGATCACTGCCTGGCAAACCAGGACTTTCTGGGGGGCACGCCTACCCCCCACCAGGTCAGAGTTTGACCCCTGAACCTGGTCATCCAACCCAGAGTCATTACTCTGAGGTTGAGCAATTGACTGGCACACCAGGCATTTCTGGGGGGCACGCCTACCCCCCACCAGGTCAGAGTTTAACCTCTGAGCCTGGTTATCCAACCCAGAGTAATCACCCTAAGGTTGAACCATTGCCTGGCATGCCAGGACTTCCTGGGGGGCACACTCACCCGCCACAAGGGACACACCGTCCCCAAGGGCCACACAAGAGTCTGGTTGGCGCAGGTCTCCTGACCTCTGCCCATCCGGCAGAGTCTGGATCTCCCCCAAACCAGGAACGGTTTCACCTGGGTCATTCCTGGGGGGCTCTGCTCTCAGAGCTGACCCCTGACTCTCCAGGTCCTCCACTGGGGTCCGCAACCCCCTCTCAACCCTCTGTCTGGACTTCTGCACCCCTTCACTAGGAGTGGTACTGCCAGACACCAGAACTGTTGGGATGCTGGCTACAGTCACCCCCCGAAGTTCTTCTGACACTGCGGGGCTTCCCTCAACAGGCGGCCCTACGGTACAGGCTAGGCTTCCCTCCTGGCGTTTCCTCATGGAACCTTCTAGGACCTGGGACCTACCTGGGACACTAAAATCCTCTCCCACCTCACTTGGTTGGGAAACACCTAGACCACTCCCTTCAGGAGCACCCCCAAATGCCTCTTCAGACTCTCTGGTATTCACCCAGAAGTCTGCCTCCATTGTAAGCTCCCTGGGGTCAGAGAACTCACACTCCACCTGGTGTTGGCGTAGCTCTGGAAAATAAGGACCAGACATATGCTCTCCAGCAATTACATCACACTGCCCTTCACATGTATTAACCACAGTACCCTTCACCCAACCATCCAGTGACTCAGCGTTGAAAAAGCAGTCTACATCACCCTCCTGAGACTGGTGAGACAGTATCTGACTGTCCCTGACACTCAACCCATAATCTTCTGGGATGTTTCCACACTCTATATCCAGGACGCCCACCAGGGGGGAACCCTTTTCCCTGTCACTCTCTTCTAGAGCCAGTAAAGTGTCCCTCCCCCAGTAGGAATATGACTCCCTGTGCCAGTTCCCCAATCCTTCTCAGGGACCCTGTGCATAACGGGAACTACCTCATACCCTTGAACCGCCTGGGGTGTGTCAACTCCCTTCTTCAAGTTGGGCACCACATCTCTGGGCTTGTGCCCTTCTTCAGCAGTACTGGATGCAAGATTTTTGCTGCCACCATCTGAACTGAACTCAACCCTTCCGGCCTCCAGTTTCAGCTCTTCACAGCTCAACTCTTGAGCTGCAATCCTTTCTTTTTCCAGTGCTAAGGCGCTTGGTGCATCAGCTCTTTCAAGAAACTCATCTAGCTGTTGCACCTGCTGCTCTTGAGCTAGGAGCCATTCATCTTTCACTGGTTCTCTTTCCTCATCTGAGTAGTCTTCCTCCTCATCTGAGCAGTCCTCCTCCTCATCTGAGGAGTACTTAGTCATTTGTTTTTTTGCTGCTTCTTCCTCTGCCCATCTTTCTTCCCCCCAGGTTATGTAGGTATCTAGCAGTTCCATCTTAGTAGATCTCCTTGATATAGGAAAGCCCCATTTTCTGCAAAGCCTCCTTAGGTCAGCCTTAGTGAGGGATTCAGTAGGCACAAAGAATGACACACTGTAGATACCCATTCTCATCTGATAAGGTATCATCGGCAAAAACCAAAATCTAAAGTCCAAAATATCAATAGTATATCCAGGAGGACATCAGAGAGCCAAAAGCAAAAAGATGAAAAATAAAGTTGACCTTCAACTGTGGGTAGGTAGTGAAATACTTAGCTACTGTATGTCACTGCACAAACACAAGTCCTATCCTCACCGCTGATCACCAATGTTAGAAATGGGGTTTTTGGTTGGCAGTCAGGTTACCCTCTGTCCAAGCAAGAACCCTCACTCTAGTCAGGGTAAGTCGCACACAATCCAAAATTAGCCTGTGCCCACCCTCTGGTAGCTTGGCACGAGCAGTCAGGCTTAACTTAGAAGGCAATGTGTAAAGTATTTGTGCAATAAATCATACAATAACACAATATAGCACCACAAAAATACACCACACAGTGTTTAGAAAAATATATAATATTTATCTGGATAATTGCAGGTCAAAATGAATAAAGATGCAATGTGAAATTGTAGAGATATCACTGAAAAGTGATATAAAGGCCCTCATTCTGACCCTGGCGGTTTATAACCGCCAGGGCAGAGGGCAGAGGAAGCACCGCCAACAGGCTGGCGGTGCTTCCGGGGCAATTCTGACCGCGGCGGTAAAGCTGCGGTCAGAAAAGGGGAACCGGCGGTTTCCCGCCGGTTTTCCCCTGCCCCAGGGAATCCTCCATGGCGGCGCTGCAAGCAGCGCCGCCATGGGGATTCCGACCCCCTTCCCGCCAGCCTGTTCCTGGTGGTTTACACTGCCAGGAAGAGGCTGGCGGGAACGGGTGTCGTGGGGCCCCTGGGGGCCCCTGCAGTGCCCATGCCACTGGCATGGGCACTGCAGGGGCCCCCTAACAGGGCCCCATTAAGATTTTCAGTGTCTGCAAAGCAGACACTGAAAATCGCAACGGGTGCAACTGCACCCATCGCACCCCAGCAAATCCGCCGACTCCATTCGGAGCCGGCTTCATCTTTGCTGGGGGTTTCCCGCTGGGCCGGCGGGCGATCTTTTGAAGATCGCCCGCCGGCCCAGCGGGAAAGTTAGAATGCTCCCCGCGGTCATTTGACCGCGGGCGGTGTTTGGGCGGAATGACCCCCAAAGTGTCTTAAGTCTTTAAAAAGCAAACAAAGTCTCTTTCAAGCACAAAGTACCTGGTTTGGAGTGGAAAATCTCTGCAAAGGGCCGCAGAAGAAGAGATACGTGGAAAAATGGTGTGGGCGTCGATTTCTCCCCAGCACACACAGACTTGCATCGTTATTTTTCACGCGGGGAAGTCGTGCGTCGTTTTCCGCCACATGGACAGTCTCTTTCTGTGGGTCGCGGGATTACCAGTTGTCCCGGGGTCTGTGCGTGGATTCTCCTGCTTATTTTCCGGCTGCGTGTCGTTCTGCGGGGCTGTGCGTCAAAGTTTCGCTCTCACGGCAGGCGTTGCGTCGATTTCCCCTCTGGAAGTCGGGCGGTGTTGTCCTTGCAAGGCCGTGTGTCGAAGTTCCGGTCGCCCCGAAGGCATCGCATCGATCAGCGTCGGTGTGCGGCGATTTTCTCGCCACGGAGCAAGCTGTGCATCGAAATTTTCGGCGCACAAAGAGTCCGAATGAAAAAGAGAAGTCTTTTTGGTCCTGAGACTTCCGGGAACAGGAGGCAAGCTCTATCCAAGCCCTTGGAGAGCACTTTTACAGCCAGACAAGAGTTCAGCAAGGCAGCAGGGCAACAGCAAGGCAGCAGTCCTTTGTAGAAAGGAGTCAGGTGAGTCCTTTAGGCAGCCAGGCAGTTCTTGTTGGCAGGATGCAGGTTCTGGTTCAGGTTTCTTCTCCAGCAAGTGTATGATGAGGTAGGGCAGAGGCCCTGTTTTATACTAAATTGTGCCTTTGAAGTGGGGGTGACTTCAAAGAGTGTCTAAGAAATGCACCAGGTCCCCTTTCAGTTCAATCCTGTCTGCCAGGGTCCCAGTAGGGGGTGTTGCAGTCCTTTGTGTGAGGGCAGGCCCTCCACCCTCCCAGCCCAGGAAGACCCATTCAAAATGCAGATGGACGCAAGTGAGGCTGAGTACCCTGTGTTTGGGGTGTGTCTGAGTGAATGCACAAGGATCTGTCAACTAAACCTAGCCAGACGTGGATTGAAAGGCACAGAAAGATTAAAGTGCAAAGAAATGCTCACTTTCTAAAAGTGGCATTTCTAGAATAGTAATATTAAATCCGACTTCACCAGTCAGCAGGAGTTTGTGTTACCATTCTGGCCATACCAAATATGACCTTCCTGCTCCTTTAAGGTCAGCAGCTGCCACTTCAACAATGTATGAGGGCAGCCCCAATGTTAGCCTATGAAGGGAGCAGGCCTCACAGTAGTGTAAAAACTAATTTAGGAGTTTTACACTACCAGGACATATAAACTACACAGGTACATGTCCTGCCTTTTACCCACACAGCACCCTGCTCTAGGGGTTACCTAGGGCACACATTAGGGGTGACTTGTATGTAGAAAAAGGGGAGTTCTAGGCTTGGCAAGTACTTTTAAATGCCAAGTCGAAGTGGCAGTGAAACTGCACACACAGGCCTTGCAATGGCAGGCCTGAGACAAGGTTAAGGGGCTACTGAAGTGGGTGGCACAACCAGTGCTGCAGGCCCACTAGTAGCATTTAATCTACAGGCCCTAGGCACATATAGGACACTCTACTAGGGACTTACAAGTAAATTAAATAGCTAATCATGGATAAACCAATCAATAGTACAATTTACACAGAGAGAATATGCACTTTAGCACTGGTTAGCAGTGGTAAAGTGCCCAGAGTTCAAAAGCCAACAACAACAGGTCAGAAAAAATAGGAGGAAGGAGGCAAAAAGTTTGGGGATGACCCTGTCAAAAAAGCCAGGTCCAACATGACCCCCCACCAGCCTAAAGCCAGGGGAGAACAATCACTATCCTGATGTACTTCCCTGTTTGAGGCGATAGAACAAGGACCCAGGCCCACAACAGCAGGGGCATGCTCCAGTTCTTCGCCTTCCTGACTCCAATTGGATCCCTCTGTCCATACTCTCAGGGCCCACTAAGCCAACCCATGGGGAACCTTTCTCCTTACCTGCGGATACCATCTGTGCAGCACCTAACCTTACGTTGCCCACAGATGTATCCCAGGAGCAGGATAGTACCACAAGGACCAACACAGTGGTGTTGCCCACTCTACCCCCAGGGTGTGACTCTTGTCCCCTCCCCAGGGATAACTCTGTCCACCTGGACAGCAAGCCACAGTGGTTACTGACAGCTGTCAGGGATGAGAGCCAGGCCCCAGGCCTCTCAAAGCTCTCCCACCACTGTGGCTGTGGAGAGTGGGGGGCGGTAGCCCCAGGTGCTGGGCACCCTTTAACCACTCTCCCTTCCACCAGGTCAGGGATGACAGCCTGAACCTGGTCCTCCCCTCTTGGGCTCCGTACCCTCCCTCCTGGAGCGGTACCCCCAGAGTCCAACATGGTCAGGGTGCCTATAGAAGCCGCCCTGCACCATTTCTCCACCAGTGCAGGGCTGTTAACCTGCAACTGGCCCTCCAACCTGGGGTCTGTACCTTCAGGTTAGACATGGGCCCGGGGTGAGGCTTCCCTCCCTCTGCCCTCCAACCTGGGGTCCAGCACCCTCCAACTAGGAGTCGCCTCCGCAGAAGACAACATGGTAGGGGCACTGTTGTCAGTAGCCCCTCCCTCCAGGTCCGGGGGGACACCCTGAACCTGGCCTTCCAGCCCAGGGTCTGTACCCTCAGACTGGATCACTGCCTGGCAAACCAGGACTTTCTGGGGGGCACGCCTACCCCCCACCAGGTCAGAGTTTGACCCCTGAACCTGGTCATCCAACCCAGAGTCATTACTCTGAGGATGAGCAATTGACTGGCACACCAGGCATTTCTGGGGGGCACGCCTACCCCACACCAGGTCAGAGTTTAACCTCTGAGCCTGGTTATCCAACCCAGAGTAATCACCCTAAGGTTGAACCATTGCCTGGCATGCCAGGACTTCCTGGGGGGCACACTCACCCGCCACAAGGGACACACCGTCCCCAAGGGCCACACAAGAGTCTGGTTGGCGCAGGTCTCCTGACCTCTGCCCATCCGGCAGAGTCTGGATCTCCCCCAAACCAGGAACAGTTTCACCTGGGTCATTCCTGGGGGGCTCTGCTCTCAGAGCTGACCCCTGACTCTCCAGGTCCTCCACTGGGGTCCGCAACCCCCTCTCAACCCTCTGTCTGGACTTCTGCACCCCTTCACTAGGAGTGGTACTGCCAGACACCAGAACTGTTGGGATGTTGGCTACAGTCACCCCCCGAAGTTCTTCTGACACTGCGGGGCTTCCCTCAACAGGCGGCCCTACGGTACAGGCTAGGCTTCCCTCCTGGCGTTTCCTCATGGAACCCTCTAGGACCTGGGACCTACCTGGGACACTAAAATCCTCTCCCACCTCACTTGGTTGGGAAACACCTAGACCACTCCCTTCAGGAGCACCCCCAAATGCCTCTTCAGACTCTCTGGTATTCACCCAGAAGTCTGCCTCCATTGTAAGCTCCCTGGGGTCAAAGAACTCACACTCCACCTGGTGTTGGCGTAGCTCTGGAAAATAAGGACCAGACATATGCTCTCCAGCAATTACATCACACTGCCCTTCACATGTATTAACCACAGTACCCTTCACCCAACCATCCAGTGACTCAGCGTTGAAAAAGCAGTCTACATCACCCTCCTGAGACTGGTGAGACAGTATCTGACTGTCCCTGACACTCAACCCATAATCTTCTGGGATGTCTCCACACTCTATATCCAGGACGTCCACCAGGGGGGAACCCTTTTCCCTGTCACTCTCTTCTAGAGCCAGTAAAGTGTCCCTCCCCCAGTAGGAATATGACTCCCTGTGCCAGTTCCCCAATCCTTCTCAGGGACCCTGTGCATAACGGGAACTACCTCATACCCTTGAACCGCCTGGGGTGTGTCAACTCCCTTCTTCAAGTTGGGCACCACATCTCTGGGCTTGTGCCCTTCTTCAGCAGTACTGGATGCAAGATTTTTGCTGCCACCATCTGAACTGAACTCAACCCTTCCGGCCTCCAGTTTCAGCTCTTCACAGCTCAACTCTTGAGCTGCAATCCTTTCTTTTTCCAGTGCTAAGGCGCTTGGTGCATCAGCTCTTTCAAGAAACTCATCTAGCTGTTGCACCTGCTGCTCTTGAGCTAGGAGCCATTCATCTTTCACTGGTTCTCTTTCCTCATCTGAGTAGTCTTCCTCCTCATCTGAGCAGTCCTCATCTGAGGAGTACTTAGTCATTTGTTTTTTTGCTGCTTCTTCCTCTGCCCATCTTTCTTCCCCCCAGGTTATGTAGGTATCTAGCAGTTCCATCTTAGTAGATCTCCTTGATATAGGAAAGCCCCATTTTCTGCAAAGCCTCCTTAGGTCAGCCTTAGTGAGGGATTCAGTAGGCACAAAGAATGACACACGGTAGATACCCATTCTCATCTGATAAGGTATCATCGGCAAAAACCAAAATCTAAAGTCCAAAATATCAATAGTATATCCAGGAGGACATCAGAGAACCAAAAGCAAAAAGATGAAAAATCAAGTTGACCTTCAACTGTGGGTAGGTAGTGAAATACTTAGCTACTGTATGTCACTGCACAAACACAAGTCCTATCCTCACCGCTGATCACCAATGTTAGAAATGGGGTTTTTGGTTGGCAGTCAGGTTACCCTCTGTCCAAGCAAGAACCCTCACTCTAGTCAGGGTAAGTCGCACACAATCCAAAATTAGCCTGTGCCCACCCTCTGGTAGCTTGGCACGAGCAGTCAGGCTTAACTTAGAAGGCAATGTGTAAAGTATTTGTGCAATAAATCATACAATAACACAATATAGCACCACAAAAATACACCACACAGTGTTTAGAAAAATATATAATATTTATCTGGATAATTGCAGGTCAAAATGAATAAAGATGCAATGTGAAATTGTAGGGATATCACTGAAAAGTGATATAAAGGCCCTCATTCTGACCCTGGCGGTTTATAACCGCCAGGGCAGAGGGCAGAGGAAGCACCGCCAACAGGCTGGCGGTGCTTCCGGGGCAATTCTGACCACGGCGGTAAAGCCGCGGTCAGAAAAGGGGAACCAGCGGTTTCCCGCCGGTTTTCCCCTGCCCCAGGGAATCCTCCATGGCGGCGCTGCAAGCAGCGCCGCCATGGGGATTCCGACCCCCTTCCCGCCAGCCTGTTCCTGGTGGTTTACACTGCCAGGAAGAGGCTGGCGGGAACGGGTGTCGTGGGGCCCCTGGGGGCCCCTGCAGTGCCCATGCCACTGGCATGGGCACTGCAGGGGCCCCCTAACAGGGCCCCATTAAGATTTTCAGTGTCTGCAAAGCAGACACTGAAAATCGCAACGGGTGCAACTGCACCCATCGCACCCCAGCAAATCCGCCGACTCCATTCGGAGCCGGCTTCATCTTTGCTGGGGGTTTCCCGCTGGGCCGGCGGGCGATCTTTTGAAGATCGCCCGCCGGCCCAGCGGGAAAGTTAGAATGCTCCCCGCGGTCATTTGACCGCGGGCGGTGTTTGGGCGGAATGACCCCCAAAGTGTCTTAAGTCTTTAAAAAGCAAACAAAGTCTCTTTCAAACACAAAGTACCTGGTTTGGAGTGGAAAATCTCTGCAAAGGGCCGCAGAAGAAGAGATACGTGGAAAAATGGTGTGGGCGTCGATTTTTCCCCAGCACACACGGACTTGCGTCGTTATTTTTCACGCGGGGAAGTCGTGCGTCGTTTTCCGCCACATGGACAGTCTCTTTCTGTGGGTCGCGGGATTACCAGTTGTCCCGGGGTCTGTGCGTGGATTCTCCTGCTTATTTTCTGGCTGCGTGTCGTTCTGCGGGGCTGTGCGTCAAAGTTTCGCTCTCACGGCAGGCGTTGCGTCGATTTCCCCTCTGGAAGTCGGGCGGTGTTGTCCTTGCAAGGCCGTGTGTCGAAGTTCCGGTCGCCCCGAAGGCATTGCATCGATCAGCGTCGGTGTGCGGCGATTTTCTCGCCACGGAGCAAGCTGTGCATCGAAATTTTCGGCGCACAAAGAGTCCAAATGAAAAAGAGAAGTCTTTTTGGTCCTGAGACTTCAGGGAACAGGAGGCAAGCTCTATCCAAGCCCTTGGAGAGCACTTTTACAGCCAGACAGGAGTTCAGCAAGGCAGCAGGGCAACAGCAAGGCAGCAGTCCTTTGTAGAAAGGAGTCAGGTGAGTCCTTTAGGCAGCCAGGCAGTTCTTCTTGGCAGGATGCAGGTTCTGGTTCAGGTTTCTTCTCCAGCAAGTGTCTGATGAGGTAGGGCAGAGGCCCTGTTTTATACTAAATTATGCCTTTGAAGTGGGGGTGACTTCAAAGAGTGGCTAAGAAATGCACCAGGTCCCCTTTCAGTTCAATCCTGTCTGCCAGGGTCCCAGTAGGGGGTGTTGCAGTCCTTTGTGTGAGGGCAGGCCCTCCACCCTCCCAGCCCAGGAAGACCCATTCAAAATGCAGATGGACGCAAGTGAGGCTGAGTACCCTGTGTTTGGGGTGTGTCTGAGTGAATGCACAAGGATCTGTCAACTAAACCTAGCCAGACGTGGATTGAAAGGCACAGAAAGATTAAAGTGCAAAGAAATGCTCACTTTCTAAAAGTGGCATTTCTAGAATAGTAATATTAAATCCGACTTCACCAGTCAGCAGGAGTTTGTGTTACCATTCTGGCCATACCAAATATGACCTTCCTGCTCCTTTAAGGTCAGCAGCTGCCACTTCAACAATGTAAGAGGGCAGCCCCAATGTTAGCCTATGAAGGGAGCAGGCCTCACTGGAGTGTAAAAACTAATTTAGGAGTTTTACACTACCAGGACATATAAACTACACAGGTACATGTCCTGCCTTTTACCCACACAGCACCCTGCTCTAGGGGTTACCTAGGGCACACATTAGGGGTGACTTGTATGTAGAAAAAGGGGAGTTCTAGGCTTGGCAAGTACTTTTAAATGCCAAGTCGAAGTGGCAGTGAAACTGCACACACAGGCCTTGCAATGGCAGGCCTGAGACAAGGTTAAGGGGCTACTGAAGTGGGTGGCACAACCAGTGCTGCAGGCCCACTAGTAGCATTTAATCTAAAGGCCCTAGGCACATATAGGACACTCTACTAGGGACTTACAAGTAAATTAAATAGCTAATCATGGATAAACCAATCAATAGTACAATTTACACAGAGAGCATATGCACTTTAGCACTGGTTAGCAGTGGTAAAGTGGCCAGAGTTCAAAAGCCAACAACAACAGGTCAGAAAAAATAGGAGGAAGGAGGCAAAAAGTTTGGGGATGACCCTGTCAAAAAAGCCAGGTCCAACATGACCCCCCACCAGCCTAAAGCCAGGGGAGAACAATCACTATCCTGATGTACTTCCCTGTTTGAGGCGATAGAACAAGGACCCAGGCCCACAACAGCAGGGGCATCCTCCAGTTCTTCACCTTCCTGACTCCAATTGGATCCCTCTGTCCATACTCTCAGGGCCCACTAAGCCAACCCATGGGGAACCTTTCTCCTTACCTGCGGATACCATCTGTGCAGCACCTAACCTTACGTTGCCCACAGATGTATCCCAGGAGCAGGATAGTACCACCAGGACCAACACAGTGGTGTTGCCCACTCTACCCCCAGGGTGTGACTCTTGTCCCCTCCCCAGGGATAACTCTGTCCACCTGGACAGCAAGCCACAGTGGTTACTGACAGCTGTCAGGGATGAGAGCCAGGCCCCAGGCCTCTCAAAGCTCTCCCACCACTGTGGCTGTGGAGAGTGGGGGGCGGTAGCCCCAGGTGCTGGGCACCCTTTAACCACTCTCCCTTCCACCAGGTCAGGGATGACAGCCTGAACCTGGTCCTCCCCTCTGGGGCTCCGTACCCTCCCTCCTGGAGCGGTACCCCCAGAGTCCAACATGGTCAGGGTGCCTATAGAAGCCGCCCTGCACCATTTCTCCACCAGTGCAGGGCTGTTAACCTGCAACTGGCCCTCCAACCTGGGGTCTGTACCTTCAGGTTAGACATGGGCCCGGGGTGAGGCTTCCCTCCCTCTGCCCTCCAACCTGGGGTCCAGCACCCTCCAACTAGGAGTCGCCTCCGCAGAAGACAACATGGTAGGGGCACTGTTGTCAGTAGCCCCTCCCTCCAGGTCCGGGGGGACACCCTGAACCTGGCCTTCCAGCCCAGGGTCTGTACCCTCAGACTGGATCACTGCCTGGCAAACCAGGACTTTCTGGGGGGCACGCCTACCCCCCACCAGGTCAGAGTTTGACCCCTGAACCTGGTCATCCAACCCAGAGTCATTACTCTGAGGATGAGCAATTGACTGGCACACCAGGCATTTCTGGGGGGCACGCCTACCCCCCACCAGGTCAGAGTTTAACCTCTGAGCCTGGTTATCCAACCCAGAGTAATCACCCTAAGGTTGAACCATTGCCTGGCATGCCAGGACTTCCTGGGGGGCACACTCACCCGCCACAAGGGACACACCGTCCCCAAGGGCCACACAAGAGTCTGGTTGGCGCAGGTCTCCTGACCTCTGCCCATCCGGCAGAGTCTGGATCTCCCCCAAACCAGGAACGGTTTCACCTGGGTCATTCCTGGGGGGCTCTGCTCTCAGAGCTGACCCCTGACTCTCCAGGTCCTCCACTGGGGTCCGCAACCCCCTCTCAACCCTCTGTCTGGACTTCTGCACCCCTTCACTAGGAGTGGTACTGCCAGACACCAGAACTGTTGGGATGCTGGCTACAGTCACCCCCCGAAGTTCTTCTGACACTGCGGGGCTTCCCTCAACAGGCGGCCCTACGGTACAGGCTAGGCTTCCCTCCTGGCGTTTCCTCATGGAACCCTCTAGGACCTGGGACCTACCTGGGACACTAAAATCCTCTCCCACCTCACTTGGTTGGGAAACACCTAGACCACTCCCTTCAGGAGCACCCCCAAATGCCTCTTCAGACTCTCTGGTATTCACCCAGAAGTCTGCCTCCATTGTAAGCTCCCTGGGGTCAGAGAACTCACACTCCACCTGGTGTTGGCGTAGCTCTGGAAAATAAGGACCAGACATATGCTCTCCAGCAATTACATCACACTGCCCTTCACATGTATTAACCACAGTACCCTTCACCCAACCATCCAGTGACTCAGCGTTGAAAAAGCAGTCTACATCACCCTCCTGAGACTGGTGAGACAGTATCTGACTGTCCCTGACACTCAACCCATAATCTTCTGGGATGTCTCCACACTCTATATCCAGGACGTCCACCAGGGGGGAACCCTTTTCCCTGTCACTCTCTTCTAGAGCCAGTAAAGTGTCCCTCCCCCAGTAGGAATATGACTCCCTGTGCCAGTTCCCCAATCCTTCTCAGGGACCCTGTGCATAACGGGAACTACCTCATACCCTTGAACCGCCTGGGGTGTGTCAACTCCCTTCTTCAAGTTGGGCACTACATCTCTGGGCTTGTGCCCTTCTTCAGCAGTACTGGATGCAAGATTTTTGCTGCCACCATCTGAACTGAACTCAACCCTTCCGGCCTCCAGTTTCAGCTCTTCACAGCTCAACTCTTGAGCTGCAATCCTTTCTTTTTCCAGTGCTAAGGCGCTTGGTGCATCAGCTCTTTCAAGAAACTCATCTAGCTGTTGCACCTGCTGCTCTTGAGCTAGGAGCCATTCATCTTTCACTGGTTCTCTTTCCTCATCTGAGTAGCCTTCCTCCTCATCTGAGCAGTCCTCCTCCTCATCTGAGGAGTACTTAGTCATTTGTTTTTTTGCTGCTTCTTCCTCTGCCCATCTTTCTTCCCCCCAGGTTATGTAGGTATCTAGCAGTTCCATCTTAGTAGATCTCCTTGATATAGGAAAGCCCCATTTTCTGCAAAGCCTCCTTAGGTCAGCCTTAGTGAGGGATTCAGTAGGCACAAAGAATGACACACGGTAGATACCCATTCTCATCTGATAAGGTATCATCGGCAAAAACCAAAATCTAAAGTCCAAAATATCAATAGTATATCCAGGAGGACATCAGAGAACCAAAAGCAAAAAGATGAAAAATCAAGTTGACCTTCAACTGTGGGTAGGTAGTGAAATACTTAGCTACTGTATGTCACTGCACAAACACAAGTCCTATCCTCACCGCTGATCACCAATGTTAGAAATGGGTTTTTTGGTTGGCAGTCAGGTTACCCTCTGTCCAAGCAAGAACCCTCACTCTAGTCAGGGTAAGTCGCACACAATCCAAAATTAGCCTGTGCCCACCCTCTGGTAGCTTGGCACGAGCAGTCAGGCTTAACTTAGAAGGCAATGTGTAAAGTATTTGTGCAATAAATCATACAATAACACAATATAGCACCACAAAAATACACCACACAGTGTTTAGAAAAATATATAATATTTATCTGGATAATTGCAGGTCAAAATGAATAAAGATGCAATGTGAAATTGTAGAGATATCACTGAAAAGTGATATAAAGGCCCTCATTCTGACCCTGGCGGTTTATAACCGCCAGGGCAGAGGGCAGAGGAAGCACCGCCAACAGGCTGGCGGTGCTTCCGGGGCAATTCTGACTGCGGCGGTAAAGCCGCGGTCAGAAAAGGGGAACCAGCGGTTTCCCGCCGGTTTTCCCCTGCCCCAGGGAATCCTCCATGGCGGCGCTGCAAGCAGCGCCGCCATGGGGATTCCGACCCCCTTCCCGCCAGCCTGTTCCTGGTGGTTTACACTGCCAGGAAGAGGCTGGCGGGAACGGGTGTCGTGGGGCCCCTGGGGGCCCCTGCAGTGCCCATGCCACTGGCATGGGCACTGCAGGGGCCCCCTAACAGGGCCCCATTAAGATTTTCAGTGTCTGCAAAGCAGACACTGAAAATCGCAACGGGTGCAACTGCACCCATCGCACCCCAGCAAATCCGCCGACTCCATTCGGAGCCGGCTTCATCTTTGCTGGGGGTTTCCCGCTGGGCAGGCGAGCGATCTTTTGAAGATCGCCCGCCGGCCCAGCGGGAAAGTTAGAATGCTCCCCGCGGTCATTTGACCGCGGGCGGTGTTTGGGCGGAATGACCCCCAAAGTGTCTTAAGTCTTTAAAAAGCAAACAAAGTCTCTTTCAAGCACAAAGTACCTGGTTTGGAGTGGAAAATCTCTGCAAAGGGCCGCAGAAGAAGAGATACGTGGAAAAATGGTGTGGGCGTCGATTTCTCCCCAGCACACACGGACTTGCGTCGTTATTTTTCACGCGGGGAAGTTGTGCGTCGTTTTCCGCCACATGGACAGTCTCTTTCTGTGGGTCGCGGGATTACCAGTTGTCCCGGGGTCTGTGCGTGGATTCTCCTGCTTATTTTCTGGCTGCGTGTCGTTCTGCGGGGCTGTGCGTCAAAGTTTCGCTCTCACGGCAGGCGTTGCGTCGATTTCCCCTCTGGAAGTCGGGCGGTGTTGTCCTTGCAAGGCCGTGTGTCGAAGTTCCGGTCGCCCCGAAGGCATCGCATCGATCAGCGTCGGTGTGCGGCGATTTTCTCGCCACGGAGCAAGCTGTGCATCGAAATTTTCGGCGCACAAAGAGTCCAAATGAAAAAGAGAAGTCTTTTTGGTCCTGAGACTTCAGGGAACAGGAGGCAAGCTCTATCCAAGCCCTTGGAGAGCACTTTTACAGCCAGACAAGAGTTCAGCAAGGCAGCAGGGCAACAGCAAGGCAGCAGTCCTTTGTAGAAAGGAGTCAGGTGAGTCCTTTAGGCAGCCAGGCAGTTCTTCTTGGCAGGATGCAGGTTCTGGTTCAGGTTTCTTCTCCAGCAAGTGTCTGATGAGGTAGGGCAGAGGCCCTGTTTTATACTAAATTGTGCGTTGAAGTGGGGGTGACTTCAAAGAGTGGCTAAGAAATGCACCAGGTCCCCTTTCAGTTCAATCCTGTCTGCCAGGGTCCCAGTAGGGGGTGTTGCAGTGCTTTGTGTGAGGGCAGGCCCTCCACCCTCCCAGCCCAGGAAGACCCATTCAAAATGCAGATGGACGCAAGTGAGGCTGAGTACCCTGTGTTTTGGGTGTGTCTGAGTGAATGCACAAGGAGCTGTCAACTAAACCTAACCAGACGTGGATTGAAAGGCACAGAAAGATTAAAGTGCAAAGAAATGCTCACTTTCTAAAAGTGGCATTTCTAGAATAGTAATATTAAATCCGACTTCACCAGTCAGCAGGAGTTTGTGTTACCATTCTGGCCATACCAAATATGACCTTCCTGCTCCTTTCAGATCAGCAGCTGCAACTTCAACAATGTATGAGGGCAGCCCCAATGTTAGCCTATGAAGGGAGCAGGCCTCACAGTAGTGTAAAAACGAATGTAGGAGTTTTACACTACCAGGACATATAAACTACACAGGTACATGTCCTGCCTTTTACCCACACAGCACCCTGGTCTAGGGGTTACCTAGGGCACTCATTAGGGGTGATGTATATGTAGAAAAAGGGGAGTTCTAGGCTTGGCAAGTACTTTTAAATGCCAAGTCGAAGTGGCAGTGAAACTGCACACACAGGCCTTGCAATGGCAGGCCTGAGACAAGGTTAAGGGGCTACTGAAGTGGGTGGCACAACCAGTGCTGCAGGCCCACTAGTAGCATTTAATCTACAGGCCTAGGCACATATAGGGTACTATACTAGGGACTTACAAGTAAATTAAATAGCCAATCATGGATAAACCAATCAATAGTACAATTTACACAGAGAGCATATGCACTTTACCACTGGTTAGCAGTGGTAAAGTGCCCAGAGTTCAAAAGCCAACAACAACAGGTCAGAAAAAATAGGAGGAAGGAGGCAAAAAGTTTGGGGATGACCCTGTCAAAAAAGCCAGGACCAACACTAGGGATATCAAATGAATGAGTCCCAGGTTAGGTCTCATCATTTTCAATCATTCTCAAAGCTGAAGTTATTACTCCTTGGCTCTGGAGTGAGGGGACTTCTAGTGGTTGGCCCTATGGCTACATTGTGTGGCATGCATGTGTAAAAGAAATACCCAATTGACTTGCCTTATATACTGATGTGCAGATCCCTTGACAAAGCCAGTAAGCCTACCTTATTTAAAATTATTTACATTGATATATTGACCCTTTACCCTTTGTCTAAGCCAGTAAGTCTTCCTTGTTTTAAATTTAAATGCTAGGTCAGGCACTGCGCAACTGCGATCTGGGTTGGCTACCCTTGAGGGCAGAGCATGGTATCAGTCCAAACCTTGCACCTAACCCCATGCCACAAATGGCTGAAAGGTATGCTGAGTGAGGAAATTGGTTAAATCGGAGCAAATAACTCTAGAAATTCAATGAAAAAATTTCAGGTTATTACAGTTAGGTCTGTGAAAAATATTTTACTTTACTTAAGGTTGAGGTGCAGTTATTAATAGTTCTGAAAATATCTTCCTTTACTTAAAAAAAACCTTTGAAATTCACTGAAAAAACAAAGGTTAATGTGCTGGTATAGTTAGGTGAAAATATCACTTACAATGTAACAGTTTAAACAAAACGAAACACTGACATCCACCAGTTATAGTTTTAATAAGCTAACTTTAACATGTGCCCCCATCATGCACTGCTCATGGCCTCCCATAATTCACCACTGTCAGAACCACATTCAGAAGGCCACAGGACAAGCAGAAGTTACTGGGACCAACAGTGGTGGCTGAGGCCTTTTACTCCCAATGTCCAGGAGTCTGTCCTACTGTGGATCCTAATCAACTGGGCCAAGCACCTCTTCTGCACCTGACTCCCAGGTAGCTTCGGATGAGTAGTCTAGGCTCCTTCGGGTGGAGCGCAGATACAGATCAGTGAACACGACTCAACTCAATGTACAAGCAGTGTGAACAATAAATCAATATACAAATACTTGTTTTTATATAAAAAGAAGTATTTTAATTCTAAATCTGCACATGCAAAGCTAAATGACATTGAAAAGCAATAACACAATCCCCATGAGGTTGTGGTTCTAGTAGCTGTCAGACCACTCCCTGTCATACTAACTTTTAGTGCAGCGGGGTCGATGTTATTCCCATTTCACTGATGGGCACATCCAGGGAATGTAAACTAATAGGGAATGGGTGCTCACAAAATGTTCTCGGGGGTGAAAAAGTACAGTCTAGGTAGAGCCCGGTGTCCACATCTCTGCTGGTGCATGCAGAGGGAGATAGGGGGAGAGGGTGATCCCTGGGGACAGAAGAAAAACACACACCTGTTCAAAAGATTATTAAGCAACATTTTCTCTCAAGTCTTTTTTCACATTTTGCAGCAGCATATCTTATACAGTGTGTAACCCATACATTTTTTAAAGTTTTGTGTGTAATGCATTTTTTAAACATATGGCATACATTCACAGTGCTTACTATGATAGGATGGTACAGTTTGCAGAATGCAGGCTGGACCCACCATGGTCACACCTGTAGCTTCTCAGTCCCCGGCAGTGGGCTGAACCCTTGGTTTCAGCATCTCCGATGGCCACTCCTGGCACACAGAGTTGCTACCACGGTATTCACAAGTCCAGTCATGCTGACCTGACATTGATGTTCTTGTGGGCCCCCTCTCTGGCATACAGGACCACCGGGGCATGCAGGCCTGGTGCTCTCCACACAACCCTCACGCTTTGGCTCAGTCCAAGGCAGTCCTTCCTGGCACACTTGGTCACCCAATCAATTCAGCACATGGGCTGTGGCCCAATCAGTGCAAGAGCAGATTGCTCACATCTTGCCCAGGGAGTACTCACAAAAGGGCTCACCCCTGGACCTTGCTCCTTCCCACGGTCTCCTCTTCTTCACAGGGCACACTGGTCTTGGTGAGCAGGCAAGCACTGGTGCTCCTTGCTCCAAGGCTGGTGGTCTTGGTTTCCCTGAGTGATGTCTCCTCACCCAGAAGGGAGACAAGCAGGCCTGGGCCCCAGTCCTGGGCACTGTCAGAAGTCTTGCAAAGCTTTCCCTCCTTGCACAGCAGATCTGGCTGCTCAGCAGATGATAACATTTGGGGTTTCAAACTCCCCTACTTAAAGTCCTTTTCCATACACAAAACATAATTTTGTGTCTGAGTCTTTGAGGTTTTAAGGTGGGTTACTGCTTCTTTGAAATGGACATCTTTCCCCTTTCTTCTGTCTCCTGTAGGATGTCTGTCATAGCAGTCAGAAAGCTGAAGCGTCCAGCCCTTCTATTTATGATTCACTTATCAGCCCCATCACTCTTTTCCTGAGATGTGTCCAGGCATCTCCCTTGTGATCTATCACTCAATAAAGAAGCTCTTTAGAATGCACAGCGAAGGCCTGGCTCTCCCATCTTCCAGGGCATGTCCCTCCCAGTTTACAAGAATGCAGCAATACACAAATCTGTCTGCGGGGGGAATCCTCTACTCCTCATGCTTTCCACCAGGCATACATGGGCTTCCCAAAATGGAACCAAAGGTCCTCTATGTAATGTACCAGTGCAGACACATTTGCACCCAGCGCACACCCACTGCACACTTCCTGCATGTAGGAAAGTGCCTCTTTTGACATGGTTAGCCCCCACATTTTGCCTTGTATTTGATGTGGTTTCAAAGTTGTTACTGCCCATGGCACCTGCTAACCAGGTACCATGGGCCAGAACTGTTGTGTTGCATTGGCACAATTGGAAGCATGTTTAGGTGCCCCTATAAGTCCCTACTAAATGGTTCTAAGGTACATAAGGTACTAAGGGTAGGTCCCTGAGAGCAGCAGCACAGCTTGTGCCACCCTCAGGCACCATGCATCCAAGCACACCCAGCCCTGCAAGTGCAGGCTGAGTGTCCTGTTGCAATCCTAAATTGCAAAACTGACATGGCACAAAGCCTGTGTGCCCTGTCCATTACACGCTGCGTGCACTATAGGTAAGTCACCGCTCTGGCAGGCCTTCCAGCCCTAAGGCAGGGTGCACTGTATTGCATGTGTGAGCATAGATGCATGAGCAATATTCCCATACAACGTCCCTACCAAACCTGGGGCAAAGTAAGTGAAAAGAGCAGCCATTTTACATGCATGTGTTGGACACTAGTCAGTACGAGTTTCACAGCTACACGATGGCTACTCTGCACCCTGGGTTGTTTGGTATCAAACAACTAAGAATGCTAAATTAAACTGGTACCAGTATTGGATGAATTGCAAAATGTATCAGGGGCCACCTTAGAGGTACCCCCTGCAAAAACTAACCACCCTGGCATGGTTGCTGGCTGGCCACAACCAGCCTGCTACCCCCAGACTAGATTCTGGAACCCTGGGATGAGAGCCTGTGCTCTCTGGGGCCAGAGAACAAAGCCCTTCCTGTGAAGAGGTGGTACGCCTCCTCCCCCAGGAATGTGCACATCCCTGCGTATGAGCTTCAAAGGGCTTACCACCCTTGAAACTCAATCCTAGCCCTGCTGCTAGCAGCAGTTGGCTGCCCCTATTGAAAACCCCAGCAACTGTGGGAAAATACTCAAAGGACAGGAGGAGTGCAACCCCCATCTTTCATCACCCCTAAGGTGTTTGCCTCGAGGTGACCCCTTCATTTCATTTTTCTCCGTCTTGCATGGTAGGGAAATAGCCTACCAGGGACAGGAAAGTGACCTCTCTCTGCCCACAGGAAGTGGTCACATAGTGGGTGTAGCCACCCTAAAGTAGATGACCCAATGGTCCCTCCTAGGTGCTCCTCTAAACACCCACTAAACACAGTATTTAGTGGGTAGCCTTAGACCTGCAGATCAGATTCCTAGGATACAAGAAGACCAGCAACAACGAAGACCCAAGGCTTGAGAACTGCATTCCTGCTGCACAAATAAAAAGGTGCCAATTCCTGCTTGCTGCACCCAGGATTCAACAATCACCACTGAGGGGTTACTAGGATATTGGACGGACTCTAAAAATCCCTAGAAGACCTCCACCCTTCTAAAAAATCACTGAAGAGATTCCTCCAGAGTGAAGGCATCACTCTCCTGCAACAAAGACCAAAAGACCAGTGAAGTCCAGTTCACTGACTGGCTGCTGACCAAGGAACCAGACACAACAGCTGAACCAAATTTCACCTGGTAGACCATGAGGACAAAACCTGCAAGTCTGCCAAGTTTGGTGGTACTGTTAACTCCAGTGGTTGAACTGTGCATTAGCCCCAGGGAATGGTCACTCAACGTCGGACACCAGGAAGGAAGGACTTCCACTCCAGACTCCAAAAGGACCAGGAGGATGACCCAGTCAAGGGATTTCAGAAACCACCAGAACCACCCATCAAAATGGACCTGCTGACCTGCGAGCAACCCTCAAAGTGACCTCCCTCCTGCTTCCAAGGGAACCATTGCAAACAGTTCTGGCTCATCTATGTGCTCTGCACTCGGCCTCCCTGGGCCCTGCACCGGAGAACCAGCTGTGCTCTAAGTGTAACCCACCCTTTGTGACCTCTACACTCCAAGGGGACCCACCTGACTCACCTCAAAGTCCACCAGTGCATTGCTTTTCTAAGTAGTCCCACGCATTGGTTCTGCAGGAGCTCCAAGGACTATTCAGCAGCTCTTCCCACCAAAACAAGGAACCATCAAACTCCTCCAGCTGGTCCACTGGACTCCTTGGTGACCTTGACCTGTATGCAAAAGGAGACACTGGTAAATGCATTGCCTGATTTTGTATGTTTTTTAAACATTTTCTCACATTGATTCCTATGGTGAGCAATTACGCAGAAAAAGACTATTTTTGCTAAAATTTGAAAAATCATAACTCAAAAAGTACTTACCCGATTTTGATGATCTTGGTCTTAAAGTTTAGAAAATAATCTGAAGAATGTTTGTAAATTTATCTCGAGTTGTCCCTTTGAGTGTGTGACTTGCTTTATTGACACTGTGAGTACAACAAATGCTTTGGACCTCTCCAAGATTGGCCTAACTGTTCGACCAAGCTACCATAAAAATTAGAGCATTAGGTTGTCTAGTTTTTAACGCTATAAACCAACATGTGGTTGCTCAGACTCTCTGCACAGCCTGGTTTTGCACACTACATAGAGAAGCAGCCTCCTATACTGCACAGCACTCTTATCCTCATGTATTATGCCACCAGAAGCATAAATACATGCAGCAAACATATTCATTCTGCACACACTGTTCAGTACTGCAGCCTTTCTGTATTGTACCAGAGTGTGTTGGTTGAAAAAACACACCCTTTCAGCATACACACATTTACCATGCATGCACTGTATCTCATTTTGCACCTTGTGTAGTGTACTTCTTGTGAGCACACAGCACGTTTTCACCACGCACACCCTTACACATCTACCTGATGTAGACTAGGGGTGAGTTAAGCACACAGCAATAAAACTTTTAAAAAGTGTGTGTCTGTAGACTTCACTCCAGTGAGACATGGTAAAAAGTTCCTGTTCACTACTACTGATAACTACACAGTATGTTGCCACCACCCTGCTTCTGCTACTTAACTCCTGGTGAAGGTGGTAGCCTACCACCACTTTGAGGGCAGCGCTTTGGGTGCCCTATCTGGTAGAACAAGATTGCAATCCACGAGACAGGATTATGCGATGGTGCACGTGCATGATCCGTGATCGCCTATGACAGAAAATCTGTATTAGGGATCAATACAACAGCACTTTTGGGCACTCAGGGCAGGGGTACATATCCCTTACCACATACGAACACAATCATCTGCAGCAATTGCATTAACTAGTAGAGGTTTCACAATGTCAAATAGTGCATCTCTCACCGATTAGTTTAACTTGCATTTATTTTTATTTTAAAGTGTGTGCTATTTTATATAGTTACTTGAAGGTAAAAGAACAATGAAATAGTTACAGAATACTTTGTTCTTTTTAGCCATGCCTTTGACCCTGCCCCCACTCTCACTGACCTCGCCCCCACCCTCACTGACCTCACCCCCACCGGACTCAGGATCACAGTTCCCATACTTTTGTTTACCACAGTTCTACCACTGAAACACATACATGAAACACATACATAATCATATTTACACATTTAAAACAAATACTCCTTTGCAATGAAAGGTAGTTGGACAAATTCATGTGTGGAAAATGTGCAGATCTGTTTGTTTTCATTAGGTCGAGAATGGCAGCGCGCGAGCGTTGCTTTTCTGACTTGTTGGTATGTATCTGGGCTTTTAATCACACCCACCGCATGCCCATCGCTTTCACTCATTTATGGGCTTGCCTTTTCAAAAATCCTTTGTTTTCATTGGTAAATGCTTTACGTTTGTCCCTCCTTGGGGCGGTTTTGTTACTGCCTTGGCCATTGACCCTGTTACATGGATAATTGCACTTTTGCCGATAACTTTGACTGTGAGCTAACTTCTTTTTTCATTTGTGTCTCTTCTTCGTGCTCAGTAGCGCTTTAAATTGGCTTACTTATGACAACTGTTTTACTTTTTATTTTCAGTTTGTGTAGCAAGAAAAATCCAGTTAGAAATTTACAACACTAATAGCTCTAACTCGAGCAAAGGCGAGACCCATTGCATTACAAATGCTTGTTTTTTTTCTGTTCGGTTTTCCAGCACATTCATGAGCTGTGGTGGTGGGGAACAAGAGGGGGAGTACAAGTAGAGTTGGATCATGGGCGCCATCTGCCCCCTCCTAGAGACGTCAGCGAATAGCTTCTGATAATCTTGAAATAATCAGCTTCAAATTCACATAGATTTTCTATGCCCACAAGTCATCTTCTGCCCACAAAGAAGTAACATTTTGAGTATGATTATGAAATAGAAAGATGTGCTTAGCACAAACTGCAGTGCATGTGCATGCTTTGCATTACACTGTACAGCATAGACACTTCTGTGTGGGCTCAAAGTGGACGCAAAATAGGCAGGTCCAGAAAAATAATGTTGTCTGCATATATTAAATATGAATACCATCTGAGTTGATAAGGGCAAGCAATATCAATTAAGTTAGCGTCATAAAGGTGACAATCCCACAACATTTGCCCCACTTTCGAAAATGGCATGAATCAAAAAGTCTCTATTTTTTACGTTTGCTAGTATAGACATACTTAACACACTTTCTTTTGTTAATTTCTTTTACTTGTCTCAGAAGAGTCATGTTTAACTGGGAGGCGTGCTCTTAAATCGCTTTGCATCTTTATCCAAGCTTCATTGTTCATCTGGTCCTGAGGTTATGAATGCTCTCCTTGCTTAACTAATCATTGGTATAAAAAAAAAAAGCCATATGTAAAAGGCCACAGCGCCTTCAGATGGGTGTAAGTGCAGTTGCTGCATATATTTACTAGCGGCAAATATTAAGAATTGATCATGATACACAAAATATTGTAGCACATAGACATATCCTTTCTTTTCATGCTAAAAACAGTATTCATGATTCCAGTAATGCAAGAAAACGGAAAACAATTCACATGACTCACTCGCTAATGTATTGTCCAAGGAGGAAGCGATAAAGCCCACTTCTGTCACAAGAATATCATCCTTGTCCTTCTTGTGGACGTTGTACACCATCAGAGTAAAAAAGTATCACCGACTCATAGTTTGATAAATCTAATGTCATATTTGAAACAATGAGCGCTCCATCATTCACATCCTTTCCCTCTAACCACAAGGGATCAGAATGAAATAGCACAGTTGACAGACAATGATGTTCCCACCAGCCAACCATATCAACACGGTCTTCGAGCCTGGCTCGTCAGATGTTCCGGGTTGAGCCCTCCATGGTCAAAAACAACAATCAGACAGGAAAACTTCTGCATGACAAGTTTCTGAAAACATCCCCATGATGGGTCAACTTTGTCTCCTATGACCAGGCGAGCAGTAATGAGATGCATGGCAGAAGGTCACCAGCTGCATTACTATTCTTCAATTGGGCCAGACTTTCCTGTCAGTAGCAACAAAAATACAGAAAGGACACCAACCGCTACCATGCTGGACATTCCCTATCTAGAACTACAAAGAAAATTATTTGAACACTGAACCTGACCTTTATGTGGTTCTGGAATGACACATCCAGACCTGAAAGCATCAACGACACTCATGGTAGCAAGAAGGGCTCGAATGGCAGTGGGAGAGTGAAATAAACCCCAATTTAATAAGCAACGCCACAAGTACTTGCCCTACAATTAACAGAACCCCAAAAGTCAAGTACTACAGAAAGAACACTGTTGAGGCATATTGTATGCAAGAAACCATTACCAACCCACTAGGATCAGGCACAAAAAACACACCATAGCAAAGCTTTCAAATTAATGGATTTAAAGTGTAATATCCACATGTCTTCTGTAAGGGCACAAAACATCTGTCCTAGCTTGACAATTATGGTGGTGTGCCTATTGATGAAGATTCCTTCAGTGCAAAGCGTTATCAAAGATTCGGTCAAGGTAGCGTAAAGGTGATAGCAACATACCAGATACCAGATACTAAGGCATATTCAAACAAGCAAAAATGCACCCACTTTCTGCTGAGGGTAGTTTTGAACTAACATATTTGAATGCCTGCACTAAAGGGACAACACACGAAACATGGAGTTAAAGACAAATGAGATATCACAACCAAAATGCTTATCTAAGGACAAGCAACTCACACTACATTGGCAAGTTAAAAAAATATATATATTTTTATTGAAGTATATGTGGACATGGATGCAAAACACACATACCGAGTGAGGTACACAGTTTTAGTACAAGGGTAGTACAGGATATAAAAGGATACAAAAGTCAGTAGTGCAGTTTTCCTCACGACAAACAACAAATTGAAAGGAATTTCAACCACCATAGAACCCCTCCCCTTTCTCCACCCCCATTTTCCCTCTATCAAGATCATCAGGTGAATTAGCAGTAATCCTTATGTTCTAATATATCTCTGTATGATACACTCAGGTGATACTGTGAATGTTGGGGGTCCAAATAGGGACCCCTTAATAGCATGTCCCTTTTCAGTCGGCCAGTGGTTCAAGCTTTTCACATCATATGTTTATAGGTCTGTATGTGGGGGCCAGAGGAATATCATGGTGGGTATATATTGTCTATAGTGTGCTCCTTGAATTTCTCCAGTATCATATCCCATGCCTATGCAATAAAGTACTTCCTCAGGCCCACCCCCTCCTCTCTGTGTCAAAGCGTGCCTTCTGCTCAGTTCCATGAGACGCCCCTCGACCCTAGGCTGTCGAGGTGGGGGGTCGATGGCTGTTTCTATTGTATAGTGAGTGCATCTTTTGCTAACAGTAGAGCAAGGTCTACAAACCTAAGTGCTGGATGCTCCAGTTAAGGGCGAAGAAACAAACCAGTGAGGACAGTGTCAGGGGTCCCAGGAACTGACAGGCCAGTTGTGTTAGACAATACTTGTATCACCTGCGACTAATAGAGCTGCAGCATGGGGGAGGCCCACAACATGTGGAAGCATGTGGAAGAGCTGGCATCCAGAAACAAATATTGGGGGCAATTTGCATTAGAGCCAGGGAATATCTTATTAGTATGGGCTGGTGTGAGGTAGGTTCCATTTAGAATGTGAAATTGAATACATTTAAAACATGCTACCCTAGTTACTTTTTAAGGATACTCCAAGGCTTTTACCCTTTCTGCATCATGAAGTGGTCTGGCTAAGTGAGCCTCAGACGAATTTCGAAGAGGAAACCGGGAACTATCAATCATTTGTGAAAAAACGACTCTGTGGATCCATCTCACTAGTATCCCCCAGGTACCTGCTGTGAGTAGCATTTGGTATACCTCAGGTGTCAGGGGTAGCTGGTGTTCAGTCTGGAAAAACGTGGTGAAAGAGCGTAAAATGCTCTGAAATGTCAGAAATTGTCGGGACGGGAAGTTGTAGTCCGTTGCTAGGGTCTGGAAGTCCATTACCTCCCCATTAAGAAATAGGTCTCCAATGCTTATGTGACCCCGTTTATGGGTCATGGTTGGTAGGTCTAATGAAGAAATGGCTAAAGCAAAAGGTTTCATCAAAATAATCTGTTAGTCCTGGCTAAACAGACCCTTGCTGCACAAAGCAGACCAGTAGAACGAGTATCCAGGTGGGTGTAGGGGGAAAGAAGATATTTCACAAGGCAATTCCAAAGGTCTACCATTGTGAGGTTTTCCACATATTAAGAAAGCCCATAAATTCACCAAGCCAACCACTGGAGTTATGCAACTAAGTAATAGTGTTCAAAGTCAGAAAGGGCCCAACCTCCCACAGTTACTGTCAGTTTCAATGTGGGAAGCAAGCCCTGTCATCATCCAGTTTCCCATATTTTTTGTTTCTAAAGAGGAGTTTAGTTGTTTAAAGAGGGAGCGTGGGAGTAAAAGAGAGGGATTTTTGATATAGGAAAGGAGTTGGGGTAGTGCCACCATCTTCATTAAAGTCACATGGCCAATTACCAACAGGGGCAAAGATAACAAGACCGCGATCTTCACTCAGAGGCATCATATCACTTTGCACAAATTCCTGTCTCATAGGTCAGCAGGAGTATGATATATGTTAATCCCTAAGGTACCAGAACAAAGTCTGTTCAAACTGTATCCTCTAACCTAGAAGTGAACAAAGAGGAGGCCTGTCTGTGTGCTGTACCAGGAAGATGAAGGTCTTGGCCCAATACACCCCGAGTCCTCATAGGGTTGTGGATTCAGATAGGACCAGTGCTACAGCTGCTAAATCGATGTTAATGTCACAAACATACACAAGGAGGTCATCAGTATATAAGGATACACTTTGGAAGTTGCCATATACCAATACACCCTGAATGGCTCCTAGTAAGCTTAGACAAGCAGCCAATGTTTTGATTGCCATGGTGAAGAGTAGTAGCGACATGGAGCAACCATTTCGCATAGGCCATGAATCTGAGATGCATTTCCCAGTCTTTACTCTGGCCATAGGGGACATGTATATGATGTGCATCCATTTTCTCCAGTAGGGTCCTCCCAAACTGTTGCAGCACATTATGCATAAAGTCTCATCTTAGAGAATTAAAGACTTTCTCTAAGTCTAAAGCTATACAAGCGTCATTGAGGAAGTGGGCTGCTGATTCATTTTTGATGCGCCATAGTTATCGTCTATGTAAATTTAAAGAGGTATAACAACCCAATACAAAGCCCACCTGGTTGTCATGAATTATAGCCATATACAGCTGTAGTTCCAGAAGCAGGTGACTCGCTAGCAGCTTCGTCTAGATCTTGAAGTATGTATTTAATATTGATAGTGGATGATACAATGCTAATTCCATTGGCAAATTATGGGGTTTAAAGATATCAGAAATAAGAGAAGCAATAAGTGTAGGTGGTAGTGCCCCGGCAGCATAGATGGCATTATACAGTTCCGCCAGTTTAGGTGCCCAAACCGGAATGAGTGGTGCATGGAATTTGACTGGCAACCTATCTGTGCCAGGGACATTTACAGTGGATAAGTCCAGCAGTAGAAGTATCTCTTGGGTGGTCATAGGTGCGTTTTAGGCATACACGGGCCTCCAGAGATAAGTGGGGAATAAGGATGGGAGCGACAAAATGATCAAATAAGCAGTCAGGTCCTGTTGGAGGGTCAGCATATAATTCCGTATAACAGTCAAGGAAAGCAGTGGTAACAGCTAGCATGGTATGGGTGTCTACTCCATTTGTCAGTGAGATTATAAAAGGGGTGGATTAGGGAACGCAGGGGGTAGCAAGTCTTACCAACAGTTGGATAGATTTATCTCCTTCATTATGGGCTCTAGTGAAGTAAGCAGCATGATCATGGCAGCAGAGTAGCTCCACCGTGAAAAATAATAGGCACGCATCTTGCGTAAGTCGTTTATTTTGTTAAGCAAGTAAATGGCTACTTGCTCCATCCTCAAAAGAAACATTTCAGCATTTACTTCATCTTGAGCAAGGACCTGCTGAACCCCTACTGTTGTTTTTAAGCAAAGTTCCCACATTACAAATTTGAAAATTTCCCTTTCTATCAAGAGGAGAAGAAATTACCAGAATTCTCCTGAAAGAATTAATGTGATCGGGTAGCAGCAGGTGAAAAAACTATATCATCCAGCATCGAGGTTGCCAGTCTACAAATGGGATAGGAGAAGGCGGAACGCCCCAAGCTACTGTCATTATCAGTGAGTTGTGATAAGATATATCCCTGGGCTGATATTAGATGACCATCACTGACCTATGGAGGGCTGCAAAGCATGGATATCTATCCAAGCAGGAATGAAGTTTGTGAACTAGGGAAGAAAATGAGTATTCAGGCCACGTGTTTGACACACCAGGTGTCCTCCGGGTCTCAATAGTTCAATCACAGTTGTAGCGCATGCTAGCATTGAATAGTAAGAGGACAGAGGGAGAAGGGGTGTCAAGCGGTCAACGTGTGCATCTAGAACTGCATTAAGCCTCCCCTGATGACATGGGGGCATTGGGCCAGTCAGGAATGATGGTAATCAACTGGGACCAAAATGCCATTTGTTCGGAATGGGGAGTGTAAATAATCTGTAAGTTACAGGAGTGGCATTTAAGGGAGCTATTCAGCAGTATATAGCATCCTTCAAGGTCAACACATTCTTTATCGGTCCTGAAGGGGGCCCCTGCATTTATCATACTCCTGCCCCACTAGCGTATGCTGTGTTACAAAGCAGTTTGTATCTGCCAATGGAGTAGAGCCGAATGCACCTTACATAATTTTTTAAAAGAGTTCTTACTCTTGACATTCCAGGAAGTCAAGTGGTACTTGTCACAAATTATGAAGATTGCCAAGTCGTGGGAGGGACTTGAGTGATGATAAAACAGTCTGCTTGCAACATGTGCATGCCTTTCAATAAGAAACATCATGTCAGGCTAACTGCAATGGAAATATGTGAACAGTGATAGAACTCTATACGGATGTGCTAACTGTAATGGAAATATGTTAACAATGATAGAACTCTGTAAGGATGAGCCTGGCATCCACCAGACAGATCACAACTGGGTTGTCTACCATAAACAATGAAAACAATAAACACTTAACAATCCTATAAGGGGAAGAAATGACGAGAACAATATAACACCAATGCAGTCCCTTAGGCATAGATAGGGGAAGGGTAGGAGCCTTTGGCTGTGGCGAGTTTAGGTATCCTACCCCACAGACCTCACAGGATGCATTGTGTGGGAGACTGGCCTCCAGAAATTATCTCAGCAAAGTAACAGCAGGTGAACAACCACCAGTCCACATCACCCATTGTGGAGAAGCATTGCTCAGTGGAGGAGATGGGGATTTGCCGCACAGTGGGGAGTCTGTAGCGACATAAGCTAGCCAGGCACAGAAGGAGGTGATTTATCCCAAGTCATTAAGAGATTGCAATGTGAAGATTGGTGGCATAGGCATGTCCATGCCATGTCCTTCAGCATTAGATTATGTCCTGCATGGCAGACTCGGAAGATAGCAATTGTTGAGACACCAAGAAGTCCTGCAAGGATGCCGCTGTCACAGTCACATTCCTTTGATCTCTTCAGCTCTTAGACAGCAAAGGTGTTCCGCATCATCTTTTTTGGCGGCACAGTTTATGGACCACATTTGTTAAGTGTTCCAGCTGTTTGGGCTGGCTGGTGAAGGAGACAGGGATCCCCCAGGGCTTTTTTTATCAAAGGCCTCCATCCAGTCCCATGCGGCCTTTGGTTGTATAAGAAATTAGTAGTTTGGCCATCTGAGAGCCACAACTTGTCAGGGAAGGTCAATGCGTATTTGAGTCCAAGATTTTAGCACTCTCTCTTAACCTGCAGAAAGGGTGCTCCCTGATGCTACACTGCCAATGTATAATCTGGGAAAAACCTCTCTTTTGTGTTGTTTAGGCACACAGTTTTCAATTTGTGTGCTGCTGTCAGGATGGTATTCCAGTCACAATAGTCCAAGAGTCTCACTACTGTAGTTCAGGGGCGCCGGAGCTCCAGAAGGCAGGCAGCATGGTCAGCAACAAAATGTGGAGGGAGCATGAAGGGAGCTATATCTTGTGATAGCCATTGTTCCAGGAAAACTACTGGGTCCGTACTTTCTGATCCTTCTGGAAGGGCCACAATCTAGACATTAATGATGGTGGGATTGATCCTCAGCATCTTCCAGCTTAGTCTCTACAGCATGTAAGAGGTCCAGGATCGATTGTGTCTCTTCGGTGATGTTTTGATTAGTTGGTTAGAGCTCCTTTACAGCATGGACATTTGTGTGGACCTTTTAGGAGAGTATTTTTTTGGTACTTCTGGAGGATCGTGATATGGTAAAAGAGTTGAATTTAGCTTCAAATGCCTCCCTGCATTCTGCAATTTCAGACAGTATTTTGTTCAATTTATCTGCAGGGTAGGTTCTACCGGACAAGCATCTCCCCCTCCCTGGGGTATCTCAGGTTGTGTCTATTACAGTGTTCTGTATAACATTTGTTGATGATGGGGAGTGTGATTTCTGAGGTGCTGGAGGAGGGGGAGAACCATTTTCTGGGGAGTACACCCCCTTCCATCTGCCCATATGCCTATCTGGGACTACGCTATGGATGAGTAATAATCAACTGCCAGCTTTCTCAGGGATCTAGTGGTATGGGGTGGTACAAGAGATAAGAGAGAGATAGGGCCCCCCTGCTAATCTTGAGGATTCCAAAGGCAGGGAAAAATACAAACATATGTTTAATTGCTATGGCAACTATAGCTCCTGTTAGATAGGAACAGTTCTAATGCAAATGCTACAGGAAGTAGGCAACAAACCAATTCTACCACAATGATAAAATATGAAAATGATTTATTTAAACTCTTCAATGTAATACAAATAATATAAAATAACCCATGAAACTGCAAACACACATTTTGCATGACATCATACATGCCCCCCACTCACTCTTCCCTTCATAAAACATATATTGAAAAAAACAACAGAAATTATCAAAATTATCCTCCAACACTTTTAGATGGTCCAATATTCATAACTTCTAAATTATCAAATGTCATTTAATACATAAATAGTCCAATATTCATAGCTTATAATTGTATTTTTTATCATACTATATACATCCAGTTTTGATAAATCCAAACATAGTAGTATCAACATTATCAGAATAAATGTCAATAATTTCTGTACACTTTGTATATAAGGAAATAGACATATATCACTTATTGTTGGTTCTTATTTCCAACTGACTCTCAAGGCGTGGTTCAGTGCATTTGCGCCTTCTTCAGGAGAGACACTCACTGTTCTGAAATTAGAAAATCCCAATTTAATGCCCTACCTGTACCAAACAATATGCGCTATCACAAACACACAAAAAAGTAATGTTGTAGCCCCATTTGGCAATATCTACCTGACATATTAGTGAGAGTGAAATAATTATAAACAGACGTACAACAAATATACACCAACCCAAAACTAAAACCAAAATCACCACAGTGAACCAAAAAGATCAAAAACCTCACATACGGTGCATCACTAAAGTATCGCCTCCTAGATCTGAGAATATGAAGACAGATTGTTTGTACAGCCAAAATAGCCAAAACCGTTATCGTGAGTGTGCACTTGACATGCATTTTAAAGATGTCACCATCATTTATAGATTAAGTAACCTCACCGACCATGACCAATTGGTCTGGCAATCGCAGCTTGTGTGGTCAGCGCTGGTTTACTTAGGGTAGGAGCCTCTCAGGGATGGCAAGAAGAAATCCAAATATAATACACAAGCTGTAACAAAACAATATATACACAAGCCATCTGGTCAGCATAACTGTTATTCCCTAATGAACCTAATAGGGAAAATCTCTAAATGTATTTAACAGGAAACTGGTAAAATCCGATATCTAACTCGCTGATAGAATGCCTCACGCTGTTACTTACAACATGATAAAGGAACTTATTCAGGGACACTGTGTTCCTAAATGCCCATCTATGCAATAATCTTAATAAGGTCAAGCCAGTCAATAGCGCTTTATATATGAGATCTATCATGCATCATATTTACAGAGATGCATTGTATTTACAGAAATATGAGACATCCCTGTGCTTCCCTCAGCGCTGATGCACAAACTGCTGCTTAACGCCAACACAGGCACCCTTGCGCCACGGTGCAAGGGTCCCAGTGTTGCAGGGTTGATTGTTTATGTGCAGGACGGGACACCTGCCATGAAAAGCCAAGCAAGGTGGCTTTGCATGGCCTTGTAAATATGGCCCAGTACACTGCACCACTGGAGTGTAAAAAAATGGATGCTCCTGTGGCGCAGTGTGTTAATGAGGCCCTGGGAGCACTGCAAAGATATTGTAGCATGGCAACCAGGGCAGTATAAACAACACTAAAGTAAATGCAATATATACCTGGATGGCTTCATGTTGCATGCCTCATATTTCCCAGTCATGTATTTCTCTTTTACTAATCAATATTATGAAATGTGACTCTCCAATGAAATTCCACCAAGACTACAAATCCCAAATTGCACTTCGGTGGTAAAAGAAAGCCCTGTGGCAGGCCAATGTAACGTGTTAGAGAATTTTAAAGTCATGGCTGGCAACACACTGCCATGGCAAGGTACTTGCAAAATATGTTATTTTCAATGGATTTCCAATATTTGATGTCATACTGTATGCTGGAATTAAGCAAAAGATTAGAATGAAATGCAGCATTCATCAGGTGATGTTGAATATAGTAAAGACACATGCAGTGAACGAACTTAGGCCCATATTTATACTTTTTTAGCTCCGCAGTTGAGTTATTTTTTCACGCAAAGCGGCACAAACTAACAAAGTATAATTGTAATTGTATTTTGTAAGTTTTCACCACTTTTGCGTAAAAAAAATAATGTAAATGCATTGCTAAAAAAGTATAAATATGGGCATTAGCCTCTGTAACGGGAAACACCCGGAACAACGACTCCTAAACCACGAAGTCGTGGAAAGCGAAACAACGGTTTAGTTTTCCACGACTTCCTGGTTTTCGGGCCTTAAGCACGCATGTGTGAACATGCGTGGTTAAGGCACAGAAGAAGGGAGTCGACGCGGTGAAGGAGGAAGTAAGCTGGGCTGGGACTGGGGCTGTTTTTTTGGGGGTGGGGTGGGTTGGGGGCTCAGGGTGATTCGGGTTTGGGGGGAGGGAGGGGTCAGGGTTTAGGTTTTAGGGGTGGTTTGGGGTTGGGGTGCTTTAGGTTTTAGGGGCGGCGGTGGGGACTCGGGGTATTTTTAGTTTTTGGGGGTGGGGTGGGGGGCTTGGGGTAATTAGGGTTTAGAGTGGTCAGGGTTTAGGTTTTAGGGGTGGGTTGGGGTTTGGGGTGCTTTAGGTTTTAGGGTTGGGGTGGAGACTTGGGGTATTTTTTGTTTTTGGGGGTGAGGTGTGGGGCTCGGGTGATTAGGGTTTAGGCGCGGGGGAGGGGGGTCAGGGTTTAGGTTTTAGGGGTGGGTTGGGGGGTTGGTGTGCCTTAGGTTTTAGGGGAGGGGGTTGGGGTTGTGGTCATTTTGGGGGTGGGAGGTTGGGGTGGTTGTGCGTGGTGGGGGGGTCGCGGTAATTTTTAGGGTTGGGGGAAAGGGGGGACGCATGCTGGGACCGTGCATGCTGATCACTAATGCCTTTACCAGGAAAGCCTTTACAACGAAAAATAGTTGTAAAGGCATTCGTGGGAAAGGCATTAGTGATACCAACAAGTTTGTTGTTCCGAACTGATTGTTGAGCCATGGGTGGTTGAAGCACTCGTGGTTTCAACATAAAACCCTCTGTAACTTATTTTATCCACACCCATGGGGGCGTGTGTGTGATGGGGGCAGGGGTGTAATAGAGATAAAATTAGCAAAAGGCATAGGAGAAAAAAAGAAAATATCAGATCCATTCAGGGCACAAGATACAAACCTCAAGATCCCAGGACACGATGTGGCCTTAAGGACAGAGATGCCACCATTATAACTGGCAAACTAGGTTTGAGTTACAGGCGTCAGCTCAACATCCTCTGATTATGGGCACATCATTTAATGGCTCAGTACCTAAAAATGAATGTTGTATAATGTAAGTGGAGCTCATCTAAAGAGCCCTTCAGCCAAGTATGAATTAAATTAAACTGCACAAATAAAACAGCTCAGGGTTTTTCTGTTGTTGACAGTAGCACTAGTGACTCAAACCCTGTTTTAGAAGTGACCCGAGCGCAGGTAAAACATTCCCTGTCAATGCAGCTTACATTGTGCATCATGCAGTCAGCTCCACGTGTGAAGAAAGCTAGACTCTTGGACACCCAGTAGCAGATAGGTTTGGAGAGACCACTGGGAGATAGGGGTGCAGAGAAACTGCTGACCATCTTGTAAGGTGTGGAAAAAGACATTTTATTGAAACAGGTGTACACTAACAGCTTATTCCTGGGCAAACTGCATAACAAAACTACCACCCCACTACCCTCCAGTTTGTTAATCAATGTTTACACACCTCTACTTTCCCACCTACAAGACCCCACCGCGCAAGTATCTCATTGCTTTTGAAGCACATTTCAACCTTTCCAACTTTAAGCTACCCCTCCAGCCTAAGACTGTAAGTATTAACTGGATGCAACTAAACTTCTTAACCTTGAACTTTCTGCCTACCCTTGCGTTCCTTTTGTTTCACCAATGGCAATGCCACTCCAACTTCTGTAACCTCCTGGAAAACTTTCAAGGCTACCGCCCTGCACCTGTCCCAAGCGAGAACTTACAAACATGACTTCCTCCATTGTTCACCTGTTCCAACAATGGGGCCAGCAAACATTGACCACCTTCATATCATGTCTTCCAGTTTTTAGCCAGCAGGTCACCAAAACATGTAATGATGATGGGGAGCCCAAAAAGAGACCCATATATAGACATGTTGGGCTATATTGGGCTGTGTTGGAGCCCAAGCCCTAAACGAAAGGGAAGGGCAATCAAATTTGACTGTACCCAGTCGCCAAAACCCAGGGGGGTCATCTGCCCCTTAAATCCCCCTAGGGAAATGGGATATTTACAAACCACTGACCATCTTGCAAAAAGGCTGCTTTATTGAAAAAGGTGCAAGTTAACAGCCTATTCCTGGTCAAACTGCCATACAAAACTACCACCTCACTAACATCCAATCAACTAACCAACACCCTACCCCCATCCCTACTGTCCCAGCCACAATACCCTACCCCATAAGTATATCATGTCTATTGAAGCGCATTTCAACTTTTCTAACTTTAACCTACCTCTCCAGCCTGAGACTACAAGTATTAACTCTAAGCAACTAAGGGCCAGATTTAAGAAAAGTTGTGCTACATTACATGTAGCACAACTTTTCTTGCAGCCCCTTGCACCCCCTACAGCCACCATGTGTGTGCCATATTTAAAATATGGTGCACCATGGTGTAGGGTAGGGGGCAATAGCATCAGAATTTCTGATGCAATTGATGTCCTGTTACGGGTTAGTGCCAAAATGTGGGTGCTAACCCTTTAAGAGTACCTAGGGGCCCAGTGAAAACAATGGCATGCCCCCTTTTAACCCATGCTCTGAGCAGGTGTTAAAAATGCAGAAAAAATGACGCAAAGAAATCTTTTAGATTTCTTTATGCCATTATTTCAGCCCCCCCTAAGAGGGGAACACCCCCTTGCATGAATTATGCCTGGTGCAGGCATAATGTGGAGCAAAGGGTTACAAAGTGGCACCATGCCTGCATTGCGCCACTTTGTGAATTTGGCCCAGCAATTTTGGCCTCGTTGGGCCACATTAGCGTAGAAAAAATAATGCTAATGTGGTGCAAGGAGGTGCTAGGGGCTCCTAAATATGCCCCTAAACTTCTTCACCTTGAACTTCCTGCCTACCCTCCCTTTCCCCACATTTCACCAATAGCAACGGCACTCCAACTTCTGTAACCTCCTGGAACACTTTCCAGGCCACCGCCACCCAGAAAAAGGCTGTCTACTGGCTTTTCTGCCTCCCCTCCCTCCTCTGTAGCGAACTTTCCCGGGGCTCCTAGCTTCTCTATGGATATTTAGGCCCATATTTACACTTTTTTAGCACCGCATTTGCGCCGCTTTTTGATGCAAAAACGGTGCAAACTTACAAAATACTTTTGCAATTTTGCAAGTTTGCAGCATTTTGCATCAAAAAATGGCTCAAATGCGGCGCTAAAAAAAGTATAAATATGGGCCTTAGTGCCCACACCACTACCTCTTTTAACTCCAACAGGCACAACTCCATTCCTATCCAGGAAAGGTGCACACCATCAGTCAGAAAAAATCCAACATTGTCATACTGAATATCTGAGTGGCAAATGTGGCCAAAACCCAGTTTCCTGCAAAAATGGCTCATATCCCTGTTAATCTTCCTGCGAGCTGCACCTCTGCAATGCCTGTGTGGCAAAAACTCTGTCCAAATTATGAAGCAACCAGACCACTGAGCCTTCAACTGCCTTAAATACTGCTTTATGGCCCTCAACAGTTACTCCCTTCTCCATTACAAGATCATTATCCCCCGAATGGAGAACCAACACATTCAGACATGTTCCTCCCACCAGCATACCATTCAGACAAGTAATAAGCACACTCCATCTTATGCCACCTTTATCCTGCCAAGTGATTGGAAACAAATGCCATTCGAATCCTAAGTTGGTCCCAAATCCCCTCCGAGCTGCCTGACGCTGTCCATTTGATGAATGAAGCTCATCCACCGCCGGTCCTGCAACTGAACCTGAAACAAAAACAGCAGTAAATATTCATATAGAAAACCGTGTCACACTGCCTCTCCCCCAGAGGCATGCACATATCTCTGAAAGCAATCTGAGAATAGCACCTGCATGACATCCTCCCGTATCAAGCCACAATTGCCCATATCAGTTGCAGTGTTTATCAAGAATGAATGTGTGCTATAATAAGATGGGGAAACCCCCAAATCTGCATGTGCCATTCACAATACAGAGAGGAACTGTTAGGTAGAAACCCTAGCCCCAGATCACCTCTGGAAAACCACCCCCACAGACACCTTTCATTGCACAGCCCACCTGTCACCCCATGCCACCTGCCAAAGACTCAATGCGAGGAGTGCCTGTAACAGTACATTCTTCCCTTGTGACTCTGGTCTGTTTTGGAGCTGCACAGCCTCACCACCAACCGACCCTCCCTCCTTGAGACATCCACACACATCACTCCTCCCCTACCTCTATACCCTTACTCCTCCCCTAACAATACACCCCAGCAACTCAGACACTTGAAAGACTTCAAATAACATCCAGGTCATCAAAGTGGACAATACACACACCCCTTCATTCCCTTTCCATACCAAAGGCAAGTGCAGAAGAACCCAATTGAACAGATCCCAGGAAAGTGGCTCTGCTGTCTCCTCAAGCAACCTTGTTCCCTTGCCCAACCCTCAAGTATTCTCTGTCCCAGTTCCCCAGCCAACAGGGCGTAGCCCCAAAACAGTGAAAGCCCCTTCTCTGTCAAATCCAGGATAAAGTGGCATCTTCTCTCATGTGCCACCCTGTTTGCTTGCGCTGTGCCCGTGGTGCCAAGAATTCCTATCAAGCCTGACTATAAGCTATCCTTTTCGATTTAGCTCGGGAGCCTACCATCAATTGCACCATCCTTTGTTGCCTACTGACCACAGTTCCACTTGTATAGGTGTTTTGCATCTGTCTGCTTCCTTAGCCAGCCCACAGAATCTCTCCCATTGAAAACAAGACAAAGCATCCGCGAAGTCATTTTACACCCCAGGAACAAGCTGCACTACGAAAGAGATATAATGCCACAGGCACCCCAGCATAAAAACATGCAACAATTTCAGCACCTACGCCTCTCTGGCCAACTGTCCTTTCACCAGCTCTCCGAGAAGGTGGTGGACTCGAAGGAGCTGTTGATGATCTTCCATAGCTGAGATGACGGAGCCTGCTTTGTTGAGGGTGTGGTGAGGGCAGGGGTCAGATGGGGAGCCTGCGGAGTGGATGGTGCTCATGACTAGGATGGTGTCATTGTTGTTGACGGGGGTCCAGGAGAAGAGGAGGTTGGTCGGAGGAGAGCCTCTGGTTTTGGTGGTTGCCGGGGGGGGGGTCTGGGTGCTGAAGCTGTCATGGATGTCTGTAATCTTGCAGTGGAAGTAGGAGGCTAGGGAGTCGTAGAGGTCTTGAGATGCCGGGATGTCGTTGGCATTGGAGCTGGGGTTGGAGAGTTCCTTCATGATGTTGAAGAGCTCCTTGTGGCTGTGTGCATGGTTGTTGATTCGGTCTTTGAGGGCGGTTCTCTTGGTGGTTCGGATGAGTTGGTGGTGTCTGCGGATGGTGTTTATGAAGGCTGTCTGGTTGTCCAGAGTCTGATCTTGGCACCACTTCCTTTCGAGTCTTCGGCAGGTTTGCTTATATTCGTGGAGGTCAGCGGTAAACCAGAAGGCCTTTTTTGTTGGTGCATCTGTTGGAGGGATTCTTGATCGGGGCGAGAGTATTGGCACAGGTGTTGATCCATTGCCTGAAGTTGCGGGCAGCTGTGTCAGTGTCAGTGGTGTCAGTGGTGTCAATGGGGGGGGGTTCCGGGAGAGGGTCGTGATAAGTTGGTCTTCGGTGACCTTGTTCCAACTGCAGTGGGGGATACGTTTTGGGTGGTGGTGTGTTGTGGGTTTCTTGAAGGATAAGTGAATGCAGCGGTGATCTGTCCAGTGGAGTTCGGTGGTGTGGCTGAAGGAGACATGGTTGCTGGCAGAGAAAATAGGGTTGAGTGTGTGTCCTGTGGAGTGGGTCAGTGTTGTGATGAGCCGTTTGAGGCTGAGGTTGGAGAGGTTGTCGATTAGGGTGGCGGTGTTGTTGTCGTTAGTGTTCTTTAAGTTTAAGTCCCCAAGGAGTATGTAGTCAGTGGATGCGAGAGCGTGCATGCTGATGATGTTGGTGATGGAGTCGCTGATCTGCTGTCGGGGGCTGGGGGACCTGTAGAAGAGGGTCCCTCGGAGGGTGGTGTTTGGATCAGTGTGGATCTGGAAGTGCAGGTGTTCAGCAGTGCTGAGGGTGTCTTCAGTGCTGGTTGTGATCCTGAGGGTGTTCTTGTAGATGATGACAATGCCTCCTCCTGGTTTGTTGCAGCGGTCCTTGTGGGTGATCTTGTAGCTGTCCAGGATGGCTATGGCAATGTCAGGTGCTGAGGAGGGGTTCATCCAGGTCTCGGTCAGGATGGCGACGTCTGGGGAGGCTGAGTCAAATAGATTCCATAGCTCTACTGCGTGTTTGTGGACGGAACGGGTGTTGAGGAGGATACATCTGAGATGGTTGCGTCCTGCCTTGGTGGGTGGGTCGTTGGCTTGGAGGCTGGTGAAGGCGCAGTTCCAGCAGGAGAAGGGTCTGTGGGTGGTCAGCGGGAAGGCTAGAAGGCAGGCGGGAGAGCAGCCGGTGTCGAGGGCATGGAGGGAAGATGTGTGTTGCAGTGGTGGGGGGACGAGAGCCAGGGGTTCCAGTGCTGGGCACGATCCATGCGCGGACGGGCACAGACGGGCTTGCCTTTGGCACGCCACAACACGCCCACTATGCGCGTCTGCTGCGTGACCACACAGCGGCCGCCATTAAGTAGGGAGGTGGGGAGGAGGAGAGCACAGCTGGGAGGCGGGAGCAGGGGCAAAAAACTGCACAAAATTGGGGCAGTGCCCCGGGGGCAGCAGCGGTGGGAGCGCAGCGCTAGAGCAAGAGGAGGGCAGGGGGCCATAGGGGCAGCAGCGGTGGGGGAGATAGAGAGAGGGGAGAGTGAGAGAGAGAGAGAGAGAGAGAGGAGTGAGGGGAGAGAAAAACCAGGAAAAGTGTAAACCGAAGCAGAAGGAGCACAAAAAGGGACAGACACAGAAGTGAAAGCAGAACAGAGAGAAAAGCAGAAAAAAAGGAGTAGAGAGGCAGAGGGCAGCCTAGTAGGAAAGCAGAGCTACCCCACTAGACACCAGCGATGAGGCGCTGGCAGTAGCCTGCGGGTGGAGGATGGCCTCGAGCTGACAGGGGTCAGGAGTTCAGAGGAGCGAGGGATGAGGGCTCTACTTACCAGGTGGAGCCACAGAGGCAGAGCAGTGCACTGACCAGGTCAGTGGTATTGCTCAGTGGTTTTGTCAGTGGTATTGCAACAGCACCCTCCGGTGTACTAACTCTGCTCCCCACAGCATAGTCTCCACCACCAACAGAAAGAGTTCCAGGAACGCAATGCTTCTATCTCCTGCCTTCCAATGCACTGGTCATTCCTCCGTACACCGATGACCCTGCCAGAACAGACCAAAACCCAGACTTCCAGCCACATCAGAGAATATCTACACCTCAAGCAAGATCGTCCTGCCAGGCCAAAGGAATTCCATTGAAAGAATTCAAGAAGAAAGCCCACATCCTAATGTCCTCCTTGGCCCCAGCATATGTGCGTACATGGTGTGGCAGTGATCTCCCCGTGAAAGCAAGACCTAGTTTCCTACAGAATGTGCTACCTGTCCTGACCACCCTACAAGCAAAATTGAGGTGAAGCAACAGGACCTGCACTTCCTTCAACTTTTTAGCCAGCATAGTTGGCAAGAATATTTGCATAGCTTCCTTTTTGTCCTGTGGTAGTCTCATCTAAATTTTTTCTGCATCCAGTTCAATCCCCAAAAAGGACACCACCATGCATGGGCTTACTGATTTTTCAGGGGCGAGCGGAACACCCAGGTCACCCATTAGCCACTGGAATCTTACCAATGCATGGTGGCAGTCCACTGAGCTGGGTGATCCCACAAAAAGGAAGTCATCAAGGAAATGTGGCACCAGCCTATGGCCCATTTGCTATGTAAAGAGTCACTACAGAATGGAACTAAAGCACTCAAAAAGCGCACAAGATATAGACCATCCCATTTGCAGAGCCTTGTCTACATACCATTCCCGATCTAATTGCATGCCCAAAACTTGAAAATCATTCGGATACACCGGAAGTAGCTGAAAAAATGACATCACATCACATTTGGCCATCTGTGCCTCTTGTCCCACAGCCACCCACAAGGACATGGCAAATTCCACCGAGGAATAGGAACCCAAAATGATTTATTCAGGAGTGAAAATTCACTAACCCCCCCTTCTGACCAAGACAAATGCTGGATTATGGGAAACTGCCCCGGTTCCTTTTTGGACACCACACCTATAGGTGACATAATCAAGACCTCCATTGGCAAATCCTCAAAGGGGCCTGCTGTTCTTCCTTATGCAATTTCCTTATCAAGTTGTTCTTATACTGCATTCTTGTGTTCTATCGCAGAGTGCAAATTATCTGCCCACCTCCAAACCTGGGGGCCCTCATACCCCAATCGAAAAATTATTCTGAAACTTTCCCTCAATATCCTTGCTTCTTGTGGCGAATCAGAGAACCCTAACTGGTATTTCAGCCTGTCCTTTGTAACCAGCGTGTGAGCCTTTCGCCCCTGGTCCCTGTGCCCCCTACCCTGTCTGTTGCTAAAATATTGTTGTTGCTGGTGTGGTCCCTGACTGCTTGCATAAGGCTGTCACTGCATCTACATCAGGAGCCCAAGACCACTGGCCCTGCTCATCTCTGCCCTCCCCACCACATGGGGGTCATTACTCCCTGTGGGCCATTCCCCTCCCTGAACCCCCTCTGTGATCCTGGTCCCCCCCGATCATCTGATTCTGCTCCTTCCTCATTTCCACTCCATTACTGCATGGCCACCATGCCAAAGCTGGGCCCTGCCTCACTGTGGGGCCCCTCACCATTCCCTGACCTGGGCCACTACCTCCCACCCCGGTCTCACTTACATCTAGTGCAACCCTGTCTTCCCCCTCCACGGGTATCCCCCAGGGACCCCATCTGCCCACTGCCCCTAGAGGCCTTGATACGCCCCCAGAGTCAGTCCCAGTGCCTCAGCCAGGGGTCCTCATCCAGCCTCAGTAGCACCCCTCACTACCCCTGTCTATATCTGCCTGGTGGAACCTCTGTTCTGCTTGGGCCCCATACGTAGGACCAGGAGTTACTGCCCGCCACCTGCCCTCTGATAGACCTGCTGCATATTTGTGGCCCAGTGGGAAGTGTTGCATCAGTCTCCCTCTTACTGTCCTGCTGTGTTATAACTGAAGGCTCATCCCCCAACTTTTGCACAGTTTCTGCTTTTGGAGTGGTGAGAGGCACTGCAGCGGCCTCCTGTCCATCCTATTATCTCGTCCCTGCGGTCCTGTACACCCACCTGTGACATGAACGGGCTACTTTGTGCTCTGAAGAGGGAAGCGCCACTCAGCACAGGCACCTCCCTTGTTGCTGCCTTCTTGCCTTGACTGCCCCTCACCGTGCATGGCACTGATACAGGCAGCGAGGGTGCCAGGACACTTAAAACATGCCCATCTGCCTGCCCCCCCTTGAGTGAGGCCCCACCACCCTGCACACCTCATGAGGCTGCTTGCTGTGGCACTGAGTGGTCTTGCATCCTCACCTGCAGTGATGCTACCTGCATTTTGCAGGGCAGTGAACTAGCGCTCACTGCCACGCAATTGGAGGCCCACCACATCTGCCTTTTTGAGCTGGCCATGTCACTCCCTTTCACAACCATATCCATGCTACTTGCCTCGCAGAGCAGGCACTTGTCCTCTGCCACTTTTTTGCCACTAGAGGCCTTCTTCCTCCCGACAGTAAGTTTTGCCCCACACTGGAAAAAAGTTACCAGGCCTCCACATTGCCAGCCACAAGGTCACCAAAAACCTGTAATGGTGGTGGAGAGCCCAAAAAGAGCCTCATTTATAGAAGGGTTGGGCTACATTGGGCTCCACTGGAGCCCAAGCCTAAGCAAAAGGAAAGGGCGATCAAATATACCTCCACCCACTCCCAAAAACCCTTAGGGGCAGACCTCCCTGTGCTCTGCTGCCCCCAAGCCCTGAGGCACCAGAAGAATGCCATGCTGGCAGCCCGGTGAAGAGCTGCCTACATTACCCCCTCAACCAACATCCTGGATACAGTCCTTACACTTGACATGCCTCTCCTCTCTGATTATTCCCTAGTTGAAGCAAAAATGTTCCTCCAAGATGACCCTCATTGTAGGAAAGTACTCTCTTTTTGGCATGTTACCCCCAATTTCTGCCTGATGTCAGATTGTTTGACTGTCACTGGAGTCCTGCTAACCAAGACCCCAGTGCTTCTGCTCTCTCTCATCTCAAATGTGTCACTGCATACTGGTAATCCAGTATTTCATCCAAAATTGGACTACTGGTGCCCCCTTAAAAGTCCCTAGTATATGGTACTTAGGTACCCAGGGTACTGGGGTTCGAGGGGATCCTTATCAATCAATCAGTGATATTTATAAAGTGCGCTACTCACCCGTGAGGGTCTCAAGGCGCTAGGGGGTTGGGGCTACTGCTGCTCGAAGGGCCAGGTCTTGAGCTGCCTCCGGAAGGCGAGGTGGTCCTGGGTGGTCCTGAGGTAGGCGGGGAGGGAGTTCCATGTCTTGGCCGCCAGGTAGGAGAAGGATTTCCCACCTGCAGTGTTACGGCGGATGCGAGGGACGGCAGCGAGTGCGAGGCTGGTGGAGCGAAGTTGACGGGTGGGCGTGTAGGAACTGAGGCGATGGTTGAGGTATTCGGGTTCCTTGTTGTGGAGGGCTTTGTGTGCGTGGGTGAGGAGCCTGAAGGTGATCCTTTTGTTGACGGGTAGCCAGTGCAGGTGTCTCAGGTGGGCAGAGATGTGGCTGTGGCGGGGTATGTCGAGGATGAGGCGTGCGGACGCGTTTTTTATTCGCTGAAAACGTTTCTGGAGTTTTGCGGTGGTTCCTGCACATAGGGTGTTTCCGTAGTCCAGGTGGCTTGTGATGAGGGCGTGGGTCACAGTTTTTCTGGTGTTGGCGGGGATCCAGCGGAAGATCTTTCTGAGCATGCGGAGAGTGAGGAAGCAGGAAGACGAGGCGGCGTTGACTGGTTTGGTCATGGTGAGAAGCGGGTCCAGGATGAATCCGAGGTTGCGTGCGTGGTCTGAGGGGGTTGGTGCGGTGCCCAGGGCCGTGGGCCACCAAGAATTGTCCCAGGCTGACAGGGTGTTTCCGAGGATGAGGACTTCCGTTTTGTCTGAGTTCAGCTTCAGGCGGCTGAGTTTCATCCATTCTGCGACGTCTTTCATTCTATCCTGCAGGTTGGTCTTGGCGGTGGTAGGGTCCTTGGTGAGGGAAAGTAGCAGCTGGGTGTCGTCGGCGTAGGATATGATGTTGATGATGTGTTTGCGTGCGATGTCGGCGAGGGGGCTCATGTAGATATTGAAGAGAGTCGGGCTGAGCGAGGAGCATTACTTTTGCCACCCATAGAGAGCCCATGCAAAGGCTTCTGCAGGACTGCCAGTGCAGCCTGCGTGAAATGGTGCATGCATCATTTCACAGCCATTTACCCTGCACCAGGTCACTTATAAGTCACCTGTATGTCAGGCCTTCCAACGCTGAAGGATACGCAAAAGAACCCATCTGTGAGGGCACCCCATGCACGAGCAGAGGTGCCCCCATGTTGTCCAGGACCATTTTCCCAGACTTTGTTGGTTGCGGGGATGCCATTTTACGCATGCAGTGGACATACGTCAATATCTATGTCCAGATTCACAATGGTAACTCCGAATATGGCCATGTAAGGTGTCTACCATCTTGGAATTGTACCCCAATACTGATTCTAGTATTGGTTTTACAATTCCATGCAGTCTGGGGACTCCACAGTGGAACCCCAGTACTGCTATACCAGCCTTCTGAGGTCTTCAAGGCAGCCCCAGCTGCTGACACCTCACAGACAGGTTTCTGCCCTCCTGTTGCTTGAGCAGATCAAACCCAGGAAGGCAGAACAAAGCATTTCCTTTGGGAGAGGGGTGTTACACCCTCTCCCTTTGGAAATAGGTGTTATAAGCATGGGAGGGGTAGCCTCCCTATGCCTCTGTATATGCTTTAAGGGGCACAGATGTTACCCTCCTTGCATAATCCAGTCTACACTGGTTCAGGGAAACCCCATGCCCTGCTCTGGCATCAAAATGGACAAAGGAAAGGGGAGTGTTCAATCTCCTGTCCATCACCACCCCAAGGGTGGTGCTTAGAGCTCCTCCAGAGTGTCCCTGGGTTTTTCCATCTTGGCTTCCAAGGTGGTGGAGCACTCTGGGAGCATCTGAGTGGCCAGTGCCAGCAGGTGACCTCAGAGCCCTCCCCGAATAGCTGCTTACCTGTGTAGCTGACCAATCCCCCTTTCAGGGCTATTTAGGGTCTCTCCTCTGGGTATTTCCTCAGATTCAGATTGCAAGACACCAGCAGGAATCCTCTGTGAGAAAGTAGCCTCTTTCTAGCATGGTTACCCTCACCTTTGGCCTGTTTGTGAGTGTGTGTCACTGTGTTTTTACTGTGTTTCTACTGTGTCACTTGGATCCTTCTAGCCAGGACCCCAGTGCCCATAGATACAAACCTATATGTCAGTATGTTTTGCCTGTCTCACTGGGATCCTGCTTGCCAGGACCCCAGAGCTCATAGTTTATGGCCTAATGTGTATGCCTGTGTAGTGCCTAACTGCGTCACTGAGGCTTTGCTAACCAGAACCTCAGTGCTTATGCTCTCTCTGCTTTTAAATTTGTCACTGTAGGCCAGTGACTTCATTTACCAATTTCAATTGTCATACTGGACCCCCCTTATAAGTCCCTAGTATATGGTAGCTAGGTACCCAGGGCATTGGGGTTCCAGGAGATCCATATGGGCTGCAGCATTTCTTTTGCCACCCATAGGGAGCTCAGACAAACCCTTACACAGGACTGCCACTGCAGCCTGTGTGAAATAGTGCACACACTATTTCACAGCCATTTTCACTGCACTTAAGTAACTTATGAGTCACCTGTATGTCTAACCTTCACTTGCTGAAGGTTAGGTGCAAAGTTACTAAGTGTGAGGGCACCCTGGCACTAGCAAAGGTGCCCCCACATAGTTCAGGGCTATTCCCCCGGCCTTTGTGAGTGCAGGGACGCCATTACATGCATGCACTACATATAGGTCAATACCTATATGTAGCTTCACAATGGTAACTCCAAATATGACCATATAACATGTCTAAGATCATGGAATTGTCCCCCCATTCCAAATCTGGTATTGGGGAGCCAATTCAATGCATCCTGGGGGCTCCACCCTGGACCCCCAGTACTGCCAAACCAGCTCTCTGAGGTTTGCAAAACAGCTACAACTGCTGCCACCTCACAGACAGGGTTCTGCCCTCCCTGGGTCTGGGCAGCCCAGTCCCAGGAAGGCAGAACAAAACAGTTCCTCTAAGAGCAGGGTGTTACACCCTCTCCCTTTGGAAATAGGTGTTACAGGCTAGGGAGGGGTAGCCTCCCCCAGCCTTCGGAAATGCTTTGAAGGGCACAGATGGTGCCCTCCTTGCATAAACCAGTATACACCGGTTCAGGGACCCCTTCTCCCCTGCTCTGGCGGGAAACTGGACAAACCACCCCAAAGGTGGTGCCCAGAACTCCTCCAGTGTGTCCCAGACTTCAGCCAGTTTGCTTTGCAAGGTGTGGGGGCACTCCGGAGGGCTCTGAGTGGCCAGTGCCAGCAGGTGACTTCAGAGACCCCTCCTGATCGGTCCATACCTGATAAGGTAGCCAATCCCTTTCTCAGGGCTATTTAAAGTCTCTCCTGTTGTTTCTCTTCAGATTCTGCTTGCAAGTTTCCTTCAGGAATTCTCTGCAACAACTTCAGACTCTTCTGACCTCAAATCAACCGCAGCCTGCTCCAAGAAACGCTGTAACTGCAACAAAGTGTCTACGAAAGACACTTTTCTTCAACAACCTCAGCTCCAAGTCAGCAACTGCAACAGTTTTCACGGTGTGCATGCTCTGGGGACTCCCAGTCTTCATCCTGCACCAGAAGGATTGAAGAAATGTTATGTTATGTTACGTTAAAATGTTTTATATAGTGCCATACTACCCGAGGCTTCGTAGTGCTAAAAAAGACTTAACATTAAAAAACAAGCTGGAGAAATATACAGTGTCAAAATAATACATGGAAATAAATAGTAAATTAAAATTAAAATAGCCATGTTTTAATGGCCCTCCGAAATTCCAACTCCTGTCTGATCAAACGGATATTGAGGGGAAGTTAGTTCCAAAGTTTGGCTCCCTGATATTTCAGAGATCTACCACCCCAACTTACTCTTTTTACTTTGGGGACCACGACTAAGGCTTTGGAAGAAGATCTTAAAGCTCTTGTGGGAGCATATAATGAAGCTAAGGTTTTCAGTTGATGTGGACCTCTATTGTATAGAGCTCTATGAAAAATACATAAAGACTTGAACTTGATTCTCTTCCCCACTGGGAGCCAGTGCAAAGTAGTCAAAGCTTGCTTAGCTGATGTAAACTTAGGCATATTATACAGTAACCGAGCAGCCGCATTTTGTACTGTTTGTAATTTCATAATCACATACTCTGGAGAACCCAAAAAAGACTATTACCATAGTCCAGCTTGGATAAGATGAGGGCCTGTACCGTCAATCTTTTGGCCAGGGGAGGAAGAAAACCAATGACCTTCCGAAGTAGCCTCAACAATCCAAAACAGGCCGTGGAAAGCATCCTGGCTTGATAATCTAGAGTTAATTTGGAATCTAGCCAGATTCCTAATGCTTTGATGTGATCCTTCGGAGGGGGTAAATGTTCAAGCTGTATTGCCGGCAGACTATTCCTTGCCTGACTGATAAGCTTTCCCAGGAACATTATGTCTGTCTTTTCTTCGTTGAGTTGGAGCCTATTCTCAGTCATCCAACTCCAAACAGCTTGCAAGCAGGCTGGTAACGCTAAATTATCTGCAGCCTTGACCGAAGAAAAGGAGACGACCAACTGCATGTCGTCTGCATATGATATCAGGGACAGACCAAAAGGTTCCACTACGTCTGCTAAGGGGGCCATGTAAATATTAAAAAGAGTCAGACTCAATGACGAGCCCTCGGTACCCCACATTGAGATCTAAACTGTTCTGATAAAAAAGTACGATCTAAAACCTGAAAAGATCTATTTTGGAGAAAGATCTCATACATTTGAGAGCCTGGCCTTTAATGACTGCTTTTTCCATTCTTTGGATCAATAGACTGTGATTGACTGTGTCAAATGCAGCACTTAAGTCCAGCATTATGACGGCTGTCACCATAGCTGATTCAGTGCTGTGGGCTGGTCTAAAGCCCATTTGCGTGGGATGCAGAATATTATGTTCTTCAAGAAAGCAGGAAATGTGCGTATTGACATGTTTGTCAATTAATTTTGCCATGGTTGGAAGAAGAGAAACCGGCCTATAGTTCTTAAATTGGGCTCGATCTAGGTTAGGTTTCTTTAGCAGGGGTTTAACCACTGCATGCTTCCATGATTTAGGCACACTACCACTTTGTAAGGAACTATTCAAAAGGCCCGTTATAACAGATATTATTGCAGATCCTCCCTGCCTAAGTATATGAGGAGGTGCAGGATCTAGAGGGGAACCAGAATTCAATTTACTAAGAAGCAGGGAAGTGCTTTCTTCCAAGATAGGGGAGAAACACTGTAAACTGGTATTACAATTGTTCCTCTCACTGGACTGATCAGACATTATCACCTCTTCCCCTGGGAAATTCTTATAGATTTACTCAATCTTCTGTAAGAAGAATGAGGCAAAATTATTACTGTGTTCCACTGATGCTACCGTTGCTTCAGGACAAGTAGGAAAGTAAAGCTTCTCCTTCAGTATCCGAAAGATCTCTTTCGGGGATCCCGAGGCCTGTTTAACCTTGTCCCCATAATAGGTTGCTTGAGCTAGCCTTATATCTCTATGATAAAGCTTAATTGATTGTCTATACTCTTCCCTATCTTCCTGATTTAAGGATTTCCTCCATTTCCTCTCTAGCCGCCTACAATTCCTCTTCAGAGGATCTCCAGTGGAGTGATAGAGTCACTCCCCTGCTCCAAGCAGGCACCTTCTAAGATGACGACCGGTACCCTGGGACTTTTCTCACAACAACGAGCGTGCTCCTAAGGACACAGAGGGTGGACATCATTGACAGATTGTCCTGAGGTCCTTCTGATGCAATTTGGAGGAGTTAAGACCTTGCCTTCCCCGAGAACGATAGTACCCCTGTGTACTGTGTCAGCTTCACCTCCTGAGGCCTCTGTGCACTCTTTGCAAAATTCCTTTGTGCACAGCCTCCACCCTGTGATGCTCAACTCGCTGAGTTATTCTCTGGCAGCGTGGGACCTTCTTTTGTTGTGCTGCATCAATCATGTATTTCACCTTTTTTGAACCCAGATACTGTGGCTTCTGGGGGTGCTGGCTGGCATCCTGAGGGCTCTCTAAAGTGCTGAGAGCCCCCTCTTCCTCCTCACATGGAGTTAAGACCCCCTCCTGAGTCTGTCCAGTGCCATTTTGATGAAAAACACACTTCAACTAACTGTGGACTCTTCTTTTGTACCCTCTTCTGGGTAGGCAGGGGCTCCTGTCCTTCCTGGAACTTCTTTCGACTTCTGGACTTGGCCTCCTTGTTTTGCAAGCCTTCAGGACCAGGAATCCACTGCTTGTTGTTTGCAGACTTGGGGCCAGATGTAGTAAAGAAGCATTTTGCGAGTTGCAAATAGCGAGTCGTAGCGACTCGCTATTTGCAACTCGCAAAATGTTATGCAGAACGGTGTCTCAGACACCGTCTGCGAGTCGGTATGGGGTCGCAATGACCCACCTCATTAATATTAATGAGGTGGGTCGCAAATTGCGGCCCCATACCGACTATGGGCACTCGCAAACATGGAGGCCTGCTGTAGTCAGCAGACCTCCGTGTTCGTGACTGCTTTAAATAAAGCAGTTTTTTTTTTTTTTAAGTGTAGCCCGTTTTCCTTAAAGGAAAACGAGCTGCACTTAAAAAAAAAAACGAAACCTTTAGTTTCGTTATTTTTTCAGGGCAGGGAGTGGTCCTTTGGACCACTCCCTGCCCTGAAAAAATGTTTTTGGGTCCAGTCACAAACTGGAAGGGGTCCCATGGGGACCCCTTCCAATTTGCGAGTGGGTTACCATCCACTTGAAGTGGATGGTAACTGCAACACCATTTGCGACCGCATATGCGGTCGCAAATGGTATTGCATACCACTAGGAATCGCAAATAGGAAGGGAACACCCCTTCCTATTTGCGATTCTGAAATGCATTTTGCGAGTCGGTCCGACTCGCAGAATGCATTTCTGCATAGGAAAATGCGATTTGCAACTCGCAAACGGCAGTTTTTGCCGTTTGCGAGTTGCAAATCCTTTCCTACATCTGGCCCTTGGTTGGTTCATGCAATATTTCCAATCATGAGGTGTAGTGCGTCCTAAGGAAACTTGCAGTACTTTACTCCTGCTTTTCTGGGCTCTGGGGTGGGGTGATTTACTTACCTTTACTGTATTCTTACTCTCCCAGCGATTCTGCACACACTACACTTGTCTAGGGGGGAATTTGTGATTCACAATCCACTTTCTTAGTATATGGTTTGTGTTGCCCCTAGACCTATTTTCTCCCAATGCATTCTATAGCATTTCCTATTGTTTGCATTGTTGTATGACTATTTACTTGTCTAATTTTGGTGTCTTGTGTATATATTGTGTATAATACTTACCTTCAGAAGGAGAATTGTCTCTAAGATATTTTTGGTACTGTGTCACCCAATAAATACCGCAAACTTAACTCCATATTTATACTTTGGTGCTAGACCTGTCTAGCGCCAAAGTTATGGAGTTTGAGTCATTTTTTGTACGTGAAAACCTATCTTGCGCTAATGACATGCAAGGTAGGTGTTCCAGCGCAAAAAATGACTCTAAGGCATGTGCGCCTTATTTATCCTCCACGTCAAAACGACGGACAGGAGGAGGCGGGCCATAAAACATGTCACCCACCCAGATTTGCACCTTCTTTTAATGCCTCGGTAAGGGTAATTGTTAAGGACCTGTGGGCTCATTTCCATGGTGGGAGATCATGGAAGCAGTCCACAGGTGCCCTTCCCTGCACCCAGGGATACCCCTTACAACCCTCGCCCACCCCTGGAGGACACCCATGGATGGGGGGACCCATCCATGATGAGTGCAGGTAAGTGCAGGTAAGTATATATATATATTTTTTAAGTGGCATAGGGGGGCCTAACTTGGGCCTCCTTACATGCCACTGTGCCCAATGGTCATGCCCATGGGACAAAAGTCCCCTGGGCATGGCCATTGGGCAGGGGGGCATGACTCCTGTCTTTGCTAAGACAGGAGTCATTTTCATGGGGGTTGTGCGTCAAAAAATGGGGCAAGTATGGTTAGCGCAAATATTTTAGACTCTAACCTGACGTGTACCATTCTTTGGCACACAACCCCGAGTCTTCCCTTTGCCTCCGCTGCCCAGTTACCGTAATTTATTTTGACGCTAACCAGGCCACAGTGTCGGCTAATGCCCTTCCATAAATAAGGTGCCCGGCTGGTGCGTTGGAATGGCGTTAGCCAGCGGTAAACTTTTTGACGCAAATCTGCCCTAGCGCTGATTTGCGTCAGAAAGTATAAATATGGGCCACTGTTTCTTTCCTTTCTGACATCTAGCCCTACATTGGAGAGTTGGACTTGAACTAAATATTACTTTATGGTAAATAATGGGTTGCCGTTTTTGGCAAGTTTTGCATTTTTCATCATATTTCTGCCCATTCATCCTGCTATTGCAGACGGGTCTTTGGGGCTACCATGCGCTTGGTGAGTGCTGTCTGCCCTCATGATATTTCGCTTTGTGATAACATGCGAGGGCGCTGCCTACCTCTTGCCAGGACTCGTGTAGTGGTCTTTGAGGTGAGGAGGATGACATGATTAGAACAGCCTTTTTCCCCCGCATAGTGTATAGGAGACAGAGGCTCTCATTATGACATTGGCGGTAAATGGTGCTTACCGCCGTGCTGACGGCCGCCAACTTACCGGCCTTATCCGTTCACCATATTATGACAGACACCTGCCAATCTGACAGAATATAGCCACATACATTAATCCACCAGACCAATGGTCAGTGATAAACTGGTGGTACCAAAACCCACACCGTTATGCCAACAGAACAACGCCGATCACATTATGACCCACGAATTACCATGGCGGACATTCAACAGCGGTAAACCATTGGCGTTTCATACTGCTGCGCTCACAATGGACACCCACATACAACACAACACTACTTTGGACAATTCAAACAACACACACCTGACACCCATACACACACCACACCCACACACCCACACCACTATGAAACACACACCCACATTACCCACAACCCTTTACTAACAATTACTGCCAGGAGATTGACACTATAGGAGACTAGCCTGGTTTGTAGTGGGTACCTTGGGTACTTGCACCTTACACCAGGTCCAGTTATCCCTTATTAGTGAAATGTAGTAGTGTTCTAGCAGCTTAGGCTGATAGAGGCAGCTATAGCAGAGTAGCTTAGGCTGAACTAGGAGACATGCAAAGCTCATGCAATACCGCGTATAGTTACACAGTACTTATACACAAGTAAAGACAATACTCAGTGTTACCAAAAATAAAGGTATTTATTTGGGTGACACAGTACCAAAAATATCTTAGAGACAATACTCCTGCTGGAGTTCAGTATTATACACAATATATACACTAGACACCAAAAAAAGGCAAGTAATTAGACAAAGGATAGTGCAAACAATAGGAAATTCTATAGAGTGCAATGGGAGAACATAGGTCTAGGGGCAACACAAACCATATACTAAGAAAGTGGAATGCAAATCATGAATTCCCCCCTAGACAAGTGTAGTGTGTGCAGAATCACTGGGAGAGTAAGAATACAGTAAAGGTAAGTAAATTACCCCACCCCAGAGCTCAGAAAAGCAGGAGTAAAGTACTGCAAGTTTCCTTAGGACACACTACACCTCATGATTGGAAATATTGCAAGAACCAAACAAGTCTGCAAACAACAAACAGTGGATTCCTGGACCTGAAGACCTGCAAAACAAGGAGACCAAGTCCAGAAGTCAAAAGAAGTTCCAGGAAGGACAGGAGCCCCTGCCTACCCAGAAAAGGGTACAAAAGAAGAGTCCCTGGTTGGACGAAGACTGCATAAATGCACCCTAGGAAGTTGCCAGCGGGTTCCTACCTGATGCAAAGGATGTCCAACGTCATGAAGTTGGATGCAGGTGAGTTTTAGAGCTGGCCCTCCAACAAGCCTTGGTTCCAGCAAAGTCTCCTTTTGCATCAACTAGGTGCTATCTGGACCCAGGAGGGACCTGGGAGCCTCAACTCAGTGTGAGGAGGAAGAAGGGGCTGTCAGCACTTCAGAGAGCCCTCAGAGCATTAGCTAGCACCCACGAGAGTCCCAGGACACAGGGACAAAGGGGGTGCAAAATACAATTGATGCAGCACTACAAAGGAAGGTCCCACGCCGCTGGAGATCAACTCAGTGAGTTGAGTGTCACAGGATATAGTGCTGGGGACCTGGGCCAGGATGTGCATGAAGGAATTTTGCAAATAGTACACAAAGGCCTCAGGAGGTGAAGAAGATGTGGTGCACAGGGGTACGGTCGTTCTGGGGAAAGGCAAGGTCTTACCTCCTCCGAATTGCAACAGCAGGACCTCAGGACAGTCTGTGTCGATGGGGTCCACCCTCTGTGTTCCAAAGAGCACGCTCGTCGCTGTGAGAAGAGTCCAAGAGAATTGGTCGTCAACTTAGAAGGTGCCTGCGTGAGCAGGGGGATGACTCTGTCACCCCACAGGAGATTTCTTAGGTCCTTCTGGTGCAGGGTGAAGAGAGGGAGTCCTCAGAGAGTTTACACCATGGAAACTGTTGCAGTTGCTAGCTGGAGCTGAAATTGCAGAAGAAAACTATCGTTTGTGAATTCTTTGTTGCTGTTAATGCGGTTCCTGAAGCAGGATGCAGTTGATCCAAGGTCAGAGGATGAAGTAGTAGTTGCAGAGGATTCCTTCTGAAAACTTGCAAGTAGAATCTGAAGAGAACCCACAGGATAGACCCTTAATAGCCCTCAGAAGGGAATGGCTAACTTATCAGCTAAGGACCTAACAGGAGGGGTCTCTGACGTCACCTGCTGGCACTGGCCACTCAGAGCCCTCCAGAGTGCCCCCACACCTTGCAAAGCAAGATGGCTGAAGTCTGGGACACACTAGAGGAGCTCTGGGCACCACCCCTGGGTTGGTGATGGACAGGGGAGTGGTCACTCCCCTTTCCTTTGTCCAGTTTCATGCCAGAGCAGGGTACAAGGGATCCCTGAACCGGTGTAGACTGGTTTATGCAAGGAGGACACCATCTGTACCCTTCAAAGCATTTCCAGACGCTGGGGGAGGCTACGCCTCCCCAGCCTGTAACACCTATTTCCAAATGGAGAGGGTGTAACACCCTGCTCCCAAAGGAAATGCTTTGTTCTGCCTTCCTGGGACTGAGCTGCTCACACCCCAGGAGGGCAAAACCCTGTCAGTGAGTTGGCAGCAGCTGTAGCTGCAGTGCATGCCTCAGAGAGCTGGTTTGGCAGTACTGGGGGTCCATAGTGGAGCCTGCAGGATGCATGGATTTGGCTCCCCAATACCGGATTTGGAATGGGGGGACAATTCCATGATCTTAGACACCTTACATGGCCATATTCGGAGTTACCATTGTGAAGCTACATATAGGTATTAACCAACATGTAGTCACATGTATAATGGAGTCCCCACACTCACACAGTCCTGGGAAATGGCCCTGAACTATGTGGGGACACCTTTGCTAGTGTAAGGGTGCCCTCACTCTTAGTAACTTTGTTCCTAACCTTCAGCAAGTGAAGGTTAGACATATAGGTGACTTATAAGTTACTTAAGTGCAGTGAAAATGGCTGTGAAGTATTGTGTGTGTTATTTCACGCAGGCTGCAGTGTCAGTCCTGTGGAAGGGTTATTCTGAGCTCCTTATGGGTGGCAAAAGAAATGCTGCAGCCCATAAGGATCTCCTGGAACTCCAATGCCCTGGGTACCTAGGTACCATATACTAGGGTCTTATAAGGGGGGTCCAGTGTGCCAATTGAAATTGGTAAATTAAGTCACTAGCCTATAGTGACAAATTTAAAAGCAGAGAGAGCATAAGCCCTGAGGTTCTGATTAGCAGACCCTCAGTGACACAGTTAAATACTATACAGACACACACATTAAGCCATAAACTATGAGCACTGAGGTCCTGACCAGCAGGATCCCAGTGAGACAGGCAAAAACATACTGACATACTGGTAAAAATGGGGGTAACATGCCAAGAAAGATGATACTTTCCTACAGACATGAACAGCACAGAGACAACTAGACACACACACCACTCACACTCATACAACCCTCACGCATTCCGCATAACACACCCCACCACATTACCTAACACACCCTCACCAATACACATCACACCACACCCATTGCACAACAAAGGCACCCCTGTTTCACTGAGGAGGAGCTAAGGGCCATGGTGGAGAAAATCATCAGGGTAGAGCCACAACTCTTTGGAACACAGGTGCAGCAGATATCAATAGCAAGGAAGATGGAGCTATGGCGGAGAATAATGGACAGGGTCGACGCTGTGGGACAGCATCCAAGAACAAGGGACAACATCAGGAAGAGGTGGAATGACCTACGGGGGAAGGTACGTTCCATAGCAGCAAGACACCACCTCCTCCCCCACAACTCACAGCATGGGAGGAGCAAGTCTTGGCATTACTGCATCCTGAGGGACTCACTGGAGTTGGAGTAGGACTGGGCACTGGTAAGTCTACTTTTAACAATTATCATCCCCCATACCTGCATGCCATCACACACCCTCACCCTCACTCCCATCACTCCAACGCATCCCACACACTCCACCATTGCATCTCACTAATCCCAATGCCAAGCCCTGCATGCTGTACCAATGCATGGATACCCCTCTCAGCCCTGCATGGGCACTCATCACTAAAGCATGCACAGCACATGGAAAACTAACATAATCACAATACACCAACATACACAAGCAAAAGCTGGCAGGGGAACAACAACCATAAAGGGGAAGCTACAGAAGTACACATGTCAGACACCTGAAGCATAATACATCATTTACATCCCCACAGTTACCCCAGCCAATGTCAATGGAGAGGAGGTGCCACCACTATCCAGCCCCCCAACAGAAGAGGCCCACAGTGATGACAGCAACTCTGGACTTCAGGATCTGGACGATCTACCTGGCCCATCAGGGACCACTGGATCCAAGCCCAGCCACAGACCACCACAGTGCCTCCCCCATCAGGATCCAACACCACAGCACCCACCCAGCATACCCACAACTCTGTCCCCAGGACACAGCAATCAGCAGTGTGCCCACCTGCACAGGGACCACAGGCCACTCCTCGCACACAAGACAATCAGGGACCTGGGGTCAGTGGCAGTGGGCACACAATTAAGGGGACAGAGACTCTGGGCAATAGGGACACTGGAAGGACTGCTGTGCACCAGGGGGAGGACAGGACAGGAAACCGACTGTCCAGGAGCCACTCTCTGAGATCCTGGGAGCCTACCAACATTCCCAGGACACAAAGGGTCAGATCCTAGACAACATGCATGAGAACAAGGGGCTGGACAGTATCAGGGAATCAGGGAGGACTTGCAGGCCATTATCAACACTATGATCTCCATATCAGGGGTGCTGCCAGACATGGCCAACATCATGAGGGAGGCAACAGCACACCAGTGGGACCCTACCACTAGCCAGTCATCTGAACAGCCCTCCACTTCTGCTGCTGCTAGTGACCAGGAGGCCCCGCCATAGGACCAACAGGCCACCAGCACCCATCCCCCTGCAAACATTCCCTGCAAACCAGACAGACGTCAGAGACACTTGCCAAGACCACCACCAGGAAATGAGAGTCTCCTGATTGTCCCCTTTATGTCCCACACAGTCACCTTGTCTACCTTGAACTGCCATTGCCCCCCTTCCAATGTCCCCATGGACAATGCACCTGTGCTACAAACAGACTGGAACAATACCCTGGATGTTCCTCCATCATCACCCCATTCCATTGCACTTTACCCTTTATATTTTAGCACAACAATAAACACCATTGGATAAAACTAGACTACCAGTATGTCATGTATTGCAAATTTATATTGATTGAAACAGCTACAACCATTGCAAATGAACTGTAAGTAGTATGAGCATAGAATTAATGACCTGTAGCTGGCTGTTGTGATCACATCAGGACAACGTTGTCATATCACCAACATCTTCAAAGATAATATCCATAGGTAACAGTAAGTAGGGCAAAGAAGTGGGTAAAGCCAGCATGCCAATGTCACACAGAATACACCAATACTCATAGAAATGTGAAGTTGCACCGTCTCACCTGTGTGTCACTGGAAGTACCTGACGTATCACTGATTTTCTGTTGTCCACATCCTCATCCTCTGCCTCCTTATCCTCTCTGCCCGCAGCGTCCACTGCTGCCACAGGGGCATCTCCAGTCTCCTCCTCCTGCAGAAAAGGTACATGGCATCTGACGGCCAGGTTGTGCAACATGCAGCATGCCACAGCTATCTGGCAGACCTTCTTGGGTGATCCACCTGTCAGATGGAGGGACCTGCACCTAGCCTTCAGGAAGCCAAAGGTCCTTTCAATGATCCTTCTGGTTCGCTCATGGGCCTCATTATAACGTTCTTCAGCCCTTTTCCTGGCATTCCTCACAGGGGTCAGCAGCCATGACAGGTTGGGGTAACCAGAGTAACCTAAAAATATTGAGGAACAACATTTAGCCACACACTACCCTATATGGCCAACACCATAGACATACACCAACATATATTGGGTGGGAACCATGGCTCACCTATTACCCACTCCCTGTGCCTCTGTAGTTGGGACATCACATTTGGGATGCTGCTATTCCTCAGGACAAAGGCATCATGCATTGACCGTGGATACTTAGCACTGACGTGGGAGATGTACTGGTCCGCCAAGCACACCATCTTCACATTCATTGACTGGAAACTCTTACGATTCCTGAACACCTGTCCATTCTGGCGGGGGGGACAAATGCAATATATGTTCCGTCAATCGCCCAAATTATATTGGGGATATGTCCCATTGCATAAAACCCGGCCTTCACAGTGACCAAATCCTCCACCTGGGGGAAAGCAATGTAGCTGCACATGTGTTTTATCAGGACATACAAGACTCTTGTTAGCACGATTGAGAACATTGGCTGTGACATTCCTGCTGCCAAGCCCACTGTCACTTGGAAAGAACCAGTTGCCAGGAAATGGAGCACTGATAGCCCTTGCACAAGAGGGAGGATCCCAGTGGGATGACGGATAGCTGATATCAGGTCAGGTTCCAATTGGGCACACAGCTCTGTGATTGTGGCCATGTCCAGTCTATAGGTCAGTATTATGTGCTTGTCCTCCAGTGTAGCCAAGTCCACCAGGGGTCTGTGCACGGGGTATGTCTCCATCTCCTATTCAGCCACAGCGGTAGGTGTCTAAGGGACGCAAGAGTGAGTAGGCTGTCACAAACTTAACAATGGAGCCACAACAGCAGTCCGCAATGTGCAAACATGTTATGGGACAGTTTAATTTGTGAAGTATGTGCCTATTGATCCTGTGACTCAGCAATTATCGATAGGCCTGTCCCCCCCAAAATGGCACCCACCTGTCCTGTGTGGAGGGACAGGTGGAAGTGAGGTAATTTCACTGACGTTGTGCACCATGGCGGTAGGCGGTTGTGAGCCGCTGTGCAATTCCTCATTGGTTTATATTGGGCCCTATTGTGTACAGTGGCCAATGGGGATCTATGCCGGCGGTGACGGTATGCACCGCCGCGGACATAATCGCCATTTTCTATCTCAATCCTCACATGTTTCCTGACCTTCCACAGGAGAGGATCTACACTGCATTTGCTGCTGTGTCTGGAACCTACCCTGGCTCGTGTGACCAGTGAAAGGGCCCCAGCCTTCACTTTGGGAGGAGTTGGAGTGACTGCTGGATGGAGACCTATTCCAGTGTAGACTGCTGTATGGGCATCCAGACCAAAAGGTGAGTACACTGTGGGCACGATGCATGTGGCATGAAGGCATGGTGTTGTGTGTGAAGGCCTCGTGTAAGGGGTGTGTGTGGATGTCCTCTTAGCAGTGTACATGTTATGGGCTAGGCTATGTGTGTGCCAATGGTGATGCAAACGGGTACGGTGGGCCATTTGTGTGACAGGTTGGACTGCTTGTCTAAAGGTGTTCTCATGTCTGTATTGCCTCTGCAGGTCAGTGCCCAACAAAGGAAGGGAATATGGCATGCCATCGCCAAGGAGGTGCGGACCCTGGGCGTCTATGGAGGGCAAAGCACCCACTGTCGCAAACGGTGGGAGGACCTGAGACGCTGGGCACGAAAGACCACGGAGGTCCAGCTGGGGATGGTGTCTCAACGAGGAAGGGGTGCCCGTCGGACCCTGACCCCCCTGATGGCCCGCATACTGGCGGTGGCCTAGGCAGAGCTGGATGGGCGCTTGAGGGCATCACAGAAGCCAAAAAGCGGTGAGTACAGTGGCTATCATCACAACTTATGGCTGATGGGGTGGTATCCGGATGGTGGTTGTGTGTCAGTGGGTGCCCCTATGCCAGGCCAGACACAGCAGCGTAGGTCCTCTGGGGGCTAAGGGTTTGAATGTGAAATACTGCTTACATAGCTTGTTAGTATTCTTTTCTGGGCAGGGCTGCGTGAGTCCCAGGTGTGCTGCAGTTGGCAGTGTGTGCCCCTCCTCATTCCTTGGTGACGAGCTATTTCACTGGTAGTGACATGCATAGTGTGAAGGCCTGTTCCCTGTGTGTGAGGGTGCTGTGTACGCCAACTGTGGTGTTGGTGCAGTCACTGACCCAGTGTATCCTTTGTCTCTCTCCCCCCCCTTTCTTGTTTTGTCATCCTATCCTTATGTGCATTAGCATCATCTGGCGGAGGAGCATAGGCACCGGCGACAGAGGAAGCTGCATCCCACAGGACCCTGGAGGCAGAGTCCACCGACGCTGAGGGCACCAGTGGGACGGAGGGCGAGGGGAGCGCAACGGCGGAGACTGGAAGGGACAACACAGACTCTGATACCGCCTCCGATGGAAGCTCCTTGGTGGTGGCAGACACCTCTGTGACCACCCCAGCTGCAGGAACAACCACCACCCCGTACCAGCACAGCCCTCCCAGTAGCCCCCCAGTGCATTGCCCGTGCCAACTCACCAAGGAGGGTGGGCATCTCCTTCACCCCAGGCACCTCAGACACTGCCCCAGTGAGCCCTGCTGCCCTGAGCGAGGAGCCTATTGACCTCTTGAGATCCATCTCTGTAGGGCAATCAACCATTGTGAATGCCATCCAGGGGCTGGCATCCCAGATGCAGCAATACATTCCTGGAGGGCATTCACTGTGGATTGGCGGCCCAACAGAGATCGATTCAGGCTCTGGCCTCCACTCTGATGGCAGCCATTGTCCCTGTTTCAGCCATCCCCCCTCCAATTTCCACTTTCCAGTCCCATACTCCTCAACCCCAACCCATCCCAAGCACACAGCCAGATGAGCATGCACACAAGACAACACCCAAGAGTGGCACAGACAAACACAAGCACCACACTTCATCCCATAGGCACTCACACAAACACCATTCAGTTGCAGACATGACAACATCCACTGTCTCTACTGTCTCCCCTCCTCCTCCACCTCCCACCCAGTTATGTTTACACTCACACCGCCATGTACTACATCAATATCCACTACCAGCATCATCACCACACCAAGCAGAACACACACCTCACTGGCAGACACCTCCACAACATCCATGCACTGATCCCCTGTGTCCTCTCCCACAGTGTCTGTCCCCCTCCCACCTAAAGGACACAAACCCAAGCACTCAGACACCCAACAGCCATCCACCTCACAACAGCATACAGCCCATGCACCTGCACCCAAACCCAGCAGACATACACCTCCAACAACCACTCCCTCATCCTCCACTCCCATTACTCCTCCCACCTTCCGCCCTAACGTCCCTAAAAAGCTTTCCCTTTCCACGATTGACCTCTTCCCTACACCCATCCTGCACATATGGGCAGGGTAGCAAGGACCCATCCCAGCACCTCAGCCAAATAGTCCACGGGGTGCCATCTACTCGTGGTGGTAGGGATTCAAGACCAACAATATTCAATACTGAAGGGGAAGGAGCCTGCACCAGCTGGAAAGAAGGGGAAGAAGCCTGCACCAGCTGGAATTAGGGGGAAGGAGCCTGCACCAGCTGGAAAGAAGGGAAAGGAGCCTGCACCAGCAGGCAGAGAGGGTAGAGCCCATCCACCCCTGTCAGGAAGCATAAGGGATCCCCAACCCATGACCAGGAGGAGAGAAGGCAGTCTACGCCAGTGGAAGCTGTCAACCAAACACCGCCACCACCAGCAGCTGTCACAGGGCCCCCGACACCAGCCGTGGTTGTGCAGCCATCAGAGAGTGCAGGGCTGACCAGGAGCCTCCCACAACCACCACCACAGTGCAGCCAACAGAGAGTGCAGGGGCTGACCAGGAGCCTCCCACATCCACTACCACAGTGCAGCCGTCACCGTCAGCGGACACCATGTAGTCCAGCCTCGAGGGGCTACTGTGCGTTCTGCCCACTCCAGAACCAGTGGGGAAGACACCCACTTGAGAGACTGTGGCCTTGCACTCCCCAGGACAAAGCACAGGGCATGTTGCCTCCTCCAGAACCAGTCGGGGAGACACCCACTTGAGAGACTGTGGCCTTGTACTCCCCAGGACAAAGCACATGGCATTTTGCCCCCTCCAGAACCAGTGGGCTTGTTGCTGCATCCGGCTGAGGTGCACCTCCCTCCCCCCGAGGTAACTGCCTATTTCACAACTGATGCCCCCTGCAGTGTTCTTTGAGGATTGGTGCAGAATTTGAGTGGGGCCTTGGACTGTGCCCTGTGACCATGTGGCCCCTTTGAACTAAGGACTGGGCAGTGTCCCTTTTTTCATACAAGTGTACATATCTCTTTCATGGCCAAATCGGATTGTTGATTTTATTGTTGGACTGATTACAATCACTTTTGTCAATTCCTGTTGTACTTGCATTATTCTGCAGTTTTTCGGGGTCAAATTGTTTTTGTAATGCATCTGGTTGTGTGTATGGCGTGTGTGTGTGTCGGGTGTGTGTTGTGCGCATGTGTGTGCCACTCTCTTTATCCTTCCACCCTCCCTTGTGTGCTAGGCAGCTGTACTCACCGACGTCGTCTTCGCCGGAGTTGGTCTTTCAGGTGGAGCATAACGTAGAAGATCATTGGGAATACTTGCAGTTCAGGTTACATGGTGGCGTGGTTCTTCCCTGTGTCTCCAATGGTGAGTCCTTTGACTTTTGTACTCTGTTTCTACCAGGCTTTTGATGGCGTTGGTACCGCCCCGGAAAAGGTGGCGGATTTTAGTGTCATAATATGGTGAGTGGAACTTTGTCTTCTGCCTGGCTGTAGGCAGCTACGGCCGTGGTGACTGTTGTTTCCGCCCTGGCGGTCAGTGTGGTACATTGGCTGTCTTTCAGAGATATCACCGTCATGGTCATAATTTGGCAGTACTTACCGCCAGTCTGTTGGCGGTCTTTCCACCAATGTTAGAAATGGGGTCTTTGGTTGACAGTCAGGCTACCCCCTGTTCAAGCAAGGACCCTCACTCTAGTCAGAGCAAAAGAGAATCACCATCAGCTAACCCCTGCTCACCCCCTTGGTAGCTTGGCAAAGCAGAAGGCTTAACTTCAGAGTGCTAGGTGTAAAGTATTTGTACCAACACACACAGTAACTTAATGAAAACACTACAAAATGACACAACACCAGTTTAGATCAATAGGAAATATTTATCTTAACAAAACAAGACCAAAACGACAAAAATCCGACATACACAAGTCAAGTTATGAATTTATAAAGATTAAACTAAAAAATAGCGCTTAGAAACACAAAATGCTTCAATGAGGTGTTAACACAGCGTCGTAACGGAGTCGTTCCCAACAAGCCGACACCAGCGGTGCCGGACACGGAGTCGCGTAGAGCCCCAAGTACAGTACCTTTGGTGAAGAGGGAAAACAAGCCGATGCGCAAAGTCAGGGATCGCGCCGTCTGTGCAAAACGTTGAATCGAGCGGCGTCGGTCACGACGTGGTGCGGCGACTTCCGCAGAGGCTGCAGCGATGTCGGGCTTGCAAAGGTCGTCGTGTTCCAGCGAAGATCACGGAGTCGGGCGCAGGCGACGTCACCGGATTCAGCAACGGCGTCGGTCTGAAGTCGATTTCCTTGGATTTTCACCAGCTTTCCTTTCAAGGGCTCAGGGACTGGATAGGGCACCACTTGTCAGAGCAGGAGTCTCTCCAGAGACTCCAGATGCTGGCAGAGAGAAGTATTTGCTGTCCCTGAGACTTCAAACAACAGGAGGCAAGCTCTAAATCAAGCCCTTGGAGATTTCTTCACAAGATGGAAGGCACACAAAGTCCAATATTTGCCCTCTTACTCTGGCAGAAGAAGCAACTGCAGGATAGCTCCACAAAGCACAGTCACAGGCAAGGCAGCTCTTCTTCCTCAGCTCTTCAGCTCTTCTCCAGGCAGAGGTTCCTCTTGTTTCCAGCAGTGTTCTAAAGTCTGTGGTTTTGGGTGCCCTTCTTATACCCAATTTCTCTTTTGAAGTAGCCCTACTTCAAAGTAAAGTCTCTTTTGAATGTGAAATCCTGCCTTTCCCAGGCCAGCCCCAGGCACTCACCAGGGGGTTGGAGACGGCATTGTGTGAGGACAGGCACAGCCCTTTCAGGTGTAAGTGACCACTCCTCCCCTCCCTCCTAGCACAGATGGCTCATCAGTAAATGCAGACTACACCCCAGCTCCTTTTGTGTCACTGTCTAGTGTGAGGTGCAACCAGCCCAACTGTCAAACTGACCCAGACAGGAAATCCACAAACAGGCAGAGTCACAGAAATGGTATAAGCAAGAAAATGCACACTTTCTAAAAGTGGCATTTTTAAACACACCATCTCAAAATCAACTTTACTAAAAGATACATTTTTAAATTGTGAGCTCAGAGACCCCAAACTCCACATGTCCATCCACTCCCAAAGGGAATCTACACTTTAATCAGATTTAAAGTTAGCCTCCATGGTAACCTGTGAGAGGGACAAGCATTGCAACAGTGAAAAACTAATTTAGCAATATTTCACTTTCAGGACATGTAAAACACATTACTATATGCCCTACCTTAACCATACACTGCACCCTGCCCTTGGGGCTACCTAGGGCCAACCTTAGGGTGTCTTACATGTAAGAAAAGGGAAGGTTTAGGCCTGGTAAGTGGGTACACTTGCCAAGTCGAATTTACAGTTAAAACTGCACACACAGACACTGCAGTGGCAGGTCTGAGACATGATTACAGAGCTACTTATGTGGGTGGCACAACCAGTGATGCAGGTCCACTAGTAGCATTTCATTCACAGACCCTGGCACCTCTAGTGCACTTTACTAGGGACTTACTAGTAAATCTAATATGCCAATCATGGACAAACCAATTACATACAGTTTACACAGAGAGCATATGCACTTTAGCCGTGGTTAACAGTGGTAAAGTGCTCAGAGTTCAAGAGCCAACAGCAACAGGTCAGAAAAAATAGGTAGGAGGCAAAAAGATTGGGTATGACCCTGCAGAAGCAAAAAAGTCCAACACCACCACTTTATCATCCACCGCCAGGGTCGTAATGAGGGCCAAAGTATCTCTGCCCACTGGACCTGTCTCTCTGGATGCCAGCACGTGACCTGGTTTCCTTGAAAATGGTAGAAAGCAGGAAGTGAATCATTTTCCTGGCACATGTTTTAGCATCCAGAGAGTTTGTAGTTTAGTATTGACCTTGGTGCTATGACTGCTACTATTATGGAGCCCTTGGAGGAAGAAACTGTACCTTATTCTCAGCCCTCATTACAATCAATTCAGACCATGATCAAGACTGGGGTAGAGGCAGCTTTTAAGGCCCTAGAGAAGCAACCACCACCTAATGTCCCCAGGTAAGAGCAGGATGAGCCAGAAAGAGATCCTGAGAAGGAGAACCGAAGGGGTCATTATGTTCATGGGTCTGACCTGGCAGTGTTCCTGCAACACATAAGAGATAATTGAGTCTCCCTTGTACAATCACATCAGCTGATGAGGATGATGTTTTTGCCAATTATCAACAGGAAGAGCCCAAGACTGTAATGCTATTCAACGGGTTCTGTCCCATGAATGGAAGGAAGTAGACAAATCTTATTTTCCTAGATTTATTTTGCTGTGTTATACTGTGGACAAATTTGCAGAAGCATGCCCACTCAGGAAAATGTGGTGTCAGAGGACATTTCCCCACCAGACTCAGATGATAAGAAGGTTGATGGAACAGTGAAGCGTTGCTATGCTGCTGCTAACTTCTCCACTTAAGCAAATACTTTCACCACATATACTGTTCAGTCCCTGCTTAAACAATATCAAGTGTTGGCTGATCGCAAGTCTGAGGGATTGGATTGTTCAAATCTTTAGTCCCTCATCGAGTAGCAGGTCCATTTTCTGTCTGATTTATCTTTTGACAATTTATGTGTATCAGCAGCTAGTTCTGGGGCCACTATTGCTGTACGTCAGGAACTGGAAGGAAGACACTACTCAAAGGGCTATTTTGATGAAACTGCCCTTTTAATGTCCCAAGCTTTTTGGAAAATAATTAGAGGAAATGCTTAAAGAAATCAGTAGAAAACAAGAGATTGCTCACACCCATCTGTCCATTACAGAAGAGAAGAGGTTTTGCATTTTTGAGGGCTTTCCTTTCAAGCTCAAAAGGTTCATTTCAGTCCTTTTGAGGTAAAGATTGCTGCCACAAAAGACACTCTGTCCTGGATTTCCCTAGGTGTCTAGTTTTCAAAAATGTACAGGTTTGCTAGGTTTCACAAGGTGAGGGGTGAGCTTGGGCCCAAAATCCACAGCTAGGCACATTGCAAACAAAATGGTCAGTTTTCCGTGGAGAAATGTGATGTGTCCATGTTGCACTTTGGGCAGTTTCCTGTTGTGGGCACTGGGCCTAAAGACATGAGTGAGGTACCATTTTTATCAGGAGACCTGGGAGAATGGTTGGTAGAAGGAGGTTTGTGCCCCACCTCAGATTCCAGATCTTTGCATTACAGAAATATGAGTAAAATCTGTTTTTAGACAACTTTTGAGGTTTGCCAGGGATTTTGGGTAACAAAAAGTGGTGAGAGTCACACACGTTACCCCATACCGGATTCCCCTAGGTGTCTAGTTTTCAAAAATGTACAGGTTTGCTAGGTTTCCCTGAGTGCCGGCTGCGCTGGTGCTCAAAATACTTAGCTAGGCATATTGCAAAAAAAGGGCCAGTTGTCAGTGGAAAAATGTGATATGTCCATGTTGTGTTTTGGGCAATGGCCTGTCGTGGCCGCTAGGCTTAACCCCACAAGTGAGGTACCATTTTTATCAGGCGGCTTGGGGTAATGCTGGATGGGAGGATGTTTGTGGCTCCCCTCAGATTCCAGAGCTTTGCATCACAGAAATTTGAAGAAAATGTGTTTTTTAGACACAATTTGAGGTTTGCCACTTGTCACCCCTTCCTGGATTTCTCTAGGTGTCTAGTTTTCAAAACTGTACAGGTTTGCTAGGTTTCCCTAGGTACCGGCTGAGCTAGAGCCCAAAATACACAGTTAGACATATTGTAAAAAAGGGTCAGTTTTCAGTGGAAAAATGTGGTGTGTCCACTTTGCGTTTTGCAACCTTTCCTTTGCAACCTTTCCTTGCAACCACAAGTGAGATAACATTTTTATTGGGAGACTTGGGAGAACACAGAATAGCAGAACAAGTGGTATTACCAATTGTTTTTCTCTTCATTTGTGCCTTCCAAATGTAAGACAGTGTGTAAGAAAGAAGTCATTTTGAATAATGCCCTCTAATTCAAATGCTAGTATAGGCACCCACAAATTCAGAGATGTGCAAATAACTACTGCTTCTAAACTCCATATCTTGTGCTCATTTTGGAAATACATAGGTTTACTTGATACCTATTTTTTGTTCTTTATATTTTACCTGGTACTCAATGAAATGCAGCAATCTACAAGCCCTATGATGTCCCCGCAACCAGAAGGGGACAGCAGACAGATTGGTATATTTTTTTGAAAATCTTATATTGCTGGAAAAAGTTACAGATAAAACATAGACAGAAATGGCTATTTTTTTCAATTCAATTTCAATATTTTTGTTTATTTAAACTGTTACTTTCCATAAGAAAACCTTGAAGAAGCTACACAATTACCCATTGCTGAATTCAGAATTTTGTCTACTTTTCAGAAATGTACAGCTTTCTGGGATCTACCACTAGTTTTACACCCATTTCTGTCACTAACTGGAAGGAGGTTGAAAGCACAAAAAATAGAAAACATTAGGTATGTCCCAGTAAAATGCAAAAAAACTGTGTTGACAAATTTTTATTTCTGATCCTAGTCAGCCTGTTCCTGAAAGCTGGGAATGTGGTGATTTTAGCTCCACAAACCCTTTGTTGATGTCATTTGCAGGAAAGAAACAGATGCTTTCTTCTGCAGCACCTTTTCCCCTTTTTTCACCCAAAAAACAAATTTAGCTGCATTTTGTCTAATTTCTCAGTCCTTTCCAGGGGAATCCGCAAACCATGGGTACCTTTATATTTCCGAGGATGTTGGCAAAAAAGGAAGCAAATTTAGCGTGGATAGCTTATGTGAACAAAATGTTATGGGAGCCTAAGCTCGAACTACCCCAAATAGCCAAAAAAATGACTCAGCATGAGGGGGAGTTAGGAGTTGGGGGGGGGTGAGGCCTAGCAGCAAAGGGGTCAAGCAACCCCACGGTGCTCTGTTTTTTTCTTTGGTGTCTGTAAATAATCAATAGGTTGCTTGGGTATTGTCTTAAGCATAAGGACTGCATCCAGAAAGTCAGACAAGGCAGTAATGACCCGCTTACTTACCAGCAATCTTCATTACTTCAAGTCCTGGTCTTCCTTGATGCAGTCCTGAGTCCTGGTCTCCCACCCTGTGCACAGCTGTTGATTATTTCCAGGTTGGTTTATTAGACTTCTTTAAATTGCGTTGTGTATTACAGAATGTGCATCATTAGTTCCTCGGTTTTATAGTGGCTTAACTTCTCCCCTCTACACAGAAAGAGCACACTTTGACCTAAACACAGCCTAGCCTTTAGTGATAAATGCATTGCATGTGGTGTGATGGGCATGTTTTGGTTTCTTGTCCGTACTTCACTGGACACATACAAAAACCTTTATAAAGAACAGTTTAAAATGGGCATCATCTAGTATGCAGTGAAATAGTAGCAGTCAGATCATCAAAAGGCAAACCAAAAGCTATTTACAACACCATTGGCAGGGGAAAGCAACTGAGGCTGGAATGTGCTTTGCACTTACATCAGTAGTGTCCTACTATCACATCAGCCTCTAAGCACTACAGTAATTATAGCATAAAAACAAGAACGTTGGCACTGCAGGGAACTACAGAGTGTATAAATGTGCTGCTTGTGAAAGAGCAAAGTGCAGTCACTGCAAAGTGAAGATAGCAAGTTGCTAAAATAGGCTGACCAACTGCCCCATGGTATATGCTGTAGTGGGTGGAAACAAAATGTGAATGACACAACAGCAGACCAATGGACGAAGAGAGCTGGCTGTAAGCTCCTTTAATTAAATATGTCATACTTATAATTTTAGTTAAATCAAGAGGTCAGACCTAAAATGTTCTCTGAATGTGAGAAAACGTCTAAAAGTCATCCATTCGAAAGCACAGTAAAGAAGGCATGTTCAAAGTGGAGGGGAAACTCACGAAGAGGAAAAAAGCAATAAAAAAAGCAAATAAACGAGAATGACAATTAAGACAACTCACTGTAAGCAATGGGCTGGCTCCAATGCTACTTTAAGTTTTTGGTATAGACCACAAGTGGTTTTTCGATAATAGACAGCTGTCTGTAGGGGAAAACCAAAACAATAGCAGGATTTTTACAAAATTGCATATTGTGCAAAAATGTTTACCAAACGCAAAATTCTGGTGGTCGCTGTTGTGTCTGGAGCTCACACGGTCTAGTGCTCAGTTGCAAATACGTTGCCATTTTCTTTCATATTATTATGCAAAGATGAGAAAGTATAGTGCAAAAAGAACACGCTACATAACGAAAAATGTCAAAAGCTGGTCGGTTCTACTGCTCTAACAGCTACAATTTTGGTAAGAAAGTGTCTATAGTGTCTATAAATCTGGGCATTACTTTTGCCGTGCAGAGTCGAAGTGAACATGACTAGCCTGGAATTTTCTAACTAGCTTTCGCTTTTGTTGTAATTAACCATGAATGCGTAGAGATTACCTAAATGTAAGAGGTATGGAAAACATGCAGAGTTGCAAATGTCGCTTAATTATGTTATTATCCAGAGGTGGAACACCATGAAAAAGACAATGCGCAGGATTCACTGAGCGAATCGGAAAACAGCGGTGCATCCTGTATCCAAGCAAATCGCTTTAGCAAGAGGTCCACCCGCTGCACCATAAAGTGAGGATTTTTTTTTCTACACTGTCGATAGAGAAAGCACAGGAAAATAAGGGCCATATTTATACTTTTTGACGCAAAACTGCGCTAACGCAGTTTCGCGCCAAAAAAATTAGCGCCGGCTAACGCCATTCTGAAGCGCCATGCGGGCGCCGTATTTATTGAATGGCGTTAGCCGGCGTTAGTCGACCGGCGCTGCCTGGTGTGCGTGAAAAAAAAACACGTACACCAGGCAGCGCCGGCGTAGGGAAAAATGGCGTTTGGGCGTCCAAAAATGGGGCAAGTCAGGCTGAGGCAAAAAAATCGTCTTAACCCGATTTGCGCCATTTTTTTTGGGCGCCCAGATGCCATTAACATGACTCCTGTCTTAGCAAAGACAGGAGTCATGCCCCCTTGCCCAATGGCCATGCCCAGGGGACTTCTGTCCCCTGGGCATGGTCATTGGGCATAGTGGCATGTAGGGGGGCAAAAATCAGGCCCCCCTATGCCACAAAAAAAAATCAAAAAAAATACTTACCACAACTTACCTTTTCTTCCCTGGGATGGGTCCCTCCATCCTTGGGTGTCCTCCTGGGGTGGGCAAGGGTGGCAGGGGGTGTCCCTGGGGGCAGGGGAGGGCACCTCTGGGCTCATTCTGAGCCCACAGGTCCCTTAACGCCTGCCCTGACCCAGGCGCTAAAATCCGGCGCAAATGCAGGTTTTTTAGTCCCGCCCACTCCCGGGCGTCATTTTTGCCCGGGAGTATAAATTCGACGCATATGCATCGCAGTAATTTTTTAAGACGGGAACGCCTACCTTGCATATCATTAACGCAAGGAAGGTGTTCACGCAAAAAAATTACGCTAACTCCATGAACTTTGGCGCTAGACGCGTCTAACGCCAAAGTATAAATATGGAGTTAGTTTTGCGTCGAATTTGCGTCGAAAAAAACGACGCAAATTTGGCGCAAACAGAGTATAAATATGCCCCTAAGTTTCTGCCACTTTTTCTTCCGACCAGGCCTAGTTGTGAAACGCAAATTTGAATAGTCTTGCCAGATACATTCACCTGTTGGCTGAAATGTGTTTGACGGTAGTGTAGTGGTTCAACATCCTAGATAAACATCAGCTGCAAATATAGGCCCAAATTTAAGAAAAGTGGTGCTTCAAATCGTGAAGCGTCACTTTTCCTGCTTGCCTCTGCACTCCCTTAAGCCACTACGTGTACACCATAAGATATGGCACACCATGGCGATATTAGAAACAATAGCATCAACATTTTTTATGCTATTGTGGTGCTTTGCTCCACTAGCATCAAAAATTCTGAGCTAGTGGAGGAAAGTGCAAGGAGGTCCAATGATTCCAAAGGTGCGTCCTTTTAATGCCTGCTTTCAGCAGGTATTAAAAATGATGCCAAAAATGGCGCAATAAAATCTTGTAGATTTAATTGCGCCATTTTTGCGGGCCTCTTTGCATCAGAACACCCCCTTTACAGATATTATGCAGTGGCGCAATGCATGCATGCTTTGTAGATATGGCGAAGCGTTTTTGGCAATCTAACGCCACTTTAGCATCAGAAAAATGACGCTAATGTAGCATTAGTTGGCGCGAGGCCATCCTTAAATTTGGTCCATAGTCCACTAGTGAGAAGGGCCCTGGACCTGCAAGCTGCTCGTACAGTGAACGTTTAATACCCAGGCAAGGGTGTAATACAAGTCACTGCAGCTCCTGCAGTACAGGGGGCCACGACTCTTTAGGGCGACCCTAACCCATCAGGGGGCCTCAATTTAGGCCTAGGCCAATGAATAACGTGAGATATGGGATAAGAGGCCCCTCATCACATTCTGTGAGGGCGAGGTTTGTATTCTGCTAAAGCACACAACCTTCCCACTCAGCTCAGTCTGTGTTCACTTTGTGGCCCCAATAGTCATTCAAAACAAGGATATCACTCTGCAGCCAGCCAAATCTCTGTGGTAAACTGTATTTTTTCTAATAAATTTAAGCCGACCCCCCACGATTTTGCGTTTTGTTTTGGCAAATTTTGAGCCTCAAAATAAAAAAATTGCATCCCGAAAAGCTACGTTTGTGGAATTTTTGTAACAAGCACTAAACATGCCTGTCAAAAAAAAATGTGGCCCAGACGTGGGACCAGCAAAGCAGCACTGCACAGCAGGGAAGACAAATGTTTGGTGCCATAGAGAGCACAGATTTACATTTAAAAATTACAATCTCTCTATCACCCCCATGCCGTCCTCCTTTCCTGCATCACAAACATGGCGCTAGAGGGGAGCAGTTACTTAAGTCCCCTCCGCTCATATCCCACTTTAAATTAGGGAGAAACAGCTCCCCTCCAGCACCATGTATTTCATGCTAATTGTGCGTAATTAGTGCCCCACGGGTTGAGTAGTTAACTAGGGGTGGGTTGAACACAGGTAAGTGCCAAATTCGGGCTTGGGGGGCGTAGAGGCCAAAGACTACCAAAGGAGGCTGGAACATTAACATACCCGTTAAGTTCTGGTCTCCTGCAGTCTTTGCTTTTGCTTCATAATTGGTGTGAGAAAACAGGGCTGATTGCAGAGGCCCCATAACTTTTTGCCCCCATTTTCCTCTTTTTGCTGGTGTTTTCCTGACTTTGATGGTGCCCTGGGTACTGCTAACCAGTCCCAGGGCCTGTGCTCTGTGTAAAATGGATATGCAAATTAGGCTAATTATAATTGGCTAAGTTAACCTACCTATAAGTCCCTAGTATATGGTAGGGCATGTAGGTTTAGGGACCACAGCATAGGTGGTGCACACCTAGGTGCACTGCTGAGGTGCCCAGTGTCATTTTAAAAGCAAGCCTGCCTTGCTGGCTGCTTTTAAATTAAAGTTATATGCAAATTCGACTTTGGAATTAAAGGTACTTCCAAAGTCTTAAACTACCTTATTTTTACATATAAGTCACCCCTAAGGTGTGCCCTATGTGCCCCTAGGGCTGGGTGCCATGTAACTATTAGCAGGGACTTTATAAAAATAGATTTATAAGCCCTGGTGAGGTAAAAACAGCCAAATTCGTTTTTCCCTCATTGAAGTAAATGGCCTTCATAGGCTAGAATGGGCAGACTTTATTTTAAATTTTAAAGTCTCCTTAAATGTTACATACCAAGAATTTGGTATCAAATTAATTGTTGTAATAAATCCCACAACTTCCAGTTGTTGGATTTAATATAACTTGTTCAGGGAAAAAGTTTAGACTTTACCTAAAAAGTTGCCAATTTCAGCTCTGCATTGTTTTTGCTGCTGTGCTCTGATTGGCCAGCCTGCAGCAGCTTCTGCCAGGCTGCCTTGATAAGGTGTGAAGTGGCCTGGCTTCACACAAAGGAATGTGCTTGGGGGAGAGAATCTCCCCTCAGCAGATGGTGAGGCAGGAAGGGGGAGGGCTGCCAAACTGGTCTTCAAAGGCAGAGAAGGACATTTGCAGCACCCAGCAACACCCCCACATCCTGCAACCCCAGACAATTAGGTGCCCCCTTGATTAGATTAGGAGAGGGCAGGAGAGGGGTGTGTTTATGATTTTTAGCCACACCAGTGGGTGGGCTCAGCCAGATGTAACCTCCAAAAATCAGATTCATCCATGTTGGATTTTTAGAGACTGTTGCCTTCTGAGATGGATTTTTGCCACACTTCCCAGGAAGTGGTCATCACAGGGGGACGACCCTGTCCCTGATTGGAGAACCAGGGCCCCCCTGCTTTTCACCCAGGAGCAAGGATAAAACTGGCAGACCTGCACCCACACCTCAGATCCCCACCAAATTTCAAGAAGAAAGAACTTAAGGAGAAGAAGGACTGCCCTGCTGGACCCCTGGCCTGCACCTGGACCCTGCACTCAGAAGGACTGCACCAGCTGCACACTTGGGCTTCACCACAAGAAGGACTTTGCCTGGCTTCAACTGGTTCAAGGAGGGACTCCCTGTTTGCTACAGGTGAAAAATTGCTAAACCAGAGTCCCCTGCACCAACTCCTGAAAAAAGAGACCAGTTGATCACTGCCCAGTGGCCAAAAAGGAGTTTGCGCCAGGTGCATTCTGGGAGTTGAAGTCCGCACCCCCCAAGAACCATCTCAGAACTTCTGGACCCTTGGGGTGAGCTGTGGACCCCAAAAGAACCTTAAAAGAACATCTGGGTGAAGCCCCAGAAGTTTGGAAAAGATTTGAGAATTTTTGGAAAAAAGCTCCAGAGAGGGACCGACCCGCCGCGGAAATTCTAGCCGGCTTGCCTCAACCGCGACCCGGCCTGACTTCGTGGTTCGTCCCGGTAAAGAAAAACATCCAAAAAAGAGACTAAGTCCGAACGTAAAAAGTTGACCGGGACCTCCCAGCCATCGTATCCGAGAAGGGCTCCATGGACGTCGGATCAAGATCCAGGTTTACCCCGGTCGAAGGATTTTCCTCTCGAAAAAACGACTAAGTCCGAAGGTAAAAGTCTCCACCGAGGAAACCCACATCGCGTATCTGGACAAGGGCTCCAGGAGGTCGGATTCAACTGGCAGGTTCGTCCCGGTGAAGAAAAACTTCAAAATAAAGACTTAGTCAGAAGGTAACTTTTTAACCGAGGCCTCCCGCGACCTGTAGCCGAGCAGGGCTCCATCGCGGTCGGCCTGAAAGTTTGACTTTGCCCCGGTCGAGGTGCAATCAGATGACCCGATTGGCGCTTTTTGTTTCTAAGCGCTAGAAAAGTAATAATTCTTTAAAAATTCATATCTCCGGTTCCCCTGAACCGATTTTAATCGTTTTTGTGTCATTTTAAAGATAAAAATTTAAACTATTTTTATAAATTGGTTTTGGATTTTTAAACTGTTTCCTGTGTTTTATTTAATTACTGTTTTGTGAAATTTGAATGCTTTACACTTTGTCTCCTAAGTTAAGCCTTGACGCTCGATGCCAAGCTACCAAGGGTTGAGCTGGGATTAATTTACTGAGACCTAACTGTACCTATGTGGAGGTTAGTGGCTTGTTGCTAGGTGTAGGTACCTACCTGCCCTACCAATAACCCATTTTCCAACATAATTGGAAGCAGCGACGGGATCCTGTACTTGTGTTCAATATCATGTTACAGTTTTGGGTAAAACAAATTAAAAATCCTTTAAATTGTCCTAGTGCAAAAATTGTTTTTAATTTTTAATTTGGATTAATTTCAATTATTGAATTTTTGTAATTTTTCTAAATTCTTGTTTCCAATTTTTGCAAAAAGTTTTTGTTGACACAAAACTAGGGAACCATGGAGCTTGATTTGGCTAGCCTACCCACACTGACAGTAGTCCAGCTTAGGGGGTTGTGTATTGAAAGAGGGTTGCCTGCAACGACTGATCTCAGGAAGCAAATTCTGATCACATCTCTGACAGCATGGGCTGAGGCCCAAGAGGTAGAGTCAGAAGAAGCTCCAGAGGAGGGAGAAAGAAGGGAGGATGCAAGCTCTAACCACTCAGGGGAGGGAAGGCATCGGAGCCCAAGTGAGGATGAGGAAGAACGGTCCTCAGTAAATACAGTCACTAGGGGCAGATCCAAAGCTAGTGGTGGGAAGGGGGTCCTTTCAGGAGGAGAGAACCCATCCATCAGAGAAAGAGAGCTGGAGGCCCAGCTAGCATACATAGCTTTGGAAGCAGAGAAGCTGGCCCTAGAAAAGAAAAAGTGGGCATACAAAGAGAAAAGAGATGGAAGCAGCGATAAAGAAGCTGAGGTGTCCATGGGTGGGGGAGTTTGCCCCAGGTTACCCAAGGGGGTAGTTCCTGCTTATGTAGAGGGGGATGACATAGATAAGTGGCTGGGGGCCTTTGAGAGGGCACTCCAAATGAGAAGGGTTAGGCCTCAATACTGGGGTTCCCTTTTGTGGGAGTTGGTCCCCAACTCAGGGAGGGATAGGTTTCTGACCTTAAGGGGGCAGGAGGCAGATTCATACCCTAGTATGAAGAGGTGCTTAGCCAAGAAGTTTGGTCTGACCCCAGAGCAATATAGAATGAAGTTCAGGGACACCCAGAAGGTCAGTACCCAGTCTTGGGTTGATTTTGTGGACATTTCACTAAAGGCACTAGAGGGCTGGATTATTGGTAACAAAGTAGATACTTATGAGGGGTTATACAATATGATCATGAGAGAGCACATCTTGACCAATTGTATCCAAGAAAGGTTACGCCAGCATCTAGTGGACTCTAAGCAGACCAACCCTAGAGAGCTAGGGGAGGCAGCTGATGAGTGGTTGAGAACCAGGGTGGTTGTCAAGTCCCAGTGGGGAGACTCCAAGAAGGGGGGGACAGGTCCCCAAAAACCTAAGGAGGGAGGTGGTAAGCCCACCACAGAGACTCCCTCTGTACCCCAGAACCCTAAGAAGGAGGAGAGTAAATCCCACTCTGACCAGCAGAGACAGTTAGACCCAGGGTAAAAAAGGTCTTGGACAGTAGGGCTTGCTTTGACTGTCAGCAGACAGGTCACTTCAGAGGAGATGCAGCCTGTCCAAAGAAGGTGGTTAGCACAGGGCTGTCCAGTGTAGCCAAAGAGGAGGATTCCTCAGATGATGAAGTCCTCCTAGCATTTAGCTGGGAGACAGGACCAGATGGTAAGCTGGTGATCCCTGAGGGTGGGAGTAGGCACTTCCACCACATTCAAGTGAATGGGATCCCTACCACTGGCCTGAGAGACACCTGTGCCAGTCACACTATAGTGAGTGACCGGTTAGTGACCCCAGACATGTATGTCCCAGGAAAGACAAAGAAAGTCAGGATAGCCACAGGGGAGGTCACTTCCAAACCTGTAGCCATAGTGCCCCTAGAGAGGGAGGGTATCCTTGACTGGATTAGGGTGGTAGTCAGTGCTGACCTCCCCCTAGATTGTATCCTGGGCAATGACCTCCCAGAGGTGAGTCTGGTCACAGATGGGGTGGTCGCCCAGGGCGCCCCCCCAACCCAAAGTCCTGGGGAGTCAGTCCCTACAGTTAGGAGACAGGGGTCCCCAAGAAAAGGAAAGAAGAAAAGGAAGGGTAGGCCACTCTTAAAGAGAGTTCCAGGGAGCCAAAGGCCTTCTGCCCCAGTAAGGGGGGAGCCCAGAGTTGGCACTGGTGAGGCCTCACCTGACCCCAAGGAAGTCCTGAGTAGTCAGGCAGCTGTCCAGATGCAAGGTGTTGCCCCTGCACTGACAGAAGGGAGAGTGGAAGGAGGGTGTCTGCCACAGGAGGTGGTAGCCCCCCACTCTAGACAGCAAGAGGGGTGCCAGGACCCCAAAGTTGCCCCTAAAGCAGCTCAGCCACCTGTCAGTGGAGAGCTTAGGGTGTGGTTCTGGGTACTGACAGCTGTCAGTAGCCTCTGCTGGGTGCTAGCCTTCCTGGCAGCACTGTACTTGGCCTGGGAGGCAGACCCCAAAGCCAATAGCAAAGTAGGCCCCCTGACCCTATTGGTCATGCTGGGGTTGCTCAAGTGTTGGGTGACCTCTTTGGGTAAGCTAGGTGTTGCCCTAGCAAATTTTGGAGTAGGGGAGGTGGGCACCTCACTACCCAAGTTGGCAGAGAGAAAGGAGGAAGACCCCCCTAGAGGAAAGTTTCAGTTTGAGTTGGGTCCTTTTACTGTTGGGATAGCTTCACTACCCATAGGGAGTGACCCTGACAGGAGGATATAAGGCAGAGTAGGCCCTGCAAAGGGACAGCCAGTTTTCTTCACTGTCTTCCTCGCCTAACAAGCCAGGAAGACTCTCCCACGGTTGGGCTGAGTCTCCTGGGCATGTGGGCTGGGGGGGGTTGTGTGAGAAAACAGGGCTGATTGCAGAGGCCCCATAACTTTTTGCCCCCATTTTCCTCTTTTTGCTGGTGTTTTCCTGACTTTGATGGTGCCCTGGGTACTGCTAACCAGTCCCAGGGCCTGTGCTCTGTGTAAAATGGATATGCAAATTAGGCTAATTATAATTGGCTAAGTTAACCTACCTATAAGTCCCTAGTATATGGTAGGGCATGTACTTTTAGGGACCACAGCATAGGTGGTGCACACCTAGGTGCACTGCTGAGGTGCCCAGTGTCATTTTAAAAGCAAGCCTGCTTTGCTGGCTGCTTTTAAATTAAAGTTATATGCAAATTCGACTTTGGAATTAAAGGTACTTCCAAAGTCTTAAACTACCTTATTTTTACATATAAGTCACCCCTAAGGTGTGCCCTATGTGCCCCTAGGGCTGGGTGCCATGTAACTATAAGCAGGGACTTTATAAAAATAGATTTATAAGCCCTGGTGAGGTAAAAACAGCCAAATTCGTTTTTCCCTCATTGAAGTAAATGGCCTTCATAGGCTAGAATGGGCAGACTTTATTTTTAATTTTAAAGTCTCCTTAAATGTTACATACCAAGAATTTGGTATCAAATTAATTGTTGTAATAAATCCCACAACTTCCAGTTGTTGGATTTAATATAACTTGTTCAGGGAAAAAGTTTAGACTTTACCTAAAAAGTTGCCAATTTCAGCTCTGCATTGTTTTTGCTGCTGTGCTCTGATTGGCCAGCCTGCAGCAGCTTCTGCCAGGCTGCCTTGATGAGGTGTGAAGTGGCCTGGCTTCACACAAAGGAATGTGCTTGGGGGGGGAGAATCTCCCCTCAGCAGATGGTGAGGCAGGAAGGGGGAGGGCTGCCAAACTGGTCTTCAAAGGCAGAGAAGGACAATTGCAGCACCCAGCAACACCCCCACATCCTGCAACCCCAGACAATTAGGTGCCCCCTTGATTAGATTAGGAGAGGGCAGGAGAGGGGTGTGTTTATGATTTTTAGCCACACCAGTGGGTGGGCTCAGCCAGATGTAACCTCCAAAAATCAGATTCATCCATGTTGGATTTTTAGAGACTGTTGCCTTCTGGGATGGATTTTTGCCACACTTCCCAGAAAGTGGTCATCACAGGGGGACGACCCTGTCCCTGATTGGAGAACCAGGGCCCCCCTGCTTTTCACCCAGGAGCAAGGATAAAACTGGCAGACCTGCACCCACACCTCAGATCCCCACCATATTTCAAGAAGAAAGAACTTAAGGAGAAGAAGGACTGCCCTGCTGGACCCCTGGCCTGCACCTGGACCCTGCACTCAGAAGGACTGCACCAGCTGCACACTTGGGCTTCACCACAAGAAGGACTTTGCCTGGCTTCAACTGGTTCAAGGAGGGACTCCCTGTTTGCTACAGGTGAAAAATTGCTAAACCAGAGTCCCCTGCACCAACTCCTGAAAAAAGAGACCAGTTGACCACTGCCCAGTGGCCAAAAAGGAGTTTGCGCCAGGTGCATTCTGGGAGTTGAAGTCCGCACCCCCCAAGGACCATCACAGAACTTCTGGACCCTTGGGGTGAGCTGTGGACCCCAAAAGAACCTTAAAAGAACATCTGGGTGAAGCCCCAGAAGTTTGGAAAAGATTTGAGAATTTTTGGAAAAAAGCTCCAGAGAGGGACCGACCCGCCGCGGAAATTCTAGCCGGCTTGCCTCAACCGCAACCCGGCCTGACTTCGTGGTTCGTCCCGGTAAAGAAAAACATCCAAAAAAGAGACTAAGTCCGAACGTAAAAAGTTGACCGGGACCTCCCAGCCATCGTATCCGAGAAGGGCTCCATGGACGTCGGATCAAGATCCAGGTTTACCCCGGTCGAAGGATTTTCATCTCAAAAAAACTACTAAGTCCGAAGGTAAAAGTCTCCACCGAGGAAACCCACATCGCGTATCCGGACAAGGGCTCCAGGAGGTCGGATTCAACTGGCAGGTTCGTCCCGGTGAAGAAAAACTTCAAAATAAAGACTAAGTCAGAAGGTAACTTTTTAACCGAGGCCTCCCGCGACCTGTAGCCGAGCAGGGCTCCATCTCGGTCGGCCTGAAAGTTTGACTTTGCCCCGGTCGAGGTGCAACCAGATGACCCGATTGGCGCTTTTTGTTTCTAATCGCTAGAAAATTAATAATTCTTTAAAAATTCATATCTCCGGTTCCCCTGAACCGATTTTAATCGTTTTTGTGTCATTTTAAAGATAAAAATATAAACTATTATTGTAAATTGGTTTTGGATTTTTAAACTGTTTCCTGTGTTTTATTTAATTACTGTTTTGTGAAATTTGAATGCTTTACACTTTGTCTCCTAAGTTAAGCCTTGACGCTCGATGCCAAGCTACCAAGGGTTGAGCTGGGATTAATTTACTGAGACCTAACTGTACCTATGTGGAGGTTAGTGGCTTGTTGCTAGGTGTAGGTACCTACCTGCCCTACCAATAACCCATTTTCCAACAATTGGTAGTGACAGTAGGAAAATACCTCTCTTCTACCTTTTACACCTCCAGCACGGTAGCACAGGGGCAATAAAAGGTTTGGAGCAAGGGATTTATTTAAGATTTTGCAGGAGCTTTTGTAAAAATTACTGCATTTTTACAAAAGTCCCTCTTTTTTTATTTTTTTGCAAATCGCTAAATCACGAAATCGTGAAGGGTCAAACTAAGCATTGACGATTTAAAAATAAATAAATACTGACAACCCCCATAAAATACTTTTCACTTGTATACCTCAACTCAATACAGAGTGAAACACTTGAAAGGGGACTGGGCATAATACAATGTTAGCTGGTGTCGTTATTCACTTAGTTGGCAACCAATACTTGTCCATTAGCTGGATCGACATGGAGAATGAAACCTCACTTTTGATGGTTTTGCCAACAAAAAGCTGACAAGTAAACGGATGGATATCTTGAAACCTGGCAAACCTTTGCGAATGGGGTGCCACCTTGCCCCAGGCAGGCCCTTCTGGCTGGTACCGCCAGCCTTTCAAGACCTGGCAAAAACCATGGCTTCTCCTGCCTTCCAAGGGGGATTACGGGTACTGTTCAGCCCACAGAATCCCCAGACTCCTCCTGGATCTGATGCCTTCCTGCCTTGGGTAGGAAAGGTGACCCTGCCTGGTGCCTGCATCTCTGGCATAGGGGGACTGGGCCTTCCAAGCCAAAGCCATGGCCTCATCTGCCTCTTTTTGTGGATTACTGGAACTGTTCAGTCTGCAGAAACGCCAGACTTCTCCACCTCGGTCCAGCACCACCCTGCCCCGGGATCTGTCCTGTGGCCAGGCCTTCACGGGAGTCCTGCCTCGACTCCACACTCTGGATGCACATGAGTCCTCTCCAGTCAGCAGTGACCATGCCATGGGTGGTGACTGTCACCACAGTACATTAGTTAAGGGTGTCCCGGGTCGGTGCTTTCCTCCTTCCTGGTGCACAAGCCTGGGAAGTTAAGGGGTGGGGATTAAGCCCCCAGCCAACCATGGGCATGCCTGGGAAGTCATTTGTCTTTGACTATTAAGCCCCCACTAAGTGGCAGCTTGCAGAATTCAGGGGAACAAAGAAGTGTGTAAGGTGAGCCAACTGCTGTCATCTGGTCAGCCAGTCACTGACTTGTCACCTGATTGCCCAGCGAGGCAACCAGATGGCTTGGGATGATATGCCAATCAGAATGCACAGGTGTTAGCTGACAATGAGGCCACTGCTCAGGAGGCTCATTCATTGAGACACCCACTGGCTTCTTGCCTCCAGACTACACCTCTGGTGCCCACTCCACCATCTGATCTGTGGCTGACCTGTAAGGGATCGTACCTCCATCTCTGCACCCGACAGTGCAGGGCAGGAGGGGGAGCCCACCATGCTGAACTACATGTGATGGAGGCAGCCTCCAATGGGCCCACACCCAGTCCCTTACGCTAGCAGCAGAGAGACACCAGGGATGCAGAGGATCAATGTATGCATTGCTCCACTTTGTAACCACTTGCACCACATTATGTCTACTCCAGGCATAATGTATGTAAGGAGGGCGTTCCGGCTTTTAGAGGCCTGCAAAAATGGTGCAGTGAAATTTAAAAGATTTCATTGCACCATTTTGGGCTTCATTTTTAATGCCTGCTCAGAGCAAGCATTAAAATGACGGTTCCATAGTAACCTATGGGCCTCCTTTTATTTTGCTGCACTAACATCAACATTTTTTAGGCTAATGTAGGAAAGCACCACAGTAGCATCAAAAATGTTGATGTTATTGTGCTAATGACCGCCATGGTGTGCTGTATTATAAATAACATGCAACCATGGTGTTGTTAGGTGCCTGAAGGGAGGGGGTGCAAGAAAAGTGGCACATTGTAGCTGATGTGCCACTTCCTCTTAAATATGGGCCTTAGGGCCTGATTTAAGGAAAGTGGTGTGCATCCAATGCAGCACTCTTTTTTTGCACCTCTTGGCACCCCCCTACACCACTATGTGTGCGCCATATTTAATATACTATGGTGCAGGGTATGGGCAATATTGTTGACATTTTTGATGCTACTGATATACTGTGTAGGATTAGCACCCAAAATGTTGGTGTTATTCCTGCACAGTACACAGAGGCCCATTGAAAGCAATGATGTGCCCCCTTTTAATGTCTGCTCTGTGCAGCCGTTAAAAGTATCTGCAAAAAATGGCACTGTGGAATCTCTTAGATTCCACTGAGCCATTTATGCGGTCCCCCTAACGGGGAAACGACCCCCCTTGTATACATTATGCCTGGTGGAGGCATAATGTGGCACAAGAGGATGCAAAGTGGCGCAATGCAGACATTGCCCCACTTTGTAAATATGGCACGCAGATTTTGGCCTCGATGAGCCACGTTCGCTTTTAAAAATAATTACGCTAATGTGCTGCAAGGAGGCGCTAGGCTCTCTTAAATCTGGGCCTTAGTTTCTTGTCTTGAATAGTGTACATAGGCTCAGCACCATTTTCATTAGGTTTTTAATATTGATTGGCTGGTTTTGAATGGATGTCACTGGGATTTTCTATGATATAGAACACGGTTTCTTCCAATACGTCCATATCAGCTTCATGATGCTGTCGATTTTGGAATAGTTTTGCTCTTCTGATATTCTTTCATCCAAATCACAAAAGTCAAAAGGAGTTAATGTTAGACCTGGCATCCTTGGCGTGATCTACCCTGTCTTTTTGCCTCTGCTTCCCAGGTTTTGACTGTGTGCTGGACTCTGTTTTTGCTGTTTTTGGAACTCTGGGCACTTTACCACTGCTGACCAGTGCTAAGGTACAAGTGCTCCCTGTGTAAAATATATGTGTGATTGGTGTATCCATGATTGGCATATCTGATTTACTAGTAAGTCCCTAGTAAAGTGCACTAGAGGTGCCCAGGGCCTGTAAATGAAATGCTACTACTGGGCCTGCAGCACTGGTTGTGCCACCCACATGGGTAGCCCTGTAAACATGGCTCAGACCTGCCACTGCGGTGACTGTGTGTGCAGTTTTAAATTGTCAATTCGACCTGGCAAGTGTATCCATATGCCAGGCCCAAACCTTCCCTTTTTATACATCTAAGGCATCGTTCAGGTAGGCCCTAGGTAGCCCCATGGGCAGAGTGGAGTGTATGTTAACGGTGGGACATGAACTGATGTGTTTTATATGTCCTAACAGTGAAAGACTGCCAAATTTGATTTTCACTGTTGCAAGGCATCTCTCTTATTGGTTAACATGGGGGCTGCCTTTTAATAACCTTTAAGTTTAGTTTCCCTTTGAGAGCAGATAAAAATGTGGAGTTTGGTGTTTCTGAACTCATAATTTAAAAATACATTTTTAGGTAAAGTTGGTTTTTAAATTATCAGTTTGAAAATGTCACTTTTAGAAAGTGACATCTTAGCAGGTATTAAAAAATGGCAGGAAAATGATGCAAAGAAATCTCAGAGATTTCTTTGTGTGATTTTTGTTGCCCCCCTAGTGCCGGAACGCCCCCCTTGCAAACATTATGCCTGGCACAGGCATAAAGTGGCACAAGGGGTTACAAAGTGGCACAATGCAAGCATTGCGCTACTTTGTAAATATGGCGCCGTGCTTTTGGCCTTTTAATGCCACATTAGTCTAAAAACAATGACGCTAATGTGGCGTTAGAATGGCGCTAGGCCCACATAAATCTGTGCCACCGTATGGATGTGGGTGAGTTACAATAATTTGAAGGCAGTGCATAAATTATACATTTAATTTATAAGTGTACTTTTAGCACTTCTAATGTCTGTGTAGATTACGTTTGGTTGATATAGAAAGAAGAAAGTTTTCCTAATTATAGCTATTCCCTAACCTTTGTTTTTTTTTCATTGATTTTCTAAGGTTTTTACTTTTTAATTAAAATGCATTTCAAATTGTAGTGTTGAGTGACATTTATTAGTGTGTTGTTAATTGGAGTGTCATACAGTGGAATGGAGGACAGTATTATAAAGTGGAGTAGAGTGGGATAGTATAGAGTTGAGCAATGTCTCATGTAGTTGAGTGGTGTGGTGTGTCATACAGTGAGTGGAGAACATAGAGTGAAGTGGTGTGTTGTACATTCAAGTGGCATGTCGGATAGTAGAGGAGTGTGCCATAGAGTGGAGTACAGTGATATAGAGAGGAGTGGCACACAGTGGAGTACAGAGTTGTTCAGGGGAGTATTGTCCAGAGAAGTGCCATAGAGTACACTGGCATAGAGTGTGGTACAGTAGAGTAGTGCATCATATAGTGGAGTGGCATGTCATACAGTAGGAGTGGAGTGGCTTCTCATCTAGGGGCACATTTATACTTTTTTACTCAAGACAGCGCTAGCGCAGCTTTGCTTGAAAAAATATACCGCCGGCTAGCGCCATTCCAAGACACCGGCCAGGCATCATATTAATGGAATGATGGTAGCCGGTGGTAAGGCCTGGCTAGCATCATGAAAAAGGACGCTAGCTGGGTGGGGGGGACATAGGGGGAACAGGAGGTTGAGCATCAAAGGATGATGCTAGTATGGTCAGAGGCATACAAATGCCTCTAACCAGACTAGTGTCATTTTTTGATGTAAAACCCCCATGGACATGGTAAAGACAGGAGTCATGCCCACCACCCCAATGTCCCCTGGGCATGGCCATTGGGCCCAGTGCCATGTAGGGGGCCCAAGTTAGGCTCCCCATGTCACTTTTAAATAAAATAAAAAATACTTACCTGTACCTACCTTACTTACCTGGGATGGGGTCCCCCCATTCTGTGGTGTCCCTCTGGTGTGGGCAGGGGTGTCCTTGAGGCTAGGGAAGGAGACCTGTTGGCCCATCCAATGGTCTCTGACCATGGCAATAGGCCAACAGGTACCCTAATGCCTGCCCTGACCCAGGCTTTAAATAATGGCGCTAAGCAAGCTTAGCACCATTATTTAAGGTCCAGCGGATAAATATGGCCCTAAGGCCATTTCGTCATTTTTTGCACGGGAACGCCTACCTTGCATCTCATTGACGCAAGGTAGTTTCCCGCAAGCAAAAAATGACTTTAACTATAAAACTTTGACGCTAGATGGGTCTAGCGCCAAAGTATACATTTTGAGATATGTTTGTGCCGAATTTGCGTGAAAACAATGACGCAAATTTGGTGCAAAGCAAGTATAAATCAGGGCCCCAGTGTTATAACTAGCGTTATACAAAGTATTACAGTGGTATGCAGTGGATGGGCATAGAGTGGAGTATAGTCTGGTAGACTGGAGCTGATTACAGTGGAGTATGTTATGAACTAAACACAGTGATGGATTTTTTTTTTTTTTTTGCACTGGAGTGTGTTTTTCCTACCATTGCTGTGCTGGAAAGTGTGCTGGAAATATAAATATATATATAAATTTAAACAAAAATATAAAATTATATCTTTACTAAGTCTAAAATGTATAAAAATACTGAAACTAAAATGAATTACAAACATACAAATATAACCACGTTTGTTAGCAATTATAAAAAGGATGATTGTTAGTGAGGGTGGGTGATTTACATTTTTAAGTATATTTCAAAAATTAATATTTAGAAAATGAATATATTGACATATATTCCCTTTAACTGTAAATAAAATACAGATGTAATTTTAGGAAAATACCATGTTGTATGGTTTCATTTCAGTAGTCCTAGGTTGGGAATGTTTGTTTAAAATGATTTTACCTTTTTGTTCTAACTTTTTAATTTACATTGTTTATTCCTTTACAATATATTAAACTTCAATAAATGTCCCCACATTTCCATACAGGGAGATGTCAGTCCCAGCAGAGGAGAGTAATACAGACAAATTTTAGTTGCAAGAGTCTCCACCTCTTCATTTGATGGGTGGAGACTCCTATATCAATATCGAGGTGTACATCTTCACTCTATAATGATGACTAGCTAAACAGCAAAGAGTGACAACTAGATCAAGGATTAAATTTACACATGAGTAAATCTGCAAATGAAAACATCCCTTTGCACTTTTTTTTAATCAGACCCACAATGATGTAGGTAATCGCTACAGTAAACCCTTTTTAACTCATCTGCCTACCTTTCCTCAAATATGAAGATCCAGACCTTTTATATACTTATTGTTCCCTATTAGAAGTGTTGGTGATTTATCACCAGCATTTTTTCAATTCCAATATATCCAACAGTTTGAAAACAAAATACAATTTTAGCATGTAACTGAGAAGTGATCCAATACGGGCAAACTTGAAAAAGCTAAAACATTTCTGAAAGTGTCCAGTGTTTCCTGATACACAAGTATTTATCTAGTCATGTTTGTTCCTTCTACTTCAGAGTCAGAATGTAATACTAATATGGCAAATGAAGTCATAGGTAATATTTGGAAGAGTCAGCATGACACCCACTCTAATTTGTTCATTAGTTATTCAAACTAGTAATCAGCTCCTCTACTGTGTGTACTGTTTCAGTATTCAATGCTGAAGTTATAATCCGAAAAGATCAACAAGCACCATAATTGAGCAGTCAAACATGCATTGTATTCCAGTAGTTGGTCTGTATATAATTTTGTGTGTAGCACATCATACATGAATAGACCTCATAGCACTCAAATTTTTACCTGGTCTCAGGCAACCTTTCAGAGGTATAGGGTTGTAATGGTGTTGGATTTAATTATACCTGGGTGAGATGAGGTGCAGGATGTTGTGTAATGTAGTGACGTGACAGAAAGCATGTGCATGCAGTGCTGCAGATAGTATAAGAGTTAAAGATAAATGCATATTGATGTATCAATTTGTGAGTATTTTAGTGCATCTTTTGTTCACAATGATGGGAAGAACAATGTTCCAGACTTGTAGGTGATTGACAGTAGATTGAGTTTTCTTGTAGCCACATTTTTAATTCTTTTAAGTATTTAAAGAATACTAATGCAGCAGTAGCTTCTATTTTTGTGGAAACCCTATGTATGAGAAAATTTGTTTAAGACACGTCATCATATGAAACCTTTGTTTGGCCACTTGACTTGTAGGGATAGTTTAGAGTACATGATCATCACTACATTCCTCCTCAGATGAGTTTGGAGTTGGGGTTTCTAATTTCTGAGGCCAAATGCCCAATGAGTGTTGAATCATCTAGTTACTACATGTAGGAATCTCTGTTGTAAAAGTATGCACACATGTAATGTGCATGCATTAACATATTAACACCAGACCTTGGCTTTGACAATGATTGTTATTTTAAGGCTTCATGGTGACTCTAAACATGATTTTGTAATCAGCAATTAACACTGATTATTTGTCAGGAACAGAAAGAAACATCTCTGGAAAGTCACTACAGATACGTTTCAAGATCAGTATCCTAGAATTCAGCCCTTGTACAAAGTCGTAAGGGGTCTAGAATAGAACTGTGGAAAATGTGGGCTCGAAAAGTAGTGAAGGACAACATAAGGTTTGACTTCCAAGTTGAAGACAGAGCTTCCAGGGCAACAAGAACAGTACCAGTATCTAAGAGACGTATATATACAAAGCAGGTGTCTGACAACATACCTGGTTCTATCAGCATTTGTATTTGTACAGTTCGATCTCACAACTTTGCGTCCCCACACTTTGTTTTTTAATTCCATTTTGGTTCCTTCTCCCCTTATCACTTCTTCCTGCTATAAACCTTTCCTTGTAATCTGACTCAAGTAATTAAGTGCTTCCTTATGATTCCCTTCCTGTTACTCTCTTTGCTTTTTACTTGAATCTTGGTCCAGCTTCTTTAGGTGGAGGGAGGTGCGGATGACTTTTTGCCCATGGGGGCAGAAATGTGGAACATTAACAACTCTCCAGAAGGCTTTTGGGGTTATGGTGCTATCGAAGGAGGCTCACATGGAAACAGATTAAGGGACACTTATCCCCCAATGACCATGCATAGAGCACTGCACACATTTTCTTTTAATTGAGGATTTTTGAAGATACTAGTGTATGTATACTTGTGATTTAAATCGTAATGTACTTACCTTAGAAGTTAGCCTTGAGAATGTAAATGAGTAAGTCAATGGTGTAGAGACCCATTGACGAAACATGTGTTGGCTAGAAGACCTATGGGAACAGACTGAAGACAATTAAAACTTCACAAGAACAGTTACAAGACCTACAGTGTTATTTGTCCTTATTGAATGCCCAAAGGCATCAAATATTGTTGACTTTTGTTCTCTGAGAACTATTGTGGTGGCCCTTCCTCCATTCTTAAGCACCATAGAACTGATTCCCGTACCTATCTAATTTTATACTTGATTTTGGTTACCTTGTGAGTGTGCACCAGATATAATCCAGCCACCTCAGTTTTTGATTAGTTACATTTATTACTTACGGAGTGACAGGATTGTTACTATCTTTCCTTAGTCATATATTACAGCTCATACGTTTGTTTAGTAGAAGGAAGTCTAATTGCTTGTATTGTTTTGTTTTGTGCGCAAGATTGAGTTGGGTTTCTGTGAATATCTGGAGATGCTTTTGTTCCCATTGCAAACCAGTGGTCCCAGTGTCTCCCACGTCTTTCATTTTCTCCTGGTTCCTAATTGAGATATTACAATTCATTATCTCAGATGGAACAGGTGGAGGATTGGAATTATGGGCTAGAGTCTTTGGGTAAATTCAGCTCTCCTCACAAATCCAAACCTTAATAATGATCTGTGCATCGCAATAGAAATTTGCATTGACAGAGAACTGACTTGCATTTCAGCCCTAAGTCTTTTTGGTGAACATTTTGAAATCATCCTGCATAACTGAAATCTGTTGAAAAAAAAATATTTTTATTAATTACATTTAAGTTTTTATCAAATTAGGTATGCCAGTTGTATTAATTTAGGTGCTGAACTCCTAGAACAAGGCAGAACGTTTATGCTGCTACTAGACGGAACTCTATTTCTTCCATGTACCAGGCTTGTCATATTGTGAATGCTTATGCTTCAAAAGGACAGGCTAATTTGACCTAGAACTCTGGCATTCTTGCAAATGTTCATTATTTTCCATTTAAGGATGCTGCACAATGGGCAACTGTGTAATATGGTCTAATACTGCCATTAAGGGGATACCCAGCTATTTTTTTTATTACATTACAATAAATGAGTGTTTTATGGGACTTGGCTTAAAAAACAGCTTCTCCAAAGTACACCTAATAATGAGCACCAATTAGAATTACAATGTTTAGAATTTGTTCACCTCTCAGGAATAAATATTGGATAAAATAATGGACAATAGTGAGGGCCACTGGATTAATGCGGTTCCGTGGTTGCAGCATTTACCATGGAAATATGAAATTACAGTATTTGCCACATATATTGCATATTTCACATTCCTAGCTAAAATGAATAAGAATAATACTGCCAGAGATTGTGCAGAGTAACTCACATAATTTATTCATTGCTCCAGAACCCTAGTAGCCCCAACATAAGGAGAGCTCTGAAGAGTGGTTTTGGAGCTGTCATTATGATGACAAAATCTGTATTTTACAGGCAACCATGAAATATATTTCCCATTTTGTATTGTTCGCTGTGAAATATGGGTTTTTATACAACTACATTCTATGTAAAAAAAGCATGTGTGTGCAGGTGCATGTGTGTGTAAGAAATTGTATTATTTGTTGAAGGGGTTAGAACACTCCTCAAAGATTAATCACAACGTCTAAAGTTACTAAGTTAACCTGTGCTTACCCTCAGGCAGGCTGGCACCAAGCAGTCAGGCTTGACTTACAGCATTTATGCAGCACTGAAACAGTAATAAAGTCAAAACAAAAGAAAAACCCAAAACAAATTTAGAAAAATAGAGAATATTGTCATAAACAAATGACATTATAATGACAAAATTCCAATCATTAAAAGTGGAGATATGAATTTTTAAAGTTTGAATTAAAAAGAGTGCCAAAAAGCAGAAAGTGCCAGCTGTGTTTATCTGGTCATGCTAGATCCGTTCTAAGTCAAAATTTAAGGCAACTGCAATGTCTGTTAATCCAGTGGAAAGTTTACTTGGACATTTTTCCAAGTGGATGTGAATGAATCTTCTGCGTGCAAGCCAGATCTGCTGCAGTGCTGGATGATGATGGATTGCTGAGGAGCAGGGTACCAGTGTGGCCATCAACAAAATCTGTAAAGTTCCAAGCAGGTGAAGTCCAAAATCTGTGGCTAGGAAGGCATCAACCAGTTGCTTTTCAGCATCAGCCCTGCTGAAGCTTTCTATTTTCAGACTTATAAACTTTTCTGGAAGTCAGATCTCCTTCAGCAAGAAAAGCCAACAGGACAAACCAGCAAGTTTTATCCAACCAGCAATTTAACGTTGATGGCTCATCTCGACTGAGGTCCCAGTCTCCTTTAAGTTCTTTGAAGGAAAGGTTAGCAAACCCAAAACCCCAATTTATGCAGTTTGGGCAGGAGGAGCACACTGTAACAATAGTCGCGAGTACATGACCTGGGAAGCACCGCTAGGGGCTTAGGACTCACTCCAACAGAAGCGAGCAGCAGGGTCCAGGGCAGGACCATTTGGAACTGATCAGCTAGGCAGAGCATGAAAAGGACTCTGGAACCTTGTTTGGCCCTGTACTTAAAAGAAGAGGTCATCCAGCAGACCCTTGAAGTCACTTCTGGGGTCATTGTTTCAAGGCAAGCAAATCCAGTATTAATTTCAATAGTAAGAGCCTTCCAGGTTTTATAGATGTATTGACAGCTGGGCTTTAATTAAAAAATATAAGCATACTAATTGGCTGAGGAGCTTTTTAGGCTGGCCACAACATGAACAGAAACTATTGTGGCAGCCATTACAAGACTCAGGAACTTGATTCCCTATCCTGAAAAAGTTTTAAAAGAAAGACAAAAGAGGACAGGGTAGGATAACCTGAACCCTCAGCTCTGTTGTGTGGGGGTGTTACAGAAGGACCCTCCCCGGGCCCACAGCAAAAAAAACTTAGGATGGTCACCATGAACCTGCAGGACTTTCACAGATGTCCTGTCGGATTCCTGAGGGAATTACAATGGAGTCTTGCAGGAACCCCAGGGGACCGGGAAAATCAATTACAAAACAGAAAAATGGGATGGGTGTCCATAAGGTTTGTCTACCCAGAGAAACAGAGTGTAGGGCCTGGCAGCAGACCAGGCCTTATGCCCAATTCCACACCACACCTGGGCATAGGCTGTGCGCAGCAGGGGTTGGTCACCTGTGCAGGTAAAGGGAGCATGGCCTGGCCACAGGCCAGGTCCAGCACCCAATCCCACACCATGCATGGTCAAAGGCTGTATGCAGTAGGGTGTTGGTCACCCTCAAGGCAGTGGGTGCAGGCCCTGCACCCAACTCCATGCTGCATACCCCTGAAGGCCATGTGCTGTGGGAGGTTGCAGCTTCGACGGTTAAAAGGATGGTACAGTTAGGTATGGTAATACTTTCTTACTTTACATTAAACAAACTCAGAAATTAACTGAAAAAAACAAAGTTTAAAGAGACACTATAGTGAGGTGAAAATGTCATTTAAAATGTGACATTTTTAAAGCAGAAACATGTCATTTACTAGTTACACTTTACTGAGCCAACTAGAAAATGTGCCTCCACCATTCCTGACCTTTAAAAACTCCTTACTACCTTTATAAACAACCATCATACATGTTACTAACCTTAAAATTATGAATCCCTAAACTTAAAAAAAAATCACAGCTCCTTTTTATATTTAATAAAATGAAAATCATGAACACATTTTTACTTACATAAATATTCACAATCCAAAACTTACATTTATATAATAATTACTCAAATGTGAATATATTAATCTATTTTTAACACATTACTTATTATTTATTAATTTTTACATTGAACTACATAATACTAAATTATTTTACATAACACATTGATTTAAATTAAATTAACATTCATATTACAACTTCTATATGTGCCATAACCTTAACAATATATGGGCCTGATTCACAAAGGTAAGCTTAAGCTTTTGTGTAAGTTTACATTTGCTGTAGTAATTTTACTACTTTATAGTATTCACAAACTATGAGTATAAATTTACTAATAGTAAAATTACTAGTAGTAAAATTATGCTCAATTATACCAAAACAGTAGCAAACTTACTACAAAGTAAATGTTTACCTTTGTGAATCAGGCCGTGTGGGTCTGTGTTGTGGGTACACTAGCACATCCAAGAGCTCAATAACAGTAAGCTGATGTTGCTTCCAACATTCAGACTTATTTAGTTATATTAATGACATCCTTGAATCTCAAGTTTGCAGTAACCAATGCTTAATAAATGTCTTATTTACTATAACCAATGCTTGTTGATTATGCATATTGTATTCCACCTGCTCCAACTGTAACTGCCAAAATGTGCTCTTGACAATGTGATCATTATTGAACATGTGCCACAATCAGGAGGATATTTGATCATTTCCTTAACAAGCAACCAACTGCCTTCCCACCTGCTCCACCTATAACTGCCAAAATATGCTCTTCAGAATGTGATCTGTATTGAACATATGCCACAATCAGGAGGAAAATTGTTCATTTCCTTACCAAGCAACTACCAAAAGGCACATGTGCACATTTTATTATTTAAGGATGCTTGTGAGTCTGAGGCCTTGCTTGGCTTAGTACCTATTGCTCTGCTCACATGTTTCTAGTCAAGTTGAGTTCCTTGTTCTCCAGCCTACCCCCAGTCGAGTTCCAGTGCAAGTCAAGTTCCTCATTCTCCAGTCTGCCTCCAGTCGAGTTCCAGTGTTCCTCGTTCTCCAATCAGCTTCCAGTCGAGTTCCAGCATTTCTCGTCTTTTGGACAGCCTCCTGTCAAGTTCCGGTGATCCTCACCCTCCGGTCTGCTTTCTGCGGAGTCCTGGCTCTACTCTTCCATCTTCTGCTGACGATCCCGTATTTCCGGTAAAAAAGAGAAAATAAGAAAAGTGAAGAAAAAAACAGTTTGGGTTCTTCAGAAATTTTCAAGCAAGTAACTTAATTTCAAGGTAAAGAAAGATTTATCGCTTAAATGAAATAAAACAGAGCTCTGTGTTTTAAATAATTTATGACAATAAGAGCTAGCGTGATTTATCGTTCGTTTGGGAATTCAAGATATTGCTAAACAGACCTTATTAAGGAAAGATGTATTTCCTGTAACAAGTGCTTCCCTAAGAATTAGGAGATTGGAAATAGAGCAACTATGTCAGAATTATTATTGGCAAGAGATTATGCCAGAACACAAAGAAGCCTTTTGGCCAAGTTGATTGTTTTTGAGTTTGGATATTGCTTCAGAGACTCTGAAAGTATTATAAAAAAAGGAAGAGACTTGTTCAGCCTTGTAGAAATGTATACACAATGTCTCCACAATAACTGACATTGTACAATGTATAATAGTTTATGCAAGGTCAATGTATGAATGAAGTAATAACTTTGCAGCCCAGAATCCAAAAAAATCAAGAACCAGTATTTTGAGAAATCAGAGTTCCTGACACCCAACAGGACATGCAGTCCAGGGCCCAGCAGTCCGATTCTGCAGTCGACAAAGCAAAAACTGGTATTTTCTCTTTTTCTTTTCCCAAAACCTCCTTCTTCTTGAGGACGTGCCAGAGGACAATGTACTCTTCATCACGGTCACATTAGTCCTCACCGGGATTGGGGAATTGTCATTGCCTCACCGGAACGCCTGGAATTCAGGTGAGTTGCTCGAACAGAACAGTCTGATTCACATGCTCTTATTCACAAAGGTCAACAGACTTCTGTGTAAGTTTACACTTGCTGTAGCAACCTTTCTACTATTTTGGTATGCACAACCTAAAAGTTAATTCTTACAACTAGTCATTTTATTACTAATAAAATTTCACTCATAATTTTTGTATACCAAAATGTAGCAAAGCATGCATGGTGGGGGTTGGCTGCCTGAAGTTGTTGGGCACGAGGCCAAATATTGCACATGGCTGAAGGCAGCAAAGTTTTGGGGGTCCCGCAATGATGATAGGAGCCCAACCTCCTACTTTGCAGATTCCCATGGCTTGGGTGCAGCCCTACAACAAATGCCTTACATGACCCAATGTGGGGGAACTGGGCCTTTGGTTGCCTGAGGGGGTTAGGCATATAGTCAACTTCAAATATGATCAAAACAGCTGCAGAAATGCACTAGAAATGTAGTTAGCTATGGTAAGAGGATTTCAGTCGCCTCACAAATTCACTGAAAAAATAAGGGCTAAAGTGATGTTATAGTCATGTGTTAAAATGCGATAATAACCAATGTTTAAACACTGAAAAACTTATGAAAGCTGCCAATTACACTTTAGTGAACTAAGTGTAACCTACATCCTTATCATTCACTGCTTATGACTGATTTTGATGCCATATATTACATTTATTACATGTTAATGACATCATTGATGACATCTCAAATGACATCACTGATGACATCTCAAATGACATCACTGATGATATTTCAAATTACATTGTTCATAATACTGACAGTCATGTTACTTCAAAACCTTCACATCATTTTAAAAAGGTAAGTTGATAGCAAAGGGCTCATAGCGAGCTGCACCATAGCATTACTGTGTGCATATGTCTGGGTGCATAGAATGGAAATAGCGTAAGCCTCAGAGACAAGTTTGGTTGTGCATATTGATAGTTATGGTGTGCTCCATTTACAAATCAGTAAAGTTTGGGGTGCAAGTAGTATTCCATGTTGAACATGCTAAAAGCTGAGTCCACCTGATATGGGTCGCAGAACCATATTTTATAGTACATTGTGATTTAGAGCAAAAGCAAAATGCAAAAAAAATCTGTTAGAAAAGCCAAAGTTTCTGTTGACAATAAATTATCCACCAGTAGATGTCTTAGTACACTGCTATATTCAACTTCTGTGCAACAAGGGCATTTATAAGACACATGTTTATTTCCAAAATGTTGCATTCTGAAGAATTTGTGGCATTGCACATCATTAATTGGTGTGGTGTTAATCTAGCACAATTAATAAAGTCACTAATCTTTCACGTCCAGTCAAAGGTTTCAGTAATTTTAACTTGAGACCTTCCTGTGGCCCCTGTACTTGTTCCCTGCCACCATGAAAAGGCTAGTGGAGAACAAGGTTGTAATAAGCAAGGCTGAGTTCAGCACCACCCTGGCAGACTACAACCAAGACCATCAGCTTTCAGCCCGTTGGGAACATTGTTCCTGACAGGGACATCGTTCCCTTGGCGGGACTGCCTGCCGGGGTCGAAATGGGCAATGAGACTGCCCGGAGTGCAGCTGTCCAACCGTTAATGTGAGTGTGGCGGTCCTTTGACCGTCACATTCGTAATGAGGCTCTAAATGCAAAAGCCAAAGACAACTTTAATGAGGAGAGGAAGTAGAGATTTTAATTGTTAAAATTTTAAGTAGAAATGGAGTGAAAAAGCACATGGCACCCAAGATATCCTAAAGGAAGGAGCAAACCAGGACACAGGTGTGATTTCAGGCTGACTGCAATAGACCTCTGGTCAGATACACTAAGTAAATTACTCTCAGGGAAAGTCTGAAAGTCATAATGTTTAAAAACGTTTCCAAGGCCCATTTCAGAAAGTCCCCATGCAAAAAGGGGCTTTGCCATTTTTTAAGAAGATAAATTCTCCCTCAGCGGACTGCCTCTGAAATTGTCACTACTGCCGTGTAACTGAAGGCTGGATACCTAAAATGATTTCGTCTAGCTGGAGCTGGGGAGGTTTCTCACTGAAAATGCTCTTCCAATGCAGAATTGGACTTGGCTTTTTTTCAGAGGTGTTCAGATCCTTGAGCAGGACAAAGCTGTAATTCAATCCAATACAGTGGATCTGCCAGCCGGATAGTTTTTCTGCAGGGTCCTGCTGAAGCTCTGAGAGGAAAGTGTGAGAGGAAAATATTTTAAAAGTTTCCAACTTTGTTCTGGTGCTCAAACAACCACAGGTGTTCATTTCTAATGACCAAGGACCGCAGGGGAAGCACTTAGAGCCTCTCAGGATGTCAAGCAGAGATCAACAGCATGGTTAAGTAGAGGTCAAATTACTACAGCAGAACATTAGGTAAAAGGTCCCTTACTTCATTTATATCCCTGTAGCCATACAGGAGGTGGGCTAACTGACCCTTGTAGTTGTACTGTTTCCACTGTGTGTAACGGGGAGCAGGTTTAGCTCTCCAGGGTTTCTCTCAGGTCACAGACAACAGGTCCATACTGTTGTTTTAACATCCTGAAGGTCCGGCAATTCAGGTTGGTGCCTTGGGGTGACAGATTTATGTCTGGAACCAGCTAGCGGTGGGAGAGACTCCTGACCCCTCCAAAGCCAATGGGATTAAAGTTCTAGAGGGTAATCCTGAACACCTTTTCAGCAGGAACTGTTTATCTCACTGTAAGCAATCCCACAGTTCCCCTGACTCTCCGAACTCCATATAAAGTAACCATTTCTCCTTAGTGCAGAGCTTGTGTGCCAACTCAGAGTTGTGGGCAGGTCAATGAGAGCAATACCCTCTTCTGTGGTCACTAAAGACTGGTTCTGGGGGTAGCTTTCCTTCCACTGGGTTTGGCAGCAGCAGCCTTATTAGGGGAACATAGGCTAGGCCTTTCGAGGTGTCACCTAACATATGCTTGTGATAGGGCAAGTCTCTTTGTAGTTTATGGAGTTCCTTGGCCCACCCTAACTGGTCTTCCTGCAAGGAAAAAAAAACATCTCCCCAAACCCAGGCCATTATTTGTGCTCTGGGGGCAGTTTTTCGCAACCCTTTTGCTGTTCGATCAGGCCAAGTACATGCTGGGCAGTCGTTGAGGAGCTAATGCAAATTAGCCTCCAGAAGCTTCAAGCAGGTTAAAGGTAACTTTCTAAAAGTTATATTTCCCAAATGTTCAATAAAAGCTGACTTTACCATTAGAGTGGATTTTTATTAAAGATAAAAATATTAATTTGCAGTCTGTGGTTGGTACAAGACAAACATTATTGATTAAAGGATGAAATCTTTATTTTGACTTTTCCCATGTGCCAACTACAGTCTGACTAGTGAAAATGTTGTCTTGGGCCTAGTCACTGGGTGAACATGCCATTTCTAATGTCACACATGTTCCACTCTTAAATATTATGCACTATGACATGCAGGCAGCAAGAGGTGCTTGGGATTGACTTATTTATTATTTTAAATCAGGTTTTCCTACCTGTCAAAAGTTTGATTTTGACAAGTCTATACAGCAGGCCTCAAGACATCGGCCCTGTGCATACTGTGTCACTGGAACTAAGCTATACCTGGCTGATGAGCCCTAATTAGAGCAAAACTGATTCTGTGTTGCTTGTGTTCTGCTCCAGGAAGGACCTTGTATGGCAGCCCAGGCTGGTCAGTTCCTAGCTGGTTCCCAAATTCATTTTAAATTTAGCTCCTCATTCACCATTAGATCTCCAGACTCTACCAACGATTTGAGAACGTCAATGGTGGATTTACTCAGAAGAAGTCATGTGCAATTTCCTGTGTGAGAAGGGGAAATTCCCCGGGCTCAATGGTATACCATTCTCAAATGTTCTTCCTGAGAGTGGGGCCCTTCTTAATGATTTGTCACCACTGATATTGTCTTCTGTGGCAGCTGAAACTCAATAAATGGTCTTGAATAATGTAAACATTCTGTCTTGGAATGTGGCAGGTTTTAGGTCCAAACTTGGTGACCCTGATTAGGGTCTGTTCATTGACCAGTCTGATATATGCTTGCTACAAGAAACATGATCCTTAGAACCTGTCTTCACAGCAGGCTGTGTTAATTTCTTGTTCCAGCTAGCTACAATGGGAAAAGGTACCCATCTGGAGGCCTTTTACTTTGGATGTGCACATCTCTTAATGCTAAATTGTGTTCACTTGATGTTGCTTCCCCTGACATACAAGGTATAACCATCACAGGAATGGATAATCGTACATTTTATCTCTACAACATGTATAATCGCAGTTTGAGAGGGGGAGCTGAGTCACCTACATTGAAAGATTTTATGGCCTGTGGGGAGGGTTTTGATACACACAACACCCTTCTTGTTGCAGGTGACTTTAATACCACATTTGATATTGAACCCATTAAGGGGTAAACTGATGTAGCTTACCAACACCTCTCCCTCACACTTCTGCTCAGGCTAAGGGCATGTAATGATCGCACGATATCGGACAGGCAAGCACTTCTGACTTTTAATTATTTAGGGCAAGCCAATAGGATCAACTGTATATTAATAGCCCTCCAATTTTGCCAATTTTTAGTTGACATGGGGGTTGTCCCTAGAAATTATAGCGATCATAATGAGATGCATTGCACACTATCCAACCTCTTTAACCATCTGAAGGATGCCCCCCTTTCACTTTCCATCAGACTTTCCCCATCAAATACTAGGCGCAAACGCAAATGGACTAAAATTGAAATGGATTCAATAGAGGGCCATTATGGACAAAGCCTATTTAGATGCGCTTGGGCACTTAGATGCACTCTGGTCACAGAAGGATAGAAACTTTGTAATCCTATCTATTCATGTGAATCTGTAGAATACTGTTGTCCAATGTTTCTGGGGGAAGCTGTATAGGGATCAAGGCCTCTTAAAGCTGGCAGTTCATGGTACAATAAGGATTGCAGGCCGGGCAAAAATTTGCAATGCCATGCTATTGAAAGTGGCAACATAAATGACATCAGACAAAAGAAGACATTTTATAAACTGTTCCAGACAACAGCGTGAAGTACCAGGGAAACCCAAATCTGGGAAGACTTATTTGATCCAGCCAGTACTAGAGATGTTAAGAGGTTTTGGGGGATTCTAGCTAACAAGGGAGAGAGTGGGATGTCTCATTTAGGAAGTACCATCAATATGGACACCTGGTCTGAGCATTTTCTGAACCTCTATGGTCCTCTGCCAGGATCCAAGGAGATGCCAAGCGTCTCATTTTCTACTAAGGGTAGTGCTTCTTTTTCTCTCTTATTATTTGATATAAAAGAAGCTAAGGATGCAATTAGAAGCTGTTGGACCTGGCCCTTTTTGCAGGGTCATCCCCAAATGTTTTGCCTCCTTCCTCCTATTTGTTCTGACCTGTTTTTGTTGGCTTTAGGGCTCTGGGAAATTTACCACTACTAACCAGTGCTAAGGTGCTTATGCTCTCTGTGTAAACTGTATTGGTGATTGATTTATCCCTGATTGGCATATTTGATTTACCAGTAAGTCCCTAGCAAAGTGTACTAGAGGTGCCCAGGACCTGTAAATCAACTGCTACTAGTGGGCCTGAAGCACTGATTGTGCCACCTGCATGAGTAGTAAATATGGCTAAGACCTGCCACTGCAGTGTCTTGTGTGTGCAGTGTTAACTGCCAGTTCGACCTGGCAACTATACCCACTTGCCAGGCCCACACCTTCCCTTTTTCTACATGTAAGGCACCCCTAAGGTAGGCCCTATGTAGCCCCATGGGCAGGGTGCAATGTATGTTAAAGGTAGGACATGTACTTATGTTTTTTACATGCCATGACAGTGAAATATTGCCATATTTGTTTTTAACTGTTGCAAGGCCTGCCTCTCTCATAGCGTAACATGGGGGCTGCCTTTAAATATCTTAAGTGCAGTTTCCCTTTGTGAGAAGATGGAGATATGGAGTTTGTGGTCTCTGAACTCACAATTTAAAAATACATATTTTGGTAAAGTTGGTTTTTAGATTGTCAGTTTGAAAATGCCACTTTTAGAAAGTGGACATTTTCTTGCTTTAACCATTCTGCGACTCTGCCTGCTTGTGTATTCCCTGTCTGGGTTAGACTGACATTTGGACTGTTTGTGAATCTCCACTAGACAATGACACAAAGGGAGCTGGGACTGGGCTAGAGTGGAGGGAGGAGCTGACACTTACACCTGAATCATCTTTGCCTGCCCTCACACAATTCAGTCTCCGATCCCCTTGTGTGTGTCTGGGGCCAGACTTGGGCAAGGCAGGATCTTGTGAACAACAGAGACTTTCCTTTGAAGTTTGCCCACTTCAAAGGCAGAAAGGGGTATGAGTAGTTGACCCAAAACCCCAGACTTTTAGATTACTTCTGGACTCAAGAGGAACCTCTGCCAGGGAGAAGAGTTGAAGAGCTGAAGGAGGAGTACTGCCCCTTTGTCTGTGCCTGTGTTTGCTGGGTTGGCCTGCAGTTGCTGCTTCTGCCTGAAAGAGGACAAAGATTGGACTTTGTGCTATATTCCTGCTTGTGAAGTGTCTCCAAGGGCTTGGACTGAGCTTGCCTCCTGTTTTGAAGTCTCAGGACCATCAAAGACTTCCTCTGCCAGCCATTGGACTCTCTGCCTAGACTCCTACCCTGCCCAGTGGTGCCCTATCAAGTCCATGGGCCCTTGAAAGGTGAAACTGGTGGAACCAAGGTGGAAATCCATGCACAGGAGCCGTGCGGGGAAAGATTTGACGCTCCACCCGCAACGCGGCTGTAAAAACAATGCACCACCTGCATCGCAGCTGAGAAATTGTCACACCACCTGCATCCTGGGAAATCGATGCATCACCTGCATCACGGCCAGAGAAATGACACAATACTGGCTTGCAGCTGCTGAAATCGACGCAAGCCCCATGCAGCGCAGTTCCTCATTGCTGTGTGGCCGGATTTCGCACACATCATTGCTGGGCATCAAAATACATGTGAACCTGACCGAACCCAATATGCCAGTCTGGAAATTGATGCATCGATCTCTTGTGGGAGAGAGAAACAATGCATCGCCTACCCGACTGGAGAAAAAATTACGCATGGCCTCACTTGCGAGTAAGGAATCAACGCATCGCTGACTTTTCGGACATACACTCGCCCGTGCAGCTTTATTTTTGATGCAAACCAGGTACGTTGTGTAATATCAATGCATCCATTGTTTTCTATGTAATAAGACTCTTTTTAATTAAAAAATTGATATCTTTACTTATATATGTTGGATTTTTGTTGTGATGGTCTTGTTGGGTTTAGACATATATTGGCTCTTTTTTAAACTAGTGTGGTGTCCATTTTGTAGAGGTTTTCACTGTATTACTGTATGTGTTGGTACAAATACTTTACACATTGCCTTGGAGATAAGCTTAACTGCTTGTGCCAAGCTACCAATGGGGTGAACAGGGGTTATCGTAAGTGTGTATCCCTGTTGCCCTGGCTAGAGTGAGGGTCCCTGCTTGAACAGAGTTCAAACAGACTACCAACCAGAGACCCCATTTCTATCAGCAGCATTGCCCTCCATAAAGCTGCTGGATCTGATGGGATCCTGGGGAACTTATTTGGTGCTGACTTTGAAGAGTGAGCCAACTATATTAATAAGCTGTCAAATACAATTCTGTAGGGTTCAGAAATTCCTTCTAGTTGGGGAGCAGCAGAGATAGCCTTCATCTACAAGAAGGGTTCTAGGGACTCTCCTCTTAATTATAGACCAATTAGCCTTATTGATGTGACACAGAAGGATTTTTGCAGGCAGCTCCTGGGCAGACTTGACCTCTGGATAGAAGAACACAATGCCCTACCCAATTTTCAAGCTGGGTTCAGAAGAGATGTGAATAGCATTGACGAAGTCTTTAGATTTCTTACCATTTACTGGAAAACAGTCATCCTGCAGAGGTCACATGTCTACTTGGTGTTTGTGGACTTGAAGTCTGCATTTGATATGGTGCCTCATCAAAAAAATAAGTGAGACCCTGAATATTGACAAGGTTCCTCACGATAAGTTGAACATTATTGTGCATTTGCACCAAATACCTATGCCGAGGTTCGGTGGGGGCCCTAGGGATAGTTAATAGAATGTATTAGGTTCCGCAAAGATGTCTGGCAGGTATCTGTACTTGCCCCTACTTTGTTTGCCCTATACCTCAACGTGGTGATTGTTTATCTTGATGATTGAAGCAACAACACACCTAGGGTGGCAGGCACAAAAGTTACTCTGCTTTTGTTCACAGATGATACTTTATTGATTTCTAAGATGCCAGCTGGCCCGCAAGCCTTGGTTGACTGGTTCGCCATTTTTGTGCTGACTGTGGGCTGATAATCAACCATGCAAAAACAAAGATTTATGGCTATCAACCCCCACAGGTCATTCAGGGACTCCATCAATTTCAATGGAATCAGTCTCGACATGGTCACCTACTTTGATTATCTCGGAATAAGATTTACCCAGTCTATGCAATGACTCCCTCAAGTCAAGAAAAGCAGTTTAAAGTTATCCCACCATGCATCTGGCCTTTTGAGACTGTTTCACACCTCAAAAATTAGACCTATTTTACCAGCTCTTAAGGTCTCCGGGGCCAAGGCTAAGGGCACTGCCCTATATGGGGCTGAACTATGGGGTATATCTGGCCTGGCATTGCTAGGAATAGCAGAGAATAATTTCCTAAAGTTCTTGCTGTGCCTTCAGAAAAGTACACCCCTGCTTCCTTTAAGGTGGGACATAATTATTCATTCCATTACTTTTAGGGCTCAGCTACGTCCTCTATTGTTTTGGCGTAGGCTTAAGTACACTTCTGCCTTTGCCCCATATTATAGCACATTTAAGGGCATAGTAGAAGCAGATAAAACCCATAGAAAAAAGTGGGTATGCTATGTCAAGGGAATGTTGATCCAACTGGGATTAGGGCCTATTGAAGCAAATGTGAGGGTTGCCCTCCCCTTTCTAAGCAGGCTGTAAAGAACGCCTATTGTGATTATGGGTGGGGTCATGAAGTGAGCAATAGGTCTTATAGGTCATTCATTACTCAATTCTTATACTTCAAACTATTTTGTCAGTTTGAATGTTTCTTAGATTTTATCCTACTTCACACTGCCCTGGTATTTTAAGAATCGCTACAGCCCTTTACTGCTCCTGTCTTTTTGCTCAAAATGGAAATTCAAAACTATCAAGAGCATTACCTGTCCAGTGTGCTGCTGCTCTGAGGAGATCTTGTCCCATTTCTTTTTTTTCTGCCCAGGGTATGCCAGACCGAGAAAGGGTTGGCTCTTCCCAATCTGTAGATGGCTTTGGGTCAGGCAGTGTGCAACTGCACTTAGGGTGCTGCATGTTGACACTAACGTTTCTATTGCTTTTACTGTTGCCAAATATCTGCGCTGGAGCTGGGCCATAAGACCCAGAGCTCTGGGGCAGAAGCACCCTCATGAATAGTTGGGGACCGAAAACTGATTTACATAAGACTCTTGCGAACTTTGTATAACTGTGATCCTTGCTTGATGCACCCTTCACCCTAATTTTTAATTACTGTATTTTTAAAAAAAAATGTTCGCTATTGAGATTAAAACAATGCTTTGCAGATGTTGCATACTTTTATGTTATTAATTTTACTGGTCTGATTTTTTAGATTTAACTTTCCTCTGTGTGTTTTCTATGCACTTTTATGGTTTGTACAAAAGGTATAAAATACTTTTTGACTTTAGTTCCAATTGGAGCAGGGTCAATACTGATTTACATATGACTGGGTCCAAACTAAGGTGGTTTGGTCTGCAACATATTCATGAACTGGGAAGTGGCCCTGAAGAATCATCAGTTGATGAGATTGATTCAAGCATTAAATCCATCACTTTGTGTACACTTTTTTGTACATGTTAGGGCAGACTGTACGGCTGCCACTGTTTATGACAGTGAAGAGTTTATGTGCCTGTGAAAACAATAAGGACATCAAATAGAGCTGTTGGATTGATGATTTCACAAACAGTCCAGCCGAATTGGCTGGACAAGTCCTCCATGAACCGGAACACAAGCAACCTACTAAGCAAACGATTGGGTTGGGTGCACATTGTGTCTACTGACTAAAGGATTTACTCCATTATTTCAAATGTATGATTTTAACAGGTATGGTGCAGAGTTTTGACAAAATATTAAGGGGCATATTTATACCCTGTTTGCCCCAGATTTGTGTAATTTCTTTTGATGCAAATCCGGCGCAAACTTAACTCCATATTTATATTTTGACGCTAGACATATCTAGCTCCAAAATATTGGAGTTAAAGTCATTTTGTGCCTGCGGAAAACGACCTTGCGTCAATGAAATGCAAAGTAGGCGTTCCCAGGCAAAACATGACTCAAAGGCCCTAGCGCCTTAATTATTCCCCCATGCAGAAATCACACACGGGAGGAGGAGGGCCTTAAATAATGGCGCCAAGCCTGCTTAGCACCATTATATACCACCTGGGTCAGGGCAGGAGTTAGGGAACCTGTGGGCCTTTTTCCATGGTCAGAGACCATGAAAACAGCCCACAGGTTCCCTTCCCTGCCCCCAGAACCCCCCCCCCAACCCACACCTGGAGGACACCTAAGGATGGGGGAGACCCATCCCAGGTAAGTCCAGGTAAGTATATATATATTTTTTTTCCAAAATGTCGTAGGGGGCCTAACTTGGGCCCCCCTACGTGGCACTGTGCCTAATGGCCATGCCCAGGGGACTTAAGTCCCCTGGGTATGGCCATTGGGCTGGGAGGCATGACTTCTGTCTTTACTTAGACAAGAGTCATGTCCATGGGGGTTGTGTGTGGAAATAATGACGCTAATCAGGTTAGAGTCATTTGTTTGACTCTAACCTCAGTAGCGCCATTCTTTCATGCACAACCTCCAGTTTCCCCTACGCCTCCCCCACCCGGTTAGCGTCAATAAGTTTGACGCTAACTGGGCCCTACCGCCGGCTAGCGTCATAGCTTAAATATGACTCCCAGCTGGCATCCACGAGTGGTGCTAGATGGCGGTATACTAACACAGGTTTGCATCAAAAAGTATAAATCAGGGCCTAATTTCTAGTTTTCTGCTGATTATGTGGGTGTAAAGTTAAAGATTGTATTCATCATGGTGGCTAGTGAACTTTGAAATTGTTAGACATAAGCCCATTGCCCAGTTTGCACCATGTGTGCAAGTAAGGGGATTGAGAGAGGAGTGAACTCTAAGGTTTTTCATAACGGAGAACATTGCGCATTTGTTTGCACAATTTACCTCTGGCTGTTACTATTTTAGAGGTGATATGACAACAAATTAATGGGGAGAGTACAAGCAATAGTCAGGGTTGCCTCTAACAGCCCATGCATGAAAGAGCCAGTCTGGGTATAAGTTTGGAATGTGAGCTGTACAACAAAAAACATGTAAAAAATAAAGCGCCTTCAAAATTCAAAAATGTGTATTTCTTTAGCATGCGGAAGAATGACACTTCAGTATACTAGATTATATTACTGTATTGCGAGGTACTAGTTTTTAAACAACAAATTAAAAATATTAATTCCTTCCTCTGCCCTTAAAACAATGCTAGGAGGTATGTCATCTTCATATGCTGCAAATGAGTGGCTTAGATTCTTTTTATAGATTGAACAACATTATAGCTTATTAAATCAAGCAGGAGAGGTTTGTGTGCTTCCTTGACTCACCGTATTTGAAGGTTCTCTCACGCAGAAATGGATGGCGGCTTTGACTGCTACCTTGGGTCGTACGTGTCATTGCAGTAGAAGCCCTAATGCACAAATAACTCCAGAAACAGAAATAATTTAATTATTTGTCTGAGCTCTCTTTCATGTAGGTGAAGCGGCACCAGACATTCCCGTTCTTTGACTAAGAGCACGTAAAAGCTACACTTGTAAGATTAATTTTGCTAATGCAGTGTACACCGGCCTAATTGAAAAGAGAACCATTTTACATTTATCATTAATTTGAACATGTGGAAAGAGAAGTGGGAAACAGAGGGCACAGAAGCATACAACATAGACAGCAATCCACCACACCTTGCAAAGGCTTTGCCCCGGGGTTAAAATAGTTAAATGTGGCAAAACTTTAACTGTGAGTGCAGCATTTTATTTTCTATAGGGCCCCGTGGAGAGTTGGACGTAGTGTGGGGGCACTTCAGGATAGGACCAGGCGGGTGGCACTGCGGCGGCAACTCTGTGGGGCGTGTTTTTTTGCTCTGGAGACAAGTCAGGTGGCCCGGTGTGGGAGACAGGCCTGTTGATGGTGGGATGGTGCAGGACAAAGGGATGGCCAGCCGTCACACTTCTACTGACTGGACGGCTGTGGATATTAAGGCACGAATACAAGAAAAAAGGCAACTGGTGGAGGAGACAGAACGCAGGTGGGATAAGTTGTGTAAAGAAAGAGGCGAGTCTGAGGGCAAGTCTAGGAAGGCGAAGAGGAAAGCAGTGGGGACTAGGGGGTGCCCAGATGAGGGGTACAGGCCAGAGAGGGGCAGTTGGGAATGGATACCGCAGGAGGAGCAGGGGGCAGTGCAGGAGGCTTGTGCGGCTGGCGGGTCTGGCAGCGTGATGGCAGCGCCTGGAGCACAAGGCCAGTAGCTGCAAAGAGAGTCAATGCCGACGGGCAGAAAGGTGCCAGAGCCAACGGTGCGCAATACGGCCCCTGGACATTGGTCGGAAGCATTAGAGGGGTCCTCGGTGGCCTTCTCTACACTGTGGGAGCGTAGGAAGGACCCAGATTGGGAGATGAATTCTGCATGGGGGATGTAATTGGCGTAGATGAGGGAATGGGAATGGATGAAGAAGTGGTGCTTGAGCTGGACTATGATGATGAGCTGGATTATTGGGAAGAAGGCGAGATTCAGGAGAAAGAGGTGAGCGGGGTACAAGGGCAGGGGCGCAGGAGCGGCGCAACCCCCTCTTCTGCTTCTGTTTTACAGGTGCCTATGTCTGTGCAAGGACACACGGTCTCCCGCAAGGAAGGCGGCAGGCTCAAGGTAGTGATGGACGTTGGAGAGACGGCTCGGGCTGCAAGGTAAGGGAGAATGGTGGGCACCATGGGAGGTCAAGAAGGGAATAGGGTACACGGCTCAATACAAATCTGTAGGAGTGGGGGAGGATTCCGTACACCTTCAGTTAGAGGCAGGAGATGGGGCTGCAGGTGGGGCGGACAAGGGGATGACGGTAAAGGACGGGAATGAGAATAAAGGAGAAGATGGGAATAAAGAGGATGAGGAGAAAGGGGTGGCTAGGAACAGGAAGAGACTACCTTACATGGGTCTTGTGATGCCTTTAGAGTCCCATGTGGCAGAGAAGACAAAGGTGAGGATTTGGAAGCAAGAATATATGGATGTGTTCAAACTCCTGCATAGGGATATACCGGCTAAGGAGGGTTCCAAGGAAGAGGAATAGGAGTTGGCGCGGAGGCAGCGAATTCCAATAACCATGGACAATTGGACTTCAGCTTTCCTCATTTATGCCAGTATATATTGTGAGAGGTACCTTGACCGGGCCATTGCCATGTTCAAGTACATGGACATAATTTGGAAAGCCCAATTGCATTTTGGGTATTTTGCTTGGCTGAATTATGATGATAGGATTTGGGTCAGGGTTAGCATCAACCCGGAGAAACCATGGGGAGATGTGGACTCTGAGTTATGGATGCAGTGGATAGCATCATCGCCTTCTGCTGCAGCCACACATACAGCAAGTGGTCTCCCAGTAGTGTATAAGCCTTTTCAGCAGTGTCCCGCTCAGGGAGGGGTGGGTGTGCCTCAGAGGGCACAGGGATCGACATCAGGAGCCTGTTGGAATTTCAACAAAGGGGTTCTGCTCTAGGCACCCTTGTAAGTTTAGACACGAGTGTTCCAAATATGAGGGCAAGCATCCGGTTATGCAATGTTTCTCACTCACCAGTCCTGCCAAACAGTGGAGAGCAGGTAGGGGTAGAGGGGGTCAGGGTGCACTTGCGCCAAAGGGTACCTACTCCAATTAGATTGGAGGCATTAGTGCATTGGTTGCATACCCAGACACGGACACAGCACTCAAATTGGAGTGGGGATTCAGAGAGGGTTTTCAAGTGGGTTATCAGGGTCCACGGAAGAGGAGATGGGCCGAGAACTTGCAGTCAGCAAAAACTATGCCAGAGGTAGTGGGGGAGAAACTGCATAAGGAAATGGTGGAAGGAAGGATTGTGGGCCCCTTTTACGGGTGTCCACTGGAAGACTTGATGCTCTCACCATTGGGAGTGGTACCGAAAAAGAGGAGAGGGGACTTTAGGTTGATACACCATTTGTCTTGGCCTGAAGGGGCATCGTTGAATGATTTCTTTGCACCAGAAACAACCAGGGTGGTATACGCCACATAGGATGATGCCATACGAATCATTCAGAGGTGTGGGAAGCACGTGGAGATGGCAAAATGTGACATCAACCCGATTCACCCGGAAGATTTCTCTTTGCTAGGTATGCAGCTGGTGGGGGGGGGGCAATATATGTGGATAGAGTCCTGCCCATGGGGTGTGCAATCTCATGTGCTCTGTTTGAAGCTTTTAGTACATTCTTGCACTGGGTTTTTGTGCAGTTGAGTGGACATCGGATGGTGTCGCACTACCTGGATGATTTTCTCTTTGTAGGGACAGTGCAGTCAGGCTCGTGTGGCAGGGCGCTAAGGCTTTTTGAACAGATGATACAGGATTTCGGAGTGCCTCTGGCGCTGGAAAAAACAGAAGGCCTCAGTTGTGTTCTGACCTTTTTGGGGATTGAAATGGACACAAGGGCTTTCATAGCTCGCTTACCGGCGGAGAAGGTGGGGGAGATTCTGTCTTTCTTGAGGGAGGTCAGGGTGAGGCACAAAATTGAACTATGGGTGGCTCAACAACTACTGGGATTCTTAAATTTTGCATTTCAGGTGGTTCGGGGGGCAGGACTTATTGTAGGTGCATGGGCCTAGCCATGTCGGGGGCATCGATCCCGCATCACAGGAGAAGGTTGACGGTAGGATTGCGGAAAGACATAAGGATATGGGAACTTTTCTTGACGCAGTTTAACATGCTCTCAATAGCTTTTCGAGAGGAGGACACTGTGTGGCAGGTGCAATTTCTTTCTGATGCGGCTGGCGCAGCTGGCTTTGGTTTGTTCTGGGATGAGCGTAAGTGTGCAGAGACATGACCTGCGCAATAGCTGAGCCAAGAGAAGAGCATTGCTTTCCTGGAATTTTTCCCTCTTTTGGTGGCACTGGCGGTATGGGGAGGTGAACTGGCAAACAGGACAGTGATTTTTCATGTGGATAATTTGACTGTGGTGTAGTTGGTTAACAACCAGAAAGAAAGGGATGTGAGAGTACTGAAGTTGCTCAGGAGTTTTATGTTGCATAGTTTGACTCTGAACATAATATTTAAGGCTGCACACATTCCTGGGGTAAATAACTCCATTGCAGATTGCCTATCTCGTTTGCAGTGGCAGCGTTTCCGACAGTTGGCACCTGGCGCGGACGAATTCAAGACAGCGGTCCCGGCGGACATTTGGGAGAGGAGGGCCTGATGGTAATGAGGCTGGTGGAGAGGTCGCTAGCAGAATCCACCCTTAGGAGTTATCGCCTGGCATGGTTGGAGTTTCAGGACTTTGAAGCGTACAGGGGGCATTTTTGGAGTCAGGAGTGGGCAGTACTGGAGACGCAAGTGATGTGTTTTGTTCTGTTTTTGATTCAGAAAGGTTTATCACCCACCACGATTGGGGGCAAGTTGGTGGGGGTGTCTTTTTATGGGAAGTTGTTTTTTGGATGGGACCTGGCAAAGAATGATATTCTGGGAAAAATGCTGAAGGGTTGGGGGAGGGTTCGCTCTAGTTCAGATTTGGTTTGGGAAGCCATTACATTTGAGTTGTTGTTGGAAATCTTGCACGTTTTGCCAGTGTGTTGTTTTATTGCGAATGAGGTTGGGTTATTCCAGCTATGCATGATATGGATGTTTTTTGGGGCTTTTCGAGTGACCGAAATGTTGGGGGTGGGCACAGCGTATGGAGTGAAGAGTGTTGAGGTGCAGCGCCAAGGTGGCAGATTGGGGATATGGCTGGCTCAAAAATGGACCAGTTGGGTAAGGGTAAGTGGGTTTGGTTGAAGAAAAGGGGAGAGGTGGAAGCATGCCCGGTACGAGAATGGGACAAATTTACAGCATGCAGTGAAAGTTGGGGTGAATGGGTTTTTCAGTGGAAAAATGGCAGTAAGGTTACAGCTTTTCAGTTGTTGTCTGTTTTGAGGATGGCCCTGAGGCGACTGGGAAGACAGGTGTGTAATTTTGGTACACACTCCTTTAGAATAGGGGCAGCAACAGAGGCAGCGAGGTTGTGGTGGGAATGGGATAGGATCAGGTGCATTGGATGATGGCGCTCGAAGTGCTGTGAAAGATATGTCCGAACCTAGCTTCAGTTGAGGGGAAAGCGTGAGGTGTTTAGGCCCGGGCGATAAAGAGGCGGACTGGGCTTTGTGGAGTGAGGTGCTGATTTTTGTTTCTCGTTTCAGGTTGGGTAAGTGCCCCAGAAAAGACTAAGGTGGTCATTCTGACCCTGGCGGTCTTTGACCGCCAGGGCGGAGAACCGCAGGAGCACCGTCGACAGGCCGGCGGTGCTCCAATGGGGATTCCGACCGCGGCGGTAAAGCCGCGGTCGGACCGGCACCACTGGCGGGGTCCCGCCAGTGTACCGCGGCCCCATTGAATCCTCCGCGGCGGCGCAGCTTGCTGCACCGCCGCGGGGATTCCGACCCCCCCTACCGCCATCCAGATCCCGGCGGTCGGACCGCCGAGATCCGGATGGCGGTAGGGGGGGTCGCGGGGCCCCTGGGGGCCCCTGCAGTGCCCATGCCACTGGCATGGGCATTGCAGGGGCCCCCGTAAGAGGGCCCCTACATGTATTTCACTGTCTGCTGCGCAGACAGTGAAATACGCGACGGGTGCAACTGCACCCGTCGCACAGCTTCCACTCCGCCGGCTCGATTCCGAGCCGGCTTCCTCGTGGAAGCCTCTTTCCCGCTGGGCTGGCTGGCGGTCTGAAGGCGACCGCCCGCCAGCCCAGCGGGAAAGTCAGAATTACCGCCGCGGTCTTTCGACCGCGGAACGGTAACCTGACGGCGGGACTTTGGCGGGCGGCCTCCGCCGCCCGCCAAGGTCAGAATGAGGGCCTAAGTCAATCACATGGCTGGTTGGACATTCTTTCATGCATTGGGCGGCCAACTACGCAGAAAAATAGATCTACGGACGATCTTTGGGACTACCGAGTAGCCAGCATGAAGTGCTGTGGTGGCGAAAGAGCGGCATGAGGTGGGGCAATTTGCTTCCGTTTATCAATTCAATTTTGCAGACTCCGGATGTGCTGGTAATACACCTTGGGGAAAATGACTTGGTCCGCCTTTCAGGGCTTACCCTACTGCAACACATGCATTGAGATCTGGCCCTGATGAGGGCCAACATGCATGGGACATGCCTGGTGTGGACAGAATTTGAGCCACAAAGGAAGTGGCGTGGGGCACAAAAACATGGGGCAATCGAGAGGGCCCGGAGAAAAATAAACAGGGCTATGCAGCTTTTTTGCGGGGCCCATGACATTAAGAATCTGACGCATGAGGGTCTAAAGGAGGAGGAGCAGGTGCTCTTCAGGGGTGACTGTGTGCATCTCTCGGACATGGGAAATGTACACTACCTGATGGAGTTGCGTTTTTTGCTAATAAATCTTTGGGGTGAGAGTTTATGGAGGGGGAGCATGGATGGTTAGGCATGAGTTGCAGTGGGTTTGCTGGTGGGGAGGCAAAACTCCAAGTGGGTTTTGCTGAATGGCTGTGGATAAGGAAGGGTGGAGAGTCAGATGCGGGCTTGTCCACCATTGCAGAGGGGTAGAAAGAAGCAGGTGAAGGATGACAGACGGGGGGAGGTCGGAGTCAGGCAAGGGATAGAAGAAAAAGAGGGATGTATGGAAATAAAAGTGGATTTGGGGAGATGCAAAGGATAAGTGGAGGTTTGAAAAGCGAATGGATAAAACGGAGTTGCAAGGTTAAAATAAAGGTTGTTATAAGTTCTGTTTATATTTGATGTGTTATGATCATTGAGCAAGCCTGTCCTAATAAATGGCCTTTTACACTAACTAAGGGTGTCAGAGTATATGTCCCGATACCTGACAGACTCCGTTCTTGTGCTGGCTGCTAGCTGCAGATGAGTCTGGTCTGTCCACATTCAACTCCCACCCTGTGCTGTTCACTTCACATCACAGCTAAGAAGTCATTCTAAGAAGGCTATGTCTAAGTGTGACCTGCAAAAGGGGTCACAATCAGTACTTGGTTGCACATACGTTCTCAGTTTCTACAAAAACGTCACATGCACACTACCTGCTGTAGTCCTTCCCTCCTCCTGACAAAGGCAGAGCCTAGCAGAAGCATATCAATCAGCAAGAAAGATTCCTGGGATGAGATGAGTGAAGTGAAACCTCACTCAGGGCTTTAAAATACGGTGCACCATGTCACAGGGGAGGAGGCAATAGTGTCAACATTTTATAAGCTTTTGATGTACTGTTCAGGGTTTTGTCACTAACCCTCAACAGTACATAGGGGCCCCTTATAAATAATGGTGTGCCCCCTTTTAACGCCTGCTCTGAGCAGGTATTAAAAATGCTGCAAAAAATTGGGCAAATAAATCTTTCAGATTTCTTTGTGTTGTTTTTTTGCCCCCGTAATGGGGGGGGGACACCCCCTTGTATACATTATGCCTGGCACAGGCATACTGTGGCGCAAGGGGTTACAAAGTTGAGCAATGCATGCCTTGTGCCACTTTGTAAATCTGGCACAGTGATTTTGGCCTTGTTGGGCCACATTAGCATTAAGAAAATGATGCTAATGTGGCAAAGGAGGCGCTAGACCCTCTTAAATCTGGGTCCAAGTGATTTGCCCGGAATCACATGATGCTGAGCCGATGCAGTGACTCAAGTCTAGTTCCCCAGCTCCAAAGTCAGCAGCTTTCGCCATTACGCCACACCTTCTCCCTTCACATGCCTCCTACAGCGCAGGGCCTGCATCAATCATCTGTGCTTCTGCTGTGTTAATCTATAGCACCCACTGAAGTGAAGATGAAGGTCTGCAACAGTGGTAAGCCCAATGTCATTAAGTCACTTTTGTTAGATGCTTGCCCCTCAGGACATGACTGATTGCCTGACCTTCACTACATACAATGGTTTATTTGTATTTTTTGCCTGAGTTACTCTTTAAACTTATAACAGACATTGCAAAGTAGGTGGAGGTCAGTGAAGTCCCAGAGCCCTAATTAAGAAATAGCCCTGGCATTCATACTAGTATGTTCTCTCTGGTCTTTTTCACTCAATCGGTTAGGAGACTATATTGAACAATTGGCTGCATATTTAACAGGGTCCATTTTACATCACTCTTGTCTAGAGCTCTCACCCAGTTGCAATATGTTGTTGGAAAATCTGTGGGTAACAAGCAACAGTTTCAAAACTTAGGTCCTTATTACAAGTGTGGCAGTCCAAGGACCACCACACTTGTGGTGATGGTTTGGCCACCGCACTCTGGGCGGTTCGACCGCCACATTACAATCCCGGCAGGCAGACCCGCCTAAAGACTGCTGTCCCCACCAGGAACATGGTTCCGGAAGTGGTGATGGTGGCCTGAGATGTACTCAGCCAGGGCGGCTCTGAACTCAGCACTGCCTGGCTGATTACAACTCAGCTTCCCACCAGCCTTTCCATGGTGCGGACCCCGCCATGGAAAAGCTGGCAGAAAGCCAGTACCAGGGGCCACAGGAGTGCCCCTGCGCTGCCCATGGCCATGGCGTGGGAATTGCAGGGGCATGCCTGCCAAGCACTGTCAGAATGCACACTGTCTGATTTGCAGACATTGCGCATTCTGAAGTTGCTGGAGTGCCAAGATCGTGGCATCGGCTCCCTTAAGGGAGCTGAGACCAATATCGTAGCACTGTAACCGCATACTACAATGTTCCCGCTGGTCAGCCCGGCAGGAACATTGTAATATGATCAGGGGGGACATCACTGCCATGGTGGTGGCATCCTCAATGCAAGTTTGGTGGTCCCACCGTGGGACCGCCAAACGTATAATGAGCCCCTTCATTTTATTGAGAGCCAATTTTCCTACCCATTTATTGGAGTATCGGAGTTTAGCTTACCTTCGGCTTGCAGGGCTGTGCCCTTTTATCCAGATAAACATGCTCTTTTTTATTATTCATTTTTATTCATTTTAGAAGTACTTGCAGTCCTTACATTTTATAAGAAATATTTTTATTTTGTAATCAGTTGCCATTCTGTGAAAGCGTCATTATCAGAAATGTACGTATTGGATTGTCATCATGTCCCTTTGCTTCACGTTGGACAGGAACAGAATGTAAACTCGTCTTGCATTTTGGTATGCTATTCCTAATCCAAGTTTGCACACACAATCTAATGCTTCGGTACACACCCACATCAGTCTGTCTGCACCAACAATAACACAGGCCTTATAAAAACACTCTGTGAGAGCAAGGTCAATAGAGGGGGTTCCACCCAGGATATTTTGTCAATACTGCACATCACTATGCAGCAGACCTCAGCTTTTGTGTCTCTACATCCCCTAATTTGGAGAATGGAAGCCAACCTTGTTCTGAGGTAATGGAGATTGGGCACTTCTCATGGACATGACTTGGGCAGATTAGGTTTATCTCTTTAGGGTAGACAATACGCTTTAGGTGTATTCATGTTTAATCACAAAATGTTGGGATTGTTTCTATTCACATCACTTATTCTCACAATCGTAATTTTGTTTCTTGTCATTTTCCTAATCAGTGCAGCTCATGTATTTTATCATAGATTGCAGTCTTTTCAATAAATGTATTGAAAACTGTTCTGCATTTTATTTCGTGCCTGTGTGTGTGTGTAAGAGGCTCATTTCTAATGAGAGGAAAGGGTAAGACGTGCTCCACTGCGGTTTTCCCTGAGTGGATTCCAGAGCCCATGCGCTAGGCTGCCATAAATCACCTATATTATTTGGGTCTTGGTGAGGTGCTACCAGAAAGCTGGAATGATTGGCCAACAGCTGCCAACTGATGTAGGAGTGACTCAGTCACCTATAAACAGAGATACTGCTGTCCCTAAACCAGGAGTCTCAGAGATGCCAGAGTCCAACAGCTTTGTTTTACCCAAACACGCATTTGATGTATAAAAATCTTCTTTAGACCACCCTGTCTAGCAGTGGCGGTCTGACCACCTCTCTCCTGGTGGTCTGACTGCAACATTACAACTTGGGCAGTCAAACCGCTGCCACCGCCAAGAACAAGGTTCCCCACGGGTATGAGGCGGTCGAAGTCATGTTCAGTCACGGTGGTGCTTAATGCAGCACTGCCATGCCTATCACAACTTCCCTTTCCATCAACCTTTTCATGATGGGGTTCCTGTCATGAAAGGTCTAGTGGATAGCCAGTGCTGAGGAGTATGGGAGGGGGTCCTGCATTGCCTACGACCATGTTGTGGGCAGTGCAGAGGCCCCCCTGGCCAGCACCCTCAGCAGACAGTGCATATTCCGAGGAAGCGAGGACCACCCTCAGTGGGACTGCATTGGCCTCTGCTCCATGAGGACTCGAGGCAAATGCCGCCATATTGTTTCCACTTTGCTGGCAGGCAGAAATGTCATATTTCTGAGGTTTCCGCTGGTCAGCCCAGTGGAAACCTTGTAATTGGCCTGGGGTAGAAACTACCAGCTCCGCAGTGGTCTCCTCTCCATGAGGCTGGCCAGCAGATGGGCGGACAGTCAGCCCACCAACTTCGTAATGAGGCCCAATAGGTTTTTCCACACCCATATGTCTAATGATTGCAGGAATTTTATTTGTTGGTGAGGGATTTTCAGGGCATGTAGTGGTTACTGGGACTCAATAGTACTATTTGAGGTCATTCACCACTATTGTCCTGGGATCCATGTACTATTATCACACAAAATTGAAAACCATACACATCCCTGCAGCAATAGACTCTCAAAGCGGTGGCTGCAGGGCAGTCAAAGGCAGTGCCAGGGAGGTGAAAACTCAGTAACACACCCAGGGGGTTATTACAACTTTGGAGGTGGTGTTAATCCGTCCCAAAAGTGACGGTAAAGTGACGGATATACCACCAGCCGTATTCCGAGTTCCATAGGATATAATGGACTCGTAATACGGCTGGTGGTATATCCATCACTTTACCGTCACTTTTGGGCCGGATTAACACCTCCTCCAAAGTTGTAATAACCCCCACAGTATCACTCAATAAATCATTCTCTAAATCTATGCTTTTCCTTTAAAAAAAGAAATAATATATTAATGAGTACAAAGCTAAATACTACAGATAGAATGACAAATATCTTCACAATACACATGTTGTACAGTTAGCAAAAACACTATATCAAACAACAACCAAAGTGACAGTGGAAACTGTATTTTAAAAATCCCTCGTCAAGTGAACCTTAAAGAAACCTACTCATAAGTGAACTTTAAAGACTTTGGGGCCGATTACGAGTTTGGCGGTCCCAACGCAAGGCCGCTAAACTTCTGGGGACAGCGCCACTGGCATAGCAGTGGTGTCCCTACGCTATTACAATGTTTTCCCTGGTCTGACCAGGCTGATGGGAAGAAATAGAGCATTCCTGTCAGTCAGACCGGCGGGAACGGTGCTACGAGATGGCACTAAGCTCCCTTAAAGGAGCCGTATCACATAGCACGGGGGGGCAACTGAGTTCCGTGCCGGCCTGGCTGATTACAGCCAAGACTGCTGTCAGTCCATTGGGTACAATGTTCCTGGCGGAGACAGCGATCCCTTGGTGGGTCTGCCTGCCAGGGTCGTAATTGGGGGGTCAGACTGCCTGGAGTTCGGTGGTCTGACTGTCAACACAAGTGTGGCAGTCCTCAGACCGCCACACTCATAATGAGGCCCTTTGACAGGTCAGCCCAAAAGCAATAATGGGAGCCTAATGCCTTTGGCAATATGTGTGACATATGGACCATGCATTATTAAAGGTCACAGCTTTGACACACTATTTTTCAGATTATTATGAAACAAAGACCATTTCATAAAACATAAACCTTTCACCAGAATTGCATCATGCTAAAAACACAGATTTCAACTTAAAAACGTATTTCTGATTTTTAATCTGTGTTGCAAAACAGACTCTCAGAATACAACTGGCAAGAGTCCAACAGTCCTTAGGCCCTTACATAAGTAAAGTTCTGCAGCACGTGAAAAATCAACAGGCTCTACTGAAGACACTAGTCCTCTATCTTGGAGTTTGGTTGTGATACTTTTTTACCTTGTAGTGGGGGCCCTACAGGGGCTTTCCTCTGCTCCTGGTACCTCCCCAATGCCTAGAAGACAAAGCTCTATGTTTTGCCCTTGCCTTTCTGAGGCACTATAATGATGTTTGAGAAAATTAGGGAAAATTGCCCAGTGCTTCCACACCCCGAATCAAATATTTTCTAATCATTTCATGTGTTTTGCCCCATTTCAGCTTTTCTTTTTGTCCTTCACTTTGTATTTTTTAAGCAAGAACCCCTTCTCTCTTTAGACAGGCACAACCGTCCTCCAATCTCCTGCTGAACAAGGGACAATAGGGGGCTTTGTGGCAACCTCCAATGAGAAAGTCAGTCTTGCTGGCTTCCTTTATCACTTGTTGTGCTCTTTCTCGCTTTCTTCCCCATCTATCTCTCTTTATCTGGTCAAGTGTGGTAACCATTTATTCATGTGAGTGAGGGAGCAATAAAAGGCACACAACATATTTGGGTGTTTTTCAAACTGATTGATGAGTTAGGCACTTGCACCTACCTGAAATGGGGCTAAATAAAAAAAAAGGATCAGTGACATAATATTGGTGAAAACAATATCGAATCACAAAACTATCCAAATAATAATTGGTTATAAAAATAATGGTGTTAAAAATATCTATTTCTACTAGTATCAAAACCACAAATATCTTAAACTAAAATATTGTTACCTCTAAATAGATATAGAAAATGCTAGAAATATGGAAACACACAATACTACACTAATATCACAACAAATTAAGTAAAATATTTGAAAATAATATAATGAGTTCATTTTAATCTAAGACTCTACATAAATCAATAGATCATTTAACCACAATAAATCACTATAACAGTAAACGAAACTGTAAACCAGAAAATAATTAAAATGTATTTCAAACCATTATATAACAAGCAGAAAAAATATGTTCAGTAATTAATGTAATATAAAACATAAACATTAAAAATTAAATTAAACCAATATTTCATCCAAAATAACCCAAAAATAACAGAATTATATATTTCACATCAAAACAGAAACACTAATTAGCATCCTTCATAAAAAGTAATAACTGAAAAAAGTCACACTAAACCAACAAAATAAGCAATATCTAATACAAATAACCGTACAACAAACTAACTAATACAAATGGAAATTAATTAAACATACAATTTAAAAAGAACAGAACATATTTACAAAAAGACTAAAGCTGCAAAAGAATAACACTCTGCCAGATTGCAAACAGAAAAAATATAAGAAAAGCTGCTTTCAGAAGCAACTCAAATTAGTTTGTTTCAAATAATAACTAACCAAACTCTCTATTTTTATGTATCTACCAAACCTTAAATGCTACATAATAAGTACAAAACCATGGACAACCTACAAACCCAGCAAGAAAACTCAACAGAACATTTAAAAAGGCACATAAAATACAGTCAATCAATCAATCAATCAGTGTTTAGAAAGCTCAGCTACTTATCCGTTAGGATCTCAAGGCACTAATCACCAGAGGTACTGAGAGGTACAGCAAAGATGTGCACACCTCTAGGGCTGCTGAGAAGCCATACAGTGATAGAGAAGACCCCAAGGAGTACAAGGAGGCACTGCAGTGAAAGAAGACAGTGTAGTGAAGAGCATACTACACAATGGGAGAAAAAAAAGACGAAGGACTGAGCCCAAAGCGAGGAGGACATATTGGCGGTGACAGAGGGTATAGGTGAGTGCAAGGGCAAGGAGCCAGTAAAAAAAACTTACAAATATCAGTTACGCCTTCAAAGTAGAAAATAAAATTCAACACGTTTAACCACTACAAACTACCCACAACTAAATTTTCAAAATATAAATAATACTCCTGATTTTCCCTCAACATAAAATAAAGCACCCCATCCACTTTACAAGACCTTCAACAGAAAATTGGGAAATAGAACTGCAATTATAATCAACAACAGATATGTAAGTATAAAATACAAAACACTTCTAAAATGTTATGTTTTAGCAATACAAAGGTAAAATATTTTCAAATTATTTAAATACATCATTAAAATATTTTCACGCAGAATTACAAAAAAGCAAGCTATATTGCCTCACATAAAGGGAAAGAATTACTCTTGCACATGGGTTACACGCACAGTCAAGAAAGTGCAAGCACCAAAAGAATCCCACCCACAAAAAATAAAACAAATTGCAGCTGTTCATATCCACATTCTCAAAATATAATCCACCATAAAAAATGAATTGTAGTTCAAACAAGCCCTTGCTATGTAAGTAAAAGGCAGAACATGTACTTTACATGTCCTGGTAATGAAAAACTCACAAATTTGTTTTCCACTACTGTGAGGCCTGCTCCTCCCGTAGAAGAGCATTAGAACTGCCCTCATACACTTTTAAGTGGTAGATTTTGATCTGGAAGGAGTAGCCCTGTCATGTTTAGTATGGCCAAAATGGTAATAGAAAGTGGGCATTTTTCTGTACCTACTGCCATCTGTGCCTTACAACCTGTCTCCATTCCACATCTGGTCTGTGCTGGTTGACAGCTCCCCTTGTGCATTCCACCAAGACATCCATAAACAAGGGCACTCAGTCAAATCTGCATACATCTGCATACTGAATGGGTCTTTTTGGGCCGGAGACGCCGCAGCTACTCCCGCCCCTTGGTCTTTGCTGCATGCAATGACCACAGCCTGCAGTGCAAGTCCGACACTGCCGCAATGCCTCTAACATCATGCAGTGTGATCGCAACACTGCCAAGTCGACTCATTACATCTTGAACGACTGGACTCATCGACCACAGTGGGCCACATGGAACTGGCTCCTCACCATTAATGCCGCATCAGCTCCCTCTACAACTGGAGGGAATTTATGCCGCGGCTCCCCTGCCTTGCAGTGCGGAATGGACGTCTCACCTCCCCGTTCGCTGTAAGGGACTAATGCAGCCCTGGCTTCAGCGACGCATCATCTCCACCACTTCGTGCAACGTCTTTGTTTTTTGTTTCCAAAGGTACTGTGCCTGGGGGTTCATTTGACGTCAGATTATTGGAAACGACTCAGTCAACGACTCCGTCATAGCCCCAGTTGGAGCTATTGAGAGTGTAAGTGCTTTAGTGGGATTTAATTTTTCAAAAATCATAACTTTGCTTGTGAACATTCAATGTTCATTGTTTTTACCTTTTTCTATTCAGATAATTGTGAACTATTTTTCTAAACCTGTGGGGTGTATTGTGTTGTGTTTTCACTGTGTTACTGTATGAGCCTCTCTGCTCTGTGCCAAGCTACCAGAGGGTAAGCACAGGATAATTTGGTTTGTGTTGTGACTTATCCTGACTAGGATTGTGGTCCCTACTTGGACAAGAGTGTATACCTCTGCCAACTAGAGACCCTATTTCTAACAAAATGTAATAAACACAAATTATAGCGTTACAATTTTTAAAATGACACTACACTACCACCAAACTCTACTATACAACAGAACACAAAGTAAAACAAACTAACCCTCAAAATCAAAACTCTACTTACATTACCTGACTCCTACAACCATTTAGAAAAAAATTGAAGAAAGACTTACCTTACCCAATGATTTAAAGTAAGTAACTGTGATTTGCCCACCAAATCCAACAAAAAATGACACAAATACACTACAAAAGTAGAATCAGCATTAAAAATGGCTGCTAGATGAGAACAAAAAAGAATCTCTCCCTACATAGAACAATGAGACTTTAAAATATGTGAAATGTTAAAAAAATATGCAGCAATTTTGTAAAAAATTTCAAAAAAAATAATAAATGCAAAATGAAAAAATAATTATTTAAAGTCTAAAATAAATTGTACAATAAAACATACATACTACAATATAGTAATACTTTAACATTTCAAAAAAACCATACAATATAGTAATACTTTAAAAAATGTGTACAACTTGTTATAAAATAAAACACATACATATTGCAGATTATTATGGTTTAAAAAATGTACCATATTTGGAAAAATGATCAAAAATATACATGTGTTAAACAAGGAAAAATACCTTATTTTCTGTTTAAAAAAAATATGAAACATACCGATATTAAAACAATGATCAAAAATATGTAACATGTTTGTGGGGTAGAAAAATATGAGAAATACAAATATGTGAAACAATGTAATGAAAATAAATAAAATGCTATGTGTGTAAAAAAATAACAAGGATATTTTTAAGCACTTATTTTTTTTTAAATGAGTATGTGTGTAAAAATGCATATTTACATTAAATAATAAATAAAAATCTAAATTAAGCAAATAAAAAACAAAAAACTGTCCTTTGCTTTGCCATTAAAAAATGTCTATACTAATGTATGTGAACAAATGTGAAAAGTAAAGCTTTACATCTATTAATAACAGTATATTATAACATTCAATGTTTTATACACTAACATAATTATATTTACTACTCCTACTACAATTGAACCATTTTAGAGGTTATGTTTTAAAATAAAGGGATCACAATTACCAATCCAACTCCAATTTAACTACTGAGGGGAAGGTTTTTAACACTAAAGGAGTGACATTTAGGGGCAGATTTAAGAAATGTGGCACTGCATCCAGTGCAGCGCCACTTTCCTTGTGCTCCTTAGTGCCCCACTACTGCCACCATGTGTGTGCCGTATTTTCAATACCGCGCACCATGGCGCATGGTAGGGGACAATAGCATCAGAACTTTTTACTCTATTGATGAACTGTTCAGGGTTAGTGCCACAATTTTGGGGTTAACCCTGAACATTACTTAGGGGCACATTATAAATAATGGTGAGTCCTCTTTTAACACCTGGTCTGAGCAGACATAAAAATGTCAAAAGAAAATTCGTCAATGAAATCTTTTAGATTTCTTTGCACCATATTTTCGGGCACATTAATGGGTGAACGTCCCCTTGCATACATTATGCCAGCTCAGGCATAATGTGGCACAAGAGGTTACAAAGTGGCTCAATGCATACGTTGTGCCACTTTGTGAATCAGGCGTGCAATTTTGACCTTGTTGGGCCACATAAGTGTAAAAGAAAGTAATACAAGGAGGCACTAGGGGCTCTTAAATATCCCTGTTACTCTTTTTGCTCCAATCTAAGCCCTGTCGAGGAAGGTGTTGCACACTAAGGGGCATAATTATACTCTGTTTGCGCCAAATGTATGTTAAACATTTTGACGCACATTCGGCACAAACCTTGCACCATATTTATACCATGACACCCGATCCCGCGAATGTCAAAATTCCATCGAGTGCGTCGTTTTCTGGAGGTGGTAAACCTCCTTGCATTAATGACATGCAAGGTAGGCGTTCCTGTCCAAAAATTACTTAAACACCCATGCACCATATTTATCCTACTGTGCAAAAATCCTGCACGGCCGGGAGGCGGAGTCGGAGTCGGAAAATGACGCACAGCCAATTTTGAGTCATGAAATAATGCCTGGGTCAGGGCAGGTGTTAAAATGGGGCAAACACACCAGTACTTAAGGAAAACACAGAAGCAACAGCAGAGCTCCAAAAGGAAGACATGGAGGTGCGATTCATCGAGCATGAACGAAGACGCAGAGCACAGGACCAACACCAGCAGCTTCCACCACACCAGCAGGGACCCCAAAGGCAACGCAGAAGGCAGGAGAGGATATTCAGGACCAGGACAACCCTTCAGGGACTCCGATAACAGGACATCATCCAGAGGTACAGACTCAACTGGCAAGCCATTCAGCAGCTGCTGCGCAACATTGAGCCACAATTGGCACCCAGCTTGCAGAAACTCCACATCATTCCACCAGAGACCAAGCTGCTAGTTGTCCTCCACATGTTGGCAAGTGGCTTGTTTCAAACCACTGGTGCCCTGGTTGCCTGGATCTCTCAGCCCTCATTCTCTGCCTTCCTACCCAAGGTAGTGGATGCCATCATCTCCCTCACACCCCGCCACATCAGCTTCCATAACACACAGCAGAAGCAGAAGGAGACCAAACAGGCCTTCTACCAAATCAACGGCTTCCCACACGTGCTTGGTGGCTTTGACTGCACGCATGTACGCATTGTTCCACCTGCGGCAACCGAACATCTATACCGCAACAGGAAGCACACACACTCCATCAATGTGCAGGCCATTGTCGATCACCGTGGATTGATTAATATCGTGGCAAAGTATCCTGGGAGTGTACATGATTCATTCATCTTCCGCCACTGCACCATCAATCAACACTTCCAGTATGGACTATATAGCAATGGCCTACTTGTTGGTAAGTACAGAAAACTACTTATATGCACACAGCATGGCAACCCTGTAGGACACACAACTCATACACCACTACATTGACTCGTGGCCAGGAAAACAATGATGTTGTGACACAGCTAGGCATGTTTGATATCCTCACCCAATTGGATACACACCCAGGGACAAATGACAGATGCAAATAACAACAGATGCCACTCCAGAGACACAAGGGACCAATTTAAAACCACACAGTGACAATGAAATTGCCTTAACTGCCAGTACAAGATTAATCTAACAATATCACATCAATAACACTGAATCATAAACCCTTCCAAACAATATATACAGTGTAAGGGGTATGCAATGTGTTTCGCTGCAGGCATAAGACCATGACACACATAGCATGATGATGATGACTCTAATGAATGGGGCATGGAATCACTTGAGGCTGCACCATTATCTCACATCACTCCTGCTCTGACATTGCCCACTACCAATAAGCAAGTGGACTGTGCTAAGAGCACATATTGATGTGACAATATTGAAAGTGCACATTCCTACACATACGGTTTGAGACAATTACACATACACACACAACAGATGTACAGGCATTTGGACCTTTCGACACTCAAACCGTGAACCTCACAACCAAGTTAGCCAGCTGAACTGGACCAGGTTCAGTAGTGCAGGTACACGTTTGAACATGAGTCAACTCGGTAAGGGCAGAGAAATAGGTCTGCAGAGAACTTGTCACACATGGGATATTTGTGAATTGTCAACACTTCAGTGTTGCAAACGTATGGGGATGTGTTGTACAGTGTCACCTAGCCAAATCAAAGGGCCTCACTGATGTTTAACAAATTCTATAGCATATGTTAAATTGGATGGGATGTCCAAGCCATATAGATGCAACCGTGTTACCACCACTGTGGAATTGATTCTGTGTATGGAAGTATCATGTCACCCCCAGTTAAGGCACATGGACACCTGTTTCACATGACATAATGCATGGGAGTACACAATGTACTGCATGTCTACAAAAATACCGCTGACATCCGGTCAATCAGCCAAACACCAGTTCATATAATGAAACATCCCAATGCCGATGGTACATCCTAGAAGTCTAGGATTCCACACAATAACATAAACACAGATGAGTCACAGACAACACAAGAGAACAACTGCCATGCAAAGTGATAATCATGGTGCAAGCAACATCAACATTCTCTCACTCATTTTCTCTTTCAGATGATCAGGGGTATGGGATCCAGCCATGGATCATGACCCCATTTGCAAACCCAAGCACAGCATCAGAGCGTGCCTATGATGATGCACATCGGAGGACACGAACCATAGTCGAGAGGACCATTGGCATCCTGAAGTCAAGATTCAGGTGCCTCGACATCACCGGATGCAGCCTCCTATACTCATCTGAAATGGTTTGCAAGCTCATTTTGACCTGTGCCATCCTGCACAACATTTGTGTAAGAAGGAACATTCCCCTCTATGAACAAGACCCACAAATGGCTGAAGAGGAGGATGCTGTCAATTAACATGAGAGGGACCATCCAAACACTGCAGCAGGATTGCGTCGGAGACAATACATTGTACAAAACTTCTTTTAACTATAATCACCATCACCACTGTCTTACCATATGTCACTAAACACCTATTCTGATCACTATATCATGGTCTGGGTAATCATTTATGCATCACATTATCCCTAAGATTCATAATCAGAGTGTAGCCTCATGGAGCATTGCAGATACACAGATTAGGATACTGAAAAATCCACATCACATTTGATGGGTATGAATGTACACCCAACTTCACACACACTGTAAATTACATATACCCTGTCCATTTCACATTTGAAGGGCAATATCAGAGAACCACAGCTATGGCACACATACATGTTGGCAACATGGTTAATTGCAGCATATGGCACACAACTAAGACACCATCATTCATAAGGTACAAAAATGCCTCATACATGAGGCAGTTGATGTGCTATTGCATTGGTAACAGGAATGTATGGCCAGACCCTTGACAGCAGTAAGTGTGACATCAGCTATCTCTGCAAGGAGTATGTGTGACAAGAAGTCCATGTAAGCTTCAAATGGATAGCACGAGTGCCCCAGGTATGACTAGCATTGCTCACAAGACATGCCCTGCACATGCAATCCCAGGTCATAAGTCCTGCCACTGCCATGTTTTCAGTCTCTCCCCAACATTCTCTAGGGGGTCCTGGAAATGGACTATTTGTAACCAGATAATCCTTCATCTACACACACCCAGGCTCACATTCTGACTCTAGTGTGCTTCCCTCTTTAGTATGGCATGCCATAGTCATAGTTCATCTGTCTGCATGGACTTCTGGTCAGATAATGCACTTCCTGGTAGTCTGTAGGACCAGTAATCACCTGTCCATTGCTTCCCATGTGAAAGGCACTTTTGGCCCTTTGAACTTGATTCTCACCTACAGGATTTGCAAGAGACTGAAGCTGCACACACCTGTGAGCACTTCCATGCAGTCCAGCCATTTCAACCTGCACTGTCCTTGCTGCTGCCTGGAACAGCATAGAAGCTGCCATTATATGTATATCCCTGTTATGCATTGCCGTATAAATCACTTGTGTAACACAGGCCTTGGGTTATTGTGTAATGTTGCAGCACACAGGACAAATACAGTTTTCATTTTCCACACTGTTGTTCCAGCTTTGACCAGTCTCAGTCTGCTCACTGTGTATTTGCCTTGTTCATGTTAGTTCCTGACAGAGCCTCCAACCTGTTAGCCTGATTGGTCCCTGTCTTTCTGTTACCATAAGGGTTCCATGTGGCTACTTTTGTCTCATTGTTGCTTTCCATGCCCTCACTTTCCTCCTGGGGTATTGTGTCAGGTAGGTCTTCAATGAATACTCAAATACATTGTATAGCGTGATCAGTTTACTTATCGTATCATGGGGTGGGACATTTCTTCAAATAGCCTAATCAAGCCCCATCCCTTGTCTGGGTTTCATGTATGCATGAGTGGCAAATAGTGACAGTGTACCATGGCTGTATGCATGGATTGGGTATGGTGCCTCCAGCACAACAAACAACGTTTGATAATGTGCATGAAATGTCAAAACATGTTTGTACCCTGACGGTCCACACACTGATTCACATCGGCCCCAACCTTTTGATGGGACTTGCGTGGTGGATAGCTGTGAGATTAATCAGCACAGAGGCACTGATGTTCCCGGCTGCAGTGAGAATTTTAGAGGCCACCCTGTGTACAAATGTTATGTGGAAACCTGCCGGTTTTAAATTACTGATCCATTAACTTTGTGAGCACACCAATGTTGCCCTGTGGTCAGTCTCATAAAACGTCTGCAATGCCATAGCGGGACTATCCCCATGTGTGTTCTCAATTCCTCTTTGGTTTTCGTTCAATTCAGCTGTGAAGGATACTTTGTTAATGCAGGGAATGGCTCCACAGACTCATGACTAGACCTGCAGGTAATTGTGACAAGATGGACCCCAATAATGACACAGGCCACACATCGCCACACACTTGAACTGGACATCTTTATGCAATTAACCACTGGAAATATGTGAACACATGCTGCTTGGTCTGCTGGTCCTCCACTGCCACAAGAGAAACATAGGTCATTTATATGACTCAAACTGTGGAGTGACATTACATTTGTGGATTGGTTTTGGGAATCTGTGTCACAAACACTGTACAGACATAGCATTTTCAAATGCCTGACTCATGGGTAGTATACAAACAAATGACCAGGAAGTGGTATCCAACATTCAAGTACATGTGATGGCTTAGTCTTTTAACATTTCCATGATCAACCGTCCTCTATCATGTGCATGGTTTGTCATGGGAGATGCTTTTGTCCCAAAATTCTGGGAAGTTCACACAGCATTTGTTGCTACGTGTATGACAAACACATTTCCTCACTCATTCCCACACTGAATAGCATCTGATGGTTATCCACATTGACAATACATGCATACAAGCACATTTATGAAAACACGTCTTGTGATGTTCACACAGTGGGACAACTAAAATTGAAATAGCCAATTCACAGACATTGACACACAGGCAATGAGTTACTGTATTAAGTTGCGTAGCCTTGTTATCCTCTATTGATGCACAACCTGCTCAAACTGGGTAATACCAATTTGTATTCCAAAAGTATGGGTATCTTTTGCGTCAGTGAAGAATGCAAATCCTGTACAACAACTAGAGGATCATGGTCCACAGTAGTGTAATCTGCCACATGTGCCCAAAGACTGGAATGCACAATGTAGGTGCAAACAGCCTATCTCTGTATAGTTACAGCTGTCATGTACTATAAAAATGTGAGAAATAACCCAAACCCAGTAAAAGACATAGATTTTGACGCACACACGTCAAAAAAGACACATATGCATCAAAAAATGCCACATATGCGTAAAAAATGACGCTTACAGCTATGATACATTTATTGGCCCCGAGTGGTAATTCCCATACTGTACCCCATGAAATTGGTTACCAATGAAAAATATTTGGAAATATGGATGCGGGGTAATTTCTAAGCATGTGCATAAAAGAATTACTCACAAACTATAAGCGTTATAATATTTTGACGCATCATAATAAAAACGCACCACATTTGAGGCAGGAAGTGATGTAATAGGATATCCTGTTTACAGAATTGGTACAGTGGGTATACTTTCACTTTCACTTTGCAGTCTGTAATTTTTCTTGACTGCGTGGCTGTGTTTGGATTTGTCTCTCTGTGAATATTGTGAATTTGTCTCCTGTGTGCTCTTTATATTGTCTTTTGGTGTTTTCTAAGTGTCTGTGGTATCCTGTGTAAGTGTATTTTTGTCATTTCTTGTGTCTAATTTTGTCTTTGTACTGTTGGGAGTCTGTTGTGGGTATTCTTAGTTTGAGGATAGTTGGGCTGTTTTACGGTTATTTACATTTCATTTCCCTCTCCTCCTTTTCCTTCATTATGCTCTGTACCCCTTATTTCCCTTATTATTTCAGTCATGTTGGGTAGGCCACGTCTGGGTAGAATGGGTGAGGAGGAGCTGGGGGGATTCATTTTGCCACTTCCTCCCATTGATGATCGAAGCAGGTGGCAGGGTGATACAGGGGTATCACACAGAGGCTTTGGTGGTCAAAAGTCCTGTACCATCTGTGACACATCTACAACACAGCATGCAACGACCACCAACTAAAGCACCGCACTGAGCTGACCTTGTTGCCAGGGAGTAAGACCTGCTGGACCACCTGGGTAATATGATTGGTGGCCCTGTTGGTGAGTACAATTCAGAGTAATGTGCACATATACATGCTCTGTAGTGACAACAGCAGATTTGTTGATATGCTGCAGGCAATGTATTTGGACATGTGGAAAGCAAGTTCAATATACAGTGGCCCTGAGTTATACAATAATTGGTACACATTACCGTCAAAAACAGCTGCACTACGTTACAAAACACAACTGGAGCCCGTAAATTAGTGCTGTCTTCACGTCAATAGATGATGCAAATGTGGCTCTAACATATGTGTTGGCCATGGTCTGTGAGTGTACCAGGAAAGACATGTTTTTCACCAGATAATTACAAGAATTAATGTGTTCCCCAATTATTTCTAATACATGTCTGAACTGTATTGTGGCCCATACGTAACAAGTTCTTACAAACCTCAGGTAATATCTTAGGCTGATAGTTTGACTTGGTTGTGCCGCAATTAAATTAGGAATGGATGCCATAGTAAAGCACACGGGTTCATATCTAAATGTTTGGTGCTACTTTCCATAGCTGTATCATATAAAATGAAGCAAATGATACAAATTGAGGGATAACAGCTATCCATGGCCCTCTGTTCATTGTACCTGTGTGTTTTACATTGGTCTTGGGCACAATAGCTGGAACAGAGCTAATGCATTTGCCATCTGTGTTACTGCATGCACTTCTCATAAGTTATCGGATCATCATGGGATACCTGACATTGGGGAATGCATGATCACAATGTATTACGTGCATGAGGTTGTTCAAGGGACCCCTGACCAATTCTATCATACATGTAAAGTTCCCTAATACTTTGCTAGTTTTGTTTGGTACACCCCTGCTGATCTAGTGCAGCATATGTTCAATAACTAACTTCCCAGTATGGAGGCTATCACAGACATGGGTGTATGCTAAGATCAGAAGACCAGCATTCCTGTGACTGCTGCCATTCTGAAGGCACATATAATTTGAAACCTACATCATCATGATTGACACAGTGGAACATTTGCTAAACCATGTGTTAATAATATCAGAGTGTCAGTTTGCTGTATACCTGCTGATCTACCAACTTGGCAAATGTAAGATGATGAGTGTGGCTCACTGTGATTTCCAAAACCCATAATGGGTACACAGGGCAATGAGTGACATTTCAGGTGCAATGACTACACCTGTGCCCATGCAGTCTGTCATGGATGACTACAATATACACTGTCAGCATATATCTCCTTGTTGTATCAAAATATTAGAACCAGACAATCCATGGCTTGCCTCAAATTGTCACCAATTAACGCACAGGATCCCAGCCATTATGGTATCATAGGGGGCATGTGTGGCTCAGGGTACACTGTTAATGTAGCATATGTAACCTACACACAACACAGGCCCTACATGTAAGCGACCATAGAAAGCATGATAAATGATTACCTTAAATCAACCCCAGGTGTGTCACACAGTAAATGATTGTCCCTTGATGCACAAGCCACAATACCTGAGTGACTGGTATTGCAGTGCTCCAGGGAAGTGGCTTTGCATGTCTCTCATTACTACAAATGATGAGGAGTATGCTCCATTAATGAGTCTGCAACCAATTGATGGAGCATGTTTGTCACCACATGATAGTTAGGGACACTGCATGTGTGCAGATGTGTGTGTATCACTCACTAGAGTGACCGGGTCTGTACATGTTTAAAGTGGTATGTCTGTTGGAGTATCATCATGCCTGAGAGGCTGGACTTTCAGATTTAATGTTACACACAGTAATTTTATTTGAAAGTGTTGTAGAGTGCACAGACATTTAGCACATTTAGCCTTTCCATGCTTTACAGGTGGACCTGCCCCCTACACAATCAGAGAAGTGGCTCAATTTGCAGACCCAGACATATCCAGTAAGTGTTGATATTTCAGTTCTGTGTTTTGTTTGCAGCTGTTGTGTGATTGACTCCTGTGTGTTGGACACATAGCAAGGTATGATGTGCTGGCAAATGATCTGCTATGTTACTTGACTGGAGTTTCACTTTTTTTCCATCTTTGAGTTGGACAATCAGTAGTGTCTAGCCATATTTTGGGATTGTAGTGCAGCCCTGTAGGCATGTCCATGTGAAGAGGGTGACATTTGTTTTTGACATTTTTATAAAGAAAAATTAGCAGAGGCCCATATTCATGATTTAGTCAGCAAGTCAGACCCTGAATCTCACAGAATAGGGATGCCAAAGTCTTACCCACAGTCTTGAGCCTCCCTGTTCACCAATGAACATATTCAACTGTATGTTTGACTTTCTAGCAGCATCTAGCTCCATATGTTGTGCTACGTGTATGTGGCACTTGAGTGGAATGTCATAGGTGTGCATGCAGCTCATGGCCAGATGTGTGCTTGCATCTATCTGCTTGTTGTAAGACAGGTATTAGTGGTAGTAAGGGATATAGACAATTGTCTGCATTTCCAAACATAAATGTGGATGGGATTGTCCAAGGTTTGAGTCTATCCTAGTTGGACCTCCTCCTTACCTGTGGTGGACTGCCCAAACCCATGTATACCCATCTAAAGCTTCCTGGGTGTCCTTGATGTTTGAAAGTATGTGTTGCTTGTCCATCCCCCCGAGGCACAGGCTTAGAGTTATGAAATGTGTACCTAGGTGTGATGATCCAAGTTTAGTACACAGACATGTAAATCTGTAAATCACTTGTCCAAACCTAGGATACCCACTCATGATTAGCAACTGCATTCCATCCTGGAAATTCCATTTACAAATCACAGATCTTGTGGCCCTTGATTCTCATCCAGAAGATAGTCATTAGTTGGCCTGTCACATGTGGAGGACTTGCAGCGTTTTGTACGTGACTAATGGCTGAACAATGATGCATAGGTCATTTAAGTTGGTACACATCTTTTAGAGCATTGCTGTGCTGTTGGATAGGACATGTGTAGGCTGCGTTGGCATGTACTTCCTCAGGGAGAATTTGTGATCTGTATGGTGATCCGGCCTGTGTCAGCTACATTAGATGTATTGTCTGATTCTCATCAGTAGCTATATCACACAATGAAGTACCTAATGTTTGGCTTTATCTTTTTTAACAGCAGCCAATATGGATGCCATCCAGATTTGTGAGTTTCAGCGCCGGGCGATGAGTTACCGTCACATTCTGGATGTGGAATCTTGGTTCTGCCACATGGCACGGCGTTATCACCATGAAAGAGCCTCAGGTGTGTGATGGGCATTTGCCCAAGGGGGCCCTTCGGTGTCCACAACAGCCGCCACCACCAGCACCATCACTACCACCAAGGTGGCACCAAGGATATCAGCCACCATTGCTGGACCAGCGACTTCCACTGCTCCAGGACCACTGGCAGCAGCACCTGCACTTCCCCCTACAAGCATGGCACCACCAACTGGACACACATCAACAACTGGCAGTCAGACCACCCCTGCTGCAGTCATTGACCCTGCAGATTTCAGAGTGATGCAACGTGACAAGCAACGTATGTTGTGGAGACTAGACAGGCTGCAGCAGGAAGTATCACAAATTAATAAGAGGGTGCATGCCATAAAGAAGACCTGCGGAGGGCGAACTTGTGACAATGATACCCTCTGCCATGATTCCCTCCCCTCCTTCTTCTTTCCTGTTTCTTTTAATTAGTGGGTTCAGGGGGCTTAGTGTTAGATTAGAATAGGCTGTTAGTTTAGTTAGTAGTAGTGGGTTGGGGATGGGGTATGATATTTTGAAATGTTATTTTATTGTGTGTGTGGGTGGGAGTTGGGGGATGATGTTGGGGTTTTGGCATTTAAAAACAAAATAAAAACAAAAAAATACAAAAAAATATGTATTGTTTAGTATAAGATAGTATGTGTTTAGGTTAGTATATGTTGTCCTCCATGTGTCCCGTCTTATAAGGGGGGTGGAGGGGTTGATGTTTAGAGTGTTTAGTTAAATGTTATAAGTAAGTTTAGCTTAGGTTAGTTAGGGCCAGTTGTGGGTAATGTGTAGTTAGGCTAGTCTAGGTTAGTTAAGGTGTTTCCCCTGATTTTATTGTCCTTTTTTACTGTTAAATAAATAGTTAGGTACTCCTTTACAGTATATGTCATATGCTGGGGGATCAGGGCCTTGGCATGGGTGAACAGTGTCTCTTTAGTATTTTCATTTGTGTCCAATCCTGCAAACAAATCCCAATTGACCTGTCACATTGGCAGCTACACCAGAGCTACTTTGCTAAGAATCTGCCATCCATTGCTCAAGGTTACTATGGATCCCAATGTGTTGTTAAATTTTGATGTATGTTTTCAATCTCACATACTTTGGGACCAGATTTGGTATTGAGGACACTGTGTTATGTCTGCCTGCAACCTGATGTTCAAGTGAAGCCTTATAAGGTGAGTGATAGTATAATCTCGAATAGTATAGTATGCATGACTCACACCTATCATTTGTTACATTGTACAGCAACATACTTATTTGTACGTACATTCCTGCTGTATGGTGTGTGTGGAGAGAATTGTGACAAATATCACATGCGTAAAGATTGTCTAGAACAATCATTTTAAGGCAATATTTTTCAGCTTAGACATCCCTTGAAGAAGACTTATTCTGTCCAACACAGCATTTTACTGTATAGTTTTGAGTTACCTCAGAATTAACCTTCATGAAGGGTTGATGATTGTAGAATCCAGACCACAGTGCATAGTTATCAGCCCACATTCTTTCAGGGCAGTTGTATTGACATTCTATGGGCATTGACATGAGGCAAACATCACTAATCTCCCTCACGGTTGATGTGTCAGATTTCACAGAGACAAAGTGGCTGTTGAAGTGCTATTTAATTTAAAGTGCTGTTGTGCTATATTTACATTGTCCATGATTGTGAGTCCATTAGTGTGACACCTTCCATTGTGATCCTACACAAGTCCAAAATAATATGTCATTGGACATGCTGGGGTGAAGTGTCATACAGTGCAGAGGGACATGATTTGCCAATGAGTTAATGAGAGACAATCATAGGGCATTGTGACAAGGTAAACAGTGGGCTGAAGAACAGTGCCTTAGATCAGCTGTTGCAAGACTGGCAGGTTACAAAGCACAGGACCTTGGTTATAAGTGGCCAGGTGGCAGGGACTAGTGCTACCGGGTACTCTTTCGGGTAAAGGTGATCTGTTCCACATCTTCATCTTCTGATGTGTGTGTTGTCTCCTCTGCCCTTGGTGGTGGTGGGTGTGAAGGGTCAACATACACCTCAGTGTTTGAAGACATGGAGTCAGACATCCCGGTAGCTGCCAACTGTGGGGCTATTAAGGGCAGTACTGCAGCAAGGAGGAGCTGCTGGTTCTTAAGAATAGCAGCCACATCACTTTGGTAGGCAGCCAGGTCGGCGCTGAAGGGGTCAATATTGCATTCGTGCACTCTTTGAAAAGTTTGTTGTTGGATGTGTTGTGTCAACTCTTACAGCTTCACACTTTTTTCAAGTTCTTGCAAGATTGATGTTCGCCCTTGCCTGGCTGCTGCCTGTTCTGCAGTTGTCATCATGCACAAACGCACCCCCTCTAGGCTGGCTGCCATATTTTCCATCCCCAACTGCACCTCCTTTGCCATCTCCCGCTGTACTCCAACTACAGTTCTCTCTCAGCTGGTGCCAGTGTCTTCAGACTCCTCAGCTTGGTTGGAGCTGGCAGGTCGTACAAATGGCGTGGTGGATGGGTCTTCGGTGATGGCTGCTGTATCTGTGATCCTCCTTGCGATTGAAGTTGGGGTCTGGAGGGTTCCAAGGACATCTTGGAGGGTCTGCTAGCTGATGTTTCTCAACTCGTCATCCATGTCATCAGGGAAGTCCAGGACAGGTATATCCCCAGGAGAGCCATCATCCTCTGCAATGAGATATTGTACAATTAGTGTGTCAGTGTTGTGGCATTTGTAATGTGACGTGCCTGCCTTCCTATTAGTTGCACATTGTGATATAGGTTCCTGTTCATTGTTCCTGTCTAGAATATGAGCATTCTCCCAGGCCTATGCTCCACCTGCATGTCACATGTAGTGTGGTCAGTTTGGGGACTTGTCAGCATCTCATCCTCTAGGTGTTTGGTCTGGCTATATTGAATATTGCCACCTTCTTGTCCTACTCAATCCTCCATCTACTTCCATTCTCATGGTGAGGCCTTGTACTGGCTATGGGTGTTCTGATGGCACTTGCACCACACTTAACAATCTAGAACTGAGCCAGTCTCAGATATTTCACATCCAGCTATAAGTTGCTGAGACCTAGCATAACTATGTATAGCATAGCATGGCACACTACAGATGTCAGCATTAGTAGTGTGTAATGTTGATGTTGGGGAATCTGTGCTACATTGGATTGCACTGATGGTCCTAGCAGTGTTCCATTTCCTCTTCTGACTGTGAGGGTGAATTTCACTAGCCGGTGACATATGTCCTCCCCCTCAATGCTGTTTTCCGGGCAGTATAACATTTGGGATGTTGCATGGTGTCATTGGAGCTACTGTGACCCAGGGTGGACCCTGACGTATGCAGCATGGGTATGACATTAGTGTTGTGTACCTCATAATATGTATGACAATGGCTGATGTTTGTAGCAACTATGGACATTCACAGTTGACAGGATTAGAACGTTTGCATTGATTTCAGGGGATTGATAACGTTGTCATCCTGAACCCTCTAATTTGGGAGTTTTTGATCCATGGGCACGTTACTGCCATTAGCTACTTGACCTGCACACACAGCAGAGGTGGTAGCGGAAACTGTTGTCAATATTACATTCCACTTGCGGATATGGCATGAGACTGCTAATTGAACCCTAATTCATGTAGGGAGAATACCAACTGTTGTGTGACAGCAGGCCAGTTTTATTTTGTACCCTACCCTCCTGGACTGGCTTTTCCTTTCCAACATCCTTGGCATGGCAGCATACCCGCCTGGAAAGGTTGTTGGTGTAGAGTAGTACTGTGCCCCAGGTTTCCTCTGAACAGCCCATGCCCCCGTGCTGTGCCCCTTTACCCATGCCACTCCCTGAATATCATGACTTCCATGCATTGTGTAGTAGGTATGTCCACCCCCCTTCTTGCAGTTAACATTTGTGCATTTTAATTCCCCATGTGACTTACCCTGCATCTGTGTTGTCTTCTGGTAGTCTGCACTGTCCTGTCCTTGAATCCCTGTGATGATCTCCTCAGGGATGACGGCTGCCACCATCTCCTCCATGTGGTCCAGGTCCTCTTGCGGTGCTGTACTCCCACCTCCAGTCTGCAGTGCTGCCTTCCTGTCCTTGGCCATCTTTTCCTTGGTCCTGCGCTTGCAGTCATGCCAACGTTTCTTGCACTCGATGACTGTTGTCCGTACTTCTGCCACACTGTTCATCTTTTTAAAAATGTGTTGCCATATTGCCTCTCTCCTACTAATTGGCACTTTGGAGGGGACGAAAAGTTGGTGCTGGTGTTCTATCACCTCTTTCACCAGAATTTTCTGCTCCTCTGCACTGAACCGACACTTTTGTTTCTTCTTCTCCCTCTCCTGGGTCTTGTGTGGGTCCTCCTGGCTGGTTCCTGGTCTTTTGTCATATTCCTGGGGTCTGTCCAAGCATCTGAGATCCATTTTGGCTCTCCTTAGCACATTTTGCAGTGTTTGTGTCGCTTTTTGATGTTATTGCATCAGAAAAAGGCACATATCCAGCTTGCGACGTCGTAAACCGGCTCACAGTAATTTTCGCTGCGCTAACGTATTTTTTCTTTACGACGTGACGCATTGGTTTGAGTTAAAAAAAATGACTCACACCTGTGGTTTGCGCCGCCGTGCATCAAAGTATAAATTTGACACCCGAGCGGCGCAAAGAAATGGCATTAGCCGGCAGTAAATTTTTTTGACGCAAAACTGCGTCAGTGCAGTTTTGTGTCAAAAAGTATAAATATGGCCACAAGTTTCAAAAGGATGATCCGAAATATCGGGAATCCAAAATGGACTATACCTCATATTCCCAATGACCTTGAACTAGAAGAGGGGCAGGTTGTGCAGTACATGAGGGTAAAGTTGGTTTAAGAAGAGATGTGTGAAACACTGGGTGAATTTTTAACAATAGTGGCGATTTCAATTCGTAGGTTACTGGGTTTACTTGTTGAATTATTTCATAGGGCCCTATGAATTTCGGATGGAACATACTTTTGTTTTTAAAAACAAAGGGCCTGATTACAACTTTGGAGGAGGTGTTAATCCGTCCCAAAAGTGACTGTAAAGCGACGGATATACCACCAGCCGTATTACGAGTCCATTATATCCTATGGAACTCGTAATACGGCTGGTGGTATATCCGTCACATTACCGTCACTTTTGGGACGGATTAACACCTCCTCCAAAGTTGTAATCAGGCCCAAAGTTTTTAGTGGATAACCAGACCTTGTCTTTTTCCTTATAGTCGGGACTAGGTTGATGTTTCTTATCATATTGCAACTTGTACTTCTTTGCTTGTTGCAAGTTTGCTTGTAATTGTGAATGTACTTGTTTCATTTGTGTCAGCATATTCTTGACTACTGGCATGTTTTGAGTAGAAACAGGCAGTTTGACTGGTAAAATGTGAGGATGACGTCCATATAGACCATATAAGGGAGAAGAATTTATTGAAGAATAGTGAGTTATTAGAGGCCAATTCTGCAAGCCATAGGAGATCCAGCCAGGTGGTTTGGGAATCTGTTGCATAACACTGTAGGTTCTGTTTCAAAGTTTGATTTAGTCTCTCTGTCTGGCCATCTGTCTGCGGATAGTAACTAGTGGATAATGTAGAATCACGTTGCAAGGCTTTGCACCATTTTTGCCAGAAACATGCAGAAAATTGCATACCTCGATCAGATAGGATAACTCTTGGAAGTCCATGAAGGCGAACAATATTTTTAAGAATAATAGTTGCTAAGGTATCAGATGCTGGGAGACCTTTACATGGAATAAAATGGGCATACTTTGTAAGGCTATTTACTACCACTAAAATGGCAGTATATTGTTGTACTTTAGGGAGACCAGTAATAAAATCCATTGAGATATGTTCCCAAGGTTAATTTGAAATGGGTAATGATAGCAATAAGCCTTTAGGTTTACTGTGCTCACTTTTGCATCTTGCACAAACTTCACATGATCGCAGCATTTGTTTTAAGTCATTAACGAATGCAGGCCACCAAAAATACCTTTTCATTATTCCATTGTTTTTTGAAGACCTGGAAGTCCTCCCAAGGGATGAATATGTAATCAGTGAAAGGCTGTCTGTCTCAACTCTACAGTGGATAATAATACTCGAGATTCATGCAAGGGTAGGCCTTGAATAATAGACCGTTTGGTATCTCGTTGTAGCCAGTTTTGCCATTTGGTGATATGAAAATGAGTGCGGTGAGATCAAAAAACCTTTCAGCAGCTATTAAACATAAGACCTTTGTATAATTTTGTTCAGCTTCATTTAGATTTCTTGACAGATATGCAATGGGATGTAACTCTCCTGTGTCTGGGTGACATTGAGAAAGGGTACCAATAGCAACATCAAGCTACTATGAATTGTTTATTAATATGTGGATGAGCTAAAATGGGAGCTTAAGTAAAGGCCTTTTTTAAGTTTTGAAATGCTTAATTTGTTTATTTGGACCAACTAAAGGTGGCCTTTTTTCACAGTAATTTGGTAATCAGCGCTACATTCTGGGAGAATTGATTGATAAAGCATCAATAGAAATTTGCGAATCCCAAAAAACATTGGATGTTGTGTACTGATTTTGGTGTAGGCCATTCTGCCATAGCTTGGTTCTTTATTTCTGTCATTTCCATGCCATTAGGTGCTTAGATTACTCCTAAGAATTCTACCTTTTTAGTATGGAATTCACACTTGCTTAACTTGCAGTATAAATGATGAGTTCTCAGAGTTTGTAACACCCCTTTTACATGTTCTTCATGGATTTCTTCAGAGTTAGAAATATCAGGATGTCATCAATATAAACAATGACAAAGACGTCTAAATATTCCCTCAGGACATAATTTAGGAAATATTGGAATGCTGCTGGGGCATTGCATAGACCAATTGGCATTACTAGGTATTCAAACAGGTGAGTTTTAAAAGCTGTTTTCCACTTGTCTCCCTCTCGTATCCAACCAGATAAGCACCACATAAATCAAGTTTGGTGTAAATAACTGCTGATTTTACCTGGTCTAGTAATACTGGTATGAGTGGTAAAGGACATTTATTTTTAATGTTGATCTTATTTAATGTTCTATAGTCTATACACAGTCTCAAATCGTCATTACCTTTAGGTACAAAAAACAGCGACGAACCCGCGGGTGATCATGATGGTCGAATAAGTTTGTTAGCTAAACATTGATCAATGTATTCTCGTAGATATTGATTCTCTCTTTCTGATAAAGCATAAATTGTACAATTAGGTATATTGGCACCGGGCATAGGATCAATCTGGCAATCATACGGTCTGTGAGAGGGTAATGTGCTTGCCACCTTATCACTGAAAACATAAATACATTCGGAGTACGATTGTGGCAAGTCTACTTCCTTTTCCTCAGCAAATGGCAAGATACCTTTGAGGATTTTTATTTCCATCTTCTCTTGGTTGAAGACAATTTTCTTGGCAATGTGATGAAGAAAAACTTAAGGTTTGATCATTCCAATCTATGCTTGGGTTATGCAACACTAACCATGGCATTCCTAGGATAAAACCGTATTGAGGTGCCTGAATTATATCAAAGAGAATCCTCTCATTGTGTTTTTGATTCATAATATCCTTGCAAACCATTTGCATCTGTGTGGTTTGCATGGTTACGGGACCTCCTGCTAATCCACTACCGTCAACTGCTTGTACTATTTCAGGAACCTTTCTTGATACTAGGTATTTGTAATTGGTGTGCGGTTTGCAGATCCACAAATGTTCCTGTTGCACCTAAATCAATTATGATTTGAACCATATGATCTTTTCCCTGTACTGTTAGTTGTGCTAGTATTCAAAAGTGCTTGACATAGCGATTTGTGCAAGAACACACTGAAGGAATTGTCAATTCACCTAATAGGTCCCCTTCTTTGTTTCTTGGGCTCTCTAGTTTTCCTCTGTGTTTTCTAAGGTAGTTATCTTTTTCTTTGTAATAGTAGTTGGATCCAATTTTCTTTTTGGTTTTAATTGACATTCTTTAACAAAATGACCCTTTTTTCTACAGTACAAACACTGACCATTTCGGCGTCATATATCTTTTTCTTCTTTGGTCAATGGTTGACGAATGGTTCTGATTTCCATTGGTTCTATAGTAGAATCTAAGGGCATCATTGGAGCTTGTATTTATCCATATGCCAATTAGACCTTTCTGGTCTTTTCTTTTCTCGTTTTCTTTCTGTGACTCTGTGATCTAGTCTTAGAGTTAGATCAATTAAATCTGTGCAAGTGTTTGGTTGGGGGTCAATATGAGCCGAGACGTCTTTCAACTCTTATTTTAATCCTTGATAAAATACTGCTGACCTTTTTCCCTCTGGCCAAGCTGTTTCCACCACTAATCAGTTGAACTGAGATAAATATGTGATTAAGACTTTGTTTCCTTGTCCTAACTCTAATAATTCCTTGTCTGCTGGCATAGTAATCGAACGTCTATCTTTTTTTTTTTTCAAATTTGTTCACACAGACGCCAAATATATAAAAGTGTACTATCCAAATGTACTAATGGAATTGCCCAAGTAGCTGCGTCACTAGTCAAGTATGAAATAAGAAATGCAATTCTAGATTGTGGAATCGGAAAAGCACTAGGATGACACGTAAAATGCAACTCCACCTATGTGAGGAAAAACGGAACCTTATTCGCATCTCCAGAAAATCTTTCGGGTGCAGCTAATGGGATTTGTGTTGGTACATTCACTGCTATATTAGTAGGTGTGGAAGACGTTGGACATGGTTGAGGCATAGGTCCTGTTCCATCTACCTTAACTTGTAGCTGAGTTACTTTGTTAACCAAATCAGCGGTTATATTCTTAGAGTCCGCTAGATCTCTTTGCATTTGTTTAGTTACCCGCAAAAGATTATGTAAGGTGGCCATCTTGAGCAGCCTTCGTGCAGACTGAGAGGAAATTAAACTTGTAGGCTCACTATTCTGTCACAATGCCTTTCATCTGGATCTGCATACTGCTAAACAAGAGGCCCACCTCCTGGCACCACCAACTCAGAAGGCTATTATAGCACTGAGTCTTGGAGTCGACAGGTGAGGGGAAGGGGAATTGGGACAGGGGATTGCAGGGAAAGAGATCTGAAAAACAAAATGGTTGAAACAATAAATATATATGTTCCAGAAAACAATTATCACACTCCTGGATGAATACGTCTTTTAATCAGCAAAGACTAGACCTTTACGTGCTGAGTGTGACTACTATATCTTGATTCAGCATGATGGGGTTGAGCTAGGCAAATGTGCTATCATGCTACATAAACGGTGACAGACATAAAGCGTTTGTTGCATCAATAACTGTTCACTCTAGATCATAACTGCCTATTAATTGTGATTTCCATAAATACGAGTTACCAAGCACAAGATTCATAACAATATTGCTTCGCTCGTTTTGCACAACAATGGTTCATGCCATCAAATATAGTTTCCTCCAAAAGAGTTATCAAACATACGTGTTCTCCCTCTGTAATTTGAGCGCTTCACCCTTAAGCGCAACAATATCTAGAGTGACAACAGCATCAACTGCTATTACAATGTTCAATAGTTAAACGTAAATCTTCACTCTTTAGAGCAACATTGTCTAAAGTCACAACAGTATCAACTGCTATTACGATGTTCACTGGTTAAGCATAAATCTTGTTTACATTTGTATCCAATTATAATTACTGTTTGCAGACAGAATTTCTGTGAGTTGGATACACTTCTAAAAGAATCCCTCCGTAATTCACCTTACCGCTATATGTATGACCTACTTGTTATCTTTGTATCTGCATAAAAGCAGATCGCTCAGAAAAGAAACGCCTCCGCTCCTTTTCTGGAAAGCACTCAAGGAGCCGTCGAAACTGAAGTCTTCAGAATAGTGAGCATGCTTGCCAGGGTGTGGCTGGTATTTATAGACCTGCCACACCCCAAGATGGCTGCTGCCCATGGGATGCTGGAAATTGTAGATTCTTCATGAAACATTGTATATTAGATTACATAACTGTGATGAGAAAATTGCATCCACCAGTATCCTGACCCCGTAGCCACATGAGTCTATGACGTGTTTTCGAACATGAGGCGACAATTAAAGGCACCAAGAAATTACCGCAGATACGTGAGATAGTGGTGGGGGCAGGCCCTAGACCGCGTGACATCCTAATCCTGACAGGAACCGACTCTCCAGGAGGCACTTGCAGAGATCCTGGGAGCCTATCAAAATTCCCAGAACCTGGACAATGTGAAGGAGAACAGGTGGCTGCAGGACAGACAGAACCAGGGGATCAGGAAGGACAACAGCAGGCCCCTGCCACTAGCCAGACATCTGAACTGCCTTCCACCTCCTCTGCTGCTAGTGGACAGGCGGTCCTGCCACGGGACCAACAGGCTTCCAGCACCCCTCCCCCTGCCGAAAGAGAACCACCCCACAAACGTTCCCTGTGATCCAGACTGAAGCCAGAGACTATTGCCAAGAGCCCCACCGGGAAATGAGACTATCCTGATTGTCACCCTTGTGTCCCACACAGTCTCCCTGTCCACCTTGAACTGCCATTACTTCCCTTCCTATGTACCCTTGGACAATGCATCTGTGCTGCAAATAGACTGGAACAATACCTTGGACTTTCCTCCATTATCACTCCAGCCCATTGCACTTGCCCCTCTTTTTCTTAGCACTTCAATAAACACCCCAGGAAAAAATAGACGAATGGAGTATGTCAAAGTTTTCAAATATGTATTCATTTCACCAGATTCAAACAATGCAATTTAACTGTACAGTAAATGAGCATGTGTCAATGACTTGTAGCTGGCTGCAGTGTTCAGACCAGGAACTATTGTGAGGATCCAACATCTGTAAAATGAATTGCCAATGGGTCCAGTAAGTGGGCATAGAGGTGGGAAATAACAGCATGCCTGTGCCACTGATATTAAAAATAATTACAATGAAATCTGAAGTAACACTGTCTTACCTGTGTGTCATTGGAAGTACTGTCTGATGACTGCTGTTCTGTCGTCCTCATCCTCTGTCTCCTTATCCTCACTGTCCACTGCTGCCACATGGGCATCTCCAGCCTCCTCCTCCTGCAGAAAAGCCACATGGCATCTCAGGGCAAGGTTGTGCAGCATGCAGCATGCCACTACTATTTGGCAGACCTTCTTGGGGGAGTAGCACAGGGATCCACCTGTTAGATGGAGGCACCGGAACCTGGCCTTCAAGAGGCCAAAGGTCAGTTCTATAATCCTTCTGGTTTGCCCATGTGCCTCATTGTAACGTTCTTCTGCCCTTGTCCTGGCATTCCTCACAGGGGTCAGCAGCCAAGGGAGGTTGGGTAATCAGAGTCACCCGCAAATATTGTGGGACAACATTCAGCCACACACTATCCCAGATGGCCCATACCTTACCCATACACCAACAGATACTGGGTGGGGACCAGGCCTCACCTATTAGCCACACTCTGTGCCTCTGCAGTTGGCCAATCACATTTGAAATGCCGCTATTCCTCTGGACAAAGGCATCATGACCCGAACCAGGATACTTAGCATTGATGTGGGAGATGTACTGGTCCGCCAAGCACACCATCTGTTCATTTCTGTACACCTGTTCATTTTGAGGGGCGGGCAAATGCAAAATGTTTTCCATCAATCACCCCTATTATGTTGGGGATATGTCCCATTGCATAGAACTCGGCCTTCACTGTGGCCAAATCTTCCACCTGAGGAAATACAATGTAGCTGCACATGTTTATTCAGGGCAGCCAGCACTCGTCAGCACAATTGAGAACATTGGCTGTGACATTCCTGCTGCCAAGCCCACTGTCACTTGGAAAGAACCAGTTGTGAGGAATTGGAGCACTGAGGGGGGGATCCCAGTCGGGTGACGAATAGCAGATATCAGGTCAGGCTCTAATTGGGCACACAGCTCTGTGATTGAGGCCCTGTCCACTCTATAGGTGAGGAAATATGCCTGTCCTCCAGTGTTGCCAAGTCCACCAGGGGTCTGTACAAGGGGGTATGTCTCCATCTCCTATTCATCAGCAGCAGTCGCAATCTATGAGGCAAAAGAGTGAGAAGCCGGTCACAAACTGAACAATCGGGCTACAACAGAACATTGCATGCTGTTAATTTGTAATGGGTCAGTGTGAATTGTCCAGTATGTCCAAGTTGGAACAGTGATGCAGCAATTATCCAGGGCTTGGCCCCCATCCCTGAAATGGCATCCGCCTGTCCTGTGTGGAGGTACAGGTGGAAGTGAGGTAATTCCGCTGACGTTGTGCGCTGTTGCGCGACCGCAGTGCAACTCCTCATTGGGTAACATTGGGCCCTATCAGTTACAGTGGCCAATGGTGATCTACGCCGGTGGTGACGGTATGCACTCTCACGGACGTGACCTCCATTTTCTATCTGATTCCTCACTTGCTACCTGACCTTCAACAGGAGAGGACCTACACTGCATGTGCTGCTGTGACCTATGTCTGGAACCTACCATTGCCCGTGTGACTGGGCAAAGGGCCCCTGCCTTCACTTCGGCGGAGTTCGAGAGACTGGTGGATGGGGTCCTACCCCAGTACAGACTGCTGTATGGGCCTCCAGACCAACAGGTGAGTACACTGTGGGCACAATGCATGTGGCATGAATGCATGGCCTCATGTAAGGGTGTGGGTGGATGTCCTCTGGGCAGCGTATTGGTTGTGTGGTGGGCCATGTGTGTGCAATTGGTGATGTGAAGGGGTATGGTGGGCCATAAGTGTAACAGGCAGGACTGGCTGACTAATACTATTTTTCTGTCTGCATTGCCTCTGCAGGTCACCGCCCATCAAAAGAAGGGTATATGGCATGCCATCGCCAATGATGTGCGGACCCTGGGGGTCTAGGGCAGACGGAGCACCCACTGTCAGAAACAGTGGGAGGACCTGAGACGCTGGGCACGGAAGACGGCAGAGGCCCTGCTGGGGATGGCCTCCCAATGAGGAAGGGGTGCCCATTTAACCCTGACCCCCCGATGGACCACATACTGGCGTGGCCTATCCAGAGCTGGATGGGTGATTGAGGGTATCACAGCAGCCACAAGAGGGTGAGTACAGTGCCCATCATTACTACTAATGCCCGTGGGGAGGTATCTGGGTGGTGGATGTGTGTCAGTGGGTGCCCGTAGGCCAGGCCTGACATTGCAGCCCTAGTCCCCTTGTGGCTAGGGACAGAAGGGCAAATTTAGCTACCTAGCTTGCAGGCAGCCACTACTGGTCAGGGCTGTTTGGGTCCCAGGTGTGCTGGATTTGCTGGTGTGTGCCCCTCACCGTGCCTTGGTGGCTACCAATATCACTGGTAGTGTAATGCGTATTGCATAGGCCTGTTCCCTGTGTGTGAGGGTGCTGGGTACACCAAGGGTGGTGTTGGTGCAGCCATTTTTTTATTTTTTTATTGACCAAGTATATCCTTCGTCTCTTCCCCCCTTCTTATTTTGTCACCCTGTCCTTATGTGCATTAGCATCATCTGGCGGAGGAGCAGAGGCACCGGCGATGGAGGAAGCTGCATCCCACAGGACCCAGGAGGCAGAATCCACCGATGCTGAGGGCACCAGTGGACGGAGGGTGAGGGAAGGACCACAGTGAATACTGGAGGGGACAGTTCAGACACATACCTCCTCTGATGGAAGCTCTCTGGTGGTGGACACCTCTGTGACCACCCCAGCTACAAGTACAGCCGCCACCCCCATACCGGCGCCACCCTCCCAGCAGCCCCTCATCGAGATGTCTGTGCCCACTCACTCAGGAGGGTGGGCATCTCCTTCACCCAAGGCACCTCAGGCCCTGCCCCAGTGAGCCCTGCTGCCCCGAGTGAGGAGGCTATTGACCTCCTGAGATCCATCTCTGTAGGGTAGTCAACCATTGTGAATGCCACCCAGGGGCTGGCAGCCCAGATGCAACAGACTAATGCATTCCTGGAGTGCATTCACACTGGCTTGGTTGCCCAACAGAGATCAATCCAGTCTGTGGCATCCTCTCTGATGGCAGCCATTGTCCCTGTTTCCACCCTCCCCTCCAACTTCTTCCCAATCCCATTCTCCTCAACCCCAACCTATCCCAAGCACACAGGCAGACGAGCATAGACACAAGATAAAACACACAAGTGGTTCAGGCAAACACAAGCACCACACTTCATCCCACAGGCACTCACACAAACACCATCCAGATGCAGACATACCAGCATCCACAATTTCCACTGTGTCCCCCACCTCCTCCCCCCTCCACCTCCCTCCCAGTTCCGTCTACACTCACACCTGCATGCACTACATCATCATCCACTACCAGCATCACCACCACACCTAGCAGAACAAACACCTCACTGGCAGACACCTCCACAACAGCCATGCACACGTCCCCTGTGTCCTCTCCCACTGTCTGCCCCCCCCTTCCCAAGGTACACAAATGCAAGCACTCAGACACCCAACAGCCATCCACCTCACAACAGCATCCAGCCCATGCACCTGCACCCAAAATCAGCAGACAGACACCTCCTAGAACCACTCCTAAACATTCTACCTCGTTCCACCCCACTGTCCCTAAAAAACTTTTCCTATCCACCATTGACCTCTTCCCTACCCCTCCCCCCGACCTGCATGTCTGGCCAGGGTGACAAAAACCCAGCCAAACACGTCAGCCACTCAGTCCATGGGCCCAGTCACCACCATACCCACTCGTGGTGGGAAAGGATCCCAGTCACATGTCCTGAGGGTTAAGGGACCTGCACCAGGCAGCCTCAAGGAAAAGGAGCCTGCCCTAGCTGCTGCCAGGAAGACAAAGGACCCTCTCCCAGCTGCTGCCAGGAAGACTAAGGAGCATGCCCCAGCTGCTGCCAGGAAGACTAAGAAGCCTGCCCCAGCTGCTGCCAGGAAGACTAAGAAGCCTGCCCCAGCTGCCAGGAAGAGCCAGCGCTATCAGGCAGAAAGGGCAAGGGCCCTGGGGCGGGCAGGAACTGTGACAGGGCCCCCACCACCAACCATGGTTGTGCACCCGTCGGAGGCTGCAAGGGATGGGCAGGAGCCTCCCCCCACCAGCAGCACCCACAGCCACCTCCAGTGGCAGCCATCTGAGGCTGCAGGGGATGTGCAGGAGCCTCCCCCCACCAGCAGCATCACACTACCACCTCCAGTGGGCAGCAGTCCGAGGCTGCAGGGAATGGGCAGGAGCCTTCACCTACCAGCAGCACCACCACCACCACCACCATTGAACAGCTCTCACCGCCAGCGGATGGTATGTAATTTTGCCTCCATGGGCTGCTGTGCGGCCTCTCCCCTGCAAATTCAGTGGGTATGACACCCACCTGAGAGACTGTGACCTTGCACTCCCCAGGATAAAGAGCATAGGGCACGATGCCCCCTCTAGAACCAGTGGGTAAGACACCCACCTACCCCATCCTCCCTAGGATCAAGAGCACAGGGCACGATGCCCCCTCTAGAACCAGTGGGTAAGACACCCACCTTCCCCAGCCTCCCCAGGATCAAGAGCACAGGGCACAATGCTCCCTTCAGAATCAGTGGGTAAGACTCCCACCTACCCAAGCCTCCCCAGGATCAAGAGCATAGGACACGATGTCCACTCCAGAACCAGTGGGTAAGACAACCACTCGAGAGACTGTGGACTTACACTCCCCAGGACCATGCACAGGGCATGTTGCCCCCTCTAGAACATGTGGGCAAATCACCCACTCGATAGACTGTGGCCTTGCATGCCCCAGGACCATGCACAGGGCATGTTGCCCCCTCCACAGCATGTGAGCAAATCACCCACTCGAGAGACTGCAGCCTTGCACTCCCCAGGACCAAGCATAGGGCATGTTGCCCCCTCCAGAGCATGTGGGCAAATCACCCACTCAAGAGACTGTGGCCTTGCACTCCCCAGGACCGTGCACAGGGCATGTTGCCCCCTCCAGAACCAGCGGTGTTGTTCCATCTGCCGGCTGAGGTGCCCGCTGTCTCTCATCCCCCTGAGGTGCCTGCCTATTTCCCAACTGATGCCCCTGCAGTGTTCTCTCTGTGTTGACGCAGGTGACAAGTGGGGCCTTGGACTTTGCCCAGTGGCCATGTGGCCCACTGGAACTGAGGACTGAGCAGTGTCCCTTGTTCTGTACATTTGTAAATATCTGTTACATTGGCTAAATCATTATTTATACTGTGTTGATCTTATTACACTCAATTTAGTAAATTAATTTTGTCCTTGCATTATTCACCTGATTTAGGGGGATTTACTTGTTTTATTGTGCATCTGGTGGTGTGTATGGGGTGTGCATGTTGGGTGTGTGGTGTGTGTTTGTGTGTCACTGTCGTTTTCCTCCCTCTTCCCTCCTCCCTTCTGTGCTAGGCGGCTGTTCTCACCGTCGTCATCTTCAACGTCGTTGGTGTTCTTGGTGGAGCAGCAAGTAGAAGACCATGGGGAAGACATGCAGCTCGGGCTCCATGGTGGCGTGGTTGCTACCTGTGTCTCCAATGGTGAGTCCTTTCACTTCTGTGTGGTGTTTCTGCTAGGCTTCTGATGTTGTTGGTACTGCCCTGGAAAAGGTAGGAGATCGGCTTGTCATAATACGTCGGGCGGAACATTGACTTCTGCCTGGCTGTAGGTGGCTACCGCCATAGTGCCTGTTGTTTCCACCCTGTCGGTCGGTATGGTAAAGTTGCTGTCTATCGGAGATCTATCCGCCATGGTCACCATTTGGAGGTAATTACTGCCAGCCTGTTAGCGGTATTAACGCAACTTTTACACCAACTGCCAGGGTTATCATGAGGGCCTATATATGTTATGCCCACATGATGACACATATGATGCATCAGGCCCACCACAGCACAATAAACAAGTCCAATGGGCACTTTTGACCTTCCACACAACCACTGTGCAAACTGTCTTGTCACAGGTCTCCTATACCCAAACTCTGTGACCTACATTACTTGATACAATCCATGTCCACTTTGTGTCAGAACAGCATCATAATATCTGCCAATGTCAAAACTCTGAAATGCCCAAATGAAGATATCATGGTGAAGGTACCTGTACAGAAAACAAAACAAGGAGTATAGGCTTGAAAAAATACACATGACACAAGTCACATAGCAAGCACCTGGACAACAAAGTACATTTCAAGGAAATTGACACAAACAAAGCAACTTCATCAAGGTGGCATGTGTAGAGAGCTATCTAATTAATCATTTTTTAGCTGATTATTGCACTGTATCAGCTCCCTAACTTTTTCCAAAACACTCAACATCACACATTCTACCAACTACAATTCATTGCAAAATCACAGTCATAACATCACATGACATACTTACACTCATGAGAAGTAACTGTGGAAGGGATCTTCTCGCAAGCCAGTTGCTTCCTCTTCATCACTTTTATCCTCAGTTGGCATATCAGGATTCTCACCTGGTGACACTGCAGGCTCCCCCTCCTCTGAGATATATGGGATATTCCTCTGCAGGGCAATGTTGTGGAGCATTCCACAATGATCTGACACACTTTCCCGGGTGAGTAGAGGAGGGCTCCTCCAGTCTTGTCCAAACAGCAAAATCTGGCCTTCAGGAACCTAAAATCGCACTCCACTGGCTGCTGTGTTTTTCCATGTGCATCACTGAAGCAGACTTCCCCTGGCTTAGTAGGATTCCTCAGTGGCGTCCACAACCAAGGACGGTTTGGATATGCTGAGTTTCCTAATAAGGAATGGTACATAAGTGCAACAATGAGTCACTTGCTTCGTGATAGTAGCACCTGACATTGCTCACACACAATAACGACAGACATGATTTTTTCAAGCAGCCAGGCCCTCACTAGGTGCAGTTGTTACATCCACTGGGGTATGGTACTGTTCCGGATTATAAAGAAATCATGTGCTGACCTGCCAAACAGACAACTTGCACATTAATGGAAGTTCTTTCTGTTAGATAGGCTTGTTCAGTGGTTTTTGGTGGCACCAAGCCAACATGTGTGCCATTAATGGCCACCACCACAGAAGTCAGCCTTCACATTGGCTAAATTGTCACGTCAGGGGAACCTGATATAGCTGTCAATGTGTTTCAACATTGCTGAGAGGAAATCCTTCAACACCAGACTGAACATAGATTGGGACATACCAGCAGATATGGTCACTGTATGTTGGAAGGACCCTGTGGCCAGGGAGTGCAATACTGACATGACTTGTACTATTAACTGGCATCAGATCAGGCTACATCTGAAGGCATAAGTATACTATTGTTTGCCTATTCAGACGGTATAATTGGATGACGTGGTGTTTCTCCATGGTCAAGACATGAGTTGTAACATTAGTCAGTGTGTCTACAGCAACATACATGATGCTTTCCAACCATATCATATGACAAAGCATTTCTGACTGGATAGATATCACCAAGCACCCATAACAGCTGGCAACTAAACAAGGGTCAAATGTGAGCCCCAGGGTTATCAACACTTCTGTTCACAACATGAATTCAGTTGACAACCAATTATCTACTGCACATTTTCCCCTAAAACTGTGACTGTGTTTTCCGATCGCCAAATACTGCGGTCAGTGGTGGACCCTGCACCTCCGTCATGTGCCATCTGTGCACTGCAACACACTAGACTGGTGGCTGTGTAGTCGGACCTACACAACAAGACACATTTAGGATATTTCTAATGATATGAAACCTATATTGATGTTGTGACGCATTTTTCAGGCCCATATACAGCATTTCAACCTGCCAAAATGGCAGATGCCTGACCTACTCCACTGAACATCAGGAAGCGCCAATGTCTGCCGGTGGAAGTTGTCAACCGCAGTTGACTCAGCCATAGGTTAACCTTGTTGCCTGTGGCTGTTGCTGCCCAGTGGCTTGTCCATCAGCGGTGATGACCGCATGCGTGGTGTAGGTATATACCGGATTCTGCAAAATCAGTATCTTGACTCCTGACACTGCTTACTGCCAGCAACACCTCCATCACTTCAGCTGCTGTGGGTCACCTCTGGGAGCAATCGTGACATCCAGCAGGTGAAAGGACTCCTGCCTTCTCTCCAGAGGAGTTGTAGAGGCTTCTAAGTGAGGTCCTTCCCCTTTATGAACTGCTCTATATCTCACCAGAGGAGCAGGTAGTACAATTGACTCTGTTCTGCCCCTTCCTTTCCCTCCTCACAGGCTACAATGTGCCCCTGTGTATCAGTCATACTGCTCGTGTGCCTGTTGTTGCAGTCTGTGTAGTATCAATGGGATGTACATGGTGCAGGTATTGGTGACCAGCACTATGGCCCTCATTACAACCTTGGCGGGTGGCGGAGGCCTATATGTTGTGTTCATTCACATTGTGTTGTGTGATGGGGTTCCTAGATCCACCTTGTGTTGGATGCATATAGCTGGGCAAGGCAACTTTACTGTCATCCAATGATATTTCTTTGTTTATGATGGTTGTAAATGTTACTTCAAATCACACAGGGGACATAACACATGTACTAAGGGGCCCAGGATGAGTATTTTTCAGCGGAACAGAGGTCCCTTAAAAAAGAGGTTAAGACTTGATATTACACAGAGTTTCAATGAAATCTATGTGATATATATCTACATATATATATATATACATACATATGTACACATATATATTATATATATATATTTTTATTACAAACAAAATAAAAAGTAATCTAGTGGACAAACATGAAATGGTTTCAGTTATTCAATCAAAAATCCAGTTATGATTGATGAGGAATTCAACACGTGACCAAGGAGTACACACAGAGTAAAGGCCACAACATTACAGTACTGTTGCCCCTGTCAATTATACATGTTTGGAATGAGTCAAAGTACTATTGTTGATGACGTTTCAATCACTTTGCTGCAATCTGGGGATCATCATCAGGACATTATGATTATGCCTGAACTAAGCCTGATTAGATAGCAATTATGTAACCAAAGCCACACCCCACAGGGGCATCCATCACAAGAGCTTTATGGCAGAAATTAAATCGTAATATGCAGCCCCACTCACAGCCCTTGACGAGATCAGTCACCTTGAGAATGCTTCAGGAAGAGCCTGTTCAATAGACAAACTGTATGCAGAATAGAGCTCCTTTGTTGCGGCCGAAGTTGGCGTAGAACAACAACACGACAATACACGTTGATCCTGTTCGCTCTCAAAACTGAGCAACCGCGGGTGAGGTGAATGCACCCAAAATAGTCACACATGACATTTCTTTGGATATGATGTCGTAAATGTTAGACAACATGTATGTGCATGACAGCATGAGCTGTGTATGTATCATCTGAGTCATTTGAGGATCTTGAAATCAATGTGTATGGTTCCACGATCTTTCACCCCACATCTGGCCTTGCCAAACTGTTATCTGGAAGGCATATTATGACCACTGTGCCCTTCATGTGGCCACACAAGCCACATTGCTGATGGACACATAGGGGGTCATTACAACATTGGCGGTAAAAGCCGCTTACCGCCGTGCAGAAGACCGCCAATACACCGCCGCGGCCGCGGAATTCCGCCACAGCTATTATGACACACATCTCGGAATCAGTCGAAATTCAGACACCCACACAAGTCCGCCACACCAAAGGTCAGTGATAAACTGGCAAAAACAATTCCTCCACCTCCACGCCAATAGAAACACGCCCATGCTATTACGACCCACGAATCTACGCGGCGGTCTTGCAACCACGGTATTCCATTGGCGGTACCCACCGCCACGCTCAAAATACACACACATCTCCAAAACACCGCCACATTGGACAATTCCAAATACACACACCTGATACACATTCAAACAACACTCCCACACACCCAACACAATATAAAACACACACCCACATCACCCACAAACCCTTACGACCAGAAATTTAGACGAAGGCCAGAGAGACAGCACACCAAAGACAACCCCACCATACAGAGGCACACAACACCATCACCCACACAACATCCACGCACAAAACACCACACACCACTACACATCACCACACACATCAACACTCACACCGCCCCACACATCACACACATCACCCCATGTCACGCCAAAGACACCCCCGCTTTTCCGAGGAGGAGCTCCGGGTCATGGTGGAGGAAATTGTTTGGGTAGAGCCACAGCTATTTGGCTCACAGGTGCAGCACACATCCATAGCCAGGAAGATGGAGCTATGGCGAAGAATAGTGGACAGGGTCAACGCTGTGGGACAGCACCCAAGAAATCGGGAGGACATCAGGAAGAGGTGGAATGACCTACGGGGGAAGGTGCGTTCAACGGTCTCCAGGCACAACATCGCGGTTCAGCGGACTGGCGCGGACCTCCACCTCCTCCCCCACAACTAACAACATGGGAGGAGCAAGTCTTGACCATCATGCATTCAGAGGGCCTCGGAGGAGTCGGTGGAGGAATGGACACTGGTAAGTCAAATCTTAACTATCATATCCCCCACCCTACCTGCATGCTATCCCACACCCCCACCCTCACCCCCTCCCCTATCACTCCAACTCCTCACTAATGTACTAATAAGACAAACTACACATCTCAACACCAAGCCCTGCATGACACAACTAAGCATGGACACCCATCACGAAAGCATGGCCACTGCACATACCCATAACAACCCCCTAACCATCATCACACAAGCCCCCACACAGGAATGCTTGCACTGGGGTACACGCACACCCACCCATTGCACACCATGACACACACACATGCAATAATCATGCTCTTATGCCCCTGCAGGATCACGAAGGACCGTCACCACACCAGAGGGTCCAGACAACTCCACTCCACCCACAGAAGAGGCCCACAGTGACAATAGCAGCTCTGCCATACTGGAGCCTGATGACCAGCCCGGACCATCGTGGGCTTCTGGACAGTCGGTTCCCCTTGAACAGGCACAGCCCAACACTGACCTCCCACCCTCTGGCAACACCAGTACAGCACCACCCAGCGGGCCCATACCTCCATCCCCAGGACAGGTCAATCAGCTGTGTGTCCACCACTACAGGGAACCAAGGATAACCCACCACCCCAACAACAACAGGGACCTGGGGGCAGTGGTAGTGGGCACACGGTCCAGGGGACGGAGGCATAGGAACACAGGGGAACTGGGAGGGCTGACAGGGGGCGGACAGGCCAAGGGAACCTACTCTCCACGAGGCCCTATCCTCCATCATGGGAGCATACCACCACTCCCAGGAGACGATGGCGACGGTCTTGGTCAAGTTTCAGGAGACCCAGTGCATGCAGGAGGAACAGTATTTGGGGTTCAGGGAGGAGCTCAGGACCATCAGCTCCGCCTTGGGCACCATCGTAGGGGTGCTGAAGGACATACAAAAGACCATGAGGGACACCGTGGCACTCCAAGGGGCCCCTGACACTAGCATGGACGATGAACTGCCCACCACCTCCGCCGGCGCTAGTGGACAGGACGCCCCGCCACAGGACCACCACACCAGCACCCCACCCCCTGCAGAAGGACAACCACCACGCAAGCGGTCCCTGAGTTCCAGGTACAGGCAGAGCAAGATGGCAAGACCCCCTCCAGGAAATGAGACCACCCTGATTGTCCCCCCACTGTCCCACTTTGTTACCCTGTCCATACTTAAACTGCCCCAGCTCTACTTCCTATGCCCATATGGGCAGTGCACCTGTGAGACTAATAGACTGGACTCTGCCATGGACATTCCTCTGCCATCACCCATCACCATTTTACAACCCCCCTCCATTTTTTAGCACTTCAATAAACACCCTTGAAACACCAAACAATCTGGAGTCAGTCTATGATTTGGTAAAATGTAACATCTATGACAGTGTAAAAAAGCGTTGTTAGTTGTAAAGGCAACATACCAATGTCACACATCACAAGTCCTTGAAGGACGCATGCAGATGACACACGTTGGTAACCACACCTGTGAAACCGTAATGGAAAGAAACATCTCAGTTACCAAATAATCCCATGAAATTACACACAGGATAGAGGAGGACGTGTGACAGTGAATGTAATGGTAAAAATGAAAATGTTCTCACCTGTGTGTCACTGGAAATATTGCTGTATGACTGACTCCCTGTTGTCGTTGTCTTCTTCCTCAGCTTCCTCCTCATCACTGTCCACAGGCTCCACAGCTGCCACAACACCGTCATCTGGACCATCCTCCTGCAGAAAAGTCACCTGGCGTCGCAAAGCAAGATTGTGAAGCATCGAGCAGGCGATGATGATCTGAACCTGGCCTTAAGGAGGCCGAAGATGCGTTCGATCACCCTCCTAGTCCGCCCATGGGCCTCATTGTAGCGTTCCAATGCCTGGTCCTGGGATTCCTCACTGGGGTCAGTAGCCAGGACAGCTTGGGGTAACCAGAGTCCCCTAATAGCCACACACGGTGCCTCTGGAGTTGACCCATCATATCAGGGATGCTGCTATTCTGCAGGATGTAGGCGTCATGCACTGAGCCAGGGAACATAGCATTAACCTGGGAGATGTACTGGTCTGCCAAACAGACCATCTGTACATTCATGGAATGATAACTCTTCCGGTTCCTGTACACATGTTCACTCCTGTGGGGGGGGACCAGAGCTACATGGGTCCCATCAATGGCACCTATGACGTTGGGGATATGTCCAAGGGCATAGAAGTCACCTTTCACTGTAGCCAAATCTTCCACCTCAGGGAAAATGATGTTGGTGTTCAATCACTAGATTCCTGATCTGCGACAGGAGAGGACCTACACTGCAAGTGCTGCTGTGACCTCGGTCTGGAAGAGACAATGGCTGCTGCGTCTGGGGAAAGGGCCCCTGCCTTCACTGCTCAGGAGTTGGAGAAACTGGTAGACGGGGTCCTCCCCCAGTACACGCTACTCTACGGTCCTCCAGACCAACAGGTTAGTACACAGGGAGCACGGTGTATGGGCTAGGCCTGGGTGGAGAGGGCTGGTTGTAAGAGGGAAGGGGACAGAGTTCAGGGAACCTTAATGCATGTGAATGAATGGGCCACATGCCTAGAGTAGGGAGGGGGGCCACTCACATCGACAGTGCAGTTGGTAATGATTTCTCTTCTTCCCTTGTGCATGTCATGTAGGTCAGCGCCCACCAGAAGAAGGACATTTGGTGTGCCATCGCCAAGGACGTCTGGACCCTGGGGGTCCACCAGAGACGGGGCACCCACTGCCGGAAAAGATGGGAGGACATTCACCGCTGGAGCAAGAAGACGGCGGAGGCTCAGCTGGGGATAGCCTCCCATGGTGGGAGGGGTGCCTGTCGCACCATGACCCCCCTGATGTTCAGGATCCTGGTGGTGGCATACCCGGAGTTGGATGGGCGCTTGAGGGCATCACAGCAGACACAAGGGGGTGAGTACACTCTCAATCTGCAGACTTTGCGTGCAGTGGAGGTGTCTGGGTGGGGGAGGAGGCTTGTGGGTGTTCCTAGGCCCGGCAGAAAAACGTAGACTAGGCCCCTCCATAATGCAGGCCATGTGGCACTCCACCCCACCGCAGTAGAGTGCAAAGTACAGGTATAGATGCCCCTGTGGCATCCATGTGTGCAGATGTCCACCATAGCCATGTAGTCCAGATCCCAGAAATTGCATCTGCAGAGGCCAGGAGCACGGCGTAGTGCAGGGGGCTGCTGTGTCTGTATTGTCCACCAACGGTAGCGGTATGCCATGCACTCAACCTGTCTATCTTCTGTCTTCCCCTCCCCCCCTTTTTGTGGTCTACCTGTTCTTTTGTGCATCAGCATCATCAGGCGGAGGTACAGTGGCACCGGAGCACGAGGGAGCTGCATCCCACATGGCCATGGAGGGCCACACCACAGACTCAGAATGCACCAGTGGGACGGAGGGCGAGGGGAGCTTCACGTCGGCCACCGGATCACCAAGCAGCGACACGGACTCGTCCGCTGATGTGAGCTCCCTTGTGGTGGCGGCACCATCTGTGCGCCCCACTTCTACAGGTACAGCCGCCACCTCCCCTACCAGCACTGCCCTCCCAGCAGCCCCTCAGCGTTCGCCCGTGCCCGCTCACCCAGGAGGGTGGGCATCACCTTCGCCCCAGGCACCTCAGGCCCTGCCCCAGTCACCCCTGCTGCCCTCAGTGAGGAGGCCATTGACCTCCTCAGGTCACTCACTGTTGGGCAGGCTACCATTGTGAATGCCATCCAGGGTGTAGAAAGGGAGTTTCAACACGGTAATGCATTCCTGGAGGGCATTCATTCTGGTCAGGCTGTCCTTCAGCGAACCCTGCAATCTCTGGCCTCAGCACTGATGGCAGCCATCGTCCCTGTGTCTAGCCTCCCCCCTCCAACCTCCTCCACCCAGACCCAATCCCCTGTACCCCAGCCCATCCCAAGCACACCTACAGACCAGCATGCACACAAGTCAACACACAAGGGAAGCTCAGGCAAACATAGGCACCACACAACCCACAGGCACACACACAAGCATCACCCACGTGCAGACACAGCAACATCCACTGCTTCCACTGTGTCCCCCTCCTCGTCATCTCCCTCCGCCCTCCCAGTGTCGTCTACACTCTCACCTGCATGCACTACATCTACTGGCACCAGGAGTCGCACCAGAACACCCAGCACCACACCCCGCTCACCTGCACTCACCATCTCCACTCCCATTTACACGTCCCCTGTGTCCTCTCCCAGTGTGTCTGTGACGCCCCCTCCCAAAGTACACAAACGTGGGCACCCACACACCCAACATCCATCCACCTCACGACAGCCTCCAGTACCTGCACCTGCACCCAAAACACCTAAAGTGACACCTCCTACAACCACCTCCTCTTCCTCCACTCCCAGGCCCCCTCAAACTACCCATCCCAGTGTTCGCCAGAAACTGTCCCTCTGTAAAGTTGACCTTTTTGCCCCCACCCCCCCCTCCAATTCATCAGTCCCGTCGTAGCGCCTCAGCCAAAAAGCCTCCAATACCAGTGGTGCCTGTTCAAGGTGTGTAGAGTGCACCGGCCACCAGGGCAAGCAGTGTGACCCGGAGCCAAGGCACTGGCAGCCCACCCCCTGTAAAAGCTCTGAAATTGGAAAGTGGCCGACGGGACCCTGTGAAGACTCCTGGAGGCAAAACAACTCACAGGGGTCCCAGGGGGATTGCAGAGTCAGCTGTGACTCCTCCAAAGGTGTGGAAGGGCCAGAGGAAGTCTGCACAGCCTGGTGTGAGCATCATGGCGGAGAAGGGCGGCATCCTTCCCGGCGGTCGGGACGCCACCGCCAGCACCGTCGTCACTGGTCCGGAGACCACCGCCAGAGTCATTGCCCAGGAGGGCCCAAGTATCGTCACTGGTCAGGAGACCACCGCCACCGCTGGAGTAAGTGCCCAGGAGGGCCCAAGTATCGTCACTGGTCAGGAGACCACCGCCGGAGTCAGTGCCCAGGAGGGCCAAAGTATCGTCACTGGTCAGGAGACCACCGCCGGAGTCAGTGCCCAGGAGGGCCCAAGTATCGTCACTGGTCAGGAGACCACGCCAGAGTCAGTGCCCAGGAGGGCCCAAGTATCGTCACTGGTCAGGAGACCACCGCCGGAGCCATTGCCCAGGAGGGCCCAAGTATCGTCACTGGTCAGGAGACCACCGCCGGAGTCATTGCCCAGGAGGACCCAAGTATCGTCACTGGTCAGGAGACCACCGCCACCGCCGGAGTCAGTGCCCAGGAGGGCCCAAGTATCGTCACTGGTCAGGAGACCACCGCCGGAGTCAGTGCCCAGGAGGGCCCAAGTATCGTCACTGGTCAGGAGACCACCGCCACCGCCGGAGTCAGTGCCCAGGAGGGCCCAAGTATCGTCACTGGTCAGGAGACCACCGCCACGCCGGAGTCAGTGCCCAGGAGGGCCCCGGCTGCCACAGCCCCACTGGACAATGAGGGAACGTCATGCCACACACAAGTGCCCAGTCCAGGGAACGTCATGCCACACACCAATGCCCGTTCCAGAGACCGCCATGGCAAAGCACCGCTGAACAGTCCAGAGACCGCCATGGCAAAGCACCGCTGAACAGTCCAGAACCACCATGGCAAAGCACCGCTGAACGGTCCAGAGACCACCATGGCAAAGCACGGCTGAACAGTCCAGAACCGCCATGGCAAAGCACCGCTGAACAGTCCAGAGACCGCCATGGCAAAGCACCGCTGAACAGTCCAGAAAGGCCATGGCAAAGCACCGCTGAACAGTCCAGAACCGCCATGGCAAAGCACCTCTGAACAGTCCAGAGACCACCATGGCAAAGTACCGCTGAACAGCCCAGAGACCGCCATGGCAAAGCACCGCTGAACAGTACGGAGACCGCCATGGCAAAGCACTGCTGAACAGGGCATGCACCGGGGAAGAATGAAAATACCGCCACATCAAGCATCGTCATCCCATGTGCAGCTGGGACAGTGACGGTACAAGGAACTTTCACGGGGAGACTAATCCAGTCTGGGCACCAGTCCCCCTCCAGAGCCAGTGGAGGCTGTTATCTACTTGCAAAACTGTGGCTTTGCACTCCCCAGGATGGTACAGTGCGCAAGCCACCCACTGTATAGACTTGAGAGACTGTGGCTTTGCACTCCCCAGGATGGTACAGCGGGCAGGCCACCCACTGTAGTGACTTGAGAGACTGTGGCTTTGCACTCCCCAGGATGGTACAGTGGGCAAGCCACCCACTGTATAGACTTGAGAGACTGTGGCTTTGCACTCCCCAGGATGGTAAAGTGGGCAACCCACCCACTGTAGAGACTTGAGAGACTGTGGCTTTGCACTCCCCAGGATACATCAATGGGCATGGATCCCCGTCGTGGATCTGGCTTTGCACTCATCCGGCTGAGGTGCCCCCCCTTCCCTTCCCCCTGAGGTGCCTGTTGTATTTCTATCTGATGCCCCGGCAGTGTTCTCTCCGATTGTGGACAGGTATCTTTTGTGGGCCTCGCCCATGCATTTTTGGACTAGTGGTGCACGGACATTGGTATGTGCATATCTGCACTACTTCTCGTAATGTATATATTTTTGAATGATTTTATGATATATCTGTATATTTTTGAAACATGTATATTGATATATTACAATGTTTGAACTGATTTCGTTTTGTCTTTGCATTCTTCCGGGGCGGTTGTGGGTTGTTACTGTGATTTTTGTAAATGCATTGGTGTGTGTTGTAATATGCGAGGGTGGGGGTGGGGGTGTTTCGTGTGTGTCCCCCTAACTTTTGCCTCCCCCCTCCCCTATGTCGTAGGTGCAGTACTCACCGTTGTCTTCTCCCGCGCCGGCGTTGCTCTTCGTAGATGACTATGAATACAAGGGCCAGTAGAATTTGTAATTCCGGCTCCATGGAGTCCTCCTTCCTCGTGGGATGTGTTCAGGTGAGCATTTTCCCATTGCAGTAAATGTTTCCGCCGTGTTTTTATCCATGGTGAATCCGCCCCGGAAAAGGTGGCGGATTGGTAGGTTGTGATACTATGGGTGGTACATTGTCTTCCGCCTGTCTGTTGGCGGTGACCGCCGCGCTGCTTGTCTGTACCGCCGTGGCGGGCGGTGTGTTAAAGTGGCTGTCTTTGTTGGCGGTTTCCGCCAGGGTCATAATTCCCTTTTTTTGTCCGCCGGCCTGTTTGCGGTATTGTCGCACCTTTAACACCGTCCGCCAGGGTTGTAATGACCCCCATAATGTACTGTCATGCATGGCATTTATGGAAATGTGAGTGTCTGGTAGGTTCTAGGGCTTGTCAAATGTATCTCCCAGTACAGGACATAGTCCAGGTTGTGGGAGAGTCACTGCAGCTATGAAACTGTGGCACTGTGCCCACTCCTTGTACACCAGCAGATCCTGTCATGTGGCCGATATGAGGCTGTAGTTGCAACACTTGTCCTAAATGCCTCAGTCCATTGGCTTGGTTAAAAATGGGTGTAGAGGTAAATCCCAGAACTAGTACATATTAGCATTTTGTTTCATTGTCAATATGTGTCTTTGCCATGTGACAGGTCCCTTACTCCCACAGCTTGGTTGTGACCTTCACAAAAGTCATATTTGTCCTGTAAGGCTTATTGTACAAATGACAAACTCACAGTGCAAACAGTGTGTAGATTCCTGGGAGGCCATGACATCTGACTCAGTAGCTTGGTTACATAACAGACATTGTATGATGTATACCTTTGTATGTTGGATGCCCTATCTGTAGTCAATGCACGTGTCCAAAAGAGTGTTCTGCGGCACAGGCACATACCAGAGAAACCCACCCTGAAGTAGCATAAGTCTGCATTTGGTAGGCCACATGTCCACACGTGCATAGTGAAGACACTTTCTGTACCCACAATGCCAGCCCCTTCATTGGCACTTAACTATAAGGGTGAGTCTGTACTATGGAAGTTGCCAGTAGGGACTTATGTAGTGAGTCAGTCTTGCAGAGTGTAAATATGTGGGTCCAGTCAGGCCTAAGGTGTGTACCCTTCAGAAGCCACATTGGTGTGTAGTTTTACATTGTGGCTCAGATCACAGTACAATGTTGCTGGTGCCTGGGCTTTCTGATGTGAGTAGGCTTGTTTAGTCATTGTAGGCCATGAAGCAGGGTAGTGGGTTAGTATGTAGATGGATACAAAAGTGAATAGTCTTGTCCCTGTACTTAATGGCATGTGTGCCTTACACTTGTGGTGTGTTGACAAACTGATTATTTTTTGCTTGGTGTTTCTGATGTGTGTGGCACAACCATTTGGGCAAAAACTTGTGATTGTAATTGCTTAATTTGTCTCTTGCATCCATACTGGTAAACACCCATCAGATGAAGGAGAGCCATCACCGGGAAGGTGTGGACCCTGGGGGTCCACAGCCGGCAGAGCGCCCACTGTCGCAAGAGGTGGGAGGACCTGAGATGCTGTGCCCAGAAGACTGCAGACGTTTATCTGGGGCTGGCCCTCCCAATGTTGGTGGGGCACACTTTGGATCATGACCCCCCCTTAATGTTACACATCCTGAGTGGTGGCGTACCCACACCTTGATGGGCATTTGAGTGGACTGTAGCAGCCACAAGGGGGTAGTACAGGACATATTCCTGCCTGTCTCATTGCCAAGTTGATGTGTTAGGTTCTAACATCTCCCCCTGAGGATTACGGATGGGCCATGTGTAACACAGTAGATGAGTAACTGTTGGTGTGGATAGGTAATGTGGTGCAAACTGTTGTGCCTTGCCTTTTAGCCCAGGAACCTAGGACACGATTGGGTACACTCCACAAACAATTTGTTCTCCATGGACAGCACATGGCAGTGCACATTAATCAACCAAGTAATGTTTGTTGCTGAAGTGGGTGTAAATTCTACACTACAGATAACTTCTCCGCAATGTTAAAAGCCAAAGAAAAAGAAGTGACGAATCACTGTCCTCAGCCATGTGTCTGGTCAAATGAATAAACTAGCATCTGTCCCCCAGAGGTGACTTGTTTTGAATGTGTGACGAGTGCTGGTGCTTCACTATTGTCTATCTTGTGAAGGTTGCCATCATACAACTGCCATCGTACATTGTTCTTTGGGTATAGCTACAGATCAAAACGTTACCCTAGATAAGTGGGGAATGTGCATTGACACTATTTATGTCCCATCACTGTTGCCAACATTCCTTGTGCCTACATGATAGCATGTGTCCCTTTCTCTTTTGAGAAAATGTGTACACTGCTGTTTCATGCGTGGTCTACCTGTGTTCATGGGATGATTTCTGGTTTCACTTACATTCATGTGCATGCCAACCTGCATTAGGAAAAGGACATTTGCATTGGGCCTACATTTCAAGTTGTGCCACAGACAGGAGTGTGTCATCATTGATTGTTTGTTCGCACATACCCTTACCCATCATTACATGTCATTTGGCATGTAAAATTGCAGTAGCAATTAGGGCCATGATGGTTAGGACTAGAGTTTTTGCACACAATGTTCATTTCATTGCCATTAATGTGGCATCATGTGGTAAAGTGCACTGCACACGTGTAATGGGGAAGGTTCATTACCTGACTGTTGGCATGCATCATGGAGTGACTTGCAGTTATGTTGGAATCACATGTGGTTGAGTACAACCATTCATCGACGGACATCTGGGTTTGCCGACCAACATGAAGACAGTGATGTAGCTTCCCATTGGGCAACATTTTGAGGGACTTTTGCAAGTACTTCCAAATCACTGGGCCTCTCCAACATACAAAGTACTAATGGTGTCTACTGATGCAATCATAGTATGTCATTGTAAGGGGTACCAGACATTAGTGGTGATTTCCATGGGGCTTGCTGATTCATTGTGTTTTGGATTTTGGACACATATCTCTCTGACAATTTCCACATTTTGTCTACAGTGTACACTTCCACACCAAATGTGTAGCATATCTGAGCAACATTAGTACTACCTCCATGACTACTAGAACAAATTACACATGGTGAAGTGTGCATTGTTGATATGCTTCCAGTGTGACATGTGTATTTCCATGTCACCCCTTTCAGGCTACTTTGCTGCTGTCAGCAACATGTCAGGTTTTTGGAGCATAATTTCTTATTGTTGTGTCATTGTGTATGTGACAGATAGATGTCTGTGTGAGATTGTGTGGAATCTGTGGGAATTAACTTGGCATTGGCCTACTATTGTATGGCAACAAGTAACTGAGGTATGCTTCATGTGATGTGGTCTTGTTCAATGGTTACTGTGATTGCACAATTTCACCCATGCAATTGTAGTTGTCTGAGATCCTGATTTTCCTACGGGCAGCTGTTGACAGTTCATGTGGCATGCTTGCATATGGTATGGTACATGTAGGAACCACTTTGATGTAGTTTGTTGCTGAGGCCTACTTGATGTTATGGTACTGTTTGTTAATCACTGCTGTTGTTCAAGTGTGATCAGAAACATGTGGTGACCCTTTTCCTCTTTGTATTTGCAGCATCATCCCAGGCCATTGAGGGAGACAGGACATAACCAAGTACGGAAGCATCTGGCCATGGTGCCTCCAGCCATGACACCACCTAGTGGCCCAGAGGTTGAGGGAAGTGCCCTGTTCAGCGGTGCTTGAGATGAAGGGCCCAGTTCAGCGGTGCTTGAGACGGCGGTGCCCAGTTCAGCGGTGCTTGAGACGGCGGTGCCCGGATGAGTGTCCAGCTCAGCGGATCCGGCCATGGCAGGGAGGTCATTCGCCACCTGACCTGTGGCTGGCGGTGCCTTCCTGCCCATCTGTTGTGTGGCTGGCGGGGCCCTCCTGGGCTGCAGTACCGGGCCTGTGGGTGTCCTCCTGCCCACCTGGGATGGGGCTTGCGGGGCCCTCCTGGGCTGCAGTACCGGGCCTGTGGGTGTCCTCCTGCCCACCTGGGATGGGGCTGGCTGGCCCTCCTGGCCAGCTAGGCTGCTGGCGGACTTGTCGGGCGTGCTGCCCTTCCCAGCCTTCCCTGTTCGCCTGTGGCCCTTCCCCACCTTTGGCGGTGTGCCAGGTGGCACCACACTTCCTGCCGGAGCCATGGTAGGGATTTTGGTCCCTGGTGTCTTCGGCCTCTCGCGCCGGCCACTGACAATCTTCGGATGTTTTACCGGGGGTGGGCTGGCTGTGCCTTGGCTCCTTACTTAACTGGCTGCCCTTGAGGGTGGGGGACTCCACAGCCTATGGCACACTGTCATTACAGGTCCCGCTTTTGTGGTGGCTGAGGTGCTGACTGGTGTCCTATGAGATGGACGGGGTGGGGCAGTTGTTGGAAAGAGGTCAAGTTTGGAAAGGAAAAGCAATTTAGGAACAGAGGGACGGGTAGGTGTAGTGGGTATGGGAGTGGAGGAAGAGGTTGTGGTTGTAGGAGTCTTAAGTCTGGTGTCTTTGGGTGCAGGTGCTTGGGCTGGATGCTGTTGTGAGGTGGATGGCTGTTGGGTGGGTGGCTGCCTGCGTTTGTGTAGCTTGGAAGAGGGGGTTACAGACACAGTGGGAGAGGACACAGGGGACGTGTAAATGGTAGTGGGGGTGGTGACTGCACGTGTGCCGGGGGTGGGCTGGCTGTGCCTTGGCTCCTTACTTAACTGGCTGCCCTTGAGGGTGGGGGACTCCACAGCCCATGGCACACTGTCATCACAGGTCCCGCTTTTGTGGTGGCTGAGGTGCTGACTGGAGTCCTATGAGATGGACGGGGTGGGGCAGTTGTTGGAAAGAGGTCAAGTTTGGAAAGGAAAATCAATTTAGGAACAGAGGGACGGGTAGGTGTAGTGGGTATGGGAGTGGAGGAAGAGGTTGTGGTTGTAGGAGTCTTCAGTCTGGTGTCTTTGGGTGCAGGTGCTTGGGCTGGATGCTGTTGTGAGGTGGATGGCTGTTGGGTGGGTGGCTGCCTGCGTTTGTGTAGCTTGAAAGAGGGGGTTACAGACACAGTGGGAGAGGACACAGGGGACATGTAAATGGTAGTGGGGGTGGTGACTGCACGTGTGCGGGGGGTTCTGGTGGGTGTGCTGGTGATGGACGTAGTGGCTGAAGATGTTGTGCATGCAGGTGTGAGTGGAGACGTGACAGGGAGGGAGGAGGGAGACGAGGAGGAGGGGGACACAGTGGAGGCAGTGGGTGTTGGTATGTCTGTATGTGGATGTTGCTTGTGTGATGTGTGGTGCTTATGTCTGGATGAGCTTCCCTTGGGTGTTGAGGTGTGTGCAGGCTGGTCTGATGGTGTGTCTGGGATAGGCAGTTGGATGGGGGAGGCTAGAGACAGGGACAATTGCTGCCATCAGTGCTGAGGCCAGAGTGTTGAACGATCGCTGATGGGCAGCCTGACCAGAATGAATGCACCTCCCTTTCTACACCCTGGATGGCATTCAAAAGGGTAGACTGCCCAACAATGAGCGTCCTCAGGAGGTCAATGACCTCCTCACTGAGGGCAGCAGGGGTGACAGGGGCAGGACCTGAGGTGCCTGGGGCGAAGGAGATGCCCACCTTCCTGGGTGAGTGGGCACGGGCCAAACGCTGAGGGGCTGCTGGGAGGGCGGTGCTGGTGCACTGGGTGGCAGCTGTACCTGTTGGTGCGGGGGGCACGGATGTTGCCGCCACCACAAGGGAGCTCCCTTCAGAGGACGAGTCCGTGTCACTAATGTCTGCACGAGTCCCTGCTGTGGAGCTCCCCTTGCCCTCCGTCCCACTGGTGTATTCGGAATCCGTTGCATGGCCCTCCAGGGCCATGTGGGATGCAGCTCCCTCGTGCTCCGATGCCACTTCTCCTCCGCCTGATGATGCTAATGCACACATGAACAGGAAGACCACAAAAAAGGGGGGGGGAAATAAAGACATGTTGAGTGCATGCATTGGCGACACCGTTGGCGGAGAGGACAGACACAGAAGCCCCCTACACTACGCCACGCACTTTGGGTCCACTACTCAATCCGTGGGACCTGGCCTACAAGCCTATGGACGACAAATGCACACATAGATGACACAGGGCCATGGATAACTGTACTTGGCACCCTACAGAGGTGGGGGGCGGGGGCACAGGGCCATGCCTTACGGAGGGGCCTAGCCTACAGAAATCCCCTTGGCCTAGGGATACTCACAGCCCTCCTCCCCCACCCAGACACCTCCACTGCGCGCAAAGTCAGCAGAATGAGGTTGTACTCACCCCCTTGTGTCTGCTGTGATGTCCTCACGCGCCCATCCAAATCGGTGTAGGCCACCGCCAGGATCCGGGACATCAGGGGGGTCAAAGTACGACTGGCACCCCTCCCACGTTGGGAGGCCATCCCCAGCTGAGCCTCCGCCGTCTTCCTGCTCCAGCGTCGGATGTCCTCCCATCTCTTCCGGCAGTGGGTGCCCCGTCTGTGGTGGACCCCCAGGGCCCGGACGTCCTTGGTGATGGCACGCCAAATGTCTATCTTCTGGTGGGCGCTGACCTATGTGAAATGTACAGGGGGAGAAAAAGAGTCATCACCTTCTGCACCCTCAATGTGAGTGGCCCCCCATCCCTACCCTTGCTATGTGGCACATCCTGTCATCCGTCGTCTGATGCATGCCTCATTCGCTCCCCTCCCCACCATCTTGCATCCACCCGACTCAACACAGGCATTTGCCACAAAGCATGGTCCCAGTGTACTTACCTGTTGGTCTGGAGGACAGTAGAGTAGCGCATACTGGGGGAGGACCCCATCCACGAGTGTCTCCAATTCCTGAGCAGTGAAGGCAGGGGCCCTTTCCCCAGTCGCATGAGCCATTGTCTCTTCCAGTCTGAGGTCACAGCAGCACTTGCAGTGTAGGTCCTCTCCTGTCGAAGATCAGGTATCGAGTGATTAAGCAGATAGAAAATGGCGGTCACGCCCGCGGCGGTGCGTACCGCGACCACCGGCGCACATCGTCATTGGCTCCTGAGACCCATAGGGTTCAATGTTAACCAATGCTGTTTTGCGCTGCGATCTTCAACCACCTACTGCCACGGTGTGCCACGCCAGCGCATTGACCTCACATCCCATTGTCACACTTCACAGGTCAGGCAGCCGCCATTTCAAGGGCCCACATGGCTTACTTTTAACTGCGTCACACATACCTAGGCCTTGCATCAACACTCCTACAAACCATTCAATGCATTGGGAATTGTGTTTTGTGCAAACTGTGGTTACTTACCTGTGGGCTGATTGACTCTGTGCTCGCTGTTGTCCTACATAGGCACTGTCCGCTGGGACATGCGAGGAGATGGAGGAATCTTCCTGTGTACAGACCGCTGGTAGACCTGTCGACAATGGAGGAAAGACATGTCATACTGACATACAGGCTTGACCGAGCCACTATTCAGGAACTGGAGCCAGACCTGATGTCACCCATCCGCCAACCCACAGGGATCCCACCTCTAGTGCAGGTGCTGTCAGTACTCCATTTCTTTGCAAGTGGGTAATTTCAAACAACAGTGGCCATATCATCAGGGATGTCCCAGCCTATGTTTTCCAAGGTGTTGTCCAGAGTGTTGTCTGCCCTTCTGAAATACATGCAGAGCTACATTGTTTTCCCTGAGGTGGGGGATTTAGCTACAGTGAAGGGTGATTTCTATGCCCTTGGACATATCCCCAACATCATAGGTGCCATTGATGGGACCCATGTGGCTTTGATTCCCCCACACAGGAGTGAACAGGTGTACAGAAACAGTCAGAGTTATCATTCGATGAATGTACAGATGGTGTGTTTGGCAGACCAGTACATCTCCCATGTAAATGCCAAGTTCCCTGGCTCTGTGCATGACGCCTACATCATGCGGAATAGCAGCATCCCTTACGTGATGGGTCAACTCCAGAGGCACCGTGTGTGGCTAATTGGTGACTCTGGTTACCCCAACCTGTCCTGGCTACTGACCCCAGTGAGGAATCCCCGGACAAGGGCAGAGGAACGGTACAATGAGGCCCATGGGAGAACAAGGAGGGTGATCGAGCGGACCTTCGGCCTCCATATGACAGGTGGGTCCCTATTGTACTCACCAAAGAAGGTGTGCCAGATCATCGTGGCCTGCTGTATGCTTCACAACCTGGCTTTGCGACGCCAGGTGCCTTTTCTGCACGAGGATGGTCCAGATGGTGGTGTTGTAGCAGCTGTGGAGCCTGTGGAGAGTGAAGAAGAGGAAGCCGAAGAGGACGACATAGACAACAGGAACACAGTAATACAGCAGTATTTTCAATGACACACAGGTAAGAGTCCAACCCGTCATATTACATATACCTAATCCCTACTACCTCTCTACTGTCTGACCTTTTCCCCCTGTGTATGGTAACTGAGTTGTGACTTTCCCTTCCAATTTCAGAGATGTGGGCCATACTGCGTGACATCTGCTTTATTTCCCCATGGACTACAGCTGTGTGACAGTGGTATGTTGGCATCACAATGTAAATATGCATTTTGGGACGGTAATGTCTAATACATTAGTACAAAATCACAGCCAGACTCCTGATTGTTTTGTCGAATAACTGTTTATTTCAGTGTCCTATATTGGTGGGTGTTTGCAAGTCGGTGAGGGGTGATGGTGGAGGATTGTCCATGGCAGAGTCCAGACTATTAGTCTCACAGGTGCAATGTCCAGATGCCTGTGGAAAGTGGAGCATGGGCAGTATAAGAATGGACAGGGTGTCAATGTGGGACAGTGGGATGACAATCAGGGAGGTATCCTTTCCTGGCGGGGGTCTTGGCATCTTACTCTGTCTTCTTCCTGGATCTCAGGGCCCGCTTGCGGGGTGGTTCTCCTTCTGCAGGGGGTGGGGTGCTGGTGGCCTGTTGGTCCTGTGGCGGGGCCTCCTGGCCACTAGCGCCGGCGGAGGTGGTAGGCAGTTCTTGGTCCATGCTAGTGTCAGGGGCCCTTTGTGGTGCCACAGTGTCCCGCAATGTGGTGACTACCTGATTCAGAGCCCCTACAATGGTGGCCAGGGCGGAACTGATGTTTCGTAGTTCCTCCCTGAACCCCAAATACTGTTCCTCCTGCAGAAGCTGGATCTCCTGAAACCTGGCCAGGACCATCGCCATCGTCTCCTGGGAGTGGTGGTAGGCTCCCATGATGGAGGAGAGGGCCTTGTGGAGAGTGGGTTCCCTGGGCCTGTCCCCCCCCTGTCGCACAGCAGCCCTGCCAGTTCCCCTGTTTCCCTGTGCCTCTGTCCCCTGGACCGTGTGCCAACTACCACTGCCCCCAGGTCCCTGTTGTTGTTGGGGTGGGGGGTTAACCTGGGTGCCCTGTAGTGGTGGACACACCGCTGATTGACGTGTCCTGGGGACTGAGGGATGGGCCCGCTGGGTGGGTGCTGTGCTGGTGTTGCCAGAGGGGGGAAGGTCTGCTATGGGCTGTGGCTGTCTGAGGGGAACCGACTGTCCCGAGGTCCCCGATGGGCCGGGCTGGTCATCTAGATCCAGGTCGACAGAGGTGCTGTCCTCACTGTGGGCCTCTTCTGGGGGTGGAGTGGACATTTGTGGACCCTCCTGCGCGGTGACGTGGCGTTCGGGTCCTGCAGGGGTATAAAAGTATGGTTATTGCATTTGTGTGTGCCATAGCGTGTAATGGGTGGGTGCCCTTGTACCCCAGTGCTGGCATTCCCGTGTGGGGGCTTTTGTGACGGTGATTTGGTGGGGGATGGGTGTGTGCAGTGGGCATGCTTTGGTGATGGGTGTCCATGCTTTGTGGTCGCATGCAGGGCTTGGTGTTGGGATGGGTGGGCTGTGATGTGGAGACATTTGCAAGGAGCAGGATGTGATGGGGGTGAGGGTGAGGGTGGGGGTATGAGTTGGCATGCTGGTGGGGTGGGGGGGATGAAGTAGTGAAGATGAGACTTACCAGAGTCCATTCCTCCGCCTACTCCTGCGAGGCCCTCAGGATGCAGGATCGGCAAGACTTGCTCCTCCCATGTTGTAAATTCTGGGGGAGGAGGTGGTGGTCCGCCGCCAGTCCGCTGCATCGCGATGTTGTGCCTGGATACCATTGAACGCACCTTCCCCCGTAGGTCGTTCCACCGCTTCCTGATGTCGTCCCTATTTCTTGGGTGCTGTTCCACAGCGTTGACCCTATCGACTATTCTGCTCCATAGCTCCATCTTCCTGGCAATGGTGGTGTGCTGCACCTGTGTCCCGAAGAGCTGTGGCTCTACCCGTACAATTTCCTCCACCATGACCCTGAGTTCATCCTCGGAGAACCTGGGGTGTCTTTGAGGTGCCATGGGGTGGTGTGGGTGATGTGTGGGGTGGATTGTGTGGTGATGTGTATTGGTGTGTTGTGTGAAGTGCGTGGAAATATTGCTGGGTGAAAGTAAAATGCGCGTCTGGGTGCTCAGTTCTCTTTTTCTCAGTGCGTGGTCCCGATTCTGTAGAAGTGGGGGTTTGTGGGTGATGTGGGTGTGTGTTTTATATTGTGTTGGGTGTGTGGGAGTGGTGTGTGTATGTGTATCATGTGTGTGTTTTTCGATTTGTCCAATGTGGATGTGTTTTGTAAATGTGTGTGTATTTTGAGTGCGGCGGTGTGTACCGCCAATGGATTACCGCAGTTGAAAGACCGCCGCGTGGATTTGTGGGTCGTGATAGTGTGGGTGTATTTCTGTTGGCGTGACGGTGGAGTTTTGGTCATCGCCATTTTCTCGCTGGCCTTTGTTGTGGCGGACTTTTGTGGGAGTCTGCATTTTGGCGGTTTGCCTGTTGTGGGTCAGAATGACCGTGGCGGTTTACCGCGGCCGCGGCGGTATGTTGGCGGTCTTCTGACAGCGGTAAGCGGCTTTTACCGCCAAGGTTGGAATGACCCCCTTAATGTCTTTGAATGTGTCCTTCTTAGTGAATGACTTTTACTGTGGATACAATGATACATGTACTTGGTGCCCTTAGCATGATCCCCATATCATGTGGATAATGGCACAACAATCTGTTGAGCTTCATGACAGAGGCAGATGTGTGTTCTTACTGTCAGTTGCATCTATGATGGTGTGGATTTCTGGCAATTTCAATGAGCAGCAGAAGGATGTGTATGATGGGCTCTATGGTGGCACAGGACGTGGAATGCTACCTGAGGGTGAGTTACTTCCTTTACACTCTGTTTCTGCCTGCTGGGACATGGTGATTAGACCACCAGGGTCATATTGGTGGTGTCCAACATCATAATGTGTCCAGCAAAAAAACGAGCTCAGTCTATTTGTCCTGCCTCGTCATAGCAGTGGTCTTTGCTCTATGGGACCACCAACATCATAATTGTGTTCTGACCGCCAAGCTGATGCCGGTCAGACTACCCCTGCCACCATGACAGTGTACGGACTGCCAAACTCATAACGAGGCCCTACTACCGCCTTCATTAACCAGGGAGCGAGGGCTGGAATTACCTTTGCTATTTAAATGCAAGGAGAAGTACTAAACCAGTTTGGATCGGTTGCAATAGCCCACAATGCTAGTGCACAGCTCCATTGTTCCATCTAACTTAGGCAGGTTGTTTTGAAGGCAAATACTGTAGTCTCTAGGATTAAAGTTGGCTCCCCTCCTGGAAAGGGTCAGAGGAGCTTAATACCTTATTCCAATTTAAACCATTAAGGGGAAAAATGTGTATACTAAAGTACTAAAGTGATCACCTTATATATGTCCACTCCAATGTAAAAAAAAAAAATTACAACTGTCAAACATAAAATATAACATATTATTAGCCTCATTAGGAGTGTGGCGGTCCCAATGCATGACCGCCAAACTCTAGGGAATGACGCCACTCCCATTGTGGTGGTGTTCCTCCCCCTGCCCTATTACAATGGTCTGACCAGAGGGAGCATTGTAATAGGTCTTTCCAGCCAGTCAGACCAGCAGGAACAGGGCTTTTAGGTATTTCTATCTCATAGCACAGAAGGACCAACCAGCAAAGCAGACAGTGTTCATTCTGACGGTGCTGGCCAGGGGGCTCCTGCAGTGCAGGGGCCCCCCTGTAGGCCCTAGCACACCTTCACTGCCAGCCTTTCCATGTCAGTGAAACAGCCCTAGAAAGGCTGGCGGTACGGGGAGTTGTAATCAGCCAGGCGGCCCTGAGTTCAGCGCTGCCCTGGTTGAGTACAACTCAGACTGCTGTCACTCTATCGGAAACCATGTTCCCGTCGGGGACAGCGGTCCCCTTGCAGGTCCACCCAACTGGGTTGTAATATGGTGGTCAGTCCGCCTGGAGTGTGGCAGCCCGACAGTCAACGTGAGTGTGCCGGTACTCGGACCGCCTCACTTGTAATGAAGCCCTATATATTTAACACTCCTTTAAAGGTTTATAATATGAACTAAGTAATAAATAAAAAAATCTATTACAAATCAGTAATAATTAATATTAAAAATAAACTTAGAAATGTTTGAAAAACAATTAACAGAGAATAAAAATAACAAATTACATAGTCCCTCATAACAACCCTGGCGGTAAATCCCACTTACCGCCGTGCTGACGGCCATCAAGATACCGTGGTGGAAATCCGCAACAGGTATTAAAACACACATCACATAATCCACCTCAATACAGACACCCACACAAGTCCGCCACACCAAAGGTCAGTGATAAACTGGCGATACCAAAACCTACACCGTCATGCCAACAGGAACACACCCGCACTATCACAACCCACGAATCAACGCAGCGGTCTTTCAAACGCGGAAATCCATTCACGGTACACACCACTGCGCTCAAAATACACACACAATTACAAAACACAACCACATTGGACAATTCAAAATACACACACCTGATACACATACACACACCACACCCACACACTCACACCACTATAAAACACACACCAACATTACCCACAACCCCTTACAACAAATGTTTTTGAAGATGCACAGAGAGAGAGAATAGCAAACAAAACACTAGCATCCGCACAACACCATCACTCATACAACATCCACGTACCTCAAGAACACACACCAACACAACACATCACACAGCACAACAAACACCACCTCACACATCACCCACACTACATTATGGCACCTCAAAGACACCCCAGGTTTTCTGAGGAGGAGCTCAGGGTCATGGTGGAGGAAATCATTCGGGTAGAGCCACAGCTTTTCGGATCACAGGTGCAGCAGACCTCCATTGCTAAGAAGATGGAGCTATGGCGGAGAATTGTTGACAGGGTCAACGCAGTGGGACAGCACCCCAGAACACGGATGACATCAGGAAGATGTGGAACGACCTATGGGGGAAGGTGCATTCCATGGTATCCAGACACCAGGTAGCAGTACAGAGGACTGGCAGTGGACCCCCACCTCCTCCCCCACAACTAACAACATGAGAGGAACAAGTCTTGGCAATCATGCATCCTGAGGGCTTCGCAGGAGTAGCAGGAGGACTTGTAAGTCAAATCTTTACTACTACATCCCCCACCCTACCTGCATGCCATCACTAACTCCTACCCCTACTCTCACCACCATCACTCCACCACCTCACATATGCGCCACCATCACAACCCACCCATCCCAATACCAAGCCCTGCATGCAACACCTATGCATTGATCCCCATCATCAAAGCATGTCTAGTACAGATACCCACCCAGGCCCCAAAATCACCAATCACACAATGTCAAAAACAATAATGCAAGCACAGGAGTAGAGGGTAACTCACCCATTGCACAAGATGGCAAACACAGATACAATAACTATGCATTTACACCCCAACAGGACCCATACCCAACGGCACCGGACAGGAGGTGCCAGACATATCCACTCCCCCCCACAGAAGAGGCCCACAGTGATGACAGCAGCTCTGCACGCCTGGATCAAGATGACAAACCCGGCCCATCAGGGACCTCTGGACAGTCGGTTCCCCTGCCACAGTCACAAACCACCACTGAACCTCCCCCCTCAGGAAACACCACCACAGCACCCACCCAGCGGGCCCATCCCTCTGTCCCCCGGACACGTCAATCAGCAGTTTGTCCACCACTACAGGGAACCCAGGCAAACCCACCAACCCAAAACAATCAGGGACCTGGTGTCAGTGGCAGTGGGCACACGGTTCAGGAGACAGAGGCACAGGATAACAGGGAAATTGTGAGGACTGCTGTGCGACAGGGGGAGGACAGGCCCAGGGAACCCACTCTCTACAAGGCACTCTCCAATATCATGGGAGCATACCATCATTCCCAGGAGACCATGGGCACGGTACTGGCCAAGTTTCAGGAGACCCAGCGGCTGCAGGAGGAACACTACTTGGGGATCAGAGAGGACTTGAAGTCCATCAACACCACCCTGGTCATCATTGCAGGGGTGCTGGCAGACATGGCCAACACCATGAGGGGCACAGTGGCACACAAACGGGCCCCTGACACCAGCCTGAATGATGAACAGCCCTCCACGCCACCGGCGCTAGTGGACAGGAGGTCCCGCCACAGGACCAACAGGCCACCAGCACCCTGTCCCCTGCAGAAGGAGAACCAGCCTGCAAACAGTCCCTGAGATCCAGGAACAACCAAGAGAACATTGCCAAGACCCCCGCCAGGAAATAACACTCTCCTGATTGTCACCTTTTTGTCCCACTATGTCACCATGACAACTTTGAACTGCCATTACTCCACTTCCTATGCTCCCTTTGACAATGCACCTGTGATACCAAGAGACTGGACTCTACCATGGATATTCCTCCTCCATCACCCCAGCCCATTTCACAGCCCCCTACACTGATTAGCACAGAAATAAACACCCTTGAATCACAAAACAATCTGGAGTCAGTCTGTACTTATACAAATGTGTAATTGCAACCTCTCAGAAAAATAGCAATGTCAATGTTCATGTTCACATACCAATGTTCGACAGTTGTTGGGCATCAGTAAACATAGCAGACGGCAGAAAGTGGGACCCAGATCTGTGAAATGGAAAGCCAAAGTGACATGTCAGGGTCCATACACAGAGGTAAAAAGGCAGATTCATGCAATGTCCAACAGTAGTATGATATGAGAGGAGCAGTGCCAGTCTCCTTCCTGTGTCTCACTGGAAGTATTACATGATGATGTTGTTTCGGTTGTCTATATCTTCTTCTTCTGCCTCCTCTTCTTCACTGTCCACAGGCCTTACAGCTGCCACAAGACCAACATGAGGCCCATCCTCCTGCAGAAAAGGCACCTGGCGTTGCAAAGCCAGGATGTACAACATACAGCATGCCACGATGATTTGGCACACCTTCTTCGGTGAGTATTATAGGGAGCCACCTGTCAGATGGAGGCACCGGAATCTGGCCTTCAGGAGGCCAAAAGTCTGCTCAATTATCCTCCTAGTTTGCCCATGTGCCTCATTGCAGTGTTCCTCTGCCCTTGTCCTGGGATTCCTCACTGAGGTCAGTAGCCATGACAGGTTGGGGTAACCAGAGTCACCTGCAAATATTGAGGGACAACTGTTAGACATACACTAACCCTTAGGGACTCACCCATACCCAGACACCTATGTCAACTATGTTGGGACCTTGGGTTCACCTATTAGCCACACACAGTGCCTCTGGAGTTGTCCCATCACATAAGGGATGCTGCTATTCCTCAAAATGTAAGCATCATGCTCTGAGCCAGGATACTTGGCATTCACATGGGAGATGTACTGGTCTGCCAAACACACCATCTACACATTGATGGAATGGTAGCTTTTGCAGTTTCTGTAAAATGTTCACTCCTGCGGGGGGTACCAAAGCTGCATGTGTCCCATCAATGGCACTGTCAACACCAGAACAGTACGCGCTCTATTGGCGTCAAAAAATGCAAAAAACATCACTTTAAAAATAACATGATTCATGCATTGTGCTGATATGTTGTATTTTACCCTTTGCATTGAAGAGTTCAATCCTAAACACTTATTCTTAATATGTTTACAAATACTGTTTCTTTGCAAGGTATTGCTACAGGTTTTCAGAGTGGGTTAGGGTGTGGCCTCTTTCCAGGGCCTTCCAGAGACTTTCCCTGCAACATGCCTGGGCGTGGTTCTGGGCTGGGCCAAGACTCTATATAAGGAGAGTCAGCCCAACTCCCAATGCTCGCTATTCAGAGGTTCCAGTGCAGAAGAGCAGCTATTTCCAGAACTTCAGTTCCAGTGGCCTTTTTGATCTCCCAGTTCTGCTTTGAAATCTTCATTGGTGCATCTTGTTCCTGGGTGGTAAGACGGTAGTTGGGTTTATTCCCAATACCGTTTATTTTATCTAGAATTATCTCATTCTACGATCTGATCGTTTATTTATGTTAACAATTTGTTTTAAGGTCATAGTCATAAAAAGTACACTCGAGTATTTTTGTTAAAGTGTGTACATGGATGTTTATGAATCGGCAAGAAGCGCGATTCGTTTATAGTTTTGAAACTCATGTTACATTGCGCGCCAGTGTTTATTGACATACACGTGGATATTTATGAATCAGCAGGAGGCGCGATTCGTTTGAAAAGCTTTGAAATCTTGAGTTGCATTGCGCGCTGGCATTTATTGAGACATATTGGCACCAATGATGTTGGGGATATGTCCCAGGGCATAGAAGTCACCTTTCACTGTGGGCAAATCCTCCACCTGAGGGAAAACAATGTAGCTGCGCATGTGTTTCAGCAGGGCAGACAACACTCTGGACAACACGTTAGAGAACATTGCTGTGAGATCCCTGATGCCATGGCCACTGTTGTTTGAAAGGAACCACTGGCCAGGAAATGGAGTACTGACAGGACCTGCACTAGAGGGGGGATTCCTATGGGATGGCGGGTAGCTGACATCAGGTCTGGCTCCAACTGGGCACACAGTTCATAGACTGTGGCACGATCAAGTCTGTAGGTGAAAATGATGTGTCTGTCTTCCATTGTCGCCAGGTCCACCAGGGGACTGTATACCGGAGGATGATGCCATCTCATCACCTGCCCCAGCGGACGTGCCCTATGGAGGAGAAGGGTGACAGAGGGTCATACACCACATAGGCTTCACAAGGGTGTTTAGAACAATCGTGATGTAATGGGTGTGTGGCGCTTCCTGTCCATATTCATGGCCAAAAGTGCTGTGATGCCGTTAGTTGCCCTGCCATCTGCCACCCTGAAATGGCAGCTGCCTTACCTGTAAGGAGGGACAAGGGGAAATGAGGTAACTGCGCTGGCTTTGTGCTGCATCACAGTAGGCGGTCGAAGACCGCGGCGCAATTCAGCATTGGTTATTATTGGGCCCATTGGGTTCCAGGAGCCAATGACGATGTACGCCGGCGGTGACGGTATGCACTGCCGCAGACGTGAACGCCATTTTCTATCTGTTCACTCACTTGATACCTGACCTTCAACAGGAGAGGACCTACACTGCAAGTGCTGCTGTGACCTGAGTCTGGAAGTGACAATAGCTACAGAGTCTGGGGAAAGGGCCCCTGCCTTCACAACGGAAGAGTTGGACAACCTGGTGGCTGTGGTCCTCCCTCCAGTACATGCTACTCTACGGTCCTCCAGACAAACTGGTGAGTATACTGTGAGCATGATGGATGGGACATGAATGTATCGAGTGGCATGGATGGAAGACACGGGGGCAGAGGCCAGCATGTGAGGATGGTCAGTGTATGTTTTTCTGGGCCAGTGTGGGAGGTTTGTGGCCAATGAGTAAGAAGAACCGGATGGGGGAGTAAAATCCATTCTTACTTTACTTTTCCTCTACGTCAGCACCCACCAGAAGAAGTGTATTTGGCGTGCCATCGCCAAGGAAGTGCGGACCTTGTGGGTCTACCATAGACACAGCACCCACTGCCACAAAAGATGGGAGGACCTGCGCTTCTGGAGCAAGAAGACGGCAGAAGCCCAGCTGGGGATGGCCTCCCAATGTGGAAGGGGTGCCCCTCGTACTATGGCCCCCTGATGTACCGGATCCTGGCGGTGGCCTATCCGGAGTTGGATGGGCGCTTGAGGGCATCACAGCAGGTACACGGGGGTGAGTACAGTCTCATTCAGCTGACTCTGCGCACTTTGAGGTTTCTGGGTGGGGGAAGTGGGCTGTGGGTTCCCCTAGGCCAGGGCAAACGTGCCAGCGTAGATCCATTGTTTGGCAGGCTCAGTGGCACTCCAAACCCAAAAGTGGTAGTTGCCCTCTACACCTAGTCAGGCTCCTGTTGGTTCCAGGTGTGCATCAAATTGGTCTAGGCACAATCCCCCATGGCATGTGCTTTTCCCCTGAACTGTTAGTGCAAGGGCTAGTGCATAGGACTGTTCCCTGTGTGTTGTGTCCGCCAACGGTGGTGTTGCTGCAGGAATTGACCATGTGTCTCTTCTGTCTTTCTTCCCTTTTTTGTTTTGTCACCCTGTCCTTGGGTGAATTAGCATCATCTGGCGGAGGAACATTGGCACCGGAGCAGGAGGGAGCTGCAACCCACATGGCCCAGGAGTGTGAATGTACGGAGTCTGAAGGCACCAGTGGGATTAAGGGCGAAGGGACCTCCATGGCGGGGACAGGAGGAGACACCAGCGACAGCGACTCCTCCTCTGATGGGAGCTCCCTTGCTGTGGCAGGCCCCTCTGTGCCCACCGCATCAACAGGTACGGTCGCAACCCCATCTGCCAGCACTGCCCTCCCAGCAGCCCCTCAGTGTGTTTCCCGTGCCTGCTCAACCAGGGGGGTGGGCATCTCCTTCGCCACAGGCACCTCAGGCCCTGCCCCAGTCAGCCCTGCTGCCCTCAGTGAGGAGGCTATTGACCTCCTGAGATCCCTCACTGTTGGGCAATCAACCATTTTGAGTGCCATCCAGGGTGTCGAGAGGCATTTGCAGCAAACAAATGCATACCTGGACGGCATTCATTCTGGCGTGGCAGCCCAACAGAGAGCATTTCAGGCTCTGGCCTCAGCACTGATGGCAGCCATCGTCCCTGTGTCCAACCTCCCCCCTCCAACTTCCACTACCCAGACCCAATCCCCTCTTCCTCAGCCTATCCCAAGCACACCATCAGACCAGCATGCACACTCATCAACACACAAGAGTGGACATGGCAAACCTAAGCACCACACATCCCACAGGCACTCACACAAGCACCATCCCCATGCAGACACGCCAACATCCACTGCCTCCACTGTGTCCCCTTCCTCCACGTCCCCCTCCTCCCTCCCAGTCTCATCTCCACTCACACCTGCATGCACTACATCCTCAGCCACTATCTGCATCACCAGCAAGCCCATCACCACACACCGCTCATGTGCAATCACCACCCACATTACCATTCACACGTCCCCTGTGTCCTCTCCCAGTGTGTCTGTGAGCCCTCCTCCCAAACTACACAAACGCAGGCACACACCCACCCAACAGCCATCCACCTCACAACAGCCTCCAGCCCATGCACCCTCACTCAAACTCAGCAGACGTACACCTCCTACAACCACTTCCTCTTCCTCTACTCCCAAACCCCCTCCATCTTCCCATCCCACTGTGTCTAAAAATCTTTTCCTGGCTAACATAGACCTCTTCCCTTCACCTCCCCCTGCGTCCTTCCCCTAGGGCCAGGATGTCCAGATCCCAGCCCAGCACCTCAGTCACAAAATCATGGAGCAGTGTGGTCCCTGCAAGTCCAGTAACATCGCGGGTGCAACAACCACCCTTCGGGAGAGCGACTGGTGTCACCCCTTCTGCCAAACAGAACAGCAACCTGTACAGCGGTGGCCAATGCCGCAACCACCCCCCTGCCCCACCACTTGCAGGGCCACCTGCACGGCCACCTGCACTGCCACCTGCACGTCTGCTGCCTCTGCAACAGTCCCCAGCATCATCCCCAGTGAGTAGCCGTCCGAGGCTGCAGGAGACGTCCTGCTGTCTCCCTCCACAGGTGCTGACACATGCACCACCAGCAGCATCTCCGCCACAACCACCGCCACCTGCCCCGCGACGTGCACAGACAGTGCCACCACAGCCGACATGGACATCATTCCCAGTGGGCAGCCATCTGAGGCTGCAGGAGACGCCCTGGACCCTGCACAGACTACATGAGGCACCACAACCAGCACTGTTAGTACCATCAGTTGGCAGGCAAAGTTGCCGCAGGGTGGAGTGTGTCTCTGCCTCCATGGAGTATCATGCTACCTGTTCCCAGAAAATCTCGTGGCACACACCCAGGTGAGGGAATGGAAACTGCCACACACCATGTGCAGCACTCTGGGCACCATGCCCCCTCCAGAACCAGTGGAGAAAAGCATCCACTCACCTTATCCTTGGCAGGAGGAAGCACTCTGGGCACAAAACCCCCTCCAAAACCAGTGGAGAAAAGCATCCACTACCCCATCCCTTGGCAGGATGAAGCACTCTGGGCACCATGCCCCCTCCAGAGCCAGTGGAGAAAAGCATCCACTACCCCAGTCCTTGGCAGGATGAAGCACTCTGGGCACAAAGCCCCCTCCAGAACCAGTGGAGAAAAGCATCCACTCACCTTATCCATGGCAGGATGAAGCACTCAGGGCACAAAGCCCCCTCCAGAACCAGTGGAGAAAAGCATCCACTACCCCAGTCCTTGGCAGGATGAAGCACTCTGGGCACAAAGCCCCCTCCAGAACCAGTGGAGATATGCATCCACTATCACTTTCCTTGGCAGGATGAGGCACACTGGGCACTAAGCCCCCTCCAGTACCAGTGGAACATGTCACCCACCTGAGAGACTGTGGCTTTGCACTCCCCAGGACCAATCAGTGGGCAAACCACCCACTTGAGAGACTTGTGAGACTGTGGCTGTGCACTCCCCAGGACCAAGCAGTGGGCAAACCACCCACTTGAGAGACTTGTGAGACGGTGGCTTTGCACTCCCCAGCACCAAGCAGTGGGCAAACCACCCACTTGAGACTTGTGAGACGGTGGCTTGGTACTCCCCACCACCCACTTGAGAGACTTGTGAGACTGTGGCTTTGCACTCCCCAGGACCAATCAGTGGGCATGAAGTCCCCTCGTGGAGCAGTGGTGTCGTCCCTTCATCCGGCTGAGGTGCGCCCCCTCCTCTTCCCCCCGAGGTGCCTGTTTATTTTCGACCTGATGCCCCTCCAGTGATCTCTCAGTTTTGAAGCAGGTATCATGTGTAGGCTTCACCAATGCATTTTGGGACCACTGGTCCGCGGACAATGAATGGAACACTATCCGGACTTGTGTAGTTGCTGTACATATTTGTATATTTTGATCTTTTACAGACCTATTTCCCTATCTGGATTTTCGATGATTACACTCGTTATAATCATTGCATTTGGTCCTTCCAGGGGGTGATGGGGTGTAAATGTAATGTTGATGCATGTATTTGTGTGTCTGGTGTTGGGGGTGAGGGTGGGGGTGGGGGTGTTGCGTGTGTCACTCTCTTTTCCTCCCCTGTGTACTAGGTGCAGTACTCACCGTAGTCGTCACCGCCATCTTTGATGTTCCTGGTAGAAGAGGAGGTAAACCAACATTGGTAACACCTGTAACTCGGGCTCCATGGCATCCTGGTTCCTTGTTGGGTGTCGTAAGGTGATTGGTTTCCCTTCTGTGTACTGTCCGCCGTGCTTTTGATGGCATTGATACCGCCCTGGAAAAGCTGGCGTATTGGTGCCTTGTAATACAGTGGGCTGTACATTGTCTTCTGCCTGTCTGTTGGCGGTTACCGCCGCAGTGTTTGTTTCTACCGCTGTGGCAGTCGGAGTGTTAAAGTGGCTGTCTGTGTTGGCGGTTTCCGCCACGGTCGTGATTCCATTTCTTTTTCCACCGGCCTGTTGATAGTATTGCCGCCACTTTAACACCGACCGCCAGGGTTGTAATGAGGACCATAGTATACTTTTTTATTTAATACAATCAATGTGTAATCACTTAATATAACATTTAATAATGTACAACAAAATACACAAATACCTAAGTATATCACAAAATACTCTAACTTAGAAAATAATAAATTAACAATTAAAAATAATGAAAACTACATTTTCATATGCTTTTTGAAAAATATAATATTTATCCTATACATTAGACATAAAAGTTCACTTTTTCTACTCTTGTAAACAATAGGACTCAAACATACAAGTGGCTCTTTTTTAATTAAATACAAGAAATTACATGTAAGAAAGCTATACATTGCTTAATAATATAATAATTTATAAATAATCAACATGAAATATATATTAATAAATAATTGGTTTATACTTCAACAATTTTACAACTTTAAAATATATTTTAAAATTTAGCATGTTAAATAATATAAATTGCCACACAATACCAGAAATATTTAAAATTGAAAATTAAGCCATAAATGTGAATTTTCGAATAAAATCTAAGAGATGTAATTATAAGAAAAATAACAAAGATAAACTTTTTAAATTATAAACTCATTATAAACAATATAATACAGTTAAATGTTTTTATAGTAACATAAAATTACATTTTTAATAAAATGAATAAAATACATTTTCTAAATATTTTAAAATTATTTTTCATAAAATAAATATTTAACTTGCAAATATATATTCAGTTTTCAAAAATTCAAATTATTGATATACCAAATTTTACATAAAAATTAAAATGAGTATATTTTAAAGTTCTGCACACATTTTTCTCCTGTAAACCTTGACATCTCCCTCCTATAATACAAATCTCTAATTACTACTTTAAAATGTAAATATAATATTAAAAAACTACAGAAAATAAATTGGAATTGGTAATTTAGCAAACAAATGCAAGACTAATTAAATACTAAAAAGAAAAGAAAAGAAATGTAGAAGTGAAAATAAATAAAACGATAATTTAGAAAAAATGTTTTTACAACAATATTAAAAACATTTATGTGGTGGACTCTAACCTCTGGTCCTTCTATTCAGGGTTATCCTAATCCACAAAATTAGGCAGCTCTTTCTCCTTCCTACACAACTGATCTCCTTTTCTAGACTGTGACTGCGTAAAGGACACCTTTCAGCACCCTTTCATCACAACACATTTAGGGCCAGATGTAGGAAAATCCTGAATTGCAACTCGCAAATTGCGAGTCAGAGAGACTAGCAATTTGCGAGTCGCAATTCAGGATGGTGTCCCTGACATCATCTACGACTTGCAAGGGGGTCGCAAAGGCCCACCTCATTAATATTAATGAGGTGGGTCGCTATTTGCGACCCCCCTTGCTACTCGCAGCACTCACAGGGATGGACAGCAGACCACCATGTCTGTGACTGCTTTTAAATAAAGCAGTTTTTTTTTTTTTGTAATGCAGTCCGTTTTCCTTAAAAGAAAACGAGTTGCATTACAAAATGAAAAAAATGAAACGTTTTTGTTTCATTTTTCCAGAGCAGGCAGTGGTCCATAGGACCACTGCCTGCTCTGAAAAAATGTTTTCAATGCCCTTCACAAAGGGGAAGGGGTCCCATGGGGACCCCTTCGCTTTTGTGAATGGGTGACCACCAGTGTGACACTGGTGGTAACTGTGATTGCTTTGCGACCGCGGTCACAGAGCAATGCAGCATCGGGCTGCAACTCTCAATAAGGAAGGGGAACACCCCTTCCTAATTGCAACTCGCAGTCCCGTTTTGCGAATCGGTAACCAGGTTACCGACTCGCAAAACGGGAATTGGGCATCGCAATGTGGGTTTTGCACGTCGCAAACAGCGAAATTCGCTGTTTGCGTTGTGCAAAACCTTTCCTACATCTGGCCCTTAGCTTCTTTCTAATAAGCAGATTTTGCTTCTCCAGTAGGAAGACCATGGGCCTCATTGTAAGTTTGGCGGTGGAGGCGCCAGCCCACTATAGTGGCGGCTGTCATAAGATGTCAGGTTGGCTGGTCACCCAGAAGATTGTATTGAACTAGAATCACCTGGGGGAATAATAACAGTGTACATTGTGTGTAGTACAGGGATTGACACCAGTACAATTCCCAGCAGGCACTGTTATACAGTTCCAAAAATCAGAACAGTATTTCATACTCAAATTTAACTTGTTTGGCAAATCCCTAGTGAAGTGTACCCACCTGAGACGATGACATGTTTATATGTGTAGGTAGTACAAGCAATGATTGGTTCACTAAGGCCAGGAGGCGCTACTACTCTCACTCCACTCAGTCACTGTAGCGTCCTTTGCTCCAATTACTTTTGTCTCTGAACTCACCATTGAAGTCTACTCACCTGAGAGGTTGATATCTGTATAGTGTGTGGGTAGTGAAAATGCTGACAGGACTGATAAGGCCAGGAGGCACTGCTACTGTAAACACCAGAATAGTGTCCCCTTCCCTGAAGACAACAGTATGCACATATGTGGTGTACTCACTAGGGTAGTTGGCAGCTGACAGGTATTGTGAAGCACTGAGAGTGACAGGACTTCAACTCACAGCAGGCACTGCTCCCCCAAATCAAGATTACAAAACTGTGTCCTCCCCAAAATACCCCTGTGTACCAGATCAACACTGAAGTGTTCTCGTCTGGAAGGAAACCATCAGTATATTGTATGTAATACAGGGAGTTACACAGCTGCAACTCACCGGAGGCTCCCTTGCTCACAGTCCAAACACAAGTCCAGTGTACACTTGCCAATATACCCTTCTTTGGGAATTTAACATGAAGTGCACTCATCATGGGAGAGAACATATAACAACTGCATGAAGTACACGGAGTGACATGACTGCTAAGGCCAGGAGGCTCTGTTTTACAAAATCCAAACACAAGTCCAGTGTGCATCTGTCCCAATATCCATGTTTGTGAACTTGCAATGGAAGGGACACACCTACGAAGATAACTTATGTATATTGTGTAATGTCCCCTGGGCATGGTCATTGGGGCCAGCGCTGTGCAGGGGGCCCCAAGTCAGGGCCCATTCAGAAAACAACATAAACTCCATAACTTTGGTGCTAGACGTGTCTAGGGCCAAAGTATAAATATGGAGTTAGGTTTGCGCTGAATTAGCGTAAACAAAAATGATGCTAATTCAGTGCAAACCGAGTATAAATATGCCCCTGAGACCGCAGAAGATACTGCCACTCTCCCATGGATGTAGCCCTCAGTGACGACAGCACTCCTGGATGTCTGGACATCAAGGATGGTTCTGGTCCATCAGGGTAACCTGGTCAGATGACAGTAGTGAGACTCACCATGACCACATCGACTCCTCCCAGCCCGGTTGCATCTACATCTAAGGCAGCCATTCCCCCCAACCTCTGTCCCAAGGACAGGATAGTGACTACCAGCTGGTGCTCACCAGTCCAGGATCCTGAGTAAAAACAACAAACCTCCAACAATGATTGTCCTGGAACCAGTGGTAGGGGGCAAACTGTACCAAGGGTGAAGACACGTGGGGGTAGGGTGTGCGGAAGGGATGTTGTGGGCCAGCAGCATGAGGGTGGGCCTGGTACTTACCAAACTCAGGGAAATCAAGCAGACGCAGAGGGACTTCTATTGAGTCATTGGAAAAGTGGGAGGCCACAAACATCATCCTGGCCTCCCTATCAGTGGTGTTCAGTGAAATTAGCAGTACCCTGATCAGGGACCATGAGCAACACCACACCCTAACCTTTAGCCCATCAACATCTGGCTCTTCTACATCGGTGGCAGCCACTGGAAGGGAGGCCCTGTCAGGGGGATGGCCCACCTCAGGTACCCATTGCTGCAGAATCCCCCTCCAAGTAAGGAAGTCCAGCCAAGACTCCGGTATGTGCAGATACAAAGACACCAACCACTGCCAGAAAGTGACCTCTTCTTGATTTCACTCCTTTGTGTGTCAATTATTCAAATCAAAATCAAATCAACTCAAATTATTTTAGTGTGTGCACTCACCCATAGGGTCTCAAGGAGCTGAAGGGTAGATTCTCAGAGTTCAGTCAAAGAGCCAGGTCTTGAGGTCCTTTCTGAATTAGCAATGGCGACTGTCTGAGGTAAAGAGGTAAGGTGGTCCAACCTTTTGCTGCCAGGTAGGTGAAAGATCTTCCTCCAGCCGAGGACTTCTTTATGTAGGGGACATTGGCAAGTTACTGATGGGAGGAGAGGAGAGCTCTGGAAGGGGAGTACCAGGTGATGCAGTGGTTGAGATAGCTGGGTTCGATGTTGTGGAGGGCTCTATAGGCCTGTACGAGGAGTTTGAAGGTGATCCTCTTTGATTATTCACTCTGTTGACCGTTCTCCAACCACGTTCCATCTTTCATGGTAGTAGAACACTGGACTTTGGACTCCAAATGTTGTTGCATCTACTAATATGATTACTTCCACCATGACTGATCCCCTCACTTTTATCGTCTTCTGTAGCATCATTTTTTTTAATGTCCTGCACCTATGTAAATAATCTCACCAAACGGAAAAACATTGCCTGCTTGCTTCAGTTCCAAATGTTGAAATGTTGAGATGGAAGCACCGCTGACAACATGACCGCCCTCAAGAACGCTACACGCGAACACCACCACCTGATCCGCACTGCCAAAAGGAACTTTTTCACCGACAGACTAGACAAAAACAGCCACAACAGCAGAGAACTCTTCAGCATCGTCAAAGAGTTCTCCAACCCCAGCGCCAGCGCCAACGCCGTCACGCCCTCACAGGATTTGTGCGAATCCCTCGCCACTTTCTTCCATCGCAAGATCAGCGACCTCCACGACAGCTTCGGACACCAGACCCAACCATACACCACTGAACCCGCTTCCCCGGACATCACCCTCAACAACTGGACCCACATCAACACGGAAGAAACCAAATCCATCATGAACTCTATCCACTCCGGCGCCCCTTCGGACCCCTGCCCGCACTTCATCTTTAACAAAGCCGACGACATCATCGCCCCGCACCTCCAGACCGTCATCAACTCTTCTTTTTCTTCTGCTACCTTCCCCGAATGCTGGAAGCACGCTGAAGTCAACGCCCTACTAAAGAAACCTACGGCTGACCCAAGCGACCTGAAAAACTTCCGACCCATCTCTCTTCTACCTTTCCCAGCCAAGGTAATAGAAAAGACCGTCAACAAACAGCTGACCACCTTCCTGGAAGACAACAACCTGCTCGACCCTTCACAAACCGGATTCCGAACCAACCACAGCACGGAAACCGCCCTCATCTCAGTCACAGACGACATCAGAACCCTGATGGACAACGGTGAAACAGTCGCCCTCATTCTCCTCGACCTCTCGGCTGCCTTTGACACCGTCTGTCACCGCACCCTAATCACCCGCCTACGCTCCACCGGGATCCAAGGCCAGGCCCTGGACTGGATCGCCTCCTTCCTCGCTAACCGCTCCCAAAGAGTTTACCTCCCTCCGTTTCGCTCAGAACCCACCAAGATCATCTGCGTCGTACCTCAAGGCTCATCGCTCAGCCCGACACTCTTCAATGTCTACATGAGCCCCCTCGCCGACATCGTACGCAAGCATGACATCATCATCACCTCCTACGCCGACGACACCCAACTTGTACTCTCCCTCACCAAGGACCCCGCCAGCGCCAAGACCAACCTACAAGAGGGTATGAAGGACGTCGCAGATTGGATGAGGCTCAGCCGCCTAAAGCTGAACTCTGAAAAAACGGAAGTCCTCATCCTCGGCAACACCCCGTCCGCCTGGGACGACTCCTGGTGGCCCACGGCCCTCGGCACCGCACCGACCCCCGCAGACCACGCCCGCAACCTCGGCTTCATCTTGGACCCTCTTCTCACCATGACCAAGCAAGTCAACGCCGTGTCCTCCGCCTGCTTCCTCACTCTCCGCATGCTCCGCAAGATCTTCCGCTGGATCCCCGCCGACACCAGAAAAACCGTGACCCACGCCCTTGTCACGAGTCGCCTGGACTACGGCAACACCCTCTACGCCGGGACCACCGCCAAACTCCAAAACCGCCTGCAACGCATCCAAAACGCCTCGGCCCGCCTCATCCTCGACGTACCCCGCAACAGCCACATCTCCGCACACCTGAGACACCTGCATTGGCTCCCAGTCAGCAAAAGGATCACCTTCCGTCTTCTCACCCACGCACACAAAGCCCTCCACAACAAGGGACCGGAATACCTCAACAGACGCCTCAGCTTCTACGTCCCCACCCGCCCCCTCCGCTCCGCTGGCCTCGCACTTGCTGCCGTCCCTCGCACCCGCCGCTCCACGGCGGGTGGGAGATCTTTCTCCTTCCTGGCGGCCAAGACCTGGAACTCCCTCCCCACCAGCCTCAGGACCACCCAGGACCACTCCGCTTTCCGGAGACTCCTAAAGACTTGGCTGTTCGAGCAGCGATAACCCACCCTTTCCCCCCTAGCGCCTTGAGACCCGCACGGGTGAGTAGCGCGCTTTATAAATGTTAATGATTTGATTTGATTTGATTTGTGATGCACCTTAGGAAGACACAAGATGGTAATGGAAGGCGGGATATGTCAAAGGCAGTGTCATGTTGAGGATTAACAGTAATACAATGACAAGTGTCTGGTCACACCAAACATTTTATTGTACTGTACAGCATATAGGCTGTCAAAATGTCTGGACTGTCATAGTCAAGAATACCAGAACCATATTGAATCTGGCTATGTATGCCAAAGTACCATTCCTAGACCACAGAAGAAAGGGTTTTGTCAGACCTTGTCCCATAGAATAGGCTAATAGATTAGTGGATGTTGTTACCAGCTTGAGCCGTATCACATACCAAAACCAGATATGCCAACCTTACATAGCCCATGGCACACAGAGGGCAGTACAACAGTCCCTGAACATGGGTCCATTCCATTACGATGGCAAAGCATCTGTGGGTATGTTACAAGCTATGTCAGTTTTTTGGCACAGAAAATCTGGCCTGAAATGAGGAAACACATCTACAGTTACAAACAGGTTATGCAGGCTGTTTTCTTCCATGGGCATCGTTGAAACGGACTTCCCATGGTGTAGGTGGGTTCCTCACAGTTATCAACAACCACGGACAGTTTGGGTATGCAGAGTCCCCTGTTATGGAATGGTACATATGTGCAACTATGAGTTCCTTTCATTGGGTCGGTTGCAGCAGACATTGCACACATACAAAACTGAACAGATTTGACTTACCAACCAGCCAGACCCTCTCTGGGTACAGTTGTGACATCAGTTGGGGGACTGCACTGTTACGCATTATGAAGGCATCATGGACTGAACCCTGGAAGCGGGCACAGACTTGTGAAAGGTAGAGATCCCCCAAACAAACCACTTGGACATTGAGGGGATGGTAGCCTTTTCTGTTGCAGTTCCCTTGTTCATTGCCATGCGGTGGGACCAAGGCAACATGTGTACCATCAATGGCTCCCAGCAAATGTGGGATGTGTTGCAAACTATAGAAGTCAGCCTTCACATTGGTCAAATCCTCACCTTAAGGAATGTGGATATAACTATCCAGGTGTTTAAACATTGCTGAGAGTACATCCTTCAAACTCAGACTGAACATAGGCTGGGACATCCCACGGGGTAGGGCCATTGTATTTTAGAAGGACCCTGTGGCCAGGAAGTGCAAAACTTCCATAACTTGTGCAATGGGTGGTATACTATTTGGATGACAAATGGCAGGCATCAGGTCTGGCTCCACTCATGGCATAGGTCCACAATTGTTAGGTGATTGAGATGGTAGAGCTGGATGATGTGGTGTTCTTCCAAGCACTGAAGGTCTGGCACTGGATGATAGATAGCATTTTTTTTTATCCTTCCTGGGCACCTAGGAATAACAAGAAACAAGTATTGCCATTATTCAATGTGTCCCTTGCAACATACAGGATGCATGTCAATGTTAAAATGTGGGAAGCATGTTTTGAGGTTTAGACATTATACACAGTACCCATCACCACTGATAATCACATAGCAGTCACATGTCACCCCCTTGCTTTGACATGTGTACACATCATTTGAATGGTCATCAACAATTGTGCAACAAAACATGCCTCTCGGACAGTGACTTGATGTTCCAAGCATTAAAATTACCATTGTTGCCCCAATGCAAATCCCTATTAATGCCAAGCAATGGACAACAATGGTGTCTGAGTAGTAGGACCTACATGACTGGAACAGACAAGCAGTTAAGGATGCCAAGCCCAACTATGAAGACAAAGCAATAGCAAATAGGAAGACAGACATAGGGAATTAGACGCTCACAGTGAATCAACACAACCAGAGTAAATCACAATCTTTGGCACGGTGCTCCCGGCAAGAAGATCTTCCTCTCTCCTCTGATGTTTCCAAAGGAAACCAAGTAGTAATAAACAAATGTCAGGGTACTCATGAATCGAAGCTCAATCCTTCATACATGTTTTTAGTCCAAAATTTGTGTTTAGTGCAGATAGCAACAAATTGGATGTCGGACCGGGATTCGTGAGAAAAACAGAACTCAATTTATTCTTGAGATAGGGAGTCCATCGGAGCAACAACAGCCATCCTTGGAAACAATATCCATATTGCCACAACAGCCGACACGTGTTTCGTCCTATGAGACACTAGTCTCAAATACTTCATCAGGGCTTACACAAAGGATCAAAAAGCTAGTGAATCCAACTCATCCGACAAATCTGAATATCTTATTTTGCTATAACAATTGTTTGCCAAGTACTAAAGAACCGTAGCGTGTAGAGAAATCTATCAGTCACGAAATCAAATTGGTAAAAACCGCATTCAAATAATCACGCGGAGTTTCTGTGTACCAGTTTGTCAAATCGAAAGGACGAACTGGTACACAGAAACGCTGCATGATTATTTGAACGAGGTTCTTAACAATTTGATTTTGTGACTGATAGATTCCAAGCCCAACTATGTCAGAGGTATGATGCATTTGTCAGAGCCACATAACACATTTCAGGCCTCTAAAATGGTGGATGCCTGACCTACTCCATATGACATTGGGAACTGCCTGCGACATACAGCAGAAGTCGTCATGGCGGTATGTGGTAGGCGGTTGCAACCGCAGCAGACACAGCCATAGGCTAACATTGATGCCAGTGGCAATTATAGGCCAATGGCTGTGTCCGCCGACAGTGATGACTACGTACATGGCCGAAGTAACCGCCATGTTCTGCAAAATCCCTCACTTGACTCCTGACACTGTTGCCAACAAGACCTGCATTACCTGAGCTACTGTCTACCGCCTCTGGGAAAAATCATTCCATGTCCAGCAGGTGATAGGGCCCCAGCCTTTTCACCAGAGGAGCTGGAGAAGCTGTTGTTTGAGGCCCTACCCCTGTATGAACAGCTATATGGGGCACCAGAGGAGCAGGTATATGCCTCATGTGCACAGTTTTCTCTGTACTTCAACATATATTCCCTCCTCACAGGCTAGAGTGTGACCATGTGTGGCTGAATGTAAACTCTAAGCCTTGTAGGTGATGTCAATGGGCATGTCTTTGTGTTCAGTGCCGGTGTTGAGCTTCGATACATTGTGGTGTGTGTGTATTGAATGTACCCTGATCCACCTTGTGTTGGAGGCACATAACTAGGTAAGGTGGCATAACAGCCATCTCCTACCTCATGAATGTCATCAATGTGAGGGCGCATGTTTTTGAATGAAAGCATGAGCATTGTATACATGTTGCATGTGTCAGTTGTGTGTAATGTGAGCTATGTGTATGGTGCCACAGACATTTCAAACCACATCTGCCCTTGCTAGACTGTTGTTTTGAAGACATATCCTTACTTACTCTGCCCCTCAGAATTGGCACGATAAACACCACAGGCCAATTGCCTGTTGGCTACCTGATGTACTGTCATACATGGAAGTGTTGGGAATGGAGTTTGATGTAGGTCTGTCTCCTCAGCCTGCAGAGACCGTGGCCTGTCAAATGTATCTCAATGTATTTGTCCAAGTCTGGGCTGGTGTTGAATCACTTTTGTTATGCAACTAGGGCACTGTGCCCACTCCCCGTATCCCAGCACAACATGTTGTGAGGCCAAATCTTGGCTCAGTGCTAATATGGAGCGTATTGAGGCTCTGTCCTCTGATAAGAGTGTATATGGTATTAGGGGAGAGCTGATGATGTATGACTGATGTGCACTTGGCAGCACTGTCAATGTGTGTTTCAGATTCCTTGATCCCACAGCCCTGTTGTTACCTTCATACAGGTCACATGTGTCCTGTGCAGGCTCATTGCATTTCTGACTTTGCATAGGTGCAAACGGTGTGTTGTTTACTGATGACCCATGATTTCTGACTAAGTTGTCTGGTCACATTTCAGAAAATGTGCAATGCATGCCTATGTTATTCTGAAGGTGATATATGTAGTATGAGCACATATGTCACAAAGTGCATTTTGTGCTGATGAGACACACAGACCCCCCCCCATCCCCTGAAGGATGATTCTACATTTGTATTTGCACATGTCCACAAATGGACAGGCTAGACTCTTTCTGTAACTACCATGCCAGTCTCTTCATTGTTACCCATGTGTGATGTAAGAGTTAGTATCCTGCCAATAGCCTGTAGGGAGTGTATGCAGAGGATCATTCTCACAGATTGTGAGAGTTTTGATACATTCATGGCTGAGGAGTTAACCTTCCAAAAGCCACATGATGTGTCAAATAGTGTTTCTGATCTCCATCAGGTTAATAGATCATGTCTCACAAGATGTCAGCTGATCTACCTAGTCAGTGCAGGGTCTGAGCTGGGTGGTAGGTAGGGCTGCATATTGGGAAGTGTTTGTAGTCATCTCCCTGTATTCAATGACTGCTATGTGCCTCACTTGGGAAGTATTGGCATGACAGGATTTTCTCATATAGGTATATTGACATGTATGTGACTCAGCCATTTTGGATGGACGTGTTGGCATAATTTCTTGTCCTGTCTTTTTCATCCATGCAGGTCAACGCACATCAGAAGAAAGAGATTTGGAGAGCCATCACCAAGAAGGTGCGGACCATTGGGTCCACACCCAGTGGAGCACCCGCTGTCTCAAAAGGACCTGAGACGCTGGGCCCGGAAGATTGCAGAGGCCCAGCTGGGTCTGCCCTCCCAACATGGACAAGGTGCCAGTCGAACCATGACACTCCTAATGACCTGCATTCTGATGGTGGCCTACCCAGAGCTGGGTGGGCACTTGAGGGCAGCACAGCAACCACAAGGGGTTGAGTACACGGCAATGTCCTGCCTGTTCCATTGGTAGGTAACTGAGTGAGTTTCTGACTACTCCCCTTGACAATGAGGGATAAGCCAGTGTCACATAGTAGATTGGAGATTCTTTGTGTTGAGATGTCATGTATACCAAACTGGTATGCCTTTCCTTTTGGACCAAGGACCTAGGATACAACTGGGGGGAAACCTCAGACCATTTGCTCAGCAGGGAGCACAAATGGCTGTGCACAGTGATCATTCATTTATTTATTGTTGTTCTAGTTGGTCTAATTTCTATCCAATCGATCACTCTACCTATTTGTTACAGGCCAAAGGTAAGTAGGTTGTGGATCACTGTACTCTTCAATGTCTCTGGGTCATATGTGTATGTAGACATCTGCCACCCAGGAGCTAGTTATCTTCAGTGTATGATGGGTGCTGATACCTCGCTGCAGTCTGTGATGTGTAGGTGTCTATCATGAGTAGGATATGGCTTACATAGCTACTTGTTTGCAGCTGTAGCAAACTACTTTCCCTGGATAAGTGGGGAATGTATATTGACATGAATGATGTGTCATCACTGTTGCCAACATTCCTTGTACCAACATGACAGTATGTGTCCCTTTCCCTTTAGGAAACAGTTCTATGCTGCAGTTCTATGCATGTTCTATCTATGTTGATGGGATGATGTCTGTAAACCCTCACTAATATGCACATGGGAAACTGTGAGAGGTATAGTAAATCTACAATGGGCATCCACTTCATATGGTGCCACAGACAGGAGAGTGTCACCATTGTTCATTGTCTGGCATATACCTTCATGTGTCATAGTATGTCATTTGACGAATAGAACTGCAGTAGCTACAAGGGAGATGACAGGTAGGGCCAGAATATGGAACCACTTTGTATTTATCTATGCCCTTGATGTGGAGTTCTGTGTAAAAGTACACTGCACATGTGTGATGATTGAGGATTGTGCCCTGGCATGCTTCATGGAGTGAGTTGTAGTGATGTTTACATCACTTGTGTTTGGGTACAGGTGTTCATCCACAGGCAGACACTAGAATTGGGATGTCCAAGATGTGAGTAGTGATGTTGGTGCTCACTGAGAAACAGGTTGAGAGCCTTCTGAAGTTCTGTTAATTGTCTGTGTCTCCCCAACATGCAAAGGACAGATGTCTATTACAGAAAACCTGAGAGGATGTCATTGTTATGGGTGTCAGACATTAGTGGTGAATGTTCTGGGTTTTGCAAAATCGTTGTTTTGTTTATTCTGGGGACATCTCTTCCTGACACATTGAACCTGACATCAACAGTGTCCCTTTCAATGCTGAATGTAAGGCCTAGCTGAGTTACATTGATATTACTTCCATTAATCTATTGTGACAAATGTCACTAGTTGACGTGTACTTTGTTGAAATATTTCCTGTGTGACATGGTTATTTCCATGTCACGTACTCCATGATATATATCGTTTGGGATCCACGTAGCATGATTTCAAGGCATCATTTCTAATTGTAGGTTCACTGTGTATTTGCCAAATAGACATGTTTATGACCTTGTGTGGAATATGTGGGAATTTAATCTACAATGGGATAATGTTGTTTGCCATTAGTTGACTGAGGTCTTCTGCATGTGGGACAACTTTGAGGATGAAGAAGAATCCTACTTGTATGATTAGTGTGGTTCTAAGACTTCACCCATGTAACTATAGTTGTCTGAGGTCCTGATTTTAATATGGGCCACTCTAGTAAATCCAGATGGCATGCATGCATGTGTCATGCCACATGTATGCACCACTTAGATGAGAAGTTTTGTTATGGACCACCAGAATTGATGGTATTGTTAATCAATTGGAGAACTCACCCTGGCTCCTCAAACCGATTCTCCTATAGAGGCATCTACTAAATATAGTAATTTGTTAGCTGCTCATTTCCAGGACAAAATCATTCAAATATACTCTGCATTTCTACCTTCTTCACTTCAAGAACCCCTGGACTGTCAGTCCATTAATCCTTCGCTCTCGGGAATGGCATTAACTGTTTTCCAACCTCTCACAGATGCTTTGGTAACCAACTTTCTTCTTAACATTAAATCAGGCTCTCCTCTCGATCCCACCCCTCATTCTATTCTGTCGCTGGCTTTAGACATTATTGTTCCGCCACTAACAAGAATTCTAAATCATTCTTTATCCTCAGGCTCTTTGCCCCAATCTTTTAAGCACACCATTATCAAATCCCTTTTGAAAAAGCCCAAACTTGACCCAGTTTCCCTGGACAATTACAGACCCATTGCTCTTCTCCCCATTCTAGAAAAGGTCCTAGAAAAACATGTCAATCATCAATTGACGAGCTATCTTGAGAACCAGGAGCTCTTAGATCCCTCTCAAATGGGTTTCAGAGCCCACCATAGTACTGAGTCCGCTCTTTTAGCAGTCACTGAATGTGCCACGCAACTTCTAGATCAAGGTGGTCATGCTGCCATTATCCTACTTGACCTTAGTGCAGCATTCGATAGTGTGGACCATAACCTCCTTTGCTATAGACTCTCTAAGATGGGGATAGGAGGCACTGCTCTTTCTTGGTTCTCCTCTTTCTTTACGGGAAGATCGTTTCAAGTTTTAGACCGCTCATTTTTGTCAGATATTTATCCTCTGAATTGTGGAGTTCCTCATGGCTCTTCCTTAAGCCCAACTTTTTTAAATATTTATCTATCCTCCTTGGCCAAAGTTGTCACCCCCCACAACCGCTCAATGGTCACCTACGCTGACGACACCCAGCTAGTAGTATCCCTCTCTAGTACTGGGGATTCCTCTTCTGTCAGTCTCTCCCGCTGTCTGATGGACATTGGCAATTGGATGACCCAATCTAAACTGAAATTTAACAATGGAAAATCAGAGGTAATGATTGTGGGTAATGGCTCTCCTTCTATCCCTTTGGCGCTAGACTCAGAGGCCTTTAGCAGCCTTCCCCCCCTAAGGCACACATCAAAAGCCTTGGTTTTTGGCTTGAGCCCCATTTAAGTTTGGAGCTCCAGTCCAAAAAGGCTTCTTCTATTTGCTTTGGTCTTCTAAGATCTCTTACGAAGATTTTTAATCTTCTACCTTCCACGGCCAGAAGAATCCTCATTCAGTCTTTGATTCTTTCTCGTCTCGATTATGGCAACTCCCTATTTCTCAGCTCTCCGGGCTACGTGGTAAAACAGCTTCAAGTTGTACAGAATGCAGCAGCCAGGCTCCTCACTAATCTACCCAGACTCCTCTCTGTGAAGCCAGCTCTTAAAGCACTTCATTGGTTGCCCATAAAATAGCATATCCATTTTAAAGCTTTATGTTTTATCCACAAAGCCTTACATAACAAGGGTCCCCTTTTTCTCAGACTTCGCATTTTTGTCAATGTCCCCGCCAGAATTTTACGGTTTTCCACCTCCCAGCAAGTCTATTTAGCACGATTCAAGAGATCTTGGGGAGGCAACTCTTTCTCGGTTAAAGCTGCCCAACTCTGGAACTCCCTCCCTTCAGAGCTTCGACATGAACCCTTGGAACGTCAGTTTAGGAAGAATCTAAAAAGGGTCCTTTTTGTAGCTAACCCTTTGTCCTAATTTTCTTTTTCTCAGGAGTCTTTCATGTACCTTAGCGCTGGGATGCCCTAGGGTAGCTTCACGCTCTATAAAACCATAAAACTAAACTAAACTAAGCTTGTGGTTCAGATGTTATCATGGACATGTGATGACCATATTCTGCTTTGACCTTACAGCATCAGCACAGGCAGGTGGAGGAGATGGGGCGAGCCAAGTGGAGATGCATCTGGCCACAGGACCTCAGGTCAAGAGACTACTGACACAGAGGGACACAGTGGCCCAGAGGGTGAGGGGAGTGCCAAAGGGGAGCTCGATCTGCATCATCATCAACCTCAGATTCTTCCTCTAGTGGCCACTCCCAAGTGGTGGTGGAACTATCCGGGCATTCCCAGCACCATCTTTGTCCACCACCCTCCATTCTATCAGCGCCCTCCCTGCTGGTCCCCACCCAGTTGGCGTTGCCCGCTCACCCAAGACGGTGGTCGTCTCCTTTGACACAGACATCTTCTCCCCAGCCCCATTACCCCTGCTGCCCTCAGTGATGAGGCTACTGACCTCCTGAGAAGTATTTCTGTGGGTCAGTCAGTGACTGTGAATGCAATCCAGGGACTGGCGACCCAACTGCAATAAACCTACACTTTCCTGGAAAGCATTCATTGTGCAATGGCTGGCCTATAGAAATCTTTTCAGGCTCTGGCCTCCACACTGATGGCAGCCAGTCACCTCCTCCACCTTCCATCCCCCTCCATCTCTCTCTTCCCAGTCCAAGTCGTCCCTTCCCCTACCTACCCAAAGCACACAAGCAGATCCGCAGACATCCACCTCAACAGACAGAGCACACACAAACACAAACACCCCAAGAAAAACCAGCACACACACTAACAGTATCCTCCTACAGGCATGGCAGCAGTCACAGCTTCCCTCATACCCCTACCGCCCACAGCATCACACAGATGACATCACACATACATACAGACACCACCACAGCAGACCCTCAGACATCTACCATAAGGACCACACCCGCAGACACCACAGCTAGACACATACATCCACAACATCCACCATACATGCAGTCACCATCTCAACAGACACCCACCTACCTACCACGGCATAGCCAGCATCTCCACCCCCCAAGCCCAAGACATATAGAAGCCCTCACTCAATTACCGAACACCCACCACATACAAACATACCACACATAAGCACACACCTACACAGACAACCACTCTGATGACCATCCCTGTCTCTTCCAAAAAAACTTTGGGCCTGATTACAACTTTGGAGGAGGGTGTTAATCCGTCCCAAATGTGACGAATATCCCACCCACCGTATTACGAGTTCCATAGGATATAATGGACTCGTAATACAGCGGTATATCAGTCACTTTTGGGATGGATTAACACCCTCCTCCAAAGTTGTAATCAGGCCCTATATCTGTTAGCTTGACCTTACCCGTGTCCTTTCTCCCTTCCCCAGACCACACCCAGAAGGACCCTACCCAGCTCCAAGTCCATCCCTTCCACATCAAATGCCTCCCCTGCAATCACCCATACCCCTCCTCTCGCCAAGAAGAAGCCCACCACTCCAAAGAAGAGTCCCACCCCTCCCAAGAAGACCTCCCCTTCCAAATCAGATCCTCCACTGCCCCTGATAATCCTTGAGGTGAGTGCTTGCCCCCTTGATGCACCTTCCTGTGGAGGTTCCCTGGTAGTTAGGAGACAGTTATTGTTTGCGCAATACTGTGCTGTCATGGACCATCAAATGGACTGGCCAATGGCCTTTATTCAAATTCATTTGTTCCTAATAAACCCAAAAGGTTGTTGTTTTATTAGTACACCTTTGTCTGCAATTCTTTTTCTGGCTTGATGTTGTTCCTGAGTGACTTTGGCAGCATGCCTCCAATTGTGTATACTTGAACCTGCTTGCTGCTCCATGTGCTGTTGTGCAGTATGCGGGTTTGTGGGCATTCCTATTGTCCCCCGAGAGAAGAGTATATGTTGTGTGTATAGGTATGTGTGTGTTTGTAAATGCAATGTTGGTGTTATGGCATTGTGTATTTGGCATGGTAAGTATTTCTTTTTGTGCTGTGCAATGTGGACATGTATGGTGTTTGTTTTATCTCCTTGACATGGGTTAAGTATTTATCTGATGTGTGTCATCTTGAGTTTTGCTTGTGCAGAAATGGTGTGTACAGTTGTGCTTGTTGTGTCTGACTTTTCCTGCGCATGTGTCCATTTAGATGTGTGTCTTTTGCACCTAGTTATGTCCCATGCAGTAGGAGTTGCATGTGCTTTGTTGACTTGCCCTTCACCATTATGCAGATGCGCATGACATTTGGGTTTAGTATTGGTTGTCCCTGTGACCCAAGTTGGATCATTTCCTGTGCACATGTTGTTTGAGGGGCCTGTTTGAGGTAATGTATGTCCCAGTGCAGTCCCCTTCCCTGGGTGTCCCAGATTCCCCTCCCCCCATTTGTGCAAGTATAGTTGCCATGTTTTCTTTGTCTATTGTTTCTCTGTGTTTAGTGCATGCCATTGCAATTCCATTGTGCTGTGATGTGTGTGTCCACTACAGGCTTGTTTCATGGTGGTGGTGTTTGTGTTCTATGCCACTTCGATACATATATGTGTTGTACGTGTGAACAGTCCTTGGTCAGTGGTGTGACAGTGCTGTATAGCCTTCACTGTCCATGAAGGGTGTGGAATGTGTATTTGTATAGTGTTGAGGTGCAGTGTGTGTGCTGCCAAAAGGGGGCATATAGTGATGGTTTGCGTGTCCATGTTGATGTATATTTGTGGGTGGGTGGTTTGGGACGTGTACCTGCTGCTATGGCGTGCCCCCCCATGTGTAAGCAGGCACCACACACTGTTTTGAAGGTTGATACATGTAGGTAGGTGTACTTATGGTTGTTGGCTTCCACGGTGGCATGGATTTTGTTGTCTTTGGATGAGAAGGAGCAGCAGCATGACGTTTGTAAAGGGATCCATGGTGGCACTGGACATGTGAGTCTGCCTGCAGGTGAGTGTCTCCCTTTATAGTGTCTGTTTCTGCCTTCTGATATGTCGTGGTTGGACCGACACAGTCACAATGGCGGTGCAACCTTGTAATGAGTCTGGAGGCAACACAGGCTCTGCAGGCCTGTTTGTGCTTCCTCCTGACCGTGGCGGTCTGTTCTACCTGGAAGTGCAGGCGGACCACTGGCAGTCTTCTGTTAGTGTGACTGCCATACTCGTAATACCATGGTCCAACTGCCAGACCTATGGCCAGACCTATGGCAGTCGGACCGCTTCCACCGCCATGGCAGTCTGCAGACCGCCAAACTCGTAATCAGACCCCAAGTCCTGTGCACCATTTCTCAGTTAATAGGCAGCTGGCCTGATGACTCCACAAGGAAGGACTTTCCTCCAAGACAAGTAATTTAGCTATCCATTTTTTTCAGAAGGAAGTTCCTACATTTCACCAGGCAGTCTATAGCATTTTTTCCATGGGTCTTGCCAAGGTTGTCCTGTGCCATTCTGAACTGAAACCAGCAATAAGAGATTCTGGTTTGGGCTTTGAAGTAATTCCCACTCCTCATACTAGCTGAGTCCTATCACTAGTCCATAACAACACTTCCAGCAAGTACTTATCTGAGTTTTTAGAATAAAATTACACTGGCCCATCTCTAGGGCTACTTATAAGCAGTTCTTGACTTTTTGTGTATATCTTCGGGGATGGTAAGGTCACAGTCTATCCTTTAGTGTCAGCAGAAGGGGGAAAGATGGAGCTTTAAACATCCTATCTGTCTAAGAAACTCAAAACAAAGGCGCAAAAGGGAGAGACATGTCCTCCGCTCTGTCTATTTGAAGTAACATCCTGGGGATAAATGGGACAATAATTCTTCTGACTAACACCTATAAAGTAGATTTTTTTCTACTCTTCAATGCAACTATTAAGCTTCTATAAGGAGAGTCTTATCTTGGCAAATTCCCCTTTAAACACCCAACCATAGCTTTCGATTCTATTTCTTCCGGCCACTCATCTAATCGTGTTTCAAGACTATTATGCCAACTTACTCTCACTCACAAGTTTAACACCTAGATTTTGTGAATATTCACCAATCGGAAAGTTCCTTGAAGCCACTTGCCCATTTGCCTAGTTTACTGCTGTTCTCTCCACAGATTATAATGAAAGACTTCTATTCCTCTGACAACTTCAAAGCCTCACTAATGGAGTGTAGCATATTACAAAACTCAGCCTCTGTAACCTAGTGTGCAACACGTACTTCCATTAATGACTTTTCAAGATAAGCGACCTCTGACATCTAAAAATCACTATATAGAATATACTAATTTTTACTTAGTTGCAAACATCTAATATATTTTTAGAAGTTAACTTCTTGGAAATAAAGCCAATTTAAGCTGGGAAAGCGGGCAGACTATAGAACCTTGCATCCACCTATACTTACCTAGAGATTGTGTATCACGATTATTCCAGTCAGAGACTACATGATTAGTCTAGTGACTTCTGGATTCTCTTTCCACCATAGGTGAATGGACTTAACATTGTACACTGCATATTTAAAAAGGCTTTAATAATAATAATTAATAAAGCCCAGTTCTAGTGCAGATAATGTGAATTTCCCAGACCTTGGTAGAAAACTCTGCACGCTGAGTTATTGGAATTCGGGCACTTCGTGCTACGTGGAGTAGTGCAGAGTTCCCAAATTCTGCCATCCGGCACAGAGCGGACTTCACTCACAAAGGCAAGATTTGTTTTTTTTTGGCACCTGCGAGTGAGCACCATGATACTCTCAGGCCGCTAGCGAGTACGTGCGAGCCTTTGCATTCGATCGCAATGCTTCCAGCTGCACATGCAAGACTTTGCAATCAATTGTGCTGCTTCTGACCACGCGTGCAACACTTCACGTTCACTTGCGCTGCTTTCGGCCGTGAGAGTCACCAAAACAGTCCCACTAGCAAATGCACCTGGAGTAGATTTTCTACTGGAGATGCATCTGAATCTAGCCAAAAAGAGGTTTGAGTGTGTTTTCTTCTCCAATGGACCCTTCAAGTTTTTTTGTTTGTGTGGAAGCCTTTTACTATTTTTTCAAACATGAAGGGAAATCCCCAGAGACTCCAACTTCCTGTTCCTGTCCAGCAAGGTCTTCTCAGTGCTTTTCCATCTCCTAGTTGCTTTTCATTTTGATTTCGAGGTGGAAGGATCACTATCTTTGTCTCCTGGATATACCTTTGGATTTCCAAAAAGAAAAAGGGAGCACACAGCCTAGCATTCAAGTGGAAAATAGCCCCAAGGCATCATGGTAAATGCAGTCATTTAAATATAAATAGTGGGAATTTTTCAAAAAAAGTATTCACCCTAAGTAGGTGCAGCAAGTGCCGTATCGCTGTAGAAAGTCTTTCACCTAAGGTAAGTGCAGTGAGTGCTGTATCTCTGGACACGTGTTTCTGGCTTTCGGCCGTCATCAGCAGAGAGTGTATGTAACTGAAGGGGTCACTTGAAATGCCGGCAAACGTCTTCACAGGTTTTTGTACCACTCAGTAGGCGCACAGGTGCATCGCCAGTGCTCGTCAGCAAGTGGCTCACGGGAGCCGTCATTTAGACATCCAAAAAGAAAAAGGGAGTACACTACCTTGCATTCAAGTGGAAAATAGCCCCAAGGCATCATGGTAAATGCAGTCATTTAAATATAAACAGTGAGAAATTTTTCAAAAAAAGTATTCACCCTAAGTAGGTGCAGCAAGTGCTGTATCGCTGTAGAAAGTCTTTCACCTAAGGTAGGTGCAGCGAGTGCCGTATCTCTGGACACGTGTTTCTGGCTTTCGGCTGTCATCAGCAGAGAGCGTATGTAACTGAAGGGGTCACTTGAAATGCCGTCAAATGTCTTCACAGGTTTTTGTACCACTCAGTAGGCGCACAGGTGCATCGCCAGTGCTCGTCAGCAAGAGGCTCAAGGGAGCCGTCATTTAGACATCCAAAAAGAAAAAGGGAGCACACTGCCTTGCATTCAAGTGGAAAATAGCCCCAAGGCATCATGGTAAATGCAGTCATTTAAATATAAATAGTGAGATTTTTTTTTAAAAAGTATTCACCCTAAGTAGGTGCAGCAAGTGCCGTATCGCTGTAGAAAGTCTTTCACCTAAGGTAGGTGCAGCGAGTGCCGTATCTCTGGACACGTGTTTCTGACTTGCGGCCGTCATCAGCAGAGAGCGTATGTAACTGAAGGGGTCACTTGAAATGCCGCCAAATGTCTTCACAGGTTTTTGTACCACTCAGTAGGTTCACAGGTGAATCGCCAGTGCTCGTCAGCAAGAGGCTCACGGGAGCCGTCATTTAGACATCCAAAAAGAAAAAGGGAGCGCACTGCCTTGCACTCAAGTGGAAAATAGCCCCAAGGCATCATGGTAAATGCAGTCATTTAAATATAAATAGTGAGAATTTTTCAAAAAAAGTATTCACCCTAAGTAGGTGCAGCAAGTGCTGTATCGCTGTAGAAAGTCTTTCACCTAAGATAGGTGCAGCGAGTGCCGTATCTCTGGACACGTGTTTCTGGCTTTCGGCCGTCATCAGCAGAGAGCGTATGTAACTGAAGGGGTCACTTGAAATGCCGCCAAACGTCTTCACAGGTTTTTGTACAACTCAGTAGGCGCACAGGTGCATCGCCAGTGCTCGTCAGCAAGAGGCTCACTGGAGCCGTCATTTAGACATCCAAAAAGAAAAAGGGAGCACACTGCCTTGCATTCAAGTGGAAAATAGCCCCAAGGCATCATGTAAATGCAGTCATTTAAATATAAAAATAGTGAGAATTTTTCAAAAAAAGTATTCACCCTAAGTAGGTGCAGCAAGTGCCGTATCGCTGTAGAAAGTCTTTCACCTAAGGTAAGTGCAGTGAGTGCCGTATCTCTGGACACGTGTTTCTGGCTTTCGGCCGTCATCAGCAGAGAGTGTATGTAACTGAAGAGGTCACTTGAAATGCCACCAAACGTCTTCACAGGTTTTTGTACCACTCAGTAGGCGCACAGGTGCATCGCCAGTGCTCGTCAGCAAGAGGCTCACGGAAGCCGTCATTTAGACATCCAAAAAGAAAAAGGGAGTACACTACCTTGCATTCAAGTGGAAAATAGCCCCAAGGCATCATGGTAAATGCAGTCATTTAAATATAAATAGTGAGAAATTTTTCAAAAAAAGTATTCACCCTAAGTAGGTGCAGCAAGTGCTGTATCGCTGTAAAAAGTCTTTCACCTAAGGTAGGTGCAGCGAGTGCCGTATCTCTGGACACGTGTTTCTGGCTTTCGGCTGTCATCAGCAGAGAGCGTATGTAACTGAAGGGGTCACTTGAAATGCCGTCAAATGTCTTCACAGGTTTTTGTACCACTCAGTAGGCGCACAGGTGCATCACCAGTGCTCGTCAGCAAGAGGCTCACGGGAGCTGTCATTTAGACATCCAAAAAGAAAAAGGGAGCACACTGCCTTGCATTCAAGTTGAAAATAGCCCCAAGGCATCATGGTAAATGCAGTCATTTCAATATAAATAGTGAGAATTTTTTTAAAAAAGTATTCACCCTAAGTAGGTGCAGCAAAGTGCAGTATCGCTGTAGAAAGTCTTTCAACTAAGGTAGGTGCAGCGAGTGCCGTATCTCTGGACACGTGTTTCTGACTTGCGGCCGTCATCAGCAGAGAGCGAATGTAAGTGAAGGGGTCACTTGAAATGCCGCCAAACGTCTTCACAGGTTTTTGTACCACTCAGTAGGCGCAAAGGTGAATCGCCAGTGCTCGTCAGCAAGAGGCTCACGGGAGCCGTCATTTAGACATCCAAAAAGAAAAAGGGAGCACACTGCCTTGCATTCAAGTGGAAAATAGCCCCAAGGCATCATGGTAAATGCAGTCATTTAATTATCAATAGTGAGAATTTTTCAAAAAAAGTATTCACCCTAAGTAGGTGCAGCAAGTACTGTATCGCTGTAGAAAGTCTTTCACCTAAGGTAGGTGCAGCGAGTGCTGTATCTCTGGACACGTGTTTCTGGCTTTCGGCCGTCATCAGCAGAGAGCGTACGTAACTGAAGGGGTCACTTGAAATGCTGCCAAACGTCTTCACAGGTTTTTGTACCACTCAGAAGGCGCACAGGTGCATCGCCAGTGCTCGTCAGCAAGAGGCTCACGGGAGCCGTCATTTAGACATCCAAAATGAAAAAGGGAGCACACTGCCTTGCATTCAAGTGGAAAATAGCCCCAAGGCATCATGGTAAATGCAGTCATTTAAATATAAATAGTGAGAATTTTTCAAAAAAAGTATTCACCCTAAGTACGTGCAGCAAGTGCTGTATCGCTGTAGAAAGTCTTTCACCTAAGGTAGGAGCAGCGAGTGCCGTATCTCTGGACACGTGTTTCTGGCTTTCGGCCGTCATCAGCAGAGAGCGTATGTAACTGAAGGGGTCACTTGAAATGCCGCCAAACGTCTTCACCAGTTTTTGTACAACTCAGTAGTCGCACAGGTGCATCACCAGTGCTCGTCAGCAAGAGGCTCACGGGAGCCTTCATTTAGACATCCAAAATTAAAAAGGGAGCACACTGCCTTGCATTCAAGTGGAAAATAGCCCCAAGGAATCATGGTAAATGCAGTCATTTAATTATAAATTGTGAGAATTTTTCAAAAAACGTATTCACCCTAAGTAGGTGCAGCAAGTGCCGTATCGCTGTAGAAAGTCTTTCACCTAAGGTAGGTGCAGCGAGTGCCGTATCTCTGGACACGTGTTACTGGCTTTCGGCCGTCATCAGCAGAGAGCGTATGTAACTGAAGGGGTCACTTGAAATGCCGCCAAACGTCTTCACAGGTTTTTGTACCACTCAGTAGGCGCACAGGTGCATCGCCAGTGCTCGTCAGCAAGAGGGTCACGGGAGCCGTCATTTAGACATCCAAAAAGAAAAAGGGAGCACACTGCCTTGCATTCAAGCCGAAAATAGCCCCAAGGCATCATGGTAAATGCAGTCATTTAAATATAAATAGTGAGAATTTTTTTTAAAAAGTATTCACCCTCAGTAGGTGCAGCAAGTGCTGTATCGCTGTAGAAAGTCTTTCACCTAAGGTAGGTGCAGCGAGTGCCGTATCTCTGGACACGTGTTTCTGGCTTTCGGCCGTCATCAGCAGAGAGCGTATGTAACTGAAGGGGTCACTTGAAATGCCGCCAAACGTCTTCACAGGTTTTTGTACCACTCAGTAGTCGCACAGGTGCATCACCAGTGCTCGTCAGCAAGAGGCTCACGGGAGCCTTCATTTAGACATCCAAAGTGAAAAAGGGAGCACACTGCCTTGCATTCAAGTGGAAAATAGACCCAAGGCATCATGGTAAATGCAGTCATTTAATTATAAATAGTGAGAATTTTTCAAAAAAAGTATTCACCCTAAGAAGGTGCAGCAAGTGCCATATCGCTGTAGAAAGTCTTTCACCTAAGGTAGGTGCAGCGAGTTCCGTATCTCTGGACACGTGTTTCTGGCTTTCGGCCGTCATCAGCAGAAAGCGTATGTAACTGAAGGGGTCACTTGAAATGCCACCAAACGTCTTCACAGGTTTTTGTACCACTCAGTAGGCGCACAGGTGCATCGCCAGTGCTCGTCAGCAAGAGGCTCACTGGAGCCGTCATTTAGACATCCAAAATGAAAAAGGGAGCACACTGCCTTGCATTCAAGTGGAAAATAGCCCCAAGGCATCATGGTAAATGCAGTCATTTAAATATGAATAGTGAGAATTTTTCAAAAAAAGTATTGACCCTAAGTAGGTGCAGCAAGTGCCGTATCGCTGTAGAAAGTCTTAGACCTAAGGTAGGTGCACCGAGTGCCGTATCTCTGGACACGTGTTTCTGGCTTTCGGCTGTCATCAGCAGAGAGCGTATGTAACTAAAGGGGTCACTTCAAATGCCACCAAACGTCTTCACAGGTTTTTGTACCACTCAGTAGGCGCACAGGTGCATCGCCAGTGCTCGTCAGCAAGAGGCTCACGGGAGCCGTCATTTAGAAATCCAAAAAGAAAAAGGGAGCACACTGCCTTGCATTCAAGTGGAAAATATCCCCAAGGCATCATGGTAAATGAAGTCAGTTAAATATAAATAGTGAGAATTTTTTTTAAAAAGTATTCACCCTAAGTAGGAGCAGTAAGTTCTGTATCGCTGTAGAAAGTCTTTCACCTAAGGTAGGTGCAGCGAGTGCCGTATCTCTGGACACGTGTTTCTGGCTTTCGGCCGTCATCAGCAGAGAGCGTATGTAACTGAAGGGGTCACTTGAAATGCCGCCAAACGTCTTCACAGGTTTTTGTACCACTCAGTAGTCGCACAGGTGCATCACCAGTGCTCGTCAGGAAGAGGCTCACGGGAGCCGTCATTTAGACATCCAAAGAGAAAAAGGGACCACACTGCCTTGCATTCAAGTGGAAAATAGCCCCAAGGCATCATGGTAAATGCAGTCATTTAAATATAAATAGTGAGAATTTTTCAAAAAAAGTATTCACCCTAAGTAGGTGCAGCAAGTGCCGTATCGCTGTAGAAAGTCTTTCACCTAAGGTAGGTGCAGCGAGTGCCGTATCTCTGGACACGTGTTTCTGGCTTTCGGCTGTCATCAGCAGAGAGCGTATGTAACTGAAGGGGTCACTTGAAATGCCGCCAAACGTCTTCACAGGTTTTTGTACCACTCAGTAGTCGCACAGGTGCATCACCAGTGCTCGTCAGCAAGAGGCTCACGGGAGCCGTCATTTAGACATCCAAAAAGAAAAAGGGAGCACACTGCCTTGCATTCAAGTGGAAAATAGCCCCAAGGCATCATGGTAAATGCAGTCATTTAAATATAAATAGTGAGAATTTTTCAAAAAAAGTATTCACCCTAAGTAGGTGCAGCAAGTGCCGTATCGCTGTAGAAAGTCTTTCACCTAAAGTAGGTCCAGCGAGTGCCGTATCTCTGGACACGTGTTTCTGGCTTTCGGCCTTCATCAGCAGACAGCGTATGTAACTGAAGGGGTCACTTGAAATGCCGCCAAACGTCTTCACAGGTTTTTGTACCACTCAGTAGGCGAACAAGTGCATCGCCAGTGCTCGTCAGCAAGAGGCTCACGGGAGACGTCATTTAGACATCCAAAAAGAAAAAGGGAGCACACTGCCTTGCATTCAAGTGGAAAATAGCCCAAAGGCATCATGGTAAATGCAGTCATTTAAATATAAATAGTGAGAGTTTTCAAAAAATGTATTCACCCTAAGTAGGTGCAGCAAGTGCCGTATTGTTGTAGAAAGTCTTTCACCTAAGGTAGGTGCAGCGAGTGCCGTATCTCTGGACACGTGTTTCTGGCTTTCGGCCGTCATCAGCAGAGAGCGTATGTAACTGAAGGGGTCACTTGAAATGCCGCCAAACATCTTCACAGGTTTTTGTACCACTTAGTAGTCGCACAGGTGCATCGCCAGTGCTCGTCAGCAAGAGGCTCACGGGAGCCATCATTTAGACATCCAAAAAGAAAAAGGGAGCACGCTGCCTTGCATTCAAGTGGAAAATAGCCCCAAGGCATCATGGTAAATGCAGTCATTTAAATATAAATAGTGAGAATTTTTCAAAAAAAGTATTCACCCTAAGTAGGTGCAGCAAGTGCTGTATCGCTGAAGAAAGTCTTTCACCTAAGGTAGGTGCAGCGAGTGCCATATCTCTGGACAGGTGTTTCTGGCTTTCGGCCGTCATCAGCAGAGAGCGTATGTAACTGAAGGGGTCACTTGAAATGCCGCCAAACGTCTTCACAGGTTTTTGTACCACTCAGTAGGCGCACAGGTGCATCGCTAGTGCTCGTCAGCAAGAGGCTCACGGGAGCCGTCATTTAGACATCCAAAATGAAAAAGGGAGCACACTGCCTTGCATTCAAATGGAAAATAGCCCCAAGGCATCATGGTAAATGCAGTCATTTAAATTTGAATAGTGAGAATTTTTCAAAAAAAGTATTCACCCTAAGTAGGTGCAGCAAGTGCTGTATCGCTGTAGAAAGTATTTCACCTAAGGTAGGTGCGGCGAGTACCGTATCTCTGGACACGTGTTTCTGGCTTTCGCCCGTCATCAGCAGAGAGCGTATGTAACTGAAGGGGTCACTTGAAATGCCGCCAAACGTCTTCACAGGTTTTTGTACCACTCAGTAGGCGCACAGGTGCATCGCCAGTGTTCGTCAGCAAGAGGCTCACGGGAGCCGTCATTTAGACATCCAAAAAGAAAAAGGGAGCACACTGCCTTGCATTCAAGTGGAAAAAATCCCCAAAGCATCATGGTAAATGCAGTCATTTAAATATAAATAGTGAGAATTTTTCAAAAAAAGTATTCACCCTAAGTAGGTGCAGCAAGTGCCGTATCGGTGTAGAAAGTCTTTCACCTAAGGTAGGTGCAGCGAGTGCCGTATCTCTGGACACGTGTTTCTGGCTTTCGGCCGTCATCAGCAGAGAGCGTATGTAACTGAAGGGGTCACTTGAAAGGCCGCCAAACATCTTCACAGGTTTTTGAACCACTCAGTAGTCGCACAAGTGCATCGCCAGTGCTCGTCAGCAAGAGGCTCACTGGAGCCTTCATTTAGACATCCGAAATTAAAAAGGGAGCACACTGCCTTGCATTCAAGTGGAAAATAGCCCCAAGGCATCCTGGTAAATGCAGTCATTTAATTATAAATAGTGAGAATTTTTCAAAAAAAGTATTCACCCTAAGTAGGTGCAGCAAGTGCCGTATCGCTGTAGAAAGTCTTTCACCTAAGTTAGGTGCAGCGAGTGCCGTATCTCTGGACACGTGTTTCTGGCTTTCGGCCGTCATCAGCAGAGAGCGTATGTAACTGAAGGGTTCACTTGAAATGCCGCCAAACGTCTTCACAGGTTTTTGTACCACTCAGTAGGCGCAAAGGTGCATCGCCAGTGCTCGTCAGCAAGAGGCTCACGGGAGCCGTCATTTAGACATCCAAAAAGAAAAAGGGAGCACACTGCCTCAGTAGGTGCAGCAAGTACTGTATCGCTGTAGAAAGTCTTTCACCTAAGGTAGGTGCAGCGAGTGCCGTATCTCTGAACACGTGTTTCTGGCTTTCGGCCATCATCAGCACAGAGCGTATGTAACTGAAGGGGTCACTTGCAATGCCGCCAAACGTCTTCACAGATTTTTGTACCACTCAGTAGTCGCACAGGTGCATCACCAGTGCTCGTCAGCAAGAGGCTCACGGGAACCTTCATTTAGACATCCAAAATGAAAAAGGGAGCACACTGCCTTGCATTCAAGTGGAAAATAGCCCCAAGGCATCATGGTAAATGCAGTCATTTAAATATAAATAGTGAGAATTTTTCAAAAAAAGTATTCACCCTAAGTAGGTGCAGCAAGTGCCGTATCGCTGTAGAAAGTCCTTCACCTAAGGTAGGTTCAGCGAGTGCCGTATCTCTGGACACGTGTTTCTGGCTTTCGGCCGTCATCAGCAGAGAGCGTATGTAACTGAAGGGGTCACTTGAAATGCCGCCAAACGTCTTCACAGGTTTTTGTACCACTCAGTAGGCGCACAAGTGCATCGCCAGTGCTCGTCAGCAAGAGGCTCACTGGAGCCGTCATTTAGACATCCAAAATGAAAAAGGGAGCACACTGCCTTGCATTCAAGTGAAAAATAGCCCCAAGGCATCATGGTAAATGCAGTCATTTAAATATAAGTAGCAAGAATTTTTCAAAAAAAGTATTCACCCTAAGTAGGTGCAGCAAGTGCCGTATCGCTGTAGAAAGTCTTTCACCTAAGGTAGGTGCACAGAGTGCCGTATCTCTGGAAACGTGTTTCTGGCTTTCGGCTGTCATCAGCAGAGAGCGTATGTAACTAAAGGGGTCACTTGAAATGCCGCCAAACGTCTTCACAGGTTTTTGTACCATTCAGTATGCGCACAGGTGCATCGCCAGTGCACGTCAGCAAGAGGCTCACGGGAGCCGTCATTTAGACACCCAAAAAGAAAAAGGGAGCACACTGCCTTGCATTCAAGTGGAAAATAGCCCCAAGGCATCATGGTAAATGCAGTCAGTTAAATATAAATAGTGAGAATTAAAAAAAAAAAGTATTCACCCTAAGTAGGTTCAGCAAGTGCTGTATCGCTGTAGAAAGTCTTTCACCTAAGGTAGGTGCAGCGAGTGCCGTATCTCTGGACATGTGTTTCTGGCTTTCGGCCGTCATCAGCAGAGACCGTATGTAACTGAAGGGGTCACTTGAAATGCCGCCAAACGTCTTCACAGGTTTTTGTACCACTCAGTATTCGCACAGGTGCATCACCAGTGCTCGTCAGCAAGAGGCTCACGGGAGCCGTCATTTAGACATCCAAAATGAAAAAGGGAGCACACTGCCTTGCATTCAAATGGAAAATAGCCCCAAGGCATCATGGTAAATGCAGTCATTTAAATTTGAATAGTGAGAATTTTTCAAAAAAAGTATTCACCCTAAGTAGGTGCAGCAAGTGCCGTATCGCTGTAGAAAGTATTTCACCTAAGGTAGGTGCGGCGAGTACCGTATCTCTGGACACGTGTTTCTGGCTTTCGCCCGTCATCAGCAGAGAGCGTATGTAACTGAAGGGGTCACTTGAAATGCCGCCAAACGTCTTCACAGGTTTTTGTACCACTCAGTAGGCGCACAGGTGCATCGCCAGTGTTCGTCAGCAAGAGGCTCACGGGAGCTGTCATTTAGACATCCAAAAAGAAAAAGGGAGCACACTGCCTTGCATTCAAGTGGAAAAAATCCCCAAAGCATCATGGTAAATGCAGTCATTTAAATATAAATAGTGAGAATTTTTCAAAAAAAGTATTCACCCTAAGTAGGTGCAGCAAGTGCCGTATCGGTGTAGAAAGTCTTTCACCTAAGGTAGGTGCAGCGAGTGCCGTATCTCTGGACACGTGTTTCTGGCTTTCGGCCGTCATCAGCAGAGAGCGTATGTAACTGAAGGGGTCACTTGAAAGGACGCCAAACGTCTTCACAGGTTTTTGAACCACTCAGTAGTCGCACAAGTGCATCACCAGTGCTCGTCAGCAAGAGGCTCACGGGAGCCTTCATTTAGACATCCGAAATTAAAAAGGGAGCACACTGCCTTGCATTCAAGTGGAAAATAGCCCCAAGGCATCCTGGTAAATGCAGTCATTTAATTATAAATAGTGAGAATTTTTCAAAAAAAGTATTCACCCTAAGTAGGTGCAGCAAGTGCTGTATCGCTGTAGAAAGTCTTTCACCTAAGGTAGGTGCAGCGAGTGCCGTATCTCTGGACACGTGTTTCTGGCTTTCGGCCGTCATCAGCAGAGAGCGTATGTAACTGAAGGGGTCACTTAAAATGCCGCCAAACGTCTTCACAGGTTTTTGTACCACTCAGTATGCGCAAAGGTGCATCGCCAGTGCTCGTCAGCAAGAGGCTCACGGGAGCCGTCATTTAGACATCCAAAAAGAAAAAGGGAGCACACTGCCTTGCATTCAAGTGGAAAATAGCCCCAAGGCATCATGGTAAATGCAGTCATTTAAATATAAATAGTGAGATTTTTTTTTTTTAAAGTATTCACCCTCAGTAGGTGCAGCAAGTACTGTATCGCTGTAGAAAGTCTTTCACCTAAGGTAGGTGCAGCGAGTGCCGTATCTCTGAACACGTGTTTCTGGCTTTCGGCCATCATCAGCACAGAGCGTATGTAACTGAAGGGGTCACTTGAAATGCCGCCAAACGTCTTCACAGATTTTTGTACCACTCAGTAGTCGCACAGGTGCATCACCAGTGCTCGTCAGCAAGAGGCTCACGGGAACCTTCATTTAGACATCCAAAATGAAAAAGGGAGCACACTGCCTTGCATTCAAGTGGAAAATAGCCCCAAGGCATCATGGTAAATGCAGTCATTTAAATATAAATAGTGAGAATTTTTCAAAAAAAGTATTCACCCTAAGTAGGTGCAGCAAGTGCCGTATCGCTGTAGAAAGTCCTTCACCTAAGGTAGGTTCAGCGAGTGCCGTATCTCTGGACACGTGTTTCTGGCTTTCGGCCGTCATCAGCAGAGAGCGTATGTAACTGAAGGGGTCACTTGAAATGCCGCCAAACGTCTTCACAGGTTTTTGTACCACTCAGTAGGCGCACAAGTGCATCGCCAGTGCTCGTCAGCAAGAGGCTCACTGGAGCCGTCATTTAGACATCCAAAATGAAAAAGGGAGCACACTGCCTTGCATTCAAGTGAAAAATAGCCCCAAGGCATCATGGTAAATGCAGTCATTTAAATATAAGTAGCAAGAATTTTTCAAAAAAAGTATTCACCCTAAGTAGGTGCAGCAAGTGCCGTATCGCTGTAGAAAGTCTTTCACCTAAGGTAGGTGCACAGAGTGCCGTATCTCTGGAAACGTGTTTCTGGCTTTCGGCTGTCATCAGCAGAGAGCGTATGTAACTAAAGGGGTCACTTGAAATGCCGCCAAACGTCTTCACAGGTTTTTGTACCATTCAGTATGCGCACAGGTGCATCGCCAGTGCACGTCAGCAAGAGGCTCACGGGAGCCGTCATTTAGACACCCAAAAAGAAAAAGGGAGCACACTGCCTTGCATTCAAGTGGAAAATAGCCCCAAGGCATCATGGTAAATGCAGTCAGTTAAATATAAATAGTGAGAATTAAAAAAAAAAAGTATTCACCCTAAGTAGGTTCAGCAAGTGCTGTATCGCTGTAGAAAGTCTTTCACCTAAGGTAGGTGCAGCGAGTGCCGTATCTCTGGACATGTGTTTCTGGCTTTCGGCCGTCATCAGCAGAGACCGTATGTAACTGAAGGGGTCACTTGAAATGCCGCCAAACGTCTTCACAGGTTTTTGTACCACTCAGTATTCGCACAGGTGCATCACCAGTGCTCGTCAGCAAGAGGCTCACGGGAGCCGTCATTTAGACATCCAAAAAGAAAAAGGGAGCACACTGCCTTGCATTCAAGTGGAAAATAGCCCCAAGGCATCATGGTAAATGCAGTCATTTAAATATAAATATTGAGAATTTTTTAAAAAAAGTATTCACCCTAAGTAGGTGCAGCAAGTGCCGTATCGCTGTAGAAAGTCTTTCACCTAAGGTAGGTGCAGCGAGTGCCGTATCTCTGGATACGTGTTTCTGGCTTTCGGCCGTCATCAGCAGAGAGCGTATGTAACTGAAGGGGTCACTTGAAATGCCTCCAAACGTCTTCACAGGTTTTTGTAATACTCAGTAGGCGCACAGGTGCATCGCCAGTGCTCGTCAGCAAGAGGCTCACGGGAGCCGTCATTTAGACATCCAAAAAGAAAAAGGGAGCACAGTGCCTTGCATTCAAGTGGAAAATAGCCCCAAGGCATCATGGTAAATGCAGTCATTTCAATATAAATAGTGAGAATTTTTCCAAAAAAGTATTCACCCTAAGTAGGTGCAGCAAGTGCTGTATCGCTGTAGAAAGTTTTTCACCTAAGGTAGGTGGAGCGAGTGCCGTATCTCTGGACACGTGTTTCTGGCTTTCGGCCATCATCAGCAGAGAGCGTATGTAACTGAAGGGGTCACTTGAAATGCCGCCAAACGTCTTCACAGGTTTTTGTAGCACTCAGTAGACGCACAGGTGCATCGCCAGTGCTCGTCAGCAAGAGGCTCACGTGAGCCGTCATTTAGACATACAAAAAGAAAAAGGGAGCACACTGTCTTGCATTCAAATGGAAAATAGCCCCAAGGCATCATGGTAAATGCAGTCATTTAAATATAAATAGTGAGAATTTTTCAAAAAAAGTATTCACCCTAAGTAGGTGCAGCAAGTGCCGTATCGGTGTAGAAAGTCTTTCACCTAAGGTAGGTGCAGCGAGTGCCGTATCTCTGGACACGTGTTTCTGGCTTTCGGCCGTCATCAGCAGAGAGCGTATGTAACTGAAGGGGTCACTTGAAAGGCCGCCAAACGTCTTCACAGGTTTTTGAACCACTCAGTAGTCGCACAAGTGCATCACCAGTGCTCGTCAGCAAGAGGCTCACGGGAGCCTTCATTTAGACATCCGAAATTAAAAAGGGAGCACACTGCCTTGCATTCAAGTGGAAAATAGCCCCAAGGCATCATGGTAAATGCAGTCATTTAATTATAAATAGTGAGAATTTTTCAAAAAAAGTATTCACCCTAAGTAGGTGCAGCAAGTGCTGTATCGCTGTAGAAAGTCTTTCACCTAAGGTAAGTGCAGCAAGTGCCGTATCTCTGGACACGTGTTTCTGGCTTTCGGCCGTCATCAGCAGAGAGCGTATGTAACTGAAGGGGTCACTTAAAATGCCGCCAAACGTCTTCACAGGTTTTTGTACCACTCAGTATGCGCAAAGGTGCATCGCCAATGCTCGTCAGCAAGAGGCTCACGGGAGCCGTCATTTAGACATCCAAAAAGAAAAAGGGAGCACACTGCCTTGCTTTCAAGTGGAAAATAGCCCCAAGGCATCATGGTAAATGCAGTCATTTAAATATAAATAGTGAGATTTTTTTTTTTTAAACTATTCACCCTCAGTAGGTGCAGCAAGTACTGTATCGCTGTAGAAAGTCTTTCACCTAAGGTAGGTGCAGCGAGTGCCGTATCTCTGAACACGTGTTTCTGGCTTTCGGCCATCATCAGCACAGAGCGTATGTAACTGAAGGGGTCACTTGAAATGCCGCCAAACGTCTTCACAGGTTTTTGTACCACTCAGTAGTCGCACAGGTGCATCACCAGTGCTCGTCAGCAAGAGGCTCACGGGAGCCTTCATTTAGACATCCAAAATGAAAAAGGGATCACACTGCCTTGCATTCAAGTGGAAAATAGCCCCAAGGCATCATGATAAATGCAGTCATTTAAATATAAATAGTGAGAATTTTTCAAAAAAAGTATTCACCCTAAGTAGGTGCAGCAAGTGCCGTATCGCTGTAGAAAGTCCTTCACCTAAGGTAGGTGCAGCGAGTGCCGTATCTCTGGACACGTGTTTCTGGCTTTCGGCCGTCATCAGCAGAGAGCGTATGTAACTGAAGGGGTCACTTGAAATGCCGCCAAACGTCTTCACAGGTTTTTGTACCACTCAGTAGGCGCACAAGTGCATCGCCAGTGCTCGTCAGCAAGAGGCTCACTGGAGCCGTCATTTAGACATCCAAAATGAAAAAGGGACCACACTGCCTTGCATTCAAGTGAAAAATAGCCCCAAGGCATCATGGTAAATGCAGTCATTTAAATATAAGTAGCAAGAATTTTTCAAAAAAAGTATTCACCCTAAGTAGGTGCAGCAAGTGCCGTATCGCTGTAGAAAGTCTTTCACCTAAGGTAGGTGCACAGAGTGCCGTATCTCTGGACACGTGTTTCTGGCTTTCGGCTGTCATCAGCAGAGAGCGTATGTAACTAAAGGGGTCACTTGAAATGCCGCCAAACGTCTTCACAGGTTTTTGTACCATTCAGTATGCGCACAGGTGCATCGCCAGTGCACGTCAGCAAGAGGCTCACGGGAGCCGTCATTTAGACACCCAAAAAGAAAAAGGGAGCACACTGCCTTGCATTCAAGTGGAAAATAGCCCCAAGGCATCATGGTAAATGCAGTCATTTAAATATAAATAGTGAGAATTTTTCAAAAAAAGTATTCACCCTAAGTAGGTGCAGCAAGTGCCGTATCGGTGTAGAAAGTCTTTCACCTAAGGTAGGTGCAGCGAGTGCCGTATCTCTGGACACGTGTTTCTGGCTTTCGGCCGTCATCAGCAGAGAGCGTATGTAACTGAAGGGGTCACTTGAAAGGCCGCCAAACGTCTTCACAGGTTTTTGAACCACTCAGTAGTCGCACAAGTGCATCACCAGTGCTCGTCAGCAAGAGGCTCACGGGAGCCTTCATTTAGACATCCGAAATTAAAAAGGGAGCACACTGCCTTGCATTCAAGTGGAAAATAGCCCCAAGGCATCATGGTAAATGCAGTCATTTAATTATAAATAGTGAGAATTTTTCAAAAAAAGTATTCACCCTAAGTAGGTGCAGCAAGTGCTGTATCGCTGTAGAAAGTCTTTCACCTAAGGTAGGTGCAGCGAGTGCCGTATCTCTGGACACGTGTTTCTGGCTTTCGGCCGTCATCAGCAGAGAGCGTATGTAACTGAAGGGGTCACTTAAAATGCCGCCAAACGTCTTCACAGGTTTTTGTACCACTCAGTATGCGCAAAGGTGCATCGCCAATGCTCGTCAGCAAGAGGCTCACGGGAGCCGTCATTTAGACATCCAAAAAGAAAAAGGGAGCACACTGCCTTGCATTCAAGTGGAAAATAGCCCCAAGGCATCATGGTAAATGCAGTCATTTAAATATAAATAGTGAGATTTTTTTTTTTTAAACTATTCACCCTCAGTAGGTGCAGCAAGTACTGTATCGCTGTAGAAAGTCTTTCACCTAAGGTAGGTGCAGCGAGTGCCGTATCTCTGAACACGTGTTTCTGGCTTTCGGCCATCATCAGCACAGAGCGTATGTAACTGAAGGGGTCACTTGAAATGCCGCCAAACGTCTTCACAGGTTTTTGTACCACTCAGTAGTCGCACAGGTGCATCACCAGTGCTCGTCAGCAAGAGGCTCACGGGAGCCTTCATTTAGACATCCAAAATGAAAAAGGGAGCACACTGCCTTGCATTCAAGTGGAAAATAGCCCAAGGCATCATGGTAAATGCAGTCATTTAAATATAAATAGTGAGAATTTTTCAAAAAAAGTATTCACCCTAAGTAGGTGCAGCAAGTGCCGTATCGCTGTAGAAAGTCCTTCACCTAAGGTATGTGCAGCGAGTGCCGTATCTCTGGACACGTGTTTCTGGCTTTCGGCCGTCATCAGCAGAGAGCGTATGTAACTGAAGGGGTCACTTGAAATGCCGCCAAACGTCTTCACAGGTTTTTGTACCACTCAGTAGGCGCACAAGTGCATCGCCAGTGCTCGTCAGCAAGAGGCTCACTGGAGCCGTCATTTAGACATCCAAAATGAAAAAGGGACCACACTGCCTTGCATTCAAGTGAAAAATAGCCCCAAGGCATCATGGTAAATGCAGTCATTTAAATATAAGTAGCAAGAATTTTTCAAAAAAAGTATTCACCCTAAGTAGGTGCAGCAAGTGCCGTATCGCTGTAGAAAGTCTTTCACCTAAGGTAGGTGCACAGAGTGCCGTATCTCTGGACACGTGTTTCTGGCTTTCGGCTGTCATCAGCAGAGAGCGTATGTAACTAAAGGGGTCACTTGAAATGCCGCCAAACGTCTTCACAGGTTTTTGTACCATTCAGTATGCGCACAGGTGCATCGCCAGTGCACGTCAGCAAGAGGCTCACGGGAGCCGTCATTTAGACACCCAAAAAGAAAAAGGGAGCACACTGCCTTGCATTCAAGTGGAAAATAGCCCCAAGGCATCATGGTAAATGCAGTCAGTTAAATATAAATAGTGAGAATTAAAAAAAAAAAGTATTCACCCTAAGTAGGTTCAGCAAGTGCTGTATCGCTGTAGAAAGTCTTTCACCTAAGGTAGGTGCAGCGAGTGCCGTATCTCTGGACATGTGTTTCTGGCTTTCGGCCGTCATCAGCAGAGACCGTATGTAACTGAAGGGGTCACTTGAAATGCCGCCAAACGTCTTCACAGGTTTTTGTACCACTCAGTATTCGCACAGGTGCATCACCAGTGCTCGTCAGCAAGAGGCTCACGGGAGCCGTCATTTAGACATCCAAAAAGAAAAAGGGAGCACACTGCCTTGCATTCAAGTGGAAAATAGCCCCAAGGCATCATGGTAAATGCAGTCATTTAAATATAAATATTGAGAATTTTTTAAAAAAAGTATTCACCCTAAGTAGGTGCAGCAAGTGCCGTATCGCTGTAGAAAGTCTTTCACCTAAGGTAGGTGCAGCGAGTGCCGTATCTCTGGATACGTGTTTCTGGCTTTCGGCCGTCATCAGCAGAGAGCGTATGTAACTGAAGGGGTCACTTGAAATGCCGCCAAACGTCTTCACAGGTTTTTGTACCACTCAGTAGGCGCACAGGTGCATCGCCAGTGCTCGTCAGCAAGAGGCTCACGGGAGCCGTCATTTAGACATCCAAAAAAAAAAAGGGAGCACAGTGCCTTGCATTCAAGTGGAAAATAGCCCCAAGGCATCATGGTAAATGCAGTCATTTAAATATAAATAGTGAGAATTTTTCAAAAAAAGTATTCACCCTAAGTAGGTGCAGCAAGTGCTGTATCGCTGTAGAAAGTTTTTCACCTAAGGTAGGTGGAGCGAGTGCCGTATCTCTGGACACGTGTTTCTGGCTTTCGGCCATCATCAGCAGAGAGCGTATGTAACTGAAGGGGTCACTTGAAATGCCGCCAAACGTCTTCACAGGTTTTTGTAGCACTCAGTAGGCGCACAGGTGCATCGCCAGTGCTCGTCAGCAAGAGGCTCACGGGAGCCGTCATTTAGACATCCAAAAAGAAAAAGGGAGCACACTGCCTTGCATTCAAGTGGAAAATAGCCCCAAGGCATCATGGTAAATGCAGTCATTTAAATATAAATAGTGAGAATTTTTCAAAAAAAGTATTCACCCTAAGTAGGTGCAGCAAGTGCCGTATCGCTGTAGAAAGTCTTTCACCTAAGGTAGGTGCAGCGAGTGCCGTATCTCTGGACACGTGTTTCTGGCTTTCGGCCGTCATCAGCAGAGAGCGTATGTAACTGAAGGGGTCAGTTGAAATGCCGCCAAACGTCTTCACAGGTTTTTGTACCACTCAGTAGTCGCACAGGTGCATCACCAGTGCTCGTCAGCAAGAGGCTCACGGGAGCCGTCATTTAGACATCCAAAAAGAAAAAGGGAGCACACTGCCTTGCATTCAAGTGGAAAATAGCCCCAAGACATCATGGTAAATGCAGTCATTTAAATATAAATAGTGAGAATTTTTCAAAAAAAGTATTCACCCTAAGTAGGTGCAGCAAGTGCCGTATCGCTGTAGAAAGTCTTTCACCTAAGGTAGGTGCAGCGAGTGCCGTATCTCTGGACACGTGTTTCTGGCTTTCGGCCGTCATCAGCAGAGAGCGTATGTAACTGAAGGGGTCACTTAAAATGCCGCCAAACGTCTTCACAGGTTTTTGTACCACTCAGTATGCGCACAGGTGCATCGCCAGTGCTCGTCAGCAAGAGGCTCACGGGAGCCGTCATTTAGACATCCAAAAAGAAAAAGGGAGCACACTGCCTTGCATTCAAGTGGAAAATAGCCCCAAGGCATCATGGTAAATGCAGTCATTTAAATATAAATAATGAGATTTTTTTTTAAAAAGTATTCACCCTCAGTAGGTGCAGCAAGTGCTGTATCGCTGTAGAAAGTCTTTCACCTAAGGTAGGTGCAGCGAGTGCCGTATCTCTGGACACGTGTTTCTGGCTTTCGGCCGTCATCAGCAGAGAGCGTATGTAACTGAAGGGGTCACTTGAAATGCCGCCAAATGTCTTCACAGGTTTTTGTACCACTCAGTAGTCGCACAGGTGAATCACCAGTGCTCGTCAGCAAGAGGCTCACGGGAGCCTTCATTTAGACATCCAAAATGAAAAAGGGAGCACACTGCCTTGCATTCAAGTGGAAAATAGCCCCAAGGCATCATGGTAAATGCAGTCATTTAAATATAAATAGTGAGAATTTTTCAAAAAAAGTATTCACCCTAAGTAGGTGCAGCAAGTGCCGTATCGCTGTAGAAAGTCTTTCACCTAAGGTAGGTGCAGCGAGTGCCGTATCTCTGGACACGTGTTTCTGGCTTTCGGCCGTCATCAGCAGAGACCGTATGTAACTGAAGGGGTCACTTGAAATGCCGCCAAACGTCTTCACAGGTTTTTGTACCACTCAGTAGGCGCACAAGTGCATCGCCAGTGCTCGTCAGCAAGAGGCTCACTGGAGCCGTCATTTGGACATCCAAAATGAAAAAGGGAGCACACTGCCTTGCATTCATGTGAAAAATAGCCCCAAGGCATCATGGTAAATGCAGTCATTTAAATATAAGTAGTGAGAATTTTTCAATAAAAGTATTCACCCTAAGTAGGTGCAGCAAGTGCCGTATCGCTGTAGAAAGTCTTTCACCTAAGGTAGGTGCACAAAGTGCCGCATCTCTGGACACGTGTTTCTGGCTTTCGGCTGTCATCAGCAGAGAGCGTATGTAACTAAAGGGGTCACTTGAAATGCCGCCAAACGTCTTCACAGGTTTTTGCACCACTCAGTAGGCGCACAGGTGCATCGCCAGTGCTCGTCAGCAAGAGGCTCAAGGGAGCCGTCATTTAGACATCCAAAAAGAAAAAGGGAGCACACTGCCTTGCATTCAAGTGGAAAATAGCCCCAAGGCATCATGGTAAATGCAGTCAGTTAAATATAAATAGTGAGAATTTAAAAAAAAAAGTATTCACCCTAAGTAGGTGCAGCAAGTGCTGTATCGCTGTAGAAAGTCTTTCCCCTAAGGTAGGTGCAGCGAGTGCCGTATCTCTGGACACGTGTTTCTGGCTTTCAGTCGTCATCAGCAGAGAGCGTATGTAACTGAAGGGGTCACTTGAAATGCCGCCAAACGTCTTCACAGGTTTTTGTACCACTCAGTAGTCGCACAGGTGCATCACCAGTGCTCATCAGCAAGAGGCTCACGGGAGCCGTCATTTAGACATCCAAAAAGAAAAAGGGAGCACACTGCCTTGCATTCAAGTGGAAAATAGCCCCAAGGTATCATGGTAAATGCAGTCATTTAAATATAAATAGTGAGAATTTTTCAAAAAAAGTATTCACCCTAAGTAGGTGCAGCAAGTGCCGTATCGCTGTAGAAAGTCTTTCACCTAAGGTAGGTGCAGCGAGTGCCGTATCTCTGGTCACGTGTTTCTGGCTTTCGGCCGTCATCAGCAGAGAGCGTATGTAACTGAAGGGGTCAATTAAAAAGTCGCCAAACGTCTTCACAGGTTTTTGTACCACTCAGTATGCGCACAGGTGCATCGCCAGTGCTCGTCAGCAAGAGGCTCACGGAAGCCGTCATTTAGACATCCAAAAAGAAAAAGGGAGCACACTGCCTTGCATTCAAGTGGAAAATATCCCCAAGGCATCATGGTAAATGCAGTCATTTAAATATAAATAGTGAGAATTTTTTTTTTTAAGTATTCACCCTCAGTAGGTGCAGCAAGTGCTGTATCGCTGTAGAAAGTCTTTCACCTAAGGTAGGTGCAGCGAGTGCCGTATCTCTGGACACGTGTTTCTGGCTTTCGGCCGTCATCAGCAGAGAGCGTATGTAACTGAAGGGGTCTCTTGAAATGCCGCTAAACATCTTCACAGGTTTTTGTACCACTCAGTAGTCGCACAGGTGCATCACCAGTGCTCGTCAGCAAGAGGCCCACGGGAGCCTTCATTTAGACATCCAAAATGAAAAAGGGAGCACACTGCCTTGCATTCAAGTGGAAAATAGCCCCAAGGCATCATGGTAAATGCAGTCATTTAAATATAAATAGTGAGAATTTTTCAAAAAAAGTATTCACCCTAAGTAGGTGCAGCAAGTGCCGTATCGCTGTAGAAAGTCTTTCACCTAAGGTAGGTGCACAATGTGCCGTATCTCTGGACACGTGTTTCTGGCTTTCGGCTGTCATCAGCAGAGAGTGTATGTAACTAAAGGGGTCACTTAAAATGCCGCCAAACGTCTTCACAGGTTTTTGTACCACTCAGTATGCGCACAGGTGCATCGCCAGTGCTCGTCAGCAAGAGGCTCACGGAAGCCGTCATTTAGACATCCAAAAAGAAAAAGGGAGCACACTGCCTTGCATTCAAGTGGAAAATATCCCCAAGGCATCATGGTAAATGCAGTCATTTAAATATAAATAGTGAGAATTTTTTTTTTTAAGTATTCACCCTCAGTAGGTGCAGCAAGTGCTGTATCGCTGTAGAAAGTCTTTCACCTAAGGTAGGTGCAGCGAGTGCCGTATCTCTGGACACGTGTTTCTGGCTTTCGGGCGTCATCAGCAGAGAGCGTATGTAACTGAAGGGGTCTCTTGAAATGCCGCTAAACATCTTCACAGGTTTTTGTACCACTCAGTAGTCGCACAGGTGCATCACCAGTGCTCGTCAGCAAGAGGCTCACGGGAGCCTTCATTTAGACATCCAAAATGAAAAAGGGAGCACACTGCCTTGCATTCAAGTGGAAAATAGCCCCAAGGCATCATGGTAAATGCAGTCATTTAAATATAAATAGTGAGAATTTTTCAAAAAAAGTATTCACCCTAAGTAGGTGCAGCAAGTGCCGTATCGCTGTAGAAAGTCTTTCACCTAAGGTAGGTGCACAATGTGCCGTATCTCTGGACACGTGTTTCTGGCTTTCGGCTGTCATCAGCAGAGAGTGTATGTAACTAAAGGGGTCACTTAAAATGCCGCCAAACGTCTTCACAGGTTTTTGTACCACTCAGTAGGCGCACAGGTGCATCGCCAGTGCTCGTCAGCAAGAGGCTCAAGGGAGCCGTTATTTAGACATCCAAAAAGAAAAAGGGAGCACACTGCCTTGCATTCAAGTGGAAAATAGCCCCAAGGCATCATGGTAAATGCAGTCAGTTAAATATAAATAGTGAGATTTTTTTTTAAAAAGTATTCACCCTAAGTAGGTGCAGCAAGTGCTGTATCGCTGTAGAAAGTCTTTCACCTAAGGTAGGTGCAGCGAGTGCCGTATCTCTGGACACGTGTTTCTGGCTTTCGGCCGTCATCAGCAGAGAGCGAATGTAACTGAAGGGGTCACTTGAAATGCCGCCAAACGTCTTCACAGGTTTTTGTACCACTCAGTAGGTTCACAGGTGAATCGCCAGTGCTCGTCAGCAAGAGGCTCACGGGAGCCGTCATTTAGACATCCAAAAAGAAAAAGGGAGCACACTGCCTTGCATTCAAGTGGAAAATAGCCCCAAGGCATCATGGTAAATGCAGTCATTTAAATATAAATAGTGAGAATTTTTCAAAAAAAGTATTCACCCTAAGTAGGTGCAGCAAGTGCCGTATCGCTGTAGAAAGTCTTTCACCTAAGATAGGTGCAGCGAGTGCCGTATCTCTGGACACGTGTTTCTGGCTTTTGGACGTCATCAGCAGAGAGCGTATGTAACTGAAGGGGTCACTTGAAATGCCGCCAAACGTCTTCACAGGTTTTTGTACCACTCAGTAGGCGCACAGGTGCATCGCCAGTGCTCATCAGCAAGAGGCTCACGGGAGCCGTCATTTAGACATCCAAAAAGAAAAAGGGAGTACACTACCTTGCATTCAAGTGGAAAATAGCCCCAAGGCATCATGGTAAATGCAGTCATTTAAAAATAAATAGTGAGAAATTTTTCAAAAAAAGTATTCACCCTAAGTAGGTGCAGCAAGTGCTGTATCGCTGTAGAAAGTCTTTCACCTAAGGTAGGTGCAGCGAGTGCCGTATCTCTGGACACGTGTTTCTGGCTTTCGGCTGTCATCAGCAGAGAGCGTATGTAACTGAAGGGGTCAGTTGAAATGCCGTCAAATGTTTTCACAGGTTTTTGTACCACTCAGTAGGCGCACAGGTGCATCACCAGTGCTCGTCAGCAAGAGGCTCACGGGAGCTGTCATATAGACATCCAAAAAGAAAAAGGGAGCACACTGCCTTGCATTCAAGTGGAAAATAGCCCCAAGGCATCATGGTAAATGCAGTCATTTAAATATAAATAGTGAGAATTTTTTAAAAAAAGTATTCACCCTAAGTAGGTGCAGCAAGTGCTGTATCGCTGTAGAAAGTCTTTCAACTAAGGTAGGTGCAGCGAGTGCCGTATCTCTGGACACGTGTTTCTGACTTGCGGCCGTCATCAGCAGAGAGCGAATGTAACTGAAGGGGTCACTTGAAATGCCGCCAAACGTCTTCACAGGTTTTTGTACCACTCAGTAGTCGCACAGGTGCATCACCAGTGCTCGTCAGCAAGAGGCTCACGGGAGCCTTCATTTAGACATCCAAAATGAAAAAGGGAGCACACTGCCTTGCATTCAAGTGGAAAATAGCCCCAAGGCATCATGGTAAATGCAGTCATTTAAATATAAATAGTGAGAATTTTTCAAAAAAAGTATTCACCCTAAGTAGGTGCAGCAAGTGCCGTATCGCTGTAGAAAGTCTTTCACCTAAGGTAGGTGCACAATGTGCCGTATCTCTGGACACGTGTTTCTGGCTTTCGGCTGTCATCAGCAGAGAGTGTATGTAACTAAAGGGGTCACTTAAAATGCCGCCAAACGTCTTCACAGGTTTTTGTACCACTCAGTAGGCGCACAGGTGCATCGCCAGTGCTCGTCAGCAAGAGGCTCAAGGGAGCCGTTATTTAGACATCCAAAAAGAAAAAGGGAGCACACTGCCTTGCATTCAAGTGGAAAATAGCCCCAAGGCATCATGGTAAATGCAGTCAGTTAAATATAAATAGTGAGATTTTTTTTTAAAAAGTATTCACCCTAAGTAGGTGCAGCAAGTGCTGTATCGCTGTAGAAAGTCTTTCACCTAAGGTAGGTGCAGCGAGTGCCGTATCTCTGGACACGTGTTTCTGGCTTTCGGCCGTCATCAGCAGAGAGCGAATGTAACTGAAGGGGTCACTTGAAATGCCGCCAAACGTCTTCACAGGTTTTTGTACCACTCAGTAGGTTCACAGGTGAATCGCCAGTGCTCGTCAGCAAGAGGCTCACGGGAGCCGTCATTTAGACATCCAAAAAGAAAAAGGGAGCACACTGCCTTGCATTCAAGTGGAAAATAGCCCCAAGGCATCATGGTAAATGCAGTCATTTAAATATAAATAGTGAGAATTTTTCAAAAAAAGTATTCACCCTAAGTAGGTGCAGCAAGTGCCGTATCGCTGTAGAAAGTCTTTCACCTAAGATAGGTGCAGCGAGTGCCGTATCTCTGGACACGTGTTTCTGGCTTTTGGACGTCATCAGCAGAGAGCGTATGTAACTGAAGGGGTCACTTGAAATGCCGCCAAACGTCTTCACAGGTTTTTGTACCACTCAGTAGGCGCACAGGTGCATCGCCAGTGCTCATCAGCAAGAGGCTCACGGGAGCCGTCATTTAGACATCCAAAAAGAAAAAGGGAGTACACTACCTTGCATTCAAGTGGAAAATAGCCCCAAGGCATCATGGTAAATGCAGTCATTTAAAAATAAATAGTGAGAAATTTTTCAAAAAAAGTATTCACCCTAAGTAGGTGCAGCAAGTGCTGTATCGCTGTAGAAAGTCTTTCACCTAAGGTAGGTGCAGCGAGTGCCGTATCTCTGGACACGTGTTTCTGGCTTTCGGCTGTCATCAGCAGAGAGCGTATGTAACTGAAGGGGTCAGTTGAAATGCCGTCAAATGTTTTCACAGGTTTTTGTACCACTCAGTAGGCGCACAGGTGCATCACCAGTGCTCGTCAGCAAGAGGCTCACGGGAGCTGTCATATAGACATCCAAAAAGAAAAAGGGAGCACACTGCCTTGCATTCAAGTGGAAAATAGCCCCAAGGCATCATGGTAAATGCAGTCATTTAAATATAAATAGTGAGAATTTTTTAAAAAAAGTATTCACCCTAAGTAGGTGCAGCAAGTGCTGTATCGCTGTAGAAAGTCTTTCAACTAAGGTAGGTGCAGCGAGTGCCGTATCTCTGGACACGTGTTTCTGACTTGTGGCCGTCATCAGCAGAGAGCGAATGTAACTGAAGGGGTCACTTGAAATGCCGCCAAACGTCTTCACAGGTTTTTGTACCACTCAGTAGGCGCACAGGTGAATCGCCAGTGCTCGTCAGCAAGAGGCTCACGGGAGCCGTCATTTAGACATCCAAAAAGAAAAAGGGAGCACACTGCCTTGCATTCAAGTGGAAAATATCCCCAAGGCATCATGGTAAATGCAGTCATTTAAATATAAATAGTGAGAATTTTTCAAAAAAAGTATTCACCCTAAGTAGGTGCAGCAAGTGCTGTATCGCTGTAGAAAGTCTTTCACCTAAGGTAGGTGCAGCGAGTGCCGTATCTCTGGACACGTGTTTCTGGCTTTCGGCCGTCATCAGCAGAGAGCGTATGTAACTGAAGGGGTCACTTGAAATGCCGCCAAACGTCTTCACCAGTTTTTGTACCACTCAGTAGTCGCACAGGTGCATCACCAGTGCTCGTCAGCAAGAGGCTCACGGGAGCCTTCATTTAGACATCCAAAATTAAAAAGGGAGCACACTGCCTTGCATTCAAGTGGAAAATAGCCCCAAGGAATCATGGTAAATGCAGTCATTTAATTATAAATTGTGAGAATTTTTCAAAAAACGTAGTCATCCTAAGTAGGTGCAGCAAGTGCTGTATCGCTGTAGAAAGTCTTTCACCTAAGGTAGGTGCAGCGAGTGCCGTATCTCTGGACACGTGTTACTGGCTTTCGGCCGTCATCAGCAGAGAGCGTATGTAACTGAAGGGGTCACTTGAAATGCCGCCAAATGTCTTCACAGGTTTTTGTACCACTCAGTAGGCGCACAGGTGCATCGCCAGTGCTCGTCAGCAAGAGGCTCACGGGAGCCGTCATTTAGACATCCAAAAAGAAAAAGGGAGCACACTGCCTTGCATTCAAGTGGAAAATAGCCCCAAGGCATCATGGTAAATGCAGTCATTTAAATATAAATAGTGAGAATTTTTTTTAAAAAGTATTCACCCTCAGTAGGTGCAGCAAGTGCTGTATCGCTGTAGAAAGTCTTTCACCTAAGGTAGGTGCAGCGAGTGCCGTATCTCTGGACACGTGTTTCTGGCTTTCGGCCGTCATCAGCAGAGAGCGTATGTAACTGAAGGGGTCACTTGAAATGCCGCCAAACGTCTTCACAGGTTTTTGTACCACTCAGTAGTCGCACAGGTGCATCACCAGTGCTCGTCAGCAAGAGGCTCACGGGAGCCGTCATTTAGACATCCAAAAAGAAAAAGGGAGCACACTGCCTTGCATTCAAGTGGAAAATAGCCCCAAGGCATCATGGTAAATGCAGTCATTTAATTATAAATAGTGAGAATTTTTCAAAAAAAGTATTCACCCTAAGAAGGTGCAGCAAGTGCCGTATCGCTGTAGAAAGTCTTTCACCTAAGGTAGGTGCAGCGAGTGCCGTATCTCTGGACACCTGTTTCTGGCTTTCGGCCGTCATCAGCAGAAAGCGTATGTAACTGAAGGGGTCACTTGAAATGCCGCCAAACGTCTTCACAGGTTTTTGTACCACTCAGTAGGCGCACAGGTGCATCGCCAGTGCTCGTCAGCAAGAGGCTCACTGGAGCCGTCATTTAGACATCCAAAATGAAAAAGGGAGCACACTGCCTTGCATTCAAGTGAAAAATAGCCCCAAGGCATCATGGTAAATGCAGTCATTTAAATATGAATAGTGAGAATTTTTCAAAAAAAGTATTCACCCTAAGTAGGTGCAGCAAGTGGCGTATCGCTGTAGAAAGTCTTTCACCTAAGGTAGGTGCACCGAGTGCCGTTTCTCTGGACACGTGTTTCTGGCTTTCGGCTGTCATCAGCAGAGAGCGTATGTAACTAAAGGCGTCACTTGAAATGCCGCCAAACGTCTTCACAGGTTTTTGGACCACTCAGTAGGCGCACAGGTGCATCGCCAGTGCTCGTCAGCAAGAGGCTCACGGGAGCCGTCATTTAGAAATCCAAAAAGAAAAAGGGAGCACACTGCCTTGCATTCAAGTGGAAAATATCCCCAAGGCATCATGGTAAATGCAGTCAGTTAAATATAAATAGTGAGAATTTTTAAAAAAAAGTATTCACCCTAAGTAGGTGCAGCAAGTTCTGTATCGCTGTAGAAAGTCTTTCACCTAAGGTAGGTGCAGCGAGTTCCGTATCTCTGGACACGTGTTTCTGGCTTTCGGCCGTCATCAGCAGAGAGCGTATGTAACTGAAGGGGTCACTTGAAATGCCGCCAAACGTCTTCACAGGTTTTTGTACCACTCAGTAGTCGCACAGGTGCATCACCAGTGCTCGTCAGCAAGAGGCTCACGGGAGCCGTCATTTAGACATCCAAAAAGAAAAAGGGAGCACACTGCCTTGCATTCAAGTGGAAAATAGCCCCAAGGCATCATGGAAAATGCAGTCATTTAATTATCAATAGTGAGAATTTTTCAAAAAAAGTATTCACCCTAAGTAGGTGCAGCAAGTACTGTATCGCTGTAGAAAGTCTTTCACCTAAGGTAGGTGCAGCGAGTGCTGTATCTCTGGACACGTGTTTCTGGCTTTCGGCCGTCATCAGCAGAGAGCGTACGTAACTGAAGGGGTCACTTGAAATGCTGCCAAACGTCTTCACAGGTTTTTGTACCACTCAGAAGGCGCACAGGTGCATCGCCAGTGCTCGTCAGCAAGAGGCTCACGGGAGCCGTCATTTAGACTTCCAAAATGAAAAAGGGAGCACACTGCCTTGCATTCAAGTGGAAAATATCCCCAAGGCATCATGGTAAATGCAGTCATTTAAATATAAATAGTGAGATTTTTTCAAAAAAAGTATTCACCCTAAGTAGGTGCAGCAAGTGCTGTATCGCTGTAGAAAGTCTTTCACCTAAGGTAGGTGCAGCGAGTGCCGTATCTCTGGACACGTGTTTCTGGCTTTCGGCCGTCATCAGCAGAGAGCGTATGTAACTGAAGGGGTCACTTGAAATGCCGCCAAACGTCTTCACCAGTTTTTGTACCACTCAGTAGTCGCACAGGTGCATCACCAGTGCTCGTCAGCAAGAGGCTCACGGGAGCCTTCATTTAGACATCCAAAATTAAAAAGGGAGCACACTGCCTTGCATTCAAGTGGAAAATAGCCCCAAGGAATCATGGTAAATGCAGTCATTTAATTATAAATTGTGAGAATTTTTCAAAAAACGTAGTCATCCTAAGTAGGTGCAGCAAGTGCCGTATCGCTGTAGAAAGTCTTTCACCTAAGGTAGGTGCAGCGAGTGCCGTATCTCTGGACACGTGTTACTGGCTTTCGGCCGTCATCAGCAGAGAGCGTATGTAACTGAAGGGGTCACTTGAAATGCCGCCAAATGTCTTCACAGGTTTTTGTACCACTCAGTAGGCGCACAGGTGCATCGCCAGTGCTCGTCAGCAAGAGGCTCACGGGAGCCGTCATTTAGACATCCAAAAAGAAAAAGGGAGCACACTGCCTTGCATTCAAGTGGAAAATAGCCCCAAGGCATCATGGTAAATGCAGTCATTTAAATATAAATAGTGAGAATTTTTTTTAAAAAGTATTCACCCTCAGTAGGTGCAGCAAGTGCTGTATCGCTGTAGAAAGTCTTTCACCTAAGGTAGGTGCAGCGAGTGCCGTATCTCTGGACACGTGTTTCTGGCTTTCGGCCGTCATCAGCAGAGAGCGTATGTAACTGAAGGGGTCACTTGAAATGCCGCCAAACGTCTTCACAGGTTTTTGTACCACTCAGTAGTCGCACAGGTGCATCACCAGTGCTCGTCAGCAAGAGGCTCACGGGAGCCGTCATTTAGACATCCAAAAAGAAAAAGGGAGCACACTGCCTTGCATTCAAGTGGAAAATAGCCCCAAGGCATCATGGTAAATGCAGTCATTTAATTATAAATAGTGAGAATTTTTCAAAAAAAGTATTCACCCTAAGAAGGTGCAGCAAGTGCCGTATCGCTGTAGAAAGTCTTTCACCTAAGGTAGGTGCAGCGAGTGCCGTATCTCTGGACACGTGTTTCTGGCTTTCGGCCGTCATCAGCAGAAAGCGTATGTAACTGAAGGGGTCACTTGAAATGCCGCCAAAGTCTTCACAGGTTTTTGTACCACTCAGTAGGCGCACAGGTGCATCGCCAGTGCTCGTCAGCAAGAGGCTCACTGGAGCCGTCATTTAGACATCCAAAATGAAAAAGGGAGCACACTGCCTTGCATTCAAGTGGAAAATAGCCCCAAGGCATCATGGTAAATGCAGTCATTTAAATATGAATAGTGAGAATTTTTCAAAAAAAGTATTCACCCTAAGTAGGTGCAGCAAGTGCCGTATCGCTGTAGAAAGTCTTTCACCTAAGGTAGGTGCACCGAGTGCCGTTTCTCTGGACACGTGTTTCTGGCTTTCGGCTGTCATCAGCAGAGAGCGTATGTAACTAAAGGGGTCACTTGAAATGCCGCCAAACGTCTTCACAGGTTTTTGTACCACTCAGTAGGCGCACAGGTGCATCGCCAGTGCTCGTCAGCAAGAGGCTCACGGGAGCCGTCATTTAGACATCCAAAAAGAAAAAGGGAGCACACTGCCTTGCATTCAAGTGGAAAATATCCCCAAGGCATCATGGTAAATGCAGTCATTTAAATATAAATAGTGAGAATTTTTTTTTTTAAGTATTCACCCTCAGTAGGTGCAGCAAGTGCTGTATCGCTGTAGAAAGTCTTTCACCTAAGGTAGGTGCAGCGAGTGCCGTATCTCTGGACACGTGTTTCTGGCTTTCGGCCGTCATCAGCAGAGAGCGTATGTAACTGAAGGGGTCTCTTGAAATGCCGCTAAACATCTTCACAGGTTTTTCTACCACTCAGTAGTCGCACAGGTGCATCACCAGTGCTCGTCAGCAAGAGGCCCACGGGAGCCTTCATTTAGACATCCAAAATGAAAAAGGGAGCACACTGCCTTGCATTCAAGTGGAAAATAGCCCCAAGGCATCATGGTAAATGCAGTCATTTAAATATAAATAGTGAGAATTTTTCAAAAAAAGTATTCACCCTAAGTAGGTGCAGCAAGTGCCGTATCGCTGTAGAAAGTCTTTCACCTAAGGTAGGTGCACAATGTGCCGTATCTCTGGACACGTGTTTCTGGCTTTCGGCTGTCATCAGCAGAGAGTGTATGTAACTAAAGGGGTCACTTAAAATGCCGCCAAACGTCTTCACAGGTTTTTGTACCACTCAGTATGCGCACAGGTGCATCGCCAGTGCTCGTCAGCAAGAGGCTCACGGAAGCCGTCATTTAGACATCAAAAAAGAAAAAGGGAGCACACTGCCTTGCATTCAAGTGGAAAATATCCCCAAGGCATCATGGTAAATGCAGTCATTTAAATATAAATAGTGAGAATTTTTTTTTTTAAGTATTCACCCTCAGTAGGTGCAGCAAGTGCTGTATCGCTGTAGAAAGTCTTTCACCTAAGGTAGGTGCAGCGAGTGCCGTATCTCTGGACACGTGTTTCTGGCTTTCGGCCGTCATCAGCAGAGAGCGTATGTAACTGAAGGGGTCTCTTGAAATGCCGCTAAACATCTTCACAGGTTTTTGTACCACTCAGTAGTCGCACAGGTGCATCACCAGTGCTCGTCAGCAAGAGGCTCACGGGAGCCTTCATTTAGACATCCAAAATGAAAAAGGGAGCACACTGCCTTGCATTCAAGTGGAAAATAGCCCCAAGGCATCATGGTAAATGCAGTCATTTAAATATAAATAGTGAGAATTTTTCAAAAAAAGTATTCACCCTAAGTAGGTGCAGCAAGTGCCGTATCGCTGTAGAAAGTCTTTCACCTAAGGTAGGTGCACAATGTGCCGTATCTCTGGACACGTGTTTCTGGCTTTCGGCTGTCATCAGCAGAGAGTGTATGTAACTAAAGGGGTCACTTAAAATGCCGCCAAACGTCTTCACAGGTTTTTGTACCACTCAGTAGGCGCACAGGTGCATCGCCAGTGCTCGTCAGCAAGAGGCTCAAGGGAGCCGTTATTTAGACATCCAAAAAGAAAAAGGGAGCACACTGCCTTGCATTCAAGTGGAAAATAGCCCCAAGGCATCATGGTAAATGCAGTCAGTTAAATATAAATAGTGAGATTTTTTTTTAAAAAGTATTCACCCTAAGTAGGTGCAGCAAGTGCTGTATCGCTGTAGAAAGTCTTTCACCTAAGGTAGGTGCAGCGAGTGCCGTATCTCTGGACACGTGTTTCTGGCTTTCGGCCGTCATCAGCAGAGAGCGTATGTAACTGAAGGGGTCACTTGAAATGCCGCCAAACGTCTTCACAGGTTTTTGTACCACTCAGTAGGTTCACAGGTGAATCGCCAGTGCTCGTCAGCAAGAGGCTCACGGGAGCCGTCATTTAGACATCCAAAAAGAAAAAGGGAGCACACTGCCTTGCATTCAAGTGGAAAATAGCCCCAAGGCATCATGGTAAATGCAGTCATTTAAATATAAATAGTGAGAATTTTTCAAAAAAAGTATTCACCCTAAGTAGGTGCAGCAAGTGCCGTATCGCTGTAGAAAGTCTTTCACCTAAGATAGGTGCAGCGAGTGCCATATCACTGGACACGTGTTTCTGGCTTTCGGCCGTCATCAGCAGAGAGCGTATGTAACTGAAGGGGTCACTTGAAATGCCGCCAAACGTCTTCACAGGTTTTTGTACCACTCAGTAGGCGCACAGGTGCATCGCCAGTGCTCGTCAGCAAGAGGCTCACGGGAGCCGTCATTTAGACATCCAAAAAGAAAAAGGGAGTACACTACCTTGCATTCAAGTGGAAAATAGCCCCAAGGCATCATGGTAAATGCAGTCATTTAAAAATAAATAGTGAGAAATTTTTCAAAAAAAGTATTCACCCTAAGTAGGTGCAGCAAGTGCTGTATCGCTGTAGAAAGTCTTTCACCTAAGGTAGGTGCAGCGAGTGCCGTATCTCTGGACACGTGTTTCTGGCTTTCGGCTGTCATCAGCAGAGAGCGTATGTAACTGAAGGGGTCACTTGAAATGCCGTCAAATGTTTTCACAGGTTTTTGTACCACTCAGTAGGCGCACAGGTGCATCACCAGTGCTCGTCAGCAAGAGGCTCACGGGAGCTGTCATATAGACATCCAAAAAGAAAAAGGGAGCACACTGCCTTGCATTCAAGTGGAAAATAGCCCCAAGGCATCATGGTAAATGCAGTCATTTAAATATAAATAGTGAGAATTTTTTAAAAAAAGTATTCACCCTAAGTAGGTGCAGCAAGTGCCGTATCGCTGTAGAAAGTCTTTCAACTAAGGTAGGTGCAGCGAGTGCCGTATCTCTGGACACGTGTTTCTGACTTGCGGCCGTCATCAGCAGAGAGCGAATGTAACTGAAGGGGTCACTTGAAATGCCGCCAAACGTCTTCACAGGTTTTTGTACCACTCAGTAGGCGCACAGGTGAATCGCCAGTGCTCGTCAGCAAGAGGCTCACGGGAGCCGTCATTTAGACATCCAAAAAGAAAAACGGAGCACACTGCCTTGCATTCAAGTGGAAAATATCCCCAAGGCATCATGGTAAATGCAGTCATTTAAATATAAATAGTGAGAATTTTTCAAAAAAAGTATTCACCCTAAGTAGGTGCAGCAAGTGCTGTATCGCTGTAGAAAGTCTTTCACCTAAGGTAGGTGCAGCGAGTGCCGTATCTCTGGACACGTGTTTCTGGCTTTCGGCCGTCATCAGCAGAGAGCGTATGTAACTGAAGGGGTCACTTGAAATGCCGCCAAACGTCTTCACCAGTTTTTGTACCACTCAGTAGTCGCACAGGTGCATCACCAGTGCTCGTCAGCAAGAGGCTCACGGGAGCCTTCATTTAGACATCCAAAATTAAAAAGGGAGCACACTGCCTTGCATTCAAGTGGAAAATAGCCCCAAGGAATCATGGTAAATGCAGTCATTTAATTATAAATTGTGAGAATTTTTCAAAAAACGTAGTCATCCTAAGTAGGTGCAGCAAGTGCCGTATCGCTGTAGAAAGTCTTTCACCTAAGGTAGGTGCAGCGAGTGCCGTATCTCTGGACACGTGTTACTGGCTTTCGGCCGTCATCAGCAGAGAGCATATGTAACTGAAGGGGTCACTTGAAATGCCGCCAAATGTCTTCACAGGTTTTTGTACCACTCAGTAGGCGCACAGGTGCATCGCCAGTGCTCGTCAGCAAGAGGCTCACGGGAGCCGTCATTTAGACATCCAAAAAGAAAAAGGGAGCACACTGCCTTGCATTCAAGTGGAAAATAGCCCCAAGGCATCATGGTAAATGCAGTCATTTAAATATAAATAGTGAGAATTTTTTTTAAAAAGTATTCACCCTCAGTAGGTGCAGCAAGTGCTGTATCGCTGTAGAAAGTCTTTCACCTAAGGTAGGTGCAGCGAGTGCCGTATCTCTGGACACGTGTTTCTGGCTTTCGGCTGTCATCAGCAGAGAGCGTATGTAACTGAAGGGGTCACTTGAAATGCCGCCAAACGTCTTCACAGGTTTTTGTACCACTCAGTAGTCGCACAGGTGCATCACCAGTGCTCGTCAGCAAGAGGCTCACGGGAGCCGTCATTTAGACATCCAAAAAGAAAAAGGGAGCACACTGCCTTGCATTCAAGTGGAAAATAGCCCCAAGGCATCATGGTAAATGCAGTCATTTAATTATAAATAGTGAGAATTTTTCAAAAAAAGTATTCACCCTAAGAAGGTGCAGCAAGTGCCGTATCGCTGTAGAAAGTCTTTCACCTAAGGTAGGTGCAGCGAGTGCCGTATCTCTGGACACGTGTTTCTGGCTTTCGGCCGTCATCAGCAGAAAGCGTATGTAACTGAAGGGGTCACTTGAAATGCCGCCAAACGTCTTCACAGGTTTTTGGACCACTCAGTAGGCGCACAGGTGCATCGCCAGTGCTCGTCAGCAAGAGGCTCACGGGAGCCGTCATTTAGAAATCCAAAAAGAAAAAGAGAGCACACTGCCTTGCATTCAAGTGGAAAATATCCCCAAGGCATCATGGTAAATGCAGTCAGTTAAATATAAATAGTGAGAATTTTTTTTAAAAAGTATTCACCCTAAGTAGGTGCAGCAAGTTCTGTATCGCTGTAGAAAGTCTTTCACCTAAGGTAGGTGCAGCGAGTTCCGTATCTCTGGACACGTGTTTCTGGCTTTCGGCCGTCATCAGCAGAGAGCGTATGTAACTGAAGGGGTCACTTGAAATGCCGCCAAACGTCTTCACAGGTTTTTGTACCACTCAGTAGTCGCACAGGTGCATCACCAGTGCTCGTCAGCAAGAGGCTCACGGGAGCCGTCATTTAGACATCCAAAAAGAAAAAGGGAGCACACTGCCTTGCATTCAAGTGGAAAATAGCCCCAAGGCATCATGGAAAATGCAGTCATTTAATTATCAATAGTGAGAATTTTTCAAAAAAAGTATTCACCCTAAGTAGGTGCAGCAAGTACTGTATCGCTGTAGAAAGTCCTTCACCTAAGGTAGGTGCAGCGAGTGCTGTATCTCTGGACACGTGTTTCTGGCTTTCGGCCGTCATCAGCAGAGAGCGTACGTAACTGAAGGGGTCACTTGAAATGCTGCCAAACGTCTTCACAGGTTTTTGTACCACTCAGAAGGCGCACAGGTGCATCGCCAGTGCTCGTCAGCAAGAGGCTCACGGGAGCCGTCATTTAGACTTCCAAAATGAAAAAGGGAGCACACTGCCTTGCATTCAAGTGGAAAATATCCCCAAGGCATCATGGTAAATGCAGTCATTTAAATATAAATAGTGAGATTTTTTCAAAAAAAGTATTCACCCTAAGTAGGTGCAGCAAGTGCTGTATCGCTGTAGAAAGTCTTTCACCTAAGGTAGGTGCAGCGAGTGCCGTATCTCTGGACACGTGTTTCTGGCTTTCGGCCGTCATCAGCAGAGAGCGTATGTAACTGAAGGGGTCACTTGAAATGCCGCCAAACGTCTTCACCAGTTTTTGTACCACTCAGTAGTCGCACAGGTGCATCACCAGTGCTCGTCAGCAAGAGGCTCACGGGAGCCTTCATTTAGACATCCAAAATTAAAAAGGGAGCACACTGCCTTGCATTCAAGTGGAAAATAGCCCCAAGGAATCATGGTAAATGCAGTCATTTAATTATAAATTGTGAGAATTTTTCAAAAAACGTAGTCATCCTAAGTAGGTGCAGCAAGTGCCGTATCGCTGTAGAAAGTCTTTCACCTAAGGTAGGTGCAGCGAGTGCCGTATCTCTGGACACGTGTTACTGGCTTTCGGCCGTCATCAGCAGAGAGCGTATGTAACTGAAGGGGTCACTTGAAATGCCGCCAAATGTCTTCACAGGTTTTTGTACCACTCAGTAGGCGCACAGGTGCATCGCCAGTGCTCGTCAGCAAGAGGCTCACGGGAGCCGTCATTTAGACATCCAAAAAGAAAAAGGGAGCACACTGCCTTGCATTCAAGTGGAAAATAGCCCCAAGGCATCATGGTAAATGCAGTCATTTAAATATAAATAGTGAGAATTTTTTTTAAAAAGTATTCACCCTCAGTAGGTGCAGCAAGTGCTGTATCGCTGTAGAAAGTCTTTCACCTAAGGTAGGTGCAGCGAGTGCCGTATCTCTGGACACGTGTTTCTGGCTTTCGGCCGTCATCAGCAGAGAGCGTATGTAACTGAAGGGGTCACTTGAAATACCGCCAAACGTCTTCACAGGTTTTTGTACCACTCAGTAGTCGCACAGGTGCATCACCAGTGCTCGTCAGCAAGAGGCTCACGGGAGCCGTCATTTAGACATCCAAAAAGAAAAAGGGAGCACACTGCCTTGCATTCAAGTGGAAAATAGCCCCAAGGCATCATGGTAAATGCAGTCATTTAATTATAAATAGTGAGAATTTTTCAAAAAAAGTATTCACCCTAAGAAGGTGCAGCAAGTGCCGTATCGCTGTAGAAAGTCTTTCACCTAAGGTAGGTGCAGCGAGTGCCGTATCTCTGGACACGTGTTTCTGGCTTTCGGCCGTCATCAGCAGAAAGCGTATGTAACTGAAGGGGTCACTTGAAATGCCGCCAAAGTCTTCACAGGTTTTTGTACCACTCAGTAGGCGCACAGGTGCATCGCCAGTGCTCGTCAGCAAGAGGCTCACTGGAGCCGTCATTTAAACATCCAAAATGAAAAAGGGAGCACACTGCCTTGCATTCAAGTGGAAAATAGCCCCAAGGCATCATGGTAAATGCAGTCATTTAAATATGAATAGTGAGAATTTTTCAAAAAAAGTATTCACCCTAAGTAGGTGCAGCAAGTGCCGTATCGCTGTAGAAAGTCTTTCACCTAAGGTAGGTGCACCGAGTGCCGTTTCTCTGGACACGTGTTTCTGGCTTTCGGCTCTCATCAGCAGAGAGCGTATGTAACTAAAGGGGTCACTTGAAATGCCGCCAAACGTCTTCACAGGTTTTTGTACCACTCAGTAGGTGCACAGGTGCATCGCCAGTGCTCGTCAGCAAGAGGCTCACGGGAGCCGTCATTTAGAAATCCAAAAAGAAAAAGGGAGCACACTGCCTTGCATTCAAGTGGAAAATATCCCCAAGGCATCATGGTAAATGCAGTCATTTAAATATAAATAGTGAGAATTTTTTTTTTTAAGTATTCACCCTCAGTAGGTGCAGCAAGTGCTGTATCGCTGTAGAAAGTCTTTCACCTAAGGTAGGTGCAGCGAGTGCCGTATCTCTGGACACGTGTTTCTGGCTTTCGGCCGTCATCAGCAGAGAGCGTATGTAACTGAAGGGGTCTCTTGAAATGCCGCTAAACATCTTCACAGGTTTTTGTACCACTCAGTAGTCGCACAGGTGCATCACCAGTGCTCGTCAGCAAGAGGCCCACGGGAGCCTTCATTTAGACATCCAAAATGAAAAAGGGAGCACAATGCCTTGCATTCAAGTGGAAAATAGCCCCAAGGCATCATGGTAAATGCAGTCATTTAAATATAAATAGTGAGAATTTTTCAAAAAAAGTATTCACCCTAAGTAGGTGCAGCAAGTGCCGTATCGCTGTAGAAAGTCTTTCACCTAAGGTAGGTGCACAATGTGCCGTATCTCTGGACACGTGTTTCTGGCTTTCGGCTGTCATCAGCAGAGAGTGTATGTAACTAAAGGGGTCACTTAAAATGCCGCCAAACGTCTTCACAGGTTTTTGTACCACTCAGTAGGCGCACAGGTGCATCGCCAGTGCTCGTCAGCAAGAGGCTCAAGGGAGCCGTTATTTAGACATCCAAAAAGAAAAAGGGAGCACACTGCCTTGCATTCAAGTGGAAAATAGCCCCAAGGCATCATGGTAAATGCAGTCAGTTAAATATAAATAGTGAGATTTTTTTTTAAAAAGTATTCACCCTAAGTAGGTGCAGCAAGTGCTGTATCGCTGTAGAAAGTCTTTCACCTAAGGTAGGTGCAGCGAGTGCCGTATCTCTGGACACGTGTTTCTGGCTTTCGGCCGTCATCAGCAGAGAGCGTATGTAACTGAAGGGGTCACTTGAAATGCCGCCAAACGTCTTCACAGGTTTTTGTACCACTCAGTAGGTTCACAGGTGAATCGCCAGTGCTCGTCAGCAAGAGGCTCACGGGAGCCGTCATTTAGACATCCAAAAAGAAAAAGGGAGCACACTGCCTTGCATTCAAGTGGAAAATAGCCCCAAGGCATCATGGTAAATGCAGTCATTTAAATATAAATAGTGAGAATTTTTCAAAAAAAGTATTCACCCTAAGTAGGTGCAGCAAGTGCCGTATCGCTGTAGAAAGTCTTTCACCTAAGATAGGTGCAGCGAGTGCCGTATCTCTGGACACGTGTTTCTGGCTTTCGGCCGTCATCAGCAGAGAGCGTATGTAACTGAAGGGGTCACTTGAAATGCCGCCAAACGTCTTCACAGGTTTTTGTACCACTCAGTAGGCGCACAGGTGCATCGCCAGTGCTCGTCAGCAAGAGGCTCACGGGAGCCGTCATTTAGACATCCAAAAAGAAAAAGGGAGTACACTACCTTGCATTCAAGTGGAAAATAGCCCCAAGGCATCATGGTAAATGCAGTCATTTAAAAATAAATAGTGAGAAATTTTTCAAAAAAAGTATTCACCCTAAGTAGGTGCAGCAAGTGCTGTATCGCTGTAGAAAGTCTTTCACCTAAGGTAGGTGCAGCGAGTGCCGTATCTCTGGACACGTGTTTCTGGCTTTCGGCTGTCATCAGCAGAGAGCGTATGTAACTGAAGGGGTCACTTGAAATGCCGTCAAATGTTTTCACAGGTTTTTGTACCACTCAGTAGGCGCACAGGTGCATCACCAGTGCTCGTCAGCAAGAGGCTCACGGGAGCTGTCATATAGACATCCAAAAAGAAAAAGGGAGCACACTGCCTTGCATTCAAGTGGAAAATAGCCCCAAGGCATCATGGTAAATGCAGTCATTTAAATATAAATAGTGAGAATTTTTAAAAAAAAGTATTCACCCTAAGTAGGTGCAGCAAGTGCCGTATCGCTGTAGAAAGTCTTTCAACTAAGGTAGGTGCAGCGAGTGCCATATCTCTGGACACGTGTTTCTGACTTGCGGCCGTCATCAGCAGAGAGCGAATGTAACTGAAGGGGTCACTTGAAATGCCGCCAAACGTCTTCACAGGTTTTTGTACCACTCAGTAGGCGCACAGGTGAATCGCCAGTGCTCGTCAGCAAGAGGCTCACGGGAGCCGTCATTTAGACATCCAAAAAGAAAAAGGGAGCACACTGCCTTGCATTCAAGTGGAAAATATCCCCAAGGCATCATGGTAAATGCAGTCATTTAAATATAAATAGTGAGAATTTTTCAAAAAAAGTATTCACCCTAAGTAGGTGCAGCAAGTGCTGTATCGCTGTAGAAAGTCTTTCACCTAAGGTAGGTGCAGCGAGTGCCGTATCTCTGGACACGTGTTTCTGGCTTTCGGCCGTCATCAGCAGAGAGCGTATGTAACTGAAGGGGTCACTTGAAATGCCGCCAAACGTCTTCACCAGTTTTTGTACCACTCAGTAATCGCACAGGTGCATCACCAGTGCTCGTCAGCAAGAGGCTCACGGGAGCCTTCATTTAGACATCCAAAATTAAAAAGGGAGCACACTGCCTTGCATTCAAGTGGAAAATAGCCCCAAGGAATCATGGTAAATGCAGTCATTTAATTATAAATTGTGAGAATTTTTCAAAAAACGTAGTCATCCTAAGAAGGTGCAGCAAGTGCCGTATCGCTGTAGAAAGTCTTTCACCTAAGGTAGGTGCAGCGAGTGCCGTATCTCTGGACACGTGTTACTGGCTTTCGGCCGTCATCAGCAGAGAGCGTATGTAACTGAAGGGGTCACTTGAAATGCCGCCAAATGTCTTCACAGGTTTTTGTACCACTCAGTAGGCGCACAGGTGCATCGCCAGTGCTCGTCAGCAAGAGGCTCACGGGAGCCGTCATTTAGACATCCAAAAAGAAAAAGGGAGCACACTGCCTTGCATTCAAGTGGAAAATAGCCCCAAGGCATCATGGTAAATGCAGTCATTTAAATATAAATAGTGAGAATTTTTTTTAAAAAGTATTCACCCTCAGTAGGTGCAGCAAGTGCTGTATCGCTGTAGAAAGTCTTTCACCTAAGGTAGGTGCAGCGAGTGCCGTATCTCTGGACACGTGTTTCTGGCTTTCGGCCGTCATCAGCAGAGAGCGTATGTAACTGAAGGGGTCACTTGAAATGCCGCCAAACGTCTTCACAGGTTTTTGTACCACTCAGTAGTCGCACAGGTGCATCACCAGTGCTCGTCAGCAAGAGGCTCACGGGAGCCGTCATTTAGACATCCAAAAAGAAAAAGGGAGCACACTGCCTTGCATTCAAGTGGAAAATAGCCCCAAGGCATCATGGTAAATGCAGTCATTTAATTATAAATAGTGAGAATTTTTCAAAAAAAGTATTCACCCTAAGAAGGTGCAGCAAGTGCCGTATCGCTGTAGAAAGTCTTTCACCTAAGGTAGGTGCAGCGAGTGCCGTATCTCTGGACACGTGTTTCTGGCTTTCGGCCGTCATCAGCAGAAAGCGTATGTAACTGAAGGGGTCACTTGAAATGCCGCCAAACGTCTTCACAGGTTTTTGTACCACTCAGTAGGCGCACAGGTGCATCGCCAGTGCTCGTCAGCAAGAGGCTCACTGGAGCCGTCATTTAGACATCCAAAATGAAAAAGGGAGCACACTGCCTTGCATTCAAGTGGAAAATAGCCCCAAGGCATCATGGTAAATGCAGTCATTTAAATATGAATAGTGAGAATTTTTCAAAAAAAGTATTCACCCTAAGTAGGTGCAGCAAGTGGCGTATCGCTGTAGAAAGTCTTTCACCTAAGGTAGGTGCACCGAGTGCCGTTTCTCTGGACACGTGTTTCTGGCTTTCGGCTGTCATCAGCAGAGAGCGTATGTAACTAAAGGGGTCACTTGAAATGCCGCCAAACGTCTTCACAGGTTTTTGGACCACTCAGTAGGCGCACAGGTGCATCGCCAGTGCTCGTCAGCAAGAGGCTCACGGGAGCCGTCATTTAGAAATCCAAAAAGAAAAAGGGAGCACACTGCCTTGCATTCAAGTGGAAAATATCCCCAAGGCATCATGGTAAATGCAGTCAGTTAAATATAAATAGTGAGAATTTTTTTAAAAAAGTATTCACCCTAAGTAGGTGCAGCAAGTTCTGTATCGCTGTAGAAAGTCTTTCACCTAAGGTAGGTGCAGCGAGTTCCGTATCTCTGGACACGTGTTTCTGGCTTTCGGCCGTCATCAGCAGAGAGCGTATGTAACTGAAGGGGTCACTTGAAATGCCGCCAAACGTCTTCACAGGTTTTTGTACCACTCAGAAGTCGCACAGGTGCATCACCAGTGCTCGTCAGCAAGAGGCTCACGGGAGCCGTCATTTAGACATCCAAAAAGAAAAAGGGAGCACACTGCCCTGCATTCAAGTGGAAAATAGCCCCAAGGCATCATGGAAAATGCAGTCATTTAATTATCAATAGTGAGAATTTTTCAAAAAAAGTATTCACCCTAAGTAGGTGCAGCAAGTACTGTATCGCTGTAGAAAGTCTTTCACCTAAGGTAGGTGCAGCGAGTGCTGTATCTCTGGACACGTGTTTCTGGCTTTCGGCCGTCATCAGCAGAGAGCGTACGTAACTGAAGGGGTCACTTGAAATGCTGCCAAACGTCTTCACAGGTTTTTGTACCACTCAGAAGGCGCACAGGTGCATCGCCAGTGCTCGTCAGCAAGAGGCTCACGGGAGCCGTCATTTAGACTTCCAAAATGAAAAAGGGAGCACACTGCCTTGCATTCAAGTGGAAAATATCCCCAAGGCATCATGGTAAATGCAGTCATTTAAATATAAATAGTGAGATTTTTTCAAAAAAAGTATTCACCCTAAGTAGGTGCAGCAAGTGCTGTATCGCTGTAGAAAGTCTTTCACCTAAGGTAGGTGCAGCGAGTGCCGTATCTCTGGACACGTGTTTCTGGCTTTCGGCCGTCATCAGCAGAGAGCGTATGTAACTGAAGGGGTCACTTGAAATGCCGCCAAACGTCTTCACCAGTTTTTGTACCACTCAGTAGTCGCACAGGTGCATCACCAGTGCTCGTCAGCAAGAGGCTCACGGGAGCCTTCATTTAGACATCCAAAATTAAAAAGGGAGCACACTGCCTTGCATTCAAGTGGAAAATAGCCCCAAGGAATCATGGTAAATGCAGTCATTTAATTATAAATTGTGAGAATTTTTCAAAAAACGTAGTCATCCTAAGTAGGTGCAGCAAGTGCCGTATCGCTGTAGAAAGTCTTTCACCTAAGGTAGGTGCAGCGAGTGCCGTATCTCTGGACACGTGTTACTGGCTTTCGGCCGTCATCAGCAGAGAGCGTATGTAACTGAAGGGGTCACTTGAAATGCCGCCAAATGTCTTCACAGGTTTTTGTACCACTCAGTAGGAGCACAGGTGCATCGCCAGTGCTCGTCAGCAAGAGGCTCACGGGAGCCGTCATTTAGACATCCAAAAAGAAAAAGGGAGCACACTGCCTTGCATTCAAGTGGAAAATAGCCCCAAGGCATCATGGTAAATGCAGTCATTTAAATATAAATAGTGAGAATTTTTTTTAAAAAGTATTCACCCTCAGTAGGTGCAGCAAGTGCTGTATCGCTGTAGAAAGTCTTTCACCTAAGGTAGGTGCAGCGAGTGCCGTATCTCTGGACACGTGTTTCTGGCTTTCGGCCGTCATCAGCAGAGAGCGTATGTAACTGAAGGGGTCACTTGAAATGCCGCCAAACGTCTTCACAGGTTTTTGTACCACTCAGTAGTCGCACAGGTGCATCACCAGTGCTCGTCAGCAAGAGGCTCACGGGAGCCGTCATTTAGACATCCAAAAAGAAAAAGGGAGCACACTGCCTTGCATTCAAGTGGAAAATAGCCCCAAGGCATCATGGTAAATGCAGTCATTTAATTATAAATAGTGAGAATTTTTCAAAAAAAGTATTCACCCTAAGAAGGTGCAGCAAGTGCTGTATCGCTGTAGAAAGTCTTTCACCTAAGGTAGGTGCAGCGAGTGCCGTATCTCTGGACACGTGTTTCTGGCTTTCGGCCGTCATCAGCTGAAAGCGTATGTAACTGAAGGGGTCACTTGAAATGCCGCCAAACGTCTTCACAGGTTTTTGTACCACTCAGTAGGCGCACAGGTGCATCGCCAGTGCTCGTCAGCAAGAGGCTCACTGGAGCCGTCATTTAGACATCCAAAATGAAAAAGGGAGCACACTGCCTTGCATTCAAGTGGAAAATAGCCCCAAGGCATCATGGTAAATGCAGTCATTTAAATATGAATAGTGAGAATTTTTCAAAAAAAGTATTCACCCTAAGTAGGTGCAGCAAGTGCCGTATCGCTGTAGAAAGTCTTTCACCTAAGGTAGGTGCACCGAGTGCCGTTTCTCTGGACACGTGTTTCTGGCTTTCGGCTGTCATCAGCAGAGAGCGTATGAAACTAAAGGGGTCACTTGAAATGCCGCCAAACGTCTTCACAGGTTTTTGTACCACTCAGTAGGCGCACAGGTGCATCGCCAGTGCTCGTCAGCAAGAGGCTCACGGGAGCCGTCATTTAGAAATCCAAAAAGAAAAAGGGAGCACACTGCCTTGCATTCAAGTGGAAAATATCCCCAAGGCATCATGGTAAATGCAGTCAGTTAAATATAAATAGTGAGAATTTAAAAAAAAAAGTATTCACCCTAAGTAGGTGCAGTAAGTTCTGTATCGCTGAAGAAAGTCTTTCACCTAAGGTAGGTGCAGCGAGTTCCGTATCTCTGGACACGTGTTTCTGGCTTTCGGCCGTCATCAGCAGAGAGCGTATGTAACTGAAGGGGTCACTTGAAATGCCGCCAAACGTCTTCACACGTTTTTGTACCACTCAGTAGTCGCACAGGTGCATCACCAGTGCTCGTCAGCAAGAGGCTCACGGGAGCCGTCATTTAGACATCCAAAAAGAAAAAGGGAGCACACTGCCTTGCATTCAAGTGGAAAATAGCCACAAGGCATCATGGTAAATGCAGTCATTTAAATATAAATAGTGAGAATTTTTCAAAAAAAGTATTCACCCTAAGTAGGTGCAGCAAGTGCTGTATCGCTGTAGAAAATCTTTCACCTAAAGTAGGTCCAGCGAGTGCCGTATCTCTGGACACGTGTTTCTGGCTTTCGGCCTTCATCAGCAGAGAGCGTATGTAACTGAAGGGGTCACTTGAAATGCCGCCAAACGTCTTCACAGGTTTTTGTACCACTCAGTAGGCGCACAGGTGCATCGCCAGTGCTCGTCAGCAAGAGGCTCACGGGAGCCGTCATTTAGACATCCAAAAAGAAAAAGGGAGCACACTGCCTTGCATTCAAGTGGAAAATAGCCCAAAGGCATCATGGTAAATGCAGTCATTTAAATAGAAAAAGTGAGAATTTTTCAAAAAATGTATTCACCCTAAGTAGGTGCTGCAAGTGCCGTATCGTTGTAGAAAGTCTTTCACCTAAGGTAGTTGCAGCGAGTGCCGTATCTCTGGACACGTGTTTTTGGCTTTCGGCCGTCATCAACAGAGAGCGTATGTAACTGAAGGGGTCACTTGAAAATGTCGCCAAACGACTTCACAGGTTTTTGTACCACTCAGTAGGCGCACAGGTGCATCGACAGTGCTCGTCAGCAAGAGGCTCACGGGAGCCGTTATTTAGACATCCAAAAAGAAAAAGGGAGCACACTGCCTTGCATTCAAGTGGAAAATAGCCCCAAGCCATCATGGTAAATGCAGTCATTTAAATATAAATAGTGAGAATTTTTCAAAAAAAGTATTCACCCTAAGTAGGTGCAGCAAGTGCTGTATCGCTGTAGAAAGTATTTCACCTAAGGTAGGTGCGGCGAGTGCCGTTTCTCTGGACACGTGTTCCTGGCTTTCGGCCATCATCAGCAGAGAGCGTATGTAACTGAAGGGGTCACTTGAAATCCCGCCAAACGTCTTCACAGGTTTTTGTACCACTCAGTAGTCGCACAGGTGCATCGCCAGTGCTCGTCAGCAAGAGGCTCACTGGAGCCGTCATTTAGACATCCAAAATGAAAAAGGGAGCACACTGCCTTGCATTCAATTGGAATATAGCCCCAAGGCATCATGGTAAATGCAGTCATTTAAATATGAATAGTGAGAATTTTTCAAAAAAAGTATTCACCCTAAGTAGGTGCAGCAAGTGCCGTATCGCTGTAGAAAGTCTTTCACCTAAGGTAGGTGCACCGAGTGCCGTTTCTCTGGACACGTGTTTCTGGCTTTCGGCTGTCATCAGCAGAGAGCGTATGTAACTAAAGGGGTCACTTGAAATGCCGCCAAACGTCTTCACAGGTTTTTGTACCACTCAGTAGGCGCACAGGTGCATCGCCAGTGCTCGTCAGCAAGAGGCTCACTGGAGCCGTCATTTAGAAATCCAAAAAGAAAAAGGGAGCACACTGCCTTGCATTCAAGTGGAAAATATCCCCAAGGCATCATGGTAAATGCAGTCAGTTAAATATAAATAGTGAGAATTAAAAAAAAAAAGTATTCACCCTAAGTAGGTGCAGTAAGTTCTGTATCGCTGTAGAAAGTCTTTCACCTAAGGTAGGTGCAGCGAGTTCCGTATCTCTGGACACGTGTTTCTGGCTTTCGGCCGTCATCAGCAGAGAGCGTATGTAACTGAAGGGGTCACTTGAAATGCCTCCAAACGTCTTCACAGGTTTTTGTACCACTCAGTAGTCGCACAGGTGCATCACCAGTGCTCGTCAGCAAGAGGCTCACGGGAGCCGTCATTTAGACATCCAAAAAGAAAAAGGGAGCACACTGCCTTGCATTCAAGTGGAAAATAGCCCCAAGGCATCATGGTAAATGCAGTCATTTAAATATAAATAGTGAGAATTTTTCAAAAAAAGTATTCACCCTAAGTAGGTGCAGCAAGTGCCGTATCGCTGTAGAAAGTCTTTCACCTAAAGTAGGTCCAGCGAGTGCCATATCTCTGGACACGTGTTTCTGGCTTTCGGCCTTCATCAGCAGAGAGCGTATGTAACTGAAGGGGTCACTTGAAATGCCGCCAAACGTCTTCACAGGTTTTTGTACCACTCAGTAGGCGCACAGGTGCATCGCCAGTGCTCGTCAGCAAGAGGCTCACGGGAGCCGTCATTTAGACATCCAAAAAGAAAAAGGGAGCACACTGCCTTGCATTCAAGTGGAAAATAGCCCAAAGGCATCATGGTAAATGCAGTCATTTAAATAGAAAAAGTGAGAATTTTTCAAAAAATGTATTCACCCTAAGTAGGTGCAGCAAGTGCTGTATCGTTGTAGAAAGTCTTTCACCTAAGGTAGGTGCAGCGAGTGCCGTATCTCTGGACACGTGTTTTTGGCTTTCGGCCGTCATCAGCAGAGAGCGTATGTAACTGAAGGGGTCACTTGAAAATGTCGCCAAACGTCTTCACAGGTTTTTGTACCACTCAGTAGGCGCACAGGTGCATCGACAGTGCTCGTCAGCAAGAAGCTCACGGGAGCCGTCATTTAGACATCCAAAAAGAAAAAGGGAGCACACTGCCTTGCATTCAAGTGGAAAATAGCCCCAAGCCATCATGGTAAATGCAGTCATTTAAATATAAATAGTGAGAATTTTTCAAAAAAAGTATTCACCCTAAGTAGGTGCAGCAAGTGCTGTATCGCTGTAGAAAGTATTTCACCTAAGGTAGGTGCGGCGAGTGCCGTTTCTCTGGACACGTGTTCCTGGCTTTCGGCCGTCATCAGCAGAGAGCGTATGTAACTGAACGGGTCACTTGAAATGCCGCCAACCGTCTTCACAGGTTTTTGTACCACTCAGTAAGGGCACAGGTGCATCGCCAGTGCTCGTCAGCAAGAGGCTCACGGGAGCCGTCATTTACATATCCAAAAAGAAAAAGGGAGCACACTGCCTTGCATTCAATTGGAAAATATCCGCAAAGCATCATGGTAAATGCAGTCATTTAAATATAAATAGTGAGAATTTTTCAAAAAAAGTATTCACCCTAAGTAGGTGCAGCAAGTGCCGTATCGCTGTAGAAAGTCTTTCACCTAAGTTAGGTGCAGCAAGTGCATATCTCTGGACACGTGTTTCTGGCTTTCGGCTGTCATCAGCAGAGAGCGTATGTAACTGAAGGGGTCACTTGAAATGCCGCCAAACGTCTTCACAGGTTTTTGTACCACTCAGTAGGCCAACAAGTGCATCGCCAGTGCTCGTCAGCAAGAGGCTCACGGGAACCGTCATTTAGACATCCAAAAATTAAAAGGGAGCACACTGCCTTGCATTCAAGTGGAAAATAGCCCCAAGGCATCATGGTAAATGCAGTCATTTAAATATAAATAGTGAGAGTTTTCAAAAAAAGTATTCACCCTAAATAGGTGCAGCAAGTGCCGTATCGCTGTAGAAAGTCTTTCACCTAAGGTAGGTGCAGCGAGTGCCGTATCTCTGGACACGTGTTTCTGGCTTTCGGCCGTCATCAGCAGAGAGCGTATGTAACTGAAGGGGTCACTTGAAATGCCGCCAAACGTCTTCACAGGTTTTTGTACCACTCAGTAAGGGCACAGGTGCATCGCCAGTGCTCGTCAGCAAGAGGCTCACGGGAGCCGTCATTTACACATCCAAAAAGAAAAAGGGAGCACACTGCCTTGCATTCAATTGGAAAATATCCGCAAAGCATCATGGTAAATGCAGTCATTTAAATATAAATAGTGAGAATTTTTCAAAAAATGTATTCACCCTAAGTAGGTGCAGCAAGTGCTGTATCGTTGTAGAAAGTCTTTCACCTAAGGTAGGTGCAGCGAGTGCCGTATCTCTGGACACGTGTTTTTGGCTTTCGGCCGTCATCAGCAGAGAGCGTATGTAACTGAAGGGGTCACTTGAAAATGTCGCCAAACGTCTTCACAGGTTTTTGTACCACTCAGTAGGCGCACAGGTGCATCGACAGTGCTCGTCAGCAAGAGGCTCACGGGAGCCGTCATTTAGACATCCAAAAAGAAAAAGGGAGCACACTGCCTTGCATTCAAGTGGAAAATAGCCCCAAGCCATCATGGTAAATGCAGTCATTTAAATATAAATAGTGAGAATTTTTCAAAAAAAGTATTCACCCTAAGTAGGTGCAGCAAGTGCTGTATCGCTGTAGAAAGTATTTCACCTAAGGTAGGTGCGGCGAGTGCCGTTTCTCTGGACACGTGTTCCTGGCTTTCGGCCGTCATCAGCAGAGAGCGTATGTAACTGAACGGGTCACTTGAAATGCCGCCAACCGTCTTCACAGGTTTTTGTACCACTCAGTAAGGGCACAGGTGCATCGCCAGTGCTCGTCAGCAAGAGGCTCACGGGAGCCGTCATTTACACATCCAAAAAGAAAAAGGGAGCACACTGCCTTGCATTCAATTGGAAAATATCCGCAAAGCATCATGGTAAATGCAGTCATTTAAATATAAATAGTGAGAATTTTTCAAAAAAAGTATTCACCCTAAGTAGGTGCAGCAAGTGCCGTATCGCTGTAGAAAGTCTTTCACCTAAGTTAGGTGCAGCAAGTGCATATCTCTGGACACGTGTTTCTGGCTTTCGGCTGTCATCAGCAGAGAGCGTATGTAACTGAAGGGGTCACTTGAAATGCCGCCAAACGTCTTCACAGGTTTTTGTACCACTCAGTAGGCCAACAAGTGCATCGCCAGTGCTCGTCAGCAAGAGGCTCACGGGAACCGTCATTTAGACATCCAAAAAGAAAAAGGGAGCACACTGCCTTGCATTCAAGTGGAAAATAGCCCCAAGGCATCATAGTAAATGCAGTCATTTAAATATAAATAGTGAGAGTTTTCAAAAAAAGTATTCACCCTAAGTAGGTGCAGCAAGTGCCGTATCGCTGTAGAAAGTCTTTCACCTAAGGTAGGTGCAGCGAGTGCCGTATCTCTGGACACGTGTTTCTGGCTTTCGGCCGTCATCAGCAGAGAGCGTATGTAACTGAAGGGGTCACTTGAAATGCCGCCAAACGTCTTCACAGGTTTTTGTACCACTTAGTAGTCGCACAGGTGCATCGCCAGTGCTCGTCAGCAAGAGGCTCACGGGAGCCATCATTTAGACATCCAAAAAGAAAAAGGGAGCACACTGCCTTGCATTCAAGTGGAAAATAGCCCCAAGGCATCATGGTAAATGCAGTCATTTAAATATAAATAGTGAGAATTTTTCAAAAAAAGTATTCACCCTAAGTAGGTGCAGCAAGTGCTGTATCGCTGTAGAAAGTCTTTCACCTAAGGTAGGTGCAGCGAGTGCCATATCTCTGGACAGGTGTTTCTGGCTTTCGGCCGTCATCAGCAGAGAGTGTATGTAACTGAAGGGGTCACTTGAAATGCCGCCAAACGTCTTCACAGGTTTTTGTACCACTCAGTAGGCGCACAGGTGCATCGCTAGTGCTCGTCAGCAAGAGGCTCACGGGAGCCGTCATTTAGACATCCAAAATGAAAAAGGGAGCACACTGCCTTGCATTCAAATGGAAAATAGCCCCAAGGCATCATGGTAAATGCAGTCATTTAAATTTGAATAGTGAGAATTTTTCAAAAAAAGTATTCACCCTAAGTAGGAGCAGCAAGTGCCGTATCGCTGTAGAAAGTATTTCACCTAAGGTAGGTGCGGCGAGTACCGTATCTCTGGACACGTGTTTCTGGCTTTCGGCCGTCATCAGCAGAGAGCGTATGTAACTGAAGGGGTTACTTGAAATGCCGCCAAACGTCTTCACAGGTTTTTGTACCACTCAGTAGGTGCACAGGTGCATCACCAGTGCTCGTCAGCAAGAGGCTCACGGGAGCCGTCATTTAGACATCCAAAAAGAAAAAGGGAGCACACTGCCTTGCATTCAAGTGGAAAATATCCCCAAAGCATCATGGTAAATGCAGTCATTTAAATATAAATAGTGAGAATTTTTCAAAAAAAGTATTCACCCTAAGTAGGTGCAGCAAGTGTCGTATCGGTGTAGAAAGTCTTTCACCTAAGGTAGGTGCAGCGAGTGCCGTATCTCTGGACACGTGTTTCTGGCTTTCGGCCGTCATCAGCAGAGAGCGTATGTAACTGAAGGGGTCACTTGAAAGGCCGCCAAACGTCTTCACAGGTTTTTGAACCACTCAGTAGTCGCACAGGTGCATCACCAGTGCTCGTCAGCAAGAGGCTCACGGGAGCCTTCATTTAGACATCCAAAATGAAAAAGGGAGCACACTGCCTTGCATTCAAGTGGAAAATAGCCACAAGGCATCATGGTAAATGCAGTCATTTAAATATAAATAGTGAGAATTTTTCAAAAAAAGTATTCACCCTAAGTAGGTGCAGCAAGTGCCGTATCGCTGTAGAAAGTCTTTCACCTAAGGTAGGTGCAGCGAGTGCCGTATCTCTGGACACGTGTTTCTGGCTTTCGGCCGTCATCAGCAGAGAGCGTATGTAACTGAAGGGGTCACTTGAAATGCCGCCAAACGTCTTCACAGGTTTTTGTACCATTCAGTATGCGCACAGGTGCATCGCCAGTGCTCGTCAGCAAGAGGCTCACGGGAGCCGTCATTTAGACACCCAAAAAGAAAAAGGGAGCAAACTGCCTTGCATTCAAGTGGAAAATAGCCCCAAGGCATCATGGTAAATGCAGTCAGTTAAATATAAATAGTGAGAATTAAAAAAAAAAAGTATTCACCCTAAGTAGGTGCAGCAAGTGCTGTATCGCTGTAGAAAGTCTTTCACCTAAGGTAGGTGCAGCGAGTTCCGTATCTCTGGACATGTGTTTCTGGCTTTCGGCCGTCATCAGCAGAGACCGTATGTAACTGAAGGGGTCACTTGAAATGCCGCCAAACGTCTTCACAGGTTTTTGTACCACTCAGTATTCGCACAGGTGCATCACCAGTGCTCGTCAGCAAGAGGCTCACGGGAGCCGTCATTTAGACATCCAAAAAGAAAAAGGGAGCACACTGCCTTGCATTCAAGTGCAAATTAGCCCCAAGGCATCATGGTAAATGCAGTCATTTAAATATAAATATTGAGAATTTTTTTAAAAAAGTATTCACCCTAAGTAGGTGCAGCAAGTGCCGTATAGCTGTAGAAAGTCTTTCACCTAAGGTAGGTGCAGCGAGTGCCGTATCTCTGGATACGTGTTTCTGGCTTTCGGCCGTCATCAGCAGAGAGCGTAGGTAACTGAAGGGGTCACTTGAAATGCCGCCAAACGTCTTCACAGGTTTTTGTACCACTCAGTAGGCGCACAGGTGCATCGCCAGTGCTCGTCAGCAAGAGGCTCACGGGAGCCGTCATTTAGACATCCAAAAAGAAAAAGGGAGCACAGTGCCTTGCATTCAAGTGGAAAATAGCCCCAAGGCATCATGGTAAATGCAGTCATTTAAATATAAATAGTGAGAATTTTTCAAAAAAAGTATTCATCCTAAGAAGGTGCAGCAAGAGCTGTATCACTGTAGAAAGTTTTTCACCTAAGGTAGGTGGAGCGAGTGCCGTATAGCTGTAGAAAGTCTTTCACCTAAGGTAGGTGCAGCGAGTGCCGTATCTCTGGATACGTGTTTCTGGCTTTCGGCCATCATCAGCAGAGAGCGTATGTAACTGAAGGGGTCACTTGAAATGCCGCCAAACGTCTTCACAGGTTTTTGTAGCACTCAGTAGGCGCACAGGTGCATCGCCAGTGCTCGTCAGCAAGAGGCTCACGGGAGCCGTCATTTAGACATCCAAAAAGAAAAAGGGAGCACACTGCCTTGCATTCAAGTGGAAAATAGCCCCAAGGCATCATGGTAAATGCAGTCATTTAAATATAAATAGTGAGAATTTTTCAAAAAAAGTATTCACCCTAAGTAGGTGCAGCAAGTGCTGTCTCGCTGTAGAAAGTCTTTCACCTAAGGTAGGTCCTTCGAGTGCCGTATCTCTGGACACGTGTTTCTGGCTTTCGGCCGTCATCAGCAGAGAGCGTACGTAACTGAAGGGGTCACTTGAAATGCTGCCAAACGTCTTCACAGGTTTTTGTACCACTCAGAAGGCGCACAGGTGCATCGCCAGTGCTCGTCAGCAAGAGGCTCACGGGAGCCGTCATTTAGACATCCAAAATGAAAAAGGGAGCACACTGCCTTGCATTCAAGTGGAAAATATCCCCAAGGCATCATGGTAAATGCAGTCATTTAAATATAAATAGTGAGAATTTTTCCAAAAAGTATTCACCCTAAGTAGGTGCAGCAAGTGCTGTATCGCTGTAGAAAGTCTTTCACCTAAGGTAGGTGCAGCGAGTGCCGTATCTCTGGACACGTGTTTCTGGCTTTCGGCCGTCATCAGCAGAGAGCGTATGTAACTGAAGGGGTCACTTGAAATGCCGCCAAACGTCTTCACAGGTTTTTGTACCACTCAGTAGACGCACAGGTGCATCACCAGTGCTCGTCAGCAAGAGGCTCACGGGAGCCGTCATTTAGACATCCAAAAAGAAAAAGGGAGCACACTGCCTTGCATTCAAGTGGAAGATAGCCCCAAGACATCATGGTAAATACAGTCATTTAAATATAAATAGTGAGAATTTTTCAAAAAAAGTATTCACCCTAAGTAGGTGCAGCAAGTGCCGTATCGCTGTAGAAAGTCTTTCACCTAAGGTAGGTGCAGCGAGTGCCGTATCTCTGGACACGTGTTTCTGGCTTTCGGCCGTCATCAGCAGAGAGCGTATGTAACTGAAGGGGTCACTTAAAATGCCGCCAAACGTCTTCACAGGTTTTTGTACCACTCAGTATGCGCACAGGTGCATCGCCAGTGCTCGTCAGCAAGAGGCTCACGGGAGCCGTCATTTAGACATCCAAAAAGAAAAAGGGAGCACACTGCCTTGCATTCAAGTGGAAAATAGCCCCAAGGCATCATGGTAAATGCAGTCATTTAAATATAAATAATGAGAATTTTTTTTAAAAAGTATTCACCCTCAGTAGGTGCAGCAAGTGCTGTATCGCTGTAGAAAGTCTTTCACCTAAGGTAGGTGCAGCGAGTGCCGTATCTCTGGACACGTGTTTCTGGCTTTCCGCCGTCATCAGCAGAGAGCGTATGTAACTGAAGGGGTCACTTGAAATGCCGCCAAACGTCTTCACAGGTTTTTGTACCACTCAGTAGTCGCACAGGTGCATCACCAGTGCTCGTCAGCAAGAGGCTCACGGGAGCCTTCATTTAGACATCCAAAATGAAAGAGGGAGCACACTGCCTTGCATTCAAGTGGAAAATAGCCCCAAGGCATCATGGTAAATGCAGTCATTTAAATATAAATAGTGAGAATTTTTCAAAAAAAGTATTCACCCTAAGTAGGTGCAGCAAGTGCCGTATCGCTGTAGAAAGTCTTTCACCTAAGGTAGGTGCAGCGAGTGACGTATCTCTGGACACGTGTTTCTGGCTTTCGGCCGTCATCAGCAGAGAGCGTATGTAACTGAAGGGGTCACTTGAAATGCCGCCAAACGTCTTCACAGGTTTTTGTACCACTCAACAGGCGCACAAGTGCATCGCCAGCGCTCGTCAGCAAGAGGCTCACTGGAGCCGTCATTTAGACATCCAAAATGAAAAAGGGAGCACACTGCCTTGCATTCAAGTGGAAAATAGCCCCAAGGCATCATGGTAAATGCAGTCATTTAAATATAAGTAGTGAGAATTTTTCAAAAAAAGTATTCACTCTAAGTAGGTGCAGCAAGTGCCGTATCGCTGTAGAAAGTCTTTCACCTACGGTAGGTGCACAAAGTGCCGCATCTCTGGACACGTATTTCTGGCTTTCGGCTGTCATCAGCAGAGAGCGTATGTAACTAAAGGGGTCACTTGAAATGCCGCCAAACGTCTTCACAGGTTTTTGTACCACTCAGTAGGCGCACAGGTGCATCGCCAGTGCTCGTCAGCAAGAGGCTCAAGGGAGCCGTCATTTAGACATCCAAAAAGAAAAAGGGAGCACACTGCCTTGCATTCAAGTGGAAAATAGCCCCAAGGCATCATGGTAAATGCAGTCATTTAAATATAAATAGTGAGAATTAAAAAAAAAAAGTATTCACCCTAACTAGGTGCAGCAAGTGCTGTATCGCTGTAGAAAGTCTTTCACCTAAGGTAGGTGCAGCGAGTGCCGTATCTCTGGACACGTGTTTCTGGCTTTCAGTCGTCATCAGCAGAGAGCGTATGTAACTGAAGGGGTCACTTGAAATGCCGCCAAACGTCTTCACAGGTTTTTGTACCACTCAGTAGTCGCACAGGTGCATCACCAGTGCTCATCAGCAAGAGGCTCACGGGAGCCGTCATTTAGACATCCAAAAAGAAAAAGGGAGCACACTGCCTTGCATTCAAGTGGAAAATAACCCCAAGGTATCATGGTAAATGCAGTCATTTAAATATAAATAGTGAGAATTTTTCAAAAAAAGTATTCACCCTAAGTAGGTGCAGCAAGTGCCGTATCGCTGTAGAAAGTCTTTCACCTAAGGTAGGTGCAGCGAGTGCCGTATCTCTGGACATGTGTTTCTGGCTTTCGGCCGTCATCAGCATAGAGCGTATGTAACTGAAGGGGTCACTTAAAATGCCGCCAAACGTCTTCACAGGTTTTTGTACCACTCAGTATGCGCACAGGTGCATCGCCAGTGCTCGTCAGCAAGAGGCTCACGGGAGCCGTCATTTAGACATCCAAAAAGAAAAAGGGAGCACACTGCCTTGCATTCAAGTGGAAAATAGCCCCAAGGCATCATGGTAAATGCAGTCATTTAAATATAAATAGTGAGAATTTTTCAAAAAAAGTATTGACCCTAAGTAGGTGCAGCAAGTGCTGTATCGCTGTAGAAAGTCTTTCACCTAAGGTAGGTGCAGCGAGTGCCGTATCTCTGGACACGTGTTTCTGGCTTTCGGCCGTCATCAGCAGAGAGCGTACGTAACTGAAGGGGTCACTTGAAATGCTGCCAAACGTCTTCACAGGTTTTTGTACCACTCAGAAGGCGCACAGGTGCATCGCCAGTGCTCGTCAGCAAGAGGCTCACGGGAGCCGTCATTTAGACATCCAAAATGAAAAAGGGAGCACACTGCCTTGCATTCAAGTGGAAAATATCCCCAAGGCATCATGGTAAATGCAGTCATTTAAATATAAATAGTGAGAATTTTTCCAAAAAAGTATTCACCCTAAGTAGGTGCAGCAAGTGCTGTATCGCTGTAGAAAGTCTTTCACCTAAGGTAGGTGCAGTGAGTGCCGTATCTCTGGACACGTGTTTCTGGCTTTCGGCCGTCATCAGCAGAGAGCGTATGTAACTGAAGGGGTCACTTGAAATGCCGCCAAACGTCTTCACAGGTTTTTGTACCACTCAGTAGTCGCACAGGTGCATCACCAGTGCTCGTCAGCAAGAGGCTCACGGGAGCCGTCATTTAGACATCCAAAAAGAAAAAGGGAGCACACTGCCTTGCATTCAAGTGGAAAATAGCCCCAAGACATCATGGTAAATACAGTCATTTAAATATAAATAGTGAGAATTTTTCAAAAAAAGTATTCACCCTAAGTAGGTGCAGCAAGTGCCGTATCGCTGTAGAAAGTCTTTCACCTAAGGTAGGTGCAGCGAGTGCCGTATCTCTGGACACGTGTTTCTGGCTTTCGGCCGTCATCAGCAGAGAGCGTATGTAACTGAAGGGGTCACTTAAAATGCCGCCAAACGTCTTCACAGGTTTTTGTACCACTCAGTATGCGCACAGGTGCATCGCCAGTGCTCGTCAGCAAGAGGCTCACGGGAGCCGTCATTTAGACATCCAAAAAGAAAAAGGGAGCACACTGCCTTGCATTCAAGTGGAAAATAGCCCCAAGGCATCATGGTAAATGCAGTCATTTAAATATAAATAATGAGAATTTTTTTTAAAAAGTATTCACCCTCAGTAGGTGCAGCAAGTGCTGTATCGCTGTAGAAAGTCTTTCACCTAAGGTAGGTGCAGCGAGTGCCGTATCTCTGGACACGTGTTTCTGGCTTTCCGCCGTCATCAGCAGAGAGCGTATGTAACTGAAGGGGTCACTTGAAATGCCGCCAAACGTCTTCACAGGTTTTTGTACCACTCAGTAGTCGCACAGGTGCATCACCAGTGCTCGTCAGCAAGAGGCTCACGGGAGCCTTCATTTAGACATCCAAAATGAAAGAGGGAGCACACTGCCTTGCATTCAAGTGGAAAATAGCCCCAAGGCATCATGGTAAATGCAGTCATTTAAATATAAATAGTGAGAATTTTTCAAAAAAAGTATTCACCCTAAGTAGGTGCAGCAAGTGCCGTATCGCTGTAGAAAGTCTTTCACCTAAGGTAGGTGCAGCGAGTGACGTATCTCTGGACACGTGTTTCTGGCTTTCGGCCGTCATCAGCAGAGAGCGTATGTAACTGAAGGGGTCACTTGAAATGCCGCCAAACGTCTTCACAGGTTTTTGTACCACTCAACAGGCGCACAAGTGCATCGCCAGCGCTCGTCAGCAAGAGGCTCACTGGAGCCGTCATTTAGACATCCAAAATGAAAAAGGGAGCACACTGCCTTGCATTCAAGTGGAAAATAGCCCCAAGGCATCATGGTAAATGCAGTCATTTAAATATAAGTAGTGAGAATTTTTCAAAAAAAGTATTCACTCTAAGTAGGTGCAGCAAGTGCCGTATCGCTGTAGAAAGTCTTTCACCTACGGTAGGTGCACAAAGTGCCGCATCTCTGGACACGTATTTCTGGCTTTCGGCTGTCATCAGCAGAGAGCGTATGTAACTAAAGGGGTCACTTGAAATGCCGCCAAACGTCTTCACAGGTTTTTGTACCACTCAGTAGGCGCACAGGTGCATCGCCAGTGCTCGTCAGCAAGAGGCTCAAGGGAGCCGTCATTTAGACATCCAAAAAGAAAAAGGGAGCACACTGCCTTGCATTCAAGTGGAAAATAGCCCCAAGGCATCATGGTAAATGCAGTCATTTAAATATAAATAGTGAGAATTAAAAAAAAAAGTATTCACCCTAACTAGGTGCAGCAAGTGCTGTATCGCTGTAGAAAGTCTTTCACCTAAGGTAGGTGCAGCGAGTGCCGTATCTCTGGACACGTGTTTCTGGCTTTCAGTCGTCATCAGCAGAGAGCGTATGTAACTGAAGGGGTCACTTGAAATGCCGCCAAACGTCTTCACAGGTTTTTGTACCACTCAGTAGTCGCACAGGTGCATCACCAGTGCTCATCAGCAAGAGGCTCACGGGAGCCGTCATTTAGACATCCAAAAAGAAAAAGGGAGCACACTGCCTTGCATTCAAGTGGAAAATAACCCCAAGGTATCATGGTAAATGCAGTCATTTAAATATAAATAGTGAGAATTTTTCAAAAAAAGTATTCACCCTAAGTAGGTGCAGCAAGTGCCGTATCGCTGTAGAAAGTCTTTCACCTAAGGTAGGTGCAGCGAGTGCCGTATCTCTGGACATGTGTTTCTGGCTTTCGGCCGTCATCAGCATAGAGCGTATGTAACTGAAGGGGTCACTTAAAATGCCGCCAAACGTCTTCACAGGTTTTTGTACCACTCAGTATGCGCACAGGTGCATCGCCAGTGCTCGTCAGCAAGAGGCTCACGGGAGCCGTCATTTAGACATCCAAAAAGAAAAAGGGAGCACACTGCCTTGCATTCAAGTGGAAAATAGCCCCAAGGCATCATGGTAAATGCAGTCATTTAAATATAAATAGTGAGAATTTTTCAAAAAAAGTATTGACCCTAAGTAGGTGCAGCAAGTGCTGTATCGCTGTAGAAAGTCTTTCACCTAAGGTAGGTGCAGCGAGTGCCGTATCTCTGGACACGTGTTTCTGGCTTGCGGCCGTCATCAGCAGAGAGCGTATGTAACTGAAGGGGTCACTTGAAATGCCACCAAACGTCTTCACAGGTTTTTGTACCACTCAGTAGTCGCACAGGTGCATCACCAGTGCTCGTCAGCAAGAGGCTCACGGGAGCCGTCATTTAGACATCCAAAAAGAAAAAGGGAGCACACTGCCTTGCATTCAAGTGGAAAATAGCCCCAAGGCATCATGGTAAATGCAGTCATTTAAATATAAATAGTGAGAATTTTTCAAAAAAAGTATTCACCCTAAGTAGGTGCAGCAAGTGCCGTATCGCTGTAGAAAGTCTTTCACCTAAGGTAAGTGCAGCGAGTGCCGTATCTCTGGACACGTGTTTCTGGCTTTAGGCCGTCATCAGCAGAGAGCGTATTTAACTGAAGGGGTCACTTAAAATGCCACCAAACGTCTTCACAGGTTTTTATACCACTCAGTATGCGCACAGGTGCATCGCCAGTGCTCGTCAGCAAGAGGCTCACGGAAGCCGTCATTTAGACATCCAAAAAGAAAAAGGGAGCACACTGCCTTGCATTCAAGTGGAAAATATCCCCAAGGCATCATGGTAAATGCAGTCATTTAAATATAAATAGTGAGATTTTTTTTTTTTAAGTATTCACCCTCAGTTGGTGCAGCAAGTGCTGTATCGCTGTAGAAAGTCTTTCACCTAAGGTAGGTGCAGCGAGTGCCGTATCTCTGCACACGTGTTTCTGGCTTTTGGCCGTCATCAGCAGAGAGCGTATGTAACTGAAGGGGTCTCTTGAAATGCCGCTAAATGTCTTCACAGGTTTTTGTACCACTCAGTAGTCGCACAGGTGCATCACCAGTGCTCGTCAGCAAGAGGCTCACGGGAGCCTTCATTTAGACATCCAAAATGAAAAAGGGAGCACACTGCCTTGCATTCAAGTGGAAAATAGCCCCAAGGCATCATGGTAAATGCAGTCATTTAAATATAAATAGTGAGAATTTTTCTAAAAAAGTATTCACCCTAAGTAGGTGCAGCAAGTGCCGTATCGCTGTAGAAAGTCTTTCACCTAAGGTAGGTGCACAAAGTCCCGTATCTCTGGACACGTGTTTCTGGCTTTCGGCTGTTATCAGCAGAGAGCGTATGTAACTAAAGGGGTCACTTAAAATGCCGCCAAACGTCTTCACAGGTTTTTGTACCACTCAGTAGGTGCACAGGTGCATCGCCAGTGCTCGTCAGCAAGAGGCTCAAGGGAGCCGTCATTTAGACATCCAAAAAGAAAAAGGGAGCACACTGCCTTGCATTCAAGTGGAAATAGCCCCAAGGCATCATGGTAAATGCAGTCAGTTAAATATAAATAGTGAGAATTTTAAAAAAACAAGTATTCACCCTAAGTAGGTGCAGCAAGTGCTGTATCGCTGTAGAAAGTCTTTCACCTAAGGTAGGTGCAGCGAGTGCCGTATCTCTGGACACGTGTTTCTCGCTTTCGGCCGTCATCAGCAGAGAGCGTATGTAACTGAAGGGGTCACTTGAAATGCCGCCAAACGTCTTCACAGGTTTTTGTACCACTCAGTAGTCGCACAGGTGCATCACCAGTGCTCGTCATCAAGAGGCTCACAGGAGCCGTCATTTAGACATCCGAAAAGAAAAAGGGAGCACACTGCCTTGCATTCAAGTGGAAAATAGCCCCAAGGTACCATGGTAAATGCAGTCATTTAAATATAAATAGTGAGAATATGTCAAAAAAAGTATTCACCCTAAGTAGGTGCAGCAAGTGCCGTATCGCTGTAGAAAGTGTTTCACCTATGGTAGGTGCAGCGAGTGCCGTATCTCTGGACACGTGTTTCTGGTTTTCGGCCGTCATCAGCAGAGAGCGTATGTAACTGAAGGGGTCACTTAAAATGCCGCCAAACGTCTTCACAGGTTTTTGTACCACTCAGTATGCGCACAGGTGCATCGCCAGTGCTCGTCAGCAAGAGGCTCACGGGAGCCATCATTTAGACATCCAAAAAGAAAAAGGGAGCACACTGCCTTGCATTCAAGTGGAAAATAGCCCCAAGGCATCATGGTAAATGCAGTCATTTAAATATAAATAGTGAGATTTTTTTTTAAAAAGTATTCACCCTCAGTAGGTGCAGCAAGTGCTGTATCGCTGTAGAAAGTCTTTCACCTAAGGTAGGTGCAGCGAGTGCTGTATCTCTGGACACGTGTTTCTGGCTTTCGGCCGTCATCAGCAGAGAGCGTATGGAACTGAAGGGGTCACTTGATATGCCGCCAAACGTCTTCACAGGTTTTTGTACCACTCAGTAGTCGCACAGGTGCATCACCAGTGCTCGTCAGCAAGAGGCTCACGGGATCCTTCATTTAGACATCCAAAATGAAAAAGGGAGCACACCGCCTTGCATTCAAGTGGAAAATAGCCCCAAGGCATCATGGTAAATGCAGTCATTTAAATATAAATAGTGAGAATTTTTCAAAAAAAGTATTCACCCTAAGTAGGTGCAGCAAGTGCCGTATCGCTGTAGAAAGTCTTTCACCTAAGGTAGGTGCAGCGAGTGCCGTATCTCTGAACACGTGTTTCTGGCTTTCGGCCGTCATCAGCAGAGAGCGTGTGTAACTGAAGGGGTCACTTGAAATGCCGCCAAACGTCTTCACAGGTTTTTGTACCACTCAGTAGGCGCACAAGTGCATCGCCAGTGCTCGTCAGCAAGAGGCTCACTGGAGCCGTCATTTAGACATCCAAAAAGAAAAAGGGAGCACACTGCCTTGCATTCAAGTGAAAAATAGCCCCAATGCATCATGGTAAATGCAGTCATTTAAATATAAGTAGTGAGAATTTTTCAAAAAAAGTATTCACCCTAAGTAGGTGCAGCAAGTGCTGTATCGCTGTAGAAAGTCTTTCACCTAAGGTAGGTGCACAAAGTGCCGTATCTCTGGACACGTGTTTCTGGCTTTCGGCTGTCATCAGCAGAGAGCATATGTAACTAAAGAGGTCACTTGAAATGCCGCCAAATGTCTTCACAGGTTTTTGTACCACTCAGTAGGCGCACAGGTGCATCGCCAGTGCTCGTCAGCAAGAGGCTCAAGGGAGCCGTCATTTAGACATCCAAAAAGAAAAAGGGAGCACACTGCCTTGCATTCAAGTGGAAAATAGCCCCAAGGCATCATGGTAAATGCAGTCATTTAAATATAAATAGTGAGAATTTTAAAAAATAAGTATTCACCCTAAATAGGTGCAGCAAGTGCTGTATCGCTGTAGAAAGTCTTTCACCTAAGGTAGGTGCAGCGAGTGCCGTATCTCTGGACACGTGTTTCTGGCTTTCGGCCGTCATCAGCAGAGAGCGTATGTAACTGAAGGGGTCACTTGAAATGCCGCCTAACGTCTTCACAGGTTTTTGTACCACTCAGTAGTCGCACAGGTGCATCACCAGTGCTCGTCAGCAAGAGGCTCACGGGAGCCGTCATTTAGACATCCAAAAAGAAAAAGGGAGCACACTGCCTTGCATTCAAGTGGAAAATAGCCCCAAGGTATCATGGTAAATGCAGTCATTTAAATATAAATAGTGACAATTTTTCAAAAAAAGTATTCACCCTAAGTAGGTGCAGCAGGTGCCGTATCGCTATAGAAACTCTTTCACCTAAGGTAGGTGCAGCGAGTGCCGTATCTCTGGACACGTGTTTCTGGCTTTTGGCCGTCATCAGCAGAGAGCGTATGTAACTGAAGGGGTCACTTAAAATGCCGCCAAACGTCTTCACAGGTTTTTGTACCACTCAGTATGCGCACAGGTGCATCGCCAGTGCTCGTCAGCAAGAGGCTCACGGGAGCCGTCATTTAGACATCCAAAAAGAAAAAGGGAGCACACTGCCTTGCATTCATGTGGAAAATAGCCCCAAGGCATCATGGTAAATGCAGTCATTTAAATATAAAAAGTGACAATTTTTTTTAAAAAGTATTCACCCTCAGTAGGTGCAGCAAGTGCTGTATCGCTGTAGAAAGTCTTTCACCTAAGGTAGGTGCAGCGAGTGCCGTATCTCTGGACACGTGTTTCTGGCTTTCGGCCGTCATCAGCAGAGAGCGTATGTAACTGAAGGGTTCACTTGAAATGCCACCAAACGTCTTCACAGGGTTTTCTACCACTCAGTAGTCGCACAGGTGCATCACCAGTGCTCGTCAGCAAGAGGCTCACGGGAGCCTTCATTTAGACATCCAAAATGAAAAAGGGAGCACACTGCCTTGTATTCAAGTGGACAATAGCCCCAAGGCATCATGGTAAATGCAGTCATTTAAATATAAATAGTGAGATTTTTTCAAAAAAAGTATTCACCCTAAGTAGGTGCAGCAAGTGCTGTATCACTGTAGAAAGTCTTTCACCTAAGGTAGGTGCAGCGAGTGCTGCATCTCTGGACACGTGTTTCTGGCTTTCGGCCGTCATCAGCAGAGAGCGTATGTAACTGAAGGGGTCACTTGAAATGCCGCCAAACGTCTTCACAGGTTTTTGTACCACTCAGTAGGCACACAAGTGCATCGCCAGTGCTCGTCAGCAAGAGGCTCACTGGAGCTGTCATTTAGACATCCAAAATGAAAAAGGGAGCACACTGCCTTGCATTCAAGTGAAAAATAGCCCCAAGGCATCATGGTAAATGCAGTCATTTAAATATAAGTAGTGAGAATTTTTCCAAAAAAGTATTCACCCTAAGTAGGTGCAGCAAGTGCCGTATCGCTGTAGAAAGTCTTTCACCTAAGGTAGGTGCACAAAGTGCTGTATCTCTGGACACGTGTTTCTGGCTTTCGGCTGTCATCAGCAGAGAGCGTATGTAACTGAAGGCGTCACTTGAAATGCCGCCAAACGTCTTCACAGGTTTTTGTACCACTCAGTAGGCGCACAGGTGCATCGTCAGTGCTCGTCAGCAAGAGGCTCACGGGAGCCGTCATTTAGACATCCAAAAAGAAAAAGGGAGCACAGTGCCTTGCATTCAAGTGGAAAATAGCCCCAAGGCATCATGGTAAATGCAGTAATTTAAATATAAATAGTGAGAATTTTTCAAAAAAAGTATTCACCCTAAGTAGGTGCAGCAAGTGCTGTATCGCTGTAGAAAGTTTTTCACCTAAGGTAGGTGCAGCGAGTGCCGTATCTCTGGACACGTGTTTCTGGCTTTCGGCCATCATCAGCAGAGAGTGTATGTAACTGAAGGGGTCACTTGAAATGCCGCCAAACGTCTTCACAGGTTTTTGTAGCACTCAGTAGGCGCACAGGTGCATCGCCAGTGCTCGTCAGCAAGAGGCTCACGGGAGCCGTCATTTAGACATCCAAAAAGAAAAAGGGAGCACACTGCCTTGCATTCAAGTGGAAAATAGCCCCAAGCATCATGGTAAATGCAGTCATTTAAATATAAATAGTGAGAATTTTTCAAAAAAAGTATTCAACCTAAGTAGGTGCAGCAAGTGCTGTATCGCTGTAGAAAGTCTTTCACCTAAGGTAGGTGCAGCGAGTGTCGTATCTCTGGACACGTGTTTCTGGCTTTCGGCCGTCATCAGCAGAGAGCATACGTAACTGAAGGGGTCACTTGAAATGCTGCCAAACGTCTTCACAGGTTTTTGTACCACTCAGAAGGCGCACAGGTGCATCGCCAGTGCTCGTCAGCAAGAGGCTCACGGGAGCCGTCATTTAGACATCCAAAATGAAAAAGGGATCACACTGTCTTGCATTCAAGTGGAAAATAGCCCCAAGGCATCATGGTAAATGCAGTCATTTAAATATAAATAGTGAGAATTTTTTTTAAAAAGTATTCACCCTAAGTAGGTGCAGCAAGTGCTGTATCGCTGTAGAAAGTCTTTCACCTAAGGTAGGTGCAGCGAGTGCCGTATCTCTGGACACGTCTTTCAGGCTTTCGGCCGTCATCAGCAGAGAGCGTATGTAACTGAAGGGGTCACTTGAAATGCCGCCAAACGTCTTCACAGCTTTTTGTACCACTCAGTAGTCGCACAGGTGCATCACCAGTGCTCGTCAGCAAGAGGCTCACGGGAGCCTTCATTTAGACATCCGAAATTAAAAAGGGAGCACACTGCCTTGCATTCAAGTGGAAAATAGCCCCAAGGCATCATGGTAAATGCAGTCATTTAATTATAAATAGTGAGATTTTTTCAAAAAAAGTATTCACCCTAAGTAGGTGCAGCAAGTGCTGTATCGCTGTAGAAAGTCTTTCACCTAAGGTAGGTGCAGCGAGTGCCGTATCTCTGGACACGTGTTTCTGGCATTCGGCGTCATCAGCAGAGAGCGTATGTAACTGAAGGGGTCACTTAAAATGCCGCCAAACGTCTTCACAGGTTTTTGTACCACTAAGTATGCGCACAGGTGCATCGCCAGTGCTCGTCAGCAAGAGGCTCAAGGGAGCCGTCATTTAGACATCCAAAAAGAAAAAGGGAGCACACTGCCTTGCATTCAAGTGGAAAATAGCCCCAAGGCATCATGGTAAATGCAGTCAGTTAAATATAAATAGTGAGAATTTTTAAAAAAAAGTATTCACCCTAAGTAGGTGCAGCAAGTGCTGTATCGCTGTAGAAAGTCTTTCACCTAAGGTAGGTGCAGCGAGTGCCGTATCTCTGGACACGTGTTTCTGGCTTTCGGCCGTCATCAGCAGAGAGCGTATGTAACTGAAGGGGTCACTTGAAATGCCGCCAAATGTCTTCACAGGTTTTTGTACCACTCAGTAGTCGCACAGGTACATCACCAGTGCTCATCAGCAAGAGGCTCACGGGAGCCGTCATTTAGACATCCAAAAAGAAAAAGGGAGCACACTGCCTTGCATTCAAGTGGAAAATAGCCCAAGGTATCATGGTAAATGCAGTCATTTAAATATAAATAGTGAGAATTTTTCAAAAAAAGTATTCACCCAAAGTAGGTGCAGCAAGTGCCGTATCGCTGTAGAAAGTCTTTCACCTAAGGTAGGTGCAGCGAGTGCCATATCTCTGGACACGTGTTTCTGGCTTTCGGCCGTCATCAGCAGAGAGCGTATGTAACTGAAGGGGTCACTTAAAATGCCGCCAAACGTCTTCACAGGTTTTTGTACCACTCAGTATGCGCACAGGTGCATCGCCAGTGCTCGTCAGCAAGAGGCTCACGGGAGCCGTCATTTAGACATCCAAAAAGAAAAAGGGAGCACACTGCCTTGCATTCAAGTGGAAAATAGCCCCAAGGCATCATGGTAAATGCAGTCATTTAAATATAAATAGTGAGAATTTTTCAAAAAAAGTATTCACCCTAAGTAGGTTCAGCAAGTGCTGTATCGCTGTAGAAAGTCTTTCACCTAAGGTAGGTGCAGCGAGTGCCGTATCTCTGGACACGTGTTTCTGGCTTTCGGCCGTCATCAGCAGAGAGCGTATGTAACTGAAGGGGTCACTTGAAATGCCCCCAAACGTCTTCACAGGTTTTTGTACCACTCAGTAGTCGCACAGGTGCATCACCAGTGCTCGTCAGCAAGAGGCTCACGGGAGCCGTCATTTAGACATCCAAAAAGAAAAAGAGAGCACACTGCCTTGCATTCAAGTGGAAAATAGCCCCAAGGCATCATGGTAAATGCAGTCATTTAAATATAAATAGTGAGAATTTTTCAAAAAAAGTATTCACCCTCAGTAGGTGCAGCAAGTGTCGTATCGCTGTAGAAAGTCTTTCACCTAAGGTAGGTGCAGCGAGTGCCGTATCTCTGGACACGTGTTTCTGGCTTTCGGCCGTCATCAGCAGAGAGCGTATGTAACTGAAGGGGTCACTTAAAATGCCGCCAAACGTCTTCACAGGTTATTGTACCACTCAGTATGCGCACAGGTGCATCGCCAGTGCTCGTCAGCAAGAGGCTCACGGGAGCCGTCATTTAGACATCCAAAAAGAAAAAGGGAGCACACTGCCTTGCATTCAAGTGGAAAATAGCCCCAAGGCATCATGGTAAATGCAGTCATTTAAATATAAATAGTGAGAATTTTTCAAAAAAAGTATTCACCCTAAGTAGGTGCAGCAAGTGCTGTATCGCTGTAGAAAGTCTTTCACCTAAGGTAGGTGCAGCGAGTGCCGTATCTCTGGACACGTGTTTCTGGCTTTCGGCCGTCATCAGCAGAGAGCGTACGTAACTGAAGGGGTCACTTGAAATGCCGCCAAACGTCTTCACAGGTTTTTGTACCACTCAGTAGGCGCACAAGTGCATCGCCAGTGCTTGTCAGCAAGAGGCTCACTGGAGCCGTCATTTAGACATCCAAAATGAAAAAGGGAGCACACTGCCTTGCATTCAAGTGGAAAATAGCCCCAAGGCATCATGGTAAATGCAGTCATTTAAATATAAATAGTGAGAATTTTTCAAAAAAAGTATTCACCCTAAGTAGGTGCAGCAAGTGCCGTATCGCTGTAGAAAGTCTTTCACCTATGGTAGGTGCAGCGAGTGCCGTATCTCTGGACACGTGTTTCTGGTTTTCGGCCGTCATCAGCAGAGAGCGTATGTAACTGAAGGGGTCACTTAAAATGCCGCCAAACGTCTTCATAGGTTTTTGTACCACTCAGTAGTCGCACAGGTGCATCACCAGTGCTCGTCAGCAAGAGGCTCACGGGAGCCGTCATTTAGACATCCAAAATGAAAAAGGGAGCACACTGCCTTGCATTCAAGTGGAAAATAGCCCCAAGGCATCATGGTAAATGCAGTCATTTAAATATAAATAGTGAGAATTTTTTTTAAAAAGTATTCACCCTCAGTAGGTGCAGCAAGTGCTGTATCGCTGTAGAAAGTCTTTCACCTAAGGTAGGTGCAGCGAGTGCTGTATCTCTGGACACGTGTTTCTGGCTTTCGGCCGTCATCAGCAGAGAGCGTATGTAACTGAAGGGGTCACTTGAAATGCCGCCAAACGTCTTCACAGGTTTTTGTACCACTCAGTAGTCGCACAGGTGCATCACCAGTGCTCGTCAGCAAGAGGCTCACGGGAGCCTTCATTTAGACATCCAAAATGAAAAAGGGAGCACACTGCCTTGCATTCAAGTGGAAAATAGCCCCAAGGCATCATGGTAAATGCAGTCATTTAAATATAAATAGTGAGAATTTTTTTTAAAAAGTATTCACCCTCAGTAGGTGCAGCAAGTGCTGTATCGCTGTAGAAAGTCTTTCACCTAAGGTAGGTGCAGCGAGTGCCGTATCTCTGGACACGTGTTTCTGGCTTTCGCCCGTCATCAGCAGAGAGCGTATGTAACTGAAGGGGTCTCTTGAAATGCCGCCAAACGTCTTCACAGGTTTTTGTACCACTCAGTAGTCGCACAGGTGCATCACCAGTGCTCGTCAGCAAGAGGCTCACGGGAGCCTTCATTTAGACATCCAAAATGAAAAAGGGAGCACACTGCCTTGCATTCAAGTGGAAAATAGCCCCAAGGCATCATGGTAAATGCAGTCATTTAAATATAAATAGTGAGAATTTTTCAAAAAAAGTATTCACCCTAAGTAGGTGCATCAAGTGCCGTATCGCTGTAGAAAGTCTTTCACCTATGGTAGGTGCAGCGAGTTCCGTATCTCTGGACACGTGTTTCTGGTTTTCGGCCGTCATCAGCAGAGAGCGTATGTAACTGAAGGGGTCACTTAAAATGCCGCCAAACGTCTTCACAGGTTTTTGTACCACTCAGTATGCGCACAGGTGCATCGCCAGTGCTCGTCAGCAAGAGGCTCAAGGGAGCCTTCATTTAGACATCCAAAATGAAAAAGGGAGCACACTGCCTTGCATTCAAGTGGAAAATAGCCCCAAGGCATCATGGTAAATGCAGTCATTTAAATATAAATAGTGAGATTTTTTTTTAAAAAGTATTCACCCTCAGTAGGTGCAGCAAGTGCTGTATCGCTGTAGAAAGTCTTTCACCTAAGGTAGGTGCAGCGAGTGCTGTATCTCTGGACACGTGTTTCTGGCTTTCGGCCGTCATCAGCAGAGAGCGTATGTAACTGAAGGGGTCACTTGAAATGCCGCCAAACGTCTTCACAGGTTTTTGTACCTCTCAGTAGTCGCACAGGTGCATCACCAGTGCTCGTCAGCAAGAGGCTCACGGGAGCCTTCATTTAGACATTCAAAATGAAAAAGGGAGCACACTGCCTTGCATTCAAGTGGAAAATAGCCCCAAGGCATCATGGTAAATGTAGTCATTTAAATATAAATAGTGAGAATTTTTCAAAAAAAGTATTCACCCTAAGTATGTGCAGCAAGTGCCGTATCGCTGTAGAAAGTCTTTCACCTAAGGTAGGTGCAGCGAGTGCCGTATCTCTGGACACGTGTTTCTGGCTTTCGGCCGTCATCAGCAGAGAGCGTATGTAACTGAAGGGGTCACTTAAAATGCCGCCAAACGTCTTCACAGGTTTTTGTACCACTCAGTATGCGCACAGGTGCATCGCCAGTGCTCGTCAGCAAGAGGCTCACGGGAGCCGTCATTTAGACATCCAAAAAGAAAAAGGGAGCACACTGCCTTGCATTCAAGTGGAAAATAGCCCCAAGGCATCATGGTAAATGCAGTCATTTAAATATAAATAGTGAGAATTTTTCAAAAAAAGTATTCACCCTAAGTAGGTGCAGCAAGTGCTGTATCGCTGTAGAAAGTCTTTCACCTAAGGTAGGTGCAGCGAGTGCCGTATCTCTGGACACGTGTTTCTGGCTTTCGGCCGTCATCAGCAGAGAGCGTATGTAACTGAAGGGGTCACTTGAAATGCCACCAAACGTCTTCACAGGTTTTTGTACCACTCAGTAGTCGCACAGGTGCATCACCAGTGCTCGTCAGCAAGAGGCTCACAGGAGCCGTCATTTAGACATCCAAAAAGAAAAAGGGAGCACACTGCCTTGCATTCAAGTGGAAAATAGCCTAAAGGCATCATGGTAAATGCAGTCATTTAAATATAAATAGTGAGAATTTTTCAAAAAAAGTATTCACCCTCAGTAGGTGCAGCAAGTGTCGTATCGCTATAGAAAGTCTTTCACCTAAGGTAAGTGCAGCGAGTGCCGTATCTCTGGACACGTGTTTCTGGCTTTCGACCGTCATTAGCAGAGAGCGTATGTAACTGAAGGGGTCACTTAAAATGCCGCCAAACGTCTTCACAGGTTTTTGTACCACTCAGTATGCGCACAGGTGCATCGCCAGTGCTCGTCAGCAAGAGGCTCACGGGAGCCGTCATTTAGACATCCAAAAAGAAAAAGGGAGCAAACTGCCTTGCATTCAAGTGGAAAATAGCCCCAAGGCATCATGGTAAATGCAGTCATTTAAATATAAATAGTGAGAATTTTTTTTAAAAAGTATTCACCCTCAGTAGGTGCAGCAAGTGCTGTATTGCTGTAGAAAGTCTTTCACCTAAGGTAGGTGCAGCGAGTGCCGTATCTCTGGACACGTGTTTCTGGCTTTCGCCCGTCATCAGCAGAGAGCGTATGTAACTGAAGGGGTCTCTTGAAATGCCGCCAAACGTCTTCACAGGTTTTTGTACCACTCAGTAGTCGCACAGGTGCATCACCAGTGCTCGTCAGCAAGAGGCTCACGGGAGCCTTCATTTAGACATCCAAAATGAAAAAGGGAGCACACTGCCTTGCATTCAAGTGGAAAATAGCCCCAAGGCATCATGGTAAATGCAGTCATTTAAATATAAATAGTGAGAATTTTTCAAAAAAAGTATTCACCCTAAGTAGGTGCAGCAAGTGCTGTATCGCTGTAGAAAGTCTTTCACCTAAGGTTGGTGCAGCGAGTGCCGCATCTCTGGACACGTGTTTCTGGCTTTCGGCCGTCATCAGCAGTGAGCGTACGTAACTGAAGGGGTCACTTGAAATGCCGCCAAACGTCTACACAGGTTTTTGTACCACTCAGTAGGCGCACAAGTGCATCGCCAGTGCTCGTCAGCAAGAGGCTCACTGGAGCCGTCATTTAGACATCCAAAATGAAAAAGGGAGCACACTGCCTTGCATTCAAGTGGAAAATAGCCCCAAGGCATCATGGTAAATGCAGTCATTTAAATATAAATAGTGAGAATTTTTCAAAAAAAGTATTCACCCTAAGTAGGTGCAGCAAGTGCCGTATCGCTGTAGAAAGTCTTTCACCTAAGGTAGGGGCACAAAGTGCCGTATCTCTGGACACGTGTTTCTGGCTTTCGGCTGTCATCAGCAGAGAGCGTATGTAACTAAAGGGGTCACTTGAAATGCCGCCAAACGTCTACACAGGTTTTTGTACCACTCAGTAGGCGCACAGGTGCATCGCCAGTGCTCGTCAGCAAGAGGCTCAAGGGAGCCGTCATTTAGACATCCAAAAAGAAAAAGGGAGCACACTGCCTTGCATTCAAGTGGAAAATAGCCCCAAGGCATCATGGTAAATGCAGTCAGTTAAATATAAATAGTGAGAATTTTTTTTTAAAAGTATTCACCCTAAGTAGGTGCAGCAAGTGCTGTATCGCTGTAGAAAGTCTTTCACCTAAGGTAGGTGCAGCGAGTGCCGTATCTCTGGACACGTGTTTCTGGCTTTCGGCCGTCATCAGCAGAGAGCGTATGTAACTGAAGGGGTCACTTGAAATGCCGCCAAACGTCTTCACAGGTTTTTGTACCACTCAGTAGTCGCACAGGTGCATCACCAGTGCTCGTCAGCAAGAGGCTCACAGGAGCCGTCATTTAGACATCCAAAAAGAAAAAGGGAGCACACTGCCTTGCATTCAAGTGGAAAATAGCCCCAAGGTACCATGGTAAATGCAGTCATTTAAATATAAATAGTGAGAATTTTTCAAAAAAAGTATACACCCTAAGTAGGTGCAGCAAGTGCCGTATCGCTGTAGAAAGTCTTTCACCTATGGTAGGTGCAGCGAGTGCCGTATCTCTGGACACGTGTTTCTGGTTTTCGGCCGTCATCAGCAGAGAGCGTATGTAACTGAAGGGGTCACTTAAAATGCCGCCAAACGTCTTCACAGGTTTTTGTTCCACTCAGTATGCGCACAGGTGCATCGCCAGTACTCGTCAGCAAGAGGCTCACGGGAGCCGTAATTTAGACATCCAAAAAGAAAAAGGGAGCACACTGCCTTGCATTCAAGTGGAAAATAGCCCCAAGGCATCATGGTAAATGCAGTCATTTAAATATAAATAGTGAGAATTTTTTTTAAAAAGTATTCACCCTCAATAGGTGCAGCAAGTGCTGTATCGCTGTAGAAAGTCTTTCACCTAAGGTAGGTGCAGCGAGTGGTGTATCTCTGGACACGTGTTTCTGGCTTTCGGCCGTCATCAGCAGAGAGCGTATGTAACTGAAGGGGTCACTTGAAATGCCGCCAAATGTCTTCACAGGTTTTTGTACCACTCAGTAGTAGCACAGGTGCATCACCAGTGCTCGTCAGCAAGAGGCTCACGGGAGCCTTCATTTAGACATCCAAAATGAAAAAGGGAGCACACTGCCTTGTATTCAAGTGGAAAATAGCCCCAAGGCATCATGGTAAATGTAGTCATTTAAATATAAATAGTGAGAATTTTTCAAAAAAAGTATTCACCCTAAGTAGGTGCAGCAAGTGCCATATCGCTGTAGAAAGTCTTTCACCTAAGGTAGGTGCAGCGAGTGCCGTATCTCTGTACACGTGTTTCTGGCTTTCGGCCGTCATCAGCAGAGAGCGTATGTAACTGAAGGGGTCACTTGAAATGCCGCCAAACGTCTTCACAGGTTTTTGTACCACTCAGTAGGCGCACAAGTGCATCGCCAGTGCTCGTCAGCAAGAGGCTCACAGGAGCCGTCATTTAGACATCCAAAAAGAAAAAGGGAGCACACTGCCTTGCATTCAAGTGAAAAATAGCCCCAATGCATCATGGTAAATGCAGTCATTTAAATATAAGTAGTGAGAATGTTTCAAAAAAAGTATTCACCCTAAGTAGGTGCAGCAAGTGCCGTATCGCTGCAGAAAGTCTTTCACCTAAGGTATGTGCACAAAGTGCCGTATCTCTGGACACGTGTTTCTGGCTTTCGGCCGTCATCAGCAGAGAGCGTATGTAACTGAAGGGGTCACTTGAAATGCCGCCAAACGTCTTCACATGTTTTTGTACCACTCAGTAGTCGCACAGGTGCATCACCAGTGCTCGTCAGCAAGAGGCTCACGGGAGCCTTCATTTAGACATCCAAAATGAAAAAGGGAGCACACTGCCTTGCATTCAAGTGGAAAATAGCCCCAAGGCATCATGGTAAATGCAGTCATTTAAATATAAGTAGTGAGAATTTTTCAAAAAAAGTATTCACCCTAAGTAGGTGCAGCAAGTGCCGTATCGCTGTAGAAAGTCTTTCACCTAAGGTAGGTGCACAAAGTGCCGTATCTCTGGACACTTGTTTCTGGCTTTCGGCTGTCATCAGCAGAGAGCGTATGTAACTAAAGGGGTCACTTGAAATGCCGCCAAACGTCTTCACAGGTTTTTGTACTACTCAGTAGGCGCACAGTTGCATCGCCAGTGCTCGTCAGCAAGTGGCTCAAGGGAGCCGTCATTTAGACATCCAAAAAGAAAAAGGGAGCACACTGCCTTGCATTCAAGTGGAAAATAGCCCCAAGGCTTCATGGTAAATGCAGTCAGTTAAATATAAATAGTGAGAATTTTAAAAAAAAAGTATTCACCCTAAGTAGGTGCAGCAAGTGCTGTATCGCTGTAGAAAGTCTTTTACCTAAGGTAGGTGCAGCGAGTGCCGTATCTCTGGACACGTGTTTCTGGCTTTCGGCCGTCATCAGCAGAGAGCGTATGTAACTGAAGGGGTCACTTGAAATGCCGCCAAACGTCTTCACAGGTTTTTGTACCACTCAGTAGGCGCACAGGTGCATCGCCAGTGCTCGTCAGCAAGAGGCTCAAGGGAGCCGTCATTTAGACATCCAAAAAGAAAAAGGGAGCACACTGCCTTGCATTCAAGTGGAAAATAGCCCCAAGGCATCATGGTAAATGCAGTCATTTAAATATAAATAGTGAGAATTAAAAAAAAAAAGTATTCACCCTAAATAGGTGCAGCAAGTGCTCTTTCGCTGTAGAAAGTCTTTCACCTAAGGTAGGTGCAGCGAGTGCCGTATCTCTGGACACGTGTTTCTGGCTTTCGGCCGTCATCAGCAGAGAGCGTATGTAACTGAAGGGGTCACTTGAAATGCCGCCAAACGTCTTCACAGGTTTTTGTACCACTCAGTAGTCGCACAGGTGCATCACCAGTGCTCGTCAGCAAGAGGCTCACGGGAGCCTTCATTTAGACATCCAAAATGAAAAAGGGAGCACACTGCCTTGCATTCAAGTGGAAAATAGCCCCAAGGCATCATGGTAAATGCAGTCATTTAAATATAAATAGTGAGAATTTTTCAAAAAAAGTATTCACCCTAAGTAGGTGCAGCAAGTGCCGTATCGCTGTAGAAAGTCTTTCACCTAAGGTAGGTGCAGCGAGTGCCGTATCTCTGGACACGTGTTTTTGGCTTTCGGCCGTCATCAGCAGAGAGCGTATGTAACTGAAGGGGTCACTTGAAATGCCGCCAAACGTCTTCACAGGTTTTTGTACCACTCAGTAGGCGCACAAGTGCATCGCCAGTGCTCGTCAGCAAGAGGCTCACTGGAGCCGTCATTTAGACATCCAAAATGAAAAAGGGAGCACACTGCCTTGCATTCAAGTGAAAAATATCCCCAAGGCATCATGGTAAATGCAGTCATTTAAATATAAGTTGTGAGAATTTTTCAAAAAAAGTATTCACCCTAAGTAGGTGCAGCAAGTGCCGTATCGCTGTAGAAAGTCTTTCACCTAAGGTAGGTGCACAAAGTGCCGTATCTCTGGACACGTGTTTCTGGCTTTCGGCTGTCATCAGCAGAGAGCGTATGTAACTAAAGGGGTCACTTGAAATGCCGCCAAACGTCTTCACAGGTTTTTGTACTACTCAGTAGGCGCACAGTTGCATCGCCAGTGCTCGTCAGCAAGTGGCTCAAGGGAGCCGTCATTTAGACATCCAAAAAGAAAAAGGGAGCACACTGCCTTGCATTCAAGTGGAAAATAGCCCCAAGGCTTCATGGTAAATGCAGTCAGTTAAATATAAATAGTGAGAATAAAAAAAAAAAAGTATTCACCCTAAATAGGTGCAGCAAGTGCTCTTTCGCTGTAGAAAGTCTTTCACCTAAGGTAGGTGCAGCGAGTGCCGTATCTCTGGACACGTGTTTCTGGCTTTCGGCCGTCATCAGCAGAGAGCGTATGTAACTGAAGGGGTCACTTGAAATGCCGCCAAACGTCTTCACAGGTTTTTGTACCACTCAGTAGTCGCACAGGTGCATCACCAGTGCTCGTCAGCAAGAGGCTCACGGGAGCCTTCATTTAGACATCCAAAATGAAAAAGGGAGCACACTGCCTTGCATTCAAGTGGAAAATAGCCCCAAGGCATCATGGTAAATGTAGTCATTTAAATATAAATAGTGAGAATTTTTCAAAAAAAGTATTCACCCTAAGTAGGTGCAGCAAGTGCCATATCGCTGTAGAAAGTCTTTCACCTAAGGTAGGTGCAGCGAGTGCCGTATCTCTGTACACGTGTTTCTGGCTTTCGGCCGTCATCAGCAGAGAGCGTATGTAACTGAAGGGGTCACTTGAAATGCCGCCAAACGTCTTCACAGGTTTTTGTACCACTCAGTAGGCGCACAAGTGCATCGCCAGTGCTCGTCAGCAAGAGGCTCACAGGAGCCGTCATTTAGACATCCAAAAAGAAAAAGGGAGCACACTGCCTTGCATTCAAGTGAAAAATAGCCCCAATGCATCATGGTAAATGCAGTCATTTAAATATAAGTAGTGAGAATGTTTCAAAAAAAGTATTCACCCTAAGTAGGTGCAGCAAGTGCCGTATCGCTGCAGAAAGTCTTTCACCTAAGGTATGTGCACAAAGTGCCGTATCTCTGGACACGTGTTTCTGGCTTTCGGCCGTCATCAGCAGAGAGCGTATGTAACTGAAGGGGTCACTTGAAATGCCGCCAAACGTCTTCACATGTTTTTGTACCACTCAGTAGTCGCACAGGTGCATCACCAGTGCTCGTCAGCAAGAGGCTCACGGGAGCCTTCATTTAGACATCCAAAATGAAAAAGGGAGCACACTGCCTTGCATTCAAGTGGAAAATAGCAACAAGGCATCATGGTAAATGCAGTCATTTAAATATAAGTAGTGAGAATTTTTCAAAAAAAGTATTCACCCTAAGTAGGTGCAGCAAGTGCCGTATCGCTGTAGAAAGTCTTTCACCTAAGGTAGGTGCACAAAGTGCCGTATCTCTGGACACTTGTTTCTGGCTTTCGGCTGTCATCAGCAGAGAGCGTATGTAACTAAAGGGGTCACTTGAAATGCCGCCAAACGTCTTCACAGGTTTTTGTACTACTCAGTAGGCGCACAGTTGCATCGCCAGTGCTCGTCAGCAAGTGGCTCAAGGGAGCCGTCATTTAGACATCCAAAAAGAAAAAGGGAGCACACTGCCTTGCATTCAAGTGGAAAATAGCCCCAAGGCTTCATGGTAAATGCAGTCAGTTAAATATAAATAGTGAGAATTTTAAAAAAAAAGTATTCACCCTAAGTAGGTGCAGCAAGTGCTGTATCGCTGTAGAAAGTCTTTCACCTAAGGTAGGTGCAGCGAGTGCCGTATCTCTGGACACGTGTTTCTGGCTTTCGGCCGTCATCAGCAGAGAGCGTATGTAACTGAAGGGGTCACTTGAAATGCCGCCAAACGTCTTCACAGGTTTTTGTACCACTCAGTAGGCGCACAGGTGCATCGCCAGTGCTCGTCAGCAAGAGGCTCAAGGGAGCCGTCATTTAGACATCCAAAAAGAAAAAGGGAGCACACTGCCTTGCATTCAAGTGGAAAATAGCCCCAAGGCATCATGGTAAATGCAGTCATTTAAATATAAATAGTGAGAATTAAAAAAAAAAAGTATTCACCCTAAATAGGTGCAGCAAGTGCTCTTTCGCTGTAGAAAGTCTTTCACCTAAGGTAGGTGCAGCGAGTGCCGTATCTCTGGACACGTGTTTCTGGCTTTCGGCCGTCATCAGCAGAGAGCGTATGTAACTGAAGGGGTCACTTGAAATGCCGCCAAACGTCTTCACAGGCTTTTGTACCACTCAGTAGTCGCACAGGTGCATCACCAGTGCTCGTCAGCAAGAGGCTCACGGGAGCCTTCATTTAGACATCCAAAATGAAAAAGGGAGCACACTGCCTTGCATTCAAGTGGAAAATAGCCCCAAGGCATCATGGTAAATGCAGTCATTTAAATATAAATAGTGAGAATTTTTCAAAAAAAGTATTCACCCTAAGTAGGTGCAGCAAGTGCCGTATCGCTGTAGAAAGTCTTTCACCTAAGGTAGGTGCAGCGAGTGCCGTATCTCTGGACACGTGTTTTTGGCTTTCGGCCGTCATCAGCAGAGAGCGTATGTAACTGAAGGGGTCACTTGAAATGCCGCCAAACGTCTTCACAGGTTTTTGTACCACTCAGTAGGCGCACAAGTGCATCGCCAGTGCTCGTCAGCAAGAGGCTCACTGGAGCCGTCATTTAGACATCCAAAATGAAAAAGGGAGCACACTGCCTTGCATTCAAGTGAAAAATATCCCCAAGGCATCATGGTAAATGCAGTCATTTAAATATAAGTAGTGAGAATTTTTCAAAAAAAGTATTCACCCTAAGTAGGTGCAGCAAGTGCCGTATCGCTGTAGAAAGTCTTTCACCTAAGGTAGGTGCACAAAGTGCCGTATCTCTGGACACGTGTTTCTGGCTTTCGGCTGTCATCAGCAGAGAGCGTATGTAACTAAAGGGGTCACTTGAAATGCCGCCAAATGTCTTCACAGGTTTTTGTACTACTCAGTAGGCGCACAGTTGCATCGCCAGTGCTCGTCAGCAAGTGGCTCAAGGGAGCCGTCATTTAGACATCCAAAAAGAAAAAGGGAGCACACTGCCTTGCATTCAAGTGGAAAATAGCCCCAAGGCTTCATGGTAAATGCAGTCAGTTAAATATAAATAGTGAGAATTAAAAAAAAAAAGTATTCACCCTAAATAGGTGCAGCAAGTGCTCTTTCGCTGTAGAAAGTCTTTCACCTAAGGTAGGTGCAGCGAGTGCCGTATCTCTGGACACGTGTTTCTGGCTTTCGGCCGTCATCAGCAGAGAGCGTATGTAACTGAAGGGGTCACTTGAAATGCCGCCAAACGTCTTCACAGGTTTTTGTACCACTCAGTAGTCGCACAGGTGCATCACCAGTGCTCGTCAGCAAGAGGCTCACGGGAGCCTTCATTTAGACATCCAAAATGAAAAAGGGAGCACACTGCCTTGCATTCAAGTGGAAAATAGCCCCAAGGCATCATGGTAAATGCAGTCATTTAAATATAAATAGTGAGAATTTTTCAAAAAAAGTATTCACCCTAAGTAGGTGCAGCAAGTGCCGTATCGCTGTAGAAAGTCTTTCACCTAAGGTAGGTGCAGCGAGTGCCGTATCTCTGGACACGTGTTTTTGGCTTTCGGCCGTCATCAGCAGAGAGCGTATGTAACTGAAGGGGTCACTTGAAATGCCGCCAAACGTCTTCACAGGTTTTTGTACCACTCAGTAGGCGCACAAGTGCATCGCCAGTGCTCGTCAGCAAGAGGCTCACTGGAGCCGTCATTTAGACATCCAAAATGAAAAAGGGAGCACACTGCCTTGCATTCAAGTGAAAAATATCCCCAAGGCATCATGGTAAATGCAGTCATTTAAATATAAGTAGTGAGAATTTTTCAAAAAAAGTAATCACCCTAAGTAGGTGCAGCAAGTGCCGTATCGCTGTAGAAAGTCTTTCACCTAAGGTAGGTGCACAAAGTGCCGTATCTCTCGACACGTGTTTCTGGCTTTCGGCTGTCATCAGCAGAGAGCGTATGTAACTAAAGGGGTCACTTGAAATGCCGCCAAACGTCTTCACAGGTTTTTGTACTACTCAGTAGGCGCACAGTTGCATCGCCAGTGCTCGTCAGCAAGTGGCTCAAGGGAGCCGTCATTTAGACATCCAAAAAGTAAAAGGGAGCACACTGCCTTGCATTCAAGTGGAAAATAGCCCCAAGGCTTCATGGTAAATGCAGTCAGTTAAATATAAATAGTGAGAATTTTTTTTAAAAAGTATTCACCCTAAGTAGGTGCAGCAAGTGCTGTATCGCTGTAGAAAGTCTTTCACCTAAGGTAGGTGCAGCGAGTGCCGTATCTCTGGACACGTGTTTCTGGCTTTCGGCCATCATCAGCAGAGAGCGTATGTAACTGAAGGGGTCACTTGAAATGCCGCCAAACGTCTTCACAGGTTTTTGTACCAGTCAGTAGTCGCACAGGTACATCACCAGTGCTCATCAGCAAGAGGCTCACGGGAGCCGTCATTTAGACATCCAAAAAGAAAAAGGGAGCACACTGCCTTGCATTCAAGTGGAAAATAGCCCCAAGGTATCATGGTAAATGCAGTCATTTAAATATAAATAGTGAGAATTTTTCAAAAAAAGTATTCACCCTAAGTAGGTGCAGCAAGTGCCGTATCGCTGTAGAAAGTCTTTCACCTAAGGTAGGTGCAGCGAGTGCCGTATCTCTGGACACGTGTTTCTGGCTTTCGGCCGTCATCAGCAGAGAGCGTATGTAACTGAAGGGGTCACTTAAAATGCCGCCAAACGTCTTCACAGGTTTTTGTACCACTCAGTATGCGCACAGGTGCATCGCCAGTGCTCGTCAGCAAGAGGCTCACGGGAGCCGTCATTTAGACATCCAAAAAGAAAAAGGGAGCACACTGCCTTGCATTCAAGTGGAAAATAGCCCCAAGGCATCATGGTAAATGCAGTCATTTAAATATAAATAGTGAGAATTTTTCAAAAAAAGTATTCACCCTAAGTAGGTGCAGCAAGTGCTGTATCGCTGTAGAAAGTCTTTCACCTAAGGTAGGTGCAGCGAGTGCCGTATCTCTGGACACGTGTTTCTGGCTTTCGGCCGTCATCAGCAGAGAGCGTATGTAACTGAAGGGGTCACTTGAAATGCCACCAAACGTCTTCACAGGTTTGTGTACCACTCAGTAGTTGAACAGGTGCATCGCCAGTGCTCGTCAGCAAGAGGCTCACTGGAGCCGTCATTTAGACATCCAAAAAGAAAAAGGGAGCACACTGCCTTGCATTCAAGTGGAAAATAGCCCCAAGGCATCATGGTAAATGCAGTCATTTAAATATAAATAGTGAGAATTTTTCAAAAAAAGTATTCACCCTCAGTAGGTGCAGCAAGTGTCGTATCGCTGTAGAAAGTCTTTCACCTAAGGTAAGTGCAGCGAGTTCCGTATCTCTGGACACGTGTTTCTGGCTTTCGGCCGTCATCAGCAGAGAGCGTATGTAACTGAAGGGGTCACTTAAAATGCCGCCAAACGTCTTCACAGGTTTTTGTACCACTCAGTATGCGCACAGGTGCATCGCCAGTGCTCGTCAGCAAGAGGCTCACGGGAACCGTCATTTAGACATCCAAAAAGAAAAAGGGAGCACACTGCCTTGCATTCAAGTGGAAAATAGCCCCAAGGCATCATGGTAAATGCAGTCATTTAAATATAAATAGTGAGAATTTTTTTTAAAAAGTATTCACCCTCAGTAGGTGCAGCAAGTGCTGTATCGCTGTAGAAAGTCTTTCACCTAAGGTAGGTGCAGCGAGTGCCGTATCTCTGGACACGTGTTTCTGGCTTTCGGCCGTCATCAGCAGAGAGCGTATGTAACTGAAGGGGTCTCTTGAAATGCCGCCAAACGTCTTCACAGGTTTTTGTACCACTCAGTAGTCGCACAGGTGCATCACCAGTGCTCGTCAGCAAGAGGCTCACGGGAGCCTTCATTTAGACATCCAAAATGAAAAAGAGAGCACACTGCCTTGCATTCAAGTGGAAAATAGCCCCAAGGCATCATGGTAAATGCAGTCATTTAAATATAAATAGTGAGAATTTTTCAAAAAAAGTATTCACCCTAAGTAGGTGCAGCAAGTGCTGTATCGCTGTAGAAACTCTTTCACCTAAGGTAGGTGCAGCGAGTGCCGTATCTCTGGACACGTGTTTCTGGCTTTCGGCCGTCATCAGCAGAGAGCGTACGTAACTGAAGGGGTCACTTGAAATTCCGCCAAACGTCTTCACAGGTTTTTGTACCACTCAGTAGGCGCACAAGTGCATCGCCAGTGCTCGTCAGCAAGAGGCTCACGGGAGCCTTCATTTAGACATCCAAAAAGAAAAAGGGAGCACTCTGCCTTGCATTCAAGTGGAAAATAGCCCCAAGGCATCATGGTAAATGCAGTCATTTAAATATAAATAGTGAGAATTTTTTTTAAAAAGTATTCACCCTCAGTAGGTGCAGCAAGTGCTGTATCGCTGTAGAAAGTCTTTCACCTAAGGTAGGTGCAGCGAGTGCTGTATCTCTGGACACGTGTTTCTGGCTTTCGGCCGTCATCAGCAGAGAGCGTATGTAACTGAAGGGGTCACTTGAAATGCCGCCAAACGTCTTCACAGGTTTTTGTACCACTCAGTAGTCGCACAGGTGCATCACCAGTGCTCGTCAGCAAGAGGCTCTCGAGAGCCTTCATTTAGACATCCAAAATGAAAAAGGGAGCACACTGCCTTGCATTCAAGTGGAAAATAGCCCCAAGGCATCATGGTAAATGCAGTCATTTAAATATAAATAGTGAGAATTTTTCAAAAAAGTATTCACCCTAAGTAGGTGCAGCAAGTGCTGTATCGCTGTAGAAAGTCTTTCACCTAAGGTAGGTGCAGCGAGTGCCGTATCTCTGGACACGTGTTTCTGGTTTTCGGCCGTCATCAGCTGAGAGCGTATGTAACCGAAGGGGTCACTTGAAATGCCACCAAACGTCTTCACAGGTTTTTGTACCACTCAGTAGTCGCACAGGTGCATCACCAGTGCTCTTCAGCAAGAGGCTCACGGGAGCCGTCATTTAGACATCCAAAAAGAAAAAGGGAGCACACTGCCTTGCATTCAAGTGGAAAATAGCCCCAAGGCATCATGGTAAATGCAGTCATTTAAATATAAATAGTGAGAATTTTTCAAAAAAAGTATTCACCCTCAGTAGGTGCAGCAAGTGTTGTATCGCTGTAGAAAGTCTTTCACCTAAGGTAAGTGCAGCGAGTGCCGGATCTCTGGACACGTGTTTCTGGCTTTCGGCCGTCATCAGCAGAGAGCGTATGTAACTGAAAGGGTCACTTAAAATGCCGCCAAACGTCTTCACAGGCTTTTGTACCACTCAGTATGCGCACAGGTGCATTGCCAGTGCTCGTCAGCAAGAGGCTCACGGGAGCCGTCATTTAGACATCCAAAAAGAAAAAGGGAGCACACTGCCTTGCATTCAAGTGGAAAATAGCCCCAAGTCATCATGGTAAATGCAGTCATTTAAATATAAATAGTGAGAATTTTTTTTTAAAAAGTATTCACCCTCAGTAGGTGCAGCAAGTGCTGTATCGCTGTAGAAAGTCTTTCACCTAAGGTAGGTGCAGCGAGTGCCGTATCTCTGGACACGTGTTTCTGGCTTTCGGCCGTCATCAGCAGAGAGCGTATGTAACTGAAGGGGTCTCTTGAAATGCCGCCAAACGTCTTCACAGGTTTTTGTACCACTCAGTAGTCGCACAGGTGCATCACCAGTGCTCGTCAGCAAGAGGCTCACGGGAGCCTTCATTTAGACATCCAAAATGAAAAAGGGAGAACACTGCCTTGCATTCAAGTGGAAAATAGCCGCAAGGCATCATGGTAAATGCAGTCATTTAAATATAAATAGTGAGAATTTTTCAAAAAAAGTATTCACCCTAAGAAGGTGCAGCAAGTGCTGTATCGCTGTAGAAAGTCTTTCACCTAAGGTAGGTGCAGCAAGTGCCGTATCTTTGGACACGTGTTTCTGGCTTTCGGCCGTCATCAGCAGAGAGCGTACGTAACTGAAGGGGTCACTTGAAATGCCGCCAAACGTCTTCACAGGTTTTTGTACCACTCAGTAGGCGCACAAGTGCATCGCCAGTGCTCGTCAGCAAGAGGCTCACTGGAGCCGTCATTTAGACATCCAAAATGAAAAAGGGAGCACACTGCCTTGCATTCAAGTGGAAAATAGCCCCAAGGCATCATGGTAAATGCAGTCATTTAAATATAAATAGTGAGAATTTTTCAAAAAAAGTATTCACCCTAAGTAGGTGCAGCAAGTGCCGTATCGCTGTAGAAAGTCTTTCACCTACGGTAGGTGCACAAAGTGCCGTATCTCTGGACACGTGTTTCTGGCTTTCGGCTGTCATCAGCAGAGAGCGTATGTAACTAAAGGGGTCACTTGAAATGACGCCAAACGTCTTCACAGGTTTTTGTACCACTCAGTAGGCGCACAGGTGCATCGCCAGTGCTCGTCAGCAAGAGGCTCAAGGGAGCCGTCATTTAGACATCCAAAAAGAAAAAGGGAGCACACTGCCTTGCATTCAAGTGGAAAATAGCCCCAAGGCATCATGGTAAATGCAGTCAGTTAAATATAAATAGTGAGAATTTTTTTTTAAAAGTATTCACACTAAGTAGGTGCAGCAAATGCTGTATCGCTGTAGAAAGTCTTTCACCTAAGGTAGGTGCAGCGAGTGCCGTATCTCTGGACACGTGTTTCTGGCTTTCGGCCATCATCAGCAGAGAGCGTATGTAACTGAAGGGGTCACTTGAAATGCCGCCAAACGTCTTCACAGGTTTTTGTACCACTCAGTAGTCGCACAGGTGCATCACCAGTGCTCGTCACCAAAAGGCTCACAGGAGCCGTCATTTAGACATCCAAAAAGAAAAAGGGAGCACACTGCCTTGCATTCAAGTGGAAAATAGCCCCAAGGTACCATGTTAAATGCAGTCATTTAAGTATAAATAGTGAGAATTTTTCAAAAAAAGTATACACCCTAAGTAGGTGCAGCAAGTGCTGTATCGCTGTAGAAAGTCTTTCACCTATGGTAGGTGCAGCGAGTGCCGTATCTCTGGACACGTGTTTCTGGTTTTCGGCCGTCATCAGCAGAGAGCGTATGTAACTGAAGGGGTCACTTAAAATGCCGCCAAATGTCTTCACAGGTTTTTGTACCACTCAGTATGCGCACAGGTGCATCGCCAGTGCTCGTCAGCAAGAGGCTCACGGGAGCCGTCATTTAGACATCCAAAAAGAAAAAGGGAGCACACTGCCTTGCATTCAAGTGGAAAATAGCCCCAAGGCATCATGGTAAATGCAGTCATTTAAATATAAATAGTGAGAATTTTTTTTAAAAAGTATTCACCCTCAGTAGGTGCAGCAAGTGCTGTATCGCTGTAGAAAGTCTTTCACCTAAGGTAGGTGCAGCGAGTGCTGTATCTCTGGACACATGTTTCTGGCTTTCGGCCGTCATCAGCAGAGAGCGTATGTAACTGAAGGGGTCACTTGAAATGCCGCCAAACGTCTTCACAGGTTTTTGTACCACTCAGTAGTCGCACAGGTGCATCACCAGTGCTCGTCAGCAAGAGGCTCACGGGAGCCTTCATTTAGACATCCAAAATGAAAAAGGGAGCACACTGCCTTGCATTCAAGTGGAAAATAGCCCCAAGGCATCATGGTAAATGTAGTCATTTAAATATAAATAGTGAGAATTTTTCAAAAAAAGTATTCACCCTAAGTAGGTGCAGCAAGTGCCGTATCGCTGTAGAAAGTCTTTCACCTAAGGTAGGTGCAGCGAGTGCCGTATCTCTGGACACGTGTTTCTGGCTTTCGGCCGTCATCAGCAGAGATCGTATGCAACTGAAGGGGTCACTTGAAATGCCGCCAAACGTCTTCACAGGTTTTTGTACCACTCAGTAGGCGCACAAGTGCATCGCCAGTGCTCGTCAGCAAGAGGCTCACAGGAGCCGTCATTTAGACATCCAAAAAGAAAACGGGAGCACACTGCCTTGCATTCAAGTGAAAAATAGCCCCAATGCATCATGGTAAATGCAGTCATTTAAATATAAGTAGTGAGAATTTTTCAAAAAAAGTATTCACCCTAAGTAGGTGCAGCAAGTGCCGTATCGCTGTAGAAAGTCTTTCACCTAAGGTAGGTGCACAAAGTGCCGTATCTCTGGACACGTGTTTCTGGCTTTCGGCTGTCATCAGCAGAGAGCGTATGTAACTAAAGGGGTCACTTGAAATGCCGCCAAACGTCTTCACAGGTTTTTGTACCACTCAGTAGGCGCACAGGTGCATCGCCAGTGCTCGTCAGCAAGAGGCTCAAGGGAGCCGTCATTTAGACATCCAAAAAGAAAAAGGGAGCACACTGCCTTGCATTCAAGTGGAAAATAGCCCCAAGGCATCATGGTAAATGCAGTCATTTAAATATAAATAGTGAGAATTAAAAAAAAAAAGTATTCACCCTAAATAGGTGCAACAAGTGCTCTATCGCTGAAGAAAGTCTTTCACCTAAGGTAGGTGCAGCGAGTGCCGTATCTCTGAACACGTGTTTCTGGCTTTCGGCCGTCATCAGCAGAGAGCGTATGTAACTGAAGGGGTCACTTGAAATGCCGCCAAACGTCTTCACAGGTTTTTGTACCACTCAGTAGTCGCACAGGTGCATCACCAGTGCTCATCAGCAAGAGGCTCACGGGAGCCTTCATTTAGACATCCAAAATGAAAAAGGGAGCACACTGCCTTGCATTCAAGTGGAAAATAGCCCCAAGGCATCATGGTAAATGCAGTCATTTAAATATAAATAGTGAGAATTTTTCAAAAAAAGTATTCACCCTAAGTAGGTGCAGCAAGTGCCGTATCGCTGTAGAAAGTCTTTCACCTAAGGTAGGTGCAGCGAGTGCCGTATCTCTGGACACGTGTTTCTGCTTTTCGGCCGTCATCAGCAGAGAGCGTATGTAACTGAAGGGGTCACTTAAAATGCCGCCAAACGTCTTCACAGGTTTTTGTACCACTCAGTATGCGCACAGGTGCATCGCCAGTGCTCGTCAGCAAGAGGCTCACGGGAGCCGTCATTTAGACATCCAAAAAGAAAAAGGGAGCACACTGCCTTGCATTCAAGTGGAAAATAGCCCCAAGTCATCATGGTAAATGCAGTCATTTAAATATAAATAGTGAGAATTTTTTTTTTAAAAGTATTCACCCTCAGTAGGTGCAGCAAGTGCTGTATCGCTGTAGAAAGTCTTTCACCTAAGGTAGGTGCAGCGAGTGCCGTATCTCTGGACACGTGTTTCTGGCTTTCGGCCGTCATCAGCAGAGAGCGTATGTAACTGAAGGGGTCTCTTGAAATGCCGCCAAACGTCTTCACAGGTTTTTGTACCACTCAGTAGTCGCACAGGTGCATCACCAGTGCTCGTCAGCAAGAGGCTCACGGGAGCCTTCATTTAGACATCCAAAATGAAAAAGGGAGAACACTGCCTTGCATTCAAGTGGAAAATAGCCGCAAGGCATCATGGTAAATGCAGTCATTTAAATATAAATAGTGAGAATTTTTCAAAAAAAGTATTCACCCTAAGAAGGTGCAGCAAGTGCTGTATCGCTGTAGAAAGTCTTTCACCTAAGGTAGGTGCAGCGAGTGCCGTATCTTTGGACACGTGTTTCTGGCTTTCGGCCGTCATCAGCAGAGAGCGTACGTAACTGAAGGGGTCACTTGAAATGCCGCCAAACGTCTTCACAGGTTTTTGTACCACTCAGTAGGCGCACAAGTGCATCGCCAGTGCTCGTCAGCAAGAGGCTCACTGGAGCCGTCATTTAGACATCCAAAATGAAAAAGGGAGCACACTGCCTTGCATTCAAGTGGAAAATAGCCCCAAGGCATCATGGTAAATGCAGTCATTTAAATATAAATAGTGAGAATTTTTCAAAAAAAGTATTCACCCTAAGTAGGTGCAGCAAGTGCCGTATCGCTGTAGAAAGTCTTTCACCTACGGTAGGTGCACAAAGTGCCGTATCTCTGGACACGTGTTTCTGGCTTTCGGCTGTCATCAGCAGAGAGCGTATGTAACTAAAGGGGTCACTTGAAATGACGCCAAACGTCTTCACAGGTTTTTGTACCACTCAGTAGGCGCACAGGTGCATCGCCAGTGCTCGTCAGCAAGAGGCTCAAGGGAGCCGTCATTTAGACATCCAAAAAGAAAAAGGGAGCACACTGCCTTGCATTCAAGTGGAAAATAGCCCCAAGGCATCATGGTAAATGCAGTCAGTTAAATATAAATAGTGAGAATTTTTTTTAAAAAGTATTCACCCTAAGTAGGTGCAGCAAATGCTGTATCGCTGTAGAAAGTCTTTCACCTAAGGTAGGTGCAGCGAGTGCCGTATCTCTGGACACGTGTTTCTGGCTTTCGGCCGTCATCAGCAGAGAGCGTATGTAACTGAAGGGGTCACTTGAAATGCCGCCAAACGTCTTCACAGGTTTTTGTACCACTCAGTAGTCGCACAGGTGCATCACCAGTGCTCGTCACCAAGAGGCTCACAGGAGCCGTCATTTAGACATCCAAAAAGAAAAAGGGAGCACACTGCCTTGCATTCAAGTGGAAAATAGCCCCAAGGTACCATGGTAAATGCAGTCATTTAAATATAAATAGTGAGAATTTTTCAAAAAAAGTGTACACCCTAAGTAGGTGCAGCAAGTGCTGTATCGCTGTAGAAAGTCTTTCACCTATGGTAGGTGCAGCGAGTGCCGTATCTCTGGACACGTGTTTCTGGTTTTCGGCCGTCATCAGCAGAGAGCGTATGTAACTGAAGGGGTCACTTAAAATGCCGCCAAACGTCTTCACAGGTTTTTGTACCACTCAGTATGCGCACAGGTGCATCGCCAGTGCTCGTCAGCAAGAGGCTCACGGGAGCCGTCATTTAGACATCCAAAAAGAAAAAGGGAGCACACTGCCTTGCATTCAAGTGGAAAATAGCCCCAAGGCATCATGGTAAATGCAGTCATTTAAATATAAATAGTGAGAATTTTTTTTAAAAAGTATTCACCCTCAGTAGGTGCAGCAAGTGCTGTATCGCTGTAGAAAGTCTTTCACCTAAGGTAGGTTCAGCGAGTGCTGTATCTCTGGACACATGTTTCTGGCTTTCGGCCGTCATCAGCAGAGAGCGTATGTAACTGAAGGGGTCACTTGAAATGCCGCCAAACGTCTTCACAGGTTTTTGTACCACTCAGTAGTCGCACAGGTGCATCACCAGTGCTCGTCAGCAAGAGGCTCACGGGAGCCTTCATTTAGACATCCAAAATGAAAAAGGGAGCACACTGCCTTGCATTCAAGTGGAAAATAGCCCCAAGGCATCATGGTAAATGTAGTCATTTAAATATAAATAGTGAGAATTTTTCAAAAAAAGTATTCACCCTAAGTAGGTGCAGCAAGTGCCGTATCGCTGTAGAAAGTCTTTCACCTAAGGTAGGTGCAGCGAGTGCCGTATCTCTGGACACGTGTTTCTGGCTTTCGGCCGTCATCAGCAGAGATCGTATGCAACTGAAGGGGTCACTTGAAATGCCGCCAAACGTCTTCACAGGTTTTTGTACCACTCAGTAGGCGCACAAGTGCATCGCCAGTGCTCGTCAGCAAGAGGCTCACAGGAGCCGTCATTTAGACATCCAAAAAGAAAAAGGGAGCACACTGCCTTGCATTCAAGTGAAAAATAGCCCCAATGCATCATGGTAAATGCAGTCATTTAAATATAAGTAGTGAGAATTTTTCAAAAAAAGTATTCACCCTAAGTAGGTGCAGCAAGTGCCGTATCGCTGTAGAAAGTCTTTCACCTAAGGTAGGTGCACAAAGTGCCGTATCTCTGGACACGTGTTTCTGGCTTTCGGCTGTCATCAGCAGAGAGCGTATGTAACTAAAGGGGTCACTTGAAATGCCGCCAAACGTCTTCACAGTTTTTTGTACCACTCAGTAGGCGCACAGGTGCATCGCCAGTGCTCGTCAGCAAGAGGCTCAAGGGAGCCGTCATTTAGACATCCAAAAAGAAAAAGGGAGCACACTGCCTTGCATTCAAGTGGAAAATAGCCCCAAGGCATCATGGTAAATGCAGTCATTTAAATATAAATAGTGAGAATTAAAAAAAAAAAGTATTCACCCTAAATAGGTGCAACAAGTGCTCTATCGCTGAAGAAAGTCTTTCACCTAAGGTAGGTGCAGCGAGTGCCGTATCTCTGAACACGTGTTTCTGGCTTTCGTCCGTCATCAGCAGAGAGCGTATGTAACTGAAGGGGTCACTTGAAATGCCGCCAAACGTCTTCACAGGTTTTTGTACCACTCAGTAGTCGCACAGGTGCATCACCAGTGCTCGTCAGCAAGAGGCTCACGGGAGCCTTCATTTAGACATCCAAAATGAAAAAGGGAGCACACTGCCTTGCATTCAAGTGGAAAATAGCACCAAGGCATCATGGTAAATGCAGTCATTTAAATATAAATAGTGAGAATTTTTCAAAAAAAGTATTCACCCTAAGTAGGTGCAGCAAGTGCCGTATCGCTGTAGAAAGTCTTTCACCTAAGGTAGGTGCAGCGAGTGCCGTATCTCTGGACACGTGTTTCTGCTTTTCGGCCGTCATCAGCAGAGAGCGTATGTAACTGAAGGGGTCACTTAAAATGCCGCCAAACGTCTTCACAGGTTTTTGTACCACTCAGTATGCGCACAGGTGCATCGCCAGTGCTCGTCAGCAAGAGGCTCATGGGAGCCGTCATTTAGACATCCAAAAAGAAAAAGGGAGCACACTGCCTTGCATTCAAGTGGAAAATAGCCCCAAGGCATCATGGTAAATGCAGTCATTTAAATATAAATAGTGAGAATTTTTTTTTAAAAGTATTCACCCTCAGTAGGTGCAGCAAGTGCTGTATCGCTGTAGAAAGTCTTTCACCTAAGGTAGGTGCAGCGAGTGCTGTATCTCTGGACACGTGTTTCTGGCTTTCGGCCGTCATCAGCAGAGAGCCTATGTAACTGAAGGGGTCACTTGAAATGCCGCCAAACGTCTTCACAGGTTTTTGTACCACTCAGTATTCGCACAGGTGCATCACCAGTGCTCGTCAGCAAGAGGCTCACGGGAGCCGTCATTTAGACATCCAAAAAGAAAAAGGGAGCACACTGCCTTGCATTCAAGTGGAAAATAGCCCCAAGGCATCATGGTAAATGCAGTCATCTAAATATAAATAGTGAGAATTTTTTTTAAAAAGTATTCACCCTCAGTAGGTGCAGCAAGTGCTGTATCGCTGTAGAAAGTCTTTCACCTAAGGTAGGTGCAGCGAGTGCTGTATCTCTGGTCATGTGTTTCTGGCTTTCGGCCGTCATCAGCAGAGAGCGTATGTAACTGAAGGGGTCACTTGAAATGCCGCCAAACGTCTTCACAGGTTTTTGTACCACTCAGTAGTCGCACAGGTGCATCACCAGTGCTCGTCAGCAAGAGGCTCACGGGAGCCTTCATTTAGACATCCAAAATGAAAAAGGGAGCACACTGCCTTGCATTCAAGTGGAAAATAGCCCCAAGGCATCATGGTAAATGTAGTCATTTAAATATAAATAGTGAGAACTTTTCAAAAAAAGTATTCACCCTAAGTAGGTGCAGCAAGTGCCGTATCGCTGTAGAAAGTCTTTCACCTAAGGTAGGTGCAGCGAGTGCCGTATCTCTGGACACGTGTTTCTGGCTTTCGGCCGTCATCAGCAGAGAGCGTATGTAACTGAAGGGGTCACTTGAAATGCCGCCAAACGTCTTCACAGGTTTTTGTACCACTCAGTAGGCGCACAAGTGCATCGCCAGTGCTCGTCAGCAAGAGGCTCACAGGAGCCGTCATTTAGACATCCAAAAAGAAAAAGGGAGCACACTGCCTTGCATTCAAGTGAAAAATAGCCCCAATGCATCATGGTAAATGCAGTCATTTAAATATAAGTAGTGAGAATTTTTCAAAAAAAGTATTCACCCTAAGTAGGTGCAGCAAGTGCCGTATCGCTGTAGAAAGTATTTCACCTAAGGTAGGTGCACAAAGTGCCGTATCTCTGGACACGTGTTTCTGGCTTTCGGCTGAAATCAGCAGAGAGCGTATGTAACTAAAGGGGTCACTTGAAATGCCGCCAAACGTCTTCACAGGTTTTTGTACCACTCAGTAGGCGCACAGGTGCATCGCCAGTGCTCGTCAGCAAGAGGCTCAAGGGAGCCGTCATTTAGACATCCAAAAAGAAAAAGGGAGCACACTGCCTTGCATTCAAGTGGAAAATAGCCCCAAGGCATCATGGTAAATGCAGTCATTTAAATATAAATAGTGAGAATTAAAAAAAAATAAGTATTCACCCTAAATAGGTGCAGCAAGTGCTCTATCGCTGTAGAAAGTCTTTCACCTAAGGTAGGTGCAGCGAGTGCCGTATCTCTGGACACGTGTTTCTGGCTTTCGGCCGTCATCAGCAGAGAGCGTATGTAACTGAAGGGGTCACTTGAAATGCCGCCAAGCGTCTTCACAGGTTTTTGTACCACTCAGTAGTCGCACAGGTGCATCACCAGTGCTCGTCAGCAAGAGGCTCACAGGAGCCTTCATTTAGACATCCAAAATGAAAAAGGGAGCACACTGCCTTGCATTCAAGTGGAAAATAGTCCCAAAGCATCATGGTAAATGCAGTCATTTAAATATAAATAGTGAGAATTTTTCAAAAAAAGTATTCACCCTAAGTAGGTGCAGCAAGTGCCGTATCGCTGTAGAAAGTCTTTCACCTAAGGTAGGTGCAGCGAGTGCCGTATCTCTGGACACGTGTTTCTGGCTTTCGGCCGTCATCAGCAGAGAGCGTATGTAACTGAAGGGGTCACTTGCAATGCCGCCAAACGTCTTCACAGGTTTTTGTACCACTCAGTAGGCGCACAAGTGCATCGCCAGTGCTCGTCAGCAAGAGGCTCACAGGAGCCGTCATTTAGACATCCAAAAAGAAAAAGGGAGCACACTGCCTTGCATTCAAGTGGAAAATAGCCCCAAGGCATCATGGTAAATGCAGTCATTTAAATATAAATAGTGAGAATTAAAAAAAAAAAGTATTCACCCTAAGTAGGTGCAGCAAGTGCCGTATCGCTGTAGAAAGTCTTTCACCTAAGGTAGGTGCAGCGAGTGCCGTATCTCTGGACACGTGTTTCTGGCTTTCGGCCGTCATCAGCAGAGAGCGTATGTAACTGAAGGGGTCACTTGAAATGCCGCCAAACGTCTTCACAGGTTTTTGTACCACTCAGTAGGCGCACAAGTGCATCGCCAGTGCTCGTCAGCAAGAGGCTCACTGGAGCCATCATTTAGACATCCAAAATGAAAAAGGGAGCACACTGCCTTGCATTCAAGTGAAAAATAGCCCCAAGGCATCATGATAAATGGAGTCATTTAAATATAAGTAGTGAGAATTTTTCAAAAAAAGTATTCACCCTAAGTAGGTGCAGCAAGTGCCGTATCGCTGTAGAAAGTCTTTCACCTAAGGTAGGTGCACAAAGTGCCGTATCTCTGGACACGTGTTTCTGGCTTTCGGCTGTCATCAGCAGAGAGCGTATGTAACTAAAGGGGTCACTTGAAATGCCGCCAAACGTCTTCACAGGTTTTTGTACCACTCAGTAGGCGCACAGGTGCATCGCCAGTGCTCGTCAGCAAGAGGCTCACGGGAGCCGTCATTTAGACATCCAAAAAGAAAAAGGGAGCACACTGCCTTGCATTCAAGTGGAAAATAGCCCCAAGGCATCATGGTAAATGCAGTCAGTTAAATATAAATAGTGAGATTTTTTTTAAAAAAGTATTCACCCTAAGTAGGTGCAGCAAGTGGTGTATCGCTGTAGAAAGTCTTTCACCTAAGGTAGGTGCAGCGAGTGCCGTATCTCTGGACACGTGTTTCTGGCTTTCGGCCGTCATCAGCAGAGAGCGTATGTAACTGAAGGGGTCACTTGAAATGCCGCCAAACGTCTTCACAGGTTTTTGTACTCTCAGTAGTCGCACAGGTGCATCACCAGTGCTCGTCAGCAAGAGGCTCACGGGAGCCGTCATTTAGACATCCAAAAAGAAAAAGGGAGCACACTGCCTTGCATTCAAGTGGAAAATAGCCCCAAGGTATCATGGTAAATGCAGTCATTTAAATATAAATATTGAGAATTTTTCAAAAAAAGTATTCACCCTAAGTAGGTGCAGCAAGTGCCGTATCGTTGTAGAAAGTCTTTCACCTAAGGTAGGTGCAGCGAGTGCCGTATCTCTGGACACGTGTTTCTGGCTTTCGGCCGTCATCAGCAGAGAGCGTATGTAACTGAAGGGGTCACTTGAAATGCCGCCAAACGTCTTCACAGGTTTTTGTACCACTCAGTAGGCGCACAAGTGCATCGCCAGTGCTCGTCAGCAAGAGGCTCACTGGAGCTGTTATTTAGACATCCAAAATGAAAAAGGGAGCACACTGCCTTGCATTCAAATGAAAAATAGCCCAAAGGCATCATGGTAAATGCAGTCATTTAAATATAAGTAGTGAGAATTTTTCCAAAAAAGTATTCACCCTAAGTAGGTGCAGCAAGTGCCGTATCGCTGTAGAAAGTCTTTCACCTAAGGTAGGTGCAGCGAGTGCCGTATCTCTGGACACGTGTTTCTGGCTTTCGGCCGTCATCAGCAGAGAGCGTATGTAACTGAAGGGGTCACTTGAAATGCCGCCAAACGTCTTCACAGTTTTTTGTACCACTCAGTAGGCGCACAAGTGCATCGCCAGTGCTCGTCAGCAAGAGGCTCACTGGAGCCGTCATTTAGACATCCAAAATGATAAAGGGAGCACACTGCCTTGCATTCAAGTGAAAAATAGCCCCAAGGCATCATGGTAAATGCAGTCATTTAAATATAAGTAGTGAGAATTTTTCAAAAAAAGTATTCACCCTAAGTAGGTGCAGCAAGTGCCGTATCGCTGTAGAAAGTCTTTCACCTAAGGTAGTTGCACAAAGTGCCGTATCTCTGGACACGTGTTTCTGGCTTTCGGCTGTCATCAGCAGAGAGTGTATGTAACTAAAGGGGTCACTTGAAATGCCGCCAAACGTCTTCACAGGTTTTTGTACCACTCAGTAGGCGCACAGGTGCATCGCCAGTGCTCGTCAGCAAGAGGCTCAAGGTAGCCGTCATTTAGACATCCAAAAAGAAAAAGGGAGCACACTGCCTTGCATTCAAGTGGAAAATAGCCCCAAGGCATCATGGTAAATGCAGTCAGTTAAATATAAATAGTGAGAATTTTTTTTAAAAAGTATTCACCCTAAGTAGGTGCAGCAAGTGCTGTATCGCTGTAGAAAGTCTTTCACCTAGGGTAGGTGCAGCGAGTGCCGTATCTCTGGACACGTGTTTCTGGCTTTCGGCCGTCATCAGCAGAGAGCGTATGTAACTGAAGGGGTCACTTGAAATGCCGCCAAACGTCTTCACAGGTTTTTGTACCACTCAGTAGTCGCACAGGTGCATCACCAGTGCTCGTCAGCAAGAGGCTCACGGGAGCCGTCATTTAGACATCCAAAAAGAAAAAGGGAGCACACTGCCTTGCATTCAAGTGGAAAATAGCCCCAAGGTATCATGGTAAATGCAGTCATTTAAATATAAATAGTGAGAATTTTTTTAAACAAGTATTCACCCTAAGTAGGTGCAGCAAGTGCTGTATCGCTGTAGAAAGTCTTTCACCTAAGGTAGGTGCAGCGAGTGCCGTATCTCTGGACACGTGTTTCTGGCTTTCGGCCGTCATCAGTAGAGAGCGTATGTAACTGAAGGGGTCACTTAAAATGCCGCCAAACGTCTTCACAGGTTTTTGTACCACTCAGTATGCACACAGGTGCATCGCCAGTGCTCGTCAGCAAGAGGCTCACGGGAGCCATCATTTAGACATCCAAAAAGAAAAAGGGAGCACACTGCCTTGCATTCAAGTGGAACATAGCCCCAAGGCATCATGGTAAATGCAGTCATTTAAATATAAATAGTGAGAATTTTTCAAAAAAAGTATTCACCCTAAGTAGGTGCAGCAAGTGCCGTATCGCTGTAGAAAGTCTTTCACCTAAGGTAGGTGCAGCGAGTGCCGTATCTCTGAACACGTGTTTCTGGCTTTCGGCCGTCATCAGCAGAGAGCGTATGTAACTGAAGGGGTCACTTGAAATGCCGCCAAACGTCTTCACAGGTTTTTGTACCACTCAGTAGTCGCACAGGTGCATCACCAGTGCTCGTCAGCAAGAGGCTCACGGGAGCCGTCATTTAGACATCCAAAAAGAAAAAGGGAGCACACTGCCTTGCATTCAAGTGGAAAATAGCCCCAAGGTATCATGGTAAATGCAGTCATTTAAATATAAATAGTGAGATTTTTTCAAAAAAAGTATTCACCCTAAGTAGGTGCAGCAAGTGCCGTATCGTTGTAGAAAGTCTTTCACCTAAGGTAGGTGCAGCGAGTGCCGTATCTCTGGACACGTGTTTCTGGCTTTCGGCCGTCATCAGCAGAGAGCGTATGTAACTGAAGGGGTCACTTGAAATGCCGCCAAACGTCTTCACAGGTTTTTGTACCACTCAGTAGGCGCTCAAGTGCATCACCAGTGCTCGTCAGCAAGAGGCTCACTGGAGCTGTTATTTAGACATCCAAAATGATGAAAAAGGGAGCACACTGCCTTGCATTCAAATGAAAAATAGCCCCAAGGCATCATGGTAAATGCAGTCATTTAAATATAAAAAGTGAGAATTTTTTTTAAAAAGTATTCACCCTCAGTAGGTGCAGCAAGTGCTGTATCGCTGTAGAAAGTCTTTCACCTAAGGTAGGTGCAGCGAGTGCCCTATCTCTGGACACATGTTTCTGGCTTTCGGCCGTCATCAGCAGAGAGCGTATGTAACTGAAGGGGTCACTTGAAATTCCGCCAAACGTCTTCACAGGTTTTTGTACCACTCAGTAGTCGCACAGGTGCATCACCAGTGCTCGTCAGCAAGAGGCTCACGGGAGCCTTCATTTAGACATCCAAAATGAAAAAGGGAGCACACTGCCTTGCATTCAAGTGGAACATAGCCCCAAGGCATCATGGTAAATGCAGTCATTTAAATATAAATAGTGAGAATTTTTCAAAAAAAGTATTCACCCTAAGTAGGTGCAGCAAGTGCCGTATCGCTGTAGAAAGTCTTTCACCTAAGGTAGGTGCAGCGAGTGCCGTATCTCTGAACACGTGTTTCTGGCTTTCGGCCGTCATCAGCAGAGAGCGTATGTAACTGAAGGGGTCACTTGAAATGCCGCCAAACGTCTTCACAGGTTTTTGTACCACTCAGTAGGCGCACAGGTGCATCGCCAGTGCTCGTCAGCAAGAGGCTCAAGGGAGCCGTCATTTAGACATCCAAAAAGAAAAAGGGAGCACACTGCCTTGCATTCAAGTGGAAAATAGCCCCAAGGCATCATGGTAAATGCAGTCAGTGAAATATAAATAGTGAGAATTTTTAAAAAAAGGATTCACCCTAAGTAGGTGCAGCAAGTGCTTTATCGCTGTAGAAAGTCTTTCACCTAAGGTAGGTGCAGCGAGTGCCGTATCTCTGGACACGTGTTTCTGGCTTTCGGCCGTCATCAGCAGAGAGCGTATGTAACTGAAGGGGTCACTTGAAATGCCGCCAAACGTCTTCACAGGTTTTTGTACCACTAAGTAGTCGTACAGGTGCATCACCAGTGCTCGTCAGCAAGAGGCTCACAGGAGCCGTCATTTAGACATCCAAAAAGAAAAAGGGAGCACACTGCCTTGCATTCAAGTGGAAAATAGCCCCAAGGTATCATGGTAAATGCAGTCATTTAAATATAAATAGTGAGAATTTTTCAAAAAAAGTATTCACCCTAAGTAGGTGCAGCAAGTGCTGTATCGCTGTAGAAAGTCTTTCACCTAAGGTAGGTGCAGCGAGTGCCATATCTCTGGACACGTGTTTCTGGCTTTCGGCCGTCATCAGCAGAGAGCGTATGTAACTGAAGGGGTCACTTGAAATGCCGCCAAACGTCTTCACAGGTTTTTGTACCACTCAGTAGGCGCACAAGTGCATCGCCAGTGCTCGTCAGCAAGAGGCTCACTGGAGCTGTTATTTAGACATCCAAAATGAAAAAGGGAGCACACTGCCTTGCATTCAAATGAAAAATAGCCCCAAGGCATCATGGTAAATGCAGTCATTTAAATATAAGTAGTGAGAATTTTTCCAAAAAAGTATTCACCCTAAGTAGGTGCAGCAAGTGCCGTATCGCTGTAGAAAGTCTTTCACCTAAGGTAGGTGCAGCGAGTGCCGTATCTCTGGACACGTGTTTCTTGCTTTCGGCCGTCATCAGCAGAGAGCGTATGTAACTGAAGGGGTCACTTGAAATGCCGCCAAACGTCTTCACAGGTTTTTGTACCACTCAGTAGGCGCACAAGTGCATCGCCAGTGCTCGTCAGCAAGAGGCTCACTGGAGCCGTCATTTAGACATCCAAAATGATAAAGGGAGCACACTGCCTTGCATTCAAGTGAAAAATAGCCCCAAGGCATCATGGTAAATGCAGTCATTTAAATATTAGTAGTGAGAATTTTTCAAAAAAAGTATTCACCCTAAGTAGGTGCAGCAAGTGCCGTATCGCTGTAGAAAGTCTTTCACCTAAGGTAGTTGCACAAAGTGCCGTATCTCTGGACACGTGTTTCTGGCTTTCGGCTGTCATCAGCAGAGAGTGTATGTAACTAAAGGGGTCACTTGAAATGCCGCCAAACGTCTTCACAGGTTTTTGTACCACTCAGTAGGCGCACAGGTGCATCGCCAGTGCTCGTCAGCAAGAGGCTCAAGGGAGCCGTCATTTAGACATCCAAAAAGAAAAAGGGAGCACACTGCCTTGCATTCAAGTGGAAAATAGCCCCAAGGCATCATGGTAAATGCAGTCAGTTAAATATAAATAGTGAGAATTTTTTTTAAAAAGTATTCACCCTAAGTAGGTGCAGCAAGTGCTGTATCGCTGTATAAAGTCTTTCACCTAGGGTAGGTGCAGCGAGTGCCGTATCTCTGGACACGTGTTTCTGGCTTTCGGCCGTCATCAGCAGAGAGCGTATGTAACTGAAGGGGTCACTTGAAATGCCGCCAAACGTCTTCACAGGTTTTTGTACCACTCAGTAGTCGCACAGGTGCATCACCAGTGCTCGTCAGCAAGAGGCTCACGGGAGCCGTCATTTAGACATCCAAAAAGAAAAAGGGAGCACACTGCCTTGCATTCAAGTGGAAAATAGCCCCTAGGTATCATGGTAAATGCAGTAATTTAAATATAAATAGTGAGAATTTTTTTAAACAAGTATTCACCCTAAGTAGGTGCAGCAAGTGCTGTATCGCTGTAGAAAGTCTTTCACCTAAGGTAGGTGCAGCGAATGCCGTATCTCTGGACACGTGTTTCTGGCTTTCGGCTGTCATCAGTAGAGAGCGTATGTAACTGAAGGGGTCACTTAAAATGCCGCCAAACGTCTTCACAGGTTTTTGTACCACTCAGTATGCACACAGGTGCATCGCCAGTGCTCGTCAGCAAGAGGCTCACGGGAGCCATCATTTAGACATCCAAAAAGAAAAAGGGAGCACTCTGCCTTGCATTCAGGTGGAAAATAGCCCCAAGGCATCATGGTAAATGCAGTCATTTAAATATAAAAAGTGAGAATTTTTTTAAAAAAGTATTCACCCTCAGTAGGTGCAGCAAGTGCTGTATCGCTGTAGAAAGTCTTTCACCTAAGGTAGGTGCAGCGAGTGCCCTATCTCTGGACACATGTTTCTGGCTTTCGGCCGTCATCAGCAGAGAGCGTATGTAACTGAAGGGGTCACTTGAAATGCCGCCAAACGTCTTCACAGGTTTTTGTACCACTCAGTAGTCGCACAGGTGCATCACCAGTGCTCGTCAGCAAGAGGCTCACGGGAGTCTTCATTTAGACATCCAAAATGAAAAAGGGAGCACACTGCCTTGCATTCAAGTGGAACATAGCCCCAAGGCATCATGGTAAATGCAGTCATTTAAATATAAATAGTGAGAATTTTTCAAAAAAAGTATTCACCCTAAGTAGGTGCAGCAAGTGCCGTATCGCTGTAGAAAGTCTATCACCTAAGGTAGGTGCAGCGAGTGCCGTATCTCTGAACACGTGTTTCTGGCTTTCGGCCGTCATCAGCAGAGAGCGTATGTAACTGAAGGGGTCACTTGAAATGCCGCCAAACGTCTTCACAGGTTTTTGTACCACTCAGTAGGCGCACAGGTGCATCGCCAGTGCTCGTCAGCAAGAGGCTCAAGGGAGCCGTCATTTAGACATCCAAAAAGAAAAAGGGAGCACACTGCCTTGCATTCAAGTGGAAAATAGCCCCAAGGCATCATGGAAAATGCAGTCAGTCAAATATAAATAGTGAGAATTTTTTTAAAAAAGTATTCACCCTAAGTAGGTGCAGCAAGTGCTTTATCGCTGTAGAAAGTCTTTCACCTAAGGTAGGTGCAGCGAGTGCCGTATCTCTGGACACGTGTTTCTGGCTTTCGGCCGTCATCAGCAGAGAGCGTATGTAACTGAAGGGGTCACTTGAAATGCCGCCAAACGTCTTCACAGGTTTTTGTACCACTAAGTAGTCGCACAGGTGCATCACCAGTGCTCGTCAGCAAGAGGCTCACAGGAGCCGTCATTTAGACATCCAAAAAGAAAAAGGGAGCACACTGCCTTGCATTCAAGTGGAAAATAGCCCCAAGGTATCATGGTAAATGCAGTCATTTAAATATAAATAGTGAGAATTTTTCAAAAAAAGTATTCACCCTAAGTAGGTGCAGCAAGTGCTGTATCGCTGTAGAAAGTCTCTCCTAAGGTAGGTGCAGCGAGTGCCATATCTCTGGACACGTGTTTCTGGCATTCGGCCGTCATCAGCAGAGAGCGTATGTAACTGAAGGGGTCACTTAAAATGCCGCCAAACGTCTTCACAGGTTTTTGTACCACTCAGTATGCGCACAGGTGCATCGCCAGTGCTCGTCAGCAAGAGGCTCACGGGAGCCGTCATTTAGACATCCAAAAAGAAAAAGGGAGCACACTGCCTTGCATTCAAGTGGAAAATAGCCCCAAGGCATCATGGTAAATGCAGTCATTTAAATATAAAAAGTGAGAATTTTTTTTAAAAAGTATTCACCCTCAGTAGGTGCAGCAAGTGCTGTATCGCTGTAGAAAGTCTTTCACCTAAGGTAGGTGCAGCGAGTGCCGTATCTCTGGACACGTGTTTCTGGCTTTCGGCCGTCATCAGCAGAGAGCGTATGTAACTGAAGGGGTCACTTGAAATGCCGCCAAACGTCTTCACAGGTTTTTGTACCACTCAGTAGTCGCACAGGTGCATCACCAGTGCTCGTCAGCAAAAGGCTCACGGGAGCCTTCATTTAGACATCCAAAATGAAAAAGGGAGCACACTGCCTTGCATTCAAGTGGAAAATAGCCCCAAGGCATCATGGTAAATGCAGTCATTTAAATATAAATAGTGAGATTTTTTCACAAAAAGTATTCACCCTAAGTAGGTGCAGCAAGTGCCGTATCGCTGTAGAAAGTCGTTCACCTAAGGTAGGTGCAGCGAGTGCCATATCTCTGGACACGTGTTTCTGGCTTTCGGCCGTCATCAGCAGAGAGCGTATGTAACTGAAGGGGTCACTTGAAATGCCGCCAAACGTCTTCACAGGTTTTTGTACCACTCAGTAGGCGCACAAGTGCATCGCCAGTGCTCGTCAGCAAGAGGCTCACTGGAGCTGTCATTTAGACATCCAAAATGAAAAAGGGAGCACACTGCCTTGCATTCAAGTGAAAAATAGCCCCAAGGCATCATGGTAAATGCAGTCATTTAAATATAAGTAGTGAGAATTTTTCCAAAAAAGTATTCACCCTAAGTAGGTGCAGCAAGTGCTGTATCGCTGTAGAAAGTCTTTCACCTAGGGTAGGTGCAGCGAGTGCCGTATCTCCGGACACGTGTTTCTGGCTTTCGGCCGTCATCAGCAGAGAGCGTATGTAACTGAAGGGGTCACTTAAAATGCCGCCAAACGTCTTCACAGGTTTTTGTACCACTCAGTAGTCGCACAGGTGCATCACCAGTGCTCGTCAGCAAGAGGCTCATGGGAGCCGTCATTTAGACATCCAAAAAGAAAAAGGGAGCACACTGCCTTGCATTCAAGTGGAAAATAGCCCCAAGGTATCATTGTAAATGCAGTCATTTAAATATAAATAGTGAGAATTTTTTTAAACAAGTATTCACCCTAAGTAGGTGCAGCAAGTGCTGTATTGCTGTAGAAAGTCTTTCACCTAAGGTAGGTGCACCGAGTGCCGTATCTCTGGACACGTGTTTCTGGCTTTCGGCCGTCATCAGCAGAGAGCGTATGTAACTGAAGGGGTCACTTAAAATGCCGCCAAACGTCTTCACAGGTTTTTGTACCACTCAGTATGCGCGCAGGTGCATCGCCAGTGCTCGTCAGCAAGAGGCTCACGGGAGCCGTCATTTAGACATCCAAAAAGAAAAAGGGAGCACACTGCCTTGCATTCAAGTGGAAAATAGCCCCAAGGCATCATGGTAAATGCAGTCATTTAAATATAAAAAGTGAGAATTTTTTTAAAAAAGTATTCACCCTCAGTAGGTGCAGCAAGTGCTGTATCACTGTAGAAAGTCTTTCACCTAAGGTAGGTGCAGCGAGTGCCGTATCTCTGGACACGTGTTTCTGGCTTTCGGCCGTCATCAGCAGAGAGCGTATGTAATTGAAGGGGTCACTTGAAATGCCGCCAAACGTCTTCACAGGTTTTTGTACCACTCAGTAGGCGCACAAGTGCATCGCCAGTGCTCGTCAGCAAGAGGCTCAAGGGAGCCGTCATTTAGACATCCAAAATGAAAAAGGGAGCACACTGCCTTGCATTCAAGTGAAAAATAGCCCCAAGGCATCATGGTAAATGCAGTCATTTAAATATAAGTAGTGATAATTTTTCAAAAAAAGTATTCACCCTAAGTAGGTGCAGCAAGTGCTGTATCGCTGTAGAAAGTCTTTCACCTAAGGTAGGTGCACAAAGTGCCGTATCTCTGGACACGTGTTTCTGGCTTTCGGCTGTCATCAGCAGAGAGCGTATGTAACTAAAGGGGTCACTTGAAATGCCACCAAACGTCTTCACAGGTTTTTGTACCACTCAGTAGGCGCACAGGTTCATCGCCAGTGCTCGTCAGCAAGAGGCTCAAGGGAGCTGTCATTTAGACATCCAAAAGAAAAAGGGAGCACACTGCCTTGCATTCAAGTGGAAAATAGCCCCAAGGCATCATGGTAAATGCAGTCAGTTAAATATAAATAGTGAGAATTTTAAAAAAAAAGTATTCACCCTAAGTAGGTGCAGCAAGTACTGTATCGCTGTAGAAAGTCTTTCACCTAGGGTAGGTGCAGCGAGTGCCGTATGTCTGGACACGTGTTTCTGGCTTTCGGCCGTCATCAGCAGAGAGCGTATGTAACTGAAGGGGTCACTTAAAATGCCGCCAAACGTCTTCACAGGTTTTTGTACCACTCAGTATGCGCACAGGTGCATCGCCAGTGCTCGTCAGCAAGAGGCTCACGGGAGCCGTCATTTAGACATCCAAAAAGAAAAAGGGAGCACACTGCCTTGCATTCAAGTGGAAAATAGCCCCAAGGCATCATGGTAAATGCAGTCATTTAAATATAAAAAGTGAGAATTTTTTTAAAAAAGTATTCACCCTCAGTAGGTGCAGCAAGTGCTGTATCGCTGTAGAAAGTCTTTAACCTAAGGTAGGTGCAGCGAGTGCCGTATCTCTGGACACGTGTTTCTGGCTTTCGGCCGTCATCAGCAGAGAGCGTATGTAACTGAAGGGGTCACTTGAAATGCCGCCAAACGTCTTCACAGGTTTTTGTACCACTCAGTAGTCGCACAGGTGCATCACCAGTGCTCGTCAGCAAGAGGCTCACGGGATCCTTCATTTAGACATCCAAAATGAAAAAGGGAGCACACTGCCTTGCATTCAAGTGGAAAATAGCCCCAAGGCATCATGGTAAATGCAGTCATTTAAATATAAATAGTGAGAATTTTTCAAAAAAAGTATTCGCCCTAAGTAGGTGCAGCAAGTGCTGTATCGCTGTATAAAGTCTTTCACCTAAGGTAGGTGCAGCGAGTGCCGTATCTCTGGACACATGTTTCTGGCTTTCGGCCGTCATCAGCAGAGAGCGTATGTAACTGAAGGGGTCACTTGAAATGCCGCCAAACGTCTTCACAGGTTTTTGTACCACTCAGTAAGCGCACAGGTGCATCGCCAGTGCGCGTCAGCAAGAGGCTCACGGGAGCCGTCATTTAGACATCCAAAAAGAAAAAGGGAGCACACTGCCTTGCATTCAAGTGGAAAATAGCACCAAGGCATCATGGTAAATGCAGTCATTTAAATATAAATACTGAGATTTTTTTAAAAAAAGTATTCACCCTAAGTAGGTGCAGCAAGTGCTGTATCGCTGTAGAACGTCTTTCACCTAAGGTAGGTGCAGCGAGTGCCGTATCTCTGGACACGTGTTTCTGGCTTTCGGCCGTCATCAGCAGAGAGCGTATGTAACTGAAGGGGTCACTTGAAATGCCGCCAAACGTCTTCACAGGTTTTTGTACCACTCAGTAGTCGCACAGGTGCATCACCAGTGCTCGTCAGCAAGAGGCTCACAGGAGCTGTCATTTAGACATCCAAAACGAAAAAGGGAGCACATTGCCTTGCATTCAAGTGGAAAATAGCCCCAAGACATCATGGTAAATGCAGTCATTTAAATATAAATAGTGAGAATTTTTCTAAAAAAGTATTCACCCTAAGTAGGTGCAGCAAATGCCGTATCGCTGTAGAAAGTCTTTCACCTAAAGTACATCCAGCGAGTACCGTACCTCTGGACACGTGTTTCTGGCTTTCGGCCTTCATCAGCAGAGAGCGTATGTAACTGAAGGGGTCACTTGAAATGCCGCCAAACGTCTTCACAGGTTTTTGTACCACTCAGTAGGCGCACAAGTGCATCGCCAGGGCTCGTTAGCAAGAGGCTCACTGAAGCCGTCATTTAGACATCCAAAATGAAAAAGGGAGCACACTGCCTTGCATTCAAGTGAAAAATAGCCCCAAGGCATCATGGTAAATGCAGTCATTTAAATATAAGTAGTGAGAATTTTTCTAAAAAAGTATTCACCCTAAGTAGGTGCAGCAAGTGCCGTATCGCTGTAGAAAGTCTTTCACCTAAGGTAGGTGCACAAAGTGCCGTATCTCTGGACACGTGTTTCTGGCTTTCGGCTGTCATCAGCAGAGAGAGTATGTAACTAAAGGGGTAACTTGAAATGCCGCCAAACGTCTTCACAGGTTTTTGTACCACTCAGTAGGTGCACAGGTGCATCGCCAGTGCTCGTCAGCAAGAGGCTCAAGGGAGCCGTCATTTAGACATCCAAAAAGAAAAAGGGAGCACACTGCCTTGCATTCAAGTGGAAAATAGCCCCAAGGCATCATGGTAAATGCAGTCAGTTAAATATAAATAGTGAGAAATTAAAAAAAAAAAGTATTCACCCTAAGTAGGTGCAGCAAGTGCTCTATCGCTGTAGAAAGTCTTTCACCTAGGGTAGGTGCAGCGAGTGCCGTATCTCTGGACACGTGTTTGTGGCTTTCGGCCGTCATCAGCAGAGAGCGTATGTAACTGAAGGGGTCACTTGAAATGCCGCCAAACGTCTTCACAGGTTTTTGTTCCACTCAGTAGTCGCACAAGTGCATCGCCAGTGCTCGTCAGCAAGAGGCTCACTGGAGCCGTCATTTAGACATCCAAAAAGAAAAAGGGAGCACACTGCCTTGCATTCAAGTGGAAAATAGCCCCAAGGCATCATGGTAAATGCAGTCATTTAAATATAAATAGTGAGAATTTAAAAAAAAAAGTATTCACCCTAAATAGGTGCAACAAGTGCTCTATCGCTGAAGAAAGTCTTTCACCTAAGGTAGGTGCAGCGAGTGCCGTATCTCTGAACACGTGTTTCTGGCTTTCGGCCGTCATCAGCAGAGAGCGTATGTAACTGAAGGGGTCACTTGAAATGCCGCCAAACGTCTTCACAGGTTTTTGTACCACTCAGTAGTCGCACAGGTGCATCACCAGTGCTCGTCAGCAAGAGGCTCACGGGAGCCTTCATTTAGACATCCAAAATGAAAAAGGGAGCACACTGCCTTGCATTCAAGTGGAAAATAGCACCAAGGCATCATGGTAAATGCAGTCATTTAAATATAAATAGTGAGAATTTTTCAAAAAAAGTATTCACCCTAAGTAGGTGCAGCAAGTGCCGTATCGCTGTAGAAAGTCTTTCACCTAAGGTAGGTGCAGCGAGTGCCGTATCTCTGGACACGTGTTTCTGCTTTTCGGCCGTCATCAGCAGAGAGCGTATGTAACTGAAGGGGTCACTTAAAATGCCGCCAAACGTCTTCACAGGTTTTTGTACCACTCAGTATGCGCACAGGTGCATCGCCAGTGCTCGTCAGCAAGAGGCTCATGGGAGCCGTCATTTAGACATCCAAAAAGAAAAAGGGAGCACACTGCCTTGCATTCAAGTGGAAAATAGCCCCAAGGCATCATGGTAAATGCAGTCATTTAAATATAAATAGTGAGAATTTTTTTTTAAAAGTATTCACCCTCAGTAGGTGCAGCAAGTGCTGTATCGCTGTAGAAAGTCTTTCACCTAAGGTAGGTGCAGCGAGTGCTGTATCTCTGGACACGTGTTTCTGGCTTTCGGCCGTCATCAGCAGAGAGCCTATGTAACTGAAGGGGTCACTTGAAATGCCGCCAAACGTCTTCACAGGTTTTTGTACCACTCAGTATTCGCACAGGTGCATCACCAGTGCTCGTCAGCAAGAGGCTCACGGGAGCCGTCATTTAGACATCCAAAAAGAAAAAGGGAGCACACTGCCTTGCATTCAAGTGGAAAATAGCCCCAAGGCATCATGGTAAATGCAGTCATTTAAATATAAATAGTGAGAATTTTTTTTTAAAAGTATTCACCCTCAGTAGGTGCAGCAAGTGCTGTATCGCTGTAGAAAGTCTTTCACCTAAGGTAGGTGCAGCGAGTGCTGAATCTCTGGTCACGTGTTTCTGGCTTTCGGCCGTCATCAGCAGAGAGCGTATGTAACTGAAGGGGTCACTTGAAATGCCGCCAAACGTCTTCACAGGTTTTTGTACCACTCAGTAGTCGCACAGGTGCATCACCAGTGCTCGTCAGCAAGAGGCTCACGGGAGCCTTCATTTAGACATCCAAAATGAAAAAGGGAGCACACTGCCTTGCATTCAAGTGGAAAATAGCCCCAAGGCATCATGGTAAATGTAGTCATTTAAATATAAATAGTGAGAACTTTTCAAAAAAAGTATTCACCCTAAGTAGGTGCAGCAAGTGCCGTATCGCTGTAGAAAGTCTTTCACCTAAGGTAGGTGCAGCGAGTGCCGTATCTCTGGACACGTGTTTCTGGCTTTCGGCCGTCATCAGCAGAGAGCGTATGTAACTGAAGGGGTCACTTGAAATGCCGCCAAACGTCTTCACAGGTTTTTGTACCACTCAGTAGGCGCACAAGTGCATCGCCAGTGCTCGTCAGCAAGAGGCTCACAGGAGCCGTCATTTAGACATCCAAAAAGAAAAAGGGAGCACACTGCCTTGCATTCAAGTGAAAAATAGCCCCAATGCATCATGGTAAATGCAGTCATTTAAATATAAGTAGTGAGAATTTTTCAAAAAAAGTATTCACCCTAAGTAGGTGCAGCAAGTGCCGTATCGCTGTAGAAAGTATTTCACCTAAGGTAGGTGCACAAAGTGCCGTATCTCTGGACACGTGTTTCTGGCTTTCGGCTGAAATCAGCAGAGAGCGTATGTAACTAAAGGGGTCACTTGAAATGCCGCCAAACGTCTTCACAGGTTTTTGTACCACTCAGTAGGCGCACAGGTGCATCGCCAGTGCTCGTCAGCAAGAGGCTCAAGGGAGCCGTCATTTAGACATCCAAAAAGAAAAAGGGAGCACACTGCCTTGCATTCAAGTGGAAAATAGCCCCAAGGCATCATGGTAAATGCAGTCATTTAAATATAAATAGTGAGAATTAAAAAAAAATAAGTATTCACCCTAAATAGGTGCAGCAAGTGCTCTATCGCTGTAGAAAGTCTTTCACCTAAGGTAGGTGCAGCGAGTGCCGTATCTCTGGACACGTGTTTCTGGCTTTCGGCCGTCATCAGCAGAGAGCGTATGTAACTGAAGGGGTCACTTGAAATGCCGCCAAGCGTCTTCACAGGTTTTTGTACCACTCAGTAGTCGCACAGGTGCATCACCAGTGCTCGTCAGCAAGAGGCTCACGGGAGCCTTCATTTAGACATCCAAAATGAAAAAGGGAGCACACTGCCTTGCATTCAAGTGGAAAATAGTCCCAAAGCATCATGGTAAATGCAGTCATTTAAATATAAATAGTGAGAATTTTTCAAAAAAAGTATTCACCCTAAGTAGGTGCAGCAAGTGCCGTATCGCTGTAGAAAGTCTTTCACCTAAGGTAGGTGCAGCGAGTGCCGTATCTCTGGACACGTGTTTCTGGCTTTCGGCCGTCATCAGCAGAGAGCGTATGTAACTGAAGGGGTCACTTGCAATGCCGCCAAACGTCTTCACAGGTTTTTGTACCACTCAGTAGGCGCACAAGTGCATCGCCAGTGCTCGTCAGCAAGAGGCTCACAGGAGCCGTCATTTAGACATCCAAAAAGAAAAAGGGAGCACACTGCCTTGCATTCAAGTGGAAAATAGCCCCAAGGCATCATGGTAAATGCAGTCATTTAAATATAAATAGTGAGAATAAAAAAAAAAAAGTATTCACCCTAAGTAGGTGCAGCAAGTGCCGTATCGCTGTAGAAAGTCTTTCACCTAAGGTAGGTGCAGCGAGTGCCGTATCTCTGGACACGTGTTTCTGGCTTTCGGCCGTCATCAGCAGAGAGCGTATGTAACTGAAGGGGTCACTTGAAATGCCGCCAAACGTCTTCACAGGTTTTTGTACCCCTCAGTAGGCGCACAAGTGCATCGCCAGTGCTCGTCAGCAAGAGGCTCACTGGAGCCATCATTTAGACATCCAAAATGAAAAAGGGAGCACACTGCCTTGCATTCAAGTGAAAAATAGCCCCAAGGCATCATGATAAATGGAGTCATTTAAATATAAGTAGTGAGAATTTTTCAAAAAAAGTATTCACCCTAAGTAGGTGCAGCAAGTGCCGTATCGCTGTAGAAAGTCTTTCACCTAAGGTAGGTGCACAAAGTGCCGTATCTCTGGACACGTGTTTCTGGCTTTCGGCTGTCATCAGCAGAGAGCGTATGTAACTAAAGGGGTCACTTGAAATGCCGCCAAACGTCTTCACAGGTTTTTGTACCACTCAGTAGGCGCACAGGTGCATCGCCAGTGCTCGTCAGCAAGAGGCTCACGGGAGCCGTCATTTAGACATCCAAAAAGAAAAAGGGAGCACACTGCCTTGCATTCAAGTGGAAAATAGCCCCAAGGCATCATGGTAAATGCAGTCAGTTAAATATAAATAGTGAGATTTTTTTTAAAAAAGTATTCACCCTAAGTAGGTGCAGCAAGTGCTGTATCGCTGTAGAAAGTCTTTCACCTAAGGTAGGTGCAGCGAGTGCCGTATCTCTGGACACGTGTTTCTGGCTTTCGGCCGTCATCAGCAGAGAGCGTATGTAACTGAAGGGGTCACTTGAAATGCCGCCAAACGTCTTCACAGGTTTTTGTACCACTCAGTAGTCGCACAGGTGCATCACCAGTGCTCGTCAGCAAGAGGCTCACGGGAGCCGTCATTTAGACATCCAAAAAGAAAAAGGGAGCACACTGCCTTGCATTCAAGTGGAAAATAGCCCCAAGGTATCATGGTAAATGCAGTCATTTAAATATAAATATTGAGAATTTTTCAAAAAAAGTATTCACCCTAAGTAGGTGCAGCAAGTGCCGTATCGTTGTAGAAAGTCTTTCACCTAAGGTAGGTGCAGCGAGTGCCGTATCTCTGGACACGTGTTTCTGGCTTTCGGCCGTCATCAGCAGAGAGCGTATGTAACTGAAGGGGTCACTTGAAATGCCGCCAAACGTCTTCACAGGTTTTTGTACCACTCAGTAGGCGCACAAGTGCATCGCCAGTGCTCGTCAGCAAGAGGCTCACTGGAGCTGTTATTTAGACATCCAAAATGAAAAAGGGAGCACACTGCCTTGCATTCAAATGAAAAATAGCCCAAAGGCATCATGGTAAATGCAGTCATTTAAATATAAGTAGTGAGAATTTTTCCAAAAAAGTATTCACCCTAAGTAGGTGCAGCAAGTGCCGTATCGCTGTAGAAAGTCTTTCACCTAAGGTAGGTGCAGCGAGTGCCGTATCTCTGGACACGTGTTTCTGGCTTTCGGCCGTCATCAGCAGAGAGCGTATGTAACTGAAGGGGTCACTTGAAATGCCGCCAAACGTCTTCCCAGTTTTTTGTACCACTCAGTAGGCGCACAAGTGCATCGCCAGTGCTCGTCAGCAAGAGGCTCACTGGAGCCGTCATTTAGACATCCAAAATGATAAAGGGAGCACACTGCCTTGCATTCAAGTGAAAAATAGCCCCAAGGCATCATGGTAAATGCAGTCATTTAAATATAAGTAGTGAGAATTTTTCAAAAAAAGTATTCACCCTAAGTAGGTGCAGCAAGTGCCGTATCGCTGTAGAAAGTCTTTCACCTAAGGTAGTTGCACAAAGTGCCGTATCTCTGGACACGTGTTTCTGGCTTTCGGCTGTCATCAGCAGAGAGTGTATGTAACTAAAGGGGTCACTTGAAATGCCGCCAAACGTCTTCACAGGTTTTTGTACCACTCAGTAGGCGCACAGGTGCATCGCCAGTGCTCGTCAGCAAGAGGCTCAAGGTAGCCGTCATTTAGACATCCAAAAAGAAAAAGGGAGCACACTGCCTTGCATTCAAGTGGAAAATAGCCCCAAGGCATCATGGTAAATGCAGTCAGTTAAATATAAATAGTGAGAATTTTTTTTAAAAAGTATTCACCATAAGTAGGTGCAGCAAGTGCTGTATCGCTGTAGAAAGTCTTTCACCTAGGGTAGGTGCAGCGAGTGCCGTATCTCTGGACACGTGTTTCTGGCTTTCGGCCGTCATCAGCAGAGAGCGTATGTAACTGAAGGGGTCACTTGAAATGCCGCCAAACGTCTTCACAGGTTTTTGTACCACTCAGTAGTCGCACAGGTGCATCACCAGTGCTCGTCAGCAAGAGGCTCACGGGAGCCGTCATTTTGACATCCAAAAAGAAAAAGGGAGCACACTGCCTTGCATTCAAGTGGAAAATAGCCCCAAGGTATCATGGTAAATGCAGTCATTTAAATATAAATAGTGAGAATTTTTTTAAACAAGTATTCACCCTAAGTAGGTGCAGCAAGTGCTGTATCGCTGTAGAAAGTCTTTCACCTAAGGTAGGTGCAGCGAGTGCCGTATCTCTGGACACGTGTTTCTGGCTTTCGGCCGTCATCAGTAGAGAGCGTATGTAACTGAAGGGGTCACTTAAAATGCCGCCAAACGTCTTCACAGGTTTTTGTACCACTCAGTATGCACACAGGTGCATCGCCAGTGCTCGTCAGCAAGAGGCTCACGGGAGCCATCATTTAGACATCCAAAAAGAAAAAGGGAGCACACTGCCTTGCATTCAAGTGGAACATAGCCCCAAGGCATCATGGTAAATGCAGTCATTTAAATATAAATAGTGAGAATTTTTCAAAAAAAGTATTCACCCTAAGTAGGTGCAGCAAGTGCCGTATCGCTGTAGAAAGTCTTTCACCTAAGGTAGGTGCAGCGAGTGCCGTATCTCTGAACACGTGTTTCTGGCTTTCGGCCGTCATCAGCAGAGAGCGTATGTAACTGAAGGGGTCACTTGAAATGCCGCCAAACGTCTTCACAGGTTTTTGTACCACTCAGTAGTCGCACAGGTGCATCACCAGTGCTCGTCAGCAAGAGGCTCACGGGAGCCGTCATTTAGACATCCAAAAAGAAAAAGGGAGCACACTGCCTTGCATTCAAGTGGAAAATAGCCCCAAGGTATCATGGTAAATGCAGTCATTTAAATATAAATAGTGAGATTTTTTCAAAAAAAGTATTCACCCTAAGTAGGTGCAGCAAGTGCCGTATCGTTGTAGAAAGTCTTTCACCTAAGGTAGGTGCAGCGAGTGCCGTATCTCTGGACACGTGTTTCTGGCTTTCGGCCGTCATCAGCAGAGAGCGTATGTAACTGAAGGGGTCACTTGAAATGCCGCCAAACGTCTTCACAGGTTTTTGTACCACTCAGTAGGCGCACAAGTGCATCACCAGTGCTCGTCAGCAAGAGGCTCACTGGAGCTGTTATTTAGACATCCAAAATGATGAAAAAGGGAGCACACTGCCTTGCATTCAAATGAAAAATAGCCCCAAGGCATCATGGTAAATGCAGTCATTTAAATATAAAAAGTGAGAATTTTTTTAAAAAAGTATTCACCCTCAGTAGGTGCAGCAAGTGCTGTATCGCTGTAGAAAGTCTTTCACCTAAGGTAGGTGCAGCGAGTGCCCTATCTCTGGACACATGTTTCTGGCTTTCGGCCGTCATCAGCAGAGAGCGTATGTAACTGAAGGGGTCACTTGAAATTCCGCCAAACGTCTTCACAGGTTTTTGTACCACTCAGTAGTCGCACAGGTGCATCACCAGTGCTCGTCAGCAAGAGGCTCACGGGAGCCTTCATTTAGACATCCAAAATGAAAAAGGGAGCACACTGCCTTGCATTCAAGTGGAACATAGCCCCAAGGCATCATGGTAAATGCAGTCATTTAAATATAAATAGTGAGAATTTTTCAAAAAAAGTATTCACCCTAAGTAGGTGCAGCAAGTGCCGTATCGCTGTAGAAAGTCTTTCACCTAAGGTAGGTGCAGCGAGTGCCGTATCTCTGAACACATGTTTCTGGCTTTCGGCCGTCATCAGCAGAGAGCGTATGTAACTGAAGGGGTCACTTGAAATGCCGCCAAACGTCTTCACAGGTTTTTGTACCACTCAGTAGGCGCACAGGTGCATCGCCAGTGCTCGTCAGCAAGAGGCTCAAGGGAGCCGTCATTTAGACATCCAAAAAGAAAAAGGGAGCACACTGCCTTGCATTCAAGTGGAAAATAGCCCCAAGGCATCATGGTAAATGCAGTCAGTGAAATATAAATAGTGAGAATTTTTTAAAAAAAGTATTCACCCTAAGTAGGTGCAGCAAGTGCTTTATCGCTGTAGAAAGTCTTTCACCTAAGGTAGGTGCAGCGAGTGCCGTATCTCTGGACACGTGTTTCTGGCTTTCGGCCGTCATCAGCAGAGAGCGTATGTAACTGAAGGGGTCACTTGAAATGCCGCCAAACGTCTTCACAGGTTTTTGTACCACTAAGTAGTCGTACAGGTGCATCACCAGTGCTCGTCAGCAAGAGGCTCACAGGAGCCGTCATTTAGACATCCAAAAAGAAAAAGGGAGCACACTGCCTTGCATTCAAGTTTAAAATAGCCCCAAGGTATCATGGTAAATGCAGTCATTTAAATATAAATAGTGAGAATTTTTCAAAAAAAGTATTCACCCTAAGTAGGTGCAGCAAGTGCTGTATTGCTGTAGAAAGTCTTTCACCTAAGGTAGGTGCAGCGAGTGCCATATCTCTGGACACGTGTTTCTGGCTTTCGGCCGTCATCAGCAGAGAGCGTATGTAACTGAAGGGGTCACTTGAAATGCCGCCAAACGTCTTCACAGGTTTTTGTACCACTCAGTAGGCGCACAAGTGCATCGCCAGTGCTCGTCAGCAAGAGGCTCACTGGAGCTGTTATTTAGACATCCAAAATGAAAAAGGGTGCACACTGCCTTGCATTCAAATGAAAAATAGCCCCAAGGCATCATGGTAAATGCAGTCATTTAAATATAAGTAGTGAGAATTTTTCCAAAAAAGTATTCACCCTAAGTAGGTGCAGCAAGTGCCGTATCGCTGTAGAAAGTCTTTCACCTAAGGTAGGTGCAGCGAGTGCCGTATCTCTGGACACGTGTTTCTTGCTTTCGGCCGTCATCAGCAGAGAGCGTATGTAACTGAAGGGGTCACTTGAAATGCCGCCAAACGTCTTCACAGGTTTTTGTACCACTCAGTAGGCGCACAAGTGCATCGCCAGTGCTCGTCAGCAAGAGGCTCACTGGAGCTGTTATTTAGACATCCAAAATGAAAAAGGGAGCACACTGCCTTGCATTCAAATGAAAAATAGCCCCAAGGCATCATGGTAAATGCAGTCATTTAAATATAAGTAGTGAGAATTTTTCCAAAAAAGTATTCACCCTAAGTAGGTGCAGCAAGTGCCGTATCGCTGTAGAAAGTCTTTCACCTAAGGTAGGTGCAGCGAGTGCCGTATCTCTGGACACGTGTTTCTTGCTTTCGGCCGTCATCAGCAGAGAGCGTATGTAACTGAAGGGGTCACTTGAAATGCCGCCAAACGTCTTCACAGGTTTTTGTACCACTCAGTAGGCGCACAAGTGCATCGCCAGTGCTCGTCAGCAAGAGGCTCACTGGAGCCGTCATTTAGACATCCAAAATGATAAAGGGAGCACACTGCCTTGCATTCAAGTGAAAAATAGCCCCAAGGCATCATGGTAAATGCAGTCATTTAAATATAAGTAGTGAGAATTTTTCAAAAAAAGTATTCACCCTAAGTAGGTGCAGCAAGTGCCGTATCGCTGTAGAAAGTCTTTCACCTAAGGTAGTTGCACAAAGTGCCGTATCTCTGGACACGTGTTTCTGGCTTTCGGCTGTCATCAGCAGAGAGTGTATGTAACTAAAGGGGTCACTTGAAATGCCGCCAAACGTCTTCACAGGTTTTTGTACCACTCAGTAGGCGCACAGGTGCATCGCCAGTGCTCGTCAGCAAGAGGCTCAAGGGAGCCGTCATTTAGACATCCAAAAAGAAAAAGGGAGCACACTGCCTTGCATTCAAGTGGAAAATAGCCCCAAGGCATCATGGTAAATGCAGTCAGTTAAATATAAATAGTGAGAATTTTTTTTAAAAAGTATTCACCCTAAGTAGGTGCAGCAAGTGCTGTATCGCTGTATAAAGTCTTTCACCTAGGGTAGGTGCAGCGAGTGCCGTATCTCTGGACACGTGTTTCTGGCTTTCGGCCGTCATCAGCAGAGAGTGTATGTAACTGAAGGGGTCACTTGAAATGCCGCCAAACGTCTTCACAGGTTTTTGTACCACTCTGTAGTCGCACAGGTGCATCACCAGTGCTCGTCAGCAAGAGGCTCACGGGAGCCGTCATTTAGACATCCAAAAAGAAAAAGGGAGCACACTGCCTTGCATTCAAGTGGAAAATAGCCCCTAGGTATCATGGTAAATGCAGTAATTTAAATATAAATAGTGAGAATTTTTTTAAACAAGTATTCACCCTAAGTAGGTGCAGCAAGTGCTGTATCGCTGTAGAAAGTCTTTCACCTAAGGTAGGTGCAGCGAATGCCGTATCTCTGGACACGTGTTTCTGGCTTTCGGCCGTCATCAGTAGAGAGCGTATGTAACTGAAGGGGTCACTTAAAATGCCGCCAAACGTCTTCACAGGTTTTTGTACCACTCAGTATGCACACAGGTGCATCGCCAGTGCTCGTCAGCAAGAGGCTCACGGGAGCCATCATTTAGACATCCAAAAAGAAAAAGGGAGCACTCTGCCTTGCATTCAGGTGGAAAATAGCCCCAAGGCATCATGGTAAATGCAGTCATTTAAATATAAAAAGTGAGAATTTTTTAAAAAAAGTATTCACCCTCAGTAGGTGCAGCAAGTGCTGTATCGCTGTAGAAAGTCTTTCACCTAAGGTAGGTGCAGCGAGTGCCCTATCTCTGGACACATGTTTCTGGCTTTCGGCCGTCATCAGCAGAGAGCGTATGTAACTGAAGGGGTCACTTGAAATGCCGCCAAACGTCTTCACAGGTTTTTGTACCACTCAGTAGTCGCACAGGTGCATCACCAGTGCTCGTCAGCAAGAGGCTCACGGGAGCCTTCATTTAGACATCCAAAATGAAAAAGGGAGCACACTGCCTTGCATTCAAGTGGAACATAGCCCCAAGGCATCATGGTAAATGCAGTCATTTAAATATAAATAGTGAGAATTTTTCAAAAAAAGTATTCACCCTAAGTAGGTGCAGCAAGTGCCGTATCGCTGTAGAAAGTCTTTCACCTAAGGTAGGTGCAGCGAGTGCCGTATCTCTGAACACGTGTTTCTGGCTTTCGGCCGTCATCAGCAGAGAGCGTATGTAACTGAAGGGGTCACTTGAAATGCCGCCAAACGTCTTCACAGGTTTTTGTACCACTCAGTAGGCGCACAGGTGCATCGCCAGTGCTCGTCAGCAAGAGGCTCAAGGGAGCCGTCATTTAGACATCCAAAAAGAAAAAGGGAGCACACTGCCTTGCATTCAAGTGGAAAATAGCCCCAAGGCATCATGGTAAATGCAGTCAGTCAAATATAAATAGTGAGAATTTTTTTAAAAAAGTATTCACCCTAAGTAGGTGCAGCAAGTGCTTTATCGCTGTAGAAAGTCTTTCACCTAAGGTAGGTGCAGCGAGTGCCGTATCTCTGGACACGTGTTTCTGGCTTTCGGCCGTCATCAGCAGAGAGCGTATGTAACTGAAGGGGTCACTTGAAATGCCGCCAAACGTCTTCACAGGTTTTTGTACCACTAAGTAGTCGCACAGGTGCATCACCAGTGCTCGTCAGCAAGAGGCTCACAGGAGCCGTCATTTAGACATCCAAAAAGAAAAAGGGAGCACACTGCCTTGCATTCAAGTGGAAAATAGCCCCAAGGTATCATGGTAAATGCAGTCATTTAAATATAAATAGTGAGAATTTTTCAAAAAAAGTATTCACCCTAAGTAGGTGCAGCAAGTGCTGTATCGCTGTAGAAAGTCTCTCACCTAAGGTAGGTGCAGCGAGTGCCATATCTCTGGACACGTGTTTCTGGCTTTCGGCCGTCATCAGCAGAGAGCGTATGTAACTGAAGGGGTCACTTAAAATGCCGCCAAACGTCTTCACAGGTTTTTGTACCACTCAGTATGCGCACAGGTGCATCGCCAGTGCTCGTCAGCAAGAGGCTCACGGGAGCCGTCATTTAGACATCCAAAAAGAAAAAGGGAGCACACTGCCTTGCATTCAAGTGGAAAATAGCCCCAAGGCATCATGGTAAATGCAGTCATTTAAATATAAAAAGTGAGAATTTTTTTTAAAAAGTATTCACCCTCAGTAGGTGCAGCAAGTGCTGTATCGCTGTAGAAAGTCTTTCACCTAAGGTAGGTGCAGCGAGTGCCGTATCTCTGGACACGTGTTTCTGGCTTTCGGCCGTCATCAGCAGAGAGCGTATGTAACTGAAGGGGTCACTTGAAATGCCGCCAAACGTCTTCACAGGTTTTTGTACCACTCAGTAGTCGCACAGGTGCATCACCAGTGCTCGTCAGCAAAAGGCTCACGGGAGCCTTCATTTAGACATCCAAAATGAAAAAGGGAGCACACTGCCTTGCATTCAAGTGGAAAATAGCCCCAAGGCATCATGGTAAATGCAGTCATTTAAATATAAATAGTGAGATTTTTTCAAAAAAAGTATTCACCCTAAGTAGGTGCAGCAAGTGCCGTATCGCTGTAGAAAGTCGTTCACCTAAGGTAGGTGCAGCGAGTGCCATATCTCTGGACACGTGTTTCTGGCTTTCGGCCGTCATCAGCAGAGAGCGTATGTAACTGAAGGGGTCACTTGAAATGCCGCCAAACGTCTTCACAGGTTTTTGTACCACTCAGTAGGCGCACAAGTGCATCGCCAGTGCTCGTCAGCAAGAGGCTCACTGGAGCTGTCATTTAGACATCCAAAATGAAAAAGGGAGCACACTGCCTTGCATTCAAGTGAAAAATAGCCCCAAGGCATCATGGTAAATGCAGTCATTTAAATATAAGTAGTGAGAATTTTTCCAAAAAAGTATTCACCCTAAGTAGGTGCAGCAAGTGCCGTATCGCTGTAGAAAGTCTTTCACCTAAGGTAGGTGCAGCGAGTGTCGTATCTCTGGACACGTGTTTCTGGCTTTCGGCCGTCATCAGCAGAGAGCGTATGTAACTGAAGGGGTCACTTAAAATGCCGCCAAACGTCTTCACAGGTTTTTGTACCACTCAGTAGTCGCACAGGTGCATCACCAGTGCTCGTCAGCAAGAGGCTCATGGGAGCCGTCATTTAGACATCCAAAAAGAAAAAGGGAGCACACTGCCTTGCATTCAAGTGGAAAATAGCCCCAAGGCATCATGGTAAATGCAGTCAGTTAAATATAAATAGTGAGAATAAAAAAAAAAAAGTATTCACCCTAAGTAGGTGCAGCAAGTGCTGTATCGCTGTAGAAAGTCTTTCACCTAGGGTAGGTGCAGCGAGTGCCGTATCTCCGGACACGTGTTTCTGGCTTTCGGCCGTCATCAGCAGAGAGCGTATGTAACTGAAGGGGTCACTTGAAATGCCGCCAAACGTCTTCACAGGTTTTTGTACCACTCAGTAGTCGCACAGGTGCATCACCAGTGCTCGTCAGCAAAAGGCTCACGGGAGCCTTCATTTAGACATCCAAAATGAAAAAGGGAGCACACTGCCTTGCATTCAAGTGGAAAATAGCCCCAAGGCATCATGGTAAATGCAGACATTTAAATATAAATAGTGAGATTTTTTCAAAAAAAGTATTCACCCTAAGTAGGTGCAGCAAGTGCCGTATCGCTGTAGAAAGTCGTTCACCTAAGGTAGGTGCAGCGAGTGCCATATCTCTGGACACGTGTTTCTGGCTTTCGGCCGTCATCAGCAGAGAGCGTATGTAACTGAAGGGGTCACTTGAAATGCCGCCAAACGTCTTCACAGGTTTATGTACCACTCAGTAGGCGCACAAGTGCATCGCCAGTGCTCGTCAGCAAGAGGCTCACTGGAGCTGTCATTTAGACATCCAAAATGAAAAAGGGAGCACACTGCCTTGCATTCAAGTGAAAAATAGCCCCAAGGCATCATGGTAAATGCAGTCATTTAAATATAAGTAGTGAGAATTTTTCCAAAAAAGTATTCACCCTAAGTAGGTGCAGCAAGTGCCGTATCGCTGTAGAAAGTCTTTCACCTAAGGTAGGTGCAGCGAGTGTCGTATCTCTGGACACGTGTTTCTGGCTTTCGCCGTCATCAGCAGAGAGCGTATGTAACTGAAGGGGTCACTTAAAATGCCGCCAAACGTCTTCACAGGTTTTTGTACCACTCAGTAGTCGCACAGGTGCATCACCAGTGCTCGTCAGCAAGAGGCTCAAGGGAGCCGTCATTTAGACATCCAAAAAGAAAAAGGGAGCACACTGCCTTGCATTCAAGTGGAAAATAGCCCCAAGGCATCATGGTAAATGCAGTCAGTTAAATATAAATAGTGAGAATAAAAAAAAAAAAGTATTCACCCTAAGTAGGTGCAGCAAGTGCTGTATCGCTGTAGAAAGTCTTTCACCTAGGGTAGGTGCAGCGAGTGCCGTATCTCCGGACACGTGTTTCTGGCTTTCGGCTGTCATCAGCAGAGAGCGTATGTAACTGAAGGGGTCACTTGAAATGCCGCCAACGTCTTCACAGGTTTTTGTACCACTCAATAGTCGCACAGGTGCATCACCAGTGCTCGTCAGCAAGAGGCTCACGGGAGCCGTCATTTAGACATCCAAAAAGAAAAAGGGAGCACACTGCCTTGCATTCAAGTGGAAAATAGCCCCAAGGTATCATTGTAAATGCAGTCATTTAAATATAAATAGTGAGAATTTTTTTAAACAAGTATTCACCCTAAGTAGGTGCAGCAAGTGCTGTATTGCTGTAGAAAGTCTTTCACCTAAGGTAGGTGCACCGAGTGCCGTATCTCTGGACACGTGTTTCTGGCTTTCGGCCGTCATCAGCAGAGAGCGTATGTAACTGAAGGGGTCACTTAAAATGCCGCCAAACGTCTTCACAGGTTTTTGTACCACTCAGTATGCGCGCAGGTGCATCGCCAGTGCTCGTCAGCAAGAGGCTCACGGGAGCCGTCATTTAGACATCCAAAAAGAAAAAGGGAGCACACTGCCTTGCATTCAAGTGGAAAATAGCCCCAAGGCATCATGGTAAATGCAGTCATTTAAATATAAAAAGTGAGAATTTTTTAAAAAAAGTATTCACCCTCAGTAGGTGCAGCAAGTGCTGTATCACTGTAGAAAGTCTTTCACCTAAGGTAGGTGCAGCGAGTGCCGTATCTCTGGACACGTGTTTCTGGCTTTCGGCCGTCATCAGCAGAGAGCGTATGTAATTGAAGGGGTCACTTGAAATGCCGCCAAACGTCTTCACAGGTTTTTGTACCACTCAGTAGGCGCACAAGTGCATCGCCAGTGCTCGTCAGCAAGAGGCTCAAGGGAGCCGTCATTTAGACATCCAAAATGAAAAAGGGAGCACACTGCCTTGCATTCAAGTGAAAAATAGCCCCAAGGCATCATGGTAAATGCAGTCATTTAAATATAAGTAGTGATAATTTTTCAAAAAAAGTATTCACCCTAAGTAGGTGCAGCAAGTGCTGTATCGCTGTAGAAAGTCTTTCACCTAAGGTAGGTGCACAAAGTGCCGTATCTCTGGACACGTGTTTCTGGCTTTCGGCTGTCATCAGCAGAGAGCGTATGTAACTAAAGGGGTCACTTGAAATGCCACCAAACGTCTTCACAGGTTTTTGTACCACTCAGTAGGCGCACAGGTTCATCGCCAGTGCTCGTCAGCAAGAGGCTCAAGGGAGCTGTCATTTAGACATCCAAAAAGAAAAAGGGAGCACACTGCCTTGCATTCAAGTGGAAAATAGCCCCAAGGCATCATGGTAAATGCAGTCAGTTAAATATAAATAGTGAGAATTTTTTAAAAAAAGTATTCACCCTAAGTAGGTGCAGCAAGTACTGTATCGCTGTAGAAAGTCTTTCACCTAGGGTAGGTGCAGCGAGTGCCGTATGTCTGGACACGTGTTTCTGGCTTTCGGCCGTCATCAGCAGAGAGCGTATGTAACTGAAGGGGTCACTTAAAATGCCGCCAAACGTCTTCACAGGTTTTTGTACCACTCAGTATGCGCACAGGTGCATCGCCAGTGCTCGTCAGCAAGAGGCTCACGGGAGCCGTCATTTAGACATCCAAAAAGAAAAAGGGAGCACACTGCCTTGCATTCAAGTGGAAAATAGCCCCAAGGCATCATGGTAAATGCAGTCATTTAAATATAAAAAGTGAGAATTTTTTTAAAAAAGTATTCACCCTCAGTAGGTGCAGCAAGTGCTGTATCGCTGTAGAAAGTCTTTAACCTAAGGTAGGTGCAGCGAGTGCCGTATCTCTGGACACGTGTTTCTGGCTTTCGGCCGTCATCAGCAGAGAGCATATGTAACTGAAGGGGTCACTTGAAATGCCGCCAAACGTCTTCACAGGTTTTTGTACCACTCAGTAGTCGCACAGGTGCATCACCAGTGCTCGTCAGCAAGAGGCTCACGGGATCCTTCATTTAGACATCCAAAATGAAAAAGGGAGCACACTGCCTTGCATTCAAGTGGAAAATAGCCCCAAGACATCATGGTAAATGCAGTCATTTAAATATAAATAGTGAGAATTTTTCAAAAAAAGTATTCGCCCTAAGTAGGTGCAGCAAGTGCTGTATCGCTGTATAAAGTCTTTCACCTAAGGTAGGTGCAGCGAGTGCCGTATCTCTGGACACATGTTTCTGGCTTTCGGCCGTCATCAGCAGAGAGCGTATGTAACTGAAGGGGTCACTTGAAATGCCGCCAAACGTCTTCACAGGTTTTTGTACCACTCAGTAAGCGCACAGGTGCATCGCCAGTGCGCGTCAGCAAGAGGCTCACGGGAGCCGTCATTTAGACATCCAAAAAGAAAAAGGGAGCACACTGCCTTGCATTCAAGTGGAAAATAGCACCAAGGCATCATGGTAAATGCAGTCATTTAAATATAAATACTGAGATTTTTTTAAAAAAAGTATTCACCCTAAGTAGGTGCAGCAAGTGCTGTATCGCTGTAGAACGTCTTTCACCTAAGATAGGTGCAGCGAGTGCCGTATCTCTGGACACGTGTTTCTGGCTTTCGGCCGTCATCAGCAGAGAGCGTATGTAACTGAAGGGGTCACTTGAAATGCCGCCAAACGTCTTCACAGGTTTTTGTACCACTCAGTAGTCGCACAGGTGCATCACCAGTGCTCGTCAGCAAGAGGCTCACGGGAGCTGTCATTTAGACATCCAAAACGAAAAAGGGAGCACATTGCCTTGCATTCAAGTGGAAAATAGCCCCAAGACATCATGGTAAATGCAGTCATTTAAATATAAATAGTGAGAATTTTTCTAAAAAAGTATTCACCCTAAGTAGGTGCAGCAAATGCCGTATCGCTGTAGAAAGTCTTTCACCTAAAGTACATCCAGCGAGTACCGTACCTCTGGACACGTGTTTCTGGCTTTCGGCCTTCATCAGCAGAGAGCGTATGTAACTGAAGGGGTCACTTGAAATGCCGCCAAACGTCTTCACAGGTTTTTGTACCACTCAGTAGGCGCACAAGTGCATCGCCAGGGCTCGTTAGCAAGAGGCTCACTGAAGCCGTCATTTAGACATCCAAAATGAAAAAGGGAGCACACTGCCTTGCATTCAAGTGAAAAATAGCCCCAAGGCATCATGGTAAATGCAGTCATTTAAATATAAGTAGTGAGAATTTTTCTAAAAAAGTATTCACCCTAAGTAGGTGCAGCAAGTGCCGTATCGCTGTAGAAAGTCTTTCACCTAAGGTAGGTGCACAAAGTGCCGTATCTCTGGACACGTGTTTCTGGCTTTCGGCTGTCATCAGCAGAGAGAGTATGTAACTAAAGGGGTAACTTGAAATGCCGCCAAACGTCTTCACAGGTTTTTGTACCACTCAGTAGGTGCACAGGTGCATCACCAGTGCTCGTCAGCAAGAGGCTCAAGGGAGCCGTCATTTAGACATCCAAAAAGAAAAAGGGAGCACACTGCCTTGCATTCAAGTGGAAAATAGCCCCAAGGCATCATGGTAAATGCAGTCAGTTAAATATAAATAGTGAGAAATTAAAAAAAAAAAGTATTCACCCTAAGTAGGTGCAGCAAGTGCTGTATCGCTGTAGAAAGTCTTTCACCTAAGGTAGGTGCAGCGAGTGCCGTATCTCTGGACACGTGTTTGTGGCTTTCGGCCGTCATCAGCAGAGAGCGTATGTAACTGAAGGGGTCACTTGAAATGCCGCCAAACGTCTTCACAGGTTTTTGTTCCACTCAGTAGTCGCACAGGGGCATCACCAGTGCTCGTCAGCAAGAGGCTCACGGGAGCCGTCATTTAGACATCCAAAATGAAAAAGGGAGCACACTGCTTTGCATTCAAGTGGAAAATAGCCCCAAGGCATCATGGTAAATGCAGTCATTTAAATATAAAAAGTGAGAATTTTTTTTAAAAAGTATTCACCCTCAGTAGGTGCAGCAAGTGCTGTATCGCTGTAGAAAGTCTTTCACCTAAGGTAGGTGCAGCGAGTGCCGTATCTCTGGACACGTGTTTCTGGCTTTCGGCCGTCATCAGCAGAGAGCGTATGTAACTGAAGGGGTCACTTGAAATGCCGCCAAACGTCTTCACAGGTTTTTGTACCACTCAGTAGGCGCACAAGTGCATCGCCAGTGCTCGTCAGCAAGAGGCTCACTGGAGCCGTCATTTAGACATCCAAAATGAAAAAGGGAGCACACTGCCTTGCATTCAAGTGAAAAATAGCCCCAAGGCATCATGGTAAATGCAGTCATTTAAATATAAGTAGTGATAATTTTTCAAAAAAAGTATTCACCCTAAGTAGGTGCAGCAAGTGCTGTATCGCTGTAGAAAGTCTTTCACCTAAGGTAGGTGCACAAAGTGCCGTATCTCTGGACACGTGTTTCTGGCTTTTGGCTGTCATCAGCAGAGAGCGTATGTAACTAAAGGGGTCACTTGAAATGCCGCCAAACGTCTTCACAGGTTTTTGTACCACTCAGTAGGCGCACAGGTGCATCGCCAGTGCTCGTCAGCAAGAGGCTCAAGGGAGCCGTCATTTAGACATCCAAAAAGAAAAAGGGAGCACACTGCCTTGCATTCAAGTGGAAAATAGCCCCAAGGCATCATGGTAAATGCAGTCAGTTAAATATAAATAGTGAGAATTTTTAAAAAAAAGTATTCACCCTAAGTAGGTGCAGCAAGTGCTGTATCGCTGTAGAAAGTCTTTCACCTAGGGTAGGTGCAGCGAGTGCCGTATCTCTGGACACGTGTTTCTGGCTTTCGGCCGTCATCAGCAGAGAGCGTATGTAACTGATGGGGTCACTTGAAATGCCGCCAAACGCCTTCACAGGTTTTTGTACCACTCAGTAGTCGCACAGGTGCATCACCAGTGCTCGTCAGCAAGAGGCTCACGGGAGCCGTCATTTAGACATCCAAAAAGAAAAAGGGAGCACACTGCCTTGCATTCAAGTGGAAAATAGCCCCAAGGTATCATGGTCAATGCAGTCATTTAAATATAAATAGTGAGAATTTTTTTAAACAAGTATTCACCTAAGTAGGTGCAGCAAGTGCTGTATCTCTGTAGAAAGTCTTTCACCTAAGGTAGGTGCAGCGAGTGCCGTATCTCTGGACACGTGTTTCTGGCTTTCGGCCGTCATCAGCAGAGAGCGTATGTAACTGAAGGGGTCACTTAAAATGCCGCCAAACGTCTTCACAGGTTTTTGTACCACTCAGTAGTCGCACAGGTACATCACCAGTGCTCGTCAGCAAGAGGCTCACGGGATCCTTCATTTAGACATCCAAAATGAAAAAGGGAGCACACTGCCTTGCATTCAAGTGGAAAATAGCCCCAAGGCATCATGGTAAATGCAGTCATTTAAATATAAAAAGTGAGAATTTTTTTAAAAAAGTATTCACCCTCAGTAGGTGCAGCAAGTGCTGTATCGCTGTAGAAAGTCTTTCACCTAAGGTAGGTGCAGCGAGTGCCGTATCTCTGGACACGTGTTTCTGGTTTTCGTCCGTCATCAGCAGAGAGCGTATGTAACTGAAGGGGTCACTTGAAATGCCGCCAAACGTCTTCACAGGTTTTTGTACCACTCAGTAGTCGCACAGGTGCATCACCAGTGCTCGTCAGCAAGAGGCTCACGGGATCCTTCATTTAGACATCCAAAATGAAAAAGGGAGCACACTGCCTTGCATTCAAGTGGAAAATAGCCCCAAGGCATCATGGTAAATGCAGTCATTTAAATATAAATAGTGAGAATTTTTCAAAAAAAGTATTCACCCTAAGTAGGTGCAGCAAGTGCCGTATCGCTGTAGAAAGTCTTTCACCTAAGGTAGGTGCAGCGAGTGCCGTATTTCTGGACACGTGTTTCTGGCTTTCGGCCGTCATCAGCAGAGAGCGTATGTAACTGAAGAGGTCACTTGAAATGCCGCCAAACGTCTTCACAGGTTTTTGTACCACTCAGTAGTCGCACAGGTGCATCACCAGTGCTCGTCAGCAAGAGGCTCACGGGAGCTGTCATTTAGACATCCAAAAAGAAAAAGGGAGCACATTGCCTTGCATTCAAGTGGAAAATAGCCCCAAGACATCATGGTAAATGCAGTCATTTAAATATAAATAGTGAGAATTTTTCTAAAAAAGTATTCACCCTAAGTAGGTGCAGCAAATGCCGTATCGCTGTAGAAAGTCTTTCACCTAAAGTAGATCCAGCGAGTACCGTACCTCTGGACACGTGTTTCTGGCTTTCGGCCTTCATCAGCAGAGAGCGTTTGTAACTGAAGGGGTCACTTGAAATGCCGCCAAACGTCTTCACAGGTTTTTGTACCACTCAGTAGGCGCACAAGTGCATCGCCAGGGCTCGTCAGCAAGAGGCTCACTGAAGCCGTCATTTAGACATCCAAAATGAAAAAGGGAGCACACTGCCTTGCATTCAAGTGAAAAATAGCCCCAAGGCATCATGGTAAATGAAGTCATTTAAATATAAGTAGTGAGAATTTTTCAAAAAAAGTATTCACCCTAAGTAGGTGCAGCAAGTGCCGTATCGCTGTAGAAAGTCTTTCACCTAAGGTAGGTGCACAAAGTGCCGTATCTCTGGACACGTGTTTCTGGCTTTCGGCTGTCATCAGCAGAGAGAGTATGTAACTAAAGGGGTCACTTGAAATGCCGCCAAACGTCTTCACAGGTTTTTGTACCACTCAGTAGGCGCACAGGTGCATCGCCAGTGCTCGTCAGCAAGAGGCTCAAGGGAGCCGTCATTTAGACATCCAAAAAGAAAAAGGGAGCACACTGCCTTGCATTCAAGTGGAAAATAGCCCCAAGGCATCATGGTAAATGCAGTCAGTTAAATATAAATAGTGAGAAATTAAAAAAAAAAAGTATTCACCCTAAGTAGGTGCAGCAAGTGCTGTATCGCTGTAGAAAGTCTTTCACCTAGGGTAGGTGCAGCGAGTGCCGTATCTCTGGACACGTGTTTCTGGCTTTCGGCCGTCATCAGCAGAGAGCGTATGTAACTGAAGGGGTCACTTGAAATGCCGCCAAACGTCTTCACAGGTTTTTGTTCCACTCAGTAGTCGCACAGGGGCATCACCAGTGCTCGTCAGCAAGAGGCTCACGGGAGCCGTCATCTAGACATCCAAAAAGAAAAAGGGAGCACACTGCCTTGCATTCAAGTGGAAAATAGCCCCAAGGTATCATGGTAAATGCAGTCATTTAAATATAAATAGTGAGAATTTTTTTAAACAAGTATTCACCCTAAGTAGGTTCAGCAAGTGCTGTATCGCTGTAGAAAGTCTTTCACCTAAGGTAGGTGCAGAGAGTGCCATATCTCTGGACACGTGTTTCTGGCTTTCGGCTGTCATCAGCAGAGAGCGTATGTAACTGATGGGGTCACTTGAAATGCCGCCAAACGTCTTCACAGGTTTTTGTACCACTCAGTAAGCGCACAGGTGCATCGCCAGTGCGCGTCAGCAAGAGGCTCACGGGAGCCGTCATTTAGACATCCAAAAAGAAAAAGGGAGCACACTGCCTTGCATTCAAGTGGAAAATAGCACCAAGGCATCATGGTAAATGCAGTCATTTAAATATAAATACTGAGAATTTTTTTTAAAAAGTATTCACCCTAAGTAGGTGCAGCAAGTGCTGTATCGCTGTAGAACGTCTTTCACCTAAGGTAGGTGCAGCGAGTGCCGTATCTCTGGACACGTGTTTCTGGCTTTCGGCCGTCATCAGCAGAGAGCGTATGTAACTGAAGGGGTCACTTGAAATGCCGCCAAACGTCTTCACAGGTTTTTGTACCACTCAGTATTCGCACAGGTGCATCACCAGTGCTCGTCAGCAAGAGGCTCACGGGAGCCGTCATTTAGACATCCAAAAAGAAAAAGGGAGCACATTGCCTTGCATTCAAGTGGAAAATAGCCCCAAGACATCATGGTAAATGCAGTCATTTAAATATAAATAGTGAGAATTTTTCTAAAAATGTATTCACGCTAAGTAGGTGCAGCAAATGCCGTTTCGCTGTAGAAAGTCTTTCACCTAAAGTAGATCCAGCGAGTACCGTACCTCTGGACACGTGTTTCTGGCTTTCGGCCTTCATCAGCAGAGAGCGTATGTAACTGAAGGGGTCACTTGAAATGCCGCCAAACGTCTTCACAGGTTTTTGTACCACTCAGTATTCGCACAGGTGCATCACCAGTGCTCGTCAGCAAGAGGCTCACGGGAGCCGTCATTTAGACATCCAAAAAGAAAAAGGGAGCACATTGCCTTGCATTCAAGTGGAAAATAGCCCCAAGACATCATGGTAAATGCAGTCATTTAAATATAAATAGTGAGAATTTTTCTAAAAATGTATTCACGCTAAGTAGGTGCAGCAAATGCCGTTTCGCTGTAGAAAGTCTTTCACCTAAAGTAGATCCAGCGAGTACCGTACCTCTGGACACGTGTTTCTGGCTTTCGGCCTTCATCAGCAGAGAGCGTATGTAACTGAAGGGGTCACTTGAAATGCCGCCAAACGTCTTCACAGGTTTTTGTACCACTCAGTAGGCGCACAGGTGCATCGCCAGTGCTCCTCAGAAAGAGGCTCACGGGAGCCGTCATTTAGACATCCAAAAAGAAAAAGGGAGCACACTGCCTTGCATTCAAGTGGAAAATAGACCAAAGGCATCATGGTAAATGCTGTCATTTAAATATAAATAGTGAGAATTTTTCAAAAAATGTATTCACCCTAAGTAGGTGCAGCAAGTGCCGTATCGCTGTAGAAAATCTTTCACCTAAGGTAGGTACAGCGAGTGCCGTATCTCTGGACACGTGTTTCTGGCTTTCGGCCGTCATCAGCTGAGAGCGTATGTAACTGAAGGGGTCACTTGAAAATGCCGCCAAACGTCTTCACAGGTTTTTGTACCACTCAGTAGGTGCACAGGTGCATCGCCAGTGCTCGTCAGGAAGAGGCTCACGGGAGCCGTCATTTAGACATCCAAAAAGAAAAAGGGAGCACACTGCCTTGCATTCAAGTGGAAAATAGCCCCAAGCCATCATGGTAAATGGAGTCATTTAAATATAAATAGTGAGAATTTTTCAAAAAAAGTATTCACCCTAAGTAGGTGCAGCAAGTGCTGTATCGCTGTAGAAAGTATTTCACCTAAGGTAGGTGCAGCGAGTGCCGTATCTCTGGACACGTGTTCCTGGCTTTCGGCCGTCATCAGCAGAGAGCGTATGTAACTGAAGGGGTCACTTGAAATGCCGCCAAACGTCTTCACAGGTTTTTGTACCACTCAGTAGGCGCACAGGTGCATCGCCAGTGCTTGTCAGCAAGAGGCTCACGGGAGCCGTCATTCAGACATCCAAAAAGAAAATGGGAGCACACTGCCTTGCATTCAAGTGGAAAATCTCCCCAAAGCATCATGGTAAATGCGGTCATTTAAATATAAATAGTGAGAATTTTTCAAAAAAAGTATTCACCCTATGTAGGTGCAGCAAGTGCTGTATCGCTGTAGAAAGTCTTTCACCTAAGGTAGGTGCAGCGAGTGCCGTTTCTCTGGACACGTGTTTCTGGCTTTCGGCCGTCATCAGCAGAGAGCGTATGTAACTGAAGGGGTCACTTGAAATGCCGCCAAACGTCTTCACAGGTTTTTGTACCACTCAGTAGGCGAACAAGTGCATCGCCAGTGCTCGTCAGCAAGAGGCTCATGGGAGCCGTCATTTAGACATCCAAAAAGAAAAAGGGAGCACACTGCCTTGCATTCAAGTGGAAAATAGCCCAAGGCATCATTGTAAATGCAGTCATTTAAATATAAATAGTGAGAATTTTTCAAAAAAAGTATTCACCCTAAGTAGGTGCAGCAAGTACCGTATCGCTGTAGAAAGTCTTTCACCTAAGGTAGGTGCAGCGAGTGCCGTATCTCTGGACACGTGTTTCTGGATTTCGGCCGTCATCAGCAGAGAGCGTATGTAACTGAAGGGGTCACTTGAAATGCCGCCAAACATCTTCACAGGTTTTTGTACCACTCAGTAGTCGCACAGGTGCATCGCCAGTGCTCGTCAGCAAGAGGCTCACGGGAGCCATCATTTAGACATGCAAAAAGAAAAATGGAGCACACTGCCTTGCATTCAAGTGGAAAATAGCCCCAAGGCATCATGGTAAATGCAGTCATTTAAATATAAATAGTGAGAATTTTTCAAAAAAAGTATTCACCCTAAGTAGGTGCAGCAAGTGCTGTATTGCTGTAGAAAGTCTTTCACCTAAGGTAGGTGCAGCGAGTGCCATATCTCTGGACAGGTGTTTCTGGCTTTTGGCCGTCATCAGCAGAGAGCGTATGTAACTGAAGGGGTCACTTGAAATGCCGCCAAACGTCTTCACAGGTTTTTGTACCACTCAGTAGGCGCACAGGTGCATCGCTAGTGCTCGTCAGCAAGAGGCTCACGGGAGCCGTCATTTAGACATCCAAAATGAAAAAGGGAGCACACTCCCTTGCATTCAAGTGGAAAAAAGCCACAAGGCATCATGGTAAATGCAGTCATTTAAATATGAATAGTGAGAATTTTTCAAAAAAAGTATTCACCCTAAGTAGGTGCAGCAAGTGCCGTATCGCTGTAGAAAGTATTTCACCTAAGGTAGGTGCGCCGAGTATCGTATCTCTGGCCACGTGTTTCTGGCTTTCGGCCGTCATCAGCTGAGAGCGTATGTAACTGAAGGGGTCACTTGAAATGCCGCCAAACGGCTTCACAGGTTTTTGTACCACTCAGTAGGCGCAGAGGTGCATCGCCAGTGCTCGTCAGCAAGAGGCTCTCGGGAGCCGTCATTGAGACATCCAAAAAGAAAAAGGGAGCACACTGCCTTGCATTCAAGTGGAAAATAGCGCCAAGGAATCATGGTAAATGCAGTCATTTAAATATAAATAGTGAGAATTTTTCAAAAAAGGTATTCACCCTAAGTAGGTGCAGCAAGTGCCGTATCGCTGTAGAAAGTCTTTCACATAAGGTAGGTGCAGCGAGTGCCGTATCTCTGGACACATGTTTCTGGCTTTCGGCCGTCATCAGCAGAGAGCGTATGTAACTGAAGGGGTCACTTGAAATGCCGCCAAACGTCTTCACAGGTTTTTGTACCACTCAGTAGGCGCACAGGTGCATCGCCAGTGCTCGCCAGCAAGAGGCTCACGGGAGCCGTCATTTAGACATCCAAAAAGAAAAAGGGAGCACACTGCCTTGCATTCAAGTGGAAAATATCCCCAAAGCATCATGGTAAATGCAGTCATTTAAATATAAATAGTGATAATTTTTCAAAAAAAGTATTCACCCTAAGTAGGTGCAGCAAGTGCCGTATCGCTGTAGAAAGTCTTTCACCTAAGGTAGGTGCAGCGAGTGCCGTATCTCTGGACACGTGTTTCTGGCTTTCGGCCGTCATCAGCTGAGAGCGTATGTAACTGAAGGGGTCACTTGAAATGCCGCCAAACGTCTTCACAGGTTTTTGTACCACTCAGTAGGCGCAGAGGTGCATCGCCAGTGCTCGTCAGCAAGAGGCTCACGGGAGCCATCATTGAGACATCCAAAAAGAAAAAGGGAGCACACTGCCTTGCATTCAAGTGGAAAATAGCCCCAAGGAATCATGGTAAATGCAGTCATTTAAATATAAATAGTGAGAATTTTTCAAAAAAGGTATTCACCCTAAGTAGGTGCAGCAAGTGCCGTATCGCTGTAGAAAGTATTTCACCTAAGGTAGGTGCGCCGAGTATCGTATCTCTGGCCACGTGTTTCTGGCTTTCGGCCGTCATCAGCTGAGAGCGTATGTAACTGAAGGGGTCACTTGAAATGCCGCCAAACGTCTTCACAGGTTTTTGTACCACTCAGTAGGCGCAGAGGTGCATCGCCAGTGCTCGTCAGCAAGAGGCTCACGGGAGCCGTCATTGAGACATCCAAAAAGAAAAAGGGAGCACACTGCCTTGCATTCAAGTGGAAAATAGCCCCAAGGAATCATTGTAAATGCAGTCATTTAAATATAAATAGTGAGAATTTTTCAAAAAAGGTATTCACCCTAAGTAGGTGCAGCAAGTGCCGTATCGCTGTAGAAAGTCTTTCACCTAAGGTAGGTGCAGCGAGTGCCGTATCTCTGGACACGTGTTTCTAGCTTTCGGCCGTCATCAGCAGAGAGCGTATGTAACTGAAGGGGTCACTTGAAATGCCGCCAAACGTCTTCACAGGTTTTTGTACCACTCAGTAGGCGCACAGGTGCATCGCCAGTGCTCGCCAGCAAGAGGCTCACGGGAGCCGTCATTTAGACATCCAAAAAGAAAAAGGGAGCACACTGCCTTGCATTCAAGTGGAAAATATCCCCAAAGCATCATGGTAAATGCAGTCATTTAAATATAAATAGTGAGAATTTTTCAAAAAAAGTATTCACCCTAAGTAGGTGCAGCAAGTGCCGTATCGCTGTAGAAAGTCTTTCACCTAAGGTAGGTGCAGCGAGTGCCGTATCTCTGGCCACGTGTTTCTGGCTTTCGGCCGTCATCAGCTGAGAGCGTATGTAACTGAAGGGGTCACTTGAAATGCCGCCAAACGTCTTCACAAGTTTTTGTACCACTCAGTAGGCGCAGAGGTGCATCGCCAGTGCTCGTCAGCAAGAGGCTCACGGGAGCCGTCATTGAGACATCCAAAAAGAAAAAGGGAGCACACTGCCTTGCATTCAAGTGGAAAATAGCCCCAAGGAATCATGGTAAATGCAGTCATTTAAATTTAAATAGTGAGAATTTTTCAAAAAAGGTATTCACCCTAAGTAGGTGCAGCAAGTGCCGTATCGCTGTAGAAAGTCTTTCACCTAAGGTAGGTGCAGCGAGTGATGTATCTCTGGACACGTGTTTCTGACTTTCGGCCGTCATCAGCAGAGAGCGTATGTAACTGAAGGGGTCAACTTGAAATGCCACCAAACGTCTTCACAGGTTTGTGTACCACTCAGTAGTTGCACAGGTGCATCTCCAGTGCTCGTCAGCAAGAGGCTCACTGGAGCCGTCATTTAGACATCCAAAAAGAAAAAGGGAGCACACTGCCTTGCATTCAAGTGGAAAATAGCCCCAAGGCATCATGGTAAATGCAGTCATTTAAATATAAATAGTGAGAATTTTTCAAAAAAAGTATTCACCCTAAGTAGATGCAGCAAGTGCTGTATCGCTGTAGAAAGTCTTTCACCTAAGGTAGGTGTAGCGAGTGCCGTATCTCTGTACACGTGTTTCTGGCTTTCGGCCGTCATCAGCAGAGAGCGTATGTAACTGAAGGGGTCACTTGAAATGCCGCCAAACGTCTTCACAGGTTTTTGTACCACTCAGTAGGCGCACAGGTGCATCGCCAGTGCTCGTCAGCAAGAGGCTCACGGGAGCCGTCATTTAGACATCCAAAAAGAAAAAGGGAGCACACTGCCTTGCATTCAAGTAGAAAATAGCCCCAAGGCATCATGGTAAATGCAGTCATTTAAATATAAATAGTGAGAATTTTTCAAAAAAAGTATTCACCCTAAGTAGGTGCAGCAAGTGCTATATCGCTGTAGAAAGTCTTTCACCTAAGGTAGGTGCAGCGAGTGCCGTATCTCTGGACACGTGTTTCTGGCTTTCGGCCGTCATCAGCAGAGAGCGTATGTAACTGAAGGGGTCACTTGAAATGCCGCCAAACGTCTTCACAGGTTTTTGTACCACTCAGTAGTCACACAGGTGCATCGCCAATGCTCGTCAGCAAGAGGCTCACGGGAGCCATCATTTAGACATCCAAAAAGAAAAAGGGAGCACACTGCCTTGCATTCAAGTGGAAAATAGCCCCAATGCATCATGGTAAATGCAGTCATTTAAATATAAATAGTGAGAATTTTTCAAAAAAAGTATTCACCCTAAGTAGGTGCAGCAAGTGCCGTATCGCTGTAGAAAGTCTTTCACCTAAGGTAGATGCAGCGATTGCCGTATCTCTGGACACGTGTTTCTGGCTTTCGGCTGTAATCAGCAGAGAGCGTATGTAACTGAAGGGGTCACTTGAAATGCCACCAAACGTCTTCACAGGTTTTTGTACCACTCAGTAGGCGCACAGGTGAATCGCCAGTGCTCGTCAGCATGAGGCTCACGGGAGCCTTCATTTAGACATCCAAAAAGAAAAAGGGAGCACACTGCCTTGCATTCAAGTGGAAAATAGCCCCAAGGCATCATGGTAAATGCAGTCATTTAAATATAAATAGTGAGAATTTTTTTAAAAATGTATTCACCCAAAGTAGGTGCAGCAAGTGCTGCATCGCTGTAGAAAGTCTTTCATCTAAGGTAGGTGCAGCGAGTGCCGTATCTCTGGTCACGTGTTTCTGGCTTTCGGCCGTTATCAGCAGAGAGCGTATGTAACTGAAGGGGTCACTTGAAATGCCGCCAAACGTCTTCACAGGTTTTTGTACCACTCAGTAGTCACACACGTGCATCACCAGTGCTCGTCAGCAAGAGGCTCACGGGAGCCGTCATTTAGACATCCAAAAAGATAAAGGGAGCACACTGCCTTGCATTCAAGTGGAAAATAGCCCCAAGGCATCATGGTAAATGCAGTCATTTAAATATAAATAGTGAGAATTTTTCAAAAAAAGTATTCACCCTAAGTAGGTGCAGGAAGTGCCGTATCGCTGTAGAAAGTCTTTCATCTAAGGTAGGTGCAGCGAGTGCCGTATCTCTGGACACGGACCTTTGGATTTAACAAGTTTTTCACTGATTAGGACATCTGTAGTCAGACCGTTGGACGTCCAATCTTGCGGTCAGGAGGATACCGCCAAGCAAACAGCCTCCAGACCCCATAACAAGATGCTCCTGTGGGGCTGAATGGCAGAGGCAGTGCAGCAGCATTGTCTTCGGCTCTAAGGGAGAGCTGAGGCCAATGCAGCTGCACTGTCAGTGTGGCCTCTGCACTGCCTACGACAGGAGCATGGGTGGTGCAGGGCCCTCCCTGTGACCCCATTTTTGCCATTCTGCTGGCTTTTCATGGCAGTGTCCCCGCCATGAGAAGGTCGGTGGAAAGGGAAGTAATGATCAGTACATTGGTGACGAACTCAGCACTGCTATGCTTAACCACAGTCCTATGATACTGGCGGTTGCAGCAGTCTTGAGACAATCTGACCACCAGCATCAAAACCTGGTTGAACCATCAAGGATGCGGCCATCAGACTGCCACCATGGGTAAGGCGGTCCTAGGACCACTACACTTGTGATCAGTCCCTTTATTTATGTGAAATCACACAAGTTAGTTAAAAAAACTATTGCATAAGGGTGTTTTTTTTTTTTTTTGATTGGGCATGCACCAGTATTTCTTTTTACTTTAATTTGATTTTCAGATTTTATCGTTTTGGGTGGCCTAGAGTTTAAGTTTGGGCGTAGGTATTATTTATTTTGCATTTGATTGATTTATCATATTTTGTAAAGGGAAAGTGTTGCACAGCTCAATACCTTTTCTATATGTTTGTCACATTTGCAATATTATTTTACTATGTGGCCTAAATTTCCAAAGGGCTATCTAGCCAGTGGGCCTAGTACTATTCGTGATTCAGTGGTATATGTTCTTAAAACATCATTTAGGGCAGGGATGGCATTGGATTAAATTAAAGATTTTGTCTGTTCATTTTTTTTTGCAAAAAGTGTATATGTTGTGAGGTAATATTTGATGGCATAGGAGGATGTTATTATTGTGAATTGTTTATAGCTCAGTTAATTTTTATGGTTGACATTGCTGAATTAATGCTTGTGTTTTCTTCAGTGTTTCCACCATGCCTCCTTATGGCTAAAGAGAGTGAGATTGAGTGAGTGAGTGTGTGTGTGTCATCATCCACCATTTGTCCTTTTTCTCCATGCCATGTGGCCACGGGCCATTTTGTGTAGTCTATGTCCATAAGTTTACATATGTTTTTTGTTCTCATTGCCTCCTTGTTCGCAGTTGTTTTTTGACCATGTGTTTGGCAGCCATAATGTGCATCCAGCCAGTGTGTATTTGCCATAGCTTTGCATGTGTTCTTTGTTTCCCATGCCTCCTTGCTCCTTGTTGTTGGTTTGACCATGTGGCTGCCAGCCATTGTATGCATCCAGTCAGTGTGAATTTGCCATAGGTTTTAATGTGTTCTTTCTTCTCCATGCTCCTTGCTGTTGTTTTTGTTTGACCATGTGGCTGGTAGCCATTTTGTGCATCCAGCCAGTATATATTTTCCATAGGTATGCATGTGTTCTTTGTTTGCAAAGCCTCCTTGCTCTTTGTTGTTGTTCGGCCATGAGAGTGGCATCCATTTTGTGCATGCGTCCAATGCCTTTGCCAAGGGCTTGCATACAAACAAGCAATTATTGATCATTTGTTTGATTTAAGTTTCTATTTTTATTTTTTATTTTTCATTTACATTTTTCATTAAAAAATGTTATAATTTCTTGTTTTTGATTTATGAAATGTTTTATTATTTCTATTTATTCATTTCTGCATTTTGCCTTGATCCATCCTTCCATCTACCATAGACTCTCAGAGTCGTGCTCTAATATTCAGTTTCTTTAGGTGTATAATAATCCCATTTCCCCCTGGACAACCTGTCTGTGGTGCACCACAGACACATCAGCAGCTTAATTCATTCTTTTAATAACTATGCCATTTTCCCTGGACCACCTTGCCACATAGTTTGTTTAAGGATTATTTCATTTACCCATGCACCTATCTTTGACTACCAGAGGTGTCTCCTTTAAAACAGATTGAGACAAAGCAAAGAGCTATATCTGCATGTTGTGTTGCCTGATTTGAAAAATAATTTTATGGTGTGGTGGCGTGGTTTGGCTTTACAATGTTTGATCATATGTTTATTTTAAGTTTCTATTTTCATTTTCATTTTTATTTTCATTTTTAATTTTGTATTTTTTATTTCTTATTTTATTCAATTGTTTATTTCATTTTTTATTTCAATGTTTATTTTTTTATTTTAATTTTTATATTCGTTTTTTGTATTTTCATTTTTTTTTTAATTTATTTTTAATTTTTTAAATTTCAGTTTGTTTACTTTTTTTTATATTTTCTAATTCTTAATTTTAGTTTTAATTAATTTTGCCTTGATCCACCCATCAACATTAATTCACCAAAGACTTTCAGCTGCACTACAACATTCAATTTCTTTTGGTGTATAAGAATTCCATTTCCTTCTGGACACCCTGGATGCAGAGCACTGCTCACAAATCAGCAGCATAATTCATTTTGAATGATTATTCCATTTTTCAGACATAGGATTATTCCATTTACCCATGCACCTCTCTTTGACTCCCCCAAGTGTTCCCTTTAAAACAGATAGAGATAAAGCAAAGAGCTATATTTGTATATTGTGCTGCCTGATTTCAAATGAAATGTTATGGTGTGGTTTGACTTTAAAATGTTTGACTAAATTGGTATTTATTACACAAGTAACCAACCACATTAACATTGCATTTGTCTGTACTAGCTCAACCTTCAACAATGCTACATTTTACTAACTACATGTTTTTCTTGCTTGGTTGCTTTTAGGTACACAAAAGAAGAGATGCCACATCACCTGCAGTACTGCCAAAGAGAAGGCCTGTACAGTTATTTCAGTCCTCCAAACTTTTCAGCATGTGTAGCTTAGTGCCACTGCCAACTGAGAGCTTTAAGAAGGAACCAAAGAAAGTTACCCCCAAGAAAGTGGTCAGTGAGAAGAAGCAGCTTTCCACTAGTGGTGTGCTGACTGCAATCTCTTTTGGGAGATATGTGTCTGTCATACTGGCCTCTGGGGAGAAAACTGTGAGCAGCACTCCCACATCTAGAGCAGCACTCCCACATCTACAGCACCACCCAAACCTAAGCCCAAGTGTAGGTCTGTCAGTGAGGCAGCCACTGCAATCATGATGTTGACTGGCATGACACTGAATTTGCAAAGTAGTACCCAATCATTTCAGGAAGTAAAGTAGACAGCATCATGAGCCAGCAATAGTAGATTTTCCTGTAGATAAAGCAGACTTGGAGGTCAAAGTTTCTGCTGAGCAAGAACCTCCTCTTTTAGAATCAATGGCTCCCAGATCTCCAGCAAGAAAAAGGAAGGGTACTATTCCACCATCTTCTCCGAGCAGCACTTCTTTTGCTGATGATAGGCACATGGAGTTGAACCCAGAGGAGTCCTGGAGATGCGAGGAGAGGCAGGGAAAAAGAAAAGTTCCAGGAAGCCTTAGAATCACGGAAGGAGATGATGAGGAAGAGGATGACGACAACTAACCAGTCATTGTGGAAGCTGGCAAAGAGATGTCCAACATTACACACAACCTTCTCCGAGGGATGTGGTACGGGCAGCACCAGCAGCTCTCATATTTGTAAGGCCCCAGCAGAGACCTGCACCAACCCCTACCTCAGTAGAAGTATGCACTGCAGAGGGGCAATTAACACACCCGCCTACCTCTAGTTGGTCAGACATTGGCAGTGGCCCAGTAAAGAAAAATACTCCAACCCAGTTTGAGACTTTTTCCCGATTAGCAAACAGGAGGAGAACATTGCAAAATGCTCCATTTGCCATGCAAATGTTTGTCGAGGTAAGCCTGGTTCACATTATGGTACTGTAGGCCAGATGACCCATATGAAAAAACTGTCACGACTTACTCGTTGCTTGAGCCTGGAGTCCGCTGAACGTGTGACGAGGTTCTTGTTCTTGCAGGTTCTGCCTTGGCCAAGATAGGGGCCACTCTTTTTGGTAGTCACTGGTGGCAGTCCGTGTCCTCAAGAAAGAGTGCCAGTGGGGAAAAAAACCCTTAAAAAGGGGAAAAAAACTCAAAAAGGACCTCCTGAAAAAAAGAGCAAAGAGAGCAATAAGTTCAGAACACGAGACAAACTGAACAGGAAAAACTGGAACAAGAGCAGAATCAGTATCTGACGCAAAGGAGAAGGAGCGAAGGCCACCATCCAAAAAGGAAGTGTTGTAGCGCAAGAAGAAAAGGAATCACAGCTCTTAAATACCCACAGAACAGGAAATGACTGGCAGGAAGTAAAAGGACACCATATTGGATAGGGAACAATACACAGAAAGCAATAGACAAGGCACCATAGTGAACAGGGAACCAAGGCAAGCTGGGAAAGAGAGGGGAATCATGGGTAAAGGAAAGCATAAAAAAGGGAGAAAAAAACTAGGGCGACAGCAAGAGAAAAGGAACAAAATAGAAGGTAAGTGGGGAAAACCAAAGGAGTCAATGGGGGCGCGCTGCGCCAGTATAGAAATGAGGTCCCATGCCCAATTTGGGGCCTTGGGTTAAACAGGAGAGGCTCGTGCCGCTGCACGACAGTAGGTCCCCCCCGCGGAGCCCCAGGTTTGCGTGGAAACAAGCGGTAAAATGGAATAATCAGAAGAGGGGCGTGAACAGAAGAAGCATCTTCCCAAGAGCATTCGCTACGAGGGTAGCCCTTCCAATGAATCAGATACTGAAGATGGTTTTGAAAGAAACAAGAGTCATATATTTCCTGTACCTCATTCTAGTTCATCATCCACCAACAAGGGAGGAGGACATGGGAACTGCCGGGAGAAAGGATCAGGCGTATAGGATTTCAACTGAGAAACATGAAAGACCGAATGGGTCTTCCAGGTTCGAGGTAGGCGGAGATGGACAGTGACAGGATTAATTATCTGAAGAATACGGAAAGGACCGTAGTAACGAGGTGTAAACTTGTTCTGAGAGAGTCGTAGGGGCAGAAATTTTGAAAAAAGCCAGACTTTATCCTGGATGTGATATACTGGAGTCTCACTGCGTTTCTTATCTGCCACTCTTTTCATGTATCTCTTTGTGTCCAGCAGATTAGATCGAATCAGTCTATGGAGTTTCTGAAGTCGTTTGGAAAAGGAGGTGATAGCAGGAAGAGAAAAGGTAGATTTAAGAGTAGTAGGTAAAGAGGTAGGATGATAGCCGTAGGAACATAAAAAAGGGGTAACCTTGGAGGCACTATGGACTGTGTTGTAAGAGAACTCAGCGATAGGAAGGTAAGTGTTCCAATTACTCTGAGTAGAATTACAGAAGCAATGAAGATACTGCTCTAGTCCTTGATTGAGACGTTTGGTCTGCCCATTGGTTTGGGGATGGAATCCAGATGACAATGCTACATTGAGGTTCAAGGTTCTATAGAAATGTTTCCAAAACCATGAGATGTATTGAGGTCCCCTATCTGACACAATGCTGTGGGGAAGTCCATGGAGACGGAAAATATGGCGGATGAATATCTGACTTAGTTCTTGTGAGGTAGGTAATTTCTTCAGAGCAGTGAAGTGAGCCATTTTCGTAAAGGAATCTACTGTTACCATGATAACCAGATTTCCTGCTGATGGAGGTAGAGAGCACATGAAATCGGTCGAAATTGTGTGCAAGGGAGCTGGTGGAACAGGTAATGGTTGCAGTAATCCTGCTGGCCAGGTACGGGGTATTTTTACTTGTGCACATATCGGACAGGCCTTAACATAACTTTCGACATCCGGTTTCAAAGTAGGCCACCAAAAGGTTTGCGAGAGTAATTCCTGCGTGGCTTTGATACCTCTATGACTGGCAATCAGAGAATCATGGCACATTTGAAGCATCCTTTCTTGTACTCTTTTTGAGGGGAGGAACAAAAGGTCCCTAAAATAATAATATCCTTTCTGTTTATGTAACTGGGGGTAATAATCCTCAAGTTCTTGTTTAGAAAGGTTTGAGTATTCCAGCTGTACTTCATCCAGGAATGATTGAACTACACCAATGATCTTGCTAGGCTCAAGTAGATAGTGTGATGTGATAGGAGTACAATCAGGATAACGGTGAGATAGGGCATCGGCCAGAATATTTTGGGATCTGGGAATATAGGTGACATAGAAGTCGTATTGACTAAAGAAAAAGGCCCAACGAGCCTGACGACTGTTTTGACACTGAAAATTACATAAACATTGCAGATTCCGATGGTTCGTTCTCACTTCAAAAGGTTCTTTGGAACCCATGAGGAATTGTCTCCACTCCTGGCAGGCAGTTTTAAGTGCTAGTAATTCCCTTTCCAGCACCGAATAATGTTGTTCAGACACAGAGAGTACATGGGACAGATAAAAAACTGGATGTTCTAAACCATTGTCATTTTGTTGTTGTAGTAGTACTGCTCCAATGGCTCTTTCGGACGCGTCAGTAACAACAACAAATTGTTTGTTGGTGTCCGGATGTCTCAGTATCGGAGCTTGAGTGAAGGCCTTCTTTAGGTTTTGAAAAGCTGCTTCAGCTGCGTCTGTCCAGATAAATCCATTTTGTAGATTCTCCTTTTTTAGTGTTTGTGTAATTTGACTGGTCTGTTCCGCAAAGTCCAAGATAAATTCACGATAGAAGTTGGCCAGCCCTATAAAACATTGGGTTTCTTTGATAGATAAGGGGAAGGCCAGTTTTGGATGGCTTGAGCCTTCTCCGGATCCATAGATATACCAGTGGGACTGATATGATAGCCTAAGTATTTGACTTCGGTTTTATCAAACTTGTATTTCTCTGGTTTACAGTAGAGTTGATGTTGCCTGAGTCTTTTTAGAACCTGTTTTACGTGTATAGAATGAAGTTCAGGATGTCTAGAATATATAAGAATATCGTCTAAGTATATCACTACTGTATGGTTCAACAAATCAGAGAACACAGAGTCCATAAACCTTTGGAATATTGAGGGGGCATTAGTTAGGCCAAAAGGCATAACTCTGTATTCATAATGCCCAAATGGAGTTCGAAAAGCAGTCTTCCACTCATCTCCCTTCTTGATGCGCAAAAGGTGGTAGGCTCCACGAAGATCTAATTTGGTAAACCGTTGTGCCCCTCTGACCGCTTCCAGAATATCCTTGATAATAGGTAATGGATTACGATCCTTTCTTTGAGAATTTTCCTTTCATGTTCAGTGAGAGAATACATTCTCCCAAAGGGAACGATTGCTCCGGGTTCCAGGGGGATTGCACAATCATAATCACGATGTGGGGGCAAAACAGGCCTGGATGGTTTTTGGAATACATCTTGAAAGTCCAAATAGTGGCCGGGGACCCCCTGGACTGTATTTATGGAACAACCTGCAGTAGGTTCAAAGGGTATCATTTTCTTGGGTGACCAGTAAGTGTCTGAGGCATAACAATCTTTGTGACAAAACTGAGAGGACAAAGAAATAGTCCTGGTTTCCCAATTTACATAAGAATTATGTCTTATGAACCAGGGAATTCCTAGAATTATAGAATGATTGGGAGAAGATATTAAGTCAAAAAGAGACGTGTTCTTGGTGGTTCCCAAATTGCAGACTTAGAATCGGGGTAGTAGTATCGACTGGACCAGAGGATAATAAAGACCCATCTACATTGTGTACCTGTTCCGGGACATCCTTAGGCCGTGTTGGTATAAGTTGTGTTTTAGCCCAGGACATATCCATGTAAATGCCACTAGCTCCACAATCCAGTAGGGCCAGTGTCCTTTCTGCACGACCATCAGGTAACTGTAGGGTCACAGGTAACATGAACACGTTTGTGGCATTGTCCTTGAAAGAACTGATGAAAGGTTTTGCAGATGATCCTGTCCCCTCCCTTCTTACAGAGGACGGGAAGTAGCGTTTCCCGATGGCTTTACAGGACGAACTGGGAATGTACGGAGCATATGGCCAGCAGCACCACAATACAGGCACAATCCTTTTTTCCGTCTTTCTTCACGTTCACTGAATGAAAGTGGGCCACGAGTAGTATCGACCTGCGTAGGTTCACCTTCGGTTTCTCGTAAGGGAGGTCGAGGTTCTTCTGGACGGTGCACAAAGACACGTAGGTGCTTGACTGGGAAGGCCCTCTATTTCTTCTTTTCTCCAAACGTCGTTCTTGGAGACGGTATTCGATAGAAAGAGCTAAATCCATCAGTCCGCGAAGATCTTCTACTCGGGTAGAGTGCGCTAATTAATCTTTAATTTCCTCTCTTAGCCCTCTACGAAAAAGGATAACCAAAGTACGCTCCACTCATGTTGTTTCGGCAGCCAGTTGTCTAAAGCATGTGATGTATTGGAGCACATCTTGAGAGCCTTGTTTGATGTCACAGGGTGCTCCTTCAGCGGAGGCCTCTAATCCTGGGCGGCCAAACATTTGTTTGAAGCGATTCACAAAGGCTGAATAATCAGACAACACCGGGTCATTGGAGGCTACAATCGGAGACGCCCAGGCCAAGGCAGGACCGTATAAGGCACTGATGAGATAACCCACCTTTGTCTTGTCATTTGAAAATTGTGTGGGTCTGAAAGCAAAATAAACAGTCAATGCATCTAGAAACTCTTGCAGCTTAGTTGGTTCCCCAGAAAACCGAGGAGTTGTTGTGGAAACGGTAGGAACGTCCGTACTGCGAAAGGCCAGAGCTTGTCTTAAGGCAGCATTCTCGTTTCGTAATTGTTGCAGTTCCTGGGCCTGTTGCTGAATGGTTGACAGAAGAGACTGGTCGGGGGTCTGCAGCCGCTGCTACAGTGTCATCCATTCTGTTTGACGAAGTCGGGTTAATTTGGCGCTGCAATCTGTCACGACTTACTCGTTGCTTGAGCCTGGAGTCCGCTGAACGTGTGACTAGGTTCTTGTTCTTGCAGGTTCTGCCTTGGCTCAGATAGGGGCAACTCTTTCTGGTAGCCACTGTGCTGCTGGCGATGGGAACGCCAAGGGCAGTCCGTGTCCTCAAGAAAGAGTGCCAGCGGGGAAAAAATCCCTTAAAAAGGGGAAAAAAACCTCAAAAAGGACCTCCTGAAAAAAAGAGTAAAAAGATCAATAAGTTCAGAACACGAGACGAACTGAACAGGAAAAACTGGAACAAGAGCAGAATCAGTATCTGACGCAAAGGAGAAGGAGCAAAGACCACCATCCAAAAAGGAAGTGTTGCAGCGCAAGAAGAAAAGGAATCACAGCTCTTAAATACCTACAGAACAGGAAACGACCGGCAGGAAGTAAAAGGACACCATATTGGATAGGGAACAATACACAGAAAGCAATAGACAAAGCACCAAAGTGAATAGGGAACCAAGGCAGGCTGGGAAAGTGACAAAGCCCCCAAATTCCCTTCAGGACATTAGCAACAATGCCTGCCTCTCTCACATGCCATTGCCTATCCTTTTTTTATATCACCTTGTAGGGCTGCTCCAGGAGATCATTGATAAAAAGACTGCCAGTGCCAATGCCAAATTCCAATGTGTTGCCACCATCAAAGAAGAGATAATATTTTGGTCAACCACCGTGCTTGGATTGGAAGATGTAACTACTAACTATTGCACCAATGAGTGGTGATTTGCAATGTTTGGGAGATGATGGGTGATCAGTTTTTCCTGAAAGTGATTGTCCTTTCAAACTTAGTGAAATTTACAGGATCCTTTTTTGTTGGTTCTTAGACACCAGACCAGTCACTTTAATTACCAAACATGAATCTACACGAAATACTCCAATTCTGTTTCTCTATTTGTTCGTCAACAGCAGTGCACTACACAGGCCTACCATATCGGTTTCGGACTGGGACGGAGTTACAATGAATCAAGAGGAGGAGGATGGAAGGACTCGGGGTGGGGCTACTTAAACAGCTAGAAGGAGAAAGTTATTGACTTCAAAGAGAAACCATGATGATGCAAAGACTGTGAGGCCTAGTACTCACCAAGTGCTGTGTACTGGAGAAAAGTGCTTTGATTTGGGAAATGCTGCTGAGTGTTTGTTTGATGCATTGCTGGCTCAAATGTAAAACTCCTCTTTACGATCTTGCTCTGCCTCTGAGTCATCTTGGTGCACTCCTGACTCCTCATGACTTACCTTGCTTCCTTTTGCCCTTCTCCTTTACTATATAAAACAGTGACTGCTTTTCAATATGCAGCCCTTCTCCTAGTCATCTCCTGCATGTCAAATTTTGGTGAAAGCTCAACATTCCAGCTTACGTACCGGACAGATTCAGCCAGGAACCCAAGAATGACAGACATTCCAAGAAGAACGAAGATGCACTTCCCAATTTCGCAATACTGTGTCATTATCCATTTAACAATCTTAAGTTTTTAAAACTGGGTGTGTTAACTTCAATCCGCCATAATTTATATTTTTCATACATAGAAGAGCATTTAGAGATATAGGCCCTCATTCTGACCTTGGCGGTCGGCGGAGAGGCGGCGGTCGGACCGCGAACAGACCGGCGGTCAGAAAAATGGCATTCTGACCACGGCGGTCACCGCCGCGATCGACCGCCACTTCCCCACTCCGACCGCCACGGTGGTCATGACCGCCGGGCTGGAGTTTGCGCACTCCGGCCCGGCGGTCGTCCCAAGACCGTCAACGGTATCATGACCCTGCCTACCGCCGCAGTTTCTGGTGGTCGGGAACCGCCATGCGAACCATGGCGGTAAGCACTATCGGGGCCAGGGAATTCCTTCCCTGGCACTGATAGGGGTCTCCCCCACCCCCCACTACCCACCCGAGTCCTCCCCCCACCCCCTCCACCCCCCTGCCACCCCCCAGAGGTGGTACGAACCCCCTCCCCACCCCCACCCCGACATGCACATACATGCACCCCGACATGCACACACCCCCAACATGCACATATTCACACCCCCTACATACACATACACAACGGGGACACATACCCGCACACATACATGCAGACATGCGCACCTGCCGAACAGCACACATTACCCATAGACACAGCAGCACCCCCGCCCGCATACACGCACTCACACACCCCCTCTACACACTCACACGCACACCCCCATGCACGCCCACATCACACAACACCCCCCTCCCCCTCCCCTCACGGACGGTCAACTTACCTTGTGCGTTGGTCCTCCGGGAGGTGACGGGAGCCATGGGGAGGTGACCGCCAATAGAACACTGCCAACAGAAGACCGCCACACAGATATGTGGGTCGTAATTCTGTGGGCGGTGTTCTGCTGGCGTGGCGGTGGTAACTCGGCGGTCTCGCGAAAAGACCGCCAAGGTCAGAATGAGGGCCATACTATCTTGGGTCTCTCTGAGGAAGAAGGACTGTTTGCAATCCATTCAACTGAACTATGTCATACTATCCCTTCATCGTTTCCTTCCACAACAGAATGATGATGGTGTGCTGCTAAGCACCCTGATGAATATTGTTGTGTTTCTTTTATGTAGTGTTTGTCTTTGTCACACCTTTCCCCAAATCCCCTTTCTCATCCATTCATCAAGTCCCTAACCCTAGTCACCCAGGCTGTTTGATTTATTGAGACGTGACCTCATTTTACATAATAAATGGATCACACACCAGCCTCATCAACATCATAATCAAGGCCTTGTTTTGTGTGTTGCATAAATGCTTAACGTTGACCAACCACTCCTGACTCTGAGCCCACTTCTTCTGACTCAAGGATTTAATTTCCTAAGTTAAGTTTTCAATAAATACTTGCTCCCCATTGCTCAGAAGAAGTTGATATTGCTAATTTTTATTATCATATCAGGTCTTCTTTATTGTGTGTTAAATACTGTCATTGTGGTAGTCTGGTCTCAATCTTACTAAAGTTATGATGTAATATATGACCCACTAAATCGGTTTTCTTTCATTCTAGTTGACAGTGATGGGTAACCTTTGATTAATCCTGCAGTTGGAGTTTGCATAGGTGGGAATGGCACTTTGGTCATTACAACCCGTGTGGTCCAAGACCGCCAGGGCTGTTCCGGAGGAAGCACCGCCAACAGGCTGGCGGTGATTCAGAGGGAATTATGACCGCGGCGGAATTGCCGCGGTCGCACCGCCGGGACCAGCGGTTTCCCGCCACAGTGGTCCCGGTGGTTTTAATCCGCCAGGGGATTACGAGTCCCCCTGCCGTCAGCCTTCTCATGGCGGTTTGAACCGCCATGAAAAGGCTGGCGGTAAGGGGAGGCGCGGGGCCCCTGTGGGCCCCTGCACTGCCCATGCACTTGGCATGGGCAGTGCAGGGGCCCCCAGGCACAGCCCTGTGCAGCTTTTGAAAAGCGCAATGGGTGCTACCGCACCCGTCGCACGGCCGCAACACCGCCGGCTCCATTTGGAGCTGGCTCCTGTGTTGCGGCAGAGATCCCCGCTGGGCCAGCTGGCAGAAACTGGGTTTCCACCCTCCGGCCCAGCGGGGATCTCCTGATGGCCGCGGCGGGAGTGCGCCGCATGGGCGGCCGCCCGGTGGTCAGATCTTGGCGGGCTGCTTCAGCCACCCGCCAAGGTCGCAATGAGGGTCTTTGTGTCTTCCCTGTTAGAATGCTGTCCTGCTACTATTACTGACACCTCCCTTAAGATAAGATGCCACCTTGGCGCAAAACCTGAAGTAAGAAAACTGAGGTATCATCCCTTGCTTTATCTATTCAGGTAGGAGAAGAACTATGGTTTGAAGTGAATTTGTTTAGTTAGTAATTAACATCTACTGAAGATGTTCTAGGTTTTTGTAGGCAAAAAATTCAATAGTAATTATCCACTAGTGGTCACTATAAGTGACAGATGCTCTAGGTTATGGTAGGCAAAATAACAAGAATAATCATCCTCTAGTGGTCAATATAATTACAAAGGGCAGTAGAGCAAGGGAATAAGTAAATTACATACACTTTTTTAGCAGATTTAAAAAACAGGCTACACTAAAAGACAGCAGTGCAAACTAAAACACCAAAATAAACATTTGAGGCATAAATTAAGTGAAATAAATGATCCCTTTTTATTTGTTACAAATAGAAAACACACTCTTTCCACCCCCAATAGGATCATCCCCTCCTCCTTCCCAAACAAACGGCCCGTCCCCATAAGCCCAACGAAAGTCCACAACAACAAAAAAAACAGAAGTCCAAAGAAAAAGTCCAAAGTGCAAAAATACCCAGGCTCAACTCCCTTCCTGCATTCTCCACCAAGAACAAATCCCTCCCATCAAAACAAAAAATGTAAAAAAAGGTTAGAAGAGGGCATTGTTCATTTTGGTCCAGAGATGGTCCAGGCTCCTCTGTATCCTATACAGACTGCTCTCCACTCTCCTCTTCAAGCTGTCCAACTACTGCAGGATGGGCCACAGAATTGTCTTCTGCATATCAGAGTTGGAGGGGGCAGCAGCAGTTCCAATCTGGGCCCCTGACATCTGGCTGTAGTGCCGGTGATGTGATGGTTGGAAGGCTGGGGCTGGCTTGCTGAACTGGGGCCCAGGCAGCTCTTTCCGCCTCTTCATCCTTCAGGACCACCAGCCACCTGTATTTGGCCTGGATGGTCTCCTGCCTCTGCTGCAGGAGTAGCTATATCGAGAAAAACAAAAAGAAAAACAAAAATTGTAAAGAATGCTAAGTGCAAACACTTGTTTAAAATTAAGTAGTGGCTGGCACAGTAGCTGTACATTGCTGTTCCCATAGGGCCATTGGAATTTGATTTGATTATGATTAGGAGAGTCATGGAGCCAATTTTATTCTTTACCCACACATACCTCACAGAAAAAGTGCTGCCTGTTTGGCAGAAAAGAATTAAGGCAGAATAAAACCAGATAAAAAAAATAGTGATTTGATTTTTTTTTCTTTTAAAAGCTGTCCTAGTAAATAAACAGAGCCTTTGAGTGGAAAAATAAACTACCTCTTATTTATGAGTAAGGCATTATGCACTATGGAGTACAAGTTGTTATGCTAAATTAATGGAGTCATGCTAGCCAGCGCTTCGGCTACTAATCTTTGGTTTGTCATGTGCCTAAGCTTTGGCTTATTCATTCACTAAGAGAAAAGTCTAAAGGGAAAAATCTGAACAGGCAATAAATACTGTTTTTTTCTTTTTTTTGGTAGGCTGGAATGGAAGAACTTAGGAAAAAATAAAGGAGTGAAGTGACTGAGTGGACGAAGGGAAACGCACCTTTGTAAATGCTGCATTAACCACTTCTGTCACAGTGCTCATGTGCGTCGGACGGCTCCCAGCCGTCTGAACATATGGCACTTGAAATACCTCTGGTGTGAGCACCAGAGGGATTTCTTTTACAAAAAATAACCTCGGGAGATAGGGGAGAGCTTCCCCATCTCCAGAGGCAGTTTCTTTCAATCACCTAGGGTTAACAGTGCACTAGAAGCCAGAACTGTGCCAGATATGTACAAACAAGAAAAAAGCAGGAGACAGACCTTCATAAACATCCCCAGAATCTAGAGCAATATATATATTAATATCAAGACTGCTGTCACCTTACTAAATTTAGAAAGACGCTGAAAACATGCCTCTTCAAAGAGTAATGCCTCTCTCCATGTAAGGAACCTTCTTGTTAACATGCCCCATTTTAAACTATTGTGAAACATACCCAAGGGCTTGCATTCACCTGACCATGTTCCTTCACTTCCCACTGTGGTTAGCGCCATACAAGTAATAATATATTCAGCAGACCAGCAGTTTATGCTTAATTAGGATTTTAATTACAATGGGGAACTGTCTGCCTGCAATGTTGGTTTTAATTCCACTGTACATTTAGGCAACACCAAATACACCTTTTAAAAGTTACGTTTTGTACAGTATACAGCAAATATTAACTTTTACAAATTAATGAAATGTTTGACAAAATGTGACAACTAACTGATCTAGTTCTGGTGGCTGTGGAGCCCTCCATGCTTCATCGCCCTGATGAACATCCTGTTCCTCAAATTTAGAAATGTCCGCTAGCCTTGTGAACTTATCTTCACATTGGTAGGAACCACCATCCTGGTGGCTCCTGTTAACGTTGTAAAAGGTTGATGAACAGCTCCATTTAGAATGATAGCTAGCTGCCAAACATTTGCACAGGTTTTTTTTTTCCAAAAACAAACTCCCAAAGGAGGGAGTTTATTTTTGAACAAAATAAAACTAATGAATCCCTCTGTATGTAGAGGGGTCATTTTTGTAATGTTATTGTTCTCAACTACTAAGTTTCGCCTGGAGGTGATGGGTAGTAAAAAAAAAAAAACACCCGACTTCCCACTCTAAATTGGGTGGACTTTAGAATGTCTAACCTCATACACATCTGACAGCCCAAGTATCGATGTCAGTCAGCAATAAAAATTAAGTAGGCTTCATCGTCAACATGCTGTCTGCCTACCTGCCTTTAAATTAGGTAGGAGCACTGAGTTTGAAGGAGAGTGTACTCTGTCGCCATTGCAAAAAAGTACCAAATCTGTGAAACTCTAAATCAGAACCTTCGTTTATGTCACCTCAGCCTTGGATCTGAGTGTATCTCCAAACAGCTTAAACCTGTAGATTTGTCTGCAAATTAGGCCAAATCTTTGAGGACTTATACAATTTGTCAAAATTGTACATTTAAGCAACTCCTGTTCTCACACATCAATACTAGGTTGGATAGGGCTCATCCAATATTCAGCTATCTGCCTAGGCCTGATTACAATAGTTAATAAAATAAAAATAATTTACATAGATCAAACACTCCTCTCATTATTAATGTGATGATCAATAGAACTTTATGGCTCATTAGCAGCAAACATACTATGAAACAACTCCTACCACAATAATTGTATTGAGAGACATGTGACAAACAAATGTACTCAATCATTATTTTGTGATCAGCATTTGGGTCACTAGACAACATGGTTTTAACATGGATACAAAAAACATGTGATGAATTCTTGTAGACTGGTGATCTCAAATCTACAGATGATTGAAAGGTAAATGGATTACAACTTGGAGGGTAACATAAAAATCTGTTTCAGAAGTAGGTTCTTTGCAAATAGCTAGACATTTTCATTACCATATATATAGATACTGGACCTTTGCTTTTGTCAGCATATAACTTATAAATAGCTGTGGCTTTCTCTACATTTTCATTTGCCAAGTTTGGAATTCTTTGAAACTCAGTAATAAGTTCTTGTGCTGAAGGAACTGCCACAGAAAAATGCAAATCTAACGGCAATATTCTAGGCTGATTTGAATATATAAAAAGAAAGGGTGACAGAGGTATGGCAGCATATTTAGCATTGTAGTAGGTTAATTCTGTGAACCAAAATGTCTTCTTCCAATCTTCTTTTTGCAGTGCATTGAGTCAGATGTTCTGTCTGTCCATTTGTCTAGGATGGTAGCTCTCAGACAGAGAAGCCTCCATGTCTAACTCATTACATACTGCAGACCAAGGCCCTCATTTTGACCTCAGCGGTCTTTTGGAAAGACCGCTGAGGTACCGCCGCGCTGAAGACCGCCAGTGCAGGCGGTTTTCCGCGCAGTGTATTATGACTGCTGGCAGCCCTCCGTCCTTTTCCGGATGGAGAGCCGCCAGCAGCCATACTGGTGGTCGGCAGGGAAGCGGAGGCTGCTCCACCTCCACATCATCAGAACACCGCCCACCGAATCATGTCATATGATATGTTGTGGCGGTGTTCTGGTAACAGGGTGCCGGCAGGGGAGCAGCTCCCATTGATTCTGTCCCCTCCCGGAGGATCACCGAACCAGGGAAGGTGATCGTCCATTAGGGGAGGGGGGTGGAGGGGTGTTGTGTGTGTGTGCATGGGGGTGTGAGTGTGAGTGTGTAGAGGGGGTGTGTGAGTGCGTGTATGCATGCGGGGGTGTTGTGTGTTTGGTAATGTGTGCATGTCTGTCTGTATGTTTGTCTGTATGTGTAAGTGTCTGCATGTATGTGTGAGTGTATGACTGTCTCTTTTGGAACGTTTGTTAGTATGTGTGCGTGTATGTGTGGTGGTGGTGTCTGTGGGTGAAGGGGGAGTGTCTGTGTCGATGTTGAAGGTGGGTAGGGAGGTGGGTCCTGCCACCTTTGGGGGGTGGTAAGAGGGTTAGGGTGTGGGGGGAGGACACCGGGGTGGGGGAGGCCCCTATCAGTGCCAGAGAAGGAATTCCCTGGCACTGATAGTACCTACCGCCATGGATTTCGTGGCGGTACAAAACCCCACAAAATCCATGGCGATATGCAGGGTCGTGATACTGCCGGTAGTGTAGTGACAGACGCTGGTCTGGAGACCAAAGTCTCCTGCCCAGCGGTCGTTCCCACCCTGGCGGTCGGAGTGGGGAAATGGTGGTTTAGCATGCCAGTCATCGCCATGTTTGTAATGCCATTATTTTTCGCCGGCCTGTTGGCAGGATTACCGCCATTTCTCCACTGACCGCCAGGGTTGTAATGAGGGCCCAAATCTTTTAAACAATTTGAGAACAGCTGTCTGCTTCTACAACTTGTGGTGCACCATAAAATAGAATCATATGTGCCATGATCAGTGCCAAAGCCTTCAAAGAGGCTAACACAGGTAATACAATGAAAAGCCACATCTTAGTGAAGTGCTCAACAACTCCAAGAATATTAGTACACGTTTGGCACATGAATAGATCCACAATAAAGTTCATGAATACTGTATGCCACAATCGAGGAGGGACAGGTATTTGGTGTAAAAGACCTTAAGGTTGAGGTGAACGTTTTGGGCACAAACAGGACATGTCTGCATATATTTCTTTACATTTTTAGACAATATGAGTGAACATAACTGCTGCTGTTCCTTAATCATTCCAGTGTGTCCAGCTGACTTAGAGTTATGAAGCTAACTCATAGCTTGTGTTCTTAGTTGTAGTGAAGGCAAAAGCAAATCTTACCATTCATAAATTTTACTTAAGTCTCACATCTGTCTTCTCTAGTCTGAGCTCCTTTACCAATAGACTAACTGTATGTCCTTTAATCAAAAAGGTTTAAAAATTGATTAAAGTTATGGAATGGTTTTTCGTAGATTGAATTGGCAAAATCAATAGTAATTATGTAAAGATGTAATTCTCATTATCTGGTTTATTCTGTCTAGCTAGGGAATCCATTTTACCATTGTGAGCACAGACATAAGTATTCACAAAAATATAGTTGGAAAAGAACAAAGTTCACCTAACTGTCAGAGAGTCAAAGTCAATACCCTAGCAGACTTTAAAGGTTGGAAACATCTATGGTAAGTGGGTACTTTTTCTCTTTGCTTGGCATTCAATAAATAATGTTCCATTTCTTAAAAGTTTTGATTGTCAAAAGTCATTTGTCTGTAATGGTGTAATAAAATTAAATTGAAGATTATTTGAAGAACAAATAGTCCGCTGGATGCACCTGTACAGTATTTGCCAATTGCCTATCCAAAGAGCTCCTCCCTTTTGAGAGAGATGTAGCCCACACCACACAATAGGTTATGACATGAGGAAGAACCATGATGAAGAAAATTGCCACTTCGGGGAGGGGGACAGTTTTCATCTTCGACAGAGGTCTGTTTATATGGGACCAGAAATGGCTCTCTCTTCCAGGTTAGCATCGTCTTGCAAAATTGGTGCTCAGACCCAGGTACTGGTTATATATTGTGGTATGAAATGCAAACTTGTGGCTTATCCGATAGGCAACCCGATATCCAAATGATCTCAGCTTGGTGCAAAAGATAGTTTTGCATTCATCACTCTCTGGTACTCTCTGGTAGTGATATGCTTCTTTAAGACCTCAAAATGGTTGCTTATTTGATCTGCTATAAGAGACTGAGTATCAATGGTAAGGGATATTTGTTTTTATCTGCAACCCTGTTGATTGTTCTATAATCAATATATGTTTCCAAGTCATCCCATTTTCTATCTGTTCACTCACTTGATACCTGACCTTCAACAGGAGAGGACCTACACTGCAAGTGCTGCTGTGACCTGAGTCTGGAAGCGACAATGGCTACAGTGTCTGGGGAAAGGGCCCCTGCCTTCACTGTGGAGGAGATGGACAAACAGGTGGATTGGGTCCTCCCCCAGCATACGCAACTCTACGGTACAGCAGACAAACAGGTGAGTACACTGTGAGCATTATGGATGGGACTTGAATGTATGGAGTGGTGTTGATGGAAGATACAGGTGGGGAGTGGGCAGAGGCCAGCATGTGATGATGGTCCGTGTATGTGTTTGTGGCCAGGGTGGGTGGTTGTGGCCAATGAATAAGAATAACCGGACGGGGATTAAAAGCCATTCCTACTTTACATTTCCTCTAGGTCAGCGCCCACCAGAAGAAGGGTATTTGGCATGCCATGGCCAAGGAAGTGCGGACCCTGGGGGTCTACCATAGACGGAGCACCTACTGTTGCAAAAGATGGGTGGACCTGCGCCACTGGAGCAAGAAGACGGCGGAGGCCCAGCTGGGGACGGCCTCCCATTGTGGAAGAGATGCCCATCGCACCATGAACCCCCTGATGTACCGGATCCTGGCGGTGGCATATCCGGAGCTGGATGGGCGCTTGAGGGAATCACAGCAGCCACAAGGGGGTGAGTACTGTCTCATGCAGCTGACTCTGCGCTCTTTATGATGTTTCTGGGTGTGGGAAGAGGGTTGTGGGTTCCCTTAGGGCAGGGCAAGTGTGCCAGGGTAGATCCATTGTTAGGCAGGCTCAGTGCCAGTCCAAGCCCAAAAGTGGTAGTGGGCCTCTACACCTAGTAAGTCTCCTGTGGGTTCCAGGTGTGCATCAAATGGGTATAGACACAGTCCACCATGGGCATGTGATTTCCCCCTGAACTGTTAGTGCATGGCCTAGTGCATAGGGCTGCTAACTGTGTGTTGTGTCGGACAACGGTGGTGTTGGTGCAGCCATTGGTGCAACAGTCTCTCCTCTATCTTCCCCCCCTTTTTGTTTTGTCACCCTGTCCTTGTGTGCATTAGCATCATCTGGCGGAGGAGCATTGGCACCGGAGCAGGAGGGAGCTGCAACCCACATGGCCCTGGAGGGTGAATGTACGGAGTCTGAAGGCACCAGTGGGACGGAGGGCGAGGGGAGCTCAATGACGGGGACAGGAGGTGACACCAGCGACAGTAACTCCTCCTCTGATGGGAGCTCCCTTGCGGTGGTGGGCACCTCTGTGCCCACAGCAACACGGGTACAGCCGCCACCCCCCCCACCAGCACCGTCCTCCTAGCAGTCCCTCATCAAGTTTCCCATGCCCACTCACCCAGGAGGGTGGGCATCTCCTTCGCCCCAGGCACCTCAGGCCTTGCCCCAGTCAGCCCTGCTGCCCTCAGTGAGGAGGCTATTGACCTCCTGAGATCCCTCACTGTTGGGCAATCAACCTTTTTGAATGCCATCCAGGGTGTTGAGAGGCATTTGCAGCAAACAAATACATACCTGGAGGGCTCTCATTCTGGCGTGGTGGCCCAAAAGAGAACATTTCAGGTTCTGGCCTCAGCATTGATGGCAGCCATTGTCCCTGTGTCCAGCCTCCCCCCTCCAACTTCCACTACCCAGACCCAATCCCCTGTACCTCAGCCTATCCCAAGCACACCATCAGACCAGCATGCACACTCATCAACACACAAGAGTGGACATGGCAAACATAAGCACCACCCATCCCACAGGCACTCACACAAGCACCAGACCCATGCAGACCCACCAACATCCACTGCCTCCACTGTGTCGTCGTCCTCCTCCTCCTCCTCTTCCTCCTCCCTGTCTCGTCTCCACTCACACCTGCATGCACAACATCCTCAGCCACTACCTGCATCACCAGCACACCCATCACCACACACTGCTCACGTGCAATCACCACCCCCACTACCATTCACACATCCTGTGTCCTCTCCCAGTGTGTCTGTGAGCCCTCCTCCCAAACTACACAAATGCCGGCACACACCCACTCAACAGCCATCCACCTCACAACAGCCTCCAGCCCATGCACCGTCAACCAAATTCAGCAGACGTACACCTCCTACAACCACTACCTCTTCCTCCACTCCCAAATCCCCTCCATCTTCCCATCCCAGTGTGTCTAAAAAACTTTTCCTTGCTAACTTTGACCTCTTCCCTACACCCCCCATCCTTCCCCTAAGGCCAGGATGTCCAGATCCCAGCCCAGCACCTCAGCCACGAAATCCTCCAGCACTGTGGTCCCTGCAAGTCCTGTAACATCGTGGGCCACACCCATCAGAGCTGCCAGTGCGCCACCTAATGAGGCCAAGGATCGCCCTATTCCACCACCTGCCAAGGTGAAGAAGGGGACAACATGCCATAAGGAGAAGCCGCACCAACCAAGCAGCAAGGCCTCCTCCAAGACAACAGCGGACAGTGCCAAGGTCCCAGCAGCGACTTCCAAGGTGGGGAAGGGACACAAGGCTAAAGGGAAGGCAGCTCAGGGCACAGAGCCTCAGGGTGAGGGACTGTTGTCACCCCTTCTGCAGGTAAGAACAGCAACCTATACTACGGTGGACACAGTTGCCTGCTGCCTCTGCTCCAGTCCCCAGCATCATCCCCAGTGGACAGCCGTCCGAGGCTGCATAAGACGTCCTGGTGTCTCCCTTCACAGGTGCTGACACATGCACCACCGCCAGCATGTCCACCGTTGACACCACCACAACCACCTGCCCGGCGACGTACTCAGACTGTGCCACCACAGCCGACATGGAATATCATGCTACCTGTTCCCAGGAAATCTCATGGCTCTGACACCCATGAGCGGGAATGGGAACTGCCACACATCATGTGAAGCACTCTGGGCACCAAGCCCCCTCCAGAACCAGTGGAGAAAAGTATCCACTCCCCCAGTCATTGGCAGGATGAAGCACTCTGGGCACCAAGCCCCCTCCAGAACCAGTGAAGAAAAGCATCCACTCCCCCAGTCCTTGGCAGGATGAAGCACTCTGGGCACAAAGCCCCCTCCAGAACCAGTGGAGAAAAGCATCCACTCCCCAATCCTTGGCAGGATGAAGCACTCTGGGCACAAAGCCCCCTCCACAGCCAGTGGAGAAGACCATCTACTCACCTTATCCTTGGCAGGATGAAGCACTCTGGGCATCAAGCCCCCTCCAGAACCAGTGGAGAAAAGCATCCACTCCCCCAGTCCTTGGCAGGATGAAGCACTCTGGGCACAAAGCCCCCTCCAGAACCAGTGGAGAAAAGCATCCACTCCCCCAGTCCTTGGCAGGATGAAGCACTCTGGGTACAAAGCCCCCTCCACAACCAGTGGGGAAGACCATCCATTAGAGAGACTGTGGCTTTGCACTCCCCAGGACCAATCAGTGAGCATGGAACCCCCTCGTGGAGCAGTGGCGTCGTCCCTTCATCCGGCTGAGATGCCCCCCCTTTCCTCTGAGGTGCCTGTTTTTTTTCAACCTGATGCCCCAGCAGTGTTCTCTCCGTTTTGAGGCAGGTATCATGTGTGGGTTTCGCCCATGCATTTTGGGGCCACTGGTCCATGGACAATTAACTGAACACTATCCAGACTTGTGTAGTTGCTATACATACTTGTTTATACTGATCTGTTATGGACCTGTTTCCATATCTGAATATTAGATGATTATACTTGTTACAATCATTCCCTTTTGTCCTTGTGTTCTTCCAGAGGGTTACGGGGTGTAACTGTAATGTTGCTGCATGTATTTGTGTGTATGGTGTTGTGGGTGAGGGTGAGGGGTGGGGGTGTTGCGTGTTTGTGTCACTCTCTTTTTCTTCCCCCCTCCCCCCTCCCCTGTGTACTAGGTGCAGTACTCACTGTGGTCGTCGCCGCCGTCTTTGCTGCTCCTGGTAGAAGAGGAAGTAAACCAACATTGGTAGCACCTGCAACTTGGGCTGCATGGCGTCCTGGTTCTTTGTTGGGTGTCGAGAGGTGAGTGGTTTCCCTTCTGTGTACTGTTTCCACAGTGCTTTGGATGGCGTTGGTACCGCCCCAGAAAAGGTGGCGGATTGGTGCCTTGTAATACAGTGGGTGGTACATTGTGGGCCGCCTGTCTGTTGGCGGTTACTGCCGTGGTGTTTGTTTCTACCACTGTGGCGGTCGGAGTGTTAAAGTGGCTGTCCGTGTTAGTGGTTTCCACCATGGTCGTGATTCCATTTTTTTTACCGCCAGCCTGTTGATGGTATTACTGCCGCTTTAACACCAACCGCCAGGGTTGTAATGAGGGCCTAAATGTTTAATGGGGCCAGTACACTTAAATACCTTTTTAAGTTGCCACTGGGTGTGGTTTAAAATGGCTACCGCTGGAGTAGCAAAGTTTTAGTCATTTCCCAGGATGACCTTTTTCCTTCAAGTTACGAGGAATCATAGCTTTCACTTGGTCCCCAGAAAAACGAGTAAAGCATATAAGTCCTTTTGAAAATAAAATAAGTAAGTACTGGCATTTTCATTAAGGCATACAGTTTAAGATGGCCGCCATGTGAGAAATAATGTTTCAAAGATGGCCGCCACCAGAGTTGCTAAGTTTTAGACACTTCCATGTTGTTGCCGACTTCTGTGGTTCCTAAGAATCTGAGCTTTCGCTTGTTCGCTGGGAGGTATGAACGTATTTATCAACCCTGCAGCGTTTTTTCAGCCAAATTATAATAAGTAAGTACCGGCAACTTAAGGTATTTAAGTGTACTGGCCCCATTAAACATTCAGGGGGTCATTCTGACCCTGGCGGTCCATGACCGCCATGGCGGAGGGCAGCGGAAGCACCGCCAACAGGCTGGCGGTGCTTCCTGGGCGATTCTGACCTTGGCGGTAAAGCCGCGGTCAGAAAAGGGGAGCCAGCGGTTTCCCGCCGGTTTCCCGCTGGCCCAGGGAATCCGCCATGGCGGCGCTGCTTGCAGCACCGCCATGGGGATTCCGACCCCCTTCCCGCCAGCCTGTTTCTGGCGGTGTCCACCGCCAGAACCAGGATGGCGGGAACGGGTGCCGTGGGGCCCCTGGGGGCCCCTGCACTGCCCATGCCACTGGCATGGGCAGTGCAGGGGCCCCCTAACAGGGCCCCACAAAGATTTTCACTGTCTGCTTTGCAGACAGTGAAAATCGCGACGGGTGCCACTGCACCCGTCGCACCCCTGCAACTCCGCCGGCTCCATTCGGAGCCGGCTTCATTGTTGAAGGGGCTTTCCCGCTGGGCCAGCCGGCGGTCTTCTGGCGATCGCCCGCTGGCCCAGCGGGAAAGCCGGAATGGCCGCCGCGGTCTTTCGGCAGGAACCGCTTGGCGGGCGGCGACCGCCGACTGCCGCGGTCAGAATGACCGCCTTAGTGACTAATGTTTTTATATAATTTAAAGCCCATGGGTGCAATGAGAGAATATTAATAATCAATACCTAATAAAATAAAGAAGTACTTCCTTCTATGGGGGAGTACAACGTTAGATACAAATACTACTTATAAAATTGGGCATGGCCCTCCACTTGAAAAAAATAAATGAGACACATGGGTGTGATATAGAGGTTTACAGACCTTTCTAACATGTTTTGTACAGCATGTAAAGCATTTTAAACATCTAAGTGGGTGTATGGACGGCATAGAGTGGTAAATGTTTACTTTTTAATTTTTACTTTAGTTTTATTTTTTACTCTTTACTTTAACTTGTACACCTGGTGATTTCACGGTGAGAGTTAGTTGAGGTCTAAGATTAAGAGTCATGTAGTGACACTTATCTGTATTCATTAGGTTTGGCTCTCTCCATTAGTCCTGAGGAGGCCCATAGTCGAAGGGGCCGAAACGCGTCGACTTTCTATACACAAGATGTTGCAAGGAAGATGGAATTTATCCTTTAAGGACTTTATATCAGATCACTTTCCTTTTTCGTGCAGGGAGGAAAATAAGTATGATTAAGGACTGTGAGAGATTAGGCAACCATGTCTTACATGCAGATTTTCCAAATAGTTATCAATGATTACCACATGGTTACTAAAATAAGGAGAGGAATGTTGGACCAATAATTCACTTTTAATGTTCAATGATGAGTGTTGAGTGTTTCATGTATGTGTTGTGAAAATAGTGTTTGTTGTGCACATATTTTCTTGTTTATATAATATATTATTGTAATTTGATTGTCTTTTTTGTCAGGAGTTATAAAAAATGATCAGACTAAAGAGTAATTAAATTGCGTACTCAGTGACAGATTTATTGCTTCATTGAATGTGACTCATATTTATATATTATTTCCTACTATATGACCAAATAATTCAGATACTTTTGTTCAAATCTTCTTGAAGGTCCTGCTTAAAATTCAGCAACCCACTATCTAAGGAAAAGCATGAGACTTCCTATCAAACAACTTTCACATTTGCTTGCAGAAGGACAACAATTATAAAGCAACGTGTCAATGTCTCAGTAGTGGGCAGGGCCAGTCCTGCCTTAATCATGCCTTATTCCCCCCTTATGAGTGATATCAGAAATGTTATTTTCTTTTTATTACAGTGCCAGTTTCAATTCTGTCATGCTTTTGAAACCTTGTGTAACTTGGCAACTCAGTTATTAACATAATGGAAATGTTTAAAGCAGACCTAGACAAATGCTTGTTGTCAAGATAACTTCTGAACACCTGGGCCTGACCCAGGTAACCCAGGAAGCACATGTTAACTGCCTACAACTAACTGTCCCTCACCCGGGTAATCCAGGAAACACATGTCAACTGTGGACAATTGCCTGTTCTTTAATTGATCCTCCTAATGGAAATAAGACAGTTGAAAAACATGTGCAATTACAATAATGACTAACAAGTTCCTTTGTTTTCTCCATTTGTTTCCTTGCACCTGGTTTGGGCCAGCTATTAAAGCCGAAGTTTCAGACTAAATCCTACTTCGCCTCTTAACGTAGAAGTTACGCTTACCTGTCCCCAGTCTTTGGCAGGCTTTCGTTCACAGCGGCAGTCCTCTCTTCGCAGTGGCATCCATACTTTCACAGATACAAGCTCCTCCTCGCAGTGACACTTTGTGAGTTCCAACCTAGTCTTTCCGAACTTCTCCGCAGTTACCACAGTACCTGTAAAAGAAGGGAAGCTTGCAATTCATCTTTCGCATTGTGCTTTCCTGCATTGGCAAAAAGATACTGGTCATCCTAAATAATGTAACACAAGTTTCTGTTTAAGTTAGGATCTTGATCAGTTTAAACACAACCAGAGAGTTTAAGGGAGATAAGAAACATATTTGGTGGGAATCAGCCCATACTAGCTCCCTACATCTAAAACTAGTCAACACAGAAAAGTATGGGGTTCATCAATGATATGGAGCTACAGTCACAAGAAATTATCCCTGGGCTCCTAGACCTCGCTGGGTGTAGAAAACAGGCGGTGTGGGTGCTGTGAAGGATGAGTGAGAGAAGGGGTATTTCCTTTACGGACTAGGTGGTCTCACACACTATATAGTGTTATGCTTCATCATTTGACCACCTAGCCCCACCCAGGTAGGACAGTGCCACCTGGGAGGACTCAACCTCACCGTTAAAAGAACGGGAGGGAGTGCGTAAATATATTTTATCTGGAGGTAATGGGATCCAGCTAAGCTAAGGTAATATAAAAACACCTAGGCAGTTACCTGTGTGTGATCTACACTTTTAATAGTGGTGTCTGCTTTTGTATTAAAAACAAGGACGGGACAACTCAGTAAGAATAAGGACTCAATGGGTCACCTATCTAAAAAATGGCCAACGTGTTTCTGCCCTCTACTATGAGCCATGGAAGGTCTGCGGGCATTCTTCAGGGCCTAGGATACCTAAACATCATGCAAAGTGCACCGCAACCACCGATTCCCCGAGAACTCATGAGATCGGAGTGTCATACCACTGACGTTTGTGACTTCCGACGCCGTCTCACCACTTGTGACCTTGTGGCGTGATTGCGACCCCATGAGTTTGCCTGCAACATTTTGATTTCGCCAGACATCAACTCTGCCGGAGGTGTAAGGGACCGACACCTTGCAACCAATGCCGCCTCACCTCCACTGCTCTGCAGCAAGGATCTGTCGCCTCTCACCGACACCTCTGCTCCTTTTCCCTGCTCCTTTACCCTGCAGTACCGGAACCGATGCCATATCAGATCCAGCAATGCCTCACTCTCCAACTCCATGCACCGCCCTGTTTTCTTCAGTTTTATAAGATACTGTACCTGGGGGTCCATGTGACTGACTGGTGATTGGCATCATGATGGCGTAACATCAAATTGCAACATTTCTGCTTCTAGTCACTATTTTTGTGTTTAATCTTGCAAAATTCATAACTTTACTTGTGTATGTCAGATTTCATCTTGGTCTTGTTTGATTTAGATAAATACTATTTTTCTAAACTGGTGTGGTGTCCATTTTGTGGGGTTTTCACTGTATTACTGTGTGTGTTGGTACAAAAACTCTATTCATTGCCTTTGGGATAAGCCTGACTGTTTGTGCCATGCTACGAAGGGGGTGAACAGGGGTTATCCAACTGTGTATTTCCGTTACTCTGACTAGAGTGATGGTCCCTGCTTGGACAGAGTGCAAACTGACTGCCAACCATAAACCCCATTTCTAACATTGGTGATCAACGGCAAGGATAGAACTTGTATTTGACATACAGTGATTAAGTGTACACTTCTGTTTTCAGTGCGACTATTACGTGGCCACATAGTACCTGTTTTTGCTTTTTCTCTTTCTGGACTTTTGCAGATTCAATTGTTTGTGATTTTTGGTATTCTCTTGGGAACTCTCTGAACTACTTTTATAACATTTAATTTTAGAGTACTCACCAACATGTCTCAATCTGGGAATCCACCAGCTGTGGCGACAAACGCTGTTTTAGTGGTGGAGAAACTGGAGGAGTTATCAGTGGGTCAATTGAAACAGTTTTGCAAGGATTTTGCCTGCCCCATCAGGAGCTTCACCAGGAAGGAGGAACTGCAAAAGTAATTGAGAGACTGGGTGGTAGCCAAGGAGGGTAGGGGGCACACAGAGGAGGAAAATGAGGGTGAGGAGGTGAAAAGCAATCCAGGTGGTGTGTTTGATGTCCATGTTCTGCCAGTGGGGAGGGTCTCCAGGACAGGTAGCACTGTGTCCTCTAACGGTCTGACTCCTGAGGAGTTGCAGGACAGGCAGGCAGAGAGGGTGCACCAGTATGAGCCTGAACAGCTTAAGATGGAGATGGAGGAGAGTAGGCTGGCCGCAGAAGAGAAAAATATGCTCTTGGCTCATGAGCTTAGCTTGAGAGAGCTGGATCAGAGGAGCCAGTCTAGCAGAGATTGTGGTAGTAGTACCTCCGTGCAGCCTGAGTGGAAGGTGCACATTCCGAAAGACCTGGTGAAGGATTACAAGAGGGAAGATGACATCTATCTGTTGTTCAAGAGGTATGAGTCAGCTCTCTACATGAGCATGGTCCCTGGAGCACACTGGGGGACGGGTATGTGGAAGCACTTTGAGGTAGAGGGGAGCGACACTCTGACATCCTTAGGGGATCCTCAGGGACTCACCTACTCTATCATAACGGACACCCTACTCACCAGATATGGTCTTATCCCGGAGCAGTATGCATAAAAGTTTAGGTCCTATAAGAAGAAGGAATCCCAAACTTGATTGGATGGTGTATATTCTTTCTGTTGGTCAATGGATGGTTGGGTGAAGGGCAGTAAGGTGACAACTCATGACGGGCTGTACATTTTGATTGCTTGGGAGCACTTGTATAGTCTGTGTGCCAGAGCTGCGCCAGCACCTAATTGACAGCAAGCTCACTGACCCCAGGAAACTTGCTCAGGATGTAGACCGGTGGGAAAGCATCAGGGTCCAAATGTGTACAGGGAAGACTCTGTGAAGGGTGGGCAGAGTCCCCATCAGAAGAAGTGGGGGTTAAGGGTAAACAGGGGGAGTTCTCTAAAGGGTCCCAACTTAATTTCCAAGGTGAATATTCCCAGCCCCCAGTTGAAAAGGAACCATGGGTCTCTACAGGTAAACCTGCAGAGAGTAGTCCCTGCAAGTGCTTTGCATGTGATCAGGTGGGACCCCAAATGTCCCACGGGGACATAGGCACCCATTGGTGCTCAGTCACAGTGTTTGGCCAGTGTAGCTCTTGGAGAGGAGTTGGTTCCTGATGGGTGGGAGCCAGCTGAGATGACCCTTGTCTCACTAGGGGAGAGTGAGATAGTCCAGAGGACCCTTGTGCCTGTGAACACTAAGAAATACAGGCAATGGTGTTGCATAGGTTCTCATTATGTTAATGAGGCTACTGGATTTGGGTGACAGGATCACATGGAGTGTGGGTACTAAGGCCCTGATTTATACTTTTTGGTGCAAAATTGCACCAACGCAGTTTTGCATCAAAAAGTTTAGCACCGGCTTGCACCACTTCTGCTCACCTGCCGGGCACCATATTTATGGAATGGTGCAAGCCGGTGCAAAGGGTAGGCTAGAGTAAAAAAAAAAAAATATATGACGTTAGCCAGGTGGGGCTGGCAGTATGGAAGAAAGGGGCTTTGCACCAAAAAATGACCTTAGGAAGGTTAGAGTAAAAAAAGAAAAATGACTAACCAGCCTAGCGTCATTTTCTGATGGAAAACCATCCATACCACATGATTCCTGTCTTAGAAAAGTCATGCTGACCACCCCAATGGCCAGCATGGGGGACCAAGGTCCCCTTGGCATGGCCATTTCACCCAGTGCCATGTAGGGTGCCCCCCTTCAGGGCTCCCAATGGCACTTTAAAAAAAATAAAAATACTTACCCGTACTTACCTATATTTACCCAAGATGGGGGCCCCATCCTCCGCTGTCCCTCTGGTGTGGGTGTCCCTGGGGCTTGGGAAGGGCACCTGTGGGCTTATTCCATGGTGTCCCACCATGGAAAGAGGCCCAAAGGTCCCCTAACGCCTGCCCTGACCCAGGCGTTAAATATGGCGCTAAGGTCAGTAATTTTTTGCACGGGAATGCCTAGTTTGCATCTCATTGACGAAAAGTAGGCTTCCACTTCCAAAAAATGACTTTAACTCCATAAATTTGGAGCTAGACGGGTCTAGCACCAAAGTATAGGTATGGAGTTAGTTTTGTGTAATTTGTGTAAACAAAATAAATACTGCAAATTCAGCGCAAAACAAGTATAAATATGCCCCCAAGTATGATTCCACATCACATGACGCCTGTCGGCCTAATCTGGGTTTTCTGGCTAACTAGCAATGCCTCATGTCTGGCTGAGATCATTGTGGCAACTGGGTGCATGATGAGAAAAACTCCTCAGGGGAATCGTGGTTAATGAAATCCCATCCCTTTCTCCCAATTACCAAAAGTCTCATATAGGCAAAGACAACAGAGGCAGAATATAGTTCAATAAGAATTTGTTGAAGTAACTGCATCTTAGTTAAAAAGGCATGTATTGCAATAACTAGAATGATAAAATACAATAAAAGCAAGTAGGTGACTAACGGAGTAGAACACAAGAACAGTCCTACCATACTGTCACTAGGAGTGATATATGTATTTCTTCTACCTACACTATGTTTGAGCACAGCGTACTAAGCCTAATCTGCCCTTCGGGTTTCCCCCCCTCGGGATACATCATCCCTTTATACCTGGAGAAAGAAACCTGTAGTCTAGAGAGACACCATCCCCATGTGGATCAGGAGTCCGGTCATCTAAGCAAATAGCTGCAGTGAAGCGCCCACCAATCAGTATACAGTCGTGGTCATCTGGCTGGAATCTTCCTCTAACGTGTCTGGGCCAAAGGGGTGTTTATATAATAAAACAGCTGACATTATAAGAAATGGTCCCCACGTGTGAGTGTTTGTTTCTGTGAATGTTGGAGACACAGCATACAATGTTTGTCAGCAACCCTATCTGACTGTAGCCTTGGAGAAAGCACAAAGTGAAATAAACTTCCTTTTAAGAACGTGATGCTTTCCTAGGTGAAAGTGCAATGAGAAAGAAAATAAAACAGCACCGCAAATGTAGCTTACTGCTCGTAAATAAAGCAATGCTGAATAAAATGCAACAGGGTTAGAGTGCAAAGCAGCAGGCCTAGTTAGCTAAAACATGGCTAAAATAGCTACACAACAATGGGTGACCATCAATGAACAGAGGGTGGAGGCTCTGAGAGACACAGGAGCCAGTGAGACTACTGCAAGAAGTCACCGGGTGTCTGAAGAGCAAGTAGTCCCCCATGCACTTCACAAAGTAGTTGCGGTAGGCAACTCAGAGTGCCTGTGCGGAGTGGCATAGGTTCCCTTTGAGTGGGGGGGCGATCTCAGGTTCCTTGAGGGTAGTTGTGAGTCTAAACATGCCGGTTGATTGTCTGCTTGGCAATGACCTGGAGGGTTCCCCTTGGAAGGAGGTGGAACACAGATCTCACATGGAGATGTTGGGTTTGCCGGGGTGTGCGTGTGCGTCCACCTGATCAATGGCAGCTCGTCACGGTGATCAGGAGGGCCTGGAGCCTGAAAAAGTGGCCCAGGAGCCTGCCAGAAGGAGGAAGGGCAAAGGGTGTCAGAAACCTGCCCCAGAAGTTCCCAATGTCTGGCAGGAAACTGAACCTGAGGGGAACGTCCTGGAGCCTTCAGGGAAACAGTTGGCTGAACTGGGGGAGGTGCCCGAGCTGACTCAGTGGCAGCAGTAAGGGTATCCCACCAGAGAAGCATTCTGTGAGGCACATAAATAATGCCCTACTCTAAAGGGTTTGCAATAGCAGCCTGCAGACCAGGCACCCAGCAAGAGTCTGGATCACACTTGATTTATTGGGAGTATGGCCCAGTGCTTCAGAGCCTTCCTACAGTGTTTGGCTCATGATCCACCTTTAGCTGGTCATTTGGTGGAGGACACGACCTTTGAAAGGCTTGTCACCCACTTTTACTGGAACCAAATGCCCAGGCACTCTGGTGCGCACTGGTGGTCTTGTTAGACTTGCCAGGCAAGTGGCAAGAGTGGGGAGAAATGTAAGGCTCCCCTACAACCTTTTCCTGTAGTCAGCACCCCCTTTGAAAAGGGTGGGTATTGACATTGTGGGTCCTCTAGATCCCAAGAAAGCCATGGGCAACAGGTATATCCTGGTCTTGGTGGACCATGCCACCCAGTACCCAGAAGCTGTACCTCTTAGATCCATCACATCCCTTGTGGTTTGCAGGGCACTGATGGGCATTTTACCCACATGGGGTTCACTAAGGAGGTGGTATCTGACAGGAGTACAGCCCTTCATGTCTACTTATATGAAGTCTCTGTGGAAGGAGTGTGGGGTGACAAACAAGTTCACCACTTCTTACTACCCCCAAGGAAATGGTTTGGTTGAGAGATTCAACTGAACCTTGAAGGGCAGCATTATGGGCCTGTCAGAGCCCATGAGGTGGAGGTGGGACATTCTCTTGCCATGCCTTTTGTTTGCCTACAGGGGCCTCCACAAAAGGGTCTTGTTTTTAGCCCCTTTGAATTGTTGTATGGTCACCCTATGAAGGGACCTCCGAGTATGGTGAAGGAGGGCTTAGAGAAAGCCTCCAATAAGCTCCCCTCAGGGATGTATCCAGCTACATGCTGGCTTTTAGGAACCATACAGCACACTTCAGGAAGCTCACTCAAGAGAACCTGGAAGCAAGCCAGGAGGACATGAAACGCTGCTATGACCAGAATGCCACTCTGGTTGAGTTTCAGCCTAGCCAGAAAGTAGGAGTCATGGCACCAGTGGAGCCTCATGCTCTCCCAGATAAGTGGACTGGGCCTTTTGAGGTGGTGGAGTGCAAGATCACGTTTCTGGTGAGCTTGTGGACTCCAAGGAACCCTTAAAGGGTCCTACATGTGAACCGCCACAAACCTCACTTTGAGAGGTCTGAATTAACAATGCTCCTAGCAAGAGATGATGGGTTGGAGGAAGAGATTGAGGCTTTTCCTGACCTCCTGTTTGCTCAGGAGAAAGATGGGTCTATGGAGGCTGTGAACCTCTCCCCCAATTACCCCAGTACAACAGAGGGACTGTCGCTAGGTGTTGGGACAGTTTGTCTAATTGTTTTCCTTGGTACCAGGGGTCACTCATTTGTGTACACATGATGTGGACACTGGGGTCAGTCCACCTGTAAGACCTAAGATTTACAGGGGGACTGATAAGGTCAGGGTAAGCATCAAGGATGAGGTGTCCAAAATGTTAGTCCTAGGGTAACAGTTCTCCAGTAGACCTTGGTCCAGTCCAGTGATCTTGGTCCCAAAGGCTGCTGCCTCTGGTGCCACTCCAGAAGTCAGGCTCTGCGTGAACTACCATAGACTCAACACTGTCACAAAGACGGACGCGCACCCTATCCCCCGAGTTGATGAGCTCATTGATCGGTAGGAAGCTGCCAATTTTTTCAGCACATTTGATCTCATGTCTAGGTTTTGGCAGATTGCTGTAATTGAGGGGGCCAAGGAAAGGTCTGCTGTTTCAACCCTAGATGAGCACTACCATTTCAGGGTAACACCCTTTGGGATGGAAAATGCCCCTGCCACCTTGCAGAGGTTGGTCAACAAGGTTTTGGCTGTGTTGGAGGATTTCAGTACAGCCTACCTGGATGACACTGCAGTGTTCAGCTCTAGCTGGGAGGAACACCTGCAGCTCCTTTGCAAAGTGTTGAAGGCTCTGCAGAAGGCAGGTCTCACTGTTAAGGCGAATAAGTGCCAAATAAGTCAGGGCTCTGTGGTGTGCTTGGTACACCAGGTGGAGAGTGGCCAGGTGGCAGCCCTACAACCAAAAATTTACAACATTCTGGCTTGGAACCCCCACCCAAGACCCAGACTGAGGTGAGAGCCTTGTTAGGTCTCACAGGATACTATAGGGTTGTCAAGGGGGCACTATAGTTGCTCCCTTGACTGACAGCTTTTGATGTCCTGAAGACAACCATGTGCACGGCACCAGTGCTGAAGGCATCTGACTTCTCCAAGGAGTTTGTCATGCAGACTGATGCTTCAGAGCATGGTGTGGGTATGGTACTAGCATAGCTGAATGAAGAGGGCCCAGACCAGCCTGTAGCCTTCAACAGTTGGAGGTCACTTACGCGGAAATATAGGTGGAGTGCAATTGAGCAAGAAACTTTTGCTGTGATCTGGGCGCTGATGATGCTAAGACCCTACTTGTTTGGGGCTCACTTCTGGGTTCAGACAGACCACAGGCCCCTCAGATGGCTAATGCAGATGAGGGGTGAGAACTGAAAACTGATGAGGGGGAAAACCACCCTGGAACAAAACATGCAAACGCTGATGGTCTGGCCAAGTTCTTCCAACTTAGTGATGAGAACTCCCAAGTGAGTGGGTAGTTCTCCCTACTTTCAGCTGGGAAGGACACGTTTTAGACCTGCCATCCTTGGTGTAGTCTCCTCTATCATTTGTGCCTTTGCTTCCCTTGTTTTGACTGTGTTGGAATCTACTTTTCCTGGTTTTGTTTCTCTGGGCACTTTACCACTGCTGACCAGTGCTAAAGTGCAGGTGCCCCCTGTGTAAAATGTATGTGTTATTGGCATTTTCATGATTGGCACATTTGATTTACTACTAGGTCCCTAGTAAAGTGCACTAGAGGTGCCCAGGGCCTGTAAATCAAAAGCTAGCAGTGGGTGTGCAGTACTGATTGCGCCACCCACAGGAGTAGCCCTGTAAACATGGCTCAGACCTGCCACTGCAATGTCTGTGTGCAGTTTTAAACTACCAATTCAACCTATCAAGTGTACATACTTGGCAGGCCCAAAACTCAATTTTTTATACATGTAAGGTACCCCTCGGGTAGACCTTAATCCCATGGGCAGGATGTAGTGTATGTTAATGGTCTGACATGTGCTGATGTCTTTTACATTTATGTCTCCTAACAGTGAAATACTGCCAAATTCGTTTTTCACTGTGGCAAGGCCTCTCTCTCTCATAGGTTAACATGGGGGCTGTCTTTAAATATCTTTTAAGTGTGGTTTCCCTTTGGAAGCAGACAGAGATGTGGAGTTTAGGGTCTCTGAACTCACAATTTAAAAATACATCTTTTGGTAAGGTTGGTTTTAGATTGTTCATTTGAAAACTTTTAGAAAGTGGGCATTTTCTTGGTTAAACCATTCTGTGACTTTGCCTGCTTGTGTATTCCCTGTCTGGGTCAGATTGACAGTTGGGCTGTGTTTGAATCTATTAGACAGTGACACAAAGGGAGCTGGGGTGTAGCCTGCATATTCTGATGGGTCATCTGGGCTAGCGTGGAGGGAAGAGCTGACATTTACAATTGAATGGGCTGTGCCTGCCCTCACACAATGCAGCCTTCAACCCCCTGGAGCCAGGCCTGGGCAAGGCAGGATCTTGTGAACAACAGAGACTTTCCTTTGAAATTTGCCTACTTCAAAGGCAGAAAGGGGTATAAGCAGTGAACCCCAAACTCCAGATTTTCAGATTACCTCAAGATTTAAGAGAAACCTCTGCCAAGGAGAAGAGCTGGAGGCGGAGTACTGCCCCTTAGCCTGTGCTTTCCTGAGTTGGCCAGCAGTTGCTGCTTCTGCCTGAAACAGGACAAAGAGTGGACTGTGTGGTATATTCCTGCTTGAGAGGTGTCTCCACTGGCTTGGACTGAGCTTGCCTCCTGTTTTGAAGTCTCAGGGACAGCAAAGACTTATGCCTATATTTATGACAACAATTTAGAACGCCAGCTAACGCCATTCCCTAATGCCATTCGTGCGCCATAGTTATAAAATGATGCACGAATGTGCTAAGGAATGGCTAGCATCTTAAAAAGAAAAAAAAAGAGAAGACACTAGCCGGTGAGGGATGACATTAGGGTAAATGGCGCTAGTTGGTCAGAAATTATGTTAGGCTGGTTAGCGGCAAAATATCTGCAGCTTGTCAGCCTAGCATCATTTTTTGATGCACAAACAGCCAAAAAATGACTCCTATTTAAGTATGTGCAGGATTCATTACCCCTACCACAATGCTCACCACAGAGGGCCAAGTGTCTCCTGGGCAAGCCCCATATACCCAGTGCCAGGCAGTGACCCCATGAAAGAGGACCCAATAGCACCCCACACACATACACAAACACTTACCTGCAACTTTTTGGGGATGGGCTCTCTCCTTCTGTGGTGTTACCATGAACCACCAAGAGAAACATCTGCCAGTTCTCCTTCACCAAAAGCAGCTGCAGTATTTGCACAAACTGCTTCTGGATATTTTGTCAACATCAAAGATTCTTTTTCAAACTCATCAGCATCTTCTTCTGCACCTGTATCAAGATCACGTAAGCTAGTAAATTGGCTAAAAACGAAGGGCAAGATGTAGGTAGGTTCCGATTTGCGACTTGCATGGGAACACCTTCCCTTTTGCCAATGGGTTAGCACCCATTTGAAATGGGTGCTAACTGTGATTGTTTTGCAACCGCGTTCGCTGTCACAAAGCAATACAACATCGCGCTGTGACTCGCAATTAGGAAGGGAACACCCCTTCCTAATTGTGACTCGCAATCCCGTTTTGCGATTCGGTGACCAGGTTACTGAATCGCAAAATGGGGGTTTGGGCATCGCAATGTGCTTTTTGCACATCGCAAACAGCAAACTTCGCTGTTTGCGACGTGCAAAAAGTTTAGTACATCCGGCCCTAAGTCCCATAGTTATACTTTTTTGCACTGCATTTGCGTAATTTTTTTTAGGCAAAAGTGCCGCAAACTAACAAAATATAATTGTATTTTCAAGTTTGAGCTGCTTTTGCATCAAAAAATGACGCAAATCTGGCACAAAAAAAAGTATAAATATGGGCCTAACTATTTATTTCACTCATGGAATTATCTGTGGATATTGCAAACTTTGCTTGCCTTCCTTCTGTGGATTGGTTTCTTCATTGTTTTCTTTTTACTGATCATGGTCATTATCTTCCTGAATGTTCTGCTGTCACCAGGGGTTGTTTCTGATGACTGGGATGTGAAAACAGTTGATTCTATGCTTTCTGAGTTTGAATCCTACACTGTATTTGAAAGTGAAGATGTTTACCAACTGCTAACATTGATGAAATGTTCTGTCACCATCACTATGGACATCACTTTCTACATAGAGCTAGCACCCCTAGAATTGTTTTCAATTGTATGCAATGGGAACAATATCCCACTCCATCGATGGGGAGTTCTACAACTTATGTGGAAAAGATTGCATATTTTATGGGGCATGATGGTAAAACAGCGGAGTCTTATTATTTTAAATTGCCTTCTACTAAGTTAGAGTATCATGTTAACTGACACTAAATTGATTTATTCTGATTCATTTGTTTCCTAGTTGGCTATTGAAGGCTACTAGCATTGGTTACGGTCAATAGACTTAAAGAGTATGTGGTAAAGTAGAAATTAGCAAATCCATGGGTTTGTTTACATCATGTATCAATCAATTACAAATTATATTTTTCAATGACAATGCAACAAACAAATTGTTTAGGCTTAGTGAAAGTTAAGAAATGAATGCGCTCAGTATCCCCCATCCCCATCCCCATCAAAATTTGATAAATGGCAAAAGATTTTAAATGTCACCGAAGAACAGCTCAATGGATGGCTCCAGAATGAAACACTTAACTCAACACTTTCAGGTTCAAATGGGTAGTTATTGTCACCAGTGGACACAAATGGTTGTAACTCAAGTTTTGTAACGTTTTGTAAATTCCACAGGGGGATTTAGAACGAGTAGACCTGACCCTCATTACGTGTCTCACAAACACTCTGGTATTGTTACCACTTACAACATTACATATTATGTCAACAATGGTTGAGAACATCTACACTAGGAGCTGTCAAAGAACACCTTAGCCTCCTATCTGAAAACACAGATTTGCAAGATTTTTTGTTAGCTCCCCATAAGCGATGAACAAAGCGCTTCCTGTATGCAATTTATAATGACATTTGGAAGTCATCACACATGGAAACTTCTGCCTGGTTAAGGCAAATAGATCAGGAAAATCTCTGAAAAGCTCTGGCCATTGTAGATCATGGTATGAACACTTTGTCCAACTGCATTTACACCTTAAATGACATTGTTTCTTCTGCAATAGATATTGTGCAAACTGATATTTCTTACAACATAGACAGAAACAATTTGGGTCCATTATGCAGTTAGGTTGGACATTACAGGTTTTAAAAAGTGGTTGCATACCCTGGCAGCATCTTAACTCATGAGACCTGTTTGCAGCATTTAATTTAATGCGCCAACAGCAAATGATGGCTGAGAAAAAAATGCTTATGTAATGTTAAACATCGAGAAGTTAGAAAAGACAGATTAGAGAAATTTGGAGACACTTACATCCATGAGGTGTGGGAGCTGCCCTTTAAGTACAAATGTTTCAATGGAATGAATGAGGTCTGTCTTATTGAAAGCAAATGCAAGACTTCTGTAAGCCACTCGATTTGTAACCAGCTGTCTGCACGGAGCATGCAATGCTTGAGCTGCAAATTTAGCTTGTTATCTGAAGGGGGTTCCTGTCCTCTTGATTCACCTGGCTTTCCAAGTGCTATCAAATAGCAGCACTATCCTCCTGAATGGGGAGAGCTGTTGTGGAGTGAGAGCCAGAACTGCCTATGTTGTTTTAGTCCTCCAAATTGTGACTTGTTGCGGTAATGTGTCCCCAGCAAGAGACAAAAGTTGCAGAAATTTGGCCTCACATCAAAACTTCATAGGTAAATTTTGACAAGCTAAGCAGACTGAAAGCCCTTTTATATAGGGGAAGAAAAAAAACATGTGGCACTGACATTCTCCTGCAAGACCTATGATCTTAAAGGGTGGGTCATCTGCGAAGATACAGTCCCTATTAAATGACATTTTCCTAAACATTTTGAGGAATTGATTGGTCGCATATTTAATGCATCTAACACCATGGGGGATTGTACAGTTCATTAAGGCTGTTGGTTCTGAATTTTCCAGCACCTTTCAAACTCTATTTGGCATTATACCATCAGCCATACACTCCATATTTTTGAGTGTTTTGGGGGGATTCCCTGTGACTTTGGCTTTGATTGGTGGTATATTGCTGTTGCTACTTTTACTTCACAATGACTGCCCACCACAACAAGGACTGATGGCACATCCACCAGTCCAACTGAGTTGTGACCGCATGATGCAGTATTTCGGAGCACCACTCGTGGAAGAACTGGAGTCCGACTGACCTTTGTCCTTCAGACTGATCTTGAACTGTGTACAGTCCATCTTCCATTACCAAAGGTTCCAATTCGAACATGCACCGGAAGTGTGTCTTGCTGTGCAGCCCTTACCTTCTTTGGACCCAGGTCTCTTGCTGTTCTCGATGAGGGCTTATCACCAGACATGCACATTGAGATTGCGATTACTAAGAGAAGCTTCCTATGAGCTGTCATCTGTGGATCAAGTTGCGCAAGATGCTATTACACCTGATATTTGACAGGATGCTGACGATCTGGCCAGAGCAATGGCTGAAGCACAGGAACATGAATTTTCCCTCACCTTCTTTCTGACTATACTGGTTAATTTGTCATCTGCCAAAGTGGAGTCCTCTCTAAATTTAGTTCCATTTGAAGACATTGGGAATTATTTACTGGATCATGACTATTGCCAATCATCTGATATTTGTCTTCCATTTTTTGACAACTGTTTTGCATCAATTTTAAAGTTCTAAATTGTCCTTTTACATAATTTGTCTCGCACTTAGTAAGCCTTGCTTGTTGATGTAGACATTTTTATCTCCATTCATGTATATTTTTGGCATGTTTTAAATTAGTTTGTAGTGACATTAATTATAGGGTTTTATTGATAGACCACATAGTACTCTTAAGGGTGTTGTGAGGTTAGTCATTAGGCACATACTCACACTTATTTGTGTCTATTTTAGCTTAGGTCTGAGGCCTGTGACTTCACCAAGTCACTTGTCATTGTATTCCTTTTATTATTTTATTGAGGCATCATTTTAGTGGTGATGTTTTATTATTCTTATGCATTGTCCTTCTCTGCAGATCTTAGCTATTCATTGCTTTGCACAACATTTCATTCTGTGCTTGCATCAAGGCTACATATGATAGGTTTCTGGGTATTGTAGATCCAGAGAATACAGTGCCTAACTTACACAGAAAGGGATGTGTTGTCACGTCAGGGCAGTTCCTAGAATAACACAAGGTATTTTATAATAAAACATCAGGCTGCCTTAGTATCCTGAGGGAACATTCCAGTCAGATCGCTATCTTCTGCTGATCGTCTCGTTTGCAGTTTCAGCAGAGACTTGGAGCTTCCTCTTCTATCATGGAGGAGGATTTCCAGAAGACCAACTGACCTCTTACTTTTAATGCAGGTATGGGGCTTATAATACACTCCTGGGAATAGATGGGCAGATGAGGGCTATCACTGCTACTTGCTTACAGATATGAATCTTGATAGTGTGTGTAGAAATATTGGTAATGCTATTGTGATGAAAATGGTGGGACAATTTCTATGATTCACTTTCTTGGTCACCTTTGTAATAGTGCCTGGTTTTATCATCCTTAAAATCGCACATCATGCCTTTTTACGCAGGATGCATTTGCTTCAATAAATCCTATTGAACCAAAATACACTTCTGCTTGTCATTACATGTTTGAGGCTTAAGTAACTGGGAGAATGGGGCACAACCTGTTTCCACCACCAATTCCCTGAGGAGTCTAAGGGTATGGGGCAAGCCAAGCTGCTGAGCTGTGGCCATTGGCGCATCATCCCATACCAATACACCAATGGGTTTTGATCCACATAGACCTTATTTGGGTCATCCAGATACTTCTGGAACATTGTCCAACTGGTCAGTGGTGCTGCCACTTGCTCAACCTCTTTTACCTTCGTCTCTGCACTGGACTTAAGACCTGTGACCTAAAAACAAGCCAATGCAGATGTTCGGTGTTGGACTTTTTTGCTTACGCAGGGTCACCCCAATATTTTTGCCTCCTGCCTCCTATTTTTTCTGACCTGTTGCTGTTGGTTTTTTAACTCTGAGAACTTTACCACTGCTAACCAGTGCTAAAGTGCATATGCTCTCTGTAAATTGTATATAATTGGCTTATCCATGATTGGCATATATGATTTACTAGTAAGTCCCTAGTAGAGTGCACTAGATGTGCCAGGGCCTGTAAATCAAATGTTACTAGTGGGCCTGCAGCACTGGTTGTGCCACCCACATAAGTAGCTCTGTAATCATGTCTCAGACCTGCCACTGCAGTGTCTGTGTGTGCAGTTTTAACTGTAAATTCGACTTGGCAAGTGTACCCACTTGCCAGGCCTAAACCTTCCCTTTTGTTACATGTAAGACACCCCTAAGGTAGGCCCTAGGTAGCCCCAAGGGCAGAGTGCAGTGTATGGTTAAGGTAGGACATATAGGGGGTCATTCCGACTTAGGCGGGCGGCTACCGCCGCCCGCCAGGCAGAAACCGTCATGCGGGCGCCAATGCGGCCGCACTCACGCGGCCCCCATTCCGACATTCCCGCTGGGCCGGCGGGAATGAGGCCGCAACACAGGAGCCGGCTCCTAATGGAGCCGGCGGTGTTGCGGCCGTGCGACGGGTGCAGTTGCACCCGTCGCGCTTTTCACTGTCTGCTATGCAGACAGTGAAAAGCTGGCCGGGGCCCTGTTAGGGGGCCCCTGGACACCCCTTACCGCCAGCCTCTTCCTGGCGGTGCAAACCGCCAGAAACAGGCTGGCGGTAAGGGGGTCATAATCCCCAGGGCAGCGCTGCTTGCAGCGCTGCTTGCAGCGCTGCCCTGGTGGATTATCACCGGCGGGGCATAAACGGCGGGAAACCGCCGGCCCCGGCGGTGCGACCGCAGCGGTCAGAATAGAGAAGAAAGCACCGCCAGCCTGTTGGCGGTGCTTTCGTCATTTTTGCCCTGGCGGTCTCGGTCCGCCAGGGTCAGAATGACCCCCATAGTAATGTGTTTTATATGTCTTGACAGTGACATATTGCTAAATTCGTTTTTCACTGTTGCAAGGCCTGTCCCTTTCATAGGTTAACATGAGAGCTACCTTCAAATCGGATTAAAGTGTAGATTCCTTTTGGAAGTGGATGGACATGTGGAGATTGGGATCTCTGAACTCACAATTCAAAAATACATCTTTTAGATCGCATGTTTGAAAATGCCACTTTTAGAAAGTGAGCATTTTCTTACTTTATACCATTTCTGTGACTCTGCCTGTTTGTGGATTCCCTGGCTGGGTCAGTTTGACAGTTGGGCTGGTTGCAGCTCACACTAGACAGTGACACAAAGGGAGCTGGGGTGTAGTCTGCATTTCCTGATGAGCCATCTGTGCTAAGAGGGAGGGGAGGAGTGGACACTGCCACTTGAAAGGGCTGTGCCTGTCCTCACACAATGACGTTTCCAACCCCCTGGTGAGTGTTTGTGGCATAGCCTGGGCAAGGCAGGATTTCACATTCAAGAGAGACTTTGCTTTGAAGTAGTCTTCCTTCAAAGGAGAAATTGGGTATAAGAAGGGCATCCAAAACTACAGAATTTAGATCACTTCTAGAAATCAAGTGGAGCCTCTGCTTGGAGAAGAGCTGAAGAGAAGTGCTGTCCTGCCTGTGACTGTGCTTTGTGGAGCTATCCTGCAGTTGGTGCTTCTTCATCTGCAGGGGGGACAAAGACTGGACTTTGTGGTATATTCCTGCTTGAGAAGGACTCTCCAAGGGCTTGGACTGAGCTTGCCCCCTGTTCTGAAATCTCAGGGCCATCAAAGACTTCCGTTACCAGCACCTGGACTCTCTGCTGAGACTCCTACCCTGACACGTGGTGCCCTATCCAGTCCCTGGGCCCTTGAAAGGAAAAACTGGTGAAGACTCAAGGAAATTGAGTTCGGACAACTCCGGACCGACGCCGCTGCTGAATCCGGTGAAGCCACCTGCCACAGACTCTGATCTTCGCTGGAACGTGACGACCTTCGCAGGCCCAACACCGCTGAAGCCCCACCGAAGTCTGCGAATCTGTGAAAGTCACGTACCATGCCGTGACGGACACCACTCGAAGAGCACAGATTCAAAGTTTCACACAGACGCCGCGATCCCCGACTTTGCGCATCTGCTTGTTTCCGTTCTTAACCAAGGTACTGTACCTGGGGGTCTACGTGACTCCGTGGCCGTGCCACTGGTGTCGGATTGTCGGGAAAGACTCCGTCACAACGCCGTGTTAACACCTCATCGAAGCATTGTGTGTTTCTAAGCGCTATTTTTGGATTTAATCTTTAAAAATTCATAACTTGACTTGTGTATGGTGGATTTTTGTTGTTTTGGTCTTGTTTTGTTTAGATAAATATTTCCTATTTTTCTAGACCTGTGTTGTGTCATTTTGTAGTGTTTCCATTAAGTTACTGTGTGTGTTGGTACAAATATTTTACACCTAGCACTCTGTAGTTAAGCCTACTGCTCTGCCAAGCTACCAAGAGGGTAGCAGGGGTTAGCTGAGGGTGATTCTCTTTTAACCTGACTAGAGTGAGGGTCCTTGCTTGAATAGGGGGTAACCTGACTGTCACCAAAGACCCCATTTCTAACATTGGGTTAGGTTGTTCTGTTGCTTTTGTTGCCGGTCTTATTGTTGCTGGTGTTTGCTGCGGTGAGACAAGACTGCCCTCTGCCAAAGCTAAAGACAGCACCCAAGAACTGCAGAGTAGGACTCTAAGTTCCAGCTGTTTTTCTTCCAGGTCTCTAGATTGCTCAACAATCCACCTCTTGTATTTTGAACCAGTTCCTTCAGAAAAAGGAATGCAAGTGGGGAGAATTTTTCAGTACCATGGATCAGTGTGGTACAGATGTACTCTTTGGATGAGATGATGTCATTTTGCTGTCTTGCTTAAAAGCCAAGTGAATGACTAGGCTCTTAACCAAGGCATGCTCTTCTGGGTTTTCATTCACTCCTCCTAGTGAAAGCCTTTTAGACACCTTCTTTAGCTGGTCATGCAGCAAATGTAACAACGGGATAGCTTGGCCCTAAGTAATGTCCTCCTTCCTAACTCCCTTTGTGAAAACCTCAAAAGGGACTAGCATCTGTGTCAGACATTTGACTAGGCCCCATTTTTCTGTCTCAGTGGTCATAGCTTCCCCAATTGAAGCCCCTCCTATTTGGATGATATAGCCATTGATCTGTCTGTACTGCTCAAACAGACATTGCAAAATGCAATAGGTTGAGTTCCAACGTGTTGGCACCTCCTGTATCAGGGTTTTAACTGGTACTATATTGGCACACTGAAAAATAAAGAATGGCTGTAATGCATGTAGATTGTTCTGCAGGTGGTCAGTATGTTTCTGATTACGTCTTTTTTTAAATAAACTTTTCCATAACTAGGTTGACACAATGCACCGAACACAGGACCCTGAAATAGTCAGTCTGCCATGGCCTTGACGATATTACCGCCATTGTCAGTGGCAACAAATTCAGGCCCTGATTTATACTTTTTGATGCAAACCAGCACAGGTTTGCGTCAAAAAGTTTAACGCAGGCTACCGCCATTCCTGGACGCCAGCCGGGTGTCATATTTAAGGAAAGACGCTAGCCGGCTCTAAGGTCCGGTTAGCATCAAAATAAATTATGCTAAACGGGCAGGGGAGGCGTAGGGAAGAATGGGGGTTGTTCCTCAAAGAATGGCGCAAGTCTGGTTAGCATGAAAAATATTGACTCTAACCTGACTAACGTCATATTTTTTTATGTACAACCCCCTTGGACATGACTCCTGTCTTAGAAAAGTTAGGCATCATGCCCCCCTGCCCAATGGCCATGTCCAAGGTACTTTTGTCCCCTGGGCATGGCCATTTGGCACAGTGCCATGTAGGGGGGGGGGCATGTTAAGCCCCCCTATGGCACTTTAAAAAACAAATTAAGAAAAACCTACCTGGACTTAGCTTGGATGGGTCCCCCATCCATGGGTGTCCTCCAGGGGTGGGTGAGGGTGGCAGGGGGTGTCCCTTGGTACAGGGAAGGGCACCTGTGGGCTGTTTTTATGGTCTCGGCCAGGGAAGTGAGCCCACAGGTTCTCTCTCGCCTGCCCTGACCCAGGCCTTAAATAATGGCACTACACAGGCTTAGCGCCATTATTTAAGGCCCCACTCCTCCTGTGTGTCATTTTTGCACAGGAGGATAAATAAGGCGCAAATGCCTTAGTCATTTTTTGCCTTGGAACGCTTACCTTACATCTCATTGACGCAAGGTAGGTTTCCACTGTAAGAAAATGAAGCAAACTCCATAACTTGGACGCTAGATGGGTTTAGCGCCAAAGTATAAATATGGAGTTAAGTTCACACCGAATTTGCGTGAAAGAAAAGGATGCAAATCCGGTGCAAATAGAGTAAATATATGCCCCTTAATTTGGATACCTGAAGGTGGCAGCCATTGAGGCACCTTGCTTTAAAATTCGTCCAATATTTTTACAGCTGTATGTGAATCCTCCATGGTGAACATTGCTACTGCTGCATGTCGCTGAATGCTCTTAAAACATTCCTCAGGGCAAGGAGATGTAGATAACTGTTGAGCTACCCTCACAAAAGAGGTCCAGTGTACAGTGATGCACATGTAATCAGTCGCCTGACAAGTGGTCCACAAGTCTGTCATCAGATGACTAGCGTGAACAGCACTTTGCTGCAAAGCTTGTCCAGCCAATTGCAGCACATTGGGGTGCAGTCCTGGAATAACTCTGGCAAAATAGGTCCAACTTGGAACCTTCCATTTCAGGCAAATGGCTGCCACAAAGTCTAAAAGTCCCAATCCTTTCACAAAAGAAAAAGGGAAGAGGTCCAGTGCTAACATATTTGCCAGCTTCCCATTGTACAAATGTAATCGTTGGTTGTGGTCATAGGGCTCCTCCTGCCTAAATATGCCCGTAAAAGTAGCCTAATTGTTCTTCTTTCTGGGGCCACCGATGCAGTAGATTTTCTAGAAGTAAGTGGTGGTAGATTCAATGTGCGTCTTGGGGCAATCACTGTAAACCATGGTGTCTCCATCTGACTCACAGTCTTCTGTCATTCTGACATCGCTGAGGCAGGTTATTGTGGGGCACTGCTGGGGATAAGGCTGCTTTGCATGAAGATGTCACCCTCTTCTTCCTCATGAACTTCCACTGTGATTGGACTTATAGCTGATGTTTCCAGTTCTCCTCACCTTCACCTTGACCATATTCAGCAATTCTTTTTAAGTGCTACTCCTACCTGATTGTGTGATTTGTTTTTTATATGGGTCGCTTGGCCTCCAGTACCACAATGTCAACCAGGCATAGGTCGACAAACTCTTGCATGGCCAATGGAGCATATTGCAATGTTCTCTTCCTGTTTGCTAAGTGTTAAAAAGTTCCTAAACTGGGGAGGAGTACTTTCTTAGTGGTCCTGTACCAATGTTTGAAGAAGAACTGGAGCAAGAGGACATTTTTGGTTTTTGTTTTACATTTGGGCCATGAGAGCTTGGTAACTCTCAAAATCGTCCCACTTGGAATGGTGAGGGATGCACTTTTTTTTTTATTTTGGGACGCTGCCATGTAGAAAAATCCACAAGACCTAGACACATCTGAAAACTAAACATCTAGTTGATTCCAGGGTGGTGGTGTGCTTCACATGCACCCCACACCATTTCCTTACCCACAATGCCCTGAAAACCTGCAATTTTGCCGGAGGGCACACATTTTTCCCACATTTTTGTGATGGACCCTTCCGGAATCTGCAGTAATACACAAAATTCCTACCACCCAGCATTGTCTAATCTAAACCGATAAAATTTCTGCTGCACTTGTCAGCCTAAAAATGTTTTTTTTCAAACTGCCCTTTTGGACCCACTTTGATTCCCCCTCAATTTCTTACCGGGAGACTGAGGGGAACGTTGGGTGGTAGGAAATTTGTCCCGGTGCAGTGATCCCACACAGAAATGTGGGAAAAATGTGATTTTTTAGCTAAATTTGCGGTTTGCTGAGGATTCTGAGTAAGAAAATATTGGGGGATCCACGCAAGTCACACCTCCCTTGACTCCCTCGTGTCTAGTTTTCAGAAATGTCTGGGTTTGGTAGGTTTCCCTGGATGGCTGCTGAGCCCAGGACCAAAAACTCAGGTGCCCCCCGCAAAAACAGGTAGTTTTCTATTTGATAATTTTGATATGTCCACATTGTGTTTTGGGGCATTTCCTGTTGCGGGCACTAGCCCTACCCACACAAGTGAGGTACCATTTTTTATCAGGAGACTTGGGGGGAACGCTGGGTGGAAGGAAATTTGTGGCTCCTCTCAGATTCCAGAATTTTCTGTCACCGAAATGTGAGGAAAAAGTGTTTTTTTAGCCACATTTTGAGGTTTGCAAAGGATTCTGGGTAACAGAACCTGGTGAGAGCCTGACAAGTCACCCCATCTTGGATTCCCCAGGTCTCTAGTTTTCACAAATGCACAGGTTTGGTAGGTTTCCCTAGGTGGCGGCTGAGCTAGAGGCCAAAATCCACAGGTAGGAACTTTGCAAAAAACACCTCTGTTTTCTGTAGAAAAATTTGATGTGTCCACGTTGTATTTTGGAGCATTTCCTGTCGCGGCACTATGCCTACCCACATAAGTGAGGTACCATTTTCATCGGGAGACTTGGGGGAACATAGAATAGCATAACAAGTGTTATTGCCCTTTGTCTTTCTCTACATTTTTTCCTTCCAAATATAAGACAGAGTGTAAAAAAGACGTCTATTTGAGAAATGCCCTGTAATTCACATGCTAGTATGGGCACTCCAGAATTCAGAGATGTGCAAATAACCACTGCTCCTCAAGACCTTATCTTGTGCCCATTTTGGAAATATAAAGGTTTTCTTGATACCTATTTTTGACTCTTTATATTTCAGCCATTGAATTGCTGTATACCTGGTATAGAATTGAAAACCCACTGCAAGGTGCAGCTCATTTATTGGCTCTGGGTGCCTAGGGTTCTTGATGAACCTACAAGCCCTATATATCCCCTCAACCAGAAGAGTCCAGTGGACGTAACGGTATATTGCTTTAAAAAATCTGACATTGCAGGAAAAAGTTACAGTGTAAAACGTAGAGAAAAATAGCTGGTTTTTTTGCCTCAATTTCAATATTGTTTTATTTCAGTTGTTATTTTCTGCAGGAAACCCTTGTAGGATCTACACAAATTAGCCATTGCTGAATTCAGAATATTGTCTACTTTTCAGAATTGTTTGGGTTTCTGGGATCCAGCATTGGTTTCACACCCATTTCTGTCACTGACTGGAAGGAGGCTGAAAGCACACAAAAAAATCGTACAAATGGGGTATGTCCTAGTAAAATTCCAAAATTGTGTTGAAAAAATGGGTTTTCTGATTCAAGTCTACCTGTTCCTGAAAGCTGGGAAGCTGGTGATTTTAGCACCGCAAACCCTTTGTTGATGCCATTTTCAGGGAAAAAAACACAAGCCTTCCTCTGCAGCTCTTTTTTCCAATTTTTTTTAAAAAAATGAAGTTTTCACTGTATTTTGGCTAATTTCTTGGCCTCCTTCAGGGGAACCCACAAAGTATGGGTACCTCTAAAATCCCTAGGATGTTGGGAAAAAAGGACGCGAATTTGGCGTGGGTAGCTTATGTGGACAAAAAGTTATGAGGGCCTAAGCGAGAACTATTCCAAATAGGCAAAAAAAGGCCTGGCACAGGATGGGGAAAAGGCCTGGCAGCAATGGGGTTAAAGCTCTCAGTTGGAAGTGGCACTAAGTTGCACAAGTGGAAGAAATTGGAGGGCTGACATCACTCCACAGGCCTTCAGCTTGGAAGTACTGTGGATGAAGTCTCTTCTCCAGTGAACCTAAAAGCAAACAAGAGACAAGCATTAACTGAAACTGATACTGAATTTAGCGTGGTTGGTTACTTAGGTAATAAATAACAATTTATCCAACCATTTTAGAGTCAAACCACAAGACCATAGCATAACATTATATTTCCAATAAGGATAACACATTATGTGGATGCAGCTCTTTGCTTTATGTGCATCTAGTTTGAAGGACACATCTATGCAGTCAGGGAGGTGTATCAGTAAATGAAAAAATCCTTAAAAAATTAGGTTAGTGTGCGTTTATGGCAGGCAAGGTGGCCAAGAGAGAAATATAATAATCATTAAACAAAAGAATGATGCTGATGTGTCTGTAATTCAGCTACTCTATGGCAGGTAGGGTATCCAGGAAGAAATTGAATTATACCTAAACAATTAATGGTGTTATGCGGCTGTACACCTATGGTAGATGGATGGATCAAGGAACAATAGAAAAAAGCACACAAAAAAGCTACAACCCAAAAATAAAGAAATTTAATGAAAGACATTTGTAAAATAATTTAAAAAATATAAAATAAAATAAAAATACTAATAAAAATGAAAATAATCAAATAAAAAGTATAATTAATTTCAGATGTTTGTATGGGAGTTTGATAAAAATCTATTTTGAGGCAAGTAGGTGCAAATAAATGCAAAAAAATGCATGAGTCCCCTGGGCATGGCCATTCGGCAAGAGGGCATGACTCCTGTCTTTGCTAAGACAGGAGTCATGTTAATGGGGGTTGTGCGTCAAACAATGGCACAAGTCCAGTTTGAGGCATGATTTTTGCCTCAGACCTGAATTGCACCATTTTTTGACGCACAACCTCCATTTTCCCCTACGCCGGCGCTGCCTTGTGTGAGTCATTTTTTTTTTACTCAGACCAGTCCGCAGCGCCGGCTAACGTAATTCCTTAAATAAGGCGCCCGCATGGTGCGTTGGAATGGCGTTAGCCGGCGGTAAAATTTTTGACGCAAAACTGCGTTGGCGCAGTTGTACATCAAAAAGTATAAATCTGGCCCTAAATACATGAATGAATAAAAGAACAAATAGTATTTATAAAGTGTGCTACTACCTCAATAAAGGGGTGTCCTAGCGACGCATTGGCATAATGAGTGAGGTATAGAGGGAGAGATGAAAAAAAAGAGCTAGATGAGGTAATAATAAATGGGAAAATACACGTAGAGAAAGAGAAACATTGAGAAAAGATTAAGTGAAAAGTGGAGGTGAGTGGAACAGAGGTAGGAAAGAGGGGATGTGTAAAGAGGAGTTAGTGAATGAATGGTGAGATAAACTGGAATGGTAGGTCAGACAGCACAGACTAAATATTGTCTCCTATGCTGAAGGTTCCCAACTGATCCTCTCCCTGACTGACGACCCATCAACAGCCAAGAGAAACTTCCACAATGGTTTCAATGTTATTGTTATCTGGATGGAAGCCAGTTATCTCAAGCTCAACTCTAACAAGACAGAGATCCTTGTACTCTGTTCCACCCCCACATCTGGGATGACCCTTAATGGCCAGCCACCCAAGGAAACACCCCCACCGACCACGCACGCAAGCTGGGAATCATCCTGGACGCCACGCTTTCCTTGACCCATCAGGTCAAAGCCTTCTCATTAGCTTGCTTCCACACCCTGCGTCTCCTTCTGCAGATCTTCAAGTGGAGCCCCACCAAGACTAGAAGGACCACGCTCTGGTCAAGAGCAAATTGGACTACAGCAACACACACTACACCGGCATCTCAAAGAAGCTACAAGCAAGGCCTCAGAGAATCCAGAATGCAGCAGCCAGAGTCATTCTGGACATCCCCCACACCACAGCTACATCTCCGCCCACCTCAGACCTCCACTGTCTCCCGGTCGACAAACGCATCATCTTCAAGCTACTGACTCACACCTATAAGGCACTTCATAACACTGGACCAGACTACTTAACTACCTCCTGACCATCTATACCCTGCCAGACAACTCCGATCTTCCCATCTCGTTCTCACCTACCTCGCAGTCCTGACATGGAATACTCTCCCACTCAACTCAGACAGGCGACATCACAGAATCAAGTCAGGAAAGATCTTAAGACTTGGCTCTTTGAGTGATCAGCGCGCACACACTCAAAACCACCTTGAGACCCCACAGGTGATAGGCTGTGCTCTACAAATACTGATTGGTTTGTAGTGAGAGAGGCTGGGTAGGGATATACGACATAGTGAAGTGTATGACAGACATGAATGAGGTAGCAAGATGTAAAGTAGAGAACAATGATTAAGAGAGGTCAGGTATATATGGAGAGGCTGAGATGCGGGTAAATATAGATTATAAAGTTGAGTGAGTTGAAGTAGATGAAGGAGTGATACAGGGAGGTGAGATAGAAACAGACAGTGAGGTGCAGAGAAAATGGTGGAATAGAGAGAGTTCAGGTAGAGATAGGCACAGAGTGTGATGGAGAGGTAAGGCCAAGAGAATAAGATAAATGGATATGGAGTAGAGAGGGCAACTAAAGAGAAGTGAGGTAGACAAGTATGAGGTAGAGCAGGAGAGACTATGTACATAGAGGTATAGAGGCAGATAATTAAAGAAGGGGGTGATAAAGAAGAGGTGAGGTGAGGTAGGAAGGGAGACAAGATGTAAGCCAAAATATAGAAAAGGAGGAAGTAAGAGAAGAGAGGTGGCAAGACAAGGTTGACAGAAAAGTAAAGGCAATGAACGGCCAGCCGATGACCTTGGGAGTTGAAGCAGAAGCACAAAAGCAGTGAGAAAGGTCTGAGCTAAACAGTTGTTCCACAACAAAGCGTTATACTTAAATCACAGTGTGGAGGCTGAGTGTCAGGTGCTAAACGGGTGTACTTGGTGATCTTTTATTGGTCCATTAGCAGGTAAGGCCCCAGAACAGAGGGAGATTCTCTAATTGACACAAGAGGAGCCCAGTAGTCCCTGCTTGCTCTTTGACCTGCCCCCTCCCAAAAACGATCCAACAAAAGCATTGTGAAAAATTCTGAAAACCAGGGCTTTCTATAAACTCAAGAGCATCCTGTAATGGATAGCACTTGGATAGCCTAGTCAGGATTTTCGTAATATACAGGAACATAAGGAGAGAAAATAGAAATGGCATTCTAGGCATACTGCAAAGCATACAGTATTAACTCAAACTGTAAACTCTATAAGTAATCTGTATGTGAATGCTATAGACAAATGTTTTTAACTGGCTCACCATAGTTTAGGGGGCTTGTCGCAGAGAAGGACAGTCACAAACTATGCTATTTACAAGATATGATAAACATACTCTGTTTGATATAGTGCCAACATGTACATATTTGCTTTGGGCCACATTAAGCCATACTTATAGGTTTATATGCACACAAACCAGGTCAAGGCTGTCCCATGGGAAAACGACAAAAGTGTTCTACTTCATGGTAAATTTCTACCTCGGTAAGGAACAAGACATATGATTTCTATGGTTCATTGCTGCTCAGCCAGTCTTCACCCAAGTAGTTGGAGACAGAATGAGGGATGCCACAAGAAATGGTTTGGTGATTTGAAAGCTGACTGAAGGGCCCTGATATAGTGAACAGACAGTATTTAGAGGAAAGTGGGTCGCACTGAAACAAAAATTATACCAGCTGAAAACAGATTGAAAGCATTGTCAATCAGGGTACCAGGGTAGAAACAACCAAAGTGGATATTACTGATCTTCATGACCCATTAAAAAGACTGGAAAGTGCCAAGAGTATGACCACCATTAAGTTGCCTGGATTGGATGACCTGGACGATAGCCCAGATCATTGATGCTAGACTGAGAAATGCCTTCAGAAAGGCATGGAACTGTCTCCAAGAGTCCTATCTGCAACAGCAAAAAGGATGCTGTGGGGTCCCCACAGAGGGAAGGTGTCAGTGGGACCAAACAGGAAACTATGTTGCTCCCCTTGATGCAGGGGAATTACCATGATTTGGGATTGAGATGGACTACCAGAAAGGATAAGGTGATGCATAATGGCAAGAGGCCATTTCTTTCCCGATGTCAACCCTGCAATGATCAGTTAAAAAAACAAACTGCAGACATTGATGACAGAATTCATAACACTGGGAGCCTAATCCTGTGGACTATTTTCAACCCACCTAAGGGTAGATTTGAGTAAGATTAGTTGAATGGGAGCAGATTCCTCCTACTTGGAGACTCTAAGAACAAACAATGGGCCCACAGAATAAACATGTTTTGTTACACTTTTCTAGTAGTCAACTGTGAACTTCTTTGGTGTCTCCATTTTCTTGTTTAATATGTCTGTGGTGCTCCCTATTGTCCTAGTACTCAATGTTTCCCATACATTGGAAGGTTAACTTATATTATTAGGCTTTCCTGGTTTTTCTTGCAAATTCACTGCTGCATCCCTACTATCCTGGTGGAGTTTCTGATCTTTGTCTGACAATTGTATTATCATATTTGCATGCCATTAAGTCAGGTTGCTGGCTATTTGTGATAAACCATTAATGATTGGTATATGTGGATTTTCCTATTGCAATTATGATGAACTGTCTTAGGGCCTCATTAGGAGTTTGGCAGTCAGACCTCCATACTGCTATGTTGGCGGTCCTAAACAGACCACCATGCCGGTGGTCCCCAAATCACCAAATTATGATGCAAACAGGAAGGACCACCGCCTGCCAAGCAAAAAAGGCAGACCACCAGTGATGCAACAGGTTGTATCTAGGTGTTCTGGCCTACAGCTCTGTCAGGCTGTGGCCATCCACAGAACTCAGTACAAACACAGTCATAGATGCAGTCTCCTCACGGCGGTTAACAAATGGCGGTCCACCACTGTGGTAAGCATCCAGCAAAGTAGCAGACAAGTGCACATTGGATGAATTCAAAAACACAGCTGACACATTGGTCCAGTGAACACACCTGCAAATCACACTATGAAACACACCTTCACAGACCACAATCCTATGCACTTCCACAGAGAACCAAAGAACCCCGACCACCATTTTTTTAACACTTTTCATAGATTAGGCACCCATTTTTTCACCATCCCATAGAACACCCTGCATACTCTTTTGTCCTTTCACAACCTATTGCACGTCCCCTGTTAAATCCATGTCACCCTTGTCATGTTCCAAAAATTCTCATTTTTCAGAAGATGAGTTGAGTCATGGTGGATGAAATCATAAGAGTAGAGCCACAATTGTTTGGAGTCCAAGTAAAGCACACTCCTCTCAGTAGGAAAATGGAAATGTGGGACAGGATAGTTGACAGTGAATCCTGTAGGTACCACCCTGCGCACAGAAGAGGAAATTAGGAAAGGGTGGAATGCCCCCAGGGGCAAGGCCCATTCTGTGGTCTTTAGCCAGCAGATGGAGGCCAAGAAGACTAGTGGTGGGCCTCCCAGTGCCCCATTAACCGCTTCTATGCCTTGGACGAGATGATCTCGTCCAAGGCTACAGTTCCCCTGTGCCTTGGACGAGATCATCTCGTCCTAGGCACAGGGGAACTTGGGGGAGCGCTAGCGCGCCACCTGTGCACCCCCCTCCCCCTCCCAGGCGGGGATGGAAGGGGAAGACCTTCCCCTTCCACCCCCGCCCCCCCCACGGCAATCCGATGACGTCAGCACGCGCACAGCGCGCTGACGTCATCTAGTGTTGCTGGGCGCGCTGGAAGCCATTTGCTTCCAGCGCGTCTTCGGAGAAGGACACAAAAGGTGAGTCCTTTCCGTTTTTGGGGGGCGGGGGTGGTGAAAACAGACACGGGGGGAAAGGAAAGGGTTTTTCCTTTCTTCCTGTGCCTGTTTTCACAAGATTCCTGCTCCACGATCGCGGGCAGGGCCCGCGATCGTGGAGCAGGAATCTCCACTAGGACACCAGGGATTTTCTTTTTTGTTTATTTTGGGGGTGACCCCTTGGGCAAGGGTCCCCCCCCCCGGGGGCAATTCTTTTTAGTATTTCGCACCCCCCTGGGGGCAGATCTGCTGATTGTTCGGCGGATCTGCCCCCAGGGGGGGCGAAAATCACTAGACACCAGGGATGTTGTTTTTTATGTGTATTTTGGGGGCGACCCCTTGGGCAAGGGTCGCCCCCCCGGGGGCAATTTTTTTTTGTATTTCGCCCCCCCCGGGGGCAGATCCGCGATTTTTCGGCGGATCCGCCCCCAGGGGGGGCGAAAACCACTAGACACCAGGGATGTTATTTTTTATGTGTATTTTTGGGGCGACACCTTGGGCAAGGGTCGCCCCCCCCCCCCGGGGGCAATTTTTTTTTGTATTTCGCCCCCCCCCCTGGGGGCAGATCTGCCGATTTTTCGGCGGATCTGCCCCCGGGGGGGGGCGAAAACCACTAGACACCAGGGATTTTATTATTTGTGTGTATTTTGGGGGCGACCCCTTGGGGAAGGGTCGCCCCCCCGAATGTCAATTTTTTTTTGTAGTTCGCCCCCCCCCGGGGGCAGATCCGCCGATTTTTTGGCGGATCTGCCCCCAGGGGGGGGGGAAAACCACTAGACACCAGGGATTTTATTTTTGGTGTGTATTTTGGGGGCAACCCCTTGGGCAAGGGTCGCTCCCCTGGGGAGCTATTTTTTTTTTCTGTTTCGGCCCCCCCCAATCGCAGACCAGCCATTTTTTGGACGATCTGGCCCCCGGGGGGGTGGAAGCACACTAGGCGCCAGGGATTGTGTGGTGTGTGTGTGTGGTGTGTGTTTGGGGGCACCCCTTGGGCAACGATCGCCCCCCTAAGGTGGGGAAAATTCGTATTGGCCATCTCTGCCCCTAATTTTGTAGGCCCATCTGCCCCCAAGGAGGGCAGAACCACCAATACGGCAGGGATTTTTTTGTTTTGTTTTGTGTTGTGCTGGGGGTGCCCCCTTTGGGAAGGGTCGCCCCCTAAGAGGGGGCACAGAGGTGTTGCCCATTTCTGCCCCCCTTGGGGGCAGATTGGCCAATTTTTTTAACGCCCATCTACCCCCGAGGGGGGCAGGATCCACTTAGGTACCAGGGACAACTTCTAAGTTCTTGCTGGTGTCTTGGTGGTGGGGTGTTTGTCAACTGGCAAAGTATTTGTATTTGTGATTATAACAATTTATTTCTTCTTTTTCTTCTAGTTCAACGCTTTTGCTTCCTTTGCTGTGGATCTTTGCGGTTTTGGCAGTAGTTGTCCTGCGGTTTGCATAGTTGCATGTTTTAGGTAAGTGAAAGCAATTTACTCCAAAGGAGTATTGTTGACATGCATGAATGACATGTTTGTAGGTGGTGTACTAAATGCAGTATTGTGTGTTTGACATTGTCCTTAGATTTGAGCACAGTGATGTTTGTGTTGTCATATGTCTAATTTGCTTTTTTCTTTTTTCTTTTTAGTGGGATATCATTGGTGATTGCTGTGTCTGTGCAGAGTAGTTGCTTGGTGAGTAGCTATTTCAGGCAACTGAGTGGTATAGTTTTTTGTAGTACATAACTCTTTGTGATAAAGCTACACTTTGTTTATTACTTATTTTAGTGCTAGTTGTTGTTGGAAATCCATTTGTTGTTAGGATCATGGCTAGCCGCAAAGTGACCGCTCAGCAGGTTGTTCGCATGCTCTTTGAGTCGTCTTCAGACCATGATTACAACACTGACTCTGCATCTGAGGCAGAGGAGGAAGCAGGAGATTCTGGAAGTGAGTTTTCTGTCCGAGAGTATTCTTCTGATGAGGAAGCTACTCTCAGTGCAGATGAAGGGCCTGTGTTAGAGGAGGACATTGATGTGCCAAGAGTGCAGCAGCCTGGGGCTGAAGGGATACCCATTGGAAGACCTGACACCTGGATTGCCCCAAACATGGAGCAGCCACAGTTACCTGCATTTACTGGTCTCCCAGGGTGTAGAGTTAATACGGAAAACTTTTTGCCTGTCCATTTCTTTCACTTGTTTATGGACGATGTATTTTTAAAAGAAATTGTGGAGCAGACAAATGTGTATGCAGAGCAATATTTGCGGGACAACGCTGCCAGACTTAAGCCTCAGTCTAGAGCTACTCAGTGGGTTCCCACATATCTGGAAGAGATGAAAAGGTTTTTAGGTTTGTCTTTTTTGAAGGGGTTGATCAGGAAGCCGTCACTGGCTTCTTATTGGTCTACTAGTCCCTTGATGGCAACTGCTATATTTCCTGCAACTATGACACGTAATCGGTATTTGCTTCTTCTTCGTATGCTGCATTTTGTAGACAATGCTTTAGCCTTGCCACGAGATCACCCTGATTGTGACCGCCTTTTTAAGATTAGGCCTGTCCTTGATCATTTTGTGGATCGGTTTTCAGAGGTCTATGTTCCAGGCAAAGAGATAAGTGTGGACGAATCTTTGGTCCTTTTCAAGGGGCGTTTAGTTTTTAAGCAGTACATTCCTAGTAAGAGGGCACGGTATGGGATTAAATTGTATCTGCTGTCAGAAAGCAGTACAGGATATGTGTATAATTTCCGGGTCTACACTGGTAGGGATTCCAGTATTGACCCTCCGGGTTGTCCGGCCACTTTTGGAGTTAACGAAAAAATTGTGTGGGAACTTGCTAGACGGCTGTTTAACAAAGGTCACCATTTGTACGTAGATAATTTCTACACTGGAGTGCAGTTGTTCAAGGAGTTGTTTAGGGCGGACACTGTTGCTTGTGGCACAATCCGTTCTAACCGGAAAGGCTATCCAAGGGAGCTTGTCTGTAAAAAACTTGAGAGGGGACAGTGCAGTGCCTTGCGGAATAATGAGCTGCTAGCTCTGAAATTTTCAGACAGGAGGGATGTGTACATGCTATCGACCATCCATGATGAGAGTACTTCCCCTGTGGCTGTTTGGGGTCAGGTTGCGGAAGTGCGCAAACCTGCGTGCATTTTGGACTACAATAGGCACATGGGTGGTGTTGATAGAGTTGATCAGAGGTTGGAACCTTACACTGCTCTTCGTAAGTCTTATGTGTGGTATAAAAAGTTGGCCCTACATTTATTTCATTTGGCAACTTTTAATGCCTTTATTGTATACAAGGATTGTTCACCTGAGTCAAGGATGACATTTGTTAAATTTCAGGAGTCGGTGATAGAAAGCCTTATTGTGGTGGAACCGGCAAGAGTTCCTAGAGTAGAAGTGGTGGAGGATGTGGCTAGATTGAAGGATCGGCACTTTCCAGATCACATTCCTCCCACTCCCAAAAAAGACATGCCCACAAAGAAATGTAGAGTATGTGCCCGGAGATTAATCCGGAGGGAGAGCCGGATGTACTGCCCCGAATGCCCTTCAAAGCCTGGGCTGTGTGTGCCCGGCTGTTACAGAAGTTACCATACCAAAAACAAAATCTGGGAAATACCTTGAGCGTAAGCTGTCTGTTTTATATTTTCATATGTTTCACGGTTGGCATCTCTGTCATGTATTTAGTTAGTGCTTTTGTGTTTGTAGTTTTGTGCTTATTTTATAATTAGTGGTTTCTTTGTTGTTTATAAACAAAAAAAGTGATGGTGGTGTGCTTGGGGTGGCGCTTGGCTGGCGGTGTGTGTGGGGTGGCGCTTGGCTGGCAGTGTGCCTGGGGTGGCGCTTGGCTGGCGGTGTGCGTGGGGTGGCGCTTGGCTGGTGGTTCCTTGGGGTTGCGCTTGGCTGGCGGTGTGCGTGGGGTGGCGCTTGGCTGGCAGTGTGCGTGGGGTGGCGCTTGGCTGGCGGTGTGCGTGGGGTGGCGCTTGGCTGGCAGTGTGCGTGGGGTGGCGCTTGGCTGGCAGTGTGTGTGGGGTGGCGATTGGCTGGCAGTGTGCGTGGGGTGGCGCTTGGCTGGCGGTGTGCTTGGGGTGGCGCTTGGCTGGCGGTGTGCGTGGGGTGGCGCTTGGCTGGCGGTGTGCGTGGGGTGGCGCTTGGCTGGCGGTGTGCTTGGGGTGGCGCTTGGCTGGCGGTGTGCGTGGGGTGGCGCTTGGCTGGCAGTGTGCGTGGGTCGGCGCTTGGCTGGCGGTGTGCTTGGGGTGGCGCTTGGCTGGCGGTTTGCGTGGGGTGGCGCTTGGCTGGCAGTGTGCTTGGGGTGGCGCTTGGCTGGCGGTGTGCGTGGGGTGGCGCTTCGGCAGTCCACACTCCCATCAGCTGGTGTGATTCTTGTATCAGGCATGTGGGTGTATGTAAGTGATGGGCCTTTGAGTGGCGCGGTCTGTTGATGTGAGTGTTGTAATGTGCTGGGCCCGTGGCTGGCGATGTGAATGGTCTTGTGCATGTCATGTATGAAAGGTGTGTGAATGGACTGTAAAGCGGTTGGTGCCTTGTCGTGGCTTTACAGCTCACGAGCTGTGAGTCATTGGTTCAGTTTTTTGCCTTTCAGTTATTAGCAGTGCATTTCATTTTTGTGAAATCTCTTGTTAATAAAATTTGATCCACTGAACCATCACTCACCCTCGTGCCAAATCCAGCCAGTATGTGTGGTAAAAATGACAAAACCTGCTCCGCTGTAATCAGGCGTCGCAGCACACCTGTGACACGCTAGGTGCCTCGGGTGGGACCCCGATGATGAAGCATGCCACCAACTTGGTTGGTGGGTGAGGGGTCTTCTTCACATAACCTAAGTGTGTTTCTTTTCACAATTTTAGTGTTTGGCACATCACGGACGTATGTGCACACATCAATATGATATATTACAAAAAGACCTGTTTTTGGGGGGGAGGGCCCACCTATGTTTTTGGTCCTGGGTGCGGCCTTCATCTAGGGAAACCTACAAAACCCAGACATTTTTTAAAACTAGACACCCCAAGGAGTCCAGGGAGGTGTGGCTTGCGTGGCTCCCCCAACATTTTCTTACACAGACTCCTCTGTAAACCTCAAAATTTGCTTAAAAAAGTATATTTTCCTGACTTTTCTTAGTAGGATCACCGCTCCAGCACAAAATTCCTACTCCCCAGTTTTCCCCTCAGTCTCCCAAGTAAAATGACACCTCACTTATGTGGGTCCCCAAAGCAGAGTCCGTATAAAGATGTATAAAAGAATATGCCCTTTTAAACTCGCTGTGCTATCCCTTCTATCTCTTCAAGTTTTGGGCCTTATTCTGTTGCAGGCACCTGGCCCACCCACACAAGTGAGGTATCATTTTTATAGGGAGACTTGGGGGAACGCAGGGTGGAAGGAGATTTGTGGCTCCTCTCAGATTCCAGAACTTTCTGTCACCGAAATGAGAGGAAAGGGTGTTTTTTTTGCCAAACTTTGAGGTTTGCAAAGGATTCTGGGTAACAGAACCTGGTCCGAGCCCCACAAGTCACCCCATCTTGGATTCCCCTAGGTCTCTAGTTTTCAAACATGCACAGGGTTGGTAGGTTTCCCTAGGTACCGGCTGAGGTACAGGCCAAAATCCACAGGTAGGCACTGTTTTCTTTCAAAAAATGGGATGTGTCCATGTTGCGCTTTGGGGCGTTTCCTGTCGCAGGCACTAGGCCTACCCACACAAGTGAGGTATCATTTTTATCGGAAGACTTGGGGGAACACTTGGTGGAAGGAAATTTGTGGCTCCTCTCAGATTCCAGAACTTTCTGCCACAGAAATGTGAGGAACATGTGTTTTTTAGCCAACTTTTGAGGTTTGCAAAGGATTCTAGGTAACAGAACCTGGTCCGAGCCCCGCAAGTCACCCCTCCTTGGATTCCCCTAGGTCTCTAGTTTTCAGAAATGCACAGGTTTGGTAGGTTTCCCTAGGTGCCGGCTGAGCTAGAGGCCAAAATCTACAGGTAGGCACTTCGCAAAAAACACCTCTGTTTTCTTCCAAAAATGTGGATGTGTCCACGTTGCGCTTTGGGGCGTTTCCTGACGCGGGCGCTAGGCCTACGCACACAAGTGAGGTATCATTTTTATCAGGAGACTTGGGGGAACGCTGGGTGGAAGAAAATTTGTGGCTCCTCTCAGATTCCAGAACTTTCTACCACAGAAACGTGAGGAACATGTGTTTTTTTAGCCAAATTTTGAGGTTTGCAAAGGATTCTGGGTAACAGAACCTGGTCCGAGCCCCGCAAGTCAACCCTCCTTGGATTCCCCTAGGTCTCTAGTTTTCAGAAATGCACAGGTTTGGTAGGTTTCCCCAGGTGCCGGCTGAGCTAGAGGCCAAAATCTACAGGTAGGCACTTCGCAAAAAACACCTCTGTTTTCTTTCAAAAATTTGAATGTGTCCACATTGCGCTTTGGGGCATTTCCTGTCGCGGGCGCTAGGCCTACCCACACAAGTGAGGTATCATTTTTATCGGGAGGCTTGGGGGAATGCTGGGTGGCAGGAAATTTGTGGCTCCTCTCAGATTCCAGAACTTTCTGCCACAGAAATGTGAGGAACATGTGTTTTTGTAGCCAAATTTTGAGGTTTGCAAAGGATTCTGGGTAACAGAACCTGGTCCGAGCCCCGCAAGTCACACCTCCTTGGATTCCCCTAGGTCTCTAGTTTTCAGAAATGCACAGGTTTGGTAGGTTTCCCTAGGTGCCGGCTGAGTTAGAGGCCAAAATCTACAGGTAGGCACTTCGCAAAAAACACCTCAGTTTTCTTCCAAAAATTTGGATGTGTCCACGTTGCGCTTTGGGGCTTTTCCTGTCGCGGGCGCTAGGCCTACCCACACAAGTGAGGTATCATTTTTATCGGGAGACTTGGGGGAACGCTGGGTGGCAGGAAATTTGTGGCTTCTCTCAGATTCCAGAACTTTCTGCCACAGAAATTTGAGGAACATGTGTTTTTTTACTCAAATTTTGAGGTTTGCAAAGGATTCTGGGTAACAGAACCTGGTCCGAGCCCCGCAAGTCACCCCTCCTTGGATTCCCCTAGGTCTCTAGTTTTCAGAAATGCACAGGTTTGGTAGGTTTCCCTAGGTGCCGGCTGAGCTAGAGGCCAAAATCTACAGGTAGGCACTTCTGTTTTCTTTCAAAAAAATGGGATGTGTCCACATTGCGTTTTGGGGCCTTTCCTGTCGCGTGCGCTAGGCCTACCCACACAAGTGAGGTATCATTTTTATCTGGAGTCTTGGGGGAACATAGATTAGCAAAACAAGTGCTTTTGCCCCTTGTCTTTCTCTACATTTTTTCCTTCCAAATATAGGAGAGTGTGTAAAAAAGACATCTATTTGAGAAATGCCCTGTAATTCACATGCTAGTATGGTCACCCCGGAATTCAGAGATGTGCAAATAACCACTGCTCCTCAACACCTTATCTTGTGCCCTTTTTGGAAATACAAAGGTTTTCTTGATAGCAATTTTGTACTCTTTATATTTCAGCAAATGAATTGCTGTATACCCGGTATAGAATGAAAACGCACTGCATGGTGCAGCTCATTTATTGGCTCTGGGTTCCTCGGGTTCTTGATGAACCTACAAGCCCTATATATCCCCGCAACCAGAGGCATCCAGCAGACGTAACGGTATATTGCTTTCGATAAGCTGACATTGCAGGGAAAAGTTACAGAGTAAAACGTAGAGAAAAATTGATGTTTTTTTCACCTCAATTTCAATATTTTTCTTTTTCAGCTGTTATTTTCTGGAGGAAACCCTTGTAGGATCTACAAAATGACCCCTTGCTGAATTCAGAATTTTGTCTACTTTTCAGAAATGTTTAGGTTTCTGGGATCCAGCATTGGTTTCATGCCCATTTTTGTCACTGACTGGACGGAGGCTGAAAGTACAAAAAATTGCAAAAATGGGGTATGCCCCACTAAAATGCCAAAATTGTGTTGAAAAATTGGATTTGCCTGTTCCTGAAAGCTGGGAAGCTGCTGAGTTTAGCACTGAAAACCCTTTGTTGATGCCATTTTCAGGGGAAAAACCACAAGCCTTCTTCTGCAGCCACTTTTTCCAATGTTTTTGAAAAAAACTAAATTTTCACTGTATTTTGGACAATTTCTTGGCCTCCTTCAGGGGAACCCACAAAGTCTGGGTACCTCTAGAATCCCTAGGATGTTGGAAAAAAAGTACGCAAATTTGGCTTGGTTAGCTTATGTGGACAAAAAGTTATGAGGGCCTAAGCGCGAACTGCCCCAAATAGGCAAAAAAAGGCCTGGCACAGGAGGGGGAAAAGGCCTGGCAGCGAAGGGGTTAAGACACTTTTCCTGGGAGGTGGTCTTGGCTATCCTGTATCCTGAGGGATTGACAGGAATACCTTGGGGAGTGGTCTGGTAAGTTACAATACAAAAACTGTCACAAAACGGCAATGTCACGCATACTCACATCTCGGCTTTTGCCACTGTCTTGTTCATGTACCTCACCAACACCCAATACCCAGAGTATCTGAGTTTTAACACTGTCAAAGTGTATTACTGGACTAAATGTCACATGCCATATGTCCAAATGCTGCCTGTAAATCTCATCATACCAAATAAAAAATCCAGGATTCATGGTAGGTCCCAAAATGTGAATGCATGTTCAGACCTAAATGCAGCCTGCATACAGATATGTAATACCCAACATTTGTCAAGCATTGGGGAACAGAGGGAGTGACATGACTGCAACTCCCAGGAGGCCTTGTGTCAGTTACTCGTAACACCAGCCCAGTTTTCACTTGACCAAGTACCCTTGTTCGGTAACTCTCAATTGATATGCACTCACCTGGGAGGATACCATTTGTATAGTGTGTGCAGTAGAGGAAGTGACCTGACTGCAACTCCCAGGAAGCCTTGTGTCAGTAACTCCAACCACCAGCCCAGTGTTCACTTGCCCCAATACATCTGTGAACTCTCACACATAGTTTACGCACCTGGGAGTATATCACTTGTTAAGTGGTGGAAAGTAGGGCGAGTGACCTATTTGCAAACCCCAATAGACCCTGTTTCAGTAACACTAACCACCAGCCCAGTTTTCACTTGTCCTAATTCCCCTGTGTAGGAAGCTTGCCTGGTATGTGGTGGGTACCTAAGGTACTTACACCTTATACCGGGCCCAGGTATCCCCTATTAGTGTAGGCAGTGTCTGGAAGCCAGGCTTTTTAGAGGTAGCTGTGGATGAGCAGCAAAGGCTTATCTAGGAGACATGCAAAGCTCATGCAATACCACTGTAGTCACACATCACTTACACACCGGAAAGAAAACACTCAGGGTTACAAAAATAAAGGTACTTTATTATGGTAACACAGCACCAAAAATACTATAGAGGCAATACTCCTTTAAGAGGTAAGTATCACAATATATACACTCAAAATCAGAAATAGGCATAAGAACAATTCGAATACAGTGCAAAACAGTGTAAAACAGTATAAAACAAAATAGAGAATAGGGACCCTAGGGGGAGCACAAAAAATACACTAAAAAAATGGAATGCAAGACATGGACCCCCACCTAGGTAAGTGGAGTGTATAGAGGGATGCTGGGGGTACCAGAAAAGTACAAAGGTAAGTATACCGCCCAGCGACCAGGAAAGTAGGAGTAATCACTAGAATTTCCCCAAAACACCCACTAAGAAGAAAAGAAGAGAATTGCAAAACCCAGAGATGACTGCAAGAAACCAACGGTGTATTCCTGAAGAGGAAGACCTGTGGAAAGAGGGGACCAAGTCCAGAGGACACAGCAGAGTTCAGTGGGGGCAGGAACCCCCCACCCACCAGGCTGAGGATTCAGAAATTGGTCGACGGTGAGGAAGGAAAGTCAGCACTACAGCCCTGGAGTCGGGGTCGAGTTCCTGGAGGATGCAGGTGATGTCCCTCACCGGAAGGAAGATTGCAGTCAGGTTTGCATGTTCGTATTCCACCAACAAGCCTTGGCACAGGCAAAACATGAGGTTGGCAGAAAGTGGTACTTTCGGGGAGAGCAAGGCCCAGACAGACTCAACCCAGGAGGGGAGCCAGAAGAGACCCTCAGCATCGCAGGGTGCCCACAGAAGCACAGGCAGCACTCACAGGAGTCCCACAGGATGGGGACACAGAAGTTGCAAATGGAGCCCATGCAGCTCTACGAAAAGGAGTCCCATGCCACAGGAGAGCCACTAAGGGATCTGTTTATCAGAGAAAGGAGTGCTGGATGCTGTTGCTACACGGTGCCTGAAGACCCCTTGGAGGAAGTGCCAACAAGCCATGACAGCTGCAAAAGACATGTTGCAAGGAGGTACTGTTCTACGTGGGAAGGCAAGGGCTTACTTCCACCCAAGAGGGGGAGCTGGTAGAGAGGACCGAAGGGATTACTTCCAACTACCACCCATGATGCAGGATCCATGCGGCTCAGCAGGGGACGGGATCCACGCAGCTGGTAGTCGTTACGGTTGGTACCTGCAGATGCAGGGGATTGACTCCTTCACTCCAAGGGAGATTCCTTCTTTCATATGCAGACTGAAGATGGGCTGTCCTCGGAGGATGCAAGACTGGGGAAATGTTGCAGAAGCTGGAAGGAGCCATGAAAACGATTTTGCAGGTGAAGTATTCATCTTTGTTACAGATTGTCTGATCCTGGAGAATCCAGATGCAGTTTCTTTGATCAGAAGTAAAAGTGGAGGTTGCAGAGGAATCCTGCTGGAATCTTGCAAGCTGAATCCGAGGAACCACTCAAAAGAGAGACCCTAAATAACCTTGAAAGGGGGACTGGTCACCTAGCTGGGTGACCACCTATCAGAAGGGGGCTCTGATGTCACCTGCCTGACCTGCCCTCTCAGATGCTCCCAGAGTTCCCTGCAAACCTTGAATTCAAAATGACAAAACCCAGGGACCCACTGTGGGAGCTCTGGTTACCATCCCTGGGGTGGTGATGGAGAGGGGCGTGGTCACCCTTCTTTATATTCTCTAGTTTCACACCAAAGTAGAGACTAGAGGTCCCGGAACCGGTGTAGGCTGGTTTATGCATGGAGGTCACCGATTGCGCCCTTCAAAGCATACCCGTGGCTTCGGGAGGCTAACTCCTCCAAAGTCCAGTAACACCTATTTCCAAAGGGAGAGGGTGTAACACCCATCTCCTAAAGGAAATCCTTTGTTCTGGCTTCCTGGGCTTGAGCTTCTCAAGCAACAGGAGGACAGAAACCTGTTTGTGAGGTGGCAGAAGCTTGGGCTGCCTGGAAAACCTCAGAACGATGAAGAAGCAATGATAGGGGTCCTCTAAGGAGCCCCCAGAGTGCATGGAATCATACAACCAATACTTGCAAAATTATTGGAGTAGGATTCCAACATGTTTGATACCAAACATGCCTATGTGTGGAGTTACCATTATGTAGCTGGACAAAGGTAGTGGCCTATGCCCAGTACACGTGTAAAATGGCGTCCCCGCACTCACAAAGTCCAGGAAAATGAATCTGGAGTTTGTGGAGACACCTCTGCTAGTGCAGTGGTGCCCTCACACACAGGTAACTGCACCTTACCCTCTGGGCTGAGAGGGCATAACATAGGGGTGACTTATAGTGACCTGGTGCAGTGACCTGTAGTGAAAACGGGTGCATGCACCCAGTTCAACCAGACTGCAATGGCAGGCCAACAGATCCCTTTGCATGGGCTCCCTATGGATGGCAGAATAACTGCTGAAGCTATTATGGATCCCTGGAACCCAAATACCCTGGGTACCATATACTAGGTGCTTACATGGGGGCACCAGTATGCCAATTGTGGGGATACAAAGTTACCAGCAACCAAACTAAAAGGAGAGAGCACAGTCACTGGGATCCTGGTTAACAGGATCCCAGTGAACCAGTCAAACACACTGACAAACAGGCCAAAAAGTGGGGATAACAAAGCTAGAAAGAGGCTACTTTCCTACACCCTGTGTCTTTACTCTCAATTAAAGCGTGCTCACCTGGGAGGATACCATTTGTATAGTGTATGGAGTAGTGTCAGTTACCTGACTGCAACTCCCAGGAGGCCTTCTGTCTGTAACTCCAAACACCAGCTTAGTGTGCACTTAACCCTTGTTTGGTAAATCTCAGTTGAAGTGTACTCACCTGGGAGAATACCATGGCCCTGATTTATACTTTTTGACGCAAACCTGCGTTAGCGCAGGTTTGTGTCAAAAAGTTTACAGCCGGCTAGCGCCATTCCTGGACGCCAGCCGGGCATCATATTTAAGGAATGACGCTAGCCGACGGTAAGGCCTGGTTAGCGTCTAAATAAATGATGCTAACTGGGTGGGGGAGGCATAGGGGAAACAGGATGTTGTGCGTCAAAGAATGTCGCTAGTCAGGTTAGAGTTAGAGTCAGAAAAATGACTCTAACCTGACTAGCGACATTTTTTGATGCACAACCCCCTTGGACATGACTCCTGTCTTAGTAAAGACAGGAGTCATGCCCGCCTGCCCAATGGCCATGCCCAGGGGACTTATGTCCCCTGGGCATGGCCATTGGGCACGGTGCCATGTAGGGGGGCCCAAGTTAGGCCCCCCCATGGCAGTTTTAAAATAAAAACAAAAACTTACCTGGACTTACCTGGGATGGGTCTTCCCCATCCTTAGGTGTCATGCATGTGAGGGTGGGGGTGGCCTGGAATGTCCCTGGGGGCATGGAAGGGCACCTGTGGACTGCTTCTATAGTCTCTGACCATGGAAATGAACCCACAGGTCCCCTAACGCTTGTCCTGACCCAGGTGTTGGATAATGGCACTAAACAGGCATAACGCCAAGATTTAAGGCCCTCCTCCTCCCGTGTGTGATTTTTGTACAGGAGGATAAATAAGGCGCTAAGGCCTAAGTCAGTTTTTTGCCTACCTTGCATTTCATTGACACAAGGTAGGTTTCCACAGTAAAAAAAAATGACGTTAACTCCAATATTTTGACGCTAGACTGGTCTGGCGTCAAAATATAAATATGGATTTAAGTTTGCACAAAATTTGCGTAAACAAATGATGCAAATCTGCCACAAACAGAGTATAAATACGCCCCCATCTGTCAAGTGTTATAAAGTACAGATAGTGCCCTGACTGCTAAGGCCAGGAGTTCCTGTTTTAGTAACTCCAACCACCAGCCCAGTATGCACTTGTCCAAATACCCTTGTTTGGTAACTCTCAATTGAAGTGTACACACCTAGGAAGATACCATTTGTATAGTGTATGTTGCAGAGAGAGTTCCCTGTCTGCTACTCCTAGGAGGCATTGTGTCTATAACAGTTCAGTGTCCAAATACCCTTGTTTGGTAACTCTCAATTGAAGCGTACTCACCTGGAAGGATCCCAAATGTCAAGTGCTATGAAGTAGAGGTAGTCATCTGATTGCTAATGCCCAAAGGCCTTGTGTCTGTAACTCCTAATATCAGCCCAGTCATCACTTTTCCAAATACCCTTGTTTGGCAACTCTCAATTGAAGTTTTCTCACCTGGGAGAGACCAAGATACAGGTGCTAAACTCAGATGTTTCTATCTACTTTGCTATCCCAAGATGAAACTATTGAGGACAGGAATGACACCTTATCCAGTGTGTAAAATAAGTATTCCTAAGGCCTCAAGCTGCATCACCCAATTAGTATTGGCAGCAGACACATTGACACAGCACTGTGCCCATGATGACTCCAGTAACATATAATACAAAGTCCTGAGTTTGCTTGCATCCCACTCAACTAGGCCTCCAAATTGCCAAAGCCATATGTTGCCTCTCTGTTGGTTAGCTGGCGGTAAGATGTCATTTTCAGTCAATCTTCCTAAGTGCAACTGATCTGCACATCTCATCAACTGCTTGAGTCAAATAGCTTAGGCATGCCTCACACGTCATGTTAGTCAAATAACCTCATACCACAGTAACTTGCCACAATAGGATTACCTACAACTTAACTATGTCCGATGTCTCTGCTTACTGTAAGATAAAACCTTTTGAGGTAGATGCCACAATTCAACCAGTAACAATGTAAGTTCTTTATCAACAGGTCGAGCTGCCACTGCGCACACAGAAGCCACAGAATAGAGTACTACTACCCCCCTTGATGAAGATCTTAGTGACGAAAACACTCCTGGACATGTGGACATGAAGGAAGGTCCTGGCCCATCTGGGCAACCTGGTCAGATGGCAACAGTGAGTCTCACTCTGACCACAACATCACCTCTCAGACTTGTTCTTCAACATCCCAGTCAACAATGCACCCCCCCACCCTACGTACCTAGTGTAGGAGGCTGGCCTGGCTTATAGTGGGTAGCTGATGGTACTTACACCTTGTGCCAGGTCCAGTTATCCCTTATTAGTAGATTAGTAGTGTTCTAGCAGCTTAGGCTGATAGAGGTAGCTATAGCAGAGCAGCTTAGGCTGAACTAGGAGACATGCAAAGCTCCTACTATACCACTTATATCATATGGCACTATATCATAAGAATCAATACTCAGAGTTACTAAAAATAAAGGTACTTTATTTTAGTGACAATGTGTCAGAAATCTCAGAGGATATACTCCCTTAGGAAGTAAGTAAAATAAACAAAATATACATACAGACCAAAAATCAGGTAAGTAGAACACTTAGAAAAGTAGTGCAAACACTGTAGAACACAATAGAATGCAAAAGGAGACAATAGGCCTAGGGGCAACACAAACTCCAAAAGTGGAATGCGAACCATGAATGGATCCCAGGCCTAGTATAGTGTGTAGAGGGTCGCTGGGAGTGTAAGAAAACACTAAGGGTGTCCAAGATACCCCACCCCAAGACCCTGAAAAGTAAGAGTAAAGTTACCCTAGTACCGCAGAAAGACAGTAAAGTTGAGATAGGGGATTCTGCAAAGACAACAACTGACTGCAAAGCACTGAAGATGGATTCCTGGACCTGAGGACCTGCAAAGGAAGGGGACCAAGTCCAAGAGTCACACATGTGTCCAGGGGGGGCAGGAGCCCACTAAACCCCGAATGAAGGTGCAGAAGGGCTGCCTCTGGGTGGAAGAAGCAGAAGATTTTGCAACAACGGAATGTGCCAGGAACTGCTCCTGTAGTCAGAAGATGTCCCACTGCGTGCTGGACGATGCAGAGTTGTTTCCATGCAGAAAGACCGCAAACTAGCCTTGCTAGATGCAAGAGTCGCAGTTGAAGGTTTTGGGTGCTGCCAGGGCCCAGGAAGGACCAGGAAGTCGCCCCTTGGGGGAGACAGAGGGTATGCTCAGCAACACAGAAGCCCACGCAGAAGCAGGCAGCACCCGCAGAAGCACCTGAACAGGTGATCAGCAGATCTGAGCACGATGGTCGACTCAGCACAACAAAAGAGCCTCCTACGAAGTTGGAGTCCAACTCAGCGAGTTGGGCAATGCAGGACGGAGTGCTAGGGACCTGGGCTAGGCTATGCATGAAGGAAGTCTTCTAAACATGCAAAGAAGCCCTGGCAGCTGCAGTTCACGCAGTACACAGGATTGCTGTCTGGCGTGGGGAGGCAAAGACTTACCTCCACCAAATTTGGGCAGAAGGGCCACTGGACTGTCGGGGAAACTTGGATCCAGCTCCTGTGTTCCAGGGACCACGCTCGTCAAGATGAGGAGACCCAGAGGACCGGTGATGCAGAAGTTTGGTGCCTGTGTTGGCAGGGGGAAGATTCCGTCTTCCGTCGACCCACGGGAGATTTCTTCTTGGCTTCCAGTGCAGGGTGAAGGTAGACAGCCCTCAGAGCATGCACCACCAGCAAACAGTCGAGAAAGCCGGCAGGATGAGGCACTACAATGTTGCTGGTAGTCTTCTTGCTACTTTGTTGTGGTTTTGCAGGTGTCCTGGAGCAGTCAGCGGTCAATCCTTGGCAGAAGTCAAAGAGGGAAGTGCAGAGGAACTCTGGTCAGCTCTTGCATTTGTTATCTGGTGAGACCCTAATTAGCCCTCAAAGGAGGTTTGGCTACAGAGAAAGGTAAGCACCTATCAGGGGGGGTCTCTGACGTCACCTGCTGGCACTGGCCACTCAGAGGTCTCCATTGTGCCCTCACACCTCTGCATTCAAGATGACAGAGGTCTGGGACACACTGGAGGAGCTCTGGGCACCTCCCCTTGGGAGGTGCTGGTCAGGGGAGTGGTCACTGTCCTTTCCTTTGTCCAGTGTCGTGCCAGAGTAGGTCTGGAGTAGACTGGCTTATGCAAGGAGATCACCATCTGTGCCCTTCAAAGCATTTCCTGAGGCCAGGAGAGGCTACTCCTCTCAGGCCCTTCACACCTATTTCCAAAGGGAGAGGGTGTAACACCCTCTCACAGAGGAAATCCTTTGTTCTGCCTTCCTGGGACTGGGCTGCCCACGTCCCAGGGGGGCAGAAACCTGTCTGAGGGTTGGCAGCAGCAGTAGCTGCAGAGAAAACCTCAGAGAGTTAGTTTGGCAGTACCCGGGCTCTATGCTAGAGCCCCGGGATGCATGGAATTGTCCCCCCAATACCAGAATGGTATTGGGGTGACAATTCCATGATCCTAGACATGTTACATGGCCATCTTCGGAGTTACCATTGTGACGCTACATATAGGTATTGACCTATATATATAGGTATTAGTGAAATGTAGCCAGTTTCTAGAAGCCAGGCTGTCTAGAGGTAGCTGTGGATGAGCATCCAAGGCTAATCTAGTAGACATGCAAAGCTCATGCAGTACCACTGTAGCCACACCACACTAATACACATGAAAGAAACCATATAGTGTTACAAAAATAAAGGTACTTTGTTATGGTAACACAGCACCAAAAATACTATAGAGGCAATACTCCCTTAGGAGGTAAGAAATACACAAGATATATGTACTAGTTGTCAGAAATCGGCATAAGAATAGTTACAAAATAGAGCAAAACAATGTAAAACACAATAGAGAATAGTGTCCCTAGGAGGAGCACAAACCATGTACTAAACAAAATGGAATGTGGGAGTTGGACCCACACTTAGGTAAGTGTAGTGTGCAGAGGGGTGCTGGGGGTACCAGGAAAGAACAAAGTTAAGTACCACAACCCCCCGTGACCAGGAAGGTAGGAGTAAATTACTAGAATTTCCCAAGAACACCCACTTAGAAGTAAAGTAGAGTTGCAAAATCCAGAGATGACTGCAAGAAACCAACGGTGGATTGCTGAAGAGGAAGACCTGTGGGAAGAGGGGACCAAGTTCAAAAGACACAGCAGAAATTAATGGGGGCAGGAGCCCCTACCCTGTAGGCTCAGCATGAAGAAGTTGCTTGATAGTGAGAAAGGACTGCAGCTCTGGAGTTGGAGTCGAGTTCCTGGAGGATGCAGGTGATATCCCACGCCTGGAAGGATGATTGCAGTTAGGTTTGCATGTCTGGATTCCATCAACAAGCCTTGGCACAGGCAAAATTCGAGGTTGGCGGCAAGTGGTGCTGCTGGGGACCAGCAAGGACGAGGAGGACTCAACCCAGAAGGGGGAGGCAGGGGGTACCACAGGGTACCACAGTTTCACAGAGAGCCCACAGAAGCACAGGTAGCACTCACAGGAGTCCCCACAGGATGGGGACACAAGTTGCAAATGGAGCCCACGCAGCTCTATGAAAAGGGATCCAACGCCCCAGGAGAGCCAATCAGGAAACTGTGCATTACAGGAAGGGGTGCTGGGGGCTGGAGCTGCATGATGCTTGAAGACCCCTTGGAGAGAGTGCCAACAAGCCTTGGCATCTGCAAAAGACGCAGTGCATAGGGGTGCTGTCCTGTGTGGGAAGGCAAAGGGTCACCTCCACCCAAGTGGGAGAGCTGGTAGAGAAGACCGGAGGGACCAATTCTGACCACCACAAGTGTTGCAAAATCTACACAGCTGAGCAGGAGAGGGGGATCCATGCAGCCGGTCATTGTTGCTGCTGGTACCTGCAGACGCAGGGGAGTGACTCCTTCACTACAAGGGAGATTCCTTCTTCTTTCCTGTGCAGACTGAAGACGGGTTGTCCTCAGAGGATGCACAACTGGAGCAATGTTGCAGAAGCTGGAAGGAGCTATGGAAGCAATGTTGCAGGCAAAGTCTTTGTCTTTGTTGCAGATTGTCGGGTCCTGGAGAGTTCAGATGCTGTTTCTTTGGTCAGAAGTCAAAGTGGAGGTTGCAAAGCAATCCTGTTGGAATCTTGCAAGCCGAATCTTAGGAACCACCATAAGGAGACCCTAAATAGCCCTGAAAGGGGGATTTCTCACTTAGCTGGGTGGCCACCTATCTGATGTGACCTGCCCGACCTGGCCACTCAGATGCTCCCAGAGTTCCCTGCCAACCTTGGATTCAAGATGGCAAAACCAGGGACCCTCTGGAGGAGCTGTGGGCACCACCCCCTGAGGTGGTGATTGACAGGGAAGTGGTCACTTCTCTTTTCACTGTCCAGTTTCACACCAGAGCAGGGACTGGAGGTCCCTGAACTGGTGTAGACTGGTTTATGCACGGAGGGCACCAAATGTGCCCTTCAAAGCATACCAGTGGCTTTGGGAGTCTACCCCTCCTAAATTCAGTAACACCTATTTCCCAAGGGAGAGGGCATACCTCCCTTCTCCCAAAGGAAATCCTTTTATTCTGCCCTCCTGGGCTTGAGCTGCTCAAGCAACAGGAGGGCAGAAACCTTTCTGTGAAGTGGCAGCAGCTGAGGCTGCCTGGAAAATCCCAGAAGGCTGTAGGAGCAAAGCTGGGTGTCCTTTAAGGAGCCAGCAGAGTGCATGGAATCATGCAACCAATAGCTGGAAACATATTGGGGTATGATTCCAACATGTTTGATACCAAACATGCCTAGGTTCGGAGCTACCATTATGTAGCAAGACATAGGTAGTGACCTATGTCTAATACATGCATAAAATGCTGTCCCCGCACTCACTAAGTCCCAGAAAATAGGTCAGGACTTTGTGGGGTTATCTCTGCTAGTGCAGGGTGCCCTCACACACAGGTACATGCACAATGCCCTCTGGGCTGAGAGGTCCTACCATAGGTGTGACTTAAAGTGACCTGGTGCAGTGACCTATAGTGAAAACTGGTGCATGCACCCAGTTCACACAGATTACAATGGCATGTGGGCTGAACTCTTTGCATGGGCTCCCTATGAGTGGCAGAATTACTGCTGCAGCCCAAAGGGATCCCCTGGAACCCCAATGCCCTGAGTACCTAGCTACCATATGCAAGGGATTTACATGGGGGCACCAGTATGCCAATTGTGGATGAAAACCTTGGTCCTGGTTAGCAGGATCCCAGTGAACAGTCAAACACACTGACATTAGGCCGAAAAAGGCAAGACTCAGACAAATGCCAGTATAATAATTTCTGATCACAGGGCCATTACTATCCAGTGCTCATGCATCTGGTGGTATGACACAAGCATGTGTCAGTGATTTGGCACAGTCACTTTGGCTTACAGTAATGAAACACAGCAACAGCTACATGCAGATCATACAAAAAGAGTATTTAGCCACTGTGAAGGGTAGCTAACATGATTGTGGCCTATGACTAAATATTTTCTGACCACATGATGACAAACATGATGCATCAGGGCCAACACAGGACAACAAACAAGTCCAATGGAGTCTTATAAACTTCCATGCTATCTCTGTGGACGCTGTCGTGGCACAGGTCTCCTATGTCCAAAGGCTGTGACATACATTTCCTGGAACAATGCAGGTCTACTTCGTATGTCAGAACAGCATCACATACCAGCCAATGTCATAACTCCGAAACGCCCTCATGAAGATGTCATGGTGAAGGTACCTGAACAAAAAAACAAAACAAGGAGAATAGACATTAAACCATTCACATGACACAAGTCAAATAGCAAGCATCTGGAAAACAAAGAACACTGCAATAAATCTGACACAAACAAAGCAACATCATCCAGGTAGGGATGTGTCAAACGCTATTTCAAACAGACTTTGGCTGATTTAGGCTGAATATCAGCTCCCTAACTATTTCAAAGACTTAACTCCACACATTTTTTACAACTACAGTGAATTGTACAGTGAAACTCACGACATGAGTGTAAGTATGTCATGTGATGAGAAGAAGCTGTCAATTAGATCTTGTCACAAGACAGCTCCTTCCTCTTCATCACTGTCATCTTTATTTGGCATGTCAGGAGTCTCACCGGGTGACACTGCAGGCTCACCCTCCTCTGGGATTTAAGGGATATTCCTCCGTAGGGCGATGCAAGGGAGTGTGCAGCATGCCATAGTGATCTGACACTTTTGCGGGTGAGTAGAGGAGGGCTCCACCACTCTTGTCCAGGCAGTGAAATCTAGCCTTCAGGAGGCAAAATGTTTGCACCACTGCCTTTCGTGTTCTTAAATGGGCATCATTGAAGCGGACTTTCCCTGGCGTAGTTGGATTCCTCAGTGGCGTCAATAACCAAGGACAGTTTGGACATGCTGAGTCTCCTGTTTTGGAATGGGACATAAGTGCAACAATGAATCACTCACTTTATGACTGCACCACCTGACATTGCTCACACGCATTCTGGACAGATGTGACTCACCAACCAGCCAGGCCCTTTCTGGTTGCAGTTGTGACATTAGGTGGGTATGGTGCTGTTACACATTATGAAGGAATCATGGGCTCCATCCAGGAAAACGGGCACAGACGTTTGAGATGTAGAGATCAGATAAACAGACAACTTGCACGTTGATTGAATGGAAGTTTTTCCTGTTGCAATAGACTTGTTCAGTGGCCTGTGGTGGCACTAAGGCAACATGTGTGCCAACAATGGCCCCCACCACATGTCCTGGAGGCAGGACAAACCACAGAAGTCAGCCTTCACATTGGCCAAATTCTTACGCTGAGGGAACATGATATAGCTGTCAATGTGTTTCAACATTGCTGATGGGAAATCTCTCAACACAAGACCGGACATACCACCAGATATAGCCACTATATTTTGAAAGGACCCTATGACCAGGAAGTACCAAACTGCAATAAGTCTCCCAATGGGTGATATGCATGATTGGTGTTTTCAGGCATCAAATCTGGCTCCAACCAATAGCATGAATCCACTACTGTTTGCCTATTCAGAGGTTGCAGTTGAATTATGTGGCATTCTTCCATGGTTTGAAGGTCTGGCACTGGCCAGTACAGTGGAGCTTGTCACATTCTCACTCTCTGAGGGTACCTGTGTGTGAAAATACATGAGTGGGAGCATTAGTCATTGTATCTACACCAACATACATGATGTATACCAACAAAATCATGTGACAAAGCCTTTCAGACTTGAAATATATTACACCCAGTACACACCACAGCTGTCAACTACACAAGAGTCAAATGTGACCACAATGGTTGACAAGACGTATCCACAACATGGATTCATGAAACTCCCAAATATCTGTTCCTCATTTGCCCCTCAAAATGTAACAGTATTTTCCGACCGCCAAAAAGACTGTCAGCAGCGGTGGACAGTGCATCATATGGCATATGTGCCCAGCAACACACTACACTGGTGATTATGTAGTAGGACCTAGATAACAAGACTGATTTGGGATGTTTGTGATGATTCCACCCATATATTGCTTTTGTGCCATAATTAACAGGGCCATATCCTGTATTTCCAACCTCCAAAATGGCAAATGCCTGACATACGCCACTGGAAATTATGAACCGATTGCAGCCACCGGCAAAGGTTGTCCGCACGGTGGCCGGTACCAACTGCAGTGGACACAGCCATAGGCTTACATTGTTGACTGTGGTGGTCATAGGCCAATGGCAGTGTCCATTGGCAGCAATGACCATGTACATGGCATACATGTACGTCACATTTTGCACAGTCACTTGACATCTGACACTGCTGCTATCAACTCCTTCACCACTTCAGCTGCTGTGTGCTACCTCTGGGAGCAATCATGCCACAGCCAGCCGGTGAAAGGGCCCCTGTCTTCTATCCAGAGGAGCTGGAGAAACTTGTGGATGAGGTCCTTCCACTGTATGGTCAGCTCTGTGGCTCACCAGAGGATCAGGAAAGAGGCACAATTGACTGTTCAGCACCATCCTTTCCCTCCTCACAGGCTACAATTGCCCCTGTGTGCCAGTTATACTTCATATTTGCCTGTTGCAGTTTTTGTGACATCAATGGAATGTACATGGTGCAGTTACTGAAGAACAGTGCTATATGTTTTGAACATTCACATTGTGTTGTGTGATGTGTTTTGAGGCCCTAGATCCTCATTGTGTTGGATGCATATATCTAGGCAAAGAGGCTTTACTGCCATACAATGATATTTTTTTTCATATGATGGTTATAAATGTCAGATAACATGTATGTGCATGGTATTATGAGCTGTATATGCATCATGTTTGAGTCATTTGAGGATCTTGTAAGCAATGTATATTGTGCCACAGATCCTCCACCCCACACCTGGTCTTGGAAGTCATATCATGACTCACTGTGCCCTTCAGGTTGCCACACAAGTCACATTGATGATGGACACATGATGTACTGTCATGCATGAAAGTGATGGAAATGTGAGTGTCATGTTGGTTCTGCATGCTCAATTTGCAGAGACCAGGGCCTTTCAAATGTATCTCCCAGTATGGGACATACTCCAGGCTGTGGGAGAGGCACTGTGACTATACAACTGTGGCACTGTGTCCATGCTCTGTAGTCCTGCAGATCCTGTTATGTGACCAATCTGAGGCTCTAGTGGCAATACTTGCCTTGAATGCCTCAGTCCATTGACTACATTAGGAATGGGTACTAGGGTAAATCCCTGAACTAGTCCATAAGTGCATTTTGCATCATTGTCCACGTGTGTCTGATTCATGACAAGTCCCTTATTCCCACAGCTCTGTTGTCACCTTCACATAAGTCATATTTGTCCAGTACAGGCATATTGCACAATTGAGAAACCCACAGTGCAGATAGTATGTAGATTCCAGGGAGGTCATGACATGTGACTCAGTAGCTTGGCTACGTGGCAGAAATTGAATCAAATATACCTTTGTATGTTGGATGCCATCTCCGTAGGTTTGCCATATGTTCAAAAGTGTTATCTGTGGTACAGGTACATACCACAGAAACCACCCTGAAGTGGCATGAGTCAGCATTTGGTATGCCACATGTCCACACATGCACAGGGTCGAGACTTTCCATGTCTTCCATGCCAGCCCTTTCATTGTCACTCAATTCTTTGGGTGACGTCTGTACTATGATATTTGCCTGTAGGGACTGTATGCATTGAGTCAATGTTGCAGAGTGTAAATGTGTTGGTCCAGTCAAGCCCAACGGGTTTACCCTTCATAAGCCACAATAGTGTGTAGTTTTTCATTGTGGCTCTCATCACAGTACATGTTGCAATAGCCTGTGCTACCTGATGTCAGTAGGCTTGCTTAGTCATTGTAAATTATGAGCAGGGTAGTAGGTTAGTCTGCAGATAACTCCAAAAGTGTGTAGTCATTACTGTACTTATTAGCATGTGTGCTTTACACTTGTGGTGTGTTGACAAGTTGCAAATGTTGTGCTTGGTGTTTGACATGTGTGTGACAACCATTTGTGAAAAACTTGTGCTTATAATCATTTGATTTGTTTCTTGCATCCATACAGGTCCACGCGCCCATCAGAAGGGGATTTGGAGAACCATCCCCGGAAGGTGGAGATTCTGGGTGTCTGTAGCTGGTGAAGTGGCCACTGTCGGAAGACGTTTGGAGGAACTGAGACTCTGGGCCTGGAAGGTCAATGAAGTCCATCTGGGGCTGTCATCCCAACGTGGGTGGGGCACATGCTAGAGCCGGACCTCCCCTAATGTCCCGCATTCTGGTGGTGTCCTACCTGGAGTTTGATGGGCATTTGAAGGGAGCACAGCAGCCACAAGGGTGTGAGTTGAGGGTAATTCCTACTTGTCTCATTGCCAAGTTAATATGTTAGACTCAACCACCTCAGTCTGAAGATTGGGGTTGGCCCATGTGTAACACACAAGAGGAGTGACTGTTTGTGTAGGTATGGAATTTGGTGCATGATGATGAGCCTTGACTATTAGACCAGGGACCTAGGACAAAACCAAGTACGCTCCACAAACAACTTGCTCTCCAGGGACATCACATGGCTATGTGCAGTGATTAATCAAGTAATGTTGATTGTTGCTGTGAGTGTAATTTGTACACAATGTTCCACAACTCTTCAGTGTGACAGCCCAAACAAAATGAAGTGATGGATCACTCTCCTTAGCCATGTGTGTGCTCAAGTGAGTAAATTGGCATCTGCCCCCCGGAAGCCACTTACTGGTGCCTCACTACTGTCTGTCATGTGAAGGTGGACATCTTACATGTGACAGAGCATACATTATTCATTGGGTGAAGCTACATATCAATACTTTCCCTCGGTAAGTAGGGAATATCCATTTACATGATTTGTGGAAAATCACCAACATTCCTTATGCCTACATGTTAGCATGTGTTCCTTCACTTTTGACAAATTATTTTCACTGATGTTTTGTGCATGGTCTACCTCTCTTCATGGTATGATTTTTGTAGGCATTCACATGTGTGCATGACAACATCTGTTTGGAATTGGACATATGTCATGGGGCTACATTTAGTGTGGTGCCACAGACGGGAGTGTCACCATTGATTGGTAGCTCATACCTACCCTCTGTCATTGCACGTCATTTGGCATGTACACCTGCAATAGGAATAAAAGACATGACAGGTAGGACTACAGTTTTTACCCTCAATATGCATTTCCATGCCAGTGATGTGGCATCACGTAGCAAAGTGCTCTGCACATGTGAAATGGGAAAGGTTTGTTACATGATTGTTGGCATGCATCATGGAGTGACTTGCAGTTGTGTAGGAATCATACGTGGTTGTGTACAACTAGTCATCCAAGGAAATCCATGTTTGCAGGACCAAAATGGAGACAGTGATATAGCTTCCTGTTGTGCAACATGTTGAGGGTCTTTTTCAAGTACTTGAGAATCCCTGGGCCTCTCCAACATTCAAAGGACTATTGGCTTCTAATGATGCAATCACAGAATGTCATTGTCAGGGGTGCCATTCAAAAGAGTTGATTTCTATGGGGCTAGCTGATTCATTGTGTTGTAGATTATGGAGACATATCTCCCTGATATTTTGCACACTTTGTCTACAGTGTACATTTCTATGCTAGATGTGTAGTAGGTCTGAGCAACATTAGTACAGCCTCCATGACTCCATTAGGACAATTTACACATGGTGAAGTGAGCATTTTTTATTTGTTTGCAGTGTGCCATGGGTATTTCCATGTTACCTTCTTCAGGTTATTGTACCTGTCAGCAACATGCCATGATTTTGGACTATCATTTCCTTATTATTGTGATATTGTGTATGTGACAAATAGGTGTCTGCATGATCTTGTGTGGTATCTGTGGGAATGAACTTGGCATTTTCCTACTATTGTATAACAGGTAACTGAGGTATGCTACATGAGGCAAACCATTGAAGGTGATGGTGTATCCTACTTGTTCAATGGTTACTGTGTTGCACAACTTCATCATTAAAATTTGAGTTGTCTGAGATTCGTATTTTCCTGTAGGCAACTGTTGACAGTTCATGTGGCATTCATGCATATGGTATGTTAAGTGCAAGAGCCACTTTGATGGAGTTTGTTGTAGGGTCCTACTTTACATCATGGTAATGTTTGCACATTACAGCTCTTGTTCAAATGTGATCAGGAACATATAGTGACCCTATTTCTCTTTGTATTTTCAGCATAATCCCAGTCAAGCAAAGGAGACAGGGTGGAACCAGTAGGAAAGCATCTGGCTGCAGTATCTCCAGTCATGACAACGCTGACTTGGAGGAACCCAGTGGTTCAGAGCTCGAGATGAGTGCCACAGAGGACACAGGATCAACCTTGTCATCATCTGATTCAACATCCAGTGGCCACTCCCTAGTGGTGACAGACCCATCAGGACCTGCACCTGCTACCATCCTTGTGCACCACCCCCAGTTCTATGCCGCCCTCCCTATTGCTTCCTACCCAGTTGGCCGTGCCTGCTCACCTAAGAAGGTAGGTGTCTCCTTTGCCTCATGAACCTCCACCAGCTGTGGTTACCCCTGCTGCCCTGAGTGAGGAGGCTATTGACCTCCTGAGGAGTATCTATGTGGGGCAGACTGCCATTGTGAATGCCATCCAGGGGCTGCCCAGCCAACTTCAGCTGACAAGTATACCTGGAAGGCATTCATAGTCACATGCCTGGCTTACAGAGATCTTTTCAGGCTCTGGCCTCCTTACTGACGACAGACATCCAACCCCCACAATCCTCCCCTCAACACCTCCCTCTTCCCAAACCCAATTCCCTATTCCTCTACCTGTCCCAAGCATACAGACACCTCTGTATGCAACCATCTCAACACACACAAGCAGCACACTTAAACATAAGCACCATAAGACACACCGGCATGCATACACTCAGTCACCCACAGACAACACAACAGCCAACCATTCCCACAGACACCCCCACCACTTGCCCGACCCACACAACATCACAACACCAACTCACACATCCACCACACCCACAATATACCCAGACAACACCGCACAATCCACACACCTCAGACACCATACTGCCAGACACCACAATCTACCACACCCCCAGACACCACCCCATCACTCACAGACACCTCCACCATGTCCACCATACACCCAGACACCATCCCCACACACATCCACCATTCCCACAGCACCTCCAACTCACAGCCCCAAGACACATAAATGCCCACACTCACATATGCAACAGGCACCACCCAAATATACCTCACACAGGCACACACCCAAAGGCATCAGCCCCCACAGGCAAGACCACCACTCCCTTCACCTCCTAATTCCCAGTCCCTTCTGATCACCCTACATGTTTTCCCAAAGAAAGTTTCCTTGTTGACCTTTCCCTTTCCTCTGTTACATCCACCCCCTCCCAAACCCAAGAGGCCCCCCACCTACATCTCAACCCATCCTTTCCACATCCAAGTCCTCCCCTGTCACATATGCACCCATACCCCTCCTCCATAGAAAAAGCCCACCCCTCCTCCATAGAAAAAGCCCACCCCTCCAAAGAAACAGTCCACCCCTCCCAAACTCACCCCTCCCAAGTCCAACCCCACCTCACCCAAGCATGATCCCTGAGGTGCCTGAATGCCCACTTGACGCCCCTTCCTGTGGATGCTCCCTGGCAGTGATTGGAGTCAAGCTTGGGTACAATCATGTGCTTGGACTAGTATTTTGAATGGCCAATGGCCTTTGCTCTTCAGCATTTGCTGTTAATAAACCCAACCCAAGTTGTTGTTTCGTTGGGTACACATTTGTTTATATGCTAAGTATTTAATCTTGGGTTGGCCAGTGTTAGCATGTATGGTGTTAGAATCATCCCCCTGATATGGCTTGGACATTTGTTTCATGTGTGGAAGCTAGAATTGGGTTTGGCCACACAGAGAGGGTGCTCAATTGTGCTATCTTCCTTTACATTTGACTGACCATGTATCCATTTTGATGTGTGCACTTTCCAGCTATTTCATCTACATGTATGGTTCATGCTGTTGCTGGTGTATTTGCTTCCTTGACTTGCAATTACACACTTAGCAGATGGGCATGTCAATTGGCTCCACTATTGTTGACCCTGAGATACATAAAGGGCCAGTTCCTGTACAAATAGTGTTTTGGGACAAGTGCAATGTGAAATGTGTCCCAGGGGTGCTCCTGATGCCCCCAGCCCTATTGTGAAGGTATTGTTTGCATTTTGAGCTTTGGATATTTGTCTCACAAAATATTGTGCCTCCCATTGTGTTGCAATGTGGATGTGTGGGTCCGTTACAGGGATGTTTCACAGGAAGGGTATTTGTGTTAAATGACAGATCCATACATAAGTGTTTTCAATCTGATGGCTGGCATGTGAGCAATTTGAAGGTGTCTGCTGAATAATGTGTGATGAGGATGTGGTGTTGCTGTTGTGTCACACAATGTTCTGTACACTTCACTGTCCCTGTGACTAAGATGAGCAGGCATTTTTTGTTGTTGTGCAGTGTGGCAACTCAATGTCAGTAACCTGCCCAAAGTGGGCTTTTTATGGCTGTGAATGTGTCATTCATTGTGAATTACTCTGGCCTAGGACACAATGAGAAGTGTACTTCTTCCACATAGCATGACCCCCCTATATCTTGTGGATGACGGCTGTTGAGCTTAATGGCACAGGTAGCTGTGTGTTCTTACCATTGGTTGGGTCCACAGAGGTGTGGATTTTGTGTTCCATCTATGAACAGAAGCAGCGGCACGACATGTGTGATCGGCTCCATGGCAGCACAGTATGTGTGACGCTGCCTGCAGGTGAGTTCCTTCCTTTATACTTTGTTTCCGTCTGCTGGAATGTGGTGGTTGGACTGCCACAGTCACATCAGCAGAAGATATCATAATGGCAGAAACACTGCCTCCATTGGGCTCATTGGCCTTTCTTGCCATCATGGTAGTCTGCCCTGCCTGGTGGTGCTGGCTGACTGCAGAAGTCTTTCCTCTATGGAAACCCAAGCATTCTGATATGGTGGTCCGACTGCCAAGCCTGTGGCGGTCGGGCCGCCGTCATAGCAGTACATGGACAGACAAACTCCTAATAAGTTCCTTACTCATTTAAAATCAAGAAAACAGCATAGATACATAAATGAAACCACTCGGATGTCGTTATAATGAAAATGTCACAACAATGATGCAGCTGACCCAAGGTAAGCAAAAACCAAGCTTATACTTGATCATTGAGAACTAATAAAGTAATATACATTTTCATGATTAATAAGAACGTGAATGAGTCTTCAAAGAAGATTGTGCGGTTGGGCTGAACAAATATGTCTAAAAACATTCCACTAAATTGAGTCAGAGATAAACGATGCCTGTTGAGTTGTCAGCATTTCACCATAGCCCTGCTCAACATATGCCTGAAAAATTACCTGACACGTTCTTGCCATAGCGGTGTACTGGTTTTGGTAAAGCTGATGTGGTTTTACACTGTGTTATGAGTTCCTGTTATGCTTCAGTCCATCATCATAATTGTAATGTGGGAGGGGCCATCATCTAGTGACAAGGGAACATATCTGTAGAAAGGCATGGTAATGGAACACACTGCATCATTTATTGCCTACTCCTCCAGCCCAGTGTTGCATAGATAAGAAGTTCTTCTCTTAAGTAATTTAAGGGCCTGAGTTAGGGAGGAGGGCATGCTTCATCACAAACGTGACAGATTTCCCATCAGCCGTATAAGATCCCATTATATCCCATGGAAATCGTAATACTGCGGTCAGGATATCTGTCACGTTTGTGACGAAGTATTCCATCTGCCAAGATCTAAATCAAGGCCTGAGTGTCCTTTCAGCTTTGTTGCTGTAATGTAAGCTTGCTGCATAGCTTCTGTCTTCTTATGATGTTCCAGTATTCTCTCTGGAGTTAGCAGGAAAGTCTACTCTGGGCACTCTATGTATGCATCAGGAAAAAGTGCAGAAGTCACATTCACAATTCATATCTTCAGTGTGTATTTTAATTGTATATTTAACTGTGTTTTGCTTATCCTATTGCAGTTGCCATATGATCATGTCTATCATTTTTATGAGTAGGTAACTATCTATATCTGATACATCAGAGTCTATAAGGGAGTCAAAGATGTGAAAAATCCCTCCTTGTCAAAACCCATTACGCAAGCATCAACATATGTGTTTCTGCCTTTCGCATAATGTTCATTATGGCATATATTTCAATCTTTAAATGGTGAAACTGTGAGAAACGTTATTGAAGGTCAACATGGGTCAGAGGCATTGGCTGCTGTGGCGAGATTTGCAAGCGCTACATTGTTTACTATCGTTCCAACTCGTGTATTGGTGTTTATATTATATTGAATGTGTGGAGCCACTAAGTTGACATGTGCTAACAGAAATAGATCATTCTTTACCTTGTTCAAGTGTTGTGAAGTGATTAATGATATCTGTCATATGTTGTATGACTATCAGTTGTGCAAAGATATTGGATCTTGTGTAAGCAAGACTGTGGCAGAATGGTAGATCAAACACATCACACCAAGGTAGTTTAAGACACAGGTTAATTGCCCACAGTCTTGATCAGCTCCTGGTAACAACTGCTCCCTGTAGAATCCCACCAGCTCATTCCACTTTCTACATTTCGCTCACCATGGAGATAGAATCCAGAATATGGACTGTAGATAGTAGATCAAACAACCACAAAGACAAGCATGGCACACAGAGGACTCACCATGTCAGCACCATGAGTAATCTCGAGAAATAGACTGCACACTGTAGACAACACCTACAACGTTTGGAAATCCAGCTATGGCATTGATGCCGGTTTAAATCAATTCACCTCTGCAGCCTTAGTATGATATTTCATGGATCTGTGGAGCTGTCTCAGCACCACTGACTTTCGCATATTCCTGCAATGTGCATATAAAGCAGCAGAAACAACATATTCATTAGTAGCGATGAGGCTGATGCCACTGTTCTGCACGGGGCCAGGCCAGGCTCTATTTTCACTAGTGTGCTCGTCAGAGTAACTCTGTCAATGTCTATTTGCTATCTGTAAACGTCTTTGCCTTCTGTATTATTTGCTCCGCTAACGTTTAGAGTGCCTCACCACCAATGCTGCCAATCTCGAAACATAGTAAATTGCTTTTGGTAAAATAGCTGCAGACACAACAAAAAAATATAGGAGTTTAGCCTCAAATAAAATCTCTGGCTTAGAAGAAAGACAACACGTAATATGTGCAATAGAAAATAATGCAGATAAAACAAATCTGTTGAAATGTAAAATCCAGTAGGGAAAGAGGCCGAAAAATATTTAATTGTTTAACTTGGATGTATTGGCCAAACATTCTCCTGAAATGCTGCCAAGACATATTGAAGAGAGAGCATCCAGAAACGTGACTCGTTGGCATGTGCAGAAAGCATCTTTAATCAAACATGCCAAAAGTTTAAAGGTAAAAGATGGCTAAAAAGTGAAAGCACTTATGTCAGGCCAGAAGCATTGATTTCCTTTTAACTGCTGAACCAAGCACTCTATTTTCATTACTCTGCCAGGAGAATTATTCAGACATTAAGCCAGAGGACAAGCAAGTCAAGAAACCCATGGCAATGTCATTACATTATGCTTAGGCCAAACGTTATTTTATTGTTACAGTATATTGAATTGTTAATTCACATTTTAATTGTGTTATCTGTCCGGAAGCTAATGTCCCTTGCTGTACTAATTCCAAACAACCAGTGCGTAATATATTGAAATATCAGACCTTCCTGCTGCTGAATTAAGATGCCGTGACATATTTCAAGACAGAGGTGATAACAAATTTACAACTGTGTAATTTTAAACATTTGTAGTAATTAAATCAGGCGTAATTTATGCATTGGCTGATGTGCCGACTTTGGTCTTTTCAACACGATGAAGAGGTTTATTTTCCAGTGCAAAACGGTTTTATTTGCCAGGCAAAGTAATGAAACCCACAAAATTAGTAATTTTAACGAGAGATTCCCTTAAAGTTTCGGACTATAACATAAAAAATAGACTATTACAGTAAAATGTGTACACTCGGGAAACTTAAGTGTTGAATAACTTATATTTAAGTATTATTTAAAACCAACAGCTTTACGCCAATGGTTCTTTTTAAATGGGATATGTCATGGGTTATTGCAGAGTTTTGAAAATCTTTAACACTGACCATTTGTCAATTCCATGTTTTCTGAAGCTACCTGATTCGCAAAGCTTTTTCAGTACGTAGCTCTGCCTTACTTCTGGTCAAGGTCTGATTAACTAATGAATGTCCACGAGTAAGACACGTTTACAGATAGTATAATTTCAAAAAACATTTTCTTCATGAAATTAAGTATGCCTAGAAATCAATGAATAAGTCACCCCTAAGTCTAGAGTAGTACAACTCAGAAAAATGCTTTGTCAATCAGGCCAGGAAACTCAGAACAGTTTGCCTCCAGAAACATGAGTGAAACATAATGAATCTCTAAACTGAGCTGATAATTTAGATTTTGCGGGTAAGAGCACTGCTGTGAAGGGGAGGAGCTCCTGCCCTGACAAACTTGCAACTTCTCCATTATGCTATGTTGACATTGGTGGAACCTCAGACAGCCCCACTGGTGGACACCTTTGACCTGGAGGCTTAGCCGCCAAAGAGTTGTCATGTCATAGTGACATTCACCCCACACTTTAACGCTGGGAAGAAAACAATGCTTGTTTTCTCTGTCTGGGTGTGTCATGTGCAGCAAAGGAATCCCAGGGAAAGGAAACTGCAGGGAAGCTGCTTGTACGAAATTGGGTAACTGGTTGAAGGGGGTGGATGCCCCACTCAGGCAAAACACAATCCTTATCAGGGTGAACCATAAAAGTCACTAAATTAACCTGTGCCTCACCCTCTGGTAGCTTGGCATGAAAGCAGCCACACTTTACTTAGAGGCAAGCTGTAATGTATTTATGCAGCACACAAACAGTAAAAGTGATAACACCACAAGAAAAAACCTGTCAATCCCAAAAGAATGAAGTTTAGCAAATAATATCATACCAGAATGACAAAACTCTAATTAGCAGAACTGGAGATATTCAATTTAAAGGTTTTTAGTAAAAATAGTGTCCAAAAGTACAAAGCGCCAGTTGAAGTCATCAAGTCATGCTAGACTGGGTGCAAGTCACAGGTTCAGGCTGACCACGATGAAGCCAGGGTCGGCTACAGGGAGCAGGTTAGTCCCACTGAACTGAGTGAAAAGAGTTTCATTTGCAATGGACGAGGCCGTAAGGAGCAGATGGAGCGCCATGGACAGACATCAGTGTAGTGTGCTGTAGTATGAAGAGCGGGTCTGGCATTGTAGACTGCTGATGCTGTTGGCGGTTACCATGGACTGTCATGCAAAATGTGACTCTTGTGTTGTCAGTCATCATTGGCAGTTGCTATAGCACAAAGAGCAGGTCTCACCAGAAATTCATTCTGGCAGTTGCTGCAGGCAGCTGTCACAAGGAGCCCAAATGTCAGGAATCTCCCCTTTTCTTGAGGTGGAGTACACTCTGATGCCAGCCAAGGACACAAGACCTGGGGATACACCACCTGGGGATCAGGGACTCCCTCCAGAAGAGGCCAGAAGGGCTCAGTCCGGTCCAATTGCAGGTCCAGGCACATCCAGTTGCAGCAGGTCAGATGGGCAGTTGCAGGGAGGCCCCTGAAATGTATTGTGTACCCATAGCTCACACAATAATTCAGCTAGCTGACCCTTGCAGTTATGTCACTCTAGTTAGCCTGGAATGAAGGCATGCAGGTCCAGATTTATCAGACAGGAAGGCAATTCCTTGGCAGCAGGGCAGTGCTCTTGCAGTAGGGCAGTCCTTCTTCTGTACCTTCATTGGGCCCAGGAGTGTTATGAGTGACTCTGGATGTCCAATACTTATACCTGGTGCCATCCTTTGTGTGCAGGCACCATTATACTACCCCCACATCTGGTTCTAAGAAGTTTTTCCCTTTACCCTGTCAAGGCTCCAAACTGTTGGTGACAACATGCTGGGCAGACCTAGTGTCAGATTCCTTTGGTGAGTAAGTAATGCTGGCTACAGCCCCTCCGCATCATCCTGCCAGGATAGCCCATTGGGTCTACACATAAGCCTCTTGTGTTACTGCCCGGAAGCAATGCACAAACCCCAACTGCTGAGCCATTCACAGTCGTGTGATCCAAGACAGAAGACACAAACGGTGGGACAAGAAAGTGCCAATTTCAGAATTCTAACTTAAAATCCAATTTTACTATTAGAGAGGATTTTAAATTACAATTTGAGTGTAACTGTATATTCCAATCTGCTCCAAAACGAAAGTTAGGACCTCTTAACTGTAATAAGCTAGCCCAATGTTAGTCAATAGGAGAGATTTGCCTTACAACAGTGAAAAATGACTTTAGGAGTTTTTCACTGCCAGGACATGTAGGCCTTGTACACATGCCCTACATTTTATATAAAATGCACCCTGCCCTACAAGACGTTAAGGCCTTTTTAGGGGTGACCTTTAAGTATTAAAAAGGAGGGTTAAGACCTGGTTAAAGGTTTATTTTAGCAACACAAATACTGGGGTGACGTGGTGAGCAGAAAACAATGGATTAAACCCAGATATGTGACTGGGGTGAGTGTTTGAAACGTTTCAACACTCCGTCCATCATTTTATTTTGTTTTGTTTTGAGGTGTAGCATTCTGCACCCTAAGTGGCTAGGTTATGCCCAGACGTGGGTTTCTTGCTCACTGTGCCACTGTATTCAAGCTAGCCTGGCTGATGAAGGGCGATACCCTTAAACTAGTCCCACAATGCATGTTTCCTGTCCAGGGAGGACTGTTCCCGTGGGGAACAGGATCAAGACTGATTTGCATATGGCTGGGTCCGAACTGGGGTTACACTGCAAGCAAATTATTAGTGGATTAAACATAGATCTGTGACTGGGGGTGAGTGTTTGAAAAGTTTCCACACTATGTCCATCATTATATTTTGTTATGTTGTCTTGAAAGGTTTATTTTGCCAGGTCAAAATTATAGTTGAAAACTGCACTAGAGGCTGCAGTGACATGTCTGAGATGTTTTAAAAGGCTACTTTAGTGGGTGGCACATTGGATGCAACAGGCCAACTACAGTAGTAACATTTAATTCAGAGCTGCTGGGTATCATATACTAGGGACCCATAAGTAAAGTTAATGTGCCAATTAGATTTAAGACAATTTTACCAAGTTTGAAGCAGCGAGCACAAGCACTTTAGCACTGGTTAGCAGTGGTAAAATGCACGGAGTCTTAAAGTCTAAAAAAACGAAATCAGAAAAACATGAGGAGTGAAGGTAAAATGTTTGAGGGAATACCATGTCAAGGATGTCATGTCTACCATAACTGTACTGAATATGTTCAAGAAATTGGAAGTACTTCACAAAGCTGTACTGTATATGTTGAAGTTACAGTATGAGATGGTTTTTATGTGCCTTGGGATATGTACTGTGGCTAGGAAAACTAAATCCAATTTGTAACTGAACAAATCAGTAGTCAGTATAACTTTAAGAAAGATGAAGTTATATATAATATCAATATTTTTGTGGAAAGGGCTCATGGCAAAAGTATGCAATCTAAAAGGCAAATTTTGCGGTTTTCAGTGTAATCACCGGAGCTGCTGCTCCACTGAAGACATATTCTTGTCACCTTGTAGGATCTCAAATATACGGCTGCGCAACAGAGTCTAGACACAGTATTATATCTTGATTTGTAATTTTACCCATTTTTGTGTAGAAAACATCTATGAGAAGGGGTGGGAATTGAGCAGTGAGGAGGGGTTACAGATTGGGAATATTCTGTGAGTTTGTGAAGGCACACTTGCTTACATGAATGCAGGTTTCACAATCATCTCAGACCTCTTTCCATCATCAACATGGACGAAGATTTACTCCTGTTACAGGCAGGAGTAAATTGTTCTCCAGTGTGGAACGAAGAATTGAACACCCTATAAAGTTGGTGGGGGTGAAGAGAAGAGGTCCTCCATTAAGAAAAACATTTTACATGTTGAGAAGTAAATAAAAAACTTAAAGGTTAGCATGTGCACTGGTACTGTATGTGTTGTCTAGTTAGAAAATTGAATTTACAAAATATTTTGAGAAGGATGTCATGTTGGTAGTACATACCTACATTTAATTAGACTGAAATGCAATTGAGCTGCAGCAATATATTTTAGCTAAGAGGGCTGTCATAAGTATTCCCCTAGGGATGCAAAGTATTTATTTGGGAAACCAACATGCAATATGTTATTTAATTGGTAATATGCAAATGTCAGTATTTATAAAAATAAAAAAATACATCTTGTGGTGTATATAAAATACACTTGCACAAAGAGAAATGCATGTTATTGTTCAAATACATGGCTCTTTTATGGTTAAAGATGCTAAAACCTCCTCATATAAACTGTGTCTTTTTTGTGCCACCACTCAAACTTAGTGGCTTATGCACATCTTCAAGCAAACACCTGTCTATTTAATGAGCATGCCAGTATCAACACTGTTAAAATCAACAGGTAACATTCAATCAGCCCAACAATGGCTTTGGGAAGAGGGCTCATGCCCCCCTTTTCTTGTATATTAGATATGGGAATGGGGTCCAGAGGCCTCGAGGAAGATCTAGGAGAAGGGTGTTGCAACTCCCTTCATTTTAAATAAAGCATCAGTCCTGGGAGATGGGGTCCCTAGGGCTGAACAGTGGCTTGAGAAAAGGGGGCCTCCTGATTCACACATTCACTGCACTGCACTGCACACATAGGACTGGCATACCTCAACCATCACCTCTCCTTCTACGTACCCAACAGATGTCTCCGTTCCTCCCAGCTTGCCCTTGCAGCCGTCCCAAAGATCCAGAAAAGCACAGCAGGAGGAAGATCCTTCTCCTACCTAGCAGCCTGGACCTGGAACACACTACCCCTCAAGATCAGGCAGACCGCATCACTAAAGCAGTTCAGGAGGGACCTCAAGACCTGGCTCTTCGACTGAGCAGCACACCTACATTCAGTGCCTTTACAAATCATTGATTTATTGATTCAGCTTTCCACCAGATGTGGTGTTATTCCATTTACCAGTTTTTTGTGGTATTGCTGTTTAATTTTCCTATGAATAATGAATGAGGAACATGTTTTGGGATCCACCCCCCTTTTTCTCGGCCCTGCTTCATTGATCACCCCTAAACTTTCCAAGAAGGAGGTAAGGTGGATGATAATTTGTTTTGTACATTTTGTGAAGATTCATAAACCAGTGCTAAAGCTATTAGCAAAACAAAAAATGCTTTTCTTATGGCAACCCATACCTAACTATAGCTCCTCAGCTATTATAATAACTTAATAGTATTTACCATGTGTGGTAAATGTATGAGTGGTAATCGCAAAAAACATTACCTGCATGGTGAAGGCTGTGGGGTAGAGCCATTGCGTGGTAAGGCAGCATTGTAAAAGCTGTTTCCCAATGACGATGCCACCTTTGAATAGCTTTCTTATAATTCACAAAAAGTAATTCACAGATGGCATCCGTAAATGTGTGTGCATGCATGATTGCAATCTTTCAATCTTTTTTTTTATAAAAAGAGAAACCCCATTCAAAGATGGCCACAGTGGATGAGGACATATCTGTGATCAGTATCTTTAAAAGTGTTTTTTTAAAACAACAAATGAGATTCCAAGATGCCTTGCCCACGTTTAGATGGATACACGCCTCCTGCGAGCACAGTGGGCATTTATGAAAGACCAAGGAGGCTGGTGGGGAAAGCAGACGCAGCACAAGGGATTTTAATAAAGAGAAAGTGGTAAAAGAAGAGGATTTTAATAAGAATGGTGAGGAGGAGGAGAAGCAGGGAGGAAGAGAGGAGGGGAAATTATCCATCATAGGCACTGCAGTTCAAGGTCGGACATCAGCAGCAGAAAGGAACATGCCATCCAGTCAAACCACAGTGATATCAAAATGCTCCTGGAAGAGTCAAAATAAGGATGGTGAAGAGGAGGAGAAACAGGGAGGGACAGAGAAGAAAATTATTCTTCATAGGCACTGCAGTGCAAGGTCTGAAATCAGCAGCAGAAGGATACATGCCATCCAGTCAAGCCACAGTGATTCCAAAACGCTCCTGGAGAGACAAACACAGGAAAAGGGAGGTAATCCATTGAATCAGGATTAATATAATGAGCTAGACAAGGAAGTCACACAATCATGATTAGGGGATTGACACAAAGCAACCTCTATGTTTTGTAGGATACACACAAGTCTTTGGCAACAGACAGCTAATGTTGTCTGTTGGTGAGACACAAATACAGATCTAACAGCAGGAATGTTTGAGAACTACCTAGACATGGCATATATATATATAAAAAAGAAAATATTACAAATTGCTTATCTACTTGAATTACTTAACACATTGGCGATGTTGTTTTAAGTTACTGCACTGACCTTACACCCAAATGAGTTTTATGTGATTAACTGAATATGCTGTTGTGTTTGTATATATATTTTCCATAACATTTGTTAGATAATACAAGATGGTTTTTTTTTTAAATGGTAAATGTCTAAGAAATGGTAATGGTATATAAACACTGGTGACGACTGTGAAAATATGCTTGTGAACAAGGTCAGTGAGACTGAAAGGCATGAAGCTTTTATTTTTTTCACTGCCAGAACGAGCATTTTCCTAAATAAATATATGCCAGCAGAGTGACCTCTGAGTGCAGTTTTTTTCCTTTCCGGATAACAAAGAAAAGGAAAGAATTTCTTGTTGATTTAATTCGGTGTCTCCAGCCAAGAAACTAGCACTGCCAAATGAATGGAAAAAGTGTGCCATAAGATGTCATGACAGGGAAAAGTCTCTTGGACTTAAAGAATGAGTCAAATTTTTCTGAAGTGTTCTGATGATGCATAAAATAAGATTCCATGCCCCAGGCAGGAGAGCAATCACATTTTCCTCCTGCAGGATGTCTCATGGGTAGGATATATTGCAGTAGGTGATCGTACTTTTACTGAGCCTCATACTCTCTCAAGGCTGTTCAAGAATGAGAAGCCCCAGGTAGTAGGAAAAAGGAAGGTGCAATCTGGGCAGCAAATTTTGCCGGTGTCAGATAAGAGTGATGGTGGCATAGGTCTCCACAGAGTAAACAGGAAAGCAGGATGATATTGCAAGAGGACCTGTTAGCAAGGGAAATAAATGTTTTTTGGGGTAGAGAAAGGAATCTGCAGTTCTGGATTTTTCCTGGAAAGCTTAAAGCAAAAGAAAACTCAGAGCAGGTGAATGTCACTGTTAGTGTCCTTCATGACTTATATTTATCGCTTTACTTTCGTATGTATGATTTGACCACACTTCATATGAAAGGTGTCCCATATGAATCTGTAAAACTAGAAATCGAGAGATACTAAAGACATGTGGAGACCAGGCTAATCATCCAACATGGTGGACACATTGGGCTCTTGACCCAGATCATCCAGTAGCATCTGTGGCTGATAGCCTCTGCATTCTTCAATTAGAGGGGTTGCGTGACTGCAGCTGCCCTCTGATGTCTGGGGCTTGAGGTTTGGTGTGCCCTTTGCCAGGGCTGGCCGAATGTGTTACCTGCTGGCTGGCAGACATAAGGCAGCCTATGAAGCGTGCATGCTGAAGAAGTTCAGTGGGCCCTTTTTATCTTGGCCTGGGAGCTCAGGCGGCCCATACAACCGGACCAGATAGTGCCTCCCCCTTGAATTCCCCCCCCATCATCGGCAGCAGGCCTGTGGCACTCTCCCGGTGAGGCTGCTATGCCCCCACTCTCCTCCCCCTATGGTGACTGCTTGCAGCTACACTGGGCACACTGTGGGTCCTGCAGTTGGCTGCTGTAGATGAGAGGTGGACTGCTGGGCATGTTCTGTCTGGGCTGTGGATCGGCCTTCCCTGTCCATAGCAGTGCTGAAGCCCACTGGACTGTTCCAGTGGTGGTGGGGCCTCAGGAATGGAGAGATGCCCCCAGGTGGCTGTATCTTTTGACTCTGCCCAGCCAGGGCTGACATGGAGCCCAATGCTGGGGGTGGCCAAGGTCCCCCCACTGAGGTCTCCCAGAGTAGATTCCTCCAGAGTATCCAGTGTACTGGCTCCCCCTTGACAGATTTGAGCAATGCCTCAGATGCCACTTGCTCCTACATAGCAGGCCTTCATCGGGCTCACATACTGTCAGCTGCAGCAGCTCATGCTGCCCCAGGGGCACTAACATTCTCCTCCATGGGGTCAGGTGGGCTGGCGAACAGGACTGGTGGTGTGATCACCATTGCCACCAGGTGAAGAGCATTATAACAGTGACCCCTGTGTAACCAACCTACCCCCGCCAGTAGACTGTCTGGTTTGGATGCTCATGCCACACCAAAAATGATTACACTTTCTCATGTGGGGACCTGGCAGTGTGGGCTTGTAGCATGGTCGACATGGCCACCTGCTCAGAGAGAATTGACCAGTGAGAGACAGTAAGGGAAAGAGCAAGGGGGTGAAAAACCAGCACACCAGAGTGTGCATTGTTTGAAGACTGCAGACCTGGAGGAGTCCACCCTGGCATTGCTATCCTCCAGTCCTTCACATCTGTCTAGTGATACAATCCAAATCCTCACAACTATTGGGGAGTTCTGTGTGTCACCGGAGGCCAAGGTGAATGCATTGGTGATGCGCCTTAATATTATTGATTATAAGATCCTCTGCAAAATCCTGGCAGATAGGCTACTTCCTGCCACCCCACTGTTTATTTATAGGGACAAGAGTGGTTTAATCCTGGGGAGGAATACGTCATTGGAATGGATCACTGGGACAATATGGTCGTAAACAATATCCTTGACAAAAATATTGCACAAAAAACAGTTTACCACAACATTGTGCTCTTATACTTTTAATGGTAAGTATAAGAATATCAGAAAAAATATTGTTGACACTAATGTTGTCTAAAATATACAAAACAATACATTTTATTAATATAGAGTTCAAAGTAGTAAATGTTAAATATTTGAATAAATACATTTAATATAATGTAAATGAAATAAATTCCATTATTTAACCTTATTTATAAATATATATATTTACATATATATATATATATATATATATATATCTTCACACACACACACACATATATATACACACATATATATATATAAACATATATATATTTATATATATATATATAAATATACATACATACACACATATACATATATATATATATATATATATATATATATATATATATATATATACACATATATATATATACACACACACACACACATATATATATATATATATATATATATATATATATATATATAGTATTTGGTAACTACTGCCCATGGTAAGGTGTTAAAGTGTTAAAGTGCTTTTCAGCGAGTATCATGCTACTCCAGAACCTAAAGGATTAATAATGGATTCAAATAGGGAAATAGAAGATGTAAATTTGAGCAATGGACATATGAGTCTGTTATTTTGATTGCATAGGTTAAAGTAGAGATAGAGGAGAGAAGAGTCTAGATAGTGTTATCTGACAGTTCATATTAGTTAGGTCAGGTGTGGGATAAGTCAAAGGAGGGAAGATTCTAGAAAGGGTTATTTAGGAGATTATAGTAAAATTAGTTTTGGGGTGAGTCAAAGGAGGGATACATTAGGAATAGTCAAGAAAGGATCTTAGGGAGATCTTAATAACAGAATGAGGCTTGGGATGAGTCACAAAGTAGGGCAGAGGCTATATTGAGAGCAATATAGGATGAGACATAGGATAAATAAGGCATTTCATACACTATGCTAACAAAACCAGCTATATAGAAAAAGTGACTTCATGTTTGGATTGCATGCCCAATAATTTATTTACAAGGGAGTTTCACTGATCCATGTCTCATCTTTCAGTCTATACTCACTGTTTGTTATTCATGTTAGCCTTAGGGTGGTCTTCCTAAAACATTTAGCTTATTTTGTTGGTCTAACAACTTTGTGCACTTTAGCACTGCTAACCATATATATATTACTTAACAGTACACATTATAGCGTCTTCAGATGGCTAATCAGCCACTAAAAAAGGACAATTGTTTGCCTCTGAAGAGTCCTTCTAGACCCCTACATGTGTCCTATGGGGCCTCAATACCTCAATCCCAGGATTATCCAATGAGTAGCTCGTGAGCTACTCGTAGCTCTCAGGCTACTTGTAAGTAGCTCACCAGTGTGCGGTCTAGCCTCGTAAATTCGGAGATTTTGCTTTGTTCATTTAATGTATGTATCCCAATATTGAAAAGGTGACAATTGTTCACTCACACATCACTGGGGATACTTATTACTAATATTCTTACATTGGTGCCAGAGTCATTGCAGCTACGGCTGTCATGCATAAACCATAGACAGACATTCCAAATTTATAAACCCTTTTTCACATTAGTGGTGACAACCCTTCCTGATGTAATTGCTTCTTGTAATCTTGCATGATATGGCCCCTAATGTAATGTCTGATGTGGCCACTGTTGCCATGCTACTATTAGTAGCTCAGGCTGATTTTCACCTACCATGAGTATCTCTTATCACAGAAAAGGGTGGACACCCCTACTCTATCCTGAACCCTAAATGTGTGCTTTTATTTATGTTTTATCCATGGGAACCCAGACATGAAATAAAATGGTGGTAGCAACTTTTCTTTCATGCTGCCACCACCCACTCAGGGCCTTGCTTTTCACCTGGATCCCTGGGTACCCACAGGCACTCGTGGATCCCACACGAAGGATCCCTGTCCCTAGATATCTATTTTTTATTTCTGTAATAACTCCCAAATTACTGAACAGATTTACACCAGATAGCAAAAAGATCTTTCTGGGCCAATATCCAGCTTTCTGCCAAATTTGATGTAAATCTGTTTAGCAGTTCGGGCTGCAGTTGTATAAAAAAAATGAAAAATGCCCATAGACATTTCATAGGGAAAAAGCATTTTGAGACCCCCATTTTACTCAGCCTCCACTAGATAAACCACCCCAAAACATTCCAGAAAGCAGCTGAACTAGTATATGCATTCGTCAAACGGCGCCAAAGTTATTAGTAAAACAAAAAACATGAGGTCAGCTGTTTGTCAGAAGGGCTGGCCCCCTGACAATTGCACTCAATTTCGTGTTAGAAGCAATTTTGTTCTTAAAAAGTACCCCAATGGTGGGTGAGGGGTCAGTCCTGTTCATCAAGAGGGCCGACCCCACCTAAACCCTGTTCCCTGGTGATTCTTGAGATCAAAGGTTGATTTGTGACCAAAAAAAAAGAAAAAAAGAAAAAAACACAGACATTTACCAGTTACAGTAAGCAGAGCTAACTGCAATATGTGAGGCCATGAGCAGTGGATGATGGGGAGCAATTTATAGTTAGCTCTACTAACTATAACAGTGAATTTGTTTTTATTTTAAACGAAGGAAAGAATACAAATTTAATGTATACAGTAGCTCTGTATCTATTTCTGCGTGATAAACATATGAAACATTCACTGGATGATGTCATCAGTGGTTGTTTTTTGTGTAAAACTAAGCCTAATTATAATGTCCCTGTAACCAATAGTTTTCTCAGTGTTTATACATTTATATACACACATGCATATCCACACATAAATACACAAACATATATATATGTCCATCTTAGTGCCCTAAGGAAACTATAGCTCGTGCTCTCTCAATGCACTGCTATTTACCCCAGATATTACATCACTCATGACATCTTTAGCATCACTGATAGTAATATTTGCAGTATAATTATTGATGAGAAAACTGTGCATGGCAGGGGCACAAGTTAATATAAATATATATATATTATATTTATATTACCAAATGGCGGTCACCACTAGGTAGTTATAGTTAGGACCGTGTTGCCATTTTCTGACTTGCCTATACCGTTGACGCTGGTTAATGAATCTTTACAAAATGTTCCCAAAAAAATATGACTCACTTCACCTGCTGTCTGGAAAGGTTCGGTGTGAACAGTCAATCGGGGATTAAGAAAAAGGGGGGGCCCAGAATGCCTTTTCCACTCATGGATTTTTCAATGGGGATTTTGAACATGACTACAGCCCTAAATGCTGGACAGAATTACACCAAATTTGGTAGAAAGCTATCTCTTGGTCCAGAAAGAGCCCTTTTTGTTATTTGGTATCAATCCATTCAGTAGTATTTGAAAAAATGTAAGAACTACACAATTTTGTATAGATAGGGACACATATTCATTGTGACACAATGCTGCTCTTTGCATAGGTGACTGATGAGCCACAACCTCTGCAGAAAGTTGCCGCCACCATTTTATAAACCGGGACACAGTCCAAAGCATGAAAATTGTAGGGGGCTGGCTCTCTATATAGTATACGAAAATGACGTGCACTGTGCAGGTAGTCCAAACAACCCCTCTTTGGTATCCTGAGATAAAAAGCAGACAACTTAATGCTCTGTTTTTGTGGTAGTGTGGGTGAGCAGTTAGGCTTATCTTGGAGATGTGCTAAGCACTTGTTGTACTCACAGTTTTAAGAAATCTGGACACACACTCGGAAGAATAACTTGAGACCAATTTACAAAAATACTTCTGATTTTTATAAATTTTTAAGACCAAGTTCATTATATGGTAAGTACTTTTGTTATGATTTTTCAAAGTTTGGAAAATATATGCTTTGTGTGCAATTATGCACCATATGAATGAATGGGAAAATCTTTAAGAATGCACATAAAATCAGGCGATGGTCTCAAAAGTGACACCTTTTATTTTTAAATTGAGGTCGTTGGGATGTCCTGTGTGGCCAGCTGTAGACGTTTGGGTGGTTACGGGGTGAAGCAGCAACAGCAGATAAGTCTTGTAGCTGGTGTACAATGGAAAAGGGGACCACTTGGAAACACACTGCACAGGTGGACCTAAAAGGTAAGTCCGGTGGGTCCCCTTGGACAGTAGGGGTCACAAGAGGTTAGCAACACCTAATGTCAGCTGTTTTGCTGTTGCAGGGAACAGGGAGGCAGGGTGCAGTGCAGATAGGTCAGCCAAGGGTTGTGAATCAGTGAGTCCATGGAACCAGGTGCAGTTCAGTTGGAGGGTAGATTGCATGTCAGCAGGGCCACTATGGTGGTGGTTCTTGGGTGCCCTCAAGTCCCTTGACTGCTGCTTGCTTCTGGGCTTTGAGAGTTTGGAATGGACTTTGCTTATGGGTGTTTGACTTTGGGGGTCCAGTACCTTGGGCACTGGGGCACCTCAGGCCTGAATGTTGCAGTGCCACAAAACATTGCACATTGGTAGAGTCCGATTTCATTGGTCAACAGCTGGTCAGCATACTGAACTTTACTGGTTCCTTGCTTGCAGGTGAGTGCTACATTCAGTCTGAGGGAGGTTCTTGGCAGGTTTCAGAAGGCTGGAGGTGCCCTGGATTTTTTTTTTTTTTTTAGAGTCCTTCAAGTTTCCAAGCAACACCTCAACTGTGACTGTTGAGTTCTAGGAGCAGCAACCAGGGTTTGGCACCTTATTCTTTGTGCAGCATTATTTATGTCTTGTGCCTTGGATCTACTTTGCTCCTGGTCGTATTGCCTGTCAAATTGTATAAAAATCGGAAGAATAACTTGTGGCCAATTTACAAAAATACTTCAGAGTGTTTACACATTCAATACTGTGAGTATTGAAAATTACTTAGCACATCTTCAAAATAAGCCTAACTGTTCGCCCACATCACAGAAACAGATTAGGTGGCCAGTTTTTTACCTCTGGATACCAAAGCAGGGTTGTTTGGACTCTCCGCACAGTGCACGTCATTGTCGTACACTTTGTAGACAGTCAGCCTCCTGCATGAGTCCTCAGTTCAACTTCAGCCCAGCGACATTGTCTGCTTAGAAATGATTTGGAGGAATCTAAAGGGATGGACAGCCACTTCTTTATTTCCAGCTACTTCTGCCCAGACCAAAGATACCATTGCGGTGGGATGGATCTGTGTGGCATTGTCAGCACTGGCGAAATTTTCCATAAGAGGTACTGATCTTGATCAGGTGCAGGTCACTATGGTGACAATCACCGCTGTGTCCTTCAAGACTTCTACCTTAGTCCCATTAATCAAAGGGTGCTGCCTGTATTTTTGCATGTTAGTAGGCCAGGCAGCACATGATAAGTCTACCCCTCCCTCTGTGACTATTGTTGCCTCTGTGGCTGAGCTACAATTGTTATCCCATCTGGAGAACAGCAACTGCGCTTACTGCAAGTGGACTCAAGAAATGTTTCTTGTTTTTACAGCTAGGGTGTCCAGTTTGGTGTCCTTTAGTTTTGCAATCATGGCACAAAGCCTTGTTAGAATCAAAGTTCCTACCTTTGTACCCACCCTTAGACTGAGGAGTCTCAAGCCCACCCTCCTAAACAGATTTTTGGGAGCCTGACGAAGACTTTTTATTTTGGTTCCCATCTTTCTCGACGGGGGGGATTTTTTGCCTCTCTTTTGGTCTCCCCCCATCAGTGGTAGTCTTAGTCACCCTTCTCTTGACTCAGTGGTATGCCTTCTTCCGCAGCTCTAAAGAAAGTGAACCTAGGTCTACCAGGGACTGATGTCGTTTTTCATTGTAACAATTACTGAAAAGATACTCTTTTATAATTAAATTATCAAAATCATCAAAATCCCATGTACATTGTTATCTTCTAACCAGGCACCCGGCATTTTTACTGAATAGTCCACAAATTTTACCTAGGACTGATTTAGGGTTTTTCGAGTCCCCTTGAATTTAAGTCTGTGTTCTTCAGTTGTAAGTCAAAAACTATTAATCAAGGTAGCCTACATGAGGTAATAGGACCTGGCATCTGCCTCATTCAATGTCAGGAGTCTATCCCTGCATTTTCCTGGGAACAATTCCCAGAGGAGAGAGGCCCAATGTTTTCTATCTATATCCCTGGCTAAGCAGGCCATCTCATAGGCAAAAATCACTTGGTGATATCATCACCCTCTGTATAAGGTGGGTTTTGGACCTGGCCCTTTTTGAAGGGTCATCTCCAACCATTTTGCCTCTTTCCTCCTATTTTTTCTGACCACTTTTTGATGGCTTTAGGACCCTGGGCACCTCACTGCTAACCTGGGCTACAGTGCATATGCTCAATGTATACATTGTATTGGTGATTGGTGCTAGACCTGGCATCCTTGGCATGGTCTCACCTATCTTTTTTGCCTCTGCTTCCCAAGTTTTGATTGTGTGCTGGAATCAGTTTTTGCTGTTTTTGGTACTCTGGGCACTTTACCACTGCTGACCAGTGCTGAAGTACAAGTGCTCCCTGTGTAAAATGTATGTATAATTGGCTTTTCCATAGTTGGCACATTTGATTTACTAGTAAGTCACTAGTAAAATGTACTTGAGGTACCCAGTGCCTGTAAATCAAATACTACTAGTGGACCTGCAGCACTGGTTGTGCCACCCACATCAGTAGCCCTGTAAACATGGCTCAGATCTGCCACTGCAGTGTGTGTGTGTGTGCACTTGTAACCTGCCAATTCGACCTGGCAAGTGTACCCACTTGCTAGGCCCAAACCTTCCCTTTTTATACAGGTAAGGCACCCCTAAGCTAGGTCCTAGGTAGCCCGATTGGCAGGGTGCAGTGTCTGTTAAAGGTGGGATATATGATGTGTTTTACATGTCCTAACAATGAAATGCTGCCAAATTCGGGTTTCACTGTTGCAAGGCCTAACTCTCTCATAGGTTAACATAGGGGTTGCCTTTTAATATCTTTCAAGTGCAGTTGCCCTTTGGCAGCAGATAGAAATGTGAAGTTTGGGGTCTCTGAACTCACAATTTAAAAATACATATTTTGGTAAAGTTGGTTTTTAAACTTTTAGTTAGAAAATGCCAGTTTTAGAAAGTGGGCATATTCTTGCTTAAACCATTATTTCACTGTGCCTTTTTGTGGATCCCCTGTCTGGGTCAGAGTGACAGTTGGCTGTTTTTGAATCCCCTCTAGACTGAGACAAAGGGAGCTGGGGTGTAGCCTGCATATCCTGATGAGCCATCTGAGCTAGAGTGGAGGGAGGAGTGGTCACTTACACCTGATTGTGCTGTTCCTGTCTGCACACAATGCAGTCTCCAACCCGCTAGTGTGTGTTCAGGGTCAGGCCTGGGCAAGGCACAATCCTGTCAAAAATAGACTTTCATATGAAGTTTGCCTACTTCAATGGCAGAAAGAGGTATAAGTGGACCCAAAACCCCAGATTTATAGATTACTTCTGGATTCAAGAGGAACCTCTGCCAAAGAGAAGAGCTGAAGAGCTGGACGAGGAATACTACCCCTTTGCATGTGATGGTGCTTTGCTAGGTTGGCTTCTTCTGCCTGAGAGAGGACAAAGACTGGACTTGGTGGTATATTCCTGCTTGTGAAGAATCTCCAAGGGCTTGGCTTGAGCTTGCCTCCTGTTTTGACGTCTCAGGGCCATCAAAGACTTCCTCTGCCAGCACCTGGACTCTCTGCTGAGACTCCTGCCCTGCGAAATGGTGCGCTATCCAGTCCCTGGACCCTTGAGAGGTGAAATTGGCAGAACAAGGACTGAAATCCCAGCTTTGACCCACCACCTGCAACAAGGCTGAAAAACGACACGCCACCCACTTCGTGGCTAAAAGCAAAGCTTCATCTGCATTGGGGCTGGGAGATTGACACATCATGGCTGGAGAAATGACGTAACACTTGCTTGCAGCTGCTGATAACTACGCAAACCCCAGGTAGCGGGGTTTTCCAACACCATGTGGGTGGATTTCTCGCGCATTGTTGCTGGCCACCAAAATCATTGTCAACCTTCGCGAATGTGAGGTGCCCCGTCAGGAAATCAATGTATTACTCTTCTGGGAGTGAAAAACGACACATTGCCTACCCGACCAAAGAGGAAACGACGCACGGCCTCACTTGCGAGTAAGGAAATAACGCATCGCTGACTTTTGACGCTCGCTCGCCCTTGCAGTTTTATTTTTTACACTAACCAGGTCATTTGTGTAAAAGCAACGTTTCCATTTTTTCTATGGAGTAAAAAATTACTTGAAAAATTCATAACTTGACTTGTGTATGTTAAATGTTTGTCATTTTGGTCTTTTTTGATTTAGATAAATATTGCCTATTTTTCTAAACAGGTGTGGTGTCCATTTTGTAGTGGTTTCACCATGTTACTGTGTGATGTGGTACAAATACTTTACACATTGCCTTTGTTATAACCCTGTCTGCTTGTGCCAAGCTACCAAGGGAGTGAGCTGGGGTTGTCTTAGGAGTGAGACTCCATTAGCCTGACTAGAGTGAGGGTCCCTGCTTGGACAGAGTTCAAACGGACTGCCAACCAGAGAACCCACTTCTAACAGTGGGACAACTACTTTGGGGAGTTTTAGGTTGATAGACTTCTCCTTAGTTATTTGAATGCTGCCACTATAGATGGGTTCTAGGCCCAACTCTTTTTTTAGCTTCTATCTCCAAAAGCTTGGCTTCTAAAGCCAGCCTTTTGGTTAACCTTTCTAGAGCTAAGTCCTCACCTGAGGGGCTCCTACTTCTTAGATGAAGGATCCTACCTCATCATCCTTGGAGTGTTCTTGATTTTTTTTTTTAGGGATCCCCTTCAAGCACTTGGCGTGCAGTCTCATATTCTCTAACAAGCTGCCTAAGCTTTTCCGTGGTAGCATGAGCACCAGGGTTAATTTGACAACATTTGCAGAGAGGCCTTAGTTGGGGGTGTCTGAATGCCATCCAAGGGACCAAGTCCAGCTCCTTAGCCTGGTTCTCTGCATCAGACATTTCTCACTAAAGTTGGAACCTTTATAACTTTTGGAAACATTTTCTAAGGCCTAACTAGGGTTAGGCCTTAGAAAAAGGAGGCCAGGTGCAGTGTAAATATGTCAGCCAAGGGCCATGTGTCAGGGAGTCCTTGGAACCAGGATCAAGTCACTTGGAGGGTAGATTGCAGGTCAGCAGGGCCACTCTGGGGATTGGCTCCTAGGTGTCCTCAAGTCCCTTGACTGGTGCTTGCTTCTGGACTTTAGAGAGACTGGAGTTGACTTTGCCTAGATCCCTAAACGTCAAACACCCAGAAGCAATGGGACATCGCAGGCCCTAAATGTAGCAGTGCCAAAAAACCTAGAAAATTGGTAAGGTTTTTCCATTTGGCCCATCATTTAGATTTTGATCAGGCTGCTGGATCTGGTTCATTGGTCAATAGCCAGTGAGTGAAGGGGACTTCACTGGTTCCTTGCTTGCAGGAAAGTGCTACCTTCACTCTGATGGAGGTTCTTGGTGATTTTCATAAAGCTGGAGGTGCTCTTGGGATTTGTAGAGTCCTTACGATTTCCAGGCGACACCTCAGTGGCGATTATCAAGTCAAGCCTAGGAGTAGCAGTCAGGGCTTGATGCCTTTTTCGTTGTGCAGCAAAACTTATGTTCTTGTGCCTCGGGTTTTCTTTGTTCCTGGTCTTGTTGTTTCCACCAAACCTGACCTGTAAGTCTAGAGATGCCCAATAAATACTGCATTTAGTGGGTGTTAGGGGAGTACCTGGTAGTTCCCAAAGGGTCACCAACCTTAGGGAGGCTACACCCACTAAGTGACCTATTCCTGTGGGTAGGGGTGACATCCCTGCCCTGATCTTGATTGGCTATTTTCCTACCATTCAAGATAGAGGAGAATGAAATGGAGTGATCACCTTGCCTGTGGGGTGGTGTAGGCTGAGGGGGGGGGAAATCTTCATATCCTGGCTAACTTTTCCCACCGCTTTTTACATTCAAAGTGGTGAAAAAACTGTTGGGTGGCCATCTGCTGCTAGCAGCAGAGGCAGCATCGGATTTCAAAGGTGGTAAAGCCTTTGCTGTTGACTGCCGGTCAGGGTGCCTGCCTGGGGGAGGAGGCATAATACCTCCGTCCAGGAAAGGCTCTGTGTTCTGGCTCATGAGAGCAGAGGCTCTCACCTCAGAAGTCCAGATTTCTGTCTGGTGGTGGCAGGCTTGCTAAAACCAGTCAGCAACCATGCCAGGGCTATAAGGTTTTGCAGGGGGCAAATCTAAGGTATTGAATCCAACACTGGCATCAGTGTGGGTTTATTATTCTGAGTTGTTTGATACGAAACAACCCAGTATTCAGGGAGACCATCTTGTAGCTGGGGAACTTGTAATGACCGGTGTCTGACATTTATTTGCTGTGGCTTCCCTGTACACTTATTAGGTCATAAGGTTTTGTAAAGACATAGTAGGGGCATAATTGTTCATGCACACATATGCCCTCAGATGCATTATCGTGCACTGTGCCTTAGGGATGGAAGACCTGCCACATGGATGACTTACCTATATTGCATACAGTGTAATTTGTGAGTGCCATGTCAGTTTTGTAACTTTTAGATAGAACTTGGCATACACTTGCAATGACAGTCTGCTTGTGGCTGGTGTAGGGCCTCTCAGAGTAGCACAATTGGTGCTGCAGCACTGGGGGGTGGGGTGCTCTTCAGTACCTATTCTCTAGATACCAGGGGTACCATTTACTATGGACTTACAAGTGTGGCTTAAGTGCAATACATTGTGTAGTTTTGGGAAAATGGATCTGGCCCTGGGAACCTGTTTAGCAGTTGCCCAGGGCACTTACAGTTTGAAACCACATCACTTTCCAGGCAAAAACGGGGGGTCTACCATGTCAAAAGTGTCCCTTTCTCACATATCTATATATACTAAAAACTACAGAAAGGGTCATGGTAGAGGTATCCTGATCCCATGGGGGCATTTCTTGGGAGTATGAGGGATGCTTTACGAGGTCTAAAAAGCCAAAAACTTTTTCATGTGTGTGGAGTTGTGACTCCATCACAGTGCTCAGTGCAGCCTCCTATGTAACAGTGTAACAGAGTCAAATCTTGCCAAAAAGGAAAAAAAATACATTCACAAACTCTCATACACTAATGAATGCACTCACAGACCCACTCAGAATGTCACTCACACACCCATAAAAACTCATACACCCACTCAAAGACTCATGCACCCACTGAGAGACCCAAACAGATACTTACACACCCATTCACAGACCCACTCACACCCCCAAGCACACACCTACTATGCATGCACTCATGAACCCTCTCAGACACTCATGCACCCACTCACATACCTGTTCAGGCTCTAATGCATTCACTTACATAGCCACTCAGGAAATCATGCACCCACTCAGAGCCTCTGACACTTACACACTCATTTACAAATCCACTCGGTCATGCGCACACTCACAGGCCTGCTGTGCCACTTATGCACCCACTCACAGACCCACTCAGACAGTCATGCACACACTCCCAGACACTCAGTGAATCATACACCCAATTACAGGCCCAGACACTCATGCACAGGTCCACTCTTTCACACACCCATTCACAGACACACTCAAACACTCATGTACCCACTCACAGACCCAGAGATACATACCTACTCACTAACCCACTTAGTCACTCATGCCTGCACTCACAGACCCACTCACTCAAGCACCCACACAGACCCACTTTGACTGGGTCTGTGAGCGGGTCCAAGTTTGAGTTGGGCTATGACTGGATCTGTGAGTGTGTGCATGAGTGTCTGACTGGGTCTGAGTGTGTGCCTGACTATCTGACTCATGCACCCACTTGCAGACCCACTCAATGATCATGCACCCACTCTGACACTCATACACCCCCTCCAACTCACTCCTGGACCCAGTCAGACTTACTCATTCACTCACAGCCACACTCAGACTCTCACCCACTCAGAAACCCTCTGTGAGACTACCACTCTCAGATCCACTCATACTCTCACTTACCCATTCACAGACCCACTCAGATATATGCACCCAGTCACAGACCCACTCGTTCACACACACCAACACACCCACTCTCAGACCCAGACTCCCACACACCCACTCAGACCCACTGAGCCACTTATGCACCCACTCTCAGAACCAGACACTCACAGACCCACTCAGTCACACACATGCTCATAGACCCAGTCAGATTCTCATGCACCCTTTCACAGATCCACTGATACACTCACACACCCACTCTTAGACCCACTTAGACACCTCTGCACCCACAAAGACCCACTCAGTCATACACACACTCACAGACCCACTCATATAAGAACACAACCACACAGTCACGCACCCACTCATAGACCTACTCAGTGACTCCAGCACTTGCTAAAACAGTCATACATCCACTCACAGACACCATTAGATGTCTAAGCAGGTACTCAAATGTGTTGGGACATGGAGCGAGTGAAACAAAGGCATATGAACAATAAGAGTGGTGTTGTGCATTTGATGTGTGCTTTTGGTTTGCACCTCCAAAATATTTGTTAAAAAAAAGATTTTGTTTGAACTTTTAATAGTTTTTGGGAAATAGGGTGGCTCTAAGAAGTGCCTTTATGCTCATTGTGTGAATATGAATAGTAGACATACGAGCGGATGCAGAGTATCAAGTTGCTCAGAAACTCTGTAGTGAATCCTAGTTTGTTTTAATTTAATGGGATAACAGGAGTTAGCTTAGCCTTTGGCATACAGACTCCTACCCCCGTCACCTAGTGACTTTTAACCTACTTAGCTTGCTCTGTTTTAGACCATGTATTCAATTAAATCTTTAATATGGCTGCCGTGTTTATAGTTAGGCCATTTTGTTTAGATTTATGTAATCAGTGTCACCGCGCTAAGGCTTCAACTCATGCAACAAAAAACAAACAAACTGTAGGTGCTCACATTAGAAATTACCGTCCCAAGCTTGCAGCGTTATCGATTGTTTTGGAACAACCTACGTCAGGGGTCCAAGTAGATCTGTATAAATACATCACACTTAAGACAGATAATCAGAGGGATTCCGACCAGATACCATCGCTGCTATTGATGCTGCACGTCACCTTGACGCTGACCCAGACTTCGTGTTCTGCTGAAGTCTGAGCTTGAGACCTCATTCAAGGTAACCAGGATTAGGGGCTCCTTCCAGGGATATGGCATTGGCAGATTAGGTTTAAAATACCCAGCTCTCCTCTAGGTAGAAGGTTAGGCCTATTGTGATAGGGTACACGGACATATGATACACTTTAGGTCTTTCTATGCTAATACAAGATGGTGGAGATCTTTATAATCATGACCCTCGTCTTTACAATTCTATCTCTTGTACTGTTCATAATCCTAATCATTGCAGCCAATATGATTTACCGCATTGTATTAAAAAAGTATTGAAACATTACTGCATCTTCGTTATTGCCTGTGTTTGGTTGAGACATAATGGGGGCCATTACAACATTGGCGGTAAAAGCCGCTTACCACCCTGCAGAAGACCGCCAACACACCTCCGTGGCCGTGGAAATCCGCCACGGCCATTATGACCCACAGCTCGGAATCCGCCAAAATTGACAACCACAAAAGTCTGCCACACCAAGGGTCAGTGATAAACTAGCGGAAAAAAAAACCTCCACTGTCACGCCAACAGGAATACGCCCACACTATCACAACCCACGAATCCACGTGGCGGTCTTTCAACCGTGGTATTCCATTGGTGGTACATACCGCCTCTCTCAAAATACACACACATTTACAAAACACTACCACATCGGACAATTCCAAATACACACATCTGATACACACACACACCACTCCCACACACCCAATACAATATAAAACACAACCACATCACCCACAAACTCCTACGACAAAAAATCCCGAAAGAAGGCCAGAGAGAGACACTACAATCTATAACCAAGCATCCACAGGCACACAACACTATCACCCACATAACATCCACGCACCCCACACAACACACCACTAAATATCACCCCACATATCACAACACACACCATCCCACACATCACCCACACCACCCCATGGCATGGCAAAGACACCCCAGGTTCTCTGAGGAGCAGCTCAGGGTCATGGGGGAGGAAATCATCTGGGTAGAGCCACAGCTATTCGGATCACAGGTGCAGCACACCTCCATAGCTAGGAAGATGGAGCTATGGCACAGAATAGTGGAAAGGGTCAACGCAGTGGGACAGGACCCAAGAAATAGGGATGACATCAGGAAGAGGTGGAACGACCTACGGGGGAAGGTGCGTTCTGTGGTATCCAGACACAACCTTGCGGTTCAGAGGACTGGCGGCGGAACCCCACCTCCTCCCCCACAACTAACATGGGATGAGCAGGTCTTGGCTATACTGCATCCTGAGGGCCTCGAGGGAGTAGCTGGAGGAATGGACTCTGGTAAGTCAAACCTTAACTACTTTATCCCTCACCCTACCTGCATGCCATCACATACCCCCACCCTCGCCCTCACCCCCATCACTCCTACTCCTCACAAGTATCCCAATATCACAAACCACCCATCCCATCACCAAGCTCTGCATCTAACACCAAAGCATGGACACCCATCACCAATGCATGGCCATGGCACATACCCATACACCCCCCTAAACCATCATCACACATGGTCCCACACAGGAATGCAAGCACTGGGGTACACGGTCACCCACCCATTGCACACCATGGCACAGACAGACTCAATAATCATGCTTTTACACCCCTGCAGGACCCCTACCCAACGTCACCGCACAGGAGGGTCCACACATGTCCACACCACCAACAGAAGAGGCCCAAAGTGATGACAGCAGCTCTGTCCAACTGGATCTAGACGACCAGCCCGGCCCATCTAGGACCTCGGGACAGTCGGTTCCCCTCACACAGTCACAGGCCACCACAGAGCTTCCCCCCTCTGGAAACACCAGCACAGCACCGACCCAGCGGGCCCATACCTCTGTCCCCAGGACTCGTCAAGCAGCAGTGTGTCCACCACTACAGGGAATCCAGGCTAACCCACCACCCCAACAACAGTGACCTCAGGGCAGTGGCAGTGGGCACACCGTTTAGGGGACAGAGACCCAGGGAAAGAGGGGAACTGGGAGGGCTGCTGTGCGAGGGGGGAGGACAGGCCCAGGGAACCCACTCTCCATGAGGCCCTCTCCAACATCATGGGAGCATACCACCATTCCCAGGAGACGATGGCAACGGTACTGGCCAAGTTTCAGGAGACCCAGCGGCTGCAGGAGGAACAGTATTTGGGCTTCAGGGAGGAACTCAGATCCATCAATTCCACCCTGGGCACTATCGTAGGGGTGCTGAACGAAGTCCTCAACACCAGGAGGGACACTGTGGCACAACAAGGGGCCCCTGACACTAGCCTGGACGATGAACTGCCCACCACCTCCGCCAGCGCTAGTGGACAGGAGGCACCGCCACAGGACCAACACACCAGCACCCTAACCCCTGCAGAGGGAGAACCACCCCGCAAACGGTCCCTGAGATCCAGGACAAAGACAGAACAATGCCAAGACCCCCCGACAAGAAATGAGACCGCCTGAATGTCATCCTTCTGTCCCACTTTGTCACCCTGTCCATCCTCAAACTGCCCCAGCTCCACTTTCTATGCTCCTTTGGGCAATGCACCTGTGAGACTAATAGACTGGACTCTGCCATGGACATTCCTCCACCATCACCCCTCACCATGTTACAGCATCCTCCAATATTGAGCACTTAAATAAACACCCTTAAAGCACAAAACAATCTGGAGTCTGTCTGTGATTTCAAAATAGTGTATTAGCAATTACAGTGACAAAATGCTCTTTCAATTGTAATGTCAACATACCTATGTCAAACAGCTCTAGTCCATAAGGTAACAAAGCAGATGTCACACAGTGGGACCCACATCTGTGAAATCGTAAGGGAAAGTGACAACTCAGTGACCATACACTGGGTGAAAAGGACAGACAGTAGAGAGGTAGTAGTGTTGAAGTACATGTAGTAGGCAGGTTTGTCTTCTTTCCTGTGTCTGACTGGAAGTATTGCAGGATAACCGAGTTCCTGTTGTCAATGTCCTCTTCTTCTGCTTCCTCGTCTTCACTGTCCACAGACTCCACAGCTGCCACAACACCTCCATCTGGACCATCCTCCTGCAGAAAAGGCACCTGTCGTCGCAAAGCCAAGTTGTGAAGCATACAGCAGGCCACGATGATCTGGCACACTTCTTTGGTGAGTAGAATAGGGAACCACCTGTCATATGGAGGCACCTGTACCTGGCCTTCAGGAGGCCGAAGGTCCACTCTATAATCCTCCTAGTTCGCCCATGGGCCTCATTGCAGCGTTCCTCTGCCCTTGTCCTGGGATTCCTCATTGGGGTCACGAGCCATGACAGGTTGGGGTAACCAGAGTCACTTGAAAATGGCGAGGGACAACTGTTAGACACACACTAACCTGGAGGGATATCCCCAGACCCAGACAACTATTCCCACTCACTTGCTTCCAGGTGCTCACCGAATAGCCACACACGGTGCCTCTGGAGTTGCCCCATCACATAAGGGATGCTGCTATTACGCAAGATGTAAGCGTCTTGCACTGAGCAAGGGAATTTGGCATTCACATCGGAGATGTACTGGTTTGCCAAACACACCATCTGCACATTCATCGAATGTTAACTCTTCCGGTTTCTGTACACCTGTTCACTCCTGCGTGGGGGGACCAAGGCCACATATGTCCCATCAATGGCACCTATGATGTTGGGGATATGTCCCAGGGCATAGAAGTCACCATTCACTGTAGGCAAATCGTCCACCTGAGGGAAAACGATGTAGCTCCGCATGTGTTTCAGCAGGGCAGACAACACTCTGGACAACACATTGGAAAACATGGGCTAGGACATCCCTGATGCTCTGTCCACTGTAGTTTGAAAAGACCCACTTGCAAGGAAATGGAGTACTGACAGCACCTGCACTAGAGGGGGGATTCCTATGGGATGGCGGATAGCTGACATCAGGTCTGGCTCCAACTGGGCACACAGTTCCAGGATTGTGGCACGATCAAGCCTGTAGGTGATGATCACATGTCTTTCCTCCATTGTCGACAGGTCCACCATCGGTCTGTACACCGGAGGATGCCGCCATCTCCTCACATATCCCAGCGGACGGTGCCTATGAAGGACAACAGCGAACAGAGTCAACCAACTCAGAGGTATGTAACCAGAGCTTACTCAGAAAACCATTCATAACCCGAATTTTGCCTGTATGAGTGTTGAGGCAAGGCCTAGGTATGTTTGACGCAGTTAAAATTAGGCCTTGTGGGCCCCTGAAATGGCGGCTGCCTGACCTGTAAAGTGGGACAATGGGATGTGAGGTAACTGCATTGGCGGTGTCCACCATCACGGTAGGAGACCGCGGCGCAATTCTGCATTGGTTAACATTGGACCCTATGGGTCCCAGGAGCCAATGAAAATGTACGCTGGCGGTGATGGTACGCACCGCCGCGGACGTTACCACCATTTTCTCTCTGTTCAATCACTCGATACCTGATCTTCGACAGGAGAGGACCTCCACTACAAGTGCTGCTGTGACCTCAGTCTGGAAGAGACAATGGCTCATGCATGTGGGGAAAGGGCCCATGCCTTCAGCACGGAGGAGTTGGAGAATCTTGTGGATGGGGTCCTCCCCCAGTACACGCTACTCTATGGTCCTCCAGACAAACAGGTAAGTACACTGGGAGCATGCTGTATGGGCAATGCCTGTGTGGAGCGGTGCAGATGAAAGATAGGGGTGGGGAGAATGATGCGTGCATGAAACGACGGAGAGTGCATGTGCCACATTGCAAGGATAGGGATGCGGGCCATTGACTGACGGAGCAGTTGGTAATAACTTATTTTTCCCCTTTACAATTTATGTAGGTCAGCGCCCACCAGAAGAAGGATATTTGGCATGCCATCGCCAAGGACGTCCGGACCCTGGGGGTCTACCACAGGCGGAGCACCCACTGCCGTAAGAGATGGGAGGACATTCGCTGCTGGAGCAAGAAGACGGCGGAGGCCCAGCTCGGGATGGCCTCCCAACGTGGGAGGGGTGCCCGTCGCACCATGACCCCCCTGATGTTCAGGATCCTGACGGTGGCGTACCCGGAGTTAGATGGGCGCTTGAGGGCATCACAGCAGCAACAAGGGGGTGAGTACACACTCATACTGCTGATTCAGTGTGCAGCGGAGGTGTCTGGGTGGGGGAGGTGGGCTGTGTGTTTCCCTAGGCCAGGGCGAGTGTGCTAGTTAAGTCCCCTTTTTCAGGCAGACCCTGTGGCACCCCACCCCACCTGGGTACAGTGCCAACTACACCTAGTCAGGCTCCTGTGACATCCATGTGTGCAGATGTCGGCCATAGCCTTGTAGGCCATGTCCCATGGATTGCATAGTGGACCCCAAGTGTGCGGCGTAGTGCAGGGGGCTTCTGTGTCTGTTGTGTCCACCAACGGTAGCGGTATTGCATGCACTGAACATGTCTTTCTTCTGTCTCCCCCCCTTTTTGTGGTCTCCCTGTACATGTGTGCATTAGCATCATCAGGGGGAGGAGCAATGGCACCGGAGCAGGAGGGAGCTGCATCCCACATGGCCCTGGAGGGTGAGACAACGAAGTCCGAAGCCACCAGTGGGACGGAGGGCGAGGGGAGCTCCACGGCGGAGACAGGAGCAGACAGCAGTGACAGTGACTCCTCCTCTGATGGGAGCTCCCTTGTGGTGGCGGGCACCTCTGTGCCCACTGCATCAACAGGTTACAGTCGCCACCTCCCCTTCCAGCACCACCCTCCCTGCAGCCCCTCAGCCTTTGCCCCATTCCCGCTCACTCAGGAGGGTGGGCATCACCTTCACCCCAGGCACCTCAGGCCCTGCCCCAGTCACCCCTGCTGCCCTCAGTGAGGAGGCCATTGACCTCCTCAGGTCCCTCACTGTTGGGCAGTCTACCATTTTGAATGCCATCCAGGGCATAGAGAGGCAGTTGCAACAAACTAATGCATTCCTGGAGGGCATTCATTCTGGTCAGGCAGCCCTTCAGCGAGCTTTTCAGACTCTGGCCTCAGCACTGATTGCAGCCATTGTCCCTGTCTCTAGCCTCCCCCCTCCAACTTCCTCCACCCAGACCCAATCCCCTGTACCTCAGCCTATCCCAAGCACACCATCAGACCAACATGCACACACCTCAACACGCAAAGGAAGCTCAGGCAAACATAAGCACCACACATCCCACAGGCACTCACGCAAGCATCACACACATGCAGACATAGCAACATCCACTGCCTCCACTGTGTCACCCTACTCCTCGTCTCCCTCCCAGTCTCGTCTCCACTCACACCTGCATGCACTACAACTACAGCCACTACTTCCATCACCAGCACACCCACCACCACACCCCGCTCACGTGCAGTCACCACCCCCACTACCATTCACAAATCCCCTGTGTCCTCTCCCAGTGTGTCTGTGACGCCACCTCCCAAGGTACACAAACACAGCCACACCCACCCAACAGCCATCCACCTCACGACAGCCTCCAGCCCATGCACCTTCACCCAAAGTCACCAAACGGACACCTTCTACAACCACAACCTCTTCCTCCACTCCCAAACCCCCTCCAGCTACCCATCCCAGTGTTCCTAAGAAACTTTTCCTGGCCACACTTGACTTCTTTCCCTCACCTCCCCCACCACTTCATTCTCCTAGGGCCTGACTCTCCAGGTCCCAACCTAGCACCTCAGCCACAACAGAGGCGGGACCAGTGGTGCCAGTAGTCATCGGATTCTGGAGTGCACCAGGCAGCAGGGCAGCCAATGTGGCAAGGAGCCACAGCACAACAGTCCCCCACCTGTCAAGCATCAAATGTTGGCCCTCTTTACAACATTGGTGGTAAAAGCTGCTTACCACCGTGCTGATGGCAGCCAACATACCGTGACCGTGGCGGTATACCGCTATGGGTATTATGACCCACACAGAGAAAACCGCCACTTTACAGACACCCACACAAGTCCGCCAGACCAAAGGTCAGTGATAAACTGGCAGTACCAAAACCCACACCGTTACGCCAAAAACATCATGACCCTCAAATCACCGCGGAGGACATTCAACTGCGGTAAACCGTTGGCGGTACACACCACCGCCCTTAAAATAGACACTAACAAAACTACACCACATTGGACAATTCAAAATAAACACACCTAACACACACCCACACACCCGATCCAATTTAAAACACACCCACAATACCCACAGCCCCTTACAATGAAATAAAAATATTGCCAACTGAGAGTGAGACAAGCCAGGAGCACCCACTGAATCTGAGCCACATACCATCACCCATACACCATCCACACACCTCACACCTCACACCACACACCCCAACACATCACCCCACACACCCTCACACTACACCCATGGCACCACAAAGACATACCAGGTTCTCAGAAGAGAAGCTAAGGGTCATGGTGGAGGAAATCATCCGGGTAGAGCCACAGCTATTCGGATCACTGGTGCAGCAGACGTCCATTGCTAGGAAGGTGGTGCTATGGCGGAGAGTCATGGACAGGGTCAATGCCATGGGACAGCACCCAAGAACAAGGGATGACATCAGGAAGAGGTGGAACGACCTACGGGGGAAGTTGCGTTCTGTGGCTGCAAGACACCAGGTAGCTGTACAGAGGACTGGCGGTGGACCCCCACCTCCTCCCCCACAACTAACATGGGAGGAGCAAGTCATGGTGATCATGCATCCTGAGGGCCTCGCAGGAGAAGCAGGAGGACTGGACTCTGGTAAGTCAAATCTTTACTGCTTTATCCCTCACCCTACCTGCATGCAATCACAAACTCCTACCCCTCCCTTCACCCCATCACTCCACCACCTCACATATACCCCACCATCACAACCCACCCATCCCAATACCAAGCCCTACATGCAACACTAATGCATGGACACCCATCACAGACCTGCATGGACACCCATCACCACACCATGCACACTAGTGACAATCAAGCACAACTCACACAAGCCAAAGCTGCCTTGCCACTAACAACCATAGAGGGGAAACATATCCATGCACAAGATGGCACACGCAGATACAATAACACTGCATTTATATCCCCACAGGACCCCCCACTCAATGTCACTGGAGAGGAGGTGCCAGCAACATCCAGTCCCCCCCACAGAAGAAGCCCACAGTGATGACAGCAGCTCTGCACGCCTGGATCACTATGACCAACCTGGCCCATCATGGACCTCAGGACAGTTGGTTACCCAGCCACAGTCTCACACCACCACAGAGCCTCCCCCCTCAGGAAACACCCCCACAGCACCCACCTAGCGGGCCCATCCCTCTGTCCCCAGGACACGTCAATCAGCAGTGCGTCCACCACTACAGGGACCCCAGGCAACCCCACAAACACAAGACGATCAGGGACCTGGGGTCAGTGGCAGTGGGCACACGGTTCAGGAGACAGAGGAACAGGACAACAGGGAAGCTGGGAGAACTGCTATGCGAAAAGGGGAAGGACAGGCCCAGGGAACAGACTCTCCGCAAGGCACTTCCAGGGATCCTGGGAGCATACCACCATTCCCAAGAGACCATGGGCCAGATACTGTGCAAGTTGCAGGAGACCCAGCGGCTGCAGGAAGGACAGTACCTGGGGATCAGGGAGGACCTGAAAGACATCCACACCACCCTGGTCATCATTGCAGGGGTGCTGCCAGACATGGCCAACACCATGAGGGAGGCAGTGGCACACCAACAGGCCCCTGACACTAGCCACACCGAAGAACAGCCCTCCATCTCCGCCGACAGTAGTGGACAGGAGGCCCCACCACAGGAACAGGCCACCAGCTCCCCTCCCCCTGCAGATGGAGAACCACCCCGCAAATGGTCCCTGCGATCCAGGCAGAAGCCAGAGAACATTGCCAAGACCTGCACCAGGAAAGAAGACTCTCCTGATTGCCAATCTTGTGTCCCACTCCGTCACCCTGTCCACCTTGAACTGCCATTGCTCCACTTCCTATGGCCCCTTGGACAATGCACCTGTGATACAAATAGACCGAACTCTATCCTGGATTTTCCTCCATTGTCAGCCCAGCCCACTGCACATCCCTATTTACTTTTCAGCACTGAAATAAAGGCCCTTGGAACTATTACAAGTATGGAGTCTGTCAATTATTTGAAATATGTATTATTCCAACAAACTGTAAATAGTGCACTTCAAATGTACTGTAATATTTACATAGGTATGACCTGTAGTGGGCATCAGTAAACACCATGAGCCACAGTGTGGACACAGACATTTGAAAATAGAGATGCCAAAGGGTACAGTAAGAGGCCATAGAAATAGGGAAATCAGGCTGCCATGTTCAATGTCAAACACAATACTTCAATGGAAGGTGAAGTTATTGTCTTACCTGTGTGTCGCTGGAAGTACTGCTGTATGATATTCCTTCTGTTGTCCACATCTTCATCCTCTCCCTCCTCTTCCTCACTGTCCACAGGCTCCACCGCTGCCACTCAACCGTCTCCAGGCTCATCCTCCTGCAGAAAAGGCACCTGGCGTCTCAAGGCCAGGTTGTGTATCATGCAACATGCACCGATGATCTGGCACACCTTCTTGGTTGAATAGTACAGGGATCCACCTGCCAGATGGAGGCACCGGAATCTGGCCTTCAGGAGGCCAAAGGTTCTCTCAATGATCCTCCTTGTTTGCCCATGTGCCTCATTGTAACGTTACTCTACCCTTTTCCTGGCATTCCTCACATGGGTCGGTAGCCATGAGAGGTTGGGGTAATCTGAGTCGCCTGTAAATATCGAGGGATACCTGTTAGCCACACACTCACCCTTAGGCCCAAACCCACACCCATATACCTACATCAACTGGGTGGGGACCATGGGCTCACTGTTGGACCTGGCTTTTTTGACAGGGTCATCCCCAAACTTTTTGCCTCCTTCCTCCTATTTTTTCTGACCTGTTGTTGTTGGCTTTTGACCTCTGGGCACTTTACCACTGCTAACCAGTGCTAAAGTGCATATGCTCTGTGTAAATTGTACTATTGATTAGTTTATCCATGATTGGCTATTTAATTTACTTATAAGTCCCTAGTAGAGTGCACTATATGTGCCTAGGGCCTGTAGATTAAATGCTACTAGTGGGCCTGCAGCACTGGTTGTGCCACCCACTTCAGTAGCCCCTTAACCTTGTCTCAGGCCTGCCATTGCAAGGCCTGTGTGTGCAGTTTCACTGCCACTTCGACTTGGCATTTAAAAGTACTTGCCAAGCCTAGCACTCCCCTTTTTCTACATATAAGTCACCCCTAATGTCCGCCCTAGGTAACCCCTAGAGCAGGGTGCTGTGTGGGTAAAAGGCAAGACATGTACCTGTGTAGTTTATATGTCCTTGTAGTGTAAAACTCCTAAATTCGTTTTTACACTACTGTGAGGCCTGCTCCCTTCATAGGCTAACATTGGGGCTGCCCTCATACATTGTTGAAGTGGCAGCTCCTCCAGTGTGTCCCAGACCTCTGCCATCTTGGATCCAGATGTGTGAGGGCACTCTGGAGGCCTGAGTGGCCAGTGCCAGCAGATGACGTCAGAGGAACGCCCCCCGATAGGTGTTACCTGACTAGGTGGCCAATCCTTCTCTGAGGGCTATTTAGGGTCTCTCCAGTGGGCTTTTCCTCAGGTAATGACTTGGAAGAATTCACCAGAGTTCCTCTGCACCTCTTTCTTTGACTTCTGCCAAGGATCGACCGCTGACTGCTCAGGGACGCCTGCAAAACTGCAACAAAGTAGCAGGAAGACACCCAGCCACATTGTAGCACGTAATACTGCCGGCTTTCTTGACTGTTTCCTGGTGGTGCATGCTTTGGGGGCTGCCTGCCTTCATACTGCACTGGAAGCCACAAATAAGTCTCCCGTGGGTCAAATGAATCTTACCACTGCTTCAGCAGGCACTAAACTTAAGCATCACCGGTACTCTGGGACCCCCTCATCCTGACGAGCATGGCCCCTGGAACACAGGTGGTGGACCCAAGTGACCCAGACTGTCCAGTGGTTTAACTGTCCAAATTTAGAGTTGGTAAGTCCTTGCCTCCCCTCTCCAGACAGTAATCCTGTATACAGCGTGAACTGCAGCTACAAGGGCTTCTGTGCACATTTCCACAATATCCTGCATGCACAGCCAAGCCTAGGTCCCCAGCACTCTGTCCTGCAATGCTCAGCTCCCTGAGTTTATCTCTGGTGTTGTGGGACCTTTTTTGCAGTGTTGGGTTCAAGAAGTCTGAACATGATGGTTGCCTCATGTTCAAGTACTTCTGCGGGTGCTTCCTTCTTGGGCATGGGCTCTCTATGTTGCCGAGGGCCCCCTCTGTCTCCTCTCCCAAGTGGCGTAATCCTGGTCCTTCCGGGGCCCGGGCAGCACCCTTTCTTCAACTCCAACTCTTGCAGCTAGCAAGGCTTGTTTTGGGTATTTTGCCAAAGAAACAACTCTGCATCCTCCAGCTCTCCATGGGACATATTGTGCATGAAGGAGAAGTTCCTAGCACCTTTCGTTGTTGCAGAATCTTCAGCTTCTTCCATCTGGAGGCAGCCATTTTGCACGTTCATCTCCTGCCCCCCTGGACACTTTTGCGACTCTTGGACTTGGTCCCCTTCCTTTTTAGATCCTCAGAGGATTTTGCAAATACCGCAACAGACTGCAAAGCACTGAAGAGGGATTCCTGGACCTATCACGACACTAGTGTGTTTCTTGGGAAATAGTACTTTACTCCTACTTTCCAGGGTCTTGGGGTGGGGTATCTTGGACACCCTTAGTGTTTTTACACTCCCAGGGACCCTTTACACACTACACTAGCCTAGGGGACCATTCGTGGTTTGCATTCCACTTTCTTAGTATATGGTTTGTGTTGCCCCTAGGCCTATTGCATCCGATTGTATTCTATAGTGTTTGCACTACTTTCTGACTGTTTACTTACCTGATTTTGGTTTGTGTGTATATTTTGCTTACCTCCTAAGGGAGTATATCCCCTGAGATATTCTTACCACATCATCACTAAAATAAAGTACCTTTATTTTTAGTAAATGAGTATTGTCTTTCTCTTGACATAGTACCTATATGATATAAGTGGTATAGTAGGAGCTTTGCATGTCTCCTAGTTCAGCCTAAGCTGCTATGCTATTGCTATAGCTACCTCTATCAGCCTAAACTGCTAGAACACATCTAATCTACTAATAAGGTATAACTGGACCTGGCATAAGGTGTAAGTACCATTGGTACCCACTATAAACCAGGCCAGCCTCCTACATTGGTGGTGCAGCGGTGGAATAAGTACTTCGAAATACACAAGTAACCTTAACAGTCTTACTTTCGTTCTAAAAACTTTCTAAAAAGTTTCAGAAAAGTTTGAAAACGTTTTTCCCTTTTCTTTAAAAGTTTTCTAAACTTTTTCTCTCTCCCCTAAACTCTTTCAACTATGTGTGTAGTAGAGGCCACTCCCAAAGTTGTGTAGACAACGTATGACAATTTAAACTTAAAAAAGTTTGAGGGGTCTCTGTATAGAAAGGAGTTTAGGGATTGGTAAGAACCCTACCAAAGACGATCTTAGCCTTCTCTTGAAAGTGACTAGAACCACACTGGTCAAACCCAAGATCAGGAGGCAGAGGAAGGGGGTACCCAGGTAGAATCAGTGGAGGCCCCTGAGGACTCTGGAGAGGGTACTTCTGAAGACCTTCCAGTTATCAGGCCACCTAGGGAAGCTGGTAGTGGGAGGGGGGTCACACATCAGTAGGGCACCTTTCACTCCAAAAGGCCAGGTAACTAGGGTTCAGGTAGTTAGAGAAAGGGCCACTTCTGCTAATTCTGACGTTACCTCTGTGTCAGAGAATTCCCAAACCTCCCACCCTGAGGATAACACCCTAGACAGGAAACTCAAAGCTGAGGTTGGAAGAGGCCAGACTGAAGCTAAGACAGCAGCAGTTGGCCTTAGACAGGGAATCCATAGATGTAGAGAGGGAAAGACAGAAGTTGGGGTTAGTTCCCCATGGTGGCAGCAGCAGTAATCTTGATAGTCATCCTGTTAGAGAAACAGAGTCAAGAAACCTGCACAAAATTGTCCCCCCTTACAAGGAGGGAGATGACAAACAAGTGATTTTCTGCACTTTGAGAGGGCCTGTATGGTACAGTTGGTCCCTCAAAGGCAGAGGGGTGCTATCTTGTGGATATCGTTCATGGGCAAAGGTAGGGACAGACTCCTTACTGTCAGGGAGAGTGATGCCAACAATTACAAAGTTATAAAGATGCACTCTTAGATGGATTTGGCTTAACCACTGAACAATACAGGATAAAGTTCAGAGATACTAGAAAAGAGTCCTCTCAAGACTGGATAGACTTTGTAGACTGTTTTGTGAAGGGCTTGGAGGGACGGTTACATTGCAGTAAGGTGACTGACTATGAAAGCCTATATAATATTTTGAGAGAGCATATTTTGAATAATTGTGTGTTTTACTTATTGCATCAGTACTTGGTAGACTCAGATCTGACCTCTCCCCAAGAACTGGGAAAGAAGGCAGACAAATGGGTCAGAACAAGAGTGAGCATAAAAGCTCATACAGCTGGTGACAAGGATGGCAAGAAGGATGGTAAGTCTTCTGACAAGGGTAGGTTCAAAGATAAAATACATTCTGAGTCCTCATCAGGCCCACAAACATCCTCTGGGGAAAATGGATCCAAATCCTCTTCAAACAATCAAAAGAAGCCATGGTGTTATTTATGTAACAGTAAAGGCCATTGGGCAAGTGATTCCACTTGTCCAAAGAAAAACACCAAGGCTCCCGCTACCAAAACCCTAACTGCATCCTCTAGGGCCCCTAGTAATAGCAGTGGTGGTGGGAAGAAAACTACAAATAGCCAATGAAAGGGTGTACCTGAGCACACCATTGGCAATGTAGTTGGGGTTGATCTTGTGAGGGAGACCACAGAGGCTGTTTTAGTCTCCGATAGTGGTATTGACTTACCCATATTAAGGGGACAAGCAACCAAGATGGCAAAGTACAAGCAACTGCCTTTAATAAATGGTGTTGAGGTTGGGGCCTACAGGGATACAGGAGTCAGTGTCACTATGGTAATTGAGAAACTGGTTGCCCCTGAACACCTATTTGGTCAGCAATACCAAGTGACTGATGCTCATAAGAACACTCTTAGTCACCCTATGGCTGTTGTGAATCTCAACTGGGGGGGGTAACTGGTCCAAAAAGGGTTGTGGTAGCCACCGATTTACCTGTAGACTGCTTACTAGGCAATGATATGGAGACATGAGCTTGGGCTGAAGTGGAGTTGGAGGCTCATGCATTAATGTTGGGCATTCCAGGGCATATCTTTGCTCTCACAAGGGCTCAGGCCCAGAAGCAAGGAGGACAGGGAAACTTGGATCCTGGAAAAATGGACCAAGTGCTCCCAAAAGATAGGGGTAGAAAGGGTAAATCCTTGCCCACTATCCCTCCCTGTCAAGAAGATTTCCCTTTTGAGGAAGAGGAATCCTCTCCCTGTGCAGAACCTACACCAGATGAGCTGACAGCCGACACTGCTGAGCTTTTGGGTGCAGGGGGTCCTGCTAGGGAAGAGCTGAGTTTAGCACAGCAGACCTGTCCCACACTAGAGGGATTGAGACAGCAAGCTGTCAAGCAGCAGAATGGGGATATCACTGATAGCCATAAAGTCTATTGGGAAGACAACCTGCTCTACACTGAGTCAAGGAACCCTAAACCTAGAGATTCCAGGAGATTGGTCATCTCTTTGCAGTGTAGGGAGTTCCTTCTGACTTTGGCTCACGATATTCCTTTGGCTGGGCATTTGGGGCAGAGTAAGAATTGGGACAGACTTGTTCCATTGTTTCACTGTCAGAGGACACCAAGGAGTTTTGTTACTCCTGCGTGACCTGCCAAGCCAGTGGCAAGACTGATGGCACACCTAAGACCCACTTAATTCCATTTCCAGTGGTTGGGGTGCCCTTTGAGATGGTAGGGGTTGACATTGTTGCCCCCATTGACCCTCCAAAAGCTTCAGGAAATAGATTTATCCTTGTGGTAGTGGGCCATGCCACTAGGTATCCTGAAGCTATACCCTTAAGGACAACTACAGCTCCTGCAGTGGCAAAAGCCCGCCTGGGAATCTTTTCCAGAGTGGGTTTCCCTAAGGAAGTGGTACCAGACAGAGGTAGTAACTTCATGTCTGTGTACCTCAAAGCAATGCCGAAGGAGTGCAGTGTAACTTACAAGTTGACTACTCCTTATCATCCACAGACAAATGGACTGGTTGTGAGGTTTAATAAAACTCTCGAAGGCATGATCATGGGACTCCCTGAAAAACTCAGGAGGAGATGGGATGTCCTGTTGCCATGCCTCCTTTTTGCTTATAGGGAGATACCCAAAAAGGAGTGGGCTTCAGCCTCTTTGAACTCCTCTTTGGACACCCTGTAAGAGGTCCCCTTTCTCTTGTGAAGGAGGGTCGGGAACAACCTTTAAAAGCTCCCAAACAAGACATTCTGGACTATGTACTTGGCCTCAGATGAAGGATGGCTGAGTACATGAAAAAGTCCAGCAAAAACCTTCAGGCCAGCCAAGAGCTCCAAAGGTAATGGCATGACCAGAAGGCGGTCCTGACTCAGTACCACCTAGGACAGAAAGTGTGGGCAATGGAGCCTGTAGCCCCAAGAACACTCCAGGATAAATGGAGTGGACCCCATCTCATTGTGGAGAAAAAAGGTGAGGTTACCTATTTGGTAAACCTGGGCACTGTCAGAAGCCCCCTTATGGTGATTCATGTCAATTGCCTGAAACCTTATTATGACAGGACTGACTTAACCCTGCTCATGGCAACTGATGAGGGGCAGGAAGAAGAGAGTGACCCTCTCCCTGACCTCTTCACCACCACAGAAGCTGATGGATTAGTGGAGGGAGTTATACTTGCAGATTGCCTTACTGCTGAGCAGAAGGACAACTGCATAAATCTCCTTGATCAGTTCTCTGACCTCTTCTCAATGATGTCATGTGCAACACAATCAACACTGGAGACAGTTTACCTGTCAAAAATAAGATTTATAGGCAGCCTGACCATGTCAGAGACTGTATTAAACAAGAGGTCCAAAAATATTTAGATCTGGGATTGAACCTTCAGAAAGCCCATGGGCTAGCCCAGTGGTGCTTGTCCCCAAACCTCACAGTAAAGATGGTAAAAAGGAAATGAGGTTGTGTGGCCTATAGGGGTCTCAATCAAGTAACCAAAACTGATGCTCACCCTATACCCAGGGCAGATGAGCTGATAGATAGACTGGCTTCTGCCAAGTATCTAAGCACCTTTGATTTAACTGCAGGGTATTCGCAGATTAAATTATCAGAAGATGCTAAACCCAAGACTGCATTTTCTAACATTGGAGGGCACTATCAGTTCACTGTTATGCCCTTTGGATTGAAAAATTCACATGCCACTTTTTAGAGGTTGGTGAATACAGTCCTCCAATCATTGGAAGGCTTTAATGCAGCATATCTAGATGATATAGCTGTCTTTAGCTCTACCTGGGATGATCAAATGGTCCACTTGTGAAAAGTTTTAGAGGCCCTGCAAAAGGCAGGCCTCAATATCAAGGCTCTATCAAGGCTTCAAAGTGCCAGATAGGGCAGGGAAAAGTGGTTTATCTGGAATGAGATGGGAAGATGGGGAACCTGCATATGATGAAACATGTGAAAGGACCTCCAAAGTGTGTGTGGGACAAAGGTTCTGTGGTACACCATGTCTCACATATTTTATCCTTCCCCCATCTCCCCATCTCATTCCAGTTAAAGGACCTCCAAAGCGTGTGTGGGACAAAGGTTCAGAGGTACACCATGTCTAACTGGAATGAGATGGGGAGATGGGGAACCTGCATATGATGAAACATGTGAAAGGACCTCCAAAGCGTGTGTGGGACAAAGGCTCAGAGGTACACCATGTCTAAATAGAATGAGATGGGGAACCTGCATATGATGAAATATGTGAAAGGACCTCCAAAGCGTGTGTAGGACAAAGGTTCAGAGGTACACCATGTCTAACTGGAATGAGATGGGGATGATGAAACATGTGAAAGGACATCCAAAGCGTGTGTGGGAGATGGGGATGTTGAAACATGTGAAAGGACCTCCAAAGCGTCTGTGGGACAAAGGTTCTGTGGTACACCATGTCTCACATATTTTATCCTTCCCCCATCTCCCCATCTCATTCCAGTTAAAGGACCTCCAAAGATTGTGTGGGACAAAGGTTCAGAGGTACACCATATCTAACTTGAATGAGATGGGGATGATGAAACATGTGAAAGGACCTCCAAAGCGTGTGTGGGACAAAGGTTAAGAAGTACACCATGTCTAACTGGAATGATATGGGGACCCTGCATATGATGGAACACATGAAAGGACCTCCAAAGCGTGTGTGGGACAAAGGTTCAGAGGTACACCATGTCCAACTGGAATGAGATGGGGAGATGGGGGGGGGGGATGAGATATGTGAAAGGACCTCCAAAGCGTGTGTGGGACAAAGGTTCAAAGGTACATCATGTCTAACTGGAATGAGATGGGGAGATGGGGGAAGGATAAAATATGTGAAAGGACCTCCAAAGCGTGTGTGGGACAAAGGTTCAAAGGTACACCATGTCAAACTGGAATGAGATGGGGACATGGGGAAATGTAGAATCTGCATATGATGAAACATGTGAAAGGACTTCCAGAACATGTGTGTGAAAAAAGTTCAGAGGTACACCATGTCAAAGTGGAATGAGATGGGGACCCTGCATAAGATGAAACATGTGAAAGGACTTCCAAAGCATGTGTGTGAAAAAAGTTCAGAGGTACACCATGTCAAACTGGAATGAGATGGCGAGATGGGGACATAGGGACCCTGCATATGATGGAACATGTGAAAGGACTTCCAAAGCATGTGTGTGAAAAAAGTTCAGACGTACACCATATCTAACTTGAATGAGATGGGGATGATGAAACACATGAAAGGACCTCCAAAGCGTGTGTGGGACAAAGGTTCAGAGGTACACCATGTCTAACTGGAATGAGATGGGAAGATGGGGGAAGGATGAATTATTTGAAAGGACCTCCAAAGCGTGTGTGGGACAAAGGTTCTGTGGTACACCATGTCTAACTGGAATGAAATGGGGAAAATGGGGGAAGGATGAGATATGTGAAAGGACCTCCAAAGCGTGTGAGAGACAAAGGTTCAGAAGTACACTATGACTAACTGGAATGAGATGGGGACCCTGCATATGATGGAACATGTGAAAGGACCTCCAAAGCGTGTGTGGGACAAAGGTTCATAGGTACACCATGTCTAACTAGAATGAGATGGGGACATGGAGACATGGGGACCCTGCATATGATGAAACATGTGAAAGGACTTCCAAAGGATGTGTGTGAAAAAGTTCAGAGGTATATCATGTCTAACTGGAATAAGAGGGGAGATGGGGAAGGATGAAATATTTGAAAGGACCTCCAAAGCGTGTGTGAGACAAAGGTTCAGAGGTACACCATGTATAACTGGAATGAGATAGGGAACTCTAAAGCCTGTGTGGGACAACGATTCATAGGTACACCATGTCTAACTGGGGGGAGATGGGGAAATGTAGAACCTGCATATGATGAAACATGTGAAAGGACTTCCAAAGCATGTGTGTGAAAAAAGTTCAGAGGTATACCATGTCTAAATGGAATGAGATGGGGCGATGGGGAAGGATGAAATATTTGAAAGGACCTCCAAAGCGTGTGTGGGACAAAGGTTCAGAGGTACACCATGTATAACTGGAATGAGATAGGGAACTCTAAAGCCTGTGTGGGACAAAGATTCAGAGGTACACCATGTCTAACTGGAATGAGATGTGGACATGGGGACACTGCATATGATGAAACATGTGAAAGGACTTCCAAAATATGTGTGTGAAAAAGGTTCAGAGGTACACCATGTCTAACTGGAATGAGATGGGGACCCTGCATATGATGAAACATGTGAAGGGAATTCCAAAGCATGTGTGTTAAAAATGTTCAGAGGTACACCATGTCTAACTGGAATGAGATGGGGAGATGGGGACCCTGCGTCTGATGAAACATGTAAAAAGACTACCAAAGCATTTTTAAGTCTTTGCTTGAAAGTCCTTTCACATGTTTCATCATATGCAGGGTCCCCATCTCATTCCAGTTTGACATGGTGTACCTCTGAACCTTTGTCCCACACACGCTTTAGAGGTCCTTTTATGTGTTTCATCATCCCCATCTCATTCAAGTTAGATATGGTGTACCTCTGAATTTTTTTCACACACATGCTTTTGAAGTCCTTTCACATGTTTCATCATATCCCGTCTCCCCATCTCCCCATCTCATTCCAGTTTGACTGTCTAACTGGAATGAGATGGGGAAACATGTGAAAGGACTTCCAAAGCATGTGTGTGAAAAAAGTTCTGAGGTACACCATGTCTAACTAGGGGGAGATGGGGACATGGGGAGATGGGGACCCTGCATATGATAAAACATGTGAAAGGACTTCCAAAGCATGTGTGTGAAAAAAAGTTCAAAGGTACACCATATCTAATTTGAATGAGATGGGGATGATGAAACACATGAAAGGACCTACAAATCGTGTGTGGGACAAAGGTTCTGAGGTACACCATGTCTAACTGGAATGAGATGGGGATGATGAAACATGAGAAAGGACATCCAAAGTGTGTGTGGGAGATGGGGATGTTGAAACATGTGAAAGCACCTCCAAAGTGTCTGTGGGACAAAGGTTCTGTGGTACACCATGTCTAACCGGAATGAGATGGGGAGATAGGGGAAGGATATGTGAAAGGACCTCCAAAGCATGTGAGAGACAAAGGTTCAGAAGTAAACTATGACTAACTGGAATGAGATGGGGACCCTGCACATGATGGAACATGTGAAAGGATCTCCAAAGCGCGTTTGGGACAAAGGTTCAGAGGTACACCATGTCTAACTGGAATGAGATGGGGACATGGAGACATGAGGACCCTGCATATGATGAAACATGTGAAAGGACTTCCAACGCATGTGTGTGAAAAAAGTTCAGAGGTACACCATTTCAAACTGGAATGAGATGGGGAGACGGCATATGACGACACATGTGAAAGGACTTCCAAAGCATGTGTGTGAAAAACGTTCAGAGGTGCACCATTTCAAACTGGATGGGGAGATGGGGACCCTGAAACATGTAAAAAGACTACCAAAGAATTTTTAAGTCTTTGCTTGGAAATCCTTTCACATGTTTCATCAGATGCAGGGTCCCCATCTCATTCCAGTTTGACATGGTGTACCTCTGAACTTTTTTTCACACATGCTTTGGAAGTCCTTTCACATGTTTCATCAGATGCAGGGTCCCCATCTCCCCATCCAGTTAGACATGGTGTACCTCTGAACGTTTTTCACACACATGCTATGGAAGTCATTTCACATGTTTCATCAGATGCCGGGTCCCCATCTCCCCATCCAGTTAGACATGGTGTACCTCTGAACTTTTTTCACACACATGTTTTGGAAGTCCTTTCACATGTTTCATCATATCCCCTCTCCCCGTTTCCCCATCACCCTGCATCTGATGAAACATGTGAAAGGACTTCCAAATCATGTGTTTGAAAAAAGTTCAGAGGTACACCATTTCAAACTGGATGGGGAGACGGCATATGACGACACATATGAAAGGACTTCCAAAGCATGTGTGTGAAAAGAGTTCAGAGGTACACCATATCAAACTGGAATGAGATGGGGAAATGGGGAGATGGGGACCCTGCATCTGATGAAACATGTGAAAGGACTTCCAAAGCATGTGTGTGAAAAAAGTTCAGAGATACACCATTTCAAACTGGATGGGGAGATGCCATATGATGAAACATGTGAAAGGACTTCCAAAGCATGTGTGTGAAAAAAGTTCAGAGGTACACCATGTCTAACTGGAATGAGATGGGGATCCTACATATGATGAAAAATGTGAAAGGACTTCCAAATCATGTGTGTGAAAAAAGTTCAGAGGTACACCATTTCAAACTGGATGGGGAGATGGCATATGATGAAACATGTGAAAGGACTTCCAAAGCATGTGTGTGAAAAAAGTTCAGAGGTACACCATGTCTAACTGGATGGGGAGATGGGGACCCTGCATCTGATGAAACATGTGAAAGGACTTCCAAAGCATGTGTGTGAAAAAATTTCAGAGGTACACCATGTCTAACTGGATGGGGAGATGGGGACCCTGCATCTGATGAAACATGTTAAAGGACTTCCAAAGCATGTGTGTGAAAAAAGTTCAGAGGTACACCATGTCTAACTGGATGGGAAGATGGGGACCCTGCATCTGATGAAACATGTGAAAGGACTTCCAAAGCATGTGTGAAAAAAAGGTCAGAGGTACACCATGTCTAACTGGATGGGGAGATGGGGACCGTGCATCTGATGAAACATGTGAAAGGACTTCCAAAGCATGTGTGAAAAAAAGGTCAGAGGTACACCATGTCTAACTGGAATGAGATGGGGTCATGGGGAAATGGGGAGATGGGGACCCTGCATATGATGAAGCATGTGAAAGGACTTCCAAAGCATGTGTGTGAAAAAAGTTCAGAGGTACACCATGTCTAACTGGAATGAGATGGGGACATGGGGACCCTGCATCTGATGAAACATGTGAAAAGACTTCCAAAGCATGTGTGTGAAAAAAGTTCAGAGGTACACCATGTCTAACTGGAATGAGATGGGGATCCTACATATGATGAAACACGTGAAAGGAATTCCAAAGCATGTGTGTTAAAAATGTTCAGAGGTACACCATTTCAAACTGGATGGGGAGATGGCATATGATGAAACATGTGAAAGGACTTCCAAAGCATGTGTGTGAAAAAAGTTCAGAGGTACACCATGTCTAACTGGATGGGGAGATGGGGACCCTGCATATGATGAAACATGTGAAAGGACTTCCAAAGCATGTGTGTGAAAAAAGTTCAGAGGTACACCATGTCAAACTGGAATGAGATGGCGAGATGGGGACATGGGGACCCTGCATATGATGGAACATGTGAAAGGACTTCCAAAGCATGTGTGTGAAAAAAGTTCAGAGGTACACCATATCTAACTTGAATGAGATGGGGATGATGAAACACATGAAAGGACCTCCAAAGTGTGTGTGAGACAAAGGTTCAGAGGTACACCATGTCTAACTGGAATGAGATGGGAAGATGGGGGAAGGATGAATTATTTGAAAGGACCTCCAAAGCGTGTGTGGGACAAAGGTTCTGTGGTACACCATGTCTAACTGGAATGAAATGGGGAAAATGGGGGAAGGATGAGATATGTGAAAGGACCTCCAAAGCGTGTGAGAGACAAAGGTTCAGAAGTACACTATGACTAACTGGAATGAGATGGGGACCCTGCATATGATGGAACATGTGAAAGGACCTCCAAAGCGTGTGGGGGACAAAGGTTCATAGGTTCACCATGTCTAACTAGAATGAGATGGGAACATGGAGACATGGGGACCCTGCATATGATGAAACATGTGAAAGGACTTCCAAAGCATGTGTGTGAAAAAAGTTCAGAGGTATACCATGTCTAACTGGAATAAGAGGGGAGATGGGGAAGGATGAAATATTTGAAAGGACCTCCAAAGCGTGTGTGAGACAAATGTTCAGAGGTACACCATGTATAACTGGAAAGAGATAGGGAACTCTAAAGCCTGTGTGGGACAACGATTCAGAGGTACACCATGTCTAACTGGGGGGAGATGGGGAAATGTAGAACCTGCATATGATGAAACATGTGAAAGGACTTCCAAAGCATGTGTGTGAAAAAAGTTCAGAGGTATACCATGTCTAACTGCAATGAGATGGGGAGATGGGGAAGGATGAAATATTTGAAAGGACCTCCAAAGCGTGTGTGGGACAAAGGATCAGAGGTACACCATGTATAACTGGAATGAGATAGGGAACTCTAAAACCTGTGTGGGACAAAGATTCAGAGGTACACCATGTCTAACTGGAATGAGATGGGGACATGGGGACACTGCATATGATGAAAAATGTGAAAGGACTTCCAAAGTATGTGTGTGAAAAAGGTTCAGAGGTACACCATGTCTAACTGGAATGAGATGGGGACCCTGCATATGATGAAACATGTGAAAGGAATTCCAAAGCATGTGTGTTAAAAATGTTCAGAGGTACACCATGTCTAACTGGAATGATATGGGGAGATGGGGACCCTGCATCTGATGAAACATGTAAAAAGACTACCAAAGCATTTTTAAGTCTTTGCTTGGAAGTCCTTTCACATGTTTCATCATATGCAGGGTCCCCATCTCATTCCAGTTTGACATGGTGTACCTCTGAACCTTTGTCCCACACACGCTTTGGAGGTCCTTTCATGTGTTTCATCATCCCCATCTCATTCAAGTTAGATATGGTGTACCTCTGAATTTTTTTCACACACATGCTTTGGAAGTCCTTTCACATGTTTCATCATATCCCGTCTCCCCATCTCCCCATCTCATTCCAGTTTGACTGTCTAACTGGAATGAGATGGGGACACATGTGAAAGGACTTCCAAAGCATGTGTGTGAAAAAAGTTCAGAGGTACACCATGTCTAACTAGGGGGAGATGGGGACATGGGGAGATGGGGACCCTGCATATGATAAAACATGTGAAAGGACTTCCAAAGCATGTGTGTGAAAAAAAGTTCAGAGGTACACCATATCTAATTTGAATGAGATGGGGATGATGAAACACATGAAAGGACCTCCAAATCGTGTGTGGGACAAAGGTTCAGAGGTACACCATGTCTAACTGGAATGAGATGGGGATGATGAAACATGAGAAAGGACATCCAAAGTGTGTGTGGGAGATGGGGATGTTGAAACATGTGAAAGCACCTCCAAAGTGTCTGTGGGACAAAGGTTCTGTGGTACACCATGTCTAACTGGAATGAGATGGGGAGATAGGGGAAGGATATGTGAAAGGACTTCCAAAGCGTGTGAGAGACAAAGGTTCAGAAGTACACTATGACTAACTGGAATGAGATGGGGACCCTGCACATGATGGAACATGTGAAAGGATCTCCAAAGCGCGTTTGGGACAAAGGTTCAGAGGTACACCATGTCTAACTGGAATGAGATGGGGACATGGAGACATGAGGACCCTGCATATGATGAAACATGTGAAAGGACTTCCAACGCATGTGTGTGAAAAAAGTTCAGAGGTACACCATTTCAAACTGGAATGAGATGGGGAGACGGCATGTGACGACACATGTGAAAGGACTTCCAAAGCATGTGTGTGAAAAACGTTCAGAGGTGCACCATTTCAAACTGGATGGGGAGATGGGGACCCTGCATCTGATGAAACATGTAAAAAGACTACCAAATAATTTTTAAGTCTTTGCTTGGAAATCCTTTCACATGTTTCATCAGATGCAGGGTCCCCATCTCATTCCAGTTTGACATGGTGTACCTCTGAACTTTTTTTCACACATGCTTTGGAAGTCCTTTCACATGTTTCATCAGATGCAGGGTCCCCATCTCCCTATCCAGTTAGACATGGTGTACCTCTGAACTTTTTTCACACACATGCTATGGAAGTCATTTCACATGTTTCATCAGATGCAGGGTCCCCATCTCCCCATCCAGTTAGACATGGTGTACCTCTGAACTTTTTTCACACACATGTTTTGGAAGTCCTTTCACATGTTTCATCATATCCCGTCTCCCCGTTTCCCCATCACCCTGCATCTGATGAAACATGTGAAAGGACTTCCAAATCATGTGTTTGAAAAAAGTTCAGAGGTACACCATTTCAAACTGGATGGGGAGACGGCATATGACGACACATGTGAAAGGACTTCCAAAGCATGTGTGTGAAAAGAGTTCAGAGGTACACCATGTCAAACTGGAATGAGATGGGGAAATGGGGAGATGGGGACCCTGCATCTGATGAAACATGTGAAAGGGCTTCCAAAGCATGTGTGTGAAAAAAGTTCAGAGGTACACCATTTCAAACTGGATGGGGAGATGCCATATGATTCAACATGTAAAAGGACTTCCAAAGCATGTGTGTGAAAAAAGTTCAGAGGTACACCATGTCTAACTGGAATGAGATGGGGATCCTACATATGATGAAAAATGTGAAAGGACTTTCAAATCATGTGTGTGAAAAAAGTTCAGAGGTACACCATTTCAAACTGGATGGGGAGATGGCATAAGATGAAACATGTGAAAGGACTTCCAAAGCATGTGTGTGAAAAAAGTTCAGAGGTACACCATGTCTAACTGGATGGGGAGATGGGGACCCTGCATCTGATGAAACATGTGAAAGGACTTCCAAAGCATGTGTGTGAAAATAGTTCAGAGGTACACCATGTTTAACTGGATGGGGAGATGGGGACCCTGCTTCTGATGAAACATGTGAAAGGACTTCCAAAGCATGTGTGTGAAAAAAGTTCAGAGGTACACCATGTTTAACTGGATGGGGAGATGGGGACCCTGCTTCTGATGAAACATGTGAAAGGACTTCCAAAGCATGTGTGAAAAAAAGTTCAGAGGTACACCATGTCTAACTGGAATGAGATGGGGATCCTACATATGATGAAACATGTGAAAGGACTTCCAAAGCATGTGTGTGAAAAAAGTTCAGAGGTACACCATGTCTAACTGGATGGGGAGATGGGGACCCTGCATCTGATGAAACATGAGAAAGGACTTCCAAAGCATGTGTGTGAAAAAAGTTCAGAGGTACACCATGTCTAACTGGATGGGGAGATGGGGACCCTGCATCTGATGAAAAATGTGAAAGGACTTCCAAAGCATGTGTGAAAAAAAGTTCAGAGGTACACCATGTCTAACTGGAATGAGATGGGGGACATGGGGACCCTGCATCTGATGAAACATGTGAAAGGACTTCCAAAGCATGTGTGTGAAAAAAGTTCAGAGGTACACCATGTCTAACTGGAATGAGATGGGACATGGGGAAATGGGGAGATGGGGACCCTGCATATGATGAAACATGTGAAAGGACTTCCAAAGCATGCGTCGGAAAAGTTCAGAGGTAAACCATGTCTAACTGGAATGAGATGGGGACATGGGGAAATGGGGAGATGGGGACCCTGCATATGATGAAACATGAGAGGACTTCCAAAGCATGTGTGTGAAGAAAGGTCAGAGGTACATCATGTCTAACTGCAATGAGATGTGGAGATGGGGACCCTGCATATGATTAAACATGTGAGAGGACTTCCAAAGCATGTGTGTGAAAAAGTTCAGAGGGACACCATGTCAAACTGTAATGAGATGAGGACCCTGCATATGATTAAATATGTTAAATGCTTCCAAAGCATGTGTGTGAAAAAGGGTCAGAGGTACACTGTGTCTAACTGGAATGAGAAGGGGAGATGGAGACCCTGCTTATGATGAAATATGTTAAAGGCTTCCAAAGCATGTGTGTGAAAAAGGGTCAGAGGTACACTGTGTCTAACTGGAATGAGATGGGGATATGGGGACCCAGCATATGATGAAACATGTGAAAGGACTTCCAAAGCATGTGTGTGAATAAGGTTCAGAGGTACACCATGTCTAACTGGAATGAGATGGGGAGATGAGGAGAACGGGATCCTGCATATGATGAACCATGTGAAAGGACTTCCAAAGCATGCGTGGGAAAAGTTCAGAGTTACATCATGTCTAATTGGAATGAGATGGGGACATGGGGAACCTGTATATGATGAAACGTGAAAGGACCTCCCAAGCATGTGTGGGACAAAGGTTCAGAGGTACACCATGTCTAACTGGAATGAGATTGGGAGATGTACCCGCTTAGGATGAAACATATGAAAGGACCTCCAAAGAGTGTGTGGGACAAAGGTTCAGAGGTACACCATGTCTAACTGGGGGTAGAGGGTGGGGAATATGGGAGAGGAGGGGAAGGGGGACCTGTGAAAAGAACTCTGATGAGTGAGTGGGACAAAGGTTCAGTGGCTTACTATATCTTGAACATCCATGTCTATCTGGAATGAGATGGGGAAATGGAGAGCTCTGAAAGCAACATGGATGAGAGTGTGGAACAAAGGTTAAGAGGCTCACTATATCTTCTACAATGATGTGTAACTGGAATGAGATTGGGAGATCAGATGAAACGTGTGAAAGGAACTGTGATGAGTGTGTGGGACAAAGGTTCAGAGGCTCACTAAATCTTCCATACCCATGTCTAACTGGAATGAGATGGGGACATTTCAAACGGATCTCAGATGAGTGTGTGGGACAAAGGTTCAGAGTCTCACTATATCTTCCACAACCATGTATAACTGAGAATGGGACCTGTTAAAGGAACTCTGGTGAGTTGTTTGGAGAAAGGTACACTAACTTCCACAACTATGGGGAGATGCATAGGATAGAAACATGACTGAGATGGGGACCTGGGAAAGGAACTTGGAACCTGGAATGAGATGGGGATATTTCAAAAGGAATTAGGATGTGAGGGTGGGTAAATGGTGCAGATGTTCACTATATCTTCCACAACCTTGTCTAACTGAGATGAGAACCTGTGAAAGGAACTTGGATGAGTGTGTTGGACAAAGGTTCAGAGGTTCACTATATATTCCACAACCATGTGTAACTGGAATGAGAAGGGACGGTGGGGAGATGTATCTGCATCGGATGAAACATGTGAAAGGAACTGATGAGGGTGTGGGATAAAGGTTCACCATCTTCCATTACCATGTCTAACTGGAATGAGATGGGGAGATGTATCTGCATTGGATGAAACATGTGAAAGGAACTCTGGTGAGTGTGTGGGATAAATGTTCACTATCTTCAACCATCATGTCAAACTGGAATGAGACGGGGAGCCTGTGAAAGGAACTAAGACGAATGTGTGGTATAAAGGTTCACTAACTTCTACAACCATGTCTAACTGGTTAGAGATGGGGATTGCATTGAATGAAACATGGGAAAGGAACTCCAATGAGTGGGGGAATAAAGGTTCAATAACTTCCACAGCCATGTCTTACTGGAATGAGACAGGGAGATGCTTCACCATCAGGATACATAGCAAAGTCCAGTCTTTGTCTTCTCTGTGGCAGAAAGAGCAACTGCAGGCCAACCCAACAAAGCACACACAGCAAAGGTGCCGTACTCCTACCCACAGCTCTTCTCCTTGGCAGAGGTTCCTCTTGATCCAGAAGTGTTCTAAAATGTTGGGGTCCGCAGTCCAATACTTAGACATTGCTGCCTTTTAAGTAGACAAACTTCAAAGGAAAGTCTTTTCCCAATTTCTCTACCAATGGATTTAGAAAGAAGCAGCATGGGAAGTTTGCTGTAATCATAACTAAAACTATTTTTCTTCGACAGAAACGTTCATAAGGTGGTGACTAGAAAAGAAAATGAGAACTCCTGTATTAAAGGAAGTGCAGACCTTCCTGCATGAACACAGTTTAAATCAGTAAATGCTGCACTTTATATGGGATTATTAGATTAATAGGATAATTCATGTCTAGCTCCTTTTTAGGGTTTAACATTGCTATTGTCACACTGCATTCTCTCATGTTTATTTATTAAGTGCGCATTCATGCCTGAGGATATCTTGGTACTGAATAATATATGTTTATTGTTACATAACACAATTTAACACATTTTATCAACCTTGGAAGGATGAAAGGCTGAGTGAAAAACAGCAAGATTCAAACATGTCAGTAGGAGGTCCAACAGATCTGTCAAGTGAAAACAGTTTACTCAGACACCAGACTAATAGAACTGTTTGGGGTCTTCAATATATCTATCATTGCAGACATTGCTGTGCATACTTGAATATGATTATCACATACTATCACTATGGGGACTTGAATATGACTATACAAGCACACTTTGTGAGACCTAGGTAACAAAATAAACACTATGCCTTTGGGGACTTTGCATTCCATTAATCACACATTATCTCTGTGGGGACCTGGCATCCATATATTCAAACATTCTGTGAGGAACTGGGCATCCCTATAATCACACTCTGATACCTGGACAACCCTTATCATACTCTACCTCTGAGGACCTGGGCATCAATATGATCAAACACACTATCACTGTGGGGCTTGAACATCACTGCAATCACACTATTGCTAGGGTGACTTCAACGTCACTATAAAGATGCTCTCATTGGGTACCTCAGTTGATACTATAATCATACACCATTTCTTTGAGGACCTTGATACCCCTATAATCACAAAGGAGCTATTTGGAACACTACTAAAATAACACTCTGTGGGGACCTGGGCATGTCTATTCTCACACACTTTCACTGTGAGACCTGGGCATCAATATAACCCCACACTATCTTTGTAGTAACTTGAGCATGACTCATGCACTCATACAAGGACATCCATATGTCTATCAAACTATTATCCCTACATGGACTTGATTTTGACAGTCAGTTTCTTTACAGGACTATAATTACTAGCTCTAAGAATGTGGCATCCCTATAATCCACATGCTGAAGACTTGAGCATAACTAAAAACATACTTTCTCTGTGGACCTGGGTAACACAATCACCATCTTTGTTGGGCCTGGGCATCCCAGGAATCACATTCTGTGGGGACCAGGTGTTATTATAATCAATCACAAACTATCACTGTGGGGACTTGAACGCTAATCACTCTCTCAATGGGGACTTAAATGTGACTATAAAGATGCACCATCTCATTGGGTACAAAGGTAACATAATCATACACCATTTCTATAAGCACCTTGATACCCATATATTAACAATTCACACAGTAACTGTAAAGAGATAAACATCACTAATATCTATCTATCTATCTATTTGAACTTGATAACAGAACTATCTTTTATGATTTTGCCAGTCATCACAGTTTATCTACAGGTCTATAATCGCTAGCTCTGAGGATGTGGCATCCCTATAATCCACACTGTGGGGACCTGGGCTTCACTATCACACAATATCGCTAAAGGACCTAAGCATCAATATAAGGCACACTATATGTGTAGGGAACTGACCTTCACTCTAAAACATAGCATCTCTGCATGGACCTGAGCGGGATCATTAAAATAGTGTTCATACAAGGACATGAGTAGAACAACACTATGCATGGACTTGAATAGGTCTTTAGTCACACCATCTCTGTGGGTATTTGAACATAACTATAAATCACATACTACCTCTGGAGGAAGACTTGATCATTAATATCACCCCTACACTATCTCTAATGGGACTTGAGATTAAGTATAGTTAAATGCTATATTTGTGTGGACTTAAGCATTAGTGTAATAATTTCAACATGGAACTTAGCATCAACATAATCACGCTAGCTCAGTGAGGACTTAAGTATTACTATTATCACACACACTGTCAGTTCTAGAACATCACCACATGGCATATATTTGAGAACTATTATAGCATTCATGACGAAAATGCCTAGTGGTGAAGGTAATGAAAAAAACAAATAATCTCACCTTGGCTTTACTACTTGACCATACTGTAGTATCTTTGGCTTCTAAATTAACTTAACTATGTTTTGTTTCCTTATTCCTTACACCCTTTCCACACCAAGGGCATAACTGTTCCACCCTCAGTATGCACTGCAAAAGATCAGAATTGTGTTGAAAAATTGGGTTTTTTAATTCAAGTCTGTCTGTTCTTGAAATGTGGCAAGATGGTGATTTTAGCACTGCAAACCCATTGTTGATGCCATATTCGGGGGGGGGGAGCTTTCCTCTGCAGCCCTTCCCCTTTTTTTGTTTTTTTAAAGAATTTTAGCTGTATTTTGTCAATTGTCTTGGTCTCCTCCAGGGGAATCCACAAACTCTGGGTACCTCTAGAATCCCTAGAATGTTGAGGAAAAAAGGACACAATTTTGGCATGGGTAGCTTATGTGGACAAAAAGTTATGAGGGCCTAACCACAAACTGCCCCAAATAGCCAAAAGGCTTGGCACAGGAGGGGTAAAGGCCTGGCAGCAAAGGGGTTAAGGTGTGAGCACTAAACATGCATTCAATATGCTATTGTTTTCTCCTGAAAAATGCATCATCATTAAAACTCAATTTGTGTGTCTTGCTTCCATACATGGTGCTCCTATAGGAACAAACTCATGTAATTTAGGTATAGCACTGAAAAATAGCATTTAGCAATTTGTTCATGACTATTCAATTACAAATGAAAAGTTTGGAGTAAACCCTCACAAGGTTAGTAACCCATGTTCGAGTTCCCATAAGTACGGCTCTGTACATGTGCTGTAATGAAGCTTTATTTGTAAATTTTAATCAGGATCCTGCATCTTGATTTTTTTCTTGACATTTTCCTGTAATTATTATATTTTAAGACCATTGGGAAAGGTTAATCCCAACAAGGCAGGTACCCACACAGCCACCCCACAAGGATTACACATAATATGAATTCCATCTCATACATGTTTCAAAATCTTTATTTTCTTCAATGTACGAGGTCACTGCAAAACAGTCAACCTGTTTCGAGAGAGTCTCTTCTTAAGGGTTGTTTAACAAAATTAAAACCTTGTATAGACACTGGATGCACAAATATTCAATACAAAGCATTTAACATTTCATAGTGAATAAATACATCCACAGATAAAATAACTGTTCTTATGTCAAAATGCAAACACAATTAACAGTTAGAGGTTATACAATAGCAGTTCCAGTGTGTAACAAAGGGGGGCGAGCTGCAGGGTGCCAACTCAGCACAGTGCTCTGGCCTAAGAACTCCTGCCTGAGCCCAGGGATGGGGGGGGGGGGGCGTCTCAAGTTTGGTTTCGCCATTGAGCAGTTCAATTGTAATAGTATCTATTTCACCCTTATATCTAGAATAAAGTAATTATACTCGCTCTATAACAAAGGTACAATTGTTGAAAAATAGAAACACTAGACCAAACGAAGGTCGAATCTCAGCCAGCAGCACACTCATAATATGAGGAAAAAATAATCTTGATTATGTATTTTGCTATTTTAGACCTTAATTAAAGCTCTGATCGACAATACTTTCCATCAAAGCTTAAGCCCAAAGGTTAAGTCCATAGTAAATTACATATTTAATACAATTAAAAATTACAAGTTATACAATCTAATTCCTATCAGGATCGAACCCTACCAGGTCAATCTCAAACGTTGATACACTGGTGTTAAACCAACACGGACCAAAAATGAAATCACTAATCACTAATTTAACAGCGTCCTCCATGAAATTTCCGTAAGATTCTTCCCAACAGAAGCTAAACAAAGTTGTCAAAATGAATGTTTCCTTCCGTACTGTACTAGGAAAATGTCATCACAAACGGAGGGAAACACTATTAGCATCATAAATCGAACTTTTTAAATTATTCATAAAGTAGTTATATGCACCTACAAACCGAAAGCCGAGTGCTAATTAGTCATAAAAAGGCTATGACCGTCATTTCGGTCATGATTTTTTTTCAATGAAGTTATGTATCCCACACAGCAGGTTGTGGAGGTGAAAAGTTGCAACGGGAAAAAAGAGAAATCGAAAAGCCAATAGGACGTTCAGAAAAGCCGTTGCTATGCTAACATCCCCACTAGCTCCTTCACTATATAGCACTCAAACGCGCAAGGACAAAGAGGGTTGAGAGGTAGTATTGCATTACCGATAAGTGATAACGTTCTTCCTGTGAGAAATAAGTTTAAAGAAAAAAAATGTAAGAAAATGCAAAAAACACCAATTGGGGGGGCCCGCGGAGAGAGAGACTCGTTCTAGTCTCTCCGCGGGTCTTTTCGGGAGGACAGGAAGTGGCACGGATGCACCTGATTGGTTTAAGGTAAGTGGGTGTTAGGGAGGAGGTTATAAGGGGGTGGAAGGGTGGGGTCAGCCACTTTTCCGAGCCGACCTATATAGGACAGGTTTGCATGACGACCCACCCGCCCAGCAGATAGGTAAGGTTTTAATAGGGGTTCCAGTTAGAGGGAGCTCAGAAGTTAGGGTTGGGGAGAATGGGTTTAACGTCAGTTAGGGCAGGTGAGGTTGTTCAAATTCTGGCATGAAATGGGGGAGAGGGGAGAGCCAGATGCGGGCTTGTCCCCCCTTCCAAGGGAAAAACCAGGGGTAGGATCAGAATGGGGGGGGGTGGAATCTTACAAACAAGGAGGGCATGAAAGGAATAGGGGAGTGCCTAGGGGAGGAGATTTGAGGAGAGCCATTGGAAGAGAGAGTGAAGGGCATAGGGAAGCGTTTTAAGTCAAGGTTGGGCAAAAGGGAGTTATACAGTTCTAAGTTATTTGATGTTTGTGTTAAATCCTGTCCTAAATAAATGACCTTTTACACCAGTTACGAGTGTCACTGTATGTGTATCCCGATGGGGGGGCCCGTGGAGAGAGAGACTCGTTCTAGTCTCTCCGCGGGTCTTTTCGGGAGGACAGGAAGTGGCGCGGGCGCGCCTGATTGGTTTAAGGTAAGTGGGGGTGGGTGTTAGGGAGGAGGTTATAAGGGGGTGGAAGGGTGGAGTCGGCCTCTTTTCCGGGCTGACCTAGATAGGAGAGGTTCGCGTGACCACCCACCCGCCCAGCAGATAGGTAAGGTTTTAGTAGGGGTTCCAGTTAGAGGGAGCTCAGAAGTTAGGGTTGGGGAGAATGGGTTTAACGTCAGTTAGGGCAGGTGAAGTTGTTCAAATTCTGGCAGGAAATGGGGGAGAGGGGAGAGCGAGATGCGGGATTGTCCCCCCTTCCAAAGGGAAAAACCAGGGGTAGGATCAGAATGGGGGGGTGGGATCTTACAAACAAGGAGGGCATGAAAGGAAAAGGGGAGTGCCTAGGGGAGGAGATTTGAGGAGAGCCATTGAAAGAGAGAGTGAAGGGCATAGGGAAGCGTTTTAAGTCAAGGTTGGGCAAAAGGGAGTTATACAATTCTAAGTTATTTGATGTTTGTGTTAATTCCTGTCCTAAATAAATTACCTTTTACACCAGTTACGAGTGTCACTGTATGTGTATCCCGAACATTCCATATGTGCTTGTCACAAGCCAAGCTGGATGCGAGGCCCAACGAGCCCATTGTGCCAATCAGTCACATCTTTCACATAAATCTAATGTCGTTTTGTGGTGTTTTTATTTGCTGTTGGAAGATCCCATAGGACAAGGATGCACATTACAGTTACCATTGGGCACAAGTTATAGTTACTTGAGATAATGCTATAGCTGCTGAATTTCTATGGTTTATGTGTGTAAAATCTGAACGTAACTATAATGTCCCTGTAACCGTTGGTTTTTTGGTGATTATATATAGTATATTCACCAAAAAAACAAAGGTTACAGGAACATTATATTTAAGTTGACATTTCATCCATACAAAACCATAGAATTTCAACAGCTATGATTATACTTATAGTTTTAGTTATGTTAAGAACCTATAACTCCTTGCCTAAAGTTTCTTTCAAGCACAAGTTATGGTTTCTTCAGATAACTATAGCTGTCCTGGAATCCTTTGTGTGGTCTCCCCTAACCTTTTGCCTCAAATTCCCAGGCTGTTGATGTGTGCTGGACTCAGTTTTCGCTGTTTTTGTTAGTCTGGGCACTTTACCACTGCTGACCAGTGCTAAAGTGCAAATACTCCCTATGTGAAATTGTATGTATTGCATTTTTCCATGATTGCCATATTTGATTTAATAATAAATCCTTGGTAAAGTGCACTAGAAGTTCCCAGGGCCTGTAAATCAAATGCTACTAGTGTGCCTGTGCCACCCACATCAGTAGCCCTGTAAACATGGCTCAGACCTGCCACTGCAGTGTCTGTGGGTACAGTATTAAACTGCCAGTCCGACCTGGCAAGTGTACCCACTTGCCAGGCCTAAACTGTCCCTTTTTATACATGTAAGACACCCCTAAGGTAGGCCCTAGGTAGCCTTAGGGGCAGGGTGCAGAGTATTTTAAAGGTGGGACATGTACTGATGTGTTTTGCATGTACTAACAGTGAAATACTGCCAAATTCATTTTTCACTGTTGCAAGGCCTATCTGTCTCATAGGTTAACATGGGGCTGCCTTTAAATATCCTTAACGTGTAGTTTCCCTTTGAGAGCAGATAGAACTCTGGAGTTCGGGGTCTCTGAAACCACAATTTAAAAATACATCTGTTAGTGAAGTTGTTTTTTAGATTGTTAGTTTGAAAATACCACTTTTAGAAAGTAGGCATATTCTTGCTTTAACCATACTGTGACTCTGCCTGTTTGTGGATTCCCTGACTGGGTCAGACTGACAGTTGGGCTGTTTGTGAATCTCTTCTAGACAGTGACACAAAAGGAGCTGGGTTGTAGCCTGCATATCCGAATGAGCCACCTGGGCTGGAGTGGAGGGAGGAGTAGTCACAAACACCTGAATGGGCTGTTCCTGTCCTCAAACAATGCAGTCGCTAACCCTGTGGTGTGTGCCTGGGGTCTGACCTGGCAAGGCAGGATCCTGTAAACAACAGAGACTTTCCTTTGAAGTTTGCCTACTTCAAAGGCAGAAAGGGATATAATTAGTGGACCCAAAACCCCAGACTTTTAGATCACTTCTGGAACCAAGAGGAACCTCTGCTGTTAGAAATGGGGTCTTTGGTTGGCAGTCAGGTTACCCACGTCCAAGCAAGGACCCTCACTCTAGTCAGGGCAAAGGTGAAACACACCTGGTTAATACCCTCTTGGTAGCTTGGCACGAGCGGAAAGGCTTAACCCAGAATCAATGTGTAAAACATTTTTACCAATACACACAGTAATACAGTGATACAATATAAAATGGACAACGCACAGGTTTAGAAAAATAGTAAATATTTTATCTAAATAAACAAGACCAAATACAATAAAAATCCACAATACACAGATCAAGATATGACTTTAGTAATGAACAACACAAAAATAGTGCCTAGAAGCACCAATACTGCAATTTGATGTTAAGCGGTGTTGTGACAGAAGCGTTTCCCACAATGCAACACCACTGGTGCCATTTACAGAATCACACGGACCCCAGGTACAATACCTTAGCAAAAAATGAGGAAAGAAAGCCAGTGCATGGAGTCAGGAAGCTGGATCCGAGGCGGCATTGATTCCGGTGCTGCAGGGCAGAAAAGCAGAGGCATCGTGAAGAGGCATCGGGTCCTTACTGCAGAGTGGTGGAGGTGAGGCGTCGTCGGTTGTGCAGTGTCAGTCCTTTGGTACTTCCAGCAAAGACAAAGTCCGGCGAAGTCACGGTCCTGTGGGGTGAACTCATGGGGTCGAGCTCACATCACAGGGTCACAGGCACCGATACCGAGTTGGGTGTCACAAATGTCGGTGTTATGACACTCCGATGTCAGCAAAATTGTGCGGGCTCAGCTGCTGCGGAGATGCAAGGCCTGCTGAGTCATTTGGGTTGTCGCACTTCTGTGAGATCCATGGCTTCAGGTGCAGGCGGCGTCCCAGGTTCAGTGCAGCGGCGATCTTAGCAAAGTTGCACAGTGCCATCCGGTGTCGTTTCACGGGCTTTCATCAGAAATTCACTTCCAGGGGCCCAGGAACTGGAATGGAACCCTCTGGCAAGCTAGAGTCCATGGCATACATACTCAAAACTGATGGTGAAGCCTTTGCTGTCACTGATGCTTCAAAACAAGAGGCAAGCTCTACTCCAAGCAGTTGGAGATACCTCTCAAGTAGGAATGCACAACAAAGTCCAGTCTTTCTCCCTTTTCACAGGCAGAAGCAGCACCTGCAGGATAGCCCAACAATGCACAGTCACAGGCAGGGGCAGCACTTCTCTTCAGTTCTTCTCCTTGGTAAAGGTTCCTCTTGTTTCCAGAAGTGATCTAAAGTTGGGGGTTTTGGGTCAACTACTTATAGTCCTTTCTGCCTTTGAAGTAGGCAAACTTCAGAGGAAAGTTTCTGTTTTTCGCAAGATGGTGCCTTGCCTAGGCCAGGCCCCAGACACACAGTAGGGGGTTGGAGACTGCATTGTGTGAGGGTTGGCACAACCCTTTCAAGTGAAAGTGACCACTCCTCCCTCCACTCAGAAGGCTTATCAGGATATGCAGGCTACTCCCCAGCTCCCTTTGTGTCACTGTAAACAGGATATTGTTGGAACCTGACCATTTTTGCAGGTTCATCCCCAGACTTTTTGCCTCCTTCCTCCTATTTTCCCTGACCTCTTGTTGTTGGCTCTAGGACTCTGAGCACTTTATCACTGCTGATCAGTGCTGAAGTGCAGGTGCTCTTCCTTCTAAAGTTGGTATGATTGGCTTACATCTAATTGACACATTTAATTTACCTGTACGTCCCTTGTACAGTGGTATCCCTATACATAGAGACAGTAAATTAAATGCTACTAGTAGGACTGCAGCGCTGCCTGCGCCACCAACAGAAGTAGCCTTTCAAACCTGTCTCAGGTCTGCTAGCGCAGGGCCTGTGTGTGCAGTTTACTGCCACAGGGACCTTGCATCTAAATTTACTTACGAGGCCAAGAACTCCCCTTTTACTATATGCAAATCCCCCATAAGGTAGGCCCCAGTTATCCCTATAGGCAGGGTGATATGTCTGTAGAAGGTAGGACATGTGTCTGCTTGCTTGGCCTGTGCTGGTAGTGACAAACAGCCTAGTTGGTTTCTCACTGCTGTGAGTACTGCCTTCTCATAGAATTGCATTCGAAATGCCCTGCTCTATGTCTAGGAGGTATTGTCTGATTTCTGAGGGGTAGTGTAGGCATGTTTGGTATGGTTGTAATGATAGTGAGAAATGCTGCTTACTGGTGTAGGTGGATTTTTATTATCATTATAGAAATGCCACTTCTAGAAAGTAAGCATTTCTCTGTGCTTATGGCTCTGGTGCTTTGCGACTTGACTCCAGTCCATTTCTGGGCAGAGTGATAGCTGGGCTTTGTGCATACTTTTCAGAGAGCCTGTACACAGAAAGAGTGGAGATCCCACAGAGGTACATCTACATATTGAATGGTCTTCCTGGGCTAAGAGAAGGGGAGGTGGGGCACACTTGCATCTGTTAAGGCTGTGCCCTGGATTCACACAAATTATGTGTTTACCCCCAACTGATGTCTGGAGCCTGTGCTGGGGGAGAGAGGGGACACCCCTAGAGACAGTTGGAACTGGTTTGAACCTGCTCGCCCCCTCTTTGTTATTGCTTTGCAAAACTGAGCAGACGTACAGGGAGTTTTCCCCATGAAAATGAGACACTCTGGACACTTGAACATGCTTGTAACTGGACACACAATTCTGCTGGAGGGACTCACCAAGAACAGCCTTGGACTGCTGCTGCTGTGCTCACCTGTGACCTGCTTGGTCACTTGGAGGAACTGCAATGACTGCAACCCTTTGCGCTGGCCTGCTGCTGGGCCCGGCCGCCGTGTGTCCCCCAGGGGCTGGATGCTGTGGCCTCTGACCCCTGCCATCACCTACCTGAGCGCATGAGGAGCTCTTCATTTATATTGTAGAGTGCCTTGAGAAGAGCTTTTATCTGCATATGTGTTCCGGGAGAAGTGATCTACTGGTTGCCTGGGTTCCTTGAGAGTGCCAGGTTTTGTAGGGGACCTGCGCTGAGAATGCGTTTTGTTTTATTAACTTGAGCGCCAGGAGAGCACTTAATTTGATTGCTAAAATCACAGCCGTGACCCGGGTGTGTGGGGAGCCCGAGCGTGCCCAAAATCTGTGTTCTGTGCCCCTGTGTCACCTCATAGTGAAAAGTGGAGAGAGCATGCTCCTACTGGTGCTGCGTGACTTGATTACTGCTGCAGCACAGGCGGGCCTCAGCTGACTCGCACACCGGATCAGGTGCGGGCGAGCCTGTGTCAGGAGACGGATGGGGAGGAAGCCTCATCGGACACTCCCCGCCCCACCATGCTATTTTCCTCGTGCTGCGGAGGGAGGGGAGGAAGTCTCACCGGAGGCCCACCACCCTACTGGGCCTTTTTCTGTCAGAGGTCATGGGCGGGAGGAAGCCTCATCAGAGGCCCCCCATGCCGCTTGACCCATCTCGCCATTTGGGCTCTGCCCCCCCACTGAGAGGGCCACAAAACACTGCAGGCACCTGGTTTTGGTTCGGGCTACCAGGAGGGGCCTCAATACCAGAATGGAGGGGGGGTCTGTGACACCCCCTCTCCCCCAATCACCAACCAGCCCCTGTTTTAGCGCAGAGGAGAGGTAGGTGCCCCCTTTCCTTCGTGGCACTCGAGGTGCCTTCATCATTAAGACAGGTACTTTTGGTGGCAAAATGTTCATTTGGGGCATTTAGGCTGATATGTTTTCAACTCATGACTGGCCATGTATTTTTCTGATGCTCCTTTTATGGGTGTTCTGGGAACGTTATGCTAACCTGTTTTTCTCACTTGCCATATGTCTCCTAATGTTCCTGTCATGGGCATTTTATGAGGATCTTGTGACATGTGCATTACTGTAGTAGTGTTTTCCTGACTACTCCTTATTGCTAAATAATGAGTAACATGTTTGTTGTATGTGACTACTACTGACTTCTGCAGGGTAACAGAACCATTTAACATTCTGACAACTGCTTGGGTAGCAGGGTGTTACTGACATATTGTGTTTGGTCTAATAATGTGTTCAATGCAGTTTATTTTATATAACTTTGTGTTGTGTTTCCTTTGTGGTTGGGATAGTGTGTCAAGTGTGTTGTGTATGTTATGAAAACGCTTTACACATTGTCGCTGGGATAGGTCTGACTGCTCATGCAAAGCTACCAAAGGGGTGAGCAGGGGTTATCTTGGGTGCATAACTCCCTCACCATGACTAGAGTGGGTAGGCTCTGCTGGCTTACGTGCATACCCTAGTCAACCATAAACCCCATTTCTAACACAGCCCAACTGTCAGTCTGACCCAGACAGGGAATCCACAATCAGGCAGAGTTACAGAATGGTTAAAGCAAGAAAATGCCTGCTTTCTAAAAGTGGCATTTTCAAACTAACAATCTAAAAAACAACTTTACTAACAGATGTATTTTTAAATTGTGAGTTCAGAGACCCTAAACTCCACATTTTTACCTGCTCTCAAAGGGAAAGCTGCAGTTTAAGTTTAAGGATATTTAAAGGCAGCCCCTATGTTTACCTATAAGAGAAACAGGTCTTGCATCAGTGAAAACTGAATTTGGCAGTATTTCACTGTTAGGACATGTAAAACACATCTGTACATGTCCCACCTTTAACATACTCTGCACCCTGCCCCGAGGCTACCTAGGGCCTATCTTAGGAGTGTCTTACATGTATAAAAAGGGACAGTTTAGGCCTGGCAAGTGAGTACACTTGCCAAGTCGAACTGGCAGTTTAATACTGTACCCACAGACACTGCAGTGGGAGGTCTGAGCCATGTTTACGCATTCAAAACGCCTCGGCCCACCTCATCCTCGACATACCCCGCAGCAGCCACATCTCCGCACACCTGAGACACCTGCATTGGCTCCCAGTCAGCAAAAGGATCACCTTCCGACTTCTCACCCACGCACACAAAGCCCTCCACGACAAGGGACCTGGAATACCTCAACAGACACCTCAGCTTCTACGTCCCCATCTGCCTCCTCCGCTCATCTGGCCTCGCACTAGCTACTGTCCCTCGCATCCGCCGCTCCACGGCGGGTGGGAGATCTTTCTCCTTCCTGGCGGCCAAGACCTGGAACTCCCTCCCCACCAGCCTCAGGACCACCCAGGACCACTCCGCTTTCCGGAGACTCCTAAAGACCTGGCTGTTCGAGCAGCGATAACCCCCCTTTTTCCCCTAGCGCCTTGAGACCCGCACGGGTGAGTAGCGCGCTTTATAAATGTTAATGATTTGATTTGATTTGACTGATGTGGGTGGCACAACAAGTGCTGCAGGTGCACTAGTAGCATTTGATTTACAGGCCCTGGTAACCTCTAGTGCACTTTACAAGGGATATATTAGTAAATCAAATATGGCAATAATGGAAAAATGCAATACATACAATTTCACATAGGGAGTACTTGCACTTTAGCACTGGTCAGCAGTGGTAAAGTCTCCAGAGTAACGAAAACAGCAAAAACAGAGTCCAGCACACAGAAACAACCTGGGAAGTAGAGGTAAAAAGTGAGAAGAGACCACACCAAGGGTGCCAGGTCTGCATTAACCATCTGAGGGGCTTGTGGTCTGTCTGAACCCAGAAGTGAGTCCCAAACCATTAGGGTCTTAGTTTATTCAGTGCCAGGACCACAGCAAAAGTTTCACACTCAGTTGCACTCTGTAGGAAAGTACCCTCTTTTTGCCATGGTTACCACCATTTTCTGCCTGATGTCAGCGTGCTTGATTGTGTTCACTGGGATCCTGTTAACCAGGACCTCAGTGATTATGCTCTGTCTCCTCTAAATCTTGTCACTGCATACTGGTAACCCAGTATTTCACCCAAAATTGGCATAATGGTGCCCTCTTATAAGTCCTTACTATATAGTACCTAGGTACCCAGGGCACTGAGGTTCCACGGGATCCTTATGGGCTGCAGCATTTCTTTTGCTACCCATAGAGACCCCATGCAAAGGCTTCTGCAGGACTGCCATTGCAGTCTGCATGAAAAGGTGCATGCACCCTTTCACTGTCATTTACACTGCACAAGGTTACTTATAAGTCACCCCTATAGCAGGCCCTCCAGCCCTGACAGGAAGGGTGCAGAGTACCTGTGTGTGAGGGCACCCATGCACTAGCAGAGGTACCCCCATGACCTCCAGTACTATTTTCCCGAACTTCGTGAGTTCAGTGCACCATTTTACGTGTGTACTGGACATAGGTCACTACCTATGTCCAGCTACATAATGGTAACTCCGAACATAGGCATGTTTGGTATCCAAAATGTTGGAATCAAACCCAAATGCTTTTGCAAGCATTGGTTGTATGACTCCATGCCCTCTGTGGCATCCTTAGAGGACCTCCAGTATTGCCATTCCAGCCTTCTGAGGTTTTCCAGGCAACCCCAGCTGCTGCCACCGGTCAGACAGGTTTCTGCTCTCCTGTTGCTTGAGCAGCTCAAGCCCAGGAAGGCCGAACAAAGGATTTCCTTTGGGGGAGGGGTGTTGCCTCCTCTCCCTTTGGAAATAGGTGTCTCGGGCTTAGGAGGGGTAGCCTTCCAAGCCACTAGAAATGTTTTGAAGGGCACAGAGGGTACCTGGGTTTTGCTGTCTTGTATTCCAAGTTGGTAAGGCACTCTGGAAGCATCTGAGTGGCCAATGACAGCAGGTGATGTCAGGGAACTCCCCTGATAGGTGCTTACCTGTTTATCTGACCAATCCCTCTTTCAGGGCTATTTAGAGTCTCTCTCTTGAGTGGTTCTTCAGATTCAGATTGCAAGACTCCAGCAGGAATCCTCTGCTTCAAGAACTACAACAAAGAAGCAAAGATGACTTCTGCAACATTGTAACTTCAGCTCCTGCCAGCAACTGCAACTGTTTCCCACTTGTGCATCCTCAGAGGACAGCCTGCCTTCAGCTTCCACCAGAAGAACAAAGGAATCTCCCTTGGAGTGAAGGAGTCACTCCCCTGCTTCAGCAGGCACCTCTCTGCATTGACACCCGGCTGTATAGGTCCTCTTTCCTGTCGAGTTGCATGAGTCCTGCATCACGGGTGGTGGACTGAAGTGCGTCAATGGTCCTGACATCCAACTGTCCAACTTTGGTGGAGGTAAGAGCTTGCCTCCCCATGCAAGACCTTACCCCCATGCACCACATATTTTGTAGTTGCCAAGGCTTTTTGGCATCCTTCCACAAAGTTCCTCATGCACTGTGCAGCTCTGGCCCCCGCACTTCTTCCTGCGATGCACAGTTTCCTGCGTGGTTCTCCGGCGAGCACGGGACCCTTTGTTGTAGTGCTGCGTGGGCCTCCTTTAGAATCGTATTTGTCCCTGTGCTGTTGGACTCCTGTGTACACTGCCTGGTCTTTTGAGGGCTCTCTTAGTTGCTGAGAGCACCCTCTAACTCGTCCTCCTGGGTACAGTCCACCAGGTCTCCCCTGGTCCCAGGCAGCACCATTTTCTGCTAACTACAAGCTTTGTGTGTGCCAAGGCTTGCTGGTGGAATACAGCGACGCAAACCACACTGCAATCATCCATCTGGTGTGGGACATCATCTGCACCAACCAGGAACCCGCATCTGTCTTATTGGGTGCAGTACTGACTGTTGTCCTTCACTGGTGACTCTTCTTTTGCACCTTCATCCGGGTTAGCAGGGGCTCCTGCTGGACTCTTCTGTGCTTCTTAGACTTGGGCCCCTTCTTCCACAGGTCCAGAAATCCATTGATGGTGTCTTGCAGTCTCTTCTGGTTCTTGAATAACCTCCTTTCTCGTGTTCTTGTGCGTTCTAGGAAAGTTACTGTGTTTGACTCCTGCTTTCCTGGGCTCTGTGGTAGGTTCTATTGCTTACCTTTGGTGTTTTCTAATACTCTCAGCACCTCTCTACACACTACACTTGTCTAGGTTGGAAACTGACATTTGCATTCTACTTTCTTAACATATGGTTTGTGTTCCCCCCAGGCCCATTTCCAACTATTGTGATTTTCAGCATTTGCAAGGTTTTATAATTGTTTTTACAGCTATTCCTGCATACTAGTGTATATAATTTGTGTATTACGTACCTCCTAAGGCAGTATAGTCTTTATGGTATTTTGGGCATTTGTGTCACCAACTTAAAGTACCTTTATTTTTGTAACACTGACTATTTCTTTCATGTGTGTGAGTACTGTGTGACTACAGTGGCATTGGATGAGCTTTGCATGCCTCCTAGATAATCCATGGCTGCTCAGATACAGCTACCCCTAGAGAGCCTAACTTCTAGACACTGCCTACATTTCACTAAAAAGGGATAATTGGACCTGGTATAAGGTGTAAGTACCATAGGTACCCACTACAAACCATGCCAGCATCCTACAATGGAGGTGCAGAGGTGGGACAAGTACTTGCAATTGCCTTATCACTCTGTCACCACTGTTTTCCACAGGAAAGAATACTTTTCCTTTTCAAGAGGCTAGAGGTTAGGTAGGATAGGTTTTTCCTACACTACACTAACACACACACATCATGTCTACTGCTAGGCCTAGCTCTGAGGTTATGGGTACTCCCTATGAGGGCATGACCTTCAAGGAATTGAAGGGGCTTTCAACAGATAGGAAAAAAGATGTGGGGAAGAACCCCAATAAGAATTTCCTTTTGAGCCTCCTTCTTCAGGATGACCAGGAACCTGCTGGTAGCGAGGAGGAGGAGGAGGAGGAGATAGAGGCAGATTCTGTCACCTTAGAATCAGAAAATCATCCTTCAGGTTCAGGGGACGGCTCTTCCAAGGATCTTACACCTAGCAGACCCAGTACTGTAGTTGGTAGTGGGAGGGGTAGTCGCACAGGTTATGCTCTCTTCATACCCAGAGGTCAGGTCACCAGGGTCACAAAAGTTAGGGAAAGATGTACCTCTGCTCATTCCCATATCACCTCAGTATCTGAGGGATCCCATTGTACAACTCCAGGTGACAACTCCATAGATAGAGAACTCAGAAAACTAAGACTGGAGGAGGCCAGGCTGAGGCTGCAGCAGCAGCAGCTAGCCCTAGATATGGAGGCCTTGGCTGTGGAAAGGAAAAGGCAGGGGTTGGGGTTAGGTCCCCATAGTGGCAGCAGCAGTTTCAGGAGTTATGGTCTCAGGAAGGACATCATTGACTCTAGAATCCTGCATAACATTATTCCCCTTTACAAGGTGGGGGAGTGATACTTATAAGCGGTTTGTGTAGGAAAGTACCCTCTTTTGGCATGTTACCCCCAATTTCTGCTTGATGTCTCTGTGTTTTGACCGTGTCACGGGGATCCTGCTGGTCAGGACCCCAGTGATTATGGATTTTGGCCTGCTTGTCAGTATGTTTCACTGTTTCTGAAAGTATGTTTGACTGTGTCACTGGAGTCCGGCTAGCCAGGACCCCAAATCTTATGCTCTCTCTGTCTCCAAATTGATCACTACATACTGGTAACCCAGTATTTCACTCCAAATTGGCATACTGGTCACCCCTTATAAGTCCCTAGTATATGGTACTTAGGTACCCAGGGCATTTGGGTTCCAGGGGATCCCTATTGGCTGCAGCATTACTTTTGCCACCCGTAGGGAGCCCATGCAAAGGCTTCTGCAGGACTGCCATTGCAGCCTGCGTGAAATGGTGCATGCACCCTTTCACAGACATTTGCACTGCACCAGGTCACTTATGAGTCACCTATATGTCAGGCCTTCCAACTCTGAAGGTTGGGTGCAAAGTACCTGTGTGTGAGGGCACCCCTGCACTAGCAGAGGTGCCCCCACATTGTCCAGGACCATTTTCCGAGACTTCGTGAGTGCAGGGATGCCGTTTTACTCGTACACTGGCAATAGGTCAATACTTAAGTCCATCTTCATAATGGTGACCCCGAATATGGCCATGTAAGTTGTCTAACAACTGGGAATTGTACTCCAATACTGATTCCAGTATAGGTTGCACAATCCCATGCACTCTGGGGGCTCCACAGTGGACTCCCTGTACTGCCATACCAGCCTTCTAAGGTTTTCCAGGCAGCCCAAGCTATTGCCACCTCACAGACAGGTTTATGCCCTCCTGTTGCTTGAGCAGCTGAAGCCCAGGAAGGCAGAACAAAGGATTTCCTTTGGGAGAGTGGTGTTACACCCTCTATCTTTGGATTCTAAGGTGGTGGAGCACTCTGGGTGCATCTGAGTGGCCAATCCCAGAAGGTGCTGGCAGAGCCCTCCCCTGATAGGTGCTTACCTGGTTAGTTGACCAATCCCCCTTTCAGGGCTATTTAGGGTCTCTCCTCTGGGTGTTTCTTTAGATTCAGATTGCAAGACTCGAGCAGGAATCCTCTCCATCCTTTACTTCATCTTCTACAGATGGAACCACAGCTGAACCATCCAGGAACTCTACAAACTGCAACAAAGAAGCAAAGACAACGACTTCTGCAACATTGTAGTATCATCAGCTACCAGCAACTGCAACAGTTTCCAGGTCATGCATCCTCCGAAGACTGCCTGTCTTCAGCCTGCACCAGAAGAATTGAAGGAATCTCCCATGGAGTGACAAAGTCACTTCCCTGCTTCAGCAGGCACCTCTCTGCAGCGACGACGGGTGACATGGGTCCCCTCTCCAGACGACGAGCATGGATCCAGCAACACGGGTGGTGGACTAGAGTAACCCTAACAGTCCCAAGGTCCAGCTGTCCAGGTGTGGTGGGGGTAAGAGCTTCCATCACCAAGCAAGACAGTACCCCCTATGCACCGCTTGACTTGCAGTTGCCTAAGGCTTGAGTGCGACCTTGCAAGAAGTTTTTCGTGCACAGCACAGCTTAGGTCCCCAGCACTCCAACCTGCGACGCACAGCTTCCTGAGTGGTTGTCCGATGGTGTGGGATCCCTTTGTGTCATGCTGTGTGGGCCTCCATTTGCACCATCTTTGTCTCCTGGTTGTGGGACTTCTGTGTGCTCCTCCTGGTCTTCTGAGGGCTCTTTGAGTTGCTGAGAGCTCCCTCTGTCTGCCCCTCCTGGGTAGAGGCCACCAGGTCCCTCCGGGTCCCAGGCAGTGCCATTTTCCTACAATTTCGAGATTTGAGTGGGCCAAGGCTTGTTGGCCGAATCCAGCAACACAAACCAGACTGCAATCATCCATCCGGCGTGGGACATCTTCTGCACCAACCAGGAAGCCGCATCTGTCCTCTTGGGTGCATAACTGACTTTGTCTTCTCACTGGTGGTTCTTCTTTTGCACCTTCATCCGGGTTAGCAGGGGCTCCTGTTCTCCCCGGACTCTTCAGTGCTTCTTGGACTTGGTCCCCTTCTTCCACAGGTCTTCAGGCTAGGAATCCATTGTTGGTGTCTTATAGTCTCTTCTGGTTCTTGCATAATCTTCTATCATGACTTCTTGTGTGTTTCAGGAAATGTACTGTGATTTACTCTTGTTTCCCTAGGCTCTGGGGTGGCTCTATTACTTACCTTTGGTATTTTCTTACACTCCCAGCGCCCCTCTGCACACTACACTTGAATAGATGGGAAACCGATTTTCACATTTCACTATTTAAGTATATGGTTTGTGTTCTCCCTAGGCCCATTGCAACCTATTGTGATTTTCACTATTTTCTGAGTGTGTATTTACCAGTTTTTGTATACTGACATATACTATGTGTACATATTGAGTATATTACTTACCTCCTAAGGGAATGTAGGGCCTAATTTTGTCATTGGCGGTAAAACCCACCTACCGCTGCGGTGACGGCTGCCAAAATACTGTCACTGTGGCTACCATCCATCTGCCATATCATGATCACTGCCGGACTTCCACCACAAGAAGGGCAGAAATTCGACAGTGATCACTCTAGCGGATGGTGGTAAGCTGGCGCTGCGACGACCACGGTGAGTACTGCACCTACAACACAGGGGGGGGGAAGAGAGTGACACACACACGCAACATGCAATACCCCCACCCCCACCCTCACCCACAACAACATACACAAAAATACATGCATCAATATTACATATACATCCCCCCAACCCCTGGAAGAATGCAAGGACAAAAGGAAATGATTGTAACCAGTGTAATCATGAAAAATTAGATAGTGAAAGTTCAAAAATCAGTATATACAAATATGTACACCAACTACACAAGTCCGGATAGTGTACCAATCATTGTCCGTGGACCACTGGGCCCAAAATGCATGGGCAAAGCCCACACTAGATACCTGACTGGAAACGGAGAGAACACTGCTGGGGCATCAGATAGAAAATATACAGGCACCTCTGATGGAGAGGGAGGGGGGGCACCTCAGCCAGATGAACGCACAACGCCACTGCTGCACGAGGGGGCTCCATGCCCATTGCTGTATCCTGGGGAGTGCAAAGCCACAGTCTCTCAAGTCTCTTCAGTGGGTGGTTTGCCCACTGCATTATCCTGGGGAGTGCAAAGCCGCAGTCTCTCAAGTCTCTCCAGTGGATGGTTTGCCCACTGCTGTATCCTGGGGAGTGCAAAGCCGCAGTCTCTCAAGTCTCTCCAGTGGGTGGTTTGCCCACTGCATTATCCTGGGGAGTGCAAAGCCGCAGTCTCTCAAGTCTCTCCAGTGGGTGGTTTGCCCACTGCATTATCCTGGGGAGTGTAAAGCCGCAGTCTCTCAAGTCTCTCCAGTGGGTGGTTTGCCCACTGCTGTATCCTGGGGAGTGCAAAGCCACAGTCTCTCAAGTCTCTCCAGTGGGTGGTTTGCCCACTGCTGTATCCTGGGGAGTGCAAAGTCACAGTCTCTCAAGACTCTCCAGTGGGTGGTTTGCCCACTGCTTTATCCTGGGGAGTGCAAAGCCACAGTCTCTCAAGTGGATGTCATTCTCCACTGGTTCTGTAGGGGGCTTTGTGCCCAGAGTGCTTCATCCTGCCAAGGACTGAGGTAGTGGATGTCATTCTCCACTGGTTCTGGAGGGGTCATGGTGACCAGAGTACTTCATCCTGCCAAGGACTGAGGTGGTGGATGTCATTCTCCACTGGTTCTGGAGGGGGCTTTGTGCCCAGAGTACTTCATCCTGGCAAGGACTGAGGTAGTGGATGTCATTCTCCACTGGTTCTGTAGGGGGCCTTTTGCCCAGAGTGCGTCATCCTGCCAAGGACTGAGGTAGTGGCAGTCATTCTCCACTGGTTCTGGAGGGGGCATGGTGCCCAGAGTGCTCTACGTGCATTGTGGCCTGTACAATTCCCTCACCTGGGTGTGTGTGCCACGAGATTGGCGAGGTACAGGTAGCATGATACGCCATGGAGGCAGCGACATACCCCACAGTGCTGCTGCATCGCCTTCCACCTGCAGGTGCAAACAGTGATGGAAGTCATGCTTCATGGAAGCTGCCCAGGGTCCAGGAACTCTCCTCCAGCCTCAGACGACTGACCACTGGGGATGGTAGCCATGTCAGCGGTGGTGACACTGTCCGAGTATGTTGTGGGGCCGGTGGCAGTGCTTGCAGTGGTGTCTGTGGCAGCGGTGCTTGCGGCGGGGTCTGTGGCGGCGGTGCATGGGTCAGCACCTGCTGAGGGACACAGCAGGACGTCTCCTGCAGCCTCGGGCGGCTGCCCACTGGGAAAAAGGCTAGGGACTGTCGCTGAGGCTGGTGAAGTACCAGTGCTGGTGCAGGTGGCGGTGCAGGTGGCAGTTCAGGTGGCGGTTGTGGTGGCGGGGCAGCTAGTGGTGCTCACCGCCGTACAGGTTGGTATGGTCGTGGACAGAAGGTGTGACACTGGTCCCTCAGTCGGTGCCACCGTGCCCTCTCCTGACCTTCTCTTCTGCTTTTGGCCCTTCCCCACCTTTGGTGGTTCCGCAGTTGTCTTGCCACTATCTCCTTTTGTTTTTGCTGAGCCCTTTGTGACTGGTAGTTTTGGCTTCTTCCTCCGGGAGGGGGGCACCTTTTTCAACTTGGCAGGTGGCGGAATGTCCTTGCCCTCGCTATGTGGCACACTGGCAGCCCTGAAGGGTGGCCCACTCCATGACCCCACAGTTGCTGGCACCACTGTGCCTGGGGATTTGGTGGCTGAGGTGCTGGGCTGGGACCTGGAAAGTCTGGCCCTAGGGGAAGGATGAGGGGAGGAGGTGTAGGGAAGAGGTCAATGTTAGCCAGGAAGAGTTTTTTAGACACACTGGGATGGGAAGATGGAGGGAGTTTGATAGTGGAGGAAGAGGTAGTGGTTGTAGGAGGTGTACATCTGCTGAATTTGGGTGAAGGTACATGGGCCGGAGGTTGTTGTGAGGTGGATGGCTGTTGGGTGGGTGTGTGCCTGCGTTTGTGTACTTTGGGTGGAGGGCTCACAGACACACTGTGAGAGGACACAGGGGATTTGTGAATAGTAATGGGATGGTGATTTCACATGAGCGGTGTGTGGTGATGGGCGTGCTGGTGATGGAGGTAGTGGCTGAGGATGTAGTGCATGCAGTTGTGAGTGGAGACAAGACAGGGAGGGAGGAGGACGTGGAGGAGGGGGACACAGTGGAGACAGTGGATATTGGTGTGTCTGCATGGGGATGGTGCTTGTGTGAGTGCCGGTGGGATGTGTGGTGCTTCTGTTTGCCTGAGCCACTCTTGTGTGTTGATGTGTGTGCATGCTGGTCTGATGGTGTGCTTGGGATAGGCTGAGGTACAGGGGATTGGGTCTGGGTGGAGGAAGTTGGAGGGGGGAGGCTGCCCACAGGGGCAATGGCTGCCATCATTGCTGAGGCCAGAGCCTGAAATGCTCTCTGTTGGGTCGCCTGCCCAGAATGAATGCTCTCGAGGGATGCATTTGTTTGTTGCAAATGCCTCTCAACACCCTGGATGGCATTCAAAATGGTAGATTGCCCAACAGTGAGGAATCTCAGGAGGTCAAGAGCCTCCTCACTGAGGGCAGCAGGGCTGACTGGGGCAGGGCCTGAAATGCCTGGGACGAAGGAAATGCCCACCCTCCTGGGTGAGCGGGCACGGGATACATGCTGACGGGCTATTGGGAGGGCGGTGCTGGTAGAGGGGGTAGCGGCTGTACCTGTTGAATCGGTGGGCACAGAGGTGCCCGCCACCGCAAGGGAGCTCCCATGAGAGAAGGAGTCGCTATCACTGGTGTATGCTCCTGTCCCTGCTGTGGAGCTCCCCTCGCCCTCTGTCCCACTGGTGGCTTTAGACTCCGTTGCTTCACCCTCCAGGGCCAAGCGGGTTGCAGCTCCCTCCTGCTCCGGTGCCAATGCTCCTCCGCCTGATGATGCTATTGCACACAAGAACAGGGAGACCACAAAAAGGGGGGAATACAGAAGAAAAACATGTTCAGTGCATGCAACACCACTACAGTTGGCAGACACAACACACAGGGAGCAGCCCTCAGCACTACGCCATGCACTAACAGTTCCTAGAAATTTCACCTGACCATAGGGTACGAGGCCTAAGCCCAATTGCTGCACACCTGGAAGTCACAGGAGCCTTACTAGGTGTAGATGGCTCTTACCACTAGTGGGGTTAGCCTGCCTCACAAGGGAGCTTGCCTACCAAGTTCACCCTGGCCTAGGGGAACCCACTGCCCACCTCCCCCACCCAGACACCTCGTTATGCGCGCAGAGTCAGCTGAATGAGAGTGTACTCACCCCCTTTTGGCTACTGTGATGCCCTCAAGAGCCCATCCAACTCCGGATATACCACCGCCAGGATCCTGGACATCAAGGGGGTCATGGTGCGACGGGCACCCCTTCCACATTGGGAGGCCATCCCCAGCTGGGCCTCCTCCGTCTTCTTGCTCCAGTGGCGCAGGTCCTCCCATCTTTTACGGCAGTGGGTGCTCCGTCTGTGGTGGACCCCGAGGGTTCTGACATCCTTGGCGATGGCACGCCAAATACCTTTCTTCTGGTGGTCGCTGACCTAGAGGAATGGTACAGGGGGAAAGGAAATTACTCACCCGTCCGGACTGTCAAACTCATTGCCCACCAGTTCCCACCGATGCCCTAATGCACATACACTCACCATCCGCACATGCAGGCCTCAGCCCCCCCATGTATCTTCCATCCACACCACTCAAAGCAGGCATTGCCCATGCAGCATGCTCACAGTGTACTCACCTGTTTGTCTGGAGGCCGTACAGTTGCGTGTACTGGGGGAGGACCCCATCCACTAGTTTCTCCAACTCCTCCGAAGTGAAGGCAGGGGTCCTTTCCCCAGACACTGTAGCCATTGTCGCTTCCAGACACAGGTGCCAGCAGCACTTGCAGTGTAGGTCCTCTCCTGTTGAAGCTCAGCTATCAAGTGAGTGAACAGACACCACCGGCGTACATCGTCATTGGCTCCTGGGACCCATACGGCCCAATGTTAACCAATGCAGAATTGCGCTGCGGTCTTCGACCACCCACTGCGACGGTGTGCAACACCAGCGCAGTTACCTCACATCCCCTTGTCCCACCTTACAGGTCAGGCAGCCGCCATTTCAGGGGGCCACATGGGATGGATAATAACTGCGTCACACCTATATAGGCCGGGAATACAGACAGATACCGGCACATTGAGGATTAATAACATTTCTGCAAATAACACATTGTGATACCTCAGTGTTGAATGACTCTCTGCTCGCTGTTCTCCTCCATAGGGCACGTCAGCTGGGGCAGGTGATGAGATGGTGGCATCCTCCGGTGTACAGACTCATGGTGGAACTGTCGACAATGGAAGAGAGACACATCATAATCACATACAGACTTGATCGTGCAACAATCCTGGAACTGTGTGCCCAGTTGGAGCCAGACCTGATGTCAGCTATCCGTCATCCCACAGGGATACCCTCTCTAGTGCAGGTCCTGTCTGTACGCCATTTCCTGGCCAGTGGGTATTTTCAAACAACAGTGGCCATGGCATCACGGATGTCACAGCCAATGTTCTCTAACGTGTTGTCCAGAGTGGTGTCTCCCCTGCTGAAACACATGCGCAGCTACATCGTTTTCCCTCAGGTGGACAATTTGCCCACAGTGAAAGGTGACTTCTATGTCCTGGGACATATCCCCACCATCATTGGTGCCATTGATGGGACACATGTGGCATTTGTCCCCCCCTGCAGGAATGAACAGGTGTACAGAAACTGGAAGAGCTACCATTCGATGAATGTGCAGATGGTGTGTTTGGCAGACCAGTACATCTCCCATGTCAATGGCAAGTATCCTGGTTCTGTGCATTATGCTTACATTTTGAGAAATAGCAGCATCCCTTATATGATGGGACAACTCCTGAAACACCGTGTGTGGCTAATAGGTGAGGCCAAGATCCCAATACAGTTGACATGGGTGTCTGGGTATGGGGTTGTCCCTAAGGGTTAGTGTGTGTCTAACAGTTGTCCCTCGACATTTGCAGGTGACTCTGGTTACCCCAACCTGTCATGGCTACTGACCCCAGTGAGGAATCCCAGGACAAGGGCAGAAGAACGCTACAATGAGGCACATGAGTGAACTAGGAGGATAATCGAACGCACCTTCGGCCTCCAGAAGGCCAGATTCCGGTGCCTCCATCTGACAGGTGGTTCCCTATACTACTTACCGAAGAAGGTGTGTCAGATAATCGTGGCCTGCTGCATGCTGCACAACCTGGCTTTGCGACGCCAGGTGCCTTTTCTGCAGGAGGATAAGCCAGATGGTGGTCTTGTGGCAGCTGTGGAGCCTGTGGACAGTGAAGAAGAGGAGGCAGAACAAGAGGATATCGTCAACCGAAACAACATCATCATGCAATACTTCCAGTGAGACACAGGTAAGAAGATGTCACTGCTTCCCACAGCTCATACTATTGTTGGAGCTAACATAAGTCTGTCATTTTCACTCAGTGTATGGACACTGACTTGTCACTTTGACCTTCCATTTCACAGATCTGGGCCCCACTTTGTGCCCTCTGCTATGTTTACTCCTGGCCTACAGCTGTGTAACATTGGTATGTGCACAAGTACATTGACATTGTTATATTTCAGAGATGTTGCAATTACACATTAGTGAAAGCACAGACTGACTCCAGATTGTTTTGTGATTGAAGTGTGTTTATTCCTGTGCAAATAAGTGGAGGGGTTGTAAAATGGGCTGGGGTGATGGTGGAGGTATGTCCATGGCAGAGTCCAGTCTATTGTTTCACAGGTGCATTGTCCAAAGGGGCATAGGAAGTGGAGCAATGGCAGTTTAAGGATGGACAGGGTGACATAGTGGGACAGAAAGGTGACATTCAGGGGGGTCTTATTTCCTGGCGGGGGTCTTGGTAATGTTCTCTGTCTTGTTTCTGGATCTCAGGGACCATTTGCATTTGTAGGGGGTGGTTCTCCATCTGCGGGGGTGGGGTGCTGGTGTCCTGTTGTTCCTGTGGCGGTGCCTCCTGTCCACTAGCGCCGGCGGAGGTTGAGGGCTGTTCATCATCCAGGCTAGTGTCAGGGGCCACTGTGTCCCTCATGGTGTTGACAAGGTCTGCCAGCACCCCTGCTACGGTGACCAGGGTGGTGTTAATGGACTTCAAGTCCTCCCTGATCCCCAGGTAGTGTTCCTCCTGCAGCCGCTGGGTCTCCTGAAACTTGGCAAGTACTGTGCCCATGCTCTCCTGGGAATGGTGGTCAGCTCCCATGATGTTGGAGAGTGACTCGTAGAGAGTGGGTTCCCTGGGCCTGTCCTCCTCCTGTCACACAGCAGTCCTCCCAGCTTCCCTGTTATCCTGTGCCTCTGTCCCCTGAACCGTGTGCCCACTGCCACTGCACCCAGGTCCCTGATCGTCCTGTGTTCGTGGGGTGGCCTGGGTTCCCTGTAGTGGTGGACACACTGCTGATTGACGTGTCCTGGGGACAGAGGGATGGGCCCGCTGGGTGGGTGCTGTGGTGGTGTTTCCTGAGGGGGGGGGCTCTGTGGTGGTTTGTGAGTGTGTCAGCGGAACCGACTGTCCCGAGGTCCCTGATGGGCCGGGCTGGTCATCTTTATTTAGGCGTGCAGAGCTGCTATCATCACTGTGGGTCTCTTCTGTGGGGGGACTGGATGTTGCTGGCACTTCCTGTCCGGTGACGTTGGGTATGGGTTCTGTTGGGGGTGTAAATGCATAGTTATCGTATCTGTGTGTGCCATCTTGTGCAATGGGTGAGTGACCCTCTACTCCTGTGCTTGCATTATTGGCTTGGTCCTTGTGTGACTGGTGATTTTGTGGCATGAGTAAGTCTTTGTACTGGACATGCTTTGGTGATGGGTGTCCATGCATTGGTGTTACATGCAGGGCTTGGTTTTGGGATGTGTGGGTTGTGTTAGTGGGGTATCTGTGGGTTTTTGGGGTGATGGGTGTGAGGGTAAGGGTGGGGGTATGTGATGGCATGCAGGTGGGGTGTGGGGGATAGAGTAGTTAAGATATGACTTACCAGAGTCCAGTCCTCCTGCTACTCCTGCGAGGACCTCAGGATGCATAATTGCCAAGACTTGCTCCTCCCATGTTGTTAGTTGTGGGGGAGGAGGTGGGGGTTCACCACCAGTCCTCTGTACAGCAATCTGGTGTCTGGATACCAGAGAACATACCTTCCCCCGTAGGTCGTTCCACCTATTCCTGATGTCATCCCGTGTTCTTGGATGCTATCCCACTGCGTTAACCCTGACGACAATTCTGTGCCATATCTCCATCTTCCTTGCAATGGATGTCTGCTGCACCTGTGATCCGAATAGCTGTGGCTCTAACCGGACGATTTCCTCCACCATGACCCTGAGCTCCTCCTCAGAGAACCTGGGGTGTCTTTGAGGTGCCATGATGTGGTGTGGGTGATGTGTGAGGTGGTGTCTGTTGTGATGTGTGAGGGGATGTGTTGGTGTGTAATGTTTGAGGTGCATGGATGTTGTGTAAGAGATAGTGTTGTGTGTCTGTGGATGCTGGTGTTGTTTTAGGTAGTCTCTCTCTGGCCTTCTTTAAAACTTTTGGTTGTAAGGGTTTGTGGGTGATGTGGGTGTGTGCTTTATATTGGATTGGGTGTGTGGGTGTGGTGTGTGTATGTGTATCAGGTGCGTGTATTTCGAATTGTCCAATGTGGTTGTGTTTTGTAAATTTGTGTGTATTTTGAGCACGGCGGTGTGTACTGCCAATGGAATACCACGGTTGAAAGACCGTTGCATTGATTCGTGGGTCGCGATACTGTGGGTGTATTCTTGTTGGCTTCACGGTGTCGGTTTTGGTATCACCAGTTTATCACTGACCTTTGGTGTGGCAGACTTGTGTGGGTGTCTGTATTGTGGCGGATTCCGAGCTGGTGGGTCGTAATACCTGTAGCGGAATTCCATGGCCGCAGCGATATGTTGCCACTCTTCTGCATGGCGGAAAGCCGGATTTACTGCCAGGGTTGTAATGAGGGCCTAAGGTTGTGACACTGCTAGTCATGTGTGATATCCTGACCCATTTGGATACACACCTATGGACAAATGACAGATCAAAATAACAACAGATGCCACTCCACAGACACAAGGGACCAATTTAAAACAACACAATGACAATGACATGGCCTTAACTGGCAGTACAACTTGGAAGATTAATCTTTCAATATCACATCAATAACACTGAATCAAACACCCTTCCAAGCAATAAGTACTGTGTAAGGGGTGTGTAATGTGTTTCGCTGCAGGTCAAACACCATGAGGCACATAGCATGATGATGATGATTCTAATGAAGGTGGATATGGAATCATTGAGGCAGTACCAATATCTCTCATCACTTCTGCTGTGACATTGCCCACTACCAATAGGCAAGTGGACTGTGCTAAGAACACATATTGATGTGACAATATTGAAAGTGCACATTCCTACACATACTGTACAGTTTGAGACAATTATACATATACACAACAGATGTACAGGCATATGGACCTTCTGACACTCAAAACGTCAACCTCACAACCAAGTTAGCCAGCTGAACTGTACCAGGTTCAGTAGTATAGGTACATGTTTGAACCTGAGTCAACTCGGCAAGGGCAGAGAAATAGGTTTGCAGATAACTTGTCACACATGGGATATTTGTGCATTGTCAATTGTCAACACGTCAGTGCTGACAACTTATGGAGATGTGTTGTACATTGGCACCTAGCTAAATTAAAGGGCCTCACTGATGTTTAACACATTCTATTGCATATGTTGAATTGGATGGAATGTCCAGGCCATATAGATGCAACCGTGTTACCACCACTGTGGAATTGATTCTGTGTATGGAAGTATCATGTCACCCCCAGTTAAGGCACATGGACACCTCTTTCACATGACATAATGCAAGGGAGTAAACAATGTACTGCAAGTCTACAAAAATACCGCTGACATCCGGTCAATCAGCCAAACACCAGTTCAGATAATGAAACAACCCAATGCTGATGGTACATCCTAGAAGCCTAGGATTCCACACAATGACACAAACCAGATGACAACTGTCATTTAAAGTGATAATCATGGTGCAAGCAACATCAAAATGTTCTCACTCGTTTTCTCTTTCTGCTGATCAGGGGTATGGGATCCAGCCATGGATCATGACCCCATTTGCAAACCCAAGCACAGCATCAGAGCGTACCTATAATGAGGCACATCAGAGGGCACGCACCGTAGTAGAGAGGACTTTTGGCATCCTGAAGTCAAGATTCAGGTGCCTCGATATCACCCGAGGCAGCCTCCTATGCTCACCAGAAATGGTCTTCAAGTTCCATCCTGCACAATATTTGTGTGAGGAGGAACATTCCCCTCAATGAACCAGACCCACACATGGCTGAAGAGGAGGAAGAGGAGGACATTTTCCATCAACATGAGGGGGACCATCCAAACATAACTGCAGGATTGCGTCAGAGACAACACATTGTCCAAAACTTCTGGTAATTATAGTCACCATCACCACTGTCTTACATATGTCATTAAACACCTATTCTAATCACTATATCATGGTCTGGGTAATCATTTATGCATCACGTTATCCCTAAGATTCATAATCAGAGTATAACCTCATGAAGCATTGCAGAAATACATATTAGGATACTGAAAAATCCACATCACATTTGATGGGTATGAATGTACGGCCAACTTCACATACACCGTAAATTACATATATCCTGTCCATTTCAAATTTGAAGGACAATATCAGAAGACCACAGCTATTTCACACATACATGTTGGCAACATGGTTCATTGCAGCATATTGCACTCAACAAAGAAACCCTCATGCAATAAGGAAATAAAATGCCTCATACATGAGGCAGTGGATGTGCTATTGCATTGGTAACAGGAATGTATGACCAGACCCTTGACAGCAGTAAGTGTGACATCAGCTATCTTTGCAAGGAGTATGTGTGACAAGAAATCCATATAAGCTGCTAATGGATAGCACGAGTGCCCCATGTATGACTAGCATTGCTCACTAGACATTCCTGCACATACAATCCCAGGTCATAAGTCGTGCCACTGCCATGTTTTCTGTCTCTCCCCACCCTTCTCTAGGGGGCCCTGGAAATGGACTATTTGTACCAAGATAATCCTTCATCTGCACACACCCAGACTCACATTCTGACTCCAGTGTGCTTCCCTCTTTAGCATGGTATGCCATAGACATAGTTCATCTATCTGCATGGACTTCTGGTTGGATGATGCACTGCCTCGCAGTCTGTAGGACCCGTAATCACCTGTCCATTGCTTCCCATGTGAAAGGTACTGTTGGCCCTTTGAACTTGATTCTCACCTACAGGACTTGTGAGAGACTGAAGCTGCACACACCTGTGAGCACCTCCATGCAGACCAGCCATTTCAACATGCACTACCCTTCCTGCTGCCTGGAATTGCATAGAAACTGCCATTATCTGTATATCCCTGTTCTGCATTGCCATATAAATCACTTGTGTAACACAGGCCTTGGGTTATTGTGTAACGCTACAGCATACAGGACAAAATTGTTGTGCTGGAGGCACCATACCCAATCCATGCATAGAGCCATGGTACACTGTCACTATTTGTCACTCATGCATACATGAAACCCAGACAAGGAATGGGCAATGATTAGGCTATTTGAAGACATGTCCTACCCCATGATACGATAAGTAAACTGATTAAGCTATGCAATGTATTTGAGTATTCATTGTAGACCTACCTGACACAGTACCCCAGGAGGAAAATGAGGGCATGGAAAGCAACTATGAGACAAATGTAGCCACAGGGAACCTTTATGGTAACACAAAGACAGGAACCAGTCAGGCTAACAGGATGCAGGGTCAGTCAGGAACAAAAATGAACAAGGCAAATACACAGTGAACAGACTGAGACTGGTCAAAGCTGGAACAACACTGTGGAAAATAATGTGCATGAAATGTCAACACATGTTTGTAGCCTGACTGTCCACACACTGATTCACATCGCCCCCAAAATATTGATGGGCTTGCGTGGTGAATAGCTGTGAGATTATTCAGCACAGAGGCACTGATGTTCCCGGCTGCAGTGGGAATTTTAGAGGCCACCATGTGTACAAATGTTGTGAGGAAACCTGCTGGTTTAAAATTACTGATCCATTAACTTTGTGAGCACACCAAGGTTGCCCTGTTGTCAGTCTCATAAAACTTCTGCAGTGCCATAGCTGTGCTATCACCATGTGTGTTCTCAATTCCTCTTCGGCTTTCGTTTAATTCAGCTGCGAAGGATACTTTGTTAATGCAGGGAATGGCTCCAAAGACTCATGACTAGACCTGCACGTAACTGTGACAACATGGATCCCAATAATGACACAGGCTACACATGGGCCCACACACTTGAACTGGACAGCTTTGTGCAATTAACCACTGGAAATATGTGAACACGTGCTACTTGGTCTGCTGGTCCTCCACTGCCACAGGAGAAACATAGGTCATTTATATGACTCAAACTGGGGAGTGACATTAGATTTGTGGATTGGTTTTGGAACTTGGTGTCACAAACACCGTACCCTCATAGCATTTTCAAATGCCTGACTCATGGGTAGTATCGAAACAAGTGACCAGGAAGTGGTATCCAACATTTAAGGACATGTGATGGCTTAGTCTTGGAACATTGCCATGATCAACCGTCCTCTATCTTTCCTGTGCATGGTTTGTCATGGGAGATGCTTTTGTCCCAAAAATCTGGGAAGTTCACACAGCATTTGTTGCTACGTGTATGACAAACACATTTCCTTGCTCATTTCCACACTGAATAGCATCTGATAGTTGTGCACATTGACAACACATGCATACAGGCACATTTATGAAAACACCTCTTGTGATGTTCACGCAGTGGGACAACTAAAATTGTAATAGCCAATTCACACGCATTGACACACAAGCAATGAGTTACTGTATTAAGTTGCGTAGCCTTGCTATCCTCTATTGACGCACACCCTGCTCAAACTGGGTAATACCAATTTGTATTCCAAAAGTTTGGGGATCTATTGCATCAGTGAAGAGTGCAAATCCGGTACAACAACTAGAGGATCATGGTCCGCAGTAGTGTGATCAGCCACATGTGCCCATACACTGGAATGCACAATGTAGGTGCAAACAGCCTATCTCTGTATAGTTACAGCTCTCATGTACTATATAATTGTGAGAAATTACCCAAACCCAGTAAAAGACATACATTTTGAGTCATACGCGTAAAAAAGACACACATGTGTCAAAAAATGCCGCATACGGGTATAAAAATGGCGCTCACTGCCATGATACATCCATTGGCCCTGAATGGTAATTCCCACACTGTACCACATGAAATTGGTTAACAATGAAAAATTTTGAAAATATGGATGTGGGGTAATTTCTAAGCATGTGCGTGAAAATAAATGACGCACGGACTGTAAGCGTTATGATATTTTGACACATCATAATAAAAACACACTGCATTTGAGGCAGGAAGTGATGTAATATGATATCCTGTTAACAGAATTGGTACAGTGGGTGTACTTTCACTTTCACTTTGCAGTCTGTGATTTTTCTTGACTGTGTGGCTGTGTTTGGACTTGTCTCTCTGTGAATTTGTCTCCTGTGTGCTCTTTATATTGCCTTTTGGTGCCTGTAAATTAGTGCTCCTTTCACATCAATAGATGATGCAAATGTGGCTCTAACATATGTTTTAGGCATGGTTTGTGAGTGTACCAGGAAAGACATGTTTTTCACCAGATATTTTCAAGAATTAATGTGTCTCCCAAATATTTCTGACACATGTCTGAACTGGATTCTGACACATACGTACCAAGTTCTTTCTAACCTCAGGTAACATATTAGGCTGATAGTTTGACTTGGTTGTGCTGCAATTAAATTAGGAATGGATGGCAAAAGTAATGCACACAGGTTCATATCTAAATGTTTAGTGCTACTTTCCATAGCTGTGGCACATAAAATGAAGCAAATGATACAAACTGAGGGATAATAACAATCCAGGGCCCTCTGTTCATTGTGCCTGTGTGTTTTACATTGGTCTTGGGCACAACAGCTGGAACAGAGCTAATGCATTTGCCATCTTGTAGGAGGCTGGACTGGCTTGTAGTGAGTACCAAGGGGTACTTGCACCTTGCACCAGGCCCAGTTATCCCTTATTAGTGTATAGGGTGTCTAGCAGCTTAGGCTGATAGATAATGGTAGCTTAGCAAAGCAGCTCAGGCTGAACTAGGAGACGTGTGAAGCTACTACAGTACCACTTAGTGTCATATGCACAATATCATAAGAAAACACAATACACAGTTATACTAAAAATAAAGGTACTTTATTTTTATGACAATATGCCAAAGTATCTTAGAGTGTACCCTCAGTGAGAGGATAGGAAATATACACAAGATATATATACACAATAGCAAAAATATGCAGTATAGTCTTAGAAAACAGTGCAAACAATGTATAGTTACAATAGGATGCAATGGGGAAACATAGGGATAGGGGCAACACAAACCATATACTCCAGAAGTGGAATGCGAACCACGAATGGACCCCAAACCTATGTGACCTTGTAGAGGGTCGCTGGGACTGTTAGACAATAGTGAGAGTTAGAAAAATAACCCTCCCCAAGACCCTGAAAAGTGAGTGCAAAGTGCACTAAAGTTCCCCTAAGGACAAAATAGTCGTGTTAGAGGGAGAATGCAAGGAAAACACAAATCAGCAATGCAACAACGATGGATTCCTGTCTGAAGGTACCTGTGGAACAAGGGGACCAAGTCCAAAAGTCACAAGCAGCTCGGAGATGGGCAGATGCCCAAGAAATGCCAGCGGTTGGTGCAAAGAAGCTCTTACTAGGCTGAAGAACTGTGAATACTGCAGGAACGACAAGGGCTAGAGACTTCCCCTTTGGAGGATGGATCCCCCACGCCTTGGAGAGTCGTGCAGAAGTGTTTTCCCGCCGGATGGACGCCAACAAGCCTTGCTACACGCAAATCGTGCGTTTGGCGTTTTTGGACGCTGCTGGGGCCCAGGAGGGACCAGGAGGTCGCAAATTGGACCTGCAGAGAGAGGGGACGTCGAGCAAGACAAGGAGCCCTCACTGAAGCAGGTAGCACCCGGAGAAGTGCCAGAAACAGGCACTACGAGGATGCGTGAAACGGTGCTCGCCGAAGTTGCACAAAGGAGTCCCACGTCGCCGGAGACCAACTTAGAAAGTCGTGCAATGCAGGTTAGAGTGCCGTGGACCCAGGCTTGGCTGTGCACGAAGGATTTCCGCCGGAAGTGCACAGGGGCCGGAGAAGCTTGCAAAGTCGCGGTTCCCAGCAATGCAGCCCAGCGAGGTGAGGCAAGGACTTACCTCCACCAAACTTGGGCTGAAGAGTCACTGGACTGTGGGGGTCACTTGGACGGTGTCGCTGGATTCGAGGGACCTCGCTCGTCGTGCTGAGAGGAGACCCAAGGGACCGGAGATGCAGCTTTTTGGTGCCTGCGGTTGCAGGGGGAAGATTCCGTCGACCCACGGGAGATTTCTTCGGAGCTTCTGGTGCAGAGAGGAGGCAGGCTACCCCCACAGCATGCACAAGCAGGAAAACAGTCGAGAAGGCGGCAGGATCAGCGTTACAGAGTTGCAGTAGTCGTCTTTGCTACTATGTTGCAGGTTTGCAGGCTTCCAGCGCGGTCAGCGGTCGATTCCTTATCAGAAGGTGAAGAGGGAGATGCAGAGGGACTCGGCTGAGCTCATGCATTCGTTATCTAAAGTTTCCCCAGAGACAGAGACCCTAAATAGCCAGAAAAGAGGGTTTGGCTACCTAGGAGAGAGGAAAGGCTACTAACACCTGAAGGAGCCTATCACAAGGAGTCTCTGACGTCACCTGGTGGCACTGGCCACTCAGAGCAGTCCAGTGTGCCAGCAGCACCTCTGTTTCCAAGATGGCAGAGGTCTGGAGCACACTGGAGGAGCTCTGGACACCTCCCAGGGGAGGTGCAGGTCAGGGGAGTGGTCACTCCCCTTTCCTTTGTCCAGTTTCGCGCCAGAGCAGGGGCTAAGGGGTCCCTGAACCGGTGTAGACTGGCTTATGCAGAATTGGGCACATCTGTGCCCATCAAAGCATTTCCAGAGGCTGGGGGAGGCTACTCCTCCCCTGCCTTCACACCATTTTCCAAAGGGAGAGGGTGTCACACCCTCTCTCAGAGGAAGTTCTTTGTTCTGCCATCCTGGGCCAGGCCTGGCTGGACCCCAGGAGGGCAGCTGCCTGTCTGAGGGGTTGGCAGCAGCAGCAGCTGCAGAGAAACCCCAGGAAGGGCAGTCTGGCAGTACCAGGGTCTGTGCTACAGACCACTGGGATCATGGAATTGTACCAACAATGCCAGGATGGCATAGAGGGGGCAATTCCATGATCATAGACATGTTACATGGCCATATTCGGAGTTACCATGGTGAAGCTACATATAGGTAGTGACCTATATGTAGTGCACGCGTGTAATGGTGTCCCCGCACTCACAAAGTTCAGTGAATTGGCTCTGAACAATGTGGGGGCACCTTGGCTAGTGCCAGGGTGCCCTCACACTAAGTAACTTTGCACCTAACCTTTACCAGGTAAAGGTTAGACATATAGGTGACTTATAAGTTACTTAAGTGCAGTGTAAAATGGCTGTGAAATAACGTGGACGTTATTTCACTCAGGCTGCAGTGGCAGGCCTGTGTAAGAATTGTCAGAGCTCCCTATGGGTGGCAAAAGAAATGCTGCAGCCCATAGGGATCTCCTGGAACCCCAATACCCTGGGTACCTCAGTACCATATACTAGGGGATTATAAGGGTGTTCCAGTAAGCCAATGTAAATTGGTAAAAATGGTCACTAGCCTGTCAGTGACAATTTGGAAAGAAATGAGAGAGCATAACCACTGAGGTTCTGATTAGCAGAGCCTCAGTGAGACAGTTAGTCACTACACAGGTAACACATACAGGCACACTTATGAGCACTGGGGCCCTGGGTTACCAGGGTCCGAGTGACACATACAACTAAAACAACATATATACAGTGAAAAATGGGGGTAACATGCCAGGCAAGATGGTACTTTCCTACACATCTGTGTTACTCTATAGCCATAACCTTCTCATAAGTTATGGGATCATCATGGGATACCTGATGTTGGAGAATGAATGGTCACAAAGTATTACATGCATGATGTTGTGAAAGGGACCCCTGACCTATTCCAGCATAAATATAAAGTTCCCTAATACGTTGCTAGTTTTGTTTGGCACACCCCTGCTGATCTAGTGCAGCATACAAATAACTAACTTCACAGTATGGAGGCTATCACAGACATGGGTGTATGCTCAGATCAGAAGACAAGCATTCCTGTGACTGCTGCTATTCCGAAAGTACATACAAATTGAAACTTACATCATCATGATTGACACAGTGGTACATTTGCTAAACCATGTGTCAATAATATGACAGTGTCAGTTTGCTGTATAGCCGCTGATCAACCAACTTGGCAAATGTAAGATGATGAATGTGGCTCACTGTGATTTCCAAAACCCATAATGGGTACAAAGGGCAATGAGTGACATATTTCAGGGGCAATGGCTACACCTGTGCCCATGCAGTCTGTCATGGATGACTACAATATACACTGTCAACATATATCTCCTTGTTGTATCCAAATATTAAAACTGGTCAATCCATGGCTAGCCTCAAACTGTCACCAGTTAATGCACAGGATCCCTGCCATTATGGTGTCATGGGGGGCATATGTGGCTCAGGGTACACTGTTAATGTAGCATATGTAACCTACACACAACACAGGCCCTACATGTAAGGGAGCATAGAAAGCATTATAAATCATGACCTTAAATCAACCCACAGGTTCGTCACACAGTAAATGATTGTCCCTTGATACACAAGCCACAATACCTGAGTGACTGGTATTGCAGTGCTCCAGGTAAGTGGCTTTGCATGTCTCTCATTACTACAAATGATGAAAGGAGTACAGTCCATAAATAAGTCTGCAAACAATTGATGGAGCATGTTTGTCACCACATGACAGTTAGGGCCACTCTATATGTGCAGATATGTGTGTATCACTCACTGGAGTGACCGGGTCTGTACATGTTTGCATTGGTATGTCTGTTGCAGTATAATCATGCCTGAGAGGCTGTACTTTCAGATTTAATGTTAAACACAGTAATTGTATTTGGAAGTGTTGTACAGTGCACAGACATTGAGCACATTTCTCCTTTCCATGCTTTACAGGTGGACCTGTGTAGGAGGCTGGACTGGCTTGTATTGAGTACCAAGGGGTACTTGCACCTTGCACCAGGCCCAGTTATCCCTTATTAGTGTATAGGGTGTCTAGCAGCTTAGGCTGATAGATAATGGTAGCTTAGCAGAGCAGCTTAGGCTGAACTAGGAGACGTGTGAAGCTACTACAGTACCACTTAGTGTCATATGCACAATATCATAAGAAAACACAATACACAGTTATACTAAAAATAAAGGTACTTTATTTTATGACAATATGCCAAAGTATCTTAGAGTGTACCCTCAGTGAGAGGATAGGAAATATACACAAGATATATATACACAATAGCAAAAATATGCAGTATAGTCTTAGAAAACAGTGCAAACAATGTATAGTTACAATAGGATGCAATGGGGAAACATAGGGATAGGGGCAACACAAACCATATACTCCAAAAGTGGAATGTGAACCACGAATGGACCCCAAACCTATGTGACCAGGTAGAGGGTCGCTGGGACTATTAGAAAATAGTGAAAGTTAGAAAAATAACCCTCCCCAAGACCCTGAAAAGTGAGTGCAAAGTGCACTAAAGTTCCCCTAAGGACAAAGTAGTCGTGTTAGAGGAATAATGCAGGAAAGACACAAACCAGCAATGCAACAACTGTGGATTTCCAATCTAGGGTACCTGTGGAACAAGGGGACCAAGTCCAAAAGTCACAAGCAAGTCGGAGATGGGCAGATGCCCAGGAAATGCCAGCTGCGGGTGCAAAGAAGCTTCAACTGGACAGAAGAAGCTGAGGTTTCTGCAGGAACGAAAAGGGCTAGAGACTTCCCCTTTGGTGGACGGATCCCTCTCGCCTTGAAAAGTCGTGCAGAAGTGTTTTCCCGCCGAAAGAACGCCAACAAGCCTTGCTAGTTGCAAATTGTGCATTTGGCGTTTTTGGACGCTGCTGGGGCTCAGGAAACACCAGGAGGTCGTAAATTTGACCTGAAGAGAGAAGGGACGTCGAGCAAGACAAAGAGCCCTCACTAAAGCAGGTAGCACCCAGAGAAGTGCCAGAAACAGGCACTACGAGGATGCGTGAAACGGTGCTCGCCGAAGTTGCACAAAGGAGTCCCACGTCGCCGGAGACCAACTTAGAAAGTCGTGCAATGCAGGTTAGAGTGCCGTGGACCCAGGCTTGGCTGTGCACAAAGGATTTCCGCCGGAAGTGCACAGGGGCCGGAGTAGCTGCAAAGTCGCGGTTCCCAGCAATGCAGCCCAGCGAGGTGAGGCAAGGACTTACCTCCACCAAACTTGGGCTGAAGAGTCACTGGACTGTGGGGGTCACTTGGACAGAGTCGCTGGATTCGAGGGACCTCGCTCGTCGTGCTGAGAGGAGACCCAAGGGACCGGTGATGCAGCTTTTTGGTGCCTGCGGTTGCAGGGGGAAGATTCCGTCGACCCACGGGAGATTTCTTCGGAGCTTCTGGTGCAGAGAGGAGGCAGGCTACCCCCACAGCATGCACAAGCAGGAAAACAGTCGAGAAGGCGGCAGGATCAGCGTTACAGAGTTGCAGTAGTCGTCTTTGCTACTATGTTGCAGGTTTGCAGACTTCCAGCGCGGTCAGCAGTCGTTTCCTTATCAGAAGGTGAAGAGAGAGATGCAGAGGAACTCGGATGAGCTCTTGCATTCGTTATCTAAAGTTTCCCCAGAGACAGAGACCCTAAATAGCCAGAAAAGAGGGTTTGGCTACCTAGGAGAGAGGATAGGCTAATAACACCTGAAGGAGCCTATCAGCAGGAGTCTCTGACGTCACCTGGTGGCACTGGCCACTCAGAGCAGTCCAGTGTGCCAGCAGCACCTCTGTTTCCAAGATGGCAGAGGTCTGGAGCACACTGGAGGAGCTCTGGACACCTCCCAGGGGAGGTGCAGGTCAGGGGAGTGGTCACTCCCCTTTCCTTTGTCCAGTTTCGCGCCAGAGCAGGGGCTAAGGGGTCCCTGAACCGGTGTAGACTGGCTTATGCAGAATTGGGCACATCTGTGCCCAAGAAAGCATTTCCAGAGGCTGGGGGAGGCTACTCCTCCCCTGCCTTCACACCATTTTCCAAAGGGAGAGGGTGTCACACCCTCTCTCAGAGGAAGTTCTTTGTTCTGCCATCCTGGGCCAGGCCTGGCTGGACCCCAGGAGGGCAGATGCCTGTCTGAGGGGTTGGCAGCAGCAGCAGCTGCAGAGAAACCCCAGGAAGGGCAGTTTGGCAGTACCAGGGTCTGTGCTACAGACCACTGGGATCATGGGATTGTGCCAACTATGCCAGGATGGCATAGAGGGGGCAATTCCATGATTATAGACATGTTACATGGCCATATTCGGAGTTACCATTGTGAAGCTACATATAGGTAGTGACCTATATGTAGTGCACGCGTGTAATGGTGTCCCCGCACTCACAAAGTTCAGGGAATTGGCTCTGAACAATGTGGGGGCACCTTGGCTAGTGCCAGGGTGCCCTCACACTAAGTAACTTTGCACCTAACCTTTACCAGGTAAAGGTTAGACATATAGGTGACTTATAAGTTACTTAAGTGCAGTGTAAAATGGCTGTGAAATAACGTGGACGTTATTTCACTCAGGCTGCAGTGGCAGGCCTGTGTAAGAATTGTCAGAGCTCCCTATGGGTGGCAAAAGAAATGCTGCAGCCCATAGGGATCTCCTGGAACCCCAATACCCTGGGTACCTCAGTACCATATACTAGGGAATTATAAGGGTGTTCCAGTAAGCCAATGTAAATTGGTAAAAATGGTCACTAGCCTGTTAGTGACAATTTGAAAGTAATGAGAGAGCATAACCACTGAGGTTCTGGTTAGCAGAGCCTCAGTGAGACAGTTAGGCACCACACAGGGAACATATACATGCACACCTATGAGCACTGGGGCCCTGTGTGACAGGGTCCCAGTGACACATACATATAGTCCACAAACCTATGAGCACTGGGGTCCTGACCAGCAGGATCCCAGTGACACATAACAAACATACTGAAAACATAGTGTTTTCACTATGAGCACTGAGGCCTGGCTATCAGGATCCCAGTGAGACAGTGAAAACAGTGACAAACACCCTGACATACACTCACAAACAGGCCAAAAGTGGGGGTAACAAGACTAGAAAGAGGCTACCTTCTCACAACCTGCCCCCTACACAATCAGAGAAGTGGCTTGATTTGCGGAACCAGACACATCCAGTAAGTATTGATATTTCAGTTCTGTGTTGTGTTTGCAGCTGTTGTGTGATTGACTCCTGTGTGTTCGACACATAGCAAGGTATGATGTGCTGGTAAATGATCGGATATGTTACTTGAGTGGAGTATCACTTTTTTCCATCTTTGATTTGGACAATCAGTAGTACATAGTCATATTTCAGGATTGTAGTGCAGCCCTGTAGGCATGGCCATGTGAAGAGGGTGACATTTGTTTTTGAAATGGTTATGAAGAAAAATTCACAGCGGCCCATATTCATGATTTAGTCAGCAAGTCAGACCCAGAATCTCACAGAATCGGGATGCCAAAGTCTTACCCACAGACTTGAGCCTCCCTGTTCACTAATTAACATGTTCAACTGTATGTTTGACTTCCTAGCAGCATCTAGCTCCACATGTTGTGCTACGTGTATGTGGCACTTGAGTGCAATGTCATAGGTGTGCATGCAGCTCATGGGCAGATGTGTGCTTGCATCTATCTGCTTGGTGTAAGACAGGTCTAAGCGGTGTTAAATGATGTTGACAATTGTCTGCATTTACAAACATAAATGTGGATGGGATTCTCCAAGTTTTGGGTGTATCCTAGTTGGACATCCTCCTTACCTGTGGTGGACTGCCCAAACCCATGTACAGCTGTCCAAAGCTTCCTGGGTGTCCTAGATGTTTGAAAGTATGTGCTACTTGTTCATCACCCGAAGGCACAGGCTTAGGGTTATGAAATGTGTACCTAGGTGTGATGATCCAAGTTTAGTACACAGACATGTAAATCTGTAAATCACTTGACCAAACCTAGGGTACCCAATCATGAATAGCAACTGCATTCCATCCTGGCAATTCCATTTACAAATCACAGATCTTGTCATCCAGAAGATAGTCATTAGTTGGCCTGTCACACATGGAGGACTTGCAGCATTTGTTATGTGACAAATGGCGGAACAATGATGCATAGGTCATTTAAGTTGTTACACATCTTTTAGAGCATTGCTGTGCTCTTAGATAGGACATGTGTAGGCTGCGTTGGCATGTACTTCCTAAGGGAGAATCTGTGATCTGTATAGTGATATGGCTTGTTTCAGCTACATTAGATGTATTGGCTGATTTTCATCAGTCCCTATATCACACAATGAAGTACCTAATGTTTGGCTTTATCTTTTTTAACAGCAGCCAATATGAATGCCACCCAGATTCGTGAGTTTCAGCGCCGGGCGATGCGTTACCTCCACATTCTGGATGTGGAGTCTGGGTTCCGCCACATGGCATGGCGTTATCGCCATGAAAGAGCCTCAGGAGGGTGGAGGGCATTTGCCCAAGGGGGCCCTTCAGTGTCCACAACAGACGCCACCACCAGCACCACCACTTCCACCCAGGTGCCACCAAGCATATCAGGCACCACTGCAGGACCATCGACCTCCACTACTCCAGTACCACTGACAGAAGCACCTGAACCTCCCCTACAAGCATGGCACCACCAACCGGACACACATCTACAACTGGCACTCAGACCAACCCTGCTGCAGTCATTGACCCTGCAGATTTCAGATGGATGCAACGTGACATGCAACTTATGTTGCAGAGAATGAACAGTTTGCAGCAGGAGGGGTCACAAATTAATAAAAGGGTGCATGCCATCAAGAAGACCCTGCGGAGGGCGAACTTGTAACAATTATACCCTCTACCATGAATCCATCCCCTCCCTCCTCTTTCCTGGTTCTTTTAATTAGTGGGTTTAGGGGGCTTAGTGTTAGGTTAGAATAGGGTGTTAGTTTAGTTAGTAGTAGTGGGTTGGGGGTGGGGGTATGATATTTTAAAATGTTACTTTATTATGTGTGTGGGTATGTGTGTGGTTGATGATGTTGTGGTTGATGATGTTGTGGTTTTGGTGTTTAAAAAAATATATATAAAAATATAAAAATACAAAAATATATATATTTGTTTAGAATAAGATAGTATGTGTTTAGGTTAGTATATGTTGTCCTCCATGTGTCCCGTCTTATAAGGTGGGTGGGGGGTTGATGTTTGGAGTGTTTAGTTAAATGTGATAAGTAAGTTTAGCTTCGGTTAGCTCGGGCCAGTTGTGGGTAATGTGTAGTTAGGATGGGTTAGGTTAGTTAATGTGTTTACCCAGGTTTTATTATCCTTTTTTCCTGTTAAATAAATATTTAGGTACTCCATATGCTTGGGGATCAGGGCCTTCGCATGGGTGAACAGTGTCTCTTTGGTATTTGCAGTTGTGTCCCATCCTGCAACCAAATCCCAATTGAGCTGTTACATTGGCAGCTACACCAGAGCTACTTTGCTACGGTTCTGCCATCCATTGCACCCACCACTCAAGGTTACTGTGGATCCCAATGTGTTGTTAATTTTTGATGTATGTTTTCAGTCTCACATACTTTGGGACCAGATTTAGTATTGAGGACACTGTGTTACGTCTGCCCGCAGCCTGATGTTCAATTGAAGCCTTATTAGGTGAGTGGTGATATAATCTCATGTAGTATAGTATACATAACTCACACCTATCATTTGTTACATTGTTCAGCCAGGTTACTTATTTGTACGTACACTCATACACATCCATTCCTGCTGTATGGTGTGTGTGAGGAACAATTTGGGTCAAATGTCACATACGTAAAGAGTGTCTGGAAGAAAAATTTGAAGACAATAATTTTTGTCTTAGACATCCCTTGAAGAAGACTTATTCTGTCCAACACAGCATTATAATGTATAGTTTCTATTTTCCTCAGAATGAACCCTTAGGAAGGGCAGATGATGGTACAATCCAGACCACAGTGCATATTTATCAGCCCACATTCTTTCAGGGCAGTTGTATTGACATTCTATGTTCATTGACATGAGACAAACATCACTTGTCTCCCTCACGGTTGATGTGTCACATTACACAAAGACAAAGTGGTTTTGTAAGTGCTATTTATTATAAAGTGCTGTAGTATTATATTAACATTGACCATGATTGTGAGTCCATTAGTGTGACACTTTCCATTGTGATCCTACACAAGTGCAAAAGGACATGTCATTGGACATGCTGGGGTGAAGTGTCAGACAGTGCAGAGGGACATGATTTGCCAATGAGTTAGTGAGAGACAATCACAGGGCAGAGTCACAAGATAAACAGTGGGCTGGGGAACAGTGCTTCAGAGCAGCTGTTGCAAGACTGGCATTTTAGAAAGCACAGGAACTTGGTTATAAGTGGCCAGGCTACAGGGACTAGTGCTACCGGGTACTCTTACGGGTGAAGGTGATCTGTTCCACATTTTCATCTTCTGATGGTAGGTGTGGTGGTAGGTGTGAAGGGGCAACACACACCTCAGTGTTTGAAGACGTGGAGTCATACATCCCGGTAGCTGCCAACTGTGGGGCTATTAAGGGCAGTACTGCAGCAAGGAGGAGCTGCTGGTTCTTAAGAATAGCAGCCACATCACTGTGGTAAGCAGCCAGGTCAGCCCTGACGGGGCCAATATTGCATTTGTGCACACGTTTAAAGGTTTGTTGTTGGAGGTGTTGTGTCAACTCTCTTACAGCTGTGCTGATTTCCTTCACACTTTTTTCAAGTTCTTGCAAGATAGATGTTTGCCCTTACATGGCTGCTGCCTGTTCTGCAGTTGTCATCATGCACGAACGCACCCCCTCTAGACTGGCTGCCATATTTTCCATCCCCACCCACACCTCCTTGGCCAGCTCCCGATGTACTCCAACTATAGTTCTCTCAAAGCTGGTGCCAGTGTCGTCAGAGTCCTCAGCTGGGTTGGAGCTGGCAGGTCATACAATTGGGGTGGTGGGTGTGTCCTCTGTGATGGCTGCTTTATCTGTGCTCCTCCTTGCAACTGAAGATGGGGTCTGGAGGGTTCCAAGGACATCTTGGAGGGTCTGCTGGCTGATATTTGTCAGCTCGTCATCCATGTCATCAGGGAAGTCCAGGACAGGCATATCCCCAGGAGAGCCATCGTCCTCTGCAATGAGATATTGTACAATTAGTGTGTCTGTGTTGCTGGATTTGTAATGTGACGTGCCTGCCTTCCTATTTGTTGAACATTGTGATGAAGGTTCCTGTTCATTTTTCCTGTCTATAATATTAGCATTCTCCCAGTCCTATGCCCCACCTGCATGTCACATGTAGTGTGGTCAGTTTGGGGACTTGCCTGCATCACATCCTCTAGGTGTTGGTTCTGGCCAAATTGTATATTGCCACCTTCTTGTCCTACTCAACCCTCTGTCTACTTCCATTCTCATGGTGAGGCCTTGCACTGGCTGTGGGTGTTCTGATGGCACTTACACCACACTTAACAATCTGGAAGTGAGCCAGTCTCAGATATTTCACATCCAGCTATATGTTGCTGAGACCTAGCATAACTATGTATAGCATTGGCATGCAACACTACATATGTCAGTATTGGTAGTGTGTAATGTTTATGCTGGGGAATGTTTGCTACATTGGATTGCACTGATGGTCATAGCAGTGTTCCATTTCCTCTTCTGATTGTGAGGGTGAATTTCACTAGCCGGTGACATATGTCCTCCCCCTCACTGCTGTTGTCTGAGCAGTATGACATTTGGGATGTTGCATGGTGTCATTGGAGCTATTGTGACCCAGGCACAGGGTGGACCCTGACATATGCAGCATGGGTATGACATTAGTGCTGTGTACCTCATAATGTTTATGACAATGGCTGATGTTTATAGCAACTATGGACAGTCACATTTGACGGGATTATAACATTTGTATTGAGTTCAGGGAATTGATAACGTTGTCATCCTGAATCCTCTAATTTGGGTGTGTTTGATCCATGGGGACGTTACTGCCATTAGCTACTTTACCTGCACGCACAGCAGGGGTGGTAGTGGCAACTGTTGTCAGTATTACATTGCACTTGTGGATATGGCCTGAGACTGTTAATTGAGCCCTAGTTCATGTAGGGAGAATACCAGCTGACCTGTGAAAGCAGGCCAGTTTTATGTTGTACCCTACCCTCCTGGACTGGCTTTACCTTTCCAACATCCTTGGCATGGCACCAAACCCCCATGCAAAGGTTGTTGGCGTAGTGTAGTACTGTGCCCCAGGTTTCCTCTCAACAGCCCATGCCCCCGTGCCGTGCCCCTTTACCCATGCCACCACCTGAATATCATAACTTACAAGCATTGTGTAGTAGGTATGTCCCCCCCTGCTAACAGTTAACATTTGTACATTTTAATTCCCCATGCGTCTTACACTGCATATGTGTTGTATCCTGGTAGTCTGTGCTGTCCTGTCCTTGAATCCCTGTGACAATCTCCTCAGGGATGACGGCTGCCACCATCTCCTCCATGTGGTCCAGGGCCTCATGTGGTGCTGGACTCCCACCTCCAGTCTGCAGTGCTGCCTTCCTGTTCCTGGCCATCTTTTCCTTGGTCCTGTGATTGCAGTTATGCCAGCGTTTCCTGCACTCCATGACTGTTCTCTTTACTTCTGCCACACTGTTTATCTTGTCAACAATTTGTTGCCATATTGCCTCTCTCCTACTAATTGGCAATTTTGAGGTGACAAAAAGTTGGTGCTGGTGTTCCATCACCTCTTTCACCAGAATGTCCTGCTCCTCTGCACTGAAGCAACACTTTCTTTTCTTTTTCTCCCTCTCCTGGGTCTTGTGTGGGTCCTCCTGGCTGGTTCCTGGTCTGTTGTCATTTTCCTGGGGTCTGTAAAAGCCTCTGAGATCCATTTTGGCTCTCCTTAGCACATTTTGCAGTGTTTGCGCCGCTTTTTGACGGTATGGCGTCAAAAAAAGGCGCGTATCTGGTTTGCGACTTCGTAAACCGGCTCACAGTCATTTTTGCCGCATTAACTTCGTTTTTCTTTACGACATGATGCATTGGTTTCAGTAAAAAAAAATGACTCACACCTGTGGTTTGTGCTGCGGTGCATCAAAGTATAAATTTGACGCCCGAGCGGTGCAAATAAATGGCGTTAGCTGGCGGTAAATGTTTTGACGCAAAACTGCGTTGGTGCAGTTTTGCGTCAAAAAGTATAAATATGACCCCTAGTCTTTTCACTTGCTTTCTAAAAAACTAAGGCCCATATTTATACTTTTTGACGCTAAACTGCGCTAACGCAGTTTAGCGTCAAAAAATTTAGCGCCGTCTAACGCCATTCCGAAGCGCCATGCGGGCGCCGTATTTATGGAATGGCGTTAGCCGGCGCAAGCAGACCGGCGCTGCCTGGTGTGCGTGGAAAAAAACCACGTAGACCAGGCAGCGCCGGCGTAGGGGGAAAATGGCGCTAGGGCGTCTTAAAATGGCGCAAGTCGGGTTGACGCTAAAAAATCGTCTTAACCCGATTTGCGCCATTTTTTCGACGCCCAGACGCCATTTAAATGACTCCTGTCTTAGTAAAGACAGGAGTCATGCCCCCTTGCCCAATGGCCATGCCCGGGGGACTTATGTCCCCTGGGCATGGTCATTGGGCATAGTGGCATGTAGGGGGGCACAAATAAGGCCCCCCTATGCCACCCAAAAAAAATTGAAAAATATGAAAAATAATACTTACGTGAACTTACCTGAATGTCCCTGGGGTGGGTCCCTCCATCCTTGGGTGTCCTCCTGGGGTGGGCAGGGGTGGCAGGGGGGGTCCCTGGGGGCAGGGGAGGGCACCTGTGGGCTCATTTTGAGCCCACAGGCCCCTTAACGCCTACCCTGACCCAGGCGTTAAATAGTGGCGCAAATGCGGGGTTTTTTGACCCGCCAACTCCCGGGCGTGATTTTTGCCCGGGAGTATAAATACGACGCATTTGCGTCGCCGTCATTTTTTTAGACGGGAACGCCTTCCTTGCATCTCATTAACGCAAGGAAGGCGTTCACGCTAAAAAATGACGCTCTTTGCCCATACTTTGGCGCTAGACGCGTCTAACGCCAAAGTATAAATATGGCGTTAGTTTTGCGCCGAATTTGCGTCGAAAAAAACGACGCTAATTCGGCGCAAACGGAGTATAAATACGGGCCTAAAAGTTAGGTAAAGTAAGTCTTCATCTTTCATTTCACTTTACTCTAACTTTCTACACTATGGGGGTTATTCTAACTTTGGAGGAGTGTTAATCCGTCCCAAATGTGACGGTAAAGTGACGGATATACCACCAGCCGTATTACGAGTTCCATAGGATATAATGGACTCGTAATACGGCTGGTGGTAAATCCGTCACTTTTCCGTCACTTTTGGGACGGATTAACACCTCCTCCAAAATTAGAATAACCCCCTATATCTTCCTCTGAGGCCGCCCCTGGAGGCATGGACACCTTCAAAATCTTAAGGGGACTTTGCTAAGAGAGAAGCCTAGAGGTAGGGAAGAACACTAACAAGAATTTCTTTTTAAGTCTTCTCCAGGATGACCAGGAGCAGACTGGTAACCAGGGTGAGGAGAGGGAAGGAGATTCTAATCCTTTAAAATCAGGGGAGCAGCCTGAGGATTCAGGGGAGGGTCCTTCACCCAATCTTACCCTAGCAAACTGTAGGAAACTACCATCTTGCCTGGCATGTTACCCCCATTTTTATATGTATGTCAGTTTGTTTTTGCCTGTCATAGTGGGATCCTGCTAGCCAGGACCTCAGTGCTCATAGTATGTAGTCTGAATGTGTATACCTGTGTAGTTACTAACTGTGTTATTGAGGCTCTGCTAACCAGAACCATAGTGCTTATGCTCTCTCTAATTAGCACACTGGAACAATGCTCTCTCTGTCTCCAAATTCATCACTACATACTGGTAACCCAGTATTTCACTCCAAATTGGCATACTGGTCACCCCTTATAATTCCCTAGTATATGGTACCTAGGTACCCAGGGTAATGGGGTTCCAGGAGATCCCTATGGGCTGCAACATTTCTTTTGGCACCCATAGGGAGCTCAGACAAACCTTTACACAGGACTGCCACAGCAGCCTGAGTGAAATAACGCACACATTATTTCACAGCCATTTTCACTGCACTTAAGTAACTTATAAGTCACCTATATGTCTAACCTTCACTTGCTGAAGGTTAGGTGCAAAGTTACTAAGTGTGAGGGCACCCTTGCACTAGCAAAGGTGCCCCCACATAGTTCAGGGCCATTTCCCCGGATTTTGTGAATGTGGGGACACCATTACACGTGTGCACTACACATAGGTCAATACCTATATGTAGCATCACAATGGTAACTCTGAACATGGCCATGTAACATGTCTAAGATCATGGAATTGTCCACCCATGCCAAATCTGGTATTGGGGACACAATTCCATGCATTCCCAGGGCTCCACTATAGACCCCGGGTACTCCCAAACCAGCTCTCCGGTGTTTTCTCTGCAGCTACTGCTGCTGCCACACCACATACAGGGTTCTGCCCTCCTGGGGTCTGGGCAGCCCAGCCCAAGGAAGGCAGAACAAAGAATTTCCTCTGAGAGAGGGTGTTACATCCCCTCCCTTTGGAAATAGGTGTTAAAGGCTGGGGAGGGGTAGCCTCTCTCAGCCTCTGGAAATGCTTTGAAGGGCACAGATGGTGCCCTCCTTGCATTAGCCAGTCCACACTGGTTCAGGGACCCCCAGTCCCTGCTCTGACACAAAACTGGACAAAGGAAAGGGGAGTGACCACTTCCTTGTCCATCACCAACCCAGGGGTGGTGCCAGAACTCCTCCAGTGTGTCTCAGACCTCTGTCATCTTGGATCCAGAGGTGTGGGGGACTCTGGAGGCCCATGAGAGGCCAGTGCCTGCAGGTGATGTCAGAGACCCCTCCTGATAGGTGCTTACCTGACTAGGTTGCCAATCCTCCTCTGAGGGCTATTTAGGGTCTCTCCAGTGGGCTTTTCCTCAGATAACGACTTGCAAGGATTCACCAGGGTTCCTCTGCACCTCTCTCTTTGACTTCTGCCAAGGATCGACCGCTGACTGCTCCAGGATGCCTGCAAAACTGCAACAAAGTAGCGAGGAGACTACCAGCGACATTGTAGCGCCTAATCCTGCCGGCTTTCTCGACTGTTTCCTGGTGGTGCATGCTTTGGGGCTGCCTGCCTTCATCCTGCACTGGAAGACATGAAGAAATCTCCTGTGGGTCGACAGAATCTTCCCCCTGCTTCAGCAGGGGGCAAACTTCAGCGTCACCTGTCCTCTGGGACCCCTCTCATCCTGACGAGCGTGGCCCCTGGAACACAGGTGGTGGACCCAAGTGACCCAGACAGTCCAGTGGTCCAACTGTCCAAATTTGAGGAGGTGAGTCCTTGCCCCCCATCTCCAGACAGTAATCCTGTGCACCACGTGAACTGCAGCTAGAAGGGCTTCTGTGCACATTTCCAAGAAATCCTGCATGCACAGCTGAGCCTAGGTCCCTAGCACTCTGTCCTGCGATGCTCAGCTCCCTAAGTTGATCTCCGGTGTTGCAGGACTTCCTTTTGCAGTGTTGAGACGACCGCCATGTTCAGACTTCTTGAACCTATGTTCAAGGACTTCTGTGGGTGCTACCTGCCTGTGCATGGGCTCTCTCTATTGCTGAGGGCTCCCTCTGTCTCCTCTCCCAGGTGGCGACATCCTGGTCCTTTCTGGGCCCGGGCAGCACCCTTTTTCTATACCTGCGACTCTTGCAGCTAGCAAGGCTTGTTTGTGGTATTTTGCCAAGGAAACAACTCTGCATCCTCCAGCACTCCGTGGGACATCTTCTGCATGAAGGAGAAGTTCCTAGCACCTTTTTGTTGTTGCAGAAACTTTAGCTTCTTCCACCCGGAGGCAGCCATTTGGCACCTTCACCTGGGGTTTATTGGGCTCCTGCCCCCCCTGGACACTTTCGCGACTCTTGAACTTGGTCACCTTCCTTTGCAGGTACTGTCTTCAATGCTTTGCTGTCTGTTGTGGTCTTTGCAAAATCCTTTATCACGAATTTAGTGTGTTTCTGGGGAAATAGTAGTACTTTACTCCTACTTTCCAGAGTCTTGGGGTGGGGTATCTTGGACACCCTTAGTGTTTTCTTACACTCCCAGCAACCTTCTACACACTACACTAGCCTAGGGTCCATTTGTGGTTCGCATTCCACTTTCATAGTATATGGTTTGTGTTTCCCCTCAGACCTATTGCCTCCTATTGTATTCTACAGTGTTTGCACTACTTTCTGACAGTTTTACTTACCTGATTTGGTTTGTGTGTATATTTTGTGTATTTTACTTACCTCCCAAGGGAGTATATCCTCTGAGATATTTTTGGCACATTGTCACTAAATAAAGTACCTTTATTTTTAATAACTCCGAGTATTGTCTTTCTTATGACATAGTACCTATATGATATAAGTGGTATAGTAGGAGCTTTGCATGTCTCCTAGTTCAGCTTAAGCTGCTCTGCTATAGCTACCTCTATCAGCCTAAGCTGCTAGAACACTACTACTCTACTAATAAGGGATAACTGGACCTGACACAAGGTATAAGTACCATTGGTACCCACTATAAGCCAGGCCAGCCTCCTAAACAAAACATTTAGTATAGCTGGCAGTGGGAGGGGTTCATATACAGGTAGAGCCCCCTTCACACCTAGAGGTCAGGTGACAAGGGTTACCAAAGCTAGAGAAAGATCTGCCTCTGCCCCTTCCCATGTCACCTCAGCCTCTGAGGGTCCCACACATCCAATCCAGAGGATGACTCTCTATACATGGAACTCAGAAAGCTGAGATTGTAGGAGGCTAGACTAAGGCTGTAACAGCAACAGTTGGTCTTAGATAGGGAAGCCTTAGCTGTGGAAAGGGAAAGGCAGGAGTCGGGTTTGTTCCCCATGGTGACAGCAGCAACAGCAGTTTCAGGAGTTATGGTGTTAGGGAGAATACCTTTGATTCCAGAAACTTGCACAAAATTGTTCCCACTTACAAGGAGGGGGATGACATCTATAGGTGGTTTGCTGCACTTGAGAGGGTCTGTAAAGTACAGACGGACCCTCAGATGCAGTGGGCTGCTATTCTGTGATTGTCCTTTTCTGTCAAAGGGAGAGAAAGACTTCTCACTGTCAGGGAGGAGATTTCAGATAAGTACAATGTTTTGAAGACAACACTCTTGGATGGGTTTGGATTAAAAACTGAACAATACAGAATTAAGTTCAGAGAAACCAGAAAAGAGTCTTCGCAAGATTAGATAGACTTTGTAGACTGTTCAGTGAAGGCTTTATAAGGTTGGTTACCTGGCAGCAAAGCACCTGACTATGAGGGTTTATATAATCTGATTTTGAGGGAGCATATTCTTAACAATTGTGTGTCTGACTTGTTGCACCAGTACTTGGTAGACTCAGATGTGACCTCTCCCCAAGAACTGGGAAAGAAGGCAGGCTAATGGGTCGGAACAAGAGTGAGCAGAAAAGCTCATACAGTGGGTGACAAGGACAAAAAGAGGGATGGTAAGTCACATGACAAGGGTGGGGACACAGATAAAATGTCAGAGTCTTCATCAGGCCCCAAAAATCTTGTGGGGGTGGACACAAATATTCTTCCAACAAACAGAAAAAGCCTTGATGTTACATGTGTAAAAACAAAGGGCAGTGGGCAAGTGATCCCACTTGTCCCAAGAAAAACACCAAAGCTACCACCACCACAAGCTCCACTGCTTCCACTAGTGCCCTTAGTAATAGCAGTGGTGGTGGGAAAAACACTACAAATAACCAGTCCAAGGGTAGAGCTGGACTCACTTTGGGTAATGTAGTGAGGGTTGGTTTAGTTAGGTAAACCACTGAGGCTGTTTTAGTCTCTGACGGTCGCATTGACCTTGCCACCTTTGTTGCTTGTCCCCTTAATATGGATAAGTACAAGCAACAACCCCTAATCAATGGTGTTCAGGGTGAGGCCTACAGGGACACAGGTGTCAGTGTCAATATGGTGATGGAGAAACTGGTGCCCCTGAGAAACACCTACTTGGTCATTAGTACCAAGTGACTGACACCCATAATAATACTGTTAGCCACACAAGGCTGTTGTGAATGTCAACTGGGGGGGTGGTTACTGGTCTAAGGAAAGTTGTGGTATCCACTGACCTACCTGTAGAATGTCTACTGGGCAATGATTTGGAGACTTTAGCTTGGGCTGAAGTGGAATTGGAGGCTCATGCAGAAATGCTGGTCATTTCAGGGCACATCTTTGCTCTGACAAGGTCTCAGGCCAAGAAGCAAAGATAACAGGGAAACTTGGATTCTGGAACAATGGACCAAGTGCTCCCAAAAACTAGGGGTAAAAAAAGCAAACCCTTGTCCACTATCCCTCCCTCTCCTGAAGATTCCTGTTTTGATGAGGAGGAGTCTACTCCCTGTGCAGAACGTACACCAGAGGAGCTCCAAGCTGACACAGCTGAGTTTTTTGGTGTGGGTGTCTGCCAGGAAGGAATTGAGTGTGGCACAGCAGACCTGTCCCACACTAGAGGGTTTGAGACAGCAAGCTGTCAGACAAGAAGCAGGTGTGAGAAAGTAGCCTCTTTCTAGCATGGTTACCCCCATTTTTGGCCTGTTTGTAAGTGTTAGTCAGTGTGTTTTTACTGTCTCACTGGGATCATGCTACCCAGGACCCCAATGCTCATAGTTAAAAACCTATTTGTCAGTGTGTTGTGCCTGTCTCACTGGGATCCTGCCAGCCAGGACCCCAGTGTTCATAGTTTGTGGCCCACCTGAGTCATTGAAGTTCTGCTAAGCAGAACTCCAGTGATTATGCTCTCTCTGCTTATCACATTTGTCACTACACTTCAGTGACTCCATATTCCAATTCTGATTGGCACACTGGACCCCCCTTATAAGTCCCTAGTATATGCTACCTAGGTACCCAGGGCATTGGGGTTCCAGGAGTTCCTTATGGGCTTCAGCATTTCTTTTGCCACCTATAAGGAGTTCATAGAAATCTTTTTTCAGGACTTCCACTGCAGCCTGAGTGAAATAGTGCACAAACTATTTCACAGCCATTTTTCACTGCCCTAAGTAACGTATAAGTCACCTATGTGTCTAACATTAATTTACTGAAGGCTAGGTGCAAAGTTACTGTGTGTGAGGGCACCCGTGCACTAGCAAATGTGCCACCATGTTGTCCAGGGCCAATTCCCAGGACTTCTTGGGGGCGGGGACACCATTATAAGTGTGCACTACATATATGTTAATAAATATATGTAGCTTCACAATGATAACTCCGAATATGGCCATGTGAGGTGTCTAAGATCATGGAATTGACCACCAATCAAAATCTGGTATTGGGGGGCCAATTCCATGCACCCTGGGGGCTCCATCATGGACCCCCAGTACTGCCAAACCAGCTCTCTGAGGTTTCCACTGCAGCCCCAGCTGCTGCAACCTCACAGATAGGTTTCTGTCCTCCTGGGGATTAAGCAGCTCACTCCCAGAAAGGCAGAACAATACATTTCCTATAGGAGAGGGGTGTTACTCCCTCTCCCATTGGAAATAGGTGTTATAGGCATGGGAGGGGTAGTTTCCCAGAGCATCTGGAAATGCTTGGAAGGGCAGAAATGGTGCCCTCTTTGTATAATCCAGTCTACACCGGTTTAGGTACCCCCAGTCCCTGCTCTCGCACGAAACTGGAAAAAGGAAAGGGGAGTGACCACTCTCTTGTCCATCACCACCCAAGGGGTGGTGCTCAGAGCTCCTCCAGAGTGTCCCTGGCGTTAGCCATCTTGGATTCCAAGGTGTTGGGACCCTCTGGAGACCTCTGAGTAACCAGTGCCAGCAGGTGACGTCAGAGACCCCTCCTGGTAGGTGCATACCTGGGTAGGTAGTCAATCCCCCTCTCAGGGCTATTTAGGATCTCTCTTCTGGGTGTTTCCTCAGATTCGGTTTACAAGATTACTCCGGGAATCCTCTGCATCCTCTGCTGCAGCTTCTGACTGTTGGATCAACCGCAGACTGCTGTAACTGCAAAAAAGTATCCAGGACAACTCCTGTGACCTGCAACTTCAGCTCCAGCCAGCATTTGTAACAGTATCCAAGGTGTGTACGCTCTGAGGACTGCCTGTCTTCTTCCTGCACAAGGAGAACCGAAGAAATCTCCCGTGGAGTGACTGACTCACTTCCCTGCTTCTGCAGGCACCCTTCTGCGATGACAACCGGTACTCTGGGACTCCTCTCCTGACGACGATCGTGCTCCCTGGAACACAGGTGGTGGACTGAAGTGACCCAGACTGTCCAAAGGTCCAGCTGTCCAAATTTGGTGGAGGTAAGAGCTTGCCTCCCCGTACTGTGACAGTACCCCTGTGCACCACATCTTCTGCAGCTCCTTGTGCTTCTGTGCACTTCTTCCAAATGTTATTCATGTACAATGTAGCCTACGTCCGCCGCACTCCATCCTGTGACGCACAGCTCCCTAATTTGTTCTCCGATGGTGTGGGACCTTCCTGTGTAGTGTTTTGATGACTGCACTTTGCCTCTTCTTTGTCCCCATGTTCTGGGACTTCCGTGGGTGCTGCCTGGTCTTCTAAGGGCTCTCTGAAGTGCTGAGAGCCCCCACTGTCTCCTCAGCCTGAATTGGGATCTCCAGGTCCCTCTTTATTCCACGCAGCTCCTTTCTGATGCAAACCGCATATTTGCTTGAACCAAGGCTTATTGGAGAAATCCAAGGAGGCAAACAGCCTTATTCCAACAACTCGACGTGGGTCATCTCCTGCACCAAGCAGGAACCCGCAGCCATCTTATTTGGTGCACTTCTGTCCTTGTCTTCTGACCAGAGAATCCACTTTTGCACCTTCTTCTAGGATGGCAGGGGCTCCTGTCCTTCCTGGACACTTCTTCGACTTCTGGACTTGGTCTCATCTCTCCACAGATCTTCAGGTCCAGGAATCCATCGTTTGTTGCTTGCAGTCTTCCTTGGTTCTTGCAAAATCCTTTACCATGACTTGTAGTGGGTCCTGAGGAAACATGCTGTACTTTACTCCTGCTTTCCTGTGCTCTGGGTTGGGATACTTTACTTACCTTTGGTGTTCTCTTATACTCCCAGTGCCCCTCTACATACTACACTTGCCTAGGAATTTAACATTCACATTTGTAGGAAAGTATCATCTTGCCTGGCATGTTACCCCCATTTTTACTTATGTGTACGTTTGTTTTTGCCTATGTCACTGGGGTTCTACCAGCCAGGACCCCAGTGCTCATAAAGTGTGCCCTGTATGTGTTCCCCGTGTGGTGCCTAGCTGTATCACTGAGGCTCTGCTAACCAGAACCTCAGTGTTTATGCTCTCTCTGCTTTTAAAATCGTCACTGCAGGCTAGTGACTAATTTGACCAATTCTTATTTGCACACTGGAACACCCTTATAGTTCCCTATTATATGGTACCTAGGTACCCAGGGTATTGGGGTTTCAGGAGATCTTCCACTAGCCAAGGTGACCCCACATTGTTCAGGGCAAATTCCCCGGACTTTGTGAGTGCGGGGACACCATTACATACGTGCACTACATGTAAGTCAATACCTATATGTAGTGTCACAAAGGTAACTCTGAACATGGCCATGTAACATGTCTAGGGTCATGGAATTGTCACCCCAATACCATCCTGGTATTGGGGGTGACAATTCCATGCATCCCCGGGGCTCCAGCATAGAGCCCGGGTACTGCCAAACTAACTTTCCTGGGTTTTCTCTGCAGCTACCGCTTCTGCCAACCCTCAGACATGTTTCTACCCCCTGGGGCCTGGGCAGCCCAGTCCCAGGAAGGCAGAACAAAGGATTTCCTCTGAGAGAGGGTGTTACAGCCTCTCCCTTTGGAAATAGGTGTTAAGGGCCTGGGAGGAGTAGCCTCTCCTGGCCTCTGGAAATGCTTTGAAGGGCACAGATGGTGCCCTCCTTGCATAAGCCAGTCTACACTGGTTCAGGGATCCCTCTAGCCCTGCTCTGGCACGAAACGGGACAAAGGAAAGGGAAGTGACCACTCCATTGACCAGCACCTCCCAAGGGGAGGTGTCCATAGCTCCTCCAGTGTGTCCCAGACCTCTGCCATCTTGGATGCAGAGGTGTGAGGGCACAATGGAGACCTCTGAGTTGGCAGTGCCAGCCGGTGACATCAGAGACCCCTCCTGATAGGTGCTTACCTCTCTCTGTAGCCAATCCTTCTCTGAGGGCTATTCATGGTCTCTCCTGTGGGTTTCTCACCAGATAACGAATGCAAGAGCTCATCAGAGTTCGTCTGCACTTCCCTCTTCGACATCTGCCAAGGATCGACCGCTGACTGCTCCAGGATGCCTGCAAAACCACAACAAAGTAGCAAGAAGACTACCAGTGACATTGTAGCGCCTCGTCCTGCCGGCTTTCGCAACTGTTTCCTGGTGGTGCATGCTCTGAGGGCTGTCTGCCTTCACCCTGCACTGGCAGCCAAGAAGAACTCTCCCGTGGGTCAACGGAATCTTCCCCCTGCCAACACAGGCACCAAACTTCTGCATCACCGGTCCTCTGGGTCCCCTCTCATCTTGATGAGCATGGTCCGTGGAACACAGGAGCTGAATCCAAGTGTCCCCGACAGTCCAGTGGGCCTTCTGTGCAAATTTGGTGGAGGTAAGTCCTTGCCTCCCCAAGCCAGACAGTAATCCTGTGTACTGTGTTAACTGCAGCTGCTAGGGCTTCTGTGCACTTTTGCAAGACTTCCTTCATGCAGAGCCTAGCCTAGGTCCCCAGCACTCCGTCCTGCATTACCCAACTCGCTGAGTTGGACTCCGACTTCGTGGGACTCCCTTTTGTTGTGCTGAGACGACCACCATGCTCAGATCTTCTGAATGCCTGTTCAGGTGCTTCTGCGGGTGCTGCCTGCTTCTGCGGGGGCTCTCTGTGTTGCTGAGCACCCCTTCTGTCTCCTCCTCCAAGGGACGACCTCCTTATCCTTCCTGGGCCCTGGCAGCACCCAAATTCCACAACCATGACTCTTGCAGATAGCTAGGCTTGTTTGTGGTCCTTCTGTGTGGAAACAACTCTGCATCATCCAGCGCACTGTGGGACATCTTCTGACCAAAGGAGAAGTTCCTGGCACGTTCCGTTGTTTCAGAATCTTTGACTTCTTCCACCAGGAGGCAGCCCTTTTGCACCTTCATCCGGGGTTTAGTGGGCTTCTGCCCCTCCTGGACACTTGCGTCACTCTTAGACTTGGTCCCCTTCCTTTGCAGGTCCTCAGGTCTAGAAATCCATCTTCAGTGCTTTGCAGTCAGTTGTTGTCTTTGCAGAATCCCCTATCTCGACTTTACTGTCTTACTGGGGTAGTAGGGTAACTTTACTCCTACTTTTCAGGGTCTTGGGGTGGGGTATCTTAGACACCCTTAGTGTTTTTCTTACACTCCCAATGACCCTCTACACACTACACTAGGCCTGGGGTCCATTTGTGGTTCTCATTTCACTTTTGGAGTATATGGTTTGTGTTGCCCCTAGACCTATTGTCTCCTATTGAATTCTATTGTGTTCTACAGTGTTTGCACTACTTTTCTAAGTGTTTTATATTACCTGATTTTGGTTTGTGTGTATATTTTGTGTATATTACTTACTTCCTAAGGGAGTATATCCTCTGAGATACTTTTGGCATATTGTCACTAAAATAAAGTACCTTTATTTTTAGTAACTCTGAGTATTGTGTTTTCTTATGATATAGTGCTAAGTGATATAAGTGGTATAGTAGGAACTTGGCATGTCTCCTAGTTCAGTCTAAGCTGCTCTGCTATAGCTACCTCTATCAGCCTAAGCTGCTAGAACACTTCTAATCTACTAATAAGGGATAGCTGGACCTGGCACAAAGTGTAAGTACCACTAGGTACCCACTATAAGCCAGGCCAGCCTCCTACATTAGTAGTGCAGCATTGGGATAAGTACTTGTAACTGCTTTACCACTTTGTCATTGGTTATTTTCATAAGAAAAACATATACAAAATACTTCAGAATATACAAAGTAACCTAAACAGTTTAAATTTCCTTCTCTAAAACTTTCTAAAAAGTTTCTGAAAAGTTTCTGAAAACTTGCAAAAGTTTTCAAAAGTTTGAAAACGTTTTTCTCTGTTCTTTCAAAAGTTCCAAAAACGTTTTTCTCTCTCTGTCATAAACCTTTTCTATCATGTCTGCAGTAGAGCTTACTCCCACAGTTGTCCAGGTAACATATGGGAATCTAAACTTTAAAAGTTTGAGTGGTCTCTGCATAGAAAGAGGTTTAGCAATTGGTAAGAATCCTACAAAAGATCTTCTCCTTAGCCTTCTACTAGAAAGTGACCAGAACCAGTCTGGCCCTTCCCAGAATCAGGAGGTAGAGGAGGGGGGTACCCAGTCAGACTTAGAGGAGTCCCCTGAGGTTGCTGGGGAGGGTTCTTCCAAGGACCTGTCAGCTAACAGGCCATCTAGTGACACTGGTAGTGGGACGGGGTCACACATTAGTAGGACACCTTTCACTCCTAAAGGCCAGGTTACTAGAGCCCAGTCAGTTAGGGACAGGTCCAACTCTGCCAATTGCCACATTTCGTCTGTGTCTCACAATTCCCAAGCCTCCCACCCTGAGGATAACTTAATGGAAAGGGAACTCAGAAAGCAGAGGCCAGGCTGAAGCTTAAACAGCAACATCTGGCCTTAGACAGGGAATCTCTGGATGTGGAAAGGGAAAGGCAGAGGTTGGGGTTAGTTGCCCACGGTGGCAGCAGCAGTGTTTTTGATAATAATCCTGTTAGAGAGCAAGATTCCAGAAACCTGCATAAGATAGTCCCCCCTTACAAGGAGGGGCATGACATTAACAAGTTATTTGCTGCACTTGATAGGGCCTGTATGGTACAGTTGGTCCCTCAAAGGCAGTGGGCTGCTATCTTGTGGCTATCTTTCACTGGTAAGGGTAGGGATAGGCTCCTTACTGTCAGATAAAGAGATTATATACAAAGTTTTGAAAGATGCAGTCCTGAATGGATTTGGCTTAACCACTGAACAATACAGGATTAAGGGCCAGATGTAGCAAAAAAGAAATTTGCGAGTTGCAAATTGCGAGTCCAAGCGACTCACAATTTGCAACTCGTAAATTGGTATGCAGTACGGTGTCTCAGACACCGTCTGCGACTCGCTATGGGGTCGCAATGACCCACCTCCTTAATATTCATGAGGTGGGTCGCAAATTGCGGCCCCATAGCGAGTCTAGGCACTCGCAAACATGGAGGCCTGCTGTCGTCAGCAGACCTCCATGTTCGTGACTGCTTTTAAATAAAGCAGTTTTTTTTTAAAAAGTGTAGCCCGTTTTCCTTAAAGGAAAACGAGCTGCACTTAAAAAAAACTCCGAAACCTTTAGTTTCGGGGTTTTTTCAGGGCAGGTAGTGGTCCCTTGGACCACTACCTACCCTGAAAAAATATTTGTGGGTCCATTCACAAAGTGGAAGGGGTCCCATGGGGACCCCTTCCAATTTGCGAGTGGGTTACCATCCACTTGAAGTGGATGGTAACTGCGACACCATTGGGGTCGCAAATGGTATTGCATACCACTCAGAATCGCAAATAGGAAGGGAACACCCCTTCCTATTTGCGATTCTGAAATGCATATTGCGAGTCGGTACCGACTCGCAATATGCATTTCTGCATTGGGAAACACGATTAGCGAGTCGCAAACGGCAATTTTTGCTGTTTGCGAGTCGCTATCCGTTTCCTACATCTGGCCCTAAGTTCAGAGACACCAGAAAAGAGTCCTCTCAAGATTGGACAGACTTTGTAGACTGTTCAGTGAAGGCCTAGGGTAGTAGGGTAACTTTACTCCTACTTTTCAGGGTCTTGGGTTGGGGTATCTTAGACACCCTTAGTGTTTTCTTACACTGCCAGTGACCTTCTACACACTACACTAGGTCTGGCGTCCATTCGTGGTTCACATTCCACTTTTGGAGTATATGGTTTGTGTTGCCCCTAGGCCTATTGTCTCCTATTGCATTCTATTGTGTTCTACAGTGTTTGCACTACTTTTCTAAGTGTTTTACTTACCTGATTTTGGTTTATGTGTTTATTTTGTGTATATTACTTACCTCCTGAGGGAGTATATTCTCTTAGATACTTTTGGCATATTATCACTAAAATAAAGTACCTTTATTTTTAGTAACTCTGAGTATTGTGTTTTCTTATGATATAGTGCTAAGTGATATAAGTGGTATAGTAGGAGCTTTGCATGTTTCCTAGTTCAGTCTAAGCTGCTCTGCTATAGCTACCGCTATCAGCCTAAACTGCTAGAACACTTCCAATCTACTAATAAGGGACAACTGGACCTGGCACAAGGTGTAAGTACCACTAGCTACCCACTATAAGCCAGGCCAGCCTCCTATAGAGGAAGAGTGTTCCATACACAATGGTATTGTGGGTGGGCCTGTTATGTCCAGGGAGAAGATCTCCAGGGCAGGTAGCAATGTCTCATCTAAGGGTCTGACACCTGAGGAGTTACAGGACAGACAGGCAGAAAGGGAGCACCAATTGGAGCAGAGAAGGTTGGCTATTGAGGAGAGGAAGCTAGCGATGGCTCATGAGGTTAGCTTGAGAGAGATGGATCATAGAAGCCAGTCCAGTAGAGATGGTGGCAGCAATCGTATAGTGCAGCCTGAGAGAAGAGTGCGCAGTCCTAAAGACCTTGTGAAGGATTACAAGAGGGCGGATGACATATACGAGTGGTTCAAGGGGTATGAGTCTGCTCCCCACATGAACCTGGTCCTTGAAGCTCATTGGGGGGCAGCTCTGTGGAAGCACTTTGAGGTAGAGGGGAGTAATACACTGACAGCCTTAGGGGATGCCCAGAGTCTCACCTACACTATCATGAAGGATACCCTACTCACAAGTTATGTTCTCACCCCTGAGCAGTATAAGGACAAGTTTAGGTCCTCTAAGAAGAAGGAATCCCAAACATGGTTGGAATGTGTTAATTCTTATTGCAGGTCACTGGTGGTTGGGTGAAGGGCAGTAAGGTAACTACGTATTAGGGGCTTCACAGTCTGATTGCTTGGGAGCACTTGTACAATTTATGGGTTCCAGAGCTGTGCCAGCACCTGATTGACAGCAAGCTGACTGACCCCAGAAAACTTGCGCATGAAGCAGACCACTGGGAGAGCACCAGGGTCCAAAAGAGGTAGGGGGGGATCATGCCAGGGTGGGCAGAATCCCTCTCAGAAGAAAGGGGGGGTAAGGAGAAACAGGGGGAGTTCTCTAAAGAGCCCCAAACTGATTCCCAGGGTAAGGATTCCCAACACCCCAGTGAGAAGAAGCCCTGGTTCTCTAAAGGGAAGCCAGTGGCAGACGGTCCACCAAGTAAGTGCTATGCATGTGACCAGGTGGGTCATGTGAGGCGGGACCCCAAATGCCCCAAAAGTACACCAGGACCCACTGGTGTGTTGTCCAAGGGTTTGGCCAGTGTAGCACTTGGGGAGGAGTTGGTTTCAGGTGGGTGGGAACCAGCTGAAGTGACCCTTGTCTCACTAGGGGACAATGAGATGGTCCAGAGAATCCTAGTGCCTGAAAACACTAAGAAATACAGGCAGAGGGTGACCATCAATGGACAGAGGGTGGAGGCTCTGAGAGACACAGGAGCCAGTGTGACTACAGTGAGGAGTCATCTGGTTTCTGAAGAGCAGATTGATCCCCGGGTACTTCACAAAGTAGTTGCAGTGGGCAACTCAGAGCGCCTGTGCAGAATGATGCAGGTTTCCTTTGAATGGGGGTGGGGTCTCAGGTTCTTTGAAGGTAGCTGTGAGTCCAACCATGCCTGTTGATTGTTTGCTAGGCAATGACCTGGAGGATTCCCCTTGGAAGGAGGTGGAACACAGGTCTCACTTGGAGATGTTGTATCTGCCTGGGTGGGTATGCGTATCCACCCGGTCAATGGCAGCCCATCAGGGTAACCAAGAGCCCCTGGAGCCTGAAACAGTGGCCCAGGGGACCGTCAAGAAGAGGAATGGCTGGGGGCGTGGGAAACTGGCCCCAGAAGCTCCCACGGTCATGGAGGAGGCAGAGCCTGAGGGTAACGCCCCACAGCCTACAGGGGAACAGGTGGCTGAACTGGGGGAGGTCCCTGAGCTGTTGCAATGGCAGCAGGAAGGGGGGCCCACCAGGGAAGCATTCTGTGCAGCACAGAAGACATTTCCTACTTTGGAGGGTTTGCAGCAGCAGGCTGCAGACCAGGAGACTGGCAAGGAACCAGGATCACACCTGATCTATTGGGAGGATAACCTCCAATATAGCGAGCCTAAGGTGTCTGAGCCTGGGTCGGCCCGTGTGCTGGTGGTACCCCAGTGCTTCAGAGCCTTCCTACTGGGGTTGGCTCATGATGTGCCTTTAGCTGGAAATTTGGGGCAGGACAAGACCTTTGAGAGGTTTGTCACCCACTTTTACTGGCCCCTAATGCGCAGGCACTCAGATGCACATTGCAGGTCTTGTCAGACTTGCCAGGCAAGTGGCAAGAGTTGGAGGAAATGTAAGGCTCCCCTCCAACCTTTGCCTGTTGTTAGTACTCCCTTTGAGAGGGTAGGCATTGACATTGTGGGGCCTCTGGATCCCAAGAAAGCCATGGGCAACAGGTTTATCCTGGTCTTGGTGGACCATGGAACCCGCTACCCAGAAGCCATTCCTTGGAGATCAATCACTTCCCCTGTGGTGGGTTGTGCTTTGATGGGTTTTTTTACCCGCATGGGGTTCTCCAAGGAAGTGGTATCTGATAGGGGTACCAACTTCATATCCATGTATATGAAGTCTCTGTGGAAGGAGTGTGGGGTAACCTACAAGTTCACTACCCCTTAAAACCCCCAAAGTAATGGTCTTGTTGAGAGATTCAACCGCACCTTAAAAGGCATGATCATGGGCCTGTCAGAGCCCTTGAGGCAGAAGTGGGACGTCCTCTTGCCATGCCTTCTGTTCACCTACAGGGAGGTGCCTCAAAAGGGACTTGGGTTTAGTCCCTTTGAGCCGGTTTATGGCCACCCTGTGAGGGGACCTTTGAATCTGGTTAAGGAAGCTTTGGAGAAAGCTCCTAGTAAATGCCCCTAGGATGTATTCAGTTACATACAGGCTGTGAGAAACCAGACTGCCCGCTACAGGAGTCTCGCTCAGGAGAACCTGGAAGCAAGCCAGGAGGACAGGAAACACTGGTATGACCAGAATGCCACTCTAGTCGAGTTTCAACCTGGACAAAAAGTGTGGGTGATGGCACCAGTGGAGCCTAGGGTGCTCCAGGATAAGTGGACTGGGCCATTTGAGGTGGTGGAGCGCAAGAGCGAAGTCACCTACCTGGTGGACTTGCAGTCTCCAAGGAACCCTTTAAGGGTCCTACATGTCAACCGCCTCAAGCCACACTTTGAGCGGACTGAGCTATCAATGCTCCTTGCAACAGATGTTGGGGTAGAGGAGGAGAGTGAGCCTCTTCCTGACCTCCTGTCTGCAGGAGAAAAAGATGGGTCAGTGGAGGGAGTGATCCTCTTCCCCTCCCTGACCGAGGAGCAGCAAGGTGACTGTCGCCAATTGTTGGGACAGTTTTCCTCACTGTTTTCCCTGATCCCAGGAGTCACACACTTGTGCACACATGATGTGGACACTGGGGACAGTACACCCATTAAACAGAAGGTTTACAGGGTGACTGACAGGGTCAGGGCATGCATTAAGGATGGGGTATCCAAAATGCTTGACCTAGGGGTTATTGAGCACTCCAGCAGTCCTTGGGCCAGCCCAGTGGTATTGGTTCCAAAGGCTGCTGCACCTGGTGCTACTCCAGAACTCAGGTTTTGTGTGGACTACCGGGGCCTCAGTGCAGTCAGCAAGACTGAGGCACACTCCGTCCCCCGTGCTGATGAGCTCATTGAACGACTGGGAGCTGCCAAGTACCTCAGTACGTTTGATGTAACATCTGGGTACTGACAGATTGCCTTAACTGAGGGGGCCAAGGAGAGGTCAGCAATCTCTACCCCAGATGGACACTTTCAATTTAAAGTGATGCTATTTGGGATGAAGAATGCCCCTGCCACCTTTCAGAGGTTGGTCAACCAGTTGTTGGCTGGGCTGGATGAGTTCAGTGCTGCCTCCCTGGATTACATTGCTGTGTTTAGTTCCACATGGGAAGAACACCTGCAACACCTCTGGAGTGTTAGAGGCCCTGCAGAAGGCAGGCTCACTATTAAGGTGAGCAAGTGCCAAATAGGGCAGTGTTCTGTGGTGTACTGAGGACACCAGGTGGTAAGTGGCCAGGTAGCACCCTTACGGCCTAAAGCCCATATTTATACTCCCTTTGCACTGGATTTGCGTCATTTTTTTAACTCAAATTCGGTGCAAAGCTAACACAATATTTATACTTTGACCCGTCTTATGTCAAAATATTACAGTGTGCGTCATTTGCTGGATGCGTGAAACTGCCTTAAGTCAATGAGATGCAAGGTAGGCGTTCCCCTTTAAAAAAATGACCTAAACACCCATGCGCCATATTTATCCAACCACGCTAAAATGGCGCATGGCTTGGAGGCGAAGCCGGAAAAATGGCACAAATCCCGATTTGCGTCACAATTTAATGCCTGGGTCAGGCCAGTGGTTAAAATAGGGCAAACACACCAGTACTTAAAGAAAACTCTCAGAAGCAACATCAGAGCTCAAAGGGAAGACATGGAGGTGCTATTCATCCAGCATGCACGAAGGCGCAGCGCACAGGAGCAACAGCAGAAGCTACCAACACACCAACAGGGACCCCAAAGGCAACGCAGAAGGCAGGAGAAGATATTCAGGACCAGAACAACCCTTCAGGGCCTCAGGGAACATGACATCATCCAGAGGTACATACTAAACTGGCAAGCCATACAGCAGCTGCCGTGCCACATTGAGCCACAGTTGGCTCCCAGCATGCAGGCACCCCACATCATTCCACCAGAGACCAAGCTGCTAGCTGTCCTGTACATGTTGGAAAGTGTCTCTTTTCAAACCACTGGTGCCCTGGTTGCCGGGATCTCACAGCCCTCATTCTCCTCCTTCCTTCCCAAGGTACTTGATGCCATCATCTCCCTCACACCCCGCCACATCAGCTTCCCCAACACACAGCAGAAGCAGCAGGAGACCAAACAGGGGTTCTATCAAATCAAGTTTTCCCACACGTGCTTCGTGCCATTGACTGCACACATGTACGGATTGTGCCACCTGCTGCAACGGAGCATCTATACCGCAACAGGAAGCACACACACTCCCTCAATGTGCAGGCCATTGTGGATCACCGTGGATTGATGATCAACATCGTGGCAAAGTGTCCTGGGAGTGTACATGATTCATTCATCTTCCGCCACAGCACCATCAATCAACACTTCCAGGATGGACGATTTGGCAATGGCCTTCTTGTTGGTAAGTACAGAAACCTAGTTATATACACACAGCACAGCAACCCTGTAGGACACACAACACATACACCACTACATTGACACGTGGCCACGAAGACACTGAGGTTGTGACACTGGTAGTCATGTTTGATATCCTGACCCAATGGGATACACACCTATGGACAAATGACAGATTGGGGTGGAGAAGTGTGGCTCAATGGTTAGAGCGGCAGAGCCTGATGCAGAAATCTGGCTCGGGACCAGGGTTCAATTCCCACCTCGGCGGGTCTTGGGCTCAATTTCCTCAGACCTGATAATTCTCGCATCGGTGCCTAATCTAATTCATGGGTCCCACTCTGTAACTCTGGGCAATAGCTTGCTTAATCTCCACAACGGCCCCAACAGCGCTGGGATGCCTGGCTTCACCTTGGAGGTTGCCCAGGAGTGGGCACCTCACAGAGAAAAGCCAGGAGGGGTTCCACAGCGGTATGCGTACAGCGCCTTGAGACCCTAGCGGGTGAGTAGTGTGCTATACAAGTACGAAGTTTACAGATGCAAATAACAACAGCTGCCACTCCAGAGCCACAAGGGACCCACTTAAAATCACACAATGACAATGATATGGCCTTAACTGGCAGTACAACTTGGAAGATGCATCTTCCAATATCACATCAGTAGCACTCAATCACACACCATTTCAAGCAATACGTGGTGTGTAATGTGTTTTGCTGCAGGTCAAACACCATGAGACACATAGCATTATGACGCTGACTCTAATGAAGGTGACATGGAATCATTGAGGCAGTACCAACATCTCACATCACTCCTGGGGTGACATTGCCCGCTAGCAATAAGGAAGTGGACTGTGCTTTGAACACATGTGGATGTGACACTAATTCAAAGTGCACACTGCTACACATACGGATTGAGACAATTTCCCAGTTACATAAGAGATGTACAGGCAGATGGACCTTCTGACACTAATATCTTCACCCCCACAACCAAGTTAGCCAGCTTACCTGAAACTAATTCAGTAGTGTAGTTACATGTTTGCACATGAGGCACCTCGGTGAGGGCACAAAAATAGTTTTTCATAGAACTTGTCACACATAAGATAATTGTGCATTGTCAATTGTGAACACTTCAGTGCTGCCATCTTATGGAGATGTGTAGTACATTGTCACCTAGCCAAATCATAGGGCCTCACTGTTGTATTGCACATGCAATTACATATGTCAAATTTGATGGGATGTTCAGCCCATATCGTGCAACCATGTTACCACCACAGTGGAATCGATTGTGTGTGTGGAAGTATCATGTTACCTCCAGTGAAGGCACATGGACACTTCTTTCACATGACATAATGCATGGGAGATAAACACTGAACTGCAGGTTTAGAAATATACCACTGATATCAGGTCAATCAGCCAAACACCCCTTTTGATAGTTAAACAACCCAATGCAGAAAGAACATCTTAGAAGCCTAAGATCCAACACAATACCACAAACACGGAGGAGTCACAGACGACACAAGATAACAACTGCCATGCAAAGTGATCATCAAGGTCCAACCCACAACCAAATATTTACCCTCATTTTCTCTTTCAGTTGATCAGTGTTACGGGATCCAGCCATGGATCATGACCCCATTTGCCAACCCAAGCACAGCAGCAGAGCGTGCCTATAGTGAGGCACATAGTAGGACACGTACCACAGTTGAGAGGACCTTTGTCATCCTGAAGTCCAGATTCAGGTCCCTGGACATCACCGGAGACAGCCTCCTATATTCACCTGAAATGGTCTGCAAGATAATTTTGACCTGTGCCATCCTGCACAACAATTGTGTAAGGAGGAACATTACCCTCTATGAATCAGACCCACAAATGCCTGAAGAGGAGGAAGAGGAGGATGCTGTCTGTGAAACTGTGGGGGAACATCCAAACATTGCTGCAGGATTGCATCACAGACAACACATCGTACAAAGCTTCTAGCTATAGTCACCATCACCACTTTGTTATCATATGTCATTAAACATCTAACTTCATCATGCTCTGGGTATTTTTTTATGCATCACATGATTCCTAGGAATCATAATTCGAGTTTAGCCTCATGGAGCATTGCAGAAATACAGATTAGGATATTGAAAAAGCCACATTACTTTTGATGGGTAGGAATGTACAGCAAACATCACACACAGTATAAGTGACATATATCCTGTCTATTTCACAAGTGAAGGGCAATATCAGAGGACCACAGCTGAGACACATCCATGTTGCCAACAAGGACAATTGCAGCACATGACACACAACTAAGACACCATCAATCATAAGGAAAAAAAGTGTCTCATACATGAGGTAGTGTATGTGCTATTGCATTGGTAACAGGAATGTATGGCCAGAACCTTGACAGCAGTAAGTGTGACATCAGCTATCTCTGCAAGGAGCATGTGTGACAAGAAGTCCATCTAAGCTGAAAATGGATAGCACGAGTTCCCCAGGTATGCCAAGCATTGCTCACAAAACGTGCCATGCACAGTCCATCCCAGGTGATAAGTCCTGCCACTGCCATGTTTTCAGTCTCTCCCCAGCCTTCTCAAGGGGGCCCTGTAAATGGACTATCTGTACCCTGAGATTCTTCAGCTACACACACCCAGACTCCCATTCTGACTCCTGTGTGCCTCCCACTTCAGGATGGCATGCCATAGTCATAGTTCATCAGTCTGCATGGACTTCAGGTCAAATAATACACTGCCTGGTAGTCGGTAATACCTGTAATCAGCTGTCCATTGCTTTCCATGTGAAAGGACCACATGGCCCTTTGAACTTGATTCTCAACTCCAGGACTTGTGAGAGACTGAAGCTGCACACATCTGTGAGCACTACCATGCAGACCAGCCATTAGTACCTGCCCTGCCCTTGCTGCTGTCTGAAACTGCTTAGAAGCTGCCATTTTCTGAATCTCCTTGTTGTGCATTGGCATACACATCACTTCTGTACCAGAGCCCTTGGGGGATTGTGTAACATTGCAGACCACAGCACAAACTGTTTTTAGTTCCCACAGTGTTGTTCCTGCTTGTCCCAGTCAGAGTCTGCTCACTGTATTTTTGCCTTGTTTATGTTTGTTCCTGACAGAGCCTGCATCCTGTTAGCCAGACTGGTTCCAGTCTTTGCTTTAAAAATAGAGGTTCCTTGTGGCTACATTTGTCTCATAGTTGCTTTCCCTGCCCTCTCTTGCCTCATGGGTTATTGTATGTGGTAGGTCTACAGTGAATCCTCACATAGATAGTATATTTCAATCATGTTACTCATCGTAATCTGTTCAGGGACATGTATTCAAATGTCCTAATCCAGCCCCCATCCCTTGTCTGTTATTGCATGTAATTATTTTTGCCAAATAGTGGCAGTGTGCTATGGCTGTATGCATGTATTTGGTATGGTGCCTCCAGCACAACAAACAAGGCTTGCCAATGTGTATGTGAGGACAAAACATGTTTGTGCCCTGCTGGTCCACACACAGAATCACTTCTGCCGCCACCTTTTGATGGTGCTTGCGTGGTGACTAGCTGTGAGATTAATTAGCACAGAGGCACTGTTGTTCCCTGTTGCAGTGGGAATTTTCAAGACCACCCAGTGTACACATGTTGTGATGAAAGCTGCCTGTTACCTATTACTCTTCCATTATTTTTTTTAGCACACCAAGGTTGCCCTGTCATCAGCCTTATGAAAGTTCTGCAGTGTCATAGCTGGACTATCACCATGTGTGTCGTTAGTTGATCTTTGGCTTTAGGTCAAATCTGCTTTGAAGGATACTCTGTTAATTAAGGGAATGGCTCCACAGACTCATGACTAGACCTGCATGTAACTATGACAACATGGAGGCCAATAGTGACACAGGGAACACATAGCCACACACTTGAACTGGACACCTTTGTGGAATGAACCACTGCAAATATGTGAACACATGCAGCATGGTCTGCTGGTCGTCCACAGCCACAGAAGAAACATGGGTCATTTACTTTAGTCAAACTGTGGTGTGCCAAAACATTTTTGGATTGGATTTGAGACTGTCACAAACACTGTACCCACCCAGCATGTCCAAATGCCTGACTCATGGGTAGTATACCCACAAGTGACCATGAAGTGGTATCCAACATTTCATTACATGTGATGGCTTACTTTTCTGATGTTGCCATTATCAATCGTCCTCTATCTATCCTGTGTATAGTTTGTCATGGGAGATGTTTTGTCCCCAAAGCCAGGGAAGTTCACACAGCATAAGACGCAACAGATATAACAAATACATATCATTACTGATGTACCTCAATGAATGACATCTGATGGTTATCCACAATTACAACACATTCATACAAGCACATTATGCAAAACACTTCTTGTGACGTTCACACAGAGGCACAACAACAATTGAAATAGCCAATTCCCAGACATAAACACACATGCCATGAGTGCATTTTTTAAGTTGCGTAGCCTTCCTATCCTCTATTGATGCAACACCTGCTCAAACTAGGAAATACTAATTTAATTCTAAAAGTTTGTGTTGCTGTTGCATTAGTTAAGAGAGCTAGAACACACACAGCAGGTTATAACATCCTATCTTTGTATAGTTATAGCCATCATATATGTTAAAAAATAGAAAAATGACACAAACACAGTTATAGACAGATTTTTTTACGTAAATGCATTAAAAAAGACACATATGCGTCAAAATATGATGCATATGCGTTAAAAAATGATGCTTACACCCATAATACATCGATTGGTCCCTAGCGTTAATTCCAACACTGCACCCCATGAAATCAGTTATCCATGAAAAATAATATTGATCCTTGAATTCGCATTTGAGACAGGAAGTGATGTAATAGGATATCCTATTTACAGAAATGGTACAGTGGGTGTACTTTCACTTTCACTTTGCAGTCTGTGATTCTTCTAGACTGTGTGGCTGTGTATAGAGTTGTGTCTGTCAATATTGTGCTTTTGTCTCCTGTGTGCCATTTCCATTGTCATCTGTCGTTTTCCTAAGTGTCTGTGTAAATCAATGTTAGTGTGTTTTTGTCATTTTGTGAGATTAGATTTGTCTTTGTACTGTTGAGAGTGTGTTAGTGGGTATTGTTAGTTGGGGTATTGCTGGGCTGTTTGTGGGTTCTTTTACTTTACTTTCCATACCTCATTTCCCTGTATTTCCCTCTTTACCCTTTCCTATCCTTATTATTTTTAATAAGTTGGGAAGGCCACGTCTGGGGAGAATGGGTGAGGAGGAGCTGGGGGCTTTTATATGGCTGGTGTGCCACTTCCTCCCCCTGATGTTGGAGGCTGGTGACAGGGTGATACAGGGGTATCACACCGAGGCTAGGAGGATCAGGTGGGCAAAGGTGCTGTTCCACCTAAAAAGACTGTTCAACAGCCAGTGTAACGACCACCAACTGAAACATCGCTGGGCTGACCTGGTGGCCCGAGAGCAGGACCTGCTGGACCACCTGGGTGTGATGATTGGTGGCCCTTTTGGTGAGAACAATTTAGACTAATGTGTACAGTTAAATGCTCTGTAGTGACAGTAGCAGATTTTGTGAAATGCTGCATGCAATGTTTGTGGACATGTGGAATGCAAGTTGAACAAACTGTGGCCCTGATGTGTACTATTTTTGCTACGCATTACCGTCATTTGCTGACACAAAAGCTTCACAAACTTACAAAAGACAACTTTATCTTGTTAATTAGTGCTGCTTTGCCATCAATAGATAATGGTAAGGCGGCACAAACAAAAGTATTATTCAGGGCCTGTGAGTTGACGCAAAAGCTTCACAAACTTACAAAATACAACTTTATCTTGTTAATTAGTGCTGCTTTGCTGTCAATAGATAATGGTAATGCAGCACAAACAAAAGTATCATTCAGGGCCTGTGAGTGTACCAGGAGTGCGATGTATTTCACATGCTAATGCAAATAACCAAAGTAGTCCCCAAATTTTTTAATACATGTCTGCACAGTATTCATGGCCATACGTACAAAGATCTTCCTAACCTCTGGTAATATCTTAGGCTGATATTTCAACTTGGTTTGTGCACATTGAAATTAATTATGGATGCCAATGTAATGCACACTTGATAATATCTAAATTTTTGGTGCTTCTTTCCATAGCTGTAGCGTAAACAAATGAAGCAAATGCTACACTTATAAAAATATAACATCAGGCCCTAAGTTAATTGTTTCTGTGTGTTTACGTCTGGACAGATAATCTTTCACATGGCCAAACTTAATTGTGCCCGGATTCTACCAGATTGCAGTAGCAGTACACAGGTTCCTCTTTTGGCTTTTCGGAGTAGGCGTAGAAATCCTATCATTGAGTAGCATGGCCCAACAACATTTTTGCCTTGGGCACAATTGCTGGTATAGAGCTGGTGTATTTGCCATCTGTGTCACTTTGTAGCCAAACAATTTTCGAAAGTTAATGGGTCATCATGGGATCCTTGAACTTGTGAATGCATGGTCAGAAATTATTCATTTGCATGATGTTGTGCAAGGGATGACTGACTGCTTCCATCATACATTCAAAGTGACAAAACAGTTTGCTAGTGTACTTTTGGAACACCCCTGCTGATCTAGTGCAGCATATGTACAATTGATAACTTCTAAGTATGAAGGCTATCACAGACATGGTGGTATGTTAAGATAAGCAGGCCAGCATTCCTGTGAGTGCCGCCATTCCCAAGGTGGTCACAAATAGAGACCTACCTCATCAAGATTGCAGAAGTAGAACATTTGCTAAACCATGTTTCAATTAGTGTACAGTGTCAGTTCGGTTGTATAACCAAAGATCACCCAACTTGGCAAATGTAAGCTAATGAATGTGGCAAACTGTACCTGATATAGGTACACAGGGCCCACAGGAACACATTTCAGATGCAATGACTACACCTGTGCCAATGCATTCTGTCACGGATGATCAAATTAGACACTGTCGGCATATATTTTTTGGTTGTTTTGATTTAGATAAATGGCCAATCTATGTTTAGCGTAACATTGTCATCAAGTAACACATAGGATCCCTGACATCATGGTGTCATAGGGGGAATATACGGCTCTGCGTACACTGCCAATGTGGCATATGTAACCTACATACAACACAGGCACACATATAAGGGACCATTGAAAGCACACTAATTCCTGAACAAAACTCAACCCACATGAGCATCACACAGTAACTCATTGTCCCTTGATGCACAAGCCACAATACCTGAGTCACTGGTATTGCAGTGCACCAGGAATGTGGCTTTGCATGTCTCTCATAATAACAAATGATGAACTGGAGTACCCTCTAGCAATAATTCAGCCCAAAATTTAGTAATCATGTTGGTACCACATGATTGTTAGGGCCAGTGCATGTATGCATATGTGTGTCTATAACTCACTGGAGTGACAGTGTCAATGCATGTTTTCAGTAGTATGTCTGTTGGGGTATCTACATGCCTGTTGTGCTGCTCTATCATATAAAATGTCACACACAGTAATTTGTTGATCCAAGTTTAGTACAGGGAGCAGACATTGAGCACATTTCACCCTTCCATATTTTACAGGTGGACCCTCCCCATGTTCAATTGGTGAAATGACTCAATTTGTGGACCCAGATGTATCCAGTAAGTGTTGATATGTTTGTCCTGTGTTGTGTTTGCAGCTGTTGTATGATTGACTCCTGTATGTTGCACTCATTGCAAGGTATGATGTGCAGGCACATGATTTGATACGTGACTTTACTGGAGGTTGACATTTTGTTCCATGTATGAATTGGACATTCTGTGGCAGAGAGTCATATATTGGGAGTCGAGTGCTGTGCTATAGGCATGGTCAGGTGAACAGGGTGATTTTTTGCTACATATATGCCAATGATTAATTTGGAGGTGGCCAGTCTCATGATTTAGTCAGCAAGTCATACCCTGATTCACACAGACCAGTGATGCCGAGTCTTACCCACAGACTTGAGCATCCCTGTTAACTAATGAATATGTAGGACTGTATGTTTGACTTCCTAGGACCATCTAGCTCCACATGTTGTGCTCCGTTTATGTGGCACTTGAGTAAAATGTCATAGGTGTGCATGCAGGTCAAGGCTAGATGGGTGCTTGCATTAATGTGCTTGTTTTTGGAAAGGTACCAGTGAGTTCTAATGAAGTTGACAATTGTCCACATTTAGAAACATAAATGTGGATGTGATTGTCCAATGTTTGAGTCAGTCCTAGTTGGCAGCCCTCCTTACCTGTGGTGGACTGACTAAACCCATGGACAGCTGTCCAAAGCTTCCTGGCTGTCCTTGATGTTTGAAAGTATGTGTTGCATGTCCACCCCGAGGCTCAGGGATAGGGTTAGGAAATATGTGTCCCTAGGTGTGAGGAGCCCAGTGTAGAAGACAGACATGTAATTCAAACATTAATTTGTTCCAACCTACGATGCCCCCTCATAATTAACAACTGCATACTGTCCACGCAATTCCATTTACAAATCACAGGTCTTGTGGGCCTTGATTGTCATCCAGAAGATAGTCATTAGTTGGCCTGACACATGTGGAGTACTTTCAGCATTTGTTATGTGACCAATAGCAGTACAATGATGCACAGATCATTTTATTGGGTGCAAACCTTGTTGTGCATTGCTGGGCTGTTAGTTAGTAGATGTGTAGGCTGCATTGGCATGTCATTCCTCAGGGACATTCTATGATCTGTAGTGTGATTTGGACCGTGTGTGCTATATTTGAGGAAATGTTAGAATATCATCTGTAGATGTATCACACAATGATGTCACTAATGTTTGGTTTTCTCTATTTTTATAGCTGCCAACATGAATGCCCATGAGATAGAGAATTCGAAAGGCGGGCAATGCGTTACCGCCACATACTAGATGTGGAGTCTGGGTTTCACAATATGGCATACCGTTATCTCCATGAGAAAGCCACAGGGGTCTGGAGGGCATTTGCCCAGCCTTGCCCACAACAGCCACCACCACCACTACAGGTTAGACAACAATTGCCCAAGGGATGACAACCACTGTTGCAGGTCCCTCAACCTCATTTGCTCCAGACCCACAAGTAGCAGCTCCTGCACCTCCCCCTCTAACCACGGCACCAGCAGTGGCATCAACAAGTGGAACTCAAACAACCCCAGCTGCTGTGATAGACAATGTTGAATTTCAGACAATGAAACGTGACACGCAACGGATGCTGCACAGGATGGACAGGCTGCAGCAGGAGGTGCATTGTGTAGTAGGTATGTCCACCCCTCTGTTTACAGTTAACATTTGTTCAATTTAATTCCCCATGCGACTTAACTTGCATTTGTGTTGTCTCCTGGTAGTCTGCGCTGTCCTGTCCTTGAATTCCTGTGACGATCTCCTCAGGGATGACGGCTACCACCATCTCCTCCATGTGGTCCAGGGCCTCCTGCGGTGGTGGACTCCCACCTCCAGTCTGTAGTGCTGCCTTCCTGCTCCTGGCCATCTTTTCCTTGGTCCTGCGCTTGCAGTCATGACAGCGTTTCTTGCACTTAATGACTGTTCTCCATACTTCTGTCACACTGTTAATCTTGTCAACAATTTGTTGCCATATTGCCTCTCTCCGACTGATTGGCAACTTTGAGGTGACAAACAGTTGGTGCTGGTGTTCCGTCACCTCTTTCACCTGAATTTCCTGCTCCTCTGCACTGAAGCGACACTTTCTTTTCTTCTTCTCCCTCTCCTGGGTCTTGTGTGGTAAAAAAAATGACTCACACCAGTGGTTTGCGCCGCCGTGCGTCAAAGTATAAATTTGACGCCCGAGCGACGCAGAGAAATGGTGTTAGCCGGCAGTAAAAGTTTTGACGGAAAACTGCGTCGGCGCAGTTTTGTGTCAAAAAGTACAAATATGGCCCTCAGTGTTACAAAAATAAAAGTACTTTATTTTGGTGACACAAATGCCAAAAATACCTTAAAGACTATACTCCCCTAGGAGGTAAGTAATATACACAATATATACATTAGTATTCAAAAACAGGTAAGTACACACCCAGAAAACAGTGCATATAGTGAAAATCACAATAGGTTGAAATAGACCGAGGGGGAACACAAACCATATACTAAAATAGTGGAATGCGAAAGTCGGTTTCCCATCTAGGCAAGTGTAGTGTGTAGAGGGGCACTGGGAGTTTCAGAAAACACCAATAAATAGAACCCATCCTAAAGTCCAGGAAAACAGGAGTAAATCACAGTTAGTTTCCTGAAACACACAAGAAGTCGTAATAAAAGATTTTGCAAGAACCAGAAGTGAATGCAAGACACCAACGATGGATTCCTGGACCTGAAAACCTGTGGAAGAAGGAGACCAAGTCCAAGAAGCAATGAAGAATACAGGGAGGACAAGAGCCCCTGCTAACCAGGATGAAGGTGCAAAAGAAGAACCACCAGTGCGAAGAGAAAGTGAGTTATCCACCCAAGAAGACAGATGCAGGTTCCTGGTTGGTACAGAAGATGTCCCACGCCGGATGGATGATTGCAGTCTGGTTTGCGTAACTGAGTTACTCCAATAAACCTTGGCCCACTCAAAGCCCCCGGTGGAACAAAATGGCACTGCCAGGAACCAAGAAGGACCTGGTTGCCTTTACCCAGGAGGGGTAGACAGAGAGGGCTCTCAGCAACTCAGAGAGCCCTCAGAAGACCAGGCAGCACGCACAGGACTCCCACAGCCCAGGGACAAAGAAGGTGCAATTGTAGGCCCAGGCAGCATGACACAGAGGTATCTCACACCACTGGAGACCCACTCAGGAAGAAGTGCATTGCAGGATGGAGTGCTGGGGGCCAAGGCTGTGTTGTGCATGAGGAACTTTGTGGAAGGTAGCACACAAGCCTTGGCAACTGCAAGTCACTCGCTGCACGGGGCTACTTTCTTGCGTAGGGAGGTAAGCTCTTACCTCTACCAAAGTTGGACAGCTGGACCTTGGGACTGTCAGGGTCACTTTATTCCACCAACCGTGTTGCTGGATCCATGCTCGTTGTCTGGAGAGAGGACCCACACCACCGGTCGTTGCTACAGAGAGGTGCTTGCTGAAGAAGGGAAGTGACTCCATCACTCCATCGGAGCTTCCTTCAGGTCTTCTGGTGCGGGCTGAAGACAGGCAGTCCTCGGAGGATGCACGACCTAGAAACTGTTGCAGTGGCATGAGCTGAAGTTACAATGTTGCAGAAGTCATCCTTGCTTCTTTGTTGCAGTTTGTAGAGTTCCAGGAGGGTTCAGCTGCAGTTCCGTAGGTAGGAGATGAAGTAAAGGATGCAAAGGATTACTGCTGGTGTCTTGCAATCTCAATCTGAAGAAACACCCAGAGAAGAGACCCTAAATAGCCCTGAAAGGGGTTTTTCATCACCTAACCAGGTAAGCATCTATCAGGGAACGGCTCTGACGCCACCTGCTGGCACTGGCCACTCAGATGCTCCCAGAGTGCCCCACCACCTTGGAATCCAAGATGGCAAAACCCAGAGACACTCTGGAGGAGCTCTGGGCTCCACCCCTGGGGTGGTGATGGACAGGGGAGTGTTCACTCCCCTTTCCTTTGTCCAGTTTCACCCCAGAGCATGGACTGTGGGTCCCTGAACTGGTGTAGACTGGATTATGCAAGGAGGGCATCATCTGTGCCCTTCAAAGCATGTCCAGAGGCTCTGGGAGGCTACCCTGCCTGTAACACCTATTTCCAAAGGGAGAGTGTGTAACACCCCTGTTCCAAAGGAAATCCTGTGTTCTGTCCTCCTGGGCTTGAGCTGCTCAAGCAAAAGGAGGGCAGAAATCTTTCTGTTAGGTATCAGCAGTTGGGGCTGCCTGGAAAACTTCAGAAGGCTGGTATGGCAGTACTTGTGGTCCACTGTGGAGCCCCCAGAGTGCATAGGATTGAGCAACCAATTCTGGAATCAGTATAGGGGTACAAGTCCCAGTTGTTACACACCTTACATGGCTATATTCGGGGGTTACCATTATGAAGCTGGACATAGGTATTGACCTATGTCCAGTGCACACGTAAAATGGTGTTTCTGCACTCACGAAGTCCGGGAAAATGATCTTGGATGAAGTGGAGGTACCTCTGCTAGTGCAGGGGTGCCCTCACACACAGGTACTTTGCACCCAGCCTTCAGGAACTGACATACAGGTGAATTATAAGTGACCTGGTGCAGTGAAAATGGCTGTGAAGAGCGTATGCACCATTTCACTCAGACTGCTTTGGCAGTCCTGCAGAAGCCTTTGCATGGGCTCCCTATGGGTGGCAAACGTAATGGTGTAGCTCAAAGGGATACTCTGGAAACCCAATGCCCTGGGTACCTAAGTACTATAGTTAGCAGGACTCCAGTGACACAGTCAAGCGTACTTTCAAAAACAGTGAAACATACTGACAAGCAAGCCAAAAATGATGAGCACTGGGGTCCTGACTAGCAGGATCCCAGTGACACAGTCAAAACACACTGACATCAAGCAGAAATTGTGGGTAGCATGCCAAAAAGATGGTACTTTCCTACACAACACTCCCTCCCCCAAACGAGGGACAATAAGGCTAACTTTTCCCAGATAAGTCTTCATTGTCTAAGTGGAAATATCTGGAGAGACCATCTGTATTGGAGTGGTTACTCTCAGGTCTATGTTCCACTGTAAAGTCCATCCCCTATAAGAAAATGGACCACCTCAACAATTTAGGGTTTTCACCTTTCATTTGTTTTAACCATAACAGAGGTTTGTGGACTGTCAGAACTATGAAGTGAGCACCAAAAAGTAGGGTCTTAGCTTCTTCAGGGCCCAGACCACAGCAAAGGCCTCCCTCTCTATGGCTGACCAACACTTTTCTCTAGGGGTCAACCTTCTACTAATAAAAGCAGCAGGTTGATCCTGGCCCTCTGAGTTTAGTTGTGATAAGAATTCCCAAACCCCTACCTCAGAAGCATCTGTCTGAACAATAAACTTCGTAGAATAGTTTGGGCTTGTAAGGACAGGTGCAATACACATAGCCTGCTTAAGCTCCTCAAAGGCTTTTTGACAATGGGCTGTCCATAATACCTCCTTGGGCATTTTATTGGAAGTAAGGTCATTAAGAGGGGCAACAATGGAGCCAAAATTGTTAAAGAACCTCCTGTAGTACCTAATGAGACCAAGAAAGGCCCCGACCTGGGTCTGAGTAGCAGGGGGAGACCAGTCTGAAATAGTCTGGATCTTCCTCTGCAGAGGTTCAATCTGTTCCCCACAAAGTAGGTGTCCCAGATAACCACCTTGCCCTGCTCTATCTGGCACTTTGAAGCCTTGATAGTGAGTGTAGGAGGCTGGCCTGGCTTATAGTGGGTACCTTGTGGTACTTACACCTTGTGCCAGGTCCAGTTATCCCTTATTAGTAGATTAGAGGTGTTCTAGCAGCTTAGGCTGATAGAGGTAGCTATAGCAGAGCAGCTTAGGCTAAACTAGGAGACATGCAAAGCTCCTACTAAACCACTTGTATCACTTAGCACAATATCATAAGAAAACACAATACTCAGAGTTACTAAAAATAAAGGTACTTTATTTTAGTGACAATATGCCAAAAGTATCTCAGAGGATATACTTCCTTAGGAGGTAAGTAATATACACAAAATATACACACAGACCAAAATCAGGTAAGTAAACAGTTAGAAAAGTAGTGCAAACACTGTAGAACACAATAGAATGCAATAGGAGACAATAGGCCTAGGGGCAACACAAACCATATACTCCAAAAATGGAATGCGAACCACGAATGGACCCCAGGCTTAGTGTATTGTGTAGAGGGTCGCTGGGAGTGTAAGAAACACTAAGGGTGTCCAAGATACCCCACCCCAAGACCCTGAAAAGTAGGAGTAAAGTTACCCTACTACAACAGAAAGACAGTAAAGCTGAGATAGGGGATTCTGTAAAGACAACAACTGACTGCAAAGCACTGAAGACGGATTCCTGGACCTGAGCACTTGCAAAGGAGGGGGACCAAGTCCAAGAGTCACACAAGTGTCCGGGGGGGCAAGAGCCAACTAAACCCTGGATGAAGGTGCAAAAGGGCTGCCTCTGGGTGGAAGAAGCCAAAGATTCTGCAACAACGGAAGGGGCCAGGAACTTCTCCTTTGGTCAGACCATGTCCCACGGTGTGCTGGAGGATGCAGGGTTGTTTCCACAGAGAAACACACCAAACAAGCCTTGCTGGCTGCAAGAGTCACAGTTGAGGATTTTTGGTGCTGCCAGGGCTCAGGAAGGACCAGGAGGTCGCCCCTTGGAGGAGGAGACAAAGGGGGCACTCAGCAACAGACAGAACCCATGCAGAAGCAGGCAGCACCCGTAGAAGCACCTGAACAGGCATTCAGAAGATGTGAGCACAGTGGTTGTCTCAGCACAACAAAAGAGGGTCCCACGAAGTCGGAGTCGGAGAGCTGGGGACCTGAGCTAGGCTGTGCACAAACGAAGTCTTGCAGAAGTGCACAGAAGCCCTAGCAGCTGCAGTTCACGCAATACTCAGGATTACTGTCTGGCGTGGGGAGGCAAGGACTTACCTCCACCAAATTTGGACAGAAGGGCCACTGGTCTGTCGGGGCCACTTGGATCCAGCTCCTGTGTTCCAGGGACCACGCTCCTCAAGATGAGAGGGGACCCAGAGGACCGGTGATGCAGAAGTTTGGTGCCTGCGTTGGCAGGGGGAAGATTCCGTCGACCCTCTGGAGATTTCTTCATGGCTTTCAGTGCAGGGTGAAGGCAGACAGCCCTCAGAGCATGCATCACCAGGAAACAGTCGAGAAAGCTGGCAGGATTAGGCGCTACAATGTTGCTGGTAGTCTTCTTGCTACTTTGTTGCGGTTTTGCAGGCATCCTTGAGCCAGGGCTCAGGAAGGACCAGGAGGTCGCACCTTGGAGGAGGAGACAAAGGGGGCACTCAGCAACAGACAGAACCCATGCAGAAGCAGGCAGCACCCGCAGAAGCACCTGAACAGGCATTCAGAAGATGTGAGCATGGTGGTTGTCTCAGCACAACAAAAGAGGGTCCCACGAAGTCGGAGTCCATCTCAGCAAGTTGGGCAATGCAGGACGGAGAGCTGGGGAACTGGGCTAGGCTGTGCACAAAGGAAGTCTTGCAGAAGTGCACAGAAGCCCTAGCAGCTGCAGTTCACGCAGTACACAGGATTACTGTCTGGCGTTGGGAGGCAAGGACTTACCTCCACCAAATTTGGACAGAAGGGCTACTGGTCTGTCGGGGCCACTTGGATCCAGCTACTGTGTTCCAGGGACCACGCTCCTCAAGATGAGAGGGGACCCAGAGGACCGGTGATGCAGAAGTTTGGTGCCTGTGTTGGCAGGGGGAAGATTCCGTCGACCCTCAGGAGATTTCTTCATGGCTTTCAGTGCAGGGTGAAGGCAGACAGCCCTCAGAGCATGCACCACCAGGAAACAGTCGAGAAAGCTGGCAGGATTAGGCGCTACAATGTTGCTGGTAGTCTTCTTGCTACTTTAGTGCGGTTTTGCAGGCGTCCTGGAGCAGTCAGCGGTCGATCCTTGGCAGAAGTTGAAGATAGAGATGCAGAGGAACTCTGGTGAGCTCTTGCATTCATTATCTGAAGTGAAACCCACAGGAGAGACCCTAAATAGCGCTCAGAGGAGGATTGGCTACCTAACCAGGTAAGAGCCTATTAGGAGGGGTCTCTGACGTCACCTTCTGGGACTGGCCACTCAGAGGTCTCCATTGTGCCCTCACACCTCTGCATTCAATATGGCAGAGGTCTGGGACACACTGGAGGGGCTCTGGGCACCACCCTTGGGGTAGTGATGGACAGGGGAGTGCATACATAGGCTTCAGATTATTGGGGTCTACTATTGACAGTTTGGATGCTTAACAAAGTTTAATTCTTCATTTGTTGGCAATAACATTCAGTTCATTTGGTGACATCTTTCATCAGGTTTTTGGCTGTGTGTAGAGGTGGGTTGTTATAGAAACGACATTCATACTTTAGCTGTGTTTGTGATTGAGGTCAAATACCACAATAAATGAAATGATTGGAAAAAACTGCTGTAAGCTGTTACTAAATCAGGTTCCATAGCAATGTATCAAAAACAGCGTTTCACTTGTCAAATTATTTGTCTTAGCATAACGTTTTGCTGGATATTGAACACAGTGCAGCACTTGCTCATCTGTCTAAAGTATCACATTTTATTATCAGTGCTTCTAGTTAATGAAAACCATTGTACTTATACGAAGTACAACAGTAAAATCAAACCCTCACTCTTAAAAGAAATAGAGTGATAACAAATAAAACCATTAAATTGTGTCCCATTGAAGACAAGTGACATTGATACTGGGGTATTATAGTGTTAGCTTTCTGGCAGCAATCTTGTTACAGAGTCTTGTCAGCCGTGAGTGCATTGGCCAAAGCGCGCTCCACGCCCTCCAGATATTTCATCATGTGGGCGATCAGTTTTTGGTTAGTGGTATTAAGACAGATTATTGTCATGTGTCTGCATGTGCGGACCCCTCGATGGACCCACAGTGGTCTCAGGAGCCTGCTGCGCTCCTCCATTATCCTGGGGCACAGGCCGAGCATGTGAGGCACCATTTCGGGTTTTAGCCCACACAGCCGGCATTGACCGTTCTTTGGTGGTCGTCGCCATGGCCTCTCATGTATTCCTACTGGGAGGACCCCCAAACTGTAGAGCAAGAACATCCTCTTATTTCTGTGGGTTAACATTTCACCCAAATATGGCCAGGGAGCTAGGATCTTAAAGCTGTTTAGAACTAGCCAGGCTTTGTGTCTTTTCACGAGGGCTATCTTGTCTTCTGTGAGGGACAGAAGCTTTATTGATCTCTTGCTTAAGGTTTTGAAAAGTTTGCGGTTAAGCTCCAATGTACATGGGCTCTTGATGCTGAGCTGCTTTATTCAGGAGTCAAGGTATATTCTTGCCAGTGATCATTGTTTCATCATTATTTCTTCCCAGATGTCATGATTTATGGTGTTTGTGCCGCGGCCCTTGTTTTGTGAAGAAAATAGGTGAAAGCTGCTCTCCTTGCTGGGGACTGTGTGAGTAGGCCGAACTCCAACCTTATCTATGCTGGTGAAGTATGCCTTAGGAGGTTGAACATTTGCCTGTATATGCTCACTACTGTGTCTTCCATGACCTTTGCACCCCTGCCGTGGAGTGCAATACTGCTGTAGGCTAATGTTGGAATCACCTTGGCTCTTGCTACTTCTAGCAGTGGGCTGAGTGTGTACTTGTTCAGTTTTGTCTACAGTGTCTATAGGCCCATGGAGATTGCACTCCACTTCTGTTTCTTCTTTATGTCTGAGAAAGGAGCCATGGTGGTCAAACAGAAGGCCTATATCTTTATACTTTGTTGTTTCATCCAGCATGCTTCCACTCAGCCCCCAGGTTGTTGCCCCCTTCAGGGATCTCTTGCCAATTATCATGGTTTTAGATTTTTTATGGTTGATTTGTAGCTCATTCTCGAGGACGTAGTCTTCCATGGCTTTCAGGAGGCATTGCATGACAACCCTTCTTCTGCTGAGCATCACAACATCATTTGCATATAGCAGGTTTGACAGTTGCTTCTTTCCCAACCATGATGCGTGGAAGTTGACTGAAGATAGCACCGTTGGAAAGTCTGCCATGAAGAGATTGAATAGCATTGGGGCCAGGACAGAGCTCTGTTTTATGCCTTTTGTCACTTGGATCTTCCTGGATGGGTTTGACCCATTGCCCAGTTTAATCCTGACCCACATGCTAGTGTATAGAGTCTCAATGCCTTTCAGCAGTTGCTGTGGGATTTGCCAGCATTTAAGTTTATCCCAGAGTCTGTTTTGGTTGATGCTGTCAAAGGCTGCTTTGAAGTCGATAAAGCAGAGATAGAGTGGGAGCTTTGTGGCTTTTGAGGAGTCCAGTATGAGCACTAGTGCCATAATGTTAGTGTCCCTGCCTGAGGTACTGGTGAACCCTGTTTGGTTTGAATGGATTATTGATTCTTGACCGGCCCAGTCAACCGGGTGTTCCAGTAGAGTGCTAGCCTAGTACTTTGCTTCGTTGTCTATGAGTGTGATCAGGTGGTTGTTCCTGGGGTTCAACTTGTCGCCGCCTTTGTGTATTGGGGAGATTATGGATCCCCTCCAGGATTCTGGGATTGGTTTGCCAGACAGGGCGTGGTTAAAGAGCGGGGCAATGACTTTGGCCCGCTTGAGCGGGTCCAGTTTGCAGATGGCCTGAGGATCTCCGTTTGGGCCTGGGGGCTCCCGTCTTTCTCCCTCCCCCTATACCTGCACAGGAGATGGCTAGTTCACTGTCTGGAGTTGCCGGTGGCTGAGTTGTCGAGCTTGGTTGGCCTGCCTGGGCCACTGATGTTGATGTGATCCACAACGCCTTTGGTTTGCTGCAAGTGTAGTTTCAGAAAAGCTGCCCAGTCTGCCTCCGATATGTTTGAATCCTCAATTGGGCCTTGTTGGTTTTTCAGGGCATTTACAGTACTCCAGAATTTGCAGGCATTCTTGTGTTTAATGTCCCATATGAGTTTGGCACAAAATTTCTCTGTATGTACTTTCCTGATTTCCTATGCCACCTGTTTCAGCTTTCCTTTTGCTTGCTTCAATTTGATGAGATGGCATTCTTGGTCGGGAAAGTGGCAGACCAGGCGGAGTGCTTGATTAACTTTCCTTTTTTTCTGTTCAAGACTATGCGAGGAGTAGAGCTTCTTTGTGGCTCTTTGGGGTTAGCGCCTGGTCACTGCGACGTTTCTGGTGAATTGCTATGTGTATGAATGAATAAAAGCCTCCCATTTGTCTTTAGTTGACCCTTCTCTTCTTTGGGAGGATTTTAGATGCTTTTCAGCTTCCTCAGCCAGGGGAGCTATGGAAGTAGCTGTCTATTTGATTCTTTTCAGCCGGCACAGCTGCTTGGTACCGGCAGGTGCCGTGTTAGTCACGTGTGGGGCTGCTGTTGAAGTAAAAGGCACTTCCTGTGTGGGGGAGTGCTTTCAGACCTCAGGCCCCGTTTAAAGGAAAAGACCGTTTGCAAAAGTGATAGGGAGACCCAGGTGAAGTCTATTTGAGAGTTTCCATTTGTACCGTGGAATGATAGAGCAGGGGGATATCTTCACTGAGTCAGCCGTTTAGTGCTCTGAGGCCTAAGTGCTCAAGAGAGCCAGCTAAGGCTGTTCCTAAGTTGCTTCTTTTTGCTGTTTTAATCAGTGCTTGTTCAGGAATAAACCACTGGTGTTCCTTGGCATCAATGACCTCGTTAGCATCTGCCCCTCCTAGCAGGTTCATGTTGAAGTCCCCTGTTACTAATAGTGGAAGAAGTGGGTATGAGCCAGCCATTTGAGTGATATGGTCCACAAGCAGGTTTGACAGTTCATCTTGATTTTTTCATTTCAGAGCTATGTATATATTGACTAGGATTAGCCCTTGCTCCTCCCTTCTGTGTTGATAGGTTAGGTGCACAGTGAGGAATTGGTCGGTGCCGAAGTGAGCTTCTTGCAGCTGGGCTTTAGGGCAGTTGATAGGTATACCCACATACCCCCTTTCCTTCGGCCAAATTTGCCTTCCTTAGTAGCAGGAAGGAGGGCATAGAAATAGCCCAAGATAGGGATTCGTTCCAGTGCCCAAGTTTCTTGTAAGGCGATGATCGAGAAGCCTTGAAGATAGGTGAGTGTGTCAGGATCTTGCAGTTTGAAGTTTGTCCAAAGAATGTTCCAGGAGCAGAGCTTTAAGCAGTGACTGTCAAGGGCTTCCTTGCCCCCTGGGGCAGAGATTCAGTTTGTAGTTTGCGTCTGTTTGAGGATGTAAGCTACCCATCCCCAGTCATCTCTCTTGTGGCTGTCCTTCTGGTTTGGCACTTGATGTGTGGGCCAGGCATGCCTTGTGGAGTTTGAGGAGTTTGGTCCCAAGGGCGGGCCTCTCGCTCCCCAAAAAACCATGTGGGGAGCCACAGACAACCCCATTTTGTCATCCAGTGTGCTATTTTGTGGCCTGAGAGGGTATGGATAACCAGGGTCTTTTACCCCTTCCAGGATGATTCCCCACTTCTTAAAGTGCTTGCTTTCCTTGAGAATAGTCCCAGCCAGTGTATTGAACTGCCAGATGACTTTGGTTGATTTGTTGGCTTTCCCTGGCCCTTACTCTATGAATTCTACAGGTTCAATCATGTCTGAGGTGCTGTAGGTGAGTCCTGGGGTCTGCCCGATGAGTTTTAGTATGTTTCCCTGGTTGAGTATGACCATGTTCCCAAGTGATCAGTATTCTGGATGGAATAGAATTGTTTGGCACAGCCCCTCCCCTGGGTATTCTCAGTGGGACGGTCTGTTGTAATCGAGTTTTTATCCTCCGTGGAAATTTGTCTCAGGGGTGATTTGAGGAGGTTCTGTTGGAGCTAGATCTGATTGTTCTCCTAACCAGAGGTGGAGTATCTGGCTGATGGGCAGTTACCTGCCACCTCACATTTTCATTCAAGGAGAGCTGTTCTTGCTCCTGTAAGAGTGGCAGACCTTTCATGGGTAGGGTTGGTGAGTGTACTCCTCTCTGAGTCATGGGGCCTTGCCCCCCGTCGCTTCTTGGCTGTCTTCGGATGTCTGCTGCCTAATTAGGCAGACTCCTTGACTGGGGGTGTCCTGCCACTTGTTCCAGGTGGCAAGCCTCCTTGGAACTGGAGCTGGAAGTGGCCTTTCCTTGGCTTCGTGGCTGCCTCAGGGCTGTTCATCTTCCCCCATGGATCCTTGGGCTCAGTGAGGTTTGCTGTGAGTGGCTCTAATTTGTGCTCTGTGGGGTGAGACGCCACCGGGACACCTTTGTTCCTGACTCTTCGTTGGTGTTTCTCCCAGTGTTGCATCTGTGGGCTGTCTGGATGTGAGATAGGTTCGTAGCCATGCAGTTCTGGGGTAGTTTTTGTTATGCCATTTCCCCTTCTGAGTCCTTCTGGACTTGGCTTTTCTCCCTGGTTGCCCTGACTGGTGTGTGGTATTGTCGGCGCTCTTAGTACCCGTGTTTGGCTCTGTTATCAGGTTTGGTGATGCTTCTCCCCACTCCCTGACGGTTTTTGGGATTTTCCTCAGAGGTGAGGGGTCCTGACTGTTTGACACCGCTCCTCCAGGTGGAGTGGCCTTAATTTTGTACTCACTGTCATACTTGTCATCATGTGCAGTGACTGGGCCCTCCTTGTGGTTTCTTGGACGAATGTACTCCCTTCCTGTCATTCAGCTCTTTTATTACGCCCCCATTATTTCAGTGATACAAGGCCAAAAATACTTTGGAGACTATACTCCCTTAGGAGGTAAGTAAATCACATAATATATACTCTAGTACCCAAAAACAGGTAATTAAACAGTCAGAAAATATTGCAAATAGTGAAAATCACAATAGGTTGCAATGGGCCTCGGGGGAACACAAACCATATACTAAAATAGTGGAATGTGAAAGTCGGTTTCCCACCTAGGCAAGTGTAGTGTGTAGAAGGGCACTGGGAGTGTAAGAAAACACCAAAGGTAAGTAAAATACCCCACCCCAGAGCCCAGGAAAGCTGGAGTAAAACAAGGCAAGTTTCCTAAAACACACTATAAGTCGTGGTAGAAGGCGGTGCAAGAACTAGAAGAGACAACAAGACACCAACAATGGATTCCTGGACCTTAAAACTTGTGGAAGAAGGGGACTAAGTCCAAGAAGCACTGAAGAGTCCAAGGAGAACAGGAGCCCCTTCTAACCCGGATGAAGGTGGAAAAGGAGAACCACCAGTGAGAACACACAGTCAGTATTGCACCAAACAAGATGGATGCGGATTCTTGGTTGGTGCAGAAGATGTCCCATGCCAGGTGGATGAATGCAGTCTGGATTGCGTCACGGGATTCCGCCAACAAGCCTGGGTAAATCCAAACATCGTGTTTCACAAAAATTGCTGCTGCCTGGGCCCAGGAAGAACCAGGCTGACTCTACCCAGGAGGGGGAGACAGAGTGGGCTCTCAGCAACTCAAAGAGTGCTCAGAAGACCAGGCAGCATGCACAGGAGTCCCACAGCATGGGGACAAAGGAGTTGCAAATGGTGGTCATTACAGCACTACACAAAGGGATCCCACACTGCTGGGGAACTACTCACGGAGCTGAGCATCACAGGATAAAGTGCTGGGAACCTGGGCTATACTGTGCACAAAGGATTTTTTTCGAGAAGTGCAAAGAAGCCCTGGGAGTTGAAAAAAACTTGGTGGACAGGATACTGTCTGGCACGGGGAGGCAAGCTCTTACCTCCACCAAATTTGGACAGCTGGACATTTGGACAGTCAGGGTCACTTTAGTCCATGACCTGTGTTCCAGGATCTACGCTCGTTGTCAGGAGAGGGACCCAGAGTACTGGTCGTCGCTGCAGAAAGGTGCCTGCTGAAGCAGGGAATTGACTCCGTCACTCCACGGGAGATTCCTTTGGTTCTTCTGGTGCAGGATGAAGACAGGCAGTTCTCAGAGCATGCACAACCTGGAAACTGTTGCAGTTGCTGGAAGGAGCTGAAGTTACAGAGTTGCAGTACCTTTCTTGGATACCTTGTTGCAGTTGTAGAGCAAGAGCAGGAAGGGCAGGTACTTTGTGCACTTCAAATGCCTCTCTTTGCAGTCTCCCCCACTTCATAAGAACCTCTGGGAATAATAACTGGACCTCAGACACCACCAACTCAGTACGCTTCTGGACCTGCAGATACTCTGCCAGGAAGAAGGACTGCTGTGCTTCTGAAAGGACTATCATTCTGCTGGAAATCTGCTGGACTCCTGCTTTGCTATGCTGACCTACTGCCTGCTGCCCTCATTGCCTGGTAGTGCGAAGAACTGCACCTGAATCTCTCTAACCCAGAACCAAAGTTACTTCAAGCGCTTGCTTGCTACCCTCCTGTTCTTCTGAAGTCTCAAGGACATCACAGACTTCGCTTCACCTTACAACCGCACCTGGACTTTGCTTGCTGCAACTCTTGCCCTGCCAAGTGCTGCCAATCCAGTCTTGAGCCCTTGGAAATGGGCATAAGGTGCAGCAACTACCAACTACCAATGGTGATGGGAAGTGGCACATCTCCATGGATGCTGACGCATCGCTGCTGCTGCAAGGATCGAGGCCACTGCATCCCTGTAGACGCCGCATATCTTCGCTGCTGTGAAGATTGTGAGCAGTGTATTGCCGACTATATGATGCATCACCTCTACTCCCAACGCATCTCTGACTTTGCGTGGCTCAGAGCCGATGCATTGCCTACAGCTGTGAGATCGATGTCTAGGCATCACCTAATTTGCTCCTCTCATCTTGTCTTTGACGTCAACGCCACTCCAAACTAAGGTAGTGTTTTCAGCGGGCCAGGGCTGGTCCCTGTACGCGATCCATGCTCCATCGTAGTCTGGCTGAATTTTCAGATTTGACCCGGTCTAGTTCAACCAGAAGTTAACCCCAGTTGGTGCTTTATGCTTCAAAGTACTACAACTAAGTTTATTCTTTAAAAATTCATATCTCAACTTCTACCTTTGGATTTTTGTTGTTTTGGTCCTGTTGTATTCATCAAATTAAGCTCAATTTTTTCCATCCAAGAATGGTTTTTTGTGGTGTTTTCATTGTTTTAATACTTTAAGTTTTGCACAAATATTTAACACTCTGCCTCTAAAGTTAAGCCTGACTGCTCTGTGCCAAGTCGCCATCGGGTGTGCACTGGTTAATTTAGGGTGTGTTTTTACTTACCCTGACTAGGATTGCAGTTCTTGCTTGTGAATGGTGCATACCTCTGCCAACCAGAAACCCAATTTCTAACAAGACCACTAAAGAAATGTGGTTGTTTTATCTTCACTGCAGGAATGCCTTTTGCCTGCAGTACGTACTTAGAATTTTGGATGCAAAAATATAATGCTTTGGATACAAATGTTCCAATGTTACCAGGACATGTAAATCTCTAAAAGCATGTCCTGACTTTTAATTACATAGCACCCTGCCCTATGGGCTACATAGGGCCTACGTTAGGGGTGATGTATATGCAATAAAACAGGCGTCAAAGGCTTGGCAAGGGGTCTTAAATGACAAGTCAACATGACAGTAAAACTACACACACAGGCTCTGCAGTGGCAGGCCTGAGGCATGTCTAAAGGGCTGCTTAATTGTGTAGCACAATCAGTGCTGCAGGCTTACTAGTAGCATTTAATTTACAGGCACTGGGCACATATAGTGCACTTTACTAGGGAATTATAAGTAAATTAAATATGCCAATTGTGGGTACACCAATGTAACCGTGTTTTAGAGAAGTGAGAACATGCCTTTAGCCCTGGTTAGCAGTGGCAAAGTGCCCAGAATCCTAAGACCAACAAAAACTGATCAGCAAAAGTGAGGCACAGCAGGAAAATATTTTGGGGAAGACCAACCTAAGGCTGGCAGGTCTAACAGTCTTGTTTTGACATCAAACACAAAGTAATAATAACGCAACCAATAGTTGGCTCCTCAAACAGTAAAATTTAAAGTGACTAAAAGAATAGGTGGTGTAAAATCACGAAAGGGCTGTTTAAACATTGACAATCTATCTCAACACAAATACTAACCCCGCCAAATTCCAAAAATACCTTGGATTTCCCTTTAAGATGGTCAGGCATCCATTCACAAGTCATTGATGGGGAATGTACATAGCCACCACATGACTAAACACACTCTCTCTGATGGCCACATGGTTAAAAAAAAAAAACTGGTTTACCCACCAGCTTAAAAGAGTCTAAGCAGATGAAATTAAGAAGTCCATATTGATATAGGAAATACCTCTGGGAGGCCAAAAAAGACATCAGGAAGGGCAATGATTAAAACTGCATGCGCTAATGGGAAGCAGTAATCAGTTAAAGTTCTGGCATTTTGTTGATAACCTATAAGCAACTGTGTATAAAAATGTAACTCTATATCAGAAGAAATATGGGTGGAATACCTAGAAATCTGTATACAAAAGAGAAGTAGCAAACTTAGTGGACACAACGCCTTCCCTCAAGATGACCGCAACCCTGATCCAAGCTGAGGAGCACATGAACACAAACTCTCTATATAAAAGCTCCTCTTGTTAATCCAAGAAAGTGGAGCATCAGGCCCAAATTTGCTATTCATTTTTGGTTCAAGCACCTAACCCTTTTGAATCGAGCCACTTACATGTTTGCCGATGTCCCTGACATGTTGTGCAGGTCAATGTTGCATACCATACAGAAAAAAGAGGCCACAAAGGATCCAACCCTTTATCCTTTGATAGCTTTACTGGATGTCGAGGCCAAAGCCTATGCAAGAATTCTGCAAACTTAACTGGGAGACTGGACAGAAAAAGGAAATTTAAAAACCTACTAGTACTTCCTAGTCCCTTGACAACATACAATGTAGTCCCACTTTCATATTGCACCATAGATCAAACTGCTCCACCAGCCCCACAACCTTGCTTGCTTTGAGGACTACTCTGCAGCCTATCCCCTTCTGAAAGCAATAATTTCACTTTATTTGGACATGTGGGTCTGAGCTGAACTACGTCAAAGGAGAAGGGTATCGCAAAAAGACAACACAAACAGGGGCATCCAACAAGGGTGCCTATTGGCCTGCTATTATTCAACCTGTACACTGTGGACCTGGGAATTGCAATAGTAAAGGCAAAGCCATTCCCCTCCAAGGTCCGTCTTACACAAAATTTCCATACTACACTATGCAGATTACTTAGTCATCCTGGACCAAACAACAATAGGCCTATGTCTTGTCGGACAAACTGCATAAATATAATCAGAGTATTATGTTGGTGGCAAAAGCAAATAAAACCAAAGTCATGGTTGTTGGTAAACTCAAGGAGAAATCAAAGAAAGTTTGGAACCTGGGCCCAGCAAGAATAGAATCCACAAAAAGATACAACTATCTGGGCTTTTGATTAGTCGATAATAGCAGTGGTGGCTGGTGACATTTGAACGTGGTGAGGCGCAAATGATGTGGATGAGGGCCCTATGGTGACTGAGCATAGCACGCGAGCCAGACCGTCATAAGGTGGAGCTTGGGGGGAATTAGGGGTGGGTGGTGGGGGGGCAAGGGAGTTCTCTCCCTGGGAACATTTTGAAAGAAGAGTTGTCAAATTATGCATTTTCAAGCAAATTTGAAAAAACAGAAAGGTTAATAAAGCAATTGTGAAATCAATAAATAGATTTCATATGATAATGACACTTTACGCAGTCTGCCAATCAGTATTATCTCTTCCATACACTTGGTAACCCTCTTTTTATGCACAGCATACCCACACATAGTCGGTATCCCTCTGTCTATTACACACTATGTTGCTCCCTATTTCTTTTAAACATACCATGTAGCCTTCGGTCTCTCTCACATCCATTACTGTTCTGATTGTGTCACAGTCTGTTATCTGTCTCACAAACAGAATCACTCAGTTACCTTTTGACTCCATCTCTGTTTCTCCTCAGTCGCTCATTGTCTAACACTCATTAGCTGTCTCTCACTCCAAGGTGCCTTTTCTCAGTCGATCACTGTCTAACACTCAGTAGTCCTGTCTCTTACTCGCTTTCTGACTCCATTGCTGCTTGCTACTTTCTCAGTCGCACATTTTCTTTTACTGAGTAGCCCTCTTTCTCTTTCACTCAACTCCTGTCTCTTGCACTCTTGAAAGTCCTATCTTGCACTGTTGTATCCCAGTTATGTTGTTTGTAGTCTTATGTCTCTGATATTTCCAAAACCTGTAGAGACGAATGTATTAAGACTTTGTGGCAGTGAAAAGTCACAAAAACCAGCAAGTATTTTTGGTAAAGTATCACCATTCCAGTGCAAACTGAATGGAAGCATGACGTCTCCCAGCAGAGACCAGGGCTAAATTGCTATAATCCAAACACAAGTGAAGACAGACTTAAACTCACAGAGGAGACCACCACTTACTGAGCTAATAAAGTCTCTGCAGAGGCCTAGAACCAGAAACTAGACTCTCACAAGAGATCTAATGAGCTAGACTGAGGTCCTGGAAAAGTCAGAAGTGAGGGGCTAACATCATAACACAGTGCTACGGTGAATTAAACTTCAATATAGAATACGATCTCACTGTGGATGGATTGCACAACATGGCCAACCCACCGCCCCACAGATTGGCTTAAGAAAAATTGTGCCATTCCAGTTACAAGTACACTGTGTTGTCTCCAAATAGTATACATGGGAAAGCTGCCAAATCACAACATAATCAAATGCTACTAGCACACCAAGTTCAATGGTACTGCAGTGATGCATACCTCATGACTGCTTGATGAGCTTTAGATGTTCTGGCACCCTGAAGCCCTTTCTTTGGCGTTTCACAACATTGCCTAACAGATCGCTCCTTCAGTCAGACAGAAGAAAACCTTCCCACTGATGAGGCAGCTTACTTCAAGACCTTCCCCACAGCTTGTAGAGCGATTTTGCAACCCTAGTCTTCAAACTGGGAGAGAGTAGACGTAGATACTCCTCCCTCTTTATATGAAAAATCATCCACTGAAGACCTCCCTGAAAGAGGAACAAATAGGGTTCCTGGAAAACATGCCTTCCAGGCGAGGCAGCACAGACAGGTCCATAGCTCTCTTTACATATGGGATTTAACCTCTCTCCTGCTGCTCTACCTTTAACTGATTCACCGTGGAGGTAGAAGGGTCCGCTCAGGGCCATCGGAGTTGATTTCCTGTCAAAGCCAACACGAACTTTACCAATCCTGGAGCTTCTCTCATGATGTTTTCATCATCAGAGAAGTGCCAGGATTGGTTTGAGCAGGCTAACCCAGCACTCCTTTTGAGGCTGGGGGCCTGTGCCTGCAATCCCTCTGCAGTTTAACACTGCTGACATTGTGCAGGCTGAGGTGCGCATGTCGGGCTGACCATCGCAAGACAGCCAGCCAATCTGAAATGCGCGCTCCACACTGGAAACTTACCATGCTGAACAGCTTAATAAATGTATTAACATTTACCTGCTGCTCTCGCAGCAGGCAGTGAGGCGCTCCTCGGCTCTATAGGAGGATCCGCCGCTGGATAATAGTAACACTTATACATATTTAAGATCCATGGAGAAAAAAAGCACAAAACTTAATATTCGCTTTATGTAAACTAAATGTATAATTAAACAGCCCAATGGCATAGGTTATAATAAGGGTAATCATGGCCAAACTAAATACCAACAAAGTCGGAGGTAACAAGTCTTGCCATTAAAATTGACTCAATGCTGGATAAACTATGAACAGTTAATTACAAAAGAATATTTCAGCTTGCTCGCTACATCCAACGAGTTCAGGTTTGGCTGGAATTTGTATTAGTAAAAGAAGACCTAGCATGCAATTCCTAATTTCTCAAGTACTGCTATCAGATATTCCATGCCAAGGCAGGGTCATTAAACGCAGTACTGCAGGGCTTCTTTAACAGATCATCCAATGACTGAACTAGATACTTAAACCAGGCAAGTTTTGATCTAGCCATTGATTTAGACATACTAAGGGCTGGCAGTCTCTCGTACGCGGCACTTAAACAATTAATACAAATAAAAATAGGCACTACAAAATCCAGGGAAGCTGATCCAGGGAAGCACCACAAACAATTCAAATCCTCCTCCTCTCATACACAACTCCGCATTTACAATATTACCTGGATAAAACATTTAGTAGAGTATGCAAGATAACATTTTTCGTTGCAAGCTGTCTGGCCCTCCCAATCAAAGATCTTTAACTGCAATGGAGGAATGAAATCATCATCACTTCAAAGCTTAGATTTGTTAGCTACAGTAAGAATTCTCACCTACTTCTCTGCTGCCCAAAATTTGGAACAGCTCGTCACACTGTTTTAAACTCTCTTTTTTAAATATACGGATGCAGTACTTGTAAGGATCTCCAGCACTCTGTCTTAATTCTGTCTACATCATGGTCCTGGCCCTTTAAGGGATTTTTCAAAAATCATTTTTTATTTACTTAAGCCTGGGAGTAATGTGACCGAAGGCAATTCACTATACCAACTCTAGAGATCGCCAAATTGCTTCAGTCCCCTTACTGGGTTAAAGAGGCACAGACAGTATGGTATCAGAACATAGATGGAATCCACAGCTTAGCTCGGTTTTTCTGCTGCCTTCTGACCATCCTGACAGGAACATGGTGGCAAGAACATCTGCACTCTAAACCAGCATTCGACTGTGCACAGTGAAGCTCACCATAACTTTACACAAAAATAGAAATAAATTAAGGAGGGGTCTCTGTGGGTGGCCAAAGGCTCCAAAGGCTCAAATGCATTGTTTTAATCCCTGTAAGAATATATTGACCGATACAAGACAGGCACGGTTTTAACTTGGATAAACTGTTCTTTTTGTTTTATGTATTGGGGTTTTACATGTGTGATTTTAATTAATCATATATAATAAATTATACGGTACTTGTCATTCACCCAGACTCTGCTCAAAGGCATTAGAGCATTTTACAAGACACCAGGAAGTTCGAACTAGTTAGCTAACATCCAGCTGATTTGTATAGTGCACATGATTTTTGGTGACGAATTGGACTGCTTCGGTTTATATCTCCCTGAGCCACTGTGAGCTTTCTGATTAGTTTTATGCATTTCTGTTTTTCTTCAAATGTGTGCGTGTGAGGTGGGGGATAATAATCATACGCCACAGCAGTGCCAGCCCTGCTCGACAAAGAAAGAGGAAATAATGGAATCTCGAAGCAATCACAAATCCCTCCAGCTCTTTATCCGCCCTTACAAGAAGTGGAATTGTTCACCGTGAGCGCAAAAATCTATACTCGAGAAACAGCAAATAAGAATTCCGGGAACGTGCTGAAATAGCACAGAGGAAATTGCCGAAAACGATAACTGGCACAAAAGCAGATCTATGTTAAATGTTCTTTCTGAAACAGTTCCCTCTCAAACCAAAAATGACATTAACTAGATGTACAACTGTTTGACGCCACGTACATTGGCTTTCCGAGAAAAGCTTGCTTGAAGGAGAGCGCTTATTTTGAGCCCAACGTCCTTTTCAAAGGCAGCCCCAGCCATCTATTCGAGAATAGGTTTTGAAACAGAGCAGACCACTTTTATTTTCAATTTCAGGTATGCTGGGTTGAATCACATTAGATTCATTTTCATGCTACAAAACAATGTTTGCGGATGTGACTGGAAGTGTGAGCTGCTCTGCTTGGAAATAAAATGATCACTTGTGTCTTTGGACAGACTTCAAATGAAGGAATTACCACGGCTTTGCTCGCATTTGATTGGAAATTGCTTACAAAATGTGCATGGCATGCTGCAGAATGGTTATTAAATATTGAGAATGTTGCCATCAATATCAAGACACAGGAAATGCTCGGTGTTAGACATGACAGCCTTAGGGTGGTCACCCTCAACTTTTTGCCTGCCTCCCTCCACTTTTTGACACTGTTTTTTGCTGGTTTTAGGACTCTGCGATCTTTACCACTGCTTACCAGTGCTAAAGTGCATATGCTCTCTCCCTTAAAACATGGTGACATTGGATCATACACAATTGGATTATTTAATTTACTTATAAGTCCCTAGTAAAATGCACTATATGTGCCCAGGGCCAGTAGATTACATGCTACTAGTGGGCCTGCAGCACTGATTGTGCCACCCACATAAGTAGCCCCTTAACCATATCTCAGGCCTGCCATTGCAAGGCCTGTGTGTGCAGTTTTACTGCCAATTCAACTTGGCATTTAAAAGTACTTGGCGAACCTAAAACTCCCCTTTTTCTACATGTAAGTAAACCCTAAGAAATGCCCTAGGTAACTCATAGAGCAGGGTCCTGTGTAGACAAAAGGCTGGACATACCTGTGTAGTTTATATATCCTGGTAGAAAAACTGCTAAATGCGTTTTACACTGCTATGAGCCCTTCTCCTTTCATTGGCTAACATGAGGGCTATCCTCATATACTGTTTGAGTGGTAGATTCTAAACTGAAAGGAGTAGCACAGTCATATTTAGTATGGCCAGAATTGTAATACAAAATCCTGCTGACTGGTGAAGTTGGATTTAATATCACTATTTTTTAAATGCCACTTTTTAGAAAATGGGCATTTCTCTGCATGTAAATCCTTCTGTGCCCCACAATCCATGTCTGGCTGGGTAACTTGAGCGCTCCCTTGAGCATTTCACTGAGACAACCCCAAACACACCACACGCCGAACCGGAATGTCGCAGCTCAGCTCCCTGAGTGGAGATCAATGCGGGCCAGTGTTGCGACCGGAACTTCGACGCACGGCCCACTGGATCGATCCATAGCCAAGCCGGAACAACACAGCCCAACTTCCTGCAAGAAGAAACGACGCAACACCTGCCGTGCAACAGAAATATTCCCGCATTGCCCACCGGATCGACACAGCTCATGTGACTTCGTCCTGCACGTCCAGGATTTCTCTGCATTATCCCCGGGGTTTCCAAATACCCCGCAACCCAAAGAGGATCCAAGTCCGCAACTCAAAGCCCTGACCGTGTGAAAAATATTGACGCATCGTCTGTGTGCGCCCATAGAAACAGACACACACCTCCCCGTTTTTCCACGCATCTCCTCCTCTGCGGCACCTTGCGGATAATTTAAATGCAAACCAGGTACTTTGTGCTTGCAAGAGACATTTGTTGCTTTTAAGAACTTATCATTTTCCTAAAGTGATATTTCTACTGCATTTACTCAGATAAATATTATATATTTGTCTAAACCTCTGTGGTGTATTTTTGTGGTGTTATACTGTGTAAGTGCATGATTTATTGCACAAATACTTTACATGTTGCCTTCTAAGTTAAGCCTGACTGCTCAGTGCCAAGCTACCAGAGGATGGGCACAGGATAATTTGGATTGTGTGTAACTTACCCTGACTAGAGAGAGGGTCCTTGCTTGAACAGGGGGTAACCTGACTGCCAACCAAAGACCCAATTTCTAACATTGGTGATCAGCGGTGAGGATAGGACTTGTATTTGTGCAGTGACATACAATAGTTCCATGTACACTACCAACCCACAGTTGAAGGTCAACTTGATTTTTAAAATAAATTCTGCAATTTAGTTTTCGGCCTGACATTTTTAACTAAATCCTCATTCAACATGTCTCTGGCTGGGTCTCAAACAGGAGCTAAAGATTTTGACCTAGCCATGACAGATAATATATTGGGTTCCTATGTGTGATCACTTCCACAAAAAATCAAACTGTTTATGTAGCTAAATTAAATGATATGTTACCTTATAGATTTCTCCTCTCTAAAGTGCTTACAAGATTTGATATATGGTAACACTGTTCTCGCTGCACTGTTGCGAATCCTACTGATATTAGGTGACTGTTTTCTCCTTGCTTTTCCTCCATTTGCTGAGTGCCTTCTCCTTGGTTTTCTATCGTTCTCACTACCTTCTTTTTGCTTTTCCCCCAGTTTTTGTGCACCTTCTTCTTGCTTTCCCTCATTTTCAGTTTTCTCCTTGCTTTTTCTCCTGTTTTTGTGTTCCTTCTACTTGCTTTTCCCTTCACTTTCACTGCTTTCTCCTTGCTTTATCCCCCTTTTTCTGTGCAGCCTCCCTACGCAACCCCAGAGCATCACCTCACTTACGTAATTTCGAAGGACCCTCAAGACCTGGCTGTTTGAATGAGCCTCTAGGACATCCAAGCGCCTGGATACCCTGACAGGTGATCAGTTGCGCTTTACAAATCCTGACTGATTGATAGCTTGACTGGTGATCCAAACAATATTTTCTTTTTAATATCGTGATGAAAATCAAGATGTAATCCAATTGAACAATCATCACATTCTTTGGCTAGTACCGGCTCTTCATCCGGTTACAGCTAGGATGTTGTTCGTGATAATTTGTGAGTCTGCAGACACAGTTTGCAGGAGACAGGAATGTTAAGTATTGCAACTGAATTTGCAGTACCCAGTGAAAAGTTAAGAAGTTATTTGTGTACAATGAAGAATTTAGCATGATGTGGAATTGATTGTTTTTTCATGATGTACATTCATATTTATACTATCCCTGCCCCCAGCAACGTATACTAATATTACTTCATTCACCACTGCCCACAAACCAATTCTCTCCAATCCATGACTACATAGGGATTTTGTATATTCTATCTGATATTATTTATCTGATAATAATCAGACAGAGCTATATGTGAAACAGCACCTCATTGAAAAGCTCAACACATTTTCACCTTCATCAGAATCTACAGCATTAAGCTAATTTACACTGACTTATGGCCATGTCAACAGTTTAGATATTGTGGGGCATATTTATACTCTGTTTGCGCCGAATGTGCGTCAAAAAGTTTGACGCACAATCGGCACAAACCGTGCACCATATTTAAACTTTGACGCCCGAGCCCGCGAACGCCAAAATCCCGCCGGGTGCGTCATTTTCTGAATGTGGGAAACCGCCTTGCGTTAATGACATGCAAGGTAGGCGTTCCCGTCCAAAAAATGACTTAAACACCTGTGTGCCTTATTTGTGCTACCACGCAAAAATGACGCACGGCCGGGAGGCGGAGTCAGAAAATGACGCACAACCTGATTTGCGTAAAAAAATAACGCCTGGGTCAGGGCAGTCATTAAAATGGGGCAAACACACCTGCATTTTATGAAAACACACAGAAGCAACAGTAGAGCTCCAAACGGAAGACATGGAGGTGCTTTTCATCAAGCATGCACGCAGACGCAGAGCACAGGACCAACAACAGCAGCTTCCACAACACCAGCAGGGACCCCAAAGGCAACACAGAAGGCAGGAGAGGATATTCCGCACCAGGACAACCCTTATGGGACTCCACCAACAAGAGATCATTCAGAGGTACAGGCTTAACTGGCAAGCCATTCAGCAGCTGCTGCGCAACATTGAGCCACAGTTGGCACCCAGCTTGCAGACACCCCGCACCATTCCACCAGAAACCAAGCTGCTAGCTGTACTACACATGTTGGCAAGTGGCTCCTTTCAAACCACTGGCGCCCTGGTTGCTGGGATCTCACAGCCATCATTCTCCACCTTCCTAACCAAGGTACTGGATGCCATCATCTCACTCACATCTCGCCACATCAGCTTCCCCAACACACAGCAGAAGCAGCAGGAGACAAAACAGGATTTTTACCAAATGAATGGCTTCCCACACGTCCTTGGTGCCATTGACTGCACACATGTATGCATTGTGCCACCTGCTGCAACCGAACATCTATACTGCAACAGGAAGCACACACACTCCATCAATGTGCAGGCCATTGTCGATCACCCGGGATTGATCACCAACATCGTGGCAAAGTATCCTGGGAGTGTACATGATTCATTCATCTTCCGTCACTGCACCATCAATCAACACTTCCAGGATGGACGATATAGAAATGGCCTACTTGTTGGTAAGTACAGAAACCTACTTATATACACACTGCACAGCAACCCTCTAGGACACACAACACATAAACCACGACATCGACACGTGGACAGGAACACACTGAGGTTGTGACACCGCTAGGCATGTTTGATATCTTCACCCAATGGGAGACACACCTAGGGACAAATGACCGTTCCAAATAACAACTGATGTCACTCCACAGACACAAGGGAAAAATGTAAAACAACACAATGACAAACACATGGCCCCAACTGGCAGTACATCTGGAAAGATTAACCCTTGCGCTGCCAGGCCTTTTCCCCTCCTGTTCTGAGCCTTTTTTTGGCTATTTGGGGCAGTTCGCGCTTAGGCCCTCATAACTTTTGGTTCACATAAGCTACCCACGCCAAATTTGCGTCCTTTTTTTCCAACATCCTAGGGATTCTAGAGGTATCCAGACTTTGTGAGTTCCTCTGAAGAGACCAAGAAATTAGCCAAAATACAGTTAAAATGTGTTTTTTTCCCAAACAAATGGGAAAAAAGGGCTGCAGAAGGCGGCTCGTGGTTTTTTCCCTGAAAATGGCATCAACAAAGGGTTTGCGGTGGCAAGATCACCATCTTCCCAGCTTTCAGGAACAGGCAGACTTGAATTAGAAAACCCAATTTTTCAATGCAATTTTGACATTTTACTGGGACATACCCCATTTTTACTATTTTTTGTGCTTTCAGCATCCTTCCAGTTAGTGACCAAAATGTGTAAAAAAACCAATGCTGGAAAAGTAGACAAAATTCTGAATTCAGCAAGGGGTCAATTGTGTAGATCTTACAAGTGTTTCCTACAGAAAATAACAGCTGAAATAAAAAAATATTGAAATTGAGGTGAAAAAAACAGCCATTTTTCAACACGTTTTACTCTGTAACTTTTTCCTGCGATGTCAGATTTTTTAAAGCAATATACCGTTATGTCAGCTGGACTGTTCTGGTTGCGGGGATTTATAGGGCTTGTAGGTTCATCAAGAACTCTAGGTACCCAGAGCCAATAAATGAGCTGCACCTTGCAATGGGTTTTTATTCTATATAGCAATTCATTTGCTGAAATATAAAAAGTGAAAAATAGGTATCAAGAAAACCTTTGTATTTCCAAAATGGCCACAAGATAAGGTGTTGAGAAGCAGTGGTTATTTGCACATCTCTGAATTCCGGGGTGCCCATACTAACATGTGAATTACAAGGCATTTCTCATATAGTCGTCTTTTTTACACACTATCTTACATTTTGAAGGACAAAATCTAGAGAAAGACAAGGGGCATTAACACTTGTTTTGCTATTCTGTGTTCCCCCACTTCACCTGATAACAAATGGTACCTCACTCAAAATTTGGCCTAAAAAACACTTTTTCCTCTCATTTCAGTGACAGAAAGTTCTGGAATCTGAGAGGAGCCACAAATGTCCTTCTACCTAGCGTTTCCCCAAGTCTCCCGATAAAAATGGTACCTCACTTGTGGGGGTAGGCCTAGCGCCCGCAACAGGAAAAGCCCCAAAACACAATGTGGACACATCACATTTTCACAAAGAAAACAGAGCTGTTTTTTGCAAAGTGCCTAGCTGTGGATTTTGGCCTCTAGCTCAGCCGGCATGTAGGGAAACATAGCAAACCTGTGCAGTTTCGAAAACTAGACACCTAGGGGAATCCAAGATGGGGTGACTTGTGGGGCTCTGACCAGGTTCTGTTACCCAGAATCCTTTGCAAACCTCATAATTTGGCCAAAAAAACACTTTTTCCTCTCATTTCGGTGAAAGAAAGTTCTGGAATCTGAGAGGAGCCACAAATTTCCTTCCACTCAGCGTTCCCCCAAGTCTCCCGATAAAAATGGTACATCACTTGTGGGGGTAGGCCTAGCGCCCGTGAAAGGAAATGCCCCAAAACACAACATGGACACATCACACTTTTCCACAGAAAACAGAGGTGTTTTTTGCAAACTGCCTACCTGTGGATTTTGGCCTCTAGCTCAGCCGGCAGCTGGGGAAACCTAGCAAACCAACATATTTTTTAAAACTAGACACCTACGGGAATCCAAGACGGGGTGACTTGTGGGGCTCTGACCAGGTTCTGTTACCCAGAATCCTTTGCAAACCTCAAACTTGACCAAAAAAACACTTTTTCCTCTCATTTCGGTGACAGAAAGTTCTGGAATCTGAGAGGAGCCACAAATTTCCTTCCACTCAGCGTTCCCCCATGCCTCCCGATAAAAATGGTACCTCCCTTGTGTGGGTAGGCCTAGCGCCCGCGAAAGGAAATGCCCCACAACACAACATGGACACATCACATTGTTCCACAGAAAACAGAGGTGTTTTTTACAAACTGCCTACCTGTGGATTTTGGTCTCTAGCTCAGCCGGAACCTGGGGAAACCTAGCAAACCAGTGCATTTTTGAAAACTAGACTCCTAGGGGAATCCAAGATGGGGTGACTTGTGGGGCTCTGACCAGGTTCTGTTACCCAGAATCCTTGGCAAAGCTCAAAATTTGGCCAAAAAAACACTTTTTCCTCTCATTTCGGTGACAGAAAGTTCTGGAATCTGAGAGGAGCCAGAAATGTCCTTCCACCCAGCATTCTCCCAAGTCTCCCAATACAAATGGTACCTTACTTGTGTGGGTAGGCCTAGCTCCCGCGAAAAGAAATGCCCCAAAACACAACGTGGACACATCACATTTTTCTACAGAAAACAGAGGTGTTTTTTACAAACTGCCTACCTGTGGATTTTGGTCTCTAGCTCAGACAGCACCTGGGGTAACCTAGCAAACTAACGCATTTTTGAAAACTAGACACCTAGGGGAATCCAAGATGGGGTGACTTGTGGGGCTCTGACCACAGTGATATTTCTGTTACCCCGAATCCTTTGCAAACCCCAAAATTTGGCCAAAAAAACACTTTTTCCTTCAATTTCGGTGACAGAAAGTTCTGGAATCTGAGAGGAGCCACAAATTCCCTTCCACCCAGCGCTCCCCCAAGTCGCCCGATAAAAATGGTACCTCACTTGTGGGGGTGGGCCAGGTGCCTGCAACAGAAAAAGGCCAAAAACTTGTAAAGATTGAGGGGATAGCACAGCGAGTTGATAAGCGCATATATTTCTTTTATACATCTTTTAGGCGGACTCTGCTTTGGGGTCCCATGCAAGTGAGGTATCATTTTACTTGGGGGACTGAGGGGAATGCTGGGTGGTAGGAAATTTGTTCCACAGCGATGATCCTACAAAGGAAAGTGAGGAAAATATGATTTTTTTATGCAAATTTTGAGGTTTGCAGAGGAGTCTGGGTAAGCAAATGTTTGGGGATCCTGGCAAGCCACACCTCCTTGGACTCCTTGGGGTATCTATTTTTAAAACATGTCCGGGTTTGGTAGGTTTCCCTAGATGAAGGCCGCACCCGGGACCAAAACCATAGGTGCCCCCCCAAAAAACACAGATAGTTTCGCAATAGATCATTTTGGAGTGTCCACATACTTATGTGATGTTCCAAACATTAAAATTGTGAAAAGAAATGCACTTAGTTTATGTTAAAAAGACCCCTCACCCACCAACTAAGTTGGTGGCATGCTTCTTCATCGGGGTCGCACCCGAGGCACCTAGCGTGTCACAGGTGTGCTGCGACGCCTGGTTACAGCGGAGCAGGTTTTGTCATTTTTACCACACATACTGGCTGGATTTGGCACGAGGGTGAGGGATGGTTCAGTGGATCAAATTTTATTAATAAGAGATTTCGCGAAAATGAAATGCACTGTTAATAACTGAAAGGCCCAAAAACTGAACCAATGACTCACAGCTCGTGAGCTGTAAAACCACGGCAAGGCACCAACCGCTTTACAGTCCATTCACACACCTTTCATACATGACATGCACAAGACCATTCATGCCGCCAGCCACGGGGCCAGCACATTACAACACTCGCATCGACAGACAGCGCCACTCAAGGGCCCATCACTTACATACGCCCACATGCCTGATACAGCAATCACACCAGCTGATGGGAGTGTGTGGACTGGTGTTTGGCTGGCAGTGTGTTGCAGTAGCCAACAGCAAGTCAATATGTACACTATGTACACTGTCAGCCAAGCGCCACTCCACACACAATTGAATCACTTTTATTTATTTTTTTAAACAAAGAAACCACTAACGAATTAGAAATAATTACGAAACTACAAACACAAAAGCTCTAACTAAGTACATGACAGAAATGCCAACCATGAAACTGAACACATGAAAATACAAATCAGGTAGTTTACATTCATGGTTGTTCCCAGTAATTCTTCTGGGTGTGGTAATTCTTAAAACAACCACCCACACACAGCCCAGGCTTTGAAGGACAATCTGGGCAGTACATTCTAGTCTCCCTCCGGATACCTCTTCGAAAACACACTCTACATTTCTTAGCTGGAAAGTCTTTTTTGGGTGTGGGAGGAATGTGCTCAGCAAAGTGGCGATCTTTCAATCTAGCCACATCCTCCACCACTGCTTCTCTAGGAACTCTGGCCTGTTCCACCACAATAAGTCTCTCTATCACTGACTTCTGAAATTTCACAAATGTCATCTTTGAATCTGGAGACCTATCCTTAAACACAATAAAAGCATTAAAAGTTGGTAGTGGAAGAGGTGACTTGCTAACTTCTCATACCAAACGTAAGACTTGCGAATAGCAGTATAAGGTTCCAACCTTTGATCAACTCTATCTACACCTCCCATGTGCTTACCATAATCTAAAATGCACACAGGTTTGCGCACTTCAGCAACCTGGCCCCAAACAGTCACGGGGGAAGTACTCTCATCATGGATGGTACTTAGCATGTAGACATCCCTCCTGTCTGAAAATGTCAAAGCTAGCAGCTCATCATTCCGCAAGGCACTGCACTGTCCCCTCTCAAGTTTTTTACAGACAAGCTCCCTTGGATAGCCTCACCGGTTACAACGAAGTGTGCCACAAGCAACAGTGTCCACTCTAAACAATTCCTTGAACAACTGCACTCCAGTGTAGAAGTTATCTACATACAAATGGTGACCTTTGTTGAACAGTCCTCTACCAAGTTCCCACACAATTTTCTCAGCAACGCCAAAAGTGGGAGGACAACCAGGAGGGTCAATACTGGAATCCCTACCAGTGTAGACTCGGAAATTATACACATATCCTGTACTACTTTCAGACAGCATATACAATTTAATTCCATATCGTGCCCTCTTGCTAGGACTGTACAGCCTAAAAACTAAACGACCCTTGAAGAGGACCAAAGACTCGTCCACAGCTATTTCTTTGCCTGGAACATAGACCTCTGAAAACCGATCTACAAAATGATCAAGGACAGGCCTAATCTTAAAAATACGGTCATAATCAGGGTGATCTCGTGGCAAGGCTAATGCATTGTCAATAAAATGCAGCATCCTAAGAAGAAGCAAATACCGATTATGACTCATGGTTGCAGGAAATATAGCTGTTGCCATCAAGGGACTAGTAGACCAATAAGAAGCCAGTGACGGCTTCCTTATCAACCCCATTAAAAAGAGTCAAACCCAAAAACCTTTTCAACTCCTCCAAATTTGTGGGAATCCACTGGGTAGCTCTAGAGTGTGGCCAAAGTGTAGCAGCATTGTCCCTCAAATACTGCTCCGCATACAAATTAGTCTGCTCAACAATCTCTTCCAAAAACACATCATCCACAAATAAACTGAAATAAATTGACAGGCAATAGGTTCTCTGTATTGACTCTACACACCGGGAGACCAGTAAAGGCAGGCAACTCTGGCTGCTCCATGTTTGGGGCAACCCAGAGTTCAGGTCTTCTAACGGGAAACCTTTCAGCCCCAGGTTTCTGCACTAATGGCACATCAGTGTCCTCCTCTAAAACAGGCCCTTCATCTGCGCTGAGTGTGGCTTCCTCATCAGAAGATTCCTCTCCAACAGAAACTTCACTGCCAGAATCTCTCACTTCCTCCTCTGCCTCAGTTGCAGAGTCCGTCTCATAATCATGATCAGACAATGACTCAAAAAGCATACCAACCACCTGCTGAGCGGTCATCCTGCGGCTAGCCATGATCTTTCCTATGAAAATTAACTGAATAAATGCACCACCAACAACCAGCACTGTGTAAGATAAGTAATAAAGTGTAGCTTTATTAGTAAGAGTTATAAACTCAAAAACTATACCGCTCACTTGCCTGAAAAAGCTTGAATCACCAGCAACTACTCTGCACAAACACAGCAATCACCAATGATATCCCACTAAAAAGAAAGAAAGAAAAGCAAATTAGAAATAAGACAACACAAATATCATTGTGCACAAATCTAAGAACAATTTCACACAAACCTGCATTTAGTACACCACCTACAAACATGTCATTCATGCATGGCAACAATACTCCTTTGGAGTAAATTGTTTTTACTTACCTAAAACATGCAACTATGCAAACCGCAGGTCAACCACCTCCAAAACCGCAAGGAGCTACAGCAAAGAAAGCAAAAGCTTTGAACTAGGACAAAAAGGAGGATTTTTTTTTATCACAAATGCAAATACTTCGTCAGTTGACAAACATCCCACCATCAAGCATTTAGAAATTGGTGCCTAAGTGGACTCTGCCATAGGGGCAGATGGGCCTATTAACAAATAGGCCTATCTGCCCCAAGGAGGGCAGAAAATACCTTTGGTAGTGTGTCCCCACGAGGAGCGACCCTTGCCCAAGGGGCCACCCCCAACCAAAAAAAAACACACTATCCCTGGTGCCTAAGTGGCTTCTGCCCCCTTGGGGACAATGGACCTAAAAAAACATTAGGCCCGAAATGGCCTTGGTACATGTGCCCCCAAAAGGGGGAGACCCTTGCCCAAAGGACCACCCTCCCATCCACTAACACACTATCCCTGGTGTCTAAGTGGCTTCTGCCCCCCTTGGGGGCAGAAATGGCCAACAGTTCAATGCCCCCCATGGGGGGGGTGCCCCTTGCCCAAGGGGACACCCCTCCCCACATAAATAAACATATTTTAAAAATCCCTAAAGTTCTAGTGGTTTCTGCCACCCTTGGGGGCAGATCAGCCTAAAAATAATAGGCCGATCTGTTCCCAAGGGGGGCAGAAATGGCCTTGGTACACGTGCCCCCAAGGGGGGCGACCCTTGCCCAAGGGGCCATCCCCCCTCCACTGACACACACACACTCTATCCCTGGTGTCTAAGTGGCTTCTGCCCCCCTTGGGGGCTAATGGGCCTAAAAAAAATAGGCCCATCTGCCCCCAAGGGGGGCAGAAATGGCCAACAGTTCAATGCTCCCCTTCGGGGGGCGCCCCTTGCCCAAGGGGACACCTCCCCACAAAAATAAACATATAAAAAAATCCCTGGTGTTCTAGTGGTTTCTGCCCCCTTGGGGGCAGATCAGCCTAAAAATAATAGGCGGATCTGCCCCCAAGGGGGGTCAGAAATGGCCAACAGTTCAATGCCCCCCTTGGGGGGGCACCCCTTGCCCAAGGGGGCGGCCCCCACATAAATAAACATTTTTACCAAAATCCCAGGTGTTATAGTGGTTTCTGCCCCCAAGGGGGGCAGAAATGGCCTCAGGTAACATGCCCCCAAAATGGGAGCGACCCTTGCCGAAGGGGCCGCTCCCACACAACAAAATAGAGCAATTTGACAAAAACAAAATCCCTGGCGTCTAGTGGGGCAGATCAGCCTAAAAATATTAGGCCAATGGGCAGAAATGGCCACACAAACATGCCCCAAAACACCAAACATTGCAAAAAAATAAAAATCCCTGGCGTCTAGTGGGCATTCCTGCTGCCCGATCGCAATGCGATCGGGCAGCAGGAATGCTCAAAGAGACACCGTGGGAAAGGAAAACCCATTCCTTTCCCCGGTGCCTCTTTTTTTAACCCCACCCGCTGGGGGAGAAACTCACTTGTTTCTCTCTACTCGCACTGGAAGCAAATGGCACTGTGTAATGATGTCAGTGCGCGATCGCGCTCTGATGTCATTATAAGGGTGTGGGGGGGGGCGAGGGTGGAAGGGGAAGGGCTTCCCCTTCCATCCCTGCCCTGGGGGGATGGGAGGGAAGCCCACAGAGGGAGCGCTCCCTCTGAGCTCAGTGCCGAGGATGTAATGGTTACGACCTTGGCACATGAGCACTATGCCGCGAGACGTAACCGTTACGTCCACGGCACAGAACCGGTTAAACTTTCAATATCACATCAATAACACTCAATCCAACACCCTTCAAACCAATATGTACTGTGTAAGGGGTGTGTAATGTTTTTTGCTGCAGGTCAAACACCATGACACACATAGCATGATGATGACTACAATGATGGTCACGTGCAATCATTGAGGCCGTACCAATATCTCACGTCACTCCTGCTCTCACATTGCCCACTACCAAGAAGCAAGTGGACTGTGTGAAGAACACATCTTCATGGGACAATATTGAAAGTGCACATTCCTACACATACGCATTGTGACAAATTAACACACACACAACAGATGTACTGCCATACAGACCTTCTGAAACTCTAAATGACAACCTCACAACCAAGTTAGCCATCGGAACCTGAACATGTTCAGTAGTATAGGAACACGTAACAACCTGAGTCGACTTGGCAAGGGCAGAGAAATAATTCTGCAGTGAACTTGTCACACATGTGAAATTGGTGAAACACGTCAGTGCCCACAATGTACGGAGATGCTTTGCACATTGTCAGCTTGCAAAATCTAAGGGTCTCACTGATGCTTAAATTAATCTATTGCATATGTCAAATTGTATGGGATGTCTAGGGTACATAGATGCAACCGTTTTACCACCACTGTCGAATTGATTCTGTGTATGGAACTATCATCTCACCCCCAGTTAAGACACAGGGACACCTGTTTCACAAGTCACATTGCAAGGGAGTACACACTGTACTGCAACTCTCCAAAAATACTGCTGACATCCGGTCAACAGCAAAACACCTGTTCGGATAAGGAAACAACTCAATGATGATGGTACATCTTAGAAGCCTAGGAATCCACACAATAACACAAACACAGATGAGTCACAGACAACACAAGAGACCAACTGCCATGCAAAGTGATATTTATGGGGAAAGCTACATCAACATGTTCTCACTCATTTTCTCTTTCAGTTGATCAGGGGTATGGGATCCAGCCATGAATTATGACCCCATTTGCCAAACCAAGCACTGCAGCAGAGCGTGCCTATAATGAGGCACATAAGAGGACATGCACCATAGTCGAGAGGACCTTTGGCATCCTGAAGTCAAGATTCAGGTGCCTCAACATCACCGGAGGCAGCCTCCTATACTCACCTGAAATGGTGTGCAAAATAATTTTTACCTGTGCCATCCTGCACAACATATGTGTAAGAAGGAACATTCCCCTATCTGAACCCAACCCACAAATGCCTGAAGAGGAAGAAGAGGAGGATGCTGGCCATCAACATGAGGGGGACCATCCAAACACAGCTGCAGGATTGCGTCGGAGACAACATATTGCCCAAAATTTCTTTTAACCCTACTCACTCATCACCACTGTCTTACCATATGTAAATAAACACCTATACTAATCACCGTATCATGGTCTGGATAATAATGTTTGCATAACAATATCTCTAACTATCAGATTCAGAGTGTAGCCTCATGGAGCATTGCTGAAATACCGATTAGGACACAGAACATTGCTAAACTAGTTAGATGCTTATGAATGTACAGCCACATTCACTCCCACTGTAAATGACATATATCCTGTACATGTCACATTTGAAGGGCAATAGCAGAGGACCACACCTATTTCACACATACATGTTGGCAACATAGTTCAGTGCAGCATATGGCACACAACTAAGACACCATCAGTCAATAATGGAAACAAATGCATCATACATGAGGCAGTGGATGTGCTCTTGCATTAGTAACAGTAATGTATGACCAGATCCTCGACAGCAGTAAGTCTTACATCAGCTATCTTTGCAAGGACTATGTGTGACTAGATGTCCATATAAGCAGCAAAGTCATAGCACAAGTGCCCGCAGGTATGACTAGCATTGCTCACATGACATCCCCTGCACAATGCAGCCCATGTCCTAAGTCCTGACACACACATGTTCCCGGTCTCACCCCACCCTTTCTCAGAGGTTCCTGGAATGGTAATATGTGTCCCCAGATAATCCCTCCTCTACACACTCCCAGACTCACAATGTAAATCCAGTGTGCTACCCTCGTATGGTATGCCATAGTCATTGTACTTCTGTCTGCATGTACGTCAGGTTAAATAATGCATTGGCTTGTAGTCTCTAAGCCCTGTTATCACCTGTACATTGCTTCCCATGTGAAAGGTACTGTTGGCCATTTGAACTTGAATCTCATCTACAGGACTTGTGAGAGACTGATGCTGCACACACCTGTGAGCACCTCCATGGACACCAGCCATTTGAAGATGCACTGCCCTTGCAGCTGCTTGGAACAGCATAGAAGCTGCCATTTCATCCATAACACTGTTATGCCTTCCAGTATAAATCAGATGGGTAACACAGCCATTGGGTTAATGTGTTACTTTACAACACACAGGACAAATACACTTTTCCATTTCCACTGTCTTGTTCCTCCTTTGACCACTCTCAGTCTGACCACTGTGTATTTACCTTGTGAAATGTTTGGAACCTGATTGACCCTGCATCCTGTGAGCCTGACTGGCTCCTGTCTTAGCATTACCCTAAAGGTTCCTTGAGCCTACTTTTGTATCATAGTTACTTTCCCAACCCTCATATTCCTCCTGGGGTATTGTGTCAGGTGGGCCTCCAATGCATACTCAAATACATTGTATGGCATAATCAGTTTATTCATTGCACCATGGGGAGGAACTTGTCTCCAAATAGCCGAATCATGGCCTATCCCTTGTCTGAGTCTCATGTATGCATGAGTGACAAATTGTGACAGTGTACCATAGCTGTATGCATGGATTGGGTATGGTGCATCCAGCACAACCAACAACGTCAGATATTGTGCATGAAATGTCTACACATGTTAGTCCTGAGAGTCCACACGCTGATTCACATTGCTCCCAACATATTGATGGGGCTTGTGTGGTGAATAGCTGTGAGAGTAATCAGCACAGAGGCACTGATGTTCCCAGATGCTGTGGGAATGTTAAAGGCCAAACTGTGTACAAATGTTGTCAGGAAACCTGCCAGTATAAGATTCCAGAGACATTAACTTTGTCAGCAAAGCAAGGTTGCCCTGTTGACAGTCTCATAACACATCTGCAGTGACAGGGTTGGACCATCCACATGGGTGTTCTCAAATCCCCATTGGCTTTCCTTCAATTGATCTGGGAAGGATACTTTGTAAATACAGGAAATAGCTCCACAGACTCATGACTAAACCTGCACGTAACTGTGACAACAAAGACCCCAATAATTATACAGGCTAAACATTGGCCCACACACATGAAACAGACACCTCTGTGCATTTTACCACTAGAAATATGTGAACACGTGCTGCTTGGTCTGCTGGTCCTCCACTGCCACGGGAGAGACATGGCTCATTTATATGACTCCAACTGTGGCGTAACATTACATTTGTGTATTATATAAGTCACAAACGCGGTACCCACATTGTATGATCCCATTCCTGAATCATGGTGGGTTAAGAAACAAGTGCCTAGGAAGTAGTATCCATCATTCCAGGACATATGATGGCTACGTTTTGGAACATTGACATGAACAACCGTCTGCTATCGATCCAGTGCATGCTTTGTCATTGGTGGTGTTTATGTTCCAAAAAAGCTAGGAAGTGCACACAGCAGTTCTTGTTATGTATATGACAAACACATGTCCTCTCTCATTTCCACACTGACTTGCATCTGAGGGTTGGACACATTGACTCCACATGCATACCAGCAGATTAGCAAAAATGCATCTTGTGAAGTTCACACAGTGGGTCAACAACAATAGTAGTAGCCAATTTACACACATTGACCCATAGGCTTTGAGTTATTGTAGTGAGTTGCGTCGCCTTGCTATCCTCTCTTGACGCAAAACATGCCCAAACTGGGTAATATATAATTGTATCCCACACGTTTGGCCATGTATTGCATCAGTGATGCGTGAAAATCCAGTACACCAAGTAGAGGATCATGGTCCGCAGTAGTATGATCTGTCACATGTGCCCATACACTGTAGTGCCCAATGTGGGTGCAATCAGCCTATCTCTGTATTTTCACAACTGTCATGTCCCATTCAAAATGAGAAATGACCCAAACCCTGTTAATGACAGAAATTATTGCGCATATGTGTCAAAAAAAGGCGCACATGCATCTAAAGATGATGCATGTGTGTCAAAATATGACACACAACGCCCTGAAACATCCACTGGCCCTGAGCGGTAATTCCCACACTGTCCCCCCAGAAATTGTAAAAAAGTATAACACATATTTAACAATATGGATGCGGGGTTATTTCTTATCATGTGCGTCTAAAAAAATTACGCACAGACTGTAAGCGGCACTATATTTTGACCCATAACAAGAAAAACGCACTGCATTTGAAGCAGGAAGTGATGTAATAGGATATCCTGTTTACAGAATTGGTACAGTGGGTGTACTTTCACTTTCACTTTACAGTCTGTGATATTTCCTGACTGTGTAGCTGTGTATAGACCTGTCTCTTTGTGAATTTTGTGTCCAGTGTGGTCTTTAAATTGTCTTTTTGTGTATAATAACTGTCTGTGGTATCCTGTCTGAGTGTTTTTGTGGTCAGTTGTGTTGTCAGCATTTGTCTTTGTTGTGTTGGAAGTCTGTTGTGGGTAGTGGGAGTTTGGGTATAGTTGGGCTGTGTTTGTAGTTTTTTTGCATTTTCCTGTCCTACTTTCCCTCTATTCTCCCTTGTTCCCCTTTATCCCCTTTTTATTTTTGTTACAATAATGTTGGGTACGCATCATCTTGGCAGGATGGGAGAGGAGGAGCTGGGTGGGTTTAATTGGCTGGTGTGCCACGTCCTACCCCTGATTATAGAGGCAGGTGGTCGTGTGATCCAAAGCTATCACACAGAGGCAAGGAGGCTCTGGTGGGCAAAGGTGTTGTACCATCTGCAGAGAATATACAACACACCGTGAAATTACCACCAGCTGAAGCACTGCTGGGCTGACCTTGTGGCCAGGGAGCAAGATCTGCTGGACCATCTGGGGATTGTAATTGGTGGCCCTGTTGGTGAGTACAAATCAGAGTAATGTGCATGTTTAAATGCTCTGTAGTGACAGAAGCTGAATTGTTCATATTCTGCCGGCAATGTTTCTGAACATGTGGAATGCTAGTGAAACATACTGGGCCATATTTCTACTTTGTTAGCACTGCAATTGCGACCTGTTTTGAAGCAAGAGCGGTGCAAACTTACAAAATACAATTGTATTTTGGAAGTTTGCGCCGCCTTTGTGTCAAACAGCATCACAAATGAGGTGCAAATTAGGTATAGATATGAGCCACAGTTGCCTGTGAGGTATACAACTTTCCTACACATTACCGTAATTTGTTGACGCAACAGATAGACTAAGGCCCATATTTATACTTTTTTTGCACGGCATTTACGTCATTTCTTTACGCAAAAGCGGCGCAAACTTACAGAATACAATTGTATTTTGGAAGTTTGCGCCGCTTTTGCGTCACAAATCGGCACAAATGCGGCGCTAAAAAAGTATAACTACGGGCCTAACTTTCTAAACACAACAGGAGCCTGAAAATTAGTGCTGGATTCACGTCAATTGATGATGGCAATGTGGCTCAAACATATGTTTCAGGTGTGGTCGGTGAGTGTATCAGGAAACATATATTGGAAATCCAGATTTTTTTCGGCAATATTGTGTCCCTCAATTGTTTTCGGGTACATGTCTGAACTGGATTCTGACAAATACGTAACAAGTAATAGCTTACCTCAGGTAACATCTTAGACTGATATTTTGAGTTTGTAGTGTCACTTTTCAATTGGGATGGCTGGCAAAAGGTATGCACACGGGTTCATATCTCTATGGTTGGTGCAACTCACCATAGCGGTGGCACATAAAATGAAGAAAATTATACAAATTGAGGGCTGACAACTGTCCCTGGCCCTCTGTACATTTTACCTGTGTGTCTAAAATTGGGCTTAGTCACAATGTCTGGGTGACTGGTATTGCAGTCCTCACGGAAAGTGGCTTTGGATGTCTCTCATGGATACACATGATGAGAGGAATACACACCATGATTTTGTCTGCTCACCAATGAAGGAGCATGTTTGCCACTACATGACAGTTAGGGCCACTGCATGTGTGTGGATATGTGTGTATCACTCACTGGAGTCCCCGGGTCTGTACATGTTTGCAGTGGTATGTAGGATACAGTATCATCATGTCTGAGAGGCTTTACTTTCTGGGTTAATATTACACATGGTATTTGTATTTTGAAGTGATGTACAGTGCACAGACATTGAGCACATTTCTCCCTTCCATGCCTTACAGGTGGACCTGCACCCTACACTATTGGAGAGGTGGCTCGATTTGTGGATCCAGACATCCCCAGTAAGTGTTGATATTTCTGTTCTGTGTTGTGTTTGCTGATGATGTGTGATTGACTCCTGTGTGTTGGACACATAGCAAAGTGTGATGTGCTGGTCAATCATCTGTTTTGTTCCTTGAGTGGAGTGTCATTATATCGCCATCTTTGAGTTGGGCAATCCTTATCCAATTGGCATACTTTGGGATCCTAGGTCAGTCCTGTAGGCACTGTAATGTGAAAAGGGATGAGTTATGTGGATAAAACTTGAAATCAGAAAATGTAGCAGTGTACCATATTAGTTAATTAGTCAGCAAGTCAGACCCTTATTTTCACATAATAGAGATGCCAAAGTCTTACCCACAGACTTCAGCTTCCATAATCACTAATGAACATGTTGGACTGTATGTTTAACTTCCTAGCAGCATGTAGCTCCACATGTTATGCTACGAGTATGAGGCACTTGAGTACAATGGCCTAAGTGTGCATGCAGCTCATGGCCAGAAGGGTGCTTGCATCTATCTGTTTGTTGTAAGTCATTGCTTACTTGTAGGGAATGATGTAGACAATTGCTTGCATTTCCAAAGATAAGTGTTGATGGGATTGTCCAAGGTTTGGGTGTATCCTTTTTGGACTTCCTCCTTACCTGTGGTGTGTTGGCCAAACCCATGTACAGCTTTCCAAAGCTTCCTGGGTGTCCTTGTTGTTAGAAAAAATTAGTTGCCTGTCCACCCCTCCCCCCCCCCAGACACAGGCATAGGGTTGTGAATAGTGTACCTAGGACTGATGATCCAAGTTTGGTACACAGACATGTAAATCAGTAAATCACTTGTCCAAACCTAGTATACCCACTCAGGATTGGCACATGCATTCTATACTGGCAAGTCCATTTAAAACTAGCAGATCTTATGGCCCTAGATTGCCATCCAGAACATAGACATTTGTTGGCCTGTCAGTGGTGGAGGATATGCAGCATGATTTGTAGCTGACAACTGGCAGAACTATGATATCAAAGACATTCCAGTTGTTACCCATCTTGTCGGGTTTGGATGTGCTATTTGATGATAGGACATTTGTAGGCTGGCTTGCCATGTACTTACTCAGGGACTATCAGTGATCTGTGTGATGATATGGGCTGTTACAGGTCCATTAGATGTATTGTCTGATTTACTTTTTGAGCCATTTCACACAATGCAGTACCTAGTGTTTGGTTTTCTATTTGTCTTAACAGCAGCCAATATGACTCCCATCCAGCTTCAAGAGTTCCAACGGAGGGCAATGCGTTACCACCACATTCTGGATGTGGAGTCTGGGTACCGCAACATGGCAAGATGATATCGCCGTGAGAGAGCCTTTGGAGTGTGGAGGGCATTTGCACATGGGGGCCCTTCCGTGTCCACCACAGCCACCACCACCAGCGCCACCACTACCACCCAGGTGGCCCCAACAGCAGCTGGGACCTCTGCTGGACCATCTACAGCAACAGCTCCAGGACCAGTCACAGCACCACCTGTACCTCAGCCTACGGGCATGGCACCGACAAGGGCCCATAAGTCATCGACTGGCACCCACACCACCCCTGCTGCAGCCATAGACCCTGCAGCTTTTGCTCAGATGCAAAGGAACTTGGACCGTGTCCTACGGAAAATGACCAGACTGCAGCAGGAGGTGGCACAAGTCAACCGGAGGGTGAGTGCCATAAAAAAGACCCTGAGGAGGGCCAACTTGTAGGCTTTGACTCCACATGATTCCCTACCCTCCCTCCTCTTTCCTGGTTCTTTAACTTAATGAGTTTAGGGGGCTTAGTGTTAGGTTAGTATAGGCTGTTTAGTTAGTGGTAGTGGGTGGGGGGTGGGGGTTTAATATTTTTTTCAACTGTTTTTTATTATGTGTGTGGGTGGGTGTGTGGGGGGCAATGTTGGGGTTTTGGTGTTTTAAAAAATGAAGAAAAAAAATGTAAAAAAATAAATGAAAACAAAAACCAAAAAAAATATCTTTGTTTAGTATAAGATAGTATGTGTTTAGGTTAGTATCTGTTGTCCTCCATGTGTCCAGTCTCATAAGGGGGGTGGGGGGTTGATGTTTAGATTGTTTCGTTTAATTGTGATAAGTAAGTTTAGCTTAGGTTAGTTAGGGACAGTTGTGGGTAATGTGCAGTTAGAATAGAATAGGTTAGGTTAGGTGTTTCCCCTGGTTTCAGCTTCTGTTTTTACTGTTTAATAAATATCTAGGTAACCCTTTACTGTATGTGTCACATGCTTGTAGATCAGGGCCTTGCCATGAGTGAACAGTGTCTCTTTGGTATTTTCTTTTGTGTCCCATTCTGCAACCATATCCCAACTGAACTGTTACATTGGCACTTAGCTAAGATTCGGCCATCCATTGCACCCACCACTCACAGTTACTATGGATCCCAAAGTGTGGTTATTTAGTGCTGTATGTTTTCAAGGTTGCATACTTTGCTACCACATTTGGTATTGGGACACTGTGTAAAGTCTGCCTGCAGCCTGATGTCCCAGCAAATCCTTATAAGGTGAGTGGTAGTATGCTCTCATGTAGTATGGTATACATAACTCACACCTATCATTTGTTACAATGTTCAGCACGGTTACTTATTTGTATGGTAACTCATACATATCCCTTCATGCTGTTTGGTGTGTGTTAGGTCAAATTTGGCTAATATGTCACATATGTAAGTTTTGACTTTCTGTATCAATCAAAGGGACTTTTTTCTGGCTTTGACATCCCTTGAGGAGGCGTTGTTCTGTACAACACAGCATTTTGGTGCATAGTTTCTATTTTGCTATGAAATAACCCTCAGGGAGGGCAGATGATGGTACAATCCAGGCCACTGTGCATAGTTATCAGCCAATAATTGTTCAGGTCAGGTGTCTAGACAATCAATGCTCATTGACCTCAGGTTAACATCACTGATGGCTATCACGGTTGATGTGTCACATTACACAGAGACAAATTTGTTGTGTAAGTGCTATTTATTTAAAAGTGCTGTAGTGCTATATGTACATTGTCCATGACTGTGATTCCATTAGTGTGACATCTTCCATTGTGATGCTACATCAGTTAGTGAGAGACATTCATAGGGCAGGCTGCGAAGATAAACAATGGGTTGAAGAACAGTGCTTGAGTACAGTTGTTGCAAGATTGGCATGTAACAAAGCACAGGACCTTGGTAATAGGTGGCCATGTGGCAGGGACTAGTGCTACCGGGTGATCTGCTCCACGTCTTCATCTTCTGATGTGTGTGTTGTCTCCTCTGCCCTTGGTGGTGGTGGTTGTGAAGGGGCAACACACACCTCAGTGTTTGAAGACGTGGAGTCAGACATCCCGGTAGCTGCTAACTGTGGGGGTCTTAAGGGCAGTACTGCAGCAAGGAGGAGCTGCTGGTTCTTAAGAATAGCAGCCACATCACGGTGGTAGGTACCCAGGTCGGCCCTGAGGAGTTCAATATTGCATTGGTGCACGCGTTGACAGGATTGTTGTTGTAGATGTTGGGTCAACTCTATTACAGCTGTGCTGATTTCCTTCAACCTTTTCTCAACTTCCTGCATGATTGTTGTTCACCCTTGCATAGCTGCTGCCTGCTCTTCAGTTGACATCATGCACGAATGCACCCCCTCTAGGCTGGCTGCCATAGTTTGCATCCGCACCCGCACCTCCTTGGCCAGCTCCCACTGTACTCCAACTACAGTTCGCTCAAAGCTGGTGCCAGGGTCGTCAGAGTCCTCAGCTGTATTGGAGCTGGCAGGTCGTACAATTGGGGTGGTGGGTGGCTCCTCTGTGATGGCTGCTGTATCTGTGCTCCTCCTTGTGGCTGAAGGTGGGCTCTGGAGGGTTTCAAGGACATCTTGGAGGGTCTGGTGGCTGATGTTTGTCAGCTCGTCATCCAGGTCATCAGGGAAGTCCATGACAGGCATTTGTGAAGGAGAGCCATCTTCCTCTGCAATGAGATACGATACAATTAGTGTGTCTGTGTTGTGGGCTTGGTAATGTGACATGCCTGCCTTCCAATTATTTTGACATTGTGCTCTTGGTTCCTGTTCATTGTTCCTGTCTTTCATATTAGCATTCTCCCAGGCCTATGCCCCACTTGCATGTCACATGTAGTGTGGTCAGTTTGTGGACTTGTCTGCATCACATCCTCTAGGTGTTGGTTCTGGCCAGATTGTGAATTGCCACCTTCTTGTCCTACTCAAACCTCCGTCTAATTCCATTCTCATGGTGAGGCCTTTCACTGGCTGTGGGTGTTCTGATTGTACTAGCACCACACTTATGACTCTGGATCTGACCCAGTCTCAGATATTTCACATCCACCTATATGTTGCTGAGACATAGCATATACTATGTATTGCATTGGCATGGCACGATACGGGTGTCAGCATTGGTAGTGTGTACTGCTGATGTTGGGAAATGTGTGCTACATTGGATTGCACTGATGGTCCTAGCAGTGTTCCATTTCCTCCTCTGACTGTGCGGGTGTATTTCACTAGCCAGTTACATATGTCCTCCTCCTCAATGCTGTTGTCTGAGCAGTATGACATTTGGGATGTTGCATGGTGTCATTGAAGCTATTGTGACCCAGGCATAGGGTGGACCCTGACATATGCAGCATGGGTATGACATTACTGCTGTGCACCTCATAATGTTTATGACAAAGGTTGATGTTTGTAGCAACTCTGGACAATCACATTTGACAGGAATGGAACATTTGCATTGATTTCAGGGGATTGATAACATCTAATTTGGGTGTGTTTGATCCATGGGGAAGTTACTGCCATTAGTTACTTGACCTGCATACACAGCAGAGGTGGTAGTGGCAACTGTTGTCAGTGTTAAATTCCACTTGCAGATATGGCCTGAGATTGTTAATTGGGTCCTAGTTTATGTAGGGAGGATACTGGCTGATGTGTGACGGGCTGCCAGTTTTACGTTGTACCCTGCCCTCCTGGCCTGGCTTTACCTTTGCAACATCCTTGGCATGGCAGCATACCCCCATGCAAAGGTTGTTGGTGTTGTTGTGTAGTTTTGTGCCCCAGGTTTCCTCTGTACAGCCCATGCCCCGTGCCGTGCCCTTTACCCATTCCACTCCCTGAATATCATGACTTACATGCATTGTGTAGTAGGTATGTCCACCCCCGCTTACAGTTAACATTTGTGCATTTTAATTCTCCATGCGACTTACCCTGCATCTGTGTTGTATACTGGTAGTTTGTGCTGTCCTGTCCTTGAATCCCTGTGACGATCTCCTCAGGGATGATGGCTGCCACCATCTCCTCCATGTGGTCCAGGGCCTCCTGCGGTGCTGGACTCCCACCTCCAGTCTGCAGTACTGCCTTCCTGTTCCTGGCCATCTTTTCCTTGGTCCTGCACTTTAAGTCATGCCAGCGTTTCTTGCACTCGACAACTGTTCTCCGTACTTCTGCCACACTGTTGATCTTGTCAACAATTTGTTGCCATATTCCCTCTCTCCTACTAGTTGGCAACTTTGAGGTGACAAACAGTTGGTGCTGGTGTTCCGTCACCTCTTTAACCAGAATTTCCTGCTCCTCTGCACTGAAGCGACACTTTCTTTTCTTCTTCTCCCTGTCCTGGGTCTTGTGTGGGTCCTCCTGGATGGTTCCTGGTCTGTTGTCATCTTCCTGGGGTCTGTGCAAGCATCTGGGATCAATTTTGGCTTTCCTATGTACATTTTGCAGTGTTTATGGTGCTTTTTGATCCAATTGCATAAAAAAAACTGCGCGTATCTGGTTTGCAGCGTCGTAAACCGGCTCACAGTCATTTTCACCACATCAACGTCGTTTTCCTTTACGACGTGACACAGTGGTTTGAGTAAAACAAAATGACTCACACCTTTGGTTTGCGCCGCCGTGTGTCAAAGTATAAATCTGGCGCCCGCACAGCGCAAAAAGTATAAATGTCAGTCCTCACTTTGCAAACCTTTAAACAGATGCACCATGAGGGCAAGACATTGCAGGCTTGCTACACAAAGCCATTGAGCACATAGGTTCAACATAGAAGCCATGTACATCATTGAGGGTCTCAGAGGTGGCGTAATCAATGCTAATAACACTGGAGAAGCACCTTGTTGTAGGTGTTGGTTTCTACCCTCACCTTTGGCCCATGTTTTATAAAGCTAATAGTGAATATTAGTATTTCATTCACTATTTGTACAGTAACAATTGAAAAATTCACAGCTGGAACAGTACCTCCTCTGGTAGCAGAGGTAAGTAAAATAAAATGCCTCTAAATATATGTTGTGTGAATGCAGTGAGCGTAAGCATGTGTATATGTGCATGTTTGTATAAGTGTATGTGTGTTTTGTGTGTGAAAATGTGTGAGAATTATTGACAAGTAATGAGGATGACTGAGATTGAAGGGTAGATTAATCAAGATCTTGTGCTGGTCACACAAAGTCACACAATCTGGCACAGAGGACCTCATTATGACTCTGGGGGTCTAACAGTAAGACCGTTGCAGTGCCGGCTACCAAAAGACGGCCATGTTGGTTGTAATCCAACCACTGTATTTAGAGTCACACTGAGAAGTCCGTCAAAAAACAGCCAAAAATCAAAAATCGACAGGACACTGCAGGACAGTAAAGAGGCGGTCCCACCACCAGCACTGCCAGCCCGACAAAAATCCTGCCAGCGGATTACAATCCACAAATGTAGGAGGCTGGACTGGCTTGTAGTGAGTACCTAGGGGTACTTGCACCTTGCACCAGGCCCAGTTATCCCTTATTAGTGTATAGGGTGTCTAGCAGCATAGGCTGATAGATAATGGTAGCTTAGCAGAGCAGCTTAGGCTGAACTAGGAGACGAGTGAAGCTCCTACAGTACCACTAGTGTCATATGCACAATATCATAAGAAAACACAATACACAGATATACTAAAAATAAAGGTACTTTATTTTTATGACAATATGCCAAAAGTATCTCAGTGAGTACCCTCAGTATGAGGATAGCAAATATACACAAGATATATGTACACAATACCAAAATATGCAGTAATAGTATTAGAAAACAGTGCAAACAATGTATAGTTACAATAGGATGCAATGGGGACACATAGGGATAGGGGCAACACAAACCATATACTCCAAAAGTGGAATGCGAACCACGAATGGACCCCAAACCTATGTGACCTTGTAGAGGGTCGCTGGGACTATTAGAAAATAGTAAGGGTTAGAAAAATAGCCCACCCCAAGACCCTGAAAAGTGAGTGCAAAGTGCACTAAAGTTCCCCAAAGGACATAGAAGTCGTGATAGGGGAATTCTGCAGGAAAGACATAAATCAGCAATGCAACAACAATGGATTTCCAGTCGAGGGTACCTGTGGAACAAGGGGACCAAGTCCAAAAGTCACAAGCAAGTCGGAGATGGGCAGATGCCCAGGAAATGCCAGCTGTGGGTGCAAAGAAGCTTCTACTGGACAGTAGAAGCTGGAGATTCTGCAGGAACGACAAGGGCTAGGAACTTCCCCTTTGGAGGACAGATCTCCCACGCCGTGGAGAGTCGAGCAGAAGTATTTTCCTGAAGAAAGACCGCCAACAAGCCTTGCTAGCTGCAAATTGTACGGTTAAGGTTTTTGGGTGCTGCTGTGGCCCAGGAGGGACCAGGATGTCGCCAATTGTGTCTGGGGACAGAGGGGGCGTCGAGCAAGACAAGGAGCCCTCTCAGCAGCAGGCAGCACCCGCAGAAGTGCCAGAAACAGGCACTACGAGGATATGTGAAACAGTGCTCACCCGAAGTCGCACAAAGGAGACATACGTCGCCGGAGAACAACTTAGGAGGTCGTGCAATGCAGGTTAGAGTGCCGTGGACCCAGGCTGGACTGTGCACAAAGGATTTCCACCGGAAGTGCACGGAGGCCGGAGTAGCTGCAAAAGTCACGGTTCCCAGCAATGCAGTCTGGCGTGGGGAGGCAAGGACTTACCTCCACCAAACTTGGACTGAAGAGTCACTGGACTGTCGGAGTCACTTGGACAGGGTTGCTGGATTCAAGGGACCTCGCTCGTCATGCTGAGAGGAGACCCAAGGTACCAGTGATGCAGTTCTTTGGTGCCTGCGGTTGCAGGGGGACGATTCCGTCGACCCACGGGAGATTTCTTCAGAGCTTTTAGTGCAGAGAGGAGGCAGACTACCCCCACAGCATGCACCACCAGGAAAACAGTCGAGAAGGCGGCAGGATCAGCGTTACAGAGTTGCAGTAGTCGTCTTCGCTACTTTGTTGCAGTTTTGCAGGCTTCCAGCGCGGTCAGCAGTCGATTCCTTGGCAGAAGGTGAAGAGAGAGATGCAGAGGAACTCGGATGAGCTCTTGCATTCGTTATCTACTGAAATCCCCAAAGATCCCTAAAGCAGAGACCCTAAATAGCCAGAAAAGAGGGTTTGGCTACTTAGGAGAGAAGATAGGCTAGCAACACCTGAAGGAGCCTATCAGAAGGAGTCTCTGACGTCACCTGCTGGCACTTGCCACTCAGAGCAGTCCAGTGTGCCAGCAGCACCTCTGTTTCCAAGATGGCAGAGGTCTGGAGCACACTGGAGGAGCTCTGGGCACCTCCCAGGGGAGGTGCAGGTCAGGGGAGTGGTCACTCCCCTTTCCTTTGTCCAGTTTCATGTCAGAGCAGGGCTGAGGGGTCCCTGAACCGGTGTTGACTGGCTTATGCAGAAATGGGCACCATGTGTGCCCATGAAAGCATTTCCAGAGGCTGGGGGAGGCTACTCCTCCCCTGCCTTCACACCATTTTCCAAAGGGAGAGGGTGTAACACCCTCTCTCAGAGGAAGTCCTTTGTTCTGCCATCCTGGGCCAGGCCTGGCTGGACCCCAGGAGGGCAGAAGCCTGTCTGAGGGGTTGGCAGCAGCAGCAGCTGCAGTGAAACCCCGGGAAAGGCAGTTTGGCAGTACCAGGGTCTGTGCTACAGACCACTGGGATCATGGGATTGTGCCAACTATGCCAGGATGGCATAGAAGGGGCAATTCCATGATCCTAGACATGTTACATGGCCATATTCGGAGTTGCCATTGTGAAGCTACATATAGGTAGTGACCTATATGTAGTGCACGCGTGTAATGGTGTCCCCGCACTCACAAAGTCCGGGGAATTGGCCCTGAACAATGTGGGGGCACCTTGGCTAGTGCCAGGGTGCCCACACACTAAGTAACTTAGCACCCAACCTTTACCAGGTAAAGGTTAGACATATAGGTGACTTATAAGTTACTTAAGTGCAGTGTAAAATGGCAGTGAAATAACGTGGACGTTATTTCACTCAGGCTGCAGTGGCAGGCCTGTGTAAGAATTGTCAGAGCTCCCTATGGGTGGCAAAAGAAATGCTGCAGCCCATAGGGATCTCCTGGAACCCCAATACCCTGGGTACCTCAGTACCATATACTAGGGAATTATAAGGGTGTTCCAGTAAGCCAATGTAAATTGGTAAAATTGGTCACTAGCCTGTTAGTGACAATTTGTACAGAGAGAGCATAACCACTGAGGTTCTGGTTAGCAGAGCCTCAGTGAGACAGTTAGGCACCACACAGGGAACACATACATATAGGCTACAAACTTATGAGCACTGGGGTCCTGACTAGCAGGGTCCCAGTGACCCATAACAAACATACTGCAAACATAGGGTTTTCACTATGAGCACTGGGCCCTGGCTAGCAGGATCCCAGTGAGACAGTGAAAACACCCTGACATACACTCACAAACAGGTCAAAAGTGGGGGTAACAAGGCTAGAAAGAGGCTACTTTCTCACAACAAATCACAACATCGTTTCTTCCATGGCAGAAAACCATTTGTGATGTGAACCGCAGAGATCTGAACTCACATCACACACAACACCACACCCTATTGGATAGTTTGAATACCCCACACCTCACACACATCCACACACCTGGCACACCTACACACTGCACTATATACCATACCCCTACACAACCCACAATCCTTTGCAAACAGAACACCACTCACAGCCACAGAAAAGGAATGACAATCCGAGATCTAACAAAACAATGTTGGTACCTATAGACATTTCACCACGCATACATCTCACACCTGCACAACCTAGACAGCACAAAAGTTACTATCACACACAATACACAACAACCGTCACCCACTCACAGCACAGCACCTACACCTCATCATTAACAGTTACCACCACTACCATGTCCCCACAAAAACACCCATGTTTCACAGATGACAAGTTGAGGGTGATGGTGGATGAAGTTGTCAGGATAGAGCCACACCTTTTTGAGCACATGTCCAGCAAACATCAATAGCCAGGAAAATGGAGTTGTGGCAAAGAATAGTCAACAGGGTCAATTCTGTAGGCAGCTAACTGCGCACAAGGGATGACATCAGGAAGGGGTGGAACGACCTCAGGGGGAAGATTCATTCCATGGCATCCAGTCACCAGCTGGCGGTGCTCAAGACTTGCAGTGGGCCCCCATCTCTTCCCCCACAGTTCACATTATGGGAGGAGAAGGTCTTGGACATCCTCCATCCTGAAAGCCTGACAGGAATACCTGGGGAGTAGAGTTGGGTAAGTCTCCACAACATTCATGTCACCAGAAAGTTTTTTCTTGCATGTTCCCTCGCCACATTTTTCCACCTCAATTACCAAACCACCCACCAACCCTAGGTGCCAAATGTACAAATACCACTCTCTGACATGCCACATGTCTACTAAACTAACCAGGCTCCATGACCCTTGGAAATGGCTTGTGGAGTACTGGGAACTGACATCACTATAACTCCCAGAACGCACCTTTCCACCATAAAGAAAACCAGTTAAGTGCACTAATTTTGAGTTGCCTTGCATGTGAAACTAACAAGTCATGTAACACATCATGAATGTTCCACTAGTAAACAGTTTATGGCGATGCCAGCAATGCAATGACCCACTTCTACTACCATCAGTAGCAAAACACAGCTACAGCTGAGTGCCCTATCAAACTGCCCATAGAGAAAGTTTCCTAAGATTGACATTGACTCACCTGGGATGGAGAACTAGATGCCAAACAGAATGCACTTGCAGTACATCTAGTTGGAGGCCACTGTCAACTGCTAAATTCTATACTGTGTGCCAACTCTGACACCAATGTGCATTGTTCACTTTTCATTAGGATACATGATGGCACACACTTTACTAGGCAACAAATGTAATCATTCTTGTCATTAGTCAGACAACATAAGAGGGTTTCAGCAGTCATCAAACTACCACCATAGTGAAACAGCTTTTGGCATGGTGTATGGAATTTAAAAATCGGAGTCTCACTTTGTACTAACTAAGATTTGGTAGCAGATGTCATTGCCATTCAGGGGAGCATGTAAAGGCGGTGTGTGCCTCTCACACAACATCACTACTACTCAAACTTCAACATAAATTGTATCACTTACATCAACTGTGTGTTCCACTGCCCCCACAGGTAACCTTGCCAATGTCACCATGGAGAGAATACCAGAGACTGCCCCCCCCACCCCCGGGTGAAGGCCCCAGTCAGGATAACATCCCTGGAATTTTTTGACACTGATGACAAAGCTGGCCTATCAGGGACACCTGGTCAGTCAACAGCTGTCAGCCCTACCCTGCCCACATTGAGTCCTCCCAGCCCTGTTGCTACAGCATCTAAGGCAACTATTCACCCCCAAACCTGTGTCCCAAGGACTGTTACTTCCATTGTGTGCCCCCAGTACAGGTACCTAAGTCTACTCTTGTCACCCCTGACAATGATGGACCTGCCACCACTGGTTGTGTACAGGCACGTGGGGGTAGGGTGCGTGAGAGGGATGATGTGGGCCAGAAGATGGGGACTCAAAGGGACAATACTGACCAGGAAACCATCTCCCAAGTCTTAGGTGACTACCAAAATTCCCAAGGCATGATGGGCCAGGTACTCACCATGATGGGGGAAATCTAACAGCTGCAGAGGGACAACCACCAGGATGCCATGCAGCAGTGGCAGGCACAAAATGCCATCCTGGCTTCCATTGCTGGGGTGCTTAGGGACATCAACACTACCCTGAGGAGGTGTGCCACATAAAATCAGGCCTCTGCCACTAGTAATGAGTCATCGGCCCCTTCAACATCTGCAGCTGCTAGTGGAATGGATGCCCTGCCAGGGGAAGGGCATGCCTCAGACACCCCACCCTCTGTAGCAGATGAACCCCTCCACAAATGTGGATGTCCACCCAGACATCCAGGAGGAGCAGATGCCAAGACCAAACTTACTGCCAGGAAGTGAACCTCTCCTGATTTTATCCCCTTATGTGCCACAGACACACACTGTTTACTGTTCTGATGCCCAACTCCATTTTCATATGATTCAATGACACTGGACTTGTGTTCCCAAATGGTGTAGCAGCTACCCTGATGATTTTATCCACCATGACTGAACCATTCACCATTTACTTTCTGTTATTTCAGTTTAATTTCCCATAGACAATTCAACTGTATTGTACATCTCCATATATGTATTAGTAGATTGGCAATCATTAGATAGAGTACTACTGCTGGTGACTTCAGAATGTCAGCTGAGGTGTCATACACTAATAACCCACAAGATATAGAAGTTAGGGATATGTCAGTCTTTCTACGAGCCAGGAGGCAAACAGATTGGTCCTTTGTATCACCAGGTAAAGCCTTATTACATACCTACACCTTAGCTTCCTCTAGGAAAGTACCATCTTGCCTGGAACGTTACCCCCATTTTCACATGCATGTAAGTTTGTTTTTGCCTGTCTCACTGTGATCCTGCTAGCCAGGACCCCAGTGCTCATAGTTTGTGGCCTGAATGTGTATACCTGTGTAGTGACTAACTGTGTCACTGAGGCTCTGCTAACCACAACCTCAGTGCTTATGCTCTCTCTGCCTTTAAATTTGTCACTATAGGCTAGTGACTACTTTTACCAATTTCAATTGGCTCACTGGAACATCCTTATAATTTCCTAGTATATGGTACCTAGGGGTTCCAGGAGATCCCTATGGGCTGTAGCATTTCTTTTGCCACCCATAGGGAGCTCAGGCAAACCTTTACACAGGACTGCCACGCACACGTTATTTCACAGCCATTTTCACTGCACTTAAGTAACTTATGAGTCACCTATATGTCTACCCTTCACTTGCTGAAGGGTAGGTGCAAAGTTACTAAGTGTGAGGGCACCCTTGCACTAGCAAAGGTGCCCCACATAGTTCAGGGCCATCTCCCCGGAATTTGTGAGTGCGGGGACACCATCACACGTGTGCACTACATATAGGTCAATACCTATGTGTAGCTTCACAATGGTAACTTCGAATATGGCCATGTAACATGTCTCAGATCATGGAATTGTTCCCCCATTCCTTAACTGGTACTGAGGAACCAATTCCATGCATCCCCGGGCCTCCTCTATGGACCCTGGGTACTGCCAAACCAGCTCCCTGGGGTTTTCTCTGCAGCAACCGCTGCTGTCACCCCCACAGACAGGGTTCTGCCCTCCTGGGGTCTGCGCAGCCCTGTCCCAGGAAGGCAGAACAAAACATTTCCGATGAGAGAAGGGTGTTACACCCTCTCTCTTTGGAAATAGGTGTTAAAGGCTGGGGAGGGGTAGCCTCTCCCAGCCTCTGGAAATGCTTTGAAGGCCACAGATGGTGCCATCCTTGCATAAGCCAGTCTACACCAGTTTAGGAAACCCCCAGTCCGTGTTCTGTCACGAAACTGGACGAAACGAAGGGGAGTGACCACTCCCCTGTCCATCACCACCCCAGGGGTGGTGCCCAGAGCTCCTCCAGTGTGTCCCAGACCTCTTCCATCTTGTTTCCAGAGGTGTGAGGGCACTCTGGAGGCCTCTGAGTGGCCAGTGCCAGCAGGTGACGTCAGTGACCCCTCCTGATAGGTGCTTCCCTGACTAGGTGGCCAATCCTCCTCTGATGGCTATTTAGGGTCTCTCCAGTGGGCTTTTCCTCAGATAACAAGTTGCAAGAATTCACCAGAGTTCCTCTGCACCTCTCTTTGATTTCTGTCAAGGATCGACCCCTGACTGCTCCAGGACGCCTGCAAAACTGCAACAAAGTAGCAAGAAGACTACCAGCGACATTGTAGCGCCTAATCCCGCTGGCTTTCTCGACTGTTTCCGGGTGGTGTATACTTTGGGGGCTGCCTGCCTTCATCCTGCTGTGGAAGCCATGAAGAACTCCACCGGTACTCTGGGACCCCTCTCATCCTGACGACTGTGGCCTCTGGAACACAGGTGGTGGACCCAAGTGAACCAGACTGTCCAGTGGTCCAACTGTCCAAATTTTGAGGAGGTAAGTCATCGCCTCCCCTCTCCAGACTTTAATCCTGTGCACCGCATGAACTGCAGCTACAAGGGCTTCTGTGCACATTTCCATGAAATCCTGCATGCACAGCCAAGCCTAGGTCCCCATCACTTTGTCCTGTGATGCTCAGCTCCCTGAGTTGATCTCCGGTGTCGTGGGACCCTCTTTTGCAGTGTTGAGATGACCTCTGTGTTCAGACTTCTTGAACCCATGTTTAAGGACTTCTACTGGTGCTTCCTGCTTGTGCATGGGCTCTCTAGGTTGCTGAGGGCCCCCTCTGTCTCCTCTCCCAAGTGGCGACATCCTGGTCCTTCCTAGGCCAGGGCAGCACCCTTTTTCTTCAACTACGACTCTTGCAGCTAGCAAGGCTTGTTTGTGGTATTTTGCCAAGGAAAAAACTCTGCGTCCTCAAGCACTCCGTGGGACATCTTCTGCATGAAGGACAAGTTCCTAGCTTCTTTCGTTGTTGCAGAATATTCAGCTTCTTCCATCTGGAGGCAGCCATTTTGCACCCTCATCTGGGGTTTAGTGGGCTCCTGCCCCCCCCCCGGACACTTTCGCGACTCTTGGACTTGGTCCTCTTCCTTTGCAGGTCCTCAGGTCCAGGAATCCGTCTTCAGTGCTTGTCAGTCTGTTGTGGTCTTTGCAAAATCCTTTATCACAACTTTAGTGTGTTTCTGGGGAAATAGTAGTACTTTATTCCTACTTTCCAGGGTCTTGGGTCAGGGTATCTTGGACACCCTTAGTGTTTTCTTACACTCCCAGTGCCCCTCTACACACTACACTAGCCTAGGGGTCCATTTGTGGTTCGCATTCCACTTTCTTAGTATATGGTTTGTGGTGCCCTAGGCCTATTGCATCCTATTGTATTCTACAGTATTTGCACTACTTTCTGACTGTTTCACTTACCTGATTTTGGTTTGTGTGTATATTTTGTGTATTTTACTTACCTCCTAAGGGAGTATATCCTCTGAGACATTTTTGGCACAAAGTCACTAAAATAAATTACCTTTATTCCCTTATTGTTAGTAACTCTGAGTATTGTCTTTCTTATGATATAGTACCTATATGATATAAGTGGTATAGCAGGAGCTTTGCATGTCTCCTAGTTCAGCCTAAGTTGGTCTGCTATAGCTACCTCTATCAGCCTAAACTGCTAGAACACTACTAATCTACTAATAAGGGATAACTGGACCTGGCACAAAGTGTAAGTACCATTGGTACCCACAATAAGCCAGGCCAGCCTCCTACACTTCCTAATAATCATATCCCATGATACAGACAGAGATCAGTACTGATGTCCCCAGTCCTGGAACCTTTAACTTACCATAGTCAGGTACCTGTAGACTTGCCACTCACCTATGTCAATCCTCAGAGACATGCACATTGGTCTGCAAATTATTAACACACTGACAGCAATGTGCAAGGTGAGTAACATACAACAGAAACATGATGATGATAGAGACTCTGTTTCAACTTTTTCACGTGTCAGACACATATGGACAAACACATGGCATAATTTGACCACCTCTAGTACCAAACAGGTATCCTTTTAGGAAAAACACACTTCCATCCCAGTGTCCTGACAGTCTGGTCATATATGTTACACTCCACATACTCATGCTAATCAGTACCTGTTTCATCCATGTCCACTTCTCATATCTGCCTGCAAATCCCATCTGCCTCTGACACTGTCTGTGATTTGCCATTGAGGATGAGCCAAACAGAAACTCAGCAAATGAATGTCGAAGATAAGGGATAGGACATAAGTGTTAACATACATCTATTCTGACAAGTTATTTGTACAAGTGAGACTTTGCTTGTGCAGCAACAACTCATGACACTGTATACCTCATTTTTCAGTACACAATAACAACTAACAATTAGCATGAATACCTGAGTCATTGGCATTGGCATTGGTGCAACCAAAGTCCTCATAAATGATGGTAGATAAGAGGTAACATGCTAGGCATAAATTAAAGACTACAAAACAGAATCTTAATTTTCAGAATACATCACATACTTTCAGTCAGTTGAAGTACTGATTTAAGGCATCTGCTCTGATGTCTCCAGCTTCATCTTCATCCTCACTAGCCAATTCTGCATTTTCACCCACTGGTTCTGCTGGCTCCCTCTCATCTGGTATGAATGGTATATGACATCTCAGGGCAAGGGTGTGTAGCATGCAGCAGGCAACAATGATTTGACATACTTTTTTGGGTAAGTGAAGGAGGACTCCTCCAGATTTGTCCAAGCTGCAAAATCTTGCCTTCAGGAGCCCAAAAGTCCGCTCATGACACTCCATGTCCCTTCCGTGGGCCTCATTGAAGCGGACTTCCCCTGGTGTGGTTGGTTACCTCACTGGTGTCAATAATCAAGGATGGTTTGGATAGCCAGAGTCACCTGCAGCGTATAGGTATAACAACACAAACATACATCTTGGACATGGACCGTTTTAATAGCAGGATAAAAACTTTGCAGACACACATCCCATATGTCACTTACCAACCAGCCAGGCCCTCTCAGTTTAGAGTTGTGTCATCAGCAGTGGGATATTCCTGTTCCGCATGATGAAGGAATCATGGACTGATCCTGGATACTTTGCACAGACTTGTGAAATGTACTGGTCTGCCAAACACACCACTTGGACTTTGATGGAGTGGTAGTTTTTCCTGTTCCTATATACCTGTTCATTGGCACTGAGGGGAACCAAGGCTACATGGGTGCCATCTATGGCTCCAACCACCAGTGGAATGTGTCCCAAAGCATAAAACTCTGCCTTCTCATAGGCCAAATCCTCACGTTGGGGAAACCTGATGTAGCTGTCCAAGTGTTTCAAGAATGCAGACAGTACAGCCTTCAAAACCAGACTGAACATGGGCTGAGACATCCCTGCAGTTAGGGCCACTATATTATGAAAGGACCCAGTGGCCAGGAAGTGTGGCACTGACATGACTTGAATGATGGGTATTCTATTGGGATTGCGAATGGCAGGCATCAGATCTGGCTCCAACTGATAATATAGATCAATGAGTGTATGCCTATTCAAGTGATATATTTGTATAACGTGTCTCTCCTCCATGGTGTGCAGGTCTACTAGTGGGCGGTACACTGGAGGTTGTCTTCCTCCCCTCATGCCAGGGTAACTATGTGGGAAAGAAACATAATGTAGGTGAATTTTACAATGTACACATAATGCATATGTTCATATACAAGTCACATATATCTCCATATGATGTCAGATGAAACATATGACATTTTATGTTCAGCATATTGCTATGCATTCTATGTCAGTTCCCTTTGATGTAGATTCCCTAAACCCTCAGATGTACTTTACATGTATATATATGTGACTGGCAGTGTTTGATATCCCAATTTAGTTCACATGTGAGTCATCTTTGCTGCACCTATACTGCATTGATGCTGCAAACATGGTGTTGCATATAGATTTTTGTTTCCATTATCAACCATACCTCTTTTACACAGCTTTCACTACTCACATGCACATTGAGACTACTAAACATGAAAGCAGCACTTAAAACATGTTTGTACAATCTAGTTTATAGTAAATGATGCACCTTCCATTACATTCCCATGCATATAATTGCCTCAAAATGGCAGCTGCCTGACCTACTGTACTGGACATGAGGAAGTGACCGTACTCCACCGGCAGATATCGTCATGGCGGTAGACATTGCCATTGGAACACATTGCTGCATTTGGTGGACTTGGGCCAATGGCACTGGCCGCCGGCGGTGCTGGTCATGTACCTGGTGAATGTGACTGCCACGTTCTGCAGAATCCCTCACTTGACTCATGACACTGCTGCCAGCAAGGCATCCACTACCTGAGCTGCTGTGTACTGCCTCTGGGAGGTATTATGCCACCTCCTGCAGGTGACAGGGCCCCAGCCTTCACTCCAGAAGAGCCGGAAAAGCTCGTGGATGAGGTCCTATCCCTGTATGAACAGCTATATGATGCACCAGAGGAGCAGGTGAGTCTAATGGTATACCAATGTGTGAAAGGTTGGGTGTATGATGGTGTACATGAAATGTCCAGTAGTGAAGGAAGGACACTCATGTGTGGGTGTATGGAAATGTGTACACGTGCATGGGCAGACATACAGTAGTGATACATGGTAGATAGTGTGTCATCTAACTGCCTCTATACACAACATAGATTGCAGCATGTCCAACAGTAATGGTGTGAGACATAGCATGTAATGGACATTCATGTAAGCCTGGTCATATGTGTCTAGTCAATACCTGGTACTAATCATGCATGTTGTATGGGTGACTCCACTTCGTACATGGGCTGCAGATGGAAAATTGGGAAGGAGTTTGAATTGAGAGGAAGGGAATGTTTGCTTACGTGTTGTGACTGAAGTGTTCTGACCACGTGTGTTGGTATAGTGCATGTGGACATGACTTGTCTGTGTCATCTATGCAGGTCAACACCCATCAGAAAAAGGGAATCTGGCATGCCATTGCCAAGCGAGTGCAGATTCTGGGGTCCACAGCCGGCGAAGCACCCATTGTAGGAAGCTGTGGGAGGACCTGAGATACAGGGCCTGGAAGACCGCAGAGGCCCAGCTGAGATGTCCTCCCAATGAAGGAGGGGTGTCCGTTGGACCTTGATGCCCCTAATGGCCCGCATTTTGCTGGTGGCCTATCCTGAGGTCGATGGGCATTTGAGGGCAGCACAGCAGCCAAAAGGGGGGAAGTACTGACTACTCACATGTACATCCCTCTGCCAGTTCAGTGTATAATGTGTAAGTGTTTAGGCTGTGGCAATGTGGTAAGTACTAAAGGCAAAGGACCCCCTAGGAACACCTAGCTGTACAGTTAATAACATTGATATACAGGTGTGGACATTCTATTGTGTATGGGCACATAAAACTCACCTACGTTAACCATATTGCATTAAAGCATGCAGTGATTCATGTGTTACTAGATCATATGTGTAACACCATACTGCTCTATGTGTAACATGCTGGATCCTCCTTCCCACCTACTCATCCATACTCCACATATCCCGTTGGTAAGTTGTCCAGGTCTTTGATCTCTGTCTATTCCTTGTCCACTGAATCTATCTCTATGTGCAACAAAGGGACTGACAGGTGAGAAACAGGCTAACTATCCACGAGTTGTGAACTAGATGTTAAGTTAAGTGAGGGTGTGATCTCAATCTGAAAATTCACTTGGCATACTTGCTACACTTACTCGGAGGTGCGAGGAGGTGTCCCATTGTTATCTGTGGACTGTACATTGGCAAATGTGATGTTTAATCAGGGTGGACATCCTACATGAAGAAAAGCATTGTGGTAATTCTACATTCCTAGTGCATGCCATATCACTGACATGTGAGTTTAGACTATTTGTACCATGTACATAGTATTGTGAAGGAAAGTGGCTAGCCTGCTATTCCCTTTGCCAATGTATTGTGGGCATGTTACATAGGGCAGGACATCTATATAGTTACAATATGCACTTTCTTTTGCTACCATTATGTGTACATTGGTAAATCCTGTCATTTTTAAGATTTGTGATCCAGGTTTTGCATACTTACTTTTGCTATTCTGATTCTGTTTTGAAGGATTTTAGCATGAATAAACTCAGTTTACACTGAGTTTGTTGTGTTGCAGGTGTGGTAGTTGACATTTACATGTTGGTGGCCTTCATGCACATTGCAGGTGTGCATTGTATTGAAGGTGTGGGTATGCTCCCTGGGGTTGTCTGCGGGTAAATCCTGTGTGCTAAGTAGGCCCTTATTGATGTACATGACTTTGTTTTCTACGTGAGAATGACTAAGATGAGGAGGTCCACAATGTATGTATGAACTTCTGCAAACACACAATTGATACATGTGTTATGGAAATGTAATAGAAATATATTATACTCCAAATCTGGCTATGCCAAATGGAGTAGGTGTATCTGTGGTCTTTGCCATTGTGGAAAGTTATAGACACAGTTACATGTTATGAATGTGATTGCTAAGCAACATGCTGCATTGTATTTGGAATGTGATAAGGTAACTTTCACAGGACATGACATCTGGTGATGGACTTAGCAAGTGTAGATTTGGAGTATGCATGAATTCGCAATCAAGGTTAACACTAATTCCCATTGATGGATTGTTGTCTCACAGTGATGCTTTGTACAAGGATACACTTTTTATGTTGAGAAATCATCTTGTGCAGGAATAGTTTGTGGTATAGCTGTACTGATAGGATGGTGATGTAGTGGTCAGATAGTTGGCTTATTTTGTGTGTGACATTGTTGTTATATAGGGTTGTGGAAAGTATGTTGTTGTAAAATGATGTTGGCTAAAAACGGTTCCTACCTGGGGGTGTTTTACACATAGATGCGATGTTACTGTTGTCTATGGTGTAATGTATGTCTGTGTAAAGAATGTGATGACACACCCTCTCTCTCTGTTTCTCAACATCAGCATCGACAGGTGAAAGAGATGGGGCACAGCCGAGTGGGGAAGCTGCCGGCCACGGGACCAGAAGTCAGGATACCACCAACACCGTTGGACCCGGTGGACCAGATGGCGAGGGAAGTGCCACGGGGGAGGCAGGATCCAATTCTTGATCTTCAGTATCGTCCTTCAGTGGACATTCCCTGGCTGTAGCAGACCCATCAGGGACCAAACCAGCACCATCTAAGTCCGCCACCTCCCTTATTGCCATTGCCCTCCCTTTAGCTCACCACCCAGTTGGCTGTGGCCGCTCAAGCAAGAGGGTTGGTATCTCCTTTGCCGCAGGCACCTCTGCCCTTGCCAGCCCTGCTGCCCTCAGTAAGGATTCTGTTGACCTCCTGAGGTCCATCTCTGTGGGTCAGTCGACCATCATGAATGCCATCCAGGGACTTGCAACTCAGATCAACAGAGTAACGCGTTCCTGGATGGCATTCATAGTGCACTAGCTGGCCTACAGAGATCCTTTCAGGCTCTGGCCTGCACACTGATGACAGCCAGTCACCCTTTGTCTACCTCCCCCCCTCCACCTTTCTCTTCCAATCCCAACACCTTCTTCCCTGACCCAGCCAAAGCACACAGACAAATGGCATGCAGTCACCTCAACATTCAAGGCTAGCTCAGACAAAAATAAGCACCACAAGACCCACCAAAGGCACGCACACAAACAACATTTAGATGCACACACAGCAACAGTAACAACTTGCCTGAAACACCCACCACCCCACAGCATCACTGACAGCAGAGCTGACACACCTGCAGACACCACGCCAAAATTCACAGATCCAACCACTATACAAATCAAACCCACAGACAGCACCACAGCATACTCTCAGACATCCACCCAAGTAACCACACCTGTAGACACCACAACCACTGACAGACCTAAATGCAGCACATCTACCATACCTGCAATCAGAACCCCAACAGACACTCACCCACCCTCCACGGCATCCCCCAGCACTTCCACCCCCCTCATCCCAAGACACATAAACACCCTCACTCACCCAACCAACAGACACCCACCACACACCAACATACCTCATACATACATGCACCCAAGACATCCACACCAATACCTCAGACAACCACTCCCTCTCCCTCCACACCCAAACCCTTTTGCACTGACTGTTCCTGTGTATGTAAAAAAGCTTTCCTTTCTGAGTTTGCCCTTTTCCCTACTCTTCTCCCCCCTGTGATGCCCCTAGACGTTCAGTGTCCCTCCCCAGGTCCGGGCCTTCCACCTCCAAGACCCCCTGTAAGTACCCATGCCCCTCCCCCTGCCAAGGAGGCTACTCCTCCCAAAAAACCCAACCCTCCCTTCAACCTAAAACCAAGCCAACCCCCCAAGCCAGATCACAAAGGACCCCCTCCAAAACCTAAACTCAACCCCTCCATCCCCAGATAACCCCTGAGGGGCCTGCTGACCCCCTTGATATGCCTAACTGTGGATATTACATGGCAGTCAGGAGTCAAGTTCGGGGCACACATCTGTGCACTGTGTGCATCAACACATCTAATCATTTTCATATTATATTAGAACCAACCTGTTGTTGGTTTACTTGGTACATCTTTGGCATGCATTTATTTCCCTAGTATGGAGTTATTCCTGGCTGACATTAGATGTGAGTCTGTACTTCTATGTGTGTGGAGCTTGTGCTACCTGTGTTGTGTGGCCAGTATGTATGGTTCTGTGCAGTGCATTTGTCTGACAGTGCTAGGATTTGTGTTGTGTGATGAACATTTGTGCGTTCGAGACATTTTGTCGTGTTAGCATTGAGTGGTGTTTGTGTTGACATGTGTTTCTTGGTGTGTTGTGTGGCTTTGTGTGCTTTGACTGTGTGCGTTTTCTGTGCATGGTATGTTGGAAACGATGTTCCTTGTAAGTCGATTGGTAAGTGGTATGGTTGTGTAATTGTGGTTGTTTGTTCTCTGTTAGTGGTACATTGTAATGTATGTGTGGTGTGTCCCTGGGTAGTGTCCGATGTGGGTCCCTACAAGAAAATTGAAGATGATGCGGTTGTGTTGCAGTTATGATGTGTTGTGGTATGGTGTGACACTGTGGGTGGGTTGGCTTCCCTGTGCAGTGTTTCTGTGCGGACATGTGTGTATTTGTGGTGTGTGTGGTGGCTGTTGCTTGGTTGTTGTGTATGTACAGTTGTGTGAGTGTGCTGTTATGTGTGAGTGTCACCCTCACACCCCTTTCCTGAAAGTATGTTGTTTAAGTGTAAGTAGATTGACAATAGACAACAGTTACAGGTAAGTGTGTATACATACGGTTGCTGTTGTTGTCGTTGCAGATTCCAAAGTCTTTGGGCGATCAGGAGCAGCAGGATCATGTGTAGTTCTGGTTCCATGGCGGCTCCGGATGAGTACGATTTCCTGAAGGTGAGTGTTTCCTTTTATGAGGTTCGTTTCCGTATGGGTTTTCGTAGTTGCTGCCACAGTGGAAACCTTGGTGGTGTGCAACCTCGTAATCTGTCCGGTGGAAACTTGGTCTCTGCCTGCCTGCAGGTGGCTACTGTCGCCCGTGGCAGCCAAACTGTTGTGAAAACCTTCATGGTCATAATATGGCTGTCTTCTCCGCAAGTCTGTTGGAGGTATGACCGCCATCGCCACTCCCTAAAACCGCCAGATTCGTAATGAGGCCCAAAGTCTTAATTTACATTTTCAGTGCAATTTCTTTTTACACTGGAAATTAGCTTTAAAGTAACACAAGTAATGCTTTCTGCTGCTTTGTGCTACTTTGTATCATGGGGCCTGCCATAGATATTATATTGACATTTCCATGCTATTGCCAAGGTATTTTGATGCAACGCTGTATCTGTTAAAAATATTAGACAAGGCACCCAAAAAAAATAGCACCTTCTTGAGGAAGGCATTAAGGTGGAAAAATGTTTTAATTTCTTCTAACTTTTTACACAGTGCATGTGTGCTACACTACACAGTACGGGAATATGTGTGATGCTAGGCTGCCTGTTTGTGTACCAGCACCAGGAAAGAAAGCAGAAGTTACATATCTTAGTAGATAGGACTCTGCAATTCTCTCTTCCCATAGCACAACACAGAGGAGCAACTTTGGATTGCCGTGCTTCATGGTGGTATTTTCTTTTAAAATAAATGTACCCCTGAGTGTCAGTGAGTATGAGTGAGCTAGTGAATGAGGTAGTTGCAGGTGCTGACACACTGAAGGTAACTCTTGACATAAGGGAGCACAACCATGGGATATAAGAGCGCTGCATTAAAAATGCTGACCCTGAGATAATTTTTGACATAAGGATCACCTATGGTTTATGGACAGCACTAATAGCAAAATTCTGTTTGTCACATATTGTATGTAATTTTTGCACTGAAAGGGTATCCGGGGCATATGGGGAGCACCCATAAGAATATAGTGGACCTTGTACAGTCAAGCTATTTTAAACATATAGATCATCCCTAGCACATTTTGGAAAAAAAATACATCAACTCTTGGGCAGGGTCAGGATATACTGGCACAGCACACCATGAAAGACTTGAATATTTTATCAGTACTTTTTCAAAGCCTGTGGTCTTTTTAGAAAATTTAAAATTCACTTTCTTGTTCCATTTATTTCAAAACTTTTCTTGGGGAGTGCCCTCGGAACTCTCCCTAGACGATGTCAGGCTCACTCTCTACAATTCAGGGCAAATATTACGTCCCACCACTTTAAAAAAACAACCAGTGCTATTTCAAGAATAGAAGGCAAACAGTACCATGATGAGTACTGTTTACTCTCTGTAGCATCCACTGGGACATGTTAGATTCTGTAAAATTTATAAACTCAGCAGTGCAAAGTGCATTATTCTAATTAAGTAAAACACAATCTCAAAGCAAAAAAAAATAAACAAATTGCTGCCATGCTTCATTATTGTGAATACATGAAAAATAAAGTGTCTGTCTATACCTGTCACCACTGTGCTTCACACGAGTGATATAGCCCTTGAAACAGTCTTAAATCAAAAAGTACTAGCAGTAAGGAATACTTTAGGCCAATAATATAGTGCATATTCAATACATAGTCCATGCAAGTTAATACATTTGGACATCACTACTATTTTTTTTAATTTAAATCTCTTTTTTTTCTCTCATGATGATTTAGATCAACATTTCTCATTGCAGCATTTAGCAGGGCAACAAATCGTGACAGTTTGTGGTATACAAAGTGTAGATTCCTAGTGCTGTTGTCCGTTTTGTGGAACTATATCCTCTTCAGATGATCACATTATTTTTCAAGTAATACTAATATGAATGAGTAATGATCCCTTGCATATCATGTCAGTACCCTAATACAAGTGGTATTGTCTTTGTTATGTTATTATAGTAATCATGCATTTATTATGGACCTCCAACAATGGCATTTATAATGATTTTATCAGGGTTCAGATTGTTTGACATCACTCCCTAAGAAAATTGATGGTCAAAGGTTATATGATGTCACAAACTGTGATGTCATTAAGGTCAAGGGTGTGTGATGTCAGTTCGGCTACCCCTGACATTTTGTTGAATCGAGGTCCATGATAGGAGCACAATTGACATAAAACCCATTAATTTGTGGATGCTCATAAATATCTGCATGTCCCATTCCTATCCTGAATATAGTCTGAGGTTTACTTCTGTCAATGACAGAGTGAAAGTTAGAAGTGAGCATTCCAAAATGCAGAAAGTTTGTAGAAGAAGGGGATTTTCCATGGAGTACAAATGTTAGTCTGTGCAAATGAAATATTAATAAGCATTTACACATGTATAATTGTACACCTAGTGCATTATGTAGAAATATGCATGTATATGTGTAAAGGATATTCATATAGCACAGACCCTGCTGAAAGGCAATGAAGTGGTGCACAGGATAACTGTGCATGCCTGACTGCTAACACTTGTGAGTAATGGGGTACCTTCCCATGAGCAATCCTGGAAATCTTTGAGAATTCTAAATGATCAAACCTCCCCCAAACCTAAGAATACATTTACAGAATAATTTATTTTCTAAATCAAGATCTGGGACTCTGGGTCACAGGCTAAGGTGTACGCTAAGCCCAAACTTAAAAGCTGAATCAAACATCAGGCACTTCAGAGAGTTCTTTAAGAACCTAATCAGTCTGACTGTCATGCAACAGGAACTGCAACTGATTGGATTCTGACTCTTTCTTCTCACTGTTCTGAAAAATGATTAGTTTAGTTTAGTTTAGTTTTAAGGATTTATAAAGCGCGTAGTGACCCGAAGGCATCCCAGCGCTAAACCTAACCTGACCAGTGCTAGCAATAGGAGAATTCAGAGAGCTACCTGCAGAAAAGAATGGTCTTAAGTTTTTTTCTAAAAAGCAGTTCTGAGTGTTCATGACGGAGTTCAGAGGGAAGATCATTCCAGAGACGAGCGGCCTTGGTGGAGAAGGAGTTGGCCCCCCAGGCTCTCTTAGACCGCAAGATGGTCACAAGTCGAGAGGAGGAGGACCTTAGACTTCGAGAGGGGACATAAAGATATAGCCGCTTTCTGAAGAACATTGGACCCTTATCTTGCAGGGCTCTGTGAACAATGCATAGGGTCTTGAAATAAATACGCTGCTTAATAGGGAGCCAGTGAAGTATGGAAAAAGCAGGCTTAGCGGATAAATGTCTGGCAAGATTGACAAGAAGCCTGGCAGCTGCGTTCTGGACTGTTTGCAGCCTTTTTATGACATAAACCGGGGCGCTGAGAAAAAGTGAGTTCCCATAGTCCAGACGGGAAAGGATCAGAGTTTGAACAAGGATTCTTCTGGCCATAGGGGGAAGAAGATTATAGATTTTCCTAAGGACTCTTAAAATGCCAAAGCATGTAGAGGAAACTCTTTTTGCTTGATAATGCATGGTCAGGCGAGAATCCACCCAAAAACCAAGGCTTTTTACCTGGTCCTTGGGAGGAGGAAGATTGTTGAAGGCCTCAGAGTATAGTGAAAGGGGAGGGGCTGGGGGGGCATTGCCTAGTACAATGACTTCTGACTTTCCATCATTAAATTTAAACTTAGACTGGATCATCCAAACTCCAATGTCTTTCATACAACACGAAAGGTTGGCCGCCGACGAATCCCCAGAACTAGATAGTGACACCACAAGTTGAGTATCGTCGGCATAGGTGACCAAAGACAGATTGTAGGGAGCGATCACTTTAGCCAGCGGGGATAGATAAACATTAAAAAGAGTTGGACTCAGGGAGGAGCCCTGAGGAACTCCACAAGTCAATGGAAAGATATCAGAGAAGTAGGCTCGGTCCAGGACTTGAAAAGATCTTCCTTTGACGAAAGCGGACAGCCAGGACAATGCTAGGCCTCCTATCCCTAATTCAGAGAGCCTACAGCAGAGAAGGTTGTGATCCACCGTATCAAAAGCTGCGCTGAGATCAAGTAGAATCATGGCTAAATGAGACCCTTGGTCCAGAAGTTGCCGGGCTGACTCCGTCACTGCAAGGAGGGCTGACTCCGTGCTATGATGGGCTCTGAAACCCATTTGAGTGGGGTGAAGGAGTTCATGGCTCTCTAAGTAGCTGGTTAATTGGTGGTTAACATGTTTCTCCAGAATTTTTGTTGAAATGGGAAGGAGAGCAATGGGTCTATAATTCTCTAACAGAGATGGGTTCAATTTCGTTTTTTTTAAAAGAGGCTTAATGATGGCATGCTTAAAAAGAGGGGGGAGGAAACCTAAGGATAGGGAATGATTCAGTATTTTTGTAAGGGGAGGTACAATAATATCTGAAACTCGCGAGAGGATGGAAGGAGGGGCGGGGTCTAGGGGGGAGCCCGATTTAATTTGAAGAAGAAGGTTGGTAGTAGCGGTGTCAGTGAGAGGTACAAAAGCGGTTAATGTGCTTCCGGAGAGGGAGGGATCCATCGTTTGGTACTCTACTGTACCTGGGGGAGGAGAAGAAGGGAACCCAGAGTATATCTTGATGACTTTGTCATTGAAGTGAGATGCCAGAAGATTACTGTATTCAGTGGAGGGCTCTGTGGGAGGAGAGGGCATAGGGGTTATGGTTAATTCCTTAAAAATCTGAAAAATTTCCTTTTGTGAACAGGAGGAGTTTTCTATTCTTATTCCGTAGTAAGAGGACTGGGCGGCTTCAATGTTTTGGTGGTAGAGTCTGACAGATTGCCTATATATTTCTCTTTCGGTGGGACTGTAATTCTTTCTCCAAGATCTTTCTAACCTTTTGCACTTTTTTCTTAATTCTAACAGACAAGGTGAGAACCAAGGTTTAGCCTTATGGGGGGGCTTGTTAGATCTTAATTTGATGGGCAGAATACTATCCAAAGAGGAGGAGATCCACTCATTAAATAAATCTGCGGAGGTGGAGGGGCTGCTGACCCCAAAGGAGGTCTGGAGAGCAGCACGCCATTCCCCAAGAGCAAATTTTGACCAAATGCGACCAAAGGTTAAGGAGGTAGACGGCACATCTGGAGTAACCTTATAAGGGAAAGAGAAAGATAAAAGGCAATGATCCGTCCAGGTTAGGGGCTGGGACGGCAGGGTGGTAAGAACAAGGAGATTACTGAATAGGAGGTCCAGCGTATGGCCTTTTGTATGGGTAGTTCGTATTACGTGTTGAGTTAAATCAAGCGCAGAGAGGGACGCAAGTAGAGACCTGGCGTGCGGACAGTTTTCATTATCAAGGTGGATGGTAAAATCCCCAAGAATAGTAAAGTTAGGGGATTTACAGATACGACTAGCTGCGACTTCCGGCAAGGAATCTAAAAAACGAGTGCAAGGTCCTGGGGGTCGGTAGAGAAGCATACCGGAAAAGGTAAAAGTGGGGGAGATATAGAGAGAGAAAATTAAGCTTTCACACTCCGGGATATCAGAGGGGAAGGTGGTACACCGAAAGGTATTTTTGTAGATAATGGCTATACCACCACCTCTTCCATGGTAAACCAGAGCATTCTGAAATGGGTAAAATTTAACTCCTAAAAATACTAACAAAAATCCAAAAATAACTATTGTTGAGGTGATCACGGATTGTAATTGGTGAAAAAAATGTGGCATATTAATTCAAAATAGAAAGAGGCACCCTGTGCTATCTGGGTATTTATAACTTAAAAAAGAATTGAGATTTGATTCAAATTCGGATTATATTTTGTCTGAGCATGTATGGGCGTTGTATGTAAAATGTAGGATGGGCACTCTTCCTGTGCATAGGCAAAATGGAAATGGGAGGAGAGATCTAAGTAAAATTGTGACTGTGCCCTGGGCAGAGTTGACAATATTGCCCATTATCCATTGAGCGTATTTTACACATAGTCGTGAGGTCATTTTCATACAATTCTCACTTAAAAACTATGGATTGAATTACTACAAAGATCTGGTGATATTCAAATCTAATGTATCACTCAGCAGCACTTTATTTGTGGATGGTTTCATTACAAACAAGGTATAATTATTTTAGCAGAGACAGTAAAGATCAACATAATAATAATAATTATAATAATAATAATAATAATAATAGTGATAATAAAGATAATGTTAATTATAATAATAATGCATGTTTGTGTACATACCAGTTGGCAGATTTTGTAACTCTCAAGCATCCTTAGACAGCCTGTGGTCCTGTGTAATAATTATTTCTGAAGAGAATAATTTCAAAACACAGATAGTTTGGTAAGAAGTTCATGCCTGGCTTCTCTCACATTTTTCTACCTCCAATGAGTTGCTCAATACATGAAGCATCAGGTAGGTCAGAAGGCATAAATCTGACACCTCATAACAGAAATGTGAGTGAGTATTGACCAGAGAGCCCTCGTGAATAACTGAATGAGATCCACTCTGTTGGCAGTCAAAAGGAAACAGTTAACCCCAACTTTAATCAGATTGAAAGTTTTTCAGTCAACAATTAAGTGAATGCACATTTTCAGCAACATCCCACATGATTTTTGTACGCATACAGTAACTTCTTGATATCATAGGAAACCGGACAACTACTTAATTTTAGAAGAGAACTTAGGGCCTCATTTGGAGTTTAGCAGACAGGTTACTCTGTCATAAATGTGACAGATATCCCATCTACCATATTAAGTACTCCATAGGCTGTAATGGGATCATAATTTGGCAGATAGGCTATCGGAGTAACCCCTTCTGCAAAACTATAAATCAGGCCCATAGTACGAGTCTATACTGTGGGTTCTATTAACCCCTTCGCTGCCAAGCCTTTTCCCTTTTTTTGGCTATTTGGGGCAGTGCGCGCTTAGGCCCTCATAACATTTTGTCCACATAAGCTACCCACACCAAATTTGCGTCCTATTTTTCCAACAACCTAGGAATTCTAGAGGTACCCAGACTTTGTGGGTTCCCCTGAAGGAGGCCAAGAAAATAGCCAAAATACAGTGAAAATCTTGTTTAAAAAAAAAAAAAATGGGGAAAAAAGGCTGCAGAAGAATGCTTGTGGTTTTTCCCTGAAAATGGCACCAACAAAGGGTTTACAGTGCTAAAATCATCAGCTTCCCAGCTTTCAGGAACAGGCAGACTTGAATCATTTTTCAACACAATTGTGGCATTTTACTGGGACATACCCCATTTTTCCGATTTTTTGTGCTTTTGAGCCTCCTTCCAGTCAGTGACAAAAATGGGTGTAAAACCAATGCTGGATCCCAGAAACCCAAACAATTCTGAAAAATAGACAAAATTCTGAATTCAGTAATGGGTAATTTATGTATATCCTAGAAGGGTTTCCTACAGAAACCAACAACTGAACATTTTTTTATTGAAATTGAGGTGGAAATAAACTACAATTTTTCTCTACGTTTTACTCTGTAACATTTTCGACTGCGATGTCAGATTTTTTAAAGCAATATACTGTTATGTCTGCTGGACTCTTCTGGTTGCGGAGATATATAGGGCTTGAAGGTTCATCCAGAACCCTCGGTTCCCAGAGCCAATAAATAGGCTGCACCTAGCAGTGGGTTTTCATTCTATACCGGGTATACAGCAATTAATTTGCTGAAATGTAAAGAGTGAAAAGTAGGTATCAAGAAAACCTTTGTATTTCCAAAATGGTCACAAGATAAGGTGTTGAGGAGCAGTGGTTATTTGCACATCTCTGAATTCCGGAGTGCCCATACTAGCATGTGAATTAAAGGGCATTTCTCAAATAGATGTCTTTTTTACACACTCTCTTATATCTGGAAGGAAAAAATGTAGAGAAAGACAAGAGGCAATAACACTTGTTTTGCTATTCTATGTTCCCCCAAGTCTCCCGATAAAAATGATACCTCACTTGTGTGGGTAGGCCTAGTGCCCGCGACAGGAAATGCCCCAAAACACAAAGTGGACACATCACATTTTCTCAAAGAAAACAGAGGTGTTTTTTGCAAAGTGCCTACCTGTGGATTTTGGCCTCCAGCTCAGCCAGCACCTAGGAAAACCTACCAAACCTGTGCATTTTTAAAAACTAGAGACCTAGGGGAATCCAAGATGGGGTGACTTGTCGGGCTCTCACCAGGTTCTGTTACCCAGAATCCTTTGCAAACCTCAAAATTTGGCAATAAAAACAGTTTTTCCTCACATTTCAGTGACAGAAAGTCTGGAATCTGAGAAGAGTCACAAATTTCCTTCCACCTAGCATTTCCCCAAGTCTCCCGATACAAATGGTACCTCACTTGTGTGGGTAGGCCTAGTGCCCGCGTCAGGAAATGCCCCAAAACACAAAGTGGACCCATCACATTTTCTCAAAGAAAACAGAGGTGTTTTTTGCCAAGTGCCTACCTGTGGATTTTGGCCTCTAGCTCAGCTGGCACCAGGGGAAACCTACCAAACCTGTGCATTTTTGAAAACTAGAGACCTAGGGGAATTTAAGATGGGGTGACTTGTGGGGCTCTCACCAGGTTCTGTTACCCAGAATCCTTTGCAAACCTCAATAATTGGCAAAAAAAAAGTTTTTCCTCACATTTCGGTGACAGAAAGTTGTGGAATCTGAGAGGAGCCACAAATTTCCTCCCACCCAGCATTGTGCTGTGAGCGGGCTGATGTCATCAGATTGCCGAGGGGGGGTCAGGGGTCAGGGGTGGAAGGGGAAGGGATTCCCCTTCCATCCTCGACTGTGGGGTATTGGTGGAAGGCCCATGGGGGAGCGCTAGCGCTCCCCCGTGGGCTGGGTGCAGGACAAGCTGGTCTCGTTCAGGGCACACGGGAACCGTATGCCTGGACGAGACCAGCTCGCCCCAGGCATACAGGGGGTTAAACAAGAATTCTTGGGTGTTGTGTTTCTTTATACCAAATTGCTTCGTAACTGTGAAACCTTTGACTGGGTTATGGGGCAGCCTGAGGTTATTTGGTTGTGTCTGTTATGGATACTGTCATTGGCCACTACTGTGCTACAATGATGGATGTTTTTTGACCAACCTATAATTGAACAATCTGTTGTATCTAAAGGTAGCCTGATGAATAGTGAAGGTGGTCTTAGGTTTGGAACGCAGGTGAAGAGCAACAGAGCAAATGATCAATGACCATTCAGCACTATTCTCATTGCCATCAACTATACAGTATGGAATTTTAGCACAACAAGCTAAAGACAGAAAGCATTCCAACCAAGTACAGTTGTTATAAAGTGTCTTATACTCACGTGGCCGTAACATACAAAGGCTGGGGATACTTGCTACCCTGATGCCACCTATTTCAAATAATCTGACAAGGTTTGTGGACAGTACTACAATTCCCAGCAAATGAATACAAAACAGCAATGACAATTCTCAGAAAATGACTACAAAAAATGGAGTTCCATTTGCCACGTGAACAAAATGTGCTAGTTTGAATCTAATGTCTTTAAACCTCACCTTTCACCCTACCTGTAGTGTCAAAAAATGAAATCAAGAATAGAACACATCATGGCCTTTATCTGAGAGCAATGGAGGGCAACTCACTTAAGTGAGGTTTAGCCCATGGGAACTGAAGAAGAGAGCTGTGTCTTCATGTATATTACAGGCCTAGCAATCCTAATCCAGTATTCACGTTTTGTGACTTGATGGGAAAGAGAGTAAAAGGGTTGGTGAGAAAGGCTTTTTGCTCAAACCCTGATTGATAAGAGAATCATGACATGGCTCTTTGTATCCCTGCCAAATAGCAAATTAATGTGATGCAAAGTGAGTTGTTTATAAGAAAACAATATTCTCAAGTTTGTGTCTTAGTACTAACAAAGAAAGGTGAAGTTTGGATAGTGTTGTGTTGTGCATGGTTCATCTACTTACAGACAGTTAAAATAATCAATTGTTCTCAAGGTTCCACTTCTTTTATCACTGAATCCCATTCCATCATTTTCCCAGATCCTGTGGACACAACTCTGATTATGAAGAAGCAGTAGGGACATTAAGAATTTGACACTGTGCTATGTTGTCATGATCATCCTCAAGCCCCATTACTCTGTGATGTCTTGCAATCTCTTGTTACACTGCTCCTTTCTTGACTTTATTGCAAGCAAGCATAGGTAAGGCAGGCACAGTTTGTTCATGAAATACAACCCATAGTCTTTCATGATACTGATGTTCAGGTCAGTTAAAATTAGATACAACGGAGGAAAACAAAAGTACCTGTTGGGGAACCAATATGATGCCAACAATTTTATAGTACTTAAGTGGTTAGACACTGGGAATGCTATCAATACGGCTAAAAGTTCATGCAGATTTAGCAAGCTCAAAATCATGATTAAGACTTCTGATCAGTGTAGGTGATTTAAGGGTCCCAAGCCAATACTGTGATGTACAAACCCAAATAAATCACCACTTACAATTATAGACAAAGGGGCTTATTTAGAAAAGTAAATGCACACATATATATTTACATGTGTACATTTACTGAAACACCTTGTTTCCTATTAAAAGTTCCTGACTGTGGACATACATCTACAGGTGGACTTACTTGTCTCAACCTTCTGAAACCAGTGGATGGAGCCTTCTACAACTGTATTCATGAGTATGACGTTGCTACTGTTAACGCTGATGAGATAGATGGGGATCTCTGCCATTGTGGCAAAGAGCTCTGTATGGAAAAGTATGTGACAATAGTAAGGTTTATTATTATTCTTTAAAAATATTGAAATGTAAATGTAAAATTGTATTTTTATTTTCATAATCTAATAAAATAAAATGTTACAGCAGACTAACTCTGGACAGTTTGTGTGTGTATTAAACACTTAGGCCCTCATTATGACATTGGCGGTAAATCCCACTTACTTCCATGCCGACTGCTGCCAACATAACGCCGCTGCAGCGGATAACCGCCTACCATATTATGAAACACACATACCAATCCGTCACTAAACAGCCAAACACAGAAGTCCGCCAGCCCAAAGGTCAGTGATAAACTGGTAGTAGCAAAACCCACACCGTTATGCCAACAGAACTACGCCCATAACATTATGACCAACGGATCACTGCAGCGGACATTCAATGGCAGTAAAGCACTAGCGGTACATACCGTCACGATCAAAATACACATACTCAAACAAAACAACACCACATTGGACAATTCAAACTACACACACCTGACACCCATACACACACCACACCCACACACTTAAACCACTACAAAACACATACCCACATCACCCACAACCCTTTACGAATACAAACCATTGCCAGCAGAGAGACAGCAATAGCACCCACACAACCAGAGCCACATGCCACTGTCACCTATACACCACACGCGCACCTTACATCACACACCCATACCACCCACACCACAGTCATGGCACCACAATGACACCCCAGGTTCTCTGAGGAGGAGCTAAGGGTCATGGTGGAGGAAATCATCCGAGTAGAGCCACATATATTTGGATCACAGGTGCAGCAGATATCCATTGCTAGGAAGATGGATCTATGGCAGAGGATCGTGGACAGGGTCAACGCCGTGGGACAGAACCTGAGAACAAGGGATGACATCAGGAAGAGGTGGAACGACCTACGGGGAAAGGTGCGTTCCATTGCAACAAGACACCAACTGGCTTTACAGAGGACTGGTGGAGAACCCCCACCTCCTCCCCCAAAACTAACATTATGGGAGGAGCAAGTCTTGGCAATCATGCATCCTGAGGGCCTGGCAGGAGTAGGAGGAGGACTGGACTCTGGTAAGTCAAATCCCTATTACTATCACCCCCGACCTGCATGCCATCACATACCGCTACCCTTGCTCCCATCACTCCACCACATCCCACATACCCCACCATCACAACCCACTCATCCCAATACCAAGACCTGCATGCAACACCAATGCATGGACACCCCTCACAGACCTGCATGGACACCTATCACCACAGCATGCACACTAGAGAGAATCACCTAGCCCACCAAATAACAACTCACACAAGGCAAAGCTGCCAGTGTAATAACAACCATAGAGGGTAACACACCCATGCACAATATGTCACACGCAGAAACAATAACACTGCATTTACATCCCCACAGGTAACCCACCCAATGTCACAGACGAAGAGGTGCCAGCAACATCCAGTCTCCACACAGAGAGGCCCACAGTGATGAAAGCAGCTCTGCTCGCCTGGATCTGGATGACCAACCGAGAGGCATAGAATTCATGCTTTGCTATTTTATTAATTCTTTTTGGTATATGAAGTGCATTAGTCATTATATGATATGTTTTATGTGAAGAAAACATGTATTTGTTTATATGTCTGTGATTATTTGTTTTTTCTTGTTTTGGTGTTGTTTTGGTCCCATTCCTTGGTGTTTGTATGTTAGTTTAGATGTCCTTTTATATGTTGTTTCATAGTATTATATGCTTGATATCTGTAGTATGGGGGAAATTATTATATATCAGCCTCTTTTTCTTAAATTTTGTGATATCAGGTCTATATATTTTGCAGAAATAAAACATTGATGTGTTGAAATTGGGTTTAGCTACAACATTGAATATGTTTTTGAAATAAATAGGAGGGATTTGTGTGTTTTCACCACTCCGGGGGCCCCAGGCCACCCCACAAACACAGGACGATCAGGGACCTGGGGTCAGTGGCAGTGGGAACACAGTTCAGGGGACAGAGGCACCAGATAACAGGAAAGCTGGGAGGACTGCTGTGCAACAGGGGGAGGACAGGCCCAGGAAACCGACTCTCCAGGAGGCACTCACCGCGATCCTGGGACCAACATTCCCAGGATACGCTGGGGCAGATACTGGACAAGTTACAGGAGAATATGCAGCTGCTGGAGGGACAGTACCTGGGGATCAGTGAGGATTTGAAGGGCATCAACACTACCCTGTTCTAGATTTCAGGGGTGCTGGCAGACATGGCCAACAGTATGGGGGAGGCAGTGGCACAACAGCGGGCCCCTGTCACTAGTCAGACTACTGAACAGCCCTCCACCTCTGCTGTCGCTAGTGGACTGGAGGCCCTGAGACAGGAACAACAGGCCACAAACACCCGTCCCCCTGCAGAAGGAGAACCACCCCCCAAACGTTCCCTGCAATCCAGCCAGAAGCCAGAAACTATTGCCAAGAACCCCACCAGGAAATAAGGCTCTCCTGATTGTCTCCCTTATGTCCCACTCTGTCATCCTGACCACCTCGAACTGCCATTGCTCCACTTCCTAAGCCCCCTTGGACAATGCACCTCTGATACAAATAGACTGGACTCTATCCTGGACATTCCTCCATCATCACCCCAGCCCATTGCACTACCCCCTCTTCTTCAGAGCACTGCAATAAACACACTTTGATAAAACACAAGTATGGCGTATGTCGGATGTTTTCAAAAGGTATTCGTTTAACAAAGGTTCAAAGAATGCGTTTCAAATGTACAATAATGTTTACATTGGAAAGACCTGCAGTTGGCTGCACTGAACACACCAGGAGCAATAGTGGGGCACCAACATCTGCAAAAAGAGATGCCAAAGGGTACAGTGAGTGGGCATTGAAGAAGGAATACAAAGCCTGCCCGTGACAATGTCACACATCAAACTGTCAATTATATGGGTATCAACACTGTCTTACCTGTGTCTCATTGGAAGCATTGGCGAATGACTGCACTTCTGTTGTCCTCATCCTCATCCTCTGCCTCCTCATCTTCACTGTCCACAGGTTCCACTGCTGCCACGCGGCCATCTCCAGCCTCTTCCTCACGCAGAAAAGGCACCTGCAGACACAAGGCAAGGTTGTGCAACATACATCATGCCACGATGATCTGGCAGACTTTCTTGGGTGAGTAGCACAGGGATCCACCTGTTAGATGGAGGCAATGAAACCTGGCCTTCAGGAGGCCAAAGGTCCTCTCTATAATTCTTCTTGTTCACCCATGTACCTTGTTGTATCGTTCCTCTGCCCTTGTCCTGGGATTCCTCACAGGGGTCAGTAGCCATGAGAGGTTGGGGTAACCAGAGTCACCTGCAAATATTGAGGGTCAACTGTTAGCCACACACTAACCCTTAGGGCCCACACCATACACATACACCAACATATACTGGGTGGGAACCAGGGCTCACCTATTAGCCACACCCTGTGCCTCTGGAGTTTGGCATAACATTTGGGATGCTGCTATTCCTCCGGATCAAGGCATCATGCACAGACCCAGGATACTTTGCATTGACGTGGGAGATGTACTGGTCCGCCAGGCACACCATTTGCACATTCATGGAGTGGAATCTCTTTCGATTTCAGAACACCTGTTCATTTTGCCGGGTAGGGGGGGACAAATGCAATATGTGTTCCATCAATAGCCCCAATAATGTTGGGGATATGTCCCATTGCATAGAAATCAGCTTTCACTGTGGCCAAATCCTCCACATGGAGGAAAACGATGAAGCTGCATGTGTTTAATCAGGGCAGACAACACTCTGCTCAGCACTATTGAGAACATAGGCTGTGACATTCCTGCTGCCAAGCCCACTGTCACTTGGAAGGAGCCAGTTGCCAGGAAATGGAGCACTGATAGGACTTGAACAAGAGGGGGGATCCCGGTGGGGTGACGGATAGCAGAGATTAGGTCAGACTCAAATTGGGCACACAGCTCTATGATTGTGGCCCTCTCAAGTCTATAGGTGAGGGTGATGTGTCTGTCCTTTATTGTTGCCAAGTCCACCAGCGGTCTGTACACGGGGGGATGTCTCCTTCTCCTATTCATCCACAGCGGTTGCAATCTATGGGGTAAAATAGTAAGGAGCTAGTAATTATCTCTACATTCCAACCACTACAGTTCAGTGCATGTTGTGATTGTAACAGTATTTTGTTGGAGATGTCCAAATGGTGCATTTGTGTACTGTGACGCAGTTAGGATCCATGGCCTGAACCCCCCCGAAATGGCGTCCTCCTGTTCTGTATGGAGGGACAGGTGGAAATGAGGTAATTCCATTGACGTTGTGAGCTGTTGCGGGAGGCAGATGAGAACCACCATGCAACTCCTCATTGGTTAACATTGGACCCTATGGGGTACAGTAGCCAATGGTGATGTACGTCGGCAGTGACGGTATGCACTGCCGCGGACGTGACCACCATTTTCTATCTGTGGACTCACTTGCTACCTAACCTTCAACAGGAGAGGACCTACACTGCATGTGCTACTGTGACCTGTGTCTGGAACAGACCATGGCTCGTGTGACTGGGGAAAGGGGCCCTGCCTTCACCTCGGTGGAGTTGGAGCGACTGGTGGATGGGGTCCTACCCCAGTACCGACTGCTGTATGGGCCTCCAGACCAACAGGTGAGTACACCGTGAGTATGATGCATGGGGCGTGAATGATTGGAGTGCTGTGTGTGAAGGCTTCATGTAGGGGGGTGGATGGGCCCGGGCAGCATGCAGCATGTATCGTGGGCCATGTGTGTGCTAATCAGGATGGGAAGGGGCATGGTGGGCCATGAGTGTTACAGGCAGGATGGTCAGACTAATACCTTCCCCTGTGCCTATTTCCCTGCAGGTCAGCGCCCATCAAAAGAAGGGTATATGTTGTGCCATTGCCAAGGACATGCGGACCCTGGGGGTCTACGGCAGGTGGAGCACCCACTGTCGGAAACGGTGGGAGGACCTGAGATGCTGTGCACGGAAGATGCCGGAGGCCCAGCTGGGGATGGCCTCCCAATAAGGAAGGGGTGCCCGTCGAACCCTGACCCCCCTGATGGCCCGCATGCTGGCGGTGGCCTATCCAGAGCTAGATGGGCGCTTGGGGGCATCACAGCAACCACAAGGGGGTGAGCACAATGCCCTAATATACAACGTGCGCCTGGTGGGGTGGTATCCAGGTGGGGGGTGTGGGCCCTGTGGGTTCCCATAGCCCAGGCCTGGCTTTGCAGGGTAGGTCCCACGTTGGGCAGGATTCTGGTGTGAAAGTACTCCTACCAAGATAGTAGACATCCACTACTGGGCAGGGGTCTGTGGGTCTCAGGTATGCTTCAATTGGCATTAGGTGTCTCTATCCATGGGCTGGTGACTATCATTGTGACTGGTAATGCATTGCCTAGTGCATAGGGCTGTTCCCTGTGTGTGAGTGTGTTGTGTACGCCAATGGTGGTGTTGTTGGTGCCATTGACCAAGTGTATCCTTTGTCTCTTCCCCCCCTTTTTGTTTTGTCACCCTGTCCTTATGTGCATTAGCATAATCTGGCGGAGGAGCAGAGGCACCGGCAATGGAGGGAGCTGCATCCCACAGGACCCAGGAGGCTGAATCCACCAACGGTGGGGGCACTAGTGGGACGGAGGGCGAGGGGAGAACCACGGCGGAGACAGGAGGGGACAGTTCGGACATGGATACCTCCTACGATGGAAGCTCCCTGGTGGTGGCATACACCTCTGTGCCCACCCCAGCTACAGGTACAGCCGCTACCCCCCTACCAGCACCGCCCTCCCAGCAGCCCCTCAGTGAGTTTCCCGTGCCCACTCACCCAGGTGGGTGGGCATCTCCTTCACCCCAGGCACCTTAGGCCCTGCCCCAGTTAGCCCTGCTGCCCTGAGTGAGGAGGCTATTGACCTCCTGCGATCCATCTCTGTTGGGCAGGCAACCATTGTGAATGCCATCCAGGGGCTGGCAGCCCAAAAGCAACAGACAAATGCATTCCTGGAGGGCATTCACACTGGCTTGGCGGCCCAACATAGCTCAATCCAGGCTCTGGCCTCCTCTCTGATGGCAGCCATTGTCCCTGTTTCCACCCTCCCCTCTCCAACTTCCTCTACCCAGTCCCATTCCCCTCAACCCCAACCTATCCCAAGCACACAGGCAGACGAGCATGCACCCAGGACAACACACAAGAGTGGACATGGCAAACACAAGCACCACACTTCATCCCTCAGGCACGCCACACAAACACCATCCAGAATCAGACATACCAACATCCACTGCCTTCACTGTGGCCCCCTCCTCCTCGTCCTCCACCTCCCTCCCAGTTGCATCTACACTCACACCTGCATGCATTACATCCTCATCCACTAACTCCATCACCAGCACACCTATCAGTACACACCCCTCACTGGCAATCATCACTCCCACATCCATGCACATGTCCCCTGTGTCCTCTCCCACTGTGTCTGTGCCCCCTCCTCCCAAAGTACAGAAACGCAAGCACTCAGACACCCAACAGCCATCCACCTCACAACAGCATCCAGCCCATGTACCTGCACACAAACACAGCAAACTGACACCTCCCACAACCACTTCCTCTTCCTCCACTTCCAAACCGTCTCCCTCTTCCCACCCCAATGTCCCTAAGAAGCTTTTCCTCACCAACATTGACCTCTTCCTTACCCCTACCCTCCGTCCCTCATGTCAGGCCAGGGTGGTCAAAACCTAGACAAGCACCTCAGCCACCCAGTCCACGGGCACAGTTGTGTCCCCAAATACTCCAGGTGGGAAAGGATCCCGGCCACCAGGCAGCCAGACTGACAGGGTGCCAGCCCCCAAGTGCATCAAGGAAGGTCTAGGAGTCAGACCCATGTGTGTCAAGGAAGGGCAAGGAGGCATCCCCAGCTGCAGGAAGGAAGGGCAACGAGCCAGCCCCAGCAGAAGGAAGGAGGGGCAAGGGGCCTGCAAAAGCAGGCAGTAGAGACAAGGGCCCTTCTGCAGGGACTCAGTCGGAGCCCCCACCACCAACCATGGTGGTGCAGCTGTCCGAGGCTGCAGGGGAAGGGCTGGAGCCTCCCCCACCACTGCCAGCACTGCCACCAGCAGCAGCAGCCCCAGTGGACAGCCATCTGTACTGCAGGGGAAGAGCTGGAGCCTCCCCTCACCACTGCCAAATCCACCATTAGCAGCACCACTGCCACCACTGAGCAGCCATCACCGCAGGCGGACAGTGTATAGTCCTGCGTCCATGGGCTGTTGTGCAGCCTGGCCCCTGCAACTCCTGTGGGTCTGACTCCCAGGTGTGATACTGTGACCTTGCACTCCCCACGATCAGCATCACTGGGCACAATGCCCCCTCCAGAACCCATAGAAAAGCCATCCACTTACCCCATCCTCCACAGGATGAAGATCACTGGGCACAATGCCCCCTCCAGAACCAGTGGAAGAAGCCATCCACTCACCCCATCCTCCACAGGATGAAGATCACAGGGCGCAATGCCCCCTCCAGAACCAGTGGAGAAGCTATCCACTTGAGAGACTGTGGCCTTGCACTCCCCAGGACAAGTCAGTGGGCAACCCCACTTGAGAGACTGTGGCCTTTCACTAGCACTCCCCAGGACCAAGCACAGGGCATGTGCCCCCTCCAGGTCCAGTGGCATTGTACCATCTTCCAGCTGAGGTGCCCACCACCCCCCTGAGGTGCCTGGCTGTTTTTGACCTGATGCCCCTGCAGTGTTCTTTCTGTGTTGTTGCAGGAGTGTGGTGGGGCCTTGGATTGTGTGATGTGGCCCTGTGGTCCACGGATATTGAGGACTGGGCAGTGTACCTACATTTGTAAATATGTATATACTTGTTGATTTGCATGCATGTAGTAATACTATTTTATCTCATTACACTCACTTTATTCTGTTCCTTTTGTCCTTGCATTATTAATGAGGGGTACAGGGTGAATATGTAATGTTAGTGCATCTGCTTGTGTGTATGGTGTTGGGGGTGGGGGTGTTGCGTGTGTGTGTCACTCTCTTTTTCCTCCCCCCCTCCCCTGTGTGGTAGATGGCAGTCCTCACTGTGGTCGTCTTCGCCAGCGTTAGTGTTCGTAGTGGAGCAGAACGTAGAAGAGCATGGGGAACTCATGGAACTCGGGCTCCATTGCGGCGTGGTTCTTTCTTGAGTCTCCACAGGTGAGTCGTTTCCCTTCTGTGCAGCGTTTCTACCAGGCTTTGGATGTCATTGATACTGCCTCGGAAAAGGTGGTGGATTGGTGTGTCATAATACAGTGAGCGGATCATTGTCTTCCGCCTGGCTGTAGGCGGTTACCACCGTGGTGCTTGCTGATTTCAATCTGGCGGTCGGTGTGTTAAAGGGTCTGTCTGTCGGAGCGGTTTCCTCCGTGGTCATAATTTCATATTTATTACCGCCGGCCTGTTGGCGATATTACCACCACTATATCACCGACCACCAGGGTTTTAATGAGGGCCTTAATTCATTTAAATATAGTAATTTAATTTATAAATAATGGGGTCTGTTCACAACAGTAAATTTAAATGTGAGTAAATCTACACAAGCAAATTTACTTAGACACTTTATAGTAACTTTATTACTTTTTCCTAGTCATCATTGACATGTGTAAAGTTTCTACAAAGACTTACATCTCATCACCTCTGAAGTCAGGGGTGGAGTTTGATTTGAGTGTAAAGATACAACTAGTAACTTTTAACAGGTTGTTGGCAGATGTCATCAGTAATTGGTGAGAGAGCTAAATGGTAAGTTGTGATAACATTTTAAGAAGTTTATTCAACTTGAATTTTTTACAAATATTTTAATGTAACATAGTAATGTATAATAATTGTATACATTTATATTAAATGTACAACAAAAAAGTTACAGCACTATTAACATCATGTCAATTAAATATTTACTTAATTTGATTATATTTGATTGAATTAACATCATTTTTTCAAAGAATTAAAAAAAATCCCACCTATAGTAAAAAGTTTATATTTATATATTAGAAACTAAAAATGACTAAATGATACATATTAAATTATTTAAATGTATTTATCTTTTTTTTTTTTAAATAAGTTACTTTTATTTTTAAATTTAAAAAAGGTTATTAAAATATTTTGTAACTGTTGGAACACAAATTATTGGTAAGGGCATGTAAGTACTTACAATTAGCAATAATCCACATAACCCCACTAGGTCCTGTCAGGGTCTCAATAAATGAATCCCTGCACAACCCTTGGTAGCTTGGCAATGAGCAGTTAGGCTTAACCTAGGAGACAGGTGTGTAAAGCATTCAATAATCACAAAACACCAAACACAATAAAAGTCTGACACCAATTTAGAGAAATAGATTATATTTTGAGCTTTAAAATGACACTAAAACAACAAAACTCCAATAAAATGAACGGGAGATTTGAATTTTTAAAGATTTTGGTGCATATTTAAGAGACCCTAGCGCCACCGGAACGTCACTTTTTGTGACACTACTGTGGCGCAATGCCCTGCAATGTATTTACAAGGTGGCATTGAGCCACTTTTTGTGGCTTAACGCCACCTTGTAAATACGGCCCCTTCACATGCAGCACTGTCCATACAAGGGATGTGCAATGGATGTTGCTGTGGGAGTGCCACACCTACTGCACTTTGACGCTGCCTCAGATTTACGAGTTATTTAAAACCTGAGGCAACGCCAAAATCTAACGCCACCCCTGGGGTGGCATTAGCATGGTGCAACAAGGAGAAATGCTTTCATTTCCCTTGTTTTTTGCTCTTTCTATGTGTGCTGCATTCTGCAGCACTCATACAAAGAGAAAATCACCACATAAGATTGTTTTTGTGCCGGAAGGTGTTCCTTCTGGCACAAAAACAATCTCCCCTTCAATGCAGCCATCCTTGCACTATGGTGCAAGTGGGGCTGTGTTGTCGCACAGCGGCAAATTTAGCGCTGGCGCAGTGGGAAACACAGGGGTGCTCCGTAAACTTTTCAATACGGCGCATCCCTGTATTTTGAAGAGGACGGTGCATGACGCTGCCACATTTGGTGCAGCGCCAAGCACCATCATTTTCTGTTAAATCTGCCCTTAAATGCTTCTAGCGCATAGAAACAGAAAGTGCCAATCTGAACATCTGGTCGCACTCGACCAGGACAAAGTAAAAAAATGAGGCTGACCGCCTTGCTTCCTCACAGTGGGTCAGAGGCCTCAGTCAAAGTTTTACATTCAGACTTAGGGCCTCATTTCAAGGCCCTTGGGTGGCAGCCCGGACTCCCATTACCATGGAGTTCCGACCACAACATTCAGAACCTGCCGGTCATACTGCCAGTGTTCCGCCATCTCTGCTGGGATTCGTGATCCTGACAGGTTGACAGTGGGTGGAGGTCGCAATCCACAAAGGCAACGCTGCATGCAGCGCTGCACTGCAGATTACGACTTCATTCTCTTCCAGCCTTTTCATGGTGGTTTGACTGCCATGAAAAGGCTGGCGTAGAAATGGTGCCACAGGGGGCCCCTGCACTGCCCATGCACTTGGCATGAACATTGCAGGGTTAATCCTGGCCCGCAGCCTTGCAATGTTCACTGTCTGCAGTGCAGGCAGTGAACTTTGCGAGGGAGCTAGTGCACCCTGCAGGCTACAGCATTGCTGCCGGGTCAAAATGACATATATCCTGTACATTTCACCTTTGAAGGGCAATAGCAGAGGACCACACCTATTTCAAACATACATGTTGGCAACATGGTTCATCGCAGCATATGGCGCACAGTTAAGACACCATCTGTCTATAAGGGAAAAAAATGCCTCATAGATGAGGCAGTGGATGTGCTATTGCATTGGTAACAGGAATGTATGACCAGACCCTTGACAGCAGTAAGTCGTACAGCACCTATCTTTGCAAGGACTATCTGTGACCAGAGTTCCATATAAGCAGAACATAGACAGCACAAGTGCCACACCTATGACAAGCATTGGGCACATGACATTCCATGTACATGTCAGCCCATTTCCTAACTCCTGACACACCCATGCTCCTGGTCTCACCCCACCTGTCTGAAGAGGTCCCTGGAATGGTAATATGTGTAGCCAGATATTCCCTCCTCTCCACACACAGACTAACAATAGTAATCCAGTGTGCTTCACCCTTTCCTATGGTATGCCATTGTAATCTGATTGCATGGACGTCAGGTCAATTAATACACTGGCTTGTAGTTTCTAAGCCCTGTTATCACCTGTAGATTTCTTCCCATGTGAAAGGTACTGTTGGCCATTTGTACTCAAATCTCACCTACAGGACTTGTGATAAACTGATGCAGCACACACCTGTGAGCACCTCCTTGCAGATCACCCATTTGAACATGCACTGCCCTTGCAGATGCTTGGAACAGCATAGAAGTTGCCATTTTGTCGATTACACTGTTATGCATTGCTAGAAAATAAGCCGTGTAACACAGCCCTTGGGTTTATGTGTCACCTTCCAAAACACAGGACAAACACAGTTTTCCATGTCAACTGTCTTGTTCTTCCTCCAACCAGTGTATGTATGTACCTTGTGAAATTGCTGGATCCTGATTGACCCTGCATCCTGTCAGCCTGACTGGCACCTGTCTGTGCGTTACCCTAAAGGTTCCTTGTGGCTACATATGTACCACACTTGCTTTCCCAAACCTCACATTCTTCAGGGGGTATTTTGTCAGGTGCTTCCTCAATGCATACTCAAATACATTGTATAGCATCATAAGCTTTTTAATTGTTCCATAATTGTAAAATTGTCTTCGAATACCCAAATCATGGCCTATCCCTTGTCTGGGTCTCATGTATGCATGAATGACGAAGTGTGACAGTGTACCAGGGCCGTATGCAAGGACTGGGTATGGTGCCTCCAGCAGAACCAGCAACCTCTGATAATGTGCATGAAAATTCCACACATGTTAGGACCCTGACAGTTCACATGCTGAATCACATTGCTCACAACATATTGATGGACTGTGCTTGCTGAATAGCTGCATGATTAATCAACACAGAGGCTATGATGTTCCCAGATGCAGTGGGAACTTTACAGGCCAACCTGTGTACAAATGTTGTACTGACACCTGCCGGAACATCACTACTAAGATATGATCTCACTCAGCACACCAAGGTTGCCCTGTTGACAGTCTCATAACACGTCTGCAGTGACAGGGTGGGACCATCCCCATGTAGGTTCTTATGTCCTCATCAACTTTACTTCCATTGATCTCTGAAGGATACTCAGTAGATACAGGAATTGCCGCCACTGACTCATGATGAGACCTGGACGTAACTGTGACAACATAGACCCCTAAAAATATACAGGATCAACATTGGTCCACACACATGAACCAGACACCTCTGTGCAATTGATCACTGGAAATATGTGGTCACGTGCTGCCTCGTCTGCTGGTCCACCACTGCCACAGGAGAGTTGTGGCTCAGTCATATGACCACAACTGTGGGGTGAAATTACAGTTGTGGGTCGCCTTTGGCTTTCAGTGTCAATAACATGGTACCCACTGAGTCTGTACATGTGCCTGACTCACGGTGGGTTCACCAACAAGTGCCTAGGAAGCAGTTTCCAAATTTCCAGGACATGTGATGGGCAACTTTCGGACCATTGACATGAACAAGCGTCTGCCATCTTTCCTGTGCATGCTTTGTAATTTGTGGTGTCTACGATACCCAAAATCTTGGAAGTGCACACAACAGATGTTGCTACATGTATGACTAACACATGTCCTCTCTCATTTCCACACTGACTTGCATCTAAGGTTAGGACACATTGACTTCACATTCATAAAAGCATATTTTCAATAATGCATCTTGTGATGCACACACACTGGGTCAACAACTACATTAGTAGCCAATACACACACATTGAGCCATAGGCATTGAGGTATTGTACTTCTGTGTGTCACCTTGCTATCCTCTCCTGACGCCAAACATGCCCAATTTGTGCAATACATATGTGTAGGCCACAAATATGGCCAAATAGTGCGTCAGCCAAGAGTGAAAATCATGTTAAGGAAGTAGCGGATCATGGTCCGCAGCAGTATGATGTCTCACATGTGCCCATACACCATCACGACCAAAGTGGGTGCAATCAGCCTATCTCAGTTGTGTCACAAATGTTACATTACATTAAAATGGTAAAATGACCCAAACCCAGTAAATGCCCTGAAATTGTGATGAATATGCATCAAAAAATGACGCACAAGCATCACAAAATGACGCTTATGCCCAAAAAACGATGCATTGTGCCCTGAAAATTGGTTAAGTGTTTGACTATTTCCAAATATATGGATGCGGGCTCATTTTTACTTAGATTTGTGGACAATGTTATATGTGTTAGTTTTGCATGGAGGCAACATTTTGCTGGCACTATTTAATGGCTTAGATATCCCTTGAGGAAGCATTATTCTGTCCAACACAGCATTATGGTGTATGGTTTCTCTTTTCATCAGATATTACCCTCAGGAAGGGCAGAGCCTGGTAGAATCCAGGCCACTTTGCATAGTTATCAGACCACATTATTTCAGGACAGTTGTATTGACAAGCTATGTAATTTGACAGGAGGCAAAATTGAGTGGTCTACTGCACGGTTGATGTGTCACATTACACAGAGACAAAGTGGTTGTGGAAGTGCTATTTATTGAAAAGTGCTGTAGAGCTATATGTACATCGTCTATGATTGTGAGTCTATTATAGTGACATCTTCCATTGTGATCCTACACAAGTGCTAAAGGAAAATGCATTTGACATGCTGGGGTGATGTGTCAGACAGTGCAGAGGGACAGGATTTGCCAATGAGTAAGTGAGATACAATCACAAGGCAGGCTGACAGGATATACAGTGGTTTTCAGAACAGTCATTAAGTACAGTTGTTGCAAGACTGGCATGTTACAAAGCGCAGGACCTTGGTAATAGGTGGCCATGTGGCAGGGACTAGTGCTTCCGGGTACTTTTACGTGTGAAGGTGATCTGTTCCATGTCTTCTTCTGATGTGTGTGTTGCCTCCTCTGTCCTTGGTGGTGGTGGTTGTGAAGGGGCAACACACACCTCAGTGTTTGAAGATATGGAGTAAGACATCCCGGTCACTGCTACCTGTGAGGGTCTTAAGGGCAGTACTGCTGCAAGGAGGATCTGCTGGTTCTTAAGAATAGCAGCCACATCACGATGGTAGGCAAACAGGTCGGCCCTGAGGGGGTCATGATTGCATTTGTGTTATGGCACAATATGGATGTTAGCATTGGTAATGTGTACAGCTGATGTTGGGGAATGTGTGGACATTGGATTGCCTTGATAGTCGTAGCAGTGTCCTATTTCCTCCTCTGACTGTGCACGTGTATTTCAGTGACCAGTTACATTTCCCCCCCCCTCTCAATGCTGTTGTCTGAGCAGTATGGCATTTGGGATGTTGCATTGTGACCCAGGCACAGGATGGACCCTGGCATATGCTGCATGGGTGTGACCTTAGTGATGTGTAGCTCCTAATGTTGATGACATTGGCTGATGTTTGTGGCAACTATGGGCATTCACAATTGACAGGACTGGAACATTTGTTTTGTTTCAGGGGATTGCTAAAGTTGTCATCCTCAACCCACTAATTTAGGTGTGTATGATCCATGGGGACGTTACTGCCATTGGCTACTTGAGCTGCACACACAGCAGAGGTGGTAGTGGCAACTGTTCTCACTGTTACATTCCAGTTGTCGGTATGGCTAGAGGTTGTTAATTGGGCCCTAGTTAATGTAGGGGGTATAGTGGCTGACGTGTGACAGGATGTCAATTTGATGTTGTGCTCTTCCCTCCGGGCGTGGCTTTACCTTTGCTACATCGTTGGCATGGCAGCATACCTCCATGGAACTGTTGTTGGTGTGTTATTGTGTGCCCCAGCTTTTCTCTGTACAGGCCATGCACCCATGCCGTACCTCTTTATCCATGCCACTCCATGTTTATGATGACTTCCATGCATTTTGTAGTAGGTATCCCCCCCGGTTGTGGTTGACATTAGTGCATTTTAATTCCCCATGCGACTTACACTGCATGTGTGTTGTCTCCTGGTAATCTGTGCTGTCCTGTCCTTGAATCCCTGTGACAATCTCCTCAGGGATGACAGCTGCCACCATCTCCTCCATGTGTTCCAGGGCCTCCTGGTGTGCTGGAATCCCACCTCCAGTCTGCAGTGCTGCCTTCCTGTTCCTGGCCATCTTTTCCTTGGTCCTGCGCTTGCAGTCATGCCAGCATTTCTTGCACTCGATGACTGTTCTGCGTACTTCTGCCACACTGTTAATCTTGGCAACAATTTGTTGCCATGTTGCCTCTCTCCTACTGATTGGCAACTTTGAGGTGACAAACAGTTGGTGCTGGTGTTCTGTCACCTCTTTTAACAGAATTTCCTGCTCCTTCGCACTGAAGCAACACTTTATTTTCTTCTTCTCCCTGTCCTGGTTCTTGTGTGGGTCCTCCTGGCTGGTTCCTGGTCTGTTGTTATCTTCCTGGGGTCTGTACAGGCATCTGGACTCCATTTTGGCTCTCCTCTGCTGAAATGGTTGTGTTTGCGGGGAATTTTGCAGCTATCGCGTCAAAAAACACCACATATCCGGTTTGCAGTGTCGTAAATCGGCTCACAGTCATTTCCGCCGCCTTAACGTTGTTTTCCTTTACAACGTGACGCTGCAGTGTGCGTAAAAAAAATGACTTACACCTGTGGTTTGTGCCGCCTTGCGTCAAAGTATAAATTTGACACCCGCATGGCGCACCGAAATGGCGTTAGCCGGTGGTAATGTTTTTGATGCAAAACTGCGCCGGCGCAGTTTTGCCTCAAAAAGTATAAATATAGGCCTTAGTCTTTTTCTTGAAGATTTTCTGGACGAGGTTGAATCCGACCTCTCTGGAGCCCTTTTCAGATACATGTTGCAGGAGACCTCGGTTAAGGACTCTACATTCAGACTTAGGTGATTTTTCATGATGAAAATCTTTATCCGGGACCAACTTGAAATTGAAGCCGACCTCTCTGGAGATCTCCTTGTGTGGGAATCGTCAGTCAACCTTTTACATTTAGACTTAGACACTTTTTTGGAGCTTTTTGTCTCTGACGTCAGAGGACCCTCCACAGCAAGCTGATTTTGAGTCAACGTCATGGGATTGCCTTTCAATGAATGCCCTGTGAAATCCTGGAAGTCTGGGACTCTGCAGCTTTTCAGCGGGACAAACCTGCAAGTCAACTCGATCGGGGTTAAGGTAAGCCGGCTTGACTCATGACGTCAGGTCGGGCCACTTAAGGAGCTTTTTTCCAAAGTTGCCCCAAACTTCTCCAACTTTCTAGATTTTCTTCCAGAAGTTCCTCCAAGGTTCTTTGGGAGTCCACAGCTCACCCTAAGGTTCCAGAAGCTTTGAGTTGCTCCTTGAGGTTAGGACTCCAACTCTGGAATGCACCTGTCTTAAATCCAAAAATGACCTCTGGTCACTGGTCAGCTGGCCAGTTTCTTCAGGGCTTGATGAAGGGGACTCTGGTCAGCTATTTTCTACCTGTAGCAAACAGAGAGTCCCTTCTTGAAGCAGTAGCAGACAGGCAAAGTCCTTTTAGAGGTGAAGTCCAAGTGTGCAGCTTGTGCAGTCCTTCAGAGTGCAGTATCTAGGTGTAGAGCAGGGGTTCAACAGGACAGTCCTTCTTCTTCTTGTCTTGTTCCTGTAGGTATCTGAGGTGGGGTGCAGCTCTGCCAGTTTTATCCTTGCTCCGAGGAGTGGAAAGTGGGGGGTCCTCTGTCCATTCATGTGCAGGCCACCACCCCCTTGAGTGACCACTTCCTGCGAAGTGTGGCACAAATCAATCCCAGGGAGCAACATCCTCCCAAAATCTAAGAGAGCAAAAATGAAATCTTAGAGGTTAGGTCTGGCTGAGCCCACCCACTAGTGTGGCTAACTTTCTCTTGGAACACCCTTTTTCAGCCCTCTCTTAATCTAATCAGGGGGCACCTGGCTGTCTGGGTTTGCAGGAAATGGGTGAGGTTTAGTTACTATCCCAAATTTCCTTCCTTCGTTTGGAGACTAGTTTGGCTGCTCTCTCCCCTCCTGTTTCATCATCTGCTGAGGCAGATGTCTTCCAACCAGATGCTTCCTTTGTGTCAGCCCAGCCACTTCACACCTCATCAAGGCAGCCTGGCTCGGGCTGTCAGAGGCTGAACAATCAGATAAGGGCACTACAGAGCTGAAAATTGTGACTTTTAGAAAGAGTTCAAAAACTCTTTCTCAGTACACGTTATATTAAATTCAACAGTGGCAAGTTGTTAAATTTATTATAACCTTTAATTTGATACTGAACATGTAATATTTAACTCCTTTCTATGGAAAATACAACTTTATTATTTTAAAATAAAGTCTCTCCATGTTAGCCTACTACAATTGGAAAACAAATGTAGCTATTTTTCCCTCACCAGGGCTTATAAAAGATATTTATAAAGTTCCTGCTTATAGTTATACTGCACCCAACCCTTGAGGCACCTAGGACACACCTCAGGGGTGACATATGCAAAAATAAGGTTGATTAGGACTTGGGAGGTACTTTTAATTCCAAAGTCGAATTTGTTAAATTTAACTCAAAAGCAGCCAGAAAGGCAGGACTGCCTTTAAAATGACACTGGGCAATATAGCACTGCATCTATGGGTGCATTACCTATGATGGGGTCCCTAAACCTACATGCCCTACCATTTACTAGGGACTTATAGGTAGGTTGATACAACCAATTATAAGTAGTCTAATTTGCATAATCCATTTTACACAGAGCACTCGCCCTGGGACTGGTTAGCAGTACCCAGGGCACAATCAAGAGTCAATAACCACCAGTATATGTCCAAAAGTTTGGGGGTGTCCTGGGCAAAAAGTAGGACTTTCCTGCAATGACAAACATTTTGAAGTAGAATCCTCATTTTCCTACCATTCGCTGGATCTCTTACACATTTAGGCTCATATATATACTTTTTTTAGCGCTGCATTTGCGTCTATTTTTATGCAAAAGCGTCGCAAAATTACAAAATACAATTGTATTTTGTATGTTTGCCCCACTTTTGCATCAAAAAGCGGCGCAAATGCGGTGCTAAAAAAGTATAAATATGGGCCTTAATACTAAGGCAACGTGAGGAGACCTCCACAGTCAAGGCAGAGATCTCTATGCATAACAAATAAGGGAGACATGTTGAGTCCCACAGGAAATGTTGTGAAGTGATGCAGAAAAAACAGTTAAATGGAAATACACTAAATCAGACAGAAAGCTAGAACATTACACAGAAAGCATGCTTTTTGTTACCTACTGTAAATCTGTTCAGTCATTTTTGAGAAACTGACATTTAAAGAGGTATTAGAGATTGTCATAGAGGGGTTAAAAAATAGGTATATCTGGACTGTTGGTGTCCAGATATGCTCTGATTGGCCAAAAGGGAATAATCAACCCTGCTTGACTGCGCAACATGCTGAACAATATGTTGTAGCACCCATTACATGACTCCGATACATGGCTCCTGTGACCTGAAAATGAATTAAAAAATATATAAGGTGGTTAGGTGAGCAGTTCCCTACCCCATGTGGAATGTGGGTCTAAAAGGTATCCACACTAGATTGCCTTGCAACAATATAGATTACATACTCTGACAGCCTCAGTTATGGTCCCCATTGAAATGTATTGCAGTGAATGGCAGGTTTTCACAGCCATGAAAATGAACAGATATAAAAGATAATAACAGATTTTAATCACAATATAAATCATTTGTTGGTGCTACCACACTAATTTCAGGAATAGTGGTGAATTCTAAGGTAATTTTACCCAGTGGAAAATGATGATCCTCTACTGGAATTTGATGACCCATGTTTGAGAGAAAACTGTTTTCTCTCATGTGATTTTCCCAGAGGGTATGGAAGGTGCTCCAAAAGCTAAAATGAATGCACATTTTCTATAAGTTCACACTGTTTTCTTCAGTCATGTGAGAATAAAGCCTAAAATTAAGAGTAAAACACAAACTTCCAACAGATGCAGCAGACTGTCATTTGATTCCCAACTGTTCTACTGTAGCGTCCCATAATATTCTAATAAACAAAAAGAGAGTTAATATTTGTATTTATGACAATAGTGTGGCATGTCTTATGCAATCTTGATGGAATCAAAGCTGTAAAACGTAAAACACCTGGAAAGTATTTCCATTAGAAACTAACAAAATGAGAGGATTCCTTCTGTCATACAAATTAAGGTTAGTGCTCTTGCAAGCTAAAATGAGGGAAAGCAGGTAGTAGGGACAGTGGCAGCACAATGGATAGTGGAGGGATGGAGGGAGGAAGCTGGGGCATGCACAGGAAAAATGGAGGCAGCACAGCAGACCACAGAAGGATGGAGGGGGCAAGGGCATGCACATTGACAATGAAGGGGAAAGTGGAGGGAAACAGGGGCAGAAACAGCAGATTGGCCAGGCAGGGTATGTAGCAGAGATAGTGACAGCACAACAGATGGAGGGCAAGGGATAGGTCCATGAAGATGGAGAATGGAGTGCATTGGGAATGGGTCAGGCTGAGTAAAATGACCACAAAGAGCAGGCCAGCATGGGAAGCAGCAGCTCAATGGACTTTGGGGGCAGGAGAGAGGGAGCAGGGGCATGCATATGATTAATGGTGGGCAGGGAGGGCAGGGAGAGCAAAGAGAGGGGGCAGTGACTGCAAGCTGACCATGTAGGGCAAAGCTGCATGAGCAGGGAAAGCTCACTGACCATAAAAGAAAGGCAGGACAGGGCAGAAGCAAGCAGAAGGTAAGAAGAGGGCACGCAAGAGGGAACAGGGGCAGCATGCTAACCACAAAGGACAAGCCAGCATGGTCGGGGCATATAGTGGACCACGGCGAAAGGGGTCAAGGGCAAGCATCTGGAGAACAGTAGTTAGTAGAGGGGCTGAGTCAGCAAGTTGACCAAGGAGGGCAGACATATGTAGAAAGGAAAGCATTGGGATAGGGCAGAGGCATCAAGCTGACCATGGAGGTCATGCCATCATTGGCATGGAAAGCAAGTTGACCACTGAGGGCAGGCAAGAGGGACATGCCAACTCAGAACATAGGACTGGTGTAAGTGGGGACAGGGGCAGCAAGCTGATCACAGAGGGCAGGCTAGCAAAGGTAGGGGCATCAGGCTGACCACAGAAGGTAGAAGTAAGATGGCAGGGGTAGAGGCAGCTAGCTGACAATTCAGGGAAGGTGCACATGTGCTGGAGCAGCACATCAGAATATGGAGTGATGGCTGGAGGGACAGGGGTACTCAAGTGGAGAACGTAGGACAGGGGAATGTGGCAAAAGCAAATAGCTGATCATGGAGGGGAGCACAGCAGAATTATTAAAAGGATAGCATCAATGAGAGGAGGGAGGGACCAGGGGCACACACAGGGCAAGGATGAGAGGTGAAGGGCAGGGGCAGTAAACTTGCCATAGAGAAAAGGCCAGTATGGGAAGGGGCAGCACAACAACCAACAGAGGATAGGAGGAATGGGGCAGAGACACACACACTCAAAATGTGAGGCAGACAAAAAGGGGCAGAGGCAACAAGTTGAATACAGAAAGCAACCCGGCATGGGCAGGGACAGCAAGCTGACTATGTAGACTAGGAAGGGGGCGGCCAAGGCATACAGATGGAAAATGGAGGGAAGGTAGGATGAGTGAAAGAGTGGGGTAGCAAGCTGACCACAGAGGGCAGGTGGGAGGGAGCAATGGCATGCAGATGTAGAAAGGAGTGCAGACAGGAGGGGACAGGGAAAGTAAGCTGTACATGAAGGGCAGGCTGCTGTGGGTTGGTCACCCATGGGGATGGGACTGGGCCAAGCTCCTGCTGAGCATGGCTGAAGGCTGTGCACAGTTGTGGTGGTTGGCTGAAAATGATATGGGGATGGCGCTGCAGCCAACCCCCTGTGGGCAGCCAACACCCCACTAGCAGCAGCTATTTGGTCATAGACCACCATTCACATATTTTTTATATTTTTTGTTCATACTGGACTTCCATGGGAGTCCCACAGGAGTTCTAAGGGACCACATGGGGAGGTCATGCTGGCTACCATAGGAGTCCTGCGGGACCACAACAATTAAATTTGTTTTACCGGCCCCTAGGTAGGTCCGAGACTCAGGCTAGTGGGTCAGGTTATCCCTGTGATTTTTTTATTTGAATTTGTTTTTTAGGACTAAGATCCTGTAATTGTCACTGCAACATTTCCCCTTATGTTGTGGCCATCCAATCGGAGATCGCTGTCTGCCCAATCACAATGCTTTACTTTGTTCTGCTGTTCCCCACTGCAGTACCTTGGCAATAGATATAATTCTGCACAGGTTTTGGCCAATAGCCAACAACCAGACTCCATCACCTGTGCATCTCTCAGCCACTGGCCATCAGTGGGGACAGTTTAAAAAGGAGGCTACAGTGCTAGCACCAGAAGTTTCCGTTTTTTAAATCCCTAGGTTGGGAGTGAGAGGGAATTGCTTTGCTTCATCTCCCTCCCCACCTCCTGCCCTTCCGATGTGTTTTGTCCACAAAAAGAAAACTAATAAATAATAAATAAATTCATATTGTTAGGAGGGTTGGCTCTTCTGACATACAGGACGAGCCCCTTTTGGTGCCAAAATATTTTTTTAATTGTGTGTTTTCCGCTGGTGGCCATTCGTGCCCCCAAGGGAAAACACACATTTAAAAAAAAGAAAATTGGGGAAAATGTGTGTTTGCAGCTGAGTGGGGTGATGACACCCCATAGGGGAAAACAACCATTTAAATACATGTTTTTAAGGGGTCGGCCCTCTGGACATATGAGTCAACCCCTTTTAGGCCCATATAACAATTTCTAAAGATATTTTTTCCTAGGGGAATATACACACTAAAAAAATGCTGTTAGGGCGTAGGCCCTCATGACATACGGGCCGACGTCCCTTGAGCCCAGATAATATTTTCGAAATGTGGGTTTTCCCCTGGGTGGTATAATCATGGTGCTCCTGCCCAAGAGTAAAACATACATTTAAAAAATGTTTCCTGTAGAAGTCGAGTAGACTGACCCTTGTTATGGGCATGTTGTTCCTGTGGATTTCTCTAAAACATTACCTGCAGCAAGTACAAATGCATTCATACATGCAGTTTTCCATGAAGTGCCAAACACCTATACAGTGTTTCATTCCACCTATATGATGTGACTTTCCAATGGTGTTTTCCCAAATTAAAAACTGTCCCAGTATATAAATGTAGGCTACTTTTTAGGTCTGGTATTAGCCATGACATTCTGATTGTATTGAAATATGTGTTGCTGTTTTTCTAAAAGGTGTTTGTAGACAGTACTCTTCATACTTTGGTCTGTTGTGTCATTCACATTATTCTTTCACCCACCACAATATGGAGCAATGGGTCAAGCCACATCAGCTGTTGGCTAATGTTACTGTGAGTAATGGCATTCTGAATTTTCACAAGGAGCACATCTGCACACAAATCAGGACTTTTCCTTTCCAATTAAGTGTGTTTTTTTGAGGTCAAAGCCATATTTTGGCTTTCAGGCAATTGTTTTTGCACAGGCAATGGCCCGGAAGCTCTCCCATTAATAATGTTTAGCAAAACTAATGCCAGAAAGCGTTCAGAAAGCAGCGAATGCCAGACCTTCTGGCTTCAAAATGGTTATTTAGCTGTCTGGTTTGCTAATTAGGGTCACTTTTATTGTTGTGTCCAGGTGAATCTGAAGAATATGGTGACAGCAGTCGTAATGTCCCTTCACAACCACAATCTGTGCAGCAAAGCACCCCTAGTAGGTTAGACCAACCCAGAGAGCAAGTAAGTTTAGCTGCATGCACAGATGCACTCTATTCACAGCTATCCAATTTGATGCAGCCCCAAATTCCCCGTTCACTGCAGATGTTGGATTTAAAGTCAATACAGCAAATTATTTTGGCTATTAACACTGTCCATCTCTTTTCGCATGTTGGCTTCCTTCACGATGTTGTGCACCAACCTTATGTGCCAAACAGCTTCTGAGGAAGTATGAAGGCACTCTTCGGTCTCATTCTAGGTCACTCCGGTGGACTTTTATTTCACTTGGAGAATAGAAGACAGTTTTGGGCCGTACGCTAAAAAAAAGAGTATGACTGTAACCAAGTGTACAGTCATATTGGTCTAGTCACATGGTTTGGGTAACAAACAGCTTTGCACTGGTCATAAGCAGAGATCGTTTTTTTTGCTACTGCACAGTATGTTGCATTTCAATGATAATTCTGCTGCATTGCCCCATGACCATCCAGACCATAAAAATGTATGCTTTCATGAAATATTCATCTACCAGGTTTCCAGAGGTTATTCTCATGGAAAGAAAATAGTCATTGTTCATCCTTGATTGTATATAAAAAACAGCTGCTCTACACATCGAGCAAAAGAGCCTGTTATGGCATCAAAATGTACATAGTGTGTGAGAACTTTACTGGTTATCTATACAGCCTGAGAGTGTACACAGGAAAGGGCTGTGCTCTAAATCCTATAGGTAGCCCTTCCATGCTAGTAATAATGGCAAGGATTCTATGAGAACTTGTCAACCACTCCTTCGTAAAGGTTCTAATCTTTATGTGGACAACTTCTATACAGGAGTAGAGATGCTCATTGAGCTGAACAAAGCTGCCACTGTGGTATGCTGTACAGGTTGATGTCTCCACAAAGTATTTCCATATAAGCTTGTTGTAAGAAGCTCCAAAAGTACGAGAGCACTGCGCTGTGCTCCAAGGAACTGCTTGGCATCTAATTTTCAATAGTGCACGTTCATGATGAGAGCACTTTCCCTGTCATGGTTTGGGGTCAGTTGGCCACAGTTCACAAGCCCACCTGTATTCCTGATTGCACAAATGCATAAGCATAGTGGATAGGAATAACCAGTTACTTTAGCCATACAACTCTAATCCTAAACCTCGCATATGGCATAAGAAGCTGTTAACCAACCTGTTAACCACCCTGATCCAGTTGGCATCATACAATGCATGTTTTTTACCGGCAGACCGCCAGAGGAAGACCATTGTCTTTCCTTGACTTTCAGTTGCTCACCATTGAAAGTGTTACTGCTGAAGGGAGCAGTACCCCCACTTCATCTGCTGTAGAGGACGTGGCAAGACTGCAAGATCAGTGCTTTGCTGACCCCATTCCTGAAACAGCGAGAAAGACTTAACCATGTTGTTGTTGTAGAGTATGCCCTAAGCAGGGAAAGAGGTAGAGGAGACTTGTTGTTACTTTCCCTAGAGCCCATCTTAGCTAGGCTATGTTTTCCAAATTGCTTTACACTGTTCCACACAAAAGTGAAGTATTCGGAAATTGATTGAGGTGGACCTGTCCTAATATATATCTTTCATTGGTTGGGCAAGAATACATACCTGGCCATGGCCACTACTTCCCTAGGCAAGCATTCTTTGAAATTGTTTTCTCTAGTTGAGAACATCTTGTATTGACACCTTTATTCACCATCAGACTGAGATACTCTGTTTTCCGTATGACAAGTGTATTACAGTTACCGCACTGCACATAACAGTGGGTGGAACACAGTTGCACAGTACCCTGTGCAGCAAAATTTAAAGCCTTTAGTAGATTTTGAAGTTTTCTTTAGTGGCAAAGATAGATATGCTCACTCATTTTAGGGAATCTAGGACTCCAGGTATCCACCCAGACATCCTTCAACTTTCATCTACAACTTGGACGTTACATTGGGTACTAAAGGTGCATTAAAGACAAGCCTTCTTGCGCTTTAAGTACCTGCCAAGGAAGGCGTTAGTAAAGGTTCACTTGGTTAGTATACAGGGTTAGTCAGAACTTTAAAGGACACAGATACATGAACAGTGAGAAAAAGCTTGGACTAGATGTGCCTTCATAGGGGCATTACATGCGTAAAAGGCATATAGTAGTATCCATCACTAACCAGATGACTCCAAACCACAAAGAACGCCGCAGTCAGGCTCAGCCTCAATCCCCAAACACACACACATCCTGCACCTCAAAGATCTTTACTGGCTTCTTATCCACCATTGAGCTCTCTTCAAACTTCTCATGCACACATTCAAAGCTTTACACAACACTGGCACAGCATACTGCAACAACTTCCTCAGATATCAGACATCTTTCAGAAACCTCCACTCAGCCGGACTCCTACTGACAAACATTCCCTGCATACGCAACATCAAAACAGGCAGTAGTGCCTTCTCCTACCTTGTTCCAAAAGCCTGGAAAGACCTTCCCGTACACATCTGTGCCACCTCAAAATATCTTATATTCCAAAAAGAGGCTGAAGACTTGGTGCTTCGACTAGGAGAGTACACTGAGCACTCCGGACTGCTCCTGTGTTGTCAGCGGGATATCAATACACATAACACTACACACATCAGATATATTTGCAGCCTGCTTGCCATATTCATCCTCCTTCAGAACATGGTAGATGTTCAGTTCACAGTAAGGCAAATATATTACAGTCACAGCTCTGCATATAGTGGAGGATGGCTCAGATGCTATGTTGCCACTCAGTACACTTTGTACCAAAATCTAACCTATTTAGTAGTTTATGACATGCTCTTTAGGGAACCTAAGATGGTTTTCTCCAGCATGGTTACCCTAGTTTCAAAAGTAGATTATGCTTACTCATTTTGAGGAATCTAGGCCTCAAGGCATCCTCGGACACCCCAACTCACACCCACAAACTGGAAGTGGGTGGATATAGCACAGCAAGTGCACAAAAGGAACATGAAAGACAAATCTTGCAGGGCCTATTTAGCTCTGATGGGAGCTGCTAATAAAGATTCCCTTGGCATGTGTTCAGTATGCTCAGAATGTTGACAGAGGCAATACTTGACAAATAGTGAAAACTTAGTTTAAGTATATTTTCATTTTTGAAGCTTTATATCCATTTTGTACTCTTTATGTTGTATCATATTGTTAGATCTGACAACCTTAGGGTGGTCATCCCCCAACTTTTTGCCTGCCTCCCTCCACTTTTCTGACACTGTTTTTGCTGGTTTTAGGACTCTGCATACCTTCCCACCACTGACCAGTGCTAAAGTGCATATGTTCTCTCTCTTAAACATGGTAACATTGGTTCATTCCCAATTGGCATATTTGATTTACTTGTAAGTCCCTAGTAAAGTGCACTACATGTGCTCAGGGCCTGTAGATTGAATGCTACTAGTGGGCCTGCAGCACTGGTTGTGCCACCCACATAAGTAGCCCCTTAACCATGTCTCAGTCCTGCCATTGCACGGCCTGTGTGTGCAGTTTCACTGCCACTTCGACTTGGCATTTAAAAGTACTTGCCAAGCCTTAAACTGACCCTTTTTCTACATATAAGTCACCCCTAAGGTGGGGCCTGGGCAACCCATAGAGCAGGGTGCTATGTTGGTAAACGGCAGGACATGTACCTGTATGTTTTATATGTCAACTCCTAAATTCATGTTTCATTACTGTGAGGCCTTCTCCTTTCATTGGATAACATTAGAGCTACCCTCATATACAGTTTGCATGGTAGATTCTGATCCAAAAGTGGTAACCAGGTCATATTTAGTATGGCCAGAATGGTAATACCAAATCCTGCTTATAGGTGAGGTGGGATTTTATATTACTATTTTAGAAATGCCACTTTTAGAAAGTGAGCGTTTCTCTGCACTTAAAATCAATCTGTGCCTTACAGCCTGTCTCCAATCCATGTCTGGACTGGTTGACAGCTCCCTTGTGCATTTCACCCAGACAACTACAAACACAGGATACTCAGTCACACCTGCACTCATCTGCATACCAAATGGGTTTTCCTGGGCTGGGAGGGTGGAGGGCCTGACACTTAAGTTTCAAAGGCTAGTGGCCTGCCCCTCACACAATGGACTGCCAAACCCCCTACTGGGACACTGGCAGACAGACCTGTACTGAAAGGGGACCAGGCGCAGTTCAAAACCACTCTTTAAAGTCTCCCCCACTTCAAAGGAATTTTTGGGTACATAAACTGGGTCTCTGACCCCACCAAATCAGACACTTCTTGACCTGAACCTGCAACATGTCAAGAGGAACCGCTTGATTGCCCAAAGGACTCATGTGGACACCTTTGCTGTGAAGGGCTGCAGCCCTGCTGTTGCCCTACTTACCTGGTGCCCTCTGACTTTGCTTAGAAGTGCTCTGCAAGGGCTTGATTTAAGCTTGCCTCCTGTTTTCTGAAGTCACAGGGCCAAAAAATGAAATCTCTTCAATGAAACTCCTTGTGCTCTGAAAATCGCCGCAAAGCCTGCCGAAAACGATGCACAGCCTGCCCTGCAACAGAAATTTGAAACACGGCCCTACTGGATCGACGCACAGCCGAGCCTGAATGACGCAGCCCGACTTCCTGAGTGAAGAATCAACACAACCCCTGTGCAACAGAAAATTCAACGCATCGCCTACCAGATCAACGCAAAATCTATGACTTATTCCCGCACACCCAGGATTTTCCCCGCATTGTCCCTGGGCATCCAAAGATCCCTGCATCGCAGTGAGGAATGAAGACTGCATGCTGGAAATCGATGCAAAGCCCCATGCAGCGTGGAAAGAAATGACCCATCGTCTGTGCTGCGTCAGAAAATCCAACACACACCTTATTTTTTCACGCATCTCCTCCTCTGTGGTCTCTGTGGGTGGTAATTTTGACTCAAACCAGGTACTTTGTGCAAACAAGAGAACACTCTAAGATTTAAGATTATTTTTAAACTAGCAAAAGTGGTATCTTAGCTTGTGCTTATAGAATCTTTATTGTTTTGACCTTAATTTTTTAACAAGATAAATATCTTATAGTTTTCTAAACCCCTGTGGTGTATTTTTGTGCTGTTGTCACTGCGTTATTGTATGATTTATTCCACAAATACTTTACACATTGCCTTCTAAGTTAAGCCTAACCGCTCAGTGCCAAGCTGCCCGAGGGTGGGCACGCGATGATTTGGATTGTGTGTGATTTACCCAGACTAGGATTGCGGTCCCTATTTGGACAGAGGTGTACACATCTGCCATCCAGAGACCTCATTTCTAACACATATGAATTGCTCTGTACTCACTACACAATAAAAAAACATTGTAAGGTGCTTCTCAGTAGTTGGTTCTGGGACACTTGGGTTCCTGGGGCATCTGCAAACCCTGCGATCCGAAACATCTATCAGTCTTGCTTCTACAAATCACTCATTGCGACAAGAACTTATATATGAAGACATTGTCAAAAATGGCTATTGTTTCCTACAGATTTTTCATACTTTTTTAGATCAACAGATACTTTTTTGGTAAAACCTTTTTGAATTCAAAAATGTGTTTATTTTTCAGAAATGTATAGCTTTCCGGCATCACTCATGGGTTGTCACATCTGTTTCCACCACAAACTGGACGAAGGTTGAAAGTACACAATTTGTTTTGCAGAAAGCGTTTTTCCAACAATTTCCCAAAAATCCAAAATGTAGCTATATTTTGTCTGTTTTCTTGGTCCACAAATCCTGGGCAGCGTTAGAATCTCCATGAAGTTGGGAAAAAAAGAACACATATTTGTTGTGGATATTTAATGTGGAAAAAAAACATATGGAGGCCTAAGCACAAAGCACTCAAAGGAGCCGAAAAATAGTTGAGCACTGGGGTGAAAAAGCCTCAGTAGTTAGGAGATTAATTTCTCTAAAACAGATTAACAGATTTACACCAAATCACAAAATGCACACTCCTTGAGAAAATATCTAGCTTTCTGTCAATTTTGGTGTAATTCCCTGGAGCTGTTTTCTCTGTATCACTGTTCAATTTTCCTTGTAGAAACTGTAGAAGAAAAAAAGTTCTTTTCTCAGCCCGCTTGACGGATCATGCAGAAAACATCAAGGATTAAGACTGTGTAATTACACATAATACCTAGTGGCAGTTGCCACTAGGTAGTTATATTAGGATCTAGTTTCTATAGAAAACGCATTTTTTTACTTGCGTATATATTTGGCGATGGTTGACAAATCTTCATGAAATTCTCCCAAAAAATGACGCTCACATCAGCCTCTGTCTAGAACGTTTCAGGGTGATTCTTCAAGTGAGAGCTGAAAAAGGGGGATCCCAAAACCTGTTTTCTCCATGTTAATTTCCATAGGGATTTTGAACACAAATAGAGGTTGAACCACTGGATGGATTTACACCAAATGTGGTAGAAAGCTAGCTATTGATCCAGAAAGTGACCTTTTTGTGATATGGTGTAAATCCATTCAGCAATTTTCTAGTTACAAAATGAAAACCTAATTTGTATATATAGGGGCGTGCGTCCTCCTCGGATCCTCTGCGGATTCAGAGGAACAGCAAGTCCCTGATTGGTTGGTCACAACCTAACAGAAAAGTTGTGGCTACCATTTTGTTTCTCGTATTGTTTGGGGGTGGGAGAATTACAAGGTAAAAACATATAAGGGGGTCAGGATACAGGTATCTTGACCCTATAGGACATATAGAGGTGTTGTGGCCCAGCCACTCACCTGAAAACCAGGCTGTCTGCAGGGGCGATGACTGTTCTCCCGACCTCCTGAGGCACCTCTCAGTGCTGCTGATTGCACCAGGAACCCCAAAAGGGAAGGGGATTCGGAAAAAGAGAGAAAGCAACACTGCACTCCTTTTCACCAGGCCCAGCCGGGTGTGGTTCTTCGGGTTATGGAAGACAGTCAGTGGAGCCCCTGGAAGATGCCTTTCTGTGATGAATTACGGTATTGGTGAAGCTGTGTGCTATTAAGAGACTGTTTCACAACATTCAATAAAGCATGCACTGGTCTCATTAAACAGCATTCAAAAAGGTATGAACTAATCTTATTAATTTAATCTAATTTGGTTATCAGAGCACATTCACCTGCTAATTTCAGCAACTTGGCCCTCTCTCTTTTCTAACAGATTAATATATACAAATGGTGATGAAATCTGAATGTCTCTAAAAAATTAGGAAGTTTTGAAAGTCTCTTTCATGGATCTGTACTTTCACATTAGGTTTTCTATAGTAAAACTACAACATAAAACAAGTTGTAATACCAAAAGCAAGAAAACTCCCACATAGAGTATTCCTAGCACTGAATTGCATAATCACTATTAACATGAAATTTATTGCAATACCAAAAGCAAATAAACTCACAAATAAAGTAATCCAAGCACTGAATTGTGTAATCACTATTAGTACAAAAAATAAACAAGTGAAGGATAGTGAAGTTCTGTCACAGTTCTCAGTTACAAAACAAAAGTTGTCAAGGCCTCCACGCTAAATCTCTTATCCAACCCTCATCAAGGCCCCCACTCATAAATCATGTCTGTGTCCTTAGAAGAGGCCTTTCAAAGTCTCAAGAAGGCTAGAGTGCAACCAGTCTCAGTTTTCAGCTTTCATTAAAAAAAAACCAAAGCAACCATAATAAAATTCTACAGAAACAGATTCCAGACAGCATGCTCCACTTAGCTGAAAGAATTGTGTTCTTTCCAGAAGATCTGTGCCAAGGCCCTTTGCTGCCAGCCATGCAAGAGGGCAGCGGGTGGAGCCTGGAGGGAATTCCAGAGTGCAGAGGTCTTTCCTTGCCAGCCAGGAAGAAAGCCAAGCAGAGTCATGTGCACAGCAGGAGTATTTATAGCCAGCATGACTCATGCTTTTGGAAACACAAGGCAGCTGCTCCCTGGAGACCTTGGGGGTGTGGTGGTTGCCTGGCAACCAATAAACAAGTGAATCTGACATTTAGAAGCACAAGGACTTGATATAGTCACATGTGCTCAACAAGCATTGGTGAAAACAACTATATAGTGCAAAAAGAATTGGTAACATCAAGTACATATCAAACATTGGCAATATCAGTCCTTAGGTGCAGACAGTACAATGACGTTACAAGCAACCCAGTGGTGCTACATGTACATGATTAAAACAATGCCCCTGAGGATGTTGACCAATTAGGCAGAGTAGTTGGGTACTGACAGGAGGGGTCTTAGGCAACAAATTGGCCTTTTTTCAGCCTATGCTTGGATTTGAAGATCCTTCTTTAATCCTCCTAGGAACCTGGGGAAAAGCAAGACCCAGATTGACTTGCCACAACCTGACACAAATATTAATGTGTGTATAAAAAAAAAAAAACATAGAGATTGACTGAAAAAAACAAAGGTTACCGGAATGTTATAGTTAGGTTGACGTTTTATCCATACAAAATCTAGAAATTCAGCAGTTATAGTTATACTTATAGTTATACTTATCTGAAGAAACTATAACTCATGCTTGAAAGAAACTTTGGACAAAAAGTTACAGTTTCTTCAGATAAGTATAACTATAGCTGCTGAATGTTTATGGTTTTGTATAGGTAAAATGTACGTCAACCTACTATAACTTCACTATAACCTTTAGTTTTTTCAGTGAATAAATATATATCACTGAGAAAAACAAAGGTTTTAGGGACTGTATACTAAGGAAATAGATTAAAACAAAAACATAGACATTCACTGAAAAAAGCAAAGGTTGGAGGGATGTTATAGTTAGGAAATAGATTTTTTTTTAAACATTGAAATTCACTGATAAAAAACAAAGGTTATAGGGACATTATAGTTAGGTTAAGACTTCAATCCTACAAAACTAGTGAAATTCAGCAGCTGTGGTTAACGAGATCACTATAACTTGTGCCCGATAATCCCATCAGTGATGTCACTGACCATGTCATGAGTGATGTAGGGTAGGTCGCTTCCCCTGCCGCTGCAGCTCCACCTGCCCAGGCTCCTGACACCTCCCAGCAAGACCAGCTAAACCGTAAGTACCCCCCCCCGCCCAGCCCCTCGCCCAGCCCCGCGCTACTCACCTCTCTTTCCCTGAACTTCTGTCTTCTGCCTTCTGCTCTCTCCTCCAACCTTTCTCCGCACCTCTGCTGTCCATTTCCCATCGCCTTCTGGTAGCCATCTTCCTCCGCTCTCTGCTCCTCTTCTGCAGCCCACTTGCTGCGTGTTCTGCTCTTCCTCTGTGCCCCGCTCCTCTTCCTCACCGCGTTCTCTTCCTGCTTTGCTCTTCATCTGTGGTCTTCATTTCTCCTCTTCCTCACCGCGTTCTCTTCCTGCTTTGCTCTTCATCTGTGTTCTTCATTTCTCCTCTTTCTCACCGCGTTCTCTTCCTGCTTTGCTCTTCATCTGTGTTCTTCATTTCTCCTCTTCCTCACCGCGTTCTCTTCCTGCTTTGCTCTTCATCTGTGTTCTTCATTTCTCCTCTTCCTCACCGCGTTCTCTTCCTGCTTTGCTCTTCATCTGTGTTCTTCTCCTCTGCACCTCGTCCTGCGTGTTCTTTCTTCTTCTGTGTTCTTCTGGGCTCTTCTCCTCCTCTGCACCCCGTCCTGCGTGTTCTTTTCTTCTTCTGTACTCTTCGCTGCGTGCTCCTTTTCTTCTTCTGTGGCCTTCTCCTCATCTTCTGGACTCTTCCCTCCTCTGCTTCTCTGGTCTCTCCTCTTCTTCTTGACTCTTCTCTCCTCACCTTCTGTGGACTCTCCTCTTCTTCTTGACTCTTCTCTCCTCCTCTTCTGTGGACTCTCCTCTTCTTCTTGACTCTTCTCTCCTCCTCTTCTGTGGACTCTCCTCTTCTTCTTGACTCTTCTCTCCTCCTCTTCTGTGGACTCTCCTCTTCTTCTTGACTCTTCTCTCCTCCTCTTCTGTGGACTCTCCTCTTCTTCTTGACTCTTCTCTCCTCCTCTTCTGTGGACTCTCCTTTTCTTCTTGACTCTTCTCTCCTTCCTCTTCTACTCCTCATTTCTTTTCTTCCTGACTCCTCTCCTCCTCTGTAATCCCCCCTTCCCTATCTTTTTTCTCCCTTCCCCTCTACCTGACCCCCGCCCTCTGCTTTCCCTCCGCCACCTCCCGCTCGGCCCCGCCCCCCCCTGCTTCCATTCGTCGCCCCCCTCCCACCTCCCGCCCCCAGCTGACCCCTTCTCCCCCCCTCCTCCCTCTTATGGCGGCCGCGCTCAGCCAAAGGTAAGCCCGGCTGCGCCCGTCCGCACCTGGACCGCGCCCAGCACCACGACCCCTGGCCCCCAGCATGCCCAAACCCCGCAGCACCGCTACGACCCCACCTCCCTCCACGCTCTCAACCCGGGACACTCCAGAACCTGCTTCCAAGCCAACCCTAAACGCACCCATGGACCCTTCGCATGCCTCACCTGCAAACGCACCTTCCACCGCGACTGCACCCCGCCCGCCAGCCCACGCACCAATAACCACCTCAAATGCATCCTCATCAACGCACGCTCAGTCCACAAGCACGCCATTGAACTATGGGACCTCCTGGACTCCACCGCACCGGACGTCACCTTCATCACTGAGACCCGGATGAACGCCTCCTCGGCCCCCGACATCGCCATAGCCATCCCCGACGGCTACAAGATCAGCAGGAGAGACCGCACCAACCAAGTCGGTGGAGGAATCGCCATCGTTTTCAAGGACTCCATCAACGTCACCACCTCCACCGAAGACACCCCCCTCGCCGCCGAACACATGAACTTCCAGATCCACACCAACCCCAGGACCACCCTCAGAGGAACTCTCATCTACAGACCCCCTGGACCATGCGCCCTCTTCAGCGAATCCATCGCTGACTTCATCTCCCCGCACGCCCTTGCCTCGGCGGACTACATCCTCCTCGGTGACCTCAACTTCCACCTGGAGCAGAACAACGACCCCAACGCCACCACCCTGCTCGACAACCTCGCCAACCTCGGTCTAAAGCAACTGGTGAACCCCCCACCCACATTGCCGGACACACGCTCGAACCCATCTTCTCCGCCAGCAACCACGTATCCTTCAGCCACTCCACCGTAATACACTGGACCGACCACAGATGTGTCCACTTCACCTTCAGACGCAAGACTCTCCACCACGGCACTCAACCCATCCCACGCAGACATTGGAACAAAATCCCAACGGAACAGCTTCTCTCCACTCTCAGCGACAACCAACCCACCTCTTCCACCGACCCCAACGACGCAGCCCTCAGCCTCACTCATTGGATCACCAACTGCGTGGACAACCTTGCACCCCTCAGACGCCTCCCAAGACACACCAGCACCAGGAAACCTCAGTGGTTCACAGACACCCTCAAGGAATCCCAAAAAAACTGCTGTACCCTCGAGAAAGCCTGGCAAAGGACCACACCGCAGAAAACATGTCTGCCCTCAAAAACGCCACCCGCGAACACCATCAGCTGATCCGCGCCACCAAAAGAACTTCCTTCACAGACAGACTGGACAAGAACACTCACAACAGCAAAGAACTCTTCAACATCGTGATAGAGCTCTCCAATCCTAATGCCAACTCCAACTCCATCACGCCATCACAAGACCTCTGCAACTCCCTCGCTACCTTCTTCCATCGTAAGATCACGGACCTACACGACAGCTTCGGACACCAGACCCAGCCAACCACAGAACCTACAACCACAGCCATCACCCTCAACGCCTGGACTCACGTCAGCGCGGAGGAGGCCAAAGCTACCATGAACTCCATCCACTCCGGTGCCCCCTCGGACCCCTGCCCACACTTCATCTTCAACAAAGCCGATGACATCATCGCCCTGCATCTCCAGACCATCATCAACAGCTTGTTTGCTTCTGCCACCTTCCCCGAGAGCTGGAAACACGCGGAAGTCAATGCCCTACTGAAGAAACCTACGGCGGACCCCAGCGACCTGAAGAACTTCCGCCCCATCTCGCTCCTCCCCTTCCCTGCCAAAGTCATCGAGAAGACCGTCAACAAGCAACTGCCCAACTTCCTTTAAGACAACAACCTACTCGACCCCTCTCAGTCCGGATTCCGAGCCAATCACAGCACAGAAACAGCCCTCATCTCAGTCACAGACGACATCAGAACTCTAATGGAAAACGGAGAAACAGTCGCCCTCATCCTCCTCGACCTCTCGGCTGCCTTCGTCACCGTCTGCCACCGAACCCTTACATCCCGCCTGCGCTCCACCAGTATCCAAGGACTGGCCCGGGACTGGATCACCTCTTTCCTCTCCAACCGCTCCCAAAGAGTCTACCTCCCTCCATTCCGCTCAGACCCCACCGAGATCATCTGTGGCGTCCCACAAGGCTCCTCGCTCAGCCCGACTCTCTTCAATGTCTACATGAGCCCCCTCGCCGACATCGTACGCAAACACAACATCATCATCACCTCCTACGCCGACAACACTCAGCTGATACTTTCCCTCACCAAGGACCCCACTTGAGCCAAGACCAACCTGCAAGATGGAATGAAAGACGTCGCAGAATGGGTGAAACTCAGCCGTCTGAAACTGAACTCAGAAAAAACGGAAGTCCTCATCCTCGGAAACACCCCGTCCGCCTGGGATGACTCTTGGTGGCCCACGGCCCTAGGCACCGCACCAACCCCCTCAGACCACGCACGCAACCTCGGATTCATCCTGGACCCGCTTCTCACCATGACCAAACAAGTCAACGCCGTATCATCTTCCGGCTTCCTCACTCTCCGCATGCTCCGAAAGATCTTCCGCTAGATCCCCGCTGACACCAGAAAAACTGTGACCCACGCCCTCGTCACAAGCCGCCTGGACTACGGAAACACCCTATACGCAGGAACCACCGTTAAAGTCCCGAAACGTCTGCAGCGAATACAAAACGCCTCCGCCCGCCTCGTCCTCGACATACCCCGCAACAGCCACATCTCCGCCCACCTGAGACACCTGCACTGGCTTCCCGTCAACAAAAGGATCACCTTCCGGCTCCTCACCCACGCACACAAAGCCCTCCACAACAAGGGACCCGAATACCTCAACCGTCGCCTCAGTTTCTACACGCCCACCAGACAACTTTGCTCCGCCAACATCGCACTCGCCGCCGTCCCTCGCATCCGCCGCACCACAGCAGGTGGGAAATCCTTCTCCTACCTGGCAGCCAAGACATGGAACTCCCTCCCTGCCAACCTCAGGACCACCCAGGACCACCCTGCATTCCGGAGGCAGCTCAAAACCTGGCTCTTTGAGCAGCAGTAACCCCCTCCCCCTAGCGCCTTGAGACCCTCACGGGTGAGTAGCGCGCTTTATAAATGTTTTTTGATTTGATTTGATTTGTGAGGTCATAAGAAGTGTGTAATGGGGTTGCAAGTTATAGATAGCTCAGTTAACTATAACTTCTGAATTTCATTGGTTTTTGTAGTGCTGAAGAAACACCCCCAGGACTTGGCCCACTTGGGGGCTTCATGATAACGAAGCACAGGAGCCCATGCTTTTTGTCTTTTTTTGTTTATGGCAAATCTACAGTGGATCCGTCTGCAAAATAAAAAAAATGCTTTTTAGCCCTGGGAGGGCACCTGTGGGACCCCACCAACAGAGCTAAGGGGGCAGGGTGTTCATTCCCAGGCCCCTTTTGTATTTTTTAATATTTTTTTCTGGGTCTCGGCTGAAGCCAAGTCCCAAGATAGTTGACAACACTTCTGTTGTTGAAGTGTTATCAGCCAATCAGATCTCTGCATGAGATCGTTAGGGGTCACGAATCCTCGCATCTCTATATATACAAATTTTGATTTCTCTAAATTTCTCAAAAACTACTAAATGGATTGACACCAAAAAATAAAAAGGTCTCTTTCTGGACCACGAGCTACCATTCTGCACATTTGGTGTAATTCCGTCCAGTGGTTTTTGCGATATTGCTGTTCAATTTTTCCTATGGGAATTAACAGCTAATAGATAAAATATCTAAATTTCACCCCCCTTTATCTCGGCCCCCACTTGACGGATCACCCCAATATTTTCCAGACAGAAGCTCTGGTGACTGTCAAATGTTTTGGGAAACTTTTGTGAAGATTTGTCAAGCGGTACAAAAGATATAGGTAAGCAAAAACAGCTTTTTCTTTAGAAAGTAGGTCCTAACTATAATTACCTAGAGGTGACCGTCACTAGATTTTATATATATATATATATATATATATATATATATACACCCTCGTGCATCCACACTCCACAGATGTGTGAGACTATGGCACAAAGCACCACAGGGTCCATTGCAGGTGCAGGCATTTATTTGATGATGTGCAAAAAGCCACCAAGCTCTCTCCAATCATATAAATTGCTGAGTAACAAACTATATTAATATTCTGGCCGACGCCTTATACTGGGCCAACTAAACCAACATGGTGTCCGTAGCTAAAATATATAGGTGGTCATTATGACATTGCCGGTGACTGTTAAAGTGGCGGTAATACTGCTAACAGGCTGGCGGTAGTTACAGCCAAATTATGACCATGGCAGTGATAGCACCCATAGACAGCCAATGTACCACACCAACCACCAGGACGTTGACACCACTGACTACGGCGGTAGCCATCAACAGCCAGGCGGAAGACAAGGTACCGCCCACTATATTATGACATAGCAAACAACCAGGATTTCAGGGGCAGTACCAACGCCATCAAAAGCCTGGCAGAATCAGAACACAGAAAATGAAAGACTCACTAACAAGTACACAGAGGACTCCGCTGCCGCCATGGAACCGGAACTTCAAGTCTTCCCTGTGCTCTTCTACGCCATGGCCCTCCCAGAACACCAACGCAGATGAAGACGACGGTGAGTACAGCCACCTAGCACACAAGAGAAGGAGGGAGGAAAAGGAGAGTGACACACACATGCACAAAACACACCATTCACACACACAACGTACACAGAACCAGCTGCAGAGTTAAACCAATGTCACAAGAAACACATTAAAATGAAACATGGACCACAATGATTATCAACAAACACTATAATTTAATGCCAACAGCCATCATATTGTCCATTCAAATACAATGTCCAGAATGCCTAATGGCCAGTACAAAGTACAAAAGGGCCACATGGCCAGGGGCACAGTCCAAGGCCCAACTTGACTCCTGACACAATCCGGAATCTACTGTTCAGGGGCATTATGTTGGAAATGGACTGGCACCTCAGGGGAAAGGGGTGAGGGGTGGCACCTCAGATGAAGTCAGGAACTTGCTCACTAATTCTGGTGGGGGCTCCATGCCCATTTGTCTTTGGTGGGAAGTGCAATGCCACAGTTTCTGAAGTGGGGAGCTTGCCCACTAGTTCTGGAGGGGGATCCATGCCCATGTGTCTTTGGTGGGGACTGCAAGGCCACAGTCTCTAAAATGGGGAACTTTCCTACTGGTTCTGGAGGGGGCTCCATGCCCATTTGTCTTTAGTGGGGAGTGCAAGGCCACAGTCTCTGAAGTGGAGAACGTGCATACTGGTTCTGGGGGGAGATCCTTGTACAACAGTCCCTGGAGGGTGGCCTACATGCCCTTTGCTGGAGGTGGGGGCTCCTGTGCCTTAGCTCGAGATGAAGGCTGCTCTGCCTGAGCTGGAGGTAGGGGCTCCTGTGCCTGTGCTGGAGGTGGGGGCTCCAGTGCCTCAGCTGGAGTTGAGGGCTGCTGTGCCTGTGCTGGAGGTGGGGAATCCTGTGCCTCAGCTGGAGGCAAGGGCTTCTGTGCCTCAGCTGGAGGTGAGGGCTCCTTGCCCTCTGCTGGTGGAGTGGGCCTCTTGCCTTTCATTGGTGGTTGAGTGGGCAACTTGCCTTTCATTGGTGGTTGAGTGGGAACTTCCCTTTCATTGGTGGTGGAGTGGGCATCTTCCCTTTCATTGGTGGTTGAGTGGAAATCTTTCCTTTCATTGGTGGTTGAGTGGGAACCTTCCCTTTCTTTGCTGGTGAAGGTGGATCTTTGGCAATCTTTGGTGGTGGAGAGGGAGCCATGTGTCCCCTCTTTTGACGGGTCCCCTTGGCCTTTGACATGTCACTTGTGTCCTTGCCTCCAGGACTAGGAGGTGCCTCCACTGTCCCCTTCTCCCCTCCCTTGCTTTTCACCACCCTAGTCCTCCCTTTCTGAGCTGGAGGTCTGCTCTCAGAAGAAGTGGCAGGCATCACACTCTGGGGCCCCTTTGTGCCAGCAGCTGATGATTTGATGGGAGCAGTGGCAGACTGTTTGGCTGAGGTGATGTGCTGGGTCGTCAGGACCCTGCTCTTACGGGCAGGACAAGAGGTTGGAGGGGGAGGGAATAGGTCAAGTTGGGCAAGGAAAAGCTTCTTAGGGACGTTGGGGTGGGATGTGAGAGGAAGGCTGGGAGTGGAGGTGAGGGAGTGGTCATCGGAGGTGTACGCTTGTGGGACTCGGGTGCGTGTGCATGGACAGTGTGCGCGTGTGAGGTGGATAGCTGGTGGGTGTCTGAGTGTGTGCATTTGTGTCCCTTAGGAGGGGGGCAGATAGGGTGGGAGAGGACAAAGGGGACGTGTGGATTGATGTTGTGGAGGTGTCTGCAAGTGAGGTGTATGTGCTGCTTGATGTGGTGATAGTGGTGGTGGCAGTTGATGCAGTGCATGCAGGTGTGAGTGTGGATATGACTGTGAGGGAGGAAGAGGAGAAGGAGGGGGAGACAGTGGAGGCAGTGGCTGAGGTTGTGTGTGCAACTGCCTGCTGTTTGTCTGAGTGCTTGTGGCCTGAAGTCTGCTGTCTGTGCTTGACTGTGCTACTCTTGTGGGATGTCTTGTGTGCATGCTTGTCTGTATCTGTGCCTGGGATGGGTTGGGGTTAAGGAGACTGGGACTGTGAAGTGGTAGTATGCGGGGGTACGGTAGGAACAGGGGCACTGGCTACCATCAGAGAGGAGGCCAGAGCCTGAAATGATCTCTGTAGGGCCGCCAACCCACTGTGGATGCCCTCCAGGTATGCATTGCATTGCTGCATCTGGGACGCCAGCCCCTGGAAGGCATTCACAATGGTTGACTGCCCTACAGAGATGGATCTCAGGAGGTCAATAACCTCCTCACTGAGGGCAGCAGGGCTCACTGGGGCAGGGCCTGAGGTGCCTGGGGCGAAGGAGGTGTCCACCCTTCTGGATGAGCGGGCACGGGCAACTCGGTAGAGGGCTAATGGGAGGGCGGTGCTGGTACGGGGCTGGCAGCTGAACCTGTAGCTGGGGTGATACCAGAGGTGTCCCTCCACCACCATGGAGCTCCCATAGAGAAGGAATCAGAGTCAGTGTTGTCACCTCCTGTCTCCGCCGTGGTGCTCCCCTTGCCCTCTATCCCACTGGTTCCCTTCGGCGTCGGTGGACTCTGCCTCCCGGGTCCTGTGGGATGCAGCTCCCTCAGTTGCCGGTGCCCCTGCTCCTCTGCCAAATGATGCTAATGCACACATGGACAGGATGACAGAAGAAAATAGGGGGGAGAGAGAGAAAGGGAGCACTGGGTCATTTACAGCACCAACATCACAGTTGGCATACACATTACCATCACACACAGGGATCAGGATTAAGCACTATGTCTCACATTGGCATTCCATTGGCTAGGTGCCACAGCAAAATGAGAGCCAACTACCGCCAACTGCACCCCTCGTGGGACCCACTAAGCCCTGTCTGACATGGAATGTAACCTAGCTAATTTACTAGATTTTTCTATACACCCATTTACCTTGAGCTGGATCACACGGCAATGGCTGAGCTGGCATTAAGGGGCACCCACTAACTGAAACCCACCACTAGGATCCCATCCCACTCAACAATAATTGTTGTCATGCTCACTGTACTCAGTACAGTTGTGTCTGTGATTAGCGTGTCTGTCTCTAAGCTATTATTCGCATTTTTAAAGGGTTGTGGGTTATATGGGTGTGTGTTTTGCAGTGCTGTGGGTGGGTGTGGTGTGTGTATTAGTCTCAGGTGTGTATTTTTGGTATTTGCCAATATTGTGTTGTATTGTTTTTGGGTGGCCATTCTGACTGGGCCGGTGTGTACCGCCAATGGTTAACCACCATTGAATGTCTGCCACTGTGATTCAACGACGTTGTTTTGGTGGCGTGATGGTGTGGGTGTTCGTACTGACACTTTACCACTTACCTTTGATATGGCGGATTTGTGTATGTGGCAGTATTCTGTCAGTTTAGTGTGTGTGTCATAATATGGCAAATGGATGTTCCCCTCCCCGATGATATGTTGGGGGCCGTCACCGCAATGGTAATCGGGATTTACTGCCAATGTCATAATGAGGGCCATAGTCCTTAAACCATTGTTATGTTCTCTGTGACAATAGACTGTAGGCTTGCAAAAGTTTTGCAGCTCATGACGCAAGCGATTAGGTCCAACTTATCCTCATCAATGTTCTTGCTAAATTCCTCAAGCGCCATTAAACAAGTTTCTCCATTGCACTTCCAGCAATCATAAATAACAACCATGTTCTACAAAAGAGTATGTAGTAAAAGACACGTTTTCTTGGAAGTGAAAGTTACAATTTAACCACAGTACTCCTCTCTGAAAACATGTTTATTTCTAACACTTTACATGTACAACATCTGAAATAAAATAATTGTTGTTCAAATACTTACATATCTTTTTAGTCACCAAATATATATAACCCTCAATAATTGTAATATGATGATGTCTCACTGAATCAGCCTTCCAATTACCTCCATGTTATTCCTGTTCTCCTAATGAATTAAATAACATGAGTCCACACAAGTTTGGTACAAATTAGCTAGCTAAGGGGTACTCGTCCCATTACTCCCATGCAGTATACTATGCATGTGATGGAATATACTGAACTAGTTAAAATGCTACATGCCCCATGCAATTACATTTTGATAACCTGTATACACATTTGTATGAGGAATCACAGGTGTGAAGACAAATAGCAATAAACAACGAGCTAAAGTGACATGTGCCTGCTACCATAGTTAAAATCAGATGTAGGATAATATATATTAACAATATGACCATTCCCACATACAAGAACCATGACCAGCAGATGTTTACTTGTTTTTAATCAAATAAGCTGTCAGGACCCTTCAGAAGACCACGTGTGTAGTCCCATTGTGATTGCACCATATGACTATACACAGAAGTAAAGCAGCATGTGCTCCTGATGACTTTGAGAGAGTGTCTTGAATCCAAGCATAATACAATAAAAAGCATATTCAATGAGACATATAGTGAGATTAAAGTATCCAGTGATTCAATCTTGTCAATTCACAAGATCTATCAAATTCATGATAAAGTGACCAGTGTTGAATTGGTTGACTAAATGAACCCTCAAAAATCAATATAATTTTTGAGTTTAGGAACAATTGTTTAAACACTCAATAGAACATGTCATATTTGTGTATTTGGAAGATGTGCACATAAAATCTCTTAGTCTAGATGACTTATTCCATAACGAGACTACTTAAAGTGGATGTATGGCTTTCAATGAGAGACTAAGACCACATGTTCTTCATTCATCGCACTGAGAATAAGACATTCTCTGATCATATATACGAAGCATACCACAAAGATCTATGCAAAATTGGGACATTGGGTTTAGATGGAAATATCTATCTTTATATCATAGCATTTCCAATCTCAAAGCATGATTTATAATATTGATCAGAGTTTGTGTTGTCTTAATTTTCTAATGAAGCAAATAAAAGTTACAATTAACGCATTGAGGAGTTATAATAAATGATCCACTCTTTTTATCCTCTGGGCCAAATTATAAATGCACATGAAGTTCTGCATCATTGATGTGGCCCCAAGGGGCTTTTGTGTCTAATGTTATGATCAAACTCCTCTCGTCTAAGTACTTTCGCCCAATTGCCCCCGAATCTGTTCATTCCTACATGTTTGATTTCATAAAACTTGAAACCTGTCAATGAATTAATATGGAATTATTCAAACTGAGATGCCATTGGGTAACTTCTATCACCATATTTGATGGCTCGAATGTGTTGCAATATCCTCATCCTTAGTCTGTTGATCATACTGCCAACATACTGTGTATTACAACCATACTTTAAAACATATACCACATGGTTAGTGTCACGTGTAATGCGGTCCTGGATTTTAATTGCACACCCCTCACAAGTTTGGTATGTTCTCTGATTTAATCCGTACTGGCAACTGCATTTAATGAACCCAGTCATTCTATCAGACAACCAATTCTTTCCTCTTTTTGGTTCATAAAACTATGAGTGAGAACATCTCCTAGAGATTTCATTATTTTGGAGTTATTTTTAGACCTCTACCAATAACATCCTTGATGTGGTCATCCCTTTGCAGAATACTCCAGTTTTTGATATTTAAATGTGTAGGGCCAAACTTTAAGAATAACCATTTCATTTGATTGTTCTTTTTTCTGCGGTCAGTTTTTTGTTGCTAAAGGACTTGTTCTTTTGTCTTGTTATAAACTCTTACTTTGGCATCCTCTAGCTTGTTGAGGGGGTAACCCCTCTGTGTGAACCTTCTAATCATTGCATTCACCTCTTCCTTATACTCCTCCATGGTTGATATTCACTCTCAATAATTGACTATATGGAATGCTCCACGTTAGTACTTTAGGATGGCCACTGTTAGCATGAAGGATTGAGTTTGTGTCTGCTGCTTTCCGGTGTATTTTTGTTGTTAACTGCATGTTTTTAACTGTCAATTCTATATCCAGGAAGTCACAGCATTGTCAGCTAATGGTACTTGTCAATTGGATATGTATGTTGTTGGAATTCAATTTAGCAATGCAATATTCCAACTGTGACACCTCTCCTTCCTAGTGACTAAACAGGTCATCAATGAATCTGGTCCATAGTACCACATTTCCCATATGTTCATCGTTGTCTTCAGCCCAGGCCACTTCTTTCTCCCTCCACCCCAAGAAGAAGTTCACAAAGGTGGGGGTGAAAGAGGTGCCCATCGCTATGCCCTGTTGTGGCAGATAATGCTTATCATTGAAAATGGATATGTGGTTCATGAGGCAGAATTTCAACATCTCAATTACCGTTCAAGTATGTTCAAGGTATTCAATGGGTTGGTCCCTTAAGAAATATTCACATGTCCGGATGCCATGACCATGGTTTATTGAAGTACATAAGGATACTACATCCAATGTGAGCATCCCATATTCAGCTTTGTATCTTATGTCATCTAGTTTCTTCAAAACATCATTGGAATCCCTTAAATAGGAGGGTAAACTGGTAAAGTAGGGTTGTAGGAACAAGTCCAAATATATTGAACAGTTCTCTAAGAAGGAGCCAACAGAACTTATAATTTGCCACCCAGGGGTGCCTATAAATGCTTGTATATTTTCGGAAGAAATTATATGGTTGCAGTTATGGCTTTTTCTGTCTTCAAATACTGATCTTCACCCTAGTCCAGTAGATCGCTTTGACACCAATCTTGTAATTTCTGATGGAAATTCTTTTCAATGTTTTTCCTAGGATTTTGAAAAAGACACTTATAATGCACGGTGTTACTCAATTGAGGCTTCACCTCTATGCAGTATGCTTCATGGTCCATTAGAACAATATTCCCCCTTCTATCTAAGGGTTTGATGATCATCCACTACCAGTTCATGGAACAGCTCAATTGTATTCCCTGGTGGTAACTGTGAGCAGATTTTGGATTTCAATCTACAGCCACTTTGTATGGTCACATCCATGGTTACATTGGCATTGTCTATTTCCCTACATCCACTAACTTGAGGAGTTGGTAATGGTGCATTGTCTTCATTATTCATCACATCATTTAGGTCTGTGTTAACATTGCCATTGTCAATTTCCCTGGATCCACTATCATTGGGAGTTAATGTTTGTGCATTATCTTCAACAAGTTCCTGTATTTCCCTTAATTCTACAGCATCCCCTATAGTGAATCCTGATATTTTTCATCCTGATCCAGTTACATTCATGCCTTTGGTCACTAGTAGATAGTTGTAGTTAGGACATAACTTCCATAGGAATAGCATTTTTTATTATGCCAATAACTTTGACATGGCTTGACGAACCTTCAAAAACTTTTAAAAACTGATATGACAGTCACTTCAGCTGCTGCCTTGAAAGTTTTTGGGTGATCTGTCAAGTGGGGACAAAGAAAAAGGGGGTCCCAAAACACGTTATCCATATTCATTTACCAATAGGGTCTCTGAACAGAATTACACCAAATTAGGCAGGAAGCTAGATCTTGGTGTGCAGATTGCACTGTTTGTGATTTGGTGTAGATCTGTTTGGTAGTTTCTGAGATATTAAAGGTTAATCTAAGACACAGAAGATCTGTGGATCCAACTGTCCCTGTGCTGATATCTGATTGGTTGCCAACACTTCCACCAGGAAGTGTTGGTAGCGATTTTGGGACTCAGCTTCAGCCAAGCTCCAAAACAAACACAAAAAAGAGGGCAGGATAGGAATAGCCACTAGCCTTGGTCCAGGGTCCCACAGGGACCCTGCCAGGGCTAAAAAGCATATTTTAAAAACATTTTTGGAAAAGTGCGTGGATGGATCAGTGGATTTTGCTAATAATGTACAAAAAGAGTGGTCTCCCATGCCTTTTATTTATATTGGGCATGGGTGGGCCAGGTCCTTGGGACATCAACATTTTAATTAATGAGGAGAAGAGTGCATGGGGACCCCTCCTCGGGCTTTAACAAGCCCTAGTGACCATCACCTCCCAGGGCCTATGTTTAATTATATGGGGAGCCACACAGACCACCGTGGGCCCCCAGGACTACCACTTCTCTGGGGCTACATAAATGTAATAAAATTGTTGTGGGGGCCACACAGACCCCCTCAGGGTCTGGGGGCCACCACCTCCCCAGGGCTACAATATTAACATGATGTGGGGAGCCATGGAGACCTCCGGGCCCCGGTGACCACCACCTTCCTGGGGATACAAAGTAAAAATTATGCAGGTGTTCACACGTACCACCCGGTCCCTGTGCCCCGAGGACCGCCACCTCCCTGGGACAATACAGTCAGTGAACTTCTCTGCCACCGCGTAGCTTCACCTGCAAGTGAAGCCCGTCTGACTCAAACTCTGACCTCGGTCAGAAGTACGAGGCCCTGCTCCACCCACAGGCTCCTGCCTGCGCCTCATCCCTGGTTTCTAGTGGGAGAGCTCTGCTCTTCTGCTGGACTGCCCTCTGCCTCTTTTCTCTTTTTTCCTCATTTTTCCCTTGATTACTGTTTTTGCTCCCTTTCATTTTCTGCTTTCCTCTATCCTTTCTTTATTTCCCTTGTCACTCGCTTCTCTCTCTCTCTGTCTCTCTCACACTCTCCCCGCCGCTGCTGCCCGCGCGGCCCTGCCCACCTTCTCTCTCTCATTCTCCCCGCTGTTGCTGGCCCCGCGGCCCGCCCCCCTTTTTCACACCATTTCCAGCTCCCGCCTCCCAGCTGTCCTCTTTTCCCCCCTCGCTACTTAATGGTGGCCGCTGAGTGGCAAGTACAGCAACCTCACTGACCTAGTCAGTGAACTGCTCTGCCACCACATAACTCCACCTGCAAGTGAAGCCTGTCTGACTCGAACTCTGACCTGGGTCAGAAGTTGAGGCCCTTCTCCACCCTCAGTCTCCTGCCTGCGCCTCATCCCTGGTGTCTAGTGGGAGAGCTCTGCTCCTTGCTGGGCTGCCCTCTGCCCCTTTTCTCTTTTTTCCTCGTGTTTCCCTTGTGTACTGTTTTTGCTGCCTTCCGCTTTCTGCTTTCCTCTGTCCTTTCCTCCTTTCTCTTGTCACTCACTTCTGTCTCTCCCTCTCTCTCTCCTCTCTCACACTCTCCCTGCCGCTGGTGCCCTCGTTGCCCACCCCCCTTTTTCACGCCATTTCCCGCTCCCACCTTTCAGCTGTCTTTTCCATCCCCCTTCCCTACGTAATGGTGCCCGTTTTGAGGCAAGTAGAGCAACCTCACTGTCCTAGTCAGTGAACTGCTCTGCCACTGTGTAGCTCCACCTGAAGTGAGCCCGTCTGAGTCAAACTCTGACCCCGGTCAGAAGTTTGAGGTCCTCCTCCACCCGCAGGCTTCTGCCTGCACCTCATCCCTGGGGTCTAGTGGGAGAGCTCTGCTCTTCTGCTGGGCTGCCCTCTGCCCCTTTTATCTTTTTTCCTCGTGTTTCCCTTGTGTGCTGTTTTTGCTGCATTTCGCATTCTGCTTTCCTCTATCCTTTCCTCGTTTCCCTCATCACTCGCTTCTCTCTCTCTATCTCGCTCCTCTTTTATACTCTGCCCGCTGTTGCTACCCCAGTGGCCCCGCCCCCTCCTCTCTCTCGCTCTTCCAGTGGCTGCTGCCTCGGCGACCCCACCCCCCTTTTTCGCACTGTTTCCCCTCCTTCCTCCCAGCTGTCCTCTAGTCCCGCTTCCCTACTTAATGGCAGCCACTGTAAGGCGGCGCGCAATGGGCGCGCCTAAGTCAAGCCTGTAGGAAAGTGCCATCTTTCTTGGCATGTTACCCAAATTTTTACATCTATGTCAGTATGTTTTTGCCTGTCTCACTGGGATCCTGCTAGCCAGGACCCCAGTGATCATAGTTTGTGGCCTGAATGTGTGTATCTGTGTAGTGCCCAACTGTGTCACTGAGGCTCTGCTAATCAGAACCTCAGTGTTCATGCTCTCTCTGCCTTTAAATTTGTCACTAGGCTAGTGACCGCTTTTACCCATTTCAATTGGCATACTGGAACACCCTTATAATTCCCTAATATATGATACCTAGCCACCCAGGGTATTGGGGTTCCAAGAGATCCATATGGGCTGCAGCATTTCTTTTGCCACCCATAGGGAGCTCAGACAAACCTTTACACAGGACTGCCATTGCAGCCTAAGTGAAATAACACACACGTTATTTCACATCCATTTTCACTGCACTTATGTAACTTATAAGTCACCTATATGTCTAACCTTCACTTGCTGAAGGTTAGGTGCAAAGTTACTAAGTGTGAGGCACCCTTGCACTAGCAAGGGCCCTTCACTTTGTGAGTGCGGGTACACGAGCGCTATATATAGGTCAATACCTATATGTAGCTTCACAATGGTAACTCCGAATATGGCCATGTAACATGTCAAAGATCATAGAATTGTCCCCTCATTCCAAATCTGGTATTGGGGAGTCAGTTCCATCTATGGACCCCAAACCAGCTCTCTAGGGTTTTCTCTGCAGCTACCGCTGCTGCCACCCCACATACAGGGTTCTGCCCTCCTGGGGTCTGGGCAGCCCAGTCCCAGGAAGGCAGAATAAAGCATTTCCTCTGAGAGCACGGTGTTACACCCTCTCTCTTTGGAAATAGGTGTTAAAGGCTGAGGAGGGGTAGCCTCTCTCAGCCTCTGGAAATGCTTTGAAGGGCACAGATGGTCCCCTCCTTGCATAAGCCAGTCTACACCGGTTTAGGGAACCCCCAGTCCCTGCTCTGGCGTGAAACTGGACAAAGGAAAGGGGAGTGACCACTCCTCTGTCCATCACCACCCCAAGGCTGGTGCCCAGAGCTCCTCCAGTGTGTCCCAGGCCTCTGCCATCTTGTTTTCAGAGTGTGGGGCGCTCTGGAGGCCTCTGAGTGGCCAGTGCCAGCAGGTGACGTCAGAGACCCCTCCTGATAGGTGCTTACCTGACTAGTTGACCAATCCTCCTCTGAGGGCTATTTAGGGTCTCTCCAGTGAGCTTTTCCTCAGATTATGACTTGCATGAATTCATCGGGGTTCCTCTGCACTTCCCTCTTTGACTTCTGCCAAGGATCGATCGCTGACTGCTCCAGGACGCCAGCAAAACTGCAACAAAGTAGCCAGAAGACTACCAGTGACATTGTAACACCTAATCCTGCCAGCTTTCTCGACTGTTTCCTGGTGGTGCATGCTCTGGAGGCTGCCTGCCTCCACCCTGCACTGGAAGCCACAAAAAAAATCTCCCGTGGGTTGGTGGAATCTTCCCCTGGCTTCAGCAGGCACCAAACTTCAGCTTCACCAGTACTCTGGGTCCCTTCTCATCCTGACGATAATGGCCCCTGGAACACAGGTGATGGACCCAAGTGGTCCAACTGTCTGAATTTGGAGGAAGTAAATCCTTGCCTCCCCTCCCCAGTCAGTAATCCTGTGCACCGCGTGATCTGCAGCTGCAAGGGCTTCTGTGCACATTTCCAAGAAATCTTGCATGCACAGCTGAGCCTAGGTCCCCTGCACTCCGTCCTGTGATGCTCAGCTCCCTGAGTTGCTTTCCGGTGTCGTGGGACCTACTTTTGCAGTGTTGAGATGACTGCTGTGTTCAGTCTTCTTGAACCCGTGTTCAAGGATTTCTGTGGGTGCTTCCATCCTGTGCATGGGCTCTCTATGTTGCTGAGGGCCCCCTCTGTCTCCTCTCCCAAGTGGCGACATCCTGGTCCTTCCTGGGCCCGGGCCGCACCCTTTCTCCAACCACAACTCTTGCAGCTATAAAGGCTTGTTTGTGGTATTTTGCCAAGAAACAACTCTGCATCCTCCAGCACACCATGGGACATCTTCTGCATGAAGAAGAACTTCCTTCCTCCTTTTATTGTTGCAAATCCTGCAGCTTCTTCCAACCAGAGGCAGCAATTTTGCACCTTCAGCCAGGGTTTAGTGGGCTCCTGCCCCCCCGGACACTTTAACGACTCTTGGACTTGGTCCCCTTCTTTTTCAGGTCTCCAGGTCCAGAAATCCATCTTCAGTGCTTTGCAGTCTGTTGTGGTCCTTGCAAAATCCTTTATCACGACTTTAGTGTGTTTCTGGGGAAATAGTAGTACTTTACTCCTACTTTCCAGGGTCTTGGGGTGGGGTCTGCTTTACACCCTTAGTGCTTTCTTACACTCCCAGCGACCCTCTACACACTACACTAGCCTAGGGGCCCATTCGTGATTCAAATTCCACTTTTTTAGAATATGGTTTGTGTTGCTCCTAGGCCTATTGCATCCTCTTGCATTCTACAGTGTTTGCACCACTTTCTGACTGTTTTACTTACCTGATTTGGTTAGTTGTGTATATGTTGTGTATGTTGTTTACCTCCTAAGAGAGTATTTCCTTTGAGATATTTCTGGCACGTTGTCACTAAAATAAAGTACCTTTATTTTTAGTAACTATGAGTCTTTCTTATGATATAGTACCTATGTGATATAAGTGGTATTCCATGAGCTTTGCATGTCTCCTAGTTCAGCCTTGGCTGCTCTGCTATAGCTACCTCTATCAGCCTAAGCTGCTAGAACACTACTACACTCTACTAATAAGGGATAACTGGACCTGCCAGAAGGTGTAAATACCATTGGTACCCACTACAAGCCAGGCCAGCCTCCTACATAGCCAGTCTGTGCCCATCTGCAACCTGACCGTGACCAGCGCCAGGATGCCTGGTCCTGCCACCCGCCGCCTCTACATGTCAGCAGCACTCATCGCACTCAACCAAGGATGCAACAACAACTGCAAGCAAGCAGCACCAGCTAACACCCACGGACGCTTCAGCTGCCTCCGCTGCAGCCAAACCTACACCACATCCAAGACCTTGGACCCAGCACAATCCACCCACAACAACACAATGACCTTGAAATCTCTGAAGTTCATTCTCCTCAACATCTGCTCCCTCCATAAACACGCCACCGAAATCTGGGACCTCCTTGACAGCACCATCCCAGACGTTTCATCCTCACCGAGACCTGGACCAACACCACCTCAGGCCCAGACATTGCCATCACCATCCCCCAGGGATAGAAGATCATCCGGAAACACTGTCCAGGGGGTGCAATCGCCATCATCCACAGGTCCAACCTCCACCTGAACACACACTCCGAAGACTCCAAAGAATCCACAAGACTGATGGAACACCTCCACTTCAAACTACATACCAACCTGACATCCACCATCAGGTGAACCCTCGTCTACAGTCCTCGCAAACAATGTGCTCCCTCCGCTGACTCCATCACGGACTACATCTCCGCACAAGCGATCACAGCCACCAACCACACCATGCTGGGATACCTCAACTTCCACCTCGACAACCTACAGTACCCCCACACCGCATCCCTCCTAAATTACCTCTACAACATAGGGCTCTGACAGATCGTGACGGAGCCAACACACTCAGCAGGACACACCCTCAATCCCATCTTCACTACAGGGACCTCCTCTACCTTCAGTCACACCTCAGAACTCTCATGGGCAGACCACCGATGAATCCATTTCACCTTCCACACACCCATTCTCATCAGACCCCAACACCAACCATCACATAGAAACTGGACAAGAATAACCGACGATCAGCTCACCGCCGCCCTAGCCATCACCTCACCCACCATCGCACACAACGACGACCAAAACACCGCAGCGTGCACCCTCCAGAAATGGATCACCGACTGCTCCAACACATAGCCCCCCTCAAAAAGAACAACAGCACCCATGTAAAGAAAGCCAGGTGGTTCACCCCAGAAATCTGAGAATCTAGACCTACTTGTCGCTGCCTCAAGAAAATCTGGAGAAACACCAAATCCACAGAATCCCATAGCAACTTTAGAGCCACCACCACCACAAACCACCAACTCATCAGAAACCGCAGAAAGAAAGCTATACAAGACAGAATCTCCTCACATGCACACAACAGCAAGGAACTCCTCAGCATCATCAAGGAGTTCGCCCAACCCAGCAGTGAAACAATCGACATCCCACCCTCACAGGACCTATGTGACAGACTCAACACCTACTTCCACCACAAAATCAAGACCATCTACGACAGTTTCAGCAAAGACAACCTACACCCAGAACCCCCTCTACCAAAACCCAAGACCAACAAACCAAAAATCACCACCTGGACCCCCCTCACCACAGAAGATACTCTGAGACCCCACTCTGAGAACAATGAGGTCCATACACTCTGGGGCCCCACGGACCCATGCCCCACCACATTTTTAACAGAGCTGCAGACACCATTGCCCCCAAGCTCCGCCTCACCATCAACTGCTCACTAGCTGCCACCACCTTCCCCAACAACTGGAAACACGCTAACATCACGCTAACATCAACCCCATCCTCAAGAAACCCTCGGCAGACCCCACTGACCTCAAAAACTTCAGGTCCATCTCCCTACTCCCTTTTCCTGCGAAAGTCATTGAAAAAGCAGTGAACAGCCAACTTGCCACTTTTTTAGAAGATTACAACGTACTGGACATCTCCCAATCCGGATTCAGGAAAAAACATAGGCCTGAAACAGCCCTCCTGGCCACAACAGACATCATCCTCTTCCTGCTGGACAAGGGAGAGACAGTGGCACTCATCCTGCTAGACCTCTCGGCGGCCTTCGACAAAGTCTCCCATCACACCCTGATATGAAGACTACACGAAGCCAGCATCAGAGACAAGGCCCTTGACTGGATCCAATCCTTCCTCTCCGGCAGAACTCAACAAGTGAGTCTCGCCCCCTTCCTCGCAGACCCCACACCCACCACCTGCAGAGTTCCTCAAGGATCTTCCCTCTGCCCCATACTGTTTAAATTCTACATGGCCCCGCTAGCCACCATTGTCAGAAGCTAAGGAATCAACATCATCTCCTACGCTGACAACACCCAACTCATCCTCTCCCTCTGCAATAAACCCAACAAAGCCAGACAAAACTTCCATGAAGGCATGGAAGCAGTCGCCAACTGGATGAAAAGCAGCTGCCTTCAACTAAACGCAAACAAGACAGAAGCACTCATCATGGACCCTCAACCTAATGTGTGAAACGAGTCCCAGTGGCCACCCCCCTTTGGAAACCGCCCCCCCCACCCCAGCCAAGCCTGCAACCTCGGGATCATCCTGGACTCCAGTCTCAGCATGAACCATCAAATCAACTCAGTTACCTCCACCTGCTTCCACACCCTCCACCTCCTATGCAAGTCCTTCAAATAGATCCCCCTCGTACATTGAAAGACCGTGACACACACACCCTCATCACCAGCAGACTGGACTATGGCAATCCATTCTACACCGGAATCAAAAAGAAACTAACCGCAAACTACAAAACACCCAGAAAGCTGCCGCCAGAATGGTCCTCGACCTACCTCGACACTGCCACATTTCGCAACACCTGCGTACACTGCACTGGCTTCCCATAGAGAAAAGAATCACCTTCAAAATCCTTACCCACGCACACAAAGCCCTCCACAACACTGGACCAGCCTACCTGAACCAGCGACTCAACTTCCACATACCCCACAGGACCCTACGCTCAGCCCAGCTCTCTCTCACAGAAGTACCCTGCATCAAGAAAACCATAACAGGAAGACACTCCTTCTCCTACCTCGCAGTCACCAAGTGGAACTCCCTTCCTCTCCACATCAGACAAACCACCTCCCTCCCCAGCTTCATGAGGGAACTGAAGACATGGCTTTTTTGAAGATCCACCTCACTGGTGAATGATACACTTCCCCCCTCCAGCACCTTGAGACCCTAACGGATGAGTAGTTGCGCTTAACAAGCACTGATTGATTGATTTTTAAAACAGAAGAAGGGAGTGTGTATGTCCCCCTCCTGGGGGACCAGCACCTCCCCATGGCCAGCCATGTGCAGAAGAAAGGAGGGGGGCCATGCAGGCCCCTCCTGGAGCCATATCTGGCCCTATGGACTGCCACTCTCCACGGCCGCTCCTGCTACCTTCTGAAGTGCCCGCCCTCGGAAACAGGTAGCTGTTTGCTTTTGCTGAACTCTTGTTTTCACCTTTTACCCCTGCCCACTGTCATGCGGGCAGAGAAAGAGAGGATAAGATTGCTCCCGCACACAGGAAGCTTCATTTTTAGCAGCTCCCTGTGTGCAGGAGCAGTGCCAGCTCCTGTATAAGTCAGAGAACCAGCTGGGATTGATGGAGCCTTCAGGCTTCCCCCGCCATCCCCTAATCATCAAAAATTCATGTGCATGGCCAAGGCAAAGCAAGTGTGTTTTCTCTGCATTTCCAAAGTGAGCAGTTACCTGTAATCCTTGATGCAGGTGTTTGCAGCTTTGCTTTTTTTGAACACATTATATCATAGAGTCTCTCTGACGAGTGGGTTCTTTCTTGTCGTCTGCTGCTGAGACCAATGATCATGTTCTAAACGTTTTATAACTATAAGTATGTAAACTTGCTTAGAAGGCCATGCTCCATATACATTAGTGATATGCAATGTCTTCTCCCATTTTTCCTGGAGGATGGAGAGCATACTAAAAGGATCCCCCAAGCATGCTTCTCACAGACTTTGGAGATGTGTTTTTGATGAATATGAATATGATCACATCTCCACCAAAGTACTTAATGAGTTCTGTGTGGTAGGCGACATGCCAGGCCCTGTGGCCAAACCATGCATGCCCGGCACAAGGTCATGCGTGGCATAGCATTGGATGGTTATAGGGGGTTGGCCACAGGGCCTGACCACACCATGTACAGCCAAAGGCCGTACATGGCATTGGTTGGATTAAATTACTTTGGGGGTCATTACAACATTGGCGGTAAAAGCCGCTTACCGCCGTGCAGAAGACCGCCAATACATCGCTGCGGCCGCGGAATTCCGCCACAGCTATTATGACCCACATCTCGGAAACCGCCGAAATTCAGACACCCACACAACTCCGCCACACCAAAGGTCAGTGATAAACTGGCGATAACAAATCCTCCACCGTCACGCCAACAGAAACATGCCCATGCTATTACGACCCACGAATCCACGCAGTGGTCTTTCAACCGCGGTATTCCATTGGCGGTACACACGCCACGCTCAAAATACACACACATCTCCAAAACACCGCCACATTGGACAATTCAAAATACACACACCTGAGACACACACAAACACCACTCCCACACACCCAACACAATATAAAACACACACCCACATCACCCACAAACCCCTACGACCAAAAATTAGAGACGAAGGCGACAGACAGAGAGCACAGCAATAGACAACCCCACCACACAGAGGCACACAACACCATCACCCACACAACATCCACGCACAAAACACCACACACCACTACACATCACCACATACACCCTCCCACACATCACCTACACCACCCCATGGCACGGCAAAGACACCCCAGGTTCTCTGAGGAGGAGCTCAGGGTTATGGTGGAGGAAATCGTACGGGTAGAGCCACAGCTATTCGGATGACAGGTGCAGCACACCTCCATAGCTAGGAAGATGGAGCTATGGTGAAGAATAGTCGACAGGATCAACGCAGTGGGACAGCACCCAAGAAATCGGGAGGACATCAGGAAGAGGTGGAACGACCTACGGGGGAAGGTGCGTTCCGTGGTCACCCGGCACAACATCGCGATTCAGCGAACTGGCGGCAGACCCCCACTTCCTCCCCCACAACTAACAACATGGGAGGAGCAAGTCTTGACCATTTTGCATCCTGAGGGCCTCGGAGGAGTCGGTGGAGGAATGGACACTGGTAAGTCAAATCTTAACTATCATATCCCCCACCCTACCTGCATGCTATCACACACCCCCACCCTCACCCCCTCCCCTATCACTCCAACTCCTCACTAATGTACTAATAACACAAACCACCCATCCCAACACCAAGCCCTGCATGACACAACAAAGCATGGACACCCCTCACTCAAGCATGCCCACTGCACATACCCATAACAACCCCTAACCATCATCACACAAGCCCCCACACAGGAAAGCTAGCACTGGGGTACACGCTCACCCACCCATTGCACACCATGACACACACACATGCAATAATCATGCTTTTATACCCCTGCTGGACCACTACCCAACGTCACCAGACAGGAGGGTCCAGACATCTCTACCCCACCCCCAGAAGAGGCCCACAGTGATGACAGCAGCTCTGGCCAACTGGATCAAGATGACCAGCCCGGACCATCGTGGGCCTCGGGACAGTCAGTTCCCCTCTCACAGGCACAGCCCAACACTGACCTTCCACCCTCTGGTAACACCAGCACAGCACCCACCCAGCGGGCCCATACCTCCGTTCCCAGGACACGTCAATCAGCTGCGTTTCCACCACTACAGGATAACCCACCACCCCAACAACAACAGGGACCTGGGGGACAGTGGTAGTGGGCACAGGGTCCAGGGGACGGAGGCACAGGAACACAGGGGAACTGGGAGGGCTGCCGTGCGACAGGGGACGGACAGGCCAAGGGAACTCACTCTCCACAAGGCCCTCTCTTCCATCATGGGAGCATACCACCACTCCCAGGAGACGATGGCGACGGTCCTGGCAAAGTTTCAGGAGACCCAGCGCATGCAGGACGAACTGTATATGGGGTTCAGGGAGGAGCTCAGAACCATCAGCTCCGCCCTGGGCACCATAGTAGGGGTGCTGAAGGACATACAGAAGACCATGAGGGACACTGTGACACTCCAAGGGGCCCCTGACTCTAGCCTGGACGATGAAACCTCCGCCGGCGCTAGTGGACAGGACCCCCCTCCACAGGACCACCACACCAGCACCCCACCCCCTGCAGACGGAGAACCACCCCGCAAGCGGTCCCTGAGATCCAGGAACAGGACAGAGCAAGATGGCAAGACCCCCACCAGGAAATGAGACCATCCTGATTGTCATCCCACTGTCCCACTTTGTTACCCTGTCCAGATTGGAACTGTTCCAGCTCCACTTCCTATGCCCATATGGGCAGTGCATCTGTGAGACTAATAGACTGGACTCTGCCATGGACATTCCTCCACCATCACCCACCACCATTTTACCACCGCCTCCAATAATTAGCACTTCAATAAACGTCCTTGAACCACAAAACAATCTGGAGTCAGTCTGTGATTTAGAAAATGTGTATTAGCTATGACAATGACAAAATCCGTTCGAAAATGTAATGTCAACATACCTATGTCACACATCACAAGCCCATGAAGGATGCAAGCAGATGACACACGTTGGTAACCACACCTGTGAAACCGTAATGGAAATGTATCACTCAGTTAGCAGATACTACTTCAAATTGACAGACAGGATAGAGGTAGAAGTGTGAAAGTAAATGTAATAGTAAAAAAATGTCTTCTCACCTGTGTGTCACTGGAAATATTGCTGTATGACAGAGTCCCTGTTATTAATGTCTTCTTCCTCTGCTTCCTCCTCATCACTGTCCACAGGCTCCACAGCTGCCACAACACCGTCATCTGGACCATCCTCCTGCAGAAAAGGCACCTGGCGTCGCAAAGCAAGATTGTGAAGCATACAGCAGGCGATGATGATCTGGCACACCTTCCTTGGTGAGTAGAATAGGGAACCACCTGTCATATGCAGGCACCTGAACCTGGCCTTCAGGAGGCCGAAGGTGCGTTCGATCACCCTCCTAGTCCGCCCATGGGCCTCATTGTAGCGTTCCTCTGCCCTGGTCCTGGGATTCCTCACTGGGGTCAATAGCCATGACAGGTTGGGGTAACCAGAGTCCCCTAATAGCCACACACAGTGCCTCTGGAGTTGACCCATCACATATGGGATGCTGCTATTCCGCAGGATGTAGGCATCATGCACAGAGCCAGGGAACATAGCATTTACCTGCGAGATGTACTGGTCTGCCAAACATACCATCTGTACATTCATGGAATGATAACTCTTCCGGTTCCTGTACACTTGTTCACTCCTGTGGGGGGGGGACCAAAGCCACATGGGTCCCACCAATGGCACCTATGATGTTAGGGATATGTCCCAGGGCATAGAAGTCACCTTTAACTGTAGCCAAATCCTCCATCTGAGGGAAAACGATGTAGCTTCTCACGTGTTTCAGCAGGGCAGACAACACTCTGAACAACACGTTGGAAAACATAGGCTGGGACATCCCTGATGCCATGGCCACTGTTGTTTGAAATGACCCACTTGCAAGGAAATGGAGTACTGACAGCACCTGCACTTGAGGGGGGATTCCTGTGGGATGGAGGATTGGTGATATCAGATCTGGCTCCAACTGGGTACACAGTTCCTGGATTGTGGCACGGTCAAACCTGTAGGTGATGATTAAATGTCGCTCCTCCATTGTCAACAGGTCCACCAGCGGTCGGTACACCGGAGGATTCCACCATCTCCTCACATGTCCCAGCTGACGGTGCCTAGGAAGGACAACAGCGACCACAGAGTCAAGCAACTCAGACGTATGTACCCACAGCTACACAGAACACAAAACATAATCCAAAAAGTTGTCTGTATGTGTGTTGAGTCCAGGCCTAGGTATGTGTGACGCAGTTGTAAATGAAGCCATGTGGGCCCCTGAAATGGCGGCTGCCTGACCTCTAAACTGGGACAATTGGATGTGAGGTAACTGCGCTGGCGTTGTACACCGTCGCGGTAGGCGGTCGAAGACCACGGCGCAATGCTGCATTGGTTAACATTGGACCCTATGGGTCCCAGGAGCCAATGACGAAGTGCGCTGGCGGTGATGATACGCACCGCCGCGGACGTCACCGTCGCGGACGTGACCGCCATTTTCCATCTGTTCACTCACTCGATACCTGATCTTCGACAGGAGAGGACCTACACTGCAAGTGCTGCTGTGACCTCGGTCTGGAAGAGACAATGGCTCATGCGTCTGGGGAAAGGGCCCCTGCCTTCACAGCACAGGAGTTGGAGAAACTCGTGGACGGGGTCCTCCCCCAGTACACGCTACTCTACGGTCCTCCAGACCAACAGGTGAGTACATAGGGTGCAAGTTGTTTGGGCTATGCCTGGGTGGAGAGGGCTGGATGTAAGTAGGAAGGGGGCAGAGTTATGCAAGCGTGAAGGAGTGTGAATGCATGCGCCACATGGCAAGGGCAGGGATGTGGGCCACTCACTTCGACGGTGCTGTTGCTAATGACTTCTCTTCTTCCCCTGTACATGTCATGTAGGTCAGCGCCCACCAGAAGAAGGATATTTGGCGTGCCATCGCCAAGGAAGTCCGGACCCTGGGGGTCCACCAGAGACGGAGCACCCACTGTCGTAAAAGATGGGAGGACATTCGCCGCTGGAGCAAGAAGACGGCGGAGGCTCAGCTGGGGATGGCCTCCCAACGTGGGAGGGGTGCCCTTCGCACCATGACCCCCCTGATGTTCCGGATCCTGGCAGTGGCCTACCCTGAGTTGGATGGGCGCTTGAGGACATCACAGCAGACACAAGGGGGTGAGTACACTCACATTCTGATGACTTTGGCGCAGTGGAGGGGTCTGGGTGGGGGAGGAGGGCTGTGGGTTTCCCTAGGCCAGGGCGAGTTCCATAGGCTAGGCCCCTCCGTAATGCAGGCCATGTGCCACTCCACCCCACCTCTGTAGAGTGCCAAGTACAGGTATACATGCCCCTGTGTCATCTATGTGGACAGATGACACTGATTGCCATGTAGGCCATATCCCAGGAACTGCATCTGTAGAGGCCAAGAGCACGGCGTAGTGCAGGGGGCTGCTGTGTCTGTATTGTCCGCCAACGGTAGCGGTCAGCCATGCACTCAACCTGTCTTTCTTCTGTTCCCCCCCTTTTTGTGCTCTCCCTGTTCTTTTGTGCATCAGCATCATCAGGCGGAGGTACAGTGGCACCGGAGCACGAGGGAGCTGCATCCCACATGGCCATGGAGGGCCACACCACAGACTCAGAATACACCAGTGGGACGGAGGGCGAGGGGAGCTTCACGTCGGTCACCGGATCAGCAGACAGCGACACGGACTTGTCCTCCGATGGGAGCTCCCTTGTGGTGGCAGCACCATCTGTGCCCCCCACTTCTACAGGTACAGCTGCCACCCCCCCTACCAGCACCGCCCTCCCAGCAGCCCCTCAGCCTTTGCTCCGTGCCCACTCACCCAGGAGGGTGGGCATCACCTTCGCCCCAGGCACCTCAGCCCCTGCCCCTGTCACCCCTGCTGCCCTCAGTGAGGAGGCCATTGACCTCCTCAGGTCACTCACTGTTGGGCAGTCTACCATTGTGAATGCCATCCAGGGTGTAGAAAGGGAGTTGCAACACAGTAATGCATCCTGGAGGGCATTCATTCTGGTCAGGCTGCCCTTCATCGAACCCTGCAATCTCTGGCCTCAGCACTGATGGCAGCCATTGTCCCTGTGTCTAGCCTCCCTCCTCCATCCAGACCCAATCCCCTGTACCCCAGCCTATCCCAAGCACACCATCAGACCAGCCTGCACACACCTCAACACACAAGGCCAGCTCAGGCAAACATAGGCACCACACATCCCACAGGCACTCACACAAGCGTCACCCACATACAGACACAGCAACATCCACTGCCTCCACTGTGTGCCCCTCCTCGTCGTCTCCCTCCTCCCTCCCAGTGTTGTCTACACTCTCACCTGCATGCACTACATCTACAGCCACTAGGACTCGCACCAGAACACCCACCACCACACCCCGCTCACCTGCACTCACCACCCCCACTACCATTTACATGTCCCCTGTGTCCTCTCCCAGTGTGTCTGTGACGCCCCCTCCCAAAGTACACAAACGCGGGCACCCACACACCCAACATCCATCCACCTCATGACAGCCTCCAGAACATGCACCTGCACCCAAATAATCTAAAGTTACACCTCCTACAACCACCTCCTCTTCCTCCACTCCCAGACCCCCTCCAGCTACCCATCCCAGTGCTCGTCAGAAAGTTTTCCTGAGCAACGTTGACCTCTTTCCCACCACCCCCACCCCTCCAATTCATAGGTCCCGTACTTTCACCTCAGCCAAAAAAAGTCCGGTTCCAGTGGTGCGTGTTAGAGGTATATGGAGTGCACCGGGCACCAGGGCAGCCAGTGTGACACGGAGCCAAAGCACTGCCAGTCCACTCCCTGTAAAACACCAGAAGTTGGACAGTGCCCAACGGGAGAGGGTGAAGACTCCTGCCGGCAAAGCCGCTCACAAGGGTCCCGGGGGAAGTGCTGAGTCAGCTGTGACTCCTCACAAGGTGGTGAAGCGGCAGAAGAAGTCTCCAAAGTCTGGGAAGAGCAGCACGGCGGAGAAGCCCGCCATCCTCCCCGCTGGCCAGGACGCCACCGCCAGCACTATCGTCACTGGTCCGGAGACCACCGCCAGAGTCAGTGCCCAGGAGGGCAGCACAATCGTCACTGGTCAGGAGACCACCGCCAGAGTCAGTGCCCAGGAGGGCAGCACAATCGTCACTGGTCAGGAGACCACCGCCAGAGTCAGTGCCCAGGAGGGCCCCGGCAGCCACAGCCCCGCTGGGCACTGAGGGACCGTCATACCACACACCGCTGCACAGGTCAGAGACAGCAAAGTCAAGCACCGCTGAACAGGGAAAAGACCGCCATGGCAAAGTACTGCTGTAGAGGGCAAAGACTGCCATGGCAAGCACCGCTGAACAGGTCAGAGACAGCAAAGTCAAGCACCGCTGAACAGGGCAAAGACCGCCATGGCAAAGCACCGCTGAACAGGGCAAAGACAGCCATGGCAAGCACCGCTGAACAGGTCAGAGACAGCAAAGTCAAGCACCGCTGAACAGGGCAAAGACCGCCATGGCAAAGCACTGCTGAACAGGGCAAAGACCGCCAACTCAAGCATCGTTAGCCCATGTGCAGCTGGGACAGTGACGGAACTGGGACCGTGACGGGGAGAGTGATGCACTCTGGGCACCAGTCCCCCTCCAGAACCAGTGGAGAACTGCATCCACTACCTGAATCCTTCACAGGATGAAGCACTCTGGGCACCAGTCCCCCTCCAGAACCTGTGGAGACATGCATCGACTTGAGAGACTGTGGCTTTCCACTCCCCAGGATGGTACAGTGGGCAAACCACCCACTGTAGAGACTTGAGAGACTGTGGTTTTGCACTCCCTAGGATGGAACAGTGGGCAACCCACCTACTGTAGAGACTTGAGAGACTGTGGCTTTGCACTCCCCAGGGTGGAACAGTGGGCAACCCACCCACTGTAGAGACTTGAGAGACTGTAGTTTTGCACTCCCAGGATGGAACAGTGGGCAACCCACCCACTGTAGAGACTTGATAGACTGTGGCTTTGCACTCCCCAGGATGGAACAGTGGGCAACCCACCCACTGTAGAGACTTGAGAGACTGTGGCTTTGCACTCCCCAGGATAGAACAGTGGGCAACCCACCCACTGTAGAGACTTGAGAGACTGTGGCTTTGCACTCCCAAGGATACATCAATGGGCATGGAGCCCCGTCGTGGATCTGGCGTGATGCACTCATCCGGCTGAGGTGCCCCCCTTCCCTTCCCCCTGAGGTGCCTGTTGTATTTCTATCTGATGCCCCTGCAGTGTTCTCTCCGTTTGTGGACAGGTATTGTGTGTGGGCCTCGCCCATGCATTTTGGGCCCAGTGGTCCACGGACATTGACATGTGCATACCTGCACTACTAATCGTGATGTATATATTTTGAATGTGTATATATTTCTGTATATATGAGCTTACTGTATTTGGATACATTACAATGGTTCAAGTAATTTGGTTTTGTCTTTGCATTCTTCCGGGGGGGTTGTGGGTTGTTCCTGTGATGTTTGGAAATGCATTGGTGTGTGTGTTGTAGTGTGCGAGGGTCAGGGTGGGGGGGGTGTTGTGTGTCCCTGACTTTTGCCTCCCCTATGTCGTAGGTGCAGTACTCACCGTTGTCTTCGGCGCCGCCGTTGCTGGTGTTCGTAGAGGAACAGGTAGACAAGCGCAGGGAGTATTTGGAGTTCGGGCTCCATGGTGGCCTTCTTCCTTGTGGAGTGTGTTCAGGTGAGCGTTTTCCCATTGCAAAAGCTGTTTCTGCCATGTTTTTATCCACGGTGAATCCGTCCCGGAAAAGGTGCGTGATTGGTGTGTTGTAATACTGTGGGTGGTACTTTGTCTTCCGCCTGTCTGTTGGCGGTGACCGCCGTGCTGCTTGTCTGTACCGCCGTGGCGGACGGAGTGTTAAAGTGGCTGTGCATGTTGGCGGTTTCCGCCACAGTCATACTTCCCTTTTTTTTCCGCCGGCCCGTTTGCAGTATTACCGCGGGTTTAACACCGTCCGCCAGGGTTGTAATGACCCCCTTTATGTGAAAAAAATAGAAATTAACTGAAAAAACAAAGGTTACAGGAAAGTTATTGTTACAAAACTGAATTTAAAAAAATCATAGAAATTCACTTCTAAATTTTTCTGGCTTTGTGAGAGTAAATTCAGAACCAAATTATAATGTACCTGTAACCTTTGGTTTTCTAAGTGATTATGTGTATATATATATGTATATATATATATATAGAGAGAGAGATATAGATAGATAGATAGATAGATAGATAGATAGATAGATAGATAGATAGATAGATAGATAGATAGATATAGAAAATACAGATATGTAGCACAATGGTGGTAGCATGTTTTTTGTTTTTGTATAACTTTGGCAATGTTTGATGAATCTTCATAAAACTTCTGCATCTTCTTGTAAAGGTTTGGGGTGATCTGTCAAGTGGATCCAAAAAACATGGAGGGGTCTCAAAACTAGGATGGGTGGAGCTTGTGGAATCCCACTATGTGGAATTCTACGAAGTGGTTAAAAAACTCTGTGAGCTCTGTGGAATTCTGCCAGCTGGTGGAGTTTCTTTCTGTGCCCATTTACCCTACATTTTTCACATTCAGGAGCGCAATTTGAATTTTTGCATTGCAAAATTTGCATGAATGGCACAAGAAGATTGCATGGGTGTAGCCATTTTGTTTTCTCTGTCTCTGCACATGGTTCTGGGCCTGACTTTCTATCTCCCCTTAATCTTTTCAATCCCACCCTTTCCATCTTATCTACCCCTAATTTACCTTCATTTCATCAGTATGAGTCTTTGTGTTTTTTACATTTTTGTCATTTTTTGGTATGTTTTTTGTGACTTTTAAAATACTTTTTTTTTTGCTTTTCCCTTCAATTGCTTATATTTCCTTCCTTCCTTCCCTCTAATTTCATCTCCTTTCTTTTTCCCACCCAGCTCCATGGCAGAGGGAGTGGTGGCGCCAATGCGGCTCCTAGTCGCTTATCTTGTCAGTGTCAACGCTACCAAGGGGTGCAGCCCTGCCCAATTTACACCAGGGTCGAGGTGGCAGCACTTGTCCTTTCTGTGCACCACCACCTTCGCTCCAATCTGGCAGCAGATGACAGGTCTGGGAGTGGTTATGCCCTTTGGGAACATCAACTATTGTGGGGGAGGGTCCACTGGTTGGTTCGTTAGAACACTGGGGTCCAACACAACTAGCAGCAGTTGATTCATTGTTGGGTGGACATAAACAACAGTGAACAGGACCTGCTTGACCTGCTGGGGATCAAGGTGTTTGGGCTCGGTAGGTAATAGTTATTTATTTGTTGTGTGTGTTATGCAGTGCTATTTCTTTCCTGATAGTGCTGACTCTCAGAGGTAAGTTAAGGTTATGTTTATTTATTATGGGATCCAGTTTGAGCTAGCAAGGTGCATTTGGGCTGATTATTTAAGATGCCATGCAGACAGAGACTCCTCTTGTCACCAAGAATAAGATAGTGGTAGTAGTAATAAGTAATATCAGTGAGTTAGCATTCCCTTCTCTGTGCCTTTCTTTATTTAGCGTATGCAGTCCCTCCCAATTACAATCTCAAAGTTATGTGTAGTATGATATCATCATAGTATGTATGCATCTATGCTTTGAAAATAAATAAAGGCTGAGTCACCCCATCAAAGGTAGTTGAGAAGCAAAGATAATTTGTTGGAAAATGAATGCATTACGTAGTTGTAAATGTAGGACCATATTTACTTACAGTGCCGTTTACGCTGCACAAAGTCATGTTTAGTGGTGGTCTGGCCACACACACTGCAGGGCCATATTTACAAGGTCATGTAATAAAGCCACCCTGTGTGGCTCTTCATGGCCTTGTAAATGTGGACTGAGTCAACACAGCCCAACTCCCTCCATTGACTCACTGTTTGACAGGTAGGAGTCCCATGGTTGTTTTGGTGGGAGTTCCCACACAACACCCATGGCATTTTACACATTCCCGGATTAACAAGTTTTTGTAAACCTGGGAATGCGTCAAAAGCCTATGACTCCCCAAGGGAAGGGTGTAAGGAAGGTGAAACAAGGAGAAACTCCTCTATTTCTCCTTAGATTTTTTCTCAATTTTTCTATGTGTGGTGCAATTCGCAGCACACATAGAAAGAGTAAAACTCCTCCTGTGATTTTTTTGTAGGAAGGTGTCCCGTCCTTGGCAAAAACAATCATCCCTTCAACACAGGCACTCCTGCAGCATGGTACAAGGGTGCCTGCATTAGCTAATGGCAGCCCATTGTGTGCCAACGCAGGAGAAAAGAACAGGAATTGCCATATCTAATAGATACAGCACATTCCTCCCCTTTTCTTTTGAAGGAGAGCAGCAAGAAGGTTTGTGGAGCTGGCCTGCATCAAAAGTTTGTAAATATGACCCGTAGTTTAGGAAATTGGGAGTAGGGCTTATGTGTAGGAATTAGCAAAGTAAAACTAATAGGTCAACTCGAGTTGAGTTGCTCATACTAGGTTTTCTGATCTACAAAAATACAATCATACTGTGTTTGCGTCTGCTTGTCAGAATATTTTTGGGGAGATTAACTGTACCACTAATATTTTCTTTAACCTTATGTATTTCTTACCTCAGTACCCAAGGGGAAGAGGACAATATCGGAGGCGGGTCCAGGGGAAGACAAGGGTGCCAGTGCCACCACCAGTGCAGATGCTGGCAGATCTGCTGGCCCCAGTAAGTCTACCTGTTATATTATTACTTCCCTAATTTTCACCTCTCCTCATTTCAAATAATTGTTATCAGTTTTACCCTGCCTGGCCAACTTTTTTTAGTATTTAGTTTCGGATGGCTTGATGGAAAAGTGAACGAAGGGTGGACGGCTAAAAGAAAGAATAGGTGAAATGGTATATGAGTGAAAGGATGTGTGGGTGAAAGGAAAGGATCCATAGGTGAGTGATAAGAGATGCATGTGTGGGTCAAAGGATGGATGAATAGGGTGTAAAGGGTGAAAGTATGCCTCAGTGGGTGAAGGATGGATAGGTAAAAGCTGATGCTCTGGTGAGGATTGAGTAGATGTTAACAAACAATGGTAACGAATGATATGTGGGTAAATGGATGGATAGGTAAAAGCAGGGGGTTTGAAAGAGTAGATACTGAATAGGTGTGTGTGTTTGGATGGACGGGTTGATGAATATGAATGGCTGGATTGGAAAAGTGAAAAACTGGACGAGAAAGTGTAAAGCTTAAATGGTGGGTATCAAAGGGTGAACAGAATAGATGAATGTAAAGATTAATATTTAATTGCTTGGATCAAGAAATAAGGGAGATGTTGTGGATAGGGATGTGTCTGCTGTTGACCTACTTCACTTGGTTTGCATGGTTATCAATGCTTTGGTTCAAAGTGTGGGTATTTTAATTTTCTGTCTTCTCCCTTAACTCACTTTAGTTGAAGCAAGGCAGATATATATCCTCCCACGAATCATCATACCTCCATCCCCATAAGTCACCCATGCTACTATGGCATAACTGCAGCATGGTTTAATTTGGCAGTTCAATAGGATTGTCTGTGCAATGTGCATCGGCTTCAGTTAATGCAGCATTTACAAAGTTGTCAATGCATTGCAAATTTAAAATGTGTGTTTCTCTTCCCTCTCAGGGCTCACGCTGTCACCTCCTAGTACTTTAGTCCTTTATTCCTTCCACAGCTCTGTCCCAGCCACCCCAAAAAAACCAAAAAATTCATTTTTGCATGCACCACATTTATTTTCAAGTGATTAATATTTCATGGCTTCCATAACGGATTCATGCCAGTTCAAACTTACTCTTTTGACATTTGTTAACTACACTGAGGCATGTGTGGGCATGTGTGGGTAAAAAATGGTCCTGTGACTCAGCATAATCAGCCACACCAAATTCCAATGGCCCTAGGGGACCAACAATTTACTGCTACTGCACCACTCTATTTAAAAAAAAAATGTTAGAACAGATCAAGGGTTTACAATTTGTTGTTTTCCTTTTCCTTTCCTGCTATAGCTACTCCTGGTGGACATCCAACAAACCAGGAAATAGCAGCCTGGATGTGACAGCAGGAGGAGGAAGACAAGGCCCAGGCAGCACTGAACATGCATGCGGGTCTTAGCTCCTCCAACCGGCCACAAGTGCCTTCAGCCTCCCAGCGGCACAGTCATTGCAGCAGCCAGATGGTATCTGTCCATCCTTGTTCCACCACTCCTTCCCCCGCACTTGGAATGCAACTTCCAATGCTGCAGCCTGCAACACTTTACACGCCTGCATGGCCAGGTGGCATATATAGAGGCGGCCTTGGACAATCATTGGACCCGTGTGGGGAACACCCTCTTCGGACTCTTTTTTACATTTTTTGTTTTGGTAGGAGGGACACTTGTGGGTGGAGAGGGAGGGGAGGGAGTTGAGATGGAGTTTTCAAAAACCTTTCCTATTGGACTTTTCATGGATGGGGCTGTCTGTTTGGGGAGAGGGTTGGCGCTGTTGAGGATGGGAAGGGTCGGTTTTTGTATTTGTTAAAAATAAAAAGGGGGTAATTGATTTTTCTTGAATATATACCTCAAATGTTTATTTTGGTGTTTTAGTTTGCGCTGTTTTCTTTTAGTGTAGCCTGTTTTTTTAAATCTACTAAAAAAAAGTGTATGTTATTTACTTATACCCTTTCTCTGTTGCCCTCCACAACTATATTGACCATTAGGAGATTATTGCCATTGCCTATTTCACCTACAAAAACCTAGATACACCTAGACTAGTAAGACAACATCTTCTTTATTAGGGGGTAATTACTAACTAAACACGTTTTCTTCAATCCATAGTTCTTCTCTTACCTGAATAGATGAAGCGAGGGGGAGAAAGAAAGAAAGAAAGAAAGAAAGAAAGAAAGAAAGAAAGAAAGAAAGAAAGAAAGAAGGAAAGAAAGAAAGAAAGAAAGAAGTTAAATGTGAAATAATTAAAATGTTATATGGTAGCACTGGCATACTCAGTTTGGGAAATAGTTTGTCCTCAAACTCAGGTGGTTCACCCAGAAACCTGTCAGCAAACACACTTGATTCTAACCAGTCATCCTCTTCCTCCTCCTGTGGTGTTTCAGGAACAGTGTAATCAGGTAGAATAAAATGCTTGTTCATTATGATCATGGATAATCTCTCCATGTTTTGAGGTGAGATACTGGTCTTTCTCATTGTAACAACTGGACCATCTGCACTGAACACATGTTCAGCAGACATGCTGACTACAGGACAAATCAGATACTTTATTGCCAGCATGCTGGGATCTGGCTACTGGCCAATACTACTACACCAATGAGTTTTGATCCACATACACCTCTTTTGGGTCATCCAGATACCCATGGAACATCCACTGAAGTGTCACTGGTGCTGAAAGTTGAAAACGGCTCCCCAAAACTGCAGAGTGAAACTCTTAGTTCCAGCCATTATTCTTCCAGTTCTCCAGCTTGCTGAACAATCCACCTGTTGTATTTTGAAACATCCCTTCCAGAAAAAGGAATGAAAGAGAAAATTATTTTTTCTAGCTTGGATAAAGTAGGGTGATACAGATGTACTCTTTGTATTACATAATGCAATTTTGCAGTCTTGCATTGCAAGTCAAGCAATAGCTTAGGCTCTCAACCAAGGCATGCGCTTCTGGGTTTTCATTCACACTTCTGAGTGCGAACCTTTCAGACACCTTCTTTAGCTTGTCTTGTAGCAGATGCAACAACAGGATAGCTTGACCCATTGTACTGTCCTCATTACTAACTTTCTGTGTGAAAACCTCAAAAGGGAGCAGCATTTGTGCCAGGTGTTTGACAAGTTCGATTTGTGTGTATTCATGGTCATAGCTTTCCCAATTTCATCCCATCTTAGAATGATATAGTCATTGATCCATCTGTACTGCTCAAACAGACGTTGCAACATATAATAGGTTGAGTTCCACGTGTTGGCACCTCCTGCATCAGGGCTTTAACTTGTACTTTGTTACCACACATAGGCGGTCATTCCAACCCTGGCGGTCCGAGACCGCCAGGGTTGGGGACCGCGGGGGCACCGCCAACAGGCTGGCGGTGCTCCTATGGGCATTCTGACCGCGGCGGTACAGCCGCGGTCAGTGACGGAAAACCGGCGGTGTACCGCCGGTTTTCCGCTGCCCTGGGGAATCCTCCATGGCGGCGCAGCTTGCTGCGCCGCCATGGGGATTCCGACCCCCATACCGCCATCCTGTTCCTGGCGGTTTCAGCCGCCAGGAACAGGATGGCGGTATGGGGTGTCGTGGGGCCCCTGGGGGCCCCTGCAGTGCCCATGCCAATGGCATGGGCACTGCAGGGGCCCCCTAACAGGGCCCCACAAAGATTTTCAGTGTCTGCCATGCAGACACTGAAAATCGCGACGGGTGCTACTGCACCCGTCGCACCCCTTCCACTCCGCCGATTCCATTCGGAGCCGGCATCCTCATGGAAGGGTGTTTCCCGCTGGGCTGGCGGGCGGCCTTCTGTTGGTCGCCCGCCAGCCCAGCGGGAAACCCAGAATAACCGCGGCGGTCTTCTGACCGCGCAGTGGTATTCTGGCGGCTCCCGCCGGCCCTGCGGTTACCGCGGCCGGCGGGAGTCAGAATGACCCCCATAATCTGCAACTGTTTCTGAGCTTTAAAAGAATGGCTGGAATGAGTGCAGATTAGTCTGCAGGTTGTCAGTATGCTGCTAACTATGTCTTCTTTTTGAGAAAGTCTTGCTCAACCAGGATGATGCAGTTCGTCAAACTGAGGACCCTGAAATCTGTCGCCTAACCACTGGTCCCCATGTCTGTCAAGAGGTGGATAGTATGGAAAACACTTTGCTGCAAAGGTTTTTCAACTATTACAGCACATCCTGATGCAGCGCTGGAACAGCAACTCTGGCAAAATAGGTCCGACTTGGAACCTTCCATTTTGGGTAGATGGTTGCAACAAATTCTAAGAATCCCACCCATTCTACTAAAGAAAGAGGGAGGAGGTCCACCGCTAACATTTGTGCCAGTTTCTCATTGTGCAAACGCGCCATTGGATGGTTGCAGTCATAGGGCCCCTCATGCCTAAACAGGCCTGTAATTGTTGCATGGATTTTCTTCTTTTGTGGGGCCACTGAGGCACGCAACTTTTGAGATGTAGGTAGTGGTAGACTTAATGAGCATTTACCACATGCTGTGGTGTCTCCATCCAACTCTGCGTATTCCTGTGCGCTTGTGAGTTCACTGACCTGGGTGATTCTGATGCACTGCTGGGGACAGAGGTGTTTTGCATGAGGATGTCACACTCTTCTTCCTCACCTTTCACTGTTATTTGACCAGTTGTAGCTGATGTTTCCCAGCTCTCCTCACCTTCACCACCGTGACCACATTCAGCCATTTTGTTAAGGTGCTCCTCCAACTGGATTTCGTGATGTTTTTTCATGTGGGTCATCTGGCCTCCATTACGATAATGTCAACCAAGCTTACCTTGCCACTTGCATGGGAAATGGAGCATATCACAATGTTCACCCACTGCTTGCTAATTTTAAAAAGGTCCCAAACTGGGGAGGAGTATGTTCTTATTGGGCCACTGCTAGTGCCTGAAGAAGAAATGGAGGTAGATGGGTGTGTTGATTGCCTCTCTGCAGCGCATACTTCTACAGAGAAATTAGTTGGTGCAGGTCTCTGATGGGGCCTCACAAATATGGGATCTGGTGGTGCTGCCTGTGCCACATCCCTCGGAGCAGGTTGGAAAGTAATGTCAGACTCCACAATGACTGTCTCATCGTCATCATCCCCTCCATTGATTCTAAGGCTTTCTGGAACTTTTCATTTCCCTTGCCTCCCCTGGTGTTTCCCGGACTCTGCCCGGGTCCACTCCATGTCCCTATCATTGTTATCAGAAGTAGTGTTTGGAGAAGATTCTGAAGTAATATCCTTCCTTTTTCTTGCTAGAGAACTGGGAGCCATTGATTCAAAAAGAGGAGGTTCTTGCTCGGCAGGAAGCTCAACCTCCTGTTCTGCTACATCTTCAGGAAGATTGACTATTGCTGGCTGTGGCTGCTGCTGACTTTGCTCTGAAATGATTGGATACTACTATGTGAAAGGGAGGAATCCAATTCAACATCACTGCTCGTCGGCATCACCATGATTGCAATGGCTGCTTCACTGACAGACATGGACTTGGGCTTAGGTTGGGGTGGTGTTGTTGATGCGGGAGTGGTGCTCCCCGGTTCCTCCCCAGAGGCTGGTGTTTCAGTCACACATCTCCTGAAAAAGGTTGCGGTTGACATGCCACTGGTGGGAAGCTGCCACTTCTCACTGGCCACTTTCTTGGCAGCAACTTTTTTTGTGGCCATCTTAAGGTCTAAGTTGCAGTGGCACTAAGATGCACAAGCGGAAGAGTTTGGAGGACCAAAGTAACTGTAAGGCCTTCTCTTTGGCAGTACTGGGGGTGATGTGAGGTCTCTTGTCTTGTATACCTAAAAGCAACTGATCAAACTTTATAAAGTCAAACCACACCACCACACCATAACACTTAGGGGGTCATTCCAACCCTTGCGGTCGGTGTTAAAGCGGCGGCCAACCCGCCAACAGGCAGGCGGTAAAAAAAATGGAATTCTGACCCTGGCGGAAACCGCCAACAGAGACCGCCACTTTAACACTCTGACCGCCACGGCGGGACAAACAAACAGCGCGGCGGTGACCGCCAACAGACAGGCGGGAGACAATGTACCGCCCACCCTATCACAACCCACCAATCCGTCACCTTTTCCGGGGCGGTAGCCCCGCCGATAAAAAACACGGTGGAAACAGACATTACGAACAGAAAACACTCACCTCTACACACTCCACGAGGAATCTGGACAGCATGGAACCCGAACTACACATCCTACCAGCTATTGTCTTCCTGCTCCTCTACCAGGAGCATGAACGCCGGCGCAGAAGACAACGGTGAGTACTGCACCTACGACACAGGGGAGGCAAACAATTACGGGGACACACATACGCGACACACCCACCCTCACCCTCACCCACAACTACATACACATCAATGCAGAGCAACAACTCAGAGTGACACCCCCAAACCCCCAGGAAGAATGCAACGACAAAATAAAATGACCGTGAAATTTGAAGTATATTGTACGGCTAAGTTAAAAAATATATCAAACATCTATAACTATATATACATATGTAAATTGTCCTGTCCAAATTGGGTATCAGTCATTGTTCGTGGGCCAATGGGCCTAAACACATGGGCAAAGCCCACACAGGATACCCGACTCCAATGGAGAGAACACTACAGGCACCTCAGGGGGAAGGGAAGGGGGGGCACCTCAGCCAGATGCGTCCACGACGCCAGATCCACGAGGGGCCTTCATGGCCACTGTTCAATCCTAGGGAGTGCAAAGCCACAGTCTCACAAGTCTCTACAGTGGGTGGATTGCCCACTGTGCCATCCTGGGGAGTGCAAAGCCACAGTCTCACAAGTCTCTACAGTGGGTGGATTGCCCACTGTGCCATCCTGGGGAGTGCAAAGCCACAGTCTCACAAGTCTCTACAGTGGGTGGATTGCCCACTGTGCCATCCTGGGGAGTGCAAAGCCACAGTCTCACAAGTGGATTACAGACTCCACTGGTTCTGGAGGAGGCATGGTGCCCAGAGTGCTTCGTGCAGCCCTGCCCGACACAGATGTGGGCTTGCCCCTTCTGCCAATAGGCCAGCGGTGCTTGAGACGGCGGTGCCCAGCTGAGCGGTGCTTGAGTTGAAGGGCCCAGCGGAGAGGTGCAGAGACGGCGGTGCCCAGCGGAGCTGTGCTTGAGTTGAAGGGCCCATCGGAGCGGTGCAGAGACGGCGGTGCCCAGCGGAGCGGTGCTTGAGATAAAGGGCCCAGCGGAGCGGTGCAGAGACGGCGGTGGCCAGCGGAGCGGTGCTTGAGTTGAAGGGCCCAGCGGAGCGGTGCAGAGACGGCGGTGCCCAGCGAAGCGGTGCTTGAGATGAAGGGCCCAGCGGAGCGGTGCAGAGACGGCGGTGCCCAGCGGAGCGGTGCTTGAGATGAATGGCCCAGCGGAGCGGTGCAGAGACGGCGGTGCCCAGCAGAGCGGTGCTTGAGATGAAGGGCCCAGCGGAGCGGTGCAGAGACGGCGGTGCCCAGCGGAGCAGTGCTTGGGATGAAGGGCCCAGCGGAGCGGTGCAGAGATGGCGGTGCCCAGCAGAGCAGTGCAGAGACAGCGGTGCCCAGCGGAGCGGTGCTTGAGATGAAGGGCCCAGCGGAGCGGTGCAGAGACGGTGGTGCCCAGCGGAGCGGTGCTTGAGATGAAGGGCCCAGCGGAGCGGTGCAGAGAAGGCGGTGCCCAGCGGAGCGGTGCTTGAGATGAAGGGCCCAGCGGAGCGGTGCAGAGACGGCGGTGCCCTGTTCAGCGGTTCTTGACTTGAAGGGCCCTGTTCAGCGGTTCTTGACATGAAGGGCCCTGTTCAGCGGTGCTTGGCTTGAAGGGCCCTGTTCAGCGGTTCTTAAAACGGCGGTGCCCTGTTCAGCGGTGCTTGGCTTGAAGGGCCCTGTTCAGCGGTTCTTGAGACGGAGGTGCCCTGTTCAGCGGTTCTTGACTTGAAGGGCCCTGTTCAGCGGTCTTGAGACGCGGTGCCCTGTTCAGCGGTTCTTGACTTGAAGGTCCCTGTTCAGCGGTTCTTGACATGAAGGGCCCTGTTCAGCGGTGCTTGGCTTGAAGGGCCCTGTTCAGCGGTCTTGAGACGGCGGTGCCCTGTTCAGCAGTTCTTGACTTGAAGGGCCCTGTTCAGCGGTTCTTGACATGAAGGGCCCTGTTCAGCGGTGCTTGGCTTGAAGGGCCCTGTTCAGCGGTTCTTGAGACGGCGGTGCCTTGTTCAGCGGTGCTTGGCTTGAAGGGCCCTGTTCAGCGGTTCTTGAGACGGAGGTGCCCTGTTCAGCGGTTCTTGACTTGAAGGGCCCTGTTCAGCGGTCTTGAGACGGCGGTGCCCTGTTCAGCGGTTCTTGACTTGAAGGTCCCTGTTCAGCGGTTCTTGACATGAAGGGCCCTGTTCAGCGGTGCTTGGCTTGAAGGGCCCTGTTCAGCGGTTCTTGAGACGACAGTGCCCTGTTCAGCGGTGCTTGGCTTGAAGGGCCCTGTTCAGCGGTTCTTGAGACGGCGGTGCCCTGTTCAGCGGTTCTTGACTTGAAGGGCCCTGTTCAGCGGTCTTGAGACGGCGGTGCCCTGTTCAGCGGTTCTTGACTTGAAGGGCCCTGTTCAGCGGTTCTTGACATGAAGGGCCCTGTTCAGCGGTGCTTGGCTTGAAGGGCCCTGTTCAGCGGTTCTTGAGACGGCGGTGCCCTGTTCAGCGGTGCTTGGCTTGAAGGGCCCTGTTCAGCGGTTCTTGAGACGGCGGTGCCCTGTTCAGCGGTTCTTGATTTGAAGGGCCCTGGTCAGCGGTCTTGAGACGGCGGTGCCCTGTTCAGCGGTTCTTGACATGAAGGGCCCTGTTCAGCGGTGCTTGACATGTGTGTCCAGGTCACCAGATCCGGCCATTACATGGATTTCACTCGCCACCTGACATGTGGCTGCCGGGCCCTTCGTGCACATCTGTCTTCTCGCTTGCGGGGCCCTCCTGTGCTGCCGTCCCGGGCCCGTGGGTGTCCTCCTGCACACCTGGAATGGGGCTGGTGGGGCCCTCCTTGGCAGCTCACCTGCTGCCGGACTTGTCGTGCGTGCTGCCCTTGCCACCCTTCCCTGCTCGTCTGTGGCCCTTTCCTCCCTTTGGCGGTGTGCCAGGTGGCACCCCACTCCCTGACGGTGCCAGGGTAGTGCTTTTGGAGCCTGCTGTCTTTGGCCTCTCGCGCCGGGCACTGGCTTTCTTGGCTTTTTTTTCAGGGGGTGGGCTGGCCGTCTCTTTACTCCTAGCCGAAGTAGATGGCCTTGAAGGTGGTGGACTCCAAAATCCTTGGACTATTGTCTTTGTAGGTCCAGGTTTGGTCGTGGCTGAGGTGCTGGTTGGAGTCTTATGAGATGGAGGGGATGGGTCAGTTGTTGGAAAGAGGTCAAGGTTGGAAAGAAAAATCAATTTAGAAAGACAGGGACGGGTAGTTGTAGTGGGTATGGGAGTGGAGGAAGAGGATGTGGTTGTAGGAGAGTGAAGTCTGGTGTCTTTGGGTGCAGGTGCTTGTGCTGGAGGCTGTCGTGAGGTGGATGGCTGTTGGGTGGGTGACTGCCTGCGTTTGTGTGGTTTGGAAGAGGGGGTGACAGACACACTGGGAGAGGACACAGGGGACGTGTAAATGGTAGTGGGGGTGGTGACTGCACGTGTGCGGAGTGTTCTGGTGGGTGTGCTGGTGATGGACGTAGTGGCTGAAGATGTTGTGCATGCAAGTGTGAGTGGAGACGTCACAGGGAGGGAGGAGGGAGACGAGGAGGAGGGAGACACAGAGGAGGCAGTGGCTGTTGGCATGTCTGCATGTGGATGTTGCTTGTGTGAATGCTTGTGTGATGTGTGGTGCTTATGTCTGGATGAGCTTCCCTTGGGTGTTGAGGTGTGTGCAGGCTGGTCTGTAGTTGTGTCTGGGATAGGCAGAGGTACAGGGGAGTGGGACTGGTTTGAGGAAGTTGGAGGAGGGAGGCAGGAGACAGGGACAATGGCTGCCGTCAGTGCTGAGGCCAGAGCGTTGAACGATCGCTGATGGGCAGCCTGACCCGAATGAATGCCCTCCAGGTATGCATTACTCCAGTGCACCTCCCTTTCTACACCCTGGATGGCATTCAAAAGGGTAGACTGCCCAACAATGAGCGTCCTCAGGAGATCAATGACCTCCTCACTGAGGGCAGCAGGGGTAACTGGGGCAGGGCCTGAGGTGCCTGGGGCAAAGGAGATGCCCACCTTCCTGGGTGAGCAGGCACGGGGCAAAGGCTGAGGGGCTGCTGGGAGGGCGGAGCTGGTGCGCTGGGTGGCGGCTGTACCTGTTGTTGCGGTGGGCACGGATGTTGCCGCCACCACAAGGGAGCTCCCTTCCGAGGACGTGTCTGTGTCGCTGGTGTCACCACGTGTCCCCGCTGTGGAGCTCCCCTCGCCCTCCGTCTCACTGGTGAAATCCGAGTCAGTTGCATGGCCCTCTATGGCCATGTGAGATGCAGCTCCCTCGTCCTCCGATGCCACTTCTCCTCCACCTGATGATGCTAATGCACACATGAACAGGAAGACCACCAAAAAAGGGGGGGGTGGAGAAACAAAGACATGTTGAGTGCATGCATTGGCGAGACCGTTGGCGGAGAGGACAGACACAGAAGCCCCCTGCACTACGCCGCGCACTTGGGTACACTACTCAATCCGTGGGACATGGCCTACAAGCCTATGGACGACAACTCCACACATAGGTGACACAGGGCCATGAATAGCTGTACTAGGCAACCTACAGAGGTGGGGGGCGGGGGCACAGGGCCATGCCTAACGGAGGGGCCTAGCCTACAGAAATCGCCCTGGCCTAGGGATACCCACAGCCCTCCTCCCCCACCCAGACACCTCCAATGTGCGCAAAATCAGCAGAATGTGCTGGTACTTACCCCCTTGTGTCTGCTGTGATGTCCTCACGCGCCCATCCAAATCGGGGTAGGCCACCGCCAGGATCCGGGACATCAGGGGAGTCAAGGTACGACTGGCACCCCTCCTACGTTGGGAGGCCATCCCCAGCAGAGCCTCCTCGGTCTTCCTGCTCCCGCGGCGGATGTCCTCCCACCTCTTCCGGCAGTGGGTGCCCCGTCTGTTGTGGACCCCCAGGGTCCGGACGTCCTTGGCGATGGCACACCAAATGTCGATTTTCTGATGGGCGCTGACCTATGTGACATGTACAGCGGGAGAAAATAACAAATCATCACCTTCTGCATGCTCGATGTGAGTGGCCCCCCATCCCCACCCTTGCCATGTGGCACATGCTCTCATCTGTCGTTTGATGCATGCCTCATTCGCTCCCCTCCCCACCATCTTTCATTCACCCCACTCAACCCAGGCATTGGCCACAAAGCATGGTCCCAGTGTACTTACCTGTTGGTCTGGAGGACCGTAGAGTAGCGCATACTGGGGGAGGACCCCATCCACGAGTTTCTCCAATTCTTCAGAAGTGAAGGCAGGGGCCCTTTCCCCAGTCGCATCAGCCATTGTCTCTTCCAGACCGAGGTCACAGCAGCACTTGCAGTATAGGTCCTCTCCTGTGGATGATCAGGTATCGAGTGATTAAGCAGATAGAAAATGGCGGTCACGCCCGCGGCGGTGCGTACCGCGGCGGGGCGTACCGCGACCGCCGGCGCACATCGTCATTGGCTCCTGAAACCCATAGGGTTCAATGTTAACCAATGCAGCTTTGCGCCGCGGTCTTCGACCGCCTACCGCCACGGTGTGCCACGCCAGCGCATTGACCTCACATCCCACTGTCGCACTTCACAGGTCAGGCAGCCGCCATTTCAAGGGCCCCCATATCTTAATTTCTACTGCGTCACACTTGCCTAGGCCTTGCATCAACACTCATACAAGCCATTCAATGCATTGAGAATCGTGTACTGTGCAAGCTGTGGGAACGTACCTGTGGGTTGATTAACTCTGTGCTCCATGTTGTCCTTCCTAGGCACCGTCCGCTGGGACTTGCGAGGAGATGGAGGAATCTTCCCGTGTACAGACCGCTGGTGGACCTGTCGACAATGGAAGAAAGACATGTCATACTGACATACAGGCTTGACAGAGCCACTATACAGGAACTGTGTGCCCAGCTGGAGCCAGACCAGATTTCACCCATCCGCCAACCCACAGGGATCCCCCCTCTAGTGCAGGTTCTGTCAGTACTCCATTTTTTGGCAAGTGGGTCATTTCAAACAACAGTGGCCATTTCATCAGGGATGTCTCAGCCTATGTTTTCAAAGGTGTTGTCCAGAGTGTTGTCTGCCCTGCTGAAATACATGCGGAGCTACATTGTTTTCCCTGAGGTGTGCGATTTGGCTACAGTGAAGGGTGATTTCTATGCGCTTGGACATATTCCAAACATCATTGGTGCAATTGATGGGACACATGTTGCTTTGGTCCCCCCAGCACGAGTGAACAGGTGTACAGGAACAGAAAAAGTTATCATTCCATGAATGTCCAGGTGGTCTGTTTGGCTGACCAGTACATCTCCCATGTAAATGCCTAGTTCCCTGGGTCAGTGCATGACGCGTACATCATGCGAAATAGCAGCATCCCTTACGTGATGGAACTACTTTAGAGACACCGTGTGTGGCTAATTGGTGACTCTGGTTACCCCAACCTGTCATGGCTACTGACCCCAGTGAGGAATCCCAGGACAAGGGCAGAGGAACGGTACAATGAGGCCCATGGGCGTACTAGGAGGGTGATCGAGCGGACTTTCGGCCTCCTGAAGGCCAGGTTTAGGTGCCTCCATATGACAGGTGGATCCCTAATGTACTCACCAAAGAAGGTGTGCTATATCATCGTGGCCTGCTGTATGCTTCACAACCTGGCTTTGCGACGCCAGGTACCTTTCCTGCAGGAGGATGGTCCAGATGGTGGTGTTGTGGCAGCTGTGGAGCCTGCGGAGAGTGAAGAGGAGGAAGACGAAGAGGATGACACAGACAACAGGGACACAGTAATACAGCAGTATTTTCAATGACATACAGGTAAGAATCAACACCGGCATTTTACATTTACTTAAAGTCTCCTGCCTCTCTACTGTCTGAGTTTCCCCCCAGTGTATGTTAACTGAGTTGTGACTTTCCCTTCCAATTTCAGAGATGTGGGCCCCACTCCGTGACCTCTGCTTTGTTTCCCCATGGACTACAGCTGTGTGAGAGTGGTATGTTGTCACCACAATGTAACTGGACATTTTGGCACGGTTCTGTGTAATACATTTGTTCAAAAATACAGGCAGACTCCAGATTATTTTTGTGCAATAAGTGTGTTTATTAAAGTGCTCAATTTTGGGTAATGGTTGCAATTCGGTGATGGGTGATGGTGGAGGAATGTCCGTGGCAGAGTCCAGATTTTCAGTCTCACAGGTGCATTGTCCATATGCCTGTGGAAGGTGGAGCAGGGGCAGTTTAAGGTTGGACAGGGTGACAATGTGGGACAGTGGGATGACAATCAGGGGGTATCCTTTCCTGGCGGGGGTCTTGGCATCCTACTCTGTCTTCTTCCTAGATCTCAGGCATCGCTTGCGGGGTGGTTTTCCTTCTGCAGGGGGTGGGGTTCTGGTGGCCTGTTGTTCTTGTGTCGGGGCCTCCTGTCCACTAGCGTCGGAGGAGGTGGTAGCCTGTTCTTGGTCCATGCTAGTGACAGGGGCCCTTTGTGGTGCCACATTGTCCCGGCAATGTGCTGACAATCTGATTGAGAGCCACAACGATGGTGCCCATTGCGGAACTGATGTTTCTGAGTTCTTCCCTGAACCCCATAAACTGTTCCTCCTGCAGTACCTGGATCTCCTGGAACCTGGCCAGGACCTTCGCCATCGTCTCCTGGGAGTGGTGGTATGCTCCCATGATGGAGGATAGGGCCTCGTGCAGAGTGGGTTCCCAGGGCCTGTCCCCCCCCTGTCGCACAGCAGCCCTCCCAGTTCCCCTGTTTCCCTGGGCCTCTGTCCCCTGGACCGTGGGCCCACTACCACTGCCCCCAGGTCCCTGTTGTTGTTGGGGTGGTGGGTTCACCTGGGTGCCCTGTAGTGGTGGACACACCTCTGATTGACGTGTCCTGGAGACAGAGGCATGGGCCCGCTGGGTGAGTGCTGTGCTGGTGTTCCCAGAGGGGGGTAGGTCTGCTGTGGCCTGTGGCTGTCTGAGGGGAACCGACTGTCCCGAGGTCCCTGATGGGCCGGGCTGGTCATCTGGGTCCAGGGAGACAGAGCTGCTGTCATCACTGTGGGCCTCTTCTGGGGGTGGAATGGACATTTCTGGTCCCTCCTGGGTGGTGTTGTGGCGTTCGGGTCCTGCAGGGGTATAAGAGTATGGTTATTGCTTCTGTGTGTGCCATAGCGTGCAATGGGTGGGTGCCCGTGTACCCCAGTGCTGGCATTCCCTTGTGGTGGCTGCTGTGACGGTGGTTTGGGGGGGGATGGGTATGTGCAGTGGGCATGCTTAGGTGATGGGTGTCCATGGTTTGTGGTCGCATGCAGGGCTTGGTGTTGGGATGGGTGGGTTGTGATGGTGAGACATTAGCAAGGAGGATGTGTGATGGGGGTGGGGGGAGGGTGGGGGTATGATTTGGCATGCCGGTGTGTGGGGGGGATGAAGTAGTTGATATTAGACTTACCAGAGTCCATTCCTCCGCCTACTCCTGCAAGGCCCTCAGGATGCAGGATCGCCAAGACCTGTTCCTCCCATGTTGTAAATTCTGGGGGTTGAGGTGGGGGTCCTCTGCCAGTCTTCTGCACCGCGATGTTGTGTCTGGATACCATGGAACGCACCTTCCCCCGTAGGTCGTTCCACTGCTTCCTGATGTCGTCCCGATTTCGTGGATGCTGACCCACAGCGTTGACCCTGTCCTCTATTCTTTGCCATAGCTCCATCTTCCTGGCAATGGTAGTGTGCTGCACCTGTGTCCCGAAGAGCTGGGGCTCTACCCGAACTATTTCCCCCACCATGACCCTGAGTTCAGCGTCTGAAAAACCTGGGGTGTCTTTGGGGTGCCATGGGGTGGTGTGGATGAGGTGTGGGGTGGTGTTTGTGGTGATGAGTGTGGGTGATGGTGTAATGTGCCTGTGAATGCTCTGTACTAGCTGGTGGTGTCTCTCTCTGGCCTTAGTCAATAAATGGTGGTCGTAGGGGTTTGTGGGTGATGTGGGTGTGTGTTTTATATTGTGTTGGGTGTGTGGGAGTGGTGTTTGTATGTGTATCAGGTGTGTGTATTTCAAAATGTCCAATGAGGCTGTGTTTTGGAGCTGTGTGTGTATTTTGACCGCGGCGGTGTGTACCGCCAATGGAATACCGCGGTTGAAAGACCGCCGCGTGGATTCGTGGGTCGGAATGGAATGGGCGTATTTCTGTTGGCGTGACGGTGGAGGTTTGGTCATCGCCAGTTTTTCGCTGGCCGTTGGTGTGGCGGACTTTTGTGGATGGCAGGTTTTTGGCGGTTTGTCTGTTGCGGGTCAGAATGACCGTGGTGGTTTCCCACGCCCGCGGCGGTGTTATGGCGGTCTTCTGACCGGCGGTAAGCGCCTTTTACCGCCAAGGTCAGAATGACACCCTTAATTTCAAATCAGGCAGTACAACATGCAAATATAGCTCTTTGCTTAATCTCCATATGTTTTAAAAGGGACACCTGGATAAAATGGAATTTTTATACCCCTAAAGAAAGGGAATGCTGTAGTGCGGCTGTGCATATTTGGTGGATGAATGTTGATGGAGGGATCAAGGCAAAATGCAGAATTAAATCAAATTAAAATGTAAAATTAAAAAAATTAAAAAATTTAAAAAACACGAAAACAAAAATTAAAATAAAAACTAATATAACAAATGCAAATAAAATAAAAAAATAAAATAAAAAATAAACATTAAAATAAAAAATGAAATAAGCAATTGAATTAAAAATAATAGAATACAAGAATAAAATAAAAAATTAAAATGGAAAATAAAACAATAGAAACTTAAAATAAAGAAGTGATCGCTAACTAACTATGTTTGTATGGTTGAATGCACAAAATGGCTGCCAGCCACATGGTCAAACAGCAGCAAGGAGGCATGGCAAACAAAGAACACATGCACACCTATGGCAAAGGGATACTGGCTGGATTGACAAAATGACTGCCAGCCACATGGGCAAAAAATAACAACAAGGATCTAGAAGGCATGGGGAACAAAGAAAGAAAACATGCAAGCCTAATGCAAAGGAACACTGGCTGCATGCACAAAATGACTGCCAGACATATGGTCAAACAACAACAAGGAGCGAGGAGACATGGCAAACAAAGAACACATGAAAGCCTATGGCAAAAAGACACTGGCTAGGTGGACAAAATGGCCACCAGTCACATGGTCGAAAAACAACAAAAAGGAGAGAGGAGCTATGGGGAACAAAGAAAGAACACATGCAAGCATATTGTGAAGGAACAATAGCTGCATGCACAAAATGGATGCCAGCCACATGGTCAAACAACAGCCAAGAGCAAGGAGGCATGGGGAACGTAGAAAGAAGACATGCAAGCCTATGGCAAAGGAACGCTGGCTACGTGCACAAAATTGCTGCAAGCCACAAGGTCAAACAACATCAACAAGGAGCAAGGAGAAAAAAAAGAAAACATGCAACCTCTGACAAAGACACACTGGCTGGATGTGGAAATGGCTCCAAGCCACATGGTCAAAAAAGAACTGCGAACAAGAAGGCATTGAGAACAAAGAAAATGACCACACGGCATGGAGAACAAAGAAAATAATGGACGCTGACAAAAACACACACACACACTGCCATAATAAGCAGGAATAGTGGTAGCACTGAAGAAAACACTAACATTAATTCAGCAATGTAAAAGACAAAAAATAACTGAGTTATAAAAATTTCACAACAGAACACACATACGCCTATGCCACCAAATAATACCACAAATCATATATGCTTTTTGCGAAAAATATGAAATGAAATAAATAATTGTAATCATTTTTAATTTAATCCAATGCCATCCCTGCCATAAATGAAGTTTTAAAAATATATACCACTGATGCACTGATGACTACTAGTACTGGGCGTACTGGGTAGACTGCCCTTTGGAAATCTAGGCCGTATAGTAAAATTATATTGCAAATGTTACAAACATGTAGAGAAGGACAGGTACTGAGCTGTGCAACAATTTTCCTTTGCAAAAGATGAAAATCAATTAAATGAAAAATAAATAATAACTAGGCCCATAATTAAACTCAAGGTCACCCACCACTATGCAAACAAATAACACCGTTACTCAATGTTTTTTTAACTTACTTGTGTAATATCACAAAAACAAAGTCCATAAATTTAAAGGTATATCCAGGAGACAAAGAGAGTGATCGTTTCACCTTGAAATCCAAATGAAATGTGGCCAGGAGATGGAGAAAGCACTGAGAAGAGCCTGCTGGACAGGAACAGGAAGTTTGAGTCTCTGGGACACTTCCTTCCTGTTTGAAAAAAAGGCTTCTCAATCTAAAAGACAACTTGAAGGGTCTATTGGAGAAGAAAATCCTTTCAATTTTTTTTGACTAGATTTTGTCATGTATCTGGAGTAGGAAATCTACTCCAGGTGCATTCAGGTTTGCGGGTAGGACTGTTTTGGCTGCCATTACGGCCAGAAGCAGCACAAGTAAATATGAAGTTTTGCGTGGGCAGCCGGAAACAGCGTGATCAAATGCAAAGACTTGTGTGTGCTCTCTAGCGGACTCGGGGTATCGTGGCGCTTGGGGGAGAGCACCAAAACCCAACCCTGTGCATTGAAACAAACTCAGCCCACATCGGAATGCACAATTCCGGAGCTCCATGCTACTATGCGAAGCTTGAATTGCCCAAATTCTGCAAACTCTACTGGTGGAGTGGATTTCAATGCCTGGGCGTACTCAAAACACTTTTTCCCTCACGCATTTTCCATAAAATTATCAAATGGAACTAAGAGAATGGCTGAACAGAATTACACAAAATTTGACAGAAAGCTAGATATTTTATGAGAAAGTAGGATTTGTCTTTTTGGGATAAATCAGGTCAGTAGTTTTGAGAAATTGGAATAAAAAAGTAGAGACATCTAGATGGTTATTCCACAGGGCCACAAATTCAAACAATAAAGCATTCCAATTGGTCAACAGGGCTTTTTTTCCCCATCGCCCATCTTGCTTTCACAGGGAGAAACAGTCCGGCTTGCACTGTGATTGGCTGGCCATGACCTAGAAAAAAATGTTGAGGCCACTCTTGCAAGTTTTGCGTTACCTGTGTCCTCCAAATTAAAGTAAAATGCTAAAAGGGGGCAGGCTAGAGGCACCCTGACCCCATGGAGACTGCAGTGGGATCCTCTCTGGGGTCAAATTTAAAAATAAAATGTTGATGAGTGCATCATGATCCCACAGATGTCCCAAGGGAGCCAGCGTGGCCTCTGGCTCATAAAATGAATCTTGGAGAAAGACTATGTGGTGGTGGTCTGTGAGTGGTTGCCCACTAATAGGGGCTTGAACGCCTGTTTAGGGCCTGCTACCTGAATGGGTTTGAGTGCAAGGCCAACCCCAGGTAGTGCATGGTTAAATGATGTGCATTGATGGGGGGTTGGCCAACTTTTTGGGGTGGGGTGCAGGGCCTGGTCACAAATAAGGGTTGGCTGCAGATGTGTTGTAATAAAGTATTACTTTACATTAAATAAACAAAGAAATTCACTGAAGTAACCAAAGGTTAAAGTAGAGTTACAGATAGGTCTTCTATTAATAAAAAAAATCTACTATTTTTGATAGAAATGGACCTTACTGCAGGGTTATCCCCACATGTGTTGCCTTCATTCTCCTATGTTTCTGGCCCTCTTTTTGTTGGCTTTAGAACTCTGGGCACGATACCACTGCTAATCAGTGACGCAGTGCATGTGCTCTCTCCTCTAAAACATGGTCTGACTGGCTTACACCTGTTTAGCATATTTAATTTACCTATAAGATTCTTGTAAAGTGGTATACAATATACCCAGGGGCTATAAATTAAATGCTACTAGTGAGCCTGCAGTGCTGATTGCGCCACCCACAGAAGTAACCGTTCAAACCTGTCTGAGGCCTGCCACTGCAGGGCCTGTGTGCGAAATTTACTTCCACCTTGATTTGGCATTTCAAACTACTTGCCAAGGCCTACGCTCCCCTTTTATTATAACTAAGTCACCCCTAAGGTAGGCCCAAGATAGTCCTATAGGCCGGATTCTGTGCATGTAAAAGGTAGGACATGTAATCTTATGTTTTGCATGTACTAGGAGTGACAAACAGCCTGTTTTGCTCTTCACTACTGTGAGGGGTGCTCCTCTCCTATGCTAGCATTGAGAACTCCCTTATATATTCTTAACTAGTAATTTCTGATCTGAAAGGAGTAGCATTGCCATGTTTGGTATGTTTGGAATGGTAGTGAGAAATTCTGGTTACTGGTGTAAGTGGATTTTATATTACTTATTTAGAAACAACACTTTTAGAAAGTGGACATTTCTCTGTGCTTATAACTCTAGTGTTTTACAACTTGAGTCTAATGCACACCTAGGGCAAAGTGACAGCTACACCTTTTGCATATTTACCAGACAGCCACACCACTGGCAGGGCTGGGCACGAAAGGAGAGGCATCGGCATTCATCTGCAAACTGATAATCCTCCCTGGCTGGGAAAGGAAGAGGTCATTCACACCCTATATGGACTGTGTTTTGCACGCAAAGTGCAGATTTACCCCAGCTGATGTCTGAAGCCAGTGCTGGGTTGAAAGATGTATTTGTTGCACTTGAAAGGGTTCTGTTGACATCACCCCTTACATCAAAGACATTTTTTTGTATAATTACAGGGGCTCTGGCCCATATTTTGAAAGCATTTTTGTGAAGTTGGACTGAACCTGTGTCAGAAGGACTGCTGCGCTGCTCAAAGAATTCACCTGGATTGCTCCTCTGCTTTTGCCCTGCTGCCTGCTATTTGCTGGGTAGCAAAAAGGACTGACCGGATTGCTTTTTTACTTGTTGCCCTGTTGTCAGCTGACCCTGACTCAGTTTTGCCAAGGCACCGAAAGACCCCAAGGAAGGATCCCTATTGGGATTGCTGATTTTACTGTGCTAGTCTACCTGCTCACTGATGTGTGCCTGCCTTCCCCCAAATGTTCTTCCAGGAGCTCAGAGTGAGGTCCATACTCCTGGTCATAGTAATCATAAGCATGTGGTCAGTGCTCTGATTCTACAAATCAGCACATGGGAAGCATTTTGTATTGCCTCTTCTGAGTTTCCCCTCTAGCGCTTCATTGTGGCAGATCAACATGGGCCCGTGCCTCATGCTCCACACTTCTCTCAACCAGCAGGAGTCTGCAAAGCTCTCTGGGAAAGGAGTATTGTGTGTCTGCAAGTAGCGCTTCATGCTACAACAGTGAAAGTGGCCCTGCAGTGGTGTCCCAGGTTGCTGTAGTGATGCCTTGCCCCACCCCTAGTGGTGTTGCTGAAGGCCCCCAGGCTGCTGTAGGGATAACCCAACCAGGCACAAGGCCACCATCGAGTCCTCTGTTTCTGGAACTACACAGTGTGCAAGGATCGGGCCTCCTTTCCGTGTGCTCACTCACCAACACCCTTCCCCGCTTCTTCAATCTTCGAGGACAGAACCATTCCTACCTGGTACACTGTGGGAAAAATAAGATAACCATCCCGTGCTAACTAACAGGCAGCCGTGTGCTTCCATCCACATTGAGAGGACTGCAGGAGGTCTCTCTTTAACGGCTACATCTTGAGGAGGCTTAGTAGCTGCTCTGCACGCTTCCGGGCAGTTGCTGTTGAGGAATGTTGGACATGGGGAGACCCAGCAAGGGCTCCCTACTAATCTCTACAGTAGGAACGTCCCCCATGTTGGCACATTCCTTGGGGGATGTTGGTTCTTTTGGTTGATGGCGCTATGGTGGAACCTCAATGGAGGCCCCTGATTGTTACTAAGAAACCTGACGCATTTCCCGAAGTATGTAATTACTGTAGTATTACTAGAAGGAGCACTGGTGCTCCTATACCATACAGGATTACCCTAATTACCATATAATGTGTAGTAGGAGGGCAGAAACCCTGTCCCCTATGCTCATTTGGTGATTTCTTGTGATTTATATACTGCTAGTGATATCTGGTGATTTATGTGTGTTCTTGGAAAATACTGCTGCATTTCATGCACTGATGCCCTAATGTATGTTGTTCCGTTTCTTGCCTAGTCAGGATAATGAATACTATTTCAGTACTTGTATGATATGTACAATATTTATGATTTATGTCAGGAATGACCTCTGAAATACCTATTTACAATATAAGAGGTCTATTTTCATTTAATCCTGTGTGGAGACTATTTGTGGTGTATTTATTGTGTTGCTGGTGTGAGTGTGCTGCGCAAATGCTTTACTCTTGCCTCTGGGATAAGCCTGACTGACTAGAGTGGTGGGTTCTACCTGGCTTTTTCTGGCAGATCCTCAGGTCCAGAAGTGTACTGATTTGGTAGGGTCAGAAGTCCAGTTCTTATACCCAGTGGTGCCTTCGAAGTGGGGGTGAATTCAAAGAGGAGCTTTGAAGTAGACACAGGTCCTCCCTTTCCTGCCTTCCTCCAGACACACTTGAGGGAGATATGTAGCTCTTTGTGTGGGAACAGGCACAGCCCAATTCAGGTGCAAGTGTCTCCTCCTTCCTCTCATCTAGTTCCGGAAGGCCCATCAGCCTGGTGATGGACCATCAGGATGTAAATGGCATACCTCAGCTCCCTTTCTGTGTGGCTGTCTAGAGGAAATGCATAAATGCCTAGCTGTCACCCAGCCCAGATGTGTACTGGAGGCAGGCAGAAGTCACAAAGGACTTAAAAGCCAAAAAATTCCAACTTTCTAAAAGTGACATTTTAAACGTTGTAATCATAAATCCAACTTTACCATTAAAGAGGATTTATCATTACAAAGGCCATAGGTACCAAACACGACCATCCTGACCCTTCTCAATCAGAAATTACATTTAATAAAAGCTAAGGGATCCCCAATGTTATCCTCTCAGAGGAGTAGGCCTCACAGTAGTGAAGAGCGAATATGGGAGTTTTCACTACCAGGACATGTAAAATAAGAAATATATATCCTTCCCTTTACTTACACCACACCCGGTCCTATGGGCTACCTAAGGCCTACCTTAGGAGTGTCTTGTGTGTAGTAAAAGTGGAGGTAGGGCTTGGAAAGGTGTTTTAAATGTCAAGTTGAGTTGGCACATACAGGGTCTGCAATAGCAGGTATGAGACATGTTTAAAGGGCTACTTAAGTGGGTCGCACAATCATTGCTGCAGTCTCACTAGTAGCATTTAATTTTACAGGCCCTGTGCCAATGTAGTGCGTTTTACTAGGGACTTACAGATTAAAATAAATATGCCAATTTTGGATACACCAATCTTACCATATTTTGGAGAGTGAACACATGCACATTAGCACTGGTTAGCAGTGGTAAAGTGCCCAGAGACCTAAGGCCAACAAAACAGATCAGCAAAAGTGAGGCCAGGTAGGTGAAAGGTTTTGGGGAAAACCACCTTAAGGCTGTTAGGTCTAACAAAGGTAGAAGCAAAAAAAAATCCTTTCATCAATAACCATTTATTGAAGTAAGACAGGGAGAAAAAGAAGAGTTGACTCCTCAGACGTTCAATGCTATTTAGTCTGAGTAAAAATGCAGTGGATCTAACCAACAGATAATGTCTATCAAGGTGACACTAAATCCTTGTGTGAATTGGTTAAAAGTGTTCTAAATGGGCAGTATAAATAATAATAAGATGCTTCAGGTCAAGTATGTTCAAAAAACAGGAATGCCCATTCAGGGTTTGCAGGAAATAGATGCAGGTTGAGCCATTGTTGCATGAAGACCTGTCACGGTTTCGGGCGGGTATGATCAGGACTCTGGTTGGGACACCCCTTGAGGTCACCGAACATCGTAAAGAGGTAGTATACTGGGGAAGAAGAGCAGCTAAAGGCATACACGGAAAGGACAGCTATGGACAGACACAGGAAACAGGAAAGTAAAAGCAGAGCAACCCTTGTGTGAACAAATAGGAAACGGATTACTAGTGGACAAACACGCTGGGGTTGTACACAGAGTAAGGCGCAGAACCTCCCACAGTGTCAATGCCTCTGTGCAGTTTGCTCTTACAGATAGTCACCCTGCCCACCCCATAGAAAGGAGGCAGCAGAAGTGATTCTGTCTCTGGACCCTAGAACACAAACAAGGATAGTACTTACATACACAGGACACGCTTTTGTGGGTCCAGCTGGAAACACAGTGGCGATTCCTGAGAAAACTCCAATAGTACACTGTCACTGTTAGGCACGAAAGACAACGTATAACACTAGACAAGGATGGTGGCTGGAATTGCCTCCTGGAAACCAGGAGCCAACCCCAGTACAAAGGAGGACACTTATACACTGGTGAATACTGATAGAACACTTACCAGACACAAAGAACCAAGAAGAAACAGGAACAGAAGGGAACAAACAAAGAGGCAGAGGCAAGAACTGGGAACAGGCTCAGGCTGAAGTAAAGGCGGGACTAGGACTTGAAAACAGGGCGCAAACTTCTGGCTGGGACAAACAAAGACAGGACTGGGAAACTGAGACAGGCTCTGGCTGGAACAGGCAAGGACAGGGCTGGAATACAGGGAGTAGGAAATGAGCAGTAAACAGGACTGGGAAACAGAGAGAAGGTTCAGGCTGAAACAAGGCAGGAGCAGGGCAGAGAAACAGGGAGCAGGCTCTGGAAGAAACAAACAGTTACAAGGCTAAGAGATAGGGGGCAGACTCTGGCTGGAACAATCAGGAGCAGGGCAGAGAAACAGGAAACAGGAAACATGATCAAGCTGGAACAGCACAGGAACAAAACTGGAACACCATCCGACAAGGGGTCTGTAACACAAAGGAATCGAACGCACGACAGGGATCTTGAGGAAATGGCTGCTTATAAGCAGTTCCAAGCTGGGCTGCACAGGAGAGGTCTCAGGTGTGTGTAGTTTCAGACACTTGCAAGTCCTGGAGGAGAGGATCCAGTGAAAAGGAGCAACTGGACTTCTCCCATAGAAAACAATGGGAAACAGAATCCGGGCTTTCCTGACTACCAGGCTGTGCATTATGGGATTTGCAGTCCCAGGAAGCAAATGTAGTACTACACAAGTGTACCATAGAGAAAGGAGAAACAAACAGGAGTCATCAAGGGACTCTAGATAAGTGTTTAAGGTGATTCCCAGGCTTCCGACAGTCCCCTTACAGCGCCCCCTAGAAATAGGACGACAGAGTCGTAACACATCCAGCTTAAAAATATGGGGGCATAGCCCAAAGTCACTGACATTGCTGGCACATCAGTGATGGAAAGATTTAGGCCTAATGGAGGAGCATTACTGATGCCACTGATTTATGGTGATCCTATAGCAGGCATCGCAAGATGGTCAATGCTGATGATGATTTGAATATATAGAAAGGTAAAGGCAGTTTTTCCAAACGCGGATGGTGCTTTGAATATATAGACAGGTAAAGGCAGTTTTTCCAAATGTAGTACTGTTGCAGTGTTTAAGGACTGGTTCTGCCAAACCCAATACCCTCTGTTCAAAGTTTCTGCAATAAATGGATGTCAGACAGGCCGACTCTGCACTTGCCCTGCAGGAAGGAACATCTGCACAGCCGCAGAGCCCTAACCTGGGGCGCGCTTGTGCCCCACCTGCCTGAGGTATCTGAGGAGGAGAAGGTAAAAGAGGGGGGGTGAGGCAGTGCTCGGATGGTATGAAGCAGCAAGTACAAAACTCAAAGTGATCAACTGGTGTTGTTTGGAGAAAGATATCTGAAACCGTCAATACAAGCGTCAATATAAGTGAGCAGCCATCCTGGGCCTAACCTGGGATCATATGCATGGTTACTGGGGCAAATTTGTGTGGACAAGACTGCTGGCAGGTATATGTCTTTTCAGGAGCAGGAGCTGAGGCTTTCGGCTGGAACAACGGCAGCACACCCATTTGCATTAAGATCATCAAGAGTTTTGAAAGTTTTGAAATCCCAGAGGCTCGTACCTGAGATACAAAAAGTAAAAAAAAAAATGGAAAGTACATAGAAATTTCAAGATATTTGGGGGCTACTGGAAACTGGCCCATAGAATCTGTTCCACACACAAGAATTGCATTATAGCGAAGGGGCAATCTACAGCAGCAAAGCAGTCTGAAGTGTGAAGTGTCCTGACAGTGTCCTGAACATGTTCAGTATAGGAGTTGGGGAGGAAAGTAAGAAAGATGATGGATGGTTGCTAGATTGTGGATCTTTGTTAGACGCAAGGAAGGTCATGGGTGGAGCTATAGGACTCCATAGTGGCAATGGATAACTAATGGAACTGCTGCTGACACAAGGGCTTAAGCTTCATAAGAAGCACAAGATGGGCCCCAAGAGTAAGGGAGTATATGGTCCAGTCCTGAACACTAGAAAAACCTTTATTCATAACTATTTGACCAGAGTGAGGGGTGGGACAGGAGAAGCCATCAAACTCTTGGGTGGTCAGGATACAAAGACTACTCCTTCAACATCAGAACTTGGCTAACCAACTTCGCTAATACCAACAGTGCAAGTGCCCAGAATTGGGCCAGGAACTGTTAGCTGCACTACAGGCTCTAGCCTGGATGCTTCAACTACTGGGAAATTGATAGAGCTGGTGGATACCGCCTTAGAAAAAAGCAGAAGTAGTCACCATAAAAGGCCTTGCCTATCTACCAACCCAAAGGGAATAGACAGTTGTCCAGAGGTAACTGGGATCTCTTCTCTAACGGTGCTGCCCTGGCCGTTAATTGATAGTCGTGCTGATTTTCCAAGTAAGAAAACATTGCTAATAGAAGCAGAGATTCACCAGATGGTACAGTCTCACCTAGAGGAATTCTATGAACAGGAGGCACCTGGCAACAGCCAGTCTTGCTCTACTCCTTTACAAGGTTCAGTGGAGAGCCCCCGGGACATGCTCTCCGCAACTGCACATGACTGTTGGTCATTACGAGAGATAAGGATGGAAGACCATGGTGGGGATGCGAAGAAGAGGGTGGCTCCAGGAGCAGAAATGGCAAAGGAATACTTGCCTTGTAAGGAGACGGGGAAAGAGGATAGAACTGATTGTTTTATAAACACCTTAAATGCCGCACTTTTAGCTGCAGTTAAAGCCCTTACCTGGCAGTCGCATAACTTAGAGATCCATTTGGAACTAACACACATGCTGGCTCAATGTGTACTAACGCTGGATAGAAAGCTGCACTCATTAACCGGAAAGCTGGACAGTTGGAACAGATGGAACAAAGGCAACTTGGCGTGGGGAAGTCCAAATGATGAAATAATAGATAAGTTAGCTACCCTCCCTGATATGTTAACAACACTCGCTAGTCACTGTAAAACTACCCGTTAAGTAGGGAGGAAACAGAGCTGCCGGACACTTGATAAAAAGCAGCAGGATTTATTGCCAACATAGTCAATAGAAAACGTAGGAATACACATTTTAACAAATGATAATGAAAGAAGGGGCAACGTATCAAGTAATATGCCACCAATAAATGTTTAACTGATGCTGCCAACTTCCTTTGGCATTGCCACTGTGCAGGACGGTACAAATGGGCAAGTATTAGAAACCACTACCAACCTATTAGATGGCCAGGTCACTGGAAACTATCAACAGACACATTTAACAAGACAACAGAAGAAAAAGTTGAATAAATCACTTCAACATACTAAAAAAAAGATTGAGCCTCATTGGGAAAAATACAAATATTCCCAGGGACAATCCCGGGACACTCAAGACCTATCCAATTTTCCATTGAAAACCTTCTCTACTCTTGGTACCCATTCCTCCTCCGCCATGGCTACAACTGTGGAGGAATTGGCCAGTTCAGGTGGTCATACATTTCCACTGTTAGTAATGGGTCATGTGGTCACAATGTCCAGTCAATAATACTTTCAGCAAACACTGATCAGGAGATTATGTATGCTCTGATGGAGTGGCCCAAGGCTAAAGGATGTGAAAGGCAAACTGGTGGCTTAACTTTAATGAGAAAGTTATTGACACCGCAGATTGCAGAGCTGAAGACGGCATCTGGTCAGGTGTCGTATCCCAAGGCCAAAGGTGGTGAAGGGCAAATTAGGGGCTTCTCCCCTAAAAGGAGGTCTTTGATACCTCAGCTGGAAAATGTGGGGATGACAAATCTCCCAGTGGGCAGCTCAGTGGAGGCCTTCCAAAGCAACATCCTCATAAACAGTGGAGAGTTACATGTACAGAGAGGGTGCAGTGGGGATGTGATACCAAATTCTATCACTACTTACCCTGGTATGGGGTGTATGATGCTGGCCTCCCCTAATCGGAGAGTCATACAGGAAACGGTGCTTGCCATATGTCATATGAATTAACAGATGGTACCCAGGAAAGGATTCTTGCTTAGTCCCCTATAACATCACAATCTGAACAAATATGGGACCATCAGGAACAGGGGCTTTTGCAAGAAGTAACTCTACCCACGGAGGCCATGCTGGTGGATCAGGCGCATGCCTTGAGCATAGGGCAAAACCAACGGAGCCAGACTATACAAATAATCGGGATCTCGTGTTATATATGGGTCTGTTTATGTGCAGGAACACCATGGGAAATCAAGCACAAATGTTATAAAATACCAGAAACATTCTGAACAATCTGCCTTAATTTTTACCCCATTATATGCATCACGGGGGTCTTGGGACATCCTTCATAGGTCAAACATATTGCGTTTGGTGACAATATACCATTGCTTTTGAATCTTACATCAGAGGACCTGTTTTTGATAAACTTCAATACATATGCTTGAATTAGCCATAGAAACTCTACACAACAACATGGATTGATCAGAGCATTGTAGAAAGGATTTTTGAAAACGAGGGTTTGTTAATGCGCTGGGGTGTAAAATTAGCAAACCAGAAATAGAAAGATATCCCTGCATCTTGTCAATGGTGTAGGAGGCTGGCCTGGTTTGCAGTGGGTACCTAAGATACTTATACCTTGTACCAGGCCCAGTTATCCCTTATTAGTGAAATATAGGCAGTGATCTAGCAGTTTAGGCTGTCTAGAGGTACTTGTAGCAGAGCAGCTTAGGCTGAACTAAGAGAAATGCAAAGCTCCTGCAATACCACTACAGTTACACAGTACTTATACACAATAAAAGACAATACTCAGTGTTACCAAAAATAAAGGTACTTTATTTTAGTGACACAAGGCAAAAAATATCTTAGAGGCAATACTCCTTCTGGAGGTAAGTATTATACACAATATATACACTAGTAACCAAAATCAGGTAAGTAAACAGTCATAGAATAGCGCAAACAGTAGAAAATACAATAGATTGCAAAGGGCCTAGTGGCAACACAAACCATATACTAAAATAGTAGAATGCGAATGTTGCATTCCCCCCTAGGCAAGTGTAGTGTGTAGAGGGGTGCTGGGAGTGAAGGAAAATATCAAAGGTAAGTAAAGTACCCCAACCCAGAGAAAGCAGGAGTACAGTACAGCAAGTTTTCTCAGGAGACACTACAAGTCGTGATAAAGGATTTTGCAAGAACTAAGCAAGACTGCAAGCTGGACCTGAATACCTGTGGAGAGAGGAAACCAAGTCCAGAAGTCAAAGAAGAGTCCAGGAAGGACAGGAGCCCCTGCCAACCTAGAAGAAGGTGCAAAAGTGGATTTTCCGGTCAGAAGAAAAGTACAGAAGAGCACCAAAGAAGATGGCTGCGGGTTCCTGCTTGGTGCAGGTGATGTCCCACGTTGAGTTGTTGGATGCAGGCTGTTTGCATTGCTGGATTCTGCCAACAAGCCTTGGTTCAAGCAAGTATGTGGTTTGCGTCATAAAGGTGCTGCCTGGACCCAGGAGGGGCCTGAGGGTCTCAACACAGGTTGAGGAGACAGAGGGGGCTCTCAGCACTTCAGAGAGCCCTCAGAAGTACAGGCAGCACGCACAGGAGTCCCAGAACACAGGAACAAAGAAGATGCAAAGTGCGGTCCTCGCAGCATTACACTGGAAGGTCCCACGCCACCGGAGAACAACTCAGGGAGCTGTGTGTTGCAGGATGGAGTGCTGGTGACCTGGGCTACTCTGTGCATGAGTGATTCTTGGAACAAGTGCAGAGAAGCCCAAGGAGATAGAGAAGACGCAGTGCACAGGAGTACTGTCACAAGCTCTTATCGCCACCAAATTTGGACAGCTGGACCTCTGGACAGTCTGGGTCACTTCGGTCCACCACCTGTGTTCCACGGAGCACGCCTGTCATCAGGTGAGGAGTCCCAGAGTACCGGTTGTTGTCTCAGAAGGGTGCCTGCAGAATCAGGGAAGTGATTCCATCACTCCACTGGAGATTCCTTCGGTTCTTCTGGTGCAGGGTGAAGACAGGCAGACCTCAGAGCAAACACACCGTGGAAACTGTTGCAAAAGCTGGCTGGAGTTGAAGTTGCGAGGTCACAGGAGTCGTCCTGGATACTTTGTTGCAGTTACAGCAGTTCCTGGAGTGGTTTAGCCGAAGGTTCAGAAGCTGAAGCAGAGAATGCAGAGGAGTCCTGGAGGAATCTTGCAACCCGAATCTGAGGAAACACCCAGAGGAGAGACCCTAAATAGCCTTTAGAGGGGGATTGGCTACCTACCAAGGTATACACCTATCAGGGGGGGTCTCTGACATCACCTGCTGGCACTGGCCACTCAGAGGTCTCCAGAGGGTCCCCACAACTTGGAATCTAAAATGGCTAATGCCAGGGACACTCTGGAGGAGCTCTGGGCACCACCTCTGGGGTAGTGATGGAAAGGGGAGTGGTCACTCCCCTTTCCTTTGTCCAGTTTCCCGCTAGAGCAGGGACTCGGAGTCCCTGAACTGGTGTAGACTGGATTATTCAAGGAGGGCAGCGTTTATGCCCTTCAAAGCATTTCCAGAGGGTCTGGGAGGCTACCCCCCATTGCCTGTAACACCTATTTCCAATTGGAGAGGGTGTAACACCCCTCTCCTAAAGGAAACACATTGTTCTGCCTTCCTGGGACTAAGCTGCTCAATCCCCAGGAGGGCAGAAACCTGTCTGTGAGGTGGCAGCAGCTGGGGCTGCAGTAGAAACCTCAGAGAGCTAGTTTGGCAGGACTGGGGGTCCATGGTGGAGCCCCCAGGGTGCATGGGATTGGCCCCCAATACCAGATTTGGATTGGGGGGGTCAATTCCATGATCTTAGACACCTCACATGGCCATATTTGGAATTACCACTGTGTAGCTACATATATGTATTGACATAAATGTAGTGCACTCTTATAATAATGTCCTCGCACTCACAAAGTCTGGGGAATTGGCCCTGGATGACATGGGGGCACCTTTGCTAGTGAAAGGGTGCCCTCACACACAGTAACTTTGCACTTAGCCTTCAATAAATGAAGGTTAGACATATGGGTGACTTATAAGTTCCTTAGGCCCATATTTATACTTTTTGACACAAACCAGCGCCGGCGCTGGTTTGTGTCAAATAATTTACCGCCTGCTAACGTCATTCCAACGCACCAGGCGGGTGCCTTATTTATGGATTGACGGTAGCCGGCACTGCGGGCTGGTTAGAGTAAAACAAAATGACCCTAACCGGGCAGCGCAGGCGGAGGGAAGAATGGGGGTTGTGCGACAAAAAATGGTGCAAGTCATGTTAGAGTCAAAATTAAAAATTGGACTTACCTCAACTTACCTGTACTTACCTGGGATGGGTCCCACATCCATGGGTGTCCTCCAGGGGTGGGCGAGGGTGGCAGGGGGTGTCCCTGGGGGCAGGGGAGGGCACCTGTGGGCTGCTTCCATGGTCAGAGACCAAGAAAAGGAGCCCACAGGTCCCTTAACGCCTGCCCTCACCCAGGCATTAAAAAACTGCACAAATCAGGCTGTGTGCCATTTTTGAAGGCCCACCCCCTCCTGTGCGTCAGGCGCCCGTGCCTTAAAGTAATTTTTTGGTGGGAACGCCTAGCTTGCATGTCATTAATGCAAGGCGGTTTCCCACATCCAGAAAATGACGCACACTGCTGAATTTTGACGTTCGTGGGGTCGGGCGTCAAAGTATAAATCTGGTGTTAGGTTTGCGCCAAATTAGCATCAAAAATGTTGACACAAATTTGGCAAAAACAGAGTATAAATATGCCGCTTAGTGCAGTGTAAAATGGCTGTGAAATAGTGTGTGCACTATATCACTCAGGCTGCAGTGGCAGTCATGAAGAAAGGTTTGTATGAGCTCCTTATGAGTGGCAAAATAAATTCTGCAGCCCATAAGGATCTCCTGGAACCCCAAAGCCCTGGGTTCCTAGGTACCATATACTAGGGACTTATAAGGGGTGGTCCAGTGTGCCAATCAGAATTGGAATCTGGAGTCACTAAACTGTAGTGCCAAATTTGGTAAGTAAAGAGAGCATAAACACTGGAGTTCTGGTTAGCAGAACTTCAGTGACACAGTCAAGCATACTGACAACACACATAGACCACAAACTATGAGCACTGAGGTCCTGCCTAGCAGGATCCCAGTGAGAGAGGCAAAACACCCTGACAAATAGGTTTTAAACTATGAGCACTGGGGTCCTAGCTAGCAGGATCCCAGTGAGACAGTAAAAACACACTAACAAACACTTACAACAGGCAAAACATAGGAGTAACCATGCCAGAAAAAGGCTACTTTCTCACAAATGGGAAAACAACTACTGTGTCCAGACAAGAAACCATCTAGCACCCTAGAAAAGCTTCTACGATAAATCCTCTGATGATGGACAAAATAATTACCATTTAGGTGACAAGGGATACAGGAGGTATACAACACGCAGATTTGAGAAGCAAGTTCAGTGACCAAGGCTGGCGGGACTTGGACTGGCTCCCTGCAGCCCTGACTACAAAAGGAAAAATGCATCTTTAGCCGTAAAGGATTGCACCCTAAAACAACAAAAAGTGTGAGTAAAATAGTAAGTTGGAATGTGGCTGTCCTGACTTCCCTTATTGCTAGTCCCGCTATTAGGGATTTTGTGAACAAAGCTGACATTCTGGGGGTCATTCTGACCCTGGCGGTCCATGACCGCCATGGCGGAGCGCAGCGGAAGCACCGCCAACAGGCTGGCGGTGCTTCCTGGGCGATTCTGACCGCGGCGGTAAAGCCGCGGTCAGAAAAGGGGAGCCGGCGGTTTCCCGCCGATTTCCCACTGGCCCAGGGAATCCGCCATGGCGGCGCTGCTTGCAGCACCGCCATGGGGATTCTGACCCCCTTCCCGCCAGCCTGTTTCTGGCGGTGTCCACCGCCAGAACCAGGATGGCGGGAACGGGTGCCGTGGGGCCCCCTAACAGGGCCCCACAAAGATTTTCACTGTCTGCTTTGCAGACAGTGAAAATCGCGATGGGTGCCACTGCACCCGTCGCACCCCTGCAACTCCGCCGGCTCCATTCCGAGCCAGCTTCATTGTTGAAGGGGCTTTCCCGCTGGGCCGGCCAGCGGTCTTCTGGCGGTCGCCTGCCGGCCCAGCGGGAAAGCCGTAATGGCTGCCGCAGTCTTTTGACCGCGGAGTGGTCTTTCGGCGGGAACCGCTTGGCGGGCGGCGACCGCCGCGGTCATAATGACCGCCTCTGTGTTTTCAGCAAACCTGGTCGGTGGAGCCTTTTCCTATTCCTGACTTTTTAACAACTCAGACTCATGCACAGAATAAATAGTTGTTTGGAAGACACATGGGAGGCCTGCCAACATATGTAAAATTAGATCTATTTGTCAAGGTGGAGGTCTGGGAGAAATATATGAGGGATGTCTATGTTGTAAGCATACATGGCCTGGCCTTTACTAACAAATCAACGTCGGTATCAATCATAAATTTATATATAAATCCCAGCCAGGCAAATGTCAAATCGATCCTCTCTTTATTGAAAGAATGTTTGTATGAGACCCAAATCATGAATATGTGATAGCAGGAGACTTTAATCTTAGCTTTCTGGATCAGGAGGTTGGGCTTCCAGGAGATTCTGTTAAGAATGGCATTAGAAATTTTCTTCAAAGATTTTGGATTGACAAAGGCTAATCTCAGTGAAATTGTAGCCGACACACTTTTACCAACATTCAGAAATATTTCCATGTTAGATTACATTTTTGTAAGTACAGTATTGTGGGCTAGATGCCTAAGTCATCAGGTCATAAATAGAACTGAAAGTGACCATAATCCTGTGATAATAGAAATTGGTCTTGGAGCGGCAAGGCATTTGTCCTACATAGCTATTGAGAAGCAACTATTGTCCAATTTATGTTCATTGGCAAAACAGATTAAATGGGGCATGTCTTGCTATGCCAAGTACGCATTATGGAAACAGGCCAATGGTCCCCCAGTGCTCGAAATCGGGACAAGACAGTGGTTGACAAGTGGGGCACCATGATTAATATGTTCCATGGTGCACTCAATGGCTCCATTCAGCACTGGCAACTAGGGCCTAAAAGAAATGGAGCTGATTAATTTTCATCATCCCAGGAGAATCAACGTAACAAAAAAGTATGCAGGCAGGCAGAATCACGATACAGGAAAAATAAAACACCTATTACGGAAGCCCTCAGAAGGCTTGCAAGGAAAGAGCATAAGAAAATAATTTGGAAAATAAAGACATTGGATACAGAGGAATGCTGGAAATGAATACATACATTCATGACACCAAGGAAAAGCAGAGAATTCTGGGGCTAAATCAACACCCTGCTATATACATCTACCTCCAAGGACAGTGTGGTTTTTGCTTGCGACTGAGAAAGTCATGTGGAAAAACTATACGTGGATCACAGATTATGTAGATGCTGAAGGCACCAAAGGGCTGCAACACATATTAGATGGCCTTGATAACAGATCACTAAATGTCACTGCCAAATCAGTGCAAGTCACACTTAGTAGTATTCGGCACTATGGTGCTCCAAGACCAAATGGTCTTCCATGGAGCATCTTTAGGGTTGACTACGATTTTTGGATTAAGCCTATGACTATCCTATTCAATGATTGTCAATATTTTTCTCGGGTCCTTGAGGCCTGGAAATGGTCGATACTGCATCTAATGAATAAAAAAGGGGATATTATGCGACCCGAAAATTATAGGTTGATAGCACTGCTGGATGTGGACGGTAAGGCCTTTGCAAAGGTGCTTTTACAAGTGCTTGATAACTGGATCATGGAAAATAACATTATACCCATATATGAGACTGGGTTCAGATCCAGGTCTTCCACTATAGATAATGTTCTTGCCCTCTCATATTTGGGTGTGAAGGCACAGAAGTCCCCATCCCAGCTGCTTTTCGCTTGCTTCATTGATCATAGTGCAGCTTTGATTGTGTTGAATGCCATATTCTCTGGAAGAAACTAGTTGCTTGGGGGATAGCCAAAACGTCGTTGGCATCTACAACTGCGCTATATTCTGACACATGGGTACAAATTAAGATATCTCAAACATATGCAACAAAGAAAATACATACTAATAGAGGCTTAAAACAAGGCTGTATTATCACCGCCCATCTTTTCAATCTTTATACTGCAGACCTTGGTGCGGACTCGCTTAAAGGAAACACACTCTCCCTGAAACTGGGTCAAACTGTGCTCCCTAAAGTCCAATGTTCTGATGACTTGGTTCTGCTTGCTCAGACTCAGATAGAACTGAAAAGGGGCTTGAATATATTGCATAGTTACAACTTAAAAAATGCATTACAGACAAATGCGGATAAAACTAAAGTTCTGATATTTTGTCGCCCAAAAAAAAGGAGATTGTATGGAATCTTGTCCCACTAAAAATAGAGATGGAAACTAAGTATCACTACCTTGGAGTTTGGATATCAAACTCGGGGGAAATCTCACATAAGGCAGTAGCATTAGCAGTGAAAGCAGAAACAAATACATATGCCCTATCCAAACTTTACCATCAGCTTAAATCCCAAAGTACAGAGGCAATTAGGAAATGTATTAAGAACAAACTATTGCCAACTATCACCTATGGGTATCTTGCATATCCTGGCAGGCTTACCGCATTGCTTGAGCATTAGCTATCAGCAACAATGTACTTTGTGTAAATATCATACTGAAACAATAATCCATCTCGTATGCTGTTGCCCGGGACTGGCGTCAGAAAGACCCCTTCTACTAAAGCATCTATTTTTTAAATATGGCCTGAGCACATGTAAAGAGGCTCTAAAGTACATGTTTATAGAGGTAGCCCTCATAAAGCTGGCCTGCTTTAGGAAGTTTTTTTACCGAAGCCGGCAGGGCCCTCTGGGAAGTGCGTGATCAGCAAAAGTTAGCAATTGGTAGGGGCAGTTCAGCCCAAAAAGGAACCTCATTACTAAAATGCCTGCTCTTTCCATGCTAATGCCTATTTTGTCTGGGATGGTACTGTAAACTCTAACATTTTTACAGCACATAAGTAAAGTATATGAGTACTGGTCAAGTAGATGACCCACATTAAGCACATGCATGAGGGCTTTGAGTTTTAAACATTAGTAGTATCTCAGTTTGTAATATTTCTCCAAGACCGACTTGTATCTATCCTTTCATTGTTAGAAATGGGGTTTCTGGTTGGCTAGGGTATGCATCTATGCCAGGCAGAACCCACCCACACTAGTCAGGGTGAGGGGGTCACACACCCAGTATAACCCCTGCTCATCCCCTTGGTAGCTTGGCACTAGAAGTCAGGCCTAACCCGGAGGCAATGTGTAAAGTGTTTGCACAACACAGACGACAAGTGTGACGCCATACCCACACCACAAAGGAAACACAACACCAAGTTATATAAAAATAAACTGTATTGCCCAAAACATCATTAGACCAAACATAACATATCAGTGATATCCTGCAACCGAAGCAGTTGTCAGAACTTTACACAGTACACATGTGCCTTCTACATACATAGCACCCTGCCCTTTGGGCTAGCTAGGGCCTACCTTAAGGGTGACTTACATGTAGTAAAAGGGGAGTTCCAGGCCTGGCAAATGAGTTTAGATGCCAGGTCCCTGTAGCAGTAAACTGTGCATGCAGGCCCTGTGCTAGCAGGCCTGAGGCAGGTTTGAAAGGCTACTTCTGTGGGTGGCACAGGCAGCACTGCAGGCCCACTAGTAGCATTTAATTTACAGGCGCTGAGTATAGGGATAACACTGTACAAGGGACTTGCAGGTAAAATAAGTGTACCAATCCGGTATAAGCCAATCATACCAAGTTTATAAGGGAGAGCACATGCACTGCTTAGCAGTGATAAAGTGACCAGAGTCCTAACGTCAGCAAAAAAGGTCTGAAAAATTAGGAGGAGAAGGCAAAAAGTTTGGGGAATGACCCTGTGAAAAGGGCAAGGTCCAACAATCATTCTCATAGGATGATTTAAAAAGATGTTATACAATATTTACGCACATTTTTTGTTTATCCCAGGAGGATGATACCAAATGATGGCAAGTACCATTTATGCATTTTAACTTTTACATCTATTTTAGGCTCCAGTATTGAGGATATGTGTGAGGTCTTTGAGTTTTAAACTTTATTACTTTTCCCTTCCCTGTTTATAAGAGTATGTCAAGACCACCCTTGTATCTCCTTATTCTAAGAGGATGATTTGAAAGATGGTATTATTTATGCACTTTACGTGTTTGTCCTAGGAGGATGATTTAAATGATGGAATGTACCATTTATGCACTTTAACTTCATCATCTTTCTCAGGCTCCTATGACAATGTTGCAATAAGGTGGTGCCCGATAGAGTGTACTTTTTATCATCTCACAGTGTCTCCTTATTTTAAGAGGATGATTTGAAAGATGGAACACATTACTTATGCACTTTACTTGTCTATCCCAGGAGGATGATTTTGAATGATGGAATGTACTATTTATGCACTTTCTCATCTACTTCAGGCTCCTCTGATAGTGCCCGATACTGCACCTTGTTTATCATCTCATGGTTGGGGTGAATTGCTATGAGGTATACATCTTAAAGGAGGTATCTGATTTCATTATAACAAAACGTGGCACTAACACTGTAGCATGTTCACTCTTGATAGTAGCACATTTCTCATTTTTTTCCACCTTTTTTTGATAGGTGACATGTACATAGAGTGGGCATACTCAATTGCCTATATATAAGTAAACTATGATTTATGATGAGAGAATGTACCTCTGTCCGTATATTTTATCTATATACCCTGTTTGATTTTATTTTGTTCTACTAGTGCAATATAGTGTTTTACATATAGGCAGATGATTTTTGATGTGGGAATGCACTTTTGGTCGCATATTACTTTTATAAATTTTGATTTTCTTTTTATGGTTTGTCTGTGCAATGATTTTAAGTAATCATGCAATAAAGCTTATTACTACTACTAAAAATTATTGGGTGCTGCCAAGACCAACTCAACATCTTTGCAGTGCCTACTCATCCATACTGTAGAACTGACGCAGATCCTTCTTTTTATCTCTTATGAGTTTCCCTCCCCAGAGAGAACAGTGTTGAGACTATGCAGGAGGTGGAAGGAAAATGGGAGGTGAAAGTGAGCTGAGAAGGCATTGTTGTATCTTGCATCACTTGGTGACTCCTACCATCACTGTGATGTGACATGAAATGCCAACATGCTATTAAAACCTGACTAATGACTCTGGGACCTCCTGGACTCCACAGCACCGGACGTCGCCTTCATCACGGAGACCTGGATGAACGCCTCTTCGGCCCCAGACATCGCCATTTCCACCCCCGAAGGCTGCAAGATTTCCAGGAAAGACCGCACCAACCAAGTAGGAGGAGGAATCGCCATCGTCTTCAAAGAATCCATCAGCGTCACCACCTCCACCGAAGACACCCCCCTCGCCGCAGAACACCTGAATTTCCAGATTCGCACCGACCCCAGGACCACCCTCAGAGGATCCCTCATCTACCGTCCCCCTGGACCGCGCGCCCCTTTCAGCGACTCCATCACCGACTTTGTCTCCCCGCACGCCCTCGCCTCGCCGGACTACATCCTCCTAGGCGACCTCAACTGCCATCTGGAACACAACAACGACCCCAACACCACCGCCCTGCTCGTCAACCTCGCCAACCTCGGCCTCAAGCAACTGGTGAACACCCCCACCCACATCGCCGGACACACGCTTGACCCCATTTTCTCCGCCAGCAAACACATCTCCTTCAGCCACGCCTCCGCTCTACACTGGACCGACCACAGCTGTGTCCACTTCACATTCCGACGCGAGACCCGCCACCTCCGCACTCAACCCATCCCTCGTCGACAGTGGAACAAAATCCCGGAAGAACAGCTCTTCTCTGCACTCACCGTCAACCAACCTACCCTCACCACCGACGACCCCAACGACGCAGCTCTCAGCCTCACGAACTGGATCACCAACTGTGCAGACAACCTTGCTCCCCTCAGACGCACGCATCGACAGGCCAACACCAAAAAACCTCTCTGGTTCTCTGACACCCTTAAGGAATCGAAGAAAACCTGTCGCGCCCTCGAGAAAGCCTGGCGCAAGGACCACACCGCTGACAACATGACCGCCCTCAAGAACGCGACCCGCGAACACCACCACCTGATACGCGCTGCCAAAAGGAATTTCTTCACCGACAGACTGGACAAAAACAGCCACAACAGCAGAGAACTCTTCAGCATCGTTAAAGAGTTCTCCAACCCCAACGCCAAAGCCAACGCCATCACGCCCTCACAAGACCTGTGCAACTCCCTCGCCACCTTCTTCCATCGCAAGATCACCGACCTCCACGACAGCTTCGGACACCAGACCCAGCCAAGCAACACCGAACCCACACCCCCTGCCATTACCCTCAAAGCCTGGACCCACATCAACACTGAAGAGACCAAAACCACCATGAACTCTATCCACTCCGGAGCCCCCTCGGACCCCTGCCCTCACTTCATCTTCAATAAAGCCGACGACATCATCGCCCCGCACCTCCAGACCATCATCAACTCCTCTTTTTCATCTGCTACCTTCCCCGAAAGCTGGAAACACACCGAAGTCAACGCCCTACTAAAGAAACCTACGGCTGACCCAAGCGACCTGAAGAACTTCCGCCCCATCTCGCTCCTCCCCTTCCCTGCCAAGGTAATAGAGAAGACCGTCAACAAACAGCTTACCAACTTCCTAGAAGACAACAACCTTCTCGACCCTTCACAATCCAGATTCCGAACCAACCACAGCACTGAAACCGCCCTCATCTCAGTCACAGATGACATCAGGACCCTGATGGACAACGGTGAAACAGTCGCCCTCATCCTCCTCGACCTCTCGGCTGCCTTCGACACCGTCTGTCACCGCACCCTAATAACCCGCCTCCGCTCCACCGGGATCCAAGGCCAGGCCCTGGACTGGATCGCCTCCTTCCTCTCCAACCGCTCTCAATGAGTCTACCTCCCACCTTTTCGCTCAGACCCCACCGAGATCATCTGCGGCGTCCCTCAAGGCTCCTCGCTCAGCCCGACACTCTTCAATGTCTACATGAGCCCCCTCGCCGACATTGTACGCAAGCACAACATCATCATCACCTCCTATGCCGACGACACTCAACTTATACTTTCCCTCACCAAGGATCCCGCCAGCGCTAAGACCAACCTACAAGATGGCATGAAGGACGTCGCAGATTGGATGAGGCTCAGCCGTCTAAAACTGAACTCAGACAAAACGGAAGTCCTCATCCTCAGCAACACCCTGACCGCATGGGACGACTCCTGGTGGCCCACGGCCCTTGGCACCGCACCAACCCCCTCAGACCACGCCCGCAACCTCGGCTTCATCTTGGACCCTCTGCTCACCATGACCAAACAAGTCAACGCTGTGTCCTCCTCCTGCTTCCTCACCCTCCGCATGCTCCGCAAGATCTTCCGCTGGATCCCCACCGACACCAGAAAAACCGTGACCCACGCCCTAGTCACTAGCCGCCTGGACTACGGCAACACCCTTTATGCTGGGACCACCGCAAAACTCCCAAAACGTCTGCAACGTATTCAAAACGCCTCCGCCCGCCTCATCCTCAACGTACCCCGCAACAGCCACATCTCCGCACACCTGAGACACCTGCATTGGCTCCCAGTCAGCAAAAGGATCACCTTCCGACTTCTAACCCACGCACACAAAGCCCTCCACGACAAGGGACCTGAATACCTCAACCGACGCCTCAGCTTCTACGCCCCCACCCGTCTCCTCCGTTCCACCGGCCTCGCGCTCGCTGCCGTCCCTCGCATCTGCCGCTCCACGGCGGGTGGGAGGTCTTTCTCCTACCTGGCAGCCAAGACCTGGAACACCCTCCCCACCAGCCTCAGGACCACCCAGCACCACTCCGCATTCCGGAGACTCCTCAAGACCTGGCTCTTCGAGCAGCAGTAACCCCCTTCCCCCTAGCGCCTTGAGACCCGCACGGGTGAGTAGCGCGCTTTATAAATGTTAATGATTTGATGTGATTTGCTTATGCAATACAATTCTTGAACTACTGGATGAGCAGGAGTGGTACAGCACCATCTACCAGTGCCATAAATAAAGTGTCCATATATGTAGGAGGCTGGCCTGGTTTGTAGTGGGTACCTAAGGTACTTACACCTTATACCAGGTCCAGGTATCCCTTATTAGTGAAATTAAGTCAGTGTCTAGAAGCCAGGATGTCTAGAAGTGGCAGAGCAGCCAAGGCTGAACTAGGAGACATGCAAAGCTCTTGCAATACCACTGTAGTCACACAATACTCACACACAGCTGTGCGTCACAGGACAGAGTATTGGGGGGCCTAAGCTGTGCTGTGCACAAAGAACTTCTTGGAAGCTCGCACACAAGTCTTGGTAGCTGCAAGTCACACAGTGCAAGTGGTTACTGTCTTGCGTGGGGAGGCAAGCTCTTACCTCCACCAAAATTGGACAGCTGGACATTGGGACTGTCAGAGTCACTGTAGTCCACCACCCGTGTTGCTAGATCCACGCCTGTCATTGGGAGAGGGGACCCACGCCACCGGTCATCGCTGCAGAGAGGTGCCTGCTGAAGCAGGGAAGTGACTCCGTCACTCCACAGGAGATTCCTTCGGTTCTTCTGGTGCAGGCTGAAGACAGGCAGTCCTCAGAATGAGCACAACCTGGAAACTGTTGTAGTTGCTGGCAGGAGCTGAAGTTACAAGGTCGCAGAAGTCGTCTTTACTTCTCTGTTGCAGTTTTGTACGGTTCCTGGAGCAGTCAGGAGTTGATCCATCTGTAGAAGATGAAGTAAAGGATGCAGAGGATTCCTGCAGGAGCCTTTCAATCTGAATCTGAAGAAACACCCAGAGGAGAGACCCTAAATAGCCCTGAAAGGGGGATTGGTCACCTAACCAGGTAAGCACCTATCAGAAGGGGTATCTGACGTCACCTGTTGGCACTGGCCATTCAGATGCTCCCAGAGTTCCCTGACCATCCTGAAAACAGGATGGCAGAACCCAGGGACACTCTGGAGGAACTCTGGGCACCACCCCTGGGGTGGTGATGGATAGGGGAGTGGTCACTCCCCTTTCCTTTTGTCCAGTTTTGTGCCAGAGCAGGGACTGGGGGTCCCTGAACCGGTGTACACTGAATTATGAAAGAAGGGCACCATATGTGCCCTTGAAAGCATTTCCAGAGGCTCTGGGAGGATACCCCTCCCATGCATGTAACATCTATTTCCAAAGGGAGAGGGTGTAACACCCCTCTCCTAAAGGAAATGCATTGTTCTGCCTTCCTGGTATTAAACTGCTCAAGCCCCAGGAGGGCAGAAGCCTGTCTGTGAGGTGGCAGCAGCTGTGGCTGCAGTGAAAACCCCAGAAGTCTGGTATGGCAGTACTGGCGGTCCATAGTGGAGGCCCCAGGGTGCATGGAAATGTAAAACCAATAATGGAATCATTATTGGGGTACAATTCCCAGTTGTTAGACACCTTACATGGCCATATTTAGAGTTACCATTGTGAAGCTGTACATAGGTATTGACCACTGTGCAGTGCACACTTAAAATGGTGTTCCCGCACTCATGAAGTCCGAGAAAATGGGCCTGGACTTTGTGGGGGCACCTCTGCTAGTGCAGGGGTGCCCTCACACACAGGTACTTTGCACCCAGCCTTCAGGGTCTGAAGGCCTGACATGTAGGTGACTTATAAGTGCCCTGGTGCAGTGAAAATGGCTGTGAAATAGTGCATGCACTATTTCACACAGGCTGCAATGGCAGTCCTGTAGAAGCCTTTGTATGGGCTCCTTATGGGTGGCAAAAGAAATGCTGCAGCCCAAAAGGATCCCCTGTAACCCCAATGCCCTGGGTACCTAGGTTCCATATACTAGGGACTTATAAGGGGGGTCCAGTATGCCAATTTGGAGTGAAATACTGAGTCACTAGTATTTAGTGTCAAATTTAGAAGCAGAGAGCATGAACAGTGGAGTTCTGATTAGCAGAACTCCAGTGACAATTTAGAATACAGTGAAACACACTGACAAGCAGGCCATAAACCATAAGCACTGGGGTCCTGACTAGCGGGATCCCAGTGACACAGTTAAAGACACACTGACAGGCAGAAATTGGGGTTAACATGTCAAAAAGAGGGTACTTTCCTACAAAATATGAGACCACTGAGGCATGGGTCCTCAGCAAGGCCCTACTGCTGGGCCCTAGAAACATCTTACATCATTGGCATGTGCACTTTTGAAGTATGTGTTTTTACCAAGCATTACCCTCATGCAAAGTCCCAACAAGTTTTATGTTCAAATATTAGTATTCATATTCTGTGTTGCATTAGCTTCATGAATAGTACAAATGAGTACTATTTTTTGTTCAGTATGTTAGTCGTTTCTGTCTATGTGTCCTTGGGAAGTCATGGAACACAAGGGGCTCAAACATTGCAAGGACTACTGTGGGCATTGTAGGTGTGAGGGTCCAGTTGGAAATCAACTGGTTCAAGGCAATTTCCATGTCAGAGGGTGCTGGCAAATTTTATTAACCTGTTTAGAAATGCTCAGTCGTGGCTTTGTTAGGAGGCACTCGGAGAACCAAGGACACACACTGAACAAAGTGAACCCATGGAGAGAAGGGGGAATTGGGATCATATGTCACTGCATAAAATCCTGTCTTGGACCTGATATGGGTTGGTCTCATGCATTCTAGTCCTGAAGAAAGTAAATAAATAACATTTCTATTTAGTCTCATGAACCGAACAATGTCAGATATATCTTTTCGAGTTGGGTAGAACTCTGAAGCTACAGGTGCTTGTGAATACAAATGGTTTGCCTGCAACATATAATGTGAAATATTACTCTAATGCTTTACTCCTCTAAGTGTAATGATGTAAGTGTGCAGAAACTAATCCATCAAGTATATTGAACCATACTCATTGCAGTTCACAGTACCTTAAGTGAGCCAAATAAATACTTGGTTCAAAGTCTTTAAAAGGCCTGAGAGATTGTCACTCCACAGACAAGAACATAACTTTAGTTCAGTAGAGGAAATCACGAAACAGCATTACCTTTGATGAAAGTTTTCAAGTTCATTCAAACACTGATGGCGGTCCTACAGCAATAAGAGGATTGCCAAGGATGATCGTAGCACAATTGAGTCTTCAAACCAGGCAAGATTAGGGCAGACAAAATGCAGTCACTGAGAAGCAACATTTTTCAGGGTAATCTACTAGCTAGGCTAAAGTTCAAAGACAGCTGATATTTGCCCTCGTTTGACATGAGATTTTCATTACGTGGGTACCAACATGGTTTGCGTGGGTACCAACTAGGTTTCAGAAAGATACACCAGGCACTCACCATTTTGGCTTCCATCTTTCAATATTAAATACGTCATTTTTTATATATAGTATATATATATATATATATATATAGATTTCAATATTAATACATTTAAATCAATAGTCAAGGTATGATGTCTGAATAATTAAATGTAAGAAATCACAAATGGACTTAATGTCTATGTCCATTTACCTTGATTACACAAAGCATGTGCTTGAGGAACAACCAGAAAATGACATTTGCAGGAGAACCCCAAATGCTGAGGTGAAAGCATTGACTAACCCAGAGACCACAACTGCCGAAAACCTCCGCAAGATAAAGACCATCCAAGAGGCTACATCTGCTATACCAGAGTCCCATTTGCTACAGGCCTAAGAAGCCACAAATGCATAATGTGAGAGCAACCTGCAGAAGTTGCTGTGTAGAAATCTGCAAATTGTCAGTTTCTATGTGATGCAGGAGCCGCGGCCCAAAAGCTCATGGGCGACCACCACAGGCACAAGACCACTACATGTGTTTATCTCACACCATCTTGGACTGCAGCAAGAGCCCACAGACAACTGCAGGGCTTGGGAACTGTGAGACAATGAGAGACTGAATCACAGACCGAGGTCTTCAGAATGAACTTCTGAATTTTGGTGAATAACCGCAAAGAGGTGAGGGTGAACTGAACTGTTAGGAGCACCTATGCCTTTGGGGTTATTTGACAGTACTGACATGTGCCAAATCTGTTCCTTCTCCTAAATTATTCTAAAAGGATTACAGGTGCTGCATAACAAGGTCCGTGGAGGGAGGGAAGTGAAGGGTGTAGCACTGCGAGGTACATTGCAAACAAGACAACAGCTTTGTGTCTTCCTGGTTTGAAGAGCAAGGCCTCAGTTGTCAATCTTGTGGTGCAGTCTGTAGTCAATTTAGGGATTAGTGAGAACAGATAGACATAACACTTCAGCACTCTGCATCATTCCTCCTACTGAGCATGTGTCAGAATTAATACTGACTCCCTCCACTGAGCTAACTTTCTATGATCCTGATAACGCGTCCCTTTATGTTAATTTATACACATTAGGACTCGTTTTAAGCCAATTAATCTTGTGACCCAGTGGTGAGACACCGTAGGACGAGATAACTGATCAATATGTCAAGCAATATATCAATAATGTCATCAATATTCACCACCACAATGCTCTTTATTATGGTTAAAGACATAAATCAAATTGTCGACACAACCATGACCTTTCAGCCATGAATAACCACACCTTCTGATAGAATTTCATGAATTTTATTCCCTATTGATTACAATCTACTAGCAGAAGTGTCAATCTCAAAAACCAAGAAGCATAAGAGCATAGTCACAATATGGCAACTGTGATAAGATTTCATTAATTCAAAAATCACAAACATAAGAACATAGCACGGCGTAAACATAGATCAGAATACAATGAATATCACGTAAGTCTCAGTTCAGCATAGCGTAACATCAGTCTTTGTCTATTTGCGTCAGTCAGAGTGATCACCTGTCCTAACCACTAATTAGCATTAGCATGTTGGGCTTCATGCAAAACAATTTAGAACACCAATTTGGAAAACATCTAGCTATGGTCCCTAAAAAATGAGCAGTTGGTACCTAGAAAGGAAAAGCAAACAGACAAATTACAAATTGCATTGTCATAATTACCTTCCAACGATTAGGTCAGCACACAGGATCAGTCTTCGTCTTCAGGACATCAGTCAAATCGCCATCAGTCTAACCTCATCTAAAGAACAGGGGACACTTCCCGCATAAGGAGGAGAAGCGTAAAGGGGCAGTCTATGGGTGAGGATGATTTATTAAGTCTCAAAGTCACCAAACAGAATGACAGAGTTTCTGGATAAAATCAACAGCATTCCCTACCTAGTTCTAACGACTTTTCTGTGACATGGGTTTTTATCCCTTTTTCGTAATACCTTCCCCCAAATTCTATTGGACATTTACTATACTCCCCTATTTTTAACCTATCAAATTAAACATTAGGTAATTCCAATTGTCACCCCATGATAATCCACACCATTTTGATTGGTCTTCGTAATTGACGCCTTCGGAGGTGGCACATCCGGAATTTACTTCATCTTTTGGCACGTCTTCTCGGGTCATGAGTTTCCTTTGTCCATGGTTAAACGTCCTTGTACATTACATTAATCTACTTTTGTTTCAACTTTGTATTTGAATTTATACTAAAGCAGCAAGCATGCGGGTGAGAACAGAATTTAGGTTGATACATGAAATGAAGAATAGGAACAAATGCAGGGTCATGGCTCTTTGCGAGTCAGCACACTGGAAAACAGAGAAAATGCTTTAATATGAGAGTTAGGCAACTAAATCTACAACTCACGCTAACTTAAGGCCTATGAGAATTTTAATACAAACGCAATATCGTAAATGTTAATACAAATCATAGCATGAACAGTTTTACTCATCATTGTTAGTTCACGTATATATTCGTGACCACACATATTATAGTCGTATTTTAGATGCGTGTTTAAGCAGAACACTAATTATTGTCGTTTTCTATGCAGCATCATTAAGCGTCGATATAAGCATTTTACTTTTACTATATGTAATATTTAAACTATGCTCTCTCAATCCTTTAGTGATCTGTGGAAGGGCTGACAGAACTCCATCTCCTGATCAACAGTCACAGGCCGCTCCCAATTCCAAACACCAGTTGAAAGGTTTCAGATGATTTATAGGCAACATCCTGTGGTGTTCCAGGGATCTTCAATGTAAACCAAATAACTGTCATTATTAATTACTTGAGTACAGAACAGGGTCCAACCTGCTTATCAAGCACGGAACAAACAATGGTCAGCTTGCAGATCGAGAGGTAGTATTCAGGTGATACCCCTATTTCAAGAGCTTCTTTGCTCAATACAAATACAATATAAAGGGGGCATATCGAGAGTCAAATGGGATTTGTGAAACGCAGTGAGTTTCCACTATTGTCTTATTTGTTTGAGAAAAAGCTGGACAGGACGCAGAAAGCAGATAACATATGTTAAGTCCTGCTTTGCATAGTCCGCTGAATCAGATGATAAACAGAAATTAGTAAAATCTGCAGGAATCTTCGCTTCTTTGAATATGTAAAATACCTGTGAACTCAGACCACTCGATGAAAGTGATTTAACAAACCGGGATCACAGACACGCTGCAGGGCTTGTTGATTGAAGAGGGGAGCAAAGAGCATGGCAGCAAAATTAAGCCTGAAAGTGAGACAGTAGAACGAGTCCCCGCATTAAAATGGGTTTTCACTGCAAGAAGCAGCATACCATACGACGGTGCTTCGAAGATCATGCCATAGGTGGCCCACTGCTTCAAACGTGATGCAGCAACATACATGTAAGCAAGCCATGAAATGGTGCCAAAGAATGAGCACATCTGATCTGAGACGCTGTTTTTGTTTACCCACTGAAAGCCTCTGCTTTCTTCAGTAATGAACATATGTAAAGCATATGCCCTGTGGTATGTGCCACAGTCATTGACAGCTGATCAGTTTTTGCAAACAAAGCCGACTTAAATAAAAAATAAAAACACCATTCAGATGATAATAGGACTTCCTCTTCCTCACAGAGATGCTGGCAGTAGGTGTGCCGCACGATGGCACAGTTTTGGATACCACAAGTTGGTACTGATGCCCATGAGGCAATACTACAAATGTTACATGCGTCGTTATTCTGTCGTCAATTGTAGGCTTTATGGAGTTTGGGACGGGAAGAAATGAGATGCCCTTTCAAACGAGTTTTATGTTTCATATTTTAGAATGACACAGAAGCAGCCGTTAATCATCTTACACAAAAACAGGTATGCTTACCTCGAAATTGTGCAGGTGTTTCTGATGTGCCGTTTGTAGAGTGTGCCTGGAATATTCATGCAAAGCCCACGAGTGCAACAAACTGTTGTTTTATTAATTCTCAGTCTATACGCTTTCTAACCCCGCCCGTTTCTCACAACAGTCTTTTATAACCACAGACTCACGCTACGTCAGTCAAACTATTAGAGCTTCAATAACAAGAGGTAGGCTACTACTCCCCCCTCAACAAAATAGAACATGGGGTCGTCCATCTAAGAGCAACACTACATTTCTCCCCAACTCAATAAAGAAGATGAACATATCACAGGATGAAAACACACCACCACACAGTACCAGCAGGATTCTGTCATTGCGTATGCAGCAACCTCATTGATGAGGCGGAATTCCGGATCGATGTATAAATGCCACCTTTACTCAGTCAAAAAGTCCGCGTACTTCCTGAATGGCTCAGGGTTGGGTCTCAGGTGATAATGTTCTGTCCCAGCTCTGGCTGACGGTCGTATTGGTGTTTCATCTCCTGAAGATAGCTCTGCAGTCGACCTCCTGGATCTACTGGCTCCTGACCCAGGGAGTTCTGGCCGGGCCAGTGACACTGGCACAGATTCCGCCTCTGGGGTGTGGACACCTGTGGTCGAGCGGTCTGGTGAGGTGTCTGTGGATGTGGAGTCATCCCCCAGTTCATCAATGACTGAACTGTTGGTGAGGAGGCCGGTATCTTTTCGAATTGGAACACATTTCTCGTGACAAACTCGCCATTCCTTTTAACTGTCACCATGGTGCCATTCACAATGGTCACTCTCCAAGGATCTGCCTCAAATGGAAGGCAGAACTTCCCATCGGGATGGTGCTCTTTGACTAGCACTGTGTCGCCTGGCTGTATTGTGCTCTTTGTAGCTCTTCATCACTTAGAAGCTGTCATTATTGTGAGTCCTTCTCTCCACTGAGCGATTTGAGGAACCTGCTTGAATGGTCCATGAGTGCTGTTGTGGAATGGAATCAGTCACTGTTCTCCTGAAACACAGTTAGCGGGGGCAACCCCTGTGGCGACATGGGGCATAACCCAGTACTCTCTGAGGAAGTTAAATATGGCTCACTCAATGCTGGGGGCTTCAGCTACCTTTATACGGCTAGTTTTGGAAAAGGTACTGACAAACCACTCTACCTCCCCATTGGCTTTCGGGTACTGGGATGTAAAAAGTTGATGTTTGGTGTTCTGGGATTGCAGGAATTGAGCCCACTCTTGGCTGTTGAATGGAGGCCCATTGTCAGTGTGAATCTCTCCAAACAGACCGTGAGAGGCCATAATTTTCTCCACTTTCAGAATTACTTCAGATGCCGACGTGGTCGGTACAATCTCTACTTCCGGATATCGAAAATAATCCATTATGATCAGCATGTGGAAACCATCTGGGAGACTCCCAAAGTCATCACTGACTCATTGTCACAGGGTGGTGGGGCCATCTTTGGTGATGACAAGTGCTGGAGGGTCAGGTTGTCCGCTTGCTTGACAGACAAAGCAGCCCTTGACAACTTCTTCCACTTATTGCTCCAGGGAACTATACTTTGCTCCGGAGCCTGTTCTTTGACTTCACAACTCCTTTGTGGGCACTGTGGGCCAACAGTACGGCATAGGACTTTAGACTAGCCAGAAGTGCAAGGCGGGGACCTTGCAATAGGCAGCCCTCCTCACTGACAGCGAGTTCATGCCAGGCATGGTAAAATGCTGGCAGGGAGGCCCTGGCTTCGGCAGTGCAGAAGGTTGCCAGGCATTGCAACAGTTGCTGCTCATTTGAGTGGATATCCTCAACAGCAATTTGTAGGCAGTTGCCTTGTCTGGTAGCCTCCACTACTTTGGAGAGAGGTATAGGAAGCATTCTAATATCAACCGGACGTATGCCTGGGTGTCCTGTGCTTTTTTGAGTTTCTGACGTTGTGGCTCCAAAGGTAAGTAATAGAACTCACCCCAGAGCGCAGGAAAGCAGGAGTAAATCACAGTAAGTTTCCTAGAACACACAAGAACACATGAAAGAAGATTATGCAAGGACCAGAGGAGACTACAAGATATGAAACAATGGATTCCTGGAACTGAAAACCTGTGAAAGAAGGTGTCCAAGTCCAAGAAGCAATGAAGAGTCCAGGGAGAACAGGAGCCCCTGCTAACTCGGATGAAGGTGCAAAAGAAGAACCACTGGTAAAGAAGAACAGTCAGTACTGCACCCAAGAAGACAGAAGTGGGTTCCTGGTTGGTGCAGATGATGTCCCATGCTGGATAGAAGATTGCAGTCTGGTTTGCATCGCTGGATTCCGCCAACAAGCCTTGGCACACGCAAAGCTTGCAGTTAGCGGAAAATGGCGCTGCCTGGGACCAGGAGGGACGTGGTGGCTTCTACCCAGAAGGAGAGACAGAGGTGGCTCTCAGCAACTCAGAGAGCCCTTGGGAGACCAGGCAGTGCGCACAGGAGTCCCACAGCACGGGGACAAATAAGGTGCAAAAGGAGGCCCACGCAACATGACACTGAGTGATAGCACGCCACTGAAGAACCACTCAGGAAGCTGTGCATCACAGAAAGGAGTGCTGGGGGCTAGAGCTGGGCTGTGCACGGAAAACTTTGTGGAAGGTTGCACACAAGTCTTGGCAACTGCAAAACATGCAGTGCACAGGGGTACTGTCTTGTGTGGGGAGGCAAGCTCTTACTTCCACCAAAGTTGGAAAGCTGGACCATAGAACCATCGGGACAAGTTCAGTCTACCACCTGTGTTGCTGGATCCACGCACTTGGTCAGAAGAGGGGACCCATGTCACTGCAGAGGAGTGCCTACTGAAGCAGGGAAGTGACTCCTTCACCTCAAGGGAGATTCCTTCATTCTTTTGGAGCAGGCTGAAAACAGGCAGTCCTTGGAGGTTGCACGACCTGGAAACAGTTGCAGGTGCTGGCAGGAGCTGAAGATACAATGTTGCAGAAGTTGTCTTTGCTTTTTTGTTGCAGTTTGTAGAGTTCCTGGAGGGTCCAGATGCAGTTTTATCGACAGAAGGTGAAGTAAAGGATCCAGAGGATTCCTGCTGGAGTCTTGCAATCCGAATCTGAAGAAAGATCCAGAGGAGAGACACTAAATAGCCCAAAAAAGGGGGATTTGTCAGCTACACAGGTGAGCACCTATCGGTGAGGGCTCTCACGTCACATGCTGGCACTGGCCACTCAGATGCTCCCAGAGTGCCCCAGTACCTTGGAATCCAAGAAGACAAAACCCAGGGGCACTCTGAAGGAGCTCTGGGCACCACCCCTGGGGTACTGATGGACAGGGGAGTGGTCACTCCCCTTTACTTTGTCCAATTTCGCACCTGAGCAGGCACTGGGGGTCCCTGAACCAGTGTAGACTTAATTTTGCAAGGAAGCACCATCTGTGCCCATCAGAGCATTTCCAGAGGCTCTGTGAGGCTACCCTCCAATGCCTGTTACACCTATTTCCAAAGGAAATGCTTTGTTCTGCCTTCCTGGGCTTGAGCTGCTCAAGCAACAGGAGGGGAGAAACCTGTCTGTGAGGCGGTAGCAACTGGGGCTGCCTGGAAAACCTCAGAATGCTGGTATGGCAGTACTGAGGGTCCACTGTGGAGCCTTCAGAGTGCATGGAATTGTGCAGCCAATAATAGAATCAGTACTGGGGTACAATTCCAAGTTGTTACACACCTTACATGGCCATGTTTGGAGTTACCTTTGTGCAGCAGGACATAGGTATTGACCTATGTCCAGTACACGCGTAAAATAACGTCTTTCTTGCCATGTTACCCCTATTTTTACCTGTATGTCAGTATGTTTTTGCCTGTCTCAATGGGATCCTGCTGGTAAGGACTCCAGTGCTCATAGTTTGTGGCATAATGTGTGTGTTGTCAGTAGTGCTTAACTGTGTCACTGAGGCTCTGCTAACAGGAATCTCACTGTTTATACTCTCTCTGCTTTTAAATTTGTCACTATAGGCTAGTGACTTCATTTACCAATTTCAATTGGCACACTGGACTGAAGTACTAGAGATTTTCATTCTCAGGGTAATATAACAAAGAACTTGGCAAAGAAGCTGAAATATGAAAAGACATCTTTATTAAACTCAAATGAGTGAGACTACGTCTCCCAGAAGCTGACCTATACCAACTGAAAGAGGCAGTCTGCCGAAATGGTCTTAGCTCAGACCTTTTATATCATTTATTATGCCCTAGGAATGCAAGGGGGCTGTACCAGTCACATTCCTAAACAAATGAGAAAAGCTAGAGAGGCAACATGTGAGTAGCCTTTGGGGTTTTAACAGGATTACAGTTGACCATTCACATATTTCACTACAAACGACAAAAACAGAGCCATGATGATGTTCCCATACTTCAGCTAGGACAGCCTCCAATTATTTACCCACGAGGGTTCAGATATCAGCAGACCCCAATAAAACCGGGCACCTCCTCCTCGTAAAGCAAGCCATAAAGCAGGAAACAGGGACAGGTGTGTGTAAGATTAGGCATGGTTTGTGTGTGATGAAAGGTTTATGATGTGTTGTGCCTTGATACTAATCTCATTCGGCCACTGGGAAAGAAACTGGCCGAACAGGTTTGGCTTCAGGCAGTGGAGTCAGCTTGCCCAGGTCACAGAGGAGTCAGCAAAGATGTACGTGTCCTCCAGACTCGTTTTCAGCATTAGACATTGGCCTATGTGAGGGCAATCATAAAATGGCTGTCGTTTAAATGGAACAATATGCAGTATCATATACAAGGTCATTCCATTGATGAAACGCGATAAAAACACTCGTACATATCGTATTTGCCATTTGCGGCTCTCTGATACTAAAATCGGCATGATAGGGCCATGCCTCCAGTGTGGTTCCGAAATTTAAAGTACCACAGACCCTCCTTTTGCCCTTACATAGGCAACAACTATACTCATACTAATCTGAGTCCCGGTCTATATTCATAAGGCCATGGAGATGTTGCTGGAGCAAAATTCTAGTACTTGGTAACTCTCTTCTGGACAGGTCTCCTCGAACATGAAGTAGCACAAAAGGCCACATATGGCAGGACAAAATAAGGGATACCTCTATCTGCAGTAGGTGGCATAAGATCACACACCCAACAATTAGTGATGTTCACTACTAACTAGTGTTGATGCAGAAGCTGTACAAAAGAATTGCTTACGAATTCTGATCTTCTAACCTGCTCATGTTCAGGAAAAGGGTGAAAAGAGTGCAAAGAAACAATAGTAGGAAAAGACATAGGTTGGGAAGTGGGTGCAGAAGTCAATTGAGTAGAGAAAAACAATCCCACCCATAAATGACAACGTCATGTTTAAAAGACACTAGAAAACACGTTATTAAGAACATATAGACAACGGGAGAAAGTAGTGACCACTATTACAAATGAAATAATAATTTTTCACAACCCTAACCAAAAAGCAAATCCTAAAATTATCTAGTAACATTTTTAGGGCTCCTCTGCATTTCAGTAATTTTTGTATGTTCAGGTGGAACAGTGGTGACTCTCATCAATGCTCTAAGGTGAAAAGGGGGTACTCTTTCCACAGAAAATGGACTTTATTCTGCTTTTACTAAACAGAATAGTACTTTAAAACAATGCCAGCAAAACAATCAGTCTCCTAACACCTAGTCTATACAATCACACGGAAACCTCTTGTGAAACCAACTATGCCCAGAGTCCGTTCAAAAAGCCTCTCTGGCAGGCTTCTATTGTCCATCAAATTTTCTTTTGTTGTTTTCTTTCGCATGGGCCTCTCAATTCAGGCCTCTTCGTGAGAAAAGTACTGCTTAGTTGGAGTGCCCTCCTGGCAAACACCCACAGCTCATTCGAAAGTCTCAATGTCTTAAAGCAATGCACCAGTGTCTCTCCTCTGTGGCAGACACTACAAACAATGTGCTCTTCATTGATCAAGGGCACAAATCATCTCGTGCAGACCCAAGCACCATTAATTGGGAAATAGCTCAAGCTCAGCAGCACTTTCAGACTCCAACACTCATTATTTAGTGTCAGAGGACGCTCAAGCTGCTCTTTCATGGGCACCGCAATATAGTGCCTTTTTCCAAACTTGAAATCTCCGGTGCACTGCCCTTCTTCCGTTGGAGCAAAGAAAAGGGGGGGTGTGGCCAAAACTCAGGCCAAGGGGCTCAAGGGATTGCACACTGTCAGAGGTTACCAGCACATGACAGGTAGAGAAATGAAACCTCAAAACAGCTCTGCCATCAACAACAGGAATCCTTCTCTTTAGCTCTTTTACACTGAAACTTTGGTTTTGTGATGTCCAACACCGTCTGATGGAGCAAGTACGATACCATGCGCTGGCGATCGCTGTCCAGCTTTGCTACTTTCTGGGTGCTGAGACTGTAGGGCCAAGACGTCCGTCTTTCATCTGTAGCTCTCACTGATGGGAATTAGGCTTAAATCAATGTCCTGCAGGTTATTATGACTTGATACCCGCAGAATCTAGTGACGTAAGAAATGTGCCACAGTTGTTAGTTTCCTTCAATTTAGTACAAAAACAGTTCATGGTTTTTAACAAGGGGACTGCAAGCAGGTGGTCTGCAATCTTCAAAGGAGTAGCCATACACCATGGGCATAAAATACAAAGACAAAGGCAGAAGGGCAAAACAGGGTCTCTAGCATCTTTAATTGGGTTCTTTCCATTATTCTCTGCCATCTATAGCTACATGAGATTTCTATCTGAATGGATTTCCTCACACAGTGGCATTGTCTAATGGGGTAAACACATATTTTCCTCAATGATTAAGTCTAGGTGTTCCTCCTTATCTTAGAACATCTCAATAGAGAAATCACATGATACCGATTATCAGGGACATGTAGAAACCTTCTTTTAAAAACTGTGCATCAGGTGCACTATGCAATACACAGGCTAATAGTCAAATGTGCAAACAAAAAGACAAGAACTAGAGGGTCCTGATATTTGCATGATTAGGACACATCTGATCCCACCACAAATTAAAGTAGCAGGAACAGAAGGGAACCGAAAACCAAATTAAAATAGACATTGAAAATTTGTCATGTTCAAAAAGGTAAACATAAGATATCTCCTATTGAGATGGAAAACTTGTCTTACTATAATATTGAGTCAGTTAACCAGTCTATCGCTACCCTGACAGTCAGGCTGGAAAACATTGAAGCAGGCCTAAGGCAAATTCTTGAAAACCAGTCTGGTCATACCAAAGGGAATTATACATAACATGGGGGTCCCTGGTACATCACTGCAGTCTGGAAATGTGAACCTGAACAATACATCAATAATAATAAAAGGGCTGACTGGTGAAAGGAATTCGAAAAAGAGAAATGGGACTAGGACATAGCTAAAATCTCAATAACTAAGCATGATGCGACATTGGTCAGGGGAAGTAACAAAAGAAAAAAATCTATAGGAAGAACAAAAAATTATTTGGGTGATAGTCAGGCATGTGACACAACACCGAGAGTACGGGTGATACACAAAGGCCAAAGTTACACAAATTTTAACTCTACCGTTGGCGACTACACCATATACGGTACTCCTAGCTAATGTTTCAGTTCCTTCTTCAGGAAAAAATGAAAACCTGGTTTTCTTTTAAGGAACAAAAGCCATATGCTACTTAGGAAACAGAACATCATTAACTAATGTAATATAGAAATTAGGCCACCTTGAGTCACAGATCTATAATTTCATCCTTAGGTCCAATCAAGGCTACATAAATGTAGGGCTGCCTGTTCCTTTAAGGGAAGGGGCAGTAACGTGACTAACTGCAGGTGACACACTTTGATCCTGTATATCTCTTTTTATTTTCCTTTCAATACCATTATAGCCAAATAGACATGCACTGGTGAAGTGTTGTCTCTTATGTTCACAGCATGAAATATCATTATCTGTGGAATTTAGTAACCAGAACAAGTTCAACCAACTGTTGCGTAGCGATGGGCATCGTCATGACCATCCCCTCACAACACAAGGGAGCTTGTAATAGTATGAAAAGCAGCAACAAACATGCAAAAAACAAATAAAAAATAATAAAAACGCACAAAACGTCAAGCCATCGGATATACTTGCTGTGTATCAAGCACAAAAAGCATAGACAAAACAATAGCATGTGTGAATAAGCGGTGACACACAACACCATGTCATGTACTTTATGCACTGTAAACCTGCAGCCCAAAACCCAATATTTGGGCCTGTTTAATTTGTCAGGTTTAAAATCCTTACCCTCCTTTTGACAGTAGATCACCAGGCGATGGAAATCTGCTGTCAAATATAACTTTACTGTTTCTCTTCTAACATACAGGACCAGCAAGAACAATTCATGATAGGACCAAATACACGAAAATAAATTTCCATTACTTAACTGTTACCCTCTTGTCAGTTACTTCGCAACATCAAGCCACCTTAGTTTTACCTTTCTAAAAGTAAAAATTGTTACACTGACACTCCATATTAATTTGGCACCTACAATTTCCACTGTGAAAAATAAGTCTTAATTGGCAAATCGTTCTCATTAAGGCATGTAGCCTTCAAAATTTTAGAAAAGGGCTGCATCTTATTTTCTGTCTAAGACTTAATGCAACACTTCGTTTTCTGTCAAATAAAAGCAACTAGCAGGCATCATTTTATTTTTTTAGAGCGGAGACACAAATGTATCAGTTCTGCAGAGCATTTAACATGATGTTGGGACCTTCGAAGAAACCCCTTTTTTTTAAATTTTCCCTTTGGAATTAAGTTCTTTAATTGTATTGATGTTCTTCTGGAGAAACCAGAAATCCCACTTTTAGAGGCCCGTAGGGTCATTCTGCATTTCACAAAGACAAGGCCCTAATTTAAAAGGTCACAAGTGTCAACATGACAGCCTCCTCCATTGTTTATGGGAAAACTAAAGATAGCATCTCATCAGCGTGACTTGAGCCAGCCTCTGTAGCTCTCCTAGCTTCTGCCACTCTGAATCTGTCAAAGACAGTAGGCCTTCCTATTTTCCTTCTAACCTGCAATAACTTACTCTATTTTAAAAAATAATTTTCCCTTTTTAGGCGCTAAAAGAAATTATCTCTATTTCCAGATTATTAAACTACATTTACTGTAAATAATTCACAAACCTTAATAACACACATACCAGTTGTTAGAATAAATGCTTGTTGCAATCCCATGCAATGGTACATATTTCATCAACCTCGAATGAATGAACGTCTCAGTAGGCCCAGCTGAAGCTAGAACCTTCAACCTTGATATTAAAACAAGCCTTTGTACTGGCACATTGACTCATTGAATCAAAAGAAGGCACAACCTGCAAATATATATCAAACCTAAATGTATGCATTTACTGAAGCCTGAGACACTTTAAAAAGTACTCTGAATGAAAGAAAATGCAGTTTAAACAGTGCTTTTGCCCAAAATCGACTTTGATATTTTAGGCATTAAAACATCAATATCCTACAATTTTCTTGCATAATATGCATTACCAGAATGTCTATTACACAATCCATGAGTCAGCCATTGAAAATATTAACTTATACTTTATAGAAATGAGCTTGTTTGCTCCTGCGCCAAGGGAAAATTGCACATACAAATGTCATTTTAGCGGTGCAACATAACTTAAATTAAATTTTAATGCTAGGAGGTCATAGTATAGGTATTAAGCTTTATAAATATTAAAAACCGATTTTGAAAGGCACTTATTTTTTAAAATAATTTTTCCATAATTAATAATTTTCTTTAAAAAAAAAAAAAAAAAAAAAATTTTTTTTGTTGTGATAATTCCACATATAAAAGCAAGCTGCATCCCTTGCCTATTATTTGGGATACATTAACTCACAACCCTAAGCGCATAAGCCTAACTTGAAATGCGTCACATTTTTGCGCCACTTTCATTTAAAAGGAAGGTTATGCAAAATTCCACCCGTGTTTAACTGGGAAAGTGCTGGCTGAATTGAACATTCCTATCAAATATACTGCAGTTGAAAAGTTTGCCTGTGAACATCTAATACAATGCATCTAAGAAAAATGCTGTAAATCTTTTTTTTTTTTTTTGCAAAAATAGATAATTTAGTTTTTTTTTGGGGGGGCCCTATTTATATCTATTGAATGTGTTTTCTAATTTATTATGCATTTAACGGCAGTTTTGTATATGTGCACAATTGCTCATTCTATAAATTAAAGAGCAACATATAGCTATGTTAGCACATTACATGGTTCATTTCTGGATTTCTTTCTAAGTTTCTACTTAATATTAATTAACCAACATTTTACTTAACAAACTGAAAACATCAAGAAGACCCACAAACACACATTGAGCTCATTTCAGATATAAACAGAAAACACTCAGGACACACAATACAGCGCGCTTTAGCCATTTTTCATAAATAGCGCCGTCGCAATTTACTTACAGAACCGTTTGCAGATCCTAGTTGTAAGTCATATTTACAAGAGAAAAGAAAACTTTTCTCAATAGTGTTCCAAAAAACTGCAAAAACAGCCTCACAGACATTTATTTCCAGGAATAGCGGACCCATACTTTATTAAACGTGATGGGGCCCACGCCATGTTTAAAATAAAACTCATAAGTTGGAGTTCCAATCGGAGGTATCAGACATGAATCCTCCAATCGGGAATCCCTGTTGCCACCAAAAACCAAACCAAGTACCAAATTTGCTACGATTAGGCATCTTCGCTCACTAACCGAGCTTCAAACTTCAAGGGGCTATCTCTATCGATACACTCCCAAATGTACGAGACCCTCGGTTTTTGAAAATTGCAATCTTCAAATAAAACTAAGGACTAATACTAAGAACCAAGAACCAAAAACTAAGAACCAAAGGACCAAAGAACTAAGGACTGGGAGCGACCCACTTATACTTCAACTAAAGCAGATGGAGAAAAAGTCTCTTCATTACCTGCCTACACAAATTGCAATTCGCGTATACAAACCTATACAAACCTATCAAAGCTATACCAAACAAATAGTTGTCCAAATTCTAATTGCCAAGTTCTAAATGACCTAACAGTCTTTTTTTTTTTTTTTTTTTTACTTACGCCAAAAAGGTTCTCAGTCAGGGGTGACATCATGTGGAGGATCAAAATCGGGAAGATCAGAAATATACTGGGCTGCTTAATCAAAGAATCTCCAGAATCCCTGCGCACAGAGTACCTTCTTGGTAGAATCCTGTTCTGTCCTCCTCAGTAGATTTCAGTCTCCTGACAAGATCACTCCCACAGAAAGTCACTTCTCTGATGAGCCCCGCGTTGGCTGCGCCATTTGAAGTACTAGAGATTTTCATTCTCAGGGTAATATAACAAAGAACTTGGCAAAGAAGCTGAAATATGAAAAGACATCTTTATTAAACTCAAATGAGTGAGACTATGTCTCCCAGAAGCTGACCTATAGCAACTGAAAGAGGCAGTCTGCCGAAATGGTCTTAGCTCAGACCTTTTATATCATTTATTATGCCCAAGGCATGCAAGGGGGCTGTACCAGTCACATTCCTAAACAAATGAGAAAAGCTAGAGAGGCAACATGTGAGTAGCCTTTGGGGTTTTAACAGGATTACAGTTGGCCATTCACATATTTCACTACAAACAACAAAAACAGAGCCATGATGATGTTCCCATACTTCAGCTAAGACAGCCTCCAAATATTTGCCCACGAGGGTTCAGATATCAGCAGACCCCAATAAAACCGGGCACCTCCTCCTCGTAAAGCAAGCCATAAAGCAGGAAACAGGGACAGGTGTGTGTAAGATTAGGCATGGTTTGTGTGTGATGAAAGGTTTATGATGTGTTGTGCCTTGATACTAATCTCATTCGGCCACTGGGAAAGAAACTGGCCGAACAGGTTTGGCTTCAGGCAGTGGAGTCAGCTTGCCCAGGTCACAGAGGAGTCAGCAAAGATGTACGTGTCCTCCAGACTCGTTTTCAGCATTAGACATTGGCCTATGTGAGGGCAATCATAAAATGGCTGTCGTTTAAATGGAACAATATGCAGTATCATACACAATGTCATTCCATTGATGAAACGCGATAAAAACACTCGTACATATCGTATTTGCCATTTGCGGCTCTCTGATACTAAAATCGGCATGATAGGGCCATGCCTCCAGTGTGGTTCCGAAATTTAAAGTACCACAGGACCCCCCTTAAAAGTCCCTAATATATGGAACCTAGGTACACAGGGCATTGGGGTTCCAGGAGATCCTTATGGGCTGCAGCATTTCTTTTGCCACCCAGAAGGAGCTCAGACAAACTCTTTCACAGGACTGCCACTGCAGCCTTTGTGAAATAGTGCACACACTATTTCACAACCATTTTCACTGCACTTAAGTACCTTATCAGTCACCTATATGTCTAACCTTCATTTAGTGAAGGCTAGGTGCAAAGTTACAAAGTGTGAGGGCTCCCTTGCACTACATATAGGTCAATACCTATTTGTAGCTTCACAATGGTAACTCCGAATATGGCCATGTAAGGTGTCTAAGATCATGCAATTGTCCCCCCATTCAAAATCTGGTAGTGGGGAGCCAATTCCATGCATCCTGGGGGCTCCGCCACAGACCCCTAGTACTGCCAAACCAGCTCTCTGAGGCTTGCACTGCAGCTACAGCTGCAGCTACCTCACAGACAGGGTAATGCCCTCCTCGGGTCTGGGCAGCTCAGTCCAAGGAAGGCAGAACAAAGCATTTCCTTTGGGAGGAGGGTGTTACACCCTCTCCCTTTGGAAATAGGTGTTACAGGCTTGGGAGGGATAGCCTCCCAGAGCCCCTGGAAGTGCTTTGAAGGGCACAGATGGTGCCCTCCTTGCATAAGCCAGTCTACACTGGTTCAGGGACCCCCAGTCCCTGCTCTGGCATGAAAATGGACAAAGTAAAGGGGAGTGACCACTACCCTGTCTATCAGTGGGGTGCCCAGAGCTCCTCCAATGTGTCCCAGACTTCAGATTGTTGTCTTCCAAGGTATGGGTACACTCTGGAGGCCTCTGAGTGGCCAGTGCCAGCATGTGACATCAGAGACCCCTCCTGATAGGTCCATACCTGATAAGGTAGCCGATCCCCCTCTCAGGGCAATTTAGGGTCTCTCCTGTGGGTTTCTCTTCAGATTCTGCTTGCAAGTTTCCATCAGGAATCCGCTGAAAACTACTACTTTATCCTCTGAACTCGGATTGACCGCAGACGACTCCAGGAACCGCTGTAACTACAACAAAGAATCCAGAAGGGCTACTTCAGATCCAGCCAGCAACTGCAACAATTTCCGTTGTGTGCACACTCTGGGGACTCTCTGTCTTAACCCTGCACCAGAAGGACCAAAGAAATCTCCCGTAGAGTGACAGCAGCAGGGACCTTCTAAGAGGACGACCAGTTCTTTTGGACTCCTCTCCTGGTGATGAGCATGCTCCTTGGAACACAGGTGGTGGATCCCTTCGAAACAGACTGTCCTAAGGTCCTGCTGTCCCAATTTGGAGGAGGTAAGAGCTTGCCTACCCCGTATGCGACAGTACCCCTGTGCACCGCATCATCTTCACCTCCTGAGGCCTCTCTGCATTATTTGCAAGAATCCTTCATGCACATCCTGGCCCAGGTCCCCAGCAATCTATCCTGCAATGCTCAACTCACTGAGTTGTTCTCCGGGGGTCATCTTTTGTAGTGCTGCAACAACTGAAATTTACACCTTCTTTGTCACCATGTCCTGGGACCTCCGTGGGTGCTGGTTGGTCATCTGGGGGTTCCCTCCAGTGTTTGAAGCCCCCTTTGCCTCCGCAGTCTGAGTTGAGGCCCCCAGGTCACTCCTGGGACCAGGCAGCACCACTTTGATGAAATCTGCAACATTGCTTCAACCAAGGCTTGTTGGATTAATCCAGCGCTGCAACTCACATGCATCCAACATCTCCACGTGGGACATCCTTTGCATCATGCAGGAACCCGCAGCCATCTTCCTTGGTGCTCTTCTGCAGTCTTCTTTCAACCGGAGACTCCGCTTTTTCACCATCTTCTAGGTTGGCAGGGGCTCCTGTCCTTCCTGGAATCTTCTGAGACTTCTGGTCTCTCTTTAAACGTCTTCAGGTCCAGGAATCCACCATTTGTTGCTTACAGTTTTGCTTGGTTCTTGCAATAACTCTAATCACTGCTTTTAGTGTTCCTAAAGAAACTTGCAGTACTTTACTCCTACTTTCCTAGGCTCTGGGTTGGAGTATTTTACTCGCTGTTAGACTTTTCATCCTTGGCGTGGTCTCCCTTAACTTTTTGCCTCTGTTCCCCAGGTTGTTGATGTGTGCTGGACTCTGATTTTACTGTTTTTGTTACTCTGGGCACTTTACCACTGCTAACCAGTGCTAAAGTGCAAGTGCTCCTGTTTAAAATGTGTACGTAATTGGTTCTCCATGATTGGCATATTTGTTTTACTGTTAAGTCCCTAGTAAAGTGCACTAGAGGTTCCCAGGCAAATCAAATGTTACTAGTGGGGCTGCAGCACTGATTGCGCCACCCACACAAGTAACCCTGTAATCATGTCTCAGACCTGCCACTGCAGTGTTTGTGTGTGTATTTTTACACTGTAAGTTCGACTTGGCAAGTGTACCCACTTGCCAGGCCTAAACCTTCCCTTTTCTTACATGTAAGGCACCCCTAAGGTAGGCCCTAGGTAGCCCTTAAGGGCAGGGTGCAGTGTATGGCTAAGGTAGGACATATAGGGGGTCATTCCGACCCTGGCGGTCATGGACCGCCAGGGCCGGGGACGGAGGAAGCTCCGCCAACAGGCTGGCGGTGCTTCTTGGGCAATACCGCTGCGGTCAGAAAAGGGCAACCGGCGGTTTCCCGCCGGTTTACCCCTGCCCCAAAGAATCCTCCATGGCGGCGCTGCTCGCAGCACCACCACAGGGATTCCGACCCCCTTCCCCCCATCCTGGTCCTGGCGGTAAAAACCACCTGGAACAGGATGGCGGGAACGGGTGTCGTGGGGCCCCTGGGGGCCCCTGCAGTGCCCATGCCATTGGCATGGGCACTGCAGGGGCCCCCTAACAGGGCCCCATAATGATTTTCAGTGTCTGCCTAGCAGACACTGAAAATCGCGACGGGTGCCACTGCACCCGTCGCACCCCTTCAACTCCGCCGGCTCCATTCGGAGCCGGCTTCATTGTTGAAGGGGCTTTCCCGCTGGGCCGGCGGGCGGCCTTCTGGCGGTCGCCCGCCGGCCCAGCGGGAAAGTCAGAATGGCCGCTGCGGTCATTTGACCACGGTACGGTCTTCTGGCGGTTCCCGCCAGGCGGGCGGCTTCCATCGCCCGCCGGGGTCTGAATGACCCCCGTAGTAATGGGGTTTCTACGCCCTGACAGTGAAATACTGCCAACTTCGTTTTTCACTGTTGCAAGGACTGTCTCTCTCATAGGATAATATGGGGGCTACCTTTAAATATGATTAAAGTGTAGATTCCCCTAGAGAGTAGATGGACAAGTGGAGTTTGGGGTCCCTGAACTCACAATTTAAAAATACATCTTTTAGTAAAGTTGATTTTAAGATTGTGCGTTTGAAAATGCCACTTTTAGAAAGTGAGCATTTTCTTGCTTAAACCATTCTGTGACTCTGCCGTGTTTGTGGATTCCCCGTCTGGGTCAGTTTGACAGTTGGGTTGTTTTTCACCTCACACCAGACAGTGACACAAAGGGAGCTGGGGTGTAACCTGCATTTCCTGATTAGCCAGCTCTGCTAGGAGGGAGGGGTGGAGTGGTCACTCTCATCTGAAAGGACTGTGCCGGCCTCTGACAATGCAGACTCCGACCCCTTGGTGTGTGTCTGAGCCCTTGCCTGGGCAAGGCAGGATTTCACCAGTAGGTGTGAGCCCCCTTTGAAGAAAGGTGACTTCAAAGACTAAAATGGGTATAAGAAGGGCACCCAAATCTACAGACTTGAGAAAAACACTTCTGGAACCAAGAGGAACCTCTGCCTGGAGAAGAGTTGATAGCTGAGGAAGAAGTGCTGCCCTGCCTGTGACTGTGCTTTGTGGAGCTTTCCTGCAGTGCTGCTTCTGCCAGAGTAAGAGGGCAAAGACTGGACTTTGTGTGCCTTCCATCTTGTGAAGAAATCTCCAAGGGCTTGATTTAGAGCTTGCCTCCTGTTGTTTGAAGTCTCAGGGACAGCAAAGACTTCTCTCTGCCAGCACCTGGAATCTCTGGGCCCTTGAAAGGAAAGCTGGTGGAAATCCAAGGAAACCGACTTCGGACGACTCCAGACCGACGCCGCTGCTGAATCCGGTAACGCCGCCTGCACCCGATGCCGTGACCCTCGCTGGAACGCGACGCTCTTCGCAGTCCCGACGCCGCTGCAGCCCCGCTGAAGTCCGCGACTCCGTAGAAGTTGCCGCACTACGTCGTAACCGACGCCGCTCGTAGTGCGAGGATTCAACGTTTCGCACAGACGCCGTGATCCCCGACTTCGCGCATCGGCTTGTTTTCACTCTTCAGCAAAGGTACTGTACTTCGGGGTCTACACAACTCTGTGTCCGGCGCCGCTGGTGTCAGCTTGTTGGGAACGACTCCGTCACAACGCTGTGTTAACATCTCATCGAAGCATTTTTGTTTCTAAGCGCTATTTTTTTCGTTTAATCTTTAAAAATTCATAACTTGACTTGTGTATGTTGGATTTTTGTCGTTTTGGTCATGTTTTGTTTAGATAAATATTTCCTATTTTTCTAAACCGGTGTTGTGACATTTTGTAGTGTTTTCATTAAGTTACTGTGTGTGTTGGCACAAATACTTTACACCTAGCACTCTGAGGTTAAGCCTACTGCTCTGCCAAGCTACCAAGGGGGTAAGCAGGGGTTAGCTGAGGGTGATTCTCTTTTACCCTTACTAGAGTGAGGGTCCTTGCTTGAACAGGGGGTAACCTGACTGTCAACCAAAGACCCCATTTCTAACACTCACCATTGTGGTTTTCTTACTCTCCCAGCAATTCTCTACACACTACAGTTGTCTAGAGGGGAATTCGTTATTCGCATTCCACTTTCTTAGTATATGGTTTGTGTTGCCCCTAGACCAATTTCTTCCTATTGCATTCTATGGTATTTTCTATTGTTTGCACTTTCCTATATCTAATTGCTTACCTTATTTTGGTGTCTAGTGTATATATTGTGTATAATACGTACCTCCAGAAGGAGTATTGCCTCTAAGATATTTCTGTCCTTGTGTCAATAAAAAAAAACTACCATTCTGTTTGGTAACACTGAGTATTGTCTTTACTTGTGTATGAGTACTGTGTAACTATAGTGGTATTGCAAGAGCTTTGCATGTGCGGGGACACCATTACACGTGTGCACTACATATAGGTCAATACCTATATGTAGTGTCACCATGGTAACTCTGAACATGGCCATGTAACATGTCTAGGATCATGGAATTGTCACCCCAATACCATTCTGGTATTGAGGGGACGATTCCATGCATTCCTGGGTCTCCAGCATAGAGCCCGGGTAGTGCCAAACTGACTTTCCGGGGTCTCTTCTGCAGCTCCTGCTGCTGCCAACCCCTTAGACAGGTTTCTGCCCCCCGGGGCCTGGGCAGCCTGGTTCCAGGAAGGCGGAACAAATAATTTCCTCTGTGAGAGGCTGTTACACCCTCTCCCTTTGGAAATAGGTGTGAAGGGCCTGGGAGGAGTAGCCTCTCCTGGCCTTTGGAAATGCTTTGAAGGACACAGATGGTGCCCTCCTTGCATAAGACAGTCTACACCGGTTCAGGGATCCCCCCAGACCTTCTCTGGCGCGAAACTGGACAAAGGAAAGGGGAGTGACCACTCCCCTGACCAGCACCTCCCGTGGGAGGTGCCCAGAGCTCCTCCAGTGTGTCCCAGACTTCTGCCATCTTGGATGCAGAGGAGTGAGGGCACAATGGACAGCTCTGAGTGGCCAGTGCCAGCAGGTGATGACAGAGACCCCTCCTGATAGGTGCTTACCTTTCTCAGTAGCCAATCTTCCTCTGAGGACTATTTAGGGTCTCTCCTGTGGGTATCTCACCAGATAACGAATGCAAGAGCTCACCAGAGCTCCTCTGCACTTCCCTCTTCGACTTCTGCCAAGGATCGACCACTGACTGATCCAGGACACCTGCATAACCGCAACAAAGTAGCCAGAAGACTACCAGCAACATTGTTGCGCCTCATCCTGCCGGCTTTCTCAACTGTTTCCTGGTGGTGCATGCTCTGAGGGCTGTCTGCCTTCACCCTGCATTGGAAGCCAAGAAGAAATCTCCTGTGGGTCGACTGAATCTTCCCCCTGCCAACGCAGGCACCAAACTTCTGCATCACCGGTCCTCTGGGTCTCCTCTCATCCTGACGAGCCTGGTCCCTGCAACACAGGAGCTGGATCAAAGTGTCTTCAACAGTCCAGTGGCCCTTCTGTCCAAATTTGGTGGAGGTAAGTCTTTGCCTCCCCACACCAGACAGTAACCTGTGTAATGCGTGAACTGCAGCTGCTCGGGCTTCTGTGCGCTATTGCACTTTTGCAAGATTTCCTTTGTGCACAGCCTAGCCCAGGTCCCCAGGACTCCGTCCTGCATTGCCCAACTTGCTGAGTTGGACTCCGATGTCGTGGGACCCTCCTTTGTTGCTCTGAGTCGACTGCCGTCCTCAGATCTTCTAAGTGCCTGTTCAGGTGCTTCTGCGGGTGCTGCCTGCTTCTGCGTGGGCTCTCTGTGTTGTTGAGCAGCCCCTCTGTCTCGTCCTCCAAGGGGTTACCTCCTGGCCCATCCTGGGCCCTGGCAGCACCCAAAATCCTCAACCATTACTCTTGCAGCTACCAAGGCTTGTTTGTGGTCTTTCTGTGTGGAAACAACTTGGGACATCATCTGACTGAAGGAGAAGTTCCTGGCACATTCCGTTGTTGCAGAATCTTTGGCTCTTCCACCCAGAGGCAGCCCTTTTGCAGCTTCATCCGGGGGTTTAGTGGGATCCTGCCCCCCTGGACACTTGCGTGACTCTTGGACTTGGTTCCCTTCCTTTACAGGTCCTCAGGTCCAGGAATCCATCTACAGTGCTTTGCAGTCAGTTGTTGTCTTTGCAGAATCCCCTATCTCGACTTGACAGTCTTTCTGGGGTAGTAGGGTAACTTTACTCCTACTTTTCAGGGTCTTGGGGTGGGGTATCTTGGACACCCTTAGTGTTTTCTAACACTCCCAGTGACCCTCTACACACTACACTAGGCCTGGGGTCCATTTGTTGTTCGCATTCCAATTTTGGAGTATATGGTTTGTGTTGCCCCTAGGTCTATTGTCTCCTATTGCATTCTATTGTGTTCTACATTGTTTGCACTACTTTTCTAACTGTTACTTACCTGATTTTGGTTTTGTGTATATTACTTACCTCCTAAGGGAGTATATCCTCTGTGATACTTTTGGCATATTGTCACTAAAATAAAGTACCTTTATTTTTAGTAACCCTGAGTATTGTGTTTTCTTATGATATAGTGCTGAGTGATATAAGTGATACATTAGGAGCTTTGCATGTCTCCTAGTTCAGCCTAAGCTGCTCTGCTATAGCTACCTCTATCAGCCTAAGCTGCTAGAACACCTTTAATCTACTAATAAGGGATAACTGGACCTGGCACAAGGTGTAAATACCACAAGGTACCCACTATAAGCCAGGCCAGCCTCCTACATTGGTGGTGCAGCGATGGTACTTGTAACTGCTTTACCACATTACCAGTATTCCTAATACTTCAGTGTATACACGTTGACCCAAACAGTTTAACTGTTCTGCTCTTGAACGTTCTACAAAGTTTCTGAAAAGTTCTGAAAACTTTCAAAAGTTTTCAAAATGATTGAAAAAGTTTTTTCTCTGTACTTTCAAAAGTTCTAAAACTTTTCCTCTCTCTGACCTAAACCTTTTCTATCATGGCTGCAGTAGAGCTCACTGCCAAAATTGTTCAGGCAACCTATGAGAGTTTAAACTTTAAGAGTTTGAGGGGGTCTCTGCATAGAATGAGGTTTAAGCATTGGCAAGAATCCTACCAAAGACTTCCTCTTCAACCTTCTCCTAGAAAGTGACCAGAACCAGTCTGGCCCATCCCAGGAACAGGAGGTAGGAGGGGAGGGTACCCAGTCAGACTCTGAGGAGTTCCCTGAAGATATTGGGGAGGGTTCTTCCAAAGACCTGCCACCTAGCAGGCCACCTAGTGACACTGGTAGTGGGAGGGGGTCACCCATTAGTAGGGCACCTTTCACTCCTAGAGGCCAGGTTACTAGGGCCCAGCCAGTTAGGGACAGGTCTCTCTCTGCCAATTCCCATATTTCTTCTGTGTCTCACAATTCCCAAGCCTCCCACCCTGAGGATAGCTTAATGGAAAGGGAACTTAGAAAGCTGAGGTTGGAAGAGGCCAGGCTGAAGCTTAAACAGCAGCAGCTGGCCTTAGACATGGAATCTCTGGATGTAGAGAGGGAAAGGCAGAGATTGGGGTTAGTTCCCCATGGTGGCATCAGCAGTGTTTTTGATAGCAATCCTGTTAGAGAGCAAGATTCCAGAAACCTGCATAAGATAGCCCCCCCTTACAAGGAGGGGGATGACATTAAGAAGTGGTTTGCTGCACTTGAGAGGGCCTGTATGGTACAGTTGGTCCCTCAAAGGCAGTGGGCTGCTTTCTTGTGGCTATCTTACACTGGTAAGGGTAGGGATAGGATCCTTACTGTCAGAGAAAGTGATGCTAATAACTACAACGTTTGAAGGATGCACTCTTGGATGGATTTGGCTTAACCACTGAACAATACAGGATTAAGTTCAGAGACACCAGAAAAGAGTCCTCTCAAGACTGGACATACTTTGTAGACTGTTCAGTGAAGGCCTTGGAGGGTTGGTTGCATGGCGGTAAGGTGACTGACTATGAAAGCCTGTAGTCAGTCAGTCAGTCAAATAACTTTATTTGGCAATTGCCATAAAAGTACAAACCAAGACACATTTCCCAATCTATCAATAGTAAAATAAAACTTTAAAACCATTACTGGAAGCACCAGATGAACATCCAATCTGAAACCCCTTGACATACATAGATAAATATACTAGACATGATTAAAAATCACAAAGTCAGAAAAGTACAAATGTTAGCGTTAAAAAGATATACTATACGTACATAAAATATTTAAAAAGGAGTAGGCCTTTTCCTAATACGTAAAGAAGCTGTGACAAAGTCTAATACATGGTGACAAATTTGGATATTAGGCAATCTCTGAAGGTATAGCAGGGCTTCCTTATAATGAATAGGTCGAAAAAAATGCAACGTGGGTAAAATAAAGGCCCCTCTAGGTGCAGCATATAAAGGGCAAAAAAGAAAAAAATGCAAAGTGCTCTGGGTTGATTTGGAGTCACAGGGACAAAGCGGTAAATCCTTTTTCCAGAAACATGGTTCAGGGAAAGCTACCTTAAAATGAATTAGATTAAGTCTAAAAAGTGTTAAAAAGGAAATTATTTTAAAACTTGAAAACCAAGACAAATAGGGTTCAAGGCATGGAACAGTCACAATCCGAGAATAAGAATCGAAAGATTTCAATTTCAGGGAACTATAAAATCTCAGCTCTGATATGTGCTTGGAATAAGTAGACTTCAAAACAGACCTAGAGTTTGTGGTTAATAGATGGGGATCATCAAACATATATCTAAGCCCTAGGTTCTCAAAGGAGTTTTGCAGAAACATAAGCCAGGGAATCCTATTTGAGTATTCCAATTGAAGGCAATCAGTGATACAGTCTTGGACCAAACTTGCCATAGGGTTTGACCAACATTTGATCCACAGCAGTAGGGGAGCCATAAAGACCCTGTCCTCCAAAAAGCACTGACCCAGTTCTTCATGGCAGATTATGTTTGCGGTGCATTTTGGAACCAACAATAATCTGCGCAGGAATTTATTTTCTACACTCTGAAGAGACGGTATTTTATTATAGCCCCAGACGCCTGCCCCATAAAGGACTGATGCAGTGCATTTGGAATTATAAAGAGTTTTCAACTGAGCAGGGGGTCTGTGACCTAGTTTATTTGAAAAGCGAAAAATTGCTTCATTGTTCCTTATCAACTGTTGGAGCTTAAAATTAATGTGTGTCTTCCAGGACAAAGAAGAACTCATGTACATGCCTAGATAACAAAATTCTTTGACCTTATTAAGAGTGTGCCCTCCCATAGAAAATAGTTTAGACTTTGTATTGCGTTGGCCACAAGTCATAACAAAAGTCTTTGGGTAATTTACTTTCAGATCCAGATTCAGCATAAAATCGTAAAATACATCCAGTAGTCCCTGTAAACCGTTTGCAGTACGGGCAATTAAAACTGCATCATCAGCGTATAATAAAACTGGAAGGTGTCTCTGACCCATCTTCGGTATGTCCTTTGCATGTTTTAAAAGTGAATCATAGAGCCCATTTATATAAATCAGAAAGAGAAAAGGAGCTAAGATACATCCCTGCCTTACGCCCCTAGTTGACGGGATGGGGGAGGTTCTCTGCCCATGTGAGCCGACCTGAACAGAAATTGTTAGGTCTGTGTGTAGGCGTTTAATAAGCTCCAATAGAGGCGGATCACAGCCTAAGGCTTCCAAAATTTGCCATAACTTTGACCTATTACCCATATCAAAGGCACTGGTTAGATCAATGAAAGCCATGTGAATAGACTCTTTTTTGACTGTCACATATTTGCTGAGTATCAGCTGCAAGTTTAAAACTTGCTCAACTGTGCCTACACCAGGTCTAAAACCAAATTGAATAGGGGATAAAATCTGGGCCTCGGACACCCAGTCTTCTAACCGGGACAAGATCACACTACCTAAAATCTTTGCCGTCGAATCAATAAGAGAGATTGGTCTGTAACAGGAAGGATCTTGTCTATTACCTTTTTTAAAGATAGGAACAATAATGGGCGATTTCCATGAAAGGGGCACGTTACTGTTTACCACACTATTCAAAACATTTGTAACTAGCGGACCCCAAAGATCAATTTCTGATTTAAAAAGATCAGCGGGAACCCCAAAGCCTGTATAATCTGATCCTGAGAGAGCATATTCTTAACAAATGTGTGTCTGATTTGTTGCACCATTACTTGGTAGACTCAGATCTGACCTCTCCCCAAAAATTGGGAAAGAATGCAGACAAATGGGTCAGAACAAGAGTGAACAGTAAAGTTCATACAGGGGGTGACAAGGATGGCAAGAAGAAGGATGGTAAGTCTTCTGACAAGGGTGGGGACAAAGATAAAAAACATTCTGGGGGTCATTCCAACCCTGGCGGTCCATGACCGCCAGGGCCGGGGACCACGGAAGCACCGCCAACAGGCTGGCGGTGCTTCCAGGGCCATTCTGACCGCGGCGGTAAAGCCGCGGTCAGAAAAGGGGAACCGGCGGTTTCCCGCCGGTTTTCCCCTGGCCCAGGGAATCCTCCATGGTGGCGCTGCTTGCAGCGCCGCCATGGGGATTCCGACCCCCTTCCCGCCAGCCTGTTTCTGGCAGGCTAGTGACTAATTTCACCAATTCTGATTGGCACACTGGAACACCCTTATGGGTCCTTTCACTCAGGCTGCAGTGGCAGTCCTGTGTAAGAATTGTCTGAGCTCCCTATGGGTGGCAAAAGAAATGCTGCAGCCCATAGGGATCTCCTGGAACCCCAATACCCTGGGTACCTAGGTACCATATACTAGGGAATTATAAGAGTGTTTGCAGTGTGCCAATGAGAAACGGTAAAATTAGTAACTAGCCTGCAGTGACAATTTTAAAAGCAGAGAGAGCATAAACACTAAAGGTTCTGATTAGCAGAGCCTCAGTGATACAGTTAGGCACCACACAGGGAACACCTACAGGGCATACTTTATGAGCACTGTGGTCCTGGCTAGCAGGATCCGAGTGACACAGGCAAAAACAAACATACATACAGTTAAAATGGGGGTAACATGCCAGGCAAGATGGTACTTTCCTAGAGGTTTCTTGGACACCCTTAGTGTTTTCTTACACTCCCAGCGACCCTCTACACACTACACTAGGCCTGGGATCCATTCGTGGTTCGCATTCCCGTTTTGGAGTATATGGTTTGTGTTGCCCCTAGGCCTATTGTCTCCATTTGCATTCTATTGTGTTCTACCGTATTTGCACTACTTTGCTAACTGTTTACTTACCTGATTTTGGTTTGTGTGCATATTTTGTGTATTTTACTTACCTCCTAAGGGAGTATATCCGCTGAGATACTTTTTGTAGGAGGTTGGCCTGTCTTATAGTGGGTACCTTGTGGTACTTACACCTTGTGCCAGGTCCAGTTATCCCTCATTAATAGATTAGAAGCGTTCTAGCAGCTTAGGCTGATAGCGGTAGCTATAGCAGAGCAGCTTAGGCAGAAGCAGACAGCACCCGCAGAGGCACCTGAACAGGCGTTCAGAGGAGCTGAGCACGGAGGGGCTGGGGCTCCCTGAACCGGTGTAGACGGGCTTATGCAAGGAGGGCACCATCTTTGCCCTTCAAAGCATTTTCAGAGGCTGGGGGAGGCTACTCCTCCCCAGCCCTTAACACTTATTTCCAAAGGGAGAGGGTGTAACACCCTGTCTCAGAGATAATCCTTTGTTCTGCCTTCCTGGGACTGGGCTGCCCAGACCCCAGGAGGGCAGAAACCTGTGTGAGGGTTGGCAGTAGTGCTGGCTGCAGAGAAAACCCCAGAGAGCTAGTTTTGCAGTACCCGGGGGCCATGCTGGAGCCCCGGGGATGCATGGAATTGTCCCCCCAATACCAGAATGGACTAGAATGATCCTAGACATGTTACATGGCCATGTTCGGAGTTACCATTGTGAAGCTACACATAGGTATTGACCTATATGTAGTTCACACGTGTAATGGTGTCCCCGCACTCACAAAGTCCGGGGAATTTGCCCTGAAACAATGTGGGGGCACCTTGGCTAGTGCAACATACATACAAGTAAAAATGGGGGTAACATGCCAGGCAAGATGGTACTTTCCTACAGGTGGGTCCCCTTGGAGTGTTGAAGTTGTAAGGGTTAGGGGATCCTTAGGGCACAATGGGATTTTTGGTGCAGGGCACAGGGCGGCTGGGTGTAGAGTGAATTGGTAAGCCAGGAGCTGTGCTCAAAGGTGCCCTTGGAAGCAGGAGGTAGGTCTCTTTCAGGGTCACTTACAGGTCAGCAGGGGCACTCTGGTGGGAGGTCCTGATGGTTTCTGAAGTCCCTTTACAGGGGCTTCCTCCTGGTCTTTTTACAGTCCCAAATGGACTGTCCTTCTTGTTGTCCAATGTGAGGTGACAGTATCTAGGGCTTTGGCACGGTCGGGCCACTGAATGGTGCAGTACCACTAAACTTACCAAACTTGCAGGGTTTGTCCTTACAGTCCACTGTGTGGAGTTTGGTCCAGCTGTGGCACTGAATTCCTTATTCAGCAGCCAGTCAGTGAAGTGGCCTTCAGTGGGTCTTTGGTCTTGTGTTGCAGGAGAATGATGCCTTCAAGAGTGGAGGTCCTCTGGGGGTTTGAAGAGTCCATCCAGTGTCCAAGCAACCCCTCATCTGAGATTGTTGATTCCTGGGTGCAGCAGGCATGGTTTTGCGCTTTTTCTTGGTGCAGCAGGACTTCAGTTCTCGAGCCTAGGGTCTTCTTTGTTGCCGGCATTCTTGGAATCTGATTTCTTGGTCTATGGATGCCCACTAAATACTACATTTAGTGGGTATTTAGAGAAGTACCTAGTCGTGGCCAATGGGTCATCTACCTTAGGGTGGCTAAACCCACTAAGTGGCCTCTTCTTGTGGGAAGAGATCACTTCCCTACACCTGATTGGCTATTTTACTTCCATGCAAGATGAGGAAAATGAAATGGAAGGGCATCTCACATGCAACACCTTAGGGGTGGTGTGAGTTGGGGATACCCACTCCCCCTGTCCTTTGTGTGGTTTTCTGCCACTGCTCCCACCAAAAGTGGGGTCTTTCAAGGGGGGGTGGCCATCTACTGCTAGCAGCAGACTTGAGGGTCAAGTTTCAAGGGTGGTAAGGCCTTCGAAGCTCGCTAGCAGGGCAGTGCACATGACTGAGGGAGGGGGTGTTTGCACCTCCACCCAGGAAGGGCTTTATTCTGTGACCCAGAGAGCAGCATATCTCATCTCAGGGTTCCAGAATCTTGTCTGGTGGTAGCAGGCTGGTTGTGACCAGCCAGTAACCATGCCAGTGTAGTTAGCCTTTGCAGGGGGCACCACTAAGGTGACCCCTGGGTACCTTTTATAATACATCTAGTTCTGGTACCAGTTTGGAATTATCATTTTGAATTGGTTGATACCAAACAACCCAGGGTTCACAGTGACTATCATGTAGCTGTGAAACTAGTACTAACCAGTGTCCAGCACATGCATTAAAATGGCTGCCCTTACTATGTCCCAGGTTTGGCAAGGACACAGTAGGGGCATATTGCTCATACATCTATGCCCACACATACAGTATAGTGCACCCTGCCTTAGGGCTGAAAGGCCTTCGAGAGAGGTGCATGCAGTGTGTAGTGGACAGGGCACACTGGCTGCGTGCCATGTTGAGTGTGTCTTTTAGGATTTATTTAGAACACTCAGCCTGCAATGGCAGTGTGGGGGCTTATGGATGCATGGCCCTAGAGGTTGGCACAATCTGTGCTGCTGTCCTCAGGGACCTACCCTTAGTACCTTATGCACTGGGTACCTAAGTACCAGTTACTTCAGACTTACTGTTGCAGCTGAAGGTGTTGTTAATTGTACCAATGTATCACAAAAGTTTTAGGGAAAGAGATCTGGCCCAAGGAGCATGGTTAGCAGGGGCCCTGGGTACTAACAACTTTGCGACTACATCAAATACCAGGCAAAACGTGGGGGCTAACCATGACAAAAGAGGCCTTTTCTCACAAAGAGTCAGGCCACGTTCCCTCAGACTGATGAATACTGCTCGCAGGCAATTTAAATGATTCTCCAGTGTAGGGGCGTGTACCAAAATGTAATCACTCACATTTAGGACACCCAAGAGACCTTGTAGGACCTCCTTGATGGTATATTGGAAAACCTCTGCCACACTGGAGATGCCAAAGTTTAGACTGGTGTATCTCCAGAGGCCAGTGTGAGTGGAAAAGGCTGTGATCGACCGGGAGTCATGGTGTAATGGGATTTGGTGATAGCCAGACAGAAGGTCCATCTTCGAGAACCATTTTGAGCCAGAGAGCTCCCTGATAATGTCTTCGATGGTCAGGGTCAGATGTCTCTCCTGTTTGATGGCTTGGTTTGGCAACCTCATGTCCACACAGATGCGCACAGCATCTGGCTGCTTCAGCTTTTTGACAACAGCTATTGAGGATACGCACAGTCTTGGTCCTGATACCTTCTCAATGACTCCAGACAGCTGCAGGAGCTGCAATTCACACTCCACCTTTGGGTGGAGATGATCCATCTATGCCTAAGGGCTACAGGGATGATGGACTCATAGATGTGTAGCTCCAGAGGAGGGCCTTGCAGGCACCCGTACCCTTGAACAGAATTGCAAACTCTTGTAGAAGGTCTTCCAGGTTGCTAGCGTGGACTTTGAATGCAAACTTGACCAAGTTCAAATTTTGTGCAGTCTGACAGCCAAGCAAAATCTGGATCCCTCCTGTGACACATAGATTTTTGTGGTGTGGCTTGTGGTCTCATGAGTAATGTCTGTTGTGAAGATGCCAGCCATCTGTAGTGGTTGGGCATTACTGAAAGCACAGACTTGTACCCTGGCGGTTACACCTCTGCAGCCATGAGGTTGATCAATGCTCCCATGTTGATGAGAGCTGAGACAGGGTGTCTGTGCACCACCACTTGACAAAGTGGTACTTTCTAGTGGCTGGTACTATTAGAGTCTACTGTTCTTACCATGTGAACCACCTCCTGGTCATCATTCATGTTGCTGTCTGAAGACGTAGCGGAGAGAGTAGTAACTGCCTTGACTCGCTTCTTGGAGCTGGTTGGCATTGTTCTCGGTGCAGAGTGACACACTTTCGAAAAGTGGTTCAATTTGCCGCAAGCACTGCAAGCCTTTCCTTTGGCTGGGCAGATATTCGGGTGAGGCAAAGGGCCTCTGCACTGTCCACAGAGTTTGTCCCTTGGTTTTGGTTTGGGACGCTCAGCTTTGGATTTAGCGGCCTCTTTAAGCATGGCATTGACAGGCTCGATCTTATTCTGAATTGGTGGTGCCTGCTCCATATGTGCTGCCCGTGGTTTTGACAATTCTTTCGAGTATCCGAAGGTGAGGATGTCCCTCATACTCATGGTCAGTTCCTGGAGGATGAGCTCACAAAGCTTTGCGGCTGTGCACCCATGAATGAATTGTGTTCTTACTTCATCCTCTGTCAGGAAGTGTACAGGTACTAGCTATCCACTGATTCATCATGTTCTGGCATGACTGATGAAGTAGGAATCTCTCGTAGTCAGGGGTTGGTGTAAGTTTCAGAATGCACTTAATGGAAAGCTTTAGTGAGGTGAAGGTGCAGTGAGTCACTTCAACTAATGTCTTAGAGATTTTATGAATGTCTACTCCCCCAAGGTGCAAAAGCAGTGGCTGTTTCCTCTCATCTTCCAAGTCACGGGACTCAAAGTAAGTATCAAGCCATTCAACCCATGCCTTCCGGCGGGCTGCTTGTGTGGGTGGAGCTCCTATGGCTATGAATGGTTCGATGCCCGGAATGCTGAACATTCTGGATTGCTCATGCTGAACATTCTCGATTGCACATGGCAGGTGAGGGCAGGTTGACTAAGCATGACGATGGGTGCTACAAGACACCGGGAGTGGCCCAGTTTGTAGACACTGTAAAGGCTGAGTGTCAGTGCTCTAATGTGGAGCTCTGGATGCACTATGGATATGGTGGCTCCAAGGTAGTGGTGGTCCTGCAGGATGGCCAGGTACCTGTGGCTGGGCCAAAATCCTTGCAGTGGTGGACACAGGGTCAGGCAAATGAAGCAGTCTCTCCTTCTTGAAGTGCTGGAAAAGGTGCTCTTATGCACAAGTGGCAAGCAGGCTGGAAAACACGTGGAGAGTTTCCTCCCCCCTGTTGAAACCTGCTGGCAGCTGGAGCTGGCATCACAGGTAGGACTCAGGGGATGCAGTCAGGAGGCTTCTGAGGGTGAAGACGCTAACAGAATGTCAGGAATAAGGCCAGGCGCAGTCCAGGTCTCGCCCGAACTTCCACTGCGCAACTCTGCAGTGCTTTATGCGCACCACTGGTCCTCTCCGCTTGTTCCAAGAATGGCCATCAGCGTTGTCTGCCCTGTGGTAAAGCTCACGTAGCTGCAGGTTCAGGGCATTGGTGGACAAGATGCACTTATCAGTGCTATCCTATGAAGGGACTATATTTCCCATGTTTTTAGAGGTACAAGCCCTCTTGGGGTGTGGCAGGCCTATAAAGCCCAGCCACACCCAAGCATGTTGCTCACTATTTTGAAGACATCGATGCAGCCAGACCTCTTGAGGTTTCTCTGGAGAAGTCCTGAGTTCATGAATGGCAGAGTATCGTCTAATCAAAGTCCATGGTGCATTCTAAAACAAGTAGGTTGTACTCTTAGCGGTAAGGTCTTGCTGAATCCAAGTTTGGAGGAAGTCATTACTTCCAAAAGGTAACGCGCTTTTATGCACACTACTTCAAGGTGTTTTAGTTCACAGATGTAAAGCGCTCCTTTGGCTCAGTAATTCAAAGTGTTTCAGTTCACAGAGATAATGCGCTTTATGCACAAGTAATTCAAGGTGTTTCTGTTCACAGATGTAAAGCGCTCTTTTGGCTCAGTAATTCAAAGCGTTTCAGTTCACAGAGATAACGCGCCTTGTGCACAAGTAATTCAAGGTGTTTCCGTTCACAGATGTAAAGCGCTCTTTTGGCTCAGTAATTCAAAGCATTTCAGTTCACAGATGTAACGCGCTTTTGTGCACAGTAATTCAAGGTGTTTTCCGTTCACAGATATAAAGTGCTCTTTGAGCACAGTAATTCAAAGTGTTTCAGTTCACAGAGGTAACGCGCTTTTGTGCACAAGTAATTCAAGGTGTTTCGGTTCACAAATGTAAAGCGCTCTTTTGGCACAGTAATTCAAAGCGCTTCAGTTCTCAGATGTAAAGCGCTTTTGCATGATAATTCAGGCGCTTCAGTTCTCAGATGTAAAGAGCTCTTGGCTTGATAATTCAGCCGCTTCAGTTCTTAGATGTAAGGCGCTCTTGTCATGATGATTCAGGCACTTCAGTTCCCAGATATAAAGGCCCATATTTATACTTTTTGACGCTAAACTGAGCTAACGCAGTTTAGCGTCAAAAAATTTAGCACCGTCTAACGCCGTTCTGAAGCGCCATGCGGGCGCCGTATTTATGGAATGGCGTTAGCCGGCGCAAGCAGACCGGCGCTGCCTGGTGTGCGTGGAAAAAAACCACGTAGACCAGGCAGCGCCGGCGTTGGGCAAAAATGACGTTAGGGTGTCTTAAAATGGGGCAAGTCAGGTTGAGGCAAAAAAATCGCCTCAACCCGATTTGCGCCATTTTTTTACGACGCCCAGACGCCATTTCATGACTCCTGTCTTAGTAAAGACAGGAGTCATGCCCCCTTGCCCAATGGCCATGCCCAGGGGACTTGTGTCCCCTGGGCATGGTCATTGGGCATAGTGGCATGTAGGGGGGCACAAATAAGGCCCCCCTATGCCACCCAAAAAAAATAAAAAAATATTAAAAATGATACTTACCTGAACTTACCTGAATGTCCCTGGGGTGGGTCCCTCCATCCTTGGGTGTCCTCCTGGGGTGGGCAGGGGTGGCAGGGGGGGTCCCTGGGGGCAGGGGAGGGCACCTGTGGGCTCATTTTGAGCCCACAGGCCCCTTAACGCCTACCCTGACCCAGGCGTTAAATAGTGGCGCAAATGCAGGGTTTTTTGACCCGCCAACTCCCGGGCGTGATTTTTGCCCGGGAGTATAAATACGACGCATTTGGGTCGCCGTCATTTTTTTAGACGGGAACGCCTTCCTTGCATCTCATTAACGCAAGGAAGGCGTTCACGCAAAAAAATGACGCTATTTGCCAATACTTTGGCGCTAGACGCGTCTAACGCCAAAGTATAAATATGGCGTTAGTTTTGCGCCGAATTTGCGTCGAAAAAAACGACGCAAATTCGGCGCAAACGGAGTATAAATACGGGCCAAAGTGCTTCAAATTCACAGGAGGAAAAGGTTCTTGGCACAATAGTCTAAGGCCCATATTTATACTTTTTGACGCTAAACTGCGCTAACGCAGTTTAGCGTCAAAAAATTTAGCGCCGTCTAACGCCATTCTGAAGCGCCATGCGGGCGCCGTATTTATGGAATGGCGTTAGCCGGCGCAAGCAGACCGGCGCTGCCTGGTGTGCGTGGAAAAAAACCACGTAGACCAGGCAGCGCCGGCGTTGGGCAAAAACGACGTTAGGGCGTCTTAAAATGGGGCAAGTCAGGTTGAGGCAAAAAAATCGCCTCAACCCGATTTGCGCCATTTTTTTACGACGCCCAGACGCCATTTCATGACTCCTGTCTTAGTAAAGACAGGAGTCATGCCCCCTTGCCCAATGGCCATGCCCAGGGGACTTGTGTCCCCTGGGCATGGTCATTGGGCATAGTGGCATGTAGGGGGGCACAAATAAGGCCCCCCTATGCCACCCAAAAAAAAAAAAAATATATAAAAAATTATACTTACCTGAACTTACCTGAATGTCCCTGGGGTGGGTCCCTCCATCCTTGGGTGTCCTCCTGGGGTGGGCAGGGGTGGCAGGGGGGGTCCCTGGGGGCAGGGGAGGGCACCTGTGGGCTCATTTTGAGTCCACAGGCCCCTTAACGCCTACCCTGGCCCAGGCGTTAAATAGTGGCACAAATGCTGGGTTTTTTGACCCACCAACTCCCGGGCGTGATTTTTGCCCGGGAGTATAAATACGACGCATTTGCGTCGCCGTCATTTTTTTAGACGGGAACGCCTTCCTTGCATCTCATTAACGCAAGGAAGGCGTTCACGCAAAAAAATGACGCTATTTGCCAATACTTTGGCGCTAGACGCGTCTAACGCCAAAGTATAAATATGGCGTTAGTTTTGCGCCGAATTTGCGTCGAAAAAAACGACGCAAATTCGGCGCAAACGGAGTATAAATACGGGCCTAAGTAATTTAGACTACTTGAGTAAAAGCGCTTCCTTGTGTTATTATGTAAGGCGTTTTAGGTTTCATGAGTAAAACCTTTTTGGCATTTATTGTTATGAATGTGAAAGTATTGTTGGAGATAAACTTTTCAAAGTTTTCATTGTTCTTCAACTAACTTTAGATATGAAAAGCATATTTAAGTCTTTGAGATTTTCTAAGTCATGATCAAAGGTTTATGTTGTGAATACATAAATGTTACAAGATTGATATTCTGTGTATAATCATAGTTCACCGTTCTTGCCATCTCTTAAATCTGAGGCCGTGTTTTACAAGGGGCTTCGCACTCATTTTAGAAGAGGTCTCCACCTGATATCTCGGAGACACTTTTAGTCAGAAGTCCATAAATTATTTACGTTTCTATGAATGAGTAAATGCATATTGTTCTAACCTTTCCTTTTCAGATCTCTCTCCCTGCTGTTCCCTTCCCTAATTCCCTTCCCCCGACTGGCTTCACCATAACTCTGTGCTATAATAGCTTTCTGAGTTGGTGATGCCGGTAGGTGGGCCTTTTGTCCAGCAAATGCAGATCCCGAGGAAAGGACCCCGTGACACAGACGGGGTGTGGCTGAGCTCCACAAGTCTGCCGTCAGGGGAGCGCACAGTTTCTCCTGGCACAGGGTTGTAGAGAGCGGGCCTTACTTGCCGGCACCTCAATGTCGTGGCACAACAGACCACCTGCCGGTGGCAGGTACAGTGGGGCTAGCGCTGGAAGTGTTGGCAGTGTGGGGCTGCTGACAAAGCGGATAGGGTGCAGTAGAAGATGCAGGCATGCACAGGGCCTCCTTCACCCTCCGGGATGGCAAGTATGTTTTGAAGGGCAGCCTAAATGGCACGGCTAGGTCTAGGGACGCGGACGATGTTGGAGGCATACAATAGCATATGCATGCTCCCCTCGTTGCCAATGTAGAGCGGGCCTGGAATAATCACGCGGAGCCCACGGATGGAACAAACCACGCTTTTATTAACTTTCACTCTGTATGCTTTCTAACCCCGCCTCTTTCTCACAACAGTCTTTTATACCCATAGACTGACACTACGTCAGTCAAACCTTTAGGTCTTCAGTAATGAGATGTGGGCTTCTACTCCCCCTTAACGAAACATAACATGGGGTCGCCCATCTAAGAGCAACGCTACACCACCTGTCCTTTAATACTACATTAAATATGATTGTGAAAACTTGAAAAACTGATTATGTTCTCAAGACGTTCACAATTTGTATAATATTGCGTTACCGGTGTTACATGTTAGAGAGTGGTACGGTCTAAAGCTATTTTTTTTTTTATATAGACACAGTTTTCTAACTGCCTTAATTTATAAGGGAAAACCTACATAACAACAGAAATTGCCTACATTATAGTACAATCTTTAGGAAAACGCAAATGTGATGGATGGGTTTCAGCAAGCAGCGATCGCTCAGGGTAACATTCCATTCCACTGTTTTTACTAGCTACACCACTTCACACAGAGGCAGCCACGTCAATTCAGCTTTGGCCTTACTGTATTAGGAACAATACAGACTCATATGACAGGAGAACCTCCTTTGTACGCCTACAGTGCTTATTCATTGCCAGCAGGAAGTTTGGGCTCAGTGCCCTTCGAATTGTAGACGTTCTTCTAATTTAACCCCTTCTGTGCTGCGGACATAGTGGTTACGTCCTGCGGCACAGTGCTGCTGTGCTGAGGACGTAACTCACTCGTCCTCGGCACACAGCCCAGAGGGAGCGCTCTCGCTCCCTCTGTGTGCTTCCCTCCACCCCCCAAAGTCAGGGATGGAAGGGGAAGCCCTTTCCCTTCCACCTCCGACCCCCCCCACCCCCCCATAATGACGTCAGCGCGCGATCGCGCGCTGACTTCATTATGGGGATATCGCTGCACAGGAAGCCATTTGCTTCCTGTGCGGCGTGGAGTGAAGAGGTGAGTTCCTCTTCCCGGTAGGTGGGGGGTTTGGGTTAAAGAGGCACCGGGGGAAAGGAAAGGCTTTTCCTTTCCCCCGGTGTCTCTTTGAGCATTCCTGCTGCCCGATCGCATTGCGATCGGGCAGCAGGAATGCCCACTAGACACCAGGGATTTATTTTTTTTGTTTACTTTCCTGTTTCTTGTTGGCGGGGAGCGGCCCCTTGGGCAAGGGTCGCTCCCCTTTGGGGGGCAGAAAACACTAGATCACCAGGGATTTATATTTTTATGTGCATTTATGTGTGGGGGGTGCCCCCTTGGGCAAGGGTCGCTCCCCTTTTGGGGGCATGTCTTTTAGGGCCATTTCTGCCCCCCTTGAGGGCAGATTGGCTACTTTTTAGCCAGATCTGCCCCCAAGGCGGGCAGAAAACACTAGATCACCAGGGTTTTTTATTTTTATGTGTATTTATGTGGGGGGGGTGCCCCCTTGGGCAAGGGGCGCCCCCCCCAAGGGGGCAGAGAACTGTTGACTTTTTCTGCCCCCCTTGGGGGCAAATCGGCCTATTTTTTTTAGGTCCATCTGCCCCCAAGGGGGGCAGAAGCCACTTAGGCACCAGGGATTGTGTGTGTAGTGGATGGGGGGGCGCCCCCTTGGGCAAGGGTCGCTCCCCTTTGGGGGGCATGTCTTTTAGGGCCATTTCTGCCCCCCTTGAGGGCAGATCAGCCTATTATTTTTAATGTGTTTATTTTTGTGGGGGGGCGTCCCCTTGGGCACGGGGCGACCCCCCAAGGGGGGCATTGACCTGTTGGCCATTTCTGCCCCCCCCTGGGGGCAGATGGGCCTATTTTTCTAGGCCCAACTGCCCCCAAGGGGGGCAGAAGCCACTTAGACACCAGGGATAGTGTGTGTGTGTGTGTGTGTGTTAGTGGATGGGGTGGGCCTTGGGCAAGGGTCGCCCCCCACTTTGGGGGCACATGTACCCAGGCCATTTCTGCACCCCTTGGAGACAGATCAGCCTATTATTTTTAGGCTGGTCTGCCCCCAAGGGGGGCAGAAACCACTAGAACGCCAGGGATTTTTTTTAATTTGTTTATTTTTGTGGGGGGGCGTCCCCTTGGTCACGGGGCACCCCCCCCAAGGGGGGCATTGACCTGTTGGCCATTTCTACACCCCCTGGGGGCAGATGGGCCTATTTTGTTAGGCCCACCTGCCTCCAAGGGGGGCAGAAGCCACTTAGACACCAGGAATAGTGTGTGTGTGTGTGTGTGTGTGTGTCAGTGGATGGGGGGGGGGCCTTGGGCAAGGGTCGCCCCCCACTTTGGGGGCACATGTACCCAGGCCATTTCTGCACCCCTTGGAGCCAGATCAGCCTATTATTTTTAGGCTGGTCTGCCCCCAAGGGGGGCAGAAACCACTAGAACGCCAGGGATTTTTTTTTATTTGTTTATTTTTGTGGGGGGGCGTCCCCTTGGTCACGGGGTGCCCCCCCAAGGGGGGCATTGACCTGTTGGCCATTTCTACACCCCCTGGGGGCAGATGGGCCTATTTTCTTAGGCCCACCTGCCACCAACGGGGGCAGAAGCCACTTAGGCACCAGGGATAGTGTTGTGTGTTTTTTTTGTTTTTTTGTTTGTTTGAGGGCTGTCCCCTTTGGCAAGGGTCGCTCTCCATGGGGACACACTACTAAAGGTATTTTCTGGCTTCCTTGGGGCAGACAGGCCTATTTTTTTAGTAGGCCCATCTGCCCCTATGGCAGAATCCACGTAGGCACCAATTTCTAAATGTTTGATGGTGGGGTGTTTGTCAACTGAAGAAGTCTTTGCATTTGTGATAAAAAATGTCTTCCTCCTTTTTGTTCTAGTTCAAAGCTTTTGCTTTATTTGCTGTGGCTCCTTGCGGTTTTGGCGGTGGTTGACCTGCAGTTTGCACAGTTGCATGTTTTAGGTAAGTAAAAACAATTTACTCCAAAGGAGTATTGTTGCCATGCATGAATGACATGTTTGTAGGGGGAGTACTAAATGCAGGATTGTGTGTGAAATTGTCCTTAGGTTTGTGCACAATGATATTTGTTTTGTCTTATTTCTAATTTGCCTTTCTTTCTTTATTTTTAGTGGGATATCATTGGTGATTGCTGTGTAGTTGCTGGTGAATCAAGCTTTTTCAGGCAAGTGAGCGGTATAGTTTTTGAGTTTATAACTCTTACTAACAAAGCTACACTTTGTTACTTGTCTTACACAGTGCTGGTTGTTGGTGGTGAATTTGTCCAGTTAATTTTAGCAGGAGAGATCATGGCTAGCCGCAGGATGACCGCTCAGCAGGTGGTTGGTATGCTTTTTGAGTCACAGTCTGATCATGACTATGAGACGGACTCTGCATCTGAGGCAGAGGAGGAAGTCAGAGATTCTGGCAGTGATGTTTCTGTTGGAGGGGAATCTTCTGATGATGAAGCCACACTCAGATGCAGATGAAGGGCCTGTTTTAGAGGAGGACATTGATGTGCCAATAGTGCAGCAACCTGGGGCTGAAAGGTTTCCCGTTATAAGACCTGATGTCTGGGTTGCCCCAAACATGGAGCAGCCAGAGTTGCCTGCCTTTACTGGTCTCCCGGGGTGTAACGCCAATACAGAGAACTTTATGCCTATCAATTTCTTTGAGTTATTCATGGATGATATGTTTTTGGAAGAGATTGTTGAGCAGACTAATTTGTATGTGGAGCAGCATTTGAGGGACAACGCTGCTAGACTTAGGCCACACTCTAGAGCTGCCCAGTGGATTCCCACAAATTTGGAGGAGTTAAAAAAGTTTTTGGGTTTGACTTTTTTGATGGGGTTGATAAGGAAGCCGTCACTGGCTTCTTATTGGTCTACTAGTCCCTTGATGGCAACAGCTATATTTCCAGCGACCATGAGTCGTAATCGGTATTTGCTTCTTCTTAGGATGCTGCATTTTGTTGACAACGCACTAGCCTTGCCACGAGATCACCCAGATTCTGACCGTCTTTTTAAGATTAGGCCTGTCCTTGATCATTTTGTAGATCGGTTTTCGGAGGTCTATGTTCCAGGCAAAGAGTTAAGTGTGGACGAGTCTTTGGTCCTCTTCAAGGGTCGTTTGGTTTTTAGGCAGTACATTCCTAGCAAAAGGGCACGATATGGAATTAAATTGTATATGCTGTCTGAATGTAGGACAGGGTATGTATATAGTTTCCGTGTGTACACTGGTAGGGATTCCAATATTGACCCCCCTGGTTGTCCTCCCACTTTTGGAGTTACTGAGAAAATTGTGTGGGATCTTGGTAGACGACTGTTCAATAAAGGTCACCATTTGTATGTAGATAACTTCTACACTGGTGTGCAATTGTTCAAGGAATTGTTTAGAGTGGACACAGTTGCTTGTGGCACAATCCGTTCTAACCGGAAAGGCTATCCAAGCTTGTCTGTAAAAAACTTGAGAGAGGACAGTGCTGTGCCTTGCGGAACGAGGAGCTGCTAGCTTTGAAATTTTCAGACAAGAGGGATGTCTACATGCTAAGGACCATCCATGATGAGAGTACTTCCCCTGTGACTGTTTGGGGCCAGGTTGCCGAAGTGCGCAAACCTGTGTGCATTTTAGATTATAATAAGCACATGGGAGGTGTAGATAGAGTTGACCAGAGGTTGGAACCTTATACTGCTATTCGTAAGTCTTACGTTTGGTATAAGAAGTTAGCACTTCACCTCTTCCACTTAGCAACCTTCAATGCTTTTATTGTGTTTAGGGATAGGTCTCCAGAGTCAAAGATGACATTTGTGAAATTTCAGGAGTCAGTGATAGAGAGCCTTATTGTGGTGGAACAGGCCAGAGTTCCTAGAGAAGCAGTGGTGGAGGATGTGGCTAGATTGAAAGATCGCCACTTTGCTGAGCACATTCCTCCCACACCCAAAAAAGACTTTCCAGCTAAGAAATGTAGAGTGTGTTTTCGAAGAGGTATCCGGAGGGAGACTCGAATGTACTGCCCAGATTGTCCTTCAAAGCCTGGGCTGTGTGTCGGTGCTTGTTTTAAGAATTACCACACCCAGAAGAATTTCTGGGAACAACCATGAGTGTAAACTCATGTCTGTTTTGTATTTTCATGTGTTTAGTTTCATGGTTAGCATTTCTGTCATGTTCTTAGTTAGAGTTTTTGTGTTTGTAGTTTTGTAATTCCTTCTTCTTAGTTAGGGGTTCCTCTGTTAAAAAAATAAATAAAAATGATGCCATTGTGTGTGGAGTGGGGCTTGGCTGAGAGTGTACATATTGACTTGCTGTTGGCTACTGCAACACACTGCCAGCCAAACACCAGTCCACACACTCCCATCAGCTGGTGTGATTGTTGTATCAGGCATGTGGGCGTATGTAAGTGATGGGCCCTTGAGTGGCGCTGTCTGTCGATGTGAGTGTTGTAATGTGCTGGGCCCGTGGCTGGAGGTGTGAATGGCCTTGTGTGTGTCATGTATGAAAGTTGTGTGAATGGACTGTAAAGCGGTTGGTGCCTTGTCGCGGCTTTACAGCTCACCAGCTGTGAGTCATTGGTTCAGTTTTTTGCCTTTCAGTTACTAACAGTGCATTTCACTTTTGTGAAAGCTCTTGTTAGCAAAATTTGATCCACTGAACCATCACTCACCCTCGTGCCAAATCCAACCAGTATGTGTGGTAAAAATGACAAAACCTGCTCCGCTGTAATCAGGCGTTACAGCACACCTGTGACACGCTAGGTGCCTCAGGTGGGACCCCGATGATGAAGCATGCCACCAAATTGGTTGGTGGGTGAGGGGTCTTTTTCACATAACCTAAGTGTGTTTCTTTTCAAAATTTTAGTGTTTGGCACATCACGGACGTGTGTGGGCACATCAAAACGATATATTACAAAACTACCTGTGTTTGGGGGGGAGAGGGCACCTATGTTTCCTGTTGCGGGCGCTAGGCCTACCCACACAAGTGAGGTATCATTTTTATCGGGAGACGTGGGGGAACGCTGGGTAGAAGGAAATTTGTGACTCCTCTCAGATTCCAGAACTTTCTGCCACAGAAATGTTAGGAACATGTGTTTTTTTAGCCAAATTTTGAGGTTTGCAAAGGATTCTGGGTAACAGAACCTGGTCCGAGCCACACAAGTCACCCCATCTTGGATTCCCCTAGGTCTCTAGTTTTCAGAAATGCACAGGTTTGGTAGGTTTCCCTAGGTGGCGGCTAAGCTACAGGCCAAAATCTACAGGTAGGCACTTTGCAAAAAAAAACCTCTGTTTTCCTTCAAAAATTTGGCTGTGTCCACGTTGCGCTTTGGGGCATTTCCTGTCACGTGCGCTAGGCCTACCCACACAAGTGAGGTATCATATTTATCGGGAGACGTGGGGGAACGGTGGGTGGAAGGAAATTCGTGGCTCCTCTCAGATTCCAGAACTTTCTGCCACAGAAATGTGAGGAACATGTGTTTTTTTAGCCAAATTTTGAGGTTTGCAAAGGATTCTGAGAAACAGAACCTGTTCCGAGCCACACAAGTCACCCCATCTTGGATTCCCCTAGGTCTCTAGTTTTCAGAAATGCACAGGTTTGGTAGGTTTCCCTAGGTGGCGGCTGAGCTACAAGCCAAAATCTACAGGTAGGCACTTTGCAAAAAACACCTCTGTTTTCCTTCACAAATTTGGATGTGTCCACGTTGCGCTTTGGGGCGTTTTCTGTCACGGGCGCTAGGCCTACCCACACAAGTGAGGTATCATTTTTATCGGGAGACGTGGGGGAACGCTGGGTGGAAGGAAATTTGTGGCTCCTCTCAGATTCCAGAACTTTCTGCCACAGAAATGTTAGGAACATGTGTTTTTTTAGCCAAATTTTGAGGTTTGCAAAGGATTCTGGGTAACAGAACCTGGTCCGAGCCACACAAGTCACCCCATCTTGGATTCCCCTAGGTCTCTACTTTGCAGAAATGCACAGGTTTGGTAGGTTTCCCTAGGTGGCGGCTGAGCTACAGTCCAAAATCTACAGGTAGGCACTTTGCAAAAAACACCTCTGTTTTCCTTAAAAAATTTGGCTGTGTCCACGTTGCGCTTTGGGGCATTACCTGTCACGGGCGCTAGGCCTACCCACACAAGTGAGGTATCATTTTTATCGGGAGACGTGGGGGAATGCTGGGTGGAAGGAAATTTGCGGCTCCTCTCAGATTCCAGAACTTTCTGCCACAGAAATGGGAGGAACATTTGTTTTTTTAGCCAAATTTTGAGGTTTGCAAAGGATTCTGGGTAACAGAACCTGGTCCGAACCACACAAGTCACCCCATCTTTGATTCCCCTAGGTCTCTAGTTTTTAGAAATGCATAGGTTTGGTAAGTTTCCCTAGGTGGCGGCTGAGCTACAATCCATAATCTACAGGTAGGCACTTTGCAAAAAACACCTCTGTTTTCCTTTACAAATTTGGATGTGTCCACGTTGCGCTTTGGGGCGTTTTCTGTCGCGGGCGCTAGGCCTACCCACACAAGTGAGGTATCATTTTTATCGGGAGACGTGGGGGAACGCTGGGTGGAAGGAAATTTGTGTCTCCTCTCAGATTCCAGAACTTTCTGCCACAGAAATGTTAAGAACATGTGTTTTTTTAGCCAAATATTGAAGTTTGCAAAGGATTCTGGGTAACAGAACCTGGTCCGCGCCACACAAGTCACCCCATCTTGGATTCCCCTAGGTCTCTAGTTTTCAGAAATGCACAGGTTTGGTAGGTTTCCCTAGGTGGCGGCTGAGCTACAAGCCAAAATCTACAGGTAGGCACTTTGCAAAAAACACCTCTGTTTTCCTTCAAAAATTTGGCTGTGTCCACGTTGCGCTTTGGGGCGTTTCCTGTCGGGGGCGCTAGGCCTACCCACACAAGTGAGGTATCATTTTTATCAGGAGACATGGGGGAACGCTGGGTGGAAGGAAATTTGTGGCTCCTCTCAGATTCCAGAACTTTCTGCCACAGAAATGTTAAGAACATGTGTTTTTTTAGCCAAATTTTGAGGTTTGCAAAGGATTCTGGGTAACAGAACCTAGTCCGAGCCACACAAGTCACCCCATCTTGGATTCCCCTAGGTCTCTAGTTTTCAGAAATGCACAGGTTTGGTAGGTTTCCCTAGGTGCCGGCTGAGCTACAGGCCAAAATCTACAGGTAGGCACTTTGCAAAAAACACCTCTGTTTTCCTTCACAAATTTGGATGTGTCCACGTTGCGCTTTGGGGCGTTTTATGTCGCGGGCGCTAGGCCTACCCACACAAGTGAGGTATAATTTTTACCGGGACACGTGGGGGAACGCTGGGTGGAAGGAAATTTGTGGCTCCTCTCAGATTCCAGAACTTTCTGCCACAGAAATGTTAGGAACATGTGTTTTTTTAGCCAAATTTTGAGGTTTGCAAAGGATTCTGGGTACTAGAACCTGGTCTGAGCCACACAAGTCACCCCATCTTGGATTCCCCTAGGTCTCTAGTTTTCAGAAATGCACAGGTTTGGTAGGTTTCCCTAGGTAGCGGCTGAGCTACAGGCCAAAATCTACAGGTAGGCACTTTGCAAAAAACACCTCTATTTTCCTTCAAAAATTTGGCTGTGTCCACGTTGCGCTTTAGGGCATTTCCTGTCACGGGCGCTAGGCCTACCCACACAAGAGAGGTATCATTTTTATCGGCAGACGTGGGGGAACGCTGGGTGGAAGGAAATTCGTGGCTCCTCTCAGATTCCAGAACTTTCTGCCACAGAAATGTGAGGAACATGTGTTGTTTTAGCCAAATTGTGAGGTTTGCAAAAGATTCTGGGTAACATAACCTGGTCCGAGCCACACAAGTCACCCCATCTTGGATTCCCCTAGGTCTCTAGTTTTCAGAAATGCACAGGTTTGGTAGGTTTCCCTAGGTGGCGGCTGAGCTACGGGCCAAAATCTACAGGTAGGCACTTTGCAAAAAACACCTCTGTTTTCCTTCAAAAATGTGTCTGTGTCCACGTTGCGCTTTGGGGCATTTCCTGTCACGGGCGCTAGGCCTACCCACACAAGTGAGGTATCATTTTTATCGGGAGACGTGGGGGAACGCTGGGTGGAAGGAAATTCGTGGCTCCTCTCAGATTCCAGAACTTTCTGCCACAGAAATGTGAGGAACATGTGTTTTTTTAGCCAAATTTTGAGGTTTGCAAAGGATTCTGGGTAACAGAACCTGGTCCGAACCACACAAGTCACCCCATCTTGGATTCCCCTAGGTCTCTAGTTTTCAGAAATGCACAGGTTTGGTAGGTTTCCCTAGGTGGCGGCTGAGCTACAATCCAAATTCTACAGGTAGGGACTTTGCAAAAAACACCTCTGTTTTCCTTCACAAATTTGGATGTGTCCACGTTGCGCTTTGGGGCGTTTTCTGTCGCGGGCGCTAGGCCTACCCACACAAGTGAGGTATCATTTTTATCGGGAGACGTGGGGGAACGCTGGGTGGAAGGAAATTTGTGGCTCCTCTCAGATTCCAGAACTTTCTGCCACAGAAATGTTAAGAACATGTGTTTTTTTTGCCGAATTTTGAGGTTTGCAAAGGATTCTGTGTAACAGAACCTGGTCCGAGCCACACAAGTCACCCCATCTTGGATTCCCCTAGGTCTCTAGTTTTCAGAAATGCACAGGTTTGGTAGGTTTCCCTAGGTGGCGGCTGAGCTACAAGCCAAAATCTACAGGTAGGCACTTTGCAAAAAACACCTCTGTTTTCCTTCACAAATTTGGATGTGTCCACGTTGCGCTTTGGGGCGTTTTATGTCGCGGGCGCTAGGCCTACCCACACAAGTGAGGTATCATTTTTATCGGGAGACGTGGGGGAACGCTGGGTGGAAGGAAATTTGTGGCTCCTCTCAGATTCCAGAACTTTCTGCCACAGAAATGTGAGGAACATGTGTTTTTTTAGCCAAATTTTGAGGTTTGCAAAGGATTCTGAGTAACAGAACCTGTTCCGAGCCACACAAGTCACCCCATCTTGGATTCCCCTAGGTCTCTAGTTTTCAGAAATGCACAGGTTTGGTAGGTTTCCCTAGGTGGCGGCTGAGCTACAAGCCAAAATCTACAGGTAGGCACTTTGCAAAAAACACCTCTGTTTTCCTTCACAAATTTGGATGTGTCCACGTTGCGCTTTGGGGCGTTTTCTGTCACGGGCGCTAGGCCTACCCACACAAGTGAGGTATCATTTTTATCGGGAGACGTGGGGGAACGCTGGGTGGAAGGAAATTTGTGGCTCCTCTCAGATTCCAGAACTTTCTGCCACAGAAATGTTAGGAACATGTGTTTTTTTAGCCAAATTTTGAGGTTTGCAAAGGATTCTGGGTAACAGAACCTGGTCCGAGCCACACAAGTCACCCCATCTTGGATTCCCCTAGGTCTCTACTTTGCAGAAATGCACAGGTTTGGTAGGTTTCCCTAGGTGGCGGCTGAGCTACAGTCCAAAATCTACAGGTAGGCACTTTGCAAAAAACACCTCTGTTTTCCTTAAAAAATTTGGCTGTGTCCACGTTGCGCTTTGGGGCATTACCTGTCACGGGCGCTAGGCCTACCCACACAAGTGAGGTATCATTTTTATCGGGAGACGTGGGGGAATGCTGGGTGGAAGGAAATTTGCGGCTCCTCTCAGATTCCAGAACTTTCTGCCACAGAAATGGGAGGAACATGTGTTTTTTTAGCCAAATTTTGAGGTTTGCAAAGGATTCTGGGTAACAGAACCTGGTCCGAACCACACAAGTCACCCCATCTTTGATTCCCCTAGGTCTCTAGTTTTTAGAAATGCATAGGTTTGGTAAGTTTCCCTAGGTGGCGGCTGAGCTACAATCCATAATCTACAGGTAGGCACTTTGCAAAAAACACCTCTGTTTTCCTTCACAAATTTGGATGTGTCCACGTTGCGCTTTGGGGCGTTTTCTGTCGCGGGCGCTAGGCCTACCCACACAAGTGAGGTATCATTTTTATCGGGAGACGTGGGGGAACGCTGGGTGGAAGGAAATTTGTGGCTCCTCTCAGATTCCAGAACTTTCTGCCACAGAAATGTTAAGAACATGTGTTTTTTTAGCCAAATATTGAAGTTTGCAAAGGATTCTGGGTAACAGAACCTGGTCCGCGCCACACAAGTCACCCCATCTTGGATTCCCCTAGGTCTCTAGTTTTCAGAAATGCACAGGTTTGGTAGGTTTCCCTAGGTGGCGGCTGAGCTACAAGCCAAAATCTACAGGTAGGCACTTTGCAAAAAACACCTCTGTTTTCCTTCAAAAATTTGGCTGTGTCCACGTTGCGCTTTGGGGCGTTTCCTGTCGGGGGCGCTAGGCCTACCCACACAAGTGAGGTATCATTTTTATCAGGAGACATGGGGGAACGCTGGGTGGAAGGAAATTTGTGGCTCTTCTCAGATTCCAGAACTTTCTGCCACAGAAATGTTAAGAACATGTGTTTTTTTAGCCAAATTTTGAGGTTTGCAAAGGATTCTGGGTAACAGAACCTAGTCCGAGCCACACAAGTCACCCCATCTTGGATTCCCCTAGGTCTCTAGTTTTCAGAAATGCACAGGTTTGGTAGGTTTCCCTAGGTGCCGGCTGAGCTACAGGCCAAAATCTACAGGTAGGCACTTTGCAAAAAACACCTCTGTTTTCCTTCACAAATTTGGATGTGTCCACGTTGCGCTTTGGGGAGTTTTATGTCGCGGGCGCTAGGCCTACCCACACAAGTGAGGTATAATTTTTATCGGGACACGTGGGGGAACGCTGGGTGGAAGGAAATTTGTGGCTCCTCTCAGATTCCAGAACTTTCTGCCACAGAAATGTTAGGAACATGTGTTTTTTTAGCCAAATTTTGAGGTTTGCAAAGGATTCTGGGTACTAGAACCTGGTCTGAGCCACACAAGTCACCCCATCTTGGATTCCCCTAGGTCTCTAGTTTTCAGAAATGCACAGGTTTGGTAGGTTTCCCTAGGTAGCGGCTGAGCTACAGGCCAAAATCTACAGGTAGGCACTTTGCAAAAAACACCTCTATTTTCCTTCAAAAATTTGGCTGTGTCCACGTTGTGCTTTGGGACATTTCCTGTCACGGGCGCTAGGCCTACCCACACAAGAGAGGTATCATTTTTATCGGGAGACGTGGGGGAACGCTGGGTGGAAGGAAATTCGTGGCTCCTCTCAGATTCCAGAACTTTCTGCCACAGAAATGTGAGGAACATTTGTTGTTTTAGCCAAATTGTGAGGTTTGCAAAAGATTCTGGGTAACAGAACCTGGTCCGAGCCACACAAGTCACCCCATCTCGGATTCCCCTAGGTCTCTAGTTTTCAGAAATGCACAGGTTTGGTAGGTTTCCCTAGGTGGCGGCTGAGCTACGGGCCAAAATCTACAGGTAGGCACTTTGCAAAAAACACCTCTGTTTTCCTTCAAAAATGTGTCTGTGTCCACGTTGCGCTTTGGGGCATTTCCTGTCACGGGCGCTAGGCCTACCCACACAAGTGAGGTATCATTTTTATCGGGAGACGTGGGGGAACGCTGGGTGGAAGGAAATTCGTGGCTCCTCTCAGATTCCAGAACTTTCTGCCACAGAAATGTGAGGAACATGTGTTTTTTTAGCCAAATTTTGAGGTTTGCAAAGGATTCTGGGTAACAGAACCTGGTCCGAACCACACAAGTCACCCCATCTTGGATTCCCCTAGGTCTCTAGTTTTCAGAAATGCACAGGTTTGGTAGGTTTCCCTAGGTGGCGGTTGAGCTACAATCCAAATTCTACAGGTAGGGACTTTGCAAAAAACACCTCTGTTTTCCTTCACAAATTTGGATGTGTCCACGTTGCGCTTTGGGGCGTTTTCTGTCGCGGGCGCTAGGCATACCCACACAAGTGAGGTATCATTTTTATCGGGAGACGTGGGGGAACGCTGGGTGGAAGGAAATTTGTGGCTCCTCTCAGATTCCAGAACTTTCTGCCACAGAAATGTTAAGAACATGTGTTTTTTTTGCCGAATTTTGAGGTTTGCAAAGGATTCTGTGTAACAGAACCTGGTCCGAGCCACACAAGTCACCCCATCTTGGATTCCCCTAGGTCTCTAGTTTTCAGAAATGCACAGGTTTGGTAGTTTTCCCTAGGTGGTGGCTGAGCTACAGGCCAAAATCTACAGGTAGGCACTTTGCAAAAAACACCTCTGTTTTCCTTCACAAATTTGGATGTGTCCACGTTGCGCTTTGGGGTGTTTTCTGTCGCGGGAGCTAGGCCTACCCACACAAGTGAGGTATCATTTTTATCGGGAGACGTGGGGGAACGCTGGGTGGAAGGAAATTTGTGGCTCCTCTCAGATTCCAGAACTTTCTGCCACAGAAATGTGAGGAACATGTGTTTTTTTAGCCAAATTTTGAGGTTTGCAAAGGATTCTGAGTAACAGAACCTGTTCCGAGCCACACAAGTCACCCCATCTTGGATTCCCCTAGGTCTCTAGTTTTCAGAAATGCACAGGTTTGGTAGGTTTCCCTAGGTGGCGGCTGAGCTACAAGCCAAAATCTACAGGTAGGCACTTTGCAAAAAACACCTCTGTTTTCCTTCAGAAATTTGGATGTGTCCACGTTGCGCTTTGGGGCGTTTTCTGTCACGGGCGCAAGGCCTACCCACACAAGTGAGGTATCATTTTTATCGGGAGATGTGGGGGAACGCTGGGTGGAAGGAAATTTGTGGCTCCTCTCAGATTCCAGAACTTTCTGCCACAGAAATGTTAGGAACATGTGTTTTTTTTAGCCAAATTTTGAGGTTTGCAAAGGATTCTAGGTAACAGAACCTGGTCCGAGCCACACAAGTCACCCCATCTTGGATTCCCCTAGGTCTCTACTTTGCAGAAATGCACAGGTTTGGTAGGTTTCCCTAGGTGGCGGCTGAGCTACAGTCCAAAATCTACAGGTAGGCACTTTGCAAAAAACACCTCTGTTTTCCTTAAAAAATTTGGCTGTGTCCACGTTGCGCTTTGGGGCATTACCTGTCACGGGCGCTAGGCCTACCCACACAAGTGAGGTATCATTTTTATCGGGAGACGTGGGGGAATGCTGGGTGGAAGGAAATTTGCGGCTCCTCTCAGATTCCAGAACTTTCTGCCACAGAAATGGGAGGAACATGTGTTTTTTTAGCCAAATTTTGAGGTTTGCAAAGGATTCTGGGTAACAGAACCTGGTCCGAACCACACAAGTCACCCCATCTTTGATTCCCCTAGGTCTCTAGTTTTTAGAAATGCATAGGTTTGGTAGGTTTCCCTAGGTGGCGGCTGAGCTACAATCCATAATCTACAGGTAGGCACTTTGCAAAAAACACCTCTGTTTTCCTTCACAAATTTGGATGTGTCCACGTTGCGCTTTGGGGCGTTTTCTGTCGCGGGCGCTAGGCCTACCCACACAAGTGAGGTATCATTTTTATCGGGAGACGTGGGGGAACGCTGGGTGGAAGGAAATTTGTGGCTCCTCTCAGATTCCAGAACTTTCTGCCACAGAAATGTTAAGAACATGTGTTTTTTTAGCCAAATATTGAAGTTTGCAAAGGATTCTGGGTAACAGAACCTGGTCCGCGCCACACAAGTCACCCCATCTTGGATTCCCCTAGGTCTCTAGTTTTCAGAAATGCACAGGTTTGGTAGGTTTCCCTAGGTGGCGGCTGAGCTACAAGCCAAAATCTACAGGTAGGCACTTTGCAAAAAACACCTCTGTTTTCCTTCAAAAATTTGGCTGTGTCCACGTTGCGCTTTGGGGCGTTTTCTGTCGCGGGCGCTAGGCCTACCCACACAAGTGAGGTATCATTTTTATCGGGAGACGTGGGGGAACGCTGGGTGGAAGGATATTTGTGGCTCCTCTCAGATTCCAGAACTTTCTGCCACAGAAATGTTAGGAACATGTGTTTTTTTAGCCAAATTTTGAGGTTTGCAAAGGATTCTGGGTAACAGAACCTGGTCCGAGCCACACAAGTCACCCCATCTTGGATTCCCCTAGGTCTCTAGTTTTCAGAAATGCACAGGTTTGGTAGTTTTCCCTAGGTGGTGGCTGAGCTACAGGCCAAAATCTACAGGTAGGCACATTGCAAAAAACACCTCTGTTTTCCTTCACAAATTTGGATGTGTCCACGTTGCGCTTTGGGGTGTTTTCTGTCGTGGGCGCTAGGCCTACCCACACAAGTGAGGTATCATTTTTATCGGGAGACGTGGGGGAACGCTGGGTGGAAGGAAATTTGTGGCTCCTCTCAGATTCCAGAACTTTCTGCCACAGAAATGTTAAGAACATGTGTTTTTTTAGCCAAATTTTGAGGTTTGCAAAGGATTCTGTGTAACAGAACCTGGTCCGAGCCACACAAGTCACCCCATCTTGGATTCCCCTAGGTCTCTAGTTTTCAGAAATGCACAGGTTTGGTAGTTTTCCCTAGGTGGTGGCTGAGCTACAGGCCAAAATCTACAGGTAGGCACTTTGCAAAAAACACCTCTGTTTTCCTTCACAAATTTGGATGTGTCCACGTTGCGCTTTGGGGTGTTTTCTGTCGCGGGCGCTAGGCCTACCCACACAAGTGAGGTATCATTTTTATCGGGAGACGTGGGGGAATGCTGGGTGGAAGGAAATTTGTGGCTCCTCTCAGATTCCAGAACTTTCTGCCACAGAAATGTGAGGAACATGTGTTTTTTTAGCCAAATTTTGAGGTTTGCAAAGGATTCTGAGTAACAGAACCTGTTCCGAGCCACACAAGTCACCCCATCTTGGATTCCCCTAGGTCTCTAGTTTTCAGAAATGCACAGGTTTGGTAGGTTTCCCTAGGTGGCGGCTGAGCTACAAGCCAAAATCTACAGGTAGGCACTTTGCAAAAAACACCTCTGTTTTCCTTCACAAATTTGGATGTGTCCACGTTGCGCTTTGGGGCGTTTTCTGTCACGGGCGCTAGGCCTACCCACACAAGTGAGGTATCATTTTTATCGGGAGACGTGGGGGAACGCTGGGTGGAAGGAAATTTGTGGCTCCTCTCAGATTCCAGAACTTTCTGCCACAGAAATGTTAGGAACATGTGTTTTTTTAGCCAAATTTTGAGGTTTGCAAAGGATTCTGGGCAACAGAACCTGGTCCGAGCCACACAAGTCACCCCATCTTGGATTCCCCTAGGTCTCTACTTTGCAGAAATGCACAGGTTTGGTAGGTTTCCCTAGGTGGCGGCTGAGCTACAGTCCAAAATCTACAGGTAGGCACTTTGCAAAAAACACCTCTGTTTTCCTTAAAAAATTTGGCTGTGTCCACGTTGCGCTTTGGGGCATTACCTGTCACGGGCGCTAAGCCTACCCACACAAGTGAGGTATCATTTTTATCGGGAGACGTGGGGGAATGCTGGGTGGAAGGAAATTTGCGGCTCCTCTCAGATTCCAGAACTTTCTGCCACAGAAATGGGAGGAACATGTGTTTTTTTTAGCCAAATTTTGAGGTTTGCAAAGGATTCTGGGTAACAGAACCTGGTCCGAACCACACAAGTCACCCCATCTTTAATTCCCCTAGGTCTCTAGTTTTTAGAAATGCATAGGTTTGGTAAGTTTCCCTAGGTGGCGGCTGAGCTACAATCCATAATCTACAGGTAGGCACTTTGCAAAAAACACCTCTGTTTTCCTTCACAAATTTGGATGTGTCCACGTTGCGCTTTGGGGCGTTTTCTGTCGCGGGCGCTAGGCCTACCCACACAAGTGAGGTATCATTTTTATCGGGAGACGTGGGGGAACGCTGGGTGGAAGGAAATTTGTGGCTCCTCTCAGATTCCAGAACTTTCTGCCACAGAAATGTTAAGAACATGTGTTTTTTTAGCCAAATATTGAAGTTTGCAAAGGATTCTGGGTAACAGAACCTGGTCCGCGCCACACAAGTCACCCCATCTTGGATTCCCCTAGGTCTCTAGTTTTCAGAAATGCACAGGTTTGGTAGGTTTCCCTAGGTGGCGGCTGAGCTACAAGCCAAAATCTACAGGTAGGCACTTTGCAAAAAACACCTCTGTTTTCCTTCAAAAATTTGGCTGTGTCCACGTTGCGCTTTGGGGCGTTTCCTGTCGGGGGCGCTAGGCCTACCCACACAAGTGAGGTATCATTTTTATCAGGAGACATGGGGGAACGCTGGGTGGAAGGAAATTTGTGGCTCTTCTCAGATTCCAGAACTTTCTGCCACAGAAATGTTAAGAACATGTGTTTTTTTAGCCAAATTTTGAGGTTTGCAAAGGATTCTGGGTAACAGAACCTAGTCCGAGCCACACAAGTCACCCCATCTTGGATTCCCCTAGGTCTCTAGTTTTCAGAAATGCACAGGTTTGGTAGGTTTCCCTAGGTGCCGGCTGAGCTACAGGCCAAAATCTACAGGTAGGCACTTTGCAAAAAACACCTCTGTTTTCCTTCACAAATTTGGATGTGTCCACGTTGCGCTTTGGGGAGTTTTATGTCGCAGGCGCTAGGCCTACCCACACAAGTGAGGTATAATTTTTATCGGGACACGTGGGGGAACGCTGGGTGGAAGGAAATTTGTGGCTCCTCTCAGATTCCAGAACTTTCTGCCACAGAAATGTTAGGAACATGTGTTTTTTTAGCCAAATTTTGAGGTTTGCAAAGGATTCTGGGTACTAGAACCTGGTCTGAGCCACACAGTCACCCCATCTTGGATTCCCCTAGGTCTCTAGTTTTCAGAAATGCACAGGTTTGGTAGGTTTCCCTAGGTAGCGGCTGAGCTACAGGCCAAAATCTACAGGTAGGCACTTTGCAAAAAACACCTCTATTTTCCTTCAAAAATTTGGCTGTGTCCACGTTGTGCTTTGGGACATTTCCTGTCACGGGCGCTAGGCCTACCCACACAAGAGAGGTATCATTTTTATCGGGAGACGTGGGGGAACGCTGGGTGGAAGGAAATTCGTGGCTCCTCTCAGATTCCAGAACTTTCTGCCACAGAAATGTGAGGAACATGTGTTGTTTTAGCCAAATTGTGAGGTTTGCAAAAGATTCTGGGTAACAGAACCTGGTCCGAGCCACACAAGTCACCCCATCTTGGATTCCCCTAGGTCTCTAGTTTTCAGAAATGCACAGGTTTGGTAGGTTTCCCTAGGTGGCGGCTGAGCTACGGGCCAAAATCTACAGGTAGGCACTTTGCAAAAAACACCTCTGTTTTCCTTCAAAAATGTGTCTGTGTCCACGTTGCGCTTTGGGGCATTTCCTGTCACGGGCGCTAGGCCTACCCACACAAGTGAGGTATCATTTTTATCGGGAGACGTGGGGGAACGCTGGGTGGAAGGAAATTCGTGGCTCCTCTCAGATTCCAGAACTTTCTGCCACAGAAATGTGAGGAACATGTGTTTTTTTAGCCAAATTTTGAGGTTTGCAAAGGATTCTGGGTAACAGAACCTCGTCCGAACCACACAAGTCACCCCATCTTGGATTCCCCTAGGTCTCTAGTTTTCAGAAATGCACAGGTTTGGTAGGTTTCCCTAGGTGGCGGCTGAGCTACAATCCAAATTCTACAGGTAGGGACTTTGCAAAAAACACCTCTGTTTTCCTTCACAAATTTGGATGTGTCCACGTTGCGCTTTGGGGCGTTTTCTGTCGCGGGCGCTAGGCATACCCACACAAGTGAGGTATCATTTTTATCGGGAGACGTGGGGGAACGCTGGGTGGAAGGAAATTTGTGGCTCCTCTCAGATTCCAGAACTTTCTGCCACAGAAATGTTAAGAACATGTGTTTTTTTTGCCGAATTTTGAGGTTTGCAAAGGATTCTGTGTAACAGAACCTGGTCCGAGCCACACAAGTCACCCCATCTTGGATTCCCCTAGGTCTCTAGTTTTCAGAAATGCACAGGTTTGGTAGTTTTCCCTAGGTGGTGGCTGAGCTACAGGCCAAAATCTACAGGTAGGCACTTTGCAAAAAACACCTCTGTTTTCCTTCACAAATTTGGATGTGTCCACGTTGCGCTTTGGGGTGTTTTCTGTCGCGGGAGCTAGGCCTACCCACACAAGTGAGGTATCATTTTTATCGGGAGACGTGGGGGAACGCTGGGTGGAAGGAAATTTGTGGCTCCTCTCAGATTCCAGAACTTTCTGCCACAGAAATGTGAGGAACATGTGTTTTTTTAGCCAAATTTTGAGGTTTGCAAAGGATTCTGAGTAACAGAACCTGTTCCGAGCCACACAAGTCACCCCATCTTGGATTCCCCTAGGTCTCTAGTTTTCAGAAATGCACAGGTTTGGTAGGTTTCCCTAGGTGGCGGCTGAGCTACAAGCCAAAATCTACAGGTAGGCACTTTGCAAAAAACACCTCTGTTTTCCTTCAGAAATTTGGATGTGTCCACGTTGCGCTTTGGGGCGTTTTCTGTCACGGGCGCAAGGCCTACCCACACAAGTGAGGTATCATTTTTATCGGGAGATGTGGGGGAACGCTGGGTGGAAGGAAATTTGTGGCTCCTCTCAGATTCCAGAACTTTCTGCCACAGAAATGTTAGGAACATGTGTTTTTTTTAGCCAAATTTTGAGGTTTGCAAAGGATTCTAGGTAACAGAACCTGGTCCGAGCCACACAAGTCACCCCATCTTGGATTCCCCTAGGTCTCTACTTTGCAGAAATGCACAGGTTTGGTAGGTTTCCCTAGGTGGCGGCTGAGCTACAGTCCAAAATCTACAGGTAGGCACTTTGCAAAAAACACCTCTGTTTTCCTTAAAAAATTTGGCTGTGTCCACGTTGCGCTTTGGGGCATTACCTGTCACGGGCGCTAGGCCTACCCACACAAGTGAGGTATCATTTTTATCGGGAGACGTGGGGGAATGCTGGGTGGAAGGAAATTTGCGGCTCCTCTCAGATTCCAGAACTTTCTGCCACAGAAATGGGAGGAACATGTGTTTTTTTAGCCAAATTTTGAGGTTTGCAAAGGATTCTGGGTAACAGAACCTGGTCCGAACCACACAAGTCACCCCATCTTTGATTCCCCTAGGTCTCTAGTTTTTAGAAATGCATAGGTTTGGTAGGTTTCCCTAGGTGGCGGCTGAGCTACAATCCATAATCTACAGGTAGGCACTTTGCAAAAAACACCTCTGTTTTCCTTCACAAATTTGGATGTGTCCACGTTGCGCTTTGGGGCGTTTTCTGTCGCGGGCGCTAGGCCTACCCACACAAGTGAGGTATCATTTTTATCGGGAGACGTGGGGGAACGCTGGGTGGAAGGAAATTTGTGGCTCCTCTCAGATTCCAGAACTTTCTGCCACAGAAATGTTAAGAACATGTGTTTTTTTAGCCAAATATTGAAGTTTGCAAAGGATTCTGGGTAACAGAACCTGGTCCGCGCCACACAAGTCACCCCATCTTGGATTCCCCTAGGTCTCTAGTTTTCAGAAATGCACAGGTTTGGTAGGTTTCCCTAGGTGGCGGCTGAGCTACAAGCCAAAATCTACAGGTAGGCACTTTGCAAAAAACACCTCTGTTTTCCTTCAAAAATTTGGCTGTGTCCACGTTGCGCTTTGGGGCGTTTTCTGTCGCGGGCGCTAGGCCTACCCACACAAGTGAGGTATCATTTTTATCGGGAGACGTGGGGGAACGCTGGGTGGAAGGATATTTGTGGCTCCTCTCAGATTCCAGAACTTTCTGCCACAGAAATGTTAGGAACATGTGTTTTTTTAGCCAAATTTTGAGGTTTGCAAAGGATTCTGGGTAACAGAACCTGGTCCGAGCCACACAAGTCACCCCATCTTGGATTCCCCTAGGTCTCTAGTTTTCAGAAATGCACAGGTTTGGTAGTTTTCCCTAGGTGGTGGCTGAGCTACAGGCCAAAATCTACAGGTAGGCACTTTGCAAAAAACACCTCTGTTTTCCTTCACAAATTTGGATGTGTCCACGTTGCGCTTTGGGGTGTTTTCTGTCGTGGGCGCTAGGCCTACCCACACAAGTGAGGTATCATTTTTATCGGGAGACGTGGGGGAACGCTTGGTGGAAGGAAATTTGTGGCTCCTCTCAGATTCCAGAACTTTCTGCCACAGAAATGTTAAGAACATGTGTTTTTTTAGCCAAATTTTGAGGTTTGCAAAGGATTCTGGGTAACAGAACCTGGTCCGAGCCACACAAGTCACCCCATCTTGGATTCCCCTAGGTCTCTAGTTTTCAGAAATGCACAGGTTTGGTAGTTTTCCCTAGGTGGTGGCTGAGCTACAGGCCAAAATCTACAGGTAGGCACTTTGCAAAAAACACCTCTGTTTTCCTTCACAAATTTGGATGTGTCCACGTTGCGCTTTGGGGTGTTTTCTGTCGCGGGCGCTAGGCCTACCCACACAAGTGAGGTATCATTTTTATCGGGAGACGTGGGGGAACGCTGGGTGGAAGGAAATTTGTGGCTCCTCTCAGATTCCAGAACTTTCTGCCACAGAAATGTGAGGAACATGTGTTTTTTTAGCCAAATTTTGAGGTTTGCAAAGGATTCTGAGTAACAGAACCTGTTCCGAGCCACACAAGTCACCCCATCTTGGATTCCCCTAGGTCTCTAGTTTTCAGAAATGCACAGGTTTGGTAGGTTTCCCTAGGTGGCGGCTGAGCTACAAGCCAAAATCTACAGGTAGGCACTTTGCAAAAAACACCTCTGTTTTCCTTCACAAATTTGGATGTGTCCACGTTGCGCTTTGGGGCGTTTTCTGTCACGGGCGCTAGGCCTACCCACACAAGTGAGGTATCATTTTTATCGGGAGACGTGGGGGAACGCTGGGTGGAAGGAAATTTGTGGCTCCTCTCAGATTCCAGAACTTTCTGCCACAGAAATGTTAGGAACATGTGTTTTTTTAGCCAAATTTTGAGGTTTGCAAAGGATTCTGGGTAACAGAACGTGGTCCGAGCCACACAAGTCACCCCATCTTGGATTCCCCTAGGTCTCTACTTTGCAGAAATGCACAGGTTTGGTAGGTTTCCCTAGGTGGCGGCTGAGCTACAGTCCAAAATCTACAGGTAGGCACTTTGCAAAAAACACCTCTGTTTTCCTTAAAAAATTTGGCTGTGTCCACGTTGCGCTTTGGGGCATTACCTGTCACGGGCGCTAGGCCTACCCACACAAGTGAGGTATCATTTTTATCGGGAGACGTGGGGGAATGCTGGGTGGAAGGAAATTTGCGGCTCCTCTCAGATTCCAGAACTTTCTGCCACAGAAATGGGAGGAACATGTGTTTGTTTAGCCAAATTTTGAGGTTTGCAAAGGATTCTGGGTAACAGAACCTGGTCCGAACCACACAAGTCACCCCATCTTTGATTCCCCTAGGTCTCTAGTTTTTAGAAATGCATAGGTTTGGTAGGTTTCCCTAGGTGGCGGCTGAGCTACAAGCCAAAATCTACAGGTAGGCACTTTGCAAAAAACACCTCTGTTTTCCTTCACAAATTTGGATGTGTCCACGTTGCGCTTTGGGGCGTTTTCTGTCGCGGGCGCTAGGCCTACCCACACAAGTGAGGTATCATTTTTATCGGGAGACGTGGGGGAACGCTGGGTGGAAGGAAATTTGTGGCTCCTCTCAGATTCCAGAACTTTCTGCCACAGAAATGTTAAGAACATGTGTTTTTTTAGCCAAATATTGAAGTTTGCAAAGGATTCTGGGTAACAGAACCTGGTCCGAGCCACACAAGTCACCCCATCTTGGATTCCCCTAGGTCTCTACTTTGCAGAAATGCACAGGTTTGGTAGGTTTCCCTAGGTGGCGGCTGAGCTACAGTCCAAAATCTACAGGTAGGCACTTTGCAAAAAACACCTCTGTTTTCCTTCAAAAATTTGGCTGTGTCCACGTTGCGCTTTGGGGCGTTTCCTGTCGGGGGCGCTAGGCCTACCCACACAAGTGAGGTATCATTTTTATCAGGAGACGTGGGGGAACGCTGGGTGGAAGGAAATTTGTGGCTACTCTCAGATTCCAGAACTTTCTGCCACAGAAATGTGAGGAACATGTGTTTTTTTAGCCAAATTTTGAGGTTTGCAAAGGATTCTGAGTAACAGAACCTGTTCCGAGCCACACAAGTCACCCCATCTTGGATTCCCCTAGGTCTCTAGTTTTCAGAAATGCACAGGTTTGGTAGGTTTCCCTAGGTGGCGGCTGAGCTACAAGCCAAAATCTACAGGTAGGCACTTTGCAAAAAACACCTCTGTTTTCCTTCACAAATTTGGATGTGTCCACGTTGCGCTTTGGGGCGTTTTCTGTCACGGGCGCTAGGCCTACCCACACAAGTGAGGTATCATTTTTATCGGGAGACGTGGGGGAACGCTGGGTGGAAGGAAATTTGTGGCTCCTCTCAGATTCCAGAACTTTCTGCCACAGAAATGTTAGGAACATGTGTTTTTTTAGCCAAATTTTGAGGTTTGCAAAGGATTCTGGGTAACAGAACGTGGTCCGAGCCACACAAGTCACCCCATCTTGGATTCCCCTAGGTCTCTACTTTGCAGAAATGCACAGGTTTGGTAGGTTTCCCTAGGTGGCGGCTGAGCTACAGTCCAAAATCTACAGGTAGGCACTTTGCAAAAAACACCTCTGTTTTCCTTAAAAAATTTGGCTGTGTCCACGTTGCGCTTTGGGGCATTACCTGTCACGGGCGCTAGGCCTACCCACACAAGTGAGGTATCATTTTTATCGGGAGACGTGGGGGAATGCTGGGTGGAAGGAAATTTGCGGCTCCTCTCAGATTCCAGAACTTTCTGCCACAGAAATGGGAGGAACATGTGTTTGTTTAGCCAAATTTTGAGGTTTGCAAAGGATTCTGGGTAACAGAACCTGGTCCGAACCACACAAGTCACCCCATCTTTGATTCCCCTAGGTCTCTAGTTTTTAGAAATGCATAGGTTTGGTAGGTTTCCCTAGGTGGCGGCTGAGCTACAAGCCAAAATCTACAGGTAGGCACTTTGCAAAAAACACCTCTGTTTTCCTTCACAAATTTGGATGTGTCCACGTTGCGCTTTGGGGCGTTTTCTGTCGCGGGCGCTAGGCCTACCCACACAAGTGAGGTATCATTTTTATCGGGAGACGTGGGGGAACGCTGGGTGGAAGGAAATTTGTGGCTCCTCTCAGATTCCAGAACTTTCTGCCACAGAAATGTTAAGAACATGTGTTTTTTTAGCCAAATATTGAAGTTTGCAAAGGATTCTGGGTAACAGAACCTGGTCCGAGCCACACAAGTCACCCCATCTTGGATTCCCCTAGGTCTCTACTTTGCAGAAATGCACAGGTTTGGTAGGTTTCCCTAGGTGGCGGCTGAGCTACAGTCCAAAATCTACAGGTAGGCACTTTGCAAAAAACACCTCTGTTTTCCTTAAAAAATTTGGCTGTGTCCACGTTGCGCTTTGGGGCATTACCTGTCACGGGCGCTAGGCCTACCCACACAAGTGAGGTATCATTTTTATCGGGAGACGTGGGGGAATGCTGGGTGGAAGGAAATTTGCGGCTCCTCTCAGATTCCAGAACTTTCTGCCACAGAAATGGGAGGAACATGTGTTTTTTTAGCCAAATTTTGAGGTTTGCAAAGGATTCTGGGTAACAGAACCTGGTCCGAACCACACAAGTCACCCCATCTTTGATTCCCCTAGGTCTCTAGTTTTTAGAAATGCATAGGTTTGGTAGGTTTCCCTAGGTGGCGGCTGAGCTACAATCCATAATCTACAGGTAGGCACTTTGCAAAAAACACCTCTGTTTTCCTTCACAAATTTGGATGTGTCCACGTTGCGCTTTGGGGCGTTTTCTGTCGCGGGCGCTAGGCCTACCCACACAAGTGAGGTATCATTTTTATCGGGAGACGTGGGGGAACGCTGGGTGGAAGGAAATTTGTGGCTCCTCTCAGATTCCAGAACTTTCTGCCACAGAAATGTTAAGAACATGTGTTTTTTTAGCCAAATATTGAAGTTTGCAAAGGATTCTGGGTAACAGAACCTGGTCCGCGCCACACAAGTCACCCCATCTTGGATTCCCCTAGGTCTCTAGTTTTCAGAAATGCACAGGTTTGGTAGGTTTCCCTAGGTGGCGGCTGAGCTACAAGCCAAAATCTACAGGTAGGCACTTTGCAAAAAACACCTCTGTTTTCCTTCAAAAATTTGGCTGTGTCCACGTTGCGCTTTGGGGCGTTTTCTGTCGCGGGCGCTAGGCCTACCCACACAAGTGAGGTATCATTTTTATCGGGAGACGTGGGGGAACGCTGGGTGGAAGGATATTTGTGGCTCCTCTCAGATTCCAGAACTTTCTGCCACAGAAATCTTAGGAACATGTGTTTTTTTAGCCAAATTTTGAGGTTTGCAAAGGATTCTGGGTAACAGAACCTGGTCCGAGCCACACAAGTCACCCCATCTTGGATTCCCCTAGGTCTCTAGTTTTCAGAAATGCACAGGTTTGGTAGTTTTCCCTAGGTGGTGGCTGAGCTACAGGCCAAAATCTACAGGTAGGCACTTTGCAAAAAACACCTCTGTTTTCCTTCACAAATTTGGATGTGTCCACGTTGCGCTTTGGGGTGTTTTCTGTCGTGGGCGCTAGGCCTACCCACACAAGTGAGGTATCATTTTTATCGGGAGACGTGGGGGAACGCTGGGTGGAAGGAAATTTGTGGCTCCTCTCAGATTCCAGAACTTTCTGCCACAGAAATGTTAAGAACATGTGTTTTTTTAGCCAAATTTTGAGGTTTGCAAAGGATTCTGGGTAACAGAACCTGGTCCGAGCCACACAAGTCACCCCATCTTGGATTCCCCTAGGTCTCTAGTTTTCAGAAATGCACAGGTTTGGTAGTTTTCCCTAGGTGGTGGCTGAGCTACAGGCCAAAATCTACAGGTAGGCACTTTGCAAAAAACACCTCTGTTTTCCTTCACAAATTTGGATGTGTCCACGTTGCGCTTTGGGGTGTTTTCTGTCGCGGGCGCTAGGCCTACCCACACAAGTGAGGTATCATTTTTATCGGGAGACGTGGGGGAACGCTGGGTGGAAGGAAATTTGTGGCTCCTCTCAGATTCCAGAACTTTCTGCCACAGAAATGTGAGGAACATGTGTTTTTTTAGCCAAATTTTGAGGTTTGCAAAGGATTCTGAGTAACAGAACCTGTTCCGAGCCACACAAGTCACCCCATCTTGGATTCCCCTAGGTCTCTAGTTTTCAGAAATGCACAGGTTTGGTAGGTTTCCCTAGGTGGCGGCTGAGCTACAAGCCAAAATCTACAGGTAGGCACTTTGCAAAAAACACCTCTGTTTTCCTTCACAAATTTGGATGTGTCCACGTTGCGCTTTGGGGCGTTTTCTGTCACGGGCGCTAGGCCTACCCACACAAGTGAGGTATCATTTTTATCGGGAGACGTGGGGGAACGCTGGGTGGAAGGAAATTTGTGGCTCCTCTCAGATTCCAGAACTTTCTGCCACAGAAATGTTAGGAACATGTGTTTTTTTAGCCAAATTTTGAGGTTTGCAAAGGATTCTGGGCAACAGAACCTGGTCCGAGCCACACAAGTCACCCCATCTTGGATTCCCCTAGGTCTCTACTTTGCAGAAATGCACAGGTTTGGTAGGTTTCCCTAGGTGGCGGCTGAGCTACAGTCCAAAATCTACAGGTAGGCACTTTGCAAAAAACACCTCTGTTTTCCTTAAAAAATTTGGCTGTGTCCACGTTGCGCTTTGGGGCATTACCTGTCACGGGCGCTAAGCCTACCCACACAAGTGAGGTATCATTTTTATCGGGAGACGTGGGGGAATGCTGGGTGGAAGGAAATTTGCGGCTCCTCTCAGATTCCAGAACTTTCTGCCACAGAAATGGGAGGAACATGTGTTTTTTTAGCCAAATTTTGAGGTTTGCAAAGGATTCTGGGTAACAGAACCTGGTCCGAACCACACAAGTCACCCCATCTTTAATTCCCCTAGGTCTCTAGTTTTTAGAAATGCATAGGTTTGGTAAGTTTCCCTAGGTGGCGGCTGAGCTACAATCCATAATCTACAGGTAGGCACTTTGCAAAAAACACCTCTGTTTTCCTTCACAAATTTGGATGTGTCCACGTTGCGCTTTGGGGCGTTTTCTGTCGCGGGCGCTAGGCCTACCCACACAAGTGAGGTATCATTTTTATCGGGAGACGTGGGGGAACGCTGGGTGGAAGGAAATTTGTGGCTCCTCTCAGATTCCAGAACTTTCTGCCACAGAAATGTTAAGAACATGTGTTTTTTTAGCCAAATATTGAAGTTTGCAAAGGATTCTGGGTAACAGAACCTGGTCCGCGCCACACAAGTCACCCCATCTTGGATTCCCCTAGGTCTCTAGTTTTCAGAAATGCACAGGTTTGGTAGGTTTCCCTAGGTGGCGGCTGAGCTACAAGCCAAAATCTACAGGTAGGCACTTTGCAAAAAACACCTCTGTTTTCCTTCAAAAATTTGGCTGTGTCCACGTTGCGCTTTGGGGCGTTTCCTGTCGGGGGCGCTAGGCCTACCCACACAAGTGAGGTATCATTTTTATTAGGAGACATGGGGGAACGCTGGGTGGAAGGAAATTTGTGGCTCCTCTCAGATTCCAGAACTTTCTGCCACAGAAATGTTAAGAACATGTGTTTTTTTAGCCAAATTTTGAGGTTTGCAAAGGATTCTGGGTAACAGAACCTAGTCCGAGCCACACAAGTCACCCCATCTTGGATTCCCCTAGGTCTCTAGTTTTCAGAAATGCACAGGTTTGGTAGGTTTCCCTAGGTGCCGGCTGAGCTACAGGCCAAAATCTACAGGTAGGCACTTTGCAAAAAACACCTCTGTTTTCCTTCACAAATTTGGATGTGTCCACGTTGCGCTTTGGGGCGTTTTATGTCGCGGGCGCTAGGCCTACCCACACAAGTGAGGTATAATTTTTATCGGGACACGTGGGGGAACGCTGGGTGGATGGAAATTTGTGGCTCCTCTCAGATTCCAGAACTTTCTGCCACAGAAATGTTAGGAACATGTGGTTTTTTAGCCAAATTTTGAGGTTTGCAAAGGATTCTGGGTACTAGAACCTGGTCTGAGCCACACAAGTCACCCCATCTTGGATTCCCCTAGGTCTCTAGTTTTCAGAAATGCACAGGTTTAGTAGGTTTCCCTAGGTGGCGGCTGAGCTACAGGCCAAAATCTACAGGTAGGCACTTTGCAAAAAACACCTCTGTTTTCCTTCAAAAATTTGTCTGTGTCCACGTTGCGCTTTGGGGCATTTCCTGTCACGGGCGCTAGGCCTACCCACTCAAGTGAGGTATCATTTTTATCGGGAGACGTGGGGGAACGCTGGGTGGAAGGAAATTCGTGGCTCCTCTCAGATTCCAGAACTTTCTGCCACAGAAATGTGAGGAACATGTGTTTTTTTAGCCAAATTTTGAGGTTTGCAAAGGATTCTGGGTAACAGAACCTGGTCCGAACCACACAAGTCACCCCATCTTGGATTCCCCTAGGTCTCTAGTTTTCAGAAATGCACAGGTTTGGTAGGTTTCCCTAGGTGGCTGCTGAGCTACAATCCAAATTCTACAGGTAGGGACTTTGCAAAAAACACCTCTGTTTTCCTTCACAAATTTGGATGTGTCCACGTTGCGCTTTGGGGCGTTTTCTGTCGCGGGCGCTAGGCCTACCCATACAAGTGAGGTATCATTTTTATCGGGAGACGTGGGGGAACGCTGGGTGGAAGGAAATTTGTGGCTCCTCTCAGATTCCAGAACTTTCTGCCACAGAAATGTTAAGAACATGTGTTTTTTTAGCCAAATTTTGAGGTTTGCAAAGGATTCTGTGTAACAGAACCTGGTCCGAGCCACACAAGTCACCCCATCTTGGATTCCCCTAGGTCTCTAGTTTTCAGAAATGCACAGGTTTGGTAGGTTTCCCTAGGTGGCGGCTGAGCTACAAGCCAAAATCTACAGGTAGGCACTTTGCAAAAAACACCTCTGTTTTCCTTCACAAATTTGGATGTGTCCACGTTGCGCTTTGGGGCGTTTTATGTCGCGGGCGCTATGCCTACCCACACAAGTGAGGTATCATTTTTATCGGGACACGTGGGGGAACCCTGGGTGGAAGGAAATTTGTGGCTCCTCTCAGATTCCAGAACTTTCTGCCACAGAAATGTTAGGAACATGTGTTTTTTTAGCCAAATTTTGAGGTTTGCAAAGGATTCTGGGTAACAGAACCTGGTCCGAGCCACACAAGTCACTCCATCTTGGATTCCCCTAGGTCTCTAGTTTTCAGAAATGCACAGGTTTGGTAGTTTTCCCTAGGTGGTGGCTGAGCTACAGGCCAAAATCTACAGGTAGGCCCTTTGCAAAAAACACCTCTGTTTTCCTTCACAAATTTGGATGTGTCCACGTTGCGCTTTGGGGTGTTTTCTGTCGCGGGCGCTAGGCCTACCCACACAAGTGAGGTATCATTTTTATCGGGAGACGTGGGGGAACGCTGGGTGGAAGGAAATTTGTGGCTCCTCTCAGATTCCAGAACTTTCTGCCACAGAAATGTTAAGAACATGTGTTTTTTTAGCCAAATTTTGAGGTTTGCAAAGGATTCTGGGTAACAGAACCTGGTCCGAGCCACACAAGTCACCCCATCTTAGATTCCCCTAGGTCTCTAGTTTTCAGAAATGCACAGGTTTGGTAGGTTTCCCTAGGTGGCGGCTGAGCTACAAGCCAAAATCTACAGGTAGGCACTTTGCAAAAAACACCTCTGTTTTCCTTCAAAAATGTGGCTGTGTCCACGTTGCGCTTTGGGGCGTTTCCTGTCGGGGGCGCTAGGCCTACCCACACAAGTGAGGTATAAGTTTTATCAGGAGACGTGGGGGAACGCTGGTTGGAAGGAAATTCGTGGGTCCTCTCAGATTCCAGAACTTTCTGCCACAGAAATGTGAGGAACATGTGTTTTTTTAGCCAATTTTTGAGGTTTGCAAAGGATTCTGGGTAACAGAACCTGGTCCGAGCCACACAAGTTACCCCATATTGGATTCCCCTAGGTCTCTAGTTTTCAGAAATGCACAGGTTTGGTAGGTTTCCCTAGGTGGCGGCTGAGCTACAGGCCAAAATCTACAGGCAGGCACTTTGCAAAAAACACCTCTGTTTTCCTTCACAAATTTGGATGTGTCCACGTTGCGCTTTGGGGCGTTTTATGTCGCGGGCGCTAGGCCTACCCACACAAGTGAGGTATCATTTTTATCGGAACACGTGGGGGAAAGCTGGGTGGAAGGAAATTTGTGGCTCCTCTCAGATTCCAGAACTTTCTGCCACAGAAATGTTAGGAACATGTGTTTTTTTTAGCCAAATTTTGAGGTTTGCAAAGGATTCTGGGTAACAGAACCTGGTCCGAGCCACACAAGTCACCCCATCTTGGATTCCCCTAGGTCTCTAGTTTTTAGAAATGCACAGGTTTGGTAGGTTTCCCAAGGTGGTGGCTGAGCTACAGGCCAAAATCTACAGGTAGGCACTTTGCAAAAAACACCTCTGTTTTCCTTCAAAAATTTGGCTGTGTCCACGTTGCGCTTTGGGGCATTTCCTGTCACGGGCGCTAGGCCTACCCACACAAGTGAGTATCATTTTTATCGGGAGATGTGGGGGAACGCTGGGTGGAAGGAAATTCGTGGCTCCTCTCAGATTCCAGAACTTTCTGCCACAGAAATGTGAGGAACATGTGTTTTTTTAGCCAAATTGTGAGGTTTGCAAAGGATTCTGGGTAACAGAACCTGGTCCGAGCCACACAAGTCACCACATCTTGGACTCCCCTAGGTCTCTAGTTTTCAGAAATGCACAGGTTTGGTAGTTTTCCCTAGGTGGTGGCTGAGCTACAGGCCAAAATCTACAGGTAGGCACTTTGCAAAAAACACCTCCGTTTTCCTTCACAAATTTGGATGTGTCCACGTTGCGATTTGGGGTGTTTTCTGTCGCGGGCGCTAGGCCTACCCACACAAGTGAGGTATCATTTTTATCGGGAGACATGGGGGAACGCTGGGTGGAAGGAAATTTGTGGCTCCTCTCAGATTCCAGAACTTTCTGCCACAGAAATGTTAAGAACATGTGTTTTTTTAGCCAAATTATGAGGTTTGCAAAGGATTCTGGGTAACAGAACCTGGTTCGAGCCACACAAGTCACCCCATCTTGGATTCCCCTAGGTCTCTAGTTTTCAGAAATGCACAGGTTTGGTAGGTTTCCATAGGTGGCGGCTGAGCTACAAGCCAAAATCTACAGGTAGGCACTTTGCAAAAAACACCTCTGTTTTCCTTCAAAAATTTGGCTGTGTCCACGTTGCGCTTTGGGGCGTTTCCTGTCGGGGGCGCTAGGCCTACCCACACAAGTGAGGTATAAGTTTTATCAGGAGACGTGAGGGAACGCTGGTTGGAAGGAAATTCGTGGGTCCTCTCAGATTCCAGAACGTTCTGCCACAGAAATGTGAGGAACATGAGTTTTTTTAGCCAAATTTTGATGTTTGCAAAGGATTCTGGGTAACAGAACCTGGTCCGAGCCACACAAGTCACCCCATCTTAGATTCCCCTAGGTCTCTAGTTTTCAGAAATGCACAGGTTTGGTAGGTTTCCCTAGGTGGCGGCTGAGCTACAAGCCAAAATCTACAGGTAGGCACTTTGCAAAAAACACCTCTGTTTTCCTTCAAAAATGTGGCTGTGTCCACGTTGCGCTTTGGGGCGTTTCCTGTCGGGGGCGCTAGGCCTACCCACACAAGTGAGGTATAAGTTTTATCAGGAGACGTGGGGGAACGCTGGTTGGAAGGAAATTCGTGGGTCCTCTCAGATTCCAGAACTTTCTGCCACAGAAATGTGAGGAACATGTGTTTTTTTAGCCAATTTTTGAGGTTTGCAAAGGATTCTGGGTAACAGAACCTGGTCCGAGCCACACAAGTTACCCCATATTGGATTCCCCTAGGTCTCTAGTTTTCAGAAATGCACAGGTTTGGTAGGTTTCCCTAGGTGGCGGCTGAGCTACAGGCCAAAATCTACAGGCAGGCACTTTGCAAAAAACACCTCTGTTTTCCTTCACAAATTTGGATGTGTCCACGTTGCGCTTTGGGGCGTTTTATGTCGCGGGCGCTAGGCCTACCCACACAAGTGAGGTATCATTTTTATCGGAACACGTGGGGGAAAGCTGGGTGGAAGGAAATTTGTGGCTCCTCTCAGATTCCAGAACTTTCTGCCACAGAAATGTTAGGAACATGTGTTTTTTTAGCCAAATTTTGAGGTTTGCAAAGGATTCTGGGTAACAGAACCTGGTCCGAGCCACACAAGTCACCCCATCTTGGATTCCCCTAGGTCTCTAGTTTTTAGAAATGCACAGGTTTGGTAGGTTTCCCAAGGTGGTGGCTGAGCTACAGGCCAAAATCTACAGGTAGGCACTTTGCAAAAAACACCTCTGTTTTCCTTCAAAAATTTGGCTGTGTCCACGTTGCGCTTTGGGGCATTTCCTGTCACGGGCGCTAGGCCTACCCACACAAGTGAGTATCATTTTTATCGGGAGATGTGGGGGAACGCTGGGTGGAAGGAAATTCGTGGCTCCTCTCAGATTCCAGAACTTTCTGCCACAGAAATGTGAGGAACATGTGTTTTTTTAGCCAAATTGTGAGGTTTGCAAAGGATTCTGGGTAACAGAACCTGGTCCGAGCCACACAAGTCACCACATCTTGGACTCCCCTAGGTCTCTAGTTTTCAGAAATGCACAGGTTTGGTAGTTTTCCCTAGGTGGTGGCTGAGCTACAGGCCAAAATCTACAGGTAGGCACTTTGCAAAAAACACCTCCGTTTTCCTTCACAAATTTGGATGTGTCCACGTTGCGATTTGGGGTGTTTTCTGTCGCGGGCGCTAGGCCTACCCACACAAGTGAGGTATCATTTTTATCGGGAGACATGGGGGAACGCTGGGTGGAAGGAAATTTGTGGCTCCTCTCAGATTCCAGAACTTTCTGCCACAGAAATGTTAAGAACATGTGTTTTTTTAGCCAAATTATGAGGTTTGCAAAGGATTCTGGGTAACAGAACCTGGTTCGAGCCACACAAGTCACCCCATCTTGGATTCCCCTAGGTCTCTAGTTTTCAGAAATGCACAGGTTTGGTAGGTTTCCATAGGTGGCGGCTGAGCTACAAGCCAAAATCTACAGGTAGGCACTTTGCAAAAAACACCTCTGTTTTCCTTCAAAAATTTGGCTGTGTCCACGTTGCGCTTTGGGGCGTTTCCTGTCGGGGGCGCTAGGCCTACCCACACAAGTGAGGTATAAGTTTTATCAGGAGACGTGAGGGAACGCTGGTTGGAAGGAAATTCGTGGGTCCTCTCAGATTCCAGAACGTTCTGCCACAGAAATGTGAGGAACATGAGTTTTTTTAGCCAAATTTTGATGTTTGCAAAGGATTCTGGGTAACAGAACCTGGTCCGAGCCACACAAGTCACCCCATCTTGGATTCCCCTAGGTCTCTAGTTTTCAGAAATGCAAAGGTTTGGTAGGTTTCACAAGGTAGCGGGTGAGATACAGGCCAAAATCTACAGGTAGGCACTTTGCAAAAAACACCTCTGTTTTCCTTCACAAACTTGGATGTGTCCACGTTGCGCTTTGGGGCGTTTTCTGTCGCGGGCGCTAGGCCTACCCACACAAGTGAGGTATCATTTTTATTGTGAGACGTGGGGGAACGCTGTGTGGAAGGAAATTCGTGGCTCCTCTCAGATTCCAGAACGTTCTGCCACAGAAATGTGAGTAACATGAGTTTTTTTAGCCAAATTTTGATGTTTGCAAAGGATTCTGGGTAACAGAACCTGGTCCGAGCCACACAAGTCACCCCATCTTGGATTCCCCTAGGTCTCTAGTTTTCAGAAATGCACAGGTTTGGTAGGTTTCCCTAGGTGGCGGCTGTGCTACAGGCCAAAATCTACAGGTAGGCACTTTGCAAAAAACACCTCGGTTTTCCTTCACAAATTTGGATGTGTCCACGTTGCGCTTTGGGGCGTTTTATGTCGCGGGCGCTAGGCCTACCCACACAAGTGAGGTATCATTTTTATCGGGACACGTGGGGGAACGCTGGGTGGAAGGAAATTTGTGGCTCCTCTCAGATTCCAGAACTTTCTGCCACAGAAATGTTAAGAACATGTGTTTTTTTTAGCCAAATTTTGAGGTTTGCAAAGGATTCTGGGTAACAGAACCTGGTCCGAGCCACACAAGTCACCTCATCTTGGATTCCCCTAGGTCTCTAGTTTTCAGAAATGCACAGGTTTGGTAGGTTTCCCTAGGTGGCGGCTGAGCTACAAGCCAAAATCTACAGGTAGGCACTTTGCAAAAAACACCTCTGTTTTCCTTCACAAATTTGGATGTGTCCACGTTGCGCTTTGGGGCGTTTTATGTCGCGGGCGCTAGGCCTACCCACACAAGTGAGGTATCATTTTTATCGGGACACGTGGGGGAACGCTGGGTGGAAGGAAATTTGTGGCTCCTCTCAGATTCCAGAACTTTCTGCCACAGAAATGTTAGGAACATGTGTTTTTTTAGCCAAATTTTGAGGTTTGCAAAGGATTCTGGGTAACAGAACCTGGTCCGAGCCACACAAGTCACCCCATCTTGGATTCCCCTAGGTCTCTAGTTTTCAGAAATGCACAGGTTTGGTAGTTTTCCCTAGGTGGTGGCTGAGCTACAGGCCAAAATCTACAGGTAGGCACTTTGCAAAAAACACCTCTGTTTTCCTTCACAAATTTGGATGTGTCCACGTTGCGCTTTGGGGTGTTTTCTGTCGCGGGCGCTAGGCCTACCCACACAAGTGAGGTATCATTTTTATCGGGAGACGTGGGGGAACGCTGGGTGGAAGGAAATTTGTGGCTCCTCTCAGATTCCAGAACTTTCTGCCACAGAAATGTTAAGAACATGTGTTTTTTTAGCCAAATTTTGAGGTTTGCAAAGGATTCTGGGTAACAGAACCTGGTCCGAGCCACACAAGTCACCCCATCTTGGATTCCCCTAGGTCTCTAGTTTTCAGAAATGCACAGGTTTGGTAGGTTTCCCTAGGTGGCGGCTGAGCTACAAGCCAAAATCTACAGGTAGGCACTTTGCAAAAAACACCTCTGTTTTCCTTCAAAAATTTGGCTGTGTCCACGTTGCGCTTTGGGGCGTTTCCTGTCGGGGGCGCTAGGCCTACCCACACAAGTGAGGTATAAGTTTTATCAGGAGACGTGGGGGAACGCTGGTTGGAAGGAAATTTGTGGGTCCTCTCAGATTCCAGAACTTTCTGCCACAGAAATGTGAGGAACATGTGTTTTTTTAGCCAATTTTTGAGGTTTGCAAAGGATTCTGGGTAACAGAACCTGGTCCGAGCCACACAAGTTACCCCATCTTGGATTCCCCTAGGTCTCTAGTTTTCAGAAATGCACAGGTTTGGTAGGTTTCCCTAGGTGGCGGCTGAGCTACAGGCCAAAATCTACAGGCAGGCACTTTGCAAAAAACACCTCTGTTTTCCTTCACAAATTTGGATGTGTCCACGTTGCGCTTTGGGGCGTTTTATGTCGCGGGCGCTAGGCCTCCCCACACAAGTGAGGTATCATTTTTATCGGAACACGTGGGGGAAAGCTGGGTGGAAGGAAATTTGTGGCTCCTCTCAGATTCCAGAACTTTCTGCCACAGAAATGTTAGGAACATGTGTTTTTTTAGCCAAATTTTGAGGTTTGCAAAGGATTCTGGGTAACAGAACCTGGTCCGAGCCACACAAGTCACCCCATCTTGGATTCCCCTAGGTCTCTAGTTTTTAGAAATGCACAGGTTTGGTAGGTTTCCCAAGGTGGTGGCTGAGCTACAGGCCAAAATCTACAGGTAGGCACTTTGCAAAAAACACCTCTGTTTTCCTTCAAAAATTTGGCTGTGTCCACGTTGCGCTTTGGGGCATTTCCTGTCACGGGCGCTAGGCCTACCCACACAAGTGAGGTATCATTTTTATCGGGAGATGTGGGGGAACGCTGGGTGGAAGGAAATTCGTGGCTCCTCTCAGATTCCAGAACTTTCTGCAACAGAAATGTGAGGAACATGTGTTTTTTTAGCCAAATTGTGAGGTTTGCAAAGGATTCTGGGTAACAGAGCCTGGTCCGAGCCACACAAGTCACCCCATCTTGGATTCCCCTAGGTCTCTAGTTTTCAGAAATGCACAGGTTTGGTAGTTTTCCCTAGGTGGTGGCTGAGCTACAGGCCAAAATCTACAGGTAGGCACTTTGCAAAAAACACCTCTGTTTTCCTTCACAAATTTGGATGTGTCCACGTTGCGCTTTGGGGTGTTTTCTGTCGCGGGCGCTAGGCCTACCCACACAAGTGAGGTATCATTTTTATCGGGAGACGTGGGGGAACGCTGGGTGGAAGGAAATTTGTGGCTCCTCTCAGATTCCAGAACTTTCTGCCACAGAAATGTTAAGAACATGTGTTTTTTTAGCCAAATTTTGAGGTTTGCAAAGGACTCTGGGTAACAGAACCTGGTCCGAGCCACACAAGTCACCCCATCTTGGATTCCCCTAGGTCTCTAGTTTTCAGAAATGCACAGGTTTGGTAGGTTTCCCTAGGTGGCGGCTGAGCTACAAGCCAAAATCTACAGGTAGGCACTTTGCAAAAAACACCTCTGTTTTCCTTAAAAAATTTGGCTGTGTCCACGTTGCGCTTTGGGGCGTTTCCTGTCGGGGGGCGCTAGGCCTACCCACACAAGTGAGGTATAAGTTTTATCAGGAGACGTGGGGGAACGCTGGTTGGAAGGAAATTCGTGGGTCCTCTCAGATTCCAGAACTTTCTGCCACAGAAATGTGAGGAACATGTGTTTTTTTAGCCAATTTTTGAGGTTTGCAAAGGATTCTGGGTAACAGAACCTGGTCCGAGCCACACAAGTTACCCCATCTTGGATTCCCCTAGTCTCTAGTTTTCAGAAATGCACAGGTTTGGTAGGTTTCCCTAGGTGGCGGCTGAGCTACAGGCCAAAATCTACAGGCAGGCACTTTGCAAAAAACACCTCTGTTTTCCTTCACAAATTTGGATGTGTCCACGTTGCGCTTTGGGGCGTTTTATGTCGCGGGCGCTAGGCCTACCCACACAAGTGAGGTATCATTTTATCGGAACACGTGGGGGAAAGCTGGGTGGAAGGAAATTTGTGGCTCCTCTCAGATTCCAGAACTTTCTGCCACAGAAATGTTAGGAACATGTGTTTTTTTTAGCCAAATTTTGAGGTTTGCAAAGGATTCTGGGTAACAGAACCTGGTCCGAGCCACACAAGTCACCCCATCTTGGATTCCCTAGGTCTCTAGTTTTTAGAAATGCACAGGGTTTGGTAGGTTTCCCAAGGTGGTGGCTGAGCTACAGGCCAAAATCTACAGGTAGGCACTTTGCAAAAAACACCTCTGTTTTCCTTCAAAATTTGGCTGTGTCCACGTTGCGCTTTGGGGCATTTCCTGTCACGGCCGCTAGGCCTACCCACACAAGTGAGGTATCATTTTTATCGGGAGATGTGGGGGAACGCTGTGTGGAATGAAATTCGTGGCTCCTCTCAGATTCCAGAACGTTCTGCCACAGAAATGTGAGGAACATGAGTTTTTTTAGCCAAATTTTGATGTTTGCAAAGGATTCTGGGTAACAGAACCTGGTCCGAGCCACACAAGTCAACCCCATCTTGGATTCCCCTAGGTCTCTAGTTTTCAGAAATGCACAGGTTTGGTAGGTTTCCCTAGGTGGCGGCTGAGCTACAGGCCAAAATCTACAGGCAGGCGCTTTGCAAAAAACACCTCTGTTTTCCTTCACAAATTTGGATGTGTCCACGTTGCGCTTTGGGGCGTTTTCTGTCGCCGGCGCTAGGCCTACCCACACAAGTGAGGTATCATTTTTATCGGGAGACGTGGGGGAAACACTGGGTGGAAGGAAATTTGTGGCTCCTCTCAGATTCCAGAACTTTCTGCCACAGAAATGTTAGGAACATGTGTTTTTTTAGCCAAATTTTGAGGTTTGCAAAGGATTCTGGGTAACAGAACCTGGTTCGAGCCACACAAGTCACCCCATCTTGGATTCCCCTGGGTCTCTAGTTTTCAGAAATGCACAGGTTTGGTAGGTTTCCCTAGGTGGCGGCTGAGCTACAGGCCAAAATCTACAGGTAGGCACTTTGCAAAAAACACCTCTGTTTTCCTTCACAAATTTGGATGTGTCCACGTTGCGCTTTGGGGCGTTTTATGTCGCGGGCGCTAGGCCTACCCACACAAGTGAGGCATCATTTTTATCGGGACACGTAGGGGAACGCTGGGTGGAAGGAAATTTGTGGCTCCTCTCAGATTCCAGAACTTTCTGCCACAGAAATGTTAGGAACATCTGTTTTTTTAGCCAAATTTTGAGGTTTGCAAAGGATTCTGGGTAACAGAACCTGGTCCGAGCCACACAAGTCACCCCATCTTGGATTCCCCTAGGTCTCTAGTTTTCAGAAATGCACAGGTTTGGTAGGTTTCCCTAGGTAGCGGCTGAGATACAGGCCAAAATCTACAGGTAGGCACTTTGCAAAAAACACCTCTGTTTTCCTTCACAAATTTGGATGTGTCCATGTTGCGCTTTGGGGCGTTTTCTGTCGCGGGCGCTAGGCCTACCCACACAAGTGAGGTATCATTTTTATTGTGAGACGTGGGGGAACGCTGTGTGGAAGGAAATTCGTGGCTCCTCTCAGATTCCAGAACGTTCTGCCACAGAAATGTGAGGAACATGAGTTTTTTTTAGCCAAATTTTGATGTTTGCAAAGGATTCTGGGTAACAGAACCTGGTCCGAGCCACACAAGTCACCCCATCTTGGATTCCCCTAGGTCTCTAGTTTTCAGAAATGCACAGGTTTGGTAGGTTTCCCTAGGTGGCGGCTGTGCTACAGGCCAAAATCTACAGGTAGGCACTTTGCAAAAAACACCTCGGTTTTCCTTCACAAATTTGGATGTGTCCACGTTGCGCTTTGGGGCGTTTTATGTCGCGGGTGCTAGGCCTACCCACACAAGTGAGGTATCATTTTTATCGGGACACGTGGGGGAACGCTGGGTGGAAGGAAATTTGTGGCTCCTCTCAGATTCCAGAACTTTCTGCCACAGAAATGTTAAGAACATGTGTTTTTTTAGCCAAATTTTGAGGTTTGCAAAGGATTCTGGGTAACAGAACCTGGTCCGAGCCACACAAGTCACCTCATCTTGGATTCCCCTAGGTCTCTAGTTTTCAGAAATGCACAGGTTTGGTAGGTTTCCCTAGGTGGCGGCTGAGCTACAAGCCAAAATCTACAGGTAGGCACTTTGCAAAAAACACCTCTGTTTTCCTTCAAAAATTTGGCTGTGTCCACGTTGCGCTTTGGGGCGTTTCCTGTCGGGGGCGCTAGGCCTACCCACACAAGTGAGGTATCATTTTTATCAGGAGACGTGGGGGAACGCTGGGTGGAAGGAAATTCGTGGTTCCTCTCAGATTCCAGAACTTTCTGCCACAGAAATGTGAGGAACATGTGTTTTTTTAACCAAATTTTGAGGTTTGCATAGGATTCTGGGTAACAGAACCTGGTCCGAGCCACACAAGTCACCCCATCTTGGATTCCCCTAGGTCTCTAGTTTTCAGAAATGCACAGGTTTGGTAGGTTTCCCTAGGTGGCGGCTGTGCTACAGGCCAAAATCTACAGGTAGGCACTTTGCAAAAAACACCTCGGTTTTCCTTCACAAATTTGGATGTGTCCACGTTGCGCTTTGGGGCGTTTTATGTCACGGGCGCTAGGCCTACCCACACAAGTGAGGTATCATTTTTATCGGGAGACGTGGGGGAACGCTGGGTGGAAGGAAATTCGTGGCTCCTCTCAGATTCCAGAACTTTCTGCCACAGAAATGTTAGGAACATGTGTTTTTTTAGGCCAAATTTTGAGGTTTGCAAAGGATTCTGGGTAACAGAACCTGGTCCGAACCACACAAGTCACCCCATCTTGGATTCCCCTAGGTCTCTAGTTTTCAGAAATGCACAGGTTTGGTAGGTTTCCCTAGGTGGCTGCTGAGCTACAATCCAAATTCTACAGGTAGGGACTTTGCAAAAAACACCTCTGTTTTCCTTCACAAATTTGGATGTGTCCACGTTGCGCTTTGGGGCGTTTTCTGTCGCGGGCGCTAGGCCTACCCACACAAGTGAGGTATCATTTTTATCGGGAGACGTGGGGGAACGCTGGGTGGAAGGAAATTTGTGGCTCCTCTCAGATTCCAGAACTTTCTGCCACAGAAATGTTAAGAACATGTGTTTTTTTAGCCAAATTTTGAGGTTTGCAAAGGATTCTGTGTAACAGAACCTGGTCCGAGCCACACAAGTCACCCCATCTTGGATTCCCCTAGGTCTCTAGTTTTCAGAAATGCACAGGTTTGGTAGGTTTCCCTAGGTGGCGGCTGAGCTACAAGCCAAAATCTACAGGTAGGCACTTTGCAAAAAACACCTCGGTTTTCCTTCACAAATTTGGATGTGTCCACGTTGCGCTTTGGGGCGTTTTAATGTCGCGGGCGCTATGCCTACCCACACAAGTGAGGTATCATTTTTATCGGAACACGTGGGGGAACCCTGGGTGGAAGGAAATTTGTGGCTCCTCTCAGATTCCAGAACTTTCTGCCACAGAAATGTTAGGAACATGTGTTTTTTTAGCCAAATTTTGAGGTTTGCAAAGGATTCTGGGTAACAGAACCTGGTCCGAGCCACACAAGTCACTCCATCTTGGATTCCCCTAGGTCTCTAGTTTTCAGAAATGCACAGGTTTGGTAGTTTTCCCTAGGTGGTGGCTGAGCTACAGGCCAAAATCTACAGGTAGGCCCTTTGCAAAAAACACCTCTGTTTTCCTTCACAAATTTGGATGTGTCCACGTTGCGCTTTGGGGTGTTTTCTGTCGCGGGCGCTAGGCCTACCCACACAAGTGAGGTATCATTTTTATCGGGAGACGTGGGGGAACGCTGGGTGGAAGGAAATTTCTGGCTCCTCTCAGATTCCAGAACTTTCTGCCACAGAAATGTTAAGAACATGTGTTTTTTTAGCCAAATTTTGAGGTTTGCAAAGGATTCTGGGTAACAGAACCTGGTCCGAGCCACACAAGTCACCCCATCTTGGATTCCCCTAGGTCTCTAGTTTCAGAAATGCACAGGTTTTGGTAGGTTTCCCTAGGTGGCGGCTGAGCTACAAGCCAAAATCTACAGGTAGGCACTTTGCAAAAAACACCTCTGTTTTCCTTCAAAAATGTGGCTGTGTCCACGTTGCGCTTTGGGGCGTTTCCTGTCGGGGGCGCTAGGCCTACCCACACAAGTGAGGTATAAGTTTTATCAGGAGACGTGGGGGAACGCTGGTTGGAAGGAAATTCGTGGGTCCTCTCAGATTCCAGAACTTTCTGCCACAGAAATGTGAGGAACATGTGTTTTTTTAGCCAATTTTTGAGGTTTGCAAAGGATTCTGGGTAACAGAACCTGGTCCGAGCCACACAAGTTACCCCATATTGGATTCCCCTAGGTCTCTAGTTTTCAGAAATGCACAGGTTTGGTAGGTTTCCCTAGGTGGCGGCTGAGCTACAGGCCAAAATCTACAGGCAGGCACTTTGCAAAATACACCTCTGTTTTCCTTCACAAATTTGGATGTGTCCACGTTGCGCTTTGGGGCGTTTTATGTCGCGGGCGCTAGGCCTACCCACACAAGTGAGGTATCATTTTTATCGGAACACGTGGGGGAAAGCTGGGTGGAAGGAAATTTGTGGCTCCTCTCAGATTCCAGAACTTTCTGCCACAGAAATGTTAGGAACATGTGTTTTTTAAGCCAAATTTTGAGGTTTGCAAAGGATTCTGGGTAACAGAACCTGGTCCGAGCCACACAAGTCACCCCATCTTGGATTCCCCTAGGTCTCTAGTTTTTAGAAATGCACAGGTTTGGTAGGTTTCCCAAGGTGGTGGCTGAGCTACAGGCCAAAATCTACAGGTAGGCACTTTGCAAAAAACACCTCTATTTTCCTTCAAAAATTTGGCTGTGTCCACGTTGCGCTTTGGGGCATTTCCTGTCACGGGCGCTAGGCCTACCCCACAAGTGAGGTATCATTTTTATCGGGAGATGTGGGGGAACGCTGGGTGGAAGGAAATTCGTGGCTCCTCTCAGATTCCAGAACTTTCTGCCACAGAAATGTGAGGAACATGTGTTTTTTTAGCCAAAATTGTGAGGTTTGCAAAGGATTCTGGGTAACAGAACCTGGTCCGAGCCACACAAGTCACCCCATCTTGGACTCCCCTAGGTCTCTAGTTTTCAGAAATGCACAGGTTTGGTAGTTTTCCCTAGGTGGTGGCTGAGCTACAGGCCAAAATCTACAGGTAGGCACTTTGCAAAAAACACCTCTGTTTTCCTTCACAAATTTGGATGTGTCCACGTTGCGATTTGGGGTGTTTTCTGTCGCGGGCGCTAGGCCTACCCACACAAGTGAGGTATCATTTTTATCGGGAGACGTGGGGGAACGCTGGGTGGAAGGAAATTTGTGGCTCCTCTCAGATTCCAGAACTTTCTGCCACAGAAATGTTAAGAACATGTGTTTTTTTAGCCAAATTTTGAGGTTTGCAAAGGATTCTGGGTAACAGAACCTGGTTCGAGCCACACAAGTCACCCCATCTTGGATTCCCCTAGGTCTCTAGTTTTCAGAAATGCACAGGTTTGGTAGGTTTCCCTAGGTGGCGGCTGAGCTACAAGCTAAAATCTACAGGTAGGCACTTTGCAAAAAACACCTCTGTTTTCCTTCAAAAATTTGGCTGTGTCCACGTTGCGCTTTGGGGCGTTTCCTGTCGGGGGCGCTAGGCCTACCCACACAAGTGAGGTATAAGTTTTATCAGGAGACGTGGGGGAACGCTGGTTGGAAGGAAATTCGTGGGTCCTCTCAGATTCCAGAACGTTCTGCCACAGAAATGTGAGGAACATGAGTTTTTTTAGCCAAATTTTGATGTTTGCAAAGGATTCTGGGTAACAGAACCTGGTCCGAGCCACACAAGTCACCCCATCTTGGATTCCCCTAGGTCTCTAGTTTTCAGAAATGCACAGGTTTGGTAGGTTTCCCTAGGTGGCGGCTGAGCTACAAGCCAAAATCTACAGGTAGGCGCTTTGCAAAAAACACCTCTGTTTTCCTTCACAAATTTGGATGTGTCCACGTTGCGCTTTGGGGTGTTTTCTGTTGCGGGCGCTATGCCTACCCACACAAGTGAGGTATCATTTTTATCGGGAGACGTGGGGGAACGCTGGGTGGAAGGAAATTTGTGGCTCCTCTCAGATTCCAGAACTTTCTGCCACAGAAATGTTAGGAACATGTGTTTTTTTTAGCCAAATTTTGAGGTTTGCAAAGGATTCTGGGTAACAGAACCTGGTCCGAGCCACACAAGTCACCCCATCTTGGATTCCCCTAGGTCTCTAGTTTTCAGAAATGCACAGGTTTGGTAGGTTTCCCTAGGTGGCGGCTGAGCTACAGGCCAAAATCTACAGGTAGGCACTTTGCAAAAAACACCTCTGTTTTCCTTCACAAATTTGGATGTGTCCACGTTGCGCTTTGGGGCGTTTTATGTCGCGGGCGCTAGGCCTACCCACACAAGTGAGGTATCATTTTTATCGGGACACGTGGGGGAACGCTGGGTGGAAGGAAATTTGTGGCTCCTCTCAGATTCCAGAACTTTCTGCCACAGAAATGTTAGGAACATGTGTTTTTTTAGCCAAATTTTGAGGTTTGCAAAGGATTCTGGGTAACAGAACCTGGTCCGAGCCACACAAGTCACCCCATCTTGGATTCCCCTAGGTCTCTAGTTTTCAGAAATGCAAAGGTTTGGTAGGTTTCCCTAGGTAGCGGCTGAGATACAGGCCAAAATCTACAGGTAGGCACTTTGCAAAAAACACCTCTGTTTTCCTTCACAAACTTGGATGTGTCCACGTTGCGCTTTGGGGCGTTTTCTGTCGCGGGCGCTAGGCCTACCCACACAAGTGAGGTATCATTTTTATTGTGAGACGTGGGGGAACGCTGTGTGGAAGGAAATTCGTGGCTCCTCTCAGATTCCAGAACGTTCTGCCACAGAAATGTGAGTAACATGAGTTTTTTTAGCCAAATTTTGATGTTTGCAAAGGATTCTGGGTAACAGAACCTGGTCCGAGCCACACAAGTCACCCCATCTTGGATTCCCCTAGGTCTCTAGTTTTCAGAAATGCACAGGTTTGGTAGGTTTCCCTAGGTGGCGGCTGTGCTACAGGCCAAAATCTACAGGTAGGCACTTTGCAAAAAACACCTCGGTTTTCCTTCACAAATTTGGATGTGTCCACGTTGCGCTTTGGGGCGTTTTATGTCGCGGGCGCTAGGCCTACCCACACAAGTGAGGTATCATTTTTATCAGGAGACGTGGGGGAACGCTGGGTGGAAGGAAATTCGTGGCTCCTCTCAGATTCCAGAACTTTCTGCCACAGAAATGTGAGGAACATGTGTTTTTTTAGCCAAATTTTGAGGTTTGCATAGGATTCTGGGTAACAGAACCTGGTCCGAGCCACACAAGTCACCCCATCTTGGATTCCCCTAGGTCTCTAGTTTTCAGAAATGCAGAGGTTTGGTAGGTTTCCCTAGGTGGCGGCTGTGCTACAGGCCAAAATCTACAGGTGGGCACTTTGCAAAAAACACCTCGGTTTTCCTTCACAAATTTGGATGTGTCCACGTTGCGCTTTGGGGCGTTTTATGTCGCGGGCGCTAGGCCTACCCACACAAGTGAGGTATCATTTTTATCGGGACACGTGGGGGAACGCTGGGTGGAAGGAAATTTGTGGCTCCTCTCAGATTCCAGAACTTTCTGCCACAGAAATGTTAAGAACATGTGTTTTTTTAGCCAAATTTTGAGGTTTGCAAATGATTCTGGGTACTAGAACCTGGTCTGAGCCACACAAGTCACCCCATCTTGGATTCCCCTAGGTCTCTAGTTTTCAGAAATGCACAGGTTTGGTAGGTTTCCCTAGGTGGCGGCTGAGCTACAGGCCAAAATCTACAGGTAGGCACTTTGCAAAAAACACCTCTATTTTCCTTCAAAAATTTGGCTGTGTCCACGTTGTGCTTTGGGGCATTTCCTGTCACGGGCGCTAGGCCTACCCACACAAGAGAGGTATCATTTTTATCGGGAGACGTGGGGGAACGCTGGGTGGAAGGAAATTCGTGGCTCCTCTCAGATTCCAGAACTTTCTGCCACAGAAATGTGAGGAACATGTGTTGTTTTAGCCAAATTGTGAGGTTTGCAAAGGATTCTGGGTAACAGAACCTGGTCCGAGCCACACAAGTCACCCCATCTTGGATTCCCCTAGGTCTCTAGTTTTCAGAAATGCACAGGTTTGGTAGGTTTCCCTAGGTGGCGACTGAGCTACAGGCCAAAATCTACAGGTAGGCACTATGCAAAAAACACCTCTGTTTTCCTTCAAAAATTTGTCTGTGTCCACGTTGCGCTTTGGGGCATTTCCTGTCACGGGCGCTAGGCCTACCCACACAAGTGAGGTATCATTTTTATCGGGAGACGTGGGGGAACGCTGGGTGGAAGGAAATTCGTGGCTCCTCTCAGATTCCAGAACTTTCTGCCACAGAAATATGAGGAACATGTGTTTTTTTAGCCAAATTTTGAGGTTTACAAAGGATTCTGGGTAACAGAACCTGGTCCGAACCACACAAGTCACCCCATCTTGGATTCCCCTAGGTCTCTAGTTTTCAGAAATGCACAGGTTTGGTAGGTTTCCCTAGGTGGCGGCTGAGCTACAATCCAAATTCTACAGGAAGGCACTTTGCAAAAAACACCTCTGTTTCCTTCACAAATTTGGATGTGTCCACGTTGCGCTTTGGGGCGTTTTCTGTCGCGGGCGCTAGGCCTACCCACACAAGTGAGGTATCATTTTTATCGGGAGACGTGGGGGAACGCTGGGTGGAAGGAAATTTGTGGCTCCTCTCAGATTCCAGAACTTTCTGCCACAGAAATGTTAAGAACATGTGTTTTTTTAGCCAAATTTTGAGGTTTGCAAAGGATTCTGTGTAACAGAACCTGGTCCGAGCCACACAAGTCACCCCATTTTGGATTCCCCTAGGTCTCTAGTTTTCAGAAATGCACAGGTTTGGTAGGTTTCCCTAGGTGGCGGCTGAGCTACAAGCCAAAATCTACAGGTAGGCACTTTGCAAAAAACACATCTGTTTTCCTTCAAAAATTTGGCTGTGTTTCCACATTGCGCTTTGGGGCGTTTCCTGTCGGGGGCGCTAGGCCTACCCACACAAGTGAGGTATCATTTTTATCAGGAGACGTGGGGGAACGCTGGGTGGAAGGAAATTCGTGGCTCCTCTCAGATTCCAGAACTTTCTGCCACAGAAATGTGAGGAACATGTGTTTTTTTAGCCAAATTTTGAGGTTTGCATAGGATTCTGGGTAACAGAACCTGGTCCGAGCCACACAAGTCACCCCATCTTGGATTCCCCTAGGTCTCTAGTTTTCAGAAATGCACAGGTTTGGTAGGTTTCCCTAGGTGGCGGCTGAGCTACAGGCCAAAATCTACAGGTAGGCACTTTGCAAAAAACACCTCTGTTTTCCTTCACAAATTTGGATGTGTCCACGTTGCGCTTTGGGGCGTTTTCTGTCGCGGGCGCTAGGCCTACCCACACAAGTGAGGTATCATTTTTATTGTGAGACGTGGGGGAACGCTGTGTGGAAGGAAATTCGTGGCTCCTCTCAGATTCCAGAACGTTCTGCCACAGAAATGTGAGGAACATGAGTTTTTTTAGCCAAATTTGGATGTTTACAAAGGATTCTGGGTAACAGAACCTGGTCCGAGCCACACAAGTCACCCCATCTTGGATTCCCCTAGGTCTCTAGTTTTCAGAAATGCACAGGTTTGGTAGGTTTCCCTAGGTGGCGGCTGTGCTACAGGCCAAAATCTACAGGTAGGCACTTTGCAAAAAACACCTCGGTTTTCCTTCACAAATTTGGATGTGTCCACGTTGCGCTTTGGGGCGTTTTATGTCGCGGGCGCTAGGCCTTCCCACACAAGTGAGGTATCATTTTTATCGGGACACGTGGGGGAACGCTGGGTGGAAGGAAATTTGTGGCTCCTCTCAGATTCCAGAACTTTCTGCCACAGAAATGTTAAGAACATGTGTTTGTTTAGCCAAATTTTGAGGTTTGCAAAGGATTCTGGGTAACAGAACCTGGTCCGAGCCACACAAGTCACCCCATCTTGGATTCCCCTAGGTCTCTAGTTTTCAGAAATGCACAGGTTTGGTAGGTTTCCCTAGGTGGCGGCTGAGCTACAAGCCAAAATCTACAGGTAGGCACTTTGCAAAAAACACCTCTGTTTTCCTTCAAAAATTTGGCTGTGTCCACATTGCGCTTTGGGGCGTTTCCTGTCGGGGGCGCTAGGCCTACCAACACAAGTGAGGTATCATTTTTATCAGGAGACGTGGGGGAACGCTGGGTGGAAGGAAATTCGTGGCTCCTCTCAGATTCCAGAACTTTCTGCCACAGAAATGTGAGGAACATGTGTTTTTTTAGCCAAATTTTGAGGTTTGCATAGGATTCTGGGTAACAGAACCTGGTCCGAGCCACACAAGTCACCCCATCTTGGATTCCCCTAGGTCTCTAGTTTTCAGAAATGCACAGGTTTGGTAGGTTTCCCTAGGTGGCGGCTGTGCTACAGGCCAAAATCTACAGGTAGGCACTTTGCAAAAAACACCTCGGTTTTCCTTCACAAATTTGGATGTGTCCACGTTGCGCTTTGGGGCGTTTTATGTCGCGGGCGCTAGGCCTACCCACACAAGTGAGGTATCATTTTTATCGGGACACGTGGGGGAACGCTGGGTGGAAGGAAATTTGTGGCTCCTCTCAGATTCCAGAACTTTCTGCCACAGAAATGTTAAGAACATGTGTTTTTTTAGCCAGATTTTGAGGTTTGCAAAGGATTCTGGGTACTAGAACCTGGTCTGAGCCACACAAGTCACCCCATCTTGGATTCCCCTAGGTCTCTAGTTTTCAGAAATGCACAGGTTTGGTAGGTTTCCCTAGGTGGCGGCTGAGCTACAGGCCAAAATCTACAGGTAGGCACTTTGCAAAAAACACCTCTGTTTTCCTTCAAAAATTTGGCTGTGTCCACGTTGCGCTTTGAGGCGTTTCCTGTCGGGGGCGCTAGGCCTACCCACACAAGTGAGGTATCATTTTTATCAGGAGACGTGGGGGAACGCTGGGTGGAAGGAAATTCGTGGCTCCTCTCAGATTCCAGAACTTTCTGCCACAGAAATGTTAAGAACATGTGTTTTTTTAGCCAAATTTTGAGGTTTGCAAAGGATTCTGGGTAACAGAACCTGGTCCGAGCCACACAAGTCACCCCATCTTGGATTCCCCTAGGTCTCTAGTTTTCAGAAATGCACAGGTTTGGTAGGTTTCCCTAGGTGGCGGCTGAGGTACAAGCCAAAATCTACAGGTAGGCACTTTGCAAAAAACACCTCTGTTTTCCTTCAAAAATTTGGCTGTGTCCACGTTGCGCTTTGGGGCGTTTCCTGTCGGGGGCGCTAGGCCTACCAACACAAGTGAGGTATCATTTTTATCAGGAGACGTGGGGGAACGCTGGGTGGAAGGAAATTCGTGGCTCCTCTCAGATTCCAGAACTTTCTGCCACAGAAATGTGAGGAACATGTGTTTTTTTAGCCAAATTTTGAGGTTTGCATAGGATTCTGGGTAACAGAACCTGGTCCGAGCCACACAAGTCACCCCATCTTGGATTCCCCTAGGTCTCTAGTTTTCAGAAATGCACAGGTTTGGTAGGTTTCCCTAGGTGGCGGCTGTGCTACAGGCCAAAATCTACAGGTAGGCACTTTGCAAAAAACACCTCGGTTTTCCTTCACAAATTTGGATGTGTCCACGTTGCGCTTTGGGGCGTTTTATGTCGCGGGCGCTAGGCCTACCCACACAAGTGAGGTATCATTTTTATCGGGACACGTGGGGGAACGCTGGGTGGAAGGAAATTTGTGGCTCCTCTCAGATTCCAGAACTTTCTGCCACAGAAATGTTAGGAACATGTGTTTTTTTAGCCAAATTTTGAGGTTTGCAAAGGATTCTGGGTACTAGAACCTGGTCTGAGCCACACAAGTCACCCCATCTTGGATTCCCCTAGGTCTCTAGTTTTCAGAAATGCACAGGTTTGGTAGGTTTCCCTAGGTGGCGGCTGTGCTACAGGCCAAAATCTACAGGTAGGCACTTTGCAAAAAACACCTCGGTTTTCCTTCACAAATTTGGATGTGTCCACGTTGCGCTTTGGGGCGTTTTATGTCGCGGGCGCTAGGCCTTCCCACACAAGTGAGGTATCATTTTTATCGGGACACGTGGGGGAACGCTGGGTGGAAGGAAATTTGTGGCTCCTCTCAGATTCCAGAACTTTCTGCCACAGAAATGTTAAGAACATGTGTTTGTTTAGCCAAATTTTGAGGTTTGCAAAGGATTCTGGGTAACAGAACCTGGTCCGAGCCACACAAGTCACCCCATCTTGGATTCCCCTAGGTCTCTAGTTTTCAGAAATGCACAGGTTTGGTAGGTTTCCCTAGGTGGCGGCTGAGCTACAAGCCAAAATCTACAGGTAGGCACTTTGCAAAAAACACCTCTGTTTTCCTTCAAAAATTTGGCTGTGTCCACATTGCGCTTTGGGGCGTTTCCTGTCGGGGGCGCTAGGCCTACCAACACAAGTGAGGTATCATTTTTATCAGGAGACGTGGGGGAACGCTGGGTGGAAGGAAATTCGTGGCTCCTCTCAGATTCCAGAACTTTCTGCCACAGAAATGTGAGGAACATGTGTTTTTTTAGCCAAATTTTGAGGTTTGCATAGGATTCTGGGTAACAGAACCTGGTCCGAGCCACACAAGTCACCCCATCTTGGATTCCCCTAGGTCTCTAGTTTTCAGAAATGCACAGGTTTGGTAGGTTTCCCTAGGTGGCGGCTGTGCTACAGGCCAAAATCTACAGGTAGGCACTTTGCAAAAAACACCTCGGTTTTCCTTCACAAATTTGGATGTGTCCACGTTGCGCTTTGGGGCGTTTTATGTCGCGGGCGCTAGGCCTACCCACACAAGTGAGGTATCATTTTTATCGGGACACGTGGGGGAACGCTGGGTGGAAGGAAATTTGTGGCTCCTCTCAGATTCCAGAACTTTCTGCCACAGAAATGTTAAGAACATGTGTTTTTTTAGCCAGATTTTGAGGTTTGCAAAGGATTCTGGGTACTAGAACCTGGTCTGAGCCACACAAGTCACCCCATCTTGGATTCCCCTAGGTCTCTAGTTTTCAGAAATGCACAGGTTTGGTAGGTTTCCCTAGGTGGCGGCTGAGCTACAGGCCAAAATCTACAGGTAGGCACTTTGCAAAAAACACCTCTGTTTTCCTTCAAAAATTTGGCTGTGTCCACGTTGCGCTTTGAGGCGTTTCCTGTCGGGGGCGCTAGGCCTACCCACACAAGTGAGGTATCATTTTTATCAGGAGACGTGGGGGAACGCTGGGTGGAAGGAAATTCGTGGCTCCTCTCAGATTCCAGAACTTTCTGCCACAGAAATGTTAAGAACATGTGTTTTTTTAGCCAAATTTTGAGGTTTGCAAAGGATTCTGGGTAACAGAACCTGGTCCGAGCCACACAAGTCACCCCATCTTGGATTCCCCTAGGTCTCTAGTTTTCAGAAATGCACAGGTTTGGTAGGTTTCCCTAGGTGGCGGCTGAGGTACAAGCCAAAATCTACAGGTAGGCACTTTGCAAAAAACACCTCTGTTTTCCTTCAAAAATTTGGCTGTGTCCACGTTGCGCTTTGGGGCGTTTCCTGTCGGGGGCGCTAGGCCTACCAACACAAGTGAGGTATCATTTTTATCAGGAGACGTGGGGGAACGCTGGGTGGAAGGAAATTCGTGGCTCCTCTCAGATTCCAGAACTTTCTGCCACAGAAATGTGAGGAACATGTGTTTTTTTAGCCAAATTTTGAGGTTTGCATAGGATTCTGGGTAACAGAACCTGGTCCGAGCCACACAAGTCACCCCATCTTGGATTCCCCTAGGTCTCTAGTTTTCAGAAATGCACAGGTTTGGTAGGTTTCCCTAGGTGGCGGCTGTGCTACAGGCCAAAATCTACAGGTAGGCACTTTGCAAAAAACACCTCGGTTTTCCTTCACAAATTTGGATGTGTCCACGTTGCGCTTTGGGGCGTTTTATGTCGCGGGCGCTAGGCCTACCCACACAAGTGAGGTATCATTTTTATCGGGACACGTGGGGGAACGCTGGGTGGAAGGAAATTTGTGGCTCCTCTCAGATTCCAGAACTTTCTGCCACAGAAATGTTAGGAACATGTGTTTTTTTAGCCAAATTTTGAGGTTTGCAAAGGATTCTGGGTACTAGAACCTGGTCTGAGCCACACAAGTCACCCCATCTTGGATTCCCCTAGGTCTCTAGTTTTCAGAAATGCACAGGTTTGGTAGGTTTCCCTAGGTGGCGGCTGAGCTACAGGCCAAAATCTACAGGTAGGCACTTTGCAAAAAACACCTCTATTTTCCTGCAAAAATTTGGCTGTGTCCACGTTGCGCTTTGGGGCATTTCCTGTCACGGGCGCTAGGCCTACCCACACAAGAGAGGTATCATTTTTATCGGGAGACGTGGGGGAACGCTGGGTGGAAGGAAATTCGTGGCTCCTCTCAGATTCCAGAACTTTCTGCCACAGAAATGTGAGGAACATGTGTTGTTTTAGCCAAATTGTGAGGTTTGCAAAGGATTCTGGGTAACAGAACCTGGTCCGAGCCACACAAGTCACCCCATCTTGGATTCCCCTAGGTCTCTAGTTTTCAGAAATGCACAGGTTTGGTAGGTTTCCCTAGGTGGCGGCTGTGCTACAGGCCAAAATCTACAGGTAGGCACTTTGCAAAAAACACCTCGGTTTTCCTTCACAAATTTGGATGTGTCCACGTTGCGCTTTGGGGCGTGTTATGTTGCGGGCGCTAGGCCTACCCACACAAGTGAGGTATCATTTTTATCGGGACACGTGGGGGAACGCTGGGTGGAAGGAAATTTGTGGCTCCTCTCAGATTCCAGAACTTTCTGCCACAGAAATGTTAAGAACATGTGTTTTTTTAGCCAAATTGTGAGGTTTGCAAAGGATTCTGGGTAACAGAACCTGGTCCGAGCCACACAAGTCACCCCATCTTGGATTCCCCTAGGTCTCTAGTTTTCAGAAATGCACAGGTTTGGTAGGTTTCCCTAGGTGGCGGCTGAGCTACAAGCCAAAATCTACAGGTAGGCACTTTGCAAAAAACACCTCTGTTTTCCTTCAAAAATTTGGCTGTGTCCACGTTGCGCTTTGGGGCGTTTCCTGTCGGGGGCGCTAGGCCTACCCACACAAGTGAGGTATCATTTTTATCAGGAGACGTGGGGGAACGCTGGGTGGAAGGAAATTCGTGGCTCCTCTCAGATTCCAGAACTTTCTGCCACAGAAATGTGAGGAACATGTGTTTTTTTAGCCAAATTTTGAGGTTTGCATAGGATTCTGGGAAACAGAACCTGGTCCGAGCCACACAAGTCACCCCATCTTGGATTCCCCTAGGTCTCTAGTTTTCAGAAATGCACAGGTTTGGTAGGTTTCCCTAGGTGGCGGCTGTGCTACAGGCCAAAATCTACAGGTAGGCACTTTGCAAAAAACACCTCGGTTTTCCTTCACAAATTTGGATGTGTCCACGTTGCGCTTTGGGGCGTTTTATGTCGCGGGCGCTAGGCCTTCCCACACAAGTGAGGTATCATTTTTATCGGGACACGTGGGGGAACGCTGGGTGGAAGGAAATTTGTGGCTCCTCTCAGATTCCAGAACTTTCTGCCACAGAAATGTTAAGAACATGTGTTTTTTTAGCCAAATTTTGAGGTTTGCAAAGGATTCTGGGTAACAGAACCTGGTCCGAGCCACACAAGTCACCCCATCTTGGATTCCCCTAGGTCTCTAGTTTTCAGAAATGCACAGGTTTGGTAGGTTTCCCTAGGTGGCGGCTGAGCTACAAGCCAAAATCTACAGGTAGGCACTTTGCAAAAAACACCTCTGTTTTCCTTCAAAAATTTGGCTGTGTCCACATTGCGCTTTGGGGGGTTTCCTGTCGGGGGCGCTAGGCCTACCAACACAAGTGAGGTATCATTTTTATCAGGAGACGTGGGGGAACGCTGGGTGGAAGGAAATTCGTGGCTCCTCTCAGATTCCAGAACTTTCTGCCACAGAAATGTGAGGAACATGTGTTTTTTTAGCCAAATTTTGAGGTTTGCATAGGATTCTGGGTAACAGAACCTGGTCCGAGCCACACAAGTCACCCCATCTTGGATTCCCCTAGGTCTCTAGTTTTCAGAAATGCAAAGGTTTGGTAGGTTTCCCTAGGTGGCGGCTGTGCTACAGGCCAAAATCTACAGGTAGGCACTTTGCAAAAAACACCTCGGTTTTCCTTCACAAATTTGGATGTGTCCACGTTGCGCTTTGGGGCGTTTTATGTCGCGGGCGCTAGGCCTACCCACACAAGTGAGGTATCATTTTTATCGGGACACGTGGGGGAACGCTGGGTGGAAGGAAATTTGTGGCTCCTCTCAGATTCCAGAACTTTCTGCCACAGAAATGTTAGGAACATGTGTTTTTTTAGCCAAATTTTGAGGTTTGCAAAGGATTCTGGGTACTAGAACCTGGTCTGAGCCACACAAGTCACCCCATCTTGGATTCCCCTAGGTCTCTAGTTTTCAGAAATGCACAGGTTTGGTAGGTTTCCCTAGGTGGCGGCTGAGCTACAGGCCAAAATCTACAGGTAGGCACTTTGCAAAAAACACCTCTATTTTCCTTCAAAAATTTGGCTGTGTCCACGTTGCGCTTTGGGGCATTTCCTGTCACGGGCGCTAGGCCTACCCACACAAGAGAGGTATCATTTTTATCGGGAGACGTGGGGGAACGCTGGGTGGAAGGAAATTCGTGGCTCCTCTCAGATTCCAGAACTTTCTGCCACAGAAATGTGAGGAACATGTGTTGTTTTAGCCAAATTGTGAGGTTTGCAAAGGATTCTGGGTAACAGAACCTGGTCCGAGCCACACAAGTCACCCCATCTTGGATTCCCCTAGGTCTCTAGTTTTCAGAAATGCACAGGTTTGGTAAGTTTCCCTAGGTGGCGGCTGTGCTACAGGCCAAAATCTACAGGTAGGCACTTTGCAAAAAACACCTCGGTTTTCCTTCACAAATTTGGATGTGTCCACGTTGCGCTTTGGGGCGTTTTCTGTCGCGGGCGCTAGGCCTACCCACACAAGTGAGGTATCATTTTTATTGTGAGACGTGGGGGAACGCTGTGTGGAAGGAAATTCGTGGCTCCTCTCAGATTCCAGAACGTTCTGCCACAGAAATGTGAGGAACATGAGTTTTTTTAGCCAAATTTTGATGTTTGCAAAGGATTCTGGGTAACAGAACCTGGTCCGAGCCACACAAGTCACCCCATCTTGGATTCCCCTAGGTCTCTAGTTTTCAGAAATGCACAGGTTTGGTAGGTTTCCCTAGGTGGCGGCTGTGCTACAGGCCAAAATCTACAGGTAGGCACTTTGCAAAAAACACCTCGGTTTTCCTTCACAAATTTGGATGTGTCCACGTTGCGCTTTGGGGCGTTTTATGTCGCGGGCGCTAGGCCTTCCCACACAAGTGAGGTATCATTTTTATCGGGACACGTGGGGGAACGCTGGGTGGAAGGAAATTTGTGGCTCCTCTCAGATTCCAGAACTTTCTGCCACAGAAATGTTAAGAACATGTGTTTTTTTAGCCAAATTTTGAGGTTTGCAAAGGATTCTGGGTAACAGAACCTGGTCCGAGCCACACAAGTCACCCCATCTTGGATTCCCCTAGGTCTCTAGTTTTCAGAAATGCACAGGTTTGGTAGGTTTCCCTAGGTGGCGGCTGAGCTACAAGCCAAAATCTACAGGTAGGCACTTTGCAAAAAACACCTCTGTTTTCCTTCAAAAATTTGGCTGTGTCCACATTGCGCTTTGGGGCGTTTCCTGTCGGGGGCGCTAGGCCTACCAACACAAGTGAGGTATCATTTTTATCAGGAGACATGGGGGAACGCTGGGTGGAAGGAAATTCGTGGCTCCTCTCAGATTCCAGAACTTTCTGCCACAGAAATGTGAGGAACATGTGTTTTTTTAGCCAAATTTTGAGGTTTGCATAGGATTCTGGGTAACAGAACCTGGTCCGAGCCACACAAGTCACCCCATCTTGGATTCCCCTAGGTCTCTAGTTTTCAGAAATGCACAGGTTTGGTAGGTTTCCCTAGGTGGCGGCTGTGCTACAGGCCAAAATCTACAGGTAGGCACTTTGCAAAAAACACCTCGGTTTTCCTTCACAAATTTGGATGTGTCCACGTTGCGCTTTGGGGCGTTTTATGTCGCGGGCGCTAGGCCTACCCACACAAGTGAGGTATCATTTTTATCGGGACACGTGGGGGAACGCTGGGTGGAAGGAAATTTGTGGCTCCTCTCAGATTCCAGAACTTTCTGCCACAGAAATGTTAAGAACATGTGTTTTTTTAGCCAGATTTTGAGGTTTGCAAAGGATTCTGGGTACTAGAACCTGGTCTGAGCCACACAAGTCACCCCATCTTGGATTCCCCTAGGTCTCTAGTTTTCAGAAATGCACAGGTTTGGTAGGTTTCCCTAGGTGGCGGCTGAGCTACAGGCCAAAATCTACAGGTAGGCACTTTGCAAAAAACACCTCTGTTTTCCTTCAAAAATTTGGCTATGTCCACGTTGCGCTTTGGGGCGTTTCCTGTCGGGGGCGCTAGGCCTACCCACACAAGTGAGGTATCATTTTTATCAGGAGACGTGGGGGAACGCTGGGTGGAAGGAAATTCGTGGCTCCTCTCAGATTCCAGAACTTTCTGCCACAGAAATGTGAGGAACATGTGTTTTTTTAGCCAAATTTTGAGGTTTGCATAGGATTCTGGGTAACAGAACCTGGTCCGAGCCACACAAGTCACCCCATCTTGGATTCCCCTAGGTCTCTAGTTTTCAGAAATGCACAGGTTTGGTAGGTTTCCCTAGGTGGCGGCTGAGGTACAAGCCAAAATCTACAGGTAGGCACTTTGCAAAAAACACCTCTGTTTTCCTTCAAAAATGTGGCTGTGTCCACGTTGCTCTTTGGGGCGTTTCCTGTCGGGGGCGCTAGGCCTACCAACACAAGTGAGGTATCATTTTTATCAGGAGACGTGGGGGAACGCTGGGTGGAAGGAAATTCGTGGCTCCTCTCAGATTCCAGAACTTTCTGCCACAGAAATGTGAGGAACATGTGTTTTTTTAGCCAAATTTTGAGGTTTGCATAGGATTCTGGGTAACAGAACCTGGTCCGAGCCACACAAGTCACCCCATCTTGGATTCCCCTAGGTCTCTAGTTTTCAGAAATGCACAGGTTTGGTAGGTTTCCCTAGGTGGCGGCTGTGCTACAGGCCAAAATCTACAGGTAGGCACTTTGCAAAAAACACCTCGGTTTTCCTTCACAAATTTGGATGTGTCCACGTTGCGCTTTGGGGCGTTTTATGTCGCGGGCGCTAGGCCTACCCACACAAGTGAGGTATCATTTTTATCGGGACACGTGGGGGAACGCTGGGTGGAAGGAAATTTGTGGCTCCTCTCAGATTCCAGAACTTTCTGCCACAGAAATGTTAGGAACATGTGTTTTTTTAGCCAAATTTTGAGGTTTGCAAAGGATTCTGGGTACTAGAACCTGGTCTGAGCCACACAAGTCACCCCATCTTGGATTCCCCTAGGTCTCTAGTTTTCAGAAATGCACAGGTTTGGTAGGTTTCCCTAGGTGGCGGCTGAGCTACAAGCCAAAATCTACAGGTAGGCACTTTGCAAAAAACACCTCTGTTTTCCTTCAAAAATTTGGCTGTGTCCACCTTGCGCTTTGGGGCGTTTCCTGTCGGGGGCGCTAGGCCTACCCACACAAGTGAGGTATCATTTTTATCAGGAGACGTGGGGGAACGCTGGGTGGAAGGAAATTCGTGGCTCCTCTCAGATTCCAGAACTTTCTGCCACAGAAATGTGAGGAACATGTGTTTTTTTAGCCAAATTTTGAGGTTTGCATAGGATTCTGGGTAACAGAACCTGGTCCGAGCCACACAAGTCACCCCATCTTGGATTCCCCTAGGTCTCTAGTTTTCAGAAATGCACAGGTTTGGTAGGTTTCCCTAGGTGGCGGCTGTGCTACAGGCCAAAATCTACAGGTAGGCACTTTGCAAAAAACACCTCGGTTTTCCTTCACAAATTTGGATGTGTCCACGTTGCGCTTTGGGGCGTTTTATGTCGCGGGCGCTAGGCCTTCCCACACAAGTGAGGTATCATTTTTATCGGGACACGTGGGGGAACGCTGGGTGGAAGGAAATTTGTGGCTCCTCTCAGATTCCAGAACTTTCTGCCACAGAAATGTTAAGAACATGTGTTTTTTTAGCCAAATTTTGAGGTTTGCAAAGGATTCTGGGTAACAGAACCTGGTCCGAGCCACACAAGTCACCCCATCTTGGATTCCCCTAGGTCTCTAGTTTTCAGAAATGCACAGGTTTGGTAGGTTTCCCTAGGTGGCGGCTGAGCTACAAGCCAAAATCTACAGGTAGGCACTTTGCAAAAAACACCTCTGTTTTCCTTCAAAAATTTGGCTGTGTCCACATTGCGCTTTGGGGCGTTTCCTGTCGGGGGCGCTAGGCCTACCAACACAAGTGAGGTATCATTTTTATCAGGAGACGTGGGGGAACGCTGGGTGGAAGGAAATTCGTGGCTCCTCTCAGATTCCAGAACTTTCTGCCACAGAAATGTGAGGAACATGTGTTTTTTTAGCCAAATTTTGAGGTTTGCATAGGATTCTGGGTAACAGAACCTGGTCCGAGCCACACAAGTCACCCCATCTTGGATTCCCCTAGGTCTCTAGTTTTCAGAAATGCAAAGGTTTGGTAGGTTTCCCTAGGTGGCGGCTGTGCTACAGGCCAAAATCTACAGGTAGGCACTTAGCAAAAAACACCTCGGTTTTCCTTCACAAATTTGGATGTGTCCACGTTGCGCTTTGGGGCGTTTTATGTCGCGGGCGCTAGGCCTACCCACACAAGTGAGGTATCATTTTTATCGGGACACGTGGGGGAACGCTGGGTGGAAGGAAATTTGTGGCTCCTCTCAGATTCCAGAACTTTCTGCCACAGAAATGTTAGGAACATGTGTTTTTTTAGCCAAATTTTGAGGTTTGCAAAGCATTCTGGGTACTAGAACCTGGTCTGAGCCACACAAGTCACCCCATCTTGGATTCCCCTAGGTCTCTAGTTTTCAGAAATGCACAGGTTTGGTAGGTTTCCCTAGGTGGCGGCTGAGCTACAGGCCAAAATCTACAGGTAGGCACTTTGCAAAAAACACCTCTATTTTCCTTCAAAAATTTGGCTGTGTCCACGTTGCGCTTTGGGGCATTTCCTGTCACGGGCGCTAGGCCTACCCACACAAGAGAGGTATCATTTTTATCGGGAGACGTGGGGGAACGCTGGGTGGAAGGAAATTCGTGGCTCCTCTTAGATTCCAGAACTTTCTGCCACAGAAATGTGAGGAACATGTGTTGTTTTAGCCAAATTGTGAGGTTTGCAAAGGATTCTGGGTAACAGAACCTGGTCCGAGCCACACAAGTCACCCCATCTTGGATTCCCCTAGGTCTCTAGTTTTCAGAAATGCACAGGTTTGGTAGGTTTCCCTAGGTGGCGGCTGTGCTACAGGCCAAAATCTACAGGTAGGCACTTTGCAAAAAACACCTCGCTTTTCCTTCACAAATTTGGATGTGTCCACGTTGCGCTTTGGGGCGTGTTATGTTGCGGGCGCTAGGCCTACCCACACAAGTGAGGTATCATTTTTATCGGGACACGTGGGGGAACGCTGGGTGGAAGGAAATTTGTGGCTCCTCTCAGATTCCAGAACTTTCTGCCACAGAAATGTTAAGAACATGTGTTTTTTTAGCCAAATTGTGAGGTTTGCAAAGGATTCTGGGTAACAGAACCTGGTCCGAGCCACACAAGTCACCCCATCTTGGATTCCCCTAGGTCTCTAGTTTTCAGAAATGCACAGGTTTGGTAGGTTTCCCTAGGTGGCGGCTGAGCTACAAGCCAAAATCTACAGGTAGGCACTTTGCAAAAAACACCTCTGTTTTCCTTCAAAAATTTGGCTGTGTCCACGTTGCGCTTTGGGGCGTTTCCTGTCGGGGGCGCTAGGCCTACCCACACAAGTGAGGTATCATTTTTATCAGGAGACGTGGGGGAACGCTGGGTGGAAGGAAATTCGTGGCTCCTCTCAGATTCCAGAACTTTCTGCCACAGAAATGTGAGGAACATGTGTTTTTTTAGCCAAATTTTGAGGTTTGCATAGGATTCTGGGTACTAGAACCTGGTCCGAGCCACACAAGTCACCCCATCTTGGATTCCCCTAGGTCTCTAGTTTTCAGAAATGCACAGGTTTGGTAGGTTTCCCTAGGTGGCGGCTGAGCTACAGGCCAAAATCTACAGGTAGGCACTTTGCAAAAAACACCTCTATTTTCCTGCAAAAATTTGGCTGTGTCCACGTTGCGCTTTGGGGCATTTCCTGTCACGGGCGCTAGGCCTACCCACACAAGAGAGGTATCATTTTTATCGGGAGACGTGGGGGAACGCTGGGTGGAAGGAAATTCGTGGCTCCTCTCAGATTCCAGAACTTTCTGCCACAGAAATGTGAGGAACATGTGTTGTTTTAGCCAAATTGTGAGGTTTGCAAAGGATTCTGGGTAACAGAACCTGGTCCGAGCCACACAAGTCACCCCATCTTGGATTCCCCTAGGTCTCTAGTTTTCAGAAATGCACAGGTTTGGTAGGTTTCCCTAGGTGGCGGCTGTGCTACAGGCCAAAATCTACAGGTAGGCACTTTGCAAAAAACACCTCGGTTTTCCTTCACAAATTTGGATGTGTCCACGTTGCGCTTTGGGGCGTGTTATGTTGCGGGCGCTAGGCCTACCCACACAAGTGAGGTATCATTTTTATCGGGACACGTGGGGGAACGCTGGGTGGAAGGAAATTTGTGGCTCCTCTCAGATTCCAGAACTTTCTGCCACAGAAATGTTAAGAACATGTGTTTTTTTAGCCAAATTGTGAGGTTTGCAAAGGATTCTGGGTAACAGAACCTGGTCCGAGCCACACAAGTCACCCCATCTTGGATTCCCCTAGGTCTCTAGTTTTCAGAAATGCACAGGTTTGGTAGGTTTCCCTAGGTGGCGGCTGAGCTACAAGCCAAAATCTACAGGTAGGCACTTTGCAAAAAACACCTCTGTTTTCCTTCAAAAATTTGGCTGTGTCCACGTTGCGCTTTGGGGCGTTTCCTGTCGGGGGCGCTAGGCCTACCCACACAAGTGAGGTATCATTTTTATCAGGAGACGTGGGGGAACGCTGGGTGGAAGGAAATTCGTGGCTCCTCTCAGATTCCAGAACTTTCTGCCACAGAAATGTGAGGAACATGTGTTTTTTTAGCCAAATTTTGAGGTTTGCATAGGATTCTGGGTAACAGAACCTGGTCCGAGCCACACAAGTCACCCCATCTTGGATTCCCCTAGGTCTCTAGTTTTCAGAAATGCACAGGTTTGGTAGGTTTCCCTAGGTGGCGGCTGTGCTACAGGCCAAAATCTACAGGTAGGCACTTTGCAAAAAACACCTCGGTTTTCCTTCACAAATTTGGATGTGTCCACGTTGCGCTTTGGGGCGTTTTATGTCGCGGGCGCTAGGCCTTCCCACACAAGTGAGGTATCATTTTTATCGGGACACGTGGGGGAACGCTGGGTGGAAGGAAATTTGTGGCTCCTCTCAGATTCCAGAACTTTCTGCCACAGAAATGTTAAGAACATGTGTTTTTTTAGCCAAATTTTGAGGTTTGCAAAGGATTCTGGGTAACAGAACCTGGTCCGAGCCACACAAGTCACCCCATCTTGGATTCCCCTAGGTCTCTAGTTTTCAGAAATGCACAGGTTTGGTAGGTTTCCCTAGGTGGCGGCTGAGCTACAAGCCAAAATCTACAGGTAGGCACTTTGCAAAAAACACCTCTGTTTTCCTTCAAAAATTTGGCTGTGTCCACATTGCGCTTTGGGGGGTTTCCTGTCGGGGGCGCTAGGCCTACCAACACAAGTGAGGTATCATTTTTATCAGGAGACGTGGGGGAACGCTGGGTGGAAGGAAATTCGTGGCTCCTCTCAGATTCCAGAACTTTCTGCCACAGAAATGTGAGGAACATGTGTTTTTTTAGCCAAATTTTGAGGTTTGCATAGGATTCTGGGTAACAGAACCTGGTCCGAGCCACACAAGTCACCCCATCTTGGATTCCCCTAGGTCTCTAGTTTTCAGAAATGCAAAGGTTTGGTAGGTTTCCCTAGGTGGCGGCTGTGCTACAGGCCAAAATCTACAGGTAGGCACTTTGCAAAAAACACCTCGGTTTTCCTTCACAAATTTGGATGTGTCCACGTTGCGCTTTGGGGCGTTTTATGTCGCGGGCGCTAGGCCTACCCACACAAGTGAGGTATCATTTTTATCGGGACACGTGGGGGAACGCTGGGTGGAAGGAAATTTGTGGCTCCTCTCAGATTCCAGAACTTTCTGCCACAGAAATGTTAGGAACATGTGTTTTTTTAGCCAAATTTTGAGGTTTGCAAAGGATTCTGGGTACTAGAACCTGGTCTGAGCCACACAAGTCACCCCATCTTGGATTCCCCTAGGTCTCTAGTTTTCAGAAATGCACAGGTTTGGTAGGTTTCCCTAGGTGGCGGCTGAGCTACAGGCCAAAATCTACAGGTAGGCACTTTGCAAAAAACACCTCTATTTTCCTTCAAAAATTTGGCTGTGTCCACGTTGCGCTTTGGGGCATTTCCTGTCACGGGCGCTAGGCCTACCCACACAAGAGAGGTATCATTTTTATCGGGAGACGTGGGGGAACGCTGGGTGGAAGGAAATTCGTGGCTCCTCTCAGATTCCAGAACTTTCTGCCACAGAAATGTGAGGAACATGTGTTGTTTTAGCCAAATTGTGAGGTTTGCAAAGGATTCTGGGTAACAGAACCTGGTCCGAGCCACACAAGTCACCCCATCTTGGATTCCCCTAGGTCTCTAGTTTTCAGAAATGCACAGGTTTGGTAAGTTTCCCTAGGTGGCGGCTGTGCTACAGGCCAAAATCTACAGGTAGGCACTTTGCAAAAAACACCTCGGTTTTCCTTCACAAATTTGGATGTGTCCACGTTGCGCTTTGGGGCGTTTTCTGTCGCGGGCGCTAGGCCTACCCACACAAGTGAGGTATCATTTTTATTGTGAGACGTGGGGGAACGCTGTGTGGAAGGAAATTCGTGGCTCCTCTCAGATTCCAGAACGTTCTGCCACAGAAATGTGAGGAACATGAGTTTTTTTAGCCAAATTTTGATGTTTGCAAAGGATTCTGGGTAACAGAACCTGGTCCGAGCCACACAAGTCACCCCATCTTGGATTCCCCTAGGTCTCTAGTTTTCAGAAATGCACAGGTTTGGTAGGTTTCCCTAGGTGGCGGCTGTGCTACAGGCCAAAATCTACAGGTAGGCACTTTGCAAAAAACACCTCGGTTTTCCTTCACAAATTTGGATGTGTCCACGTTGCGCTTTGGGGCGTTTTATGTCGCGGGCGCTAGGCCTTCCCACACAAGTGAGGTATCATTTTTATCGGGACACGTGGGGGAACGCTGGGTGGAAGGAAATTTGTGGCTCCTCTCAGATTCCAGAACTTTCTGCCACAGAAATGTTAAGAACATGTGTTTTTTTAGCCAAATTTTGAGGTTTGCAAAGGATTCTGGGTAACAGAACCTGGTCCGAGCCACACAAGTCACCCCATCTTGGATTCCCCTAGGTCTCTAGTTTTCAGAAATGCACAGGTTTGGTAGGTTTCCCTAGGTGGCGGCTGAGCTACAAGCCAAAATCTACAGGTAGGCACTTTGCAAAAAACACCTCTGTTTTCCTTCAAAAATTTGGCTGTGTCCACATTGCGCTTTGGGGCGTTTCCTGTCGGGGGCGCTAGGCCTACCAACACAAGTGAGGTATCATTTTTATCAGGAGACATGGGGGAACGCTGGGTGGAAGGAAATTCGTGGCTCCTCTCAGATTCCAGAACTTTCTGCCACAGAAATGTGAGGAACATGTGTTTTTTTAGCCAAATTTTGAGGTTTGCATAGGATTCTGGGTAACAGAACCTGGTCCGAGCCACACAAGTCACCCCATCTTGGATTCCCCTAGGTCTCTAGTTTTCAGAAATGCACAGGTTTGGTAGGTTTCCCTAGGTGGCGGCTGTGCTACAGGCCAAAATCTACAGGTAGGCACTTTGCAAAAAACACCTCGGTTTTCCTTCACAAATTTGGATGTGTCCACGTTGCGCTTTGGGGCGTTTTATGTCGCGGGCGCTAGGCCTACCCACACAAGTGAGGTATCATTTTTATCGGGACACGTGGGGGAACGCTGGGTGGAAGGAAATTTGTGGCTCCTCTCAGATTCCAGAACTTTCTGCCACAGAAATGTTAAGAACATGTGTTTTTTTAGCCAGATTTTGAGGTTTGCAAAGGATTCTGGGTACTAGAACCTGGTCTGAGCCACACAAGTCACCCCATCTTGGATTCCCCTAGGTCTCTAGTTTTCAGAAATGCACAGGTTTGGTAGGTTTCCCTAGGTGGCGGCTGAGCTACAGGCCAAAATCTACAGGTAGGCACTTTGCAAAAAACACCTCTGTTTTCCTTCAAAAATTTGGCTATGTCCACGTTGCGCTTTGGGGCGTTTCCTGTCGGGGGCGCTAGGCCTACCCACACAAGTGAGGTATCATTTTTATCAGGAGACGTGGGGGAACGCTGGGTGGAAGGAAATTCGTGGCTCCTCTCAGATTCCAGAACTTTCTGCCACAGAAATGTGAGGAACATGTGTTTTTTTAGCCAAATTTTGAGGTTTGCATAGGATTCTGGGTAACAGAACCTGGTCCGAGCCACACAAGTCACCCCATCTTGGATTCCCCTAGGTCTCTAGTTTTCAGAAATGCACAGGTTTGGTAGGTTTCCCTAGGTGGCGGCTGAGGTACAAGCCAAAATCTACAGGTAGGCACTTTGCAAAAAACACCTCTGTTTTCCTTCAAAAATGTGGCTGTGTCCACGTTGCTCTTTGGGGCGTTTCCTGTCGGGGGCGCTAGGCCTACCAACACAAGTGAGGTATCATTTTTATCAGGAGACGTGGGGGAACGCTGGGTGGAAGGAAATTCGTGGCTCCTCTCAGATTCCAGAACTTTCTGCCACAGAAATGTGAGGAACATGTGTTTTTTTAGCCAAATTTTGAGGTTTGCATAGGATTCTGGGTAACAGAACCTGGTCCGAGCCACACAAGTCACCCCATCTTGGATTCCCCTAGGTCTCTAGTTTTCAGAAATGCACAGGTTTGGTAGGTTTCCCTAGGTGGCGGCTGTGCTACAGGCCAAAATCTACAGGTAGGCACTTTGCAAAAAACACCTCGGTTTTCCTTCACAAATTTGGATGTGTCCACGTTGCGCTTTGGGGCGTTTTATGTCGCGGGCGCTAGGCCTACCCACACAAGTGAGGTATCATTTTTATCGGGACACGTGGGGGAACGCTGGGTGGAAGGAAATTTGTGGCTCCTCTCAGATTCCAGAACTTTCTGCCACAGAAATGTTAGGAACATGTGTTTTTTTAGCCAAATTTTGAGGTTTGCAAAGGATTCTGGGTACTAGAACCTGGTCTGAGCCACACAAGTCACCCCATCTTGGATTCCCCTAGGTCTCTAGTTTTCAGAAATGCACAGGTTTGGTAGGTTTCCCTAGGTGGCGGCTGAGCTACAAGCCAAAATCTACAGGTAGGCACTTTGCAAAAAACACCTCTGTTTTCCTTCAAAAATTTGGCTGTGTCCACCTTGCGCTTTGGGGCGTTTCCTGTCGGGGGCGCTAGGCCTACCCACACAAGTGAGGTATCATTTTTATCAGGAGACGTGGGGGAACGCTGGGTGGAAGGAAATTCGTGGCTCCTCTCAGATTCCAGAACTTTCTGCCACAGAAATGTGAGGAACATGTGTTTTTTTAGCCAAATTTTGAGGTTTGCATAGGATTCTGGGTAACAGAACCTGGTCCGAGCCACACAAGTCACCCCATCTTGGATTCCCCTAGGTCTCTAGTTTTCAGAAATGCACAGGTTTGGTAGGTTTCCCTAGGTGGCGGCTGTGCTACAGGCCAAAATCTACAGGTAGGCACTTTGCAAAAAACACCTCGGTTTTCCTTCACAAATTTGGATGTGTCCACGTTGCGCTTTGGGGCGTTTTATGTCGCGGGCGCTAGGCCTTCCCACACAAGTGAGGTATCATTTTTATCGGGACACGTGGGGGAACGCTGGGTGGAAGGAAATTTGTGGCTCCTCTCAGATTCCAGAACTTTCTGCCACAGAAATGTTAAGAACATGTGTTTTTTTAGCCAAATTTTGAGGTTTGCAAAGGATTCTGGGTAACAGAACCTGGTCCGAGCCACACAAGTCACCCCATCTTGGATTCCCCTAGGTCTCTAGTTTTCAGAAATGCACAGGTTTGGTAGGTTTCCCTAGGTGGCGGCTGAGCTACAAGCCAAAATCTACAGGTAGGCACTTTGCAAAAAACACCTCTGTTTTCCTTCAAAAATTTGGCTGTGTCCACATTGCGCTTTGGGGCGTTTCCTGTCGGGGGCGCTAGGCCTACCAACACAAGTGAGGTATCATTTTTGTCAGGAGACGTGGGGGAACGCTGGGTGGAAGGAAATTCGTGGCTCCTCTCAGATTCCAGAACTTTCTGCCACAGAAATGTGAGGAACATGTGTTTTTTTAGCCAAATTTTGAGGTTTGCATAGGATTCTGGGTAACAGAACCTGGTCCGAGCCACACAAGTCACCCCATCTTGGATTCCCCTAGGTCTCTAGTTTTCAGAAATGCAAAGGTTTGGTAGGTTTCCCTAGGTGGCGGCTGTGCTACAGGCCAAAATCTACAGGTAGGCACTTAGCAAAAAACACCTCGGTTTTCCTTCACAAATTTGGATGTGTCCACGTTGCGCTTTGGGGCGTTTTATGTCGCGGGCGCTAGGCCTACCCACACAAGTGAGGTATCATTTTTATCGGGACACGTGGGGGAACGCTGGGTGGAAGGAAATTTGTGGCTCCTCTCAGATTCCAGAACTTTCTGCCACAGAAATGTTAGGAACATGTGTTTTTTTAGCCAAATTTTGAGGTTTGCAAAGCATTCTGGGTACTAGAACCTGGTCTGAGCCACACAAGTCACCCCATCTTGGATTCCCCTAGGTCTCTAGTTTTCAGAAATGCACAGGTTTGGTAGGTTTCCCTAGGTGGCGGCTGAGCTACAGGCCAAAATCTACAGGTAGGCACTTTGCAAAAAACACCTCTATTTTCCTTCAAAAATTTGGCTGTGTCCACGTTGCGCTTTGGGGCATTTCCTGTCACGGGCGCTAGGCCTACCCACACAAGAGAGGTATCATTTTTATCGGGAGACGTGGGGGAACGCTGGGTGGAAGGAAATTCGTGGCTCCTCTTAGATTCCAGAACTTTCTGCCACAGAAATGTGAGGAACATGTGTTGTTTTAGCCAAATTGTGAGGTTTGCAAAGGATTCTGGGTAACAGAACCTGGTCCGAGCCACACAAGTCACCCCATCTTGGATTCCCCTAGGTCTCTAGTTTTCAGAAATGCACAGGTTTGGTAGGTTTCCCTAGGTGGCGGCTGTGCTACAGGCCAAAATCTACAGGTAGGCACTTTGCAAAAAACACCTCGCTTTTCCTTCACAAATTTGGATGTGTCCACGTTGCGCTTTGGGGCGTGTTATGTTGCGGGCGCTAGGCCTACCCACACAAGTGAGGTATCATTTTTATCGGGACACGTGGGGGAACGCTGGGTGGAAGGAAATTTGTGGCTCCTCTCAGATTCCAGAACTTTCTGCCACAGAAATGTTAAGAACATGTGTTTTTTTAGCCAAATTGTGAGGTTTGCAAAGGATTCTGGGTAACAGAACCTGGTCCGAGCCACACAAGTCACCCCATCTTGGATTCCCCTAGGTCTCTAGTTTTCAGAAATGCACAGGTTTGGTAGGTTTCCCTAGGTGGCGGCTGAGCTACAAGCCAAAATCTACAGGTAGGCACTTTGCAAAAAACACCTCTGTTTTCCTTCAAAAATTTGGCTGTGTCCACGTTGCGCTTTGGGGCGTTTCCTGTCGGGGGCGCTAGGCCTACCCACACAAGTGAGGTATCATTTTTATCAGGAGACGTGGGGGAACGCTGGGTGGAAGGAAATTCGTGGCTCCTCTCAGATTCCAGAACTTTCTGCCACAGAAATGTGAGGAACATGTGTTTTTTTAGCCAAATTTTGAGGTTTGCATAGGATTCTGGGTAACAGAACCTGGTCCGAGCCACACAAGTCACCCCATCTTGGATTCCCCTAGGTCTCTAGTTTTCAGAAATGCACAGGTTTGGTAGGTTTCCCTAGGTGGCGGCTGTGCTACAGGCCAAAATCTACAGGTAGGCACTTTGCAAAAAACACCTCGGTTTTCCTTCACAAATTTGGATGTGTCCACGTTGCGCTTTGGGGCGTTTTATGTCGCGGGCGCTAGGCCTTCCCACACAAGTGAGGTATCATTTTTATCGGGACACGTGGGGGAACGCTGGGTGGAAGGAAATTTGTGGCTCCTCTCAGATTCCAGAACTTTCTGCCACAGAAATGTTAAGAACATGTGTTTTTTTAGCCAAATTTTGAGGTTTGCAAAGGATTCTGGGTAACAGAACCTGGTCCGAGCCACACAAGTCACCCCATCTTGGATTCCCCTAGGTCTCTAGTTTTCAGAAATGCACAGGTTTGGTAGGTTTCCCTAGGTGGCGGCTGAGCTACAAGCCAAAATCTACAGGTAGGCACTTTGCAAAAAACACCTCTGTTTTCCTTCAAAAATTTGGCTGTGTCCACATTGCGCTTTGGGGCGTTTCCTGTCGGGGGCGCTAGGCCTACCAACACAAGTGAGGTATCATTTTTATCAGGAGACGTGGGGGAACGCTGGGTGGAAGGAAATTCGTGGCTCCTCTCAGATTCCAGAACTTTCTGCCACAGAAATGTGAGGAACATGTGTTTTTTTAGCCAAATTTTGAGGTTTGCATAGGATTCTGGGTAACAGAACCTGGTCCGAGCCACACAAGTCACCCCATCTTGGATTCCCCTAGGTCTCTAGTTTTCAGAAATGCAAAGGTTTGGTAGGTTTCCCTAGGTGGCGGCTGTGCTACAGGCCAAAATCTACAGGTAGGCACTTTGCAAAAAACACCTCGGTTTTCCTTCACAAATTTGGATGTGTCCACGTTGCGCTTTGGGGCGTTTTATGTCGCGGGCGCTAGGCCTACCCACACAAGTGAGGTATCATTTTTATCGGGACACGTGGGGGAACGCTGGGTGGAAGGAAATTTGTGGCTCCTCTCAGATTCCAGAACTTTCTGCCACAGAAATGTTAAGAACATGTGTTTTTTTAGCCAGATTTTGAGGTTTGCAAAGGATTCTGGGTACTAGAACCTGGTCTGAGCCACACAAGTCACCCCATCTTGGATTCCCCTAGGTCTCTAGTTTTCAGAAATGCACAGGTTTGGTAGGTTTCCCTAGGTGGCGGCTGAGCTACAGGCCAAAATCTACAGGTAGGCACTTTGCAAAAAACACCTCTGTTTTCCTTCAAAAATTTGGCTGTGTCCACGTTGCGCTTTGGGGCGTTTCCTGTCGGGGGCGCTAGGCCTACCCACACAAGTGAGGTATCATTTTTATCAGGAGACGTGGGGGAACGCTGGGTGGAAGGAAATTCGTGGCTCCTCTCAGATTCCAGAACTTTCTGCCACAGAAATGTGAGGAACATGTGTTTTTTTAGCCAAATTTTGAGGTTTGCATAGGATTCTGGGTAACAGAACCTGGTCCGAGCCACACAAGTCACCCCATCTTGGATTCCCCTAGGTCTCTAGTTTTCAGAAATGCACAGGTTTGTTAGGTTTCCCTAGGTGGCGGCTGAGGTACAAGCCAAAATCTACAGGTAGGCACTTTGCAAAAAACACCTCTGTTTTCCTTCAAAAATTTGGCTGTGTCCACGTTGCGCTTTGGGGCGTTTCCTGTCGGGGGCGCTAGGCCTACCAACACAAGTGAGGTATCATTTTTATCAGGAGACGTGGGGGAACGCTGGGTGGAAGGAAATTCGTGGCTCCTCTCAGATTCCAGAACTTTCTGCCACAGAAATGTGAGGAACATGTGTTTTTTTAGCCAAATTTTGAGGTTTGCATAGGATTCTGGGTAACAGAACCTGGTCCGAGCCACACAAGTCACCCCATCTTGGATTCCCCTAGGTCTCTAGTTTTCAGAAATGCACAGGTTTGGTAGGTTTCCCTAGGTGGCGGCTGTGCTACAGGCCAAAATCTACAGGTAGGCACTTTGCAAAAAACACCTCGGTTTTCCTTCACAAATTTGGATGTGTCCACGTTGCGCTTTGGGGCGTTTTATGTCGCGGGCGCTAGGCCTACCCACACAAGTGAGGTATCATTTTTATCGGGACACGTGGGGGAACGCTGGGTGGAAGGAAATTTGTGGCTCCTCTCAGATTCCAGAACTTTCTGCCACAGAAATGTTAGGAACATGTGTTTTTTTAGCCAAATTTTGAGGTTTGCAAAGGATTCTGGGTACTAGAACCTGGTCTGAGCCACACAAGTCACCCCATCTTGGATTCCCCTAGGTCTCTAGTTTTCAGAAATGCACAGGTTTGGTAGGTTTCCCTAGGTGGCGGCTGAGCTACAGGCCAAAATCTACAGGTAGGCACTTTGCAAAAAACACCTCTATTTTCCTTCAAAAATTTGGCTGTGTCCACGTTGCGCTTTGGGGCATTTCCTGTCACGGGCGCTAGGCCTACCCACACAAGAGAGGTATCATTTTTATCGGGAGACGTGGGGGAACGCTGGGTGGAAGGAAATTCGTGGCTCCTCTCAGATTCCAGAACTTTCTGCCACAGAAATGTGAGGAACATGTGTTGTTTTAGCCAAATTGTGAGGTTTGCAAAGGATTCTGGGTAACAGAACCTGGTCCGAGCCACACAAGTCACCCCATCTTGGATTCCCCTAGGTCTCTAGTTTTCAGAAATGCACAGGTTTGGTAGGTTTCCCTAGGTGGCGGCTGTGCTACAGGCCAAAATCTACAGGTAGGCACTTTGCAAAAAACACCTCGGTTTTCCTTCACAAATTTGGATGTGTCCACGTTGCGCTTTGGGGCGTGTTATGTTGCGGGCGCTAGGCCTACCCACACAAGTGAGGTATCATTTTTATCGGGACACGTGGGGGAACGCTGGGTGGAAGGAAATTTGTGGCTCCTCTCAGATTCCAGAACTTTCTGCCACAGAAATGTTAAGAACATGTGTTTTTTTAGCCAAATTGTGAGGTTTGCAAAGGATTCTGGGTAACAGAACCTGGTCCGAGCCACACAAGTCACCCCATCTTGGATTCCCCTAGGTCTCTAGTTTTCAGAAATGCACAGGTTTGGTAGGTTTCCCTAGGTGGCGGCTGAGCTACAAGCCAAAATCTACAGGTAGGCACTTTGCAAAAAACACCTCTGTTTTCCTTCAAAAATTTGGCTGTGTCCACGTTGCGCTTTGGGGCGTTTCCTGTCGGGGGCTCTAGGCCTACCCACACAAGTGAGGTATCATTTTTATCAGGAGACGTGGGGGAACGCTGGGTGGAAGGAAATTCGTGGCTCCTCTCAGATTCCAGAACTTTCTGCCACAGAAATGTGAGGAACATGTGTTTTTTTAGCCAAATTTTGAGGTTTGCATAGGATTCTGGGTAACAGAACCTGGTCCGAGCCACACAAGTCACCCCATCTTGGATTCCCCTAGGTCTCTAGTTTTCAGAAATACACAGGTTTGGTAGGTTTCCCTAGGTGGCGGCTGAGCTACAGGCCAAAATCTACAGGTAGGCACTTTGCAAAAAACACCTCTATTTTCCTTCAAAAATTTAGCTGTGTCCACGTTGCGCTTTGGGGCGTTTCCTGTCGGGGGCGCTAGGCCTACCCACACAAGTGAGGTATCATTTTTATCAGGAGACGTGGGGGAACGCTGGGTGGAAGGAAATTCGTGGCTCCTCTCAGATTCCAGAACTTTCTGCCACAGAAATGTGAGGAACATGTGTTTTTTTAGCCAAATTTTGAGGTTTGCATAGGATTCTGGGTAACAGAACCTGGTCCGAGCCACACAAGTCACCCCATCTTGGATTCCCCTAGGTCTCTAGTTTTCAGAAATACACAGGTTTGGTAGGTTTCCCTAGGTGGCGGCTGAGCTACAGGCCAAAATCTACAGGTAGGCACTTTGCAAAAAACACCTCTATTTTCCTTCAAAAATTTAGCTGTGTCCACGTTGCGCTTTGGGGCATTTCCTGTCACGGGCGCTAGGCCTACCCACACAAGTGAGGTATCATTTTTATCGGGAGACGTGGGGGAACGCTGGGTGGAAGGAAATTCGTGGCTCCTCTCAGATTCCAGAACTTTCTGCCACAGAAATGTGAGGAACGTGTGTTGTTTTAGCCAAATTGTGAGGTTTGCAAAGGATTCTGGGTAACAGAACCTGGTCCGAGCCACACAAGTCACCCCATCTTGGATTCCCCTAGGTCTCTAGTTTTCAGAAATGCACAGGTTTGGTAGGTTTCCCTAGGTGGCGGCTGAGCTACAGGCCAAAATCTACAGGTAGGCACTTTGCAAAAAACACCTCTGTTTTCCTTCAAAAATTTGTCTGTGTCCACGTTGCGCTTTGGGGCATTTCCTGTCACGGGCGCTAGGCCTACCCACACAAGTGAGGTATCATTTTTATCGGGAGACGTGGGGGAACGCTGGGTGGAAGGAAATTCGTGGCTCCTCTCAGATTCCAGAACTTTCTGCCACAGAAATGTGAGGAACATGTGTTTTTTTATCCAAATTTTGAGGTTTGCAAAGGATTCTGGGTAACAGAACCTGGTCTGAGCCACACAAGTCACCCCATCTTGGATTCCCCTAGGTCTCTAGTTTTCAGAAATGCACAGGTTTGGTAGGTTTCCCTAGGTGGCGGCTGAGCTACAAGCCAAAATCTACAGGTAGGCGCTTTGCAAAAAACACCTCTGTTTTCCTTCACAAATTTGGATGTGTCCACGTTGCGCTTTGGGGCATTTTCTGTCGCCGGCGCTAGGCCTACCCACACAAGTGAGGTATCATTTTTATCGGGAGACGTGGGGGAACGCTGGGTGGAAGGAAATTTGTGGCTCCTCTCAGTTTACAGAACTTTCAGCCACAGAAATTTTAAGAACATGTGTTTTTTTAGCCAAATTTTGAGGTTTGCAAAGGATTCTGGGTAACAGAACCTGGTCCGAGCCACACAAGTCACGCCATCTTGGATTCCCCTAGGTCTCTAGTTTTCAGAAATGCACAGGTTTGGTAGGTTTCCCTAGGTGGCGGCTGAGCTACAAGCCAAAATCTACAGGTAGGCACTTTGCAAAAAAGACCTCTGTTTTCCTTCAAAAATTTGGCTGTGTCCACGTTGCGCTTTGGGGCGTTTCCTGTCGGGGCGCTAGGCCTACCCACACAAGTGAGGTATTATTTTTATCAGGAGACGTGGGGGAACGCTGGGTGGAAGGAAATTCGTGGCTCCTCTCAGATTCCAGAACTTTCTGCCACAGAAATGTGAGGAACATGTGTTTTTTTAGCCAAATTTTGAGGTTTGCATAGGATTCTGGGTAACAGAACCTGGTCCGAGCCACACAAGTCACCCCATCTTGGATTCCCCTAGGTCTCTAGTTTTCATAAATGCACAGATTTGGTAGGTTTCCTAGGTGGCGGCTGTGCTACAGGCCAAAATCTACAGGTAGGCACTTTGCAAAAAACACCTCTGTTTTCCTTCACAAATTTGGATGTGTCCACGTTGCGCTTTGGGGCGTTTTATGTCGCGGGCGCTAGGCCTTCCCACACAAGTGAGGTATCATTTTTATCGGGAGACGTGGGGGAACGCTGGGTGGAAGGAAATTCGAGGCTCCTCTCAGATTCCAGAACTTTCTGCCACAGAAATGTGAGGAACATGTGTTTTTTTAGCCAAATTTTGAGGTTTGCATAGGATTCTGGGTAACAGAACCTGGTCCGAGCCACACAAGTCACCCCATCTTGGATTCCCCTAGGTCTCTAGTTTTCAGAAATGCACAGGTTTGGTAGGTTTCCCTAGGTGGCGGCTGTGCTACAGGCCAAAATCTACAGGTAGGCACTTTGCAAAAAACACCTCGGTTTTCCTTCACAAATTTGGATGTGTCCACGTTGCGCTTTGGGGCGTTTTATGTCGCGGGCGCTAGGCCTACCCACACAAGTGAGGTATCATTTTTATCGGGACACGTGGGGGAACGCTGGGAGGAAGGAAATTTGTGGCTCCTCTCAGATTCCAGAACTTTCTGCCACAGAAATGTTAAGAACATGTGTTTTTTTAGGCAAATTTGAGGTTTGCAAAGGATTCTGGGTATTAGAACCTGGTCTGAGCCACACAAGTCACCCCATCTTGGATTCCCCTAGGTCTCTAGTTTTCAGAAATGCACAGGTTTGGTAGGTTTCCCTAGGTCGCGGCTGAGCTACAGGCCAAAATCTACAGGTAGGCACTTTGCAAAAAACACCTCTATTTTCCTTCAAAAATTTGGCTGTGTCCACGTTGCGCTTTGGGGCATTTCCTGTCACGGGCGCTAGGCCTACCCACACAAGAGAGGTATCATTTTTATCGGGAGACGTGGGGGAACGCTGGGTGGAAGGAAATTCGTGGCTCCTCTCAGATTCCAGAACTTTCTGCCACAGAAATGTGAGGAACATGTGTTGTTTTAGCCAAATTGTGAGGTTTGCAAAGGATTCTGGGTAACAGAACCTAGTCCGAGCCACACAAGTCACCCCATCTTGGATTCCCCTAGGTCTCTAGTTTTCAGAAATGCACAGGTTTGGTAGGTTTCCCTAGGTGGCGGCTGAGCTACAGGCCAAAATCTACAGGTAGGCACTTTGCAAAAAACACCTCGGTTTTCCTTCAAAAATTTGTCTGTGTCCACGTTGCGCTTTGGGGCATTTCCTGTCACGGGCGCTAGGCCTACCCACACAAGTGAGGTATCATTTTTATCGGGAGACGTGGGGGAACGCTGGGTGGAAGGAAATTCGTGGCTCCTCTCAGATTCCAGAACTTTCTGCCACAGAAATGTGAGGAACATGTGTTTTTTTAGCCAAATTTTGAGGTTTACAAAGGATTCTGGGTAACAGAACCTGGTCCGAACCACACAAGTCACCCCATCTTGGATTCCCCTAGGTCTCTAGTTTTCAGAAATGCACAGGTTTGGTAGGTTTCCCTAGGTGGCGGCTGAGCTACAATCCAAATTCTACAGGTAGGCACTGTGCAAAAAACACCTCTGTTTCCTTCACAAATTTGGATGTGTCCACGTTGCGCTTTGGGGCGTTTTCTGTCGCGGGCGCTAGGCCTACCCACACAAGTGAGGTATAATTTTTATCGGGAGACGTGGGGGAACGCTGGGTGGAAGGAAATTTGTGGCTCCTCTCAGATTCCAGAACTTTCTGCCACAGAAATGTGAGGAACATGTGTTTTTTTAGCCAAATTTTGAGGTTTGCATAGGTTTCTGGGTAACAGAACCTGGTCTGAGCCACACAAGTCACCCCATCTTGGATTCCCCTAGGTCTCTAGTTTTCAGAAATGCACAGGTTTGGTAGGTTTCCCTAGGTCGCGGCTGAGCTACAGGCCAAAATCTACAGGTAGGCACTTTGCAAAAAACACCTCTATTTTCCTTCAAAAATTTGGCTGTGTCCACGTTGCGCTTTGGGGCATTTCCTGTCACGGGCGCTAGGCCTACCCACACAAGAGAGGTATCATTTTTATCGGGAGACGTGGGGGAACGCTGGGTGGAAGGAAATTCGTGGCTCCTCTCAGATTCCAGAACTTTCTGCCACAGAAATGTGAGGAACATGTGTTGTTTTAGCCAAATTGTGAGGTTTGCAAAGGATTCTGGGTAACAGAACCTAGTCCGAGCCACACAAGTCACCCCATCTTGGATTCCCCTAGGTCTCTAGTTTTCAGAAATGCACAGGTTTGGTAGGTTTCCCTAGGTGGCGGCTGAGCTACAGGCCAAAATCTACAGGTAGGCACTTTGCAAAAAACACCTCGGTTTTCCTTCAAAAATTTGTCTGTGTCCACGTTGCGCTTTGGGGCATTTCCTGTCACGGGCGCTAGGCCTACCCACACAAGTGAGGTATCATTTTTATCGGGAGACGTGGGGGAACGCTGGGTGGAAGGAAATTCGTGGCTCCTCTCAGATTCCAGAACTATCTGCCACAGAAATGTGAGGAACATGTGTTTTTTTAGCCAAATTTTGAGGTTTACAAAGGATTCTGGGTAACAGAACCTGGTCCGAACCACACAAGTCACCCCATCTTGGATTCCCCTAGGTCTCTAGTTTTCAGAAATGCACAGGTTTGGTAGGTTTCCCTAGGTGGCGGCTGAGCTACAATCCAAATTCTACAGGTAGGCACTGTGCAAAAAACACCTCTGTTTCCTTCACAAATTTGGATGTGTCCACGTTGCGCTTTGGGGCGTTTTCTGTCGCGGGCGCTAGGCCTACCCACACAAGTGAGGTATCATTTTTATCGGGAGACGTGGGGGAACGCTGGGTGGAAGGAAATTTGTGGCTCCTCTCAGATTCCAGAACTTTCTGCCACAGAAATGTTAAGAACATGTGTTTTTTTAGCCAAATTTTGAGGTTTGCAAAGGATTCTGTGTAACAGAACCTGGTCCGAGCCACACAAGTCACCCCATCTTGGATTCCCCTAGGTCTCTAGTTTTCAGAAATGCACAGGTTTGGTAGGTTTCCCTAGGTGGCGGCTGAGCTACAAGCCAAAATCTACAGGTAGGCACTTTGCAAAAAACACCTCTGTTTTCCTTCAAAAATTTGGCTGTGTCCACGTTGCGCTTTGGGGCGTTTCCTGTCGGGGGCGCTAGGCCTACCCACACAAGTGAGGTATCATTTTTATCAGGAGACGTGGGGGAACGCTGGGTGGAAGGAAATTCGTGGCTCCTCTTAGATTCCAGAACTTTCTGCCACAGAAATGTGAGGAACATGTGTTTTTTTAGCCAAATTTTGAGGTTTGCATAGGATTCTGGGTAACAGAACCTGGTCCGAGCCACACAAGTCACCCCATCTTGGATTCCCCTAGGTCTCTAGTTTTCAGAAATGCACAGGTTTGGTAGGTTTCCCTAGGTGGCGGCTGAGCTACAAGCCAAAATCTACAGGTAGGCACTTTGCAAAAAACACCTCTGTTTTCCTTCAAAAATTTGGCTGTGTCCACGTTGCGCTTTGGGGCGTTTCCTGTCGGGGGCGCTAGGCCTACCAACACAAGTGAGGTATCATTTTTATCAGGAGACGTGGGGGAACGCTGGGTGGAAGGAAATTCGTGGCTCCTCTCAGATTCCAGAACTTTCTGCCACAGAAATGTGAGGAACATGTGTTTTTTTAGCCAAATTTTGAGGTTTGCATAGGATTCTGGGTAACAGAACCTGGTCCGAGCCACACAAGTCACCCCATCTTGGATTCCCCTAGGTCTCTAGTTTTCAGAAATGCACAGGTTTGGTAGGTTTCCCTAGGTGGCGGCTGTGCTACAGGCCAAAATCTACAGGTAGGCACTTTGCAAAAAACACCTCGGTTTTCCTTCACAAATTTGGATGTGTCCACGTTGCGCTTTGGGGCGTTTTATGTCGCGGGCGCTAGGCCTACCCACACAAGTGAGGTATCATTTTTATCGGGACACGTGGGGGAACGCTGGGGGAAAGGAAATTTGTGGCTCCTCTCAGATTCCAGAACTTTCTGCCACAGAAATGTGAGGAACATGTGTTTTTTTAGCCAAATTTTGAGGTTTGCATAGGATTCTGGGTAACAGAACCTGGTCCGAGCCACACAAGTCACCCCATCTTGGATTCCCCTAGGTCTCTAGTTTTCAGAAATGCACAGGTTTGGTAGGTTTCCCTAGGTGGCGGCTGTGCTACAGGCCAAAATCTACAGGTAGGCACTTTGCAAAAAACACCTCGGTTTTCCTTCACAAATTTGTATGTGTCCACGTTGCGCTTTGGGGCGTTTTATGTCGCGGGCGCTAGGCCTACCCACACAAGTGAGGTATCATTTTTATCGGGACACGTGGGGGAACGCTGGGAGGAAGGAAATTTGTGGCTCCTCTCAGATTCCAGAACTTTCTGCCACAGAAATGTTAAGAACATGTGTTTTTTTAGCCAAATTTTGAGGTTTGCAAAGGATTCTGGGTACTAGAACCTGGTCTGAGCCACACAAGTCACCCCATCTTGGATTCCCCTAGGTCTCTAGTTTTCAGAAATGCACAGGTTTGGTAGGTTTCCCTAGGTGGCGGCTGAGCTACAAGCCAAAATCTACAGGTAGGCACTTTGCAAAAAACACCTCTGTTTTCCTTCAAAAATTTGGCTGTGTCCACGTTGCGCTTTGGGGCATTTCCTGTCACGGGCGCTAGGCCTACCCACACAAGAGAGGTATCATTTTTATCGGGAGACGTGGGGGAACGCTGGGTGGAAGGAAATTCGTGGCTCCTCTCAGATTCCAGAACTTTCTGCCACAGAAATGTGAGGAACATGTGTTGTTTTAGCCAAATTGTGAGGTTTGCAAAGGATTCTGGGTAACAGAACCTAGTCCGAGCCACACAAGTCACCCCATCTTGGATTCCCCTAGGTCTCTAGTTTTCAGAAATGCACAGGTTTGGTAGGTTTCCCTAGGTGGCGGCTGAGCTACAGGCCAAAATCTACAGGTAGGCACTTTGCAAAAAACACCTCGGTTTTCCTTCAAAAATTTGTCTGTGTCCACGTTGCGCTTTGGGGCATTTCCTGTCACGGGCGCTAGGCCTACCCACACAAGTGAGGTATCATTTTTATCGGGAGACGTGGGGGAACGCTGGGTGGAAGGAAATTCGTGGCTCCTCTCAGATTCCAGAACTATCTGCCACAGAAATGTGAGGAACATGTGTTTTTTTAGCCAAATTTTGAGGTTTACAAAGGATTCTGGGTAACAGAACCTGGTCCGAACCACACAAGTCACCCCATCTTGGATTCCCCTAGGTCTCTAGTTTTCAGAAATGCACAGGTTTGGTAGGTTTCCCTAGGTGGCGGCTGAGCTACAATCCAAATTCTACAGGTAGGCACTGTGCAAAAAACACCCCTGTTTCCTTCACAAATTTGGATGTGTCCACGTTGCGCTTTGGGGCGTTTTCTGTCGCGGGCGCTAGGCCTACCCACACAAGTGAGGTATCATTTTTATCGGGAGACGTGGGGGAACGCTGGGTGGAAGGAAATTTGTGGCTCCTCTCAGATTCCAGAACTTTCTGCCACAGAAATGTTAAGAACATGTGTTTTTTTAGCCAAATTTTGAGGTTTGCAAAGGATTCTGTGTAACAGAACCTGGTCCGAGCCACACAAGTCACCCCATCTTGGATTCCCCTAGGTCTCTAGTTTTCAGAAATGCACAGGTTTGGTAGGTTTCCCTAGGTGGCGGCTGAGCTACAAGCCAAAATCTACAGGTAGGCACTTTGCAAAAAACACCTCTGTTTTCCTTCAAAAATTTGGCTGTGTCCACGTTGCGCTTTGGGGCGTTTCCTGTCGGGGGCGCTAGGCCTACCCACACAAGTGAGGTATCATTTTTATCAGGAGACGTGGGGGAACGCTGGGTGGAAGGAAATTCGTGGCTCCTCTTAGATTCCAGAACTTTCTGCCACAGAAATGTGAGGAACATGTGTTTTTTTAGCCAAATTTTGAGGTTTGCATAGGATTCTGGGTAACAGAACCTGGTCCGAGCCACACAAGTCACCCCATCTTGGATTCCCCTAGGTCTCTAGTTTTCAGAAATGCACAGGTTTGGTAGGTTTCCCTAGGTGGCGGCTGAGCTACAAGCCAAAATCTACAGGTAGGCACTTTGCAAAAAACACCTCTGTTTTCCTTCAAAAATTTGGCTGTGTCCACGTTGCGCTTTGGGGCGTTTCCTGTCGGGGGCGCTAGGCCTACCAACACAAGTGAGGTATCATTTTTATCAGGAGACGTGGGGGAACGCTGGGTGGAAGGAAATTCGTGGCTCCTCTCAGATTCCAGAACTTTCTGCCACAGAAATGTGAGGAACATGTGTTTTTTTAGCCAAATTTTGAGGTTTGCATAGGATTCTGGGTAACAGAACCTGGTCCGAGCCACACAAGTCACCCCATCTTGGATTCCCCTAGGTCTCTAGTTTTCAGAAATGCACAGGTTTGGTAGGTTTCCCTAGGTGGCGGCTGTGCTACAGGCCAAAATCTACAGGTAGGCACTTTGCAAAAAACACCTCGGTTTTCCTTCACAAATTTGGATGTGTCCACGTTGCGCTTTGGGGCGTTTTATGTCGCGGGCGCTAGGCCTACCCACACAAGTGAGGTATCATTTTTATCGGGACACGTGGGGGAACGCTGGGGGAAAGGAAATTTGTGGCTCCTCTCAGATTCCAGAACTTTCTGCCACAGAAATGTGAGGAACATGTGTTTTTTTAGCCAAATTTTGAGGTTTGCATAGGATTCTGGGTAACAGAACCTGGTCCGAGCCACACAAGTCACCCCATCTTGGATTCCCCTAGGTCTCTAGTTTTCAGAAATGCACAGGTTTGGTAGGTTTCCCTAGGTGGCGGCTGTGCTACAGGCCAAAATCTACAGGTAGGCACTTTGCAAAAAACACCTCGGTTTTCCTTCACAAATTTGTATGTGTCCACGTTGCGCTTTGGGGCGTTTTATGTCGCGGGCGCTAGGCCTACCCACACAAGTGAGGTATCATTTTTATCGGGACACGTGGGGGAACGCTGGGAGGAAGGAAATTTGTGGCTCCTCTCAGATTCCAGAACTTTCTGCCACAGAAATGTTAAGAACATGTGTTTTTTTAGCCAAATTTTGAGGTTTGCAAAGGATTCTGGGTACTAGAACCTGGTCTGAGCCACACAAGTCACCCCATCTTGGATTCCCCTAGGTCTCTAGTTTTCAGAAATGCACAGGTTTGGTAGGTTTCCCTAGGTCGCGGCTGAGCTACAGGCCAAAATCTACAGGTAGGCACTTTGCAAAAAACACCTCTATTTTCCTTCAAAAATTTGGCTGTGTCCACGTTGCGCTTTGGGGCATTTCCTGTCACGGGCGCTAGGCCTACCCACACGAGAGAGGTATCATTTTTATCGGGAGACGTGGGGGAACGCTGGGTGGAAGGAAATTCGTGGCTCCTCTCAGATTCCAGAACTTTCTGCCACAGAAATGTGAGGAACATGTGTTGTTTTAGCCAAATTGTGAGGTTTGCAAAGGATTCTGGGTAACAGAACCTAGTCCGAGCCACACAAGTCACCCCATCTTGGATTCCCCTAGGTCTCTAGTTTTCAGAAATGCACAGGTTTGGTAGGTTTCCCTAGGTGGCGGCTGAGCTACAGGCCAAAATCTACAGGTAGGCACTTTGCAAAAAACACCTCGGTTTTCCTTCAAAAATTTGTCTGTGTCCACGTTGCGCTTTGGGGCATTTCCTGTCACGGGCGCTAGGCCTACCCACACAAGTGAGGTATCATTTTTATCGGGAGACGTGGGGGAACGCTGGGTGGAAGGAAATTCGTGGCTCCTCTCAGATTCCAGAACTTTCTGCCACAGAAATGTGAGGAACATGTGTTTTTTTAGCCAAATTTTGAGGTTTACAAAGGATTCTGGGTAACAGAACCTGGTCCGAACCACACAAGTCACCCCATCTTGGATTCCCTTAGGTCTCTAGTTTTCAGAAATGCACAGGTTTGGTAGGTTTCCCTAGGTGGCGGCTGAGCTACAATCCAAATTCTACAGGTAGGCACTGTGCAAAAAACACCTCTGTTTCCTTCACAAATTTGGATGTGTCCACGTTGCGCTTTGGGGCGTTTTATGTCGCGGGCGCTAGGCCTACCCACACAAGTGAGGTATCATTTTTATCGGGAGACGTGGGGGAACGCTGGGTGGAAGGAAATTTGTGGCTCCTCTCAGATTCCAGAACTTTCTGCCACAGAAATGTGAGGAACATGTGTTTTTTTAGCCAAATTTTGAGGTTTGCATAGGTTTCTGGGTAACAGAACCTGGTCTGAGCCACACAAGTCACCCCATCTTGGATTCCCCTAGGTCTCTAGTTTTCAGAAATGCACAGGTTTGGTAGGTTTCCCTAGGTCGCGGCTGAGCTACAGGCCAAAATCTACAGGTAGGCACTTTGCAAAAAACACCTCTATTTTCCTTCAAAAATTTGGCTGTGTCCACGTTGCGCTTTGGGGCATTTCCTGTCACGGGCGCTAGGCCTACCCACACAAGAGAGGTATCATTTTTATCGGGAGACGTGGGGGAACGCTGGGTGGAAGGAAATTCGTGGCTCCTCTCAGATTCCAGAACTTTCTGCCACAGAAATGTGAGGAACATGTGTTGTTTTAGCCAAATTGTGAGGTTTGCAAAGGATTCTGGGTAACAGAACCTAGTCCGAGCCACACAAGTCACCCCATCTTGGATTCCCCTAGGTCTCTAGTTTTCAGAAATGCACAGGTTTGGTAGGTTTCCCTAGGTGGCGGCTGAGCTACAGGCCAAAATCTACAGGTAGGCACTTTGCAAAAAACACCTCGGTTTTCCTTCAAAAATTTGTCTGTGTCCACGTTGCGCTTTGGGGCATTTCCTGTCACGGGCGCTAGGCCTACCCACACAAGTGAGGTATCATTTTTATCGGGAGACGTGGGGGAACGCTGGGTGGAAGGAAATTCGTGGCTCCTCTCAGATTCCAGAACTTTCTGCCACAGAAATGTGAGGAACATGTGTTTTTTTAGCCAAATTTTGAGGTTTACAAAGGATTCTGGGTAACAGAACCTGGTCCGAACCACACAAGTCACCCCATCTTGGATTCCCCTAGGTCTCTAGTTTTCAGAAATGCACAGGTTTGGTAGGTTTCCCTAGGTGGCGGCTGAGCTACAATCCAAATTCTACAGGTAGGCACTGTGCAAAAAACACCTCTGTTTCCTTCACAAATTTGGATGTGTCCACGTTGCGCTTTGGGGCGTTTTCTGTCGCGGGCGCTAGGCCTACCCACACAAGTGAGGTATCATTTTTATCGGGAGACGTGGGGGAACGCTGGGTGGAAGGAAATTTGTGGCTCCTCTCAGATTCCAGAACTTTCTGCCACAGAAATGTTAAGAACATGTGTTTTTTTAGCCAAATTTTGAGGTTTGCAAAGGATTCTGTGTAACAGAACCTGGTCCGAGCCACACAAGTCACCCCATCTTGGATTCCCCTAGGTCTCTAGTTTTCAGAAATGCACAGGTTTGGTAGGTTTCCCTAGGTGGCGGCTGAGCTACAAGCCAAAATCTACAGGTAGGCACTTTGCAAAAAACACCTCTGTTTTCCTTCAAAAATTTGGCTGTGTCCACGTTGCGCTTTGGGGCGTTTCCTGTCGGGGGCGCTAGGCCTACCCACACAAGTGAGGTATCATTTTTATCAGGAGACGTGGGGGAACGCTGGGTGGAAGGAAATTCGTGGCTCCTCTCAGATTCCAGAACTTTCTGCCTCAGAAATGTGAGGAACATGTGTTTTTTTAGCCAAATTTTGAGGTTTGCATAGGATTCTGGGTAACAGAACCTGGTCCGAGCCACACAAGTCACCCCATCTTGGATTCCCCTAGGTCTCTAGTTTTCAGAAATGCACAGGTTTGGTAGGTTTCCCTAGGTGGCGGCTGAGCTACAAGCCAAAATCTACAGGTAGGCACTTTGCAAAAAACACCTCTGTTTTCCTTCAAAAATTTGGCTGTGTCCACGTTGCGCTTTGGGGCGTTTCCTGTCGGGGGCGCTAGGCCTACCAACACAAGTGAGGTATCATTTTTATCAGGAGACGTGGGGGAACGCTGGGTGGAAGGAAATTCGTGGCTCCTCTCAGATTCCAGAACTTTCTGCCACAGAAATGTGAGGAACATGTGTTTTTTTAGCCAAATATTGAGGTTTGCATAGGATTCTGGGTAACAGAACCTGGTCCGAGCCACACAAGTCACCCCATCTTGGATTCCCCTAGGTCTCTAGTTTTCAGAAATGCACAGGTTTGGTAGGTTTCCCTAGGTGGCGGCTGTGCTACAGGCCAAAATCTACAGGTAGGCACTTTGCAAAAAACACCTCGGTTTTCCTTCACAAATTTGGATGTGTCCACGTTGCGCTTTGGGGCGTTTTATGTCGCGGGCGCTAGGCCTACCCACACAAGTGAGGAATCATTTTTATCGGGACACGTGGGGGAACGCTGGGTGGAAGGAAATTTGTGGCTCCTCTCAGATTCCAGAACTTTCTGCCACAGAAATGTTAGGAACATGTGTTTTTTTAGCCAAATTTTGAGGTTTGCAAAGGATTCTGGGTACTAGAACCTGGTCTGAGCCACACAAGTCACCCCATCTTGGATTCCCCTAGGTCTCTAGTTTTCAGAAATGCACAGGTTTGGTAGGTTTCCCTAGGTGGCGGCTGAGCTACAGGCCAAAATCTACAGGTAGGCACTTTGCAAAAAACACCTCTATTTTCCTTCAAAAATTTGGCTGTGTCCACGTTGCGCTTTGGGGCATTTCCTGTCACGGGCGCTAGGCCTACCCACACAAGAGAGGTATCATTTTTATCGGGAGACGTGGGGGAACGCTGGGTGGAAGGAAATTCGTGGCTCCTCTCAGATTCCAGAACTTTCTGCCACAGAAATGTGAGGAACATGTGTTGTTTTAGCCAAATTGTGAGGTTTGCAAAGGATTCTGGGTAACAGAACCTAGTCCGAGCCACACAAGTCACCCCATCTTGGATTCCCCTAGGTCTCTAGTTTTCAGAAATGCACAGGTTTGGTAGGTTTCCCTAGGTGGCGGCTGTGCTACAGGCCAAAATCTACAGGTAGGCACTTTGCAAAAAACACCTCGGTTTTCCTTCACAAATTTGGATGTGTCCACGTTGCGCTTTGGGGCGTTTTATGTCGCGGGCGCTAGGCCTACCCACACAAGTGAGGTATCATTTTTATCGGGACACGTGGGGGAACGCTGGGTGGAAGGAAATTTGTGGCTCCTCTCAGATTCCAGATCTTTCTGCCACAGAAATGTTAAGAACATGTGTTTTTTTAGCCAACTTTTGAGGTTTGCAAAGGATTCTGGGTAACAGAACCTGGTCCGAGCCACACAAGTCACCCCATCTTGGATTCCCCTAGGTCTCTAGTTTTCAGAAATGCACAGGTTTGGTAGGTTTCCCTAGGTGGCGGCTGAGCTACAAGCCAAAATCTACAGGTAGGCACTTTGCAAAAAACACCTCTGTTTTCCTTCAAAAATTTGGCTGTGTCCACGTTGCGCTTTGGGGCGTTTCCTGTCGGGGGCGCTAGGCCTACCCACACAAGTGAGGTATCATTTTTATCAGGAGACGTGGGGGAACGCTGGGTGGAAGGAAATTCGTGGCTCCTCTCAGATTCCAGAACTTTCTGCCACAGAAATGTGAGGAACATGTGTTTTTTTAGCCAAATTTTGAGGTTTGCATAGGATTCTGGGTAACAGAACCTGGTCCGAGCCACACAAGTCACCCCATCTTGGATTCCCCTAGGTCTCTAGTTTTCAGAAATGCACAGGTTTGGTAGGTTTCCCTAGGTGGCGGCTGTGCTACAGGCCAAAATCTACAGGTAGGCACTTTGCAAAAAACACCTCGGTTTTCCTTCACAAATTTGGATGTGTCCACGTTGCGCTTTGGGGCGTTTTATGTCGCGGGCGCTAGGCCTACCCACACAAGTGAGGTATCATTTTTATCGGGACACGTGGGGGAACGCTGGGTGGAAGGAAATTTGTGGCTCCTCTCAGATTCCAGAACTTTCTGCCACAGAAATGTTAGGAACATGTGTTTTTTTAGCCAAATTTTGAGGTTTGCAAAGGATTCTGGGTAACAGAACCTGGTCCGAGCCACACAAGTCACCCCATCTTGGATTCCCCTAGGTCTCTAGTTTTCGGAAATGCACAGGTTTGGTAGGTTTCCCTAGGTGGCGGCTGAGCTACAGGCCAAAATCTACAGGTAGGCACTTTGCAAAAAACACCTCTGTTTTCCTTCAAAAATTTGTCTGTGTCCACGTTGCGCTTTGGGGCATTTCCTGTCACGGGCGCTAGGCCTACCCACACAAGTGAGGTATCATTTTTATCGGGAGACGTGGGGGAACGCTGGGTGGAAGGAAATTCGTGGCTCCTCTCAGATTCCAGAACTTTCTGCCACAGAAATGTGAGGAACATGTGTTTTTTTAGCCAAATTTTGAGGTTTGCAAAGGATTCTGGGTAACAGAACCTGGTCTGAGCCACACAAGTCACCCCATCTTGGATTCCCCTAGGTCTCTAGTTTTCAGAAATGCACAGGTTTGGTAGGTTTCCCTAGGTGGCGGCTGAGCTACAAGCCAAAATCTACAGGTAGGCGCTTTGCAAAAAACACCTCTGTTTTCCTTCACAAATTTGGATGTGTCCACGTTGCGCTTTGGGGCATTTTCTGTCGCCGGCGCTAGGCCTACCCACACAAGTGAGGTATCATTTTTATCGGGAGACGTGGGGGAACGCTGGGTGGAAGGAAATTTGTGGCTCCTCTCAGTTTCCAGAACTTTCTGCCACAGAAAAGTTAAGAACATGTGTTTTTTTAGCCAAATTTTGAGGTTTGCAAAGGATTCTGGGTAACAGAACCTGGTCCGAGCCACACAAGTCACCCCATCTTGGATTCCCCTAGGTCTCTAGTTTTCAGAAATGCACAGGTTTGGTAGGTTTCCCTAGGTGGCGGCTGAGCTACAGGCCAAAATCTACAGGTAGGCACTTTGCAAAAAACACCTCTGTTTTCCTTCAAAAATTTGGCTGTGTCCACGTTGCGCTTTGTGGCATTTCCTGTCACGGGCGCTAGGCCTACCCACACAAGTGAGGTATCATTTTTATCGGGAGACGTGGGGGAACGCTGGGTGGAAGGAAATTCGTGGCTCCTCTCAGATTCCAGAACTTTCTGCCACAGAAATGTGAGGAACATGTGTTTTTTTAGCCAAATTGTGAGGTTTGCAAAGGATTCTGGGTAACAGAACCTGGTCCGAGCCACACAAGTCACCCCATCTTGGATTCCCCTAGGTCTCTAGTTTTCAGAAATGCACAGGTTTGGTAGGTTTCCCTAGGTGGCGGCTGAGCTACAGGCCAAAATCTACAGGTAGGCACTTTGCAAAAAACACCTCTGTTTTCCTTCAAAAATTTGTCTGTGTCCACGTTGCGCTTTGGGGCATTTCCTGTCACGGGCGCTAGGCCTACCCACACAAGTGAGGTATCATTTTTATCGGGAGACGTGGGGGAACGCTGGGTGGAAGGAAATTCGTGGCTCCTCTCAGATTCCAGAACTTTCTGCCACAGAAATGTGAGGAACATGTGTTTTTTTAGCCAAATTTTGAGGTTTGCAAAGGATTCTGGGTAACAGAACCTGGTCTGAGCCAAACAAGTCACCCCATCTTGGATTCCCCTAGGTCTCTAGTTTTCAGAAATGCACAGGTTTGGTAGGTTTCCCTAGGTGGCGGCTGAGCTACAAGCCAAAATCTACAGGTAGGCGCTTTGCAAAAAACACCTCTGTTTTCCTTCACAAATTTGGATGTGTCCACGTTGCGCTTTGGGGCATTTTCTGTCGCCGGCGCTAGGCCTACCCACACAAGTGAGGTATCATTTTTATCGGGAGACGTGGGGGAACGCTGGGTGGAAGGAAATTTGTGGCTCCTCTCAGTTTCCAGAACTTTCTGCCACAGAAATGTTAAGAACATGTGTTTTTTTAGCCAAATTTTGAGGTTTGCAAACGATTCTGGGTAACAGAACCTGGTCCGAGCCACACAAGTCACCCCATCTTGGATTCCCCTAGGTCTCTAGTTTTCAGAAATGCACAGGTTTGGTAGGTTTCCCTAGGTGGCGGCTGAGCTACAAGCCAAAATCTACAGGTAGGCACTTTGCAAAAAACACCTCTGTTTTCCTTCAAAAATTTGGCTGTGTCCACGTTGCGCTTTGGGGCGTTTCCTGTCGGGGGCGCTAGGCCTACCAACACAAGTGAGGTATTATTTTTATCAGGAGACGTGGGGGAACGCTGGGTGGAAGGAAATTCGTGGCTCCTCTCAGATTCCAGAACTTTCTGCCACAGAAATGTGAGGAACATGTGTTTTTTTAGCCAAATTTTGAGGTTTGCATAGGATTCTGGGTAACAGAACCTGGTCCGAGCCACACAAGTCACCCCATCTTGGATTCCCCTAGGTCTCTAGTTTTCAGAAATGCACAGATTTGGTAGGTTTCCCTAGGTGGCGGCTGTGCTACAGGCCAAAATCTACAGGTAGGCACTTTGCAAAAAACACCTCTGTTTTCCTTCACAAATTTGGATGTGTCCACGTTGCGCTTTGGGGCGTTTTATGTCGCGGGCGCTAGGCCTTCCCACACAAGTGAGGTATCATTTTTATCGGGACACGTGGGGGAACGCTGGGTGGAAGGAAATTTGTGGCTACTCTCAGATTCCAGAACTTTCTGCCACAGAAATATTAGGAACATGTGTTTTTTCAGCCAAATTTTGAGGTTTGCAAAGGATTCTGGGTAACAGAACCTGGTCCGAGCCCCACAAGTCACCCCATCATTAAGTCCCCTAGGTCTCTAGTTTTCAGAAATGCACAGGTTTGGTAGGTTTCCCTAGGTGGCGGCTGAGCTACAGGCCAAAATCTACAGGTAGGCACTGTTTTCCTTCAAAAATTTGGCTGTGTCCACGTTGCGCTTTGGGGCATTTCCTGTCACGGGCGCTAGGCCTACCCACACAAGTGAGGTATCATTTTTATCGGGAGACGTGGGGGAACGCTGGGTGGAAGGATATTCGTGGCTCCTCTCAGATTCCAGAACTTTCTGCCACAGAAATGTGAGGAACATGTGTTTTTTTAGCCAAATTGTGAGGTTTGCAAAGGATTCTGGGTAACAGAACCTGGTCCGAGCCACACAAGTCACCCCATCTTGGATTCCCCTAGGTCTCTAGTTTTCAGAAATGCACAGGTTTGGTAGGTTTCCCTAAGTGGCGGCTGTGCTACAGGCCAAAATCTACAGGTAGGCACTTTGCAAAAAACACCTCGGTTTTCCTTCACAAATTTGGATGTGTCCACGTTGCGCTTTGGGGCGTTTTATGTCGCGGGCGCTAGGCCTACCCACACAAGTGAGGTATCATTTTTATCGGGACACGCGGGGAACGCTGTGTGGAAGGAAATTCGTGGCTCCTCTCAGATTCCAGAACGTTCTGCCACAGAAATGTGAGGAACATGTGTTTTTTTAGCCAAATTTTGAGGTTTGCAAAGGATTCTGGGTAACAGAACCTGGTCCGAGCCACACAAGTCACCCCATCTTGGATTCCCCTAGGTCTCTAGTTTTCAGAAATGCACAGGTTTGGTAGGTTTCCCTAGGTGGCGGCTGAGCTACAGGCCAAAATCTACAGGTAGGCACTTTGCAAAAAACACCTCTGTTTTCCTTCAAAAATTTGGCTGTGTCCACGTTGCGCTTTGGGGCATTTCCTGTCACGGGCGCTAGGCCTACCCACACAAGTGAGGTATCATTTTTATCGGGAGACGTGGGGGAACGCTGGGTGGAAGGAAATTCGTGGCTCCTCTCAGATTCCAGAACTTTCTGCCACAGAAATGTGAGGAACATGTGTTTTTTTAGCCAAATTTTGAGGTTTACAAAGGATTCTGGGTAACAGAACCTGGTCCGAACCACACAAGTCACCCCATCTTGGATTCCCCTAGGTCTCTAGTTTTCAGAAATGCACAGGTTTGGTAGGTTTCCCTAGGTGGCGGCTGAGCTACAATCCAAATTCTACAGGTAGGCACTTTGCAAAAAACACCTCTGTTTCCTTCACAAATTTGGATATGTCCACGTTGCGCTTTGGGGCGTTTTCTGTCGCGGGCGCTAGGCCTACCCACACAAGTGAGGTATCATTTTTATCGGGAGACGTGGGGGAACGCTGGGTGGAAGGAAATTTGTGGCTCCTCTCAGATTCCAGAACTTTCTGCCACAGAAATGTTAAGAACATGTGTTTTTTTAGCCAAATTTTGAGGTTTGCAAAGGATTCTGTGTAACAGAACCTGGTCCGAGCCACACAAGTCACCCCATCTTGGATTCCCCTAGGTCTCTAGTTTTCAGAAATGCACAGGTTTGGTAGGTTTCCCTAGGTGGCGGCTGAGCTACAAGCCAAAATCTACAGGTAGGCACTTTGCAAAAAACACCTCTGTTTTCCTTCACAAATTTGGATGTGTCCACGTTGCGCTTTGGGGCGTTTTATGTCGCGGGCGCTAGGCCTACCCACACAAGTGAGGTATCATTTTTATCGGGACACGTGGGGGAACGCTGGGTGGAAGGAAATTTGTTGCTCCTCTCAGATTCCAGAACTTTCTGCCACAGAAATGTGAGGAACATGTGTTTTTTTAGCCAAATTTTGAGGTTTGCATAGGATTCTGGGTAACAGAACCTGGTCCGAGCCACACAAGTCACCCCATCTTGGATTCCCCTAGGTCTCTAGTTTTCAGAAATGCACAGGTTTGGTAGGTTTCCCTAGGTAGCGGCTGAGCTACAGGCCAAAATCTACAGGTAGGCACTTTGCAAAAAACACCTCTGTTTTCCTTCACAAATTTGGATGTGTCCACGTTGCGCTTTGGGGCGTTTTCTGTCGCGGGCGCTAGGCCTACCCACACAAGTGAGGTATCATTTTTATCGGGAGACGTGGGGGAACGCTGGGTGGAAGGAAATTTGTGGCTCCTCTCAGATTCCAGAACTTTCTGCCACATAAATGTTAAAAACATGTGTTTTTTTAGCCAAATTTTGAGGTTTGCAAAGGATTCTGGGTAACAGAACCTGGTCCGAGCCACACAAGTCACCCCATCTTGGATTCCCCTGGGTCTCTAGTTTTCAGAAATGCACACGTTTTGTAGGTTTCCCTAGGTGGCGGCTGAGCTACAGGCCAAAATCTACAGGTAGGCACTTTGCAAAAAACACCTCTGTTTTCCTTCACAAATTTGGATGTGTCCACGTTGCGCTTTGGGGCATTTTCTGTCGCGGGCGCTAGGCCTACCCACACAAGTGAGGTATCATTTTTATCGGGAGACGTGGGGGAACGCTGGGTGGAAGGAAATTTGTGGCTCCTCTCAGATTCCAGAACTTTCTGCCACATAAATGTTAAAAACATGTGTTTTTTTAGCCAAATTTTGAGGTTTGCAAAGGATTCTGGGTAACAGAACCTGGTCCGAGCCACACAAGTCACCCCATCTTGGATTCCCCTAGGTCTCTAGTTTTCAGAAATGCACAGGTTTTGTAGGTTTCCCTAGGTGGCGGCTGAGCTACAGGCCAAAATCTACAGGTAGGCACTTTGCAAAAAACACCTCTGTTTTCCTTCACAAATTTGGATGTGTCCACGTTGTGCTTTGGGGCGTTTCCTGTCGCGGGCGCTAGGCCTACCCACACATGTAAGGTATCATTTTTATTGTGAGACGTGGGGGAACGCTGTGTGGAAGGAAATTCGTGGCTCCTCTCAGATTCCAGAACGTTCTGCCACAGAAATGTGAGGAACATGAGTTTTTTTAGCCAAATTTTGATGTTTGCAATGGATTCTGGGTAACAGAACCTGGTCAGAGCCACACAAGTCACCCCATCTTGGTTTCCCCTAGGTCTCTAGTTTTCAGAAATGCACAGGTTTGGTAGGTTTCCCTAGGTAGCGGCTGAGCTACAGGCCAAAATCTACAGGTAGGCACTTTGCAAAAAACACCTCTGTTTTCCTTTACAAATTTGGATGTGTCCACGTTGCGCTTTGGGGCGTTTTCTGTCGCGGGCGCTAGGCCTACCCACACAAGTGAGGTATCATTTTTATCGGGAGACGTGGGGGAACGCTGGGTGGAAGGAAATTTGTGGCTCCTCTCAGATTCCAGAACTTTCTGCCACATAAATGTTAAAAACATGTGTTTTTTTAGCCAAATTTTGAGGTTTGCAAAGGATTCTGGGTAACAGAACCTGGTCCGAGCCAAACAAGTCACCCCATCTTGGATTCCCCTAGGTCTCTAGTTTTCAGAAATGCACAGGTTTGGTAGGTTTCCCTAGGTGGCGGCTGTGCTACAGGCCAAAATCTACAGGTAGGCACTTTGCAAAAAACACCTCTGTTTTCCTTCACAAATTTGGATGTGTCCACGTTGCGCTTTGGGGCGTTTTATGTCGCGGGCGCTAGGCCTTCCCACACAAGTGAGGTATCATTTTTATCGGGACACGTGGGGGAACGCTGGGTGGAAGGAAATTTGTGGCTACTCTCAGATTCCAGAACTTTCTGCCACAGAAATATTAGGAACATGTGTTTTTTCAGCCAAATTTTGAGGTTTGCAAAGGATTCTGGGTAACAGAACCTGGTCCGAGCCCCACAAGTCACCCCATCATTAATTCCCCTAGGTCTCTAGTTTTCAGAAATGCACAGGTTTGGTAGGTTTCCCTAGGTGGCGGCTGAGCTACAGGCCAAAATCTACAGGTAGGCACTGTTTTCCTTCAAAAATTTGGCTGTGTCCACGTTGCGCTTTGGGGCATTTCGTGTCACGGGCGCTAGGCCTACCCACACAAGTGAGGTATCCTTTTTATCGGGAGACGTGGGGGAACGCTGGGTGGAAGGATATTCGTGGCTCCTCTCAGATTCCAGAACTTTCTGCCACAGAAATGTGAGGAACATGTGTTTTTTTAGCCAAATTGTGAGGTTTGCAAAGGATTCTGGGTAACAGAACCTGGTCCGAGCCACACAAGTCACCCCATCTTGGATTCCCCTAGGTCTCTAGTTTTCAGAAATGCACAGGTTTGGTAGGTTTCCCTAAGTGGCGGCTGTGCTACAGGACAAAATCTACAGGTAGGCACTTTGCAAAAAACACCTCGGTTTTCCTTCACAAATTTGGATGTGTCCACGTTGCGCTTTGGGGCGTTTTATGTCGCGGGCGCTAGGCCTACCCACACAAGTGAGGTATCATTTTTATCGGGAGACGTGGGGGAACGCTGGGTGGAAGGAAATTCGTGGCTCCTCTCAGATTCCAGAACTTTCTGCCACAGAAATGTGAGGAACATGTGTTTTTTTAGCCAAATTTTGAGGTTTACAAAGGATTCTGGGTAACAGAACCTGGTCCGAACCACACAAGTCACCCCATCTTGGATTCCCCTAGGTCTCTAGTTTTCAGAAATGCACAGGTTTGGTAGGTTTCCCTAGGTGGCGGCTGAGCTACAATCCAAATTCTACAGGTAGGCACTTTGCAAAAAACACCTCTGTTTCCTTCACAAATTTGGATATGTACACGTTGCGCTTTGGGGCGTTTTCTGTCGCGGGCGCTAGGCCTACCCACACAAGTGAGGTATCATTTTTATCGGGACACGTGGGGGAACGCTGGGTGGAAGGAAATTTGTGGCTCCTCTCAGATTCCAGAACTTTCTGCCACAGAAATGTGAGGAACATGTGATTTTTTAGCCAAATTTTGAGGTTTGCATAGGATTCTGGGTAACAGAACCTGGTCCGAGCCACACAAGTCACCCCATCTTGGATTCCCCTAGGTCTCTAGTTTTCAGAAATGCACAGGTTTGGTAGGTTTCCCTAGGTAGCGGCTGAGCTACAGGCCAAAATCTACAGGTAGGCACTTTGCAAAAAACACCTCTGTTTTCCTTCACAAATTTGGATGTGTCCACGTTGCGCTTTGGGGCGTTTTCTGTCGCGGGCGCTAGGCCTACCCACACAAGTGAGGTATCATTTTTATCGGGAGACGTGGGGGAACGCTGGGTGGAAGGAAATTTGTGGCTCCTCTCAGATTCCAGAACTTTCTGCCACATAAATGTTAAAAACATGTGTTTTTTTAGCCAAATTTTGAGGTTTGCAAAGGATTCTGGGTAACAGAACCTGGTCCGAGCCACACAAGTCACCCCATCTTGGATTCCCCTGGGTCTCTAGTTTTCAGAAATGCACAGGTTTTGTAGGTTTCCCTAGGTGGCGGCTGAGCTACAGGCCAAAATCTACAGGTAGGCACTTTGCAAAAAACACCTCTGTTTTCCTTCACAAATTTGGATGTGTCCACGTTGCGCTTTGGGGCGTTTTCTGTCGCGGGCGCTAGGCCTACCCACACAAGTGAGGTATCATTTTTATCGGGAGACGTGGGGGAACGCTGGGTGGAAGGAAATTTGTGGCTCCTCTCAGATTCCAGAACTTTCTGCCACATAAATGTTAAAAACATGTGTTTTTTTAGCCAAATTTTGAGGTTTGCAAAGGATTCTGGGTAACAGAACCTGGTCCGAGCCACACAAGTCACCCCATCTTGGATTCCCCTAGGTCTCTAGTTTTCAGAAATGCACAGGTTTGGTAGGTTTCCCTAGGTGGCGGCTGTGCTACAGGCCAAAATCTACAGGTAGGCACTTTGCAAAAAACACCTCTGTTTTCCTTCACAAATTTGGATGTGTCCACGTTGCGCTTTGGGGCGTTTTATGTCGCGGGCGCTAGGCCTTCCCACACAAGTGAGGTATCATTTTTATCGGGACACGTGGGGGAACGCTGGGTGGAAGGAAATTTGTGGCTACTCTCAGATTCCAGAACTTTCTGCCACAGAAATATTAGGAACATGTGTTTTTTCAGCCAAATTTTGAGGTTTGCAAAGGATTCTGGGTAACAGAACCTGGTCCGAGCCCCACAAGTCACCCCATCATTAATTCCCCTAGGTCTCTAGTTTTCAGAAATGCACAGGTTTGGTAGGTTTCCCTAGGTGGCGGCTGAGCTACAGGCCAAAATCTACAGGTAGGCACTGTTTTCCTTCAAAAATTTGGCTGTGTCCACGTTGCGCTTTGGGGCATTTCCTGTCACGGGCGCTAGGCCTACCCACACAAGTGAGGTATCATTTTTATCGGGAGACGTGGGGGAACGCTGGGTGGAAGGATATTCGTGGCTCCTCTCAGATTCCAGAACTTTCTGCCACAGAAATGTGAGGAACATGTGTTTTTTTAGCCAAATTGTGAGGTTTGCAAAGGATTCTGGGTAACAGAACCTGGTCCGAGCCACACAAGTCACCCCATCTTGGATTCCCCTAGGTCTCTAGTTTTCAGAAATGCACAGGTTTGGTAGGTTTCCCTAAGTGGCGGCTGTGCTACAGGCCAAAATCTAGAGGTAGGCACTTTGCAAAAAACACCTCGGTTTTCCTTCACAAATTTGGATGTGTCCACGTTGCGCTTTGGGGCGTTTTATGTCGCGGGCGCTAGGCCTACCCACACAAGTGAGGTATCATTTTTATCGGGACACGCGGGGGAACGCTGTGTGGAAGGAAATTCGTGGCTCCTCTCAGATTCCAGAACGTTCTGACACAGAAATGTGAGGAACATGTGTTTTTTTAGCCAAATTTTGAGGTTTGTAAAGGATTCTGGGTAACAGAACCTGGTCCGAGCCACACAAGTCACCCCATCTTGGATTCCCCTAGGTCTCTAGTTTTCAGAAATGCACAGGTTTGGTAGGTTTCCCTAGGTGGCGGCTGAGCTACAGGCCAAAATCTACAGGTAGGTACTTTGCAAAAAACACCTCTGTTTTCCTTCAAAAATTTGGCTGTGTCCACGTTGCGCTTTGGGGCATTTCCTGTCACGGGCGCTAGGCCTACCCACACAAGTGAGGTATCATTTTTATCGGGAGACGTGGGGGAACGCTGGGTGGAAGGAAATTCGTGGCTCCTCTCAGATTCCAGAACTTTCTGCCACAGAAATGTGAGGAACATGTGTTTTTTTAGCCAAATTTTGAGGTTTACAAAGGATTCTGGGTAACAGAACCTGGTCCGAACCACACAAGTCACCCCATCTTGGATTCCCCTAGGTCTCTAGTTTTCAGAAATGCACAGGTTTGGTAGGTTTCCCTAGGTGGCGGCTGAGCTACAATCCAAATTCTACAGGTAGGCACTTTGCAAAAAACACCTCTGTTTCCTTCACAAATTTGGATGTGTCCACGTTGCGCTTTGGGGCGTTTTCTGTCGCGGGCGCTAGGCCTACCCACACAAGTGAGGTATCATTTTTATCGGGAGACGTGGGGGAACGCTGGGTGGAAGGAAATTTGTGGCTCCTCTCAGATTCCAGAACTTTCTGCCACAGAAATGTTAAGAACATGTGTTTTTTTAGCCAAATTTTGAGGTTTGCAAAGGATTCTGTGTAACAGAACCTGGTCCGAGCCACACAAGTCACCCCATCTTAGATTCCCCTAGGTCTCTAGTTTTCAGAAATGCACAGGTTTGGTAGGTTTCCCTAGGTGGCGGCTGAGCTACAAGCCAAAATCTACAGGTAGGCACTTTGCAAAAAACACCTCTGTTTTCCTTCACAAATTTGGATGTGTCCACGTTGCGCATTGGGGCGTTTTATGTCGCGGGCGCTAGGCCTACCCACACAAGTGAGGTATCATTTTTATCGGGACACGTGGGGGAACGCTGGGTGGAAGGAAATTTGTGGCTCCTCTCAGATTCCAGAACTTTCTGCCACAGAAATGTGAGGAACATGTGTTTTTTTAGCCAAATTTTGAGGTTTGCATAGGATTCTGGGTAACAGAACCTGGTCCGAGCCACACAAGTCACCCCATCTTGGATTCCCCTAGGTCTCTAGTTTTCAGAAATGCACAGGTTTGGTAGGTTTCCCTAGGTAGCGGCTGAGCTACATGCCAAAATCTACAGGTAGGCACTTTGCAAAAAACACCTCTGTTTTCCTTCACAAATTTGGATGTGTCCTCTTTGCGCTTTGGGGCGTTTTCTGTCGCGGGCGCTAGGCCTACCCACACAAGTGAGGTATCATTTTTATCGGGAGACGTGGGGGAACGCTGGGTGGAAGGAAATTTGTGGCTCCTCTCAGATTCCAGAACTTTCTGCCACATAAATGTTAAAAACATGTGTTTTTTTAGCCAAATTTTGAGGTTTGCAAAGGATTCTGGGTAACAGAACCTGGTCCGAGCCACACAAGTCACCCCATCTTGGATTCCCCTAGGTCTCTAGTTTTCAGAAATGCACAGGTTTTGTAGGTTTCCCTAGGTGGCGGCTGAGCTACAGGCCAAAATCTACAGGTAGGCACTTTGCAAAAAACACCTCTGTTTTCCTTCACAAATTTGGATGTGTCCACGTTGCGCTTTGGGGCGTTTTCTGTCGCGGGCGCTAGGCCTACCCACACAAGTGAGGTATCATTTTTATCGGGAGACGTGGGGGAACGCTGGGTGGAAGGAAATTTGTGGCTCCTCTCAGATTCCAGAACTTTCTGCCACATAAATGTTAAAAACATGTGTTTTTTTAGCCAAATTTTGAGGTTTGCAAAGGATTCTGGGTAACAGAACCTGGTCCGAGCCACACAAGTCACCCCATCTTGGATTCCCCTAGGTCTCTAGTTTTCAGAAATGCACAGGTTTTGTAGGTTTCCCTAGGTGGCGGCTGAGCTACAGGCCAAAATCTACAGGTAGGCACTTTGCAAAAAACACCTCTGTTTTCCTTCACAAATTTGGATGTGTCCACGTTGCGCTTTGGGGCGTTTTCTGTCGCGGGCGCTAGGCCTACCCACACAAGTGAGGTATCATTTTTATCGGGAGACGTGGGGGAACGCTGGGTGGAAGGAAATTTGTGGCTCCTCTCAGATTCCAGAACTTTCTGCCACAGAAATGTTAAGAACATGTGTTTTTTTAGCCAAATTTTGAGGTTTGCAAAGGATTCTGGGTAACAGAACCTGGTCCGAGCCACACAAGTCACCCCATCTTGGATTCCCCTAGGTCTCTAGTTTTCAGAAATGCACAGGTTTGGTAGGTTTCCCTAGGTGGCGGCTGAGCTACAAGCCAAAATCTACAGGTAGGCACTTTGCAAAAAACACCTCTGTTTTCCTTCAAAAATTTGGCTGTGTCCACGTTGCGCTTTGGGGCGTTTCCTGTCGGGGGCGCTAGGCCTACCCACACAAGTGAGGTATCATTTTTATCAGGAGACGTGGGGGAACGCTGGGTGGAAGGAAATTCGTGGCTCCTCTCAGATTCCAGAACTTTCTGCCACTGAAATGTGAGGAACATGTGTTTTTTTAGCCAAATTTTGAGGTTTGCATAGGATTCTGGGTAACAGAACCTGGTCCGAGCCACACAAGTCACCCCATCTTGGATTCCCCTAGGTCTCTAGTTTTCAGAAATGCACAGGTTTGGTAGGTTTCCCTAGGTGGCGGCTGTGCTACAGGCCAAAATCTACAGGTAGGCACTTTGCAAAAAACACCTCGGTTTTCCTTCACAAATTTGGATGTGTCCACGTTGCGCTTTGGGGCGTTTTATGTCGCGGGCGCTAGGCCTACCCACACAAGTGAGGTATAATTTTTATCGGGAGACGTGGGGGAACGCTGGGTGGAAGGAAATTTGTGGCTCCTCTCAGATTCCAGAACTTTCTGCCACATAAATGTTAAAAACATGTGTTTTTTTAGCCAAATTTTGAGGTTTGCAAAGGATTCTGGGTAACAGAACCTGGTCCGAGCCACACAAGTCACCCCATCTTGGATTCCCCTAGGTCTCTAGTTTTCAGAAATGCACAGGTTTTGTAGGTTTCCCTAGGTGGCGGCTGAGCTACAGGCCAAAATCTACAGGTAGGCACTTTGCAAAAAACACCTCTGTTTTCCTTCACAAATTTGGATGTGTCCACGTTGCGCTTTGGGGCGTTTTCTGTCGCGGGCGCTAGGCCTAACCACACAAGTGAGGTATCATTTTTATCGGGAGACGTGGGGGAACGCTGGGTGGAAGGAAATTTGTGGCTCCTCTCAGATTCCAGAACTTTCTGCCACATAAATGTTAAAAACATGTGTTTTTTGAGCCAAATTTTGAGGTTTGCAAAGGATTCTGGGTAACAGAACCTGGTCCGAGCCACACAAGTCACCCCATCTTGGATTCCCCTAGGTCTCTAGTTTTCAGAAATGCACAGGTTTTGTAGGTTTCCCTAGGTGGCGGCTGAGCTACAGGCCAAAATCTACAGGTAGGCACTTTGCAAAAAACACCTCTGTTTTCCTTCACAAATTTGGATGTGTCCACGTTGCGCTTTGGGGCGTTTTCTGTCGCGGGCGCTAGGCCTCCCCACACATGTAAGGTATAATTTTTATTGTGAGACGTGGGGGAACGCTGTGTGGAAGGAAATTCGTGGCTCCTCTCAGATTCCAGAACGTTCTGCCACAGAAATGTGAGGAACATGAGTTTTTTTAGCCAAATTTTGATGTTTGCAAAGGATTCTGGGTAACAGAACCTGGTCCGAGCCACACAAGTCACCCCATCTTGGATTCCCCTAGGTCTCTAGTTTTCAGAAATGCACAGGTTTGGTAGGTTTCCCTAGGTGGCGGCTGTGCTACAGGCCAAAATCTACAGGTAGGCACTTTGCAAAAAACACCTCGGTTTCCCTTCACAAATTTGGATGTGTCCACGTTGCGCTTTGGGGCGTTTTATGTCGCGGGCGCTAGGCCTACCCACACAAGTGAGGTATCATTTTTATCGGGACACGTGGGGGAACGCTGGGTGGAAGGAAATTTGTGGCTCCTCTCAGATTCCAGAACTTTCTGCCACAGAAATGTTAAGAACATGTGTTTTTTAAGCCAAATTTTGAGGTTTGCAAAGGATTCTGGGTAACAGAACCTGGTCCGAGCCACACAAGTCACCCCATCTTGGATTCCCCTAGGTCTCTAGTTTTCAGAAATGCACAGGTTTGGTAGGTTTCCCTAGGTGGCGGCTGAGCTACAAGCCAAAATCTACAGGTAGGCACTTTGCAAAAAACACCTCTGTTTTCCTTCAAAAATTTGGCTGTGTCCACGTTGCGCTTTGGGGCGTTTCCTGTCGGGGGCGCTAGGCCTACCCACACAAGTGAGGTATCATTTTTATCAGGAGACGTGGGGGAACGCTGGGTGGAAGGAAATTCGTGGCTCCTCTCAGATTCCAGAACTTTCTGCCACAGAAATGTGAGGAACATGTTTTTTTTTAGCCAAATTTTGAGGTTTGCATAGGATTCTGGGTAACAGAACCTGGTCCGAGCCACACAAGTCACCCCATCTTGGATTCCCCTAGGTCTCTAGTTTTCAGAAATGCACAGGTTTGGTATGTTTCCCTAGGTGGCGGCTGTGCTACAGGCCAAAATCTACAGGTAGGCACTTTGCAAAAAACACCTCGGTTTTCCTTCACAAATTTGGATGTGTCCACGTTGCGCTTTGGGGCGTTTTATGTCGCGGGCGCTAGGCCTACCCACACAAGTGAGGTATCATTTTTATCGGGAGACGTGGGGGAACGCTGGGTGGAAGGAAATTTGTGGCTCCTCTCAGATTCCAGAACTTTCTGCCACATAAATGTTAAAAACATGTGTTTTTTTAGCCAAATTTTGAGGTTTGCAAAGGATTCTGGGTAACAGAACCTGGTCCGAGCCACACAAGTCACCCCATCTTGGATTCCCCTAGGTCTCTAGTTTTCAGAAATGCACAGGTTTTGTAGGTTTCCCTAGGTGGCGGCTGAGCTACAGGCCAAAATCTACAGGTAGGCCCTTTGCAAAAAACACCTCTGTTTTCCTTCACAAATTTGGATGTGTCCACGTTGCGCTTTGGGGCGTTTTCTGTCGCGGGCGCTAGGCCTAACCACACAAGTGAGGTATCATTTTTATCGGGAGACGTGGGGGAACGCTGGGTGGAAGGAAATTTGTGGCTCCTCTCAGATTCCAGAACTTTCTGCCACATAAATGTTAAAAACATGTGTTTTTTTAGCCAAATTTTGAGGTTTGCAAAGGATTCTGGGTAACAGAACCTGGTCCGAGCCACACAAGTCACCCCATCTTGGATTCCCCTAGGTCTCTAGTTTTCAGAAATGCACAGGTTTTGTAGGTTTCCCTAGGTGGCGGCTGAGCTACAGGCCAAAATCTACAGGTAGGCACTTTGCAAAAAACACCTCTGTTTTCCTTCACAAATTTGGATGTGTCCACGTTGCGCTTTGGGGCGTTTTCTGTCGCGGGCGCTAGGCCTACCCACACATGTAAGGTATCATTTTTATTGTGAGACGTGGGGGAACGCTGTGTGGAACGAAATTCGTGGCTCCTCTCAGATTCCAGAACGTTCTGCCACAGAAATGTGAGGAACATGAGTTTTTTTAGCCAAATTTTGATGTTTGCAAAGGATTCTGGGTAACAGAACCTGGTCCGAGCCACACAAGTCACCCCATCTTGGATTCCCCTAGGTCTCTAGTTTTCAGAAATGCACAGGTTTGGTAGGTTTCCCTAGGTGGCGGCTGTGCTACAGGCCAAAATCTACAGGTAGGCACTTTGCAAAAAACACCTCGGTTTCCCTTCACAAATTTGGATGTGTCCACGTTGCGCTTTGGGGCGTTTTATGTCGCGGGCGCTAGGCCTACCCACACAAGTGAGGTATCATTTTTATCGGGACACGTGGGGGAACGCTGGGTGGAAGGAAATTTGTGGCTCCTCTCAGATTCCAGAACTTTCTGCCACAGAAATGTTAAGAACATGTGTTTTTTTAGCCAAATTTTGAGGTTTGCAAAGGATTCTGGGTAACAGAACCTGGTCCGAGCCACACAAGTCACCCCATCTTGGATTCCCCTAGGTCTCTAGTTTTCAGAAATGCACAGGTTTGGTAGGTTTCCCTAGGTGGCGGCTGAGCTACAAGCCAAAATCTACAGGTAGGCACTTTGCAAAAAACACCTCTGTTTTCCTTCAAAAATTTGGCTGTGTCCACGTTGCGCTTTGGGGCGTTTCCTGTCGGGGGCGCTAGGCCTACCCACACAAGTGAGGTATCATTTTTATCAGGAGACGTGGGGGAACGCTGGGTGGAAGGAAATTCGTGGCTCCTCTCAGATTCCAGAACTTTCTGCCACAGAAATGTGAGGAACATGTGTTTTTTTAGCCAAATTTTGAGGTTTGCATAGGATTCTGGGTAACAGAACCTGGTCCGAGCCACACAAGTCACCCCATCTTGGATTCCCCTAGGTCTCTAGTTTTCAGAAATGCACAGGTTTGGTAGGTTTCCCTAGGTGGCGGCTGTGCTACAGGCCAAAATCTACAGGTAGGCACTTTGCAAAAAACACCTCGGTTTTCCTTCACAAATTTGGATGTGTCCACGTTGCGCTTTGGGGCGTTTTCTGTCGCGGGCGCTAGGCCTACCCACACAAGTGAGGTATCATTTTTATCGGGACACGTGGGGGAACGCTGGGTGGAAGGAAATTTGTGGCTCCTCTCAGATTCCAGAACTTTCTGCCACAGAAATGTTAGGAACATGTGTTTTTTTAGCCAAATTTTGAGGTTTGCAAAGGATTCTAGGTAACAGAACCTGGTCCGAGCCACACAAGTCACCCCATCTTGGATTCCCCTAGGTCTCTAGTTTTCAGAAATGCACAGGTTTCGTAGGTTTCCCTAGGTGGCGGCTGAGCTACAGGCCAAAATCTACAGGTAGGCACTTTGCAAAAAACACCTCTGTTTTCCTTCAAAAATGTGTCTGTGTCCACGTTGTGCTTTGGGGCATTTCCTGTCACGGGCGCTAGGCCTACCCACACAAGTGAGGTATCATTTTTATCGGGAGACATGGGGGAACGCTGGGTGGAAGGAAATTCGTGGCTCCTCTCAGATTCCAGAACTTTCTGCCACAGAAATGTGAGGAACATGTGTTTTTTTAGCCAAATTTTGAGGTTTGCAAAGGATTCTGGGTAACAGAACCTGGTCTGAGCCACACAAGTCACCCCATCTTGGATTCCCCTAGGTCTCTAGGTTTCAGAAATGCACAGGTTTGGTAGGTTTCCCTAGGTGGCGGCTGAGCTACAAGCCAAAATCTACAGGTAGGCGCTTTGCAAAAAACACCTCTGTTTTCCTTCACAAGTTTGGATGTGTCCACGTTGCGCTTTGGGGCGTTTTCTGTCGCCGGCGCTAGGCCTACCCACACAAGTGAGGTATCAGTTTTATCAGGAGACGTGGGGGAACGCTGGGTGGAAGGAAATTTGTGGCTCCTCTCAGATTCCAGAACTTTCTGCCACAGAAATGTTAGGAACATGTGTTTTTTTAGCCAGATTTTGAGGTTTGCAAAGGATTCTGGGTAACAGAACCTGGTCCGAGCCACACAAGTCACCCCATCATTAATTCCCCTAGGTCTCTAGTTTTCAGAAATGCACAGGTTTGGTAGGTTTCCCTAGGTGGCGGCTGAGCTACAGGCCAAAATCTACAGGTAGGCACTTTGCAAAAAACACCTCTGATTTCCTTCAAAAATGTGGCTGTGTCCACGTTGCGCTTTGGGGCATTTCCTGTCACGGGCGCTAGGCCTACCCACACAAGTGAGGTATCATTTTTATCGGGAGACGTGGGGGAACGCTGGGTGGAAGGATATTCGTGGCTCCTCTCAGATTCCAGAACTTTCTGCCACAGAAATGTGAGGAACATGTGTTTTTTTAGCCAAATTGTGAGGTTTGCAAAGGATTCTGGGTAACAGAACCTGGTCCGAACCACACAAGTCACCCCATCTTGGATTCCCCTAGGTCTCTAGTTTTCAGAAATGCACAGGTATGGTAGGTTTCCCTAGGTGGCGGCTGAGCTACAGGCCAAAATCTACAGGTAGGCACTTTGCAAAAAACACCTCTGTTTTCCTTCAAAAATTTGTCTGTGTCCATGTTGCGCTTTGGGGCATTTCCTGTCACGGGCGCTAGGCCTACCCACACAAGTGAGGTATCATTTTTATCGGGAGACGTGGGGGAACACTGGGTGGAAGGAAATTCGTGGCTCCTCTCAGATTCCAGAACGTTCTGCCACAGAAATGTGAGGAACATGATTTTTTTTATCCAAATTTTGATGTTTACAAAGGATTCTGGGTAACAGAACCTGGTCCGAGCCACACAAGTCACCCCATCTTGGATTCCCCTAGGTCTCTAGTTTTCAGAAATGCACAGGTTTGGTAGGTTTCCCTAGGTGGCGGCTGTGCTACAGGCCAAAATCTACAGGTAGGCACTTTGCAAAAAACACCTCGGTTTTCCTTCACAAATTTGGATGTGTCCACGTTGCGCTTTGGGGCGTTTTATGTCGCGGGCGCTAGGCCTACCCACACAAGTGAGGTATCATTTTTATCGGGACACGTGGGGGAACCCTGGGTGGAAGGAAATTTGTGGCTCCTCTCAGATTCCAGAACTTTCTGCCACAGAAATGTTAAGAACATGTGTTTTTTTAGCCAAATTTTGAGGTTTGCAAAGGATTCTGGGTAACAGAACCTGGTCCGAACCACACAAGTCACCCCATCTTGGATTCCCCTAGGTCTCTAGTTTTCAGAAATGCACAGGTTTGGTAGGTTTCCCTAGGGGGCGGCTGAGCTACAAGCCAAAGTCTACAGGTAGGCACTTTGCAAAAAACACCTCGGTTTTCCTTCACAAATTTGGATGTGTCCACGTTGCGCTTTGGGGCGTTTTATGTCGCGGGCGCTAGGCCTACCCACACAAGTGAGGTATCATTTTTATCGGGACACGTGGGGGAACGCTGGGTGGAAGGAAATTCGTGGCTCCTCTCAGATTCCAGAACTTTCTGCCACAGAAATGTGAGTAACATGTGTTTTTTTAGCCAAATTGTGAGGTTTGCAAAGGATTCTGGGTAACAGAACCTGGTCCGAGCCACACAAGTCACCCCATCTTGGATTCCCCTAGGTCTCTAGTTTTCAGAAATGCACAGGTTTGGTAGGTTTCCCTAGGTGGCGGCTGAGCTACAGGCCAAAATCTACAGGTAGGCACTTTGCAAAAAACACCTCTGTTTTCCTTCAAAAATTTGTCTGTGTCCACGTTGCGCTTTGGGGCATTTCCTGTCACGGGCGCTAGGCCTACCCACACAAGTGAGGTATCATTTTTATCGGGAGACGTGGGGGAATGCTGGGTGGAAGGAAATTCGTGGCTCCTCTCAGATTCCAGAACTTTCTGCCACAGAAATGTGAGGAACATGTGTTTTTTTAGCCAAATTTTGAGGTTTGCAAAGGATTCTGGGTAACAGAACCTGGTCCGAGCCACACAAGTCACCCCATCTTGGATTCCCCTAGGTCTCTAGTTTTCAGAAATGCACAGGTTTGGTAGGTTTCCCTAGGTGGCGGCTGAGCTACAAGCCAAAATCTACAGGTAGGCGCTTTGCAAAAAACACCTCTGTTTTCCTTCACAAATTTGGATGTGTCCACGTTGCGCTTTGGGGCGTTTTCTGTCGCCGGCGCTAGGCCTACCCACACAAGTGAGGTATCATTTTTATCGGGAGACGTGGGGGAACGCTGGGTGGAAGGAAAGTTGTGGCTCCTCTCAGATTCCAGAACTTTCTGCCACAGAAATGTTAAGAACATGTGTTTTTTTAGCCAAATTTTGAGGTTTGCAAAGGATTCTGGGTAACAGAACCTGGTCCGAGCCACACAAGTCACCCCATCTTGGATTCCCCTAGGTCTCTAGTTTTCAGAAATGCACAGGTTTGGTAGGTTTCCCTAGGTGGCGGCTGAGCTACAAGCCAAAATCTACAGGTAGGCACTTTGCAAAAAACACCTCTGTTTTCCTTCAAAAATTTGGCTGTGTCCACGTTGCGCTTTGGGGCGTTTCCTGTCGGGGGCGCTAGGCCTACCCACACAAGTGAGGTATCATTTTTATCAGGAGACGTGGGGGAACGCTGGGTGGAAGGAAATTCGTGGCTCCTCTCAGATTCCAGAACTTTCTGCCACAGAAATGTGAGGAACATGTGTTTTTTTAGCCAAATTTTGAGGTTTGCATAGGATTCTGGGTAACAGAACCTGGTCCGAGCCACACAAGTCACCCCATCTTGGATTCCCCTAGGTCTCTAGTTTTCAGAAATGCACAGGTTTGGTAGGTTTCCCTAGGTGGCGGCTGTGCTACAGGCCAAAATCTACAGGTAGGCACTTTGCAAAAAACACCTCGGTTTTCCTTCACAAATTTGGATGTGTCCACGTTGCGCTTTGGGGCGTTTTATGTCGCGGGCGCTAGGCCTACCCACACAAGTGAGGTATCATTTTTATCGGGACACGTGGGGGAACGCTGGGTGGAAGGAAATTTGTGGCTCCTCTCAGATTCCAGAACTTTCTGCCACAGAAATGTTAGGAACATGTGTTTTTTTAGCCAAATTTTGAGGTTTGCAAAGGATTCTAGGTAACAGAACCTGGTCCGAGCCACACAAGTCACCCCATCTTGGATTCCCCTAGGTCTCTAGTTTTCAGAAATGCACAGGTTTCGTAGGTTTCCCTAGGTGGCGGCTGAGCTACAGGCCAAAATCTACAGGTAGGCACTTTGCAAAAAACACCTCTGTTTTCCTTCAAAAATGTGTCTGTGTCCACGTTGTGCTTTGGGGCATTTCCTGTCACGGGCGCTAGGCCTACCCACACAAGTGAGGTATCATTTTTATCGGGAGACGTGGGGGAACGCTGGGTGGAAGGAAATTCGTGGCTCCTCTCAGATTCCAGAACTTTCTGCCACAGAAATGTGAGGAACATGTGTTTTTTTAGCCAAATTTTGAGGTTTGCAAAGGATTCTGGGTAACAGAACCTGGTCTGAGCCACACAAGTCACCCCATCTTGGATTCCCCTAGGTCTCTAGTTTTCAGAAATGCACAGGTTTGGTAGGTTTCCCTAGGTGGCGGCTGAGCTACAAGCCAAAATCTACAGGTAGGCGCTTTGCAAAAAACACCTCTGTTTTCCTTCACAAGTTTGTATGTGTCCACGTTGCGCTTTGGGGCGTTTTCTGTCGCCGGCGCTAGGCCTACCCACACAAGTGAGGTATCAGTTTTATCAGGAGACGTGGGGGAACGCTGGGTGGAAGGAAATTTGTGGCTCCTCTCAGATTCCAGAACTTTCTGCCACAGAAATGTTAGGAACATGTGTTTTTTTAGCCAGATTTTGAGGTTTGCAAAGGATTCTGGGTAACAGAACCTGGTCCGAGCCACACAAGTCACCCCATCATTAATTCCCCTAGGTCTCTAGTTTTCAGAAATGCACAGGTTTGGTAGGTTTCCCTAGGTGGCGGCTGAGCTACAGGCCAAAATCTACAGGTAGGCACTTTGCAAAAAACACCTCTGATTTCCTTCAAAAATGTGGCTGTGTCCACGTTGCGCTTTGGGGCATTTCCTGTCACGGGCGCTAGGCCTACCCACACAAGTGAGGTATCATTTTTATCGGGAGACGTGGGGGAACGCTGGGTGGAAGGATATTCGTGGCTCCTCTCAGATTCCAGAACTTTCTGCCACAGAAATGTGAGGAACATGTGTTTTTTTAGCCAAATTGTGAGGTTTGCAAAGGATTCTGGGTAACAGAACCTGGTCCGAGCCACACAAGTCACCCCATCTTGGATTCCCCTAGGTCTCTAGTTTTCAGAAATGCACAGGTTTGGTAGGTTTCCCTAGGTGGCGGCTGAGCTACAGGCCAAAATCTACAGGTAGGCACTTTGCAAAAAACACCTCTGTTTTCCTTCAAAAATTTGTCTGTGTCCACGTTGCGCTTTGGGGCATTTCCTGTCACGGGCGCTAGGCCTACCCACACAAGTGAGGTATCATTTTTATCGGGAGACGTGGGGGAATGCTGGGTGGAAGGAAATTCGTGGCTCCTCTCAGATTCCAGAACTTTCTGCCACAGAAATGTGAGGAACATGTGTTTTTTTAGCCAAATTTTGAGGTTTGCAAAGGATTCTGGGTAACAGAACCTGGTCCGAGCCACACAAGTCACCCCATCTTGGATTCCCCTAGGTCTCTAGTTTTCAGAAATGCACAGGTTTGGTAGGTTTCCCTAGGTGGCGGCTGAGCTACAAGCCAAAATCTACAGGTAGGCGCTTTGCAAAAAACACCTCTGTTTTCCTTCACAAATTTGGATGTGTCCACGTTGCGCTTTGGGGCGTTTTCTGTCGCCGGCGCTAGGCCTACCCACACAAGTGAGGTATCATTTTTATCGGGAGACGTGGGGGAACGCTGGGTGGAAGGAAAGTTGTGGCTCCTCTCAGATTCCAGAACTTTCTGCCACAGAAATGTTAAGAACATGTGTTTTTTTTAGCCAAATTTTGAGGTTTGCAAAGGATTCTGGGTAACAGAACCTGGTCCGAGCCACACAAGTCACCCCATCTTGGATTCCCCTAGGTCTCTAGTTTTCAGAAATACACAGGTTTGGTAGGTTTCCCTAGGTGGCGGCTGAGCTACAAGCCAAAATCTACAGGTAGGCACTTTGCAAAAAACACCTCTGTTTTCCTTCAAAAATTTGGCTGTGTCCACGTTGCGCTTTGGGGCGTTTCCTGTCGGGGGCGCTAGGCCTACCCACACAAGTGAGGTATCATTTTTATCAGGAGACGTGGGGGAACGCTGGGTGGAAGGAAATTCGTGGCTCCTCTCAGATTCCAGAACTTTCTGCCACAGAAATGTGAGGAACATGTGTTTTTTTAGGCAAATTTTGAGGTTTGCATAGGATTCTGGGTAACAGAACCTGGTCCGAGCCACACAAGTCACCCCATCTTGGATTCCCCTAGGTCTCTAGTTTTCAGAAATGCACAGGTTTGGTAGGTTTCCCTAGGTGGCGGCTGTGCTACAGGCCAAAATCTACAGGTAGGCACTTTGCAAAAAACACCTCGGTTTTCCTTCACAAATTTGGATGTGTCCACGTTGCGCTTTGGGGCGTTTTATGTCGCGGGCGCTAGGCCTACCCACACAAGTGAGGTATCATTTTTATCGGGACACGTGGGGGAACGCTGGGTGGAAGGAAATTTGTGGCTCCTCTCAGATTCCAGAACTTTCTGCCACAGAAATGTTAGGAACATGTGTTTTTTTAGCCAAATTTTGAGGTTTGCAAAGGATTCTAGGTAACAGAACCTGGTCCGAGCCACACAAGTCACCCCATCTTGGATTCCCCTAGGTCTCTAGTTTTCAGAAATGCACAGGTTTCGTAGGTTTCCCTAGGTGGCGGCTGAGCTACAGGCCAAAATCTACAGGTAGGCACTTTGCAAAAAACACCTCTGTTTTCCTTCAAAAATGTGTCTGTGTCCACGTTGTGCTTTGGGGCATTTCCTGTCACGGGCGCTAGGCCTACCCACACAAGTGAGGTATCATTTTTATCGGGAGACGTGGGGGAACGCTGGGTGGAAGGAAATTCGTGGCTCCTCTCAGATTCCAGAACTTTCTGCCACAGAAATGTGAGGAACATGTGTTTTTTTAGCCAAATTTTGAGGTTTGCAAAGGATTCTGGGTAACAGAACCTGGTCTGAGCCACACAAGTCACCCCATCTTGGATTCCCCTAGGTCTCTAGTTTTCAGAAATGCACAGGTTTGGTAGGTTTCCCTAGGTGGCGGCTGAGCTACAAGCCAAAATCTACAGGTAGGCGCTTTGCAAAAAACACCTCTGTTTTCCTTCACAAGTTTGGATGTGTCCACGTTGCGCTTTGGGGCGTTTTCTGTCGCCGGCGCTAGGCCTACCCACACAAGTGAGGTATCAGTTTTATCAGGAGACGTGGGGGAACGCTGGGTGGAAGGAAATTTGTGGCTCCTCTCAGATTCCAGAACTTTCTGCCACAGAAATGTTAGGAACATGTGTTTTTTTAGCCAGATTTTGAGGTTTGCAAAGGATTCTGGGTAACAGAACCTGGTCCGAGCCACACAAGTCACCCCATCATTAATTCCCCTAGGTCTCTAGTTTTCAGAAATGCACAGGTTTGGTAGGTTTCCCTAGGTGGCGGCTGAGCTACAGGCCAAAATCTACAGGTAGGCACTTTGCAAAAAACACCTCTGATTTCCTTCAAAAATGTGGCTGTGTCCACGTTGCGCTTTGGGGCATTTCCTGTCACGGGCGCTAGGCCTACCCACACAAGTGAGGTATCATTTTTATCGGGAGACGTGGGGGAACGCTGGGTGGAAGGATATTCGTGGCTCCTCTCAGATTCCAGAACTTTCTGCCACAGAAATGTGAGGAACATGTGTTTTTTTAGCCAAATTTTGAGGTTTGCAAAGGATTCTGGGTAACAGAACCTGGTCCGAACCACACAAGTCACCCCATCTTGGATTCCCCTAGGTCTCTAGTTTTCAGAAATGCACAGGTTTGGTAGGTTTCCCTAGGTGGCGGCTGAGCTACAGGCCAAAATCTACAGGTAGGCACTTTGCAAAAAACACCTCTGTTTTCCTTCAAAAATTTGTCTGTGTCCATGTTGCGCTTTGGGGCATTTCCTGTCACGGGCGCTAGGCCTACCCACACAAGTGAGGTATCATTTTTATCGGGAGACGTGGGGGAACACTGGGTGGAAGGAAATTCGTGGCTCCTCTCAGATTCCAGAACGTTCTGCCACAGAAATGTGAGGAACATGATTTTTTTTATCCAAATTTTGATGTTTACAAAGGATTCTGGGTAACAGAACCTGGTCCGAGCCACACAAGTCACCCCATCTTGGATTCCCCTAGGTCTCTAGTTTTCAGAAATGCACAGGTTTGGTAGGTTTCCCTAGGTGGCGGCTGTGCTACAGGCCAAAATCTACAGGTAGGCACTTTGCAAAAAACACCTCGGTTTTCCTTCACAAATTTGGATGTGTCCACGTTGCGCTTTGGGGCGTTTTATGTCGCGGGCGCTAGGCCTACCCACACAAGTGAGGTATCATTTTTATCGGGACACGTGGGGGAACCCTGGGTGGAAGGAAATTTGTGGCTCCTCTCAGATTCCAGAACTTTCTGCCACAGAAATGTTAAGAACATGTGTTTTTTTAGCCAAATTTTGAGGTTTGCAAAGGATTCTGGGTAACAGAACCTGGTCCGAGCCACACAAGTCACCCCATCTTGGATTCCCCTAGGTCTCTAGTTTTCAGAAATGCACAGGTTTGGTAGGTTTCCCTAGGGGGCGGCTGAGCTACAAGCCAAAGTCTACAGGTAGGCACTTTGCAAAAAACACCTCGGTTTTCCTTCACAAATTTGGATGTGTCCACGTTGCGCTTTGGGGCGTTTTATGTCGCGGGCGCTAGGCCTACCCACACAAGTGAGGTATCATTTTTATCGGGACACGTGGGGGAACGCTGGGTGGAAGGAAATTCGTGGCTCCTCTCAGATTCCAGAACTTTCTGCCACAGAAATGTGAGTAACATGTGTTTTTTTAGCCAAATTGTGAGGTTTGCAAAGGATTCTGGGTAACAGAACCTGGTCCGAGCCACACAAGTCACCCCATCTTGGATTCCCCTAGGTCTCTAGTTTTCAGAAATGCACAGGTTTGGTAGGTTTCCCTAGGTGGCGGCTGAGCTACAGGCCAAAATCTACAGGTAGGCACTTTGCAAAAAACACCTCTGTTTTCCTTCAAAAATTTGTCTGTGTCCACGTTGCGCTTTGGGGCATTTCCTGTCATGGGCGCTAGGCCTACCCACACAAGTGAGGTATCATTTTTATCGGGAGACGTGGGGGAATGCTGGGTGGAAGGAAATTCGTGGCTCCTCTCAGATTCCAGAACTTTCTGCCACAGAAATGTGAGGAACATGTGTTTTTTTAGCCAAATTTTGAGGTTTGCAAAGGATTCTGGGTAACAGAACCTGGTCCGAGCCACACAAGTCACCCCATCTTGGATTCCCCTAGGTCTCTAGTTTTCAGAAATGCACAGGTTTGGTAGGTTTCCCTAGGTGGCGGCTGAGCTACAAGCCAAAATCTACAGGTAGGCGCTTTGCAAAAAACACCTCTGTTTTCCTTCACAAATTTGGATGTGTCCACGTTGCGCTTTGGGGCGTTTTCTGTCGCCGGCGCTAGGCCTACCCACACAAGTGAGGTATCATTTTTATCGGGAGACGTGGGGGAACGCTGGGTGGAAGGAAAGTTGTGGCTCCTCTCAGATTCCAGAACTTTCTGCCACAGAAATGTTAAGAACATGTGTTTTTTTAGCCAAATTTTGAGGTTTGCAAAGGATTCTGGGTAACAGAACCTGGTCCGAGCCACACAAGTCACCCCATCTTGGATTCCCCTAGGTCTCTAGTTTTCAGAAATGCACAGGTTTGGTAGGTTTCCCTAGGTTGCGGCTGAGCTACAAGCCAAAATCTACAGGTAGGCACTTTGCAAAAAACACCTCTGTTTTCCTTCAAAAATTTGTCTGTGTCCATGTTGCGCTTTGGGGCATTTCCTGTCACGGGCGCTAGGCCTACCCACACAAGTGAGGTATCATTTTTATCAGGAGACGTGGGGGAACGCTGTGTGGAAGGAAATTCGTGGCTCCTCTCAGATTCCAGAACGTTCTGCCACAGAAATGTGAGGAACATGATTTTTTTTATCCAAATTTTGATGTTTACAAAGGATTCTGGGTAACAGAACCTGGTCCGAGCCACACAAGTCACCCCATCTTGGATTCCCCTAGGTCTCTAGTTTTCAGAAATGCACAGGTTTGGTAGGTTTCCCTAGGTGGCGGCTGTGCTACAGGCCAAAATCTACAGGTAGGCACTTTGCAAAAAACACCTCGGTTTTCCTTCACAAATTTGGATGTGTCCACGTTGCGCTTTGGGGCGTTTTATGTCGCGGGCGCTAGGCCTACCCACACAAGTGAGGTATCATTTTTATCGGGACACGTGGGGGAACCCTGGGTGGAAGGAAATTTGTGGCTCCTCTCAGATTCCAGAACTTTCTGCCACAGAAATGTTAAGAACATGTGTTTTTTTAGCCAAATTTTGAGGTTTGCAAAGGATTCTGGGTAACAGAACCTGGTCCGAGCCACACAAGTCACCCCATCTTGGATTCCCCTAGGTCTCTAGTTTTCAGAAATGCACAGGTTTGGTAGGTTTCCCTAGGGGGCGGCTGAGCTACAAGCCAAAGTCTACAGGTAGGCACTTTGCAAAAAACACCTCGGTTTTCCTTCACAAATTTGGATGTGTCCACGTTGCGCTTTGGGGCGTTTTATGTCGCGGGCGCTAGGCCTACCCACACAAGTGAGGTATCATTTTTATCGGGACACGTGGGGGAACGCTGGGTGGAAGGAAATTCGTGGCTCCTCTCAGATTCCAGAACTTTCTGCCACAGAAATGTGAGTAACATGTGTTTTTTTAGCCAAATTGTGAGGTTTGCAAAGGATTCTGGGTAACAGAACCTGGTCCGAGCCACACAAGTCACCCCATCTTGGATTCCCCTAGGTCTCTAGTTTTCAGAAATGCACAGGTTTGGTAGGTTTCCCTAGGTGGCGGCTGAGCTACAGGCCAAAATCTACAGGTAGGCACTTTGCAAAAAACACCTCTGTTTTCCTTCAAAAATTTGTCTGTGTCCACGTTGCGCTTTGGGGCATTTCCTGTCATGGGCGCTAGGCCTACCCACACAAGTGAGGTATCATTTTTATCGGGAGACGTGGGGGAATGCTGGGTGGAAGGAAATTCGTGGCTCCTCTCAGATTCCAGAACTTTCTGCCACAGAAATGTGAGGAACATGTGTTTTTTTAGCCAAATTTTGAGGTTTGCAAAGGATTCTGGGTAACAGAACCTGGTCCGAGCCACACAAGTCACCCCATCTTGGATTCCCCTAGGTCTCTAGTTTTCAGAAATGCACAGGTTTGGTAGGTTTCCCTAGGTGGCGGCTGAGCTACAAGCCAAAATCTACAGGTAGGCGCTTTGCAAAAAACACCTCTGTTTTCCTTCACAAATTTGGATGTGTCCACGTTGCGCTTTGGGGCGTTTTCTGTCGCCGGCGCTAGGCCTACCCACACAAGTGAGGTATCATTTTTATCGGGAGACGTGGGGGAACGCTGGGTGGAAGGAAAGTTGTGGCTCCTCTCAGATTCCAGAACTTTCTGCCACAGAAATGTTAAGAACATGTGTTTTTTTAGCCAAATTTTGAGGTTTGCAAAGGATTCTGGGTAACAGAACCTGGTCCGAGCCACACAAGTCACCCCATCTTGGATTCCCCTAGGTCTCTAGTTTTCAGAAATGCACAGGTTTGGTAGGTTTCCCTAGGTTGCGGCTGAGCTACAAGCCAAAATCTACAGGTAGGCACTTTGCAAAAAACACCTCTGTTTTCCTTCAAAAATTTGGCTGTGTCCACGTTGCGCTTTGGGGCGTTTCCTGTCAGGGGCGCTAGGCCTACCCACACAATTGAGGTATCATTTTTATCAGGAGACGTGGGGGAACGCTGTGTGGAAGGAAATTCGTGGCTCCTCTCAGATTCCAGAACGTTCTGCCACAGAAATGTGAGGAACATGAGTTTTTTTTAGCCAAAGTTTAATGTTTGCAAAGTATTCTGGGTAACAGAACCTGGTCCGAGCCACACAAGTCACCCCATCTTGGATTCCCCTAGGTCTCTAGTTTTCAGAAATGCACAGGTTTGGTAGGTTTCCCTAGGTGGCGTCTGAGCTACAAGCCAAAATCTACAGGTAGGCGCTTTGCAAAAAACACCTCTGTTTTCCTTCACAAATTTGGATGTGTCCACGTAGCGCTTTGGGGCGTTTTCTGTCGCCGGCGCTAGGCCTACCCACACAAGTGAGGTATCATTTTTATCGGGAGACGTGGGGGAACGCTGGGTGGAAGGAAATTTGTGGCTCCTCTCAGATTCCAGAACTTTCTGCCACAGAAATATGAGGAACATGTGTTTTTTTAGCCAAATTTTGAGGTTTGCAAAGGATTCTGGGTAACAGAACCTGGTCCGAGTCACACAAGTCACCCCATCTTGGATTCCCCTAGGTCTCTAGTTTTCAGAAATGCACAGGTTTGGTAGGTTTCCCTAGGTGGCGGCTGAGCTAGAGGCCAAAATCTACAGGTAGGCACTTTGCTAAAAACAGCTATGTTTTCTGTGATGTGTCCACGTTGTGTTTTGGGGCATATCCTGTCGCGGGCGCTAGGCCTACCCACACAAGTGAGGTATCATTTTTATCGGGAGACTTGGGGGAACATAGAATAGCAAAACAAGTGTTATTGCCCCTTATTTTTCTCTACATTTTTTCCTTCCAAATGTAAGACAGTGTAAAAAAGACATCTATTTGAGAAATGCCCTGTTATTCACATGCTAGTATGGGCACCCCGGAATTCAGAGATGTGCAAAAAAACACTGCTTCTCAACACCTTATCTTGTGCCCATTTTGGAAATACAAAGGTTTTCTTGATAGCTATTTTTTACTCTTTATATTTCAGCAAATGAATTGCTGTATACCCGGCATAGATTGAAAACCAACTGCAGGGTGCAGTTCATTTTTTGGGTCTGGGTACCTAGAGTTCTTTATGAACTTATAAGCCCTATATATCCCCGCAACCAGAAGAGTCCAGCAGACGTAACGGTATATTGCTTTCGAAAATCTGACATTGCTGGATAAAGTTAAAGAGTATAACGTAGAGAAAAATTGATGTTTTTTTCACCTCAATTTCAATATTTTTCTTTTTCAGTTGTTATTTTCTGTAGGAAACCCTTGTAGGATCTACACAAATTACCCCTTGCTGAATTCAGATTTTTGTCTACTTTTCAAAAATGTTGCGGTTTCTGGGATCCAGCGTTGGTTTCATGCCCATTTCTGTCACTGACTGGAAGGAGGCTGAAAGCACTAAAAATCGTAAAAATGGGGTATGTCCCAGTAAAATGCCAAAATTGTGTTGAAAAATTGGGTTTTCTGATTCAAGTCTGCTTGTTCCTGAAAGTTGGGAAGCTGGTGATTTTATCACCGCAAACCCTTTGTTGATGCCCTTTTCAGGGAAAAAACCACAAGCCTTCTTCTGCAGCCCATTTTTCCCACTTTTTTGAAAAAAATGAAATTTTCACTGTTTTTTGGCTAATTTCTTGGCCTCCTTCTGGGGAACCCACAAAGTCTGGGTACCTCTAGAATCCCTAGGATGTTGGAAAAAAAGGACGCAAATTTGGCGTGGGTAGCTTATGTGAACAAAAAGTTATGAGGGCCTAAGCGCGAACTGCTCCAAATAGCCAAAAAAGGCTCGGCACAGGAGGGGGAAAAGGCCTGGCAGCGAAGGGGTTAAGGTGTTGCTAGACACAACATTGTTTCAAGACTGCTTCCGATGTTTCAAGCGTGTCTCAAACCTTGGGTGCTAATTCATACAAAGATCTTCTTAAATTGAATGTGCAACCGGTTTCAGACATTTCTCAAATCTCAGGTGTTAATTTAATCTAATTTGTTTTCCGAATTTAAAGCGTCTCTTTACAAAATAATCTGAAAAACCGGCACAGACACTTATACCTAAAATGCCGTGCTGTTAAATGAAAAAAACAATATTTAAAAACAGAGTTATACTAAAAGTAACAACACTATTTTCACCTCGCATTTGTCAGATTTAATAAAATGTTAAAATAAATATCATAACAATTAAAACACATAAGTAGAAGAATGGGAACACATAGTAGGGATGTATCCCTTGACGTGATAAGAAAATTAAGTGGGTCATTCTTACTTTGGCGGGCTGCGGAGGCCGCCTGCCAAAGTAACCCCGTCAGAACACCGCACCGCGGTCGAAAGACCGCTGCGGTGATTCTGAGATTTGCCCTGGGCTTTCGGGCGGCCGCCAAAAGGCCGGCCGCCAGCCCAGGGCAAATCAACCTTCCCACGAGGACGCCGGCTCAGAATTGAGCCGGCGTAGTGGGAAGGTGCGACGGGTGCAGTGGCACCCGTCGCGTATTTCAGTGTCTGCATAGCAGACACTGAAATACTTTGCGGGGCCCTCTTACGGGGGCCCCTGCAGTGCCCATGCCATTGGCATGGGCACTGCAGGGGCCCCCAGGGGCCCCGCGGCACCCCCTACCGCCATCCTGTTCATGGTGGGTTTCCCGCCATGAACAGGATGGCGGTAGGGGGTGTCTGAATCCACATGGCGGCGGAGCGCGCTCCGCCGCCATGGAGGATTCAGAAGGGCAGCGGTAAACCGGCGGGTGACCGCCGGTTTACCCTTTCTGACCGCGGCTGAACCGCCACGGTCAGAATGCCCTTCGGAGCACCGCCGGTCTGTCGGCGGTGCTCCCGTGGCCGGTGACCCTGGCGGTCACCGGCCGCCAGGGTCAGAATCAGGCCCTAAGTTTCCTGGTGCCTTTCTTTAAGTGATACTAAAAGACAGTCCTCTTCTAGTGAGGACGCCATATACATCTTATCACTTCGGCGTCAAATGATCCACAGTTCTATAACCAGTATTTAAAGCCAACGCATCAGGTCATTTACCATTAATACCCGAGGCTCGCATACCACTCCCTTCGTTCATGATACATAATATCACAGAAACTCTGACCAGAGTATGGAGCCTTACAAAAGCTCATTTAGCTGGTATTAAAAGTAAGCAAAGTTCACATGCATCATTTTAACAAGTAGTCAGCCTGTTTTAGACACTTCTAATTGAGTCGTGGCTCGCGGGGATTACAGAGGGCGGGGCGGCGCACAGATGGTGGAGGGGTGTTAAAAAACTTTTTTTCGAAATGAAAGAAACTTACCTCCAGGCTGCACTGTGCTGCACTGCTGCTCCTCGGTCTCCTCACAGGCACAGGCTCCCAGCCTGTCCTGCAGCCAATCCCTCCGATGCTCTGAGCAGCGTTAGGATTGGCTGGGAGCACCCAGCCAGGGTGCTCTCAGACAGCCTGGGAGACAGTGCCTGCTCCCTCCAGCCTGGCAACACAGTCCTGGGCTGAAGAGAGGCCTGTGCGCATGTGTGTTTAGCCGGCCTGAGACAGCCGGCCAAACATACATCTGTACTGGGGGAGGGCACAGTGCACTCCCCTCGTCCCCATCATCCTCAATGCCCCGCCCCTTTAACAATAAACTTAGTTTATTATCCTTTCATTGCTAAAGGATTTGCAGCGGTTGCTGCTGGCGGGGGACGACGTTCCTGCAGAGGAGGCACCACTGTTTTAATGCAAGGCTTAACGCTTCTGGCAAAATAGCATTCTGTTTCTAGACACTTTTGTTGCAAGAAAATCATTGCTTGTCTTTGAATTTCTGCATTGTTAGACTTCTGCCTTTAGTGATGTGAGAAGCAACATTAAACAAGCATTTGCAATGCAACGGGTCTTGCGTTTGCTCGAGTTAGTGCTATTAGCATTGTAAACACCTAACCGGACTTTTCTTGCCACATAAATTGAAAATGAAAAGTAAAACAGTTTCACATAACTAACAAGACTTTTCTTGCCATATAAACTGAAAAGTAAAAGAGTTTCACATAAGCGAGCTGACTGCTGCCATCAGCGCAAAGCAGACACAAAAAAGGAAACAAAAGTTTGCTCGCAGTGAAACGTATTGGCAAAAGTGCAACTCTCCATGTAACCAGCAAAAGTGCAACTATCCATGTAACTGTTAAAAGTGCAAATACCCATGTAACAGGGTCGATGTCATGCAAAGTGCTCGACTACTGCCCAGCGAGATCGTGCTGTGAAATAAAGAGAAAAAGTAGTCCAGAAACCAGACCAAAAACATGGAGCCTCTTATGTCTTCAGTAGTTGGTCTGTGCGCTCAAGAAGGGCTACACACCAGAAGAGGCATGATGTAGGCACGCCTTTCACTGATAAAAAATGAAGCAAATTTTTAAAGGCAATCCCATGAACCAAGCCAACTGATGGGAGTGACATGGGCATGGTTACAAGCCCGTAGAGAGAATACACCAGGCACATTGCGCTTTGCGCTGCCAAAAAAGTGGCTTTAATGAGGCGATTTGATCAAATGTAGTCTTTTGTGAGAATGAATTTGAGTTGAATGCGATACTGGTCATGCTTCATAGTTCATGATAAAACCAGCCTCAAATGATTTTTGAAAAAAGGTACCGTACATATTGTGCAAAAATCTGCATCAAGGGAGTACCCACATTTGAGCGAACTGAGGAGCTCTGCTTTGCATTGGTAGAACGTGTATTTTTCTGTGGTACAAACGGTTTTGGAGTCTGTAGGAAGTTGGCTCTGTATGCACTATTTCAAAGTAAGGAATAGTATGCACAGAGTCCAAGGGTTCCCCTTAGAGGTAAGATAGTGGCAAAAAGAGATAATACTAATGCTCTATTTTGTGGTAGTGTGGTCGAGCAGTAGGCTTATCAAAGGAGTAGTGTTAAGCATTTGTTGTACATACACACAGGCAATAAATGAGGAACACACACTCAGAGACAATTCCAGGCCAATAGGTTTTTGTATAGAAAAATATATTTTCTTAGTTTATTTTAAGAACCACAGGTTCAAATTCTACATGTAATACTTTGCATGAAAGGTATTGCAGGTAAGTACTTTAGGAACTTTGAATAATCACAATAGCATATATACTTTTCAAATAAAACACATATAGCTATTTTAAAACTAGACACAGTGCAATTTTCACAGTTTCTAGGGGAAGTAAGTAATTGTTAGTTCTTGCAGGTAAGCAAACCACCTACGGGGTTCAAGTTTGGGTCCAAAGTAGCCCACTGTGGGGGGTTCAGAGCAACCCCAAAGTTACCACACCAGCAGCTCAGGGCCGGTCAGGTGCAGAGTTCAAAGTGGTGCCCAAAACGCATAGGCTTCAATGGAGAAGGGGGTGCCCCGGTTCCAGTCTGCCAGCAGGTAAGTACCCGCGTCTTCGGAGGGCAGACCAGGGGGGTTTTGTAGGGCACCTGGGGGTACACAAGTTAGCACAGAAAGTACACCCTCAGCAGCACGGGGGCGGCCGGGTGCAGTGTGCAAACATACATCGGGTTTGTCGTTGAAATCAATGGGAGACCAAGGGGTCTCTTCAGCGATGCTGGCAGGCAAGGGGGAGGGCTCCTTGGGGTAGCCACCACCTGGGCAAGGGAGAGGGCCTCCTGGGGGTCGCTCCTGCACTGGAGTTCAGATCTTTCAGGTCCTGGGGGCTGCGGGTGCAGAGTCTTTTCCAGGCGTCGGGATCTGGGAGTCAGGCAGTCGCGGTCAGGGAGAGCCTCGGGATTCCCTCTGCAGGCGTCGCTGTGGGGGCTCAGGGGGGACAACTTTGGTTATTCACAGTCTCGGAGTCGCTGGGGAGTCCTCCCCGAAGTGGTGTTTCTCCACAAGTCGAGCCGGGGGCGTCGGGTGCAGAGTTGCAAGTCTCACGCTTCTGGCGGGAAATGCAGTTGTCTTTAAGTTGCTTCTTTGGAAACAAAGTTGCAGTCTTGGGTGAACAGGGCCGCTGTTCTCTGGAGTTTCTTGGTCCTTATAGAGCAGGGCAGTCCTCTGAGGATTCAGAGGTCACTGGTCCTGGGGAAAGCGTTGCTGGAACACTTTTCTTCCAAAGGGGGGAGACAGGCCGGTAGAGCTGGGGCCAAAGCAGTTGGTGTCTCCGTCTTCTCTGCAGGGTTTTTCAGCTCAGCAGTCCTCTTCTTCTTAGGTTGCAGGAATCTGAGTTCCTAGGTTCAGGGGAGCCCCTAAATACAGAATTTAGGGGTGTGTTTAGGTCAGGGAGGGCAGCAGCCAATGGCTACTAGCACTGAGGGTGGCTACACCCTCTTTGTGCCTCCTCCCAAGGGGAGGGGGTCACATTCCTATCCCTATTGGGGGGATCCTCCATCTGCAAGATGCAGGATTGCTAAAAGTCAGAGTCACTTCAGCTCAGGTTGCCTTAGGGGCTGTCCTGACTGGTCAGTGACTCCTCCTTGTTTTTCTCATTTTCTCCTCTGGCCTTGCCACCAAAAGTGGGGCCGTGGCCGGAGGGGGCGGGCAACTCCACTAGCTGGAATGCCCTGTGGTGCTGGAAGAAAGGGGGTGAGCCTTTGAGGCTCACCGCCAGGTGTTACAGCTCCTGCAAGGGGGAGGTGATAAGCTTCTCCACCCAGTGCAGGCTTTGTTACTAGCCACAGAGTGACAAAGGCACTCTCCCCATGTGGCCAGCAACATGTCTCGAGTGTGGCAGGCTGCTAAAACCAGTCAGCCTACACAGGTAGTTGGTTAAGGTTTCAGGGGGCACCTCTAATGTGCCCTCTGGGGTGTATTTGACAATAAAATGTACACTGGCATCAGTGTGCATTTATTGTGCTGAGAAGTTTGATACCAAACTTCCCAGTTTTCAGGGTAGCCATTATGGTGCTGTGGAGTTCGTGTTTGACAGACTCCCAGACCATATACTCTTATGGCTACGCTGCACTTACAATGTCTAAGGTTTGGCTTAGACACTGTAGGGGCACAGTGCTCATGCACTGGCACCCTCACCTATGGTATAGTGCACCCTGCCTTAGGGCTGTAAGGCCTGCTAGAGGTGTGACTTATCTATACTGCATAGGCAGTGTGAGGTTTGCATGGCACCCTGAGGGGAGTGCCATGTCGACTTACTCGTTTTGTCCTCACCAGCACACACAAGCTGGCAAGCAGTGTGTCTGTGCTGAGTGAGGGGTCCCCAGGGTGGCATAAGATATGCTGCAGCCCTTAGAGACCTTCCTTGGCATCAGGGTCGTTGGTACCAGGGGTACCAGTTACAAGGGACTTACCTGGATGCCAGGGTGTGCCAATTGTGTAAACAAAAGTACAGGTTAGGGAAAGAACACTGGTGCTGGGGCCTGGTTAGCAGGCCTCAGCACACTTTCAAATCAAAACATAGCATCAGCAAAGGCAAAAAGTCAGGGGGTAACCATGCCAAGGAGGCATTTCCTTACAGAGTCCATAGTTTTTTTTAAGCGTATCCGCATCAGGGCATAAAGATCCTCGGCCACAAGTATTATTCTGCTCCCACTAGGTAGCACTCAGGCATCAGTTCAGTGGCTGAGACAACAATTAGTAGCTCAGATAAACGTGCCTGATCGTGAGATGAAAGTGACTCTTTTTATTTCCGTTCCATCAAATTCTTTACTGCACCTTTAGAATCCCCGTGTACCATCCCTTGGTCCCAAAACGTCTGTCCTGTAACTGTGAATGTTCATTAGAGGTGTATGAACGTTTCCTCACAATACTTACTATGGTGAATATTGAGCTCCCACCTACTTCAATGACAGAGAAGTGCTTGGACAGTTTTATTAGAACAAGATTAATTTTATTTTAGTACAGCTTTATTTACTTTTTTCCTACTAAAATATTCTACTGCACTCAATCAGTTGCGGTAGACTGAGTTATTGTTTTAGAACAATGTCGTCAGTGGCTGAAAAGATCAAATACAAGTAGTGGAAGAATTGCTCCCTAGTATATGTTTTAATGTTTGCACATATTTCAGTCAGCTGATCAATTGACCCATATTTGAAACGGTCTCTTCACAGTTCATACTAAACAAAAGTGACCTTCCAAGCTCACAATCACACAATTTGGCATTCAGCTTTTGACCTACATATGACAGTTAATACTTTTAAATAAATGAAAGGGTGAGAAACAGCCCCTTTCTTCGTTGTCACCCCCCGTTTTAGTAGGCCTGGGCAGAACTCATGGAGTTTCACCTGGCGGAATTCTGCAGTTACATAGAAGCTTTTTGTGTGGGTGCTTGTTCCACACTGTAAAATCAGCACAGACTGCACCACATGGTGCAGCAGAGGGTGCTGCATCTTTCTGTGGCTTGATTAGATTCTCTATTTGAGTGTCAGCTTTCTCAACGCGAATGATTGTGACCTACCACGACTGCCCACTTTGAGAAATGTCACCTGAAGGTGTTCTAGCACCCAAAAATTTCACTAGGGGATGCAAATTCTCATTAGCGCTCACCAACTTAACGTTTGCGAGCCACGCATGAGAAAAAACTCCATCATGTGGCAGTTGGTAGATTTGGAATCTGCATTCAGGGACACTGCAGTCTAGTCCCCAGTGTAAGTGCTCGCTCTATTAAAGCATGTACCAATTGGCTAATCCCAGATTGGTTCATTTATCTCTCCTATTAGGCCATACTATATTATGGAAGTGTGAGAAAATGCCTTTCTGCGTGGTTACCCCAAGTGTTGTGCAGAATTTTATTACTTGTTTTTCAACCCAGCACAAAAGGACCCTGCTGTCTAGTCCCCAGTCCTCGGAATCCTAAAACTTGTTTCAATTGCCAGATTGGCATATTTAACTTTCCTGTAAGGCCTTAACATATAGGCCCTGATTTCAACCTTGGCGGGTGGCGGTTTAAGCCACTGGGCAGCCGCCAATGCGGCCGCACTCCCGCAGGGCCCATTTGGAGATACCGGCTGGGCCGGGGGGCAGAAATCTGGTTTCCGCCCGCCAGCCCAGCGGGGATCTCGGCCGCAACACAGGAGCCGGCTCCAAATGGAGCCGGCGGTGTTGCAGCTGTGCGAAGGGTGCAGCTGCACCAATCGCGCTTTTCACTGTCTGCTATGCATACCCTTAACATAGAATGCAATGCCACCTATGGTTCGCAGCACTTATTCTGTCATCCTCTTGTGTGATAAGAAAAACATGACTTCAGGCCTATCAGTGAAGCCTGACTGCTGCAATTTAAACGTACAACCTGCTGTGTCAAAAGAACCTTTTGGTAGGGGAAAAAACTTTCTTTAAAAAAATATCTATGTCTCCCACATACAAGACTTGTAGCCCGCACTGTAGCATGCATGGTATTTAAAAATGTGGGATGCATAGATTTAACATTGCCATGTCCCTGCAGTGATGGGTCCCCAAAAACTAATTTTACTGTGGAACGACCCAGCTCTCCTATTAGAAAACTAGAGTACAGATTACAATATTAAATCTTCTATTTTGAGTTTGGGACCAGCTTGAGTGTTGGGGATCGGTTGCAAGCAGAAATCCCTGCTGAGCTCAGCACTGCTTCACCAGCCCAGCGAAAGAAACAACAGAAGTCAAGTAAGCTAATTTAACCCCTTCGCTGCCAGGCCTTTTCCCCCTCAGGTGCAAGGCCTTTTTTTGGCTATTTGGGGCAGGACGCGCTTAGGCCCTCATAACTTTTTGTCCACATAAGCTACCGACGCCAAATTTGCGTCCTTTTTTTCCAACATCCTAGGAATTCTAGAGGGACCCAGACCTTGTGGGTTCCCCTGAAGTAGGCCAAGAAAATAGCCAAAATACGGTAAAAAATTTGTTTTAAAAAAAAAAGTGAAAAAAGGGCTGCAGAACAAGGCTTGTGGTTTTCCCCTGAAAATGGCATCAACAAAAGTGTTGCAGTGCTAAAATTACTAGCTTCCCAACTTTCAGGAACAGGGAGACTTGAATCAGAAAAACAAATTTTTCAATGCAATTTTGGGATTTTACTGGGACATACCCCATTTTTATGATTTTTTTGTGCTTTCAGCCTCCTTACAGTCAGTGACAGAAATGGTTATGAAACCAATGCTGGATCCCAGACACCCAAACAATTCTACAAAGTAGACAAAATTCTGAATTCAGCAATGGGTAATTTGTGTAGATCATACAAGGGTTTGCTACAGAAAATGACAACTGAAATAAAAAAATATTGAAATTGAGGTAAAAATACAATTTTTCTCCACGTTTTACTCTGTAACTTTTTCCTGCAATGTCAGATTTTTGAAAGCAATATACCGTTACGTCTGCTGGACTCTTCTGGTTGCGGGGATATATAGGGCTTGTAGGTTCATCAAGAACACTAGGTACCCAGAGCCAATAAATGAGCTGCACCTTGCAGTGGGTATACAGCAATTCATTTGCTGAAATATAAAGAGTCAAAAATAGGTATCAAGAAAACCTTTGTATTTCTAAAATGGGCACAAGATAAAGTGTTGAAGAGCAGTGGTTATTTGCACATCTCTGAATTCTGGGGTGCCCATACTAACATGTGAATTGCAGGGCATTTCTCAAATAGATGTCTTTTTTACACACTGTCTTATATTTGGAAGGAAAACATGTAGAGAAAGACAAAGGGCAATAACACTTGTTTTGCTATTCTATGTTCCCCCAAGTCTCCCGATAAAAATGGTACCTCACTTGTGTGGGTAGGCCTAGCGCCTGCGACAGGAAATGCCCCAAAACACAACATGGACACATCACATTTTCCCAAAGAAAACAGAGCTGTTTTTTGCAAAGTGCGTAGCTGTGGATTTTGGCCTCTAGCTCAGCCGGCACCTAGGGAAACCTACCAAACCTGCACATTTTTGAAAACTAGACACCTAGGGGAATCCAAGATGGGGTGACTTGTGGGGCTCTCAACAGGTTCTGTTACCCAGAATCCTTTGCAAACATCAATATTTGGCCAAAAAACACTTTTTCCTCGCATTTCGGTGACAGAAAGTTCTGGAACCTGAGAGGATCCACAAATTACATTCCACCCAGTGTTCCCCCAAGTCTTCTGATAAGAATGGTACCTCACTTGTGTGGGTAGGCCCAGTGCCCGTGGAAGGAAATGCCCCAAAACACTATCTGGACACATCAAAATTATCAAATACAAAACTACCTGTTTTTGCGGGGGGCACCTGCGTGTTTGGTCCTGGGCTCAGTAGCCATACAGGGAAACCTACCAAACCCAGACATTTCTGAAAACTAAACACCCGAGGGAGTCCAGGGAGGTGTGACTTGCGTGGATACCCCAGTGTTTTCTTACCCAGAATCCTCAGCAAACCTCAAATTTAGCTAAAAAATCTAATTTTTCCCACATTTCTGTGTGGGATCACCTCACCAGGACAAATTTACTACCACCCAACGTTCCCCTTAGTCTCCCGGTAAAAATGATACCTCAGTTGTGTAGGTGGGCCAAGTGCCTGTGACAGGGAAGAGCCAAAAACATGTCAAAATTGAGGGGGAACCAAAGCGGGTCCAAAAGGGCAGTTTGGAAAAAAAAAATTTTAGGTTGACAAGTGGGGCCGAATTTCTATCGGTATAGGTGAGACAATGCTGGGTGGAAGGACTTTTGTGGATTCCTGCAGATTCCGGTAGCTTCCATTACAAAAATGTGGGAAAAATGTGTGATTTCCAGCAAAGTTGGAGGTTTTCAGGGCATTGTGGGTAAGAAAATGCTGCAGGGTGCATGTGAAGCACACCACCCTGGACTCACCCAGATGCTTAGTTTTCAGATGTGTCTAGGTCTTGTGGATTTTTCTACATGGCAGCGTCACAAGGTACAAAAAGTGCAGCCCTCACCATTCCTAGTGGGACGATTTTGAGAGTTAGCCAAGCTCTCATGGCCCAAATGTAAAACCAAAACCCCAAATAATCAAATGTCCACTTGCTTGCCGTGGGATAAGATGTTTTAGTGTGCAGGGGAGAGCTGAAAGACTGTTACCCCCTTCAGTTGGGGTGGGGGCATAACCATGCCCATACTGGTTGGTAGCCACCACCCCACTATTTTTATTTTATTTTTAATTCCCTGGCATTTTTTTTTTTTATAAAGAGTTTTTTATTTATTTTTATAAACGAACAAATATTCGCAAAAACACAATGCAAAATGTATTATAACAGTGAATGCAAACACCAATACCAATACTCTAACACCTTCTGAGATATATTGTCTGTCATTTCCCTCTTGCTCGTTCCTGTCTCGGCCCCCGTATACTTCTGTGAAGACTAATATTGCCATTAGGATTTGAGTTTGAGTTTGGTCCCACCCTTACAGCCCGGGATTAGTAATTCCTATGTTCATGGTTTTAAAGGGAACCGGCTCACTCGTTGTCTCGTGTGGTGTAAGTGTGACCCTCAACCGTAGCAGAGTTGGGATTGTAGGTAGTAGTGCCCCTTGCCCCTGGGGTGCTTTTGGTTTCGGGGAATTGTTTGGGGAGTTCTGTTGTCCTAGGTTGGTCAAGGGGTTAGTAGACTCACCCATGGTCCCCACACTCTAGTGTATATGTCAGGGCACCCTCTCGCATCGTATACTAGTTTTTCGCACCCTGCGCAACAATCTACTCCTCGTCTCCATTTGGTGAGGGACGGTGCTTTTGTAGCCTTCCATTCTGACATGATGTCTCTTTTTGCCACAAGGCAGGCCACTCCCAGGAATGTACGGCTCGCCCTGTTTAGCCCTATCTCGCCTAGGGCCCCTAGTAAGAGTGATGTCGGGGAGATCTCTACTGTTGATTGCAGTACCGCAGAGACTTCCTTTATAATTGATCTCCAATACGACACTATAGTTGGACAAGCCCAGACCATATGAAAAAAGTCGGCTCCTGGTTGGAACACCGGGGGCATTCGTGTGTGGGTCGGAGATTGGCCCGATGGAGTCTCTTAGGGGTAAGATAGGCTGCGTGTAGGTAAAGGGTTTGCAACAACTGGAATCATGTAGATATGGCTAGTGTTCGAGGGGCCATCAATGCTTCTCTCCATTCCAAGTCTTCCATGGGACCTATCCAGCCCTCCCATTTCTGGCGAAGCTCCTCGAGGGGGGGGGATATGTTAGTGAGGATAGAACGGTAGATCTGGGAGATTCCTCCTTGGTTTAGATATCCCATCATGACCCTTGCTTCTAATGGGCTATACTTTGGGATGTCGTCTCCAGGCCGTATGTGTACTAGTAAAGCGTGTCTGATCTGTAGGTATTTGTGAAATTGGGTGTTATTAAGAGAGTATGTTCTCTGAAGCTCCTCAAAAGATCGGATTTGTGAGTTGCCCCAGATGTAATTCCCTGGCATTTAGTAGACTTCCTGCCCCCTGGGGTGTGGATCAGGGGTAATTGTCCCATCTGCCCACTGGGGGCAGAACAACTTTGTCCCCATTTATTTGCGGTGGAGGTATGGCCATACCCCCACCCTCTTATTTTGAAAAAAAATCTTCCCTGGTCTCTGGTGGGCTTTCTGCCCCCCTTGGGGGCAGATGGCCCTTCCAAAAATAAGCCGGTCTTCCCCCAAGGGGGGCAGATATGGCCAACAGTAATGTGCCCCCATGGGGAGCGACCCTTGCCCAAGGGGCTGCCCCCCCAAACAAAACACACACACCAATCCCTGGTGCCTAAGTGGTTTCTTCCCCCCAGGGGCAGATTGGCCAAATAGAAATAGGCTGATCTGCCCCCAAGGGGAGCAGAAATGACCTAAAATAAATTTGCCCCCAGTGGAACAACCCTTGCCTAAGGGGTCGCTCCCCTTGCGTGAAATGTTCGCAAAAAAAAAAAATCCCTGGTGCCTAGTGGATTCTGCCCCCCCTTGGAGGCAGATTGGCCTAATAAAAATAGGCCGATCTGCCCCCAGGGGGCAGAAATGTCCCAAAGATAATTTTGCCCCCAGGGGAGCAACCCTTGCCTAAGGGGTGGCTCCCCACATATAAAAAAATAAAACAAAACAAAACAAAAAAAAATCCCTGGTGCCTAGAGGTTTCTGCCCCCCCGGGGGCAGATCAGCCTAATTACAATAGGCCGATCTGGCCTAATATAAATTTCCACCCCCAAGAGAGCGACCCTTGCCTAAGGGGTTGCTCCCCTCAAGTGAAACTGACAAAAAAAAAAATCCCTGGTGTCTAGTGGTTCCCCAAGGGTGGCAGAAACAGCCTAGAATTAATTTTGCCCCCAGGGGAGCGACCCTTGCCTAAGGGGTCGCTCCCCACATATAAAATAAAAAAAAATACAAAAAAATACCTGGTGTCTAGGGGGTTTTTGCCCCCCCGGGGGCAGATCGTCCTAAATAGATTAGGCCGATCTGCCCCCGGGGGGGCCAGAAACAGACGTCAATTTATTCGGCCCCCTGGGGAGCGGCCCCTGACCAAGGGACCGCTCCCCTTATGTGTACATATAATTAAAAAACAAAATCCTCTAGTGGTTCCTGCCCCCCTTGTGGGCAGATTGGTCTAATAAAAATAGGCCGATCTGCCCCCAAGGGGAGCAAAAATGGCCTAGAAATATTTTTGCCCCCGGGGGAGTGACCCTTGCCTAAGGGGTCGCTCCCCACAAATAAAACACACAAAAAAAATAAAAAATAATCCCTAGTGTCTAGGGGGGTTTCTGCCCCACCTGGGGTCAGATCGGCCTAATTGTGCTCTCAGCTCAGTCAGAACTTCAGTATGAGATCTACTTCTCCTCCTGTTGGTAAAGCGGTGTCAAATGCGTCCTAACAAGTTTGTCTGAGGCAGGGCCAGCTTTTGGGGGGTGCTAGCGGTGCGACTGCACCGGGCGCTGACCTCAGGGGGGCGCTGTGTTTAGCAATTACTTACGAAACTTGTAATTTCAAAGCACCTGCTGATAAGTTCCTTGTGCGTTTAGCCTTCAAGAAACAATCAAAATGTAAAGATACCTCTTGTGATTAATGTTCCTGCTAGATAGAGAGAGATGGGAGTTTTGCCATTGGCAGCTTTGACTCAACAGAAAGTAGAATAGAGGATTAATACGCCTGCTGCAAAAAACAGAACTCAGGGGCATATTTAAGAAAAATGGCGCTGCATACAGTGCAGCACCACTTTTCTTGCACCCCTTAGCGCTCCTCTAATGACACCGTGTGCGCAGCATATTTAAAATATGGCGCACTATGGTGGTAGTTAGGGGACTAGCGTCAGAATGTTTTATGCTAGTCTGGCGCTTTGCAGGATTAGTGTAAAAAATGTTGACGCTAATCTTGCAAAGCACCCAGAGGCCCATTGTAACCAATGGAAGCCTCCTTTTACTGCCTGCTGTGAGCAGGCGTTAAAAGTGCCGGCAAAAAATGACACAAAGAAATCTGACACACCAGTTAGGGGGGCTGCCCCCTTTGCATACATTATGCCTGGCGCCGGCATAAGATAATGTAAAGGGTTACAAAGTGGCGCAATGCATGCATCTCTGAAATATGGTGCAGCGTTTTTGGCCTTTTAATGCCACATTAGTGTAAGAAAATGACAATAATGTGGTGTTAAAATGGCTCTTGGGGCTTTTAAATATGCCCCTATGGCAGAGCTTAGTTTGTGCTTGTTGTTTCCGGTGCAGAGCACCAGCACTTATTTTTGAGAGCCTGCGCTTATTTTTCTGCCTCAAGCATTTACTGACACATATAGGAAAGACGGAGGAAGAAAAAAACAAAAAAGCGTCATAATGCGGAAAAAAGTAGGAAATTTGCAAGAGTGAGCTGAAGGGGCAAGGAGTGCCTGTAAATGGATTGAGAGGCCCGAGATGGGTTTAGGATTAAGCTTCCTCCGTGTTATGTGTTCACACATTTATTTGCAGCAGCCACATGTTTAAGAGGAGGGCTTTGGGCACTGGCACCTTTTTATTTGCAAATTAAGCACTGCCCTATTGGGCATATTTGAAAAAAGTGGTGCTGCATACAGTGCTTCGCCACTTTTCTTGCGCCCCTTAGTGCCCCCCCACACCACCATGTGTGCTTCATATTTAAAATAAGGCACACCATGGTGGTAGTTAATGGACTAGCTTCAGAATTTTATATGCTAGTCCGGCACTTTGCAGGATTAGCATCACAAATGTTGACGCCAATCCTGCAAAGCAGCCAGAGGCCCATTGCAACCAATGGAAACTTCCTTTTAATGCCTGCTCTGAGCAGGTGTTAAAAGTGGCAGAAAAAAATGATGCAAAGAGATCTGTCAGGAATTTTTTTGGCCTCCCTAATGGGGGCATGCCCCCTTTGCATACATTATTTCCTGGAGCTGGCATAATGTATTGCAATGGGTTACAAAGTGGGGCAATGCATGCTTTGCGCCACTTTGTAAATATGGTGCAGCGTTTTTGGCCTTCTAACGCCACATTAGCTAAAAAAAAAAATACACTAATGTGGCATTAGAATGGCCCTAAGGGCTCTTAACTATGCCCCTATGGTGTATATTTGAAAATAGTGGTGCTACACACAGTGCTGCACCACGTTTCTTGCACCCCTTGGCGCTCCCCTCACGCCACCATGTGTGCGCTGTCTTTAAAATATGGTGCAACATGGTGGTAGTTAGGGGACTAGCGTCAGAATTTTGGGCCCTAGTCCGGCACTTTGCAGGGTTAGTGTACATTTTTTGGATGCTAATCCTGCAAAGCACCCAAAAGCCCATTGTAACCAACAGACGCCTCCTTTTAATGCCTGCTCTGAGCAGGTGTTAAAAGTGCCAGAAAAAAATGATGCAAAGAAATCTTGGATTTCTTTGCGCTCTTATTTTTGCCCCCCCTAACAAGGGAATGCCACCTTCGCATACATTACGTCTGGCGCAGGCATAATGTAGCGCAAAGGGATACAAAGTGGCCCAATGCATGCATTGTGCCACTTTGTAAATTAGCCTAAAAAAATTATGCTAATGTGGCGTTAGAATGGCGCTAGGGGCTCTTAAATATGCCCCTATATTTTATGTGGCTAGCTGAGTGGATTAGTAAAGCCAGTCTTTACAAGTGCTTTAAAACTACTGAATGTATGTAAAAGGGGAGTGATGGAGAGATGAGGTGCACATTTGCCGGTGGTAGTGAGTGAAACCAAGGAGGAGGTCACAGGGTGGGGGGCGCCACAATAAACTGTTGCACAGGGCGCCACTAGTCCTAAAGCCGGCCATGGTCTGAGGCACCTGGAAAATGTTTGCGCCCTTGAAAGTGATCAACCAGGACACAATTCTTATGTATACTCTGTCTGGTTGCTGAAGGACCCTTCCTTTGGCCTACTAGACTTCCATCTCCTGGTTTTTGTGGATCCATGACATGTTTCAGATTCGATTTTAGTTTTAGATGTCAGAAGACACTGGTGTTTTCCATAGTACCCTTCTTTACACACACCACCTCTCAAAGTCCAACACGTAGGCCATCTTGGCATTGCTCTGGCACATAGCATTTTCTGCCTGTTAGCAGTAAAGCAGACAGAGCTACTGAAAGAGTGGATAAGGTTGCCCATGCGAACTTTTACCCTATTAATTAGCTGGTGGCCAGGAGTCATCCCCACCCAGTAGCTAGTGTGAAACATAAATGTAGCACCCAGACCCACCCTTTTTAGAACACTCTCTGGACCTGTGAAAGAACAAAAGAAGGACTCCCTGCTAGGACACATTAAGGGCTGGACTGGCTCCTATTTGTCCCCAGGACAAATAAGTAGGCTTTTTATTTTTTTCAACATATTGTATTGGTTTTTCTTCCCAACAGGTAGGACACCTTGAGAGCTTTACATGTATGAGATTACTTTCAACATTACAGATTCATTTATTATACCAACAATCATTATCTCTATTTGGGATGCCTAGGCTGTGCAATCCTTGCTTTAGGGGAGATACATTTCAACATTAGTGTTGGATGTACCTCTTCATAGTCCATTATTGCACCTCTATGTACACCCCTCATGTTCTCACATAGTTTAATTGCTCTTCATAGCAAGTGCCTAGTCTCAACGTCTCCCTCTCTCCCCATAGGTTCCCTGCTAGCACAACTCTTTTGTGTTGCTGCTGTGTCCAAAGTCAGGTTTTACTCGGGATTCCCCAGTGGATATTCTTCCTTACTCCCTGTCTGCCCTTAGATGTACTCTAAGTACAATTTCACAATTTATCCCCCATCTGACTGGGATATAAATCATATCCTGGTGTTGTGGGGTAGTACATCTTCTTGTGGTGTATTATTAGAGTTTTGTAATCAATATATTAAGGCGCTCTCTCCATCAACCCCTGACCTTGCCGGACCTCACAGTCTCTCACTGTCTCCTCAGCTTTCACCCTTCCGAGTACTTCCCTTTTCCAGGTCGCACTCTGGGGGGCTTGCATCTGTTTCCAATTTATAGTTATCTCTCTCTATGCCAACAGTAATGCTAGGTCTTGAAAACGGTTAGTCATTTTCTGTCAAGCTGTGTGAGGATACCCGCTGAGAAAACAATGTTTGGGGGTCACATGGAACTTATCTCTCAAGGACATGTGTTAGTGTATCGACCGCCGAAATACAGAATTCCCCCAGGCCAGGGCAAGTCTTAAACATATAAAAGAACTCTATTGCCTCTTTCCTACATCTCTGACACCTGACAGATTAAAGTGCCTCCACAATCTACCTGGGGTCAGAAATGCTCTGTGTTGTACGTATAGGTTAATGAACCTGAATCTAGCATTTATAGAGACTTTGGGCACCCAGGACAGTATGTTCCCCCAGTGTGCATCTGTGATTGCTGTATCCAAGTCCTCTTCCCATTTCTGTTTAAGGTTTGTGAGGGGTTGGCAAAGAGCTGCTCTCATTCTCCATTACAGGAGTGTAACCACCTTGTGTGTGCCTGCATTGCTAGTCAGGTATTGACAGATACTCGAGGGTGGGGGATCTGCCCTTCCCATTCGCCAGTGTTTAATGATCGCCTCAGTGACTGCTCTAAGGAGCAGGAATTGCCCATGAGGTAGTTCATATTAGGCCCTAAATTCCTCAAATGGTAGCAGGGCATTTGCCTCAAATAACATTCCCATCGATGTTGCTCCCACCTCTTTCCAGCTAGAAAGTCCACTCCAGTCACCACCATGTGGTAATACTGATAAAAATTGTATTGGAATCTGCGGGGCATAAGGCACATCCCCACCCGATCTGCGGGGATATCGCAGCCAACAGTAGCGCAGTACCCTCAGTTCCGCGGCTAGGGTCGTGACAGGAGTACCGAGCCGGATGACTACTTTGGCTAAGGTCAGGAGATTCGGAGAAAAGGGCATTACTACTTTGTCCGGTCCCACATGACTGGCTATCCATTGGGTCAACTATTGCAGTTGACCCGCTAAATAATAGGCCTTGAAATCTGTGACTGCCAGTCCCCCTTTTTCCGTAGGTCTCTGAAGCATTGTAAGTGCAAGTCATCATCTACCTGTCCACCTTAGGAATCCAACTACTAATGAGTTCAGCTCCTTAAAGAAGTGCTCGGGATCCATAGCGGAAGTGTAACAAAATAATAAAGTAGTCGGGGTAGGACAATAATTTTCAGTAGAGCAGCTCGTCCTGCCACTGAAAGGGGTAGGGTCTCCCAAAAAGCCATATTACTGCGGAGCCCGTGCAATGCTCGCCCTATATTCCCTTTGAAGAAGTCTGCTCTAGTATAATGTACATGCAACCACAGGTGTATCAAACATCGTAGTTCCCATGGGAGGCCTCTCAGCTTCGGAGGGGCCACCCGGGCAGCTGTCATGGGAAATAGACAGGATTTTTGCCAATTAACCCAAAGGCCAGCTAATGATCCAAAATAGTTAAACAGACGTCACGCCCCCCGAAGTGCATTGTCTGTATCTGCAAGAAATATTAAGAGATCATCCACGTCTAAGGCCATGTAGTGGGTGTCCCCCCACTCTCAAGCCTCTATAGGCAGTGACCCTTCTTGCTAGGTTCACAAGGGGCTCATTGGCAGTGGGAAAGAGAAGGGGGGAGAACGGGCACCCTTGCCTAGTGCCTTGTTCCACTAGATAGTCTCCCAAGATAGTGCAACCAGTGGGGACTCTCGCTCTTGGCATGGTGTAAATTGCAGCTTGGCTAAAGACTGACTGACCCAGGGGTGTACCTAACTCAACTATAACTGACCCCCTCTTCGCCGGATTCACTAGCCATACCAAAAGAGAGCCCACCCGGTCGCCTTCTGAATTAGTCCTTGCCAGGTAGGCTTTATAATCATGACAACGCAGTCTTTCAACCCCCTTTGCTACTTGTTTTCGGGCTTCTATGACTAATGTTTGAAGTTCTGGGTGGCCCTGCTCCAATACCTTCAACTCCCGTTCTGCTTTTTAAATGACACATATTAGCGTGTGTCAGACACCCTTGCCCGCCAAAATACATCTCTTCCTTATCACCGATTTGAAGGCGTCCCACTCCAAGAGGCATGAGGCCGTGAACCCCTCATTCACTCCAACGTAGGCATTTATGTCTGCTGCAATGGCATCTCTAAAGTCCTGGTCTTCTAATAGTTCTGGCCTGAGGTTCATGAGCGTACCCAGTTGAGTCCTAATAATAGGGGATTATGATCCGAGATCATTCTACTCAGGTATTCAGTAGAGCGTGTCAACTCATGGATGTCTCCAGCCGCACATGGAGGTTCCAGTCTTCTCCCAGTAGCACAGAACCTAAAAGTGTGAGGTGAGGCACTCGAAAAGGTCCTTCAAAAATCCATATTGATTGATATTAGTGCCATAAACACTCCCTATCGCTACCTCTCACTGATCTAGCCTTCCTGTGACCATGACATACCTCCCCAGTGGATAGATTATGGAACCCATATTGTGAAAAGGCACTCCAGGTTTGATCCATATAAGGAACCAACCTAGCCCCTCCATTTACGCTGAAGAGCTCTCCCCTCTTTAGCATCTAAATGAGCCTCCTGCAGTAGGGCTATATGAATCCCTCGACCTAGTGCGATGTGAAAATACCTTATGATGTTTCTTCAGTGAGTGCATCCCTCTAATATTCTATGTGAGTACTTTAAGATCTAGTAAGTCAGGCATTGGATTTATAGGGAGTGATGGTCAGGCGGCCACAAGGGTCTGATCCCTTCTCTAACTGGGGCTCCTCCAACAATAACGCAGTTAACAGAAGGCATAGGCAGCAGAGAACATTGCCCTTCGTAATTAATTCAAACATTTTTCAACTCCCACGCCCCATGACAAGTGGTATGAACCATTCACCCAAACCATCAAACAAACAATAATCAAACATATTTGTGCCCTCTAACACTCAGGATGCAGTCTGCAGGGCATGGTGAGAAAACAACCAGTTTGTGGCTTCAGGCCTCTCAGGCACCCACCCGATTCCCAAGATCTTATATCTTTCAAGGTAGGTGATGGCCATATTGACAGTTCGGAGTTCTAGATAATCTCATCTGCAGTTCCCGGGGTATCTACCAGCAGGATCTCGCTGGAGACCACAGAGGCAATTGAGTCTTTATCCAAATCAGTCCCATCCTCATTTGCCTCTCTGAGTGAGGATCTGGGGTCCAGCGATGATCCGCCCAGGGATGAAGCCGCAGCAACTACACTTCTGTCTCTGGGGAGTGTCCAGTCAGTGCAGCCGGCCCCCGTCGCCACGAATGAGAGTGATTCTTTCTCTTTTGTGGTCGGGGTATGTCGCTCGGGCCCGGTTTGGGATGCCTCTCTGTCCAGTCCTGTGCTTCCTGAAGGGTAGAGGAGAATTGCACTCCTGTGGGAATAACTACCCTGAGTCGTGGAGGGAACTGCAGGGAATATACTATCTCCAGTTCCCAGAGTTGCCTCTTCACAACGGTGAAGGCAGGCCTTTGGGTCTGTACTTCCCTGGAAAAAATCTTGAAATATGGAAACGCTACTATTCTCCACCACAAGTTTTCCACCTGCCCGAGCCCGCTGCAGAATATAATCTCTATCTTTAAAGTGGAGAGACCTTGCCACTACAGGTCTCTCGGTGGGGGGGTACCAGGGGATGCTGTCGAGCTGGTACTCTATGTGCCCGCTCCAGAGCAAAAAAGGGGAACAACCCTCTGGGGCCACCTCTTTCTTGATTCATTCTTCCAAGTAGCGCACCATATTTGAGCCTTCAACTTTCTCGGGTAGCCCCACCACTCTAATGCTGTCCATTCATCCTCTTACCGCAGCTACAGTAGGTATTGCCTCACGTGTCTCCCTTTCAGTCGCAGTGACTGTCTCTGATAGGCTCCTGTGGTTGTCTCGTAGTATTCCTAAATCCATACTCAGGCTCTGATTTATACATTTTGGGGCAAAACTGCACTAACGCAATTTTGCGCCAAAATGTTTAGCACTGGCTTGCACCAATTCTGAGCACCAGCCGGGCACCATATTTATGGAATGGTGCAAGCCGGTGTAAAGGGTAGGCTAGGGTAAAACAAAAAAAATGACGTTAGCCGAGTGGGGCTGGCGGTTTAGAAGAAAGGGGTTTTGCACCAAATAATGACGTTGGGCAGGTTAGAGTAAAATAAAATGAGTCTAACCAGCCTAGTGTCATTTTCTGATGTGTGTGGGGGTGTCCCATGGTGTTCCACCATGAAAATAGACCCACAGGTCTCCTAATGCCTACCCTGACTCAGGCGTTAAATAATGATGCAAAGCAAGCTATGCACCATTATTTGACCCCTCCTCCCCCCATTTGTGATTTTAGCATGTGGGTAAATATGGCGCTAAGGCCATAGTTTCATTTTTGTATGGGAACGCCTACTTTGCATCTCAATGATGCAAAGCAGTTTTCCACAAGCAAAACATGACTTTAACTCCATAAATTTGGCACTAGACGGGTCTGGCGCCAAGGTATAAATATGGAGTTAGTTTTGCACCAAATTTGGGTAAAACAAAATGACGCAAATTCAGCGCAAAACAAGTATAAATATGCCCCTTAGTGTATCAATTCTGACCTCCAGGGCCTCCCTTGATGACGCTATGGCTTGCAACATATCTTGAAGTGTGGGGGCGGAGGGCTCTGTCCCTGCTGGCGCAGACATTAATTGTGCCGATCCCCTTCCAATGGTCCCCATACGTTGGGAACTCCCAAAGTGTCCATCCTTCTTTTTGAGAGCTTTACCCATTTCACAGTCTTATGGGCCTGAAAACCGATCCTCGGGTGTCCTTCAGATGTTACTATCGTTTTACTTGTCGTTGTGTCAGCCACCTTTGCGTTATCGTTCAAGACGCTGGCTAGTGGCCTCGCTTTCCTCACTTTTACATCTGTCTGCTGGACAGTGCTCCCTGCTGGTGGCTTCAGTCTGCATGGGTTCAGCCCTTCAAGTGCTTTCTCTGTGTCGCTCGGGGCCAATTCCCTGGTCCAGTGCTCTTCTAGGTCCTGGTCACTATCTTGTCCAGTGTCTTCAGAGCCCTCCGATCGTCAAGACATTTGCAGGGCTCCCTGGGGTCAGGCTCCTACTTTCGCTGCTGTTTGCCGGACTCTTCATTCGGGTGCTGCCCAGACACATCTGCCCACCCCACTGCCCATGGTGTCAGGCCTCTCTGCTGCAGCATGATCCCGCAGGGAGCGGCTACCGGGGTCCTGGTCTTCCTCACTGGCTCCTCCTCCGTCAGGCAGGATCCCCCCATGCTGTTTGCTTGCAGCAACTCCTCTATCAGCCTCGGGGGCTGCTCCCCCACTCGCTCCCTCATGCGCCAGCCGCCATCGTATGTGGCCACATGGCTAGGGCTCTTAGGGCTCTTCAGCTGGGTAGGCCTCCTCAACTTTCAGCACGTCGTGTGCTCACCTCGATCATGGCGTCAGCTGTCCAGGGCGGGGTGGGAGGTGGGTGCCTCACCTGTCCACCTCTATTTAGTGCCTGTTCACTGCTGTGTCCCCAGATCAGCCCTGGTGCCAGCAGGCTTTCTCATTCGCCTGGGCTCTTCCTCCCTCGCTCCAGTTTCAGCCGTGTGAGGCCTCCGGAGCATCCCAGTTCGTGGCCGCCATCTTGGATTCTCCTGCTGCAGGCGCTCGGACCCCGAGTTTCCTCTCTGTCCGCGCTCCTCAGGTGCCAACCATCTCTGAGGGAGTCCTCCCTACTAGTGGGGAAACATCTCCGGCATTTTTTGTGGCCTTGGCAGCAGGGTGAGGTCAGGTACATCAGAGCTCCGGAGCTCGCCACCCTACGACATTCCCTGTGAAGGCCACGCTCCCCCCCAAAATACGTTGGCTTTAAGGGTCATGTGGCTAACCTCCCCTGTGTCTACAGGGACACAACCAGCTGCAAGAGGGCATTTTCCTATGGTTCCCAGCTGACCAGTAGCAACTGAACCTGGACGGGACCCTCCTGTTGGCCTCTTTCACTTTTCACCTTGAGAGTGTCTAGGTGCCTCCTCTTAGGTTCTCGAGAAGTGTGCCCTTTTAGATGTTTGAACACCAGAAGAAAGTTTGGAAACTTCGAAAAGCTTCCACTTCAGAGCTTCAGCAGGAGTCACTGGAAAAAGCATCTGACACGCAGTTCCTCAGAGGTGGATTGAATATGAACTTTGTTCTGCTTTAGGGTCCCCAAACCTTAAAAAAAATAACTAAGTGACATTTTGAATTGGGACTGAGAACAATTTAAGTGCAAAATTACCAAAGCCCCAGTGGGACAAACCACCTTCAGGTGCCCAAACTTTGGTTTCACAACAGAGGCTACAGTTGCAGTAGAGACCCACTGTTGACTGATTTTCCTTAAAAAAATTAACAAATTACCTTTCTGAAATATGATTTAGGAGTTTTTTTGACTTTTTGACTTCCGGACTTTCTTCAGGACCAACCCACTTAGGCCCATATTTATACTTGGTTTGCGCCGAATTAGCGTCATTTGTTTTTTTGCTAGTTCAGTGCAAACCTCACTCAATAGTTATACTTTAGCGCTAGACATGTCTAGCACCAAAGTTATGGAGTTTACGTCATTTTCTGGACGTGAAAACCTACCTTGCATCAATGAGATGCAAGGTAGGCATTCCCGTCCAGAAAAGGATGATATGGCCTTAGCACCATAGTTATCACCCTGTGCTAGAATCTAGCACAGGGTGATGGGGGCCTTAAATAATGGCGCTAAGCTTGCTTAGCACCATTATTTAATGCCTGGGTCAGGGCAGGCGTTAGGGGACCTGTGGGCCTTTTCCATGGTCAGAGACCATGGAAAGAGCCCACAGGTGCTCTTCCCTGGTGCCAGGGACACCCCCACCCACACCAGAGGGACACCACAGGATGGGGGACCCATCCCAGGTGAGTCTCGGTAAGTCAAATATTTTTTTTGTATCCGCTCAGGGGCCCCAACTTGGGGCCCCCTGCAAGGTGCTAGCCCCAATAGCCATGCCCAGTGGACATTTGTCCCCTGGGCATGGCCACCGGAGTGGTGGGCGCTGCTCCTGTCTTTACTAAGACAGGAGCCATGTCCATGGGGGTTGTGCGCCAGGAAATGGCATTACACTGTTTATAGGCATTTTTTTGCCTCTAAACAGTGCAGCGCCATTATTCAGTGCACAAGCTCCGGTATCCCCTATGCCTTCCCCACCCAATTAGCGTCCTTTATAAGGATGCTAACAGGGCACTAGCACCGGCTAACGCAGTATTGCGTGTAAAAGTATAAATATGGGCCTTAGTGTATCCAACCCAGGCTCCATCATGGTTAGCCAGAAATGACACTTTGGTCCTGATCTACCGTGTCCATCAACTTACATTGGCTGTTTTATTTTTCATCCTTTTCCACTTAAATCTTCAAAAATTCATATCTCTGGTTCCCCCTATTGGATTTTTGTTGCATTGGTGTTATTTTGCTTATTTTATTTTTCTGTCTTTTTATACATTCATGGGGGAATTATATTGTGTTGTCTGTTTGACTCCTTTAGTTTTTAGTTACTTCTAGAGGCTTTCCTTATTCTCTGTAAGTTAAGCATTTCTGTTCAGTGCCACTGCTACTGGATGGAGCTCAGGTTTAAATCACTGAACATTTTGAGGGAATCTAATGTAGGAGGCTGGACTGGCATGGAGTACCAAGGGGTACTTACACCTTTCACCAGGCCCAGGTATCCCTTATTAGTGTAGAGGGGTGTCTAGCAGCTTAGGCTGATAGAAAAGGTAGCTTAGCAGAGCAGCTTAGGCTGAACTAGGAGACGAGTGAAGCTCCTACAGTACCACTAGTGTCATATGCACAATATCATAAGAAAACACAATACACAGATATACTAAAAATAAAGGTACTTTATTTTTATGACAATATGCCAAAAGTATCTCAGTGAGTACCCTCAGTATGAGGATAGCAAATATACACAAGATATATGTACACAATACCAAAATATGCAGTAATAGCAATAGAAAACAGTGCAAACAATGTATGGTCACAATAGAATGCAATGGGGGAACATAGGGATAGGGGCAACACAAACCATACACTCTAGAAGTGGAATGGGAACCACCAATGGTCCCCAAACCTATGTGACCTTGTAGAGGGTCGCTGGGACTGTAAGGAAACAGTGAGGGTTAGAAAAATAGCCCACCCCAAGACCCTGAAAAGTGGGTGCAAAGTGCACCTAAGTTCCCCAAAGAGCACAGAAGTCGTGATAGGGGAATTCTGCAGGAAAGACCAACACCAGCAATGCAACAACAATGGATTTCCAGACGAGAGTACCTGTGGAACAAGGGGACCAAGTCCAAAAGTAACGATCAAGTCGGGAGTGGGCAGATGCCCAGGAAATGCCAGCTGTGGGAGCAAAGAAGCTGCCACTGGATGGTAGGAGCTCTGGATTCTGCAAGACCGACAAGGGCTAGAAACTTCCCCTTTGGAGGATGGATGTCCCACGTCGTGAAGAGTCGTGCAGAAGTATTTTCGTGCAGAAATACTGCAAACAAGCCTTGCTACCTGCAAGGGTTGCGGTTAGGGTTTTTGGATGCTGCTGTAGCCCAGGAGGGACCAGGATGTCGCCAATTGCGTGAGGGGACAGAGGGGGCACCCAGCAAGACAAGGAGCCCTCTCAGAAGTAAGCAGCACCCGCAGAAGTGCCAGAACAGGCACTACGAAGTGGAGTGAACCGGAACTCACCCGAAATTGCACAAGAGGGTCCCACGAAGCCGGAGGACAACTCAGTTCAAGGGACCTCGCTCGTCGTGCTGAGAGGAGACCCAGAGGACCGGTGATGCAGTTCTTTGGTGCCTGCGGTTGCAGGGGGAAGATTCCATCGACCCACAGGAGATTTCTTCGGAGCTTCTAGTGCAGAGAGGAGGCAGACTACCCCCACAGCATGCACCACCAGGAAAACAGTCAAGAAGGCGGCAGGATCAGCGTTTCAAGGTCGCAGTAGTCGTCTTTGCTACTTTGTCGCAGTTTTGCAGGCTTCCAGCGCGGTCAGCAGTCGATTCCTTGGCAGAAGGTGAAGAGAGAGATGCAGAGGAACTCTGATGAGCTCTTGCATTCGTTATCTCAGGAATTCCCCAAAGCAGAGACCCTAAATAGCCAGAAAAGGAGGTTTGGCTACCTAGGAGAGAGGATAGGCTAGCAACACCTGAAGGAGCCTATCAGAAGGAGTCTCTGATGTCACCTGCTGGCACTGGCCACTCAGAGCAGTCCAGTGTGCCAGCAGCACCTCTGTTTCCAAGATGGCAGAGGTCTGGAGCACACTGGAGGAGCTCTGGGCACCTCCCAGGGGAGGTGCAGGTCAGGGGAGTGGTCACTCCCCTTTCCTTTGTCCAGTTTCGTGCCAGAGCAGGGCTGAGGGATCCCTGAACCAGTGCAGACTGGCTTATGCAGAGATGGGCACCATCTGTGCCCATCAAAGCATTTCCAGAGGCTGGGGGAGGATACTCCTCCCCAGCCCTGACACCTTTTTCCAAAGGGAGAGGGTGTAACACCCTCTCTCTGAGGAAGTCCTTTGTTCTGCCTTCCTGGGCCAGGCCTGGCTGGACCCCAGGAGGGCAGAAACCTGTCTGAGGGGTTGGCAGCAGCAGCAGCTGCAGTGAAACCCCGGGAAAGGTAGCTTGGCAGTACCCGGGTCTGAGCTAGAAACTCGGGGGATCATGGAATTGTCTCCCCAATGCCAGAATGGCATTGGGGTGACAATTCCATGATCTTAGACATGTTCGGAGTTACCCTTGTGACGCTATACATATGTTGTGACATATGTATAGTGCACGCGTGTAATGGTGTCCCCGCACTCACAAAGTCCGGGGAATTTGCCCTGAACAATGTGGGAGCACCTTGGCTAGTGCCAGGGTGCCCACACACTAAGTAACTTAGCACCCAACCTTTACCAGGTAAAGGTTAGACATATAGGTGACTTATAAGTTACTTAAGTGCAGTGGTAAATGGCTGTGAAATAACGTGGACGTTATTTCACTCAGGCTGCATTGGCAGGCCTGTGTAAGAATTGTCAGATCTCCCTATGGGTGGCACAAGAAATGCTGCAGCCCATAGGGATCTCCTGGAACCCCAATACCCTGGGTACCTCAGTACCATATACTAGGGAATTAGAAGGGTGTTCCAGTATGCAATTTGGAAAGAAATGAGAGAGCATAACCACTGAGGTTCTGAATAGCAGAGCCTCAGTGAGACAGTTAGTCATAACACAGGTAACACATACAGGGCACACTTATGAGCACTGGGGACCTGGCTGGCAGGGTCCCAGTGACACATACAACTAAAACAACATATATACAGTGAAATATGGGGGTAACATGCCAGGCAAGATGGTACTTTCCTACACAACCCCCCCCCCAAACGAAGGACAATCAGACTAGCCATGACCTGATGAGTCTTCATTGTCTAAGTGGAAATATCTGGAGAGTCCATCTGCATTGGAGTGGGTACTCCCAGGTCTATGTTCCACTGTATAGTGCATTCCCTGTAGGGATATGGACCACCTCAACAATTTAGGGTTTTCACCTTTCATTTGTTTTAGCCAAAGTAGAGGTTTGTGGTCTGTCTGAACAATGAAGTGAGTGCCAAACAGGTATGGCCTCAACTTCTTCAGTGCCCAGACCACAGCAAAGGCCTCCCTCTCTATGGCAGACCAACGCTTTTCTCTAGGGGTCAACCTCCTGCTGATTAAAGCAACAGGTTGATCCTGGCCCTCAGAATTAAGTTGTGATAAGACTGCCCCTATCCCTAATTCAGATGCATCAGTTTGGACAATGAATTTTTTGGAGTAACAGGGGTTTTTCAGGACAGGTGCAGAGCACATGGCCTGCGTCAGCTCCTCAAAAGCTTTCTGACAGTTTGCTGTCCATAATACCTTTTTAGGCATTTTATTAGATGTGAGGTCATTAAGAGGGGCTGCAATGGAGCCATAGTTCTTTTTGAACCTCCTGTAGTACCCAGTGAGGCCTAAGAAGGCTCTCACCTGAGTCTGAGTTGTAGGGGGAACCCAATCTATAATAGTTTGGATTTTCCCCTGAAGTGGTGCAATCTGTTCTCCACCTACCAGGTGTCCCAGATAAACCACTTTCCCCTGCCCTATCTGGCACTTTGAAGCCTTGATAGTGAGGCCTGCCTTTTGCAGGGCCTCCAAAACTTTCCATAGGTGGACCAGGTGATCATCCCAGCTGGAGCTAAAGACAGCTATATCATCTAGATATGCTGTACTAAAAGCTTCCAGCCCTTGCAGGACTGTATTCACCAACCTTTGAAAAGTGGCAGGTGCATTTTTCAATCCAAAAGGCATTACTGTGAATTGGTAATGGCCTCCAATGGTTGAAAATGCAGTTTTTGCTTTTGTATCCTCTGATAACTTGATCTGCCAATACCCTGCAGTCAAATCAAAGGTGCTTAGATAATTGGCAGATGCCAGTGTATCTATTAGCTCATCTGCCCTGGGTATAGGGTGAGCATCAGGTTTAGTTACCTGGTTGAGACCTCTATAGTCAACACAAAATCTCATTTCCCTTTTCCCATCTTTGGAATGAGGCTTTGGTACAAGTACCACAGGAGAAGCCCATGGACTTTCACAGTGCTCAACCACTCCCAGTTCAAGCATTTTCTGAACCTCTTGTTTTATGCAGTCTCTGACATGGTCAGGCTGCCTATAGATCTAACTTTTGACAGGCAAGCTGTCTCCAGTATCTATAGAGTGCTCACACCAAGAAGTGGTGCCTGGCACAGTAGAAAAGAGTTCAGAAAACTGACCTAGGAGATTTATGCAGTGGTCTTTCTGCTCAGCAGTAAGACAATCTGCCAGTACTACTCCTTACACTAGAGCATCTTGTTCTGTGGAAGAAAAGAGATCAGGGAGAGGGTCACTCTCTTCTTCCTGTCCTTCATCTGTTGCCATGAGCAGGGTGAGATCAGCCCTGTCATAGTAGGGTTTCAGGTGATTGACATGGAGCACCCTAAGGGGACTCCTGGCAGTGCCTAAGTCAACTAAGTAGGTGACTTCACCCTTTTTCTCAACAATAATGTGGGGTCCACTCCATTTGTCTTGGAGTGCTCTTGGGGCCACAGGCTCCAAGACCCACACTTTCTGCCCTGGTTGGTACTGAACCAAAACAGCCTTCTGGTCATGCCATTGCTTTTGGAGCTCTTGGCTGGCCTGAAGGTTTTTACTGGCCTTTTTCATGTACTCAGCCATCCTAGATCTTAGGCCAAGTACATAGTCCACTATGTCTTGCTTAGGAATTTTTAAAGATTGTTCCTAACCCTCCTTCACAAGTGTTAGAGGACCTCTCACAGGGTGTCCAAATAGGAGTTCAAAGGGGCTGAAGCCCACTCCTTTTTGGGGTACCTCCCTGTAAGCAAAAAGGGGCAAGGTAACAGGATATCCCATCTCCTGCTGAGTTTTTCAGGGAGTCCCATTATGATTCCTTTGAGAGTTTTATTAAACCTCTCAACCAGTCCATTTGTTTGTGGTTGATAGGGTGTGGTGAACTTGTATGTCACACCACATTCCTTCCACATGGCCTTTAAGTAAGCAGACATGAAATTGCTTCCTCTGTCTGATACTACCTCTTTTGGGAAGCCCACCCTGGAAAATATTCCCAGGAGGGCCTTTGCCACTGCAGGAGCTGTAGTGGTCCTTAGAGGAATAGCTTCAGGATATCTGGTGGCATGGTCCACTACAACCTAGATAAACCTATTGCCTGAAGCAGTAGGAGGGTCAAGGGGGCCAACTATGTCAACCCCTACCCTTTCAAAGGGAACCCCAACCACAGGCAGTGGAATGAGGGGTGCCTTTGTAGTGCCACCTGTCTTGCCACTGGCTTGACAGGTTTCACAGGACTTACAAAATTCCTTTGTGTCCTCTGACATTCTAGGCCAATGAAACAAGGGGACAAGCCTGTCCCAAGTTTTCATTTGCCCGAAATGTCCAGCTAAGGGAATGTCGTGGGCTAGAGTTAGGAGGAACTTTCTGTATTCCTGAGGAATCACCAATCTCCTGGCAGCTCCAGGTTTTGGATCCCTTGCTTCAGTATACAAAAGGTTGTCCTCCCAGTAAACTCTGTGAGAGTCACTGACATCCCCATTTGCTTGTTTGACAGCTTGCTGCCTTAGACCCTCTAGTGTGGGACAGGTATGCTGTGCCACACTCAGCTCCTCCCTGGCAGGCCCCCCTTCACCCAAAAGCTCAGCAGTGTCTGCTTCCAGCTCCTCTAGTGTAGGTTCTGCACAGGGTGGAAATTCTTCTTCCTCAGAAGTTGAATCCACTGTTGAGGGAGGGATAGTAGGTAGTGTTTTACCTTTACTAACCCTAGCTTTAGGGAGCACTTGGTCCATTCTTCCAGGATCCAAGTCACTCTGTCCTTTTTGCTTTTTAGCTTGAGCCCTGGTTAAAGCAAAAATATGCCCTGGAATGCCCAGCATTGCTGCATGAGCCTCCAACTCCACTTCTGCCCAAGCTGATGTCTCTAAATCGTTCCCTAGTAGACAGTCTACAGGTAAATCTGAGGCAACCACAACTTTCTTTGGACCAGTAACCCCCCCCCCCCAGTTGAGATTCACAACAGCCATGGGGTGGCTAAGAGTGTTGTTATGAGCATCGGTTACTTGGTACTGGTGACCAAGTAGGTGTTGTTCAGGGTGGACCAGTTTCTCTATTACCATTGTAACACTGGCCCCTGTGTCCCTGTAGGCCTGAACCTCAACACCATCTATTAGGGGTAGTTGCTTGTACTTATCCATGTTAAGGGGACAAGCAACCAAGGTGGCTAAATCAATAGCCCCCTCAGAGACTAACTCTCAGAGACTCTGTGGTCTCCCTAACAAGACCAACCCCAACTAAATTACCAAAAGTGATCCCAGCTACTCCCTTGGATTGGCTATTAGTAGGTTTGCTCCCACCACCACTGCTATTACTAGGGGCACTAGGTGTAGCAGCAGGGGTTGTAGTGGTAGGAGGCTTGGTGCTTTTCTTTGGACAACTGGGATCTGTTGTCCAATGGCCTTTTATTTTACATAAATAGCACCATGGTTTCTTTTCTTTGTTTTGATTTGAAGAGGATTTGGGCCCACCACCCCCACCAGAGTGTTTTTGTGGGCCTGATGAAGACTCATTTTTAGATTTGTCCCCACCCTTGTCAGAAGACTTACCATCCTTCTTCTTGCCATCCTTGTCATCCCCTGTATGAACATTTCTGTTCACCTTTGTTCTGACCCATTTTTCTGCCTTCTTTCCCAATTCTTGGGGAGAGGTCAGATCAGAGTCTACCGGGTACTGGTGTAACAAATCAGACAAACAATTATTAAGAATATGCTCTCTCAGGATTAAGTTATACAGGCTTTCATAGTCAGAAACTTTACTGCCATGTAACTCCCCTCCAAGGCCTTCACTGAATGGTCAACAAAGTCTACACAGTCTTGTGAAGACTCCTTTTTGGTTTCTCTGAACTTCATCCTGTACTGTTCAGTGGTTAAGCCATAACCATCTAGGAGTGCATTCTTAAGAACTGCTAAATTATTGGCATCACTTTCCTTTACAGTAAGGAGCCTATCCCTACCTTTTCCACTGAAAGATAGCCATAGGATAGCAGCCCACTGCCTTTGAGGGACCTCCTGTACAACACAGGCCCTCTCAAGTGCAACAAACCACTTGTTAAAGTCATCCCCCTCCTTGTAAGGGGGAACTATCTTGTGCAGATTCCTAGAATCATGCTCTTTTGCAGCATGACTATTTGGAATACTGCTGCTGCCACCATGGGGTCCTAACCCCAACCTCTGTCTTTCTCTTTCTAAATCAAAGGACTGCCTATCTAAATCCAGCTGTTGCTTCTTGAGCTTCAGCCTGGATTCTTCCACTCTCAATCTATTGAGTTCCCTTTCTAACACTCTGTCATCAGGGTGGGTGGGTGGGGCATGCCTTGAAACAGAAGTATGGTGAGAATGAACAGAGGGAGACCTGGCCCTAACAGATGGCACTCTAACAACCTGGCTAACAGAAGTAATACTCCTACTGTGATGAGAACTCACATTAGTACCAGCATTGCTAGGTGGCCTGCTAATGGGCAGGTTGGGAAGGTTCCCTTCTAAATCTTTTGCTAGGGGTGCCCCAGGGTCAGATTGAGAACCATCAGCTAATTTCTCACCAGAAGTGCCAACTAATGTTTTATCTTGTTCAATGAGCATATTAACTAACAGTTGTCTTGAGGGATTCTTCCCTACCCCTAAACCTCTATCTATGCAGAGACTCCTTGCTTCCTTCCAGCTAAGGTTGTCATAAGCTATGCTGGACAGATCAAGAGTTTGGCCTGTACCAGACATGATAGACAAGAGTTTAAGGGACAGAAAAAGAAAGGAAAAGTTTCAGAACTTTTTAAAGAACAGAAAAAAAACGTTTAAAACTTTTTAAGACCATTTGGAAATTTTGAGGTACTTTTCAGCACTTAGCAAAGAAGTGAGAGAAGAAAAGCAAAACTTTTTGGTTAGGTGTACATACACTGAACTTGTTTTGTATATTTTTCTCTTATGAAAAGTACAATATGACAAAGTGGTAAGTAGTTGCAAAGTACTTATCCCACCTCTGCACAACCAATGTAGGAGGCTGGACTGGCTTGTAGTGAGTACCAAGGGGTACTTACACCTTGCACCAGGCCCAGGTATCCCTTATTAGTGTAGAGGGGTGTCTAGCAGCTTAGGCTGATAGAAAAGGTAGCTTAGCAGAGCAGCTTAGGCTGAACTAGGAGACGAGTGAAGCTCCTACAGTACCACTAGTGTCATATGCACAATATCATAAGAAAACACAATCCACAGATATACAAAAAATAAAGGTACTTTATTTTTATGACAATATGCCAAAAGTATCTCAGTGAGTACCCTCAGTATGAGGATAGCAAATATACACAAGATATATGTGCACAATACCAAAATATGCAGTAATAGCAATAGAAAACATTGCAAACAATGTATGGTCACAATAGAATGCAATGGGGGCACATAGGGATAGGGGCAACACAAACCATATACTCTAGAATTGGAATGCGAACCACAAATGGACCCCAAACCAATGTGACCTTGTAGAGGGTCGCTGGGACTGTAAGGAAACAGTGAGGGTTAGAAAAATAGCCCACCCCAAGACCCTGAAAAGTGGGTGCAAAGTGCACCTAAGCTTCCCAAAGAGCACAGAAGTCGTGATAGGGGAATTCTGCAGGAAAGACCAACACCAGCAATGCAACAACAATGGATTTCCAGACGAGAGTACCTGTGGAATAAGGGGACCAAGTCCAAAAGTCACGATCAAGTCGGGAGTGGGCAGATGCCCAGGAAATGCCAGCTGTGGGTGCAAAGAAGCTGCCACTGGATGGTAGAAGCTCTTGATTCTGCAAGAACGACAAGGGCTAGAAACTTCCCCTTTGGAGGATGGATGTCGCACATCGTGAAGAGTCGTGCAGAAGTATTTTCATGCAGAAACACTGCAAACAAGCCTTGCTACCTGCAAGGGTGGCGGTTAGGGTTTTTGGATGCTGCTGTGGCCCAGGAGGGACCAGGATGTCGCCAATTGCGTGAGGGGACAGAGGGGGCGCCCAGCAAGACAAGGAGCCCTCTCAGAAGCAAGCAGCACCCACAGAAGTGCCAGAACAGGCACTACAAAGTGGAGTGAACCAGAGCTCACCCGAAGTTGCACAAGAGGATCCCACGAAGCCGGAGGACAACTCAGGAGGTCGTGCAATGCAGGTTAGAGTGTTGGGGACCCAGGCTTGGCTGTGCACAAAGGAAATCCTGGAAGAGTGCACAGGAGCCGGAGTAGCTGCAAAACACGCGGTTCCCAGCAATGCAGTCTAGCGTGGGGAGGCAAGGACGTACCTCCACCAAACGTGGACTGAAGAGTCACTGGACTGTGGGAGTCACTTGGACAGAGTTGCTGAGTTCAAGGGACCTCGCTGCTGAGTTCAAGGGACCTCGCTCGTTGTGCTGAGAGGAGACCCAGAGGACCGGTGATGCAGTTCTTTGGTGCCTGCGGTTGCAGGGGGAAGATTACGTCGACCCACGGGAGATTTCTTCAGAGCTTCTAGTGCAGAGAGGAGGCAGACTACCCCCACAGCATGCACCACCAGGAAAACAGTCGGGAAGGCGGCAGGATCAGCGTTACAAGGTTGCAGTAGTCGTCTTTGCTACTTTGTCGCAGTTTTGCAGGCTTCCAGCACGGTCAGCAGTCGATTCCTTGGCAGAAGGTGAAGAGAGAGATGCAGAGGAACTCTGATGAGCTCTTGCATTCGTTATCTCAGGAATTCCCCAAAGCAGAGACCCTAAATAGCCAGAAAAGGAGATTTGGCTACCTAGGAGAGAGGATAGGCTAGCAACACCTGAAGGAGCCTATCAGAAGGAGTCTCTGACGTCACCTGCTGGCACTTGCCACTCAGAGCAGTCCAGTGTGCCAGCAGCACCTCTGTTTCCAAGATCGCAGAGGTCTGGAGCACACTGGAGGAGCTCTGGGCACCTCCCAGGGGAGGTGCAGGTCAGGGGAGTGGTCACTCCCCTTTCCTTTGTCCAGTTTCGCGCCAGAGCAGGGCTGAGGGATCCCTGAACCGGTGCAGACTGGCTTATGCAGAGATGGGCACCATCTGTGCCCATCAAAGCATTTCCAGAGGCTGGGGGAGGCTACTCCTCCCCAGCCCTGACACCTTTTTCCAAAGGGAGAGGGTGTAACACCCTCTCTCTGAGGAAGTCCTTTGTTCTGCCTTCCTGGGCCAGGCCTGGCTGGACCCCAGGAGGGCAGAAACCTGTCTGAGGGGTTGGCAGCAGCTGCAGTGAAACCCCGGGAAAGGTAGTTTGGCAGTACCCGGGTCTGAGCTAGAGACTCGGGAGATCATGGAATTGTCTCCCCAATGCCAGAATGGCATTGGGGTGACAATTCCATGATCTTAGACATGTTACATGGCCATGTTCGGAGTTACCATTGTGACGCTATACATATGTCGTGACATATGTATAGTGCACGCGTGTAATGGTGTCCCCGCACTCACAAAGTCCGGGGAATTTACCCTGAACAATGTGGGAGCACCTTGGCTAGTGCCAGGGTGCCCACACACTAAGTAACTTAGCACCCAACCTTTACCAGGTAAAGGTTAGACATATAGGTGACTTATAAGTTACTTAAGTGCAGTGGTAAATGGCTGTGAAATAACGTGGACGTTATTTCACTCAGGCTGCACTGGCAGGCCTGTGTAAGAATTGTCAGATCTCCCTATGGGTGGCACAAGAAATGCTGCAGCCCATAGGGATCTCCTGGAACCCCAATACCCTGGGTACCTCAGTACCATATACTAGGGAATTAGAAGGGTGTTCCAGTATGCCAATGTAAATTGGTGAAATTGGTCCCTAGCCTGTTAGTGACAATTTGGAAAGAAATTATAGAGCATAACCACTGAGGTTCTGAATAGCAGAGCCTCAGTGAGACATTTAGTCATAACACAGGTAACACATACAGGGCACACTTATAAGCACTGGGGCCCTGGCTGGCAGGGTCCCAGTGACACATACAACTAAAACAACATATATACAGTGAAATATGGGGGTAACATGCCAGGCAAGATGGTACTTTCCTACACCTAATAGGTTAGTAACTTTTTCACTTGTGGTTAACTACCATCCACCCTAATTAATAATTCACTTTTCTGCAACAGGCCACAACTGTGGACGAGTGCTCAGTTGTGGTGAAAATACCGTATGTAACCAGAAAACTTCCAAACTCCATTCTACAATACACACCTGAAACAGGGCCACTTAACAATTCAGTCATCCAAATAGCAGAGAACAGTGATTCCCCTCCCATGCATTAGTCCAACCCTGGATGCCAATATTTTGGTGTAGAATCCTAGTGTTGAATGCAGGACAACCGAAAGTAATTTGAACAGGATATGTCTCCATTGGATGGCAAATTGAACAGCAATCATTAGTGATCCTCATTGACTTGGAGGGGAAAGAACGTTCCTACCTTCAGATGCAGGTAGGAGAATACATGCCCTGAACACACCAATGCAATAATTCATCTGAGATCTTTCATTCTAACCTGAGATAGTCTTTAAGGAAATGTTGCCCTTATTGAGGATGATTATCATTTGCATCCTATTACTTGGTAATAGATTAATCACTCTTAGCCCACAAAGGTTTTTCTTTAAATAGGGAGGGATGAACACATTTCCTGATATGAAGTGACCAATGTATAATGACATCCAATGTGGGACAAAACATTCAATTCCCCAGGAACTAATTCTTATTCCATCAATCTCCTTCACACACTCTACTTACAGACTCTTGTCCATGCTTGTCTTTGAGCCACTAGTGATGATTTCTGCTTAAGAGACACTTTGTTGAAGGATTGTGAAACATAGGTATCATAAGTATCTGTCCTCAGCATTAAATTCAAACCAGGATGGGATTTACAGTGTGCTAGATCCACTTTCTTGTAGAATGACTCGACAGGAAATGTTTCCTCCAGAGTCAATAAGAATGACGAATGTACAGATCAGCTTGGCCAACATTAAGTTGATCTTTAATTCTTATGGACATTCTAACACAGCTCACTGCAGGGGCGGGTGTCAGATATGGGTGGTCAACAGTTGTTTCTTTCTGAGTCACATCATTCTTGCAAGATGAGAAGGTTTACTGCCAGATGCATAGAAAGCTTAGACATGAAGTGAGATGTACGTATGTAGACATGTAATTAATATACTGCAAACTAACTATAAAGCAAAGGAGCAGTATACGAGAGAAATAATACAATATAAGTATGATGGGTTGCAAATCGTATGATGTGAAGAAGGCCTCCCAGAAGACCCAGAAGAGTGGCATTGATGTACAGACTGAGGTCAAATGGAGTGAGAAAGTCAGCTTATGGAATATATGATGATACTCAAAGTTAAATAATGGGTGAGTTGTAGTTAGAGGAACATTAGATATATGCACCACTTTAGGCAGACTCAAACCTACTGGGCCTCGACTTTCCCCATGGCAATGAGAACTGTAAGTGCTTTTTTCCCCCTCAGGCCTGTCATTCCCCCTGCCCCCTTGACCTTTGCGCCGGCCACTGCTGGTGCTGAAAACTACTGCAAACTTTAGCACTACCCTGAGTCAAATTTTTGCCTGGGGCAGATACTTGTGCGCTTACAATTGAAGGCACATGCATTACATTGTTTATAATACATTTTGTGAATTAGTGCATCTACTAAAAATTGTGTAGATGTGTAGTCTTGTAGTTTTGTAGCTCTGTTAACGCCTTCCTTATATTTGTTCAAGTTTGTTTACTTGTATTCATTTATTTTTTGGGGGGAGTCAAACTACTGAACTGTGAACTGTGCATTTTACAAACAAGCATTAAAAACTAGCAATCCAAAATTAACATGGTGAACAGGAAAGTAATGAATATCCACCCAGTTCATACGCCCCCAGCCAAGGCTGCTGCCATTGACAGAATGCTGCACAGAGCAATCGGAGTCATTAGCATAGAGGTTGGTCTCACTGAGTGGTGGCTGTCATTAAGCCAGAGAGAGCAATTGAGTGGAGATCTGACCAAAACACACTTCCCATTCCCATGTTAGAGTTTGCATTTTTTCCATCTTGTCCTTCCTCAGGAGTGATAGGAATTGAACCCATAAGTGCCAGTAAGTCAGGGATGACCAATGTAGGCTTACCTAAAGGGGGACCCAAGAAAGCCAAACAGCCTTTAAGTCATATAGAAACAAAGTTGCTCTTCCTTTCCCAGCTCTTTCCTGGGCATACCACAGAGATAAGTTGCTTGACACACCATCATTTTCGTCCAGTGATGGGGCAGCGCCTGAATGCTTCAGGCGGCTTATGGATGACTATCTGTGCAAGATTAGGGGGCTGTGAGTGGAGCACTTAACACCAATATATACCAACCTGCCATAGAGAAGGAATTGGTTGATCGTAGTAATGACCAAGCTCTGCTTGACATAACCAACCCCAGAGCGAATAGGGAGCCTGCAATTTTGCAGAGATCCACGAGTAAGGAATAATCCACATTGTGCAACGAGGGGCCACCCCCAAAGCCTTCGTGGTCCGAGTAGAGCATCCGCTAAGCCCCCTAGTCAAATTCAGGGACAAGAAGGCTTAGATCACAACAATTCCAATTCCCCTTCATGCCTAGGCAGTTTTGGCTGCAGAAAGGAAGAGCATACTGCTATTAAATCATCCTGTTCTAGTAACCTGAGACTTCCTAACCCCAGGGGGAACCTCAAGTTGCCGGTAATTGATCTCCCTCCTGCAACATGTCCATACGTAGTAGTTCTAACTAGAGTCCCCCACCTGTAGAAAGGACAAAGGGAAACATATGATCAACTCGTTAACAAGACCTTGGGGTGGCTAGTACAATTTAGAGGCTTTTAATTCACACAATCAAACAACTTATTGCATACTAGAAGAGTGGCTTGGATTGGCCATAGAGGGTGACCGAGACACTGACTGCGTCATCATTCATTTTAGATCCCTATTTTTGACACAACACATCTGATTTGGTGAGAGCAGCAAGCCACTAGAAGAGACACACATAGAGTCCTTTCCCTTAGGTCACTTCTCTCACTCCCTCATTGGACGACTCCCCAAATCTAATTTGCAAAAAAAAATACATGGTGTCTCTTGTGATCACGCCCGCCCCTACCAGAGCAAGTACGATGATACCTTTGCCATACCAACATACAATCATTTTGATAGCTTGGCAGTGGTAGATTGACTCCCAGCTAAAAGGCTGGGGACTCTCCCAGGCCCCAACTGGGTGGGATCTGGAGTAGTCATGCCTTTTCTAGTGAAGAGAGAGAATTTAGCAGGGACACTGCTCCCATATTTAAAACAGTAGGGGTGGCCAGGTTCAGCAATGCAAGGGTGTGAGTGGGTCCTCACTTGGCATGGGTGAGTGAAAGACAGGGTCTATGAATTTAGACCAGTGTAAAACTAGAGGAAACAATTGTTCCATAGGGTACTCCACAGTGGTAGAGCAGCACCCAGTCTATAATATGGGCCAGTATATTCTCAGTGTTGGTTATAGCACTAGTCAAGATGGTCCAAATTTCAAGGGAGGCACCAACACCAGTGTTTTTTCACCTATATTGCAGACACTGAGAGGGTGTTCAGCCGCAAAGTACAAAGCCAAAAAGGTTCTCTCCACTGCCAAAAAGCAATGGGTGCGGGGAAGGTTGGGGAGTCTCCTACCAGCTGCCTTTTGAAATCTGGTGTCCTTGAGTAGCATGAAAGGGTTCAGTTCTATTGAAACCAATATCTCTGCAAGAGATTAGGTAGCCCACTTCTCCAGAGTGTATGCACAGCCAGGAGAATTGACCACTGTTTCTAATACCCGGTGAAGCAGGGGGCTTTGAGACAATTAATCACAAGTACCAGGGAGGTGGAAGAAAGCATTGAGGAGGCCCTGACTGAAACTTCTGTCTCTGGGCCTGTCTTTATTGGTCATGAAATCTCAGCTGAAGAAATATCCCTAGCTGTTGAGGGCATCTCACCTAACAAAGTGCCATGCCTGGACTAAATCCCTAGGGATCTATTTCAGAACAAGGCTAACATATGGAGTGGTTACTTCTCCGTGCTGTTCACTGCTCTACTTAATGGGGCTCCTGAAATAATTCCCATATATAAAAAGGAAACCCTTGAAATGCCATTCAATTATAGGCCCATTAGTTGATAGAACAAAACTGTTCAGTAAGTTTTACTTGTAGACCACAGGAATGGCCGGCAGATAATGATATTATGACCCCCTTACAGGCAGATTTTAGGGAGGTCACAAGCATGATTGACCAGCTGTTTCAGATCCTGATGTTATATTGGAAAGTGGTTACTCCGGGGGGGCATCACCTGTATGTTGTATTTGTGACTCTTCATTCTGCCTTTGATTTATTGCCCAAGCTGACTCTCTGGTGGGCCCTGCAAGAACTAGGAGTACCCAGTTATGTATGAGATATTATTGTGAGGGGGCACAACAACAACTATGCACAGGTCAGGTGGGCCAGGCTGGTGAATTGACAGAGCCATTCCTTACAACTACCTAGGGGCTCAAACAGGGGTGTGTGCTCGCTCTCACGCTATTCGACCTTTACATTATGGATCTAACGCAGGCACTCAATTCCTTTCATTTGCATGCCTACAGTCTGGGGTACATGGCACTATCCTGCATTTTATATGCTGATAATGTGGTCTTGGTCAGTCACACAAAGATGGGCCTTCAACACCTTTTTCACACAATGCAGGCATATGCAACAGAGAACTTCCTAGAAGTAACCCTGAGAAAACAAAAACACTGTCTATCAACTGGAGCAGGAAAAAAACACAGTCTGCCATCTGAGGAACACAGAAACCAAGACTTCAGTACATGACAAATACTTAGGACTAATTATTGATTGAGGTCAATGTGCCAAATAGTGACAATAAGTTAGGAGGAAAGGACTGTCTTTGGCAGTGATGGAGAGGAACTTAAAATCGAAAGTGACAGGCCCGACACTGCTAGCACTCCTCCAGGTAGCTCAATCTAAAATGTCATCAACAATCACTTGAAGAAGTGAAGCCATGAGAGGCAGAGATTCTAGTCAAGTCCTACAGAATCATGTTTAACATTCCAAACTACTCCTCGGCAGCACAGATCTGGCTGGAGTTCGGCCTAACCAAACAGTCATTGGTAAGGCAAGGAGCATTCTTAGTTTGCTGACACAAGACCAGGAACATGGTTCCTAACATTTTGAACCACTTGCTTTGGCAAGAGCTGCAGCACAGAAATATATCGCCGACCAGATGTTTCCTTCAGGATTCACTTGTAAGTATAGGGCTGTCCCAGCTCTGGGACACCCCGACTGGTCACGCTGCCTTCAAAAAAGTGGTCCAGAAATCAATAAAAATTCTCTCACTGGTAGACAAGGCCAAATTCTCAGGCAGAAGCCACACCTGGATGGCAATCAATGACTACCATATACTTGCCCATCAAAAATACTTTTAGTCTAGGGCACTCTAGGAACACAAAGGAAAAGTTCTTGAATCGTCACCTGGGCAAACTCCTGTCTGCTCTGCATTTTCTGTCTTGGCAGAGGGAGCAAATCTCAGCCTGCTGTCAAGTGTGCAGCAAAGGCGCAGAGGATTTGCCTCACCTGCTCTGCATCTGCAATGAACTAAAGGAAGAAAGGACTCAGCTGCTTAGAACTCAGTTCAACTGAAGAAGTATCCGCATGTGGAGCCAGGCAGTGCTGGCCTGCTTTAAGCCACGTCCTCCCCGCCCCCAGTTAGGTGTTTATTTTTGTTATTCCGCTATGGGTCCTTACCCCTCCACTTGTTTACTGTAAAATGAAGCAAAAACCAGAGAGTGGATGGCTGGCGTGTCTGGCTTGTGCCGCCCCCAGAGAGACCCTAGAACATGCATTGTTTTTTGTCTGGCCTATAAAAACAGTAGCTGCTGCTGGATACTTCCGTTATGGCGGAATTTGGATATTACAGACTTTATAGTTGCTTTAAGGTTGTTTAACACTGACGCCGGCAAGCCACTGATTTTTGCATTTACTCTGTATTTGTGGGCCATGTGGAGGATTAGGTCAAAGATATGTGCTGCTCCCGAGAACCAGTCAGCACTACTGTATTGATGAGTGAGACACAGTGATTGTAATTTGTTCAATCAATCCTCGCTCGATTATAGATGATTCAGTATTTGATTGATTTATTTTAACTCTCCATATCTCCAAGCATACTGACCGAATGTAATTATATTCTTAATTTTTTTACTGTATATAAGACCGTTCTCCAAAAGCTGTTTTAACTTTGACTTTTGAGCGTTATGTTTTTATAGTAGTTAGCAATTTTGCCTTATTTATACTCTATTGTTTTTTTCTATTTTATTTTTACAGTCACTGAGCCGAAATAAAGGTCTTTGAACTCAACTGATATCATGACTTTTGGACAATAGAAAATTGATTCGCTTTAAATGGATAAACAATGTTCATAAAACTTAAAATTATTTAGTTGCAAAGTGACCTCAAAGAAACTCAAATGATGCATTTTGACACATTTGTATCCATAAAATACCCAACTCACTGTGCTGCATGGTTTATGTAATATTATGTCATCAAGACTGATTGAGTAAAACTAATTAAGACGACATCCAAAACCCTTGAGGAACACTTGAGTTTTCTGTTCACCATGAACCTTTGATATCACAAATGTCTACTGCATGAGATCGGGAAACAACTTTATTCAATGGTGGTAAGGAAGTATTGGATGCACACATTTTTGTGTCCATGCCTAGTCGGTTGAAGTTGGGAATCTTTATCATTGAAGAAGGAAGGTGAAGTTTCCCGACTTCTCCTGATTCCCCAGCCTGCCTCCTCTCTGTCGATTACTTGCTTCATGATGTCTGATGGGTCCTGTAGACTAATACGAGTGGAGGGGCAGGTGTTCGATTGGTGCATTGTCATGAGGAAACTGCTGGGAATAGGGCACATGGGACAGTCTTTAAGCAGTGCTGAGTAGCCCGTCCTGCTCCCAGAATGTTTGCAGCTACCTAAGGCTATGGCTAGGCATGCACTTTTTTAAACATCGCAAGGCTGTGAGTTGTGTGACTTTGCTGCACTGTTCACTTTTACTAAGCATACATTTTTATAGGGCTGTTTCACCTCACCACTGTTGATTGAAGTCCCGTGCTTGTGAAAGGTATGACATTGGAGTGGATATGGGGCACAATAGAATGATACATCTTCAAACCTCATCTCGTCGGTTTAGATGTAAGGGTAAATTATAACACCTTAAACGACGAAATTGCTATCCCATCCATTCTGATCTTGTATTTAAACATTTGCATGAAGAGGGTCTGGTTCTCTCAAAATCACCACTGATTAAATAAGCTAGGTAAGGTAGTTTGTGATAGGCAGCCATGCAATGCAGAACAAATAAAAGAACTTCGTTAAGTCAACCAGGGAAAGTATTATGATTACACTCAAAATGTAAAAGGGCCTAGCAAGACACACTCTTTAAGACACAATTTATTAAATTAATCAACAATTAGAAAACACAGAATAGCAGCATCGGTATTATATAACACAGCTCTCTCTTTGAATGGATCAGAGAAAGGACATCCTTTTCCCATGTTGTTAGAGCAGACGAAGCACATCCTTGTTGATGGAATCCAATGAAGAAGAGATGCCTTGTAAACTTACTCTGGCGAGAGCAGGTTTTGACACTGATGGTGGATTAGTATTTGGGGATTTTGAAGACCAATTAACTTCTGCATGCTTCAGGATGGGCACCTGCAGTGCAATGCAACAAGTTAGTGTAACCTATTTGTTTGAAATGGTTCATTTAGCTTGTAGATTGACACAAGTCCATTGCTCACATCAGTTACTCCGAAACTAGAATTCCACTTTTAAGGTACTGCTTCTCCGTAGATAACTGCATTCCATGATGCTTGTTTAAAAAGGAGAAATTAATGTGCAATGGGGCAGACAAGTCAATCAGAAATCCAGTTTTTAAAAGTCTTTAAATCTTAGATGAAAAACAAGCTTTTTGTGGGGAAAAATACTATTTGTTTGCCTCTTGAGGTTAAAATACCTCTTTTGGAATTTTGGTCATAACAATCTCTTTTTAACTTGCCAATGCACATGATAGTTAAAATCTGTTTTGTACCATGGCACACTAGCAAAAAATATTTTTTGTAGGACAAAATAAAATATTACCACAGCAGTTTCATATGTTTTTGCATAGTTAACATGTAGGCATAACAAGATATGAATCATTGCCTGGAAGCACATGTATGTATTTTGAAGTCATAAGGCTTTACACTTAATCCATGAACAGTCAAATTGAAAATACCATTCTGAATTGTTTCAGGTAAATTGCTATCAGTAATATTTTTTTCCAATGCGTATAGCATTGGACAGTAAGAGTTTCAACCAAATGTGAAGTGTAACTGAATCTGTGAGCGTTAATTGTGTTTAATCAGATTCCTCTGAAGTGTCTTTGAAGGGTCAACAATGCTTAATAAGATAACTTTCTCTGAAAGTTTAATGTTTATTTATGTGCAAGGCCTTCCAGTTTTCCTATTGTGTATAATGTGTATAATTGTACATTTCTCGGCATCTAATGCTTTTTGTGAATTTCATAACAATCACAACTATGAAAACAGTACATTTCTTCGTAATTTAGAACATGTAAATATGAACCATCATTTTCCAAAGGTAGCATGAACATACAACTCAGTCAGTAATTTGCTTAGCAGTATCAAAGTTTCATAGACCTGAAAAGGAATCAGGAATAATCACATCATAAATTGAAACTTTCAACACATGTGCCAACTGCAATATCTCAGTGGGTCCCATAACTTAATAAGAAACTCTTTCCCAAACTATCTCCTCGGGCACAGGATAAGGTGTAATATTGGTAGCATAGAGATCTTGTCAAGCTCTGTGGGATGAGAGATAAAGCTGAAGTTCTCAAACCAGGTGTTGCCGAACAGTTCTTTCAGGGATATAGACCCTCATTCTGACCGCCAGAGTAAATGTGGCGATCCCACCACCAACAGGCTGGCAGTGAAGACCGCCACATTATGAGTGTGGAGGGTTGGCCTCTGCCAACCCGCTACATCTCAACTCATACCGCGAGGGCGGTTGGAGCCACCGGGCAGGAGATGAGCATCTCCGACCCGGCGGTCCACAGAAGACTGCCGGCGGTGTTAGGAGCCAGCTTTCCGCCAGGGTTTCTGCAGCGGTAGCACCGTCACGAAAACAATGGCAGAAAGGCTCCCAGTGACAGGGAATTTCTTCCCTGTCAACTTTGGACAACTCCCCCATGCCCCCCTTCCTTCCCTCCAGCTACAGCACACCCCTACCAACCATCCCCCAGCATACAAGCACATGCACACAGACACCCACACACACCACGCATCCATCCATTCACCTAAACTTACATACACGCATTCAAACACGCATTTACTTCAACATTCATACACATACAACCACACATACTCACACCCATCCAAACACGCAAACATGCATTCACCACAAAACTGACACTCACATGAACACACAAATACACACTTAGATGCATACACACACTCACTTCAACATTCAGACACGCATACAACCACGCATACACACATACATGCACGCACTCACTTCAACATTCAGACATGCATACACCACGCATACACATATTCATGCACAAACGCAAACACCACACAATCATACATGCACACACAAAACCCCCACCCTCCCACCCCCTCTCCTGTCAGACGATCACCTTACCTGGTCCAGGGAGAAGGTCGTCTGGCAGGGAACGGGAAAGTGTGCTTCCACCGCTGGCAGCACATCACAAGCAGGACACTGCCAGGCTGTATTATTGCCCATAAACGGCTGGTGGAGTCCTACTGGTGGGGTGGGGCCGGTGAAGAAACCACCAGAGCCCCTCCACCCGCCAGCACAACTTCTGCTGGATTTCCACCTAAAGTGTGGCAGAAACCCGGCAGTACCCGCAGCACTGGCAGTCTTCTGGTTCCCACGGCTTTGGTTGTCCTCTGTGAAGACTGCCAAAGTTGTAATGAGGGCCATAATGTCCATTTAGTAGCAGTAGAACAACAGTCAGCATTGTTAGTCACATGATGAAAAAGAAACACTCTATTAGTGATCCAAACATAGGACCATGGTGGTATCAGGTTCCAGTTATGAAACCAATGATATGCAAGAAGAAATCAATGGAGTAGAGTGACTGTGGATTGTGATAAAAAGTCCTCTGTGTAGAGTTCAGATTATTTTTCATAAGGTATTATTTCTCAAAAAGGCATCACCTATGTTGATGTTGACTCATGCAAAGGTTCATGCTAAACCAGACACATTATTGAGATCATAGAATTGTTGAAATCGCAGCAGCAGGTTCCTCTGTAGAATCTTGAATTTGGTTTAAAGCTGGAGACATAGTAGGCTTTGCAGTCCTTGGATTGCAACTCAGGATGCCAGCATCACTGTACGCTTCCTGGGGTATTCCAGCCATATTAGGGAGATACTGTGAGTTTTTTTCCTGAAGGAACTTTGGGGACTAAAAGGGGTCTGTTGATCAGAATTGGACATATGATGCATTTTATGTGAGAAAGGTACACCTTCCTGTTGTTCTTTGAATCAGGAAGTGGAAGCAGGATTACAATTCATGACCCTTCAACCCTTAAGAACTGGAATGGGTGGTCTCTACCATGGCTTCGATACTTGTTTATCATGAGTCTTTTCTGGAACTTTGATGAGGCACTCATCAGAAGCTTTGGAAACCTGAACTTTTCATGCTGCAATATGTCACACTGGATAGTTTAGTTCTGACTTCTTGAATGTTGTGCCACAACCTTTGATGAGTTTCTGGGTGTTAGAAATTGGGTTCCTGGTTGACTGGGTTGTAACCCCTGGTCAAGCAGCAACCACAATCCTAGTCAGGGAAAGGCACAAGCAAACCCCGAATTAACCTGTGCTCAACTGCCTGGTAGCATGGTACAGAACAGTCAGGCTTGACTTAAAGGTCATGTGTAAAGTATCTGTATAACACGTCAAACAGTAAAATAGTGAAAACACCATACAAAATGATCCCACATCAGGTTACAAATATAGGACTTAATTTAATAAATGAAAAAATACCAAAATGACAAAAAGCCAAAGAATAGTACTGGAGATATTGAATTTTAAGGTTTGTAGAGAAAATAGCACCAAAAGGCCTATATCGCCAACTGCGCATATCTGGTTGCGCCAGACTGAGACAAAGTCACAAATTCAGACCGACCGTGATGGAGCATGGGCCTGCTACAAGGACCCAGTTAGACGCACTGAACAGAGTACCTTAAATTATGACTTGCAGATCATTGCAGGGATTCATGTCACAGAGGCAGCGGTGCAAAGTCCTGTTGCATCAATGTCAAGAATCTGGTCAATGGGGCTTCAAATTTGAAGTTGGGAATCAGGGCTCAATCATGCAGTTAGGGTGATGCATCCGTTCTGTGGACCTGTGAGGCAGTGATGCAGCATTTGTCATTGTTATGGACGCAGCAATTGACTAGAGATGTGAGGACATGTGTCAAGGACGTGTTGCACAGCAACAATTCTGAAGGCGATGCAGGCTGCGGTACTGATGCAACCCTTTGCAACTGGTCCAATCCACACAGCAGCAGAGATGCATTGGTTCTGCCCGGGTTTGCTCCGCACAGCAAAGAAGATGAGTCAGTTGTGCTGGATCCACAGAAGTTGGCAAACCACTTCCAAGGATCCAGGACTGGGGTGGCACCACTTGGCAGCTCAGACTGAGAGATGGCTGAGTCCATGTTGTTAGAAGCCTGTTGTGTCCCTGAGGCCTTAGATCAGGAGGCCAGCCAACTAGCCCTTGGAGTCACTCTGGGTTCTGAGTTTGAAGAGATGTAGGTCCAGTCCTCCTCACCCAGGCAAGTGGGCAGCAGGTCAGCACAGCAAAGCAGGTGACCAGAAGACTTCAGTCCAGCAGAGTGGCAGACCTTCAGCAGCACAGCAGTCCTTCTTCCTGGCAGTGTATCCACGGATACAGAAGTGTGCTGAAGTGGTGGTGTCTGAGGTCCTTCTCTTATAAATATTTGTGCCTCTGAAGTAGGAAGAAGCTTCCGGAGGCATGCCATTGAAGTTCACAAACACCCTGCCTTCCTAGCCCAGGCTCGAGACTGACTACAGGGGTATGCAGCCCTTCGTGTGGAGGCAGGACACAGCCTATTCAAGTGGGACTGTGCCCAGCTTCTCCCTCTCATCCTGCCAGCAATGGCCCATCCAGTTACAACTAAGCTCCCATTGTGTGTGTGCTGTCTAGGATAAATACATAAAGCCCAACTTCAAACTACACCCAGTCATGTGATCAGAGACAGGCAACAGCCACCAAATGGCCAAGGAAAGAAAACACACTTTCTAAAAGTGGCATTTTCAGAATTACAATTTCAAATCCGACTTCATCACAAGTTAGGATCTTAAATTGTGATTCCAGAAATACCAAACATGAACTGATCATCTCTTCCCATTTGGAAATTACACTTATAAAATGTAATAAGGCAACTTCAATATTATCCTATTGGAAAGACAGGCCTTGAAGTGGTGAAAAATGAATTTAGGAGTGTTTTACTACTGGGACATGTAAAAATCAAAAATACATGTCCTACGTTTTAAATACTGTCCTATGGGCTGTCCCTAGGGGTAACCTATATGTATTAAAAAGGAAGGTTTGGGCCTGGCAAAAGGTTTACTTTGCCAAATTACAATGGCAGTTAAAACCTGCCCACATAGGCTCTGCAATGGCAGGCCTGATACATGGTTAATGGGCTACTTAAGTGGATGGCACAATCAGTACTGCAGGCCCACTCATAGCATTTAAATTACAGACCCTGGACACATGTTCTGCTACTTTACTAGGAACTTCTAAGTAAATTAGATATGCCAACTGGGTATAAACCAAAGGTACCATGTTTTAAGGAGGGAATACAGATTAGCAGTGATAAAGTGCACAGAATCCTAAAGTAAACAAAAACAAATTCAGCAAAAAAGATGGAGGGTGAAGGCAAAAAGGTCTGGGGATGACCCTGCAGAAAGAGACAGGTCTAAAACTGGGTCAGACAATTTTCCTTCTGCTACCTTCCCAGGGAAACCGAGATCAGGTATTGTTATGCTAATAATTGTGTTTGACCAATGACTTTGTGTTTCACCACTGCGCAAATTAGTTGCTCAATGTTCACCAGTAGCACATTACATGTTGTATTCGGTTTAACTGCCTATTGGCTTTACGTGGCATTAAAGAATACATTTGCCATTTAGGTTAGCTGCCTATTGGCTTTAACATGACATTAGCGATTACATTCTGTATTCAGTTTAGCTGCCTATTGGCTTTAACATGGCATTAGACATTATGGGGGTCATTACAACATTGGCGGTAAAAGCCGCTTACTGCCGTGCAGAAGACTGCCAACACACCGCCACGGCTGTGGAATTCCGCCACGGTCATTATGACCCAAAGGCCGGAATCTGCCAAAATCTAGACACCCACACAAGTCCACCACACCAAAGGTCAGTGATAAACTAGCGATAACAAAACCTCCACCGTCACGCCAACAGGAATACGCCCACAGTATCACGACCCACTAATCCACGTGACGGTCCTTCAACCACGGTAATCCATTGGCGGTACACACCGCCGCGCTCAAAATACACACACATTTACAAAACCAACCACATTAGACAATTCGAAATACACACACCCGATACACATACACACACCACTCCCACACACCCAACATAATATAAAACACATACCCACATCACCCACAATCCCCTAAAACCACAATTGCGACAGAAGGCCAGAGAGAGACACCACCATCTACAAACTCACATTCACAGGCACTCCACACCATCACCCAGATAACATCCACACACCTCACACAACACACCTCTAAATATCACCCCACACATCACAACACACACCACCCCACACATCACCCACACCACCCCATGGCACCGCAAAGACACCCCAGGTTCTCTGAGGAGGAGCTCAGGGTCATGGTGGAGGAAATCATCTGGGTAGAGCCACAGCTATTCGGATCACAGGTGCAGCACACCTTCATAGCTAGGAAGATGAAGCTATGGCGAAGAATCGTGGACAGGGTCAACACAGTGGGACAGCACCCAAGAACTAGGGATGACATCAGGAAGAGGTGGAACGACCTACGGAAGAAGGTGCATTCCGTGGTCTCAAGACACCACATCGTGGTACAGAGGACTGGCGGCGGACCTCCACCTCCCCCCCCACAACTAACAACATGGGAGGAGCAAGTCTTGGCCATACTGCATCCTGAGGGCCTCGCAGGAGTAGCTGGAGGAATGGACTCTGGTAAGACAAATCTTTACTACTTCATCCCCCACCCTACCTCCATCCATCACTCCAACTCCTCACACATGTCCCAATATCACAAACCACACATCCCAAACCCAAGCCCTGCATGCAACACCAAAGCATGGACACCCATCACCAAAGCATGGCCACTGCACATACCCATACACCCCCCTACACCATTATCACACAAGGTCCTACACAGGAATGCAAGCACTGGGGTACAGGGTCACGCACCCATTGCACACCATGGCACACACAGATGCAATAATCATGCTTTTACACCCCTGCAGGACCCCTAACCAACATCACCGGACAGGAGGGTCCAGATATTTCCACTCCACCCACAGAAGAGGCCCACAGTGATGACAGCAGCTCTGTCCAACTGGATCTAGATGACCAGCCTGGCCCATCTGGGACCTCGGGACAGTCGGTTCGCCTCACACTGGCACAAGCCACCACAGACCTTCCCCCCTCTGGAAACACCAGCACAGCACCCACCCAGCAGGCCCATATCTCTGTCCCCAGGACACGTCAATCAGCAGTGTGTCCACCACTGCAGGGAACCCAGGCTAACCCACCACCCCAACAACACCAGGAACTTGGGGGCAGTGGCAGTGGGCACACGGTTCAGGGGACAGAGGCACAGGAACACAGGCGACAGGGGGAGGACAGTCCCAGGGAACCCACTCTCCACAAGGCCCTCTCCAACATCATGGGAGCCTACCACCATTCCCAGGAGATAATGGCAATGGTACTGGCCAAGTTTCAGGAGACCCAGCGACAGCAGGAGGAACAGTATTTGGCCTTCAGGGAGGAACTCAAATCCATAAATTCCACCCTGGGCACCATTGTAGGGGTGCTGAAGGAACTCGTGAACACCAGGAGGGACACTGTGGCACAACAAGGGGCCCCTGACACTAGCCTGGACGATGAACTGCCCACCACTTCTGCCGGTGCTAGTGGACAGGAGCCACTGCCACAGGACTACCACACCAGCACCCCACCCCCTGCAGAGGGGGAACCACCCCTTAAAAGGTCCCTGAGATCCAGGACAAAGACAGAGAACGATGCCAAGATCCCCGCCAAGAAATGAGACCACCCTGATTGTCATCCTTTTGTCCCACCTTGTCACCCTGTCCATTCTTAAATTGCCCCAGCTCCAATTCCTATGCCTCTTTGGACAATGCACCTGTGAGACTAATAGACTGGACTCTGCCATGGACATTCCTCCACCATCACCCCTCACCATTTTACAACCCCCTCCAATATTGAGCACTTAAATAAACACCCTTAAAGCACAAAACAATCAGGAGTCTGTCTGTGATTTCGAAATAGTGTATTAGCAATTACAGTGGCAAAATGCTCATTCAAATGTAATGTCAACATACCTATGTCACACAGCTATAGTCCATGAGGAAACAAAGCAGATGTCACACAGTGGGACCCACATCTGTGAAATCGTAAGGGAAAGTGACAACTCAGTGACCATACACTGGATGAAAATGACAGACAGAGGTAGTACATTTAAATCAGATGTAGTAGGCAGTGTTGTCTTCTTACCTGTGTCTCACTGGAAGTATTGCAGGATCACTGTGTTCCTGTTGTCGATGTCCTCTTCTTCTGTTTCCTCGTCTTCACTGTCCACAGGGTCCACAGCTGCCACAAGACCTCCATCCGGACCATCCTCCTGCAGAAAAGGCACCTGTCGTCGCAAAGCCAAGTTGTGAAGCATACAGCAGGCCATGATGATCTGGCATACCATCTTTGGTGAGTCGAATAGGGAACCACCTGTCATATGGAGGCACCGGAACATGGCCTTCAGGAGGCCGATGGTCCGCTCTATAATCCTCCTAGTCTGCCCATGGGCCTCATTGGAGCGTTCCTCTGCCCTTGTCCTGGGATTCCTCACTGGGGTAAGTAGCCATGAAAGGTTGGGGTAACCAGAGTCACCTGCAAATGGCGAGGGACAACTGTTAGACACACACAAACCCATAGGGACATCCACAGACCCAGACAACTATTCCCACTGTATTGGTTCCATGTGCTCACCTAATAGCCACACCGGTGCCTCTGGAGTTGCCCCATCACATAACGGATGCTGCTATTCTGCAGCATGTAAACGTCATGCACTGAGCCAGGGAAGTTTGCATTAGCATGGGAGATGTACTGGTCTGCCAAACACACCATCTGCACATTCATGGAATGGTAACTCTTCCGGTTTCTGCACACCTGTTCACTCCTGCGGGGGGTACCAAGGCCACATGTGTCCCATCAGTGGCACCTATAATGTTGGGGATATGTCCCAGGGCATAGAAATCACCTTTCACTGTAGGCAAATCCTCCAACTGAGGGAAAACGATGTAGCTCTGCATATGTTTCAGCAGGGCAGACAACTCTCTGGACAACATGTTGGAAAACATAGGCTGGGACATCCCTGATACTATGGCCACTGTAGTTTGAAAAGACCCACTTGCTAGGAAATGGAGTAATGACAGCACCTTTACTTGAGGGGGGATTCCTGTGGGCTGGCAGATAGCTGACATCAGGTCTGGCTCCAACTGGGCACACAGTTCCTGGATTGTGGCACGTTCAAGCCTGTAGGTGATGATCACATGTCGCTCCTCCATTGTCGACAGGTCCACCAGCGGTCTGTACACCGGAGGATGCCGCCATCTCCTCACATGCCCCAGTGGACGGTGCCTATGGAGGAGAACAGCGAGCAGAGAGTCAACCAACTCTGAGGTACATAAACAAAGCTTACTCTGAAAATATTAGCAATTTAAAATTAGCCTGCATGAGTGTTTAGGCAAGGCCTACATATGTGTGACGCAGTAAAAAATAATGCCATGTGGGCCCATGAAATAGCGGCTGCCTGACCTGTAAAGTGGGACAAGGGGATATGAGGTAACTGCACTGGCGTTGTACGCCGTCGCAGTAGGGGGTCGAAGACCGCGGCGCAATCCTGCATTGGTTAACATTGGACCCTATGGGTCCCAGGAGCCAATGACGATGTACGCCGGCGGTGACAGTATGCACCGCCGTGGACGTGACCACCATTTTCCCCCTGTTTAATCACTTGATACCTGATCTTCGACAGGAGAGGACCTACACTGCAAGTGCTGCTGTGACCTCAGTCTGGAAGAGACAATGGCTCGTGTGTCTGGGGAAAGGGCCCCTGCCTTCAGCACGGAGGAGTTGGAGAAACTCGTGGATGGGGTCCTCCCCCAGTACATGCTACTCTACGGTCCTCCAGACAAACAGGTATGTACACTGTGAGCATACTGTATGGGCAATGCCTGTGTGGAGTGGGGTGGCTGAAAGATAGGGGGGGGTGAGAATGAAGCGTGCATGAAAAAACGGTGACTGCATGTGCGTCATAGCAAGGGTAGGGGTGCGGGCCAATGACTGTGACGGTGCGGGCGTAATATCTTCTCTTTTTCCCCTGTACTATTCCTGTAGGTCAGCACCCACCAGCAGAAGGACATTTGGCGTGCCATCGTCAAGGAGGTCTGGACCCTGGGGGTCTATCACAGATGGAGCACCCACTGCTGGAAAAGATGGGAGGACATTTGCCGCTGGAGCAAGAAGACGGCGGAGGCCAAGCTGTGGATGGCCTCCCAACGTGGGAGGGGTGCCTGTCGCACCATGACCCCCCTGATGATCAGGATCCTGGCGGTGGCGTACCCAGAGTTGGATGGGTGCTTGAGGGCATCACAGCAGCAACAAGGGGGTGAGTACACTCTCATTCTGCTGATTCAGCGTGCATTGTAGGTGTCTGGGTGGGGGAGGTGGGCTGTGGGTTCCCCTAGGCCAGGGCGAGTTTAGTAGGCAAGGACCCTACTTACGGCAGGCCCTGTGGCACCCCACCCCACCTGTGTACAGTGCCAACTACACCCAGTCAGGCTCCTGTGACATCCATGTGTGCAGAAATCGGCCATAGCATTGTAACGCATGTCCCTGGGATTGAATAGTGGACTCCAAGTGCGCGACGTAGTGCAGGGGGCTTCTGTGTCTGTCGTATCCGCCAACGGTAGCGGTATTGCATACACTCAACATGTCTTTCTTCTGTCTCCCCCCCTTTTTTTGGTCTCCCTGTTCTTGTGTGCATTAGCATCATCAGGTGGAGCAGCAGTGGCACTGGAGCAGGAGGGAGCTGCATCCCACATGGCCCTGGAGGGTGAAACTACGTAGTCTGAATTCACCAGTGGGACGGAGGGCGAGGGGATCTCCACGGTGGGGACAGGAGCTGACACCAGCGATACGGCTTCCTCCTCTGATGGCAGCTCCCTTGCGGTGGCGGGCCCATCTGTGCCCCCCGCATCTACAGGTACAGCCACCACCCCCCCCTACCAGCACCTCCCTCCCAGCAGCCCAGCAGCCCCTCAGCTTTTGCCCTGTGCCCGCTCACCCAGGAGGGTGGGCATCACCTTCACCCCAGGCACCTCAGGCCCTGCCCCAGTCACCCCTGCTGCCCTCAGTGAGGAGGCCCTTGACCTCCTCAGGTCCCTCACTGTTGGGCAGACTACCATTTTGAATGCCATCCATTGTGTAGAGGGGCAGTTGCAACAAACCAATGCATACCTGGAGGGCATTCACTCTGGTCAGGCAGCCCTTCAGCGAGCATTTCAGAATCTGGCCTCAGCACTGATGGCAGCAATTGTCCCTGTCTCTAGCCTCCCCCCTCCAACTTCCTCCACCCAGACCCACACCCCTGTATCTCAGCCTATCCCAAGCACACCATCAGACCAGCATGCACACACCTCAACACACAAGGGAAGCTCAGGCAAACATAAGCACCACACATCCCACAGGCACTCACACAAGCATCAGACCCATTCAGACACACCAACATCCACTGCCTCCACTGTGTCCCCCTCCTCCTCGTCTCCTTCCTCCCTCCCTGTCTCGTCTCCACTCACATCTGCATGCACTATATCCTTAGCCACTACGCCCATCACCAGCACACCCACCACCACATCCCGCTCATGTTCAGTCACCACCCCACTTCCATTCACACGTCCCCTGTGTCCTCTACCAGTGTGTCTGTGAGGCCACCTCCCAAGGTACACAAACACAGCCACACACCCACCCAACAGCTATCCACCTCACAACAGCCTCCAGCCCATGCACCTTCACCCAAAGTCAGCAAATGTACACCTCCTACAACCACTACCTCTTCCTCCACTCCCAAACCCTCTCCAGCTACCCGTCCCAGTGTTCCGAAGAAACTTTTCCTGGCCAACCTTGACCTCTTTCCATCCCCTCCCCCACCCCTTCAGTCTCCTAGGGCCCGACTCTCCAGGTCCCAACCTAGCACCTCAGCCACAACATCGGCAGGACCAGTGGTGCCAGTAGTCATGGAGTGTACCAGGCAGCAGGGCAGCCAGTGTGGCAAGGAGCCAGAGTACGGACAGTCCCCCACCTGTCAAGCATAAAAAGTTGGCCAGTGCCCGGCGGGAGAGGGGAAAGAAATCATCCACCAAAGCCTCTCCCAGGGGTACAGTTGGGAGTGTGGAGACAGCTGCGACACCATCCAAGCTGGGGAAGGGGCACATTAAAACTGGCAAGTCTGGGAAGATCAGCACGGCGGACAAGACGGCCAATAGCCCCGCTGCCCAGGACAAGACCGCCAGCAGCCCCGCTGCCCAAGACAAGACCGCCAGCAGCCCCACTGCCCAAGACAGGACCGCCTGCAGCAGCCCCGCTGCCCAGGACAAGACCACCAGCAACCCGCTGCCCAGGACAAAACCGCCAGCAGCCCCGCTGCCCAGGACAAGACCACCAGCAGCAGCCCTGCTGCCCAGGACAAGACCGCCAGCAGCCCCGCTGCCCAAGACAGGACCGCCAGCAGCTGCCCCGCTGCCCAGGACAAAACCGCCAGCACCACCGCAGGACAGTGAGCGCCAATGATTACTACGCTACTGAGGCTGCCGTGGGCAGGATGAGGCACTCTGGGCACCAAGCCCCCTCCAGAACCAATGGAGAAAGGCATCCACTACCTCAGTCCTTGGCAGGATGAAGCACTCTGGGCACCAAGCCCCCTCCAGAACCAGTGGAGTATCACATCCACTACCTCTGTCCTTGGCAGGATGAAGCACTCTGGGCACCAAGCCCCCTCCAGAACCAGTGGAGACTTATCCACTTGAGGGACTGTGGCTTTGCACTCCCCAGGAATGAACAGTAGGCAACCCACCCACTGTAGAGACTTGAGAGACTGTGGCTTTGCACTCCCCAGTATTGAACAGTGGGCAACCCACCCACTGTAGAGACTTGAGAGACTGTGGCTTTGCACTCCACAGGATACATCAATGGGCATGGAGTCCCCTACTGGAGCTGGCGTCGTGCACTCATCCGGCTGAGGTGCCACCCCCTTCCCCCTGAGGTGCCTGTTTTATTTCCTATCTGATGCCCCTGCAGTGTTCTCTCCGTCTTGTTCGCGTATTGAGTGTGGGCCTCGCCCATGTCTTTTGGGCCCAGCGGTCCATGGACTATGATGGTGGAAACCCTTGGACTTGTGTGCTTGGTGTATATAATTGTTCATAGTGTAAATGTGTATATATGTAAATATTTTTGGTTACTGTATTTTAATATATTACAATCATTCAACTCATTTTCTTTTGTCCTTGCATTCTTCCAGGGGGGTTTGGGGGGTGTAACTGTGATGTATCAATATGTATTGGTGTGTGTGTTGTCGTGGGTGAGGGTGGGGGTGTTGCGTATTGCGTGTGTGTGTCAATGTTTTTTCCCTCCCACCCTCCCCTGAGTCGTAGGTGCAGTACTCACCGTGGACTTCGCCACCGGTGTTCGTGCTCCTGGTAGAGGAGCAGGAAGATAAAGGCTGGGAGTATCTGAAGTTCCGGTTCCATGGCATCCTGGTTCATTGTGGGGTGTGTAGAGGTGAGCGTTTTCCCTTCCAAGTCTTGTTTCCGCTGTGTTTTTGTTCGTGGTGAATCCGCCCCGGAAAAGGTGGCAGATTGGTGGCTTGTAATTCTGCAGGCAGTACATTGTGTTCCGCCTGTCTGTTGGCGGTTACCGCCATGGTGTTTGTACCGCCGTGGCAGTCAGAGTGTTAAAGTGGCTGTCTATGTTGGCGGTTTCCGCCACGGTCGTCATTCCATTTTTTTACCACCGGCCTGTTGGCGGTTTTACCGCCGCTTTAACACTGACCGCCAGGCTTGTAATGACCACCTATATTTGGTATGTAGGTCAGCTGCCTATTGGCTTTAACATGGCATTAGACATTACATTTGGTATTTAGGTTAGCTGCCTATTGGCTTTAACGTGGAGTTAGACATTGCAGTTGAGGCATTGCAGATGAGCTGTGTTTTTCCATGCTGTGTTTTTCCACATGATACACCAAGCTGTGTTTTTCACACCAAACCCTAGCTGATAAGATAGTGTAGATTTTGTGTTTACCTCTCAATCCAGTCTGGGAATGAGTGAAGTTTGGAGAACTGGCCACTCTCCAAGTTTATTCGGTTACCACACTGAGCTTGAACGATGGCCGTGGGCAGCAGCGAGGGGAGAAAGATCTTGACTTCAGACAGGAACGAACGGCAGTTGCCTGTCTCCCGTTTGGGTGGAAAATCTCTTTCTCGCAGTTGAATCGGAGTCATCAACTTGCAGCCCTTAGAAAGATGAAGCGGAGTGATAGGCCCTACGGTGATGCAATTTTGACTTTTATGCTTTGCTTTGAAGTTATGCTATAATATAATCACATGTATTTGCTGTGTACATTGCAACTGAGAAGTACTTTGATATATTTTGCTTTCCTTGCTGCGACTACGTGTGCTTCTAACCTACTAATTTCGTCTTTCAGGAACCTCGTGGTGAAGTAATAATAACAATAAATGTCTTCTTTAAACTAAGAAGTGCATTCCAGAGAAGTTTTGTAAGCTCGGTCATAAGATAAGAGAAGGAAAGCAAAACAGGTATGTACTCTGGACAGGATATAATATGAAGTGCAACTACCTATTACTCCTCTAGGCAAATTATTTAATGTTCTCTAGACTTCCTACAGTTTAGGGAACCAAGGGCCAGATGTATCAAGAATGCCTTTTGCGCGTCGGAAATAGCGATTTTTAAGAAATCGCTATTTCTGATTCACAAAATGCAATGTATCACATGTGCGATTCGGTAATAGCGATTTCTTAAAAATTGCAAATGCTATTACCGAATCGCAAATTGCGATACCGGCCCCATTCGCACCTATGGGCCTGTAGGCCCATATTTGCAAATTGTTTGCATTTCCAAAATTGCGATTTCTTAACTGGAAATCGCAATTTTGGAAATGCAAAACCCCAGGGTGCTGGGGGCCTAATGCCCCCTCTGCTGCACCCCAAAAAGTTTTTTAGGACATGTTAGGTGCACACATGCGAAAAGGGCATGTGTGCTTTACATGTACATTTTAAAAATGCATTTTCAATGCTTTTTTTTAATTTGCACATGGTTATCACCAAGTTCAACTTGGTGGTAAATAGCAATTCCTTAATGCCCAATTCTCAATAAGGAATTGCTTCTTACATGTGCTTTAGAAATCGCAAATAAGGATTCCTTATTTGCGATTTCTTATTTAGAGAGTCGCAATTTGCGACTCTCTAAGCAGGGTCGCAATTTTAAGGATTCGCTATTTTAGTGAGTCCTTAAAATTGCTTTCAGAATGCCTTTGATACATTCTGAAATGGCTTTTTACATTCGCAAACGGGCATTTGCACCGTTTGTGAATGTGAAAAGCTTTGATACATCTGGCCCCAAATCAGTCCTGCATTCCATACCCCAGTGGTCAAGACTTGTTGAATATACCAAAGCTCGTTCACCTAACTAGTTGCCTACTAGTTGAAATGGGTTGGTGAATTGAAGATAAACACCCAGCCCTGAGGCACATGCAGGACCTTTGACTGAATATGAAGAATAAAATTGCTTTGGTGGCTTTGATACTACAAGTCCTTTTGACAGCCTAAGCATACAAGCATTTCTTTGTGGCCCAAACCCATAAGAATCTGGAGCATGAATCAAAAGAAACAAGTATAAATTAATATTAGGTAATTCTGGGGTTAGCCATGACTTTGTTAAGGGAAAGATCATCACAAAATTTCTATCAAAATAGTATGGGGATTCTACATGGGCCTTACAAACTAAAATGTGTTATTTGTTGACAAAAATATTGCTTCACTGCACATATTAATATTTCCTTCAGTTTGTTGAAATGAAGATGGCTCCCTTAGATACCGGTTTTGATGTTTAGCTTTGACACTGCAGATTTAATGCCATCATGTACAGACGCATGAACCCACTGAGCTGTTGTAAATAAATCTAACATAGCTTGCTCATCTAAGATCAGGTTTCTCTTTCACTCCTTGTTCAAAAAACATTAGAGTGTCATCTGAATTAAGGGTGTAGGTGTGGTCCAAAGACTCTGCTCCTTTTGATGTTGCTTAAATCATTGTTAAAATATGTTTGCTGATCTTGGCTTAAGATTGGGTTACCTGCAGATTCCTCAGAAAGGTACGATCTGCAGCAAAGCAAAGTTTGCTGCACAGTTCCTTTAAACCTGAGGCCCATATTTATACTTTTTGATGCAAAACTGCGGAATCACAGTTTTGCATCACAAAGTTTACTGCCGGCTAACGCCATTTCTTTGCGCCGCTCGGGCGCCAAATTAATTTATTTATACAGGTGTGAGGAATTTTTTTTTACTCTAACCAATGCGTCATGTCGTTAAGGATAACAACGGTAACGCAGTGAAAATGACTGTGAGCCGGTTTATGACGCCGCAAACCGTATACGCTCCATTTTTTGACACAATAGCATCAAAAAGCAGCGCAAACACAGCAAAAAGTGCTAAGGAGAGCCAAAATGGATCCCAGAAGCTTGGACAGACCCCAGGAAGATGACAACAGACCAGGAACCAGCCAGGAGGACCCACACAAGACCCAGGAGAGGGGGAAGAAGAAAATAAAGTGTCGCTTCAGTGCAGAGGAGCCGGAAATTCTGGTGAAAGAGGAGACGGAACACCAGCACCAACTTTTTGTCACCTCAAAGGAGCCAATTAGTAGGAGAGAGGCAATATGGCAACAAACTGTTGACAAGATCAACAGTGTGGCAGAAGTACGGAGAACAGTCATTGAGTGCAAGAAACGCTGGCATGACTGCAAGCGGAGGACAAAGGAAAAGATGGCCAGGAACAGGAAGGCAGCACTGCAGACTGGAGGTGGGAGTCCAGCACCGCAGGAGGCCCTGGACCACATGGAGGAGATTGTGGCAGCCCTCATACCTGAGGAGATCGCCACAGGGATTCAAGGACAGCGCAGACTACCAGGAGACAACACATATGCAGGGTAAGTCGCATGGGGAATTAAAATGCACAAATGTTAACTGCAAGCGGGGGAGACATACCTACTACACAATGCATGGAAGTCATGATATTCAGGGAGTGGAATGGGTAAAGGGGCACGGGGAATGGGCTGTGCAGGGGAACCCTGGGGCACAGTACTACACTACACCAACAACCTTTGCATGGGGGTATGCTGCCATGCCAAGGATGTTGGAAAGGTAAAGCCAGTCCAGGAGGGTAGGGTACAACGTGAAACTGGCCTGCTGTCACACGTCAGCTGGTATTCTCCCTACATGAACTAGGGCTCAATTAACAGTCTCAGGCCATATCTGCAAGTGGAATTTAACATTGACAACAGTTGCAACTACCACCTCTGCTGTGTGTGCAGGTCAAGTAGCTAATGGCAGTAACGTCCCCATGGGTCAAACACAGCCAAATTAGAGGGTTCAGGATGACAACTTTATCAATCCCCTGTAATCAATAAAAATGTTCTAATCGTGTCAAATGTGATTGTCCATAGTTGCTACAAACATCAGCCATTGTCATAAACATTATGAGGTACACAGCACTAATGTCATACCCATGCTGCATATGTCAGGGTCCACCCTGTGCTTGGGTCACAATAGCTCCAATGGCACCATACAACATCCCAAATGTCATACTGCTCAGACAACAGCATTGAGGGGGAGAACATATGTCACCAGCTAGTGAAAATCACCCTCACAGTGAGAAGAGAAAATGGAACACTGCTAGGACCATCACTGCAATCCAATGTAGCACACATTCCCCAACATCAACAGTACACACTACCAATGCTGACATCTGTAGTGTGCCATACCAATGCTATACATAGTATATGCTAGGTCTCTGCAACATACAGCTGGATGTAAAATATCTGACTGGCTCAGTTCCACATTTTGAAGTGTCGTGCAAGTGCCATCAGAACAACCACAGCCAGTGCAAGGCCTCACCATGAGAATGGAAGTAGACGGAGGGTTGAGTAGGACAAGAAGGTGGCAATCCACAATTTGGCCAGACCAACACCTAGAGGATGTGATGCTAACAAGTCCCCAAACTGACCACAATACATGAGACATGCAGGTGGGGCATAGGCCATGGGAGAATGCTAATATTAAAGACAGAAGTAATGAACAGGAACCAAGATAACAATGTGCAACAAATAGGAAGGCAGGCACGTCACATTACAAATCCCACAACACAGACACACTAATTGTACAATATCTATTTGCAGAGGACGATGGCTCTCCTGGGGATATGCCTGTCCTGGACTACACTGATGACATGGATGATGAGCTGACAAACATCAGCCAGCAGACCCTCCAAGATGTCCTTGGAACCCTCCAGACCCCACCTTCAGTTGCAAGGAGGAGCACAGATACAGCAGCCATCACAGAGGACCCACCCACCACCCCAACAGTACGACCTGCCAGCTCCAACTCAGCTGAGGACTCTGACGACACTGACACCTGCTTTGAGAGAACTGTAGTGAGAGTACAGCGGGAGCTTGCCAAGGAGGTGTGGGTGGGGATAGAAAATATGGAAGCCAGTCTAGAGGGGGTGCGTTTGTGCATGATGTCAACTGCAGAACAGGCAGCAGCCATGCAAGGGCGAACATCTATCCTGCAAGAACTCTGGAAAAGTGTGAAGGGAATCAGCCCAGCTGTAAGAGAGTTGACACAACACCTCCAATAACAAACCTTTCAACGTGTGCACAAATGCAATATTGACCCCTCAGGGCCGACCTGGTTGCCTACCACAGTGATGTGGCTGCTATTCTTAAGAACCAGCAGCTCCTCCTTGCTGCAGTACTGCCCTTAATAGCCCCACAGTTGGCAGCTACCGGGATGTCTGACTCCACTTCTTCAAACACTGAGGTGTGTGTTCCCCCTTCACAACCGCCACCACCAAGAGCAGAGGAGACAACATACACATCAGAAAATTAAGTTGTGGAACAGATCACCTTCACCCGTAAGAGTACCCGGTAGCACAAGTCCCTGCCACCTGGCCACTTATAACCAAGGTCCTGTACTTTGTAACATGCCAGTCTTACAACAGGTACTCTCAAGCACTGTTCTCCAGCCCACTGTACATCTTGTCATTCTGCCCTGTGATTGTCTCTCACCACCTCATTGGCAAATCCTGTCCCTCTGCACTGTCTGACACTTTACCCCAGCATGTCTAATGACATGTCCTTTTGCACTTGTGTAGGATCACAATGGAATGTGTCACACTAATGGACTCATAATCATGGACAATGTAAATATAGCACTACAGCACTTTATAATAAATAGCACTTACACTATGTCTCTGTGTAGTGTGACACATCAACCGTGAGGAAGATCAGTGATGTTTACCTCATGTCAATGATAATAGAATGTCAATGCAACTGCCCTGAAAGAATGTGGGCTGATAACTATGCACTGTGGTCTGGATTGTACCATCATCTGCCCTTCCTGAGGGTGAATTCTGAGGGAAATAGAAACTATACAGTATAATAATGTATTGGACAGAATTAGTCTTCCTCAAGGGATGTCTAAGCCAAAAATTATTGCCTTCAAATTTTTCTTCAAGCCAATCTTTATGTATGTGACATTTGACCCGAAATTTTCCTAACACACACCATGCAGCAGGAATGGAAGTGTTTGAGTGTACGTACAAATAAGTAACCTGGCTGAATAATGTAACAAATGATAGTTGTGAGTTATGTATACCATACTACATGAAATCATACTACCACTCACCTTAGAAGGCTTCACTTGAACATTAGGCTGCTGGCAGACGTAACACAGTGTCCTCAATACCAAATCTGGTCCCAAAGTAGGTGACATTGAAAACATACATCAACAATTAACAACACTTTGGGATCCATAGTAACCTTGAGTGGTGGGTGCAATGGATGGCAGAATCTTAGCAAAGTAGCTCTAGTGTAGCTGCCGATGTAACAGCTCAATTGGAAATTGGTTGCAGGATGGGACACAAATGCAAATACTAAAGAGACACTGTTCAGTCACGGCAAGGCCATGATCCCCAAGCATGTGACACATACTGTAAAGGATTACCTAAATATTTATTTAACAGTAAAAAAAGGAAGATAAAACCTGAGGAAACACCATACCTAACCTATCCTATCCTAACTATATATTACCCACAACAGGATCTAACAAACCTAAGCTAAACTTACTTATCACATTTAACTAAACACTCTAAAGATCAACCCCCCACACCCCCTTATAAGACGGGACACATGGAGAACAACATATACTAACCTAAACACATACTATCTTATACTAAACAAATATATATTTTTTTGTATTTTTATATTTTATATATATATTTTTTTATTAAAACACCAAAACCCAACATCATCCGACACCCACCCACCCACACACATAATAAAAAACAGATATTAAACTTATCATACCCCCACCCCCAACTAACTACTACTAACTAAACTAACAGCCTGTTCTAACCTAACACTAAGCCCCCTAAACCCACTAATTAAATGAACCAGGAAAGAGGAGAAAGGGGAGAGAATCATGGCTGAGGGTATATTGTTAACAAGCTCACCCTCCACAGGGTCTTCTTGGTGGCACGCACCCTCTTATTAACTTGTGCCACCGCCTGCTGCAGCCTGTTCATTTTCCTCAACATACGTCCAATGTCACATTGCATCCGTTGGAAATCTGCAGGGTCAATGACTGCAGCAGGGGTGGTCTGGGTGCGAGTTGAAGATGTTTTTCCGGTTGTCGGTGCCATGCGTGTAGGAGGAGGTGCAGGTGGTGCTGTGATAGGTCCAGGAGCAGTGGAGGTTGATGGTCCTGCAGTGGTACCTGCTATGGTTGGTGCCACCTGGGTGGTAGTGGTGGTGCTGGTGGTGGCGGCTGTGGTGGACACCGAAGGGCCCCCTTGGGCAAATGCCCTCCACACTCCACATGCTCTTTCATGGCGATAACGCCGTGCCATGTGGCGGAACCCAGACTCCACATCCAGAATGTGGTGGTATTGCATCGCCCGGCGCTGAAACTCCTGAATCTGGATGCCATTCATATTGGCTGCTGTTAAAAAAAAGATAAAACCAGACATTAGTTACTTCATTGAGTGAAATAGCTACTGAAGTAAATCAGACAATACATCTAGTGTACCAGAAACAGGCCATATCATCATACAGATCACAGATTGTCCCTGAGGAGGTACATGCCAACGCAGCCTACACATGTCCTATCTAACAGCACAGCGATGCTTTAAAAGATGTGTGACAACTTAAATGACCTATGCATCATAGTTCAGCCATTTGTCACGTAAAAATGCTGCAAGTCCTCCACATGTGACAGGCCAACTAATGACTATCTTCTGGATGACAATCAAGGGCCCCAAGATCTGTCATTTGTAAATGGAATTGCCAGGATAGAATGCAATTGCTAATCATGAGTGGGTATCCTAGTTTAGGACAAGTGAATTACAGATTTACATGTCTGTGTACTAAACTTGGATCATCAGTCCTAGGTACACATTTCATAACCCTAAGCCTGTGCCTGAGGGGAGGTGGACAAGCAACAAATACTTTCCAACATCTAGGACACCCAGGAAGCTTTGGGCAGCTGTACATGGGTTTTGGCAGTCCACCACAGATAAGGAGGATGTCCAACTAGGATACACCCAAACCTTTGACATTCCCATCCACATTTATGTTTGGAAATGCAGACAATTGTCAACATCATTTAATACCACTAATACATGTTTTACAACAAGCAGATAGATGCAAGCACACATCTGGCCATGAGCTGCATGCACACATATGACATTGTACTCAAGTGCGACATACATGTAGCACAACATGTGGAGCTACATGCTGCTAGGAAGTCAAACATACAGTCAAACATGTTCATTAGTAAACAGGGAGGCTCAAGTCTGTGGGTAAGACTTTTACATCCCTATTCTGTGAGATTCAGGGCCTGACTTGCTGACTAAATCATAAATATGGCCCTCTGCTAAATTTTCTTAATGAACGTTTTATCAACAAATGTCACCTATTCACATGGCCATGCCTACAGGGCTGCACAACAATCCCAAAATATGACTATACGCTAATGATTGTCCAACTCAACGATGGTAAACAAATGATACTCCACTCAAGTAACGTATCCGATCATTTACCAGCACATCATACCTTGCTATGTGTCCAACACACAGGAGTCAATCACACAACAGCTGCAAACACAGCACAGAACAGAAATATCAACACTTACTGGAGATGTCTGGGTCCGCAAATCAAGCCACCTCTCCAATTGTGTAGGGGGCAGGTCCACCTGTATAGCATGGAAGGGAGAAATGTGCTCAATGTCTGTGCACTGTACAACACTTCCACATTAAATTACTGTGTGTAACATTAAATCTGAAAGTCCAGCCTCTCAGGCATGATGATACTGCAAAAGACATACCACTGCAAACATGTACAGACCCGGTTACTCCAGTGAGTGATACACACATATCTGCACACATGCAGTGGCCCTATCTCTCATGTGGTGGCAAACATGCTCCATCATTTATTTGCAGACGCATTTATGGAGTGTACTCCTCTCATCATTTGTATTAATGAGAGACATGCAAATCCACTTTCCTGGAGCACTGCAATACCAGTCACTCAGGTATTGTGGCTTGGGCATCAAAGGCCAATCATTTACTGTGTGACGCACCTGTGAGTTGATTTAAGGTCATGATTTATCATGCTTTCTATGGTCCCTTACATGTAGGGCCTGTGTTGTGTCTAGGTTACATATGCTACATTAACAGGGTACCCTGAGCCACATATGCCCTGTATGACACCATAATGGCAGGGATCCTGTGCATTATTTGGTGACAGTTTGAGGCTAGCCATGAATTGACCAGTTTTAATATTTGGATACAACAAGGAGATATATGTTGACAGTGTATATTGTAGTCATCCATGACAGACTGCATGGGCACCGGTGTAGTCATTGCACCTGAAATGTGTCACTCATTGCCCTGTTTACCCATTATGGGTTTAGGAAATCACAGATGAGCTACATTCATCATCTTACATTTGCCAAGTTGGTTGATCAGCAGCTATACAGCAAACTGAAATTATTAACACATGGTTTAGCAAATGTACCACTGTCTCAATCATGATGATATAGGTTTCAATTTATATGTACCTTCGGAATGACAGCAGTCACAGGAATGCTGGTCTTCTGATCTTAGCATACACCCATGTCAGTGATAGCCTCCATACTGGGAGGTTAGTTATTAAAAATATGCTGCACTAGATCAGCATGGGTGTGCCAAACTAAACTAGCAAAGTCTTAGTGAACTTTATATGTATGATGGAATTGGTCAGGGGTCCCTTGCATGACAACATGCACTTAATCCATTGTGATCATGCATTCCCCAATGTCAGGTATCCCATGATGATCCCATAACTTATGAGATGTACATGGCAATAGAGTAACACAGATGGCAAATGCATTAGCTCGGGTTCAGCTATTGTGACTAAGACCAATGTAAAACACACAGGTACAATGAACAGAGGGTCATGGATAGTTGTTACCCCTCAATTTGTATCATTTGCTTCATTTTATGTGCCACAGCTATGGAAAGTAGCACCAAACATTTAGATATGAACCCGTGTGCAGTTTAATTGCAGCACAACCAAGTCAAACTATCAGCCTAATATGTTACCTGAGGTCAGAAATAACTTGTTATGTATGTCTCAGAATCCAGTTCAGACATGTATCCGAAATAATTGGGGGACACATTCATTCTTGAAAATATCGGGATTAAAAACATGTCTTTCCTGGTACACTCACAGACCATGCATAAAACATATGTTAGAACCACATTTACATTATCTATTGACGTGAAGGCAGCACTAATTTACAAGCTCCAGTTGTGTTTTGTAAGTTAGTGCAGCTGTTGCATCAACAAATGACGGTAATGTGTAGGAATCATTGTATAACTCACGGCCACTGTATGTTTAACTTGCATTCCACATGTCCACAAACATTGCCTGTAGCATATGAACAAATCTGCTACTGTCACTACAGAGCATTTAAATGTGCACATTACTCTGAATCGTACTCACCAACAGGGCCACCCATCATAATCCCCAGGTGGTCCAGCAGGTCTTGCTCCCTGGCAAGCAGGTCAGTCCAACAGTGTTTTAGCTGGTGGTCGATGCGTGGTGTGTTGTATATTCTTTCAAGATGGTATAGGACCTTTGCCCACTGGAGCCTCCTTGCCTCTGTGTGATACCCCTGTATCACCTGGCCACCTGCTTCTATCATTAATGGGAGAAAGTGGCACACCATCCAACTAAATCCCCCCAGCTCCTCCTCTCCCATTCTACCAAGACGTGGCCTACTCAACAGGCTTTAAAAAAAAAGGAATTAAGGGGTACAGAGGATAATGAAGGGAAAGGAGGAGAGGGAAATGAAAAGTAAAGAACACTACAACAGCCCAACTATCCCCAAACTAACACTACCCACAAAAGACTCCCAACAGTACAAAGACAAAATTAGACACCAGAAATGACACAAATACACTTACACAGGATAACACAGACACTTAGGAAACACCAAAAGACAATATAAAGTGCACACAGGAGACAAATTCACAATATTCACAGAGAGACAAGTCCAAACACAGCCATATAGTCAACAAAAATCACAGACTGCAAAGTGAAAGTGAAAGTACACCCACTGTACCAGTTCTGTAAACAGGATATCCTATTACATCACTTCCTGCGTCAAATGCGGTGCGTTTTTATTCTTATGCGTCAAAATATTATAACGCTTACAGTCTTTGCGTCATTTTTGTTTTGACACACACGCTTAGAATTTACCCCTCATCCATATTTTCAAATATTTTTCATAGTTAAACAATTTCATGGGGTACAGTGTGGGAATTACCTCTCAGGGACAATGGATTTGTCATGGCAGTGAGAGTCATTTTTCGGCACATATGCAGCATTTTGTGCATCTTTTTTATGCGTATGTGTCAAATGTTATGTTTTTTACTGGGTTTGGGTCATTTCTCAATTGTATTAGTACATGGTAGGTGTGACTATACAGAGATATGCTGTTTGCACCTACATTGTACATTCCGGTGTATGGGCACATGTGGCAGATCATACTACTGCGGACCATGATCCTCTAGTTGTTGTACCGGATTTGCACTCTTCACTGACACAATAGATGCCCAAACGTGTGGAATACAAATTGGTATTACCCAGTTTGAGCAGGTTGTGCGTCAATAGAGGATAGCAAGGCTACACAACTTAACACAGTAACTCATTGCCTGTGTGTCAATGTGTGTGAATTGGCTCTTACAAATTTAGTTGTCCCACTGTGTGAACATCAGAAAGACATGTTTTCTTAAATGTGCTTGTATGCATGTTTTGTCAATGTGGCCAACCATCAGATGCTATTCAGTGTGGAAATGAGAAAGGAAACGTCATACACGTAGCAACAAATGCTGTGTGAACCTTCCAGATTTTTGGGACATAAGCATCTCCAATGACAAACAATGCACAGGATAGATAGAAGACTGTTGATCATGGGAATGTTCCAAGACTAGGCCATCACTTGTCCTGGAATGTTGGATACCTCTTCCTGGGTACTTGTTTGTATACTACCCATGAGTCAGGCATTGGAAAATGCTATGTGGGTACGGTGTTTGTGACACGGAGTCCCAAAAGCAATTCACAAATGTGATGTCACACCACAGTTAGAGTTGTTTAAATGACCTATGTTTCTCCTGTGGCAGTGGTAGACCAGCAGACCAAGCAGCACGTGTTCACACATTTCCAGTGGTTAATTGCACAAAGGTGTCCAGTTCAAGTGTGTGGGTCAATGTGTAGCCTGTATCATAATTGTGGTCCATGTTGTCACAGTTATGTGCAGGTCTAGTCATGAGTCTGTGGAGCCATTCCCTGCATTTACAAAGTATCCTTCACAGCCGACTTGAATGAAAGCCAAAGAGGAATAGACAACGCACATGGGGATAGTCCAGCTATGGCACTGCAGAAGATTTATGAGCCTGACAACAGGGCAACCTTGGTGTCCTCACAAAGTTAATGAATCAGTAATTTTAAACCAGCAGGTTTCCTCACAACATTTGTACACATGGTGGTCTCTAAAATTCCCACTGCAGCCGGGAACATCAGTGCCTCTGTGCTGATTAATCTCACAGCTATTCACCATGCAAGCCCCATCAATATTTTGGGGGCGATGTGAATCAGTGTGTGGACCATCAGGGTACAAACATGTGTTGACATTTCATGCACATTATCTAACGTTGTTTGTTGTGCTAGAGGCACCATACCCAATCCATGCATACAGCGATGGTACACTGTCACTATTTGTCACTCATGCATACATGTCATCCAGACAAGGGATAGGCCATGATTAGGCTATTTTAAGACAAGTTCCACCCCATGATATGATAAGTAAACTGATTACGCTATTCAATGTATTTGAGTATTCATTGTAGACCTACCTGACAAAATACCCCTGGAGGAGAGTGAGGACATGGAAAGCAACTATGAGACAAATGTAGCCACAGGGAACCTTTATGGTAACGCAAAGACAGGAACAAGTAAGGCTAACAGGATGCAGAGTCAATCAGGAACAAAAATCAACAAGGCAAATACACAGTGAGCAGAATGATACTGGTCAAAGGTGGAACAACACTGTGGAAAATGCAAACTGTTTTTGTCCAGTGTGCTGCAACGTTACACAATAACCCAAGGCCTCTGTTACACAAGTGATTTATACGGCAATGCATAACAGTGATATACATATAATGGCAGTTTCTATGCCGTTCCAGGCAGCTGAAAGGGCAGTGCATGTTCAAATGGCTGGTCTGCATGGAGGTACTCACAGGGGTGTGCAGCTTCAGTCTCTCACAAGTCCTGTAGGTGAGAATCAAGTTCAAAGGGCCAAAAGTACCTTTCACATGGGAAGCAATGGAAAGGTGATTACGTGTCCTACAGACTGCGAGGCAGTGCATTATCCGACCAGAAGTCCATGCAGACAGAAGAACAATGACTATGGCATACCATACTAAAGAGGGAAGCACAATGGGGCCAGAATGTGAGTCTGGGTGTGTGTAGATGAGGGATTATCTGCGTACAAATAGTCCATTTCCAGGGGCCCCTCGAGAAGGGTGGGGAGAGACAGAGAACATGTCAGTAACAGGACTTATGACCTGGGATGGCATGTGCAGGGGATGTCTTGTGAGCAATGCTAGTCATACCTGGGTCACTCATGCTATCCATTTGCTGCTTACATGGATTTCTTGTCACACATACTCCTTGCAAAGATAGCTGATGTCACACTTACTGCTGTCAAGGGTCTGGTCATACCTTCTTGTTACCAGTGCTATAGCACATCCACTGCCTCATGTATGAGGCATTTTTTTCCTTAGTGAATGATGGTGTCTTAGTTGTGTGCCATATGCTGCAATGAACGATGTTGCCAACATGTATGTGTGAAATAGCTGTGGTCCTCTGCTATTGTCCTTCAAATGTGAAATGTACAGGATATAGGTCGTTTACAGTGTGTGTGAAGTTGGGTGTACATTCATACCCATCAAATGTGATGTGGATTTTTCAGTATCTTAATATGTAATCCTGCAATGCACCATGAGGCTACACTCTGATTATTAATCTTAGGGATTATCACGTAGGCTCTCATTATTCTAATGAGTCTACTGGATTTTGAGCAGCAAGATCGTCCATGGTGTGGGAGACTGAGTCTGACCCACTGTGGGTGACACCTGTCGCTCCAAATCCGGGTTTTGCTGTGGCTAACTAGCAGTGCCTCGTCTCTTCCAGGAGGTAGAGATGATTGGGCAGCCGAGCGCATGACATATCATACTTCTCAGGCAAGTCGTGGTCACTCAGGTCGCATCCGGTTCTCTCATTCACAATTCGGTCTCATATATAAATGACAATAAAAAGCAGTATGAGTTTTAAAGACTGGTTTAATAAAACAACTGCATTTTAGATAGCAAAGCGTGAGCTACAATAACCAGGACAACACAACATGACAATATTAAAATGGTGACCAGGAGAGTGAAGCATAAGAATAACGCTATCATATTGTCACTAGACTCGATGGGCTATTTCCTATCTAAGTCATAATCTGAGCACAGTATGTTATGCTCTTATTCTGCCTTTCAGGTTCCCCTGGGAGGATATCAACCCTCATACCTGAGCAAAGGACTGTAGTCTGCGTTAGTATCTGCAGCAAAGCATTCAGCAATCAGCATACAGTCATGGTTCCCTGGCTGGAATCTCCCTCTTAAAGTGTAATTGGACTAGGAAGTGTTTTTATATTAACGCAGCTAATGTTCTAAGACAATGTCCCTACGTAAGGATGTGTATTTTCTACGAATGTTGGAGACTAAACTTCTACCACATTCACCGGCAACATACCAAATTGTAGCCTTGACTGAAGCACAAAGTGATCAAGAATGTCTTGTTTGAGAACACAGTGCTGGGCTAAGCAAAACAGTTAGATAGATGAAAATAAAACAAGACCGTAAAACTGGTTATTGTAAAAATAACAATGCAAAGCCAAATAAAATATATTTAGGTCAAAGTGCACAGCGGCCTAGTGTGTTAAACTAATGTGCATGGAGCTATAACTAAAATGGCTACACAACAGGATAATGTGATGCAAAAATGATTACCCAGACCATGATATAGTGATTAGAATAGGTGTTTAATGACATACGGTAAGACAGTGGTGATGGTGACTATAGTTAAAAGAAGTTTTGGACAATGTGTTGTCTCTGACGCAATCCTGCAGCTGTGTTTGGATGGTCCTCTTCATGTTGATAGACTGGTTCATAGAGGGGAATGTTCCTCCTTACAAAAATGTTGTGCAGGATGGCACAGGTCAAAATGATCTTGCAGACCATTTCTGGTGAGTATAGGAGGCTGCCTCCGGTGATGTCTAGGCACCTGAATCTTGACTTCAGGATGCCAAAAGTCCTCTCGACTATGGTACGTGTCCTCCGATGTGCCTCATTATAGGCACGCTCTGATGCTGTGCTTGGGTTTGCAAATGGGGTCATTATCCATGGCTGGATCCCATACCCCTGATCAGCTGAAAGGGAAGATGAGTGAGAAAATTGTGATGGAGCTTGCACCGTGATTATCACTTTGCATGGCAGTTGTTCTCTTGTGTTGTCTGTGACACATCTGTGTTTGTGTTATTGTGTGGAATCCTAGGCTTTTAGGATGTACCATCAGCATTGGGTTGTTTCATTATCTGAACTATTGTTTGGCTGATTGACCGGATTTTGACGGTATTTTTGTAGACTTGCAGTACATTGTGTACTCCCTTGCATTATGTCATGTGAAAGAGGTGTCCATGTGTCTTAACTGGGGGTGACATGATACTTCCATACACAGAATCAATTCCACAGTGGAGGTAACACGGTTGCATCTATCTGGCCTGGACATCCCATCCAATTTAACATATGCAATAGAGTTTGTTAAACATCAGTAAGGCCCTTTGATTTGGCTAAGTGACAATGTACAACACATCTCCATAAGTTGTCAGCACTGATGTGTTGACAATTGACTATGCACAAATATCCCATGTGTGACAAGTTCTCTGCAGACCTATTTCTCTGCCCTTTGCCGAGTTGACTCATGTTCAAACGTCTACCTATACTACTGAATCTGGTCCAGTTCAGCTGGCTAACTTGGTTGTGAGGTTGTCGTTTAGAGTGTCAGAAGGTCCATATGCCTGTACATGTGTTGTGTGTGTGAAATTGTCTCAATCCGTATGTGTAGGAATGTGCACTTTCAATATTGTCACATCAATATGTGTTCTTAACACAGTCCACTTGCTTATTGGTAGTGGGCAATGTGAGAGCAGAAGTGATGTGAGACATTTGTAAAAGCCTCATTGATTCCATGTCACCTTCATTGTAGTCATCATCACCATGCTATGTGTCTCATGGTGTCTGACCTGCAGAAAAACACATTGCACAAACCTTACACTGTACTTATTGGTTGGAAGGGCGTTTGATTGAGTGTTATTGATGTGATATTGACAGATTAATCTTCCAACTTGTACTGCCAGTTAAGGCCATGTTATTGTCATTGTGTTGTTTTCAAATTGTTCCCTTGTGTCTGTGGAGTGGCATCTGTTGTTATTTGGAACTGTCATTTGTCCATAGATGTGTATCCCATTGGGTGAGGCTATCAAACATGCCTAGCGGTGTCACAACCTCAGTGTCTTCCTGGCCCCGTGTCAATGTAGTGGTGTATGTGTTGTGTGTCCTAGAGGATTGCTGTGCTGTGTGTATATAAGTAGGTTTCTGTACTTACCAACAAGTAGGTCATTTCCATATCGTCCATCCTAGAAGTGTTGATTGATGGTGCAGTGGCAGAAGATCAATGAATCATGTACACTCCCAGGATACTTTACCACGATGTTGGGGATCAATCTCCGGTAATCGACAATGGCCTGCACATTGATGGAGTGTGTGTGCTTCCTGTTGCTGGATAGATGTTCGGTTGCAGCAGGTGGCACAATGCGCACATGTGTGCAGTCAATGGCACCGAGCACGAGTGGGAAGCCGTTGATTTGATAGAAGCCCTGTTTGGTCTCCGCTCCTTCTGCTGTGTGTTGGGGAAGCTGATGTGAGGGGGTGAGGGAGATGATGGCATCCAATACCTTGGGTAGGAAGGCAGCGAATGAGGGCTGTGAGATCCCGGCAACCAGGGCACCAGTGGTTTGGAAAGAGCCACTTGCCTACATGTGGAGTACAGCTAGCAGCTTGGTTTCTGGTGGAATGGTGTGGGGTGTCTGCAAGCTGGGTGCCAACTGTGCCTCAATGTTGCGCAACAGCTGCTGAATGGCTTGCCAGATGAGTCTGTATCTCTGGATGATGTCTTGTTGCCGGAGTCCCAGAAGGGTTGTCCTGGTGTGGAATATCCTCTCCTTCCTTCTGCGTTGCCTTTGGGGTCCCTGCTGGTGTTGTGGAAGCTGCTGTTGATGGTCCTGTGTTTTGCGTCTGGGTTCACGCTGGATAACAAGCACCTCCCTGTCTTCCTTTTGGAGCTCTGATGTTGCTTCTGTGTGTTTTCCTTAAGTACAGGTGTGTTTGCCCCATTTTAACGCCTGCCCTGACCCAGGCGTTATTTTTTTTACGCAAATCGGGCTGTGCGTCATTTTCCGCCTCCGCCTCCCGGCCGTGCAGGATTTTTGCGCGGTAGCATAATGATTAAGTCATTTTTTGGATGGGAACGCCTACCTTGCATGTCATTAACGCAAGGCGGTTTCCTGCATCCAGAAAATGACGCACATGGCTGACTTTTGGCTTTCGCGGGCCCGGGCATCATTGTATAAATATGGTGCAAGGTTTGCTCCTAATCTTTTATTGACGCACATTCGGCGCAGACAGAGTATAAATATGCCCCTGAATTCCTCCACTTTTATGGTCAATGGTGCATGGTGTAGCCATTGAAAGCTTGTCTCTGAAAGACAGCCATCTTCCCTAGAATTTCTATTCCTTTATTGACTTCCCGTCTGAATCTCTGAATCCAGTTAGGTGCTAATTTATGCAATGTACACTGGAACGCATTAAAGGGCATTAAAAATAAATCCAATACTGCTTTAGTGTTGGAATTGAAGAATCAGATTTACATAATTAAAGTACAGGATTGGGTATTGCTGCGTAGGGGAGACACCTACAATTTTCAGTGTGTGTGTAGCACTTTGAAGTTACTAGCACCAAACGTTCCGTGTACTGCAACACAAGCCAGCCACTGCTCTGGAGCTATTCATATGGAACAGCTCTGTTGTAATTATATGCGTAAAATATTTAGGAGTTGCTTATGATGTGTAATAGTTTATTTATATTAGCATTGTAAAGTCACTGAAAAAAAATCTGCTTGCACTACATGAGATAAGATAACGTTTTTTATCAAACAGTGTGTAAAAGAAGAAACATGCTGCGCCACAAAATTCTCTGTGCTGGAGTGATGCTTGCTTTCAGCTGTAAAAAATGTGATTGGAACAGAAATGGAATTTTTGTACAACGTTCATGTGAATTATGTGCAGATAGCCTTCAAGTGCTGAGAGAAAAAGTGCTGAGAGAAACAAATTGCTAGGTTTATTTTGTCTCAAACATGCCTGTTTTCAGTTCATGGTATATAAGTTTGAGTGTTTTCAACCAATGTATTTCAGAAGACGTCATAAAAAATCATTACAAAGGGTTCACTTGCTCAACTTAAAGCAGCAAGTAAACTCTCAAAAGTATGAAATCCCCAGCAGGTATTTCATATATAGTTGGTTTAATTTGGCTGCATCAAGATCAATTTTATTTTACTTTATTGTTAGATCACCTTATCAAGGGGAGATTGATATTGTTAAAACTGAAAAGAATTTCTAATATTCATATGCGAGATTACCTTATCAAGGGGAAGTCGATATTGTTAAAACTGCAAAGAATTTTTATATCCATATATACACCGTGAAGAAGTGACGAGGCTGCAAAACACATATTGGCTGTTGCTGAATTTTATTAATAAAGAATTAACATTTGGACTGGATGCGGAACAAGTGTTTTTCTGATACAAACTGATACACACACTGGTTGGGTACAGGTGATCTGGGAGTGTAGTTCTGGGCATTATTCCTGTTACCCGATGTTCGGTGCTGGATAAATGCAGATAAGCAATACTACATTAAAATGCACAGTTTTGTATTTTTAGGAGTTAATTTTGTAACTATTTTCAGTGAGTAATATTCTACCTTAGTGAGATGTTTAGAAAGCCTGTTATAACTCGTTATGTAAATGTTAAGGTATGGATCTTCCTGTGAGAAATCCATTGTTTTACTTAATGGAAATCAGGACATTAATAGCCCATAAATGATTATTGTTATGGGACTCTAAACATTGTGAAACATATTTGAACAAAGAAAACTTGTTGGGTATTGTTTTTTGGCTGCCATGCTTTAGCTCAAAAAACCTTTGGAAATTCCAAGTGTTATTTGAAATATATATTGCTTTGGCAGTGCTGTGAGTGTGCATCCATGCATGCATGCTTGTCTAAATTTATAGAGTTTTAAGTGGATTGTCAGGTTTAATAAACCAGAAAAAGCGGAGTGTTCATTGTATACCTGCAAGGCACTATCATACTTTGATATGGTAGCTAGTTTAAAATAGCTTCTATGTCATATTTATCTTCTGTCTTCAGAGGGAATTGAGCCTGCACTTGGGGCTCACTCATTAAGGGAATGGCAAGTGGAACAGAGGCCCATATTTATACTTTTTGATGCAAAACTGCACCGATGCAGTTTTGTGTCAAACATTTTACAGCCGGCTAACACCATTTCTTAGCGCCGTGCGGGCATCAAATTTATACTTTGACGCACGGCGGCACAAACCACAGGTGTGAGTCATTTTTTTGAATCAAACCAATGTGTCACGTCGTAAAGAAAAATGACGTTAACGCGGCGAAAATGACTGTGAGACAGTTTACGACATCGCAAACTGGAAACGTGCCGTTTTTTGACGCAATAGCATCGCAAACACAGCAAAATGTGCTAAGGAAAGCCAAAATGGATCCCAGATGCTTGCACAGGAAGATGACAACAGACCAGGAACCAGCCAGGAGGACCCACTCAAGACCCAGGACAGGGAGAAGAAGAAAATAAAGTGTTGCTTCAGTTCAGAGGAGCAGGAAATTCTGGTGAAAGAGGTGTCTGAACACCAGCACCAACTGTTTGTCACCTCAAAGTTGCCAATTAGTAGGAGAGGCAATATGGCAACAAATTGTTGACAAGATCAACAGTGTGGCAGAAGTACGGAGAACAGTCATTGAGTGCAAGAAACGCTGGCATGACTGCAAGCGGAGGACAAAGGAAAAGATGGCCAGGAACAGGAAGGCAGCACTGCAGACTGGAGGTGGGAGTCCAGCACCGCAGGAGGCCCTGGACCACGTGGAGGAGATGGTGGCAGCCCTCATACCTGAGGAGATCGCCACAGGGATTCAAGGACAGCGCAGACTACCAGGAGACAACACATATGCAGGGTAAGTCGCATGGGGAATTAAAATGCACAAATGTTAACTGTAAGTGGGGGGGTGGACATACCTACTACACAATGCATGTAAGTCATGATATTCAGGGAGTGGCATGGGTAAAGGGGCAGGGCACGAGGGCATGGGCTGTACAGAGGAAACCTGGGGCACAGTACTACACTACACCAAAAACCTTTGCATGGGGGTATGCTGCCATGCCAAAGATGTTGGAAAGGTAAAGCCAGGCAAGGAGGGTAGGGTACAATGTAAAACTGGCAGCTCGTCACACGTCAGCAAGTAATCTCCCTACATGAACTAGGGCCCAATTAACAACCTCTGGCCATATCTGCAAGTGGAATTTAACATTGACAACAGTTGCCATTACTACCTCTTCTGTGTGTGCAGGTCAAGTAGCTAATGGCAGTAGCGTCCCGATGGATCAAACACACCCAAAGGTTTCTGGGTAACAACGTTATAAATCCCCTGAAATCAATACAAATGTTCCAATTGTGTCAAATGTGATTGTCCATAGTTGCTACAAACATCAGCCATTGTCATAAACATTAGGAGGTACACGGCACTAATGTCATACCCATGCTGCATATGTCAGGGTTCACCCTATGCCTGGGTCACAATAGCTCCAATGACACCATGCAACATCCCAAATGTCGTACTGCTCAGACAACAGCATTGAGGGGGAGGACATATGTAACTGGTTACAGAAATTCACCCGCACAGTCAGAGGAGGAAATGAAGCACTGCTAGGACCATCGGTGCAATCCAATATAGCACACATTTCCCAACATCAGCAGTACACATTACCAATGCTGACATCCGTATCGTGCCATACCAATGCTATAAATAGTATATGCTAGATCTCAGCAACATATAGGTGGATGTGAAGAATCAGAGCCTGGGGCAGTTCCAGACTGTTAAGTGTGGTGCTAGTGCCATCAGAACACCCACAGCCAGTGAAAGGCCTCACCATCAGAATGGAAGTAGACAGAGGGTTGAGTAGGACAAGAAGGTGGCAATTCACAATTTGGCCAGAACCAACACCTAGAGGATGTTATGCTGACAAGTCTACAAACTGACCACAATACATGTGACATGCAGGTGGGGCATAGGCCTGGGAGAATGCAAATATGAAAGACAGGAATAATGAACAGGAACCCAGATCACAATGTGAAAATATTCGGAAGGCAGGAACGTCACATTACAAATCCCACAGACACACTAATTGTACCATCTCTCATTGCAGAGGACAATGGCTCTCCTGCGGATATGCCTGTCCAGGACTACCCTGATGACATGGATGACGAGCTGACAAACATCAGCCAGCAGACCCTCCAAGATGTCCTTGGAACCCTCCAGACCCCACCTTCAGTCACAAGGAGAAGCACAGAACTACCAGCCATCACAGAGGACCCACCCAGCACCCCAATTGTACGACTTGTCAGCTCCAACACAGCTGAGGACTCTGACGACCCTGGCACCAGCTTTGAGCGAACTGTAGTTGGAGTACAGCAGGAGCTTTGCCAAGGAGGTGCAGGTGAGGATGCAAAATATGTCAGCCAGCCTAGAGGGGGTGCGTTCGTGAATGATGTCAACTGAAGGACAGGCAGCAGCAATGCAAGAACAAACAACAGTCTTGCAGGAACGTGAAAAAAGGTTGAAGGAAATCAGCACAGCTGTAATAGAGTTGACCCAACACCTACAACAACAATCCTGTCAACGCGTGCACAAATGCAATATTGAACCCCTCAGGGATGACCTGGCTGCCTACCACAGTGATGCGGCTGCTATTCTTAAGAACCAGCAGCTCCTCGTTGCTGCAGTACTGCCCTTAATAGCCCCACAGTTGGCAGCTACCGGGATGTCTGACTCCACGTCTTTAAAACCTGAGGTGTGTGTTGCCCCTTCACAACCACCACCACCAAGGGCAGAGGAGACAACACACACATCAGAAGATGAAGACGTGGAACAGATCACCTTCACCCGTAAGAGTTCCCGGTAGCACTAGTCCCTGCCACATGGCAACCTATTGCCAAGGTCTTGTGCTTTGTAACATGCCAGTCTTGCAACAACTGTACTCAAGCACTGTTCTTCAGCCCACTGTTTATCTTGTCACCCTGCGCTGTGATTGTCTCTCACTAACTCACTGCCAAATCCTGTCCCTCTGCACTGTCTGACACTTTACCCCAACATGTCCAATGACATGTCCTTTTGCACTTGTGTATGATTACAATGGAAGATGTCACACTAATGGACTCACAATCATGGACAATGTACATATAGCACTACAGCACTTTAAAATAAATAGCACTTACACAACAACTTTGTCTCTGTGTAATGTGACACATCAATCGTGAGGTATATCAGTGATGTTTATCTCAGGTCAATGATTATTGATTGTCAATACACCTGACCTGAACAAATGTTTTTTTTTTTTTTTTTTTTGTCCTCATTCACTTAACCAGCCTCTTGATGAAAGGAGATCAATTGAAATAACCACTAATCTCCCCCTAGAGACTCTTGTCCAGGACAACCCATAACTCTGATTGGCAGAGCCTCACCAGCCCACCTTCAGAACCGCCGGGCACCTGTTTTAGCGTAATCACAGGACAATACCTAGTTGTTACGATTCTAGCCAGTTTCTCAATGGGCCCCAGAATTTGTGCTTCTTATCTAATTCTTTATCTCTTGTGTACAAAATTAGATTATATATTAGCGAATCCTTCCATTCCATCACTGTCGGGGGAAAAGGACTTATCCATTTCTTACATATCTCCCGCCTTGCTAGCAGCATCATATAGAAGAGCAATTTAGCATCATTTTTTGTATCTTCCTGGAGCCCACTTGACAGACAAATATAACTAAAGAGGGGCTTACCTGATGCTCTCGGGCAAAACATTTTTTCACTTACCACCAACCTCTTTCCAGAACAGACTGAGCTAGGGACATTCCCAAAACATGTGAATGTCACTTGCCCGATCCTTGCCGCACTTTTTACAGGTAGCCGGGGTGCCTTCCGTCACTTTAGACAGTTTCTCGGGGGACCAGAAGGCTCTGTGGATGGAGAACAAATGATTTCGTCTTAAACAAGCAGATTTAACTGTAGCATACAAAAGAGTAATAGATACTTGCCATATATCTCTTATCTGTACTCCAGGCAAGCATCCTCCCCAGATCTTCTCAGGCAAGTGGAATTCTCCATCTACAGTTTCCAATAATGTCCAATACCATTTTGGCACTTCTCTCTTCCCCCCCGAGTCTTGAGATAGTAGTTCTTCCAGATCATTGGAGCCGCCTACCTTTTCCTTGGCGCACTTCAACCAGCTCCTTATTTGCAAATATTTAAATTTAGAAAGGAGTCCATCTACCATTATATTGAGGTCCTCATAAGGTAATAACACCCCCTCAGTGCAAATCTGTCCCCATTTCACCAGCCCTGCGTCCTTCAGAGGTTTCACCAAAGTATCTCTTGTCCATTCTGGTGAGCCCGGAGCATCCCAGAGAGGCGCGTATTTACTATAGAACGGTAGCTTAGTGGCCCTCCTTAAATCATACCAGCTATTAGCAGAGTCTTGCAGTACTTTAAACCTCACTTTCTTAAAAAATTTTGGATCTCCAAACTTATACAAGAACCCTGACTGTTTATCATAATCAGCTTCCATCATGATTTTCAGAACTTGCCCCAAATCTGAGATCTTTGACCCATTCAGTGCCCCTCTCATATTCTTAATGAAGACCGCCCAAGCATAATATTGAAAGGTCCGGCAGAGCTAATCCGCCCTTCTCTTTTCTCCGTCTCAGTTTCTTCCATGCAATTTGCACTCCTTTGGAATCCCAAATAAAAGAACTAATTCTACCTTGTAATTTACCCTACCATTCTTTCTTATATTTCAGCGGGATCGCATTAAAAAGAAATAAGTCTTTTGGTAGTAACGTCATCTTTACTAAGTTAACCCTCCCGTAAATCGTAAGAGGTAGAGTGCCCCAGCTCTTCATTGACTTAGTGACATCAGCCATAACTCTTAAAAAATTAACCTCTGCTAACTTATCTATATCCTGTGTAATCACAACACCCAAATATTTCATTTGCTTTTTAATTAGCACACTCTTCTCTCGCATATTCCAAGTCATAATTTCAGTCTTTTCTTTATTAACCGAATATCCGGCAATTTCCCCAAATTCCCTTGTCAAATCTTCCAAAACCAGTAGGGTTTGTCGCAAATCTGCTGTATAAATCAACAAATCATCCGCATACAAGGCAATTTTTTTACTCCAACTCCCACCCCGAAACGGGATTATCCTCTGTTCAATTCTAATCTTGCAAGCTAAGGGTTCAATATATATATTAAATAACAATGGAGATAATGGGCAACCCTGTCTCATCCCTCTCCCAATTTTAAAGGGACGTGTTAGAACCCCGTTGACCAGGATTTTTGCCTCCGCGTTCTGATATATTATCCGCAATGCCCTAGTAAATTTCTCTCCCAAATTAAAAACCTCGCAGAGGACCTCCAAGTAGACCCAGTTCACTCTATCGAACGCTTTTGTAGCGTCAATCATAACTAGGGCCAAAGGCTCCTTATATACTTCAGCCAGATCTATGGAGCCTATCAGGGACTGGGTCAGCTCTTGCATATATCTCCCCTTAATAAAGCCTTTCTGATCTTCATGTATCAATTTACCTAAGACTCCCCCCAATCTCCTTGCCAGAACTTTTGTAAATATTTTATAATCGCAGTTTAATAAGGAGATCAGCCTGTACGAGTCGCAGATTTTTGGGTCTTTCCCAGGTTTTAAAATCAGAGTGATAGTGGACTCCTTCCAGGTAGCGGGACATACACCCCCCTTCATCAAAATGTTATTGCACAACTCGGTTAGAAATTTAACTATGCTACTTCCTAAAACTTTATAAACCTCAAAAGGCAACCCATCTGGCCCGGGTGCTTTCGCCGACTTCCCTGCCTGTATACAATGCTCCACTTCTGCTTGCCCAATAGAATCATTCAAGACTTTATTGTCCTGCTCCTCCAGGGCCACTAAATCCAAGTCCCTCAACCATTCCTTAACTTTGTCAATAGATCCTTCTAGATCTTCTGTATACAGTTCCATAAAATGGTTCCGGAAAATCTCCCGAATCTCGTCGTCACTATTAGAGACCAAACCTGACTCCTTATCCAAGATCCCGACTACCTTGTTCCTACCTAAATTTGTCCTTATTTTCCAGGCCAACAATTTCCCACAATTCTCTCCATACTCATAGTGGGCAGATCTATTTGCCTCAACCCTCGCCTTAATCCTTCTGTCCAGCACTGCTAGTATTTCATACCTTAACTTTTGATGTAATTCCGCAAGTTTCCTCATTTTTTCCTCTTCTTCGGGAGTTAAATCTACCAGTTCCTGCTCCACTTGTTGAATACCCCCCTCCAACCGACTGATTTCATCCTTATACTCTTTCCTTTTAATCCAGGCCGCCCTTATCAATCTACCTCTTAGGAAAGCTTTAAAAGCATCCCCTACCATATCAAGTGACGATGACCCCACATTAAACTCAAAAAACTCCTCCACATCTACTCTTAATCCTGCTACTATGTCCTTATCTAGTAACAGAGTTCTATCTAACGTCCACCTGTCCTGGGTGACCCTGTCTTTTAACCGAATACTCAAACTAACTGCAGAGTGATCCGATAGGTGAGCACCAACATGAGCAATTTCCCTTACCCAATCTCTTATCCTCCCGTCTACCAAAACGTAATCAGTTCTTGATTGGTGCCTATATTTTTTGTTATTGTATGTATACCCCCGTTTGATCCCATCCTTTCTCTCCATACATCATGTAGGCCCAACTGCGAGATCATAGTTAATAACCGAGAGCGCATCTTATGATTAAATGTCGATCTGCTTCCAGAGGATCTATCAAGTTGGTAATTCATCACAACATTAAAGTCGCCCATCCATATTACTGGGTCCGGAAAATGAATCAACTGCCGAAATAGCTCTTCCAGAGGTGCAGGGTCATCTTTATTAGGCCCATAATAAGCCACCAAAGTGAACGTTGAATCAAACGCTACCAATTTTCCGATTACCCACCTACCCGCCATATCAACTGGTCCATCCTGAAAGGAAATCCTTGGATGTTTTTTGATTACAATAGCCACCCCTTTACTTCCACCAGCCTGAGTAGTACTCGAAATCTGCTGGACCCAACTACATGATCTGAACAGTTTAATACATTCCTCATTAGACAAGTGAGTTTCCTGCAAAACCAACACATTAACTTGTATGTCCCTAAAGTATTGCAGCAATCTTTTTTGCCTCTTTACAACCCGGAGACCATTGACATTCCAGGACAAAAGTCTCAGCTCATTATCTCCCATCTTCCAAACTCCACAAAGAAGAAAAACTACGGAATGAGGACATATTTTTTGTTTTTTTCCCCCATGCTCCCCACCATGTGATTACCCCCTCTTCCCCCCCACCCCCACCTACATCCCCTCCCCCTACACCCTCAGAGAACCCCCTTGATTCCTAGTCAAGGAGAAAACGCCTCAGGAAGGCCCCCAGATCCTTATACTTCATGTGAACAACAACAACAAAAAAGGAAAAGGAAAACTGTCGTCCCCCGCCTTAGTCTATGTTTTCTAAGCTCTTTCTCAGCTCATCAACTTCTTTACTGTCTCTAAAGTTATACATTTTATTATTCACCATTACCTTCAAAGTGGCTGGGAATTTTAATTGGGCGGTAGCACCAAGCCCCTTTAAGACCTCAATTCTTCTCCCCAGATCCCACTGCCTATTTAAGGTCACACTTGATAGGTCTGACCTAATTTCGAACTTCGTACATTCCACAGTCAGCATTCCCTTTCTTAATGCGACAGACAAAATACGCTCCTTAATTGCATACGTCTGAAAGCAAACCAGGATTCTCCTGGGCTTCTCCTTATTGGGCCATCTCCCAGGGGGGTCCCTGTGTACCCTTTGAATATCTTTCGCGATAACATCTTCAGTATCTTCAACCTGTACTTCTTGTTTAATCAAACAAACTATGAACCCTTTCAGGTCCCCCCCTCCATACCTTCTGGTACTTTTAAGAATCTCAAATTGTTCCCTCTCTGGTTATTTTCTAAAGATTCCAGTTTCAATTAGATATTTTCTTCTCCTGCTCTTAAACTCTGCAATTCCACCTTGTTTTTTTCCAACGCTGACCTTAAATCTCCAACTTCTTCTTCCAAGGCAGCTGTCCTACCAGCCAGTTCGTCTATTTTTCCGCCAAGATTCTCGCACAGACCTCTTATCTCCTTCTGATTGGCATTTGAAATCTCGAAACCAGCCCTAACCTCCAAAGAGAGTGCTGTCAACATTCCTGCAATAGATTGCTCCAAGGGTTCCTCTGCCGACCCCAACTGGTGCCCCTCTATACCCCGGGGAGGGGATATCAGGTGATGCACCAGGGACGTACCAGGCTGTTGATTGACCACTTTAGATCCTTGTTCGCCATTTAAGTCAGATGCCTGTACTCCGTCTTTGTGCATGCCCTTGGTGCATTGAGCTACCGCTCCCTCTCCTCCTGAGGAGCCCGAGGCATCTATTCGTTCGCATGCAACTCCCCAACGCTTGAAACCTATTCGGGTCACACTGAATTTGCCTGATTTGGGCCACCCCCTGTCTCGAAACTGCTCCCTGTCCAGGTTCACTCCCCTCATTCCTTAGGGTGCTAGGAAGGACTCTGAAGTAAGTTTTTAAAGAGGGGGTAATTCTATGCTCTTTGCTGAATAAAGTCCCCCCTTTTAAATTTAGGACAACCTTTCCACTCCTTCTGTCGTTTCGCCTGATATGAGTTCTTTGCTCTGGAAAGGCTCCCCCAGTATTCAGCTCTTCGCCCTTAGAGCCAAAAACCTTCTTACCACTCCTAAGAGAATAAACTGTGCTCGGTTTACTTATTCCCATCACTCCTGTCACCCCTCCTGCTGTGTTTCCTATCTTTTGCTCACCACCCTGGGACCAAGCATGCCGATGTAGTCAGAATTTAAACCCTCTATTCCTTCTTGCATACCCCCAAGAGGGGCAATCCTACGCTTAAAGGGAGACTCATTACCTTTCCTGCCAAAGTCCTTCTCCAGCCAGGGGGATGGATCTCTTAGAAAGTCGCCCTTGTCACGGGAAGCACCGCGTCTTGTGCTGTCCCTGCTGCCTTTGCCCCAGAGGTGGATTCTAATCACTGCCTCCCTACCTCGCTGGTGCTCCCAGGCAGCCCGAGACCACAGAGTCGGCGCCGCCTTCTCCAGGTTTGTTCCCTCCACCTCAGCCGCTACCGATGTCCGGTAAACAAAAAAGGGGTCCGCGGGGATCCCCTGAGGCTAGCGCGTTGTCAAAGACGTTGTTCTTCGCTTTTAAAAAAAAAGAAATTTCCGATCGGGTCTGGGCCTCCCCGCGGCTCACACTCTAGCCGGCCGCCATGTTCTCCGCGACTCGGCCCGCCCTCTCTCGCCGACCTGAATGAATGTTGGCTGATAACTATGCACAATGGTCTGGATTGTACCATCATCTGCCCTTCCTGAGGGTTATTTCAGAGGAAAAGAGAAACTATACACCATAATGCTGCATTGGATAGAATAACGCTTCCTCAAGGGATATCTAAGCCAGAAAATATTGCCTTCAATTTTTTCTTCAAGCCAAAACTTACATATGTGACATTTGCCCCAAATTTGACCTAACACACACCATACTACATGAATGAATGTGTATTAGTGTCCATACATGTCATCGGGCTAAACATTGTAACAAATGATAGGTGTGAGTTATGTATACCATACTACATGAGAGCATACTACTACTCACCTTATAAGGATTCGCTTGGACATCAGGCTGCAGGCAGACTTAACGCAGTGTCCTCAATACCAAATCTGGTAGCAAAGTATGTGACATTAAAAACATACATCACAAATTAACCACAATTTGGGATCCATAGTAACAGTGAGTGGTGGGTGCAATGAATGGCAGAATCTTAGCAAAGTAGCTGTGGTGTAGCTGCCAATGAAACAGCTCAGTTGGGATTTGGTTGCAGCGTGGGACACAAAAGCTAATACAGAAGAGACCATGTTCACTCATGCCAAGGCCCTGATCTCCAAGCATTTGACACATACTGTAAAGGGTTACCTAAATATTTATCAAACAGTAAAAACAGAAGCTAAAACCAGGGGAAACACCTTACCTAAGCCTAACTATTCTAACTACATATTACCCACAACTGGCCCTAACTATCATGGCTGATGGTAGATTGTCTACAAGTTGGCACTCCGCAGGGTCTTTTTTATGGTACGCACCCTCTGATTTACTTGTGCCACCTCCTGCTGCAGCCTGGTCATTTTACACAACATACGGTCCAAGTTCCGTTGCATCTGTAGAAAAGCTGCTTGGTCTATGACTGCAGCAGGGGTGGTCTGGGTGCCAGTGGAGGAAGTATGTGCCCTTGTCGGTGCCATGTCTGTAGGAGGAGGTGCAGGTGGTGCTGTGGCAGGTCCTGGAGGAGTGGATGTTGACGGTCCAGCAAAGGTGCCTGCTAATGTTGGTGCCACCTGGGTGGTAGTGGTGGTGCTGGTGGTGGTGGCTGTCGTGGACACGGAAGGGCCCCCTTGGGCAAATGACCTCCACACTCCGGAGGCTCTTTCATGGTGATACCGCCTTTCCATGTTGCGGAACCCCGATTCCACATCAAGAATGTGGCGGTAATGCATCGCCCTGCGCTGAAACTCATGAATCTGGATGGGATTCACATTGGCAGCTGTTAAAACAAATATAAAACCAAACATTAGGTACTTCATTGTGTGATATGGCTCCAGGAGTAAATCAGACAATACATCTAATGTACCAGAAACAGGCCATATCATCATACAGATCACTGATTGTCCCTGAGGAAGTACATGCCAATGCAGCCTACACATGTCCTATCATCAAACAGCACATAAATACTCTAAAAGATGGGTAACAACTTGAATGACTTTGGCATCATTGTTCAGCCATTTGTCAAGTAAAAATAATGCTGCAAGTCCTCCACCACTGACAGGCCAACTAATTACTATGTTCTTGATGATAAATCAAGGGCCACAAGATCTGGGAGTTGTAAATGGAATTGCCAGGATAGAATGCAGTTGCTAATCATGAGTGGGTATCCTACGTTTGGACAAGGGACTTACAGATTTACATGTCTGTGTACGAAACTTGGATCATCAGTCCTAGGTACACTTTTCACAACCCTATGCCTGTGCCTGAGCGGGGGGCAGGCAACAAATACATTCAAACAACAAGGACACCCAGGAAGCTTTGGACAGCTGTATATGGGTTTGGCAGCCCACCAAAGGTAAGGAGGAAGTCCAACTAGGATACAGCCAAATCTTGGACAATCCCACCCACACTTATGTTTGGAAATGCAGACCATTGTCAACATAATTTCCTACTAGTAACACATGACTTACAACAAGCAGATAGACGCATGCACACATCTGGCCATGAGCTGCATTGCACACCTGTGCCATTGTACTCAAGTGCCTCATACTCGTAGCACAACATGTGGAGCTACATGCTGCTAGGAAGTCAAACATACAGTCAAACATGTTCATTAGTGAATAGAGAAGCTGAAGTCTGTGGGTAAAACTTTGGCATCCCTATTCTGTGAGAATCAGGGTCTGACTTGCTGAGTAAATCACAAATATTGTCCTCTGCTACATTTTCAGATTTTAAGTTTTATCCACAAAACTCATCCCTATTCGCATGGCTGTGCCTACAGGGCTGACCTACAATCCCAAATTATGACAATACGCTAATGACTGACCAACTCAAAGATGGGAAAAAATGATACTCCACTCAAGGAACATATCCGATCATTGACCAGCGCATCACACCTTGCTATGTGTCCAAGATACAGGAGTCAATCACACATCATCAGCAAACACAACACAGAACAGAAATATCAACACTTACTGGAGATGTCAGGGTCCGCAAATCGAGCCACCTCTTCGATAGTGTAGGGGGCAGGTCCACCTGTAAGGCAAGGAAGGGAGAAATGTGCTCAATGTCTGTGCACTGTACAACACTTCCAAATACAAATACTATGTGTAACATTAACTCAGAAAGTCAAGCCTCTCAGACATGATAATACTGCATCCTACATAACACTGCAAACATGTACAGACCCGGGGACTCCAGTGAGTGATACACACATATCTGCACATATGCAGTGGCCCTAACTATCATGTGGTGGCAAACATGCTCCTTCATTAGTTAGCAGACTAATTCATGGAGTGTATTCCTTTCATCATGTGTATCCATGAGAGACATGCCAGGCCACTTTCTGGGAGGACTGCAATACCACCCAGCTATTGTGACTAAGACCAATTTAAAACACACAGGTACAATGTACAGAGGGACAGGGACAGTTGTTAGCCCTCAATTTATATCATTTTCTTCATTTGATGTGCCACAGCTATGGTAATTTGCACCAACCATAGAGATATGAACCTGTGTGCATACCTTTTAGCATCCATCCCTAATTTAAATGTGGCACTACAATGTCCAAATATCAGTTACCTGAGGTCAGCTATAACTTGTTACGTATGTGTCAGAATCCAGTTCAGACATGTATCCCAAAACATTGAGGAACACAATATTTCCTGTAAAAATCTGGATTTAAAACATGTGTTTCCTGATACACTCACAGACCATGCATGAAACATATGTTAGAGCCACATTAGCATCATCAATTGACGTGAAGGCAGCACTATTTACAGGCTTCTGTTGTGCTTTGTAAGTTAGTCTAGCTGTTGCGACAACAAATGACAGTAATGCGTAGAAATTATTGTATATCTCACAGGCAACTGTGGCCCATATTTATATATTTTTTGCGATGCATTTGTGCCACTTTTTGATGCAAAAGTGGAGCTAACTTATAAAATACAATTGTATTTTGTAAGTTTGTGCTGCTTTTGCTTCAAAAAATTACGCAAATGCTGTACTAATAAAGTAGAAATGTGGGCCTGTATGTTTAACTTGCATTCCACATGTTCAAAAACATTGCCGGCAGCATATGAACAAATCAGCTACTGTCCCTACAGAGCATTTAAATGTGCACATTACTCCGATTTGTACTCACCAACAGGGCCACCAATCACATTCCCCAGGTGGTCCAGCAGGTCTTGCTCCCGGGCAACCAGGTCAGCCCAACAGTGTTTCAGTTGGTGGTCATTGCGCGGTGTGTTGTAGATTCGCTGTAGATGGTACAGGACCTTTGCCCACCGGAGCCTCCTTGCCTCTGTGTGATAGCCCTGTATCACATGACCACCTGCTTCAATCATTAACGGTAGGAAGTGGCAAACCAGCCAAATAAAGCCACCCAGCTCCTCTTTTCTCATCCTGCCAAGACGAGGCCTACCCAACATGCTTTCACCAAAAAAAATTTATAAAGGGGTACAGAGGAGAATGGAGGGAAAGTAGGACAGGGAAATGCAAAAAAAATAACAGAACATAGCCCAACTATCCCCAAACTAACACTACCCACAACAGACTCCCAACAGTACAAAGAGAAATGTAGATACCAGAAATGACCAAAAAAACACTAACACAGGATACCACAGACACTTCGGAAACACAAAAAGCCAATTTAAAGACCACACTGGAGACAAATTCACAAAATGCACAGAGAGACAAGTCAAAACACAGCCACACAGTCAGGAAATATCACAGACTGCAAAGTGAAAGTACACCCACTGTACCAATTCTGTAAAGAAGATATCCTATTACATCACTTCCCGCCTCAAATGCGGTGCGTTTTTAATCCTATGCGTCAAAATATTATAATGCTTACAGTCTGTACATTCATATTTTGAAATATGTTTCATACTTAACCAAGTTCAGGGGGTACAGTGTGGGAATTACCGCTCAGGGCCAATGAATGTTTCATGGCAATGAGCATCATATTTCGACACATATGCGTCATTTTTTGACGCATGTGCGTCTTTTTTGACGCGTCTGTGTCAAAATTTCTGTCTTTAACTGGGTTTGGGTAATTTCTCATTTGTAATAGTACATGACAGGTGTGACAATACAGAGATAGGCTGATTGCACCAACATTGTGCATTCCGGTGTATGGGCACATGTGTCAGATCATACTACTGTGGACCATGATCCTCTACTTGTTGTACAGGATTTGCACTTTTCACTGACGCAATAGATGGCCAAACGTGTGGAATACAATTAGGCATTACCCAGTTTGGGCATGTTTTGCGTCAATAAAGGATAGCAAGGCGACACAACTCAATACAGTAACTCAATGCCTATGGGTCAATGTGTGTGATTTGGCTCTTACTATTGTAGTTGTCCCACTGTGTGAACATCACAAGATGCATTTTTGCAAATCTGCTTGTATGCATGTGGAGTCAATGTGTGCAACCCTCAGATGCTATTCAGGGTGGAAATGAGGGAGGAAATGTGTTTATCATACACTTAGCAACAACTGCTGTGTGCACTTCCTAGGTTTTTTTTTAACATAAGCACCACAAATGACAAAGCATGCACAGGAGAGATAGCAGACGGTTGATCATGGCAATGTTCCAAAACTAAGCCATCACATGTCCTGGGATGGTGGATACTACTTCCTAGGCACTTGTTTGTTTACTTCCCATGAGTCAGGCCTGGGATAGTGCTATGTGGGTACGGTGTTTGTGACACCGAGTACCAAATACAATCCACAAATGTCATGTCACGCCACAGTTGGAGTCATATAAATGAGCCATGTCTCTCCTGTGGCAGTGGAGGACCAGCAGACCAAGCTGCATGTGTTCAAATATTTCCAGTGGTAAAATGCACAAAGGTGTCCGGTTCAAGTGTGTGGGCCAATGTTTAGCCTGTATCATTATTGGGGTTCATGTTGTCACAGTTACGTGCAGTCATGAGTCTGTGGAGCCATTTCCTGCATCTACAAGGTATCCTTCACAGCTGAATTGAAGGAAAGCCAATGAGGAATTGAAAACACACATGGGGATAGTCCAACTATGGCACTGCAGACGTGTTATGAGACTGACAACAGGGCAACCGTGGTGTGCTGACAAGGTTAATGGATCAGGATTCTTAAACCAGCAGGTTTCCTCACAACATTTGTATACAGGTTGGCATCTAAAATTCCCACTGCATCCTGGAACATCAGTGCCTCTGTGCCTCTGTGCTGATTACTCCCACAGCTATTCACCACGTAAGCCCCATCAATATGTGGGGGGCAATGTGAATCAGCGTGTGGACTGTCAGGGTCCTAACGTGTGTTGACATTTCATGCACATTATCGGACGTTGTTTGTTGTGCTGGAGGCACCATACCCTATCCATGCATACAGCCATGGTACACTGTCACTATTTGTCACTCATGCATACATGAAACCCAGACAAGGGATGGGCCATGATTAGGCTATTTGGAGAAAAGTTCAACCCCATGGTACGATAAGTAAACTGATTATGCTATACAATGTATTTGCGTATGCACTGCAGGCCCACCTGACACAATACCCCAGGAGGGAATTGAGGGCTGGGAAAGCAACTATGATACAAATGTAGCAACAGGGAAACTTTATGGTAACGCAAAGACAGGAACCAGTCAGGCTAACAGGATGCAGGGTCAATCAGGATCAATAAATTTAACAAGGCAAATACACAGTGAGCAGACTGAGACTGGTCAAAGGTGTAACAACACTGTGGAAAATGAAAGCTGTGTTTCTCCTGTGTGTTGGAACGTAACACAATAACCCATACAGCTGATTTATACGGCAATGCATAACAGTGTTATACATAAAATGACAGCTTCTATGCTGTTCCAGGCAGCTGCAAGGGCAGTGCATGTTCAAATGGCTGGTCTGCATGGAGGTGCTCACAGGTGTGTGCAGCTTCAGTCTCTCACAAGTCCTGTAGGTGAGAATTAAGTTCAAAGGGCCAACAGTACCTTTCACATGGGAAGCAATGTACAGTTGATTACAGGTCCTACAGACTACAAGGCAGTGCATTATTTAACTAGAAGTCCATGCAGACAGAAGTACAATGACTATGGCATACCATACTAAAGAGGGAAGCACACTGGATTCACATTGTGAGTTTGGGTGTGTGTAGAGGAGGGATTATCTGGGTATACATATTCCCTTTCCAGGGACCTCTGAAGAAGGGTGGGGTGAGACAGGGAACATGGGTGTGGCAGGACTTATGACCTGGGCTTCCATGTGCAGGGGATGTCTTGTGAGCAATGCTAGTCATACCTGGGGCACTTGTGCTATCAATTTGCTGCCTATATGGAAATCTTGTCACACATACTCCTTGCAAAGATAGCTGATGTAACACTTACTGCTGTCAAGGGTCTGGTCACACCTTCTTGTCACCAATGCAATAGCACATCCACTGCCTCATGTATGAGGCATTTTTTTCCCTTATTGACTGATGGTGTCTTAGTTGTGTGCCATATGCTGCAATGAACCATGTTGCCAACATGTATGTGTGAAGTAGCTGTGTTCCTCTGCTATTGCCCTTCAAATGTGAAATGTACAGGATATATGTCATTTACAGTGTGTGTGAATTTGGCTGTACATTCATACACATCAAAATTGATGTGGATTTTTCTGTATCCTAATCTGTATTTCTGCAATGCTCCATGAGGCTATACTCTGATTCTGATAGTTAGGGATATTGTTATGAAAAATGATTATCCAAACCATGATATAGTGATTAGAACAGGTGTTTATTGACATATGGTAAGACAGTGGTGATGGATGAGTAGAGTTAAAAGAAATTTTGGACAATATGTTGTCTGCAACGCTATCCTGCAGCTGTGTTTGGATGGCCCCCCTCATGTTGATGGACAGCATCCTCCTCTTCCTCCTCTTCAGGCATTTGTGGGTCGGGTTCATATAGGGGAATGTTCCTTCTTACACATATGTTGTGCAGGATGGCACAGGTCAAAATGATTTTGCACACCATTTCTGGTGAGTATAGGAGGCTGCCTCCGATGATGTTGAGGCACCTGAATCTTGACTTCAGGATGCCAAAGGTCCTCTCGACTATGGTGCGCGTCCTCCGATGTGCCTCAATATAGGCACGCTCTGCTGCAGTGCTTGGGTTTGCAAATGGGGTCATGATCCATGGCTGGATCCAATACCCCTGATCAGCTGAAAGAGAAAATGAGTGAGAACATGTTGTGGCTTGCACTATGATTATCACTTTGCATGACAGTTGTTCTCTTGTGTTGTCTGTGACTCATCTGTGTTTGTGTTATTGTGTGGAATCCTAGGTGTCTAGGATGTACCATCAGCATTGGGTTACTTCCTTATTTGAACAGGTGTTTGGCTGATTGACCGGATGACAGCATTATTTTTGTAGAGTTGCAGTACATTGTGTACTCCCTTGCATTATGTCACGTGAAAGAGGTGTCCCTGTGTCTTAACAGGGGGTGAGATGATACTTTCATACACAGAATCAATTCCACAGTGGTGGTAACACGGTTGCATCTATATACCCTGGACATCCCATCCAATTTCACATATGCAATAGAATTATTTAAACATCAGTGAGACCCTTAGATTTAGCGTGGTGACAATGTACAACACATTTCCGTATGTTGTCAGCACTGATGTGCTGACAATTGACTATGCACTAATTTCACATGTGACAAATTTTCACCAGACCTATTTCTCTGCCGTTGCCAAGTCGACTCAGTTTGTAATGTGTATCTATACATCTGAACATGTTCTAGTTCAGCTGGCTAACTTGGTTGTGAGGTTGTTATTTTGAGTGTCAGAAGGTCCGTAGGCCTGTACATCAGTTGTGTGTGTATGAAATTGTCTCAATCCTATGTGTAGGAATGTGAACTTTCAATATTGTCACATCAATATGTGTTCTTCGCACAGTCCACTTGCTTATTGGTAGTGGACAATGTGAGAGCAGGAGTGATGTGAGATATTGGTACAGCCTCAATGATTGCATGTCACCTCCATTGTAGTTATCATCATGCTATGTGTGTCATGGTGTTTGACCTGCTGCATACCACACTACACATTCCTTACACAGTACGTATTGGTTGGAAGGGTGTTCGATTGAGTGTTATTGATGTGATATTGAAAGATTAATCTTCCAAATTGTACTGACAGTTGAGGCCATGTCATTGTCACTGTGTTGTTTTAAATTGTTCCCTTGTGTCTGTGGAGTGGCATCTGTTGTTATTTGGTACTGTCATTTGTCCATAGGTCTATATCCAAATGTGTCAGTATATCACACATGCCTACCAGTGTCACAACCTCAGTTTCTTCCTGGCCACGTGTCGATGTCGTGGTGTGTCCTAGAGGGTTGCTGTGCTGTGTGGATATAAGTAGGTTTCTGTACTTACCAACAAGTAGGCCATTTCCATATCGTCCATCCTGGAAGTCTTGATTGATGGTGCAGTGACAGAAGATGAATGAATCATGTACACTCCCAGGATACTTTGCCACGATGTTGGTGATCAATCCCCGGTGATCGACAATGGCCTGCACATTGATGGAGTGTGTGTGCTTCCTGTTGCGGTATAGATGTTTGGTTGCAGCTGGTAGCACAAGCCGTACATGTGTGCAGTCAATGGCACCAAGCACGTGTGGGAAGCCATTAATTTGGTAAAACCCCTGTTTTGTCTCCTGCTGCTTCTGCTGTGTGTTGGGGAAGCTGATGTGGCGGGGTGTGAGGGAGATGATAGCATCCAATACCTTGGGTAGGAAGGCGGAGAATGAGGGCTGTGAGATCCCGGCAACCAGGGCACCAGTGGTTTGAAAGGAGCCACTTGCCAACATGTGGAGTACAGCTGGCAGCTTGGTTTCTGATGGAATGGTGCGGGGTGTCTGCAAGCTGGGTGCCAACTGTGGCTCAATGTTGAGCAGGAGCTGCTGAATGGCTTACCAGTTGAGCCTGTACCTCTGGATGATGACTTGTTGGCAGAGTCACAGAAGGGTTGTCCTGGTGTGGAATATCCTCTCCTGCCTTCTGTGTTGCATTTGGGGTCCCTGCTGGTGTTGTGGAAGCTGCTATTGTTGGTCCTGTGCTCTGCGTCTGCGCGCATACTGGTTGAAAAGCCTCCGACTCCGCCTCCCAGCCGTGCTGGATTTTTGCACGATTGGATAAATAAGGCGCACGGGTGTTGAAGTCATTTCTTGGACGGGAACGCCTACCTTGCATGTCATTAATGCAAGGTCGTTTACCGCATCCAGAAAATGACGCACACTGCGGAATTTTGGCATTCGCGGGCTCAGGCGTCAAAGTTTAAATATGGTGAACGTTTTGCGCCGAATGTGCGTCACAATTTTTGACGCACATTCGGCGCAAACAGTGTATAAATATGCCCCAGAATTTCTATCCTATCCAACTAAATTTCTGTACAGCGCTGAAGTCTATTTTAAAATCCCACTTGCTAGAGTATGTTTCCCCTGAGCTCTATGCGTACTATGGAGGAAAAAAATGTCAATATTGTATGTCTTTCTAAAGACTGGAGACAAGTTATCCTCTGCACAAATGATGCCACATCAATCTGTGTTTGGTTTCGTGAATTTACCACTATATGTTCCTTTAAGCTTTAAGTGATCTGTGTTGGCCTGAAGGGTTATTTATGGACTGATTACATATGATATGCATTGCACATGTGCACGTTGTGCAGGTCAGGGGGTACTAGTCCTATAAAAATCATTTGAATGGCTCTTATCTACATCGCCTTTGACAAAGAGTACTTAATTCAATGAGTGTGTCACCTGTGGGACTGTAAAAACTGTACATTTCAGCACATGATCTAAACCCAGCCAGCATGTGACAGTTGACTCTGTCATTATTTAGCAACCCCCCTAATAACATTGTGTGGTGTATGGAGCAATTGACCACATCTGGTGTTCATGATGACTCAGAGACTTCTAGTTCTCAGTATAGTACGTACATAACTACACATTTTTTAGGTCTGTATGTAGAAAAGCTCCCAGCATTGGGAACTTTTTGATCAAACTACTACACTCCACTAATAAGTTAAAGTATTTGCAAGAAGATTGCAGTGAATGCATTTACAAACATTTCAAAGAGATATATAGCAGGCACATTCACCCTCTGTTCCTGTTAGCAAAGAGATACATGCATGTGTCCTGAAATAACTCCCATTGCAATAGAATTTACTTGCACCATGTTTGCAAACAGATTCACTAAACATGACATTAGCACAGAAAGATCTTGGCATACAATGACTAAATTGAATATTGATTGCGTCAGCTTCTCTTTAAATTTTTATTATGAGTGAGGATACGTCTTGGTGGTACGGCCATCTTTATCCTGAAGTGCTTTTCCTCCAAAACAATTTGATTGTATCTCCCATTTTCTTAACAAATAAAATTGACTATTTGGCTCTGTCATCTGATTTTTAAACACCTTGAGTTCTCGAAAAGAGTCAGCCTAAAAACGTATAAAAAAATAACTGCGCTTATGAACACGCTTTGGTGCCACCTCAATCTCTACATGTTTTGGGTGCTTCCCACCCACCTATACAAGTGAGGTATCAGTTTTATTGAGAGACCAAGGAGAATGCTGGGTGATAGGCAATTTGTGCCATGTGGTGATCCCATACAGAAATGTGAGGAAAATGTGATTTTTTAGCTAAATTTGAAGTTTGAAGGGGATTCTGGGTAAGAAAACTTTAGGGTATCCATGGAAGCCACACCTCCCTGGACTCCCCCGGCTCTCTAGGTTTCTGAAATGTCTGGGTTTGGTAGGTTTCCCTAGATGGCCACCAAACCCAGGATCACAAATGCAGCCCCCCCCCTGCAAAAACAGGTTGTTTGTAATACATTAGTTTGATGTCTCCATGTTGTGTATTGGGCCCTTCCTTGTTGTAGATACTGGGCCCACTCACACAAGCGAGGTAGAATTCTTATTGGGAGATCAAGGGGAATGCTGGGTGGCAGGAAAATTCTTTTTTATTTCTGTTTCTGGAAGTATATGGCACAGCAATGCAAGGAAAATGTATGATTTTAGTCACATTTTGAGGTTTGCAGGGTACTGTGGGTAGGAAAACATGTTGGGACTACAAGAGTCACACCACCCTGTACTCCCCTGGGTGTCTGGTTTTCAAACATATCTAGAGCTGGTAGATTATCCCTTGACAAAAAGCGAGCATTCTACCAAGTCTCGTACTTCTGTGATCTCCCAAACACTCAAATTGTTAAAAAAATGTTTATAGGGTTTGTTAAAGAGACCCCTAATCTAGTTGGTGGCATGCTTCATCATTGGAGTCCCACCCGAGACACCTAGCATGTCAGGGGTGTGCTTCGACTCCTGATTACAGCGGAGTATTTTTTTGTTCATGTTAACATATGCATACTGGCTGGATTTGGCATTAGGGTAAGTGATGGTTCAATATATAAAATGTTATCACTAAGAGATTTCACAATAATGAAATGCTCTGTTAATAACTGATATGTCAAATAACTGAACCAATGAGTGACAGCTCGTGAGCTATAAAGTCATGAGAAGGCACCAACTGCTTTACAGGCCATTCACACTCCTTTCAAAGTTCACACACACAAGATCATTCACGGCACCAGCCCCAGCACACTTCAATTTTCACAACAAGAGAAAATATACAGCTAATGAACACCCAAGCAAAAAAAGACAGAAACAACAATTATTACTGCACAACCATATATTAATTTGGGTACACACACATACCATTTGTATTGGACACGAGGGAGAGTGATGGTTCAATAGATCAAATTTTATTAACGAGATTTTACCAATATTAAATGCACTACTAATAATTGAAGGGTCAAAAAACAGAACCAAAGTCAAGTCAAGGCAACTACCACTTTACAGTCTGTTCTCACACATTTATTACATGACATACAAGATCATTTACGCTGCCAGCTTCAGGCCCAGCACATTACAACACTCACATCAAAAGATAGCGCCACTCAAGGGCCCATCACTTTCATGTGCCTACATGCCTGACACAGCAATCAAACCAGCTGATGGAGTGTGTGGACCGGTGTTTGGCTAGCAGTGTGTGCAATGACCAGCAGCAATTCCCTACTCACACATGTCACCTTCCAAGTCCCACCTCACTCACATCGCTAGACAAGCGACACACCGCCAGCCAAGCTACTGCTCATGCACACCGCCAACCAAGCACCAGTCCACACAGACCGAGCACAACTCCATGCACACCACCATCACATTTTTTTAACAAAAAGAAAACACAAACCAACTGTAAGTAAATACAAAACAACAAACACAAGAGCTCTAACTAAAAACATCACACTAATGCCAACTGTGAAACTGAACAATAAAATTTAAACAATACAGACCAGGCATCGCTCACAGGTGCTCCCTGAAATGTGTTTTTGAGTGGTTTATTCTGAAACAGCAGGCACACATAGCCCAGGTTTAGAAGAACAATCAGGGCAGTGCTTCTGACACTCTTTCAGCATGCCTCTTCGCATACAGACTCTACATCACTTACAGAGATTGTTTTTCTTGGGCGTGGAGGAATGTGATCAGCAAAGTGGCAATTTTTCAATCTAGTCACATTCTCAACTACTCCAACTCTAGGAACAGTTGCCTTTTCCACTACAACAAGGCTGCTTATCATATATTTCTGAAAGTGAACAAAAGTAATGTTTGACTCTGGAGAACAATCCATGAACACAACAAAAGCATTAAAGGTTGCTAAATGGAAGAAGTAGATAGCCAACTTCTTATACCAAATGTAAGCCTTACGAACAGCAATGTAAAGTTCCAACCTCTGATCTACTCTATTTACACCACCCATGTGCTCATTGTAGTCTACGATGTACACAGGTATGCACACTTCAACAACCTGACCCCAAACAGTCACAGATAAAGGCCCTCATTCTAACCCTGGCGGTGTAACACCGCCAGGGCAGAGGGCAGAGGAAGCACCGCCAACAGGCTGGCGGTGCTTCCAGGGCCATTCTGACCGCGGCGGTAACGCCGCGGTCAGAAAAGGGGAACCGGCGGTTTCCCGCCGGTTTTCCCCTGGCCCAGGGAATCCCCATGGCGGCGCTGCAAGCAGCACCGCCATGGGGATTCCGACCCCCTTACCGCCAGCCTGTTCCTGGCGGTTTTCACCGCCAGGAATAGGCTGGCGGTAACGGGTGTCGTGGGGCCCCTGGGGGCCCCTGCACTGCCCATGCCACAGGCATGGGCAGTGCAGGGGCCCCCTAACAGGGCCCCACCATGATTTTCACTGTCTGCTGAGCAGACAGTGAAAATCGCGACGGGTGCCACTGCACCCGTCGCACCCCTGCAACTCCGCCGGCTCCATTCGGAGCCGGCATCCTCGTTGCAGGGGCATTTCCGCTGGGCCGGCGGGCGCTCTTTTGGAGAGCGCCCGCCGGCCCAGCGGAAATGCATGAATGGCCGCCGCGGTCTTTTGACCGCGGTACGGTCATTTGTGGGCGGGACCTTGGCGGGCGGCCTCGGCCGCCCGCCAAGGTCTGAATCAGGCCCAAAGTATTTTCATCATGAATTGTAGTTAGCAGATAGACATCTCTCCTGTCTGCAAATTTCACACCTATCGGTTCATAATCATGCATGGCACTTCATTGTCGCCTCTCAAGTTTTTACACACAAGCTCTTTTGGATAACCTTTATGGCGAGAGACTGTGCCACAAGCACACCAGTGTAGACGTTATCCAGATACAAATGGTGACCTTTGTTAAAAAGTCCTCTACCAAGTTCCCACACAATTTTCTGAAAGCCCATATGTGAACTGACAACCAGGGGGGTTAATAGGGAATCCCTACCAGTGTAGACCCAGAAATTATAGACATATCCTATACTACTCTCAGACAGCATATATATCTTAATTCCATATTGTGCTCTCTTGCCAGGAATGTACTGCCTAAAAACTAAACGTCCCTTGAACAGGACGAAAGACTTGTCCACAGCTATTTCTTTCCCTGGAACAGAGATCTCTGAATATCGATCTACAAAGTGACCAAAGACAGGCTGAATCATAAAAAGACGGTCACAATCAGGGAGACCTTTTGGCAACACTAAAGCATTATCAACAAAATGCAGCATCTGAAGCAGAACCAAATACTGATCATGACTTATGATTGAAGGAAATATGGCAGTTGTCATCAAGGGACTGGTAGGCTAATAGGAAGACTGCAATGGCTTCCTTATCTAGCCCATCAAAAAAGTTAAATCTAAGAACTTCTTCAACACTTCCAAATTTGTATGCTTCACAATCTTGCATTGCGACGCCAGGAGTCCACCGGGTAGCTCACTGTTCTGCATAAAAATTGGTCTGCTCAACAATCTCACCCAAAAATACATCGTCCATAAACAACTTAAACAAATTTATAGGCAGAAAGTTTTCAGTATTTACTCTACACCCTGCAACACCAGTGAAGGCAGGCAACGCTGGCTCTACCATGTTTGAGGCAAACCAGAGGTTAGCTCTTCCAGTGGGAAGTCTTGCAGCCCCAGGCCGTAATCCAGTTGCCTCTTGTTGCACTATCAGCACATCAGGGTCCTTCTAAAAAACAAGCACTTCACCCACACTGAAAGTGGCTTCATCATCAGATGATTCCTCTCAGACAGAAATATCACTGCAAGGATCTTACACTTCCTCCTCTTCCAGAGATGCAGAGTCAGTCTCATACTCATGGTCAGAGAAAGATTCATAAAGCATACCAATAACTTGCTGAGTCGTAATCCTGCGGCTAGTCATCATCCTTACTAATAGAAGTAACTTGACAAATAAGTCAACAACAACCAACACTGTGTAAAGTAACGAATAAAAAAAGTGTGGCTTTATAAGAACCACCTATATATTGAAAAATAAAATAAAATTTCACATAAGGCAACACATTACAAATTGTGCACAAATGTAAGGAGGATTTCACACACAATGAGTCATAAGCTAATTATTCTTCTATTATTACACCATTTACAAAACACTCATTTATGCATGGCAATAATACTCATTTGGAATAAACAGTACCAATTATTTTATTTTTTTACCAAACACATGCAACTACAGAGACAGCAGATCCACCACTGCCAAAACTGCAAGCAGTAGTCACAGCAAATGATTCAAAAGCTTTGAACTAGAATAAAAAGGAGAAATAAAACTTTATGATCACAAATGCAAATGATACACCAGTCCACAAACACCCCACCACCAAACATTCAGAAACTTTCCCTGGTGTCTCGTGGTTTTCTGTAGTTATTGGGGGCAGATGGGCCTAAAAACATGGTCAAACTGCCTCCAAGGGGGGTAGAAATGACCAAAATATGAGTTGGCCAAATGGGAACGACACTTCCTCAAGGGGCCCCTCCCGAAACACAAAAATAATGCTCCAATTGAAATCCCTGATGACTAGTGGTTTCTGCAGATGTGCCCCCCAAAAAGGGGCTGCTCTGCCTCCAAGGGGAGCAGGAATGCCCAAAATACATGTGTCCCAAAGGGGAGCAACCCTTGTCCCAGAGGCCGCTCCCCAAACACACAAATCATTATCCTAAAGAAATCCCTGGTGTCTAGTGGTTTCTTCCCCCCTAGGGGGCAGATGGGCCTACAATAAAGAGGCCCATCTTCCCTCAAGGAAGCTAGAAATGGCCAAAATGAATTTCCCTCAAAGGGGAGAGACCACTTCCCAACGGCTCGCTCCCTAAACGAACAAAGCACCCAAAAGAACAATGGTTTCTGACCCATTGGAGGCAAATGGGCATAAAGTAAAGAGTCCAATCTGCCCCCAAGGGGGCAGAAATGGCCAAAATACATTTCTATCAAAGGGGAGCAACCCTCGCCAAAGGTCTGATCCAGAAACAAACAAAACCTGTGCCACAGATCATCCCTGTTGTCTAGTGGTTTCTGCCCCCTTTGAGGGCATGATGGCCTAACATAAAGAGACCGATCTGCCTCCAAGGAGGGCAGAAATGGGCAACATTAATGCCAATCAAAAAGGTACACTTCCACTAGAAAAATCACGGATCCACTAGGTACTTTTAAAAATAGAAGCAAGAGCCCTCACACATCCATTGGATGCAATGCTTCCTCACAGGGCTTGCTCCTCGTCAGACTGATGCTGCAATATCTGACGGGCCCCACAAAGGGGCTATTTGCTGGAGATCTTATTTTGTAGTGCACGTTGTGATTAAAGGATGTAGGAGTAAATTTATAGCTGCAATCAGAGAGGAGCTGGAGAAAGAAAAACTAAATTTGGCTAGAGAACCTTAAAAACCTATATTTTATTGATCGTAAAGGGTTGCACTGCTATTCATGATGTGTTCCATTTAGAGCCGTTTCTGGTGCAAAATGGATCCTCACATACGTTTAAGGTACAAGAGGTATTTTTGCACTTAGAAAATAGTGCTAAATGCAGAATTACTCTTCTCACAGAATTCTGTGTAATCTCACAGAATATTTAGGTAATTCCATGTGATGAGCCTATAAAGAATTAAACACGTTATGCCCATCCTTACTCTGAACTGTCTAAATACAGTAATTCTGCAGACCTCATAATTCTAATGGGTCCAGTAACATGAGTTACCTGTACATCGGAAGTGATTAATGACTCGTAATAGGGCCCAAGGAGGCAAATAACTTGTTTGCAGTGAGTGGCAGCACCTCCATATTGAGCCCACATATGGTCCTGTCGATCTAGCACCATGAATAAAGTCTGTATTGTTCTTGGCAAGCTCACTCTAGACCAAAGAGTGGTAGCATTTTAATGTTGAATTCAACATTCTTATCATTTCATATCGGTTCACAGAGCAGTATAATTGAGTGTTGGCAACTATCTGTACAATTTCTAACATATGATCCCAACTCAAACATAACCAAACTGCAGTTAATGAAGTGGCATGATGAAAAGAACCCCTTGCACAGAGCTTAACATATCTTCAGTGCAATTATTCATTCACCTAATATTCTGTCCACTTTGTAAAATATAGGGGGTCATTCTGACCTCGGCAGTAAAAGGCTCTTACCGCCGGTCAGAAGACCGCCATTCTACCGCCGCGGCCGCGGTAAACCGCCACGGTCATTCTGACCCACAACTGCCAAACCGCCAAAAACCCGACATCCACGGAAGGCCGCCTCATCAGCAGTCAGCGATAAACTGGAGATGACCAAACCTCCACCATCACGCCAACACAAACACGCCCATGCCATTACGACCCACGAATCCACGCGGCGGTCTTTCAACCGCGGTATACCATTGGCGTTACACACCGCAGCGGTCAAAATACACACCCAGCTCCAAAACACAGCCACATTGGACAATTTGAAATACACACACCTGATACACATACAAACACCACTCCCACACATCCAATCAACTATAAAACACACACCCACATCACCCACAAACCCCCACTACTAGATATTCGGAGAGAAGGCGAGAGAGAGAGAGAGAGCACAGCTATCGAAAACCCCAACACACAGAGGAACACAACATCATCACCCACACTACATCCAGGCACAAAACACCACACACCACCACACACACCACACTCATCACCACAAACACCACCCCACACCACCCCATGGCACCCCAAAGACACCCCAGGTTCTCGGACCAAGAACTCAGGGTCATGGTGGAGGAAATAATTAGGGTAGAGCCCCAGCTATTCGGCACACAGGTGCAGCACACCACAATAGCCAGGAAGGCGGAGCTATGGCAAAGGATCGTCGACAGGGTCAACGCTGTCGGACAGCATCCCAGAAACCGGGAAGACATCCGAAAGCGTTGGAACGACCTACGGGGGAAGGTGCGGTCGATGGTGTCAAGACACAACATCGCTGTGCAGAAGACTGGCGGCGGACCCCCACCCACTCCACCCGAATTCACAGCATGGGAGCAAGAGGTCTTGAACATCCTGCATCCTGAGGGCCTCGCTGGAGTAGGCAGAGGAATGGACTCTGGTAAGTCTAATCCCAACTACTTCACCCCCCACAACCACCAGCATGCCAACCCACACCCCCACCCTCACCCCCAACCCCCCAGCACACATCCTCCCTGCCAATGTCTCACCAGCACAACCCACCCAACACAACACCAATCCCTGAATGCCAACACAAACCATGGACACCCATCACCTAAGCATGACCACTGCACATACCCATCCCCCCCCACAAACCACCCTCTCAACTCCTCCCACAAGGGAATGCCAGCACTGGGGGACAAGGGCACCCACAAATCGCACGCCATGGCACACACAGAAGCAATAACCATACTCTTTTACCCCTGCAGGGCCCGAACGCCAACACACCGGCCAGGAGGGTCCAGATTTGTCCATCCCACCCCCAGAACAGGCCCCCAGTGATGACAGCAGCTCTGTCGACCTAGAACCTAGTCGGTTCCCCACACACAGACACAGGCCACAGCAGAACCAACCTCCTCTGGGAATACCAGCACAGCTCCCACCCAGCGGGCCCATGCCTCTGTCTCCAGGACGCGTCAATCAGCGGTGTGTCTGCCACTACAGGGCACCCAGGCTGACCCACCACCCCAACAACAACAGGGACCTGGGGGCAGTGGTAGTGGGCACACCGTCCAGGGGACAGAGGCCCGGGGAAACAGGGCAACTGGGAGGGCTGCTGTGCGAGAGGGGGTTGACCGGCCCAGGGAACCCACTCTCCAAGAGGCCCTCACCATCATCATGGGAGCATACCACCACTCCAAGGAGACGATGGCGACGGTACTGGCCAGGTTCCAGGAGATCCAGGCACAGCAGGAGGAACGGTACATGGGGTTCAGAGACGAACTCAGGAACATCGGTACCGCAATGGGGACCATCGTCCTGGCCCTCAACCAGATAGTCACCACATTGCGGGACCATGTGGCACCCCAAAGGGCCCCTGTCACTAGCCCGGACGACGAACAGCCTACCACCTCCGCCGGCGCTAGTGGACAGGAGGCCCCCACACAACGACAGGCCACCAGAACCCCACCTCCTGCTGAAGATCAACCACCCCGCAAGCGGAACCTGAGATCACACAAGAAGACAGAGTAGGATGCCAAGACCCCCGCCAGCATAAGATACCCCCTGATGTCATCCCACTGTCCCACATTGTCACCCTGTCCAACCTTGAACTGCCCCTGCTCCATCCTTCCACTGGCATATGGACAATGCACCTGTGCTACTGAGAACTGGACTCTGCCATGGACATTACTCCACCCCCACCCATCACCGTTTTACTATCATGGACCTATATGCAGCACTTCAAATAAATCACCAATTGCACTTCAAATTTCAGGAGTCTGCTTGTATTCTTTACAAATGTATTACACATAACGGTGCAATAATGTTCAGTTACATTGTGATGACAATATACCAATGTCAATAAGCATTAGTCCATGGGCAAACAAAGCAGAAGTCACGCAGTGGGTCATACAGCTCAGAAAGTAGAAATGCAGGAGGCCAGAAGTAAATGTAAAATGGCGTGGGTGATTCTTACCTGTGTGCTACTGAAAATACTGTTGTATAACTGTGTCCCTGTTGTCCATGTCGTCCCCGTCGTCTTCCTCCTCTTCACTCTCCACAGGCTCCACAGCTGCTACAACACCACCATGTGGACCATCCTCCTGCAGGAAAGGCACCTGGCGTCGCAATGCAAGATTGTGAAGCATACAGCAGGCCACGATGATATGACACACCTTCTTTGGTGAGTACATTAGGGATCCACCTGTCATATGCAGGCACCTAAACCTGGCCTTCAGGACCCCGAAGGTCCGTTCTATAATCCTCCTAGTTCGCCCATGTGCCTCATTGTACCGTTCCTCTGCCCTGGTCTGGGGATTACTCAATGGGGTCAATAGCCAAGGCAGGTAACCAGAGTCACCTATTAGCCACACACGGTGTCTCTGTAGCTGTTCCATCACATAAGGGATGCTGCTATTTCGCATGACATACGCGTCATGCACTGACCCAGGGAACTTGGCATTTAGATGGGAGATGTAGTGGTCAGCCAAACAGACCACCTGGACATTCATCGAATGGTAATTTTTTCTATTCCTGTACACCTGCTCATTGTCTTTTGGGGGTACTAAAGCCACATGGGTCCCATCAATGGCACCAATGATGTTGGGGATATGTCCAAGGGCATAGAAATCACCCTTCACAGTGGCCAAATCACCCTCCTCAGGGAAAACAATGTATCTCTGCATGTATTTCATCAGGGCAGACAACACTCTGGACAAAACCTTAGAAAACATAGGCTGAGACATCCCTGATGACATGGCCACTGTTGTCTGAAAAGACCCACTTGCCAAAAAATGGAGTACTGACAGAACCTGCACCGGAGGGGGAATCCCTGTGGGTTGGCGGATGGGGGACATCAGGTCTGGCTCCAGCTGGGCACACAGTTCATGTATAGTGGCTCGGTCAAGTCGATATCGAAGTATAATATGTCGTTCTTCCATTGTCGACAGGTCCACCAGCGGCCGGTACACGGGAGGATTCATCCTTCTCCTCGCAAGTCCCAGCGGACGGTGCCTAGGAAGGACAACATGGAGCACAAAGTAAAGCAACCCACAGGTACGTTCACCCAGTTTGCTTAGTACACGAATCGCTATGCATTGAAAGGCTTGCATGAGTGGCAATGCAGGGCCTAGGCCTGTGTGACGCAGTAGCAATTAAGCCATGTGGGCCCTTGTAATGGCGGCTGCCTGACCTGAGAAGTGTGACAGTGGGATGTGAGGTCAACGCGCTGACGTGGGACACCGTGGCGGTAGGCGGTCGAAGACCGCAGTGCGAAGGCGCATTGGTTAACATTGCACCCTATGGGTCTCAGGAGCCAATGACGATGTGCGCCGGCGGTCGCGGTACGCACCGCGCCGGTACGACCGCCGCGGGCGTGACCGCCATTTTCTATCTGCTTAATCACTCGAGACCTGATCATCCACAGGAGAGGACCTATACTGCAAGTGCTGCTGTGACCTCGGTCTGGAAGAGACAATTGCTGCTGCGACTGGGGAAAGGGCCCCTGCCTTCACTTCAGAAGAGTTGGAGAAACTTGTGGATGGGGTCCTGCCCCAGTATGCGCTACTCTACGGTCCTCCAGACCAACAGGTAAGTACACTGGGTGCACGTTGAATGGGCTATGCCTGGGTTGTGTATGGTGGATGTAAGATGGTGGGGTGGGAAGCGAATGAGGAGTGCAAGGCACGACAGATGAGAGCATGTGCCACATGGCAGGGTTGGGGAGGGGGGGCAATCACATCTAACATGCAGAAAAATGTTGAAATTTCCTTTCCCACCCTGTACATGTCAAATAGGTCAGCGCCCATCAGAAAGTCGACATTTGGCGTGCCATAGCCAAGGAAGTCCGGAACATGGGGGTCCACAACAGACTGGGCGTACCTTGACCCCCCTGATGTCCCAGATCCTGGCGGTGGCCTACCCCGATTTGGATGGGCGCGTGAGGACATCACAGCAGACACAAGGGGGTGAGTACCAGCACATTCTGCTATCTTTACGCGCAGTGGAGGTGCCTGGGTGGGGGAGGAGGGCTGTGGGTGACATTAGGCCAGGGCGCTTTCTGTAGTGTAGTCCCCTCCTTTAGGCATGGCCCTGTGCCCCCGCCCCCCACCTCTGTAGGGTGCCAAGTACAGCAATCCATGGTCCAGCATCACCCATGTGTGCATTTGTTGTCCATAGACCTGTAGGCCTAGTCACAAGTACTGAGTAGTGTACCCCGATTGCGCGGCGTAGTGCTGGAGGCTCCTGTGTCTGTCCTCTCCGACAACGGTGTTGACAATGCATGCACTCAACCTGTCTTTATTTCTCCCCCCACCCTTTTTCTTTATCTTCTTGTGCATGTGTGCATTAGCATCATCAGGCGGAGGAGAATTGGCATCGGAGCACGAGGGAGCTGCAACTCACAAGGCCCCGGTGGGCCATGCTACAGACACCGAGGTCACCAGTGATACGGAGGGCGAGGGGAGCTCCACAACGGGGACCCGTGGTGACACCAGCGACACTGACACGTCCTCGGAAGGGAGCTCCCTAGCGGTGGCGGCAACATCCGTGCCCCCCGCCTCAACAGGTACAGCCGCCACCCAGCGAACCAGCTCCGCCCTCCCAGCAGCCCCTCAGCCTTCGCTCCGTGACCGCTCGCCCAAGAAGGCGGGCATCTCCTTCGCCCCAGGCACCTCAGGCCCTGCCCCAGTTACCCCTGCTGCCCTCAGTGAGGAGGTCATTGACCTCCTACAGACCATCATTGTTGGGCAGTCTACCCTTTTGAATGCCATCCAGGGGGTAGAGAGGGAGGTGCATCGGAGCAATGCATACCTGGAGGGCATTCATTCGGGTCAGGCTGCCCATCAACGATCGTTCAATGCTCTGGCCTCAGCACTGACGGCAGCCATTGTCCCTGTTTCCAGCCTCCCTCTTCTAACTGCCTCCACCGTCTCCCAGTCTCCTGTTCCTCAGCCTATCCCATCCACACCATCAGACCAGCCTGCACACACCTCAACACCCAAGGGCAGCTCATCCAGACATAAGCACCACAGATCCCACAAGCATTCACCCAAGCAACATCCAGATGCAGCCATGGCAACAGTCACTACCACCTCTGTGTCCCCCTCCTCCTCGTCTCCCTCCCCCCTCCCTGTGACGTCTCCACTCACACCTGCATGCACACCACCATCAGCCAGTACTTCCATCACCACCACACCCTCCAGTACAGTCCGCACACGTGCAGTCACCACCCCCACTGCAATTTACACGTCCCCTGTGTCCTCTCCCACTGTGTCTGTCACCCCCTCTTCCAAAACACACAAACGCAGGCAGCCACCCACACAACAGCCAACCACCACACGACAGCCTACGTCACAAGCACCTGCACCCATAGACAGCACACCTGACTCTCCTACAACCACATCCTCTCCCTCCACTCCCATACCCACTGCACCTACCCTTCCCATTGCTCCTAAAAAACTTTTCCTCTCCAAACTTGACCTCTTTGCACCACCTGACCCACCCCCTCCATCTGGTAAGAGTCCGAAAAGCACCTCAGCCACCACCAGCCCTGCATCAAGTCTGAGCATTGTGCACGGGTTTTGGAGTCCAACCTTTCCCAGCACAGATACATCGGCCAGCAGCAAGGGAACAGCCAGCCCCCCCCCCTGGAAAGAGAACCCGTAAAACCAAGGCCTGCCGTGAGAAGGCTGACACGGCTGCCCCCAAGGAGCAAAGTCGTAGCCCGTCACCTGCCACAACATCAAGGGCAGGCAAGGGCCAGAGAGCCTCATCGAAGGAGGGCAAGGGCAGCAGGGTGGAGAAGTCAGCCAGCAGGGGCGCAGACCAGGAGGGCCCCACAAGCCCCATCCCGGGTGTGACGGCGGACACCCACGGGCCCAGGACTCCGTCACAGGAGGGTCCAGCAACTGCACGGTCGGAGGGCGACTAAGCAGGGAGTCCTGGCCAGGTCGGGCTCCCTTGATAGACAAGAAAGGCACCGCTGAACAGGGCCCCGCCGTGAAGACAGGCACCGCTGAACAGGGCCCCGCCGAGAAGAAAGGCACCGCTGAACAGGGCCCCACCGTGAAGAAAGGCACCGCTGAACAGGGCCCCCCCGTGAAGAAAGGCACCGCTGAACAGGGCCCCGCCGTGAAGACAGGCACCGCTGAACAGGGCCCCGCCGAGAAGAAAGGCACCGCTGAACAGGGCCCCGCCGTGAAGAAAGGCACAGCTGAACAGGGCCCCGCCGTGAAGAAAGGCACCGCTGAACAGGGCCCCGCCGTGAAGACAGGCACCGCTGAACAGGGCCCTGCCGAGAAGAAAGGCACCGCTGAACAGGGCCCCGCCGTGAAGACAGGCACCGCTGAACAGGGCCCGCCGTGAAGACAGGCACCGCTGAACAGGGCCCCGCCGAGAAGAAAGGCACCGCTGAACAGGGCCCCGACGTGAAGACAGGCACCGCTGAACAGGGCCCGACGTGAAGACAGGCACCGCTGAACAGGGCCCCGCCGTGAAGACAGGCACCGCTGAACAGGGCCCCGCCAAACAGGGCCCTGCCGTGAAGAAAGGCACCGCTGAACAGGGCCCGCCGTGAAGACAGGCACCGCTGAACAGGGCCCCGCCGAGAAGAAAGGCACCGCTGAACAGGGCCCCGCCGTGAAGAAAGGCACCGGTGAACAAGGCCCCGCCGTGAAGAAAGGCACCGCTGAATAGGGCCCCGCCGTCTCAAGCACCGCTCCGCTGGGCCCCGCCGTCTCAAGCCCCGCTCCGCTGGGCCCCTCCATCTCAAGCACAGCTCCGTTGTTGCTCTGCATTGGTATGTTGATAGTTGGGGGGGGGGCGTATGTGTGTGCCCGTAACCTTTCGTCCTACCCCCTCCCCTGTGTCGTAGGTGCAGTACTCACCGTTGTCTTCTGCGCCGGAGTTCGTACTTGTGGTAGATGAGCAGGTAGACAAGAGCTGGTAGGATGTTTAATTCGGGTTCCATGCTGTCCTCCGTCCTCGTGGAGTGTATAGAGGTGAGCGTTTTCCCATTCGTAGTCTGTTTCCGCCGTGTTTTTATCGGCGGGGCTCCCGACCCGGAAAAGGTGGCGGATTGGTGAGTTGTGATACTGTGGGCGGTACATTGTCTGCCGCCTGCCTGTTGGCGGTGACCGCCGCGCTGTTTGTCTGTCCCGCCGTGGCGGTCGGAGTGTTAAAGTGGCGGCCTGTGTTGGCGGTTCCCGCCAGGGTCAGAATTCAATTTTTTTGACCGCCTGCCTGTTTGCGGGTTGGCCGCCGCTTTAACACCGACCGCCAGGGTTGGAATGACCCCCTTTGTATTAATAAAACAGACGCAATAGTTAATGTGTTGCTTTGCGGTTGCCACAATGATTCTTGAGCTGAACTGCTTATATTTCTATGATAGAATGTTTTCTGTGTGTTGTAAACCAGGTTATCATGGTAATGAAGCTAGCACAAAATTAACAAAAACTTATTTGAGTATTACAAAGAGTGGAACATTGCACATTAATTCATGGTGCTGCTCCTTCCGGCAGTCATCTTCAACAGTACTGATTAAAAGTGACAGGAAATTCACCAACTAGACTGTTTAAATAGCATTCACATAATCTGAAATGCAATCAATTTATTCAGCCCATGGAATGCAATTTTAGTCTTTTCAGCAAAACGCTTTTGCTAAATAATTTCGATGTTTTGACGAGTAAAACATGAGGAAGTATTATCCATGGTAATGAGGAGCAATCTTCATAAATGCACAGCTTTTTGAGTTTCCTGGACACTTCAGGCCAAAGGTTTGTGTTCAAAAGCACAGAACAATAGTAGAGATGATTGCCAAACAGAATCCCAAGTCAAAAAGTAGGCTTTTGGTAATTGAGTAAAGTGCTGAATGACAATGACTTTACAAAGTACACCTAAAAAGTTTATGACAAGACCGCTCACTTTTCCTACTTTATTTACAATAGCAGCTGCAGTCAAGAACAATAACCAATCCCATATGGCCAGCAAAATAAGCTACCAATTGGAAACAAAGGAAAAACAAATGACCAATCAGAACCCAATACACCTAAAAGAAATACCAGGCTTACTCCAAGCAGCCCTCTTTTCTTGCTGCTCGCAGTCAAGATAAGTATATCTTTTTGCCTTCAACTACATTTTACAGTGTTTATTATTACAGTGTCTATTTTACTGGTTATATTTATGTCTTTCAACATTTATAATACGGGCAACCCTTTTCTTTTAAATTAACCCTTTTTTCCCCAGTTTGCACCGATCAAATGGATTTTTCCTTCTTTTTTGAGGAAAATAATGATTCTGAAGAGATTTTTTCTGATAACTTGAATAAGTGTATACAGTCTTCAGTGGCTAAGGCAGTTTCTGCCTCAATGTCTAAATTGTCTAAACAAATGGAGAATACAGTATCATCCTGTCTATCACAATCCCAAACGGCCCTGTCTGCGGGGGAAAGCAAAAAGCGCAAAGCCACGGAAGCTTCTACTGTTAACTAGTCCAATGTCCCTTCTGCGCTGTTGAGTAGTGAGTCTAACTCACACAGGATGGAGGATGGCGTTCCTCACAGGCCTCCTTTGTCAGAGGGAAAAAACTCTATGGGTTCTAAGAGTAAGGCTAAGACCAAACATTTACTCACTACCCATAAGATTGTGATTGACAATATAAAGGACACTGATAATGAGATGGAGGATATAGAGTCTGATAAAGACTTGGATGATATCATTAACTCTGATTTCTGGATTGGTCCACCTGCCAAAAAAGCTAAACCAGTGTCAAATGAACAAATTTCTATTCCCCTTCTAGACGCTGAAGGGAATCCTATGTTTGATCCAAAAATAATCCACCACCCTAATTTCACCGAATGGCTGCCTTCGGATCATGTTGCAGAATATATTACAGCCAAATTACGCCTCCCTCTTGACAAATAGGTGTGCGCCAAACTTTGCTCTGAATGTCCTAGACCTTCTCTTCCTCTCCACATTACTTCCACTCCCTCTATTGACTCTTCTATGATAACTTTTTGCTCCAAATTTGGGAAGGACCCGCATAAAGGAGTGGACAGAGCTTGGTCAGTCTGTCAGGACAAAGTCCTAGATATAGTAGGTAACTTGGCTCGTATTTTTGACATGGCGTAATCCGCCAGACTGAATAATGATGCAATCGATCGGGGGAACTCTCTCTATGGATTTAGAAAGCCTTCTGTCTTCTTGGAAACGCAAACTCTGCCATTACCCACGACGAAGGGCCATATTTATACTTTTTGACGCAAAACTGCGCCGGCACAGTTTTGCGTATAAAATATTACCGCCGGCTAACGCCATTTTGGTGCGCCGTGTGGGCGTCAAATTTATACTTTGACGCATGGCGGTGCAAACCAGAGGTGGGAGTCATTATTTTTTACGCACACCGCAGCATCAAGTCATAAAGCAAAACTACGTTAACGTGGCGGAAATGACTGTGGGTCGATTTACGACCCGACAAACCGGATATGCGCCGTTTTTTTACGCAGTGGCGTCAAAAAACTCCACAAACACTGCCATTTCACCAGAGGAGAGCCAAAATGGATCCCAAATGCCACTACAGACCCCAGGGAGATGTCAACAGACCAGGAACCAGCCAGGAGAACCCACACAAGAACCAGGACACTTATAAGAAGAAAACAAAGTGTCGCTTCAGTGCAGAGGAGCAGGAAATTCTGGTCAAAGAGGTGACGGAACACCAGCACCAACTGTTTGTCACCTCAAAGTTGCCAATCAGTAGGAGAGAGGCTATATGGCAACAAATTGTTGACAAGATTAACAGTGTGGCTGTAGTACGCAGAACAGTCATCGAGTGCAAGAAATGCTGGAATGACTGCAAGCGCAGGACCAAGGAAAAGATGGCCAGGAACAGGAAGGCAGCACTGCAGACTGGAGGTGGGAGTCCAGCAAACCAGGAGGCCCTGGACCACATGGAGGAGATGGTCGCAGCTGTCATCCCTGAGGAGATCGTCACAGGGATTCAAGGACAGGACAGCGCAGACTACCAGGAGACAACGCACATGCAGGGTAAGTCGCATGGGGAATTAAAATGCACTAATGTTAACCGTAAGCGGGGGGATACCGACCACAAAATGCATGGAAGTCATCATATACATGGAGTGGCATGGGTAAAGGGGGATGGCATGGGGGCAGGGCCTGCACAAACAGAAGCTGGGGCACACCATTACACTACACCAACAACAGCCCCATGGGGACATGCTGTCATGCCAAAGATGGAGCAAAGGGAAATCCACGCCAGGAGGGAAGGCCACAACGTCAAACTGACATCCCGGCACACGTCAGCCACCATACCCCCTACAATAACTAGGGACCTCTTAACAACCTCTAGCCATACCGACAACTGGAATGTAACTGCGACAACAGTTGCCACTACCACTTCCGCTCTGTGTGCAGCTCAAGTAGCCAATGGCAGTAACCTCCCCATGGATCATACACACCTAAATTAGGGGGTTGAGGATGACAACTTCAACAATCCCCTGAAACAAGACAAAGGTCCCAGTCCTGTCAAATGCCAATGCCCATAGTTGTTGCAAACATCAACCAATGTAAACAACAATAGGAGCTACACAGAACTAAGGACATATCCATGCTGCATATGTCAGGGTCCATCCTGTTCCTGGGTCACAATGTAACATCCCAAATGTCATACTGCTCAGACAACAGCATTGAGGGGGGGGCACATGTAACTGGTCACTGAAATACACCTGCACAGTCAGAGGAGGAAATAGGACACTGCTACGACAATCAGGGCAATCCATTGTACCACACATTCCCCAACATCATCTGTACACATTACAAATGCCAACATCCATATCGTGTCATAACGTTGCTATGCATAAGATATGCCACATGTTAAATACATTTAAGTGGATGTGAAAGATCAGAGATTGGGGCAGGTCCAGATTGTTAAGTGTGCTGCCAGTGCCATCAGAGCACCCACAGCCAATGAAAGGTCTCACCATGAGAATGGATGTAGACGGAGGCTTGAGTTGGACAAGAAGGTGGCAATTCTCTATTTAGCCAAAACCAACACCTAGAAGAGATGATGCCGACAAGTCTAATAACTCAATAACATACATGTGACATGCAGGTGGGCCATAGACCTGGGAGAATGCCCATCTGAAGGACTGGAGCAATGAACACGAAACAAGATTACAATATGAATTCATCACAAGGCAGGCATGTCACATCACTCATGCCACAACACAGACACACTAATTGTACCCTGTTTCATTGCGGAGGAAGCTGGATCTCCTGCGGATATGCCTGTCCCAGATTACCCTGATGACATGGATGACGAGCCGATAAACATTCCCCAGAAGACTATCCAAAAGGTCCTTGAAACCCTCCAGACCCCACCTTCAGTCACAAGGAGGAGCATAGAACAAGCAGCCATCGCAGAGGATCCACCCACCACCCCAATTGTAAGACCTGCCAGCTCCAATACAGCTGAGGACTCAGACGACATTGGCACCAGCTTTGAGAGAACTGTAGTTGGAGTACAGCGGGAGCTGGCCAAGGAGGTGCGGGTGGGGATGCAAACTATGGCAGCCAGCCTTGAGGGGGTGCGTTCGTGCATGATGTCATCTGCAGATCAGGCAGCAGCTATGCAAGCCCTAACATCTATCCTGCAGGAACAGCAAAAAACCCAGAAGGAAATCAGCACAGCTGTAATACAGTTGACCCAACAACTACAACAGCAATCCTGTCAACGCGTGCACAAATGCAACATTGAACCCCTTAGGGCCGACCTGGATGCAGTACTGACCTTAAGACCTTCACAGGGAGCAGCGACCGGGATGTCTGACTCCACATCTTCTAACACTGAGGTGTGTGTTGCCCCTTCACAACCAACAACAAGGACAGAGGAGGCAACACACACATCAGAAGAAAAAGACATGGAACAGATCACATTCACAAGGAAAAGTACCCGGAAGCACTAGTGTCTGCCACATGGCCAACTATTACCGAGGTCCTGCGCTTTGTAACATGCCAGTCTTGCAACAACTCTACTTAATGACTGTTCTTCTTACCACTGTATATCTTGTCAGCCTGCCCAGTGATTGTCTCTCTCCTACTCATTGGCAAATCCTGTCCCTCTGCACTGTCTGAGACATCAACCCCAGCATGTCAAAAGCATTTCCGTAACCCCTTGTGTAGGATCACAATGTAAGATGTCACTATAATGGACTCACAATCATGGACAATGTACAGATAGCACTACAGCACTTTTCAATAAATAGCACTTACATAACAAATCTGTCTCTGGGTAATGTGACATATCAACTGTGCAGTAGATAACTGAAATGTGCCTACTGTCAAATTACGTAGCTTGTCAATACAACTGTCCTTATATTATGTAGTCAGATAAATCTGCACAGTGCCCATGATTGCATCATACTCTGCCCATCCTGAGGGACATATCTGATGAAGTGAGAAACCATACACCATCATGCTGTGTTGGACAGAAGAATGCTTCCTCAAGGGATATCTAAGTCATCAAATAGTGGCCGCAAAATGTTGTCACCATGCAATACTAACACATATAACAGTGCACACTAATCTAAGCAAACACTCCAAAAACTGCATAAATGAAGGTGTCTGAGTTTACATACAAATAGGTAAACATGCTGAACTGTGTCACAAGTGACATATGAGAGTCATGAAGACAAGAATACAAGAGTGCCTATGAGAACTCATCTTATAAGGGTGTCCTTAATCATCACACTGCAGTCAGACCTAAAACTGTTCCCCCAATACCAAGTCTCGAAGCACTGTTTGTGATGTAGAAAGCACACTTATCAACAGAAACACATTGTCATCCATATTAACTGTGATTGGTGGTTGCAACAAAGGGTGGGAACTTTGCAAGGTAGCTCTGGGGTAGCTGCAAATCGTACAGCTCAGTTGGGATTTGTTTGTAGCATAGGACACAAATGTAATAGTACAAAATTAATGTACACTGATTCCAAGCCCAGGATCAAGTACCATTCAACACATACTGTTAAGGGTTAACCAAATATTTATTAAATGCTAATCACAGAAGAGGAAACTGAGGGAAAAATCGTACCTACCCTAATCTACCCTGACTACTCATTACCCACAACTGTCCCTAACTAACCTAAGCTACACTTACTTATCACATGTAACAAAACATTTTAAACATCCACCTCCCACCCCCCTTATGAGACGGGACACATGGAGGACAACACATACTATACTATCCTAAACAAATATATATATATATATATTTTTTTTTTGTTCATTTCTGTTTTCTTTGTTTTTTTATTAAACACACAAGAACCCCAACATAGCCCCCCACCCACTCACCCACACATGTAATAAGAAAAAATAGAAACAATCAGAACCCCCCACCCACTAACACTAACTAAGCTAACAGCCTATACTAACCTAACACTAAGCCCCCTAAGCCCACTAACTATAAGAACAAGGAAAGAGGAGGGAGGGGAGGGAATCAGGTCCATATCAAAAACAGTCTAGAGGTTTGCACTGTGGAGGGTCCTCTTGATTGACTTCACACGCCGGTTAATGTGGCGCACATCCCGGCTCAGGTGGCTTAACTTGCGCATCACACGGTCCATCTTCTGTTCCATGTTGTGGAAGGTTGCAGGGTCAACAGATGGAGCTGGTGCAGTCTGAATACCTGTGGAGGAGGTCTGTGTGTGTGTGGAGCCAAGCAAGACCAGTGGGCTGTCCTGCACCTGTAGCAATGTTGGGGCCTGGAAGTCCAGCAGATGTAGGCACAACAGTCCCAGCTGTGGGTGGGGCCACCTGGCTTGAAGTGGTGGTTGTGCTGGTGGTGGCTGTGGTGGGAAAAGTAGGGCCACCCTGTGGGAAGGCCCTCCATACCTCAGAGGCCCATTCATGGCGATATCGACGGGCCATCCTCCTGAACACCGACTCCACCAGCAGGATGTGCTGGTATCTCATGGCCCGCAGCTGGAATTCACGGACCTGGTCTGGAGTCATGTTTGCAGCTGTGAAGACAAATGCAAATATTCTACATTAGTAACTGCATTGTTGGAAATGGCACAAGAAGTTAATCAGACAATACATTTACTGTACGGATAACAGCTCATATCACAATACAGATCATTGAATGTCCCTGAGGAAGTACATGGCAGGCCAGCCTACAAAGGTCACATCACACATAGCACATCCATAACCTACAAGATGGGTAACAACTGGCTTTGACTTGCCATCTGAGTTCTGCCAGTTATCAGCTAACAATCATGCTGCATATCCTCCGCCAAGACCTGGGCTACAAATGTCAGTGTACGAAATGCAAAACTAAAGCCACATGGTCTGCAAGTTGTAATTGGACTTCCCAGTATAGTACCAAGTGCCAAACCTGAGTGTGTATACTAGGTTCCAACCAAACAGTCACTTTTTCACATGTATGTGTAACATATTGGTAGCATCAGTACTAGGTACCCCTTTCACAAACCCATGCCTGTGTTTGAGGGTGGATAAACAACTATCAATTTCCAACAACATGTACACCGAGGAGTCTATAGAAAACTCCACACATGTTTGGCTCTACACACACACCACAGGTAAGGTCTATCGACAATTAGGAGTCAGAAAACCCTAGACCAATCATAGGGCCACACATGTCAGGAAATGCAGAACTTGGTACACAACATATACTTCCAGTAAGGCCTGACTTACATCAGACACAGAGTTGCAAGAACACCCATGATCATGATTAGCATGCACACCTAGGTCATTGCACTCAAGTTCCACATACTTGTAGCACTACATGTGGAAGTACATGCTGCTAGGAGGTTCTACCTACAGTTTAATAAGTACCTTGGTAAATAGGGAAGCAGAAATCTATTGGAAAGCACTTTGCTGTACCAATCTTGGAGAATGTGGGTCTGACAGGCTGACTAAATCTGAGCTGACTTCCAGTGCGACTCTTGTTGATACAAGTGTCATCCACATGACTCACCCCAGTACTCACTGTGGGGCCTACAGGAATGGCCTACAATCCCTAGATAATACCACAGGATATGCATTGGCCAACTCAAAACATTTGAGAAACTGAAATTCTACTCATGGAACAAGAGAAATGATTGCCCAATGCATCACACACGAGTTCATAACCAGCAAACACAACACATAACAGACATATCAACACTTACTGGAGTGGTCGGGGTCCTCAAATGTCGCCACCTCTCCCACAGTGTAGGGTGCCGGTCCACCTGTAAGGCATGGAAGGACGAAATGTGCTCAAAATCTGTATGCAGAGCAACAATTTCATTAACATATACAATGTGTAGGCTGAATAAGGAAATGGCAGCCATTCAGACATGATGATACTGCATCTGATATATCACGACCAACTTGTACATAGCATGGGTCTCCTGTGACAGTTACACACATATCTGCACACATGCATTGGCCCTAACTATCATGTGGTGGCAAACATGCCCCGTCATTGGTGACCTGAAATAAATATGGAGTGTAATCGTCTCATCATGTGCATCCAAGAGAGACATTCAAAGCCTGGTTACTTGAGGACTGCGTTACCAGTCAAACATGCTATGTGGCCATGACACATTTATGACACATAGGTACAATGAACAGAGGGAGGGGCAGGGACTTTTGTAAACCGTCCTGTTGTTACAGTTTATTCAATTGAAGTGGCCCAGCTATGGTGATTTGCACCAACCATGGAGATGTGAACCCATGTGCATACCTTTGGACTGCCATCCCTAATTGGAATGTGGTACAACTAACTCCAACAAACATTCTAAGATGTTAGCTGAGGGCACCTTACACCTTGTCACGATGTTTCCAAATCCAGATCTGACATGTATCCAAAAAATAAAGGACCACAATAATCCCAAACATTCATAGTACTTCCGTGAACGCTTTCCTTCCACACTCACCAGACTCACATGAGACATATTTCTGAACCACTTTGTTATAATCAATTGACGTGAAGCCAGCACTCATTTTCTGCATCATGTAGTGATTCTAAAGTCAGTCTAGCTATTGCGTCAACAAAGTTAGCCAATATGTTGGTACATCTTTACTTCTCTGGCAAAAGTGCCCTATGTAGACATGATTGGCTCCTATTTTGTTTGGTTGTCTGACACAAAGGACGCACCAATTTACTTCATGGAAAAGTATCCTGTAAGTTTGCTGAGCACGTGCTACCTGACAGCTAGCAATTGTGATCCTTACCATAGTGCATCAATTATCCCTGTATGTTTCCACAGCATTACACACAGTCAGCAAGTTAGCTGGCAGACATAGTACAAATCATCTGATGTCACTACAGAGCATTTAATCATGCACATTTACATGATTAGTACTCACCAACAGGGCCACCAATCACGATTCCCAGGTGGTCCAAGAGATCCTGCTCCCTGGTGATGAGGTCAGCCCACCGGTGCTCCAGCTGGTGGTCACTCCTCTGGCTGGCATACACATGCTGCAGGGGATGCAGCACCTTTCCCCACCGGATTCTGCGCACCTCAGTGTGATACCCCTGTATCCCTATGCCTCGATCATCAGTGGCAATAAATGGCACACAAGCCATATGAAGTCCCCCAACTCCTCTTCACCCATCCTGCCAAGACGTGGTCTACCAGACATTGTAGAAATGTGAAAGGGAATAGCGGTTAAAGAAGTAGAAAGGGGAAACGGGGGAAAGTAGGGGTACAAATACAGAAGACAGAATACAAAACTTAACCACTAAAAGAGCCCAACTATCCCCAAACTACCACTACCCACAACAGACTCCCACAAACAACAAAAACACTAGGTAAATGGACAAATGTACACAAAACACAGTAGGACAGTATACACCAACAATATTTATTTCACAAATTGACAATAGAGACAGCAGACAGGACAAAAAAGCACAAAATATTAGGACACCACTCTCTACACAGCCACACAGTCTAGAAGAATCATAGACTGCAAAGTGAAAGTGAAAGTACACCCACTGTACATGATCTGTAAACAGGAAATCCTATTACATCACTTCCTGTATGAAATGTCCGCCCTTTTTAGCGTTATGCGTAATTTTTTGTACACCAATACTGTATTTGCGTCATTTTTTTTGACGCACAGGAGTGAAAATTAGCCTGCATCCAAATAATAGTACATGGCCTGTACAAATATCTGGATGCGGCCTAATGTTCACTCCTGTTCGTCAAAAAAAATGACGCAAATACAGTATTGGTGGGCAAAAAATGACGCATAACGCTAGGAACGTCAACATTTCAGTGCATGAACTGGTTTTGGGCATTTTGTCTGTTTTTATGTTATGTTACATTTGGGATACATCAGAGATAGGCTGATTGCACCCACTATAGTGTTGATGGTGTATGTTCACATGTGTGACATCATATTGCAGCGGACCATGATCCGCTACTTCCTTCACAGTATTTTTCCGGTTGGCTGACACACTAGATGGCCATATGTGTGGCCTACATATATGTGTTGCACAAATTGGGCAAGTTTGGCATAAGGAGAGGATAGCAATGTGACGCACATATGAACAATACCTAAATGCCTTTGGCTCAATGTGTGTGCTTTGGCAACTAATGTATTTATTGACCGAGTGTGTGTGTATCACATGAAGCATTATTGCACATATGCTTGTATGAATGTGACGTCCATGTGTCCAATCCTTAGATGCAAGTCATTGTGGAAATGAGAGAGGACATGTGTTAGTCATACATGTAGCAACATTCGTAATGTGGACTTCCAAGATTTAGGGTAACGTAGACACCACATGTGACAAAGCATGCACCAGATAGATGGCAGAAGCTTGTTCATGTCAATGGTCCACATTTTCAACATCCTATGTCCTAGAGTTTTGGTCACAGCTTCCTAGGCACTAGTTGGTAAATCCCACAGTGAGTCATACACATGCATTGAGGAAGTGGGTACCATGTTGTTTGCCCATACAGACAAAGGTGAATCACAAATGTATGATGACACCACAGTTGAGGTCATAGAAGTGAGCCACAACTCTCAAGTGGCTGTGGCGGACCAGCAGATGAGGCAGCACATGTCCACATATTTCCAGAGATCAATTGCACATAGGTGTCTTGTTCATGTGTGTGGTCCAATTATGATCCTGTATATTTTTTGGGGTGTAGTTTGTCACAGTTCGGTCCAGGACTCATCATGAGTCAGTGGCAGCTATTCCTGTATCTACTGAGTATCCTTGGTTGATCAATGTGAGTAAAGTGGATGAGGACATGAGAACCTACATGGGGATGGTCCCACCCTGTCACTAAAGACGTGTAATGAGACAGTCAACAAGGCAACCTTGTGTGCTGAGTGAGATAATGTCTCAGGTGTCATGTTCCAGCAGGTGACATTACAACATTTGTACACAGGTTAGCCTCTGCAATTCCCACTGCATCTGGGAATATCATAGCCTCTGTGCTGATTATTCTGGCAGCTATTAACCACACACGGCCCATCAATATGTTGTGAGCACTGTGATTCTGTGTGTGAACTGTCAGGGTCCTGACATGTGTGGATTTTTCATGGACATTATCAGAGGTAGCTGGTTCTGCTGAAGGCCACGTACCCAATCCCTGCATACGGCCCTGGGACACTGTCACACTTTGTCATTCATGCATAAATGAGACCCAGACAAGGGATGGGCCATGATTTTTGCTTTTGACAGAGGATTTAACTCAAATGGTACAGTTAAAAGGCAGATGATGCTATACAATGTATTTGGGTATGCATTGAAGAAGCCCATGCTCAATACCCCCTGATGAATGAGAGGTTTGCTAACGCAAGTGTGGTACATATGTAGACACAGGGATACTTTAGTGTGACGCACAGACAGATGCCAGTCAGGCTGACAGAATGCAGGGTAATTCAGGATCCAGCAATTTGACAAGTTACATAATCAGTGGTCTAACTCAGACTGTTTGGAGGACGAACTAGACAGTTGACATGTCAAACTGTGTATGTCCTATGTTTTTGAAGGTGACAAATGAACCCAAGGGCTGTGTTACACGGCTTAATTAGTATCAATGCTTAACAGTGTATTTGACATAATGGCAACTCCTATGCTGTTCCAGGCATCAGCAGGGGCAGTGCTTGTTGAAATGGGTGGTGTGCATGGAGGTGATCACAGGTGTGGGCTGCATCTGTTTCTCACAAGTCCTGTAGGTGAGATTTGCATTCTAATGGCCAACAGACTTTTTCACACAGGAAGCAATCTACAGGTGCTAACAGGGCTTAGAAACTAGAAGCCAGCGTATTAATTGACCTGACATCCATGCAGTCAGATATTCTATGACAATGGCATACCATAGGAAAGGGTGTAGCACACTGGATTGCTATTGTTAGTCTGTGTGTGTAGAGGAGGGAATATCAGGGTACACATCTTAGTATTCCAGGGACCTCTTCAGACAGGTGGTTTGTGATCAGGTGCATGGGTGGGTCAGGAGTTAGGAAATGGGCTGACATGTACATGGAATGTCATGTGTGCAATGCTGCTCATATGAGTGGCACTTGTGCTGTCTATGTTCTGCTTCTATGGAACTCTGGTCACAGATAGTCCTTGCAAATATTGGATGCAGTTGGACTTACTGCTGTCAAGGGTCTGGTCAGACATTCCTGTTACTGATGCAAAAGCACATCGACTGCCTCATGTATGAGGCTTCTTTTCCCCTTATTGAGTGATGGTGTCTTAGTTGTGTGCCATATGCTGCGTTGGACCTTGATTTCAACATGTATGTGTGAAATAGGTGTGGTCCTCTGCTATTGGCCTTCAAAGGAAAAATTTACATGATATATGTCATTTACAGTGTGTGTATATGTGACCATTGTATGTTACGCATCACATTAGCGCTGGGATTTTCAGTGTCCTAATCAGTATATCAGCAATGCTCCATGAGGCAACACTCTTATTCTGATAAATAGGGATGAAGGTGTGCAAAAATGATTAGCCAGACCATGATATGGTGATTATTATAGGTGTTTATTTAAATTAGTTCATTAAAGTGGTGATGGTGATTATATTTAAAAGAAATTGTTGACAATATGTTACCGCCTGCGTTTACCAGCGGCCGTGTTCTATAGTTCCCCCTCATGTTGCAGGCCACCATCCTCCTCTTCCTCCTCTTCAGGCATGTGTGGCTCTGGTTCCAGGAGGGGAATGTTCCTTTTGATGCAAATGTTGTGCAATATTGCACATGTCAGGATGATCTTACAGACCATCTCCGGGGAATATAGGAGGCTACCACCAGTGATGTTGAGGCACCGGAACCTTGACTTGAGGATGCCGAAGGTCCTCTCGACAATGGTGTGTGTCCTCCTATGTGCGTCGTTGTAGATACGCTCTGCTGCAGTACTCGGGTTGCCAATAGGTGTCATTATCCATGGCTGGATGCCATACCCCTGATCAGCTGCAAGAGAAAATGAATGGGATCATGTTGATGTAGCTGGCCCTATTGAAATTACCTTTCATGGCAGTAGTTGTCTTGTGTTGTCTGTGACTCTTTTGTGTTATAATGTTGCATCCTAGGCTCGTAGGATGTCCCATCTGCATTGTGTTGTTTCCTTGGCTGAACGAGTGTTTGTCTGCTGACCGTTTGTCAGCAGTATGTTTTGGGATTTGCAGTACAGTGTGCCCTCCCTAGCATTGTGACTTGTGATACAGGTGTCCGTGTGTCTTCACTGGGGGTGAGATGATAGTTCCATACACAGGTTAAAATTGACAGTGTTGTTAACATGTTCATATTAATGTACCCTGGACATCCCCTACCTTTAAGACTTATGCAATGGATTAATGTAAACATCATTGGGACACTTACAATTTGCAAGGTGACATTTAGGCAACTCACTCCACACGTTGTGATCATTGATGTCTTAACATTAGACTGTACACTAATTTCAGATGTGTGACAGGTTCACTGCAGACCTATGAAACAAGGCTTGCGATGTCACGACCTCAGTGTGTTCCTGTTCACATGTTGCTGTTGTGGTGTATGTGTTGTATGTCCTAGAGGGTTGCTGTGTAGTGTATATATAAGTAGGTTTTTGTACTTATCAACAAGTAGTCCATTGTCATACCGTTCATCCTGGAAGTGTTCATTGATGGTGCAGTGACGGAAGATAAAGGAGTCATGGACACTCCCAGGATATGTAGCCACGATGTTGGTGATCAATCCCTGGTGATCGACAATGGCCTGCACATTGATGGAATGTGTGTGCTTCCTGTTGCGGTAGAGGTGTTCAGTTGCAGCAGGTGGCACAAGGCGTACATGTGTGCAGTCGATTGCACCAAGGACGTGTGGGAAGCCACTAATGAGGTAGAACCCCTGTTTTGTTTCCTGCTGCTTCTGCAGTGTGTTAGTGAAGCAGATGTGGCGGGGTGTAAGTCCTATGATGGCATCCAGTACTTTGGGCAAAAAAGCAGAGAATGATGGTTGTGATATTCCGGCAACCAGGGCACCAGTTGTTTGAAAAGAGCCACTTGCCAGCATGTGAAGTACGGCAAGCAGCTTGCATTCTGTTGGGATGGTGCGGGGTGTCAGCAAAGTAGGTGCCAACTGTGGTTCAATGTTTTGCAGCAGCTGCTGAATGGCCTGCCAGTTCAACCTGTACCTCTGGATGATGTTGTGTTCCCTGAGGCCATGAAGGGTTGTTCTGGGGCGGAATATCCTCTCCTGCCTTCTGCGCTGCCTTTGGGGTCCCTGCTGGTGTTGTTGTAGCTGCTGTTGTAGCTGCTGGGCTCTGCGTCTGCGTGCACGCTGGATAAGAATCACCTCCATGTCTCCCTTTTGCTGCTCTGCTGCTCTGCTGTTGCTTCTGTGTGTTCTGATTAAATACCAGTGTGTTTGCCCCATTTTAACGCCTGCCCTGACCCAGGTGTTAAGTTTTGACGCAAATCGGGCTGTGCGTCATTTTCTGGCTCTGCCTCCCAGCTGTGTGTCATTTTTGCCCGAAAGCATAAATACGACGCACGCCTGTTTAAGTCATTTTTTGGACGGGAACGCCTACCTTGCATATCATTAACACAAGGCGGGTTGCCGCATCCCAAAAATGACGCACACAGCGGAATTTTGTCATCCGTGGGCTCGGGCGTCAATGTTTAAATACGGGGCAACGTTTGCGCTTAATGTGCGTCAAAAAATTTTACGCACATTTGGCGCAAACGGAGTATAAATATGCCCGAAATGTCTTCTGCTTAGATTGGACCCTAAACTGGCTAACCTCGTCGCTATGGATCAAGGCCCCAAAGCGGATGGTCTGCTGTTTGGAGATTGCTTTATCAACAAACTAAGTAGATATGTCACAACTGCGCTTCTTTGGATAAAGCGCAACAATCACTCAAAAAAGTTTTTAATGCGTGGGTTTTTTGCCAGGGCCGGTAGAGGAAGGGGTTGCTCTTCCGGCCGGTACGCCAGATATCACGGCTACAGAGGCTCCTTCAATTTGCAACAACAAGACTTCCGTCCTCAATTTTATCCCCAACATTCCAGAGGCTTCAGGGGCAGGAACCAGCGTAACTCCAAATCCTATACTCCCTCAGGTAAGACATCCTTCTGGCCATCTTTCTACAGGGGGTCGCCTAAAATTCTTTCTCCTCCACAGGTGGGAAGAGATTACTTCAGATCCCTGGGTTCTCGATACTGTCAAAGGTTGTTTAATAGAATTCTACAACACCCCCTTTCAATCGTCTCGTCCTCCTACTCTAAAATTCTCAACAGACAAGGCAGCCCTGGTTTCTTTGGAAATCCAGGCACTCTTTCTCACACGAGCCATCTCACCTGTTCCACCTCATCATTCAAGTTTCCTAAGTTCATTTTCCTAGTGATCATGAAAAACAAAAAGATCAGACCTGTTATAAACCTCAAACAATTCAATCAATTCATTGTCTATAGCCATTTCAAAATGTAAACAATTTTGCATCTCAGAGATTCTCTTCTCTTGAATGACTGGATGGTTCGTCTAGACCTTCAAGATGCCTATTTAACAGTACCCATTCATTATTCCCACAGAAAATTACTTCAGTTCCAATGGCTTAATCATACCTATCAATTCACTTGTCTACCTTTCGGTCTTTCTTGAGCCCCTTGGTGCTCCACCAAGCTAATGAAACCAGTAGTCGCTCATCTCAGAGCTCAAGGGTTCAGGCTAATCATTCATCTAAACGATATCCTTATTATGCATCAAAACATGTCCACTCTTCACTCTCAACTGTCTTACACCATTTGCCTCCTGTCAGAGTTAGGTTTCATAATCAACAACGACAAATCTGTACTAAACCCATCCCAATCCACGGAATTCCTAGGATTTCTAGTGAATGCCGCTCAAGGCACTCTTCAACTCCCAGATACAAAAATAAAATCCATAAAGTCAGAGATAATCCACTCTTTACAGCAGACTTCTCTCTCCCTAAGGTCTCTTGCAAGAATTGTAGGTCTTCTTTCCACCTCAATTCAATCGATTTTCCTGGGACCTCTTCATTATCGAGTGCTCCAAAGATTAAAGATTCAGCATTTGCGCAAAGGTCTTGCTTATTCAGACTCCATCCTTCTCGATCATGAATCCCGTACAGAACTTTAATGGTGGCTAGATCACCCTAAAGCCTTGAACGGCAGGATTATCTTTGCATCAGCCCCAGATCTTGTATTAGAATCCAATGCAAGCCTAACAGGTTGGGGAGCAAGGTGTGGTCAAATATCGACTGGAGGCACATGGTCACCTCAGGAGCCTTCATTGCACATCAGTTGTTTAGAGATGCTTGCAGACTCCTTTGCAATCAAAAGTTTTACCAAGGACAAAGTACAATGTTCGGTCCTTCTTCGTATGGACAACCTCTCGGCTGTCAAGTACATAAATCATCTTGGTGGTACCAGATCCAAACCCCTGGCCGAATTAGCCAAAAGCCTCTGTGAATTTCACCTTCACAGAACAATTTCAGTTCAGGCACAATATCTGCCAGGTTCTCTCAACTCAGTGGCAGATTGGTACTCGCGTCATCTCTCCGATTTCAGCGATTGGAGGCTTCATTCTTCCGTCTTCAATTTGATCCATCGCAAATGGGGTCCCTTTCAGATAGATCTCTTTGCGTCTCGATTCAACACTCAACTCCCTCAATTCTTCAGTTGGAGGCCAGATCCTCATGCCCTAGCTATGGACGCCTTTCTTCAAGACTGGTCACATTCAACAAATTATGCATGTCCTCCTTTCATTATTAGTAACAGGGTTCTTGCACAAGTACGACGTGAGATGGCCACCGTAGTTCTTGTAGTCCTGTTTTGGCAGTCCCAAGTTTGGTTCCCCCCTCTTCTTGAATTATCCATATACTTCCCTCTACTTCTCCCCTCCTTCCCATCTCTTCCTCTCAAACCTCAGGGTCTTCCCCATGATCTGATCCTCAACAAATCCCTTCTTCTCTCAGCCTGGAAAGTGTCAGGTCTTCTTGCTCCTATCCAGGAATTTCATTTGAGGCTTCATCCTATATTATCAACTCCTGGGCCCCAGGTACATCCAATGCCTATAAGTCTGCTTGGTCAATCTGGTCTAGATGGTGTCTGGGAAAATCTAGCAATCCCTTTTCAGCAGATTTAAGCCTAATAGTTAATTTTCTTGCTTCCCAAGCTAGCTCTGGTAAATCCTATAGGGGTATCAACCTGTATAGGTCAGCTATTTCCCTTCATCATCCCTTCATCAATGGTAAACCGGTGGGCGAACTTCCTGTTATTTGCCGGCTTTTAAAGGGAGTAAAATTCTCCAATCCTCCTCTTCCTAAATATACAGTTTTGTGAGATGTTAACCTTGTTTTACAGATGTTCCTATCTTGACAAGATAATGACTTGTTGGCTCTAAAAATGCTTTCTGCTAAATTAACTATGTTGCTATGCGTTTCTAACCATATGAAAACCGTTTTACCCTTTTTTCCCCAAATATCCAAAGCTATGTGTGGGTAATTGTTTAAAAGTTTATGAACAAAAGACTATTGATCTCAGAACGTCTTCAGCTACCCAACTTTTAATTTCCTTCAGGAAACCCTATAAACCAGTCTGTTCCCCCACCTTGGCTCGTTGGGTCAAATGGATTATGTCACTTGCAGGTAGTGACACCTCTAGACTTGGAGCCCATTCTGCTCGAGGTGCTATGGCGTCCAAAGCTTTCTGGGCTGGTTCCCATTTAGAAGACATTCTGAGATCAGCAGATTGGTCAAATGATCTTACATTTCATACTTTTTATTGTAAACCTGTTAATACTGCATCCTCAGTGGTAATTGATATGCTTTAGTTGACATGCTTTAAACAAGCATAATAGGAGCCTCCGGTCTTGTCATAAAATGTAGATTTTCCAAATAATTATGGTGAAAAGTCTTAATTTTATTAAAGACACAGAAGCAAGTATTATGCTTACTTTTCCTGCTTTATTTACAATAGCAACAACTCTGGACTTCAAGGCAACACACTTTGACACAACTATTAGTGGTAACCACTCTTGCAACTTAGCACGATCATATAACACAGGACACCATCCACACTGTCACAAAAAGATAAAGAAAAACATTCCCAATCATACTACATCGAAATGAAAAAAACATGATACCACACTCACTATTAACATTAACAAAAGGGCACCAGCATACCAGAGTCTGATATTTCATCATAGAGACCAGGTATTATGGGATCTTTGAATATGCTAGGTAATTCTTCTTCAGGAAAGCACCTCTGAGTTGCTAGTCCACAGGAATAAATTCCTCCTCATGACTCCAGAGACTTTGGGCCTCATCATGAGGCTGGCGGTCTGAAAACCGCCAGCTTCGCAGTGGCGATCAGGACCGCCGCTGCTGAGGCGGTCCAACCACTATATTCAGACCCTAGTAGTCAGACCGTCAGGTTTCTGCCTTCTCTGCCGAGATCGGTAATCCCAATGGTTGATAGCGGGTGTAGGTCAGAATCAGCCAGGGCAGCGCTGCATGCAGTGTCGCCCTACTGATTACGACCTGGTTCTCTGCCAGACTATTCATGGAGGTATCACTGTAATGAAAACCTGGTGGAGAACAGTGCAGAGGGCTATCAGGGGCCCATGCACTTGGCATGGACAGTGCAGGGGCCCCCCTGCCCATCACCATCGCAATGTTCACTGTCTGATGTGCAGACAGTAAAAATTGCGAGGGTGCTGGTGCACCCTGCAGGTGACAGCATTGCCGCTGGTTCGATTACAAGGCAGAGAAAATGCTGCTGTCACTTTCCCGCCTGGCTGCCTGGTGGAAACCTCGGTTTCCGCCAGTCAGCTTAGCGGGAAAGTCTTAATAGGTCAGGCGGGGAGGTAGCCAATGTGGTGGCTACCTCCCTGTCAGAAGTTCGGCGAATGGGTCTTCCCACAAATCCACCCATGGATGTTGAGAGTTAGGCTTTTGGTGTTTGGTGTTCGGGAGAGTGTGCACATTTGGGTTTGGTTGGTGTTGTTTTGCATGTAGGTTTGCTTTTGTGTGAGTGTGCTGGTTTGGATGAGTGTGTTATTGAGGTGGTTGGTAAGGTTGTGGTGCTTGTGGCTGTGGTGGTGCTTGTGGCTGTGGTGGTGCTTGTGGGTGTGGTTGTTGTGCTTGTGGATGTGGTGGTGGCGGGGGTGGTGGTGATTGTGATGCCTGTGTGCGTAGTATCAGTAGTGTGTGTGTGTTTTTTGTGCTCCTTTGGAATGGTGTTTATGTGTATGTGTGATTGTGCTGCTTGTGTCTGTTGGCGTGGGTGCCTGCAAAGATGTGAGGTTAATTTTTATCATTATTTCTTGAATGTAGGGAAAATCTTCAGAAACTATTGGGTAACAATTTTGTAATTTCCCATTATTGCTCCTATATTATTTAGGATCATTTCTCTTAACCATTTATAATTCTCTCTAGCAACTGTTTAAAACCTCTGAACCATTCCTATTTGTTGTTTTGAAAAGTGAACTTATGTCACAAAAATTAACATAAAGCAAAATACCTTTGTACATTGTGCTACAAGGCAGAGCAAGCTGATTCATTTTTACTTTTTTAAAATTAAAATATGAATCAATGTGGGTTAATAATTACTGCAATGTTGTACCAATATTTGTAAAAACTGAAAGCCTGTTTCTTTCATTTGGGCCTTTCACAATGGTAACACTTACTTCAATTAGCTTAAGTATTTGTCAAATATTAATATTATTTTTATGGATTCAGTTCTGAATTTGCTTATTAATGTATCGTACTCTCTATGTATTTAGTTGTTGTTGAAGAAATTGAGAAATAATTTTGAGGGCGTTTTCAAATTATGTCTACAGCATAATTGGGTTTGATACATTTCCAATCCACTTTAGTACAGAGATAAAAACTTGAAAATTTAACTCTATTATTGACTAAATTATTTTTTGTTTGTTTTACCATTGTGGCTTTTATTTTGGACAAAAATTGCTACACCATTACAGGTAATTTTCAATACACAGATTCATATGAAATTAAACAAAATGCAAATCACAGTATGCAACAGAATAAACCTTGATGCATTTCTAACATTTTCTAATGATTGTTTGACACTGTATGTCACACACCCTAAAATCCCACCTCCACGCAGCAGGAATCCAGGAACAGGCCCTTGAATTGACCGCATCCTTCCTTACCGGCAGAACCCAAAGAGTCCGCCTCCCCCGTACCATTCTAAAGCCTTCAACATCATCTGCGGCGTACCCCAGTGCTCATCCCTCAGCCAGACGCCGTTCAACATCTACATGGCCCCCCTTGCACAAGTGGCCTGTCAGCACAACCTCAACATCATCTCCTACGCTGACGACACCCAACTCACCCTCTCCCTCACCACGGACCCGCACACTGCCAAAACTAACCTTCATGAGGGAATAAAAGCCATCGCTGACTGGATGAGAGACAGCCGGCTAAAACTGAACTCGGACAAAACAGAGGTCCTCATCCTTGGGCGCACCCCCTCCGCCTGGGACAACTCATGGTGGCCGAACCCGACGCCAACCAACAGCGCACAAAACCTCAGCTTCACCCTCGACTCCTCACTCTCCATGTCAAAGCAGGTCAGCGCCGTCTCCTCTTCCTGCTACAACACCCTCCGCATGCTTCGCAGAATTTACAAATGGATCCCAACAGAAACAAGAAAAACAGTAACCCAGGCCCTTGTCAGCAACAGACTCGACTACGGCAACGCCCTCTACACCGGTATCTCATCCAAACTCCTCCAACGCATCCAAAATGCCTCCGCCCGACTCATCCTCAACATCCCTCACCACTGCCACATCACCCCCCACCTAAAAGACCTTCACTGGCTCCACGTCAACAAGAGGATCACCTTCAAGCTCCTCACCTACGCACACAAGGCACTCCACAACACCGGACCATCATACCTGAACAACAGACTCAGCTTCTACACCCCCACCCGGCATCTCCGCTCCACAAACCTCGCCCTCGCATCCGTCCCCCGCATCTGACGCAAATCTTCTGGTGGCAGATCATTCTCGTACCTCGCCGCCAAGACCTGAACACCCTCCCACCGGATCTACAACAGACGCAGGACCTTCTTTCCTTCAGAAAACTACTCAAGACTTGGCTCTTCGAGCAGTAGCAGCTCCCCCCCCCCAGCGCCTTGAAACCCTCACGAGTATGTAGCGCGCTTTACAAATTAATTGATTGATTGATTGATTAAATGAGACATTTCTTTGTGCCTGATTTTGTGTTTTCCAGATGGGCTACTCCAACATATATGTGACAGAACATTCCATCTGCAAAAGTCCTTTTAAATATCCTATTTTTGTTTGTTGTTGATTTATCATCTGGACATAACAAAGGACATTCAAAAATTGCTTTGGCTATGTGTTATTCTGTCACCAATGTGTTCACATTCCTGCAATGTATGCCTATCAAATTATTTTTTCAAAAAACAACCTGGCTTACATGCATATTTGTGAAAAATTAGGACAGCATACAAATCTGCCACATTTAACTTAGAATAAAATGTAATTTTTATTAAAACATATTTGTGATATGTTTTAGTCAAAACTGTAGCCAGTTAAACTTATGTTTCTAGTCATTTTGGCTCAGATGTTCTCTATTGTTTGTTAATAATAATAACTCACAAATGTTACGTTTGGAACATCCACTGTATCATAAGTGCATTTCATGTTACCTGTAATAGGGCTAGCATAACATCCTTCTCAATTGTGATGGAGCATCAGACCTGACACAATTATTAATTGTGACCTGTTTGGTACAACTGTTACTTATAACAAAAATAAACTTGTGTATATATGTTTTTTAGACAGGCATGTGTCAGTTCAAACCAGTCCTTTGTTAGTGATCTGAAAGATAGTGGTATCATTTTCCATAAATTAATATACAAAACACATCATCATATACCTTGTGAAAAACTTACACATTCCAGAACTCTTCTTGTGTATCGGACATGTGTCAATCTTTATGTTGATGCCGTAAGTGGTAACTGTAACAAAAAAGTTATTTAACATGCAAAACTCAAAAATGAACTACCCATTAGTGCTGCTATCAGGCTCCCAACTGCCCATGAAGCTGAGGATAGGCCAATGCAAGTATGCAGGTCATTAGGGTGGTTCAAGGTGTGGCACACATGCTTGGCATTTTGGGAGGACTGGCCGAGCTGGACTTCTTCTGACTTCTTGGGCCAGTGTCGTAGGCCCGCCTATCTCTTATGGCAGTGGATGCTGCAACACCTTTAGACCCCCAGGGTCCACACCATATTTGCAATGGCCTTTCAGATGTCCTTTTGATAGGTGTTGACCTGTATGGATATACAAAAGGAAAAACACATTTTGTGACTTTTTGTTTGTTTGTATTGATGTAACACAATTTTCAGAATTCAAGCACAAGCATTTTCAAAAAGTTACTACAGCATATTTTACTAATCCAGGCCAGGGCCAGAGACCCTCATCTCGGCTCAGTTATGTGTTGGATAACACAAATGGCAAAAACATTGTATTTATTTAAAATGTTATCAAATATATGATATATTTCCTAAATTAACATAATGTAAATTTTGTAGATTCCATATGAAATTATTAAATATACATGCACATGTAGAACTACACATCAAAAAACAAGGCATCAAATACAGAGCACATACTAATGATGTGGTATTGTATAATTTAATGTATTTAAAAATACACACCATATGCATTCTATGTAATTTAAAAGGAACAGAAACTTCACTTTTATCACTACACCACTCAGGAGCTAAAAGTCGGAAGCAGCTGCAAAAGTTGAGGAGGTGTTATTGGTGTCAGTGTTAGGAGGCAAGTGAACTTTTTTGAAATGCCACACACATCTACATGACGTACGCGATAAGCAATGGAGTTGGGCATATCCATTGGCTTTCACACACATTAGCCTATGGTTGTGTCTGTTGTGGAGTTTCACATCCAATACCAGATCAACTTTCACCGACTTCCATCTAATTGCAAATGTCCTGATGGCGAGGTCAGGCATCGGCCATTTTAGATTGTGAAATAGTGCGTTTGTGAATGTTAAGTGCGTTACCGCCACTCAAAATGGTCTCTAGTTTGTTTACATATACAACATGCTAATTTTGTGCATTTGTTCAGATAAAACAAGTATTATGTAGTGCATTACTGTGGTTAAATGCAATGTTTGCTCAGTTGTGTTTATTCTTCAGTTTACTGAATTTTTGATGAATTTTAAAAAAATAGGAATGTCTAAATAATACATTTAAAATGTATTATTTACACATTTATCTAAAACATAATAGACATGTAAAAAATGATTTTTTAGAGAATTACTAATAAATGTGTTAAATTATGTTGAGAGACCAAAGATAATAAAAATCATATAATTAAATTTGTGTCAATATTCTAAAAACATATTTGCAAATAAATAAAAAAATGAATGCAGACATAAGAACCCGGGGCAAGCGAGAAGACAACATCCTCAAGTGTTTAGGCCATTTCCAGACCTTGAAGAACAGGATATTAATACATTTAAAAAATTCAGATTGAATATGCATATTATTACTGGTATATGTCATCAGCTGGAGCCACATCTTCTGCCTTACAATAGGAATCCCAAATCAATAACACCAAAAGTCAAAATCATGGCAGCACTTCATTTTGTGGCCACATGATTATTCCAGTTCACTGTTGCAGTATCTGGTGGAATGTCACAATCATCTTTCAGTGGTGTGCTATAAACATTTGTTTCTTCAATGATGAGACACATTAACAGCTTAATACAGCTTCCATGAAATGAGGATCTTGCAAATACAACAAGTCAGGCCGACCATGGGGTCGCAGGCCAGCTAGGCGTTGGGAATACCCACAAACAGTACCTTGTAAATGTAGGGCATTGTGGTCCTCACAATGTGATCTGGAGTGTAGGGTCGCTTGCGCTGACAGGAGTGAGCGGGCCTCAGTTCCAGAGGTTGATGCAGGGTTCGTCGGGCCCTTGAAGTCGCACTCATTGCAGATCGAACTCTGGGCTGATGACGCAGTGAGGAGCGCTAGCATTCATGGCGTCGTGGCTGAAGTGCAAAGCGGGACGATGCGACTTGTGGTGCCCACAGGTCACAGTGGGTGGCAGCAGCTCACTGACAGCATCCTGTGTCATCAGTGAGACCAGGGCTGTGGTGTGAAGTGGGGCAGTGCGACGTGCAGTGTCTTCAGATTGCAGTGCAGGCAGCATTGTCATCATTGCTGAAGCGCTGTCGTCGGTAGGCCGAAGGCGACGGTGCTATGCGGGGCAGGCTTCGTGCTTCACCTACAGGTCATGGTGCAGACAGGGGCGTCTATTGACGATGCTGGAGTCAATGGCGCTGGTGTCAGTATCCCGGGGCTGCGGTCCAGGATGAGACGGTACTTCGTATACCTCAAAAGCAGTGTCCTCAGTCCATGTTACAAACAGCGGTGTCAGTGTCAGTGTCAGCGTAGAGTGGCGGCTTCGGGGATACCAAGGCTGCAGTGTAAGCAAGGCGATGCGGAGTGTGGGCCCACAGGGCACGGTGCAAGCAGCGGCTTGGTGACTGCATCAGATGGCGTCATCCATGAGACCAGTGGGGTGGTGCAAAACTGGGCTCGGCTCTGTGCGGCGTTGTCAGGTCACAGTGCAGGCAGTGGTGTCATTTCGACATCATGGTGTTTTTTTTTTTCTGTTGCAGCACAAAACACACAGTTTTCAGTGCAGTAGGCAGATGAACCTGAAGTATTTGATATCCCTCAGACTTCCCACAGGAGGCAAGCTCTACTTCATGCCCTTGGAGAAAATTCATAAGCAGTATACACAGCAAAAGTCCAGTCTTTGTCCTCTTTAAGGCAGAAGCAGCAAATGCAGGCCAACCTAGCAAAGCACACACAGTAAAGGGACAGTACTCCTCCTCCAGCTCTTCAGCTTTTCTCCTTGGCAGAAGTTCATCTTGATACAGAAGTGTTCTAAAAGTCTGGGGTTTTGGGTCCACTACTTATTCTCAATCCTGGCTTGGAAGTAGGCAAACCTCAAAGGAAAGTCTTTGTTGTTCACAAGATCCTGCCTTGCCCAGGACTGGCCCCAGACACGCTGCAGGGGGTTGGAGGCTGCATTGTGTGAGGACAGGCACAGCCCTTTCAGGTGCAAGCATCAGCTTCTCCCTCCCACAGGAAGGCTCATCAGGATATACAGGACACATCTCAACTCCCTTTGTGTCATTGTCTAGAGGGAATTCACAAATAGCCCAACTGACAGTCTGACCCAGACATGGATTCCACAGGCAGGCAGAGGCACAGAATGGTTAAGCAAGAAAATGCCCATTTTCTGAAAGTGACATTTTCAAACAGACAAACTAAAAATGAAGTCTGCAAAAAGATGTATTTTTAAATTGTGAGTTTAGAGACCCCATACTCCACATCTTTATCTGCTCCCAATGGGAAACTGTACTTAAAAGAGATATAAAGGCAGTCTCCATGTTAACTTATGGGAGAGATATCTCTTGTAACAGTGAAAAATGAATTTGCCAGTGTTTCATTATCAGGACATGTAAAATACACCAATACATGTTTCACCTCCTAAATACACTGCACCCTGCCCATGGGGCTACCTAAGACCTAACTTAGGGGTGACTTGCATGTATTAAAAGGGAAGGTTTGGGCCTGGCAAGTGGGTACACTGGCCAGGTCGAATTGGCAGTGCACAGCTGCACACACAGACACTACAGTGGCAGGTCTGAGATATGTTTATAGGGCTACTCATGTGGGTGGCACAATCGGTGGTGCAGGCCCACTAGTAGCATTTGATTTACAGGCCCTGGGCACACATAGTACAGTTTACCAGAGACTTACCAGTAAATCAGATGTGCCAATCACAGAAAACCAATTGCCAATACAATGTAGACAGAGAGCAGAGCGTATGCACTTTAGCACTGGTTGACAGTGGTAAAGTGCCCGAGACCTAAAGCCAACAAAAACTGGATGGAAAAAAATAGGAGGAAGAAGGCAAAAGGTTTGGGGATGACCCATAAAAAAAGGGACAGATTCACCAGTGTTCATTAACATTGTTTATCTTTGATTGTTCTTAGGAACTGTGTCCTCAAAATTATTCATTTGTAATATGTCTGTTAGAAATTAGGTTGTTTGCTAGGGTATTCACTTTAGCCAGGCAGAATCCACCACTCTAGTCAGGGCAAGTCGGTTACACACCAAAGATAATTTGAGTATTCAGGCTTATCCTCAGGGGGTCACGTGTAAAGTGTTTGCGCAAAACACTCACACCAGTGACACAATGAATACACCACAAAAGAGACTGCAGACAGAAATATATAACCATATCTTGTATATTGTACATAACACATAGACCAAAATGACATGAATCATAAGTACTGTGCACACTTTGCAAATCCTAAGTCACTACCCATATTCCTGACAGTGCAAGAATCATACACTATAGCTTCATGGCATAGAATGCACCAGACTGCAAGATGAATACACACAAATCATACATACTGCACACATTATGCAAGCCTGTGATAAGGCTTGTTATCCTGAACAGGGTAAGACAGAAACAACGCACATTATACATCAGGGCATAAAATGCAGCAGTTACCTTGGGGGAGCAGTGTATGAATTATCCAATATCACCATAAATATTTATATCACACAATCTCTCCAGAAGCACATAGGGTGCAGCATACCTACTAATAGGTATACAGTCATTAAGTATCCTCACTCAGGGCCCAGAAATACCTGTGCTCCTATTCCTGGTAAAACTGTAATTGCTGGTCGTGTTGGATGGAGAGGTGAACTCCCTGTGGAATGATGACGCGTACATCCTCTTCTGATAGTGGCAAATCACTTAACAGGAATCCCTGGGCCAGGGAACTCGCTGGTAGATTCCCTCCATGCCGGAGCTGGGACTCAACAGTGCTCCCCGTGTCCTTGACGGTAAGATGAGACCCCACCACTTATGAGGGTAGCATGGCTTTAATGAATTAACACCATGTGGGTCCAGCATGCACAAGGGACTCTGTGGGTCTCCACGTCATAGTGGAATCAGAGCAGTCCCCACATCTCTGGGGACCCACTCCTTTAGTAAACCCTGAAGCACTGTCTTGGAGTGCTATAGCCCTGTGGGTGGTCAGGTAGCGCTGGCCTCCCTGTGCCTGTGATTCTTGAGGGTTGCGATGTAGGCCATGCTATCTGACTTCACTCTTTGTGTCGAGGTTGCAACCCTAGGTTACCAGCCTACAATACTACAATACTCTCCCCCAGCCCCTCTCCTTGGTGCTGAGCTTCACCCCCAATGGGAGTCCCAAAGAGGGGGTCTGTGCACCTTCAGCAATGCTGCTTCCTGGTAGGGGGCGGGTACCACAGAACACACTTCTCTCCCGGTTGTAGTGCATCATGGTCCCCAGAGCCAGAGGGTAGAATAAGGGGAGGTGTATGGAAAGAGGTCACACTGCTCTGTCTGGAGGAATTAGGAGTGCTTGCCACATGCTCTATGGAAGACAGGGGAGGTCTCTTAATGTGCTGGTTATGAAAGCACAGGGCAGGCCACTACTCCCCGGGAGACTCTTAGGGGAAAGGCATTTAGAATGGCCCAGTACTACCAGTACAAGTACTTCTCCTTGCAGGGTAGGCACAGCAGGCAGCAGGCGAACACACAGTGCAGCAACAAAATGGCAGTCCCTCTGCACAAAGCAGAGGTAGGCCAATACAGCAATATGGTGCAGAGTCGCAGTCCCTCCTGGCAGCCCAACAATCCTTCTTCCCGCCAGTGTCCTTGTCCCTGCAGAGTCCTAAAACTGCTCTAAAAAAATAATGGGGCCAGAGCCCCTGTACTTATACTCCAGGTGCCCTTCTTCTAGAAGGTGGGAGAAGTTTCCAGCAAGGTTTAGCCAGTTCCAGGAGTTTTCTTCTTCACCTACTCTAGCTCCAGACATTGTGGCGGGGTAAACAAACCCTTTGTGTGAGGGCAGGACACAGCCTATGCAAGTGTAAAGTGTGAACGTACTCTGCCTCTCCCAGCTCATGAAGACCATCAGCATGTAGATGAATACAGATGCAACCTTGTCACTCCTTATGCTCTCTGATTGATGGCTGTCTGCAGAGCATGCACAAAGTAGAGCTGTCATTCTGCCCCGGATGTGGTTTGGAGTCAGGCTGCAAAGCACTAGAGGTATAAGCACACAGAAATGCCCAATTTCTAAAAGTGTCATTTCCAAAATAGTAATGTAATACCCACCTACACTAGTAAGCAGGATTTATCTCTACCATTCCAAACATACTAAACATGACCATGTTACACCTCATAGACCATGAATTATCACTTAGACATACATAAGGGTATTCCCAATGAAAACCTATGAGAGGAACAGCACTCACAGTAGTGAAAAATGAAATAGGCTGTTTGACACAACTAGGACATGTAACACATATAAATATATGTCCTACCTTTTCAATATACACCACCCTGCCCATAGCACTATCTAGGGCCTACCTAAGGGGAGACTTTGGTGTAGTAAAAAGAGAGTTCATGCCTTGGCAAGTAGTTTGACTTGCCAAGTAAGTGTGGCGGTTAACTGTGCACACAAGCCCTGCAGTGGCAGGCCTAAGACAAGTTTGAAAGGCTACTTCTGTGGGTGACACAATCAGCGCTGCAGGTCCACCAGTAGCATTTAATTTACTGGCCCTGGGTCTATGATGAACCACTTTCTAAGGGACTTACAGATAAATTAAATGAGCCAAACAGATGTAAGCCAATCATACCAAGTTTTAGGGGAGAAAGCACGTGCATTTAGCACTGAGTAGCAGTGGTAAAGTGTCCCAGAGTCCTAAAGCCAACAAGAAGAGGGTCAGAAAAATAGATGAAGAAAGGCAAAACGTTTGGGGATAACCCTGCAGAAAGGTCCATTTTCAGCAGTGTCTATGTTGTAATGTAATAATAAAAACGTTTTTAGTTTCAATCTATTTAAGGTTCCTTCCCTATGTCACTTCATTTGGACATTTCAAAGTTGTAACATTTGCAGTTATATGCTGCTTTTGTAAAGTACAAAGGAAACATGGATTGATTCTGTAAAAGACACACACACTTTGGGTGTACATATCTTGTTCGAAGACAACTTGCACAGTGACTGGATTGACGTTTTTAAGATTGTATTAGATTTGTTTTCTGTTGAATGTTGACACCAAGCCAATAAGTGCTGCTTACATTGCTCTAACCATATGTGGTAGTCGACCCAAAGCATACTAATCTTCCTTCACATTGGCAAAATCCTCATTCTATGGTAAGTGTATGAAGCTGTTGATGTTTCTCATCATTATTGAAATTACCTCTTGTAACACTCCACTTAAAGTTAGTTGTGACATTCCACCTGATACTGCAATAGTGTATTGGAATAAATATGTGGCCACAAAATGGACTACTGCTGTGATTTTGACTATTGATGGTATTGATGTTGGATTCTTATTATGGGGCAGAAGATCTGGCTCCAGCTGATGAAATAAATCAATAAGAGATTGCCTATTTAATCAGATTTTTTAATATAAGATCCCATTCTTACATGGTGGAAAGGTCTGCAACTGTAAATGAAAAATGGCATTAAGTATTTGGGTTATGCATGGGTTGTAATATATTTGAAAAATATTACAAAAAATCTTTATTCCAATGTAATTAAATACTAGTTTTTGATTTGTGTCTTTTGTACTTTTTTTGGCATGACATTACCTACATGAAATTTATTTATGAGTTAAAACTCTTTATACATTTTTTGTTTTGAAATGTGTTATGGAAGGAACAAAATGAACAGACTGAGAAAAGTAATATGACACCAGTCTTACTTTTTTTATTTTATTAAAAAAACAATTAAAGGTAAAACAGAATGCAAACTAAACACCAAACAAATAATAAAAAAAACAATCAGGGTGAATGAAACTACCATTCAAGAGCCAAAATTGTTTGAGAACCAATGTACAAAATACTACTGGAATCAAAAAAGGTGAATGAGTCCAGAAAATAGTCCACAGAGAGAATGGTAGTCACACACACATTGGTGGAAATTAGGTTCCAAGTCTCTTGCTGGTGGTGGTGGAGGTCTTGCCAACCTCTTCTGAACATCCCCTCCTGAGGGGGGCTAGTAGGAGCCACTGTTGCAGGGAATGAGGCTGGTCCAGGTGTTTCCTGTTGGCCCAGATATTTTTGAACCACAGAAAGGGTAAGATATTGCGGGAGAATCCCTACACATATGGTTAAAACAATCATGCAGCACCCAAGTCTGAGAGCCCAAACTGGAGTTTATGTTCGCCATCTGTACATTGTGCTACTTCTGCAAATGCTTCATCTTCCGGAGCTCTGTAAGGGCCTGGCCCATCATGTCTTGGGACCAATGGAGAGATCCCAAGACTTGGTCAATGGGGTCCGGGGTGACAATTAACCCAGTGGCATCACTTTGCTGGCTCACAGATTCCCTCCCATGAACTCTGCCCACACAACCTTGTGCCATTGATCCAGTGTGTCCCATCCCAATGAGACCTCTCTGAACTGGAGGTGGTGTTGATGTTGGATCAATAGCAGCACGGACTGCAGGGCACAAGGTTGGGGTGATGTTCCTTTGGACACAGGAAGTGGAGGTAACCTGAGGCTGAGGTGTGGTAACAGCTGGGATGGAATGAGTAGATGTGAGCCGAGTGAAACTCACTGGAGCTGTCTGCCCAGGCAAACCAGATTGACCAGGAAGCTCCTCATCATCCAGACTTGCAGCACTGAAGTCCTCACTGAAGGATTATTCCTGGTTTGGAGTGGAGGTATTCTCATTAGTAGTGGGAGATGGTTGTCCATATACTCTGGGTGTTGGACCTATTATAAATTACAAAAAATAAACATTGTAAAAGTCTGGATTATGTATAAAATGAAACAACCTAAAACGAAAATTAAATTAATAGGATGAATATACTTTTCAGTGTTATAATCATAAAATAAACAAACACTTTAAATTACGCACAAAACTACTTTAAATAAATGCAGGTTGAAATATTTCCTGAAATGAAAAATATAATTAGAAAGTATACATAAAATATGCCAAATATCCAACACAACACAGTTGAGAGGAGAAATGTGAAATAAACCATTCCAAGGCCTAGCATGCTAAATTTCTCACAATTGAACAATTGAGAAGAATAAATTGCATGTCATCATATCCACATTCCTAAGCACATTTATAATCAATTCAGCTTTTATTCAACATACAACATGACAAACATTCCCATTTGTGAGTCAACATACTTTTGTTTGTGAAACAAACTACACCCATTGAATACAATTACAAGAAAGTGACAACATATATAACACTTTAACATATGTGAACATATATGAGAGAAAAGAGATAAAGACCAATATCACATTGCAGTATTTTCACAAAACAAAAGCAAGGCTTCATGGTAGTTGTAGTAATTTCAATTTGATAGTAACAACACCTGCAAAACAGTTAGTGGAACATACCTGGTAAAATAGATGCAGTGGACATGAACAGACATCTAAAATACAAAACACATAAATATAATATGTTATTATATGAAACAACACTTACAAACACCATACCTTTATGTGACATTGAATGGAGATTGAAACACTGTAATCTTCAATACAATAAAAGAACATTCAAACAAACAAATAAACAGACAAGGCAAGTGCAACAAATAATACTGATAATAAAACACATATTGACCATTAGTAAAATGAGAGATATAACAATGATGCTACAAATTACCTTTAGAAAATACATAACTTTATATATGGATTTATATGTTAAACCACATTGGCAACAGCTAAGTTAAGAGCAAACACAACATTTAGTTTTAGTGACAGATTCAAAAATATAATTTACTTGTCTCCATTCCACTAGGGATTCCTGACAAGTCTTCAGGATGTAGGATCTGCAAGATCTACTCCTCCCAAGGATAAAGTTGTAAGGTGGGGGCTAGGAGAACCACCACCAGTTCTCTGGCCTCCAGGTGATGCTCGGAGGCCAGGGAACATACTTTCCCCCGCATGCCGTTCCACCTCTTCCTTATTTCCTCCTGTGTGCGCAGGTTGTTTGCTACAGCATTCATTCTGTCAACTATTCTGGACCACATTTGCCTTTTCTGAGCTATACCTGTATTTTGTACTTGTGCTCCGAACAATTGTGTCTCTACTCTGATAATTCAATCCACCATGATTGACAATTCTTCCTCTGTGAAATGTAATTTTCTCCTCCCTGTGATTACAAGGAAATTAAATTAAATTAAATTAAATGAATTTGGGGTACCCATAAGGTAAAGAAAAAAAAAAGAAAAAATTAACAAGAAACAGAGGAAGCAAACAAAACCCTGATTTTGCTGTTGGAAATTCTGCTGGATAATGATCTGCTGCAGTGGAATGGCAAAGAATCATGGTCTGAAATGGCATATGTTTTATAGTGTGGTGTGCAGGCAAAACCAACTAGCCAAAACAATTCTTTGGACCTGCACAAATTATTTTGATTTTTCAGAAATAAACCCCATAAATCAAGTGCTTGCCCATGAAAAACAAACAAGAATGTTTGCCCTAGTGCATAGGGCTTTTTCTTGCATGGATGGAGGTAATTTGCCTGGTTTCCCATTGACATCTATAGAGTTTTCTAGCAGTCTTGCAAAGGAAATATGTATATGTGAAACACCATCCTAAATAGTGTTAGTCATCTGATATTAAATTGACTGATGTTTCAGCTGTGGCTTGGAAGGTCTAAATGAGGTACCTGAACCAGGAGTTTGGTGCAACAGGAGTCAATTAATAAAAAATGGAAAAGCAGTCCTAGGTCAGGTTTCCAGATGTTTCCTAATACCCTGTGCTGAGCTCACTATAGTGAAGGACTCCGCACAAGGGCAATGAAGCTTTCTGTGAAGTAACCTTCATAGTTTTTTAGCTTTGAATTCCTGAAATCTATAGTGTTGAGAAACATTTTTCCTCCTCTGTCTTCCTCTTTCTGTTTTCCTTTGTGCTTGTTCCCTCTTCTCTAGCCCTCTACAAATCAATTTCTATGTATTGCCTTATATGAGCAAGCTATTGCAGTACAATCTATGGGTGTAGGCTACTCACAGGCTAGTCACAGCATCAGGGATGCTAGAGACTAAAATGGGGGATGCAAGAAAATAACCAGCAGGAGAAGTTCTTGGTAACACATCCACTGTGAATTTATAATAACTTGTTTCAGAGTGAGTAGCTTCTCGCCACAACGGCTAATCCTGCCTTATACAAATCCTTCTATTTAATATGCCTGACTTTACATGCTAATCTCAGCTCATCATAGCCCCAAATTCAAATTCATGAAAGAGCTGGTTCTCATCCATTATTAGTACACTTTTGCCAACAGTGCCAAGTCCAATATTCAAACAATTACTGCTTGTCACAAGTGTCAGGTCTAGGATTTAGATCTGTTATTGCTTGCTAACAGCGTCAGTCCAGCTTTTTGCAACCTGTATAACTCAAGGATAGTACATGATTCTTGTATACAACCTATTGACACTGTTTTCATTGAAATGCCAAGTGCCCCCCTTTTAGCCTTTCACTTTCTGGGTGTCATGGGAACAGTCAAGGGCTTCTTTTGATGGTATTTGATGGTTGAAATGAATCCTTGCAGAGTGCATATCCCTTTTATGTAGATACATCCCCATGGCAGTCATTTGCCTTATCATTATTTGTTTATTTTAGGAAGACAGTAAACACTCACAGCTTAAGCCATAGAGTGATGGGTGTGTGCAGAGCAGAGAGATTACATAAGGCCTATGATTCCTATGTGGTTAATGCAAAACTATTCAGCCAGAGTCTTTGTCATAGTGTTGTTCTCTGCCTTAGGTCACATGTTGAACTGCTCGGGCTGTTTTTTCAGCCACAGCAAAAAGCTAATTCCTCGGAATTAATACTGAAAGCAGTGCAGGGAGTCTAGCTTCGGTGTCTGTAAAAAAGCATTTTGTAACATTTCAAGACAAAGGGGCTGATTTAGATTTTGGCAATTGTGTTACTTCATCACAATGGTGACAGGTATCCTGTCCACCGAAATATCAATCCCATTCTTTCCTATGGGATTTGGATTTCAGTGGATGGGATATCCATCACCATTGTGATGGAGTAACCTGTTTGCCAAAATCTAAATCAGGCCCAAAGTTTTGAAATGATGTGATATTATGTTTTCAGAGTAATAAGTGGCTTATCCATATCCTGCATGACTCATCTAGCATGACTCAAGTGTGGGCTTATCTGGCATAAAGAAGTCATATACGAAATCTGCTAGAGATTGGTTTGGACAGAAAATGTGTCTTGGTTTAGCATTGTCTGTATGAACAAGTCTCCAGCGGGGAAAAATTATACAAAGTTTTATTAAGTAAAATGGTGGACTGGAGACCTTGGAGCTTTCAGGCCAATTTTAAAAGCCCAAGGCCATTTCTGGTTCTTCTTTCACTTTCACCTGCTCCCGAGGATAATGTCAGCAGGCATAGGAGGCTTCAAGGGAGGGACGGGGAGAGATAGAAAGAAAGTGATCAGAGAGGCGGAAGAGGAAAAAGGAGAAGAAGAAACTGGATCGGAAATGGAGAGATTGTGCAAGGAGACAAAGGGAACAGGACCAGTTTGAGCATTTTTGGCAGAGCTGTATTTGGTTCTCCACATCAGATCATATCAGCTGTGACACACTGCACATATTTACTAAAGAGAGCCTTTATGCAATTTGCACCGTGAAGTTCAGGTAAAGACTGAGGTCTATGCAATAATAATAGAATTAGCAATCACCATTACAAGTACAGGGGCCCCTCCTTTTCTGGAAAGAGAGGAGCAGGTTCTTAAGCAGGCACTGCACCAAGGATTTCTGTTTTTTATGCTGATAATACTGTTTTTAAGATCACACATTCAAATATGGTTACTCTGAGAAAATAGATAAAGTAAACACATGCACTGAACAGAAAATCCTAGTGGGAAGCATACAAGTAATTCTAAATATTCTTTACTAATTGTTCTACCAGTTTGAAAAATTTATGTTATGGAATTTATCTTCAAATTCTTGGTTTCTTGGTGACATGGCTAATGAGGCCTGGAGCAAGTAGATTGAATCCTGAGCTACAGCATATCAGTCCCACTGAGAAAATTATCCTGCTCCCAGGGCCCACAGTGAATGGCCCTGGAACCAGGAGTGCTGGGGGACATGGCGGCACAAGTAACAGCCATTATTGTGGTACTCTGAAAGCGGGAGAGGCTGCTATGTACTAAAGAGGACACAAACAGTTAGGAGCACTCCTGCCTAACATCCCAGCAAATAATCTTTGTACTAAAGAGGAGCCGAACTGGGAAAACAAGATGGTAGCCCCAAGGAAGAGAGCAGCCTAAGTGACCTACCCCAGATCGCTGGAATGAACAGCCATGTTGGCACACAGTTGGGGAGGAGCTGGCCCCAACACAGAAGCTACACTATGGAGGAGCTGTGAGCCCCACTAACAGATGGTGAGCAGGTATGCTGCAATTGTGGGAATATCACAGGAGACCAGTGGGGAGACAGTGCAAGCCTCCAACAGCCATTCAAAAAATATCTGCCAAATGAAGACCGCAGTGATGACCTACCAGGCTGAAGTGTGGTTAAGGAGGTGATGGCCCCAGAATGGAGGCAATGAAGGCTGCTCAGCAGAGGAGCTGTGAATGTTGGTGATGAAAACAAGCAAGAACGCTGCTGGACATGCAGGGAGCAGTCTTGCTCGTATCAAGGGGGCTCTGCAGGGAGACAGCACTGAGCTATTCATGCTCGGGCCTGTATGCTGACCTTATGTGGGGGAGGGAGTCCCTGGCCTAATTTTGATCCCCACCTGTGGGATGGTGGGCTAGTCTTTGAGTGAAAATCTAGGAGCAGGAGGGAACCTAATCCTGGGTGGGGCGGTGGCACTGGTCAAGGTGGCCTCAGAGAAATGCATCACATGTGCTGACTGGAAAAGTCTGCGATCGGAGGGGGCCATCCTTAGAGATCATTAGTCCTTGGAGGTAATCAAAGAGAAAGAAGCCTACCACCTGGAAACCTAGAAAAGAGACATTCAAAATCTACTAGGAAACCCCCAATGGAACTTGCAGTCCAGACCAAGAGTCCAGAACAAGGACCAAAGTCTGAGGTGGCTGATAAAGGCCTAGAGACCCACAGAGGGCAAAACTGCCAATTATTAGGGATGATTCAATGTAACTAAAGTTTGACACAGTGGTCCAAGATGTGAACCTCCCGAAGGCAGGCCACTGAAAATTGGAAGGCAGGGTGACAGAATCGGAATCCCCCCTTGCTCAAAGAAGACCAATGACATCAGTATGCACTGCCAGGGTGCAGACACTGAAAAGGGAGGTGGCTGCCTTAGAGGAGACAATGAGTGACTCCAAAGGAAAGTTATGCCACAAAAATGTACGCCTGGTCTGCGACCATGGTGCTGTTCGTAAGGAAATGGCTGTTCTCAAGGTGCTACAAGGCAAAACCTCAAAGTGGTTCACTGTTGAGCGTACCCACAGAGCCCCCGGAAAGCTGCTGCCACCAGAGCGCCCACCTAGGGCAGCTAAACTTCCAAAACAGAGATGCCATCCTGAAAGAACCTGAATGGGCTTCACCTGGAACATTAAGGGGGGCACGATAAACATCTACTAAGAATGTACAGTAACCGTGCAACACCAGTGGAAGATCTTTCTCATGGTAAAACAACACATAATGCAACTAAACTTCTGATACTCCCAGTTTATCCCAGTGATGCTCCAGATAACAGACCAAGGAGAGTCCCATTTTTTGCTTTAGGTGAGGATGTGTGGAAACCACTACAGACACAAAGACACTCAAGACTTGTGGGCTGAGAGAAGACATGGGTGACAGAAGGGCGGGAGTGTAAATGGTGCAGTGGAGCGTGGAGATGACTGCAAGTGTCCCCCACCAGCGACCAGTAAGAATCAGCTAGGTGGCATTTATCTACCAAAGACAGTCAATAGCTGAAGCCAACTGATGGTCAGCTCTGGCAGAAGAAACAAGAGACTCTGATGGAGGGGACTCTGAACAGCATAGGAACCCAGCGGTACCCTCCCCACAAAGGTCACTCTGATGACATTCAAGTAGATAATTTTAACTGGTGCCTCACTACCTCCTGGGTGGGGCACATGGAAGATATCAGCAAGGCAGCTTTATTGACCCTAGGTGGAGTGACCAACAAGGGCCTCAAGAATTTCTTTTTGGGACACAACCTTCCACAGCCATTACTAGAGGTTGTTACCAATGTTCACATTTTAAATGTTTAATGTGATGGTGCCTCAGGCATTGGGGAGGTGGGTAGTTTTAAACCTGCAGTACAAGGATGTGGTAAAGGAGGTATAGGGTAGAAATGGGGCAGTTGAGATACTCAAGTCAATACACATACACCCATTAGTGCTAAGTAAGGGACAAAAGACTGCACAGAGACAAGACTCATGGCGGGTGCCAAAACACACAGCCTCATGTGAGGGGATAACCTTTAAGCTGCTTTCCAGGAATGTAAGCAGCTTGGGATACAAGCTATGAAGAGTGGCAAAGTATTTTAATTGGCACAGCCCTGACCCCGTTCTTTTGCAGAAGATGCACCTAGTTGGGAACAAGCATGGGTTTCTGGGGCACGGGAGTTACCGCCTAATGACCCACAATTCCTATACAATTCCTATATATCCTACAGAATACCCCATTTGCAACCCTGCACAGAGTCTTCTGAAACAAGGACATCGTGATATAGGAGCTGCTGTGGGATGGGGATCTCCAGAGATAGCCCTCTCAGCCCTGATTAGAAAGCCCCCTAATGGTGTAATGGCACTTCAAAATCTAAGGCTATACCACTGGACATTCCAGTTACTGGTAGTCGGTAAGAGGACTTACACAACACAGCAGTACCTCTCCCATCTGGTAGACAGATGGGCCATGGACCCAAAAGGCTACCTTAGTTGACTATACGGCAGAGGGTGGACAATCTTGCTACCACACCTGAAAGTGACAGTAGTGTCGATATGGAGAAGGGAGATAGCAGCTATAGGCTAGGGAGAGCTGACGCTGGAGACAGCACTCTGAGCAGCTGAGTCACTGAAAGACTTACAAAAGATATAAAGTTACAGGAAGTGAGACCTTTCAGGCATATAAAAAATTGTGGGTGTCTGGAAGGACAGGGAGTTGATACCATTCCCAGAACTACAATATCACATGGCGAAAAGCCAACTTCTACACTACATGCAGTTGAAACACATAATCAGGGACTCCTCGGATAGACTGGGTGACATAGTGGAGGAAACACCATTGGAGATGAGTCTTGAATATGCACCTATACAAACATTTAGTGCCTCAGATCTATGCCACATTACTTAATAATAGCCTCCCTACCCTCACTGCACTCAGGGACAAATGAGAACAGGAACTAGAAAGACTTGAGGATGATGCCTGGGGAGAAGCACATAGATACCATCAGGAAGTGGCCATATGGACAGTGCTCAAATTGGTATAACTGATAATATTACATAGGGCATACTATGCAGGTTTAAGGCTATCAAGGATGGTGAAGGTTGATAACTACCAGCGTTTCAGAGGTCGTAAGCAACAGGGTACACTGATGCACACCCTATGTAGTTGCCTATGTTTATGAAAATAATGGGACACAGTTTGTAAAATATTATCAAGCGTTATGGGGCATTCGTTGATCCTCACTCTGACCCAAATAGTTTTGGGCATCTGGGGTGAAAAATCCCTAGACAAATACACATGAGGGTTCTGCAATGTTGCATTAATGGTGGCCAGGAGGGACTTAGGACCATATTTATACTTTTTGACGCAAATCAACGCTTAGGCAGATTTGCGTCAAAAAGTTTACCGCTGGCTAATGTCATTTCAACGCGCCAGCCGGGTGCCTTATTTATGGAATGATGTTAGCCGGCCCTGCGGCCTGGTTAGCGTTAAAATAAATTACTCTAACCGGGCAGCAGAGGCGTAGGGAAGAATGGGGGTTGTGCGTCAAAGAATGGCGCAAGTCAGGTTAGAATAATAAATATTGGCTCTAACCTGACTTGCGCCATTTTTTGACGCACAACCCCCATGACAATGACTCCTGCCTTAGCAAAGACAGGAGTCATGCCCTCGTGCCCAATGGCCATGCCCAGGGGACTTCTGTCCCCTGGGCATGGCCATTGGGCACAGTGGCATGTAGGGGGGGCCCAAGTTATGCCACTTAAAATAAAAATAAAATTTACTTTCCTGCACTTATCTGCACTCACCATGGATGGGTCCCCCCATCCATGGGTGTCCTCCAGGGTGGGCTAAGGTGGCAGGGGGTGTCCCTGGGTGCAGGGAAGGGCACCTGTGGACTGCTTCCATGGTCTCCCTCCATGGAAAAGAGCCCACAGGTGCCTCAACGCCTGCCCTGACCCAGGTGTTAATTTTTTACGCAAATTGGGATTTACGTCATTTTCTGGCTCTGCCTCCTAGCCGTGTGTCATTTTTGCCCGGTTGGATAAATATGGCGCACGGGTGTTTAAGTAATTTTTTTGACGGGAATGCCTACCTTGCATGTCATTAACGCAAGGCGGTTTCACGCATCCAGAAAATGACGCACACTGAGATATTTTGACGTTAGCGGGGTCTAGCGTCAAAGTATAAATATGGGCTTAATTTTGCACTGAATTTGCACCCAAAAAAATTACGCATATCCGGCACAAGCAGAGTATAAATATGGGCCTTAGTCCACTACTGGGAAGCCAAGATGCCCCCAATAACAGCCAAATAGAGTCTGAAGATTTGGTGTATCAATCCCATGGCTCCTCAGTAAATCTGAATAGGTTTGGGGCCCTTAGAAGCAGTTTGCTGATGAAGGGAGGTGATAGGGGGCACATACAGTAAACTAATAACTTTCCCCTGCACTGCAGTGTCAACCACGAAGAAGCAACCTGAATACTGTCAGAACATGGGGTGGTGGCTGACAAAGCCAAGTGCATGGGGTACAATATCTTGTGTGGATACAATTGTAAGCCTGATAAACACTGTATTCTGCGTAACTGGGGTATACAAAGGGGACCTTTTGGTTTTCTGTTAAGGTATGTTCTGTTGCAAAGCTAATAAATAGACCTTACCCTGGAGGAAATATAGTTGGCATACAGAGAAATTAAGTTGTAAGGTTACAAGTGACAATGACATTAAAAGTGAAGCAGGTATCTTGTGTAAAATTTAACATAGACACCCTTTTCTTATTGCCTATTGTCTTGCACATCTTAACAATTCATCTCAGAATGCCTGCAATACCCTTGCACTGCAGTGCCTGTTTCTTTGAAATCTCATTCAAATAATCAAGATATGAAATTGTATGCTACCACCTTCTAGGTTTGATGGTTTGTGCGTACAGAGTATGCATTTGTTAGTAAGTGCAACCTTTTCAACAAGTAAAATTAGCAAAACTAGGAAAAGCTTAAAATAATGGCACTAAGGATAGCACAGCCACTAAAGCAACTTCATAATTGGAGTTGGCGAGTAGATCCTGGGCACACTAACATCTAAAGATTTTTAAAAAAATGCAATATCCCATTAATAAATCAGATCCTGGTGTTATCCCTTTTATGGATTATAATATGAAAATGTAGATAATAATACAGCAGGAAATCAGCCACCACATATTTTACTCAGCCAAATATGGGCAGTGAGCTCTCTCAATGCATGGAAACATTTCTAATCACATAATTCTGTGCTCCAGAGTTTAATTAGTCAAAGCATTACCTAGCACTGGTCTACTTTTCTGTCAGTAAAATAATTACATTAAGATATCAGCCATTGTCCATTTGTGTAAGGGGTGTAGTTCATTACACCTCAGATGGTGCCACTAATGGGAACTAACAGCAGAGGGATGAATCACAGGAACTCCAGCTCACACACAAACTTTGGACAATGCCATTAAAATGCATGGCTAGCTGTATAAAGCGATTTCGCAGTCACAAGCCCTACCATTTTCAAAATCACAGGTTTGCAACCAGAAAATTGGCTTAACGACCAATGCCAAATTCTAATTTGGAAGTTCTACGAAGGAGATATAGCTCCTGATTGCGATTCGGAATGGTATGTATCATTGTTTGCAACAACAATTGTGGTCACAAAGAATTGAAAAAAGTACAGACCCCTCAAAAGAGGTGATAAGAGATTTGCAAAGGGGGAGCCGTTCTCATTGGACAGCTTCCTATTTGGAATATGTGTTGCATGACCTCGGAGGGAGCAGACACTTGTCAATTGTACCATTCCCTTTTGTCCCAAACGTGTTCCCTATCTGGATTTTATTTTTCAAAGCTGCATCGGTTTCTACAATGAACATAGGCTGATTTTCCGTTTGAGAATGCAAACACAGGGATGGTAGTCTGCTGCTACTTGCAGAATACCATCCCTTTGTTTGTAGCATTCAAAAGTGGGTTGTAAATACTGACATGTAATTAACCGCTTTAGTGCGGGCATCGGCCATTGGCCGACGCGCACACTACCTCCATGATGCGGGTCACGACCAGTGGCCGATACCAGGGAGGGGGTTAAAAAATTCTCAGGTGCAACCCCAGGAGACACGGAAGATCTTCTGTGTCCCCACCAGCCCCCCTACCTGCCCCTTTGCGGTGCACTTACGTCACTATCACGATTGTAGCGCAGCTGCGACCGAGGGCCAGGAAACCCCACTATACAACAGGGATTTCACTTGGGGGGACGGCACCCTTGGCAAATGGGCCGGACCCCTTCCCCGGGGGCATATTTTTTATTAAAAAAGGTAGCACCTGTTTGCGCCCCCATGGATTTAAAAATATATTTTTTTAAAAGGCAATAAAAAACTGGGGGGGGGGTCACCCGTGAGCAGGGCGACCCCCTGTGGGGGCAATCATTTTTTTCAATAGTTGTATGGTGTCCCTGGGGGCCACTATTGCCCCCAAGGAAAGTATACAGCTATTAAAATGTAGATAGTTATATCTAACTAGACAGATATGTATATATACATATATATATATGTATATATATACACATATATATAAATGAATAAATATATATATATATATATATATATATATATATATATATAATAATCTTCAACAGATGGAGCGATAACCATCTGACGGCTGCACCGATCCCGTTAGTCAGATCTCAATTATTGAAACAAAGTCATGTTCAGCAAGGTCGAATTCAGTTCATTGAATTTATTTCTTGTAAGGGTAATACAGAGTCCTGAAGTAAAATGTCAACGCGTTTTGGCAGAACGCCTTCTACTGGACAAATCCGGCTATCAAGCCGGCACCATATAAATACAAGTTAAAATCCTTCATTTATTTCCATAACATTCTAGTGTGATCTAATGCAGCGGCCATCTTAAAACATGCAAAAACCTACAAGTTTAAATTTAAAATCTACAATTGGTACATGAATTTGCTGTCAATAATTTAAATAATTTAGACATAAATACATCATATATGTCACATAGGTATCCCAAATATATAATACATATCATTAATTCATTATTGTTAAAATCGTTAATTAACTATTCCATACATAATATTGCGTGTTAATACATCATTAAACCCACTGTCATCAGTTGTTCTGGTCAACCTCCATGAGTCAAATTGATCAAATATTTGTAGAGTATGTTTTTTTGGGGTATATTTTTGTGGAATATATTTGTCTCTGTAGGTGTACAAATGTTTATTTATAATTCTTTCAATTGTTAAAATTAATCAATTTATCACAAATATTATAAATGTTGCAAAATACTGTAAAATATTATAAATGGTTTGTTGTAAAACATTCATCAATATATACAAAACAATCAACAAAATAACTATCAATAAAGTTATAATTTAAATATATGAAATCATGTTCATCATTAAATTCAAAACGGAAACCAATTATATATTATCAATTCAATCTAATATCGATAACAAATTACAATATCTAAGTAGATTTCAGTGAAGTGTGATATTTTATTATAGTTTCTCACTTCACTGTCAACCTACACTTTGTTTTCTATGACTAATCAATAAATACCTTGAACCAAAGATATGTCTAATTACATCATGGTACATGAATGTATGTCTAAAGGGCGATGCATGTATTGTGTAGATACAATCTTCTCTATCCTGATCTATATTATAGGTTACTCCATAAATGCATGTATTCAATATGAAATTAGGAAGAGGCCTCAGCCTAAAGTGCAAAGTGCTGTGTGATCTAAAATATTTCTATGTTCTAAAAGTGTATATGACAAGTGAAAATTAGTGTTAAAAGACTATTATATGATGAAAAAATTCCTATATATATATTGATTCAGTCTCCTATATTTATTGAATTCTAAGGAAGAAACAATCCTAAAGAAAATTCTGAAAAGAATATATATAAAAATAAAAGTAAAAATACAAATAAAAATAAACACTTTTCTAGAAAGTTCATAAAGCCACAATTGGAGACAAATGTAAATTCCTAAATATCTGCCCCTTTACTTATGATAGTTATAGTTTTAACATCACCCCTTATGAATGGCAGTAATAAAATGATATTGTATCCACAGTTATGTATGAACAGAATTGCACAACATTCAAGATCTCTTTACTAATTAAGAGTGAATACAATAAATAATCATTGTATCATCTAAGATGAACATGTAACTCAGCATCAAGATTGTGCCCCCAAGGAGATTCAGAGCCTAGTAGTAGAATCATCTTAAATTCCATTTGCCTAAGCTCTAATGTTCTATCCCTGGCTCTGGGATTATTTTTGATGGATTTGATGCCATAAAATTATAATGTGCTAGAATCTCCTTTGTGTATGTCCCAAAAATGTTTGGCCAGGGGATATGTTCTATCCTGATTTTTTATAGCTCTAAAGTGTTGTAAAAATCAGACTTTTAACTTGTGGATAGTACTGCCAATGTATTTTTTATGACATCCACATTCGACAACATAAATCACAAATTCCGTGTCGCATGTGATACGATCTTTAATCTTACAATAGCGACCATCAAAAGTTTGATATTTTTGCATATTTTGTGCATACTTACAAGCCTTGCAATGGCCACATTTCCAAAATCCCAAACTTTTTTGACTCAACCAGGATGTATTAGCTTTCATAGAAAAAAAACTTCTAGTTAAATGATCCCCCAGTGAGCGAGCTTTACGGAAAGTTATTGACGGATGTGGACCAATGCTGTCCCTAATTGTGGGATCATTCTCTAGAATGTGCCAATTCTTTTGAAGTATGGTTCTCAATGAATCATGTTGTTGATTATACTGCAAAAATATTCTGGGCGATGATTGTTTCAGCTCACTATTGGTTGCTGTGTTGTTGGAAAGTAACTCATCTCTACTCTTGTTTTTGACTCTGTTCTGTGCATCCATCAAAAGTTTAAGAGGATAACCTCTATTTAAAAATCTTTCCATCATTGTCCTGGCTTCTGAATCATATCTACTCTCATCTGAACATATTCTGTGAGCCCGCAGAAACTGGCTATACGGTATACTCCATTTCAATGCCATGGGATGCCCACTATTAGCATGTAATATGGAGTTACAAGCCGTGGGTTTGCGATATACGGTGGTCTCTAGATGATCGTTTTTCACTTTTAATAGGACGTCTAAAAATTCAATAGTTTCTCTACTAAAAGTGGCATCCAAATAGATATTAAATTGATTATTGTTTAGTATGTTTATATATTCCAACAATAATTGTTCTGTACCATCCCAAATAATAAACAGATCATCAATATAGCGCACCCACAATACGACTCTATCCATATAGATGTTGTTGTTCTCAGACCATGCCACCTCCTTCTCCCACCAGCCCATATATAGGTTGGCGTATGTGGGAGCAAAGGACGCCCCCATAACCGTCTCTTGTTTTTGTAAAAAACAATCATTATAAAAAAGGAACAAATTGTGGGTTAAACAGAATTGTAGCATGGATAAGAGCATGTTGGTGTGCTCAAGAAATTCAATAGGTCGTGTTTGTAAAAAGTATCTACATGCTTGTAACTCATATTGATGTTTAATGGGGGTATACAGAGATGCTACATCCATGGTCACCAATAAATAGTCTTAATGCCATGGAATGTTATGTATCTTGGCCAGAAAATCATTAGTATCATGTAGATACGATGGTAATTCAGTGACAAAGGCACACAGAAACAGGTCTAAATATCGCGAGGTGTTTTCAAGCAGAGACTGATTCATGCTGACTATAGGTCTACCTGGGGGATGTGATTTGTTCTTGTGAATTTTAGGCAGAAAGTAAATACATGGAATTTTAGGATGATCAATCTTTAAATACAAAAGCTCATCATAATCCATAAATTGTTTAGTATACCACTCATTGAGCATCGCATGATATGTCACTTGATATTGGTACATGGGGTTAATCCTCAACTTGTCATAATGATCTATATTCATCAGTTGTCGATAAGCTTCTTTGGTGTAATCACTTGTGTCCATAATGACGATGTTGCCACCCTTATCTGAGGGTTTCATAACAATGGACGTGTTGGATCTCAATGTATTTAAGTCTTTCCAGTCTTGTTGAGTGAAGTTGGATCTATTTGTTATTTTTGATATTTTCGATGGAGCTTTAATGTGGAATTTATCAATATCACTAATCACTAGTTCGTGGAATGTATCAATCAAATTTCCACTAGGTAGTAGAGGATTAAATCTGCTTGACAATTTCAGATGACTATTGCCATAAAGATTAGTTACAAATCCCATCTCATTAAGTGTAGAAGTACTGATGTTGGTGTCATCGTGTGTGGAACATCCAAATTCATTACTCTCATTGGCTAGATCGTTAATAGCCATCAATTGTGAACTATCCGCAATATTAAATCCGGAGACTATAGCCCTTGTATTCACATTCTCTACCATTCGGTTTTTATCCTTATTAGAAAAGTGTTTAATTAAGCGTAATTTGCGAACAAATTTGTAGAGCTCAATTCGTGTGCCAACATAGTCCAACTGGACATTCGGACAGAAGCTTAGTCCTAGATCAAGTATGCGTAATTGATTATCTGTAAAAGTACTGTGACAGATGTTTACAACAGTACTAGAGTGATTCAGATAGCTGGCAAGTTGGGGGTTCGATTCCACTCTTACTGTTGATTGCTTCTTCTTACCCCACCTTGTCTTCCGCTTCCTCTGCCACGTCTGCGGTTCTGACCAGGGGGTGGCATAACCATTTGCATAAGACGCATTTCCCCCTGAAAATCCAGCTTATTTCATGGTACCTCATCTGCAGAGGATTCTATCTCTGAGCTGTCATCAGTGGATGTGTGATGTATAACACCATATGCTCCATTCTTGGACACATCTTTTGTTCTTGCAGTATCGTATTTCCGAGCAAACGTATAGATTCTTCCATGCTCATAATCCAACTTGTCTCTGTTAAACTTGTGTGCTTTACGTGATTTAATTTCTTCTTCCTTATTTTTGATCCGTTCTTCCATTTTAGCTAGCTGGTTAGAAACTTCTTGTTGATTAACTATCTTTTCTAGATCTTTGGTTAGTTGTTCAATCTTAATGATTTGTTCATCCATTCATCTTTTAGCTTGGGTAATTAGGGTTCCCATGAGTTTGGTTGAGCAGTCTGCTGTTTGCATTCTCCATTCCTCCAGTAGATCTGGATCCATATCGCCTAGAGTGGGTAATATTAGAATACGTAGACCCCTTAGTACTCTACCACTTTCGATGTATTTAGTTAATGAAGTCATTTCCAACCATTTTTTGAGTTCCGAAATACGTGCTTTTTCTAATTGGCTAATGATGCTGGAGGTAGTATGCATCTGAACCCCCGGGGGTCCATTGCTAATCTTGGAATTGTCAAACAATTCGGCTGCTGCTTGCTCCCATAGCTTTCTCCATTCGGCCATGATATATTAACCACGGGCTACCCAAGAATTACAGTCACTCGATAGTATTCAGTTTATAGCTTCTAAGAGGAGAACGAAACGTGAAGAGTGAATGAATTTAAAATACAGGACGCTGTGTAAATACCCACTGATAGCGAACTGAATACTTTGTGGCTTGTTAATTCTTTCTTATAATTGAGTTCTAGACTTGTAACAATGTTTCACAGGAAAGCCGTATTTCAAACACTGACATTAAATCCTTTGAAATGTTTCTTTTTGTCATTTGTTTTCCGGGCCGTGTGCCAATTTCAAATGCGAGATGAGAACCCCGGATGTTTAATAGCCTAACTGCAAGGAGGAATGTTCCTCCACCCCCCGGGCGTTCTCCAACCCCCCAGAGGAAAGTAACACTCCTACCGTGTCAGTTCGGCTGCGTTTGCATCCAAATGTCGAAGGCACGGTGCTGCGTGAAAAGCGATTTCCAAATTCCTCCAGTTGTGAAATCCACGCGCACTCAACCGTCGTGCCAGCCGTATCGCGTACCGGAGACCACGTTAAAAATAATCTTCAACAGATGGAACGATAACCATCTGACGGCTGCACCGATCCCGTTAGTCAGATCCCAATTATTGAAACAAAGTCCTGTTCAGCAAGGTCGAATTCAGTTCATTGAATTTATTTCTTGTAAGAGTCCTGAAGTTCGATGTCAACGCGTTTCGGCAGAACGCCTTCTACTGGACAAATCCGGCTATCAAGTCGGCACCATATAAATACAAGTTAAAATCCTTTATTTATTTCCATAACATAGAGATAGATATATATATAGCGATCACTTTTGTGAACGCGTGTGTGGTTTCCCTGGGGGCTGCGATCGTCCCTCAGGATAACCACACCACATATAAAAGTGATCTACATTTATATATATATATATATATATATATATATATATATATATATATATATATATATATATATATATATATTCGCCACCAGTTGTCTTGCAGTTGCAGCTTGCGTCTTCAAAGCAATGCACATACTTCAACTGATGCATTTCAACTGTAGCTTTTAGGCAGCAATACTAAAGTCAAGTAAGTCTTGTGAATATGTTTCAGCTACAAAAGGATCAGACTTTTGTCTAGTGGCAGTTTCAATGCCATAAAGTAGCGCAGAAGGTTTATATCCCTACTGCAAATCAAATCTGTATTTTATGTAAATAGCTGAGTACATTAGTAAAGTCAGCCACTGCCTACACTATAATACAAATGAACTGTATGTGTAGGGGGCCATGGAGAGATAAAGGGCACTTTTGCTGGGTAGTAATGAGTGAAGCAAAGGAGGAGGTCATGGGAGTGTGAGCACCAATAATGATTGGTGGACTGGGCGCTGCAGACGCTAAAGACTGTTACAATTGGTATGTGACAAGGTGAAGTAATAGTGTGTCTTTTTTTGAGTGTCTTGAAAGAACGTGCTGATTGAGGGACAAAGTGAAGGTAGGGTGACCTCTACTGTTGCATGTATCACACACACACCCATCAGCAACTTTGTGACTGTCTACGTAGGCTAGTGTTTTAGAGCAACAGTTTAGCCAGTAGCAGAGATGGCATCTCGTTGGATGACTGCTGCTCAAGCCCTCACTCAGGTTATAGAGGACAGCTCTGACGTAGGATCAGAGACTGAGACAGCAGATACTAAGGCAGCATCTGAGGGATAGGACACTGGTGCAGACTCTGGGAGTGATTTTTCAGTCGGAGGAGTCACATTCGATAACTCCTCTTCCATTGATTATGAGGGATGTGATGAGGACAGTCCTTCTGTCCCTTCACAAGCACAGTATGTGCAGCAGGACATTAGCGGGTTAGCCCAACCCAGAGAGCAGGTGCATGCAGCAGCAAGCACAGAGAGAGTGCTCTCTTGGGAGCCTGCCAATTTGGTTCAGCCCCAAATTCCACCACACAAATCGTATTGTGGAGACATTAAAATTATCTATCACAAAACAACCTGGTTTTGTAAGGCAGGCACCTGCATTTTTGGTCCTGGGCTCGTCCGCCTTATAGGGAAACCTACCAAACCAAGACATTTCTGGAAACTAGACATCCAGGGGAGTCCACAGAGGTGTGACTTGTGTGGATTACTGTAGGAGGCTGGCCTGGCTTATAGTAGGTACCTGATGGTACTTACACCTTGTGCCAGGTCCAGTTAGCCCTTATTAGTAGATTAGTAGTGTTCTAGCAGCTTAGGCTGATAGAGGTAGCTATATCAGAGCAGCTTAGGCTGAACTAGGAGACATGCAAAGCTCCTACTATACCACTTGTATCATACAGCACTATATCATAAGAATCACAGTACTGAGTTACTAAAAATAAAGGTACTTTATTTTAGTGACAATGTGTCAAAAATATCTCAGAGGAGATACTCCTTTTAGGATGTAAGTAAAATACACAAAATATACACACAAACCAAAATCTGGTAAGTAAGCAGTTAGAAAAGTAGTGAAAACACTGATGAATACAATAGGATGGAATAGGTCTAGGGGCAACACAAACCATATACTAAGAAAGTGGAATGCGAACAACTTAGGAACCCCTGGCCTAGTGTAGTGTATAGAGGGTCACTGGGAGTGTAAGAAAACACTAAGGGTGTTCAAGAAACCACACCCCAAGACCCTGAAAAGTAGGAGTAAAGTGCCACTACTTCCCCAGAAACACACTAGACTTGTGATAGGAGATTCTGCAAAGACCACAACAGACAGCAAAGCACTGAAGATGGATTCCTGGACCTGAGGACCTGTAAAGGGAGGGGACCAAGTCCAAGAGTCATGTAAGTGTCCGGGGGGGGGCGCAGGAGCCCACTAAACCCCAGATGAAGGTGCAAAATGGCTGCCTCTGGATGGAAGAAGCTGAAGATTCTGCAACAACGAAAGGTGCTAGGAACTTCTCCTTTGTGCAGAAGATGTCCAACGGAGTGCTGGAGGATGCAGCATTGTTTCTTTGGAGAAAGACGGCAAACAATCCTTGAGAGCTGCAAAGGTTGCAGTTGAAGAAAAAGGGTGTTGCCCAGGCCCTGGAAGGACCAGGAGGTCCCACTTGGAAGAGGAGACAGAGGGGGCCCTCAGCAACACAGAGAGCCCATGTACAATAAGGCAGCACCCGCAGAAGTACTTGAACATGGGTTCAATAAAACTGAGCATGGTGGTCGTCTCAACACTACAAAAGAGGGTCCCACGAAGCCGGTGGTCAACTCAACAAGTTGAGCAATACAGGACGGAGTGCTGGGGAACTGGGCTGGGGTGTGCATGAAGGATTCCTTGCAAAAGTGCACAGAAGCCCTAGCAGCTGCAGTTCACGCAGTACACAGGATTACTGTCTGGAGAGGGGAGGCAAGGACTTACCTCCTCCAAATTTGGACAGTTGGACCACTGGACAGCCTGGGTCACTTGGGTCCACCACTTGTGTTCCCGAGGCCACGCTCATCAGGATGAGAGGGGTCTCAGAGTACCGGTGACCCTGAAATGTAGTGCTTGCTGGAGCAGGGGGAAAATTTAGTCGACCCACAGGAGATTTATTTGTGGCTTCCAGTGCAGGGTGAAGGCAGACAGCCCCCAGAGCATGCACCACCAGGAAACAGTCGAGAAAGGCGGCAGGATTAGGTGCTACAATGTTGCTGGTAGTTTTCTTGCTACTTTGTTGCAGTTTTGCAGGCGTCCTGGAGCAGTCAGAGGCCGATCCTTGGCAGAAGTCGAAGAGGGAGATGCAGAGGAACTCTGGTGAATTCTTGCAAATCGTTACCTGAAGAAAAGCCCACAGGAGAGACCCTAAATAGCCCTCAGAGGAGGATTGGCCACCTAGAGAGGTAAGGACCTATCAGGAGGGGTCTCTGACGTCACCTGCTGCCACAGGCCACTCAGAGGCCTCCATTGTGCCCTCACACCTCTGGATTCAAGATGGCAGTGGTCTGGGACACACTGGAGAATCTCTGGGCACCACCCCTGGGGTGGTGATGGACAGGGGAGTGGTCACTCCTCTTTCCTTTGTCCAGTTTCATGCCAGAGCAGGGGCTGGGGGTTCCCTGAACTGGTGTAGACTGGCTTATGCAAGGAGGGCACCATCTGTGCCCTTCAAAGCATTTCCAGAGGCTGGGAGAGGCTATTCCTCCCTAGCCCTTAATCCCTTTTTCCATAGGGAGAGGGTGTAACACCCTCTCTCAGAGGAAATCCTTTGTTCTTCCTTCCTGGGACTGGGCTGCCCAGACCCCAGGAGCGAATAACCCTGTCTGTGGGGTGGCAGCAGCAGTAGCTGCAGTGAAAACCCCAGAGAGTTGGTTTGGCAGTACGCGGGGTCCATGCTGGAGCCCCGGGGAAGAATGCGATGGGCACCCCAATACCATATTTGGCATGGGGGGACAATTCCATGATCTTAGACATGTTACATGGCCATATTTGGAGTTACCATTGTGAAGCTACATATAGGTATTGACCTATATATAGTGCACGCGTGTAATGGTATCCCTGCACTCACAAAGTCCAGGGAAATTGCCCTTAGTAACTTTGCACCTAACCTCCACTAAGTGAATGTTAGACATATAGGTGACTTATAAGTTACTTAAGTGCAGTGTAAAATGGCTGTGAAATAACGTGCATTGGCAGTCCTGTGTAAGAATTGTCTGAGCTCCCTATGGGTGGCATAAGAAATGCTGCAGCCCAGAGGAATCTCCTGGAACCCCAATACCCTGGGTACCTAGGTACCATATACTAGGGAATTATAAGGGTGTTCCAGTGTCCCCATTAGAATTGATGAAAATGGTCACTAGCCTATAGTGACAATTTAAAAGGCAGAGAGAGCATAAGCATTGAGGTTCTGGTTAGCAGAGCCTCAGTGACACAGTTAGTCACTACACAGGTATATACATTCAGGCCACAGACTATGAGCACTGGCGTCCTGGTTAGCAGGATCCCAGTGAGACAGGCACAAACAAACTGACATACAAGTAAATATGGGGGTAACATGCCAGGCAAGATGGTACTTTCCTACAATTACCCAAAGTTTTCTTGCCCAGAATACCCTGCAAAGATGAAATATTGAATAAAAACTAAAACATTTCTTGCATTTCTGTCACACAAACTACATGAATATGCTGGGATCCACAAAATTCCTACCACCCAGAGTTTCCCCACCAGTCCTGATAAAGACGCTACCCCACTTGAGTGCCTGTACCTAGCTGCCTCCATCAGGAATGGATCATCCCAGGGTCAATTGTTGCCCTCATGTAAGGACCAACATTGACCGTTGTGTGATCTATTCCTGTCATGGGCAGTAGGCCTACCTACACAAGTGAGGTACCATTTTTATTGGGAGCCTTGGGGGAATGCTGGATGGAGGGAAATTTGTGTCTCCTCTCGTATTCCAGAACTTTCTATCACGAAAATGTGAGGAAAAAGTGTTGCCAAATATTGAGGTTTGCAAAGGATTCTGGGTAACAGAACCTGATGGGAGTGCCACAAGTTACCCCATCCTGGGTTCCTCTAGGTGTCTAGTTTTAAAAGATGCACTGATTTGGTAGGTTTCCCTAGGTACCGGCTAAGCTAGAGACCACAATCCACAGGTAGGCACTTTCCCAAAAACAAATCAGTTTTCAATGTAAAAATTTGAAGTGTCCATGTTGCGTTTTGGTGTGTTTTCTGTTGTGGGCACTAGGCCTACCCACACAAGTGAGGTACCATTTTCATCGGTAGACTTGCTGGGTGAAAGGAAGTTTGTGGCTCCTCTCAGATTCCAGAACTTTATATCACCAAAATGTGAGGAAAAAGTGTACTTTTGCCAAATTTTGAGGTTTGAAAAGGATTCTGGGTCACAGAACCTGGTGAGAACCCCACAAGCCACCTTATTCTGAATTATCCTAGATGTCTAGTGTTCATAAATGTATAGGTTTGGTAGGTTTCCTTAGGTGCCAGCTGAGCTAGAGGCCAAAAACCAGAACAAGGCACTTTTCAAAAAATAGGTTTGTCTTCCTTGGGAAAATGTGATGTGTCCATGTTGTGTTTTGGAGCATGTCCTGTTGCGGGCACTAGGTCTACCCACACAAGTGATGTATCATTTTTATCGGGAAACTTGGGGGTATGCTTGGTAGAAGGAAGTTTGCAGCTCCTCTCAGATTCCAGAACTCTGCAGCACTGAAATCTGAGGGAAAAGTGTTTTTTTGCCAAATTTTCAGGTTTGCAAAGGATTCTGGGTAACATAACCTGGTGAGAACCCTTCAAGTCACCCCATACTGTATTCTGCCAGGTGTCTAGTTTTCAAACATGCACAGGTTTGATAGGTTTCCCTAGGTGCTGGCTGAGCTAGAGGCCAAAATCCACAGCTAGACACTTTCCAGAAAACACGTCAAATTTCAATGTAAAAATGTGATGTGCCATGTTGTGTTTCCTGTCGCGGGCATTAGGCCTACCCACGCAAGTGAGGTACCATTTTTATCAGAGGACTTGGGGGAATAGATAATAGTACACAAAGGGGGTCATTCTGACCCTGGCGGTCAGTGTTAAAGCGGCGGCCAACCCGCCAACAGGCTGGCGGTCCAAAAAATGGAATTCTGACCCTGGCGGGAACCGCCAACACAGGCCTCCGCTTTAACACTCCGACCGCCACGGCGGCACAAACAAACAGCGCGGCGGTCACCGCCAACAGCCAGGCGGCAGACAATGTACCGCCCACCCTATCACAACTCACCAATCCGCCACCTTTTCCGGGGCGGGAGCCCCGCCGATAAAAACACGGCGGAAACAGACATTTCCAATGGAAAACGCTCACCTCAACACACTCCACGCGGAATCGGGACAGCATGGAACCGGAACTCCACATCCTCCCAGCCATTGCCTTCCTGCTCTTCTTCCAGGATCACGAACGTCGCCGCAGACGACAACGGTGAGTACTGCACCTACGACACAGGGGAGGGGGGAGGAGGAAAGGTTACGGGCACACACATACGCCACACACCCACCCCCACCCTCACCCCCACCGAAATACCTACACACCAATGCAGATTGAAAAGTCAGAGTGACACCCCCAAGCCCCCAAAACAAAAATGCAAAGACAAAAGGCAATGATTGTAAAAATAGAACTATATTATATCAATAATTAAGTAGCGGTGCTTGACAGGAGGGCCCTGTTCAGCAGTGCCTGTCTTGGCGGGGCCCTGTTCAGCGGTGCTTCTCACGGCGGGCCCTGTTCAGCGGTGCTCCTCATGGCGGGGCCCTGTTCAGCGGTGCTCCTCACGGCGGGGCCCTGTTCAGCGGTGCTCCTCGCGGCGGGGCCCTGTTCAGCGGTGCTCCTCGCGGCGGGGCCCTGTTCAGCGGTGCTCCTCGCGGCGGGGCCCTGTTCAGCGGTGCTTCTCACGGCGGGGCCCTGTTCAGCGGTGCCCTTCACGGCGGGGCCCTGTTCAGCGGTGCCCTTCACGGCGGGGCACTGTTCAGCGGTGCTTCTCACGGCGGGGCCCTGTTCAGCGGTGCTTCTCACGGCGGGGCCCTGTTCAGCGGTGCTCCTCACGGCGGGCCCTGTTCAGCGGTGCTTCTCACGGCGGGGCCCTGTTCAGCGGTGCTTCTCACGGCGGGGCCCTGTTCAGCGGTGCCCTTCACGGCGGGGCCCTGTTCAGCAGTGCTTCTCACGGCGGGGCCCTGTTCAGCAGTGCTTCTCACGGCGGGGCCCTGTTCAGCAGTGCTTCTCACGGCGGGGCCCTGTTCAGCAGTGCTTCTCACGGCGGGGCCCTGTTCAGCGGTGCTCCTCACGGCGGGGCCCTGTTCAGCGGTGCTTCTCACGGCAGGGCCCTGTTCAGCGGTGCCTGTCTTGGCGGGGCCCTGTTCAGCAGTGCCTATCTTGTGTTTCGAGTGAACCACACCTGGCCAATACTTCCTGCTCAGTCAGCATCAGACCTTTCCGTTGCGGGGCCCTCCTGTGATGGAGTCCTGGGGCCCTGGGTCTCCTCCGATACCCCCGGAATGGGGCTGGTGGGGCCCTCATGGCCAGGTCGGCTGCTCCCTGCCTTTTGCGCTTTGCTGCCCTTGCCCTCCTTGGCAGACTCTCCGTGGCCCTTGGCTCCCTTACCCGATGTGGCAGGTGACGGTGCAAGGCTACCCTCCTTGGGGGCAGGCGTATCAGGCCTGTCGCGCCTGCCCTTCAGTTTTTTGCTCCTCTTCCCAGGGGGGGGGCTGGCTGTGCCTTTGCTGCTGGCCGATGTCCCTGCACAAGGAAAGGGCGGACTCCAAAAACCAGCCACGACGTTCTTGGGAGTTGCTGGGCTGGTGGTGGCTGAGGTGTTTTTGGAACTCTTACGAGATGGAAGGGGTGGGTCAGGTGAGGAAAAGAGGTCCAGTTTATAGAGGATTCGTTTTTTAGGAGCCATGGGAAGGGTAGCTGGAGTGGGTATGGGAGTGGAGAAAGAGGATGTGGTTGTAGGAGAGTAAAGTCTGGTGTCTTTGGGTGCAGGTGCTTGGGCTGGAGGTTGACGTGAGGTGGATGGCTGCTGGTTGGGTGCCTGCCTGCGTTTGTGTGGTTTGGAAGCGGGGGTGACAGACACACTGGGAGAGGACACAGGGGACGTGTACATGGCAGTGGGGGTGGTGACTGCACGTGTGCGGACTGGTGTGGAGGGTGTGCTGGTGATGGGTGTACTGGCTGATGGTGGTGTGCATGCAGGTGTGAGTGTAGACGTCACAGGGAGGGAGGAGGGAGACAAGGAGGTGGGGGACACAGAGGAGGTAGTGGCTGTTGGCATGTCTGCATCTGTATGTTGCTTGTGTGAATGCTTGTGTGTTCTGTGGTGCTTATGTCTGGATGAGCTTCTCTTGGGTGTTGAGGTGTGTGCAGGCTGGTCTGTAGGTGTGGATGGGATAGGCAGAGGAACAGGGGAGTGGGACTGGGTGGAGGGAGTTAGAAGAGGGAGGCTGGAGACAGGGACAATCGCTGCCGTCAGTGCTGAGGCCAGAGCGTTGAACGATCGCTGATGGGCAGCCTGACCCGAATGAAGGCCCTCCAGGTATGCATTGCTTTGATGCACCTCCCTCTCCACACCCTGGATGGCATTCAAAAGGGTAGGCTGCCCAACAATGATGGTCCTCAGGAGGTCAATGACCTCCTCACTTAGGGCAGCAGGGGTGACTGGGGCAGGGCCTGAGGTGCCTGGGGCGAAGGAGATGGCCGCCTTCCTGGCCGTGCGGGCACGGGCCGAAGGCCGAGGGGCTGCTGGGAGGGCGGAGCTGGTGCGCTGGGTGGCGGCTGTACCTGTAGTATCGGTGGGCACGGATGTTGCCGCCACCGCAAGGGAGCTCCCATCCGACGACATGTCGGTGTCACTGACGTCTGCACGGGTCCCCGTGGTGGAGCCCCCTCGCCCTCCGTCTCACTGGTCATGTCGGAGTCCGTTGCATGGCCCTCCGGGGCCATGTGAGATGCAACTCCCTCTTGCGCCGATGCCACTTCTCCTCCGCCTGATGATTCTAATGCACACATTCACCGAAAAACAAAGAAAATGGGGGGGGGAGGGATGGAGAAATAAAGACAAGTTGAGTGCATGCATTGGGGACACCGTTGGCGGAGAGGACAGACACAGTAGCCCCCTGCTCTACGCTGCGCACTTGGGGTACACTACTCATTCCCTGGGACATGCCCTACAAGCCTATGGGCGACAACTGCCCACACAGAATACACAGGTCCATGAATAGCGTTACTAGGCACCCTACAGAGGTGGGGGGCGGGGGCACAGGACCATACCTCATGGAGGGGCCTAGCCTACAGAAATCGCCCTGGCCTAGGGATACCCACAGCCCTCCTCCCCCACCCAGGCACCTCCACTGCGCGCAAATTTAGCTGAATGTGCTGGTACTCACCCCCTTGTGTCAGCTGTGATGTCCTCAAGCGCCCATCTAAATCGGGGTAGGCCACCACCAGGATCCGGGACATCAGGGGGGTCAAGGTACGACTGGCACCCCTCCTAGGTTGGGAGGCCATCCCCAGCAGAGCCTCGGCGGTGTTCCTGCTCCCGCGGCGGATGTCCTCCTACCTCTTGCGGCAGTGGGTGCCCCGTCTGTTGTGGACCCCCAGGGCCCGGACGTCCTTGGCGATGGCACGCCAAATATCGATCTTTTGATGGGCGCTGACCTATGTGACATGTACAGGGGGGGAAAAGAAACATCATCACTTTTCTCCATGCTCGATGTGAGTGGCCCCCCATCCCCAAACTTGCCAGGTGGCACATGCTCTCATCTGTCGTGCCATGCATTCGTAATTCGCTCCCCTCCCCTCCATCGTACATCCACCCCACTCATCACAGGCATTGCCCACTATGCATTGGCCCCTGTGTACTCACCTGTTGGTCTGGAGGACCGTAGAGTAGCGCATACTGGGGGAGGACCCCGTCCACGAGCTTCTCCAACTCTTCGGAACTGAAGGCGGGGGCCCTTTCCCCAGTCGCAGCAGCCATTGTCACTTCCAGACCGAGGTCACAGCAGCACTTGCAGTATAGGTCCTCTCCTGTGGATGGTCAGGTCTCGTGTGATTAAGCATAGAGAAAATGGCGGTCACGCCTGCGGCGGTGCGTACCGCGGCGGTGCGTACCGCGACCGCCGGCGCACATCGTCATTGGCTCCTGAAACCCATAGTGTTCAATGTTAACCAATGCTGCTTTGCGCCGCGGTCTTTCGACCGCCTTCCGCCACGGCGTGCCACGCCAGCGCAATGACCTCACTTCACATTGTCACACTTCACAGGTCAGGCAGCCGCCATTTCAAGGGCCCACATGGCTTAATTCCTACTGCGTCACACATGGCTAGGCCTTGCATCGACACTCATACAAGCTATTCAATCCAGAGAGATTCGTGTACTGTGCAGGCTGTGGGAACTTACCTGTGGGTTGATTGACTCTGTACTCCATGTTGTCCTTCCTAGGCACCGTCCGCTGGGACTTGCGAGGAGACGGAGGAATGTTCCCATGTACAGACCGCTGGTGGACCTGTCGACAATGGAAGAACGACATGTCATACTCACCTACAGACTCAACAGTGCCACTATAGAGGAACTGTGTGCCCAGCTGGAGTCAGACCTGATGTCACCCATCCGCCAACCCACAGGGATTCCGCCTCTAGTGCAGGTGCTGTCAGTACTCCATTTTTTGGCTAGTGGATCATTTCAAACTACAGTGGCCATTTCATCTGGGATGTCTCAGCCTATGTTTTCAAGGGTGTTGTCCAGAGTGTTGTCTGCCCTGATGAAATACATGCGGAGCTACATCATTTTCCCTGAGGTGGGTGACTTGCTTACAGTGAAGGGTGATTTCTATGCCCTTGGACACATTCCCAATATCATTGGTGCCATTGATGGTACCCATGTGGCTTTGGTCCCGCCAAAAGACAATGAACAGGTGTACAGGAACCGAAAAAATTATCATTCGATAAATGTCCAGGTGGCCTGTTTGGCTGACCAGTACATCTCCCATGTAAATGCCAAGTTCCCAGGATCAGTGCATGACGCGTACGTCATGCGAAATAGCAGCATGCCTTATGTGATGGAACAGCTACAGAGACAGCGTGTGTGGCTAATTGGTGACTCTGGTTACCCCAACCTGCCTTGGCTATTGACCCCAGTGAGGAATCCCAGGACAAGGGCAGAGGAACGGTACAATGAGGCCCATGGGCGTACTAGGAGTGTGATCGAGCGGACCTTCGGCCTCCTGAAGGCCAGGTTTAGGTGCCTGCATATGACAGGTGGATCCCTAATGTACTCACCAAAGAAGGTGTGTCATATCATCGTGGCCTGCTGCATGCTTCACAACCTGGCTTTGCGACGCCAGGTGCCTTTCCTGCAGGAGGATGGTCCAGATGGTGGTGTTGTGGCCGCTGTGGAGCCTGCGGAGAGTGAAGAGGAGGAAGACCAAGAGGACGACACAGACAACAGGGACAGAGTGATACTGCAGTATTTCCAGTAACACACAGGTAAGAATCTACTCCTGCATTTTATTATATCTGTAACAGTACTGGCTCTCTACTGTCTGACCTTTCACCCCAATGTATGGTAACTTAGTTGTGAATTTGCCTTCCTATTTCAGTGGTGTGGTCCCCACGGAGTGCCCTCTGGTTTATTTCCCCCTGGACTACCGCTGTGTGACACTGGTATGTTGTCATCACAATGTATTTGGACATTTTTGGTTGGTTATATCGAATACATTTGGTTTAGAAAAATAAATAGCAGACTCCTGATGGTTTTTGTGCAATAATTGTGTTTATTGAAGTGCAAAAATTGGTGTATAGTTCAAAAAGGGCGATGGGTGATGGTGGAGGCATGTCCATGGCAGAGTCCAGACTCACGTTCGCACAGGTGCATTGTCCATATGCCTGTGGAAGGTGGAGCAGGGGCAGTTCAAGGTTGGACAGGGTGAACAAGTGGGACAGTGGGATGACATCCGGGGGGATCCGTGCATGGCGGGGGTCTTGACATCCTACTCTGTCTTCTTCCTCGATCTCAGGCCTTTCTTGCGGGGTGGTTCATGTTCTGCAGGTGGTGGGGTCCGGGTGGGCCGTTGCTGTTGTGTCGGGCCTCCTGACCACCAGCGCCGGTGGAGGTGGTGGGCTGTTCTTCCTCCATGCTAGTGGCAGGGGCCCTTTGGGGGGCCACATGGTCCCGCAATGTGGTGACAATCTGGTTGAGTGCCACCACGATTGTACCCATTGCGGAACTGATGCTGCGCAGTTCTTCCCGGAACCCTATGTACTGGCCCTCCTGCATGGCCTGGATCTCCTATAACCTGGCCAGGACCGTCGCCATCGTCTCTTGGGAGTGGTGGTACGCTCCCATGATGGTGGTGAGGGCCTCTTGGACAGTGGGTTCCCTAGGCCTGTCCTCCCTCTGTCGCACAGCAGCCCTCCCAGTTCCCCTTTGTTCCTGGGCCTCTGTCCCCTGGACGGTGTGCCCACTACCACTGCCCCAAGGTCCCTGTTGTTGTTGGGGTGGTGGGTTGCCCTGGGTGCCCTGTAGTGGTAGACACACCGCTGCTTGACCTGTCCTGGAGACAGAGGCATGGGCCCGCTGGGTGGGTGCTGTGCTGGGGTTTCCAGAGGGGGGTAGGTCTGCTGTGGCCTGTGGCTGCCTGAGGGAAACAGACTGTCTAGAGGTCCCCGATGGGCCGGGCTGGTCATCAGGTTCTAGGTCGACAGAGCTGCTGTCATCACTGGGGGCCTGTTCTGAGGGTGGGATGGACATTTCTGGACCCTCCGGGCCGGTGTGTTGCCGTTCGGGCCCTGCAGGGGTAAAAGAGTATGGTTATTGCTTCTGTGTGTGCCATGGCGTGCGAATTGTGGGTGCCCTTGTCCCCCAGTGCTGGCATTCCCTTGTGGGAGGAGTTGTGAGGGTGGTTTGGGGGGGGGGTATGTGCAGTGGTCATGCTTAGGTGATGGGTGTCCATGGTTTGTGTTGGCATTCAGGGGTTGGTGTTGGTTTGGGTGGGTTGTGCTGGTGAGACATTAGCAGGGAGGATATGTGCTGGGGGGTTGGGGGTGAGGGTGGGGGGTGGGGGTTGGCATGCTGGTGGTTGGGGGGGGGGGGGGAAGTAGTTGAGATTAGACTTACCAGAGACCATTCCTCCGCCTACTCCAGCGAGGCCCTCAGGATGCAGGATGTTCAAGACCTCTTGCTCCCATGCTGTGAATTCGGGTGGAGTGGGTGGGGGTCCGCCGCCAGTCTTCTGCACAGCGATGTTGTGTCTTGACACCATCGCCCGCACCTTCCCCCGTAGGTCGTTCCAGCGCTTTCGGATGTCTTCCCGATTTCTGGGATGCTGTCCCACAGCGTTGACCCTGTTGACGATCCTTTGCCATAGCTCCGCCTTCCTGGCTATTGTGGTGTGCTGCACCTGTGTGCCGAAGAGCTGGGGCTCTACCCTAATTATTTCCTCCACCATGACCCTGAGTTCTTGGTCCGAGAACCTGGGGTGTCTTTGGGGTGCCATGGGGTGGTGTGGATGAGGTGTGTGGTGGTGTTTGTGGTGATGAGTGTAGTGGTGTGTGGTGTTTTGTGCGTAGATGTAGTGTGGGGGATGATGTTGGGTTCCTGTGTGTGTTGTGGTTTGCGTTCCCTGTGCTCTCTCTCTGTGTATTGCGCCTTGTCTCTGAATTTCGATTTGTGGGGGTTTGTGGGTGATGTGGGTGTGTGTTTTATATCGTATTGATTGTGTGGGAGTGGTGTTTGTATGTGTATCAGGTGTGTGTATTTTGAATTATCCAATGTGGCTGTGTTTTGTAAAGGTGTGTGTATTTTGACCGCGGCGGTGTGTACCGCCAATGGGATACCGCCGTTGAAAGACCGCCGCGGGATTGGTGGGTCGTAATGGCATGGGCGTATTTCTGTTGGCGTGACGGTGGAGGTTTGGTCATCTCCAGTTTATCGCTGTCCGCTGATGTGGCGGCCTTCAGTGGAGGTCGGGTTTTTGGCGGTTTGGCAGTTGTGGGTCAGAATGACCCTGGCGGGTTACCGCGGCCGCGGCGGTGTTATGGCGGTCTTCTGACCAGCGGTAACTGCCTTTTACCGCCAGGGTCAGAATGACCCCCAAAGTCTTATTATCCCTTGTCTTTCTCTACATTTTTTCCTTCCACATGTAAGAGAGTGTGTAAAAAAGACGGCTATTTGAGAAATGCCCTGTAATTCACATGCTAGAATGGGCATTCAGAGATGTGCAAATAATCACTGCTTCTCATCACCTTATTTTGTGCCCATTTTGGAAATGCAAAGGTTCCCTTGATACCTATTTTTCACTCTTTATATTTCATTAAATAAATTGCTGTACACCCAGTATACAATGAAAACCCATTGTAAGGTGCAGCTCATTTATTGGCTCTGGGGACCTAGGGTTCTTGATGAACCTATAAGCTCTATATATCCAAGCAACCAGAAGAGCTCAGCAGGCATAACAGTATAATACATTTGAATATATGACATTGAAGGAAAAAGTAACAGAGTAAAACGTGGAGAAAAATGGCTGTTTTTTTAACCTCAATTTCAATTTCTTTTTCTTTCAGCTGTTATTTTCTGTAGGAAAACCTTGTAGGATCTACACAAATTACCCCTTTACTGAATAAACAATTTTGTCTACTTTTCAGAAATGTTAAGCCGTCCTGGATCCAGCATTGGTTTCACACCCATTTCTGTCACTAACTGGAAGGAGGCTAAAAGAATAAAAAATAGTAAAAATGGGGTATGTCCCAGTAAAATGCCAAAATTTTCTGATTGAAGTCTGTCTGTTCCGGAAAACTAGGGAGATAGTGATTTTAGCACCGCATACCCTTTGTTGCTGCTATTTTCAGGGAAAAACCCACATGCTTTCTTCTGCATCCCTTTTTTCCCATTTTTCTGAAGAAACAACATTTTAGCTGCATTTTGGCTAATTTCTTGGTCTCCTCCAGGGTAACCCCCAAACTCTGGGTACCTTTAGAATCCTTAGGGTGTTGGAAAAAAAAGGACGCAAATTTAGTGTGGATAGCTTATGTGGACAAAAAGGTATAAAGGCCTAAGCACAAACTACCCCAAATAGCCAAAAGAGCGCTCAGCACAGGGGTGGGGGGAGGCTCAGCAGCTAAGGGGTTAATATGCATAAGGCAAGTCCTTCTGCAACCTCCTTTGACTGAACATTTGGGTGATGAGCCATATTAGGACATAGTTTGAATAGCTTAATTAATTAATTAAAACTGGCCACAAAACATCAGTGCAGAATTTGAGACCATATTTCGAAACTAGTATTTTCATACAAACCACTCTGTGTTTATTGATGAGCTAATGGGCTACAGTATGGAATGATGTGATATAAAAGAAATCTTCTATGCCTTGAATAAGCTCTCGGCCATACTTGGAGGAACCAAACATCTGATTTCCTGTTGTATAATCATCTGAATTTTGTGGTAATATGAACAACTTGGATAATACCAGATACATATTTAGTAATGTGGATCTGAATTCATGAATAAATTATTGGCTACTAATGTTCACAGGATCTCGCTTTTAGCCACATCAATGTCTTACTAAGTAGGAGGGTCAGACCCAGAAGAAAACATCACACCTATCCAAAGAAAATAACTTGACCATCTTCAACAATTTTAAGTGGTGTAAATTTACACAAGTAATAAATATAAAGGCTTGTCAAACATTTTTACATGAAGAAAGCCATGGATGGAGCCTCTTCATATGAAAGGAAACGTGACAGGCAGCCAAAGAGGGTGCTTATCTAAATGACTGATGTCCTCTCTTGCCCAGCATGTGGGTGCATTTCTGGAATTTTTATTGTGTGTGATCACCAAGGTTGACATGGTGGACGTCAACAGAACAGATAACAGTGAGAATGGAGTTCAATCTACCAAAACCCATTTCTCCAGAATGGTAAATGAGAAGCAGCACTCAGAGGCGGGCATCTGCCATTATTTGCAGGCATCCTGTTAACACCCTCCTCTATATGAAGCCCCAAACCTAGCAAAAGCTAAAGGTGTAGTTACTTACTCAAGAGGCATTCTGGTTAAATCGTAGGGATTCTACATGAAAGGCATAAACGTTATGATGCCATGAGTAAGCAATTAGAATAAATGGGATTCTGCAAACCCTGTATAAAACCCTGTCTTTCTATTGTTTACAATAGACAACTTGTAACACACTCAGTTGCGTATTATAAAGAAATGATGTAACTGCTAAACACTAATAACTTATTACAGTTGGGTTATGAATCACTATGCCTGTTACCAGCATCCAATGGGAAAGTTGGGTCAGGTCAAAGAGCATAATTATTAACAGCTGTTTAAAGAATGAAAAACAAATATGTTTTTTCTTTCTTCCGCTTTTCTAGCTGTACAATAAGCAGAAAGGAGATATTTATGGTAACATGTTTATCTTTCACACTCCTTAGGTAATTGTAAAAACGTTAAAATGTTTCTGTATGTTTCTACACACTCTGGAACGTTGCACCTTTTAAAAAAAACTGACTTGTGTTAAATTGATTCTAATATGTTTTTGCCAAAAATATCTCACAGTTTTTTGACATATTTAATCTTGCACTATTGATTCTATTTTTATCCTTCATGTTTGCAAACAAGGCTCTCTCTTTCATATGAAAGAGCTACAACCCAAAGGATCTAAGTGGTGTGTAGGAAAGGGAATGGTGTGACCATAAGTTATAAGAAATAAAGTATTCCCTCCTTACATGATAAGGATATTTTGTCACCTTGGAGTTAAATAAACTTATAAATGAACTCAGACTTCAGCCTGTTCTATATGGTAATGGAACTCCTCAGTGAGTTGCAATATCCTTCGAATGTATGGCAGGGGGTACCTTATTCCACATACAGTAATTAAATGAGCCTTTGAAAATTATATACCAGTGCTACATGTTGAATCGTATTGTAGTAAAAAGATTTCAGGTTTCACACACCTGCATTCTACTTTATGATCAGCAATCATGAAAAGCTAACCCACTCCTTATCAGGAATAAAAACAACAGATACCTAAAACAAACAAACCCATACTCAAGTATGGTTCCTGTCTCACAATTACTACATATAAGGAAAACATGTGTGGAACCTCTTTCTCTATTCAAGCAGCCAATCAATGTAATTCATTACCAACACACCTAATCTCCGCAGACAACCATCTCAAATTCAAAGGATTAGTTAAGAACTGGCTCTATCCAGTATGACAACTGTTGGGACCGAAATGTCCTCTTCATGGTAATTGACATGCATCCCTGCCCTGAGTGAACAACTTTATTGATGTACGGATCCATAATGCTGATTTTCAGTGTGATAGGCAAGCACAAATTATACATGTGCACCATGATATAGGCCTTTCTCAAAGACTGTGATCTTGTTGGATCGGGAGTGTCACCCAAAGTGTTACCATCACAGTGGTAGAAGGTTACTGCCTTTACCAGGAGTTAGGCAGCACAAGAGCGGTGGAAGCATCATACTGTGTAGTGATCAGTAGGAATGAACAGGTCCTTTTTTAAACTGTGCCTCTGGAGTGAGGCCTACAGGCTCACTCACTTTTTGAAGTTCAGGTGCTGTGTGGTTAACTTGTCGATTGGCCTGCATCATTTAGATATGAAGTGTTGCACAGGAGTGGTGACACTGACCTGGATGTATGTGTGTATGGGAAGGGTACAATATAGGGATAGGGCAGTGCTGCGCAGTGCCTGCGCGGCGAATGCATGTACCAGGTGTATGTGCACCCGCGAGGAATACAGTACACAAAGAATATAGGGGGTTATTACAACTTTGGAGGAGGTGTTAATCTGTCCCAAATGTGACGGATATACCACCAGCCGTATTACGAGTTCCATAGGATATAATGGACTCGTACTACGGCTGGTGGTATATCCGTCACTTTACCGTCAATTTGGGACGAATTAACACATCCTCCAAAGTTGTAATAACCCCCATAGTGTTGTGTAGTATGTGCATGGAGAGTGCATGAGCTGGATGGATGTGTACCTTCGAGGAGTACAGTACATGAAGGATGTAGTGATTTTCAGCATGCTGAATGTGTATGCTGGGTGTACATGCAACTGCAAGAGGCACAATACAGAAAGGCTACAGTGCTGCACATGCAAAGGGAATGTATGTGCTGAGTGTATATGTGCCTGTGTTGGCATAATATATGGAAGTAACAGTGCTGAGCAGTGTGCTCTGTACATGAACTGGGTGTATGTGTGCCTGTGGATGGTACAATAAGTAGAGGGCATTGGGTTCCATTTTAGGAGACCCAGGCATGCATGGTGAAGACATCAGGAGGTAGAGGAATCCCCCAGGCAAATTTGTGTACTGCTGAATTCCTGTGAGCTGGGTGGGACACACTGGGGAGGGGAGAGCAAGGCTCCCTCTGAACACTTCAAAGAGAGCTATTTGATTCAGTGAGTGATCACACAGAAGGGGCCTGAAAACATCTTAGGGAGGAGATGGGGCAGATAAGGGAATCATAAAGAATAGGGCTGGGAGCCCACAATTAACATTTTAATGCACATGTCACTGTAGCTGACATCCAAGTGCGAACAGCAGTCATTATTATGGCCTGTGTTGTAAGACTATTGGGTTCGGAGCATCTCATGCTGTTATGGACGGCCTCTGAAAAGAAAGAGGGAGAGGAGAAGTATGTAACTAAAATGAAGCAGAACCCCAGAATAAAACTTCTAAAACCCAGACACTTAATCACATTTGGTGTCTGGAAATGGACTATAAGAAAGGGTGTTAGACACTGTAAAAATTAGCATCTGCAAAGCAGACAGATGGGTTGTGTGAGGAGTCCAAACTCTGCAAGACTTCTTCCTGTAACCAGGACTTAGGACCAAGGCCTGTTAGTCTCCTTGCTGGGTGAGGAGACATCACCCAGGGAAACCATGAGCACCTGCCCTGGAGCCTGGAGTAGCTTCACCTGCCTCCTTTCCAGGACCACTGTGGCCTGTAAGATAGAGTAGTGTTCAGTGGGTGTGAGGTCCAGTGGGGAGCCCTGTCAGGAGACTCCTGTTTGGAGATGTGGGGAAATCTCTCCCAACTGCACTGGATGGGTTGTTGCCCATAAGCAGGAGTCAGTGGCCCCCATATGCCAGGAGGGAGTTGGCCTGAAGATGGACATGAAAAATATTGTCTTGTGATAAAAGGGGGAAGCCTGTGCAGCACCGTTTTGGCCACCCTATGTGCCATAAGGGTCCACAATGGAAAAGATTGGCTTGGGGAGAAGGGGAGAAGGGCTGAAGCCTCTGCATCATGATTGTGGTGACCATGGATTGCAGGAGGGGGTTACTGTGTAAAGATTGCCATGTGGTATTGACTGAAACCTTGCATGGCAACTGTGCAGCAACTCTGTATGCTAGGAGGGGCTGCCAGAAGTACTTGTGCTGCGTTGATCAGGAAGGAGCCTGTAAACTGGGAGGAGTGGTGATCCATAGGTCAATGGGTTCAATGAGGACTGTGACTGACCCAGCCCCATACAATGAGAGAGGAGTTCGCTCGGGATCGAGGACAGGAGCATTGTAGTTGCCCCCCTCTTTTGGGAATATAGAAATGTGCAGGAAAACCTCCAATCACAGCCAGAGTGAGACCAAGAGAGAAAGAGTCTGCAATTGCCAAGTGCAGCTGCTGAGTCCACATGATACCCTCTTACCTGATCAGGACTGGAACTGCTCTGAGCACTCACAGATGGGATGCACTCCAGGACTCTGCCCATATCACTCCTGCCGCAGCAGGTAGGACTTGTTTTGGGCCTACCCACCCCAGGGGGACTTGCTTCTCAAAGCGTTGCAGTGATAAGACATTTTTGACTTGAATATAGGAGTCAGAGTGGACTCTTGAGAAATGGACAACTAGTTGACCATCCACTGGATGTGGCCAACAGTGACTGGGGAATAACCACTATCTCACTGTGAGGAAAGAGAGGTACAGGGAAATTTCCATTCAAACACCTTGACCTCAAGGGGAAATTTCTTATCATTTTTTAATGTTGTTTTATTCCTTTGATACTTCCCTTTCCATAAAAGTGAGCATTTGGCTGGTCATTCATAAATTGCTGCTTCTGCTTGCTCTTTGAGTTATGAGCCCATGTCCATTAATTTGTATCCATACCACCCCCCTAGAGGAAGCATTAGACAGTTATTTCACATCTACTACTGACTGCAGAAGGGGTACGTCTTCAGTTGCTTAAGATTCATAGTAGGTCGGATCCCGAGACATGAGGAATGAAAGGCCTGAAGCTCCATGGTTGGGTTTAGTAGCCTCCATGTGCCCCGTGGTCCTCTGGAAGAGTGTACCTCAACCAGGTACTCAAACATGACAAATTATGCTTCTCACAGCATGGAAATGAGGTTGTTGTTATACATGTGTCATTTTACATTAAACTATGCACAGACACAGAACAATACAAAGCATCATAATAAAAAGGATTAAGTAGCACACAGGATTAGTAACACAAGTTCATCATCAATCATCCACAAGATGATTATAGACAATTAGCCACGCTCATATAAAGTGCACAGTGCATAATAAAATATAAAATACATTGTTAAGACAAGACAAATAAAATACCTAAAAAACCCAAACAGTAGAATGCGCATTAAGTTCAAATACAGGGTTACAAGGCAAACATAATGATTACCCCTTCATAGTTCTCTGTGCTTGTACCGCAGTTTTAAGAATGGAACACACTTTAAAGCAAATATCGGGTGTGTGCAATAATTGTAGATGAAACAGGGCCTCTATACATCTACGGTGGCACAGTGAGTTTAAAAGAGATTTAAGAAAGAGGCTGCATGGGTGGCTATAATAATCACAGAAAAACATATAGGGGTCATTACAACCCTGGAGGACGGTGTTAAAGGTGCGGTAATACCGCAAACAGGCCGGCGGAGAAAAAAAGGGAATCATGACCCTGGCAGAAACCGCCAACAAAGACAGCCACTTTAACACACCGCCCGCCACAGCGGTACAGACAAGCAGCGCAGCGGTCACCGCCAACAGACAGGCGGAAGACAATGTACCGCCCACAGTATCACAACCCGCCAATCCGCCACCTTTTCCGTGGTGGATTCACCGTGGATAAAAACACGGCGGAAACAGTTACTGCAATGGGAAAACGCTCACCTGAACACATCCCACGAGGAAGGAGGACTCCACGGAGCCAGAATTACAAATCCTACCGGCCCTTGTATTCCTACTCATCTACGAAGAGCAACGCCGGCGCCGGCGAAGACAACGGTGAGTACTGCACCTATGACATAGGGGAGGCAAAAGTTAGGGGGACACACACGAAACACCCCCAACCCCACCCCCGCATATTACAACACACACACCAATGCATTCACAAAAATCACAGTAACAACCCACAACCCCCCCGGAAGAATGCAAAGACAAAATGAAATCAGTTCAAACATTGTAATGTATCAATATACATGTTTAAAAAATATACAGATATATTATAAAATCATTCAAAAGTATATACATTACGAGAAGTAGTGCAGATATGCACATATCAATGTCCGTGCACCACTAGTCCAAAAATGCATGGGCGAGGCCCACAAAAGATACCTGTCCACAAACGGAGAGAACACTGCCGGGGCATCAGATAGAAATACTACAGGCACCTCAGGGGGAAGGGAAGGGGGGCCACCTCAGCCGGATGAGTGCAAAGCCAGATCCACAACGGGCTCCATGCCCATTGATGTATCCTGGGGAGTGCAACGCCACAGTCTCACAAGTCTCTACAGTGGGTGGCTTGCCCACTGTACCATCCTGGGGAGGGCAAAGCCACAGTCTCTCAAGTCTCTACAGTGGGTGGCTTGCCCACTGGACCATCCTGGGGAGTGCAAAGCCACAGTCTCTCAAGTCTCTACAGTGGGTGGCTTGCCCACTATACCATCCTGGGGAGTGCAAAGCCACAGTCTCTCAAGTCTCTACAGTGGGTGGCTTGCCCACTGTTACATTCTGGGGATTGCAAAGCCACAGTTTTGCAAGTAGATAACAGCCTCCACTGGTTCTGGAGGGGGACTGGTGCCCAGACTGGATTAGTCTCCCCGTGACAGTTCCTGTCCCATCACTGTCCCAGCTGCACATGGGATAACAATGCTTGATGTGGCGGCCTTTTCATTCTTCCCCGGTGCATGCCCTGTTCAGCGGTGCTTTGTCATGGCGGTCTCTGGACTGTTCAGCGGTGCTTTGCCATGGCGGTCTCTGGACTGTTCAGCGGTGCTTTGCCATGGCGGTTCTGGACTGTTCAGCGGTGCTTTGCCATGGCGGTCTCTGGACTGTTCAGCGGTGCTTTGTCATGGCGGTCTCTGGACTGTTCAGCAGTGCTTTGCCATGGCGGTTCTGGACTGTTCAGCGGTGCTTTGCCATGGCGGTCTCTGGACTGTTCAGCGGTGCTTTGCCATGGCGGTTCTGGACTGTTCAGCGGTGCTTTGCCATGGCGGTCTCTGGACTGTTCAGCAGTGCTTTGCCATGGCGGTCTCTGGACTGTTCAGCAGTGCTTTGCCATGGCGGTCTCTGGACTGTTCAGCGGTGCTTTGCCATGGCGGTCTCTGGACTGTTCAGCGGTTCTTTGCCATGGCGGTCTCTGGACTGGGCATTGGTGTGTGGCATGACGTTCTCTGGACTGGGCATTGGTGTGTGGCATGACGTTCCCTCATTGCCCAGCGGGGCTGTGGCAGCCGGGGCCCTCCTGGGCACTGACCTCCCGCAGTGGCGGTGGTCTCCTGACCACTGACGATACTTGGGCCCTCCTGGGCACTGACTCTGGCGGTGGTCTCCTGACCAGTGACAATATTTGGGCCCTCCTGGGCTATGACTCTGGCGGTGGCGGTGGTCTCCTGACCACTGATGATACTTGGGCCCTCCTGGGCACTGACTCTGGTGGTGGCGGTGGTCTCCTGACCACTGACGATACTTGGGCCCTCCTGGGCACTGACTCTGGCGGTGGTCTCCTGACCACTGACGATACTTGGGCCCTCCTGGGCAATGACTCTGGCGGTGGTCTCCTGACCACTGACTATACTTGGGCCCTCCTGGGCTATGACTCTGGTGGTGGTCTCCTGACCACTGACGATACTTGGGCCCTCCTGGGCACTGACTCTGGCGGTGGCCTCCTGACCACTGACGATACTTGGGCCCTCCTGGGTACTGATTCTGACGGTGGTCTCCTGACCACTGACGATACTTGGGCCCTCCTGGGCACTGACTCTGGCGGTGGTCTCCTGACCAGTGACGATACTTGGGCCCTACTGTCCTGGGCTATGACTCTAGCGGTGGTCTCCTGACCACTGACGATACTTGGGCCCTCCTGGGTACTGACTCTGGCGGTGGTGGTGGTCTCCTGACCACTGACGATACTTGGGCCCTCCTGGGCACTGACTCTGGCGGTGGTCTCCTGACCACTGACGATACTTGGGCCCTCCTGGGCTATGACTCTGGCGGTGGTCTCCTGACCAGTGACGATACTTGGGCCCTCCTGGGCTATGACTCTGGCGGTGGCGGTGGTCTCCTGACCACTGACGATACTTGGGCCCTCCTGGGCACTGACTCTGGCGGTGGTCTCCGGACCAGTGACAATACTTGGGTCCTCCTGGGCACTGACTCCGGCAGTGGTGGTGGTCTCTGGACCAGTGACGATACTTGTGTCCTCCTGGGCTATGACTCTGGCGGTGGCGGTGGTCTCCTGACCAGTGACGATACTTGGGCCCTCCTGGGCTATGACTCTGGCGGTGGTCTCCTGAACAGTGACGATACTTGGGCCCTCCTGGGCACTGACTCTGGCGGTGGTCTCCTGACCAGTGACGATACTTGGGCCCTACTGTCCTGGGCTATGACTCTAGCGGTGGTCTCCTGACCACTGACGATACTTGGGCCCTCCTGGGCACTGACTCTGGTGGTGGCGGTGGTCTCCTGACCACTGACGATACTTGGGCCCTCCTGGGCACTGACTCTGGCGGTGGTCTCCTGACCACTGACGATACTTGGGCCCTCCTGGGCAATGACTCTGGCGGTGGTCTCCTGACCACTGACTATACTTGGGCCCTCCTGGGCTATGACTCTGGTGGTGGTCTCCTGACCACTGACGATACTTGGGCCCTCCTGGGCACTGACTCTGGCGGTGGCCTCCTGACCACTGACGATACTTGGGCCCTCCTGGGTACTGATTCTGACGGTGGTCTCCTGACCACTGACGATACTTGGGCCCTCCTGGGCACTGACTCTGGCGGTGGTCTCCTGACCAGTGACGATACTTGGGCCCTACTGTCCTGGGCTATGACTCTAGCGGTGGTCTCCTGACCACTGACGATACTTGGGCCCTCCTGGGTACTGACTCTGGCGGTGGTGGTGGTCTCCTGACCACTGACGATACTTGGGCCCTCCTGGGCACTGACTCTGGCGGTGGTCTCCTGACCACTGACGATACTTGGGCCCTCCTGGGCTATGACTCTGGCGGTGGTCTCCTGACCAGTGACGATACTTGGGCCCTCCTGGGCTATGACTCTGGCGGTGGCGGTGGTCTCCTGACCACTGACGATACTTGGGCCCTCCTGGGCACTGACTCTGGCGGTGGTCTCCGGACCAGTGACAATACTTGGGTCCTCCTGGGCACTGACTCCGGCAGTGGTGGTGGTCTCTGGACCAGTGACGATACTTGTGTCCTCCTGGGCTATGACTCTGGCGGTGGCGGTGGTCTCCTGACCAGTGACGATACTTGGGCCCTCCTGGGCTATGACTCTGGCGGTGGTCTCCTGAACAGTGACGATACTTGGGCCCTCCTGGGCAATGACTCTGGCGGTGGTCTCCGGACCAGTCACGACGGTGCTGGCGTGGCGTCCCGACCGCCGGGAAGGATGCTGCCCTTCTCCGCCGTGATGCTCACACCAGGCTGTGCAGACTTCCTCTGGCCCTTCCCCACCTTTGGAGGAGTCACAGCTGACTCTGCAATCCCCCTGGGACCCCTGTGAGTTGTTTTGCCTCCAGGAGTCTTCACAGGGTCCCGTCGGCCACTTTCCAATTTCAGAGCCTTTACAGGGGGTGGGCTGCCATTGCCTTGGCTCCGGGTCACACTGCCTGCCCTGGTGGCCGGTGCACTCCACACACCTTGAACAGGCACCACTGGTACTGGAGGCTTTTTGGCTGAGGCGCTACGACGGGACTGATGAATTGGTGGGGTGGGGGCAAAAAGGTCAACTTTGCAGAGGGACAGTTTCTGACGAACACTGGGATGGGTAGTTGGAGGGGGTCTGGGAGTGGAGGAAGAGGAGGTGGTTGTAGGAGTTGTCACTTTAGGTGTTTTGGGTGCAGGTGCAGGTACTGGAGGCTGTCGTGAGGTGGGTGGATGTTGGGTGTATGGGTGCCCGCGTTTGTGTACTTTGGGTGGGGGCGTCACAGACACACTGGGAGAGGACACAGGGGACGTGTAAATGGGAGTGGAGGTGGTGAGTGCAGGTGAGTGGGGTGTGGTGCTGGGTGTTCTGGTGCGACTCCTGGTGCCTGTAGATGTAGTGCATGCAGGTGAGAGTGTAGACAAGACTGGGAGGGAGGAGGGAGACGACGAGGAGGGGGACACAGTGGAGGCAGTGGATGTTGCTTTGTCTGCATGTGGGTGATGCTTGTGTGTGTGCCTGTGGGTTGTGTGGTGCCTATGTTTGCCAGAGCTTCCCTTGTGTGTTGACGTGTGTGCATGCTGGTCTGTAGGTGTGCTTGGGATGGGCTGGGGTACAGGCGATTGGGTGTGGGTGGAGTAGGTTGGAGGGGGGAGGCTAGACACAGGGACAATGGCTGCCATCAGTGCTGAGGCCAGAGATTGCAGGGTTCGCTGAAGGACAGCCTGACCAGAATGAATGCCCTCCAGGAATGCATTACCGTGTTGCAACTCCCTTTCTACACCCTGGATGGCATTCACAATGGTAGACTGCCCAACAGTGAGTGACCTGAGGAGGTCAATGGTCTCCTCACTGAGGGCAGCAGGGGTGACTGGGGCAGGGCCTGAGGTGCCTGGGGCGAAGGTGATGCCCAACCTCCTGGGAGAGCGGGCACGGGGCGAATGCTGAGGGGCTGCTGGGAGGGCGGTGCTGGTAGGGGAGGTGGCGGCTGTACCTGTAGAAGTAGGGCGCACAGATGGTGCTGCCACCACAAGGGAGCTCCCATAGGTGGACGAGTCCGTGTCGCTGGTTGGTGATCCGGTGGCCGACGTGAAGCTCCCCTCACCCTCCGTCCCACTGGTGCATTCTGAGTCCGTGGTGTGGCCCTCCATGGCCATGTGGGATGCAGCTCTCTCTTGCTACGGTGCCACTGTACCTCCACCTGATGATGCTGATGCACAAAGGAACAGAGAAAGCACAAAAAGGGGGGAGGGGAGACAGAAGAAAGGCAGGTTGAGTGCATGGCATACCGCTACCGTTGGCGGACAATACAGACACAGCAGCCCCCTGCACTACGCCGTGCTCCTAGTCTCTGCAGATGCAATTTCTGGGATCTGGCCTACATGGCTATGGTGGACATCTGCACACATGGATGCTACAGGGGCATCTATACCTGTACTTGGCACTCTACTGCATTGGGGTAGAGGGCCACATGGCCTGCATTACGGAGGGGCCTAGTCTACGTATTTCTGCCTGGCCTAGGTACACCCACAGGCCTCCTCCCCCACCCAGACCCCTCCACTGCACGCAAAGTCCGCAGAATGAGAGAGTACTCACCCCCTTGTGTCTGCTGTGATGCCCTCAAGCGCCCATCCAACTCAGGGTAGGCCACTGCCAGGATCCGGAACATCAGGGGGGTCATGGGGTGACGGGCACCCCTCCCACGTTGGGAGGCCATCCCCAGCTGAGCCTCCGCCGTCTTCTTGCTCCAGCAGCAAATGTCCTCCCATCTTTTCCAGCAGTGGGTGCCCCGTCTCTGGTGGACCCCCAGGGTCCGGACGTCCTTGGCGATGGCACGCCAAATGTCCTTCTTCTGGTGGGCGCTGACCTACATGACATGCACAAGGGAAGAAGCGAAGTCATTACCAACTGCCCTGTCGATGTGAGTGGCCCCCCTCCCTACCCTAGCCATGTGGCACATTCATTCACATGCATTCATGTTCCATGAACTCTGCCCCCTTCCCTCTTACAACCAGCCCTCTCCACCCAGGTCTAGCCCATACAACGTGCTACCTGTGTACTAACCTGTTGGTCTGGAGGACTGTAGAGTAGCGTGTACTGGGGGAGGACCCCGTCTACCAGTTTCTCCAACTCCTGAGCAGTGAAGGCAGGGGCCCTTTCCCCAGACGCAGCAGCCATCGTCGCTTCCAGACCGAGGTCACAGCAGCACTTGCAGTGTAGGTCCTCTCCTGTCGAAGATCAGGTATCTAGTGATTCAACAGATAGAAAATGGCGGTGACGTCCGCGACGGTGCGTATCATCACCACCGGCGCACTTGTTCATTGGCTCCTGGGACCCATAGGGTCCAATGTTAACCAATGCAGCATTGCGCCGCGGTCTACGACCGCCTACCTTGACGGTGTGCAACGGCTACGCAGTTACCCAACAATCCCATTGTCCCAGTTTAGAGGTCAGGCAGCCGCCATTTCAGGGGCCCACATGGCTTCATTTACCTCTGCGTCACACATAGCTAGGCCTACACTCAACACACATACAGGAAGGGTTTTGTGTTTGGTGTCGTCTTCTGTGTAACTGTGGGTACATACCTTGAAGAAAATTGACTCGGTCATCGCTGTTGTCCTTCCTAGGCGCCGTCAGCTGGGACATTTGAGAAGATGGCGGAATCCTCCGGTGTACCGACAGCTGGTGGACCTGTTGACAATGGAGGAGCGACATTTAATCGTCACCTACAGGTTTGACCGTGCCACAATCCAGGAACTATGTACCCAGTTGGAGCCAGACCTGATGTCACCAATCCGCCATCCCACTGGAATCCCCTCTGACGTGCAGGTGCTGTCAGTGCTCCATTTCCTTGCAAGTGGCTCTTTTCAGACAACAGTGGCCATGGCATCAGGGATGTCCCAGCCTATGTTTTCCAACGTGCTGTCCAGAGTGTTGTTTCCCTGCTGAAACATGTAAGGAGATACATCATTTTCCCTGAGGTGGAAGATTTGGCTACAGTGAAAGGTGACTTCTATGCCCTTGGACATATCCCCAACATCATAGGTGCTATTGATGGGACCCATGTAGCTCTGGTCCCCCCCCGACAGAAGTGAACAGGTGTACAGGAACAGGAAGAGTTATCATTCGATGAATGTACAGATGGTATGTTTGGCAGACCAGTACATCTCCCAGGTTAATGCTATGTTCCCTGGCTCAGTGCATGACGCCTACATCCTGCGGAATAGCAGCATCCCTGATATGATGGGTCAACTCCAGAGGCACCGGGTGTGGCTATTAGGAGACGCTGGTTACCCTAACCTGTCCTGGCTATTGACCCCAGTGAGAAATCCCAGGACCAGGGCAGAGGAACGCTACAATGAGGCCCATGGGCGGACTAGGAGGGTGATCGAACGCACCTTCGGCCTCCTTAAGGCCAGGTTCAGGTGCCTCCACATGACATGTGGTTCCCTATTCTACTCACCGAAGAAGGTGTGCCAGATCATCATCGCCTGCTCGATGCTTCACAATCTTGCTTTGCAACGCCAGGTGCCTTTTCTGCAGGAGGATGGTCCAGATGACGGTGTTGTGGCAGCTGTGCAGCCTGTGGAGCCTGTGGACAGTGATGAGGAGGAAGCTGAGGAAGAAGACAACAACAACAGGGAGTCAGTCATACAGCAATATTTCCAGTGACACACAGGTGAGAACATTTTCATTTTTACCATTACATTCACTGTCACACGTCTTCCTCTATCCTGTGTGTATTTTAATGGGATTATTTGGTAACTGAGTTGTTCCTTTCCATTACGGTTTCACAGGTGTTGTTACCAACATGTGGCATCTGCATGCATCCTTCAAGGACTTGTGATGTGTGACATAGGTATGTTGCCTTTACAACTAGAAACGCATTTTGACACTGTCATTGATAATACATTTTACCAAATCATAGACTGACTCCAGATTGTTTTGTGGTTCAAGGTTGTTTATTTAAGTGCTCAAAAATGGAGGGGGGTTGTAAAATGAGGATGGGTGATGGTGGAGGAATGTACATTGCAGAGTCCAGTCTATTAGTCTCACAGGTGCACTGCCCATATGGGCATAGGAAGTGGAGCTGGGGCAGTTTAGGTATGGACAGGGTAACAAAGTGGGAGGACAATCAGGGTGGTCTCATTTCCTGGCGGGGGTCTTGCCATCTTGCTCTGTCCTGTTCCTGGATCTCAGGGACTGCTTGCGTGGTGGTTGTCCGTCTGCAGGGGGTGGGGTGCTGGTGTGGTGGTCCTGTGGTGGGGCGTCCTGTCCACTAGCGCCAGCGCAGCGGAGGTGGTGGGCAGTTCATCATCCATGCTAGTGTCAGAGGCCCGTTGGAGTGCCATGGTGTCCCTCATGGTCTGCTGTATGTCCTTCAGCACACCTACGATGGTGCCCAAGGTGGAGCTGATGGTCCTGAGCTCCTCCCTGAACCCCAAATACTGTTCCTCCTGCAGGCGCTGGGTCTTCTGAAACTTGACCAGTACCGTCACCATCGTCTACTGGGAGTGGGTATGATCCCATGATGGAGGAGAGGGCCTCGTGGAGAGTGGGTTCCCTTGGCCTGTCCGCCCCCTGTCGCACAGCAGCCCTCCCAGTTCCCCTGTGTTCCTGTGCCTCCGTCACCTGGACCGTGTGCCCACTACCACTGCCCCCAGGTCCCCGTTGTTGTTGGGGTGGTGGGTTATCCTGGGTTCCCTGTAGTGGTGGACACACAGCTGATTGACCTGTCCTGGGTACGGAAGTTTGGGCCCGCTGAGTGGGTGCTATACTGGTGTTACCAGAGGGTGGAAGGTCAGTGTTGGGCTGTGCCTGTGCAAGGGGAACCGACTGTCCCGAGGCCCACGAGGGTCATGGCCGGTCATCAGGCTCCAGTAGGGCAGAGCTGCTATCGTCACTGTGGGCCTCTTCTGTGGGTGGAGTGGAGATGTCTGGACCCTCCGGTGTGGTGACGGTCCTTCGTGATCCTGCAGGGGCATAAGAGCATGATTATTGCATGTGTGTGATGGTGTGCAATGGGTGGGTGTGCGTGTACCCCAGTGCAAGCATTTCTGTGTGGGGGCTTGTGTGATGATGGTTAGGGGGTTGTTATGGGTATGTGCAGTGGGCATGCTTTCGTGATGGGTGTCCATGCTTAGTTGTGTCATGCAGGGCTTGGTGTTGGGATGGGTGGTTTGTGTTCTTAGTACATTAGTGAGGAGTTGGAGTGATAGGGGAGGAGGTGAGGGTGGGGGGGGTGATAGCATGCAGGTAGGGTTGGGGATATGATATTTAAGATTTGAGTTACCAGTTTCCATTCCTCCACCGACTCCTCCGAGGCCCTCAGGATGCATGATGGTCAAGACCTGCTCCTCCCATGTTGTTAGTTGTGGGGGAGGGGGTGGGGGTCCGCCGCCAGTCCGCTGAACCGAGATGTTGTGCCTGGAGACCGTTGAACGCACCTTCCCCCATAGGTCATTCTACCTCTTCCTGATGTCCTCCTGATTTCTTGGGTGCTGTCCCACAGCGTTGACCCTGTCGACTATTCTGCGCCATAGCTCCATCTTCCTGGCTATGGAGGTGTACTGCACCTGTGAGCCAAATAGCTGTGGCTCTACCCATAGGATTTCCTCCACCATGACCCTGAGCTCCTCCTCGGAAAACCGGGGGTGTCTTTGGCGTGACATATGGTGGTGTGGGTGATGTGTGGGGTGGTGTATGTGGTGATGAGTATGGTGATGTGTAGTGGTGTGTGGTGTTTTGTGCGTGGATGTTGTGTGGGTGATGGTGTTGTGTGCCTCTGTGTGGTTGGATTGTCTAATCTGTGCTGTCTCTCTGGCCTTCGTGACAAATTTTTGGTTGTAGGGGTTTGTGGGTGATGTGGGTGTGTGTTTTATATTGTGTTGGGTGTGTGGGAGTGTTGTTTGTATGTGTATCAGGTGTATGTATTTTGAATTGTCCAATGTGGCGGTGTTTTGGAGATGTGTGTGTATTTTGAGCACGGCGGTGTGTACCGCCATTGGAATACCACGGTTGAAAGACCGCCGCGTGGATTCGTGGATCGTAATGGCATGGGTGTGTTTCTGTTGGCGTGGAGGATTTGTTTACGCCAGTTTAACACTGACCTTTGGTATGGCGGACTTGTGTGGGTGTCTGAATTTCGGCAGATTCCAAGATGTGTGTCATAATAGCTGTGGCGGAATTCCGCGGCCGCGGCGGTGTATTGGCGGTCTTCTGCACGGCGGTAAGCGGCTTTTACCGCCAATGTTGGTGTTCCCAAAATACCTAGTGAACACCCAGGACTCAAGAGCCGCCAAATCATACCAGCTTTGAGACTGCAAAAAAGGGACCTCTCCCAGTCTGCAACTTCCAACAACAGGTACAAAGCAGACTCCATGGTGGCCAAAGAACTATAAAAAGCCAGCATTGTACTTTTTTCCTTTTAACTTTCTTTCTTCCATAACTCCCAAAAGAGGCTCTTTACCCTGCGTTTGTAATCCTAATACTCTCAGATGCATAAATAGGGCAATTAATCCTAATGACTGAAATGTTCCTAGAGAGATTGCTCAGCCAGGGGATAACACACGCGTTTTTCAGACTTAAACAGCCAATAATAACGTTTCTATACAGCTGTGCTTGAGAATTGGCCCAGATACTGATCCAGAGCAATAAAGGGGCCGATTGTACCCTATCATCAATGTAACACTAGTTTAACTTTGTGTCAATAACATAGCTGGAGGCTGTCGGGGTAGCTGTAACAGTCTCCAGCATACACGGTTTTCCTCAAGCTATAGAGTAGAGCTATGAAGGTATCCCCAGATCCCTGCCCCATACGTAGCAGCCAGAACACATTGGGGCATATTTATACTCCGTCTGCGCCGATTGTGCGTCAAAAATTTGGACGCACAATCAGCGCAAACGTTGCTCCATATTTAAACTTTGCCGCCTGAGCCCGTGGACGACAAAATTCCGCCGTGTGCGTCATTTTTTGGATGCGGCAACCCACCTTGCGTTAATTGTATGCAAGGTAGGCATTCCCGTCCAAAAAATGGCTTAAAGGGCCGTGGGTATTTATGCTTTCGGGCAAAAATGACGCAAGGCTGGGAGGCAGAGCCAGAAAATGACGCACAGCCCGATCTGCGTAAAAAATTAACGCCTGGGTAAAGGAAAGGCATTAAAATGGGGCAAACACACCTGTATTTAATCAGAACACACAGAACAAACAGCAGAGCAGCAGAGCTGCAACAGGGAGCCATGGAGGTGGTACTAATCCAGTGTGCACGCAGACGCAGTGCCCAGCAGCAACAACAGCAGCTACCACAAAACCAGCAGGGACCCCAAAGGCAGCGCAGAAGGCAGGAGAGGATATTCCACCCAAGAACCACCCTTCAGGGCCTCAGGGAACACAACATCATCCAGAGGTACCGGTTGAACTGGCAGGCCATTCAGCAGCTGCTGTGCAACATTGAACAGCAGTTGGCCCCGACTTTGGTGACACCCCGCACCATCCCAACAGAAACAAAGCTGCTTGCCGTGCTTCATATGCTGGCAAGTGGCTCTTTCCAAACAACTGGTGCCCTGGTTGGCAGAATATCACAACCATCATTCTCTGCCTTTTTGCCCAAAGTACTGGATGCCATCATTCGACTGACACCCCGCCACATCTGCTTCCCTAACACACTGCAGAAGCAGCAGGAAACAAAACAGGGGTTCTACCTCATCAGTGGCTTCCCACACGTCCTTGGTGCAATCGACTGCACACATGTACGCCTTGTGCCACTTGCTGCAACTGAACACCTCTACCGCAACAGAAAGCACACACATTCCATCAACGTGCAGGCCATAGTCAATCACCAGGGATTGATCACCAACATCGTCGCTAAATATCCTGGGAGTGTACATGACTCATACATCTTCCGTCACTGCACCATCAATGAACACTTCCAGGATGGACGGTATGGCAATGGACTACTTGTTGGTAAGTACCAAAACCTACTTATATACACACTGCACAGCAACCCTCTAGGACACACAACACATACACCACAACAGCAACATGTGAACAGGAACACACTGAGGTCTTGACATCGCTAGCCATGTTTCTTAGGTCACCATTGAACCTGTCACACATCGAAAATTACTGTACAGCCTAATGTTAAGACGTCAATGAGTGTGGTTGCCTAAATGTCACCTTGCAAATTGTAAGTGTCCCAATGACCTTTACATTAATACATTGCCTAAGTCTAAAGGTATGGGATGTCCAGGGTACATTGATATGAACGTGTTAACAACACTGTCAATTTTAACTGTGCATGGAAATATCATCTCACCCCTAGTGAAGACACAGGGACACCTGTATCACAAGTCACAATGCTAGGGAGGGCACACTGCACTGCAAATCCCAAAACATACTGCTGGCAAACGGTTAGCAGACAAACACTTGTTCAGCCAAGGAAACAACACAATGCAGATGGTGCATCCTACAAGCATAGGATGCCACATTATTACACAAAAGAGTCACAGACAACACAAGACAACTACTGCCATGAAAGGTCATTTCAATAGTGCCAGCTACATCAACATGATCCCAATCATTTTCTCTTGCAGCTGATCAGGGGTATGGAATCCAGCCATGGATCATGGCACCATTTGGCAACCCAAGTACTGCTGCAGAGCGTGCCTACAACGATGCCCGTAGGAGGACACGCAGCATTGTTGAGCGGACCTTCGGCATCCTCAAGTCAAGGTTCCGGTGCCTCGACATCACTGGTGGTAGCCTCCTATATTCTCCGGAAATGGTCTGTAGGATCATCCTCACATGTGCAATATTGCACAACATTTGTATTAAAAGAAACATTCCCCTCCTGGAACCAGAGCCACACATGCCTGAAGAGGAGGAAGAGGAGGATGCTGGCCTGCAACAGGAGGGGGAACTCCAGAACACGGCCGCTGGTATACGCAGGCGGCAACAGATCGTAAATAATTTCTTTTGAATATGATCACCTTCACCACTTTAGTTAACGAATTTAAATAAACACCTATTCTAATCACCATATCATGGTCTGGCTATTCCTTTTTGCACACCTTCATCTCTACTTATCAGAATAAGAGTGTTGCCTCATGGAGCATTGCTGAGATACTGAGTAGGACACGGAACATCCCAGAGCTAATGTGATGCCTAACATACAATGGTCACATACACACACACTCTTAATGACATATATCATATACATTTCTCCTTTGAAGGCCAATAGCAGAGGACCGCAACTATTTCACACATACATGTTGAAATCAAGGTCCAACGCAGCATATGGCACACAACTAAGACACCATCACTCAATAAGAGGAAAACAAGCCTCATACATGAGGCAGTCAATGTGCTTTGGCATCAGTAACAGGAATGCCTGACCAGACCCTTGACAGCAGTAAGTCCAACTGCATCCAATATTTGCAAGGAATATCTGTGACCAGAGTCCCATAGAAGCAGAACAGAGACAGCACAAATGCCACACATATGTGCAGCATTGCACACATGACACTCCATGTACATGTCAGCCCATTTCCTAACTCCTGACACACCCATGCACCTGGTCACAACCCACCTGTCGGAAGAGGTCCCTGGAATACTAAGATGTGTACCCTGATATTACCTCCTCTACACACACAGACCAACATTAGCGAACCAGTGTGCTACACCCTTTCCTATGGTATGCCATTGTCATAGAACATCTGACTGCAAGGATGTCAGGTCAATTTATACACTGTCTTCTAGTTTCGAAGCCCTGTTAGCACATGTAGATTGCTTCCCCTGTGAAAATGTCTGCTGGCCCTTAGAATGCAAGTCTCACCTACAGGACTGGTGAGAAACAGATGCAATCCACACCTGTGATCACCTCCATGCACACCACCCATTTCAAAAAGCACTGCCCCTGATGATGACTGGAACAGCATAGGAGTTGCCATTATGTCAAATACACCGTCAAGCATTGATACTAATTAAGCCATGTAACACAGCCACTGGGTTCATTTGTCACCTTCAAAAACACAGGACATACACAGTTTTACATGTCAACTGTCTAGTTTGTCCTCCAAAGAGTCTCAGTCAGACCACTGATTACGTAATTTGTCAAGTAGCTGGATCCTGAATCACCTTGCATTCTGTCAGCCTGACTGGCAACTGTCTGTGCGTCACACTAAAGTATCCCTGTGTCCACATATGTACCACACTTGCGTTAGCAAACCTCTCATTCTTCAGGGGGCATTGGGCATGGGATTCTTCCATGCATACACAAATACATTGTATAGCATCATCTGCCTTTTAACTGTACCATTTGAGTTACATCCTCTGTCAAAAGCAAAAATCATGGCCCATCCCTTGTCTGGTTTGCATTTATGCATGAATGACAAAGTGTGACAGTGTCCCAGGGCCGTAGGCAGGGATTGGGTACAGGGCTTTCAGCACAACCAGCAACCTCTGATAATGTCCATGAATAATACACAAATGTCAGGACCATGACAGTTCACACACAGAATCACAGTGCGTACAACATAGTGATGGGCCGTGTGTGGTGAATAGCTGCGACAATAATCAGCACAGAGGCTATGATGTTCCCAGATGCAGTGGGAATTGCAGAGGCCAACCTGTGTACAAATGTTGTAATGACACCTGCCGGAACATGACACCTGAGACATTATCTCACTCAGCACACCGAGGTTGCCCTGTTGACTGTCTCATTACACGTCTTTAGTGACAGGGTGGGACCATCCACATGTTGGGTCACATGTCCACATCCACTTTACTCACATTGATCAACCAAAGGATACTCAGTAGATACAGGAATAGCTGCCACTGACTCATGATGAGTCCTGGACCGAACTGTGAGAAATTACACCCCCAAAAAATATTCAGGATCATCATTGGACCACACACATGAACAAGACACCTATGTGCAATTGATCACTGGAAATAAGTGGACACGTGCTGTCTTGTATGCTGGTCCACCACAGCCACCTGATAGTTGGGGCTCACTTCTGTGGCCTCAACAGTGGTGTCATCATACATTTGAGATTCACCCTTGTCTGTCTGTGCAAACAACATGGTACCCACTTCCTCAATGCATGTGTATGACTCACTGTGGGATTCTCCAAGTAGTGCCTAGGAAGCTCTTACCAATACTCAAGGACATAGGATGTAGAAAATGTGGACCATTGACATGAACAAGCGTCTGCCATCCATCTGGTGCATGCTATGTCACATGTGGTGTCTACGTGACCCTTAAACTTGGAAGTACACTTTACGGGTGTTGTTACATGTATGACTAACACATGCCCTCGCTCATTTCCAATATGACTTGCATCTAAGGATTGGACACATGGACGTCACATTCATACAACCATATGTACAATTATGCCTTATGTGATACACACACACTTGGTCAACCAACACATTAGTTGGCAAAGTGCACAATATGAGCCAAAGGCATTTAGGTATTGTACATATATGCGTCACATTGCTATCCTCTCCTTATGCGAAACATGCCCAATTTGTGCAACACATATATGTAGGCCACACTTATGACCATCTATTGCGTCATCCAACTGTAAAAATACTGTGAAGGGAGTAGTGGATCATGTTCCACTGCAGTATGATGTCACACATGTGAACATACACCATCAACACCATACTGTCTTCAACTAGCCAATCTCTGATGTGTCCCAAATGTAACATAACCAAAAAACAAGTAAAAATGGGACTTTTCATACAGGAAGTGATGTAATAGGATATCCTGTTTACAGATCATGTACAGTGGGTGTACTTTCACTTTCACTTTGCAGTCTATGATCCTTCTAGACTGTGTGTCTGTGTAGAGAGTGTTGTCCTGAGATTTTTTGCTGTTTTTGTCCTGTGTGCTATCTGTATTGTCAATTTGTGAAATAAATATTGTTGGTGTATACTGCACTACTGTGTTTTGTATACATTTGTCCATTTATCTTGTGTTTTTCTTGTTTGTGGGAGTCTGTTGTGGGTAGTGTTAGTTTGGGGATAGTTGGGCTCTTTTAGTGTTTAGGTTTACTTTTTTTCTGTCTTTGTACCCCTACTTTCCCCCTTTTCCCTTTTCTATTTATTTTACCCCTATGCCATTTCACTTCTAAGTATGTCTGGTAGGCCACGTCTTGGCAGGATGGGGGAAGAGGAGTTGGGGGGATTCACCTGGCTTGTGACGCATTTCTTGCCGCTCATGATCCAGGCAGGGGGCAGGGTGATACAGGGGTATCCGTCAGAGGCGCGCAGAATCCGGTGGGGAAAGGTGCTGCATCACCTGCAGCGTGTGTATGCCAGCCAGAAGAGTGACCACCAGCTGAAGAACCGGTGGGCTGACCTCATCACCAGGGAGCAGGATCTCTTGGGCCACCTGGGAATCATGATTGGTGGCACTGTTGGTGAGTACGAATTATGTTAATGTGCATGATTAAATGCTCTGTAGTGACAGAAGGAAAGCGTTCACAGCAGTACTATGAATGTGTGGGATTATTGTGTTCCTTGATTTTTTTTTATACATGTCAGTTCTTGATTTGAAAACATCGTGAAAAGGTGTAAGGTGCCCTCAGCTAACATCTTAAGATGTTTGTTGGAATTAGTTGAGCCACAATCCAAATATGGATGGCAGTCCAAGTGTATGCACATGGCCTCACATCTCCATGGTTGGTGCAAATCACCATAGCTGGGCCACATCAATTGAATAAACTGTAACAACAGGATGGCTTACAAAAGTCCCTGCCCCTCCCTCTGTACATTGGACCCATGTGCAATAAATGTGTCATGGCCACAAGGCATGTTTGACTGGTAATTCAGTCCTCAGGTAACCAGGCTTTGGATGTTTCTCTTGGATGCACATGATGAGACGATTACACTCCATATTTTTTACTGCTCACCAATTACGGGGCATATTTGCAACCACATGATAGTTAGTGCCAATATATGTATGCAGATATGTGTGTAACTGTCACAGGAGACCCATGCTATGTACAAGTTGGTCGTGATATATCAGATGCAATACCATCATGTCTGAATGGCTGCCATTTCCTTATTCAGCCTACACATTGTAAATGTTTATGAAATTGTTGCACTGTGCACAGATTTTTAGCACATTTCTTCCTTCGATACCTTACAGGTGGACCGGCACCCTACACTGTGGGAGAGGTGGCGACATTTGAGGACCCCGACTATTCCAGTTAGTGTTGATATGTCTGTTATGTGTTGTGTTTGCTGGTTATGGACTCGTGTGAGTTGGACGCATAGCAAGGTGTGATGCGTTGGGCAAGCTTTTCTCTTGTTCCATGAGTGGGAATGCAGTTCTCACATGTTTTGAGTTTGCCAATCTATATCCAATGGTATCATGTAGGGATTGTAGGACATCCCTGTAGACCCCACTGTGAGTACAGGGGTTAGTCATGTGTATGACATTTGTATAACCAAGAGTCGCAATGGAACTCAGCTCAAATTTAGTCAGCCTGTCAGACCCACATTCTCTAAGATTGGTACAGCAAATAGCTTTCCAATAGACATCTGCTTCCCTATTTACCTACGTTATTTTGAAACAGTAGGTAGAACCTCCTAGCAGCATGTACTTCCAAATGTAGTGCAACAAGTCTGTGGAACCTGAGTGCAATGGCCTAGGTGTGCACGAAATTCATGATCATGGGTGTTCTAGCAACTCTGTGTCTGATGTAAGTCAGGCCTCACTGGAAGTATATGTTGTGTACCAAGTTCTGCATTTCCTGACATGTCTGACCCTATGAGTGCTCTAGGATTTGCTGACTCCTAATTGTAGATATACCTTACCTGTGGTGTGTCTGTAGAAACAAACATGTGTGGCGTTTCCGAAACACTCCCAGGTGTACATGTTGTTGGCATATTTTAGTTGTGTATCCACCCCCTCCAAACACGGCCATGGGTTTGTGAATGGGGTACCTAGTACTGATGCTACCAGTATGTAACACATACATGTGAATAAGTGACGGTTTGGTTACATACTAGTATACACACTCAGGTTTTGCACTTGGTACTATACTGGCAAGTCCAGTTACAACTTGCAGAACATGTGGCTTTAGTTTTGCATTCTGTACACTGACATTTGAAGCCCAGGTCTTGGCGGAGGATATGCAGCATGATTCTTAGCTGATAACTGGCAGAACTCAGATTGCAAGTCAAAGCCAGTTATTACCCATCTTGTAGGTTATGGATGTGCTTTGTGTGATGTGACCTTTGTAGTCTGGCCTGCCATATACTTCCTCAGGGACATTCAGTGCTCTGTATTGTGATATGAGCTGTTACAAGTACAGTAGATGTAATGTCTGATAAACTTGCTGTGCCATTTCACACAATGCAGTTACTAATGTAGAATATCTGCATTTGTCTTCACAGCTGCTAACATGACTCCAGACCAGGTCCGTGAATTTCACCGCCGGGCCATGCGATATCAGCACATCCTGCTGGGGTTCCGGAGGATGGCCCGGCGATATCGCCATGAACGGGCCTCCGGGGCATGGAGAGCCTTCCCACAGGGTTGGCCTACTTTGCCCACCACAGCCACCACCAGCACAACCACCAATCCGAGCCAGGTGGCCCCACCCACAGCTGCCACGGTTGGTCCAACATCTGCTGGACTTCCAGGCCCCAGCATTGCCACTGGTGCAGAACAGCCCACTAGGCCTGGCACCACACCCACACAGACCTCCTCCACCGGTACCCAGACTGCCACTGCTCCATCTGTTGACCCTGCAGCCTTCAACCGAATGGATCATAAGATGGACAAAGTGCTGCGCAAGTTGAGCCACCTGAGCCCGGATGTGCAGCACACTAACCGGCGGGTTAAGTCCATTAAGAGGACCCTCTGGAGGGCCAACCTCTAGACATTTTTTGATGGACATGATTCCCTCCCCTCCCTCCTCTTTCCTTGTTCTTATAGTTAGTGGGCTTAGGGGGCTTAGTGTTAGGTTAGTATAGGCTGTTAGTTTAGTTAGTGTTAGTGGGTGTGGGGTGGGGGGGCCTGCTTGTTTCTATTTTTACTTATTACATGTGTGGGTGGGTGGGTGGGTGGGGGGCTATGTTGGGGTTCTTGTGTGTTAAAAAAATTAAAAAAACAAAAAAAACTAAGAAAATACAAAAGAAATACAAAAAATATATATTTGTATAGGATAGTATAGTATGTGTTTAGGTTAGTATGTGTTGTCCTCCATGTGTCCCGTCTCATAAGGGGGTGGGGGGTAGATGTTTAGAACGTTTTGTTATATGTGATAAGTAAGTGTAGCTTAGGTTAGTTAGGGACAGTTGTGGGTAATGAGTAGTCAGGGTAGATTAGGGTAGGTAAGACTTTTTCACTTAGTTTCCTCATCTGTGATTAGCATTTAATAAATATTTGGTTACCCCTTAATTGTATGTGTTGAATGGTACTTGATCGTGGGTTTGGATTCAGTGTACATCAATTTTGTACTATAACATCTGTGTCCTATGCTACAAACAAATCCCAACTGAGCTGTACGATTGGCAGCTAGCCCAGAGCTACCTTGCAAAGTGTTGACCCTTCTTTGCAACCACCGATCACAGTTAATATGGATCCCAATGTGTTTCTGTTGATAAGTGTGTTTTCAAAGTCACAAAAAGTGCTTCCAGACTTGGTATTGGGGAAACAGTTTTAGGTCTGACTGCAGTGTGATTATCATGCACACCCTTATAAGAAGAGTTCTCATTGGCAATCTTGTATTCTTGTCTTCATGACCCTCATACATCATTTGTGACACAGTTCGGCATGATTACCTATTTGTATGTTAACTCAGACACCTTCATTTGTGCAGTTTTTTTAGTGTTTACTTAGATTAGTGTGGCATGTTTATTGTCTTATTTTTGCATGTTTACAACATTTTGAGGCCACTATTTGATGACTTAGTTATCCCCTGAGGAAGCATTCTTCTGTCCAACACAGCATGGTGGTGTATGGTTTCTCACTTCATCCGATTTGTCCCTCAGGATGGGCAGAGTATGATGCAATCATGGGCACGGTGCTGAATTCTCTGACTACATATTATCAGGACAGTTGTATTGACAAGCTACGTAATTTGACAGTAGGCACATTTCAATTATCTACTTCACAGTTGATATGTCACATTACCCAGAGACATATTTGTTGTGTAAGTGCTATTCATTGAAACGTGCTGTAGTGCTATCTGTACATTGTGCATGATTGTGAGTCCACACAAGGGGTTACGGAAATGCTTTTGACATGCTGGGGTTGATGTTTCAGACAGTGCAGAGGGACAGGATTTGGCAATGAGTAGGAGAGAGACAGTTACTGGGCTGGGTGACAAGATATATAGTGGTTTGCAGAACAGTGCTCGAGTAAAGTTGTTGCAAGACTGGCAGGTTACAATGCGCAGGACCTTGGTAAATGTGGGCCATGTGGCAGGGAATGTGATCTGTTCCATGTCTTCTTCTTCTGATGTGTGTGTTGCCTGCTTTGTCCTTGTTGTTGTTGTTGGTTGTGAAGGGGCAACACACACCTCAGTGTTAGAAGACGTGGAGTCAGACATCCCGGTCGCTGCTACCTGTGAAGGTCTTAAGGGCAGTACTGCAGCAAGGAGGGCCTGCTGGTTCTTGAGAATAGCAGCCACCTCACGATGGTAGGCAGCCAGGTCGGCCCTGAGGGAGTCATGATTGCATTTGTGCATGCAGTGGAAGGTTTGGGGTGCGAGGTGTTGTGGCAACTCCCTTACTGCAGTGGTGAATTCCTTGACAGTTTCTTGTAGTCCTTGCAGTATGGATGTTAGGGCTTGCATAGCTGCTGCCTGATCTGCAGATGACATCATGCACAAACGCATCCCCTCAAGGCTGGCTGCCATAGTTTGCATCCCCACCCGCACCTCCTTGACCAGATCCCGCTGTACTCCAACTACAGTTCTCTCAAAGCTGGTGCCAGTGTCGTCTGAGTCCTCAGCTGTATTGGAGCTGGCAGTTCTTACAATTGGGGTGGTGGGTGGATCCTCTGTGATGGCTGCTTTTTCTGTGCTCCTCCTTGTGACTGAAGGTGGGGTCTGGAGGGAGTCAAGGACCTTTTGAATAGTCTCCTGGGAACGTTTATCGGCTCGTCATCCATGTCATCAGGGAAATCTGGGACAGGCATATCGGCAGGAGATCCATCTTCCTCTGCAATGAAACAGGGTACAATTAGTGTGTCGGTGTTGTTGCAATTTTGATGTGCCTTGCCTGCCTTTTGATGAATTCACTTTGTGATCTTGTTTTGTGTCAATTTCTCCAGTCCTTCAGATGGGCATTCTTCCAGGCCTATGGCCCACCTGTGTGCGACATGTATGTTATTGAGTTATCAGACTTGTCAGCCTCATCGCCTCTAGGTGTTGATTTATGCCAAATAGAGAATTGCCACCTTCTTTTCCTACCCAACCCTCCGTGTACATCCATTCTCATGGTGAGACCTTTCACTGGCTGTGGGTGTACTGATGGTCCTGGCAGCACACTTAACAATCTGGACCTGCCCCAAACTCTGATCTTTCACATCCACTTAAATGTAATTGACATGTGGCATATCCTATGCATGGCAATGTTATGATTCGATATGGATGTTGACATTGGTAATGTGTCCTGCTGATGTTGGGGAATGTGTGTTACATTGGTTTGCCCTGATAATCCTATCAGTGTCCTATTTCATCCTCTGACCGTGCAGGTGTATTTCAGTGACCAGTTACATGTGTCCCCTCCTCAATGCTGTTGTCTGAGCAGTATGACATTTTGGATGTTGCATTGTTTCCCAGGCACAGGATGGACCCTGACATATGTAGCATGGGTGTGTCCTTAGTGCTGTGTAGCTCCTATTGTTGTTTACATTGGCTGATGTGTGCAACAATTATGGGCATTGACATTTGAGAGTACTGGGGCCTTTGTCTTGTTTCTGGGGCTTGTTGCAGTTGTCATCCTCACCCCCTAATTTAGGTGTGTATGATCCATGGGGAGGTTACTGCCATTGGCTACTTGAGCTGGACACAGAGCAGAGGTGGTAGTGGCAACTGTTGTCGCAGTTACATTCCAGTTGTCGGTATGGCTAGAGGTTGTTAATAGGGCCCTAGTTAATGTAGGGGGTATGTTGGCTGACGTGTGCCGGGATGTCAATTTGACGTAGTGGCCTTCCCTCCTTGCGTGGCTTTCCCTTTGATCCATCGTTGGCATGACAGCATGCCCCCATGGGACTGTTGTTAGTGTTGTGTAATGGTGTGCCCCAGGTCTTCTCAGAATGGGCCCTGCCCCCCTGCCGTGCCCCTTTACCCATGCCACTCCATGTATTAGATGACTTCCATGCATTTAGTGGTCGGTATCCCCCCCCGGTTGTAGATGACATTATTGCATTTTAATTCCCCATGCGACATACCCTGCATGTACGTTGTCTCCTGGTAGTCTGCGCTGTCCTGTCCTTAAATCCTTGTGACGATCACCTCAGGGATGACGGCTGCGACCATCTCCTCCATGTGGTCCAGGGCCTCCTGGTGTGCTGGACTCCCCCCTCCAGTCTGCAGTGCTGCCTTCCTGTTCCTGGCCATCTTTTCCTTGGTCCTGCGCTTGCAGTCATGCCAGTGTTTCTTGCACTCGATGACAATTCTGCGTACTTCAGCCACACTGTTATTCTTGTCGACAATTTGTTGCCATATGGCCTCTCTCCAACTGAATGGAAACTTTGATGTGACAAACAGTTGGTGCTGGTGTTCTGTCACCTCTTTAACCAGAATTTCCTGCTCCTCTGCACTAAAGCGACACTTTCTTTTCTTCTTAAAAGTGTCCTGGTTCTTGTGTGGGACATCCTGGCTGGTTCCTGGTCTGCTGTCATCTTCCTGGGGTCTGTAGTGGCCTCTGGGATCCATTTTGGCGCTCCTCTGGTGAAATGGCAGTGTTCGCTGTTTTTATTTTACGCTATTGCATTAAAAAAAATGGCGCATATCCGGTTTGCGGTGTCGTAAATCGACCCACAGTCATTTCCGCCGCTTTAACGTTGTTTTCCTTTACGACTTGATGCAGCAGTGTGCGTCAAAGATAATGACTCCCACCTGTGGTTTGCGCCGCCTTGCGTCAAAGTATAAATATGACGCCCGCACGGCGCACCAAAATGGCGCCGGTGCAGTTTTGCATCAAAAAGTATAAATATGGGCCATTGTGCGTTATATACTTTTACCAAAGGTGCTATTGTCCCTTTCCCCCTGGCTCTAAGGAGATTACAAATTGCTTCAGCTAGTTAGCAGGGACTGCCAGAAGCCCAAGGGGGTAAACATTATGCCCAAGTAGTTAACGTTTTTTACTCTACATAGAAACTGGCCCTGGATAAGAAGCCTTTGGGTGGCAATGCTACCTGAACCACAAACCATAATCTGTGGTTTATCATAATTTGTGGCCAGTTCTAGACTGCCCATAATCTGAACAAAACAGACCACCATAAAAATGTATCATACAGCACAATAAGCATGGGTATATCATACCATGACATGTATTGCTTCTACGTATATATGGGTCCATATATAGAGGGGTATACTTGCTACTAAAATCTTAGAAAGTATCATGCGTATATATGTCTGTATAGGTTAATTGCATACTTCCCACATGATAAATGTTAAATGTACACATCTGACCATCTAAATATTTCTGCTTCTGTGTATGGGTAAATAAATTGAGGGGTTAACTCCAGCCACTAAAACTTTTACCAGGTGTTATGTTTATATATCTATGTACAAGTCAATTTCAGTTTTGATTATAAAAATTACTCCCTTCAACTTTTGGCCCACCTCTCCTCTCTCTGACTCATCCCGATCTTTCGAACTACTATGTACTCCCAAACATTCTTTTCAAATTCCCCCCTTGTTTTTAGCCATTTCACCCATCTAACAGGCGAACATGTCTGCTATTTAAAATAACAACTTATTTTTTCCTCTATCAATCCATTGCCTTCATTCTAATCCTACTTAAAAGGCCTACTAAACACATAAGAAATCAAGAGCACAAACTTAACACAACTAATGAACATGGAAAAAACACATTCCTAATCTACTATTAAACTCTGGTCTTGGGTTCCGGAGTAGCTTGCTACTTGTCGCAAATCGCTTCAATGCCTCCTCAGGGGTAGTAAATAGAATATAAATACAGATTACAGTTAAAATTACAATCACATGAAATAGTCTGTCCTTACTTTGGATGTGGGTAGAGCTTTAGTTTGCGGTACAATATATTCTGTAAACTTCATTATGATGCGGCACTCACCACATCAACAAACAAGTACCAGAGTAGCGGAGTAAGCTAAGCTTATGGTACTACTGTGCATAAATATATATGCGGCTGTGCACGGAAGGGCAATGAATGTGAGGGACTTCCTCCCTCTGTTCCGGAGTCCTTGATGTTTCCGATATGGTTTAAAGCACAAAACACAATTCTCTGTTGGTTTTATTCTCCTTTAAAGACATTCTCAGTCTGTATAAATATACATTTATTAAGATCGAGGAGAGATTATTTCAAAATGGTTGCATAAAAAAGATGAATATGTCCTGAAGAAGTTGTTTAATGTGATGGGTTGTGTAGTAAAAGTTTTATTGCATTTGTTGAAAGCAACATTTCAGGACTCAGACAGTCATGTTTTTGATGAGCGTAGGCGATTTTTTGCTTCGAGAAGTCTCTCTTAGGTTGATGATAACTCACGCAGAAGAGAGCAGAAGTGTCTGAAATATCATTAAATTAAACATTTTGTCATTGCAGAATCCAGCTAATACCACTAAAAATGACACTTTAACATCAAAGCTTTATGTAGTATATAAAACAGGACGGCTCGTTGGTTTGGGAGTCATGGCATTACACACTAAATATTTTCTATTAATATGTGTTGTAGAAAAAATATTAAGAATATTTCACGCCTGTGCTGCAAGTGAGATTGTATGACTGTGTATAAGAAACAAAAATGTTACCTTATACACTTTCGGTGTTCAGAACTGCTATCTCACATTTAATTGTTGCTGATGTGTGGAGAGGGAATATCTAAAACTACATTCGGGGCCTTATGACGTGAAATATATTTCACTCGTAAAGGCTCACGTGCTCTTAAGAACTGTGTATAAAACAGTGCTAGTTAAGATTTTTCACAATAGCAAGTGACCCTCGTGCTAAATATGTCAGGCTGGATCCCAAGTTACCCCTTTAAAAGAGTAGCAATGTAGCAGTCTAGTTTTGGCTCGCAATCACGAACAGGAGCCCTCAGTTTTAGTAGTGGCTTTCTGATGTTGTTAGAATCTACTGCTATCGGGTGAAGGGAGGTGACAAAGAGGGACCCCTGGGGGGGCCCTGGAGGCTCCCCTAGGCAGGTTGGTTCCCCTTTCACCGCAGGAGCCACAGGGTGTCTGTTAAACCTTATATGCTACTGAGTGTTGTGTTACTTTATCTTTTTATTTCTCCAACTATTATACTTCTCTCTCTCCATTTTGATTTTTCTCCATTTGGATTTTTATAAGTATGTTGTCTACTTGGTTATAGTATTATTAAAACTAACATGAGTCTAATATGAATAAGCAGCATCCATGCTCCTAAGAAACTGCATCGTGTTTACCTATCACTGCCCAAAGATACAAATCGACCTGCCAACCCTCCTTTGTTGTGGATATGGGTGTTTCCACATAATGTAGTGGGACAAATACTGTGAGACACAAATATTGTTCCTTAAAATCCTTACGTAAAAATATTAAGGGTCAGAGTATTGCAGGTAAGCCTGTGTTTTCTTTTGTTTTTTAGTATATTTACGTGTATTTGTGTTTTAAAATATTTTTTCTTTTTCTTTTTCTTTTTTTTTGTATTATAATTATAGGAGAGAGGAGTCAGGTTTATAGGGTAATAGGCCGTGGAGAAATTTAAAATGTTTAATTTGTTATGTGTAAAAGTATGTTTATTTGAATATAGTTGTATTATTTTTTCTTCCATGATAATTAATATTTTTTAATTACAGTTCAAATGATGGAATTTAATCAGTTTTAATATAATTATTTAATCTAACAAAGGTATTTTTGTAATTTATGTATTTGTTTACATTGGGATTGTTAATTTATGTAGTGTAATTTTCTAATTAAAAAAAATATTTTTTAAATATTGTGATGCAATTATTTCTTAACTAATTATATGTATTACCTTGGGAATTATATTAGGAATATGTTAATGTTTTTTTTAAAAAATGCTAGTAGTACACTCAAGTTACTTTTTTACTGTGTGGTATAGTTTGTTTGCTAATTAAAGTGAATTTTTGTAATATATTTGTTAGTGTTATGTTTAATATTTTGTGGCAGTAGTTCATTTTGAAACCTAAAACTACAGCCATTTCCCTCATGTTATGTTTGGAGTGTGAATAGTATATTTGACTCTCCAAATTTCTAAACGTTCCCCAATGTGGCTAGGTGTGCAGTTGGAATGGTAAATCAGAACTTCCCTAAAGTCCAACACTTCCCCTAAAGTGTTTAAGTCTGGAGTTTGAAAAGTAACTCTACCACCTACCCCCCACCAGCGCTTCCTCCACTGTGGTTTAATTTGGCATTGGAATAGTAAACCTGACCCTGCCAAAGTCCAACACTTTCCTCAATAGGGATAAGTTTGGAGTGGGATAGTAAATGCAAACCCTCTAAAGGCCAACACATTCCTCAGTGTGGTTACTTTCGGAGTTGGAATAGTAAATCTAACTGACCAAAGTCCAATACTTTCCTCAGTTTGAATAGTAAATGTGACCCCTGCAAATTTCAACACTGAATAGTAGTTCTGAATCCCTAAAGTCCACTATGTTCCCTAATGTGATAAGAATTGGATTTGGAGAATTAAACTTGACCCTCCTTTCCCCAAAGTCCAGCACTTTTCCTAATGTAGTTAAATTTGTAGCTGGATTAGTAAATCCGAACTCGCCAAAGTCAAACACTTTCATTAATGTGGTTAAGTTTAGAATTACAAATACACATATCATCAAGCTGTAGTGTGCATACATTTTTATTTGTAGTTATAATTGTTTTCATCATGTTGTACAGTAAGTTTTAACAAGCATATTTTTTAAATTGTCATTTTAAAATACTTGCATATAATTTATCTGAACATTGTAGTTTCTTTCTTTTTTAATATTAGTATTAATACAAATTACTGAAAAAATAAGGTTTTATATTTTTATCACTATTATTTTAATGTACCAATACATAAAACATTTTGGAACATTTTTTTAAAACATACCTTTTTTACATTTCAACTGGTGGTGGGTGGCAAACTCTGCTGCTCCAGTGGAGCTTTCAGAGTTTTACCCACTCTGCACTGTGCTTGGAGCATGGATTTTGGCAAAAACTCCACAGCATAGCAGCGTTTACCAGCACCTGTTTTTGACTAATTCATCTAGACTTTTCCTGCCTTTCTCAACACATCCGCACCAAATCTGCACCACCTCCCTGTCAACTTCATCCAGATTGCTCTGTCCCTTGTGACTCTAAACCAATAGCATCCATTCTGTTGGAGCTTCTGTTTTCTGACTGGTGGAGATGACTTCTGGACAGCACATGCATGATCACCACCGGTCAGTGCAAGTTAACTGATACTGGTGTTGCTACTGCTTCATGTCACTGCTGCTTTAAGGTGAGTGCAAGACTTGTTTCACCTTACAAGGGTTACTTTAACCACTGAGCACTCTACTCACCCCTGCTTCCTGACATAAGCAACCAGTCATTTTGGACATCACTTCTACGCTGCACCCTGATTAGAAAAGGATGTATAATTAATTTCATATGCTCACTAATTTGTATCTATTGTGAACATTTAAGGAGAAAGTAAGGTGGGCTAAGTAAATGCAAGTTGAATGTAAAGTTTATGATCTATGCTGAATTTGCCTTCTCTGTCGTTTTTTATTATTTGTTCTTCATAATTATTATTTAGAACACTCTCCGCAGATGCCGCATAGTGCTAACAGGGCAGAAAAAAGGACCAGATTACATGATCCCAGATGCAGAACTTTGCTGAATCTCACAGAGTTTTTAGATAACTACGTAGAATTCCGTGGAGTAGAACTCAGTAATCTCCACAATATGTTTGTAATATTTAAACACTAATAAAGAATCTACTTTTTAACATTGATTTCTATGGGATGCAAGTCATTTTTATTTTATATTTTCTGGCATTTTTTCCACTTTATTGATATTGAAGTCTTTCTTAGTCAGTTTGGGCTGTTTATGGAAATGCAGTCACAGTTTCCTATTGCTGTTCTTTGGTTCAGGTACTACAATTCTAAACGTATTTTCTAAGGGTTTTGTTGCAGAGGGTTTTAGACTTAAGCTACTCTTTTTAGTTGACTGTAGCAGTTAGGGCTTTCTGTGAAATGTAATGTTTACTTGTTTTTACATGTGTATTCTATGTATTGAAGATTGACTTTAATGCTTTTTCACTGTGCTTTGTTTTATACTAGGGCTCTCATTTATGGGGATTTGGCACAGGGCAGTGCAGCAAGTCACCTTACTGTGCTTCCTCATGCCAAAGTGAAGCGGCAGGAATGCACCATATTTGTGCAATATGGTGCATCCCTGTCATTTTCCCCTGCTCTGGCACTGTTTCAGCAGCCTAGCACCAATGCAGGCAGCCTCTGCGTCACAGACAGGGTTGTATTTGTGCAGTAAGGGACACATAACTACACACAAAGAATCCCCTGGGGCATTTTCATCTATGTATGTGTGCTGAAAAATGCAGCACACATAGAAAGAAACAAGGAGAAATAATGATATTTCTCCTAGTTACGCCTTACCTCAAGAGGCATAAAGGTTTGGTACAACCCCAGGTTTGAAGGTTTTGTAAATCTGGTGAAGCATCAAAAATCATAGTTGTTGCATGGGAACACCACTGCAATGCCCATGGAACGCCTCCTGAGCACAGAGTAAGGCAATGCAATGATTTGCACTGCCTTGCCTTACTCCATATATATTAGCCCATTCAAAGCCACACAAAGTTACTTTGCATGGTCTCATGGTACGATATTGTAGTTTGCACTTCTGGAGCATCATAAAAAGTGACACTCCAGCAGTGCAAGAGGCTTATGAATATGCCCCAAGTTTTGTAAGATATTTTGGCTGGGTTTAAATTGTTTTCTTTTAGAGGTTTTTTCAGATGTCTGATTTTATTTTCAACCTTAATGTGTTTTTTGTTTTTGTTTAGGAAAAAGAGTTGGTTTCATTTAACCTGAGTTATTTTTGCCTCTTTTCCTTTTTTTCAATTTTCCTGGAGAATGTACTTATGTTTTCAATTTTGCTGTGTTTTGGGTGAATTTATTGGCTTATTGGACTTGTATTGGCTGTTTCGATCAAATGTTTGACTAATGTATATTTTGGATCATCATGAAATTAACCGAGACATCAGCTAAAAAAATCATAAGTGTTTTCCCATTTTATTTAATTTATGTTACTTGGTAGGTAATCTTAATGTTTTCATTTTATGTTTGTTTTTTCATTGTCTATTTTTATGACAATTTAGGGTGTCAGCATATCTTATAAGTGCTACTAAGGTGTCTGTTTATTATAAATAATGTTGGTTACTTTTCGTTGTTTTTTGTTTTTAAATATGTATTATAGTAAATTTTAATTAGCATCCTGATTTTTTGTCACATGAAGTATTATTTTACTCAGAATGCCATTTTAAAGTGACTCTAATAAAAGTTAGAAGTAAATGCTAACAAAGTATGATTGTTCGCATTTTAGGGAGGTTAACCAGTGTTGTTACTTAGTGCGTTTAAAAAAAAAAGTAAGGTTCTTGATATTGAGTCTAGATATGATAGGACTGGGATTTTAGTAAAAACTCTTACTTTGAATTCTAGAAGTTCATGCATTTGTTTAGCTTGTTTGGAGATTTTTACTTAGAGTAGGGAAGATTGTTCCATTCTTAGCTCCTGGTAGCTGTATTCTTTTTTACATATCTCAATGAGTTATTGGATTGTTGAGTGGCTTCTTGTAAGTGTTCCTTGAAAAAAATTATGCCACCCTTCTACAGTGTTATTTGTCTTTGCTTCTTAGGACATAGTGCTATCAAAAATTTTCCAAAACTGAGGGCCTCATTACGAGTTTGGTGGTTGGACCGCTAAACTGCCATGTGGCAGTCCTGAAAAGACCACCCTATTATGAGTTACACAGGCAGGACCGCCGTCCGCCAACCAAAAATGGCAGACCGGCAGCAGCGCAGAGGCCTGGGAATAGGTGGTCTGACCTCCAGCGCCAACAGCACAGCAACTAACCACTGGCCGTATTACAAGCCCAAAGTCGCAGTGGTGGGCACCAATGGCGGTCAGCCAATGGCAGTCTGAACCTTGGGAGTTCACGCTCACCAAAGTAATACACAACTGCACATTGGATGATTTTGATAACAACACAGCTAACACTGGACAAACCTGCAAAGGACACTATAAAACACACCCCTTTACACACCACAATCCTCTGCATTTACGCAGCAAGACACAGAAGCCAGAGTGACCTTTGTACACAGAACAGATCAGGCACCTCTTTTTTCTCACCATCTCTTTCCACACCTAGCACACACTTTTGTTCAGTCACACCCTTTTGCACTACCCCACTTTAGTAAGCCACTGTCATTCTTCCCCCCCCAATTTTTTTTTACCACCGTGTCACATTCCAAAAATCCCCATTTTTCAGATGGAGAGTTAAGAGTCATGGTGGACGAACTCATAAGAGTACAGCCGCAATTGTTTGAAGCACAAGTCCAGCACATTCCTCTCAGTAGGAAAGTGGAAAGGTGGGACAGGATAGTCAACAGAGGGAATGCTACAGGCGCCACCCTGCTCACAAAGGAGGACATTGGGAAGAGGTGGAGTGACCTCAGGGACAAGGTCTGTTCCCTGGTCTCCAGGCACCAGCTGCAGACCAAGAAGACTAGTGGTAGCCCTCCAACTCTCCCCTTGCAAACCTATACTTGGCAGGAGAAGGTCTTGGCCATCCTGCATCCCGAGGGCTTGACAAGCATTCCTGGGAGACTAGAGTCTGGAAAGTTAAACACTAAAAATGTCACAAAAATGCAATATTATGCATGCTCACTGCTCACCTTTTACCACCTTCACTATCATTCCACTCACCAGCCCAGTGTCCACCTGTCTAAAGTCCCCTGTCTGGCATCTCCCAATTGAGGAAGACTCACTTGGGGGGATAACATCTGTGTATAGTGTGTGTATTACAGGGAGTTACTTTACTACATCTCCCAGCAGGCACTGTTCTACAACTCCAAACATCAGATCAGTGTTTCCTTCAGCAAAGACCCAAGTTTTGTAACATTTACCAAGTGTATGTAGTACAGGGACTGACATGACTACAACTCCCAGCAGGCACTGTTACTGTTACTCAAACCACCATCACAGTATCACCTTCTCAAAATCCCCTTGTTTGTTAACTCCCAATTGTAGTGTACATACCTGGGAGGATAGCATATGAATTGTGTGTGTAGTACAAGGACCAACATGAGTGCCAAGGCCAGGAGGCACTGTTACTATCACTCCAGGTAGACAGCCCTGTGTCTTCTTCACCAAATGTCCTTGTTTGTTAACTTTCAATTAGAGTGTACTCACCTGGGAGAATTTGTATAGTGAGTGTACTAGAGAAAGTTACATGACTGCAAATCCCAGCAGGCCCAGTTTCTGTAACTCTAACAACAAGCACAGTTTTCTTTTCTCCAAAGACCCTTGAGTCCCAACTCTCTATTGACATGTACTCACATGGAAGCAAACCATTTGTATAGTGTGTGTACTACAGGAAGTTACATGACTCCAACTCACAGGAGGGTCTCTTACTATCACTCCAACCACCAGTCCAGGGTTCCCTTCTCCAAAATCTTGTTTTGGAACTCTCACATGAATTGTATTCACCTGGGGTGATGACATTTCTCAGTTTTAAGAAGTAGAGGGAGTGGCTTGACTGCCAAGGCCAGTAGGCTCTATCTTTCATACTCCAACACAAGCTCAGTGTTTACTTGTACAAATACCCTCGTTCATTAACTCTCCATGGAAGGTTACTCACCTGGGAGGATAACATTTGTATACTGTGTGTAGTACAGGGAGTAACATGAATGCAACTCCCATGAGGGCCTGTTCCTGTAACTCCAATCACCAGCCTGGTGTGTACTTGCCCCAAAGCATCTGTTAGTGAACTCTCAAATGAAGTTTATTCACCTGGGAGGTTACTAATTGTCAAGTGTTGGGACGTAGAGGGAGTGGCATGACTGCAAAATCCAATGGGTCCTCTTTTGCTAACTCTAATCACCAGTTCAATATACTTGTCATAATGCATCTGTTAGTAAACGTTCAACTGAAGTTTACTCACCTGGGACGATACCTCTTGTCAAGTTTTGTGAAGTAGTGAGACTGACCTGATTGCAACTTCCAGGAGGCACAGTTCAAGTGACTTCAAACAGCAGAACAGTGGCCTCTTGTCCAAACCCCTTGTTTGCTAACAGTAATTGAAGTTTACTCACCTGGGAGGGACTAAGATACAGATCATGCTCAAATCAGAGATGAGTCTGGTCAGCTAGCTTCAGCTTGAACTGCTAAGCCAAAATGAAACTATTGAGAACAGGAAGGACAGCTTACACAGTTTGCAACAAAAATGATCCCAAAGGCCTCAAGATGCATCATCAGAAAGGTATTGGCAGCAGACACATTCACATTCCACTGGCCACATGATGACTCCAATCGCATACAAAGCTAACTCCTGGATCTGCCTGCATAACAATCAACTAAGCCTCAAAATGGTGAAAGCCACATCCTGCCCAACCACTGTTTTCCTGCACTGGTGGCAAGATGTAATTTTCAGCCCATCCTCCCAAGTGCTAATGACCAGCACAATTCAAAAGCTGCTTGACTTTAATGGAATTGGAATGCTTCACAAATGTCAGATCAATACTCCTGTCACAAGGACAAGAGGATAACCTGCAAATCAACTATGTACAAGGGCTTTACAAAAAGCCACTGTAAACGTTTGGAGGTAGATGTCACAATACAACCAGTAACATTGTGGGGCATATCTATAAGCCCCTAGCTCTACCTTGCGCCACATTTGCAGCATTTATAATACCTCGCAAATGTGGTATTAAAGTGGCATTTCCCACATGCCATATTTACAAAGTTGTACAATGCATGCATTGCGCCACTTTGTAAACCCTTGCGCCACATTATGCCTGTGCCAGGCATAATGTATGCAAGGGGGCCATTCTTCCATTAGGGGGGCTAAACAAATGGTGCAAGAAAATCTAAGAGATTTCCTTGCACCATTTTTTTCTGCACTTTTAACGCCTGCTCAAAGCAGGCATTAAAAGGGGTCTTTCATTATTTATAATGGACCCCAATGTACTCTGCAGGAGTAGCACCAAAATTTTGGTGCTACTCCTGCAGAGTACATCAATAGCATTACAAAACAAGACCCTATTACTCTCTACCCTGCGCCATGGTGCACCGTATTTTAAATATGGCGCACAGATGGTGGCGATAGAGGGGATGCTAAGGAGTGCAAGGAAAGTGGTGCTGTACTGGGTGCGTCACCAGTTTCCTTAAATCTGCCCCTGTATGTTTCACATTAACAGATCGAGCAGCCACTGGCCACACACAGCCCACAGAAGAGACTGACGCTTCCCCCATTGATGAAGGCCTGAGTGAAGAAGACAGTCCTGGATATCTAGACATGGAGGACGGTTTAGGCCCATCCGGACAACCTGGTCAGAACCCAACTGTGAGTTTCACTGTGACCACATCAACCCCTCCCAGCCTGGTTGCCTCAACATCACAGGCAGATATTTACCCCCAACCTGTGTCCCTAGGACAGTGTCTACCATCTTGTGCCCCCCAGTCCAGGATCCTGAGTCACAGCACCACACCTTGGACACTGATGGTTCTGGAATCAGTGGTATGGGGCACCCTGTGGCAAGGGAATAGGCCTGGGGGGGTAGGGTACATGGGATGGATGCTGTGGGCCAGCAGGGTGAGGCCACTGGGTATGCTTCTGGCCAGGACCACATCAAACACGTCTTGGGGGTCTATCAGGAGTCCCAAGGCGGGATGGTCCTGGTACTCGCAGAACTCCAGGAGATCAAGCAGCTGTAGAGGGACATCCATATAAATATGCGTGAACAGTGGGAGGCCCACAATACCAAAATGGCCTCCTTAACAGGGGTGTTGAGGGACATTAACATCATCCTGATCAGGGATCATCAACAACAATCTACCCTTTTCTTTGGTGCAGCAACACCTGGTCCTTCATCGGTGCCAGCCACTGGAAGGGAGGCCCTTTCAGAGGAAGAACCTGTCCCAGACACCCATGCCTCTGTAGCAGCAGATCACCCCTCCACGCAAGCAGGGATGTCCAGCAAAAACTGCAGGGGTTATGGATGGCAAGACACAAACCACTGCCAGCAAGTGACCTCTTCCTAAAGAACCTCCTGTGTGCCACATATTCACTCTGTTGACTGTTCTTCAACCATATTCTAATTCCTATGGGAGGAGTACACTGACCTTTGGACTTACAACTGTGTGGCATCCACTCCAATAATTTCATCCACCATGACTGAACTCTTCACTGTTCTTTTCACCCATGCCCCAGTTCAATTTTAAAGCACACATTTTCAATAAATCCACCTATTACAAAATGATTGTCTGCTTGCTTTTGTTCCACATTTTGCTATATAAAGATGTAAGACCATGTGAAGCAAATGAGGGAGACCCAAAATACTAATACGAGGAGGGATATGTAACAGGTACAGTGTCCTGCCAAGAATTACTAACAACACACACAAACACATTTCAACAAGTGTCTCTTCACAACAAACATTTTATTTCACTGAAAAGCACATAGGCTGTCCGTATGTCTGGACTGTCAGAGCCAAGAATGACTGACTCATATTGTGTCAAGATACATATATAACAAGGTACATCCCTCCAGATCACAGAAGGAAGGACCTTGTCAGACAATGTCCCGTATAAGAACTGAATGGTGTCTCCAGCTTGAGCCAAATCACATACCAAACCAAAGTAATCCAACATCAAATAGGCCAAGGTACAGACAGAGGGCAGTACAACAGCCCCTGATCACAGGTCCATCATAATCCAATGACCTTGCATCTGTGGTATGACACAAAAATATGTGGATGTTGTGGTACAGGCACTGTGGCCCACAATGATGAAACACATCTATAGCTACATACAGGTCAAACAAGAAGAGTGTTTAGTCTAAAACATAAGATACACTGTTCCAAAGGAAAGAGAGAGGAGGGGGATACCGTAGAGGGGGTCCTAAATTTTAGGACCAAGACACCTCACACATCCCGAGGGATGTCATGCTTCATCATCGGAGCTGCTCCTCGTCAGACCGGCACTGCAATGTCTGACGCGCACTGCCCCGAAAGGGGGGGCTCTTTGCCGGAGATCTTTTGTGATAATGAAGCCGTGACCCCAAAAGTGTGAGAAAGAGTACTGAAGGAGATTAAAGATAGTGATTAAAATTGTCTCTCAAAAACCAACACCAGCTATCTAATTTATTGGACCCAATGAGAAGAAAAAGGCCAAGATTAAAAATAGTCATATGAGTGAAGCCAAAATAATGATCAGTCACTCTGAATCTGAACAATTGAAGTAAGGGTGGGGAACTTCCAAACCATCCCTATCATGGGTCAACATGTTTCGCATCCTGGTGGTCCATACGGATCCCGTGATGCGTCGTCAGGACCAAAAAACGACTATAAGTATCTCCTAGATATGAAGGGGGTCTGGAAAACTATTCACCAGAATTTGTCAAAAAAAAGGAAAAAGAGAGGTATCCAGTCACTTACATTAATAAGGACGTCTATTAACCGTCGCCCTACAAGTAAAGGTACATAGGTTAATCAAACTAAGCAATACATAATATCAAAGAAGGGAAATGGTGGTGGGGAGCAACCGTGCTGCACAGTGCAAGTGTGAAAAAGTGCTAAAAAAAAACAAATGTATGTAAGTCATCTTAACTCACCAACCCAATTAGGGGAGTGCGCTTCCTAGGACCACACGGACCCTTGGTTGAGCGCAAAAATAATAATCTGCAGGGAAAGTACGAGACAGATCATATAAACAAAATGTACAATGATTAGTTGTCACAATAATACACCAGGCATGGAGGTATGGATCAGTACCAAATCCCTATATCAAAAAGGCTCACAAAATTTGTAAAGGTAGGGAGCTAGTTAACTTTTGAGAGATTCATGGATGTAGGAATGTCCGCAACAGCTTCAATGGTAGCAGTTAAGATTCAACCGTCACAAAAGATTAATGTGAGTAGGGCCAGACAACTATGAAATTATTGATAGTCCTAAGTATCTAGAGAGTAGAAAAAAGGAGAACAAATGAAAAGGCATCGATGTGCCAAATAAGGTCAGACTGAGCCGTAGTCAGTAACAGCTGTAACACAGAAAGCAAACAAAGCAAGCCTGGGTCTATAAATAATAGACGCGAGTAATTCAGTGCCACAAACGAAAACACTTACTTCAGAAAGCTGCTGCCATTGCCGGTTCAGCTACCCGGGTCCGCGTTCCCTGAAGAGTGAAGGGGAACTGCAGGAACACCGGTAATAAACAGCGTGACCCGGAACTAGGATGTTGCCGGGAAACGTGCGTGTAGGCCAGCAGAGAGTAAACATAGGTGAAGGACTTCCCTAATAGGGGTCTGAGGCAATAAAAATAGAAAACGGACTCGTAAAATTTCGAGGAGTCCGATGTAGATGATAGACAGGAAAGCAAGGAGGTACTCCAGGTAAGTAAAGGAAAAAATAAAAAATAAAAATAAAAAATAATGGCATCGGACAAAAAAGTTTTTTGCAGATTATTCATATATGTTGATGTAGAAGTTAATAGAGAAAGAGGTAGTGGCATTAGCAGAAAATACATTTTTTATGGGGTCAGGGTCAATGGATTTCAGTCGCTTCGTGAGGGCACAAACATTACAATTCCCACAAGGAAAATGACCCATTACTGGGAGAGTATCCCACAGTACATTCTGTCGGGCTGGAGGGGAAATAGTATGTGGTCTTGTATGTACTAATAAGTCCTTGACATTAGTGGTTCGTTTGAAAGCAAAAAGAGGTTTGGGCATGTGTTCACCCCCGCTACATAGAATAGACCATCTCTAATTCACAATTTTTTTGATGGAGTTGGAAAGAGGGGTAAAAGTAGATACACATGAAAGTTTTGTGTCTGTATTGCGAGGGGTGGTGGAAAGTAGAGTCTCCCTATTGCAGGATTTAGCTCGTTTATATGCTGCATTTACCAAGGAAACCGGATACTGATGGTTATCAAGTTTTTTGGAAAGGTCTCTGGCCTGAGAGTTAAACATGTGTGTGGTGCTGCAATTACGTCGAAGACTGAGGAATTGACCGTAAGGGAGATTATCTCTTAGTGCCTTGGGATGGTGACTATCAAACAGCAAGAGGCGATCAGTATGTTTCTGGTAGGTATGTGTTTGTAGTTTACCACCTTCAATGCTGATCTGAAGGTCAAGAAAGGGTATCTGAGTGTCAGACATAGAGGAGGTGAACCGCAGGAAAGGGTTCAGGGTGTTGATCCAGGTGGTAAATCGGTCCACCTCAGTGAGAGGGCCCTGCCACACTATCAGGATATCATCAATATACCTGCGCCATAGTTTGATGTTGGCCTGGAAAGGATTAGTATCCGTAAGTATGAAATGTGATTCAAAATCAAACATATATAGACAGGCGAGGCTAGGGGCGAAGGTACTACCCATAGAGGTTCCGCGAACCTGATGAAACAACAGATCCTCAAATTGAAAGAAATTTTCTTTCAAAAGCCAATGTAGCGCAATGCATAATGAAGTGTACTGGGGAGGTTAGAGGTAGGTCAACTGATTGGAGAGCAGTTTCAACTACTTGCAAGGTGGCTTCCTGTGGGATATTGGTATATAGGGCCTCGACATCCAAAGTAATTAAAGCGTGAACCTGCACAGTTGAATTGATGGTGTCTATCAGATTAAGGACATCCTTGGTGTCCTTTAGATAGGTGGCGGATGCCTGGACAATAGGTTGAAGGAAGAGTGTTTAGTCTATGTGAATGGTGAGTGCCATGCTTGCACCTGATGATAACATATTTCATGGACACATGATCACACACACAATGCAATCAACCCAACACAGCACACTAAACAAGTAAAATGTGCAGTTCTGACCCACTCAAACACTGTTCAAGGTGCCTTGGCACAGGTCTCATACACCCCAAATCTGTGACCTACATTACCGTGAACAATCCATGTCCACATCCTATGTCGGAACAGCATGAGATACCTGCCCATGTCACAACTCTGAAATGCCCACATGAGGGTGTCATGGTGAAGGTACGTGTACAAAGATAAAACAAGGAATATAGGCTTGAGAAAATTCCTATTACACAATTCATACTGCAAGCATCTAGCAAGGAATTTACATTGCAATGACACTGACACAAACAATGTAACTACATTAAGGTGGGATAATGTCAAAGGCTAACCTTTCAAGAGCCCTTTGGCTGAATATTGCAGAGCATTAGCACCCCAGTTTTTGCCAAAACACTCTACTCCACACATTCTGACAGCTACAGTTCTTCGTACAGTCACAGCCATTACATCACATGACATACTTACACTCAAGAAAAGTAGCTATTGATGAGATCTTCCCGCAAGTCAGCTCCTTCCTCTTCACCACTGTCATCCTCACTTGGCATTCCAGGAGGCTCACCAGGTGTCACTGCAGGCTGCCCCTCCTCTGGAATGTACGGGATATTCCTCTGCAGGTCAATGTTGTGGAGCATCCAGCATGCCACAGTGATCTCACACACTTTTCTGGGTGAGTAGAGGAGGGCTCTACTTGTGTGGTCCCATCACCTAAATCTGGGCTTCAGGAGTTCAAAAGCCCTCTCCACTACCCACCTTGTTTTTCCATGGGTCTCATTGAAGCAGACCTCGTTATTGGCGTCAAAAACCAAGGATGGTTTGGATATGCAGAGTCTCCTGACAAGGAATGGGACATATGTGCAATAATGAGTCCCTCTTATCAGAATTGTGGCACCGGACATTGCACACACACAAACAGGACAGATGTGAATTACCAACCAGCCAGGCCATCTCTGGGTACAGTTGTGACATCAGCTGGGGATAGTGCTGTTCTGCATAATGAATGAATCATGGACTGAACCCGCATAACTGACACAGAATTGTGAAATGTATAGATCTGCCAAACATGTGCATTGATGGAAAGAAAGTTCTTCCTGTTGCAGTATACATGTTAGTTGACATGAGGTGGGACCAAGCCAACATATGGTCCATCAATAGCCCCAACACATGTGGGAGGCATGCAAAACTATAAAGGTCGTCCTTCACAGGGTCTAAATACTCATGTCGGGGAAACTGGATGTAGCTGTCCAGGTGTTTCAACATTGCTGAGAGGACATTCTTCAAAAACAGACTTAACATAGGTTGGGACATGCCAGCGTACACGGCCACTGTATGTTGGAAGGACCCTGTGGCTAGGAAGTGCAATACTGACATGACTTGCACAATGGGTGGTATGCTGGTTGGATAACTAATAACTAGCATCAGAACTGGGCCCAACTGACGACATAAGTCCAATATTGTTTGTGGATTTAGATGTTATAAGAGTATGATGTGTTGGTCTTCCATGGTCTGAAGGTCTGGCAGTGAACAGTAGACAGGTGGTTGGCACATCCTCCCTCTCCATGGGTACCTATATACGACAAGAAATGAGTTCTAACATTAGCCATTGTGTCCTCAGCTACATACATGATGCATGTCAATGCTAACATGTGACAAGTCATTTGTAGAAGGGATATACATGGCAATCAGTACACCTCACAGGTGCCATTAACACAAGGGCCACATGTGACTCCCATGGTTTGCCGCACATGTTCACAACTTGTATCTGGACCAAACTCAAATATGTGCATCACAAATGTCCCTCGAAGTGTGACTGGATATTTCGACCGCAGAAATTACCTTTGACGGTAGTGGACTGTGCCCTACTGTAAAATGCCATTTGTTCCCTGCAATATACTACAATGGTGTTTGAATAGTAGCACCTACATGACAAGACAAGCATGATTGAGAGCTCAACACAAAATTTTCAGAGGTATGATGCAGTTTTTGAAGCCCAATAGCACATTTCGGGCCTGTAAAATGGCGGCTGCCTGACCTACTCCAGTGGACATTAGTAACCGCCCTAGACGGTCGGCGGAAGTTGTCATAGGGGTAGCCTGTTTCACCCGTGGCAGACACAGCCATAGGCTAATGTTGTTGCCAGTGGCGGCCACAGGCCAATGGCTGTGTCAGCCAGCTGTGAGAACTGCATATGTGGGGAACACTGCTCCCAGCAAGACCTCCATTACTGAGCTGATGTGTACCACCTCTAGGAGCAATCATGCCACGTCCAGCAGGTGATAGGGCCCCTGCCTTCTCTCCAGAGGAGCTGGAGAGGCTAGTAGATGAGGTTCTGCCCCTGTATGAACAGCTGTATGTTGCTTCTGAGGAGCAGGTAAGTACCTCATTTCTATTTCACTATCATTTCCCTCCTTACAGGCTATGTGCCCATGTGTGCCAGGTTGACAACTCATGTGCCTGTAGATGCAGTCTCTGTGGCATCAATGGGCGGGGCAATTTGCAGGTATTAGTGGACTGTTGGACTTTTTTCCTTATGCGGGGTCATCCCCAGTCTTTTTGCCTCCTGTCTCCAATTTTTTCTGGCCTCTTGCTGTTGGCTCTAGGACTCTGAGCACTTTATCACTGCTTACCAGTGCTAAAGGGCAGGTGCTCTCCCATCTAAAGTTGGTATGATTGGCTTATACCTAATTGGCATATTTAATTTACCTGTAGTCCCTTGTACAGTGGTATCTCTATACCCAGGGCCATTAAATAAAATGCTACTAGTGGGCCTGCAGCGATGCTTGCGCCACCCACTGAGGAAGACATACAAACCTGTCTCAGGCCTGCTAGCACAGGGCCTGTGTGAGCAGTTTCTGCCACAGGGACCTGGCATCTAAATTTACTTGCCAGGCCCAGAACTCCCCTTTTACTACATGTAAGTCACCCCTAAGATACGCCCTAGCTAGCCGTATGGGCAGGGTGCCATGTATGTAGAAGGCAGGACATGTGCCAGGTTGCGTGGCCTGTCCAGATAGTGACAAACAGCCTAACTTGGTGTCTCACTGCTGAGTGCTGTCTTCTCATAGGATTGCATTAGAAATGCCCTGCCTTATGTGTAAGGGGTATTGTCTGATTTATGAGGGGTAGCGTAGGCATGTATGGTATGGTTGTGATGGTAATAATAAATGGTGCTTATTGGTGTAGGTGTATTTTTTATTACTATTACAGAAATGCCACTTCTAGAAAGTGTGCATTCCTCTGTGCTTATGACTCTGGTGTTTTGCAGCATGGCTCCAATCCACGTCTGGTCAAAGTGACAGTTGGGGCTTTGTGCATACTTTTCAGACAGCCTGTACACAGGGAGGGTGGAGGTGTCACAGAGGTGCATCTGCATACTGAATAGTCTTCCTGGGCTGAGAGAAGGGAGAGGCAGGCACACCTCCATTTGTAATGGCTGTGCCCTGGCCTCACACAATAGGGTTGTTTACCCCCCCACTGATGTTTGGAGCCTGTGCTGAAGGAGAGAGGGTGCACACCCGGAACAAGTTGTACCTGGTTGGAACCTCCTCTTGCCGCCATTGTAAAACACTGCAAGGACTGAGTATAAGTACAGGGGAATTTTTCCCACAATTTTGAGACTCTTGGGGGCATATTTATACTCCGTCAGTGCCGAATGTGCGTCCAAAATTTTGACACACAATCGGAGCAAAACTTGACCCATATTTAAACTTTGACGCCCGAGCCCGCGGGCGTAAAAATCCGTCCGTGTCCGTCATTTTTTGGATGCGGGAAACCATGTTGCGTTAATCATATGCAAGGTAGGCGTTCCCGTCCAAAAAATGACAAACAGCCGGTGTTGTATTTATGCGTCCGGGCAAAAATGCTGCACGGCCTGGAGGCGGAAAATGACGCACAGCCCGATTTGCGTAAAAAAATTACGCCTGGGTCAGGGCAGGCGTTAAAATGGGCCAAACACACCTCTATTTAATCAGAACACACAAAAGCAACAGCAGAGCAGCAGAGCAGCAAAAGGGAGAAATGGAGGTGCCTCTCATCCAGCGTGCACGCAGACGCCAAGCCCAGCAACAACAACAGCAGCTTCCACAACACCAGCAGGGACCCCAAAGGCAGCGCAGAAGGCAGGAGAGGATATTCCACACCAGAACAACCCTTCATGGACTCAGGAACATGACATCATCCAGAGGTACAGGTTGAACTGGCAGGCCATTCAGCAGCTGCTGCGCAACCTTGAGCCGCAGTTGGCACTCACCTTGCTGACACCCCGCACCATCCCAACAGAAAACAAGCTGCTAGCTGTTCTTCACATGTTGGCAAGTGGCTCCTTTCAAAGCACTGGCGCCCTGGTTGCCGGAATATCACAGCTATCATTCTCTGCCTTCTTGCCCAAAGTACTGGATGCCATCATTGGACTCACACCCTGCCACATCTGCTTCCCAAACACACTTCAGAAGCATCAGGAGACAAAACAGGGGTTTTACCTCATTAGTGGCTTCCCACACGTCATTGGTGCCATTGACTGCACACATGTACGCCTTGTGCCACCTGCTGCAACTGAACACCTCTACAACAACAGGAAGCACACACATTCCATCAATGTGCAGGCCATTGTCAATCACCAAGGATTGATCACCAACATCGTGGCAAAGTATCCTGGGAGTGTCCATGACTCATTCATCTTCTGTCACTCTACCATCAATCAACACTTCCAGGATGGACGATATGGCAATGGACTACTTGTTGGTAAGTACAGAAACCTACTTCTATACACACTGCACAGCAACCCTCTAGGACACACGACACATACCCCACGACAGCAACATGTGGACAGGAACACACTGAGGTCGTGACATCGTTAGCCATGTTTGATAGGTCTGCAGTGAACCTGTCACACATCTGAAATTAGTGTACAGTATAATGTTAAGACGTCAATGATCACAACGTATGGAGAGGTTTGGCCAATTGTCACCTTGCAAAATGTAAGCGTCTCATTGATGTTTTATTTAATCCATTGCATCAGTCTAAAGGTATGGGATGTCCAGGGTACATAGATGCTAATGTGTTACCACCACTGTCAAAATTAATCTGTGTATGGAACTATCATCTCACCCCCAGTGAAGACACAGGGACACCTGTATCACAAGTCACAATGCTATGCAGTGCACACTGTACTGCAGATACCCAAACATACTGCTGACAACCGGTCAGCAGGCAAGCACTCGTTCAGCCAAGGAAACAACCCAATGCAGATGGTACATCCTACAAGCCTAGGAAGGAACACATTAACACAAAAGAGGCACAGACAACACAAGACAACTACTGCCATGCAAGGTGATATCAATGGGGCAGGCTACATCAAAATGATCCCATTCATTTTCTTTTTCAGCTGATCAGTGGTATGGGATCCAGCCATGGATTATGACACCATTTGGCAACCCAATCACTGCAGCAGAGCGTGCCTACAATGAGGCACATAGGAGGTCACGCACCATAGTTTAGAGGACCTTCGGCATCCTCAAGTCGAGATTCAGGTGCCTTGACGTCACTGGTGGCAGCCTCCTATATTCCCCAGAAATGGTCTGTCAGATCATTCTAACATGTGCCATCCTGCACAACATTTGCATACAAAGGAACATTCCCCTCTTAGAACCAGAGCCACACATGCCTGAAGAGGAGGAAGAGGAGGATGCTGGCCTGCAACATGACGGGGAATAACAAAACACAGCTGCTGGATAGCGTAGGCGTCAACATATTGTGAACAATTTCTTTTAAAACACCTCACCATCACCACTGTATTAACTAATGTAAATAAACACCGATAATAATCACCATATCATGGTATGACTAATCATTTGTGCTAACCTTTATATCTAACTATCTCAATAAGAGTGTAGCCTCATGGAGCATTGATGATATACCGATCAGGACACAGAAATTTCCTGAGCAATTGTGATGCGTATCATACAACAGCCACATACACAAACACAGTAAATTACATATATCCTGTACATTTCACCTTTGAAGCGCAATTGGAGAGGACCAAACATTTTCACACATACATGTTGGCAACATGGTTCATCGCAGCATATGGCACACAATCAGACACCATCAGTCAATAAGGGAAAAAAAAGCCTCATACATGAGGCAGTGGATGTGCAATTGCATTGGTAACAGGAATGTATGACCAGACCCTTGACAGCAGTAAGTCGTACAGCACCTATCTTTGCAAGTACTATCTGAGACTACAGTTCCCTAGAAGCAGATCATAGACAGCACAAGTGCCATACCTATGACAAGCAGTGCGCACATGACATTCCATGTACATGTCAGCCCATTTCCTACCTCCTGACACACCCATGCTCCTGGTCTCAACCCACCTGTCTGAAGAGGTCCCTGGAATGGTAATATGTGTACCCAGATATTCCCTCCTCTACACACACAGAGTATCAATAGTAATCCAGTGTGCTACGCCCTTTCCAATGGTATGCCATTGTCATAGTACATCTGACTACATGGACGTCAGGTCAATTAATACACTGGCTTGTAGTTTCTAAGCCCTGTTATCACCTGTAGATTGCTTCCTGTGTGAAAGGTACTGTTGGCCATTTGAACTCGAATCTCACCTACAGGACTTGTGAGAAATTGATGCAGCACACACCTGTGATCACCTCCATGCACACCACCCACTTGAACATGCTCTGCCCCTGCAGATGATTGTAACAGCATAGAAGTTGCCATTTTGTCGAATACACTGTTATGCATTGCTAGTAATGAAGCCGTGGAACACAGCCCTTGGGTTTATGTGTCACCTTCCAAAACACAGGACAAACACAGTTTTCCATGTCAACTGTCTTGTTCTTCCTCCGACCAGTCTTAGTCAGACCACCGAGTATGTACCTTGTGAAATTGCTGGATCCTAATTAACCCTGCATCCTGTCAGCCTGACTGGCACCTGTCTGTGCATTACCCTAAAGGTTCCATGTGGCTACATATGTACCACACTTGCGTTACCAAACCTCACATTCCTCAGGGGGTATTTTGTCATGTGCTTCCTCAATGCATACCCAAATAAATTGTATAGCATCATCTGCTTTTTAATTGTACCATATTAGTAAAATTGTCTTGTTATACCAAAATCATGGCCTATCCCTTGTCTGGGTCTCATGTATGCATGAACGACAAAGTGTGACAGTGTACCATGGCCGTATGCAGGGATTGGGTATGGTGCCTCCAGCTGAACCAGTTACGTCTGATAATGTGCATGAAAAGTCCACACATGTTAGGACCCTGACAGTTGACACTCTGAATCACATTGCTCACAACATAATGTTGGCCTTTGCGTGCTGAATAGCTGCAAGATTAATCAACAAAGAGGCTATGATGTTCCCAGATGCAGTGGGAACTTTACAGGCCAACCTGTGTACAAATGTTGTAATGACACCTGCCGGAACATGACTCCTGAGATATGATCTCACTCAGCACACAAAGGTTGCCCTGTTGACAGTCTCACAACACGTCTGCAGCGACAGGGTGGGACCATCCCCATGTAGGTTCTCATGTCCTCATCGGCTTTACTCACATTGATCTCCGAAGGTTACTCAGTAGATACAGGAATAGCCGCCACTGACTTATGATGAGACCTGGATGTAACTGTGACAGTATAGACCCATAAAAATATACAGGATCAACATTGGACCACACACGTGAACCAGACACCTCTGTGCAATTGAGCACAGGAAATATGTGGCCACGTGCTGCCTCGTCTGCTGGTCCACCATTGCCACTGGAGAGTTGTGGCTCAGTCATATGACCACAACTGTGGGGTGACATAATAGTTGGGGATCACCTTTGGCTGTCTGTGCCAATAACATGGTACCCACTTTGTCTGTACATGTGCCAGATTCACAGTGGGTTCACTAACAAGTGCCTAGGAAGCAGTTACCAAATTTCTAGGACAAGGGATAGGCAACGTTTGGACCCTTGACATGAACAAGCATCTGCCATTTATCCAGTGCATGTTTTGTCATTTGTGGTGTCTACGTTACCCAAAAACCTGGAAGTGCACACAAATGACACAACAGATGTTGCTACATGTATGACTAGCACATGTCCTCTCTCATTTCCCCACTGGCTTGAATCTAAGGTTTGGACACATTGACTTCACATTCATACAAGCATATTTTCAATAATGCATCTTGTGATGCACACACACTGGGTTGAAAACTACATTAGTAGCCAATACACACACATTGAGCCATAGGCATTGAGGTATTGTACTTATGTGCATCACCTTGCTATCCTCTCCTGATGCCAAACATGCCCAATTTGTGCAATACACATATGTAGGCCACACATATGGCCATCTAGTGCGTCAGCCAAGTTTGAGAATCCTGTTAAGGAAGTAGCGGATCATGGTCCGCAGCAGTATGATGTCCCACATGTGACCATACACCGTCAACACCAAAGTGGGTGCAATCAGCCTATCTCAGTTGTGTCACAAATGTAACATTACGTTAAAATGGCAAAATTACCCAAACCCAGTTACTGCCCTGAAATTTTGACGCATACGCGTCAGAAAATGACATACAAGTGTCAAAAAATGATGCTCATGCCTGAAAAATTATGCCCTTAAAATTGGTTAAGTGTTAAGACTATTTCCAAATATATGGATGCGGCCTAATTTTTACTCCTGTGCGTCGAAAAAAATGACACACATACTGTATGCGTAAAAAATTATGACGCATAACGATAAAAAAGGTGGCCATTTTATGCAGGAAGTGATGTAATAGGATATCCTGTTTACAGATTATGTACAGTGGGGGTGCTTTCACTTTCACTCTGCAGTCTGTGATTCTTCTGCAGGCTGTGTTCTGAGTTTTGTGTAGTAAAATTGTGCTTTTCTCTCCTGTGTGCTCCATTACTTGTTAGTTTGTTATCTAAAATTGTTGTTGTATACTGTCTGAGTGTTTATTGTGTACTATTGTCCAGTATTGTATTGTCTTTGTTGTTTGTGGGAGTCTGTTGAGGGTAGTGTTAGTTTGGGGATAGTCGGGTTCCTTTAGTTGTTAAGCTTACTTTTTTGTAATTCTACTTTCCCCCTTTTCTCTTTTGTTCTTCTTTATCCTCTATTCCCCCTTTTTCGGTGCTAAGATGTTGGGTAGGCCACGTCTTGGCAAGATGGGTGAGGAGAAACTTGGGGGGTTTACATGGCTGGTGTTCCATTACCTCCCACTTATGATTGAGGCAGGGGGGCTGGTGATACAGGGGTATCACACTGAAGCACGTCAAATCCGGTGGGGAAAGGTCCTGCATCACTTGCAGCACGTATATGGGAGCCAGAGGAATGACCACCAGCTGAAGCACCGCTGGGCTGACCTCATCTCCAGGGAGCAAGATCTTCTGGACCGCCTGGGAATAGTGATTGGTGGCCCTGTTGATGAGTACAAATCATGTAAATGTGCACGATTAAAAGCTCTGTTGTGACATCAGATGATTTGTACAATATCAGTACTATGCTGTTGAGTGTGTGGAATGCTTTGGAAACATACAGGGTCATTGATGGACTATGTGAAGGACCACAATTGCTAGCTGTCAGGAAGCAACTGCTCTGCAAACTTACTGAATACTTTTGCTTAATGTAAGTTGGTGCTGCCTTTGTGTCAGACAGCAACACAAATTAGGAGCAAATCATGTCTATATAGGTCACATTTGCCAGTGAGGTATAGATTTTCCCAAATATTACCAACCTTTGTTGACATAACAGCTAGACTGACTTTAGAAACACTACATGATGCAGAAAATGAGTGCAGGCTTCACGTCAATTGATGATAGCAATGTGGCCCACACATATGTCTCATGTGTGTCTGGTGAGTGTGTAAGGAAAGCGTTCACTGAAGTTCTATGAATGTAAGGGATTATTGTGGTCCTTCATCATTTTGGATACATGTCAGATCTGGATTTGGAAACATAGGGAAAAAGTTCAAGGTGCCCTCAGCTAACATCTTACACTGGTATTTGGTGTTTGGTGTTCCACCTTTTGTTTAGGGATGGCAGGCCAAAGGTATGCACATGGGTTCATATCTCTATGGTTGGTGCAACTCATCATAGCTGGGCCACATCAAATGAAGAAACTGTAACAACATGAGGGCTTACAAATGTCCCTGCCTCTCTGTGCATTGTACCTATGTGTCATACATTTGTCATGGCCACAATGGCTGTTTGACTGGTAATGCACTCCTCAAGGAAACAGGCTTTGGATGTCTCTCTTGGATGCACATGATGAGACGAATACACTCCATTATTATGTCGGCTCACTAATGAAGGAGCATGTTTGCCACCACATGATAGTTAGGGCCACTGCATGTGTGCAGATATGTGTGTAAACGTCACAGGAGACCCATGGTATGTACATGTTAGCCGTGCTATATCGGATGCAGTATCATCATGTCTGAGTGGCTTTACTTACTTATGTCATCTTACACATAGTTTTTGTCTTTGTAATTGTTGGTCAGTGCACAGATTTTGAGCACATTTCTTCCTTCCATGCCTTACAGGTTGACCAGCACCCTACACTGTGGGCGAGGTGGCTTCATTCAAGGATCCCGACAACTCCAGTAAGTGTTGATATGTCTATTATGTGTTGTGTTTGCTGGTGATGTGTGATGCACTCCTGTGTGTTGAACAAATAGCAAGGTGTGATGCGCTGGCTCATCATTTGTCTTGTTTCATGAGTGGGATTTCATTATCTCAGCTTTTTGGAGTTTGCCAATGCTTATCCTACTGTCTTAACTAGGGATTCTAGGTCATTCCTGTAGGCCCTGTAATGTGAATTGGATTGAGTCATGTGGATAACACTTGTATCAACAAGAGTTTCACTGGACCTAATCTCAGATTTAGTCAGCCTGTCAGACCCACATTCTCCCAGAATGGGGCTGCAAAATGTCTACCCACAGACTTATGCTTCCCTATTCACTAATGTACTTATTAAACTGTAGGTTGAACTTCCTAGCAACATGTAGCTCCACATGTAGTGCTACAAGTATGTGGCACTTGAGTGCAATGGCCTAGGTGTACATGAAAATCATGGCCAGGGGTGTTCTTGCAACTCTGTGTTTGTTGTAAGTCATGGCTTACTAGAAGTATATGATGTGGAAAAAGGTCGACATTGCAAGACATGTGTGGCGCTGGGATAGGTCAAGTGTTTGCTGTCTCCTTTTTGTAGATACACCTTACCTGTGGTGTGTGTGTTGAGCCAAACACATGTCCAGCTTTCATAAACTTCCTGGATGTCCATGTTGTTGGAAATTGTTAGTTGTTTCTCCACCTACCCACCCTCAAACACAGGCATGGGTTTGTGAATAGTGTACCTAGGACTGATGATATAAGTATGTTACACAGACATGTAAATCAGTGATTCTTTGGTCGGAACCTAGTATACACACTCAGGTATAGCACATGAGTACTATACTAGCAAGTCTATTTACAACTTGCAGATCATGTGGCCCTAGCTTTCCATCCCGTACACTGACATTTGTAGCCCTGACATTGGTGGAGGATGTGCAGCATGATTGTTCGATGATAACTGGCAGAATTCTGATGGCAAAATCATGCCAGTTGTTACCCATCTTGTAGGATTTGGATGTGCTATGTGTGATATGACCTTTGTAGCTGGCCTGCCACGTACTTCCTCAGGGACATTTAATGATCTGTATGATGATAGGAGCTGTTACAAGTACCGTAGATGTACTGTCTAATTTACTTCTTGTGCCATTTCACACAATGCAGTTCCTGTTTTTTCCTTTGTTTTCGCAGCTGCTAACATGACACCCATCCAGGTCCGTGATTTCCAGAGGTGGGCAGTGCGTTACCAGCATATCCTGCTGGTAGAGTCGGGGTACAGAAGGATGGCCTGAAGATACAGGACCAAACATGTCTCCGGAGCCTGGAGGGCTTTCCCACAGGGTGGCCCTGCTTTGCCCACCATAGCCACCACCAGCACGACCACCACTACCACCCAGGTGGCACCACCCACAGCTTGGACCGTTGTCCCAACAAAAACTGCAAGTGCTCCAGGCCCTAGCAGTGGACTACCTTCAGGGCAGCCCACAGGCATTGACAATACACACCCACACACGTCCTCAGCTGGTACCCAGACCGCTGCAGCTGCAACATTTGACCCTGCTGCTTTTGTGGACATGCAACGCAAAATGGACTGTGTCCTCCGGAAAATGAGTCACCTGCGGCGGGATGTTCGCCATATCAACAGGCATGTGCGGTCCATTAAGCAGACCCTCCGGAGGGCCAACCTCTAGACTTTGTTGCTGGACATGATTCCCCCCCTCCCTCCTCTTTCATTATTCTTATACTTAGTGGGCTCAGGGGGCTTAGTGTTAGGTTAGTATAGGCTGTTAGTTTAGTTAGTGTTAGTGGGTGGGGGGTCCTGATTATTTCAATTTTTTCTTTTTGAGTGTGATGGCTATGTTGGGGTTCTTGTGTGTTTAAAAAAAATAAAAATATATTGATTAAAAAATAATACAAACAAATATATATTTGTTTAGGATAGTATAGTATATGTTTAGGTTAGTATCTGTTATCCTCCATATGTCCCGTCTCATAAAGGGGGTTAGGGATTGATGTTTAGAACGTAGTAAGTTTAGCTTAGGTTAGTTAGGGGCAGTTGTGGGTAATGAGTAGTTAAGGTAGGTTAGGGTATGTAAGAGTTTTCCCCGAGTTTCCTCTTCTGTTAATACCGTTTAATAAATATGTAGTGAACCCTTTACAGTATGTGTGAAATGCTTGTTGATCAAGGCCTTGACATAAGTGTACATGAATTCCGTTCTATTACCTTTGTGTCCTATGCTACGGGCAAATCCCAGCTGAGCTGTAAGATTGGCAGCTATCCCAGAGCTACCTTGCAAAGATTCCACCATTTATTGCAACCACCAATCAAAGTTACTATGGATCCCAACGTGTTCTTTTCATTACGTATGTTTTCAAAGTCACAAACCGTGCTTCTAGATTTCGTATTGGGGACACTGTGTTATGTCTGACTGCAGTGTGATGTTCAAGGAAACCCTTATTAGCTGAGTCGTAGTAAGCACTCTTGTAGTATCGTGTTCATGACTCACATAGATCATTTGTGACACTGTTCAGCATGATTACTTATTTGGATGTAAACTCAGACACCTTCATTCATGCAGTTTGTTGACTATTTGCTTACATTTGTGGGCACTGTTAAATGTGTTATTATTGCATGGTGGCAACATTTTGCTTCCACTATTTGATGGCTTAGATATCCCTTGAGGCAGCATTATTCTGTCCAACACAGCATTACGGTGTATGGTTTCTCTTTTCATCAGATATTACCCTCAGGAAGGGCAGAGTATGGTGTAATCCAGGCCACTGTGCATAGTTATCAGACTACATAATTTCAGGACAGTTGTATTGACAAGCTATGTAATTTGACAGGAGGCAAAATTCAGTGATCTACTGGATGGTTGATGTGTCACATTACACAGAGACAAAGTGGTTGTGTAAGTGCTATTTATTGAAAAGTGCTGTAGTGCTATATGTACATTGTCAATGATTGTGAGTCCATTAAAGTGACATCTTCCATTGTGATCCTACACAAGTGCTAAAGGAAGATCCATTTGACATGCTGGGGTGATGTGTCAGACAATGCAGAGGGACAGGATTTGCCAATGAGTAAGTGAGAGACAAGCACTGGGCAGGCTGACAAGATATACAGGCCCTCATTCTGACTTTGGCGGGCGGCGGAGGCCGCCCGCCAAAGTCCCGCCGGCAGAATACCGCTGTGCGGTCAAAAGACCGACGCGGTTATTCTGAGTTTCCCGCTGGGCTGGCGGGTGACCGCCAGAAGGCCGCCCGGCAGCCCAGCGGGAAACCCCCTTCCATGAGGATGCCGGCTCCGAATGGAGCCGGCGGAGTGGAAGGGGTGCGACGGGTGCAGTTGCACCCGTTGCGATTTTCAGTGTCTGCATGGCAGACACTGAAAATCTTTGTGGGGCCCTGTTACGGGGGCCCCTGCAGTGCCCATGCCATTGGCATGTGCACTGCAGGGGCCCCCAGGGGCACCACGACACCCCATACCGCCATCCTCTTCCTGGCGGCCAAAACCGCCAGGAAGAGGATGGCGGTATGGGGCTCGGAATCCCCATGGCGGCGCAGCAAGCTGTGCCGCCATGGAGGATTCCCCAGGGCAGCGGGAAACCGGCGGTACACCACCGGTTTTCCATTTCTGACCGCGGCTGTACCGCCGCGGTCAGAATGCCCATGGGAGCACCGCCAGCCTGTTGGCGGTGCTCCCGCGGTCGTTGGCCCTGGTGGTTTTTACCGCCAGGGTCAGAATGACCCCCACAGTGTTTTGCAGAACAGTCATTGAGTACAGTTGTTGTAAGACTGGCATGTTACAAAGCACTGGACCTTTGTAATAGTTGGCCATGTGGCAGGGACTAGTGCTTCTGGGTACTTTTCCGTGTGAAGGTGATCTGTTCCATGTCTTCTTCTTCTGATGTGTGTGTTGCCTCCCCTGTCCTTGGTGGTGGTGGTTGTGAAGGGGCAACACACACCTCAGTGTTAGAAGACGTGGAGTCAAACATCCCTTTCGCTGCTACCTGTGGGGGTCTTAAGGGCAGTACTGCTGCAAGGAGTATCTGCTGGTCCTTGAGAATAGCAGCCACATCACGATGGTAGGCAGCCAGGTCGGCCCTGAGGGGGTCATGATTGCATTTGTGCATGCAGTGGAAGGTTTGCGGTGTGAGGTGTTGTGGCAACTCCCTTACTGCAGTGGTGAATTCCTTTACAGTTTGTTGTAGTCCTTGCAGGATGGATGTTAGCGCCTGCATGGCTGCTGCCTGATCTGCAGATGACATCATGCACGAACGCACCCTCTCTAGGCTGGCTGCCATAGTTTGCATCCCCACCCACACCTCCTTGGCCAGCTCCCGCTGTACTCCGACTACAGTTCTCTCAAAGCTGGTGCCTGTGTCATCTGAGTCCTCAGCTGTATTGGAGCAGGCAGGTCTTACAATTGGGGTTGTGGGTGGGTCCTTTGTGATGGCTGCTTGTTCTGTGCTCCTCCTTGTGACTGAAGGTGGGGTTTGGAGGGTTCCAAGGACATCTTGGAGGGTTTGGTGGCTGATGTTTGTCAGCTCGTCATCCATGTCATCAGGGTAATCCTGGACAGGCATATCTGCAGGAGATCCATCGTCCTCTGCAATGAAATAGAGTACAATTAGTGTGTCTGTGTTGTAGCATTGGTGATGTGACATGCCTGTCTTGTGATGATTTCACATTGTGATCTTGTTTCCTGTTCATTGCTCCAGTCTTTCAGATGGGCATTCTCCCAGAACAATGTCCCACCTGCATGTCACATGTATTGTGGTAAGTTATTAGAGTTGTCGGCATCATCTCCTCTAGTGTTGTTTTAGGCCAAATAGTGATTGGCCACCTTCTTGTCCTACTCAAGCCTCCTACATCCATTCTAATGGTGTGGTCTTTCACTGGCTGGCTGTGGGTGTTCTGATGGCACTAGCAGCAATCTTAACAATCTGGACCTGCCTCAGTCTCTGATCTTTCACATCCACTTATAAGTAGTTGAAATGTAGCGTATCCTATGCATAGCATTGTTATGGGACAATATGGATGTTAGCATTGGTAATGTGTACTGCTGATGTTGGGGAATGTGTGGTACATTGGATTGCCTTGATAGTCGTAGCAGTGTCCTATTTCCTCCTCTGACTGTGCAGGTGTATTTCAGTGACCAGTTACATGTGTCCTCCCCCTCAATGCTGTTGTCTGAGCAGTATGACATTTGGGATGTTGCATTGTGGCCAAGGCACAGGATGAACCCTGACATATGCAGCATGGGTATGACATTAGTGCTGTGTACCTCCTAATGTCAATGGCATTGGCTGATGTTTGCGGCAACTATGGGCATTCACATTTGACAGGACTGGAACATTTGTCTTGTTTCAGGGGATTGTTGACATTGACATCCTGAACCCTCTAATTTGGGTGTGTTTGATCCATGGGAACGTTCCTGTCATTAGCTACTTGACCAGCACACACAGCGGAGGTGGTAGTGGCAACTGATGTCAATGTTACATTCCAGTTGTCGGTATGGCTAGAGGTTGTTAATTGGGCTCTAGTTAATGTAGGGAGTATAGTGGCTGACGGGATGTCAGTTTGACGTTGTGCCCTTCCCTCCTGGGTGGCTTTACCTTTGCTACATTGTTGGCATGGCAGCATACCCCCATGGGACTGTTGTTGGTGTTGTGTTATGGTGTGCCCCAGCTTCTCTCTGTACAGGCCATGCCCCCATGCCGTACCCCTTTACTCATGCCACTTCATGTATATCATGGCTTCCATGCATTTTGTGGTCGGTATCCCCCCCCCGTTTACAGTTAACATTTGTGCATTTTTGTCCCCCATGCCACTTACCCTGAATGTGCGTTGTCTCCTGGTAGTCTGCGCTGTCTGTCCTTGAATCCCTGTGACGATCTCCTCAGGAATGACAGCTGCGACCGTCTCCTCAATGTGGTCCAGGGCCTCCTGGTGTGCTGGACTCCCACCTCCAGTCTGCAGTGCTGCCTTCCTGTTCCTGGCCATCTTTTCCTTGGTCCTGCGCTTGCAGTCATGCCAGCGTTTCTTGCACTCGATGACTGTTCTGCGTTCCTCTGCCACACTGTTAATCTTGTCAACAATTTGTTGCCATACTGCCTCTCTCCTACTGATTGTCAACTTTAGGTGACAAACAGTTGGTGCTGGTGTTCCATCACCTCTTTAACCAGGATTTCCTGTTCCTCTGCACTGAAGCAACACTTTCTTTTCTTTTTACAAACTGTCCTGGGTCTTGTGTGGGTCCTCCTGGCTGGTTCCTGGTCTGTTGTCATCTTCCTGGGGTCTGTACAGGAATCTGGGATCCATTGTGGCTCTCCTCTGCTGAAATGGCTGTGTTCGTGGGAATTTTTACGCTATTGCATAAAAAAAGGCTGCATATCCGGTTTGCGGTGTCGTAAATCGACCCACAGTCATTTTCACCGCGTTAACGTTGTTTTGCTTTACGAAAAGACATTAAAAAAATGACTTACACCTGTGGTTTGCGCTGCCGTGCGTCAAAGTATAAATTTGACACCCGCACAGCGCACTGAAATGGCGGTAGCCGGCGGTAATATTTTTGCCGCAAACCTGCACCGGCACAGCTTTGCGTCAAAAAGTATAAATCTGGGCCTTGGAATCATCTTGGAACTGGACACAGAAATGCTGCAATGACTCACCAGGAACCGCCATGGACTGCTGCTGCTGTGCTGACCTGTGACCTACTTGGTCACTGTAAAGGACTTCCTGCATCCTCTTTGTGCTGGCCTGTTGCTGCGCCCCTCCACTTGTGGGCTCTTTTCCTGGAACTCTGCTCCCCAGGGGCAGGGTGCTGTGGCCCCTGACCCCTGAATCCACTTTGAAGCAGAGCGGTGCTTCACCTTTTTGCTAAAATTAAGCGATTGGGAAAGTGCTTGTTGGGGGACTTCTTAAGCGCTTGAAAGCGCTTCCCCTTTCCTGTAATGGGCTCCTTAAAAAGCACTTATTTATGGTGGCAGGATAAAATCACCGTCGCGACCCGGGCTGGAGTCGCGCTTTCCTTGGTGCCCCCGGGGCACCAGAACATCCATCTGAGCAAGAAATTGGAGCGAGAGCGCTCCTGTCGTGCCCCAAGGTGCCTGCCCTTTCCAACGGCTGGGGACAGGCCACCGAGTGCTGCTGGTGCCGGTGGGCAGGGAAGGAAGCCTCATTGGAGGCTCCCTTGCCCCACCAGGCCCCTTTTGGTTTTCTCTGCTGGGCAGGGGGAAGGGAAGCCTCACCGGAGGCTCCCCCTGCTTCCCCGACACTCTGGACCTGTTTCTAGAGGCCGCGGATGGGGCAGAAACCCCACTGGAGGTCCCCCCGCACCGCTGGTTTCCCTTTGTGGCCCCGTGTGGGCCAGTGTCAGCTTTGTGTAGTCTCCCCCGACAGCAGAGGGCCACTGCAGGCCTGGGGGAGACAAGTCAGAGGGGATGCCCCCTTCCCCCTATGTTATCCTGAGGACATTGGCCCCCCTCATGAGGGCTGGTTAAGGCTCGGGGACCCCCCCAGTGATCACGGGCCCCCAGAGGGGCCTGTCCTCAGTACAGAGGAGGTGCGTGCTGCCGTCCTCCAGCCCAAAGGATACGAGAGGCCCCCGTTTTGCGCAGCAGAGCGCCAGGAGCCCCATTTTTCATCCTCTAGGCACTCGAGGTGCCTTCATCATTACCACAGGTATTCCCTACCAGGAACCATATACTTATTCTAAAGTTCTTTCTACAGACTTGAATACATATATTGCCTACCTGTGTTTGATGTATTGATATATGTATGAACTTATTCCTATTATGGGCATAACATACTGATATGTTTTATGACTTGCCATATGGTTTACAATGTTCCTACTATAGGCGTTTATGATATTGTTATGACAAGTGTTTTTGTGTAATAATGTTTTTCCTGACTACTGCTTATGTTGCAGAATACTAAGTAACCTGTGTATTATATGTGACTACTAGTTTGCAGAGTGACTAATATGTAACGTTCTGACAACTGCTAAGGTAGCAGGATAGTACTGATATTTGATGTTTGGTCTAATAATTGTGTTGTGTACAATACAGTATATTTTTATGTAATCTGGTGTTGTGTTTCCTTTGTGGTGGGGATATTGTGTCACGTGTGTTGTGCAAACACTTTGCACATTGCTTCTGGGATAGGCCTGACTGCTCGTGCCAGGCTACCAAGGGGTTGATCAGGGGTTATCTTGGATGTGTAACTCCCTTGCCCTGAGTAGAGTGGGTGGGTTCTGCCTGGCTGAGGTGCATACCCAAGCCAACCAGAAACCCCATTTCTAACATGGACAGTGACACATTTTGAGTTCATTCACATTGTGTTGTGTGTGGTTTTTTTTGGGTTCCTAGATCCTCCTTGTGTTGGATGTAGGTGAGGTAACATTACTGTCATCCACTGACATCTCTTTACTCGTGATTGTTGTACATGTCAGACAACATGTATGTGCATGACAGCAAGAGCTGAGTATGCATGTTGTATGAATCAGTTGTGAGTAATGTGAGCAAAACATATGTTGCCACTGAGATGTCTTCATACATCTGCCCTTGCTAGACTGTTGTTTGGAAGGCATATCATGACTCTCTCTGCCCTTCAGGTTGCCACACACACCATATGCCAATTAGCTGTTGGCTACATGATGTACTGTCATGCATGTAAGAGATGGGAATGTAGTATCATGTAGGTGATGCCTGCTCAGCCTGCAGAGACCAGTGCCTGTCACATGTATTTCCTAATATTCGTCCTAGTCTAGGCTGGGGTGGAGTCACTGTGGCTATACAACTGTGGGACAGTGCCCACTCTCTGCACCCCAGTAGATCCTGTCATGTGGGCAATATGAGGCTCTGGTGTAATAACCTGCTCAGAATGCCTCATTAGTTTGATTAGATTAGATTAGGAATGGGTACAGAGGTGAGTTACTGATCTATTACACATGTGCATCAATATCAATGTGCATCTCTGACTCATGACAGGTCCCTTACTCACACAGCCCTGTTGTCACCTTCACACAAGTCATATCTGTCCTGTGCAGGCTTACTGCATGCTTATTGCATGAGTGGAAACAGTGCGTTGATTCAATGGAGGCCATGATATGTGACTTAGTAGCTTGGTTACATAGCAGAAACCGAACAATGCATGCCTTTGATTGTTGGATGCCTTCTCTGTAGAATGGACACATATGTCCAATTGCGTGTTCTGTGGTACAGGTACATAACATTTAACCCCCACCCCTGAAGTGGCATGAGTGTGCATTTATCAGGCCACATATCCACACATGGACAGGGTAGATACTTTCTGAAACCTCCATGCCAGTCCCTTCATTGTTACCCATGTGTGATGTTTGAGTTTGTACTATGGCAGTAGCCTGTAGTGACTGTATGCAGAGAGTCATTCTCACAGAGTGTGAATGTGCTGGTCCATTCATGCCTAAGGAGTTTACACTTCAGAATCCACAGAGGTGAGATGTGTCTGATAGTGGCTCACTTCTCAACCAGGTTGCTAGAGCATGTTCCACATGATGTCATTAAGCTTGCTTAGTCACTGTAGAGCCTGAGCAGGGTGGTGGGTTGGTCTGCAGATTGGAACATTTATGTCTTATTTGCTTGTATGTGTCACACTTGGGGAGTATTGACAAATAGGAAAGTTCAAGCTTGATGTTACTGACATGTATGTGATGCAAACATCTATCATGAGACTTGTGAACATGATCTCTTGAAATGTCTTTTGCATCCATGCAGGTCAACGCCCATCAAAAGAAGGGAATATGGAGAGCCTTCACCAAGAAGGTGTGGACTCTGGGGGTCCACAGATGGCAGTGCACCCACTGCATGAAAAGGTGGGAGGACCTGAGATCGTGGGCCTGGAAGATCACAGAGGCCCAGCTGGGGATGTCCTCCCACTGTGGGGGGTGGGGGTGTGTGCCGATCAGACTATGACCCCCCAATGGCCCACATTCTGCCGGTGGCCTATCCAGAGCTTGAAGGATATTTGAGGGCAGCACAGCAGCCACAGGGGGGTGAGTACAGAGCATATTCCTACCTGTCCCATTGCCAAGTGATTAAGTGAGGTTCTGACAGCTCACCCTGCTTATTAGGGAGGAACCATGTGTCACATAGTAGATGAGTGATTGTTTGTGTTGACATGTCATGCATTGTATACTGATGTGCCTTGCCTATTGTCCCAGGGACCTAGGACACAACTGGGTGAAATCCACAAACCCCTTGCTCTACAGGGACAGCATATGGCTGTGTACATTGATCAATCAAGTACTGTTTGTTGTTTTAGTGGGTGTAATTTCTATGCAACAGACCACTACTCTTAAATGTTCCAGGCTAAATGTAAGTAGGTGATGGGTCACTGTCTTCTGCCATGTGTCTGGGCAAATATGTATATAGGCATCTGCCACCCAGAAGGTATTAATCTTCAGTGTATGATGGGTGCTGGTGCCTGATTACAGTCTGTAATCTGAAGATGTCCAACATACATGTAACAGGGTTTACATTGGTCCTTAGATGCAGCTATTTCTTTCTCTTGGTAAGTGGGAAATTTCCATTTACATGATTTATGTTCCATCACTGTCGCCAACATACTTTGGCCCTCATTCTGACCCTGGCGGTCTTTGACCGCCAGGGCGGAGGACCGCGGGAGCACCGCCGACAAGCCGGCGGTGCTCCAATGGGGATTCCGACCGCGGCGGTAAAGCCGCGGTCGGACCGGCACCACTGGCGGGGTCCCGCCAGTGTACCGCGGCCCCATTGAATCCTCCGCGGCGGCGCAGCTTGCTGCACCGCCGCGGGGATTCCGACCCCCCCTACCGCCATCCAGATCCCGGCGGTCGGACCGCCGAGATCCGGATGGCGGTAGGGGGGGGTCGCGGGGCCCCTGGGGGCCCCTGCAGTGCCCATGCCACTGGCATGGGCATTGCAGGGGCCCCCGTAAGAGGGCCCCTACATGTATTTCACTGTCTGCTGCGCAGACAGTGAAATACGCGACGGGTGCAACTGCACCCGTCGCACAGCTTCCACTCCGCCGGCTCGATTCCGAGCCGGCTTCATCGTGGAAGCCTCTTTCCCGCTGGGCTGGCTGGCGGTCTGAAGGAGACCGCCCGCCAGCCCAGCGGGAAAGTCAGAATTACCGCCGCGGTCTTTCGACCGCGGAACGGTAACCTGACGGCGGGACTTTGGCGGGCGGCCTCCGCCGCCCGCCAAGGTCAGAATGAGGGCCTTTGTGCCTACATGTCAGCATGTGTCCCTTTATCTTTAAAAAACATTTGTGAGTAGCATTTTCATGCATGGTCTAGCTATTTTCATGGGAAGATGTCTGCATTCACTCACATATATATGCATGCCATCCTGTGTGTGGAATAGGATATTTACAATGGGGATACATTTCTTGTTGCACTATATACAGAAGTGTGTCTCCATTGTTTATTGGCTGACACATACCCTCACAAAATTGTAACATGTCACCTGACATGTACAACTGCAGTTGCAATGAGGGACATGACAGGTAGGCCTAGAGTTTAGAGCCATGATGTAAATATCTATGCCCTTGACGTGGCATCAGATAAAAAAGTGCTTTGCACATGTGTAATGGGTAAGGTATGTGCCCTGACTGTTGGCATGCCTCATTGAGTGACCTGCAGTCATGTAGAAATTATATGTATTTGGAGAAAGGCATTCATCCACAGACAGACATCTAATTTTGCATGACCAAAATGTGGAGAGTGATGGAGCTTCCAATTGGGCGACATGTTGAGGGCCTTCAACAAGTACTTGCAAATCTCAGGACCTCTCCAACATTCAAGGGACTAATGGCTTCTGCTGATGCACTCAGAGTATGTCATAGTAAGGGGTGACAGACATCAGTGGTGATTACCATGGGGCTTGCTGATTCATAGAGTTGTGAATTTTTGGGACATCTCTCCCTGACATATTGCACATGATGTCTGCAGTGTCCATTTCTATGCCAAATGGGCAGCCTGAGCAACATCAATACTACCTCCTTGACTCTATTGGGACAAATTTCACTTGGTGGAGTGTACATTGTTGATATGTTTCCATAGTGACATGGGCATTTCCATGTCACCTTCTCCAGGATATTGTACTATTGTAATCAATATGGCATGATTTTGTATCATCAATTCTCATTGTTGGGTCATCATGTATGCAACAAAGAGATGTGTGCATGACCTTGTGTGGGATCTGTGGAATCCCTGTGCCTGAGATGTGGGATGTGTGTTTTTGTGTAGTGTTGATGTGCAGTGACCTGCCAATGAGGGTGAATTGTGACTGTGAATGGATCCATTTTTATGTATAATTTGGGCTGTGTACACAGTGAGAAGTGTACTTGGTGCCCATAGAGTGACCCTCATATGATGTGGACGACGGCGCAATGATCTGTTGTTACAGGAAATAACACAGGTAGGAGTGTGTACTTATGGTTGATTGCACCCATAGCGGCATGGATTTTGTGCTTCATCGTGATCAACAACAGCGACAGGATGTGCGTGATGAGTTCCATGGCAGCATTGGATGTCTAAAGCTGTCTTCAGTTGAGTATCTCCCTTTATACTGTCCCTTTATACTGTCTGTTTCTGCCTGCTAAGATGCAGTGGTTGAACTGCCATAACCACACTGGTGTTGTACAGCCTCGTAATGTGTCCGGCAGAAACACTTTCTCCGCCCACCTGTTTTTGCTGGCTTGTGACTGCAGTGGTCTGTGTTGCCTTGCTGTTCCGACTGAACTGCTCCAGTCTTTGCTCCATAGGCCAGCATGACTTGTAATACCGCTATCTGACCACCATGCAGATAGCGGTTGGATTGCCACCACCACCATGGTTGTCAGAGTACCGCCAAACTCATAATGAGGTCCTGAATGTGATACTTGGATTGGCATCTGCGGCCTGATCAGTCCAGGCAACCAACCCAAATATTCACAAAATAATCAATTATTGGAGCTAGCTTTGTTTCATGGTGTTGGTAATAGTGGGATTTTATAATCATATCGTAGTGTTTAGTTACTTCTGTTACATCGGCATATGATAGAGCTATTTGCTATTTTATATCATCTGCAAATTCTAGGTTAGTTGCATATTCCATGCTGAAGGTGGACTTTTGTAGGTGCCTCTACATGCTCAGTTGAAAGTGATAGTAGCAGCATTGAAATGCATTGTGTGGGTAGACTTTAAGTATGGTTGATATCTCCTGTTCACAATCGATGATGGATTATTGTGGGTTATATTTGTTAGTTTGATGTTTTTGTATGTGTTAGCATTTTATTGCAAGTTGAACCTTATTTCTTAGGTAACAGTATATACATGAATTGGATGTTTGTATTTTGATGTTGATCATGCATTGTGTATATTTGTCTGAATGGTGGAGGGCACAACATAAAACTGCCCCCCATTATCCATGTGTTACATCTTGTTAAGTTTAGTCAATTTTAATGGTAACATAAATGATTAATCTTTTATCCCTATTGAGATTGTGTAGGAAGGTAGCCTCTCTCTAGCCTTGTTACCCCCACTTTTGGCCTGTTTGTGAGTATATGTCAGGGCGTTTTTACTGTCTCACTGGGACCCTGCTAGCCAGGACCCCAGTGCTCATAGAGAAAACCCTATTTGTCAGTGTGTTTTATATGTCTCACTGGAACCCTGCTAGCCAGGACCCCAGTGCTCATAGTTTGTGGCCTGTATGTGTTCCCTGTATGATCCCTAACTTTGTCACTGAGGCTCTGCTAATCAGAACCTCAGTGTTTATGCTCTCTCTGCCTTTAAAATTGTCACTGCAGGCTAGTGACCATTTTCACCAATTTGAATTGGCACACTGGAACACCCTTATAATTCCCTAGTAAATGGTACTGAGATACCCAGGGTATTGGGGTTCCAGGAGATCCCTATGGGCTGCAGCATTTCTTTTGCCACCCATAGGGAGCTCAGACCAATATTACACAGGACTGCCACTGCAGCCTGAGTGAAATAACATCCACGTTATTTCACAGCCATTTTACACTGCACTTAAGTAACTTATAAGTCACCTATATGTCTAACCATCACTTGGTGAAGGTTAGGTGCAAAGTTACTAAGTTTGAGGGCACCCTGGCACCAGCCAAGGTGCCCTCACATACTTCAGGGCAATTTCCCCGGACTTTGTGAGTGCGGGGACACCATTACAGGTGTGCACTACATAAAGGTCAATACCTATATGTGGCTTCACAATGGTAACTCTGAATATGGCCATGTAACATGTCTAAGATCATGGAATTGTCCCCCAATGCCAAATCTGGTATTGGGGTGCCAATCCCATGCATCCCCGGGGCTCCAGCATGGACTCCGGGTACTGCCAAACTAGCTCTCTGGGGTTTTCACTGCAGCTACCGCTGCTGCCAACTCACAGACAGGCTTCTGCCCTCCTGGGGTCTGGGCAGCCCAGTCCCAGAAAGCAGAACAAAGCATTTCCTCTGAGAGAGGGTGTTACACCCTCTCCCTATGGAAAAAGGGATTAAGGGCTGGGGAGGAGTAGCCTCTCCCAGCCTCTGTAAATGCTTAGAAGGGCACAGATGGTGCCCTCCTTGCATAAACCAGTCTACACCAGTTCAGGGAGCCCCGAGCCTCTGCTCTGGCATGAAACTGGACAAAGGAAAGGGGAGTGACCACTCCTCTGTCCATCACCACCCCATGGGTGGTGCCCAGAACTCCTCCAGTGTGTCCCAGGCCTCTGCCATCTTGAATGTAGAGATGTGAGGGCACAATGGAGGACTCTGAGTGGCCAGTGCCAGCAGGTGATGTCAGAGACCCCTCCTGATAGGTGCTTACCTGACTAGGTGGCCAATCCTCCTCTGGGGGCTATTTAGGGTTCCTCCTGTGGGCTTCTCTGCAGATAATGAATGCAAGAGCTCACCAGAGTTCCTCTGTATCTCCCTCTTCAACTTCAGGATCGACCGCTGACTGCTCCAGGACACCTGCAAAACTGCAACAAAGTATCAAGAAGAGTATCAATGACATTGTAGCGCCTAATCCTGCCGGCTTTCTTAACTGTTTCCTGGTGGTGCATGCTCTGGGGGCTGTCTGCCTTCACCGTGCACTGGAAGCCAAGAAGAAATCTCCTGTGGGTTGACCGAATCTTCCCCCTGCTAACACAGGCACAAAACTTCTGCTTCATCGGTCCTCTGGGACCCCTCTCTTCGTGATGAGCATGGTCCCTGGAACACAGGAGCTGGATCCTAGTGACCCTGACAGTCCAGAGGTCCATCTAGCCAAATTTGGTGAAGGTAAGTCCTTGCCTCCCACGCCAGACAGTAATCCTGTGTACTGCGTGGACTGCAGCTGCTAGGGCGTCTGTGCACTTTTGCAAAGAATCCTTTATGCACAGCACAGCCAAGGTCCCTAGCACTCTGTCCTGTATTGCTCAACTCACTGAGTTGACCACCGGCTTCGTGAGACCCTCTTTTGTAGTGTTGAGATGACCGGCATGCTCGGTTTTCTTGAACGCATGTTCAAGTAGTTGTGCGGATGCTGCCTGCTTCTGCGTGTGCTCTCTGTGTTATTGGGTGCTCCCTAAGTCGACTCCTCCAAGGGGCGACCTCCTGGTCCTTTCTGGGCCCGGGCAGCACCCATTTTCTTCAACCAAAACCTTTGCAGCTAGCAAGGCTTGTTTGTGGTCTTTTTGAGTGGAAACAACTCTGCATCCTCCAGCATTCTGTGGGGCATCTTCTGTACAAAGGGGAAGTACCTGGCATCTTTCGTTGTTGCCGAATCTTCAGCTTCCTCCACCCAGAGGCAGCCATTTTGCACCTTCATCCGGGGTTTAGTGGGCTCCTGCCCCCCCTGGAAACTTTCGTGACTCTTGGACTTGGTCCCCTTCCTTTGCATGTCCTCAAGTCCAGGAATCCGTCTTCAGTGCTTTGCAGTCAGTTGTGGTCTTTGCAGAATCTTCTATCATGACTTTAATGTATTTCTGGGGAAGTAGGGTCACTTTACTCCTACTTTTCAGGGTCTAGGGGTGGGGTATCTTGGACACCCTTAGGCCCGTATTTATACTTTTTTAGCACTGCATTTGCGCCGCTTTTTGACGCTAAAGTGGCGGAAACTTATAAAATACAGTTGTATTTTGTAAGTTTGCGCCGATTTTGCGTCAAAAAACGACACAAATGCGGCGCTAAAAAAGTATAAATAAGGGGCTTAGTGTTTTCATACACTCCCAGTGACCCTCTACACACTACATTAGTCCTGGGGTCCCTAAGTGGTTTGCATTCTACTTTCTTAGTATATGGTTTGTGTTGCCCCTAGGTCTATTGCATCATATTGTATTCTACAGTGTTTACTTACCTGATTTTGGTTTGTGTGTATATTTTGTCTCCCAGTTCAACCTAGGCTGCTCTGCTATAGCTACCTCTATCAGCCTAAGGTGCTAGAACACTACTAATCTACTAATAAGAGATAACTGGACCTGGCACGATTTAGTACCCACTATAAGCCAGGCCAGCCTCCTACAGGTTGCCAGGTTGTAAATATGTACTTTTTATCTGTGAGTAGTAAGTGTTGCCATGTCTATATCTTTATATTTTGATAATGCTACTGGCATTTCCCTGGCTGTTCTTCATGTTCTAGCAATTAATCTTTGTTTATGTAAGGGAGTTGGCTGGTTACTTATTCAGGAACATTTAGCATAATAATCTTAAGTATTATTCCTGTTGGCTTTTGTGAGCTTGTACAGATCGCTTGCAGGTCCTGTAAAATATTGTTGGGTCATGTTCCTTAACACTTTCAACTATTCATGTATAGTAGTAGCCCTGCCATAGCATTTGTTTGAATAATATTTTGTGTATTTTTCAGTCTGGCTTTTTTCCAGGTAGTTCTCTCCTTACTGTAATTATACCCTCTACAAGTTAATAAATGATTTTCTTTTTGAGGTTTAATCTATTTAGCTATTTCTGACATATTTTTCTGTTGGTTTTAGAGTAAAGAAATTACACATTATTTTAAAAAAAACAATGTGTGATGTTATATTTATTTTAACACTTTTAACATATGCTCAGAGTGTTGTCTTTTCTTATAGTTGCAGAATTTTGCTTGCAGATTTTCTTTTGTGCCGGTCTGATCAGAAGACAAATTTGCTAGTGTCAGTTTCTTTTTAATGTTACATTGAGTAAGTGGTTTATTTTATATTAATTTATTTTTACTTTTGTTAAAATGTTATTTCTAGAATAAATGTTGTTTTGTTTTTTGTTACAAAACTTAGGCCCTAATTATGACCCCGGTGGTCGGTGATAAAGTGGCGGTCATACCGCTAACAGGATGGCGGGAACCTACCGCCAAATTATGACCATGGCGGAAAGATCTCCGATAGACAGCCAATTAACCACACCGACCGCCAGGGCGAAAACAACAGCCACCATGGCAGTAGCCGCCTAAAACCAGGCGGAAGTCAAAGTTCCGTACCACCATATTATGACATGCCAAACCGCCACCTTTTCCTGAGCGGTACAACATCAAAAGCCTGGCAAAAACAGAGCTCAGAAAAGAAAGTACTGACCATTGGAGACACAGGGAAAAACCACACCACCATGGAATCTGAACTGCATGTCTTACCGATGATCGTCTACGTTCTGCTCCACCACGAACAGCAATGCCGGTGAAGACAACGAAGGTGAGTATAGCCGCCTAGCACACAAGGGAGGGGGGGAGGAAAAAGAGAGTGACACACACACACAACACACACCCCACACACACACACCATACACACAACCAGATGCATTATAATAACAATTTTACCCCTTCACTCAGCTGAATAATGCAAGGACAAAACAATTTCGCAAAACTGAATGTAATGAGATCAACACAGTATAAAAAATGAGTTAGGCAAGATAATAGATATATACATATGCACAGAAAAAGGGACACAGCCCAGTCCACAATGTTCGTAGGCCACATGGCCACTGGCCAAAGTCTAGAGCCACACATGTCAACTGCTTCAACATGGAGAGAACACTGCAGGGGCATCAGTTGGTAAATAGACAGGCACCTCAGGGGGACGGGGAGCACCTCAGCCGGGAGATGTAACAAGACCACTGGTTCTGGAGGGGGCAACATGCCCTGTGCTCTGGGTATCATCCCCACTGGTTCAGGAGGGGGCAACATGCCCTGTGCTTGATCCTGGGGAGTGATGGGCCACAGTCTCTCAGTTGGATGTCATACCCATGGGGTCTGGAAGGGGCAACATGCCCTGTGCTTGATCCTGGGGAGTGATGTGCTACAGTCTCTCAGGTGGATGTCATACCCACAGGTTCTGAAGGGGGCAACATGCCCTGTGCTTGATCCTGGGGAGGGATGGGCCACAGTCTCTCAGGTGGGTGTCATACCCACTGGTTTTGGAGGGGGCAGGCCACACAGCAGCACATTGAGCCAGAATGATATACCATCCACCAGAGGTGATGGCGGCACAGTGATGGTGCTGTTGGTGGGGGGGAGGCTCCTACTCATCCCCTGCAACCTCAGACAGCTGCACAGTCATGGTGCAGTTGGTGGGGGAGGCTCCTGCCCATCCCCTGCAACCTTGGATGGCTGCACAACCTGGTTGGTGGTGGGGACTTTGTCACAGTTCCTGGCCCAGGCCCATTGGTCTACCTGGCTGCTGGGGCAGGCTCCTTGGTCTTCCTGGCTGCTGGGTCAGGCTCCTTTCCCTTCTTGCCTGCTGGTGCAGGCTCCTTGGTCTTCCTGCCTGCTTGTGCAGGCTCATTTCCCTTTAGGCTGCCTGGTGCAGGGTCCTTCACCTTCAGGACATGTGGCCTGGATCCCTTTCCACCACGAGTGGGTGTGGTGACGACTGGACCCATGGACTGTGTGGCTGAAGTGATTGGCTGGGTTCTTCCTACCCAGCCCATACCTGCAGGAAGGAGGGGAAGGGGTAGGGAAGAGGCCAATGGTGGACAGGAACAGTTTTTAGGGACATTGGGGTGGGAAGAGGGAGAAGGAATGGGAGTGGAGGATGAGTGAGTGGTTGTTGGAGGTGTCTGTGTGCTGCTTTTGGGTGCAGGTGCATGGGCTGTATGCTTTTGTGAGGTGGATGGCTGTTAGGTGTCTGAGTGCTTGCGGTTGTGTACTTTAGGGGGGGCAGACACAGTGGGAGAGGCCACAGGGGACATGTGCATGGCTGTTGTGTAGATGTCTGCCAGTGAAGTCTGTGTTCTGCTTGGTTGGTGATGCTAGTAGTGGATGATGATGTAGTGCATACAGGTGTGAGTGTGGACAGAACTGGGTGGGAGGTGGTGCAGGAGGAGGAGAGGAAGACAGTGGAAATAGTGGATGTTGTGTCTGAAACTGGCTGGTGTTTGTGTGAGTGCCTGCGGGATGAAGTGTGGTGCTTGTGTTTGCCTGTGACACTCTTGGGTGTTGTCTTGTGTGAATGCTCATCTGCCTGTGTGCTTGGGATGGGTTGGGGTTGAGGAGAATGGAATTGGGAAGTGGAAGTTGGAGAGGGGACGATAGAAAAAGGGACAATGGCTGCCATCAGAGAGGAGGCCAGAGCCTGAATCGATCTCTTTTGGGCTGACAACCCAGTGTGAATGCCCTCCAGGAATGCATTAGAATGTTGCATCTAGGCTGCCAGCCCCTGGATGGCATTCACAATGCTTGACTACCCTACAGTGATGGATCTCAGGAGGTCAATAGCCTCCTTAATCAGGGCAGCAGGGTTATCTGGGGCAGGGCCTGAGATGCCTGGGGCCAAGGAGATGCCTACCCTCCTGGGTGAGCAGGCACGGGCAACTCGCTGAGGGCACCACCACCAGTATGCAGGCCATCAGGGGGGTCAGGGTTTGACGGGCACCCCTTCCTCATTGGGAGTCCATCCCCAGCTGGGCCTCCACCGCCTCCTCAGCCTAGCTTCTCAGGTCCTCCCACCATTAGCGACTATGGATGCTCCACCTGCCGTAGGCCCCCAGGGTCCGCACATCCTTTGCAATGGCACGGCATATACCCTTCTTTTGTTGGGCGCTGACCTGCAGAGGCAATGCACACAGGAAAACAGATTTGGAGAACGAGTCCAGCCTGTTAAACATACGGCCCACCATACACATTCCCATCACCATTTACACACACTTGGCCTAGCACTCAACCTGTACACCTCCCAGAGGACATCCACCTGCCCCCTTACACAAGGCCTTCACACACACCCTTCCATACATTCATGCCGCATGCACCGTGCCTACAGTGTACTCATCTGTTGGTCTGGAGGCACATGCAGCAGTCGTACTGGGGTAGGACCACATCCACCAGTCTCTCCAACGCCTCTAAAGTGAAGGCTGGAGCCCTTTCCCCGGTCACACGGGCCCTGGTAGGTTCCAGGCACAGGTCATAGCTGCACATGCAGTGTAGGTCCTCTCCTGTGGAAGGTCAGGTAACAAGTGAGGAATCAGATAGAGAATGGTGGTAACGTCCGCTTCGGTGAATACCATCACCACCGGCGTAGATCACCATTGGCCACTGTACCCCATAGGGCCCAATGATAACCAATTAGGAGTTGCACGGCGGTCCCCGACCGCCTCCAGCAATGGTGCACAACGTCAGCGGAATTACCTCACTTCCAACTGTCCCTCCACACGGGACAGGCGGAGGTCATTTCAGGGGGCGGGCAGGCCCTGGAAAAATGCTGTGTAACTGGTGATATTATGACAAACTGGACAAATCACACTGACCCATTACAAGTTTACAGGATGCAAAGTTCTGTTGTAGCTCCATTGTTCAGTTGATGACCCGCTCCTCATTCTTGTGTCCCTTAGATTCCTACCACTGTGGATGAATAGGAGATGGAGACATACCCCGTGTATAGACCCCTGGTTGACTTGCCAATACTGGAGGATAGGCACATTATCCTCACCTAGATACTGGACAGGGCCACAATCACAGAGCTGTGTGCCCAGTTGGAGCCTGGCCTGATATCTGCTATCCGTCACCCCACTAGGATCTCCCCTCTTGAGCAAGTGCTATCAGTGCTCCATTTCCTGCCAACTGGTTCTTTCCAAGAGACAGTGGGCTTGGCAGCAGGAATGTCACAGCCAATGTTCTCAATAGTGCTGACAAGAGTGTTGTCTGCCCTGAATAAACACATGTGCAGCTACATTGTTTTGCAGATACTACTTTTCCACCTTTAAGAACAATAGAAAATCAGTTTTCTTGGACTCTGCATGATCAAGCCCGAATCTCAGTTCTACTTTCCTCTATAGAGTTATTGCATTTAAATAGAATGGGTGTAGTTCTATGTTGGGCAGCACTCACATTTCTGTGTCTATAGGAGTAAATGCAACATCCATTAGGTATGTTTTAGCTCCTATTTTCTTTAGAAGTCTGTTCAACTACACATGTAGATATAGTTCCTTTCCAGTTTTCCACCTCTGTGAATGGGTATAACTTTAATCCCATTTCAGTCTGTGTTACTTACTTCACTTTTGTCACAACTACTTAATTTTAATTTTACACAGTATTGCTCTAGTGCTAGCCAACTCCAGTGCACTCTGCATTTCTACCATTCAGGCCCAAAACAACTACCCCTATGAATTGGCTCTTCCCAACAGCTCATTCAAACAGTGTTTAGTATGCTAAAGATGGACATCTGCATATACGAACGAGGCATCACCCAAACTCTTGCATTCACACAACAGTGATCCAGTCTTTCAACCACTTACCTCATCTCTATTATTCCTTGATACTATTTCCTCTTTGATCACTTCTCCACTTCCATCCCTTTCCTATCTACCTATCCTATCTTAACCAATAACCGCAACTTCTCTTTGTTATGACTCTGTCGTCCCATCTCTAGGTGGCGCTGTAAGCCGACTATCTGTAGCCTGGAAATCACCTTGAACACTCATCTAGAGTCCCTTTCTGACTCCTGTTTGCTTCCCATGTTGATATGGTATGCTATTGTAGAACTGCATTTGCTTCCATGGACTTCAAATCCCATAATGCACTGGCTGGTAGTCAGGAAAACCTGGATTCTGCTATACATTGTTTCCTATGGGAAAAGTCTGGTTGTTCCTTTGTATTGGATTCTCTTCTCCAGGACTTGTGAGAGACTAGAACTGCACACACCTATGACCTCTCTTGTGCAGGCCAGTCATGTGACTCCACCCTGTACTTACTGCTGCCTGGAACTGCTAATAAGCAGCCATTTCCTGAAGATCCTCATCGTGCATTAGAGTTCGATTCATTTGTGTTCCAGACCCCGTGTCCAATGGTGTTCCAGTCTTGTTCCTGTTCTCTTTCAGCTGGAACCTGCTTTCTGTTTCTCAGCCCTGTTCCAGCGAGATTCTGCTCCCTGTTTCTTAGCCTTGTTCTTGTTTGTTTCAGTCAGAGCCTGCTCCCTGTTTCTTAGCCTTGTTCCTGCCTTGTTTCTGCCTAAACCTGCTCGGTTTCTGTAGTGCTGCACCAACCACATTTTGCACCTCCTTTGTCCTTGTTTCCTGGGACTCCTGTGGGTGCTGTCTGGTCGCCTGAGGGCTCAATGCAGTGCTCAGAGCCCCCTTTTCCTCCTCACGCAGAGTTGAGGCCCCCTGGTCCCTTCTGGGTCCAGACAATGTCATTTTGATGCAAAATGCAACTTTGCCGGAACCAAAGCTTGTTGGACGAATCCAGCGCCAAAACTCGCCTGCATCCAACATCTCTTTGTGGGACATCCATTGCATTATACAGGAACCCGCTGACATCTTCTTTGGGTGCATTTCTGCAGTCTTCGTCCAACCGGGGACTCTTCTTTTGCACACTCTTCCTGGTTAGCAGGGGCACCTTTCCTCACTGGAACTTCTTCCGACTTCTGGGCTTGGTCTCCTTCCTTTGCAGGTCTTCAGGTCCAGGAATCCACCATTTGTTGTTTGCAGTCTTGCTTGGTTCTTGCAATAACTCTAATCACAAATTTGTAGTGTCTTCTAAGGACTCTTGCAGTTGTTTACTCCTACTTTCCTGGGCTCTGGGGTGGGGTAATTTACTTACCTTTACTGTATTCTTAGTCTCCCAGCAATTCTCTACACACTACACTTGTCTAGGGGGGAATTCGTGATTCACATTCCACTTTCCTAGTATATGGTTTTTGTTGCCCCTAGACCTATTTTCTCACATTACATTCTATAGTGTTTCCTATTGTTTGCACTATCCTATGACTAACTACTTGTCTAACCTTGGTGTCTAGTGTATATATTGTGTATAACACTTACCTCCAGAAGGAGTATTGTCTCTAAGATATGTTTGGTACTGTGTCACCCAAATACATACCTTTATTTTTGGTAACACTGAGTATTGTCTTTATTTGTGTATAAGTACTGTGTAACTATATGTGGTATTGCATGAGCTTTGCATGTCTCGTAGTTCAGCCTAAGCTGTTCTGCTATAGCTACCTCTATCAGCCTAAGCTGCTAGAACACTACTACTTCACTAATAAGGGATAACTGGACCTGGTGTAAGGTGTAAGTAGCTAAGGTACCCACTACAAACCAGGCCAGCCTCCTACATTGGTGGTGCAGCAGTCAGATAAGTACTTGCAATTGCTCTACCACTTTGTTAGTGGTGCTTTTCACAAGAAAAGCTTGCTCCAATACTTAGAGCACATATAATATATACCTAGAAGTAATTGTTTAACTTTCTAAAAGTTCTTTACATTTTGCACAAATGTTTACAAAGTTTTGAAAGGTTTTCTTCTTTTCTCTAAAAAGTTAGCTCTGTTCTTCTACTAACATTTTACTCACTTTCCCAAACATTTTCTATTTCAATATGTCTTCTGTAGATGCTACCACTAGAGTTGTGAAAACAACATATGAAAGTCTTAACTTTAAAAGTTTGAGGGGTCTCTGTATTGAAAGAAGGTTGGGGATTGGGAAGAACCCCAAGAAGGAGTTCCTCTTAAATCTTCTCCAAGATGACCAGGGATTCAGCACTGGTCCAGATTAGACAGGGGAAGAGGTAGAGGATGATTCCAACCAGGAAGGCTCAGAGGAGCAAACTGACAATCCTGGGACGGCTACTTCCACAGAACTATCTGTCAATAAGCCACTTAGAACCACTGGTAGTGGGAAGAGTTCACACACATGTAGGGCTCCCTTCACCCCTAAAGGCCAGGTCACTAGAGTGGTCCCTGTTAGAGATCTACCTCTGCACATTCACATGTTACCTCTGTTTCAGAGGCTTCCCACAATTCTAACCCTGAGGACCAGTCCCTAGATAGGGAACTCAGAAAGCTGAGTTTAGAGGAGGCCAGACTGAGACTAATGCAGCAACAGTTGGCCTTAGACATGGAAGCCCTGGCTGTGGAGAAAGAAAGGCAGGGGTTGGGGTCAGTTTCCCATGGTGGCAGCCGCAGTTTTAGAAATTCAAATGTTAGAGAACCTTCATTTGACTCTAGAAATCTGCACAAAGTTGTCCCTCCTTACAAGGATTGTGATGACATCTACAAGTGGTTTGCTACACTTGAGAGGACCTATAAAGTTCAGAGGGTCCCTCATGTACAGTGGGCTGCTATACTTTGGTTATCTTTCTCTGGCAAGGGGAGAGACAGACTTCATATTGCCAGAGAGGATGATGCACATAACTATCAAATTCTGAAAAATGCACTCTTAGATGGTCTGGCCTTAACCACTGAACATCACAGACTTGTTCAGAGAGACCAGAAAGGAGTCATCACAGGACTGGACAGACTTTGTAGACTGTTCTGTGAAGGCCTTAGAAGGTTGGTTAAATGACACTAAGGTGACTGACTATAAAAGCCTGTATAACTTGATTCTTAGAGAGCATATTTTGAATAACTGTGTGTCTGACTTGTTGCATCAGTATCTTGTGGACTCAGATTTGACCTCTCCCCAAGAATTGGGAATGAAGGCAGACAAATAGGTCAGAACAAGGGTGAGCAGAAAAGCTCATACAGGGGTGTGACAAGGATGGCAAGAAGAAGGATGGTAAGTCACATGACAAAGGTGGGGATAAAGATAAAAAATCATCAAAGTCTTCATCAGGCCCACAAAAATCCTATGGGGGTGGTGGGTCCAAATCCTCTTCTTACAAAGATAAGAAACCTTGGTGTTATTTGTGTAAAGCCAAATGCCATTGGGCAACTGGCAGTCATTGTCCAAAAAGTAACACCAAACCTCCCACCACCACAACCCCAACTGCAACCACTAGTGCCCGTAGTAATAGCTGTGGTGGTGGTAAGAGCACTACTAATAGCCAATCAAAGGGTGTAGCTGGGCTCACCATTGGTAATGTAGTTTGGGTTGGTCTAGTTCCGGAGATCACTGAGGCTGTTTTAGTCTCTGATGGTGGCATTGACCTAGCCACTTTAGTTGCTTGTCCCCTTAATATGGATAAGTACAAGCAGCTACCCCTGATTAATGGTGTTCAGGTTGAGGCCTACAGGGACACAGGTGCCAGTGTCACAATGGTGATAGACAAACTGGTTGCCCCTGAGCAGTACCTACTTGGTCACCAGTACAAGTGACAGACGCCCATAACAACACTGTAAGCCACCCCATAGCTGTTGTGAATCTCAACTGGGGGGGCTGAGGGGGGTGTGACTGGTGAATATTTGCTATGCAATGATTTGGACTGAAGTGGCGTTGGAGGCCCATGCAGAAATGCTGGCCATTCCAGGGCACATATTTGCTCTTACCAGGGCTCAAGCCAAGAAGTGAAGAGGACAGGGAAACTTGGATCCTGAAACAATGGACCAAGTGCTCCCAAAAACTAGGGGTAAGAAGGGCAAACCCTTGCCCACTATCCCTCCGTCCACAGATGATTCCCCTTTTGAGGAAGAGGAATTCTCTCCCTGTGCAGAACCTACACCAGAGGAGCTGGAAGATGATACAGCTGAGCTTTTGTGTGCAGGGGGGCCTCCCAGGGAAGAGCTGAGAGTGGCACAGCAAACTTGTCCCACATTGGAGGACCTCAGACAGCAAGCTGTCAAGCAGCAACATGGTGATGTCACTGACACCCACAGAGTTTATTGGGAGAATAATCTCCTTCATACTGAAGGAAGAGACCCTAAACCTCGTGCCACCAGAAGATTGGTCATCCCCCTTCAGTACAGGCAAATTCATCCTATCTCTGGCCCATGACATCCCTTTAGCTGGGCATTTAGGCCAGAGTTAAACATGGGACAGACTTGTTCCACATTTGCACTGGCCCCATATGTCAGAAGCCACAAAGGAGTTTTGGCGCTCCTGTGTCACATGCCAAGCCAGTGGCAAGACTGGTGGCACCCCAAATGCTCCCTTAATTCCACTGCCAGTGGTTAGGGTGTCCTTTGAAAGGGTAGGGATTGATATTGTTGGCCTCCTTGACCTTCCAACAGTTTCTGGCAAAAGATTCATCCTTGTGGTGGTGGACCATTCCACAAGATATCCAGAAGCTATCTCCTTAAGGACCACTACAGCACCTGCAGTGGCAAAAGCCCTCCTGGGAATCTTTTCCAGGGTGGGTTTTCTTACAAGCAATGTGGAAGGAGTGAGGTGTTACCTACAAGTTCACCACCCCTTATCATCCACAAACTAATGGATTGGTTGAGAGGTTTAGTAAAACTCTCAAAGGCATAATTATGGGACTCTCTGAAAAACTCAGAAGGAGATGGGATGTCATATTACCATGCCTCCTTTTCGCCTACAGCGAGGTACCCCAAAAAGGAGTGGGCTACAGCCCATTTGAACTCCTATTTGGTCACCCTGTTAGGGGCCCCCTTGCTCTTGTTAAGGAGGGTTGGGACAACCTTTATAAGCTCCAAAACAAGACATTGTGGACTATGTACTTGGCCTAAGAAGTAGAATGCCAGAGTACATGAAAAAGGCCACTAAAAACCTTCAGGTCAGCCAAGAGCTCCAAAAGCAATGGTTTAACCAGAAGGCTGTCCTGACAGAGTACCACCCAGGACAGAAGGTGTGGGTATTGGAACCTGTGGTCCCAAGAGCACCCCAGAACAAATGGAGTGACCCTATCTAATTGTAGAAAGGAAAGGTGAGGTCACCTACCCAGTAGACCTGGGAACTGGCAGAACCCCCCTTAGGGTGCTTCATGTCAATCGCCTAAAGCCTTACTATGACAGGGCTGTCTTAACCCTGCTCATGGCTACAGATGAGTGACAGGAAGAAGAGACTGACCCTCTCCCTAATCTCTTCTCCAACACTGAAGCTGATGGCTTAGCGGAAGGAGTGGTTCTGGCAGACTGCCTTACTGCTGAGCATAAGGAAGACTGTAAAAATCTCCTTGATCAGTTTTCTGAACTCTTTTCCTTCACACCTGGTACAACTACTTGGTGTGAACATACAATTGACAATGGAGACAGTTTACCTGTCAAAAGTAAAATTTAAAGGCAACCTGACCATGTCAGGGATAGCATAAAAGCTGAAGTTCAGGAAATGTTAGACATTGGAGTTATTGAGCCTTCTGATATCCCCTGGGCCAGCCCAGTGGAGCTTGTCCCCAAACCGCATAGCAAAGAAGGAAAGAGAGAAATGCGGTTTTGTGTGGACCATAGGGGTCTCAATACAGAAACCAAAACAGATGCTCACCCTATACCAAGGGCAGATGAGCTAATAGATACACTGGCATCTGCCAAGTATCAAAGCACTTTTGATTTGACTGCAGGGTATTGTCAGATCAAAATGTCAGAAGATGATAAAGGAAAAACTACATTTTCTACCATAGGACGGCATTATCAATTCACTGTTATGCCCTTTGGTTTGCAAAATGCACCTGCCACTTTTCAGAGGCTGGTGAGTACAGTCCTCCAAGGTTTGGAAGCTTTTAGTGCAGCATATTTGGATGTTAGTGCTGTCTTTAGCTCCACCTGGGATGATCACGTGGTCCACCTCTGGAAAGTTTTGGAGGTCCTGAAAAAAGGCTGGACTAACTATCAAGGCTTCAAAGTGTCAGATAGGGCAGGGGAAAGTGGTTTATCTGGGCCATCTGGTAGGTGGAGAACAGATTGCACCACTACAGAGGAAGATTCAGACCATTATGGATTGGGCTCCCCCTGCTACTCAGACCCAGGTTAGAGCCTTCTTAGGTCTCACTGGGTATTACAGGAGGTTCATTAAGAACTATGGCTCCATTGCAGCCCTCTAAATGACCTCACCAGCAAGAAAATGCCTAGACAGGTATTGTGGACAGCTAGCTGTCAGAAAGCTTTTGAGGAGCTTAAGCAGGCAATGTGCTCTGCAACTGTTTTAAAGAGCCCAAACTACTCCCAAAAATTAATTGTTCAAACAGATGCTTCTGAATTAGGGGTAGGAGCTGGACTATCAAAACTAAACTGAGAGGGCCAGGTTCAACCTGTTGCTTTCATTAACAGGAGGTTGACCCCTAGAGAAATGCATTGGTCTGCCATAGAGAGGGAGGCCTTTGCTGTCGTCTAGACACTGAAGAAGCTGAGACACTACTTGTTTGGGACTCACTTCATTGTTCAGACAGACCACAAACCTCTATTATGGCTTAAACAAATAAAAGGTGAAAACCCTACATTGTTGAGGTGGTCCAGTTCCCTACAGGGAATTGACTATACAGTGGAACATAGACCTGGAAGTACACAGTCCAATGCAGATGGACTCTCCAGATATTTCCACTTAGACAATGAAGACTCATCTGGGCAAGGTTAGCCTTATTGTCCCTCGTTTGTGGGGGGTTGTATAGGAAAGTACCATCTTTCTTGACATATTGTCCCCATTTTTACCTGTATGTCAATGTGTTTTTGCCTGCTGGTCAGAACCCCAGAGCTCATAGTTTATGGCCTAATGTGTGTGTGTGTATAGTGCTTGACTGTGTCACTGAGGCTCTGCTAATCAGAACCTCAGTGCTTAGGCTCTCTCTTCTTTTAAATTTGTCACTATAGGCTAGTGACCTCATTTACCAATTTCAATTGGCACACTGGACCCCCCTTATAAGTCCCTAGTATATGGTACATAGGTACCTAGGGTATTGGGGTTCCAGGAGATCTTTATGGGCTGCAGAATTTCTTTTGCCACCCATAAGGAGCTTAGACAAACCCTTTCACAGGACTGCCACTGCAGCCTGCATGAAATAGTGCACACATTATTTCACAGCCATTTTCACTGCACTTAAGTAACTTATAAGTCACCTATATGTCTAACCTTCATATACTGAAGGTTAGGTGCAAAGTTGCTAAGTGTGAGGGCATCCTTCCACTAGCAAAGGTGCCCCCAAATAGTTCACGGCCAATTCCTGGAAATTTGTGAGTGCGGGGATGCCGCATTACATATTTGCACTCGCCTATAGTGACAAATTTAAAAACAGAGAGCATAAGTTGATCACAATGTCATTTATTTTTCTCAAATATTTGGAGAATTCATACTTTCCCACAGGGCTTTTTCAATCCCATTAACAGTGAATTACATAGGCTGCTCAACACTTCTTTCAAAACCCCTTGTTTCAGAAATTCAGCAATTATTTGAGCAACCTTTAGAAGAACATCCTGTGGCATGTGGTACTGGGGAATCTGAGGAAAAATTGTGTTCGGCTTTCAAGAAACTTTAATTGGCTCAACTCCCTTTATCAGACCTATCACTTTCCCTGTCAAATCCCACACTTTCTCTTTCACTGTTTCCTCTAAGTCAGGAGGAAGCTCCTTAACTATGAACACTGGAATGAAGTTTATAAAGGGGGTACTCCACTGGTGATAGTAATTTTATTTTACTCAAACCAATGTGCCATGTCGTAAAGAAAAACAACGTTAACGTGGAGCAAAATACTTTTTTCCGGTTTACGATGTCGCAAACCGGATACGCGCCATTTTTTTACTCAATAGCGTCATAAAGCGGCGCAAACACTGCAAAATGTGCAATGGAGCCCCAAAATGGATTCCAGAAGCTATGGGAGACCCAAGGAAGATGACAACTGGCCCGGAACCAGCCAAGAAGACCCATACAAGACCCAGGAGAGGGAAAAGAAGAAAAGGAAGTGTCGGTTTAGTGCAGAGGAGCATGAAATACTGGTTAAAGAGCTGACGTAACACCAGCACCAACTTTTTGTCACCTCTAAATTGCCAATTGGGAGGAGGGAGGCAATTTGACAACAAACTGTCGATAAGGTCAACAGCATGGCAGACGTATGGAGAACAGTCACCAAGTGCAAGAATCGCTGGCATGACTGCAAGCGAAGGACCAAGGAAAAGATGGTCAGGAACAGGAAGGCAGCACTGCAGACTGGAGGTGGGAGTCCAGCACTGCAGGAGGCCCTGGAACACATGGAGGAGATGGTGGCAGCCGTCATCCCTGAGGAGATCGTCACAGGGATTCAAGGACAGGACAGCGCAGACTACCAGGAAACAACACAGATGCAGGGTAAGTGGCATTGGGAACTAAAATGCCTAATTGTAAACTGCAAGCGGGGGAGGGACATACCTGCTACACAATGCATGTAATCCAAGACAATCAGGTAGTTCAAAGGGCAAAGGGGCACCGGCCAGGGGCATGGGCTGTGCAGGGCAAACCTGGGGCACAACGCAACACTACACCAACAACCTTTGCATGGGGGTATACTTCCATGCCAAGGATGTTGGAAAAGTAAAGCCAATCCAGGAGGGTAGGGTATAACGTAAAACCGGGCATGCTGTCACACAACAGCTGGTGTTGTTGCTACATGAACTAGGGCTCAATTAACAGTCTCAGGCCATATCCACAAGTGGAATTTAACATTGACAACAGTTGCCACTACCACCTCTGCTGTGTGTGCAGGTCAAGTAGCTAATGGCAGTTACGTGCCCATGGATCAAACACACCCACATTAGAGGGTTCAGGATGACAACATTATCAATCCCCTGTAATCAATTAAAATGTGCTAATCCTGTCAAATGTTAATGTCCATAGTCGCTACGAACATCAGGCATTGTCATAAACATTATGAGGTACACAGCAATAATGTGATTCCTATGCTGCACATGTCAGGGTCTACCCTGTGCCTGGGTCACAATAGCTGCAATGCCACCATGCAGCATCTCAAGGGGCATATTTATACTCTGTTTGCGCTGAATGTGCGTAAAAAAATTTGACGCACAATCGGTGCAAACCGTGCACCATATTTAAACTTTGACGCCCGAGCCCGCGGACATCAAAATTCCTCCGTGTGAGTCATTTTTTGGCTGCGGGAAACTGCCTTGCGTTAATGACATGCAAGGTAGGTGTTCCCGCCTAAAAAATTACTTTAAGGCCTGTGTGCCTTATTGATACTCCTGCGTCATTTTGATGCACAGGAGAGGGTGGGCCTTAAAAAATGGCGCACAGCCTGATGTGTGGCTTTTTTAACGCCTGGGTCAGGGCAGGCATTAAGGGACCTCTCTGACCAGGGAAGGAGACCAGAGGGGCTCTTCCCTGCCCCCAGGGACATCCCCTGCCACCCTCGCCCACTCCCTGGAGGACACCAATGGATGGGAAGACCCATCCCAGGTAAGTACAGGTAGGTTGAGGTAAGTATTTTTTTAATTTTTTTAAAGTGACATGGGGGGCCTAATTTGGGCCCCCCTACTTGCCACTGTGCCCAATGACCTTGCCCAGGGGCCAGAAGTCCCCTAGGCATGATCATTGGGCCAGGGGGCATGACTCCTGTCTTTGCTAAGACAGGAGTCATTTCAATGGGGGTTGTGCATCAAAAATGGCACAAGTCCGGTTTGAGGCATGATTTTTGCCTCAAACCTGATTTGCACCATTTTTTGACGCACAACCCCCACTTTCCCCTACACCGGTGCTGCCTGGTTTGAGTCTTTTGTTTTTACTCTGACCAGTCCGCAGCGCCGGCTAACGTCATTCCTTAAATAAGGCGCCCGCATGGTGCGTAGGAATGGCGTTAGCCGGCGGTAAAAGTTTTTACACAAACCAGCGCCGGCGCTGGTTTGCGTCAAAAAGTTTAAATATGGGCCCAAGTGTCATAGTGCTAAGACAACAGCATTGAGGGGGAGGACATATGTTTCCGGCTAGTGAAACACCCGCACAGTCAGAAAAGGAAATGTAACACTGCTAGGACCATCAGTGCAATCCAATGTAGCGCAATCAATCAATCAATCAATCAGAGAACTTATTAAGCGCACTATGTACCCGTCAGGGTTTCGAGGCGCTGGGGGGGGGGAGGGAGCTGCTAGCGTTCGAAGAGCCAAGTCTTGAGGAGTCTCCTGAAGGTGAGGAGGTCCTGGGTCTGGCGTAGCGAGGTGGGGAGAGAGTTCCAGGTCTTGGCGGCGAGGAAGGAGAAGGATCTGCCGCCAGAGGTCTTGCGCTGGATTCGGGGGACGATGGCGAGGGCGAGGTTGGCAGAGCGCACATTCCTCAACATCAACATTACACACTACCAATGCTGACACCTTTATTTAGTCTGGTCTCAAAGTATGACAGATTGAAAACATACATCCAAACTTAACAACACATTGGGAACCATAGTAGCCTTGAGTGGTGGGTGCAATGGATGGCAGATGCATAGAGAAGTAGCTTTGGTGTAGCTGCCAATGTGACAGCTCAATTGGGATTTGGATGCAGGATGGAACACAAATGCAAATACTAAGTTGACACTGTTCACCCATGCCAAGTCCCTGATCCCCAAGCAGCATATGAAACATACTGTAAAGGAGTGCCTAACTATTTATTTAACAGTAAAACAGGATACTAAAACTAGGGGAAACACCTTAACTAACCTAACCTATCCTAACTACACATTACCCACAACTGGCCCTAACTACCCTAAGCTAAACCTACTTATCAGATTTAACTAAACACTCTAAACATCAAGCCCCACCCCCCTTATATGACGGGACACATGGAGGACAACATATACTCACCTAAACACATACTATCGTATCCTAAACAATTATATATTTTTTTGTATTTTCTATATTTTCTTTGTATTTTTTTATGTTTTAATTCACAAAAACCCCATCATCCACCACCCACCCACCCCAAAAAAAAACACATGTAAAAATATCATACCCTCCACCCCCAACCCACTTATACTAACTAAGCCTATTCTAACCCAACACTAAGCCCCGTAAACCCATTAAATATAAGAACCAGGAAAGAGGAGGGAGGGGAGGGAATAATGGCTGAGGGTCCAACAGTTATAAGTTTTCCCTCTGCAGGATCTTTTTTATCCCACACACTCTCCTGTTAATCTGGGACACCTCCTGCTGCAGCCTGTCCATTCTGCGCAACATCCATTGCATGTCACGTTCATGTTCCTAAATTCAACATTGTCAATGACTACAGCAGGGGTGGTCTGTGTGCCAGTTGTGGAGGGTTGTGCTGGTGCCAGTGCCATGCTTGGAGGGGGAGGTGCAGGGGCTGCTATCAGTGGTCCAGGTGCGGATGATGTTGAGGGAACAGCAGTGGTGGCTGTTATCCTTGGTGCCCTTTGGGTCGGAGTGGTGGTGCTGGTGGTGGCGGCTGTTGTGGACAGGGATGGGCCCCCTTGGGCAAATGCCCTCCAGACCCCTGTGGCTCTCTCATGGTGATAACGCTGTGCCATGTGGCGGAACCCAGACTCAACATCCAGAATGTGGCGGTAACGCATCGCCCTCCTCTGGAATTTGCGGATCAGATTGGCATCCATATTGGCTGCTGTTAAAAAAGATGAAGCCAAACATTAGTTACATCATTGTGTGATACAGCTACTGATGATATTCAAAAAGAATCATCAAAATTAGCTTAAACAGGCCAAATCACAGTACAGACCACAGATTGTCCCTGAGGAAGTACATGCCAATGCAGCCTACACATGTCCTATCTAACAGCATAGCAATGCTCTAAAAGATATGTATCTACTTAAATGATCTAAGCATCATTGTTCTGCCAATGGTCACATGACAACTGCTGCAAGTCCTCCACATGAGACAGGCCAACTAATGACTATGTTCTGGATGACAATCAAGGGCCGCAAGATCTGTGATTTGTAAATGGAATTGCCAGGATGGTATGCAGTTTCTAATCATGAGTGGGTATCCTAGGTTAGAACAAATGAATTTCTGAATTACATGTCTGTGTACTACACTTGGATCCTCAGACATAGGTACACATATTTCATAACCCTAAACCTGTGCCTCATGGGGGGACGGACATGCAACACATACTTTAAAACATCAAGGACAGCCAAGAAGCTTTGGACAGCTGTCCATGGGTTTAGTCAGTCCACTACAGGTAAGGAGGGTGTCCAACTAGGATAGACACAAACATTGTACAATCACATCCACATTTATGTTCCTAATTGCGGACAATTGTCAACATCATTTGATATCATCAATATCTGTCCTACAACAAGCACATAGATGCAAGCACCCATCTGGGCTTGAGCTGCATGCACACCTATGACATTGTACTCAAGTGCCACGTAAACGTAGCACAACATGTGGAGCTCGATACTGCTAGGAAGTCAAACATACAGTCCTACATGTTCATTAGTTAACAGGGAGGCTCAGGTCTGTGGGTAGTACTTCAGCATCCCTGCTCTGTGTGATTCAGGGTATGACTTGCTGACTAAATCATAAAAATGGCGACCTCCACATTTTTAATTACAAGAAATGTAACAACAAATGTCACCCTATTCACATGACCATGCCTACAGCACTGCACTACAATCCCAAATGATGACTCTACACCACTGATTGTCCAACTCAAATATGGGAAAAAAGTCAAACTCCAGTCAAGTCACATATCAGATCATGTGCCAGCACATCACACCTTACTATGTGTCCAATACACAGGAGTCAATCACACAACAGCTGCAAACACAACACAGAACTGAAATATCAACATTTACTGGATATGTCTGGGTCTGCAAATCGAGCCACTTCTCTAATTGTGTAGGGGGCAGGTCCACCTGTGAAGCATGGAAGGGAGAAATGTGCTCAATGTCTGTGCACTGTACAACACTTTGAAGAAAACATTACTGTGTGTGACATTATGGCCCATATTTATACTTTTTGACGCAAACCAGCACCGGCCCAGGTTTGCGCCAAATAATTTACCGCCGGCTAACGCCATTCTTATGCACCATGCAGGCGCCTTAACGTAGGATTGACGTTAGCCGGCGCTACAGGCTGGTCAGAGTCAAAAAATGACTCAAACTAGGCAGCGCCGGTGTAGGGGAAAATGGGGGTTGTGTTTAAAAAAATGGTGCAAGTCAGGTCTGAGTCAACAATCATGGCTCAAACCGGACTTGCACCATTTTTTGATGCACAACCCCCATTGAAATGACTCCTGTCTTAGCAAAGACAAGAGTCATGCCCCCCTGCCCAATGGCCATGCCCAGGGGACTTCTGTCCAAATTAGGCCCCCCTATGCCACTTTAAAAAATACAAAAATAATACTTACCTCAACTTACCTGTACTTACCTGGCCCGCGCTGGTTTGCGTCAAAAAGTATAAATATGGGCATTGGTGTGCTCACAAACTTAATGGATAAGTAAACAGAAACCAGCAGGTTTCATCACAACATTTGTACACAGGGTGGCCTCTAAAATTCCCACTGCAACAGGGAACATCAGTGCCTCTGTGCTGATTAATCTCACAGCTAGTCACCACGCAAGCACCATCATTGGGTTGCAGCCAATGTGAATCTGTGTGTGGACCGTCAGGGCACAAACATGTTTTGTCCTTTCATGCACATTAGCAAACGTTGTTTGTTGTGCTGGAGGCACCATACCCAATCCATGCATTCAACCATAGTACACTGTCACTGTTGGTCACTCATGCATACATGAAAGCCAGACAAGGGATAGGGCTGGGATTAGGCTATTTGAATACATGTCCCAGACCATGATACGATAAGTAAACTGATTACACTATACAATCTATTTGAAGATTCATCGTAGACCTACCAGACACAATACCCCAGGAGGAAAGTGAGGGCATGGGAAGAAACTATGAGGCAAATGTAGCCACAGGGAACCTCTATGGTAACCCAAAGACAGGAACCAATTAGGCTAACAGTCTGCAGGCTCTGTCAGGAACTAACATGAACAAGGCAAATGCACAGTGAGCAGACTCTGACTGGGAAAAGCTGGAACACCACTGTGGAAAATAAAAACTGTATTTGTGCTGTGGGCTGCAACGTTGCACAATAACCTAAGGCCTGTGTTACACAAGTGATTTATACGGCAATGCACAACAAGGATATACATAAAATGGTAGCTTCTAAGCTGTTCCAGGCAGCAGCAATGGCAGTGCAGGTTCAAATGTCTGGTCTGCATGGAAGTGTTCACAGGTGTGTGCAGCTTCAGGCCCATATTTATACTTTTTTAGCGCCACATTTGCGTCATTCTTTGATGCAAAAACAGCGCAAACTTACAAAATACAATTGTATTTTGTAGGTTTGCATCGCTTTTGTGTCAACAAGCGACGCAAATGCGGCGCTAAAACAGTGTAAATATGGGCCTAAGTCTCTTACAAGTCCTGTAGGTGAGAATCAAGTTCAAAGGGCCAACAGTACCTTTCACATAGGAAGCAATGGTCCTACAGACTACCAGGCAGTGCATTATCGGACCTGAAGTCCATGCAGACAGATAAACTAGGACTATGGCATGCCATACTAAAGAAGGAAGCACACTGGAGTCAGAATGTGAGTCTGGGTTTGTGTAGATGAAGGATTATCAGGGTACAAATAGACCAGTTACTGGGCCCCCTAGAGAAGGGTGGGGAGAGACTGAAAACATGCCTGTGGCAGGACTTATAACCTGGGATGGCATGCGCAGGGCATGTCTTGTGAGCAATGCTTGTCAAACCTGAGGCACTCGTGCTATCCATTTGCAGCTTACATGGACTTCTTGTCACACATGCTCCTTGCAGAGATAGCTGATGTCACACTTACTGCTGTCAAGGGTCTGGTCACACATTCCTGTTACCAATGCAATTGCACATCCACTGCCTCATGTATGAAGCAGTTTTTTAACTTATGATTGATGGTATCTGAGTTGTGTACCATATGCTGCAATGAACCATGTTGCCAACATGGATGTGTGCCATACCTGTGCTACTCTGATATTGCCCTTCAAATGTGAAATAGACAGGATATATGTCATTTACACTGTGTGTGAAGTTGGGTGTACATACATACCCATCAAATGTGATGTGGCTTTTTCAGTATCCTAATCTGTATATCTGCAATGCTCCATGAGGCTAAACTCTGATTATGATTCGTAGGGATAATGTGATGCATAAATAATTACTGAGACCATGATTTAGTGATGAAGTGAGGTGTTTAATAACATATGGTAAGACAGAATTGATGGTGACTAGAGTTAAAAGACGTATTGTACAACGTGTTGTCTCCAACGCAATCCTGCTGCAGTGTTTGGATGGTCCCCCTCATGTTGATGGACAACATCCTCCTCTTCCTCCTCTTCAGGCATTTGCGGCTCTGGTTCATAGAGGGGAATGTTCCTCCTTACACATATGTTGTGCAGGATGGTACAGGTAAAAATGATCTTGCAGACCATTTCAGGTGAATATATGAGGCCGCCTCAGGTGATATCAAGGCACCTGAATCGTGACTTCAGGATGCCAAAAGTCCTCTCTACTATGGTGCGTGTCCTCCGATGTGCCTCATTATAAGCATGCTCTGATGCTGTGCTTGGGTTGGCAAATGGGGTCATGATCCATGCTGGATCCCATACCCCTGATCAGCTGAAAGAGAAAATGAGTGAAAAAATGTTGATGTAGCTTGCACCATGATTATCACTTTGCATGGCAGTTGTTATCTTGTGTTGTCTGTGACTCATCTGTGTTTGTGTTATTGTGCAGAATCATAGGCTTCTAGGATGTACCATCAGCATTGGGTTGTTTAATTATCTAAACTGGTGTTTGGCTGATTGACGGGATATCAGCGGTATTTTTGTACACTTGCAGTACATTGTGTACTCCCATGCATTATGTCATGCATTATGTCATGTGAAAGAAGTGTCCATGTGTCTTCACTGGGGTGACATGATACTTCCACACACAGAATCGATTCCACTGTGGTGGTAACACGGTTGTCCTATGTGGCCTGAAGATCCCATCCAATTCAACATACCTAATAGCATGTGAAAAACAACAGTGAGGACCTGATTGATTTGGCTAGGTGACAATGTACAACGCATCTCCATAAGTTCGCAGCACTGAAGTGTTGACAATTCACAATGCAAAAATAACCCATGTGTGACAAGTTTTATGCAAACCAATTTTTGTGCCCTCACTGAGTTGGCTCATGTGCAAACGTGTACCTACACTACTGAACCCGCTCCAGGTAAGCTGGCTAACTTGGTTGTGGGGGTGAAGGTTTGTCAGAAGGTCCATATGCCTGTACATCTGTTGTGTATATGTGTAATTGTCTCAATCCATATGTGTAGCAATGTGCACTTATTGTCACATCAATATGTGCTCTTAGCACAGTCCACTTGCTTATTGGTAGTGGGCAACGTCACCCCAGGAGTGATGTGAAATGTTGGTACTGCTTCAATGATTCCATGTCACCTTCATTAGAGTCAGCATCATCATGCTATGTGTCTCATGGTGTTTGACCTGCAGCAAAATGCATTACACACCCCTTATACAGTACGCATTGCTTGGAAGAGTGTGTGATTGAGTATTATTGATGTGATATTGAAAGATTAATCTTCCAAGTTGTACTGCCAGTTAAGGCCATGTCAGTATCACTGTGTGTTTTTAAATTGGTCCCTTGTGGCTCTGGAGTGGCATCTGTTGTTATTTGCATCTGTCATTTGTCCATTGGTGTGTATCCCATTGGGTCAGGATATCAAACATGACTAGCAGTGTCACTACCTCAGTGTCTTCCTGGCCATGTGTCAATGTAGTGATGTATGTGTTGTGTGTCCTACAGGGTTTCTGTGCAGTGTGTATATAACTGGGTTTCTGTACTTACCAACAAGTAGGCCATTTCCACATTGTCCATTTTGGAAGTGTTGATTGATGGTGCAGTGGCGGAAGATGAATGAATCATGTACACTCCCAGGATACTTTGCCACGATGTTGGTGATCAATCCCCGGTGATCCACAATGGCCTGCACATTGATGGAGTGTGTGTGCTTCCTGTTGCAGCAGGTGGCACAATCCGTACATGTGTGCAGTTAATGGCACCAAGCATGTGTGGGAAGCCGTTGATTTGGTAGAACCCCTGTTTGGTCTCCTGCTGCTTCTGCTGTGTGTTGGTGAAGCTGATGTGGCGGGATGTGAGGGAGATGATGGCATCCAGTACTTTGGGTAGGAAGGCAGAGAATGAGGGCTGTGAGATCCCAGCAACCAGGGCACCAGTCGTTTGAAAAGAGCCACTTGCCAACATGTGGATGACAGCTAGCAGCTTGGTCTCTGGTGGAATGGTGTGGGGTGTCTGCAAGCTGGGTGCCAACTGTGGCTCAATGTCGCGCAGCAGCTGCTGTATTGCTTGCCAGTTTAGTCTGTACCTCTGGATGATGTCATGTTCACTGAGGCCCTGAAGGGTTGTCCTGGTCCAGAATATCCTCTCCTGCCTTTGGCGTTGCCTTTGGGGTCCCTGCTGGTGTGGTGGAAGCTGCTGCTGTTGGTCCTGTGCTCTGTGTCTTCGTGAATGCTAGATGAATAGCACCTCCATGTCTTCCTTTTTAAGCTCTGATGTTGCTTCTGTGTGTTTTCCTTAAGTACTGGTGTGTTTGCCCCATTTTAACGCCTGCCCTTACCCAGGTGTTTTTTTTTTAAGCAAAACGGGCTGTGCGCCATTTTCCGACTCAGCCTCCCAGCAGTGCAGCATTTTTGCACGGTTGGATTAATATGGCGCACAGGTGTTTATGTCATTTTTTGGATGGGAACGCCTACCTTGCATGTCATTAAAGCAAGGCGGTTTCACGCATCCCAAAAATGACGCACACAGAGGAATTTTTACGTTCACATGGTCGGGCGTCAAAGTATAAATATGGTGTTAGGTTTGCACCGTATTTGCATTAAAAAAAAGACGCAAGCAGAGTATAAATATGCCCCCAAGTTTCTTCTCAGTAGGGATACTGGCATTCAATCACAGACTATGAATATCTGCAATCCTTTAAAGTTGCCAATTTTTACCTGAACTGGTTCTGTGATTGGGTTGGTCAAATACTGATTTGTTACTCCTACAATCTTGACTGTCTTTCCTGAAAGGGGCAAATTTGGAACTTCTACAGATCTCAGTGTAGAGCGTGTAGCTCCTGTGTCCACCAAGAGTGAAACTCTGTGACCCATTACCTTTCCCTTCACATATGGGCCATTTTGATCTACTTCTAAAGAATCTGCAAGCACACATTCCTCCTCATCCGAACTGTCGCTCAACCAATTATCGCTTATTCCAATCTCACTGTGTACCGGGAATTGGTGTACTGTGTTATTAATTTGGCTGGACCTCTGACCCGTGACCTGTTGAGGAAGCATCACCTGCTGTTGTTCCATTGGGACTTGGGGTATTTGAATTTGCTGTCTAGGTACCATCACCTGTTGCATTGGCTGCAACGGTGTCATTCGTACACATGGCATTTGCACCTGCTGCATAGGTTGAAAATTTTGCATTTGATTCATATTGTTTTGGAAATTCAGATTATGACCTCTCATTCTCAGTCCTCTCATGTTTTGAAATGAATTGATGTCATTAGTTTGCTAAATGACATCTTCCTGCAATCCATCATCGTACACTCCCGCTTCCAATGTCCGACTGCTCCACAAGAGTGAAAAGGCAACAATCTCTTAATTCCCTGCACATCATTCGGAACCACTACTGTATTTAAATCAGGTCTACGGTTTTCATTACCTCAGGGACCTCTACCTCTCATCTGATTTTGAAACACCATATTTTCTTGCTGTTGTGGTGGTAGCTGTTGTGGAAAATTTCCCTGCATCCCCATTTATGCAGCTTTAATCTGCATCGCCTTCTCTTTCCGCTTTTTCTGCTTCAATTCAATCTCATCACTACAGTACTTTGCATACTGCAACACCTCATCAATCAGGTTTGCTTGCCAGAAAATCAAATGACTCTTAATCATCTGGCTAATTTCAGGTCTCAATCCCTCCACAAATCTGAACACAAAATGAAACATGTCTTTCATGTTTTGGGCGAAATGTTCATTTGTCAAAAATTCAATCACTTTATAGTAATATTTCATTAACTCAGGAGACACTGCACCAGTAACTTGATCTTTCTCTGGTTGCTTTGTCGGTCAATCTATACTCCTCTTACACTCCATCCACAGATCAGCTGGAGCTGCTATCTCTAATAGAGTACTGAAGTCTTCCCACAGGCACTTTGCCAGTTTCACAAACCTGTCTGTCTGCTGATACCATTCCAGTGGCTTCTCTCTCAACCTGGGATAGTTATTTGTTAAGGACAGAATGTCTCTTCTCCTCCAAGGGACATGAACATAATTCCCTCCTGGAATCTCTCTCATTGGTAAATTTTTTATTGGATCATTGCTTTGCTGCACAATTGCAGTCAGCTCCACAGAATCTCTTTTCCTTTTGTCTCTTTTCTTTGCCCATCTGCCTTCCCATTTGGCTAATGCTCCCCATTCTGGACATTTTGGAGTAACTCCCTATGGTGTGCCTTCATTCCTGCAGGTCTCATGTGTTCAAAGTCTTTTGCATCAAAATCTAAACTGTAACTCCTTTTCAAATGCTTCATTTTCTCTATTTCTATTCCGTATTTCTCTGCCAGGTCGGCTAGCTTTTGATGCACATTGCTCACTTCCCTCGTAATCTTCGAGCACAGATATCTCAACTCTGCTTTTGTGTAGGACTCTAATCTGTTCACACCCATAGTTCCCTCAATGAGCTTACTCGCTTCCATTCCTAGTCTTGTATAGTTCTCAAGTATTCCTCTCCCCTAGGAGCACTCTGCAGGGTATTCAGCTTGTCTAACCATTCGGTCAACTGCTAGGCTGTCAATCCTTGCAACAAAATGTTATTAGCCTGGGCATGTGGCACTTGTTGTGAACTGTATTTCGGGTCTGTGATGTGAATAATTTTGGCTATGACTAACATTCGACCCTATGACAGTATCCGGAGGAACTCCGAATGGACTAAGGTCTACCAATGATCTTGATCCGTCAAAGGTCTGTCCCACAGAAGAGACTACTTGGATATTCTCGTTAAGTCATCCTCTCATTGAATTCTGAATCAGAACTCCCTGTCCACCTGCTCTGTTATTCTCCTGTGTAAACAAAGGCACAATCGGAAATATGGTAAGAGGTACAGATTACAGCATATGAGCTTGGTCTAACATTCAGATTCTGTGGGAGAGTAACATGGGCATTCTGGTTCATCAGTATAGACATATCTGACTGTGTCCCTGTTATCAGAGTGTACTTCAGCATTGTTTGTGACTGCACTTGACAAAGTAAAAGTGGAGTTGGCTCTGTCTGAACCAACATCGGTCTTGGGAACGCCTGTCCCATTGTCGCCACTAGGCTTGTGGCAGTTTCCACAATGGGCACATCAGGATAAATTCTCGGGATGCTCAGCTATGGCACCTGATTCTGTGCCACCGGAGTAATAGGTACATTAAGACTGCTCTCCATCGGGCTCTGTGTCATAGTCAGATTAACCTGTACTAGACTCATCGTTGCGTTAACCTGGGTTGGAGCTGTGGGATTCATACTAGTGCGCAGACCACTCTCTTGTGCTGCATACAGTGGGGGACGATTTCTCAATAACTGCAAAAATACCCTCATCATCGTCTGACTCTTCCTCCAATGTCAAAGATTTTCTAGCCTCCCCACTCTCGGAAGGGCTTCTGTTAGTCTTTCTGGTAGTTTTGCTTCATTCTCTCTCGCTGTCCCGTGTAATCGCAGGAAACAACTTAATCCCCTGTAAGGTCTTGGTTCTCCAAAACCTTTGATCACTGTCTGACCTAGCCTCTGCTAGTGTCTTTACTGCCTTTCTCATTCTCCTCTCAAATTTCTGTTGCTATTGCTGTCTGACTACTAGTTTCCAGATTGCTAATGCTTCGAACTGCGCTGGTCTTGGAGGGGGCTTCAGATCATACAACACCCTCCTCAGATATTCTAAGCCCCTCAAATTAAATGTTCTGTTTGCAGGAAACGCTAGGCTCCCATCTATCTCTGTCACTTTACACCATTGCTTCAACCAAAGACATGGCGCAACACCCTTTTCTTCAATTATAATGTAAGCTGGTGTACCTTCTGGCGGTGCAATATCCCCTATACTCGTTGTAATGTACGTATCTCATTAAAGCTTTGAGAAATTGTATTTTGGTGACCTTTATGTTATTCAAAATCAAATCAGGAAGTGACTTTTAATCCAAGAATTCTCTTCACCCACCTTCTCAACCATTTGCACTTCATGGACAGCTCCAAATCCGTGTGCGACCCTTCTCACTAACCAACCGATCCCAGCATGGCTCCAATGATGCCACACTCACACGTACTGCGGCTGACAAAGTCTTGCGACTTGTCCTCCTAGATTCACATGAAACTAATGCAAAATGATTGTGAGCACTAAACAAAACCCAAAACCCAATTTGTCACTTTACTACAGGTAAGGTAACATAATCGCTTCAGAAACTTTACGGATTTTTCACTGACTGCATTTCGCTCTAACAGCTACTCCTTCTTTCTCAGTTTCCTTGATTCGCAATCAAAATTTGACCCGCAATTTTACTCTCAGCTGATCAGTGGATCTGTCCTTGTGCATATAGGCCAGATCTCAGTTGAAAAATTCTTTCACTCACTTTGACTCATACTCTGACTTGACGATCACGCCCGATCGGCCTATTAAACCAGACAAATTACAACAAAACTCAAGTGTCTCATACACTTTTCAATATACTGCGGAGTCTTAGACCACGCAGGGTACGTACATCAACAACCACGTGGACAATTTATGAGCACAAAGAGCCACACACATGTGAAGTTCGACAACTTCCCTACTCTCACACTTTGGAGTACGTACACTCCTTCTACAACTTCATTTGGAGTACGCAAACTCCCTAAACCCTCACAAACATCATAAGTGCAAAACCTACTTAATTTACACTGTCACTAGAACACCGAGAACATCCTCAAACAACCATTGGCAAGCTCCAAGATTCTGAAAAAGTCATCTTAAGGACTTAGGGGCACATTTTCTCTCCAATTTATATCATTCAATCTAGAAAATCCCAAATTTCACCAATTTCTCCAAACCTGCGAATTATTTTGCTCTCTCTGGAAGACTAATCCTTACTCTACTACCATCTCTGGGGACACCTGTTATTTCTCGCTTACAATCTCTGAGACCAAATACTCTGCTGCCTCTCTCTGGACCATAGGATGGGCTCCTAAGGAGGTCAACCATGTTCTTTTTATATTTGTCTTCATCCTCCTTCCAAAGATTTTTCAATACATCTTCTCCTTTATTAGCCTTATGAAACACATGAGCTTTCCTTTCATCTAATGCTTGAATATGTTTCTTTTCTAATGGTTTCATTAAACTTGTCAGATTTTTGTTTGTATGCTTTAACAGTGTCTATCTTTGTAGGGGATCTAAAGAAATGCCAATCTACCTCTCTATCCTTAGTTTGTGGATGAGGGTTCATTCTTTTCTGAAGGGGAATTTTAGAAAGGATCATGTCATAATTAGAAAAATACTATTCAAAATGTTCCTGGCTACAAAAAAAAAAACTAAGCACTACATGTAACTGTATATGAAAGTGGAATGTGATATGTTACATCCTCAGCAGCTGGAGAAGGTAAGTGTACACAGTTTTTAGCAGCTAAGGATTATGGTCCAGATTTATGAGCTTTTTGGAGTAGGGCAGTGCAGCAAGTCACCTTGCTGCGCTGTCCTACGACACAGGAAAAGTGCAGGTATGCACATTATTTATCCAATACGGCACATTCCTGTCCTTTCCCCCTTCTCTGGGACCTTTTTGGCTGCCTGGTGCCAATGCAGGCACCTTTGCACCATGGCACAGAGTAATGTAATGCAGTGATTTGCTCTGTGCTACATTACTCAAGATTTATGAAGCCACGCAGGGCCAAGCAAGGTGGCTTTGTGTGGCTTCACAGATCTCACTTCAGATATGCCTCACTCTTGCACCACATTCAGTGGTACAAGAGCAACGCAAACCGGGCCATAAATAGGACCGAGTGTTTTCCTGAATTAATCTAGAATAAACATTGGGTGTGAAATCTCTATTTAAAGCATCTATGAATTAAGCTTTAACTTTCTCTCATCTTGAGCATGTGTGATTGATGTAGATGCAGGTGTAGATCTAGATGTTTCTGTCTCTGGTGTAAAAGTCATACCAACTAAAGTAACTACAAATGCTAAATAACAACTATTAATGTAGCAGCAATTACTATTCTACACTTAGCCTTGGTAAGTAAGCACATTTGTTTACAGTCAGACCTTTAGTAGAATGTAGCAGCAGGAAGATTCAGGGCCATATTTATACTTTTTGACGCAAAACTGCGCTAACGCAGATTTGCGCCAAAAAAATTAGCGCCGGCTAACGCCATTCTGAAGCGCCATGCGGGCGCCGTATTTATTGAATGGCGTTAGCCGACCGGCGCTGCCTGGTGTGCGTGAAAAAAAACCACGTACACCAGGCAGCGCCGGCGTAGGGAAAAATGGCGTTTGGGCGTCCAAAAATGGGGCAAGTCAGGCTGAGGCAAAAAAATCATCTTAACCCAATTTGTGCCATTTTTTTTGGGCGCCCAGACGCCATTAACATGACTCCTGTCTTAGCAAAGACAGGAGTCATGCCATCATGCCCAATGGCCATGCCCAGGGGACTCCTGTCCCCTGGGCATGGTCATTGGGCATAGTGGCATGTAGGGGGGCACAAATCAGGCGCCCCTATGCCACAAAAAAAAATATATATATATACTTACCACAACTTACCTTTTCTTCCCTGGGGTGGGTCCCTCCATCCTTGGGTGTCCTCCTGGGGTGGGCAAGGGTGGCAGGGGGTGTCCCTGGGGGCTTGGGAGGGCACCTCTGGGCTCATTCTGAGCCCACAGGTCCCTTAACGCCTGCCCTGACCCAGGCGCTAAAATCCGGCGCAAATGCGGGTTTTTTAGTCCCGCCCACTCCCGGGCGTCATTTTTGCCCGGGAGTATAAATACGACGCATATGCATCGGAGTCATTTTTTAAGACGGGAATGCCTACCTTGCATATCATTAACGCAAGGAAGGTGTTCACGCAAAAAAATGACGCTAACTCCATGAACTTTGGCGCTAGACGCCTCTAACGCCAAAGTATAAATATGGAGTTAGTTTTGCGTCGAATTTGCGTGTCGAAAAAAACGACGCAAATTCGGCGCAAACGGAGTATAAATATGCCCCTCAATATTCTGCATTGACTTACACTTATGTAAATTAAGCAAATCTTTTGATGGTTAGCTGCAGTAATTTAATTCAGCTTATTTACAATAGACTCCATGAGGCATCGCTATCCGTACTACGTCTCCACCTACGTGAGTTAACCCTAGCCTCCTACTGCGACCTGGGCCCTAGGGAATTCTTCTTAATTCTTTTTATTTGATTTTGCTAGAAAATATATGTCATGTTCATTTACCATACTATCTACCGTTCAATTTTAACACAGTTCTATATTTGTAGACTCAGATATTGCTAAATTGCATCAATCAGTATCAATTGTCAAGTCTTCTTTCATGGTATTGTCCATCTCGAAAATTTAAATCTAATGTTATCTTAGTATGCATATCACGGAGGTTCAAGTGAATCTGATTTCAGTTCATTGGGAATCTGATCGGTTGCATTAGGCACAATCTCTGTGTAGTAAGTCCACTCAGGTGCTGAATACCTACAGCAAGGTACTCTCGCTCTTTTAGCACTTATTCACCATGCTTGAACATTACCTCCTCATCCTTCTTTCTGACCCTAGGCCTTACTTATGAGGAAGCCCCTTCACTGGTGGTCACTTCTTTAATACTTTTTTTTAACTATTCACTTTAATCACAGCCCATAAAGGGCTCTTTTTCCACAATCCCTCCTGTCTTTATATTTTGTCTGTCTCTGCAGACTTCTATGTACATGATACAGTTAAAAGGTAATGATGACTGTAAATCTCTATGATTTGTTGACTAGAAACAACAGAGGCAGGTTGGATCCTTTGGGTTATCCTGTTTATTTTCCTTCCTCATGTACCTCACCTATCTATAACGATGATATGAATCTTATGCATCTCTGACTCCTAACCTTAGAGAAAGTTGGTTGATAAGGAGCTACTGTTTTTGTTGTTTGGTCATATCAAGTGCAATCAGAGAATGCAAGTAGAAGAGACGAAAGAGCTCTCTTCTAATTCCATGGTCTTTTGTCTATTTTGTAAACCTACTCAGCAGACTGTCCATGTTATTTCTGTGGTAAAGGAAAACATTACATAGGAGTGGAAGGTTTTGAAAAACAGTCCTCCCTGGGCTTCCTTCCAGAATTTGATCTGCCAGTCTGTGTCAGTAAACCTATTACTTTCAAATGTAGAAGGCTGTTTCAAACCGAATTCAGAGAATGCTTCTCCTACAAATCTTGTGGATAGGAATATAGCTAGTTCCTTACAAACATATTATTCTGATCTAAATCTGGCCATGAGATCTTCAGCATATGGAATGCACACTATACTTAAGGATTTTAAATCATTGTCTACAACGCTTTTTGGCAGGGAAGGATTGTGCTGATCTTCTTGCTAAAATAGAATTTTAACCCCATTTTCAGCTGGATGCCTCATCTGATAATTTCTTCTGGGATGATGATCAGTGGCTATTATCAAATCTTGACTTGAGAATAAAAAGAGGAGTGTCTGGAGAAATTATCTGCACTTCATCTACCTTTCTAAAGTAACAATGTGTTTGTTTCCTAATTTTATGACAAACCACATAAATATTTTAAGAACTGGAAATATCTAGACTAATTATCAACCTTCAAAGGAGTTGAATCAATTCAAGATGGACATACTGCATAATATTATATCCCTTGATTCTTCCAGAAGAGCTCCTTGAAACCTTAGATAAAAAGGGTGTTCATTTTCACACCCCTGTTTGACAGGAGGTTGGAAATTTCAATGTTGTGTGGACATGTCATCCCAGTACCAGATTTATGTCCTTCTCTGCGGTCTAAAATCTTCTCCAATAATTTTCTGAGTTTTTGGCTCCAGTAATGGTCATGTTCCACGATATAGGCATCAGTCTCCACAAAACCCTGGTTGATTGGCTGGCATATTTAAAGATCAAAACAGATAACTTGCAGCATGTACACACAGTTTGACAAATATTTATCTTGTCTTGAAAAAGCAGCTGATCACTTCCACTCGAACGTTGGTGCCAACAGCGGGCTGTGAAGCCCATAACTATGCATGCTCCCAAAGTTGAAATAATCCAACGCACTCTTCCACAGTGAGAAATCTATGCCTATGAATTTCCCTGTCAGGGCTTTCATCCCAAGAATTGGGAACATTTATGTGGATCCAGATTTATGTGGTCTAAATCTACATGGTTATCTCTAATTCCAATGACAGTTCTGATTCTGTTTACATCCTGCTCTTAGTAGGAAGTAATTGGGGTCCCGGAGTTGGAGAGGTGGACAAGATGTCAGAGGCAGGACAGGCTGTGGGCCAGCTGAGGGAGTTTTCCTCACTACCCCAATGTGTTAAGCAAAGAGGTCAGGTTGGAGCCCCAGCTTCACGTGTACTCAATCTTACTTACTGGCATGTCTGCCCAGTAAAACTGCACCTCTTTCTGCAACCAGTAATTCTGGGTACTTGTGATTAGGCAGAGCAATATCTCTCCCAGAGATGCTACTCCAACCAACCTGTAATCAAGACAAAAATGACCTACATAAATCATCTTTTAAAAAACCTTCTCTCTATACAGATCCCAATAATTTCAGCCTATTTCCACTACACTCTTTGAAATGACACTGCTAGTGAAGGATGGCAACCTTTAACTCTTAGAAATCAGTGAATAAACATGTTTACTTGACTTTTCACAAATTAATTCTCATCCCAGAAGAGATACAGACCAGTATTTGAAATTAATCTGGAATTATCTCAAGTGCAGACACTCTTGCTTGAACAGAGAGACCTCCCCAGTACTTCTATACTTCTGTGTACCATCTGACTCTAAAGACCACTTCATCCACCTAAACACACTCTTTCACCAGGGAACCTGAGGCAGATGGGCTGACTTAAACTTTGGCAGGTGGATGCCTGTTGGCATGATGGGTTACTTTACTCCGTCCATACCTAGGGCCCTCGGCTCACCAAAATTAGAGTTTTCCAACATGCTAGAAGTCAACACTGAAAAGTAGCAGAAACCACTGTCCCAGTAGTTCTTGTCAATGTTACAAAAGTTTGACAGGCAGCTCTGTCAAACACGAAGGCCACCCATCAAACTTTTACAACGTTTTATCTTTTCCAAAAAGAAACGAACATAGCAGAAGTTTGTTTTTGAAAAAATATCTAATGCCCTGTTAACGCTGAGTTTTTAATAAAATTATTAATGAGTATTCATGTAATTTGAGTGTTGGATTTGTGTAGAAAATTTAATAACGTAGGAAAAAATAATGCACGCATTTAAAGATGTGAGTACTTGAGTGGCCGCCAATGTTCACGAAGTGTACTTAATAATGGCTTATTAATATGAAATGATAAGCTTATTTTTGATTAATGTACTCTTATGTCATATTAAGGGTTATGTATTATGTATTAGCTTTATTGATTGTGAGCCTTAGCTTAGCAGAGGTCTTGGCCTAGTTGCCCAGCCCCATATCAAGCAGCATTTCTTAGACATTTATTAAAATGGCTGTCTAGAAAATTAAAATTGTGATTTTCCACTGTACTGTCAATGTGCTTGTGGCTAAAAAAAATTCTCATGAGAACTGCTTGCTAGGAGATGATGTACTTGCTAATGCAACATTGTTTGATGTAATGTGTGTGAGACTGACTTTCCCAGGAGAAGACAAAGACCATACTGACTGGAGTATGAGCTGCAAAAATATTGATACCTGACGAGCTGAATGACTGGAGTGTGACAAGAGGAGCCAATCATTGACATGTGAACCATGTACTAGTAGAAATGTAGATTAGAGGTTTTAGTTTTATTGGACAAAGTGTGAACACGCGATCCCCTGATCAATTAGTATATGGGAAGTAGTTTTAGGACATCTGACTTAGCCAGACTGCACAGGGAGGAGAGAAGCCATTCCCCCATTCTTCATGATAGAGTAGACCATTTGCCCATTTTCTATCTTGCCATTAAGACCGCCATTACTTTCTTATCCGTCTTAAGAAAAGATGTGCTTAACCTTACGGCTTAAAGAGACTTTGCTTTTTCTGAACTTTGATGCTGAACATTGATGCCTAACTGGCCAAACTGATGTCCTGATGACAAAGACTGTCACACCTTGATGAACCCTACTGAGGACAGGTATACACTGACATTAATGAATGCTGTGTCTATTTGCTTTTGTTTCTAGGTACCAACCACTTATTTTCGTAGAGCCACAGTTAGATGTTTTCCTCATTTGTGTTGACTAAATTGTTTTGTATGAAGCCCAAACATGGTATTCTAATTCTGATGTTAGTTAAGGAGCTCACTGATGAAGTTCACTAAATGAAATAACAACTGATGTCTTTTCTTTGCTGAATCTAAATGTGTGTGATATTGTTTGCACAGTTATTCTTGCTATTCATTTGTACTGTAACCTTGGAGTGTGTAGTTGCTCAAGTCTTAATTAGATTGCGATTCGTTTACTGCTGTGGACAGCCAGTATTGTTTCTATATGTTTATCATTTGATTTTTAGATTGAATTACATTACATTAGCATTGTTAATATAGGGAAAATACATATTCTAACTTTTACATAAAGGTGTGGTTATTCATGACTGCAAGGTCCTGGTGTGTGACAATTACTGACCTTATTGATTACTGTTATTGATTGTTATTGGTTATTGATTTGTGCATGTACAGGATGTATGGTGGGAAGACCTCGAAAAGAGTCAAAAGGTTCTTCGGCCTATTCGCATCTCCCTTGTAAGTTTACTTAATAAGGCCTGATGCGCTAACAGCCCCCAGATTATAGGAGGTGTCTCCTATGTTGTAGTTGGGTCATTCTGTTTTTTTTAACTATCCCTGGTGATGAACAGCAAAACAAACATGTAACACCATGCGCTCTAAATTGGGCAGACTATGTTATATGTGAACCTCTGATAGCCTGTACTGTGTCTGGTAGACAGAGGAGTATGTCGGCAATGGAATCAGATGGGGTCTGCCCATTGCTGAAGGGAACGGGGCTCACAGTTTTCAGAAGAAAAATAATTCAGTATATATCAGTAAATTGGATCCTTCTTTGTTGTTTCCTTAGTAGTGAAGGAACCCCGATGATATTCAACCTTTCCTACTTATTTTTTTCCACTCTGTGTTATCCCATATGGTAGGAGGGCAGTTCTTGTTAATTTTTTTATAACTCTAATGTACTAGTCCCATTGTAAACAATTGGAAGAAAATTTTAAGTGGGACTTGGGGAGTTTCTAACTTGATAGTTAGTAAAATGTTTTCTTTCCCCTCTCTCTGTTGTATCAGGGAGTCTATTTAGTTTCTCTCGTGGTTAACTTACCTGCTCCTACTTCCGATATGATAGCATCTCATGAGAACACTGGTCTGTAGACTGTGAGAGGCATTACAAGTGCCTTACTGAGTTTTCAATAATAAATCTAATATTTAAAAGCAGTGACGGTCAGGAACTGGTAGTGTAATACCTAATTTATGTCCTTCCAACATTAGCAGGAGGGCTAACAGGAAAATTTGCTTTTTGTTTGATTGAAAAGGCAGTACCATGCAGCAGTAATTTTAGTCTGCTGCCACCTTACTATAATTCAGTTTCAATGATGATCAGTTTTAAACGTTACCCTAGACATAAGTTGGCCTGCAGAGTTTTTGCTAGTAAGGCAATTTTGTTGTAATTTTACAAAGTACAAACTTGGCATAAGGAGATAAGTACACTTTACACGAGCATTACATTACATTATACAGAAAATTAAGCGAGTTGTCCTGAATCATAGGATTTTGAGTCAAGGCTGAGCATGGGACTCGATCCTGCTTCCTTAAACCAAAGTCGGCAGCTCTGGCCTTTGGTCTCATCTTCACATGTTCTCGTTTTACAGGCTCAGGAACTGTGTAATAATTAACCAACAAACAGAAGCAACACAAGCTTGCTCTGAAGTTTTAAACTAGAGTTCCAGAGAAAAAAAGAACTGTAGAGGAACAGGTAAAAGGGCTGAATACATGCGTAAGAGCTACAATCAGTGCTTAATTTAAGCCAGTGGTTGTTACGACTCTATCTTCCCATTTATAGGGGGTACTGTAAGGGGACTGTCGGAAGCCTGGGAATCACTTTAAACACTTATCTAGAGTCCCTTACTGACTCCTGTTTGTTTCTCTTTTCTCCATGGTACACTTGTGTAGTACTACATTTGCTTCCTGGGACTGCAAATCCCATAATGCACAGCCTAGTAGTCAAGAAAGCCCGGATTCTGTTTCCCATTGTTTTCTCTGGGAGAAGTCCAGTTGCTCCTTTTCACCGGATCCTCTACTCCAGGACTTGCAAGTGTCTGAAACTACACACACCTGAGACCTCTCCTGTGCAGCCCAGCTTGGAACTGCTTATAAGCAGCCATTTCCTCAAGATCCCCGTCGTGCATTGGAGTTTGATTCCTTTGTGTTACAGACCCTTTGTCGGATGGTGTTTCAGTTTTGTTCCTGTTCTGTTCCAGCTTGATCCTGTTTCCTGTTTCTCTGCCCTGCTCCTGATTGTTCCAACCAGAGTCTGCTCCCTATCTCTTAGCCTTGTACCTGTTTGTTGTTTGGTCATATCAAGTGCAATCAGGGAATGCAAGTAGAAGAGACGAAAGAGCTCTGTTCTAATTCCACGTTTTTTTGTCAATTTTGTAAACCTACTCAGCAGACTGTCCATGTTATTTCTGTGGTAAAGGAAAACATTACATAGGAGTGGAAGGTTTTGAAAAACAGTCCTCCCTGGGCTTCCTTCCAGAACATAACTTGTGGATGAATTTGATCTGCCACAGTCTGTGTCAGTAAACCTATTACTTTCAAATGTAGCAGGCTGTTTCAAAACGAATTCAGAGAATGCTTCTCCTACAAATCTTGTGGATAGGAATATAGCTAGTTCCTTACAAACATATTACTCTGGTCTAAATCTGGCCATGAGATCTTCAGCATATGGAATGCACACTATACTTAAGGATTTTAAATCATTGTCTACAACGCTTTTTGGCAGGGAAGGATTGTGCTGATCTTCTTGCTAAAATAGAATTTTAACCCCATTTTCAGCTGGATGCCTCATTTGATACTTTTAGACAGCTATTTCTTCTGGGATGATGATCAGTGGCTATTATCAAATCTTGACTTGAGAATAAAAAGAGGAGTGTCTGGAGAAATTAGCTGCACTTCATCTACCTTTCTAAAGTAAAATGTGTCTGTTTCCTAATTTTATGACAAACCACATAAATATTTTAAGAACTGGAAATATCTAGACTAATTATCAACCTTCAAAGGAGTTGAATCAATTCAAGATGGACGTACTGCATAATATTATATCCCTTGATTCTTCCAGAAGAGCTCCTTGAAACCTTAGATAAAGAGGGTGTTCATTTTCATACCCCTGTTTGACAGGACGTTGGAAATTTCAATGTTGTGTGGACGTGTCATCCCAGTACCAGATTGATGTCCTTCTCTGCAGTCTAAAATCTTCTCCAAGAATTTTCTGAGTTTTTGGCTCCAGTAATGGTCATGTTCCATGATGTAGGCATCAGTCTCAACAAAAACCTGGTTGATTGGCCGGCATATTTAAAGATCAAAAGAGATAACTTGCAGCATGTACACACAGTTTGACAAATATTTATCTTGTCTTCAAAAAGCAGCTGATCACTTCCACTCGAACGTTGGTGCCAACAGCGGGCTGAGAAGCCCATAACTATGCATGCTCCCAAAGCTGAAATAATCCAACGCACTCTTCCACAGTGAGAAATCTATGCCTATGAATCTCCCTGTCAGGGCTTTCATCCCAAGAATTGGGAACATTTATGTGGATCCAGAATTATGTGGTCTAAATCTACATGGTTATCTCTAATTCCAATGACAGTTCTGATTCTGTTTACATCCTGCTCTTAGTAGGAAGTAATTGGGGTCCGGGAGTTGGAGAGGTGGACAAGATATCAGAGGCAGGACAGGCTGTGGGCCAGCTGAGGGAGTTTTCCTCACTACCCCAATGTGTTAAGCAAAGAGGTCAGGTTGGAGCCCCAGCTTCACGTGTACTCAATTTTACTTACTGGCATTTCTGCCCAGTAAAACTGCACCTCTTTCTGCAACCAGTAATTCTGGGTACTTGTGATTAGGCAGAGCAATATCTCTCCCAGAGATGTACTACAACCAACCTGTAATCAAGACAAAATGTCCTACATAAATCATCTTTTAAAAAACCTTCTCTCTATACAGATCCCAATAATATCAGCCTATTTCCACTACACTCTTTGAAATGACACTGCTAGTGAAGGATGGCAACCTTTAACTCTTAGAAATCAGTGAATAAACATGTTTACTTGACTTTTCACAAATTAATTCTCATCCCAGAAGAGATACAGACCAGTATTTGAAATTAATCTGGAATTATCTCAAGGTGCAGACACTCTCGCTTGAACAGAGAGACCTCCCCAGTACTTCTACACCTCTGTGTACTATGTGACTCTAAAGACCACTTCATCCACTTAAACACACTCCTTCACCAGGGAACCTGAGGCAGATGGGCTGACTTAAAGTTTGGCAGGTGGATGCCTGTTGGCATGATGGGTTACTTTACTCCGCCAATACCTAGGGCCCTCGGCTCACCAAAATTAGAGTTTTCCAACATCCTAGAAGTCAACACTGAAAAGTAGCAGAAACCACTGTCCCAGTAGTTCTTGTCAATGTTACAAACGTTTGACAGGCAGCTCAGTCAAACACGAAGGCCACCCATCAAACTTTTACAACGTTTTATCTTTTCCAAAAACAAACAAACATAGCAGAAGTTTGTTTTTGAAAAAATAACTAATGCCCTGTTAACGCTGAGTTTTTAATTAAATTATCAATGAGTATTCATGTAATTTGAGTGTTGGATTTGTGTAGAAAATTTAATAACGTAGGAAAAAATAATGCACGCATTTAAAGATGTGAGTACTTGAGTGGCCGCCAATGTTCACGAAGTGTACTTAATAATGGCTTATTAATATGAAATGATAAGCTTATTTTTTATTAATGTACTCTTATGTCATATTAAGGGTTATGTATTATGTATTAGCTTTATTGATTGTGAGCCTTAGCTCAGCAGAGGTCTTGGCCTAGTTGCCCAGCCCCATATCAAGCAGCATTTCTTAGACATTTAATAAAATGGCTGTCTAGAAAATGTAAATTGTGATTTTCCACTGTACTGTCAATGTGCTTGTAGCTAAAAATCTTTCTCATGAGAACTGCTTGCTAGGAGATGATGTACTTGCTAATGCAACATTGTTTGATGTAATGTTTGTGAGACTGACTTTCCCAGGAGAAGACAAAAACCATACTGACTGGAGTATGAGCTGCAAAAATATTGATACCTGACGAGCTGAATGACTGGAGTGTGACAAGAGGAGCCAATCATTGACATGTGAACCATGTACTAGTAGAAATGTAGATTAGAGGTTTTAGTTTTATTGGACAAAGTGTGAACACGCGATCCCCTGATCAATTAGTATATGGGAAGTAGTTTTAGGACATCTGACTTAGCCAGACTGCACAGGGAGGAGAGAAGCCATTCCCCCATTCTTCATGAGAGAGTAGACCATTTGCCCATTTTCTATCTTGCCATTAAGACCGCCATTACTTTCTTATCCGTCTTAAGAAAAGATGTGCTTAACCTTACGGCTTAAAGAGACTTTGCTTTTTCTGAACTTTGATGCTGAACATTGATGCCTAACTGACCAAAGTTATGTCCTGGTGACAAAGACAGTGACACCTATATGAACCCTACTGAGGACAGGTATACACTGACATTAATGAATGCTGTGTCTATTTGCTTTTGTTTCTAGGTACCAACCACTTATTTGGATAGAGCCACAGTTAGATGTTTTCCACGTTTGTGTTGACTAAATTGTTTTGTATGAAGCCCAAACATGGTATTCTAATTCTGATGTTAGTTAAGGAGCTCACTGATGAAGTTCACTAAATGAAATAACAACTGCTGTCTTTTCTTTGCTGAATCTAAATGTGTGTGATATTGTTTGCACAGTTATTCTTGCTATTCATTTGTACTGTAACCTTGGAGTGTGTAGTTGCTCAAGTCTTGATTAGATTGCGATTCTTTTACTGCTTTGGACAGCCAGTATTGTTTCTATATGTTTATCATTTGATTTTTAGATTGACTTACATTACATTAGCATTGTTAATATAGGGAAATAAATATTCTAACTTTTACATAAAGGTGTGGTTATTCATGACTGCAAGGTCTTGGTGTGTGACAATTACTGACCTTATTGATTACTGTTATTGATTGTTATTGGTTATTGATTTGTGCATGTACAGGATGTATGGTGGGAAGACCTCGAAAAGAGTCAAAAGGTTCTTCGGCCTATTCTCATCTCCCTTGTAACTTTACTTAATAAGGCCTGATGCGCTAACAACCCCCACATTATGGGAGGTGTCTCCTATGTTGTGGTTGGGTCATTCTGTTTTTTTTAACTATCCCTGGTGATGAACAGCAAAACAAACATGTAACACCATGCACTCTAAATTGGGCAGACTATGTTATATGTGAACCTCTGATAGCCTGTACTGTGTCTGGTAGACAGAGGAGTATGTCGGCAATGGAATCAGATGGGGTCTGCCCACTGCTGAAGGGAACGGGGCTCACAGTTTTCAGAAGAAAAATAATTCAGTTTATATCAGTAAATTGGATCCTTCTTTATTGTTTCCTTAGTAGTGAAGGAACACCGATGATATTCAACCTTTCCTACTTATTTTTTTCCCCTCTGTGTTATCCCGTATGGTAGGAGGGCAGTTCTTGTTAATTTTGTTATAACTCTAATGTACAAGTCCCATTGTAGACAATTGGAAGAAAATTTTAAGTGGGACTTGGGGAGTTTCTAACTTGGTAGTTAGTAAAATGTTTTCTTTCCCCTCTCTCTGTTGTATCAGGGAGTCTATTTAGTTTCTCTCGTGGTTAACTTACCTCTTCCGATATGATAGCAACTCATGAGAACACTGGTCTGTAGACTGCGAGAGGCATTACAAGTGCCTTACTGAGTTTTCAATAATAAATCTAATATTTAAAAGCAGTGACGGTCAGGAACTGGTAGTGTAATACCTAATTTATGTCCTTCCAACATTAGCAGGAGGGCTAACCGGAAAACTTGATTTTTGTTTGATTGAAAAGGCAGTACCATGCAGCAGTAATTTTAGTCTGCTGCCACCTTAATATAATTCAGTTTCAATGATAATCAGTTTTAAACTTTACCCTAGACATAAGTTGGCCTGCAGAGTTTTTGCTAGTAAGACAATTTTGTTGTAGTTTTACAAAGTACAAACTTGGCATAAGGAGATTAGTACACTTTACACAAGCATTACATTACATTATACAGAAGATTAAGCGAGTTGTCCTGAATCATAGGATTTTGAGTCAAGGCTGAGCATGGGACTCGATCCCGCTTCCTTAAACCAAAGTCGGCAGCTCTGGCCTTTGGTCTCATCTTCGCATGTTCTTGTTTTACAGGCTCAGGAACTGTGTAATAATTAACCAACAAACAGAAGCAACACAACCTTGCTCTGAAGTTTCAAACTAGAGTTCCAGAGAAAAAAAGAACTGTAGAGGAACAGGTAATAGGACTGAATACATGTGTAAGAGCTACCATCAGTGCTTAATTTAAGCCAGTGGTTGTTACGACTCTGTCTTCCCATTTATAGGGGGTGCTGTAAGGGGACTGTCGGAAGCCTGGGAATCACCTTAAACACTTATCTAGAGTCCCTTACTGACTCCTGTGTGTTTCTCTTTTCTCCATGGTACACTTGTGTAGTACTACATTTGCTTCCTGGGACTGCAAATCCCATAATGTACAGCCTGGTAGTCAAGAAAGCCCGGATTCTGTTTCCCATTGTTTTCTATGGGAGAAGTCCAGTTGCTCCATTTTACCGGATCCTCTACTCCAGGACTTGCAAGTGTCTGAAACTACACACACCTGAGACCTCTCCTGTGCAGCCCAGCTTGGAACTGCTTATAAGCAGCCATTTCCTCAAGATCCCCGTCGTGCATTGGAGTTCGATTCCTTTGTGTTACAGACCCTTTGTCGGGTGGTGTTTCAGTTTTGTTCCTGTTCTTTTCCAGCTTGATCCTGTTTTCTGTTTCTCTGCCCTGCTCCTGATTGTTCCAACCAGAGTCTGCTCCCTATCTCTTAGCCTTGTACCTGTTTGTTGTTTGGTCATATCAAGTGCAATCAGGGAATGCAAGTAGAAGAGACGAAAGAGCTCTGTTCTAATTCCATGGTCTTTTTTCAATTTTGTAAACCTACTCAGCAGACTGTCCATGTTATTTCTGTGGTAAAGGAAAACATTACATAGGAGTGGAAGGTTTTGAAAAACAGTCCTCCCTGGGCTTCCTTCCAGAACATAACTTGTGGATTAATTTGATCTGCCAAAGTCTGTGTCAGTAAACCTATTACTTTCAAATGTAGCAGGCTGTTTCAAACCAAATTCAGAGAATGCTTCTCCTACAAATCTTGTGGATAGGAATATAGCTAGTTCCTTACAAACATATTATTCTGGTCTAAATCTGGCCATGAAATCTTCAGCATATGGAATGCACACTATACTTAAGGATTTTAAATCATTGTCTACAACGCTTTTTGGCAGGGAAGGATTGTGCTGATCGTCTTGCTAAAATAGAATTTTAACCCCATTTTCAGCTGGACGCCTCATTTGATACTTTTAGACAGCTATTTCTTCTGGGATGATGATCAGTGGCTATTATCAAATCTTGACTTGAGAATAAAAAGAGGAGTGTCTGGAGAAATTAGCTGCACTTCATCTACCTTTCTAAAGTAACAATGTGTCTGTTTCCTAATTTTATGACAAACCACATAAATATTTTAAGAACTGGAAATATCTAGACTAATTATCAACCTTCAAAGGAGTTGAATCAATTCAAGATGGACGTACTTCATAATATTATATCCCTTGATTCTTCCAGAAGAGATCCTTGAAACCTTAGATAAAGAGGGTGTTCATTTTCATACCCCTGTTTGACAGGACGCTGGACATTTCAATGTTGTGTGGACATGTCATCCCAGTACCAGATTGATGTCCTTCTCTGCAGTCTAAAATCTTCTCCAAGAATTCTCTGAGTTTTTGGCTCCAGTAATGGTCATGTTCCACGATATAGGCATCAGTCTCCACAAAAACCTTGTTGATTGGCCGGCATATTTAAAGATCAAAAGAGATAACTTGCAGCATGTACACACAGTTTGACAAATATTTATCTTGTCTTCAAAAAGCAGCTGATCACTTCCACTCGAACGTTGGAGCCAACAGCGGGCTGTGAAGGCCATAACTATGCATGCTCCCAAAGCTGAAATAATCCAACGCACTCTTCCACAGTGAGAAATCTATGCCTATGAATCTCCCTGTCAGGGCTTTTATCCCAAGAATTGGAAACATTTATGTGGATCCAGAATTATGTGACATAAATCTACATGGTTATCTCTAATTCCAATGACAGTTCTGATTCTGTTTACATCCTGCTCTTAGTAGGAAGTAATTGGGGTCCGGGAGAATGAGAGGTGGAGAAGATGTCAGAGGCAGGACAGGCTGTGGGCCAGCTGAGGGAGTTTTCCTCACTACCCCAATGTGTTAAGCAAAGAGGTCAGGTTGGAGCCCCAGCTTCACGTGTACTCAATCTTACTTACTGGCATTTCTGCCCAGTAAAACTGCACCTCTTTCTGCAACCAGTAATTCTGGGTACTTGTGATTAGGCAGAGCAATATCTCTCCCAGAGATGCTACTCCAACTAACCTGTAATCAAAACAAAATGTCCTACATAAATCATCTTTTAAAAAACCTTCTCTCTATACAGATCCCAATAATATCAGCCTATTTCCACTACACTCTTTGAAATGACACTGCTAGTGAAGGATGGCAACCTTTAACTCTTAGAAATCAGTGAATAAACATGTTTACTTGACTTTTCACAAATTAATTCTCATCCCAGAAGAGATACAGACCAGTATTTGAAATTAATCTGGAATTATCTCAAGGTGCAGACACTCTCGCTTGAACAGAGAGACCTCCCCAGTACTTCTACACCTCTGTGTACCATCTGACTCTAAAGACCACTTCATCCACCTAAACACACTCCTTCACCAGGGAACCTGAGGCAGATGGGCTGACTTAAAGTTTGGCAGGTGGATGCCTGTTGGCATGATGGGTTACTTTATTCCGTCAATACCTAGGGCCCTCGGCTCACCAAAATTAGAGTTTTCCAACATCCTAGAAGTCAACACTGAAAAGTAGCAGAAACCACTGTCCCAGTAGTTCTTGTCAATGTTACAGAAGTTTGACAGGCAGCTCAGTCAAACACGAAGGCCACCCATCAAACCTTTACAACGTTTTATCTTTTCCAAAAACAAACGAACATAGCAGAAGTTTGTTTTTGAAAAAATAACTAATGCCCTGTTAACGCTGAGTTTTTAATTAAATTACTAATGAGCATTCATGTAATTTGAGTGTTGGATTTGTGTAGAAAATGTAATAACGTAGGGAAAAATAATGCACGCATTTAAAGATGTGACTACTTGAGTGGCCGCCAATATTCACGAAGTGTACTTAATAATGGCTTATTAATATGAAATGATAAGCTTATTTTTGATTAATGTAGTCTTATGTCATATTAAGGGTTATGTATTATGTATTAGCTTTATTAATTGTGAGCCTTAGCTTAGCAGAAGTATTGGCCTAGTTGCCCAGCCCCATATCAAGCAGCATTTCTTAGACATTTAATAAAATGGCTGTCTAGAAAATTTAAATTGTGATTTTCCACTGTACTGTCAATGTGCTTGTAGCTAAAAATCTTTCTCATGAGAACTGCTTGCTAGGAGATGATGTACTTGCTAATGCAACATTGTTTGATGTAATGTGTGTGAGACTGACTTTCCCAGGAGAAGACAAAGACCATACTGACTGGAGTATGAGCTGCAAAAATATTGATACCTGACGAGCTGAATGACTGGAGTGTGACAAGAGGAGCCAATCATTGACCTGTGAACCATGTACTAGTAGAAATGTAGATTAGAGGTTTTAGTTTTATTGGACAAAGTGTGAACACGCGATCCCCTGATCAATTAGTATGTGGGAAGTAGTTTTAGGACATCTGACTTAGCCAGACTGCACAGGGAGGAGAGAAGCCATTCCCCCATTCTTCATGAGAGAGTAGACCATTTGCCCATTTTCTATCTTGCCATTAAGACCGCCATTACTTTCTTATCCGTCTTAAGAAAAGATGTGCTTAACCTTACGGCTTAAAGAGACTTTGCTTTTTCTGAACTTTGATGCTGAACTCTGATGCCTAACTGGCCAAACTGATGTCCTGATGACAAAGACTGTCACACCTTGATGAACCCTACTGAGGACAGGTATACACTGACATTAATGAATGCTGTGTCTATTTGCTTTTGTTTCAAGGTACCAACCACTTATTTTGATAGAGCCACAGTTAGATGTTTTCCACATTTGTGTTGACTAAATTGTTTTGTATGAAGCCCAAACATGGTATTCTAATTCTGATGTTAGTTAAGGAGCTCACTGATGAAGTTCACTAAATGAAATAACAACTGATGTCTTTTCTTTGCTGAATCTAAATGTGTGTGATATTGTTTGCACAGTTATTCTTGCTATTCATTTGTACTGTAACCTTGGAGTGTGTAGTTGCTCAAGTCTTGATTAGATTGTGATTCGTTTGCTGCTTTGGACAGCCAGTATTGTTTCTATATGTTTATCATTTGATTTTTAGATTGACTTACATTACATTAGCATTGTTAATATAGGGTAATAAATATTCTAACTTTTACATAAAGGTGTGGTTATTCATGACTGCAAGGTCCTGGTGTGTGACGATTACTGATCTTATTGATTACTGTTATTGATTGTTATTGGTTATTGATTTGTGCATGTACAGGATGTATGGTGGGAAGACCTCGAAAAGAGTCAAAAGGTTCTTCGGCCTATTCGCATCTCCCTTGTAACTTTACTTAATAAGGCGTGATGCGCTAACAAATCCCACATTATGGGAGGTGTCTCCTATGTTGTGGTTGGGTCATTCTGTTTTTTTTAACTATCCCTGGTGATGAACAGCAAAACAAACATGTAACACCATGCACTCTAAATTGGCCAGACTATGTTATATGTGAACCTCTGATAGCCTGTACTGTGTCTGGTAGACAAAGGAGTATGTCGGCAATGGAATCAGATGGGGTCTGCCCATTGCTGAAGGGCTCACAGTTTTCAGAAGAAAAATAATTCAGTATATATCAGTAAATTGGATCCTTCTTTGTTGTTTCCTTAGTAGTGAAGGAACACCGATGATATTCAACCTTTCCGACTTATTTTTTTCCCCTCTGTGTTATCCCATATGGTAGGAGGGCAGTTCTTGTTAATTTTTTCATAACTCTAATGTACAAGTCCCATTGTAGACAATTGGAAGAAAATTTTAAGTGGGACTTGGGGAGTTTCTAACTTGGTAGTTAGTAAAATGTTTTCTTTCCCCTCTCTCTGTTGTATCAGAGAGTCTCTTTAGTTTCTCTTGTGGTTAACTTACCTGCTTTACTTCCAATATGATTGCATCTCATGAGAACACTGGTCTGTAGACTGTGAGAGGCATTACAAGTGCCTTACTGAGTTTTCAATAATAAATCTAATATTTAAAAGCAGTGACGGTCAGGAACTGGTAGTGTAATACCTAATTTATGTCCTTCCAACATTAGCAGGAGGGCTAACCGGAAAACTTGCTTTTTGTTTGATTGAAAAGGCAGTACCATGCAGCAGTAATTTTAGTCTGCTGCCACCTTACTATAATTCAGTTTCAATGATGATCAGTTTTAAACGTTACCCTAGACCAGAGGTCTTCAATCTGGGGGTCCGGACCCCCATGGGGGCCGTGGAGTCCTGGAAAGGGGATCCTGCAGTCCCCCAGCTGATCCTCAAAATGCCTCAGCTGAACTTTGAGTCTCCTGTGCTGTGAAAGCCGCACAGACAGCTGAGGCCTTCCCAGGGCGTCTGCTTCCTGAATGAAATGCAAATGTGCTCTACGAGCTCATCTGCAAATGTAAAGGGTGCTTGGGAGCAGCTTTAAATGATGGAATCACTCAAAGCTTTGGGACCACAAATATTTATTCTTTTTGAGGGTAGTGCAAAGAGTTAACAACTGGGCTGTGAAGTGCGTGCTTTTAATTGTAATTGTATTTTCACAGTGCTTACTTCACCTGGAGGTGTTGAAGGGACAGCTATTAAAAAAAAAAAAAGGTATTGCACATGCTCTGGTATTACTTAAATCTACATTTTGGAACCACAGTTTTGTCTTAAACCTTTTTGTAGTGGCCTATCTTATACTGTGTGTGATGCAAGTATAAAATAATGCCTCACATATTCACAGTGCTTTCTGTCACAGTCTGTGACCTCATGGCACTAAAAATACACAAGTCACTATTCTCAACTACACTAACCAAGATTTTGTTCTGTCGCTCTCTGGTTACACACAGACCTCTGCAGTGCATTAACTAATAGAGGTTTCATAATGCACTACAGTGCATTTACCAATAAGTAACAACTTTTTCATTTAAGCTGGCTGTTATTTTATATGTAGCTATCTGACAGTGAAAGACCTAAAAAAAAACGTTGAGAATATTTTGAGTTTATTTATGAGAGGCTTGCGCTGCTGGAGCATCACCTTTTTTGATGCTCCAGCGGCACAGGCCTCTCAATCATACCTATGAGGTGATGCAAAGCCTTCCTGAGTGGCTTTGAATGGCGTTGTAGATATGGAGAAAGGCAAAGCAGCGCAAGCTGCTGTATTGCCTTACTTTGCGTCGAGGAGGCGTTCCATGGGAGTAGTGGTGGGTGTTCCCATGCAACATGCATGGATTTTGACACTGCCCCAGATTTACAAAATCACGTAAACTGGGGCAGTGCCAAAACCTTACGCCTCCCCAGAGATGCATAATGAGGAGAAATGTTTTAATTTCTCATTGTTTTTTCCTCTTTCCATGTGTGTTGCTATCTGCCGCACATATCGAAAGAGGTACAATGCCTCTCTGGATTGTTTTTGCGCCGGAAGGTGCCCCTTCCTGCACAAATACAATCCTGCCTATATTGGCGCTAGACAACAATTGTGCTCCAGCGCGGGGGAAAGGACAGGAATGCACTGTATTTCATAAATACGGTGCATTCCTGCCCTTTTGTATCGGCGTGGGGCAGTGTAGCAAGAAGATTTGTGGCACTCTCCTATGCCAAATCCTCATAAATGAGTACCTTTGTTTTTAGCCACACCCTTGACCACACCCCCACACTCACTGACCTTTGGTTTGCTAAACACTGTTTAATATTATTTCCTCACAGCAAAAATGATTTGCTGTGGGAAATGGGGACGTTTATTATTGTTGTTGATGATGAGGTGTACCAGGTTCTAGAAATTTTTATCAGAAGGGGGTCCTTACACCTAAATTTTTTTAAGAGGGGGTCCCGGCATCAAAAAGTTTGAAGACCTCTGCCCTAGACATAAGTTGGCCTGCAGAGTTTTTTCTAGTAATGCACTTTTGTTGTAGTTTTACAAAGTACAAACTTGGCATAAGGAGATTAGTACACTTTACACGAGCATTACATTACATTATAAAGAAGATTAAGCGAGTTGTCCTGAATCATAGGATTTTGAGTCAAGGCTGAGCATGGGTCTCGATCCCGCTTCCTTAAACCAAAGTCTGCAGCTCTGGCCTTTGGTCTCATCTTCGCATGTTCTCGTTTTACAGGCTCAGGAACTGTGTAATAATTAACCAACAAACAGAAGCAACACAACCTTGCTATGAAGTTTCAAACTAGAGTTCCAGAGAAAAAAAGAACTGTAGAGGAACAGGTAATAGGACTGAATACATGCGTAAGAGCTACCATCAGTGCTTAATTTAAGCCAGTGGTTGTTACGACTCTGTCTTCCCATTTATAGGGGGTGCTGTAAGGGGACTGTCGGAAGCCTGGGAATCACCTTAAACACTTATCTAGAGTCCCTTACTGACTCCTGTTTGTTTCTCTTTTCTCCATGGTACACTTGTGTAGTACTACATTTGCTTCCTGGGACTGCAAATCCCATAATGCACAGACTGGTAGTCAAGAAAGCCCGGATTCTGTTTCCCATTGTTTTCTATGGGAGAAGCCCAGTTGCTCCTTTTCACCGGATCCTCTACTCCAGGACTTGCAAGTGTCTGAAACTACACACACCTGAGACCTCTCCTGTGCAGCCCAGCTTGGAACTGCTTATAAGCAGCCATTTCCTCAAGATCCCCGTCGTGCATTGGAGTTCGATTCCTTTGTGTTACAGACCCTTTGTCGGATGGTGTTTCAGTTTTGTTCCTGTTCTGTTCCAGCTTGATCCTGTTCCCTGTTTCTCTGCCCTGCTCCTGATTGTTCCAACCAGAGTCTGCTCGCTATCTCTTAGCCTTGTACCTGTTTGTTTCTTCCAGAGCCTGCTCCCTGTTTCTCTTTCCTGCTCCTGCCTTGTTTCAGCCTGAACCTTCTCTCTGTTTCCCAGTTCTGTTTACTGCTCATTTCCTACTCCCTGTATTTCAGCCCTGTCCTTGCCTGTTCCAGCCAGAGACTGCTCTCAGTTTCCCAGTCCTGTCTCTGTTTGTCCCAGCCAGAAGTTTGCGCCCTGTTTTCAAGCCCTAGTCCCGCCTTTACTTCAGCCTGAGCCTGTTCCCAGTTCTTGCCTCTGCCTCTTTGTTTGTTCCCTTCTGTTTCTGTTTCTTCTTGATTCTTTGTGTCTGGTAAGTGTTCTATCAGTCTTCACCAGTGTATAAGTGTCCTCCTTTGTACTGGGGTTGGCTTCTGGTTTCCAAGAGGCAATTCCAGCCCCCATCCTTGTCTAGTGTTATACGTTGTCTTTCGTGCCTAACAGTGGCAGTGTGCTATTGCTGTTTTCTCAGGAATCGCCACTGTGTTTCCAGCTGGACCCACAATAGCGTGTCCTGTGTATGTAAGTACTATCCTTGTTTGTGCTCTAGGGTCCAGAAACAGAATAACTTCTGCTGCCACCTTTCTAAGGAGCTGGCAGGGTGACTATCTGTAAGAGCAAACTGCACAGAGGCATTGAGATTCCCTGTCACTGTGGGAGGTTCTGCGCCTTACTCTGTGTACAACCCCAGCGTGTTTGTCGACTAGTAATCCTTTTCCTATTCATTTACCCAAGGGTTGCTCTGTTTTTACTTTCCTGTTTCCTGTGTCTGTCCATAGCTATCCTTTCCGTGTATGCTATTAGCTGCTCTTCTGCCCCAGTACACTACCTCTTTAGGATATTCGGTGACCTCAAGTGGTGTCCCAACCAGAGTCCTGATCAGATCCGCCCAAAACCGTGACAGTGGTTTCCAGTACTCTGCACCAGCAGTTAATTGTCAGCACCTGAACTTATGAAAGTCTGCCACATGGTGGTGCTGTTTGTCTAATTTAAAGATAAGCAAAATAACAGTTGTTTATTAAGTCAATATGAATTAAAAATTACTAACATCTAAGCCATTCTTATAGCTTCGGAGGGGGGGGGGGCTAGAATTGTCAAACTTGAAGGAGTGTGAGAGTTAGTAGTTATATTGGTGCTGTAATTGGCAGGGCTGGCAGAGGCAATGGATGGTGGCAGAGGCAATGGGTGGTGTATGTTGCAGTGGTCTCCTGAAGAGGGGCCTGGCACTTATATACATATTTTTAACAAATTAAGGCTCATATTCATACTTCTTTAGCGCTGCATTTGCGTCACTTTCTGATGCAAAAGCGGAGCAAACTTCCAAAATACAATTCTATTTTGTAAGTTTGCACTGCTTTTGCGTCAATCAGCTGGGCAAAAGCGGCGCTAAAAAAGTGTAAATATGGGCCTAAGAGTTGGAGCTACTGACTACTTCGGGCAGGTACTTTATAAACCCTGCACGATTTAAGCTTCTGGTAGCTTTTTAGGTGCACACCTACAGTTGGTAAACTGAATTTAAGCTCTAAAACATTCAGTGGCAACTGCCCTCATGCTGGCTAATAATTCTGGCACATTCCTCTCGCCTTAGGTGCGAACAAATCTCTGCATCTAAGTATTTACGAGGTAAGACTTTTCGGCCTAACTTTAGGAGGTAAAACACACGGAAGTATTTTATTTTCTCTCACTACTTCTTTCTTCAGCTGACTTATTTGACATTCCCGTGACAGAGTCCTCAACCAGCACTTTTTGGCAAATACAAAGACATAATGTCAATTTGTGCTTTCTGCTGAGAATAAAATGCGAGCTCCAAGACTTCTATTTCCTCTGGTCGTAAACCTGTTCCGTGTTTTACAGCCTCTGTTATTGCAGGGAAGTAAAACAAAATGGCTTAGCAGAACACTGTTGCTATAGCTGGAGGTCAGAGGTTTTCTAAAACACCGGTGCAATTTGCATGGAAACATAGTAATTACTAATAAAACATATTCCCATCTATTGGTTTAGCAAAACAAACCATTTGCTTCAGGTACAAATTTATTGACTGATAGTGTGTGTGAACAGAATGATAATTTACAATAAACGTGTATTTATTCAGTTTTCCTTGGGAGCATTGATAAAGGGGTTATTGGATACTTATCTTTATTTAAGCATCGACAGCTCTCAACCAATAACCACGGACTTCTAAGATCACAGCATTGTGAAACACGTCCCTCCCGTATGTAGATCCGGAATGTTCTTCTGGTACAACGAGTGTATGCATATTGCAACAATCCTTCGATTCGGCATGCGGTTTCCTGATTAGGTTGCTAGGAAGTGCATCAATCTCCCATAGTTTAAAATATATTTGAAATTGTAATAACGACGTTGATGCTAAGCCAGCGGAAATATAAAGCGTGCCTCAGATTGCTCTGATAGGGTTCTCGCATTGGATGCACCTTCGAACAACTCTAGCGCCATCTAGCGAAGAGACGTCCTGTTCTGAAAGTGAATGAAAGGAGCCACAGCTCCGATTTCACCCTCCACTGCCGCGCCGAAAAATCAAGGAGTATACAGTGCACCAAAAATAACAATCCAAATTGTAGCTTTGCATTTGTTTTGAAATCATTGTGTTTAATTTGTATTTAAAATGTATTGTGATGGCATTGTGTACATGCCAAAAATAGTTAGAGCGTGGAGCTCTCTTGCTCTCCTGCAACAGGTCACTCAGGTGTATTATTATTAATATAATACGTTGTTTTAATGTAACACAATTAAATTAAAATTTACTCGACTGTTTAATTGCTTTTCAGGGTTGGGGAATAGCGTTCATTAATTGAAGTTAAAGAAAGGTCTGTATTACAATATGATTTCACAGACGTGGATGCAAAAGCCAATGAGTTCTAACAGATTTTTTTAAGTATCCCTTTGCGTGTCTCGTATGCTAGAAGAGGCATTCTAATGAGAGATAGATTGGTACTGTCGCTGCAAAACGCCTGATGGAGCTGCTGCTTGCTCGTATAAAGTCTGTTGGTGCCCAGTCAGTATTGTGTAAATATGCACCGCAATAATGCATACGGTCATTTGGTGAGGAGAGGTTCCCTGGTATACTAGTTGTGGTCTCTGCAAGGACAAAAGCATAAAAAGAGAAGTATGGACATCCTCACCCTCGGAGGGTTGCCTGGAACAGCAGGCTCAGGTGTTACAATGCAAGCTTTTCTCCAGAAGAGGCAAGGCACATAAAACAACGCTGGCCATGAAGCGGCCTGGAAATTGCAATGTCTATTACAACAGTAATTCCTGCTCTTGTTTATGAACTGCGTCTATTTCCTTTCACAACACGTCAAGGAGGTAGAGTGAAGGATGAGCGAGAAAGAAACTAACAGTGCGGACGCCACAGGGAGGGAATAGTCAGGTGCCCCGGTGGTGCAGGCAGAGTGCTTTCAATCGAGAACGGGGGAAGGAGCACACTGCCTGGCCTGCCAGCACACATAGCTCACAGATGAACTGTGGTAATTGCAGTGCATGGTAATATTACCAGGTCTTTGCAGTATTCGCTGTTATTGGCACAGTCAGTGTTATGTATTTCCCTGGACATGTGCTTCAGGGTCGTTGTCCATATTCGGGAGAAAATAACACCTGAGTTTGGGGTGCCTAGTAATGCTGCTCAATGTCTTCCTAACTTTCAGACCCAATCCCAGTGGACAGGTGCTTCCCTAGGAGCTTGCCGGACCATAACTGAACACCTGCAGCACAAACATATATGTGCCCCTAGCGGTCGAGAATCAGCAATCGAGGAACTGAGCATCGGCCTTCGCTATGTCATTATTACACTTTATACCTGGGGTTTCCTCGGTGCTCGAGAATCTTCAATTCTCGTTGACTTTGTCCCTAACAACCTTTCATTATTCACAATTCACTCTTTTATTATAAATAATGAGGTAAGCCAGGAATCTGAAATATGACATATACACATCAAAGTCCAGAAACAACATCTATAGCATCTGATTACATAAATAGTGCAGAAAGCAACCCTTTGAAATTGTGGTGCTGTTTAAGTTCCAAGGCCCAGCGAAACCAAGGCACTTAGGGACATCATTCAGACACCACAAACAGCGAGGGGATGTCTACGTCGATTTCAGCGCTGGCTGAAATGGTATGCTTTTCTTTTCCTATCTTTTCTTTCCTTCTGTGTGCTTGCTTTCCATAATCCTGGTTGAATGGCGAATCCTCACGATATCTACATAGTGAACAATCAACGTTCGTAAGGCTAGGGGGTCACTTAGGCCCCAGGAGTCAGCTCCCCTATGAGACCTCACAAAAGACCAAAGGCTGTCTGTCCTTTTCAGCGTTAGCTGCATTGGCGGCTCGTTTCTGATGAAAGTGCTTCCCATATGCGTCAGATAAAACATCACAAATCAGTGCCAGATGGGCCACCTTTAGTGCATAATTTGTAAAGGAATGAGTGTCTGTGCCCCAAGCTCTGCTCAGGAGCCTGCAGCTGGCACTATTGAAAGCTGGCAAACGGAACACCAACGCTGTGCAGTTTTGACTCCTCCTCATGCCTCTTTAATCCTCTACCAGACAATCTCTGTCCCTTTATTTCACTCTTTCAGGTTCCTGCTTTCTCCCTTTGAGATCCAATTAAGCACTGGCTTATTGTGGAGGAACGATCTACGGGGCATATTTATACTCCGTCTGCGCCAAATGTGCGTCAAAAGTTTTGACGCACATTCAGCGCAAACCTTGCCCCATATTTAAACTTTGATGCCCAAGCCCGCGGACGTCAAAATCCCACTGTGTGTGTCATTTTTTGGATGCGGGAACCCTCCTTGCGTTAATCATATGCAAGGTAGGCGTTCCCGTCCAAAAAATGACTTAAACAGCCATGCGTCGTATTTATGCTTCTGGGCAAAAATGCCGCATTGCCGGGAGGCAGAGACAGAAAATGACTCACAACCTGATTTGCATAAAAAAATAACGCCTGGGTCAGGGCAGGTAATAAAATGGGGCAAACACACCTGTATTTAATCAGAACACACAGAAGCAACAGCAGAGCAGCAAAAGGGAGACATAGAGGTGCTTCTCATCCAGCGTGCACGCAGACGCAGAGCCCAACAACAATAACAGCAGCTACCACAACACCAGCAGAGACCCCAAAGGCAGCGCAGAAGGCAGGAGAGAATATTCCGCACCAGAGCAACCCTTCATGGCCTCAGGGATCATGACATCATCCAGAGGTACAGGTTGAACTGGCAGGCCATTCAGCAGCTACCGTGCAACATAGAGCCACAGTTGGCACCCACCTTACTGACACCCGCACCATCCCAACAGAAACCAAGCTGCTAGCTGTACTTCACATGCTGGCAAGTGGCTCCTTTCAAAGCACTAGAGCCCTGGTTGCCGGAATATCACAGCCGTCATTTTCTGCCTTCTTGCCCAAAGTACTGGATGCCATCATTGGACTCACACCCCACCACATCTGCTTCCCAAACACACTACAGAAGCAGCAGGAGACAAAACAGGGGTTTTACCTCATTAGTGGCTTCCCACACTTCCTTTGTGCCATCGACTGCACACATGTACGCCTTGTGCCACCTGTTGCAACTGAACACCTCTACCGCAACAGGAAGCACACACATTCCATCAATGTGCAGGCCATGCTCGATCACCAAGGATTGTTCACCAACATTGTGGCAAAGTATCCTGGGAGTGTCCATGACTCATTTATCTTCCATCACTCTACCATCAATCAACACTTCCAGGATGGACGATATGGCAATGGACTACTTGTTGGTAAGTACAGAAACCTACTTATATACACACTGCACAGCAACCCTGTAGGACACACAACACATACACCACGACAGCAACATGTGGACAGGAACACACTGAGGTCGTGACATCACTAGCCATGTTTCATAGGTCTGCAGTGAACCTGTCACACATCTGAAATTAGTGTACAGTCTAATGTTAAGACGTCACTGATCACAACGTATGGAGAGGTTTGGCCAATTGTCACCTTGCAAAATGTAAGCGTCTCACTGATGTTTAAATTAATCCATTGCATAAGTCTAAAGGTATGGGATGTCCAGAGCACACAGATGCTAACGTGTTACCACCACTGTCAAAATGAATCTGTGTATGGAACTATGTTTTCACCCCCAGTGAAGACACAGGGACACCAGTATCACAAGTCACAATGCTAGGGAGTGCACACTGTACTGCAAATCCCAAAACATACTGCTGACAACCGGTCAGCAGGCAAACACTTGTTCAGCCAAGGAAACAACCCAATGCAGATGGTACATCCTACAAGCCTAGGAAGGAACACAATAATACAAAAGAGTCACAGACAACACAAGGCAACTACTGCCATGCAAGCTGATATCAATGTCGCAAGCTATATCAACATGATCCCATTCATTTTCTTTTTCAGCTGATCAGGGGTATGGATCCAGCATTGGATTATGACACCATTTGGCAACCCAAGCACTGCAGCAGAGCGTGCCTACAATGAGGCACATAGGAGGACACGCACCATAGTCGAGAGGACCTTCAGCATCCTCAAGTCGAGATTCAGGTGCCTCAACATCACTGGTGGCAGCCTCCTATATTCCCTAGAACTAGTCTGTAAGATCATTCTAACATGTGCCATTCTGCACAACATTTGCATACGAAGGAACATTCCCCTCTTAGAACCAGAGCCACACATGCCTGAAGAGGAGGAAGAGGAGGATGCTGGCCTGCAACATGAGGGGGAACAACAAAACACAGCTGCTGGAGTGCGTAGGCGCCAACATATTGTCAACAATTTCTTTTAAACCAACTCACCATCACCACTGTATTAACTATTGTAAATAAACACCGATAATAATCACCATATCATGGTCTGGCTAATCATTTTTGCTTACCTTTATCTCTAACTATCAGAATAATAGTGTAGCCTCTTGGAGCACTGCTAATCTACTGATCATGACACAGAAATTTCCTGAGCAATTGTGATGCGTATCATACAACAGTCACATACACAATGTAAATGACATATATCCTGTACGTTTCATATTTGAAGGGCAATAGCAGAGGACCACACCTATTTCACACATAAATGTTGGCAACATGGTTCATCGCAGCATGTGGCACACAACTAAGACACCATCAGTCACTAAGGGAAAAAATGCCTCATACATGACATAGTGGATGTGCAATTGCATTGGTAACAGGAATGTATGACCAGACCCTTCACAGCAGTAAGTCGTACAGCACCTATCTTTGCAAGGACTATCTGTGACTGTAGAGTGGTTAGTTTTACGTATCCTTTGTGCATTAGCTTCAGGCTTTAGGCCTTTGTGCACTTTGCCCTGAATATATTTTATTCATTTGCTGACAGCTTAGAGCCTCTGTGCACTTTGCTCTAAATGCTTTTTATTAGGCTTCGTACTGTTATTTTTCAAATAGCCAGTTCTACGGTGTTGTTTTTTATTCATATCACACTGTTTTGCCTACTTCAGCACTGGAGTTCTCCATAACATATTCACTCTGTGCTTCAGTCAAGGATACAGTCTGGTACATTGCCGATAGACGTGGTAGGAGTTTAGATTTGGCATTCCTGCGTAGGGACATTTTGTGATCACGATGACATGTTAGTTATAAAATCACTTCCTTGTCCCAATACACGCAAGAGGGAGATTCCGACCAGGGAACCACAACTAGACGCTGACTGCCTCGTTGCAGATGCTGAACCAGATCACAGGCCTTTGCTCAGGTATGAGGGCTGATGTCTCCCCAGTGATTCAGAAAGGCAAGCTAGAAGCTTAACATGCTGTGCTCTAAATAGAACAAGCAGAGGGAGAGTAGAAACTGTTAGGCACTATGATAGCTTTGTTCTTATGTTTTACTCTCCTGGTGACTATTTCAATCCTACTAGGTTGTATTGTTCTGGTTATTGCGGCTCACGCCTTATTATCTAAAATACAGTCGTTTTATTAAAACATTATATAAAACTTACACTGTCTTTGTCATTTGTATATGAGATCATATTGTAAATGAGAGAGTTGGTTTGGATCTGAGTGACCACGACTTCCCTGAGAAGTTCCAAAGATGTCATGCGCTCGGCTGCCTAATCATTTCTTCCCCGTGGGAGAAATGAGGCACTGCTAGTTAGCCGGAGCAAAAACCGGATTTAGGGTGACAGAGTTCTTTACAAGTGGGTCAGACTCAGTCCCCCACACCGTTATCGATCCTGCTGCCTAGAAATCCAGTAGTCTCATTTAGGATAATGAGAGCCCACGCGACATGACTAGAGTTCCATAGAAGCAGAACATAGACAGCACAAGTGCCACACCTATGACAACCATTGCGCACATGACATTCCATGTACATGTCAGCCCATTTCCTAACTCCTGACACACCTATGCCCCTGGTCTCAACCCACCTGTCTGAAGAGGTCCCTGGAATGGTAATATGTGTACCCCAATATGTCCTCCTCTACACACACAGACTAACAATAGTCATCCAGTGTGCTATACCCTTTCCTATTTTATGCCATTGTCATAGTACACCTGACTGCATGGACGTCAGGTGAATTAATACACTGGCTTGTAGTTTCTAAGCCCTGTTATCACCTGTAGATTGCTTCGCGTTTGAAAGGTACTGTTGGCCATTTGAACTCACATCTCACCTACAGGACTTCTGAGAAACTGATGCAGCACACACCTGTGATCACCTCCATGCACACCACCCATTTCAACATGCACTGCCCATGCAGATGATTGGAACAGCATAGAATTTGACATTTAGTCAAATACACTGTTATGCATTGCTAGTATTTAAGCCGTGTGACACAGCCCTTGGGTTTATGTGTCATCTTCAAAAACACAGGACATACACAGTTTTCCTTGTCAACTGTCTTGTTCTTCCTCAGACCATTCTTAGTCAGACCACTGAGTATGTACCTTGTGAAATTGCAGAATCCTGATTGACCCTGCAGCCTGTCAGCCTGACTGGCACCTGTCTGTGCGTTACCCTAAAGGTCCCTTGTGGCTACATTTGTACCACACTTGCGTTACCAAACCTCACATTCCACAGGGTGTATTTTGTCATGTGCTTCCTCATGGCATACCCAAATACATTGTATAGCATAATCTGCTTTTTAATTGCACCATATTACTAAAATTGTCTTTGAATACCAACATCCTGGCCTATCCCTTGTCTGGGTCTCATGTATGCATGAACGACAAGGTGTGACAGTGTACCAGGGCCGTATGCAAGGATAGGGTATGGTGCCTCCAGCAGAACCAGCTACCTCTGATAATGTGCATGAAAAGTCCACACATGTTAGGACCCCAACAGTACACACGCAGAATCACATTGCTCACAACATATTGATGGGCTGTGCATGGTGAATAGCTGCAAGATTGATCAACACAGAGGCTATGATGTTCCCAGATGCAGTGGGAACTTTACAGGCCAACCTGTGTACAAATGTTGTAATGACACCTGCCGGAACATGACTCCTGACATATGATCTCACTCAGCACACCAAGGTTGCCCTGTTGACAGTCTCATAACACGTCTGCAGTGACAGGGTGGGACCATCCCCATGTAGGTTCTCATGTCCTAGTCGACTTTACTCACATTGATCTCCGAAGTTAACTCCGTAGATACAGGAATAGGCGCAACTGACTCATGATGAGACCTGGACATAACTGTGACAACATACACCCCTAAAAATATACTGGATCAACATTGGACCACACACATGAACCAGACACCTCTGTGCAATTGACCACAGGAAATATGTGGCCATGTGCTGCCTCGTCTGCTGGTCCACCACTGCCACTGGAGAGTTGTGGCTCAGTCATATGACCACAACTGCGGTGTGATATAACAGTTGGGGGTCACCTTTGGCTGTCTGTGCCAATTACATGGTACCTACTTAGTCTGTACATGTGCCAGATTCATGATGGGTTCACCAACAAGTGCCTAGGAAGCAGTTACCAAATTTCTAGGACATGGGATGGGCAACTTGTGGAACATTGACATGAATAATCGTCTGCCATCTATCTGGTGCATGCTTTGTCATTTTTGGTGTCTAGGTTACCCAAAATCTTGGAAGTGCACACAACAGATGTTGCTACATGTATGACTAGCACATGTCCTCTCTCATTTCCACACTGACTTACATCTAAGGTTTGGACACATTGACTTCACATTCATACAAGCATATTTTCAATAATGCATCTTGTGATACACACACACTGGGTCGACAACTACATTAGTAGCCAATGCACACACATTGAGCCATAGGCATTGAGGTATTGTACTTATGTGCGTCACCTTGCTATCCTCTCCTGATGCCAAACATGCCCAATTTGTGCAATACATATATGTAGGCCACACATATGGCCATCTAGTGCGTCAGCCAAGCGTGAGAATCCTGTTAAGGAAGTAGCGGATCATGGTCCGCCGCAGTATGAAGTCTCATATGTGACCATACACCGTAAACACCAATGTGGGTGCAATCAGCCTATCTCAGTTTTGTCACAAATGTAACATTACATTAAAATGGAAAAATTACCCAAACCCAGTTACTGCCCTGAAATTTATAATCATACGCGTCAAAAAATGATGCTCATGCCCAAAAAACGATACATTATGCCCTTATAATTGGTAAACTGTTAAGACTATTTCCAAATCTATGGATGCGGCCTAATTTTTACTCCTGTGCGTCGAAAAAAATGACGCACATACTGTATGCATCAAAAATTATGGCGCATAACGATAAAAACAGCGGTCATTTTATCCAGGAAGTGATGTAATAGGATATCCTGTTTACAGAATATGTACAGTAGGGGTACTTTAACTTTCACTTTGCAGTCTGTGATTATTCTAGACTGTGTGGTTGCGTTCTGAGTTTTGACCAGTGAAATTGTGCTTTTGTCTCCTGTGTGCTCCATTACTTGTTAGTTTGTTATCTAAATTTGTTGTTGTATACTTTCTGAGTGTTTATTGTGTACTATTGTCCAGTACTGCATTGTCTTTGTTTTTTGTGGGAGTCTGTTGTGGGTAGTGCTAGTTTGGGCTCTTTTAGTTGTTAAGATAACTTTTTTGTCATTCTACTTCCCCCCTTTTCTCCTTTGTTCTTCTTTATCCCTTATTCCCCTTTTTCGGTGCTAAGATGTTGGGTAGGCCACGTCTTGGCAAGATGGGTGAGGAGGAACTTGGGGGGTTTATATGGCTGGTGTGCCATTTCCTCCCACTGATGACTGAGGCAGGGGGGGCGGGTGATACAGGGGTATCACACTGAGGCATGTCAAATCCGATGGGGAAAGGTCCTGCATCACTTGCAGCGTGTGTATCAGAGCCAGAGGAATGACCACCAGCTGAAGCACCGCTGGGCTGACCTCATCTCCAGGGAGCAAGATCTGCTGGACCACCTGGGAATAGTGATTGGTGACCCTGTTGGTTAGTACAAATCACGTAAACGTGCACGATTAAAAGCTCTGTAGTGACATCAGATGATTTGTACAATACCTGCCGGCTATGTTTTTGAGTGTGTGGAATGCTTCGGAAACATACAGGGTCATTGATGGACTATGTGAAGGACCACAATTGCTAGCTGTCAGGAAGCAAGTGCTCTGCAAACTTACTGAATACTTTTGCTTAATATAATTTGGTGCCGCCTTTATGTCAGACAGCACCACAAATTAGGAGCCAATCATGTCTATATAGGTCACATTTGCCAGTGAAGTATAGGTTTTCCAAAATATTACCAACCTTTGTTGACACAACAACTAGACTGACTTTAGAAACACTACATGATGCAGAAAATGAGTGCAGGCTCAAGTCAATTGATGATAGCAATGGGACCCAGACATATGTCTCATGTGTGTCTGTTGAGTGTGTAAGAAAAGCGTTCACAGAAGTTCTATGAATGTTAGGGATTATTGTGGTCCTTCATCATTTTGGATACATGTCAGATCTGGATTTGGAAACATAGGGAAAAAGTGTAAGGTGCCCTCAGCTAACATATTACACTGATATTTGGTGTTTGGTGTTCCACCTTTCATTTAGGGATAGCAGGCCAAAGGTATGCACATGGGTTCATATCTCTATGGATGGTGCAAATCACCATAGCTGGGCCACATCAAATGAAGAAACTGTAACAACATGAGGGCTTACAAATGTCCCTGCCCCTCTGTACATTGTATCTATGTGTCATAAATTTGTCATGGCCACAATGGCTGTTTGACTGGTAATGCACTCTTCAAGTAAAGAGGCTTTGGATGTCTCTCTTGGATTCACATGATGAGACGAATACACACCATTATTATATCTGCTCACTAATGAAGGAGCATGTTTGTCACTACATGATAGTTAGGGCCACTGCATGTGTGCAGATATGTGTGTAATTGTCACAGGAGACCCATGCTATGTACATGTTAGCCGTGCTATATCGGATGCAGTATCATCATGTCTGAGAGGCTTTACTTACTTATGTCATCTTACACAAATTTTGTGTCTTTGGAATTGTTGGTCAGTGCACAGATTTTGAGCACATTTCTTCCTTCCATGCCTTACAGGTGGACCGGCACCCTACACTGTGGGCGAGGTGGCTTCATTTGAGGACCCCGACAACTTCAGTAAGTGTTGATATGTCTGTTATGTGTTGTGTTTGCTGGTGATGTGTGATGGACTCCTGTGTGTTGAACACATAGCAAGGTGTGATGCGCTGGCCCATCATTTGTCTTGTTCCATGAGTGGGGTTTCATTATCTCAGCATTTTGGAGTTTGCCAATGCTTATCCTATTGTCTTATCTAGGGATTCTAGTTCATTCCTGTAGGCCCGCTATGTGAATGGGGTGAGTCATGTGGATAACACTTGTATCAACCAGAGTCGCACTGGACCTAATCTTAGATTTAGTCTTCCTGTCAGACCCACAATCTCCCAGGATGGGGCTGCAAAATGCTTACCCACAGACTTCTGCTTCCCTATTCACTAATGTACTTATGAAACTGTAGGTTGAACGTCCTAGCAGCATGTAGCCCCACATGTAGTGCTACAAGTATGTAGCACTTGGGGGCAATGGCCTAGGTGCGCATGCAAATCATGGCCAGGGGTGTTCTTGCAACTCTGAGTCTGTTGTAAGTCATGGCTTACTGGAAGTACATGATGTGGACAAAGGTCTGCATTTCCAGACATGTGTGGCGCTGGGATTGGTCAAGGGTTTGCTGTCTCCTATTTGTAGATACACCTTACCTGTGGTGTGTGTGTAGAGCCAAACACATGACCAGCTTTCCTAAGCTTCCCGGGTGTCCATGTTGTTTGAAATTGTTAGTTGTTTCTCCACCCCCCACCCTCAAACACAGGCATGGGTTTGTGAATAGTGTACCTAGGACTGATGATACAAGTATGTTACACAGACATGTAAATCAGTGAGTCTTTGGTCTGAACCTAGTATACACACTCAGGTACAGCACATGAGCACTATACTAGCAAGTCCATTTGCAACTTGCAGAACATGTGGCCCTAGATTTCCATCTTGTACACTGACATTTGTAGCCCTGGCATTGGCGCAGGATGTGCTGCATGATTGTTAACTGACAACTGTCAGAACTCTGATGCCAAATTCATACCAGTTGTTACCCATCTTGTAAGGTTTGGATGTGCTATGTGTGATACAACCTTTGTAGGCTGGCCTGCCATGTACTTCCTCAGAGACATTCAATGATCTGTATGATGATAGGAGCTGTTACAAGTACAGTAGATGTACTGTCTGATTTACTTCTTGTGCCATTTCACACAAAGCAGTTCCTAATGTAATTTTTTGCCTTTGTCTTCACAGCTGCTAACATGACACCCATCCAGGTCCATGAGTTCCAGAGGCGGGCAATGCGTTACCAGCATATCCTGCTGGTAGAGTCGGGGTACAGACGGATGGCCTGAAAATACAGGACCGAACGTGCCTCCAGAGCCTGGAGGGCTTTCCCACAGGGTGGCCCTACTTTTCCCACCACAGCCACCACCAGCACGACCACCACTTCCACCTAGGTGGTACCACCCACAGCTGGGACTGTTGTCCTTACATTGTCTGCAAGTGCTCCAGGCCCTAGCAGTTGACCACCTTCAGGGCAGCCCACAGGCATTGACAAAACACGGCCACACACGTCCTCAGCTGGTACCCAGACCGCTCCAGCTGCAACAATTGACCCTGCTGCTTTTCAGGACATGCAGTGCAAAACGGACAGTGTCCTCCGTAAAATTAGTCACCTGAGCCGGGATGTTCACCATATGAACAGGCGTGTGCAGTCCATTAAGCGGACTCTCTGGAGGGCCAACCTCTAAACTTTGTTAATGGACATGATTCCCTCCCCTCCCTCCTCTTTCCTTGTTCTTATACTTAGTGGGCCTAGGGGGCTTAGTGTTAGGTTAGTATAGGCTGTTAGTTTAGTTACTTTTAGTGGGTGGGGGGTCCTGATTATTTAATTGTTTTCTTTTTGAGTGTGTGTGTGGGGGGCTATGTTGGGGTTCTTGTGTGTTTAGAAAAAAAACAATACAAAAAAATACATATTTGTTTAGTATAGGATAGCATGTGTATAGGTTAGTATCTGTTGTCCTCCATGTGTCCCGTCTCATAAGGGGATTGGGGGGTTGATTTTTAGAACATTTTGTTACATGTGATAAGTAAGATTAGCTTAGGTTAGTTAGGGACAGTTGTGGGTAATGAGTAGTTAGGGTAGATCAGGGCAGGTAAGACTTTTCCCTGAGTTTCCTCTTCTGTTATTAACGTTTAATAAATATGTAGTGAACCCTTTACAGTATGTGTAAAATGCTTGTTGATCAGGTCCTTGGCATAAGTGTACATGAATTTTGTACCATTAAATTTGTGTCCTATGCTACAAACAAATCCCAACTGAGCTCTAAGATTGGCAGCTACCGCAGAGCTACCTTGCAAAGATTCCACCATTCATTGCAACCACCAATCACAGTTACTATGGATCCCAACGTCTTTTTTTCATTACGTATGTTTTCAAAGTCACAAACAGTGCTTCCAGATTTGGTATTTGGGAAACTGTTTTATGTCTGAATGCAGTGTGATGTTCAAGGAAACCCTTATTAGCTGAGTGGTCGTGTTTGTGACTCACAGACATCATTTGTGACACTGTTCAGCATGATTACTTATTTGGATGTAAACTCAGACACCTTCATTGATGCAGTTTGTTGACTGTTTGCTTAGATTTGTGGGCACTGTTATATGTGTTAATATTGCATGGTGGCAACATTTTGCTGCCACTATTTGATGGCTTAGATATCCCTTGAGGAAGCATTATTCTGTCCAACACAGCATGATGGTGTATGGTTTCTCTTTTCATCAGATATTACCCTCAGGAAGGGCAGAGTATGGTGCAATCCAGGCCACTGTGCATAGTTATCAGACTACATACTTTCAGGATAGTTGTATTGACAAGCTATGTAATTTGACAGGAGGCACATTTCAATGATCTACTGCACAGTTGATGTGTCACATTACACAGAGACAAAGAGGTTGTGTAAGTGCTATTTATTGAAAAGTGCTATAGTGGTATATGTACATAGTCCATGATGGTGAGTCCATTATAGTGGCATCTTCCATTGTGATCCTACACAAGTGGTAAAGTAAAATGCATTTGACATGCTGGGGTGATGTGTCAGACAGTGCAGAGGGACAGGATTTGCCAATGAGTAAGTGAGAGACAATCACTGGGCAGGATGACAATATAAATAGTGGTTTGCAGAACAGTCATTGAGTACAGTTGTTGTAAGACTGGCATGTTACAAAGCTCTGGACCTTGGTAATAGTTGGCCATGTGGCAGGGACTAGTGCTTCCGTGTACTTTTGCGTGTGAAGGTGATCTGTTCCATGTCTTCTTCTTCTGATGTGTGTGTTGCCTCCTCTGTCCTTGGTGGTGGTGGTTGTGAAGGGGCAACACACACCTCAGTGTTAGAAGACGTGGAGTCAGACATCCCGGTCGCTGCTACCTGTGAAGATCTTAAGGAGGATCTGCTGATTCTTAAGAATAGCAGCCACATCCCCATGGTAGGCAGCCAGGTCAGCCCTGAGGGGGTCATGATTGCATTCGTGCATGCAGTGGAAGGTTTGGGGTGCGAGGTGTTGTGGTAACTCCCTTACTGCAGTGGTGAATTCCTTGACAGTTTGTTGTAGTCCTTGTAGGATGGATGTTAGCGCTTGCATGGCTGCTGCCTGATCTGCAGATGACATCATGTACGAACGCACCCCCTGCCATAGTTTGCATCCCCACCCGCACCTCCTTGGCCAGCTCCTGCTGTACTCCGACTACAGTTCTCTCAAAGCTGGTGCCGGTGTCGTCTAAGTCCTCTGCTGTATTGGAGCTGGCAGGTCTTACAATTGGTGTTGAGGGTGGGTCCTCTGTGATGGCTGCTTGTTCTGAGCTCCTCCTTGTAACAGAAGGTGGGGTCTGGAGGGCTCCAATGACATCTTGGAGGGTCTGGTGGCTAATGTTTGTCAGCTCGTCATCCATGTCATCAGGGTATTCGTGGACAGGCATATCCACAGGAGATCCATCCTCCTCTTCAATTAAATAGGGTACAATTAGTGTGTCTGTGTTGTGGCATTAGTGATGTGACATGCCTGCCTTGTGATGTTTTCACATTGTGATCTTGTTTCCTGTTTATTGCTCCAGCCTTTCAGATGGGCATTCTCCCAGGCCTATGGCCCACCTGCATGTCACATGTATTGTGGTAAGTTATTAGACTTGTGGGCATCATCTCCTCTAGTGTTGTTTTAGGCCAAATAGTGAATTGACACCTTCTTGTCCTACTCAACCCTCTGTCTACATCCATTCTAATGGCGAGGCCTTTCACTGGCTGTGGGTGTTCTGATGGCACTAGCAGCACACTTAACAATCTGGACCTGCCCCAGTCTCTGATCCTTCACATCCACGTATATGTAGTTGACATGTAGCGTATCCTATGCATAGCATTGTTATGGCATGATATGGATGTTAGCATTGGTAATGTTTACAGCTAATGTTGGGGAATGTGTGGAGACTCGATTGCTCTGATAGTCGTAGCAGTGTCCTATTTCCTCCTCTGACTGTGCAGGTGTATTTCAGTGACCAGTTACATGTGTCCTCACCCCCAATGCTGTTGTCTGAGCAGTATGACATTTGGGATGTTTCATTGTGACCCAGGCACAGGATGGACCCTGGCATATGCAGCATGGGTGTGTCCTTAGTGCTGTGTAGCTCCTACTGTTGATGACATTGGCTTATGTTTGCGGCAACTGTGGGCATTCACAATTGCAAGGACTGGAGCATTTGTCTTGTTTCAGGGGATTGTTAAAATTGTCATCCTCAATCCACTAATTTAGGTGTGTACGATCCATAGGGACGTTACTGCCATTGGCAACTTGAGCTGCACACAGAGCGGAGGTGGTAGTGGCAACTGTTGTCACTGTTGCATTCCAGTTGTCGGTATGGCTAGAGGTTGTTAATTGGGCCCTAGTTAATGTAGGGGGTATAGTGGCTGATGTGTGACGGGATGTCAGTTTGACGTTGTGCCCTTCCCTCCTGGCGTGGCTTAACCTTTGCTCCATCGTTGGCATGGCAGCATGCCTCCATGAGACTGTTGTTGGTGTAGTGTTATGGTGTGGCCCTGCTTCTCTCTGTACAGGCCATGCCCCCATGCCATACCCTTTACCCATGCCACTCCATGTATATGATGACTTCCATGCATTTTGTGGTCGGTATCCCCCCTCCCTGCTTACAGTTGACATTAGTGCATTTTAATTCCCCATGTGACTTAACCTGCATGTACATTGTCTCCTGGTAGTCTGCGCTGTCCTGTCCTTGAATACCTGTGACGACCTCCTCAGGGATGATGGCTGCGACCATCTCCTCCATGTGGTCCAGGGCCTCCTGGTGTGCTGGACTTCCACCTCCAGTCTGCAGTGCTGCCTTCCTGGCCATTTTTTCCTCGGTCCTGCGCTTGCAGTCATGCCATCGTTTCTTGCACTCGATGACTGTTCTGCGTACTTCTGCCACACTGTTAATCTTGTTAACAATTTGTTGCCATATTGTCTCTCTCCTACTGATTGGCAACTTTGAGGTGACAAACAGTTGGTGCTGGTGTTCCGTCACCTCTTTAACCAAAATTTCCTGTTCCTCTGCACTGAAGCAACACTTTATTTTCTTCTTCTCCCTGTCTTGGGTCTTGTGTGGGTCCTCCTGGCTGGTTCCTGTTCTGTTGTCATCTTCCTGTGGTCTGTACAGGCATCTGGGATCCATTTTGGCTCTCCTCTGCTGAAATGGCTGTGTTTGCGGGGAATTTTGATGCTATTGCGTCAAAAGACGCCGCATATCCAGTGTGCGGGGTCGTAAATCGACCCACAGTAATATCCGCCACGTTAACGTCGTTTTGCTTTATGACTTGACGCTGCGGTGTGCGTAAAGAAAAATGACTTACACCTGTGGTTTGCGCCGCCGTGCGTCAAAATATAAATTTGATGCCCGCACGGTGCACCGAAATGGCGTTATCCGGCGGTAATATTTTTGATGCAAAACTGCGCCCGCGCAGTTTTGCGTCAAAAAGTATAAATATGGGCCTATGTTTCTTTTCTCAGAAACAAACCAGCAAATCTTTGACGCGGAAAAACACTTGGGTCCTCTTGATCTTGTACTGCAAACCTGAGGAGAGAAAATCTGGATCTGGAGGCCTACCCTAAATAGGGAAGATCTGATGCATTAAAGTTAAAGGCAGCAGCCGAGTGGCAGATGAGCTGACTCCAACAATTAACTACCAGTTGAGCCAGCAGAAGCCCCATGTGCAATCAATGAGTGGTTCTCCCACCTCAGGAAGGGTGAGAGAATCATTTATTTAGCAGGGCAGGTGCCATGCTGATTAACTGCAATGCTCATGCTCCAACTCCACAAACCTTTCAATGATCTCTTTTGTTGGGATGGAAACGCCCTCTGCAGGGAAATGGATGTGATCCCCTGCCATGAGTGCCCAACTGTACTGACAACTTGATTCCTAATGTTGATTTTTGTTGTTGTAGGCAAACACAGATCATGCATGTGCACCATGACCAAGGCCTGTCTAATGGACTGCAGACTTGTTGGACTGGGAGAGGCACCGAAAGTGCTACCCTCATAGTGGTGGAGAGCTACTTCCTTCACAGGAGTTAAGCAGCAGGAGCATGATGGTGGAAGCATAACGTGTAGTGATCAGTAGGAGTAAATAGGTCCTTTTAAGCAATTGTCATTGGAGTGGAGCTTACAGGCTCACTCATCTTTTTAAAGTTCCACTACTGTGTGCTTAACTCACCCTTGGCTTCATCAGGTTGGTGTGAAGTGCTGCACAGTGCAGTAGTGGTGCATCTGTGCTGGGTGTATGTGTGCCTGGGGAGGGTGTCATACAGGGACAAGGCAGTAATCAGTAGTGCATTCATGGTATATGCATGTGCTGGAGGTTCATGTGCTTGAGACTGGTACAGTACCTTAAAGATATGCTGTGCAGTGTGTGCAGGATGAGTACATGTGCTGGTTTTATGTGTACCTGTAAATGGTACAATACATAAAGCATATGGTGCTGCACTGTGGCACAGTGTGTGCATGGTAAATGCTAGTGCTGGCTCTGAAAGATACAGTACATGGAAGGATCTGTATGCTGTATGCATGCACTGGGTATTTATGTGCCTATGGATCGTACAATACATGAAGGGCCTTTTGTTAAGTTTTGGGAGACCCAGGCCTGCACGGTGAAACGTACATGAAGTAGAGGTAAAAAGATCCCCCAGAAAAAATTGTTGATTGCTATATTTCTTTTTTTACAATTTATTTTAATTGAGATCCGAAATTGCATTAAAAACATCAGCACATGCCATTCCTATTTAAATTCTAATATGACAGAAAACATACATTAGCATATCATATTTCATTACAGCATACCTCACCAAAACAACAATAAAAACTCCCAAAATCCTTAACGAGGGGCACACAGACCTATTATGTGTCCAGTTTGCAGCGTCCCCCATGTTGCATCGAAAACAGTGGCCAGACCAGTTAGAATTAATCTGTGCTAAAACTGCGGGACTCTGTAAAGAAGTCATTTACTGGAGTAAAGCATTCTTGCCAATTAGCTCCTCTCAGGACATTAAAATTCAGTATATTAGTTTCTTCCCACATCTTATTTGTTAGTTCTCACCCTTCATATTTTTCCCATTTTTTAATGGCTTTCTAACAGAGGTCCGTTCTGGTCTCAGTTCTGCGAGCAGCTTTTTCCATTCTCCTGCTCGCTTATAGTCTGAGGATTCCCCCAACTCTGTTACCTCTTTCTGAGTTTCCCAAATCTGCTCAAAGTTAAGGTTACTAACTATGTTAAACATAACTCTGTAGGAGCTCAGGTGCAGGAAATTACATTGCACTACTTCCCCAATTGCCACCAGACTCTTCCACCTATTACCGGACAAAAATGTGCAATGTAACTAAATCCAACACTCTCTCACCTATTAACTACATCAGAATCCAACTAAGTGACTCCCCCACCAGTTCTGCTAGAGAATGTAAAAGCATTAATATAAGGAGTAGCGTATCTCCGATAGAGATCTCCCCGCTTCCGTAAAAAAACTCCTTAGCCTCTTATAACAAACTTTCTTTGGTGATTTCAATAGTTTTACCACATCATGGATCCCATAATCCTCAAAAATCAAATCCAAGAGACCCTGCTGAAAAAGGACACCATGTCGCACCTGTGCCTTAAATCTGAACATATATTGTGTAAAATATACAAAATAATAATCTTTAACATTGGGAATCGCCAAACCACCCTTCTTCAATTCCTCGTATAAAGTGCTTCATGCTATTCCGGTCTTATTTTGCTAGATAAAAGTTGTAAACATAGACTCTGCTTTCTTTCAAAAAAAAAAAAGGTGTTGTTAAAACACATGGGAGAGCTGAAAATAGGAAATTAAATAAAGGCAGAATCAATATTTTAAGCAAAGCCACCCTACCTAAAGGAGTTAAGGGAAGTCACCTCCACTGTGCAAACACAGCTTGTACTTTGGAACGCAAAGGGGCAAATGAAGATCATATAGGTTTTCAATCTTTGAAAAATATCTAATCCCCCAATATCTCTTTGGCTAAGCAGTTACACAAAATGCAAATTCTGGACCAATCTATCTGAGTGACACCTGCATAAAATAATTTCCGTTTTTTTCTTGTTGAATTTATAGCCCCTGCCCCTCCCCCGTACTTCTTCAAATTGCGAAAATGTTGCAAAGGCTTTTTCCTGAGATCTTTTGTCACTGTCGAGATTTAACATAATATCATCGGCATATAGTTTAATCTTCCCCATCTGCGTAATGGGAGGCTGAAACTCCGTATTCTGCTTTATTGCAATTGCTAATGGTTCCATTAAAAAAGCAAACAAGATTAGCGAAAGGGGGCAGCCCTGCCAGGCCCCTCGACAAACTTGTAATTTACCCATCTCCTCGGCATTCATTATAATACTGGTTTCAGCATTCTGATACATTCCATGCACAACCCATGATCTGGGAAGGCATCCCAAATTTAGCTATGATGTCAAATGTTCCCCAGACCACGAGGTCAAAGGCCTTCCCTGCATCTAATAGAAGGATAATGGCAGGAATACTACTGACAGAAAACGAATCCACTGCTTTAGCTAGATAATTTGTAGTTGTAGCCAATTGACAACTGTCAACGAAACCCTTCTGATCATAATGGATTAATTTGGCTGCAATCCAGTTAAACTGAATAGCCAAAAGCTTCATGATTATTTTGTAATTGGAATTTAATCAGGTAATTGGGTGGTAGGAATTTCAACCCCCATATTTACCCTTTCTAAAAAAAAACTGACCACATTTCCTTCACAGAACAACATGGGGATTGCGCCCCACTTCAGCATTGAGTTAGCAACCAATAAAAGAGGGTCTGCTGGGAGCCCGTCAGGACCACAAAGTTTGCCATTTGGGAGGCTTTTAACAACCTCTTCCAGTACATCCTTGGAAAAAGGAAGATACATATTTCCAATATCTTCCTTAGATAGAGTAGGAAAACTAAGGGCCTGATGTAGGAAGAAACCAAATTGCGACTTGCAATTTGCGAGTCCGTGCGACTCGCAAATTGTAACTCGCAATTTGGTATGCAGAAAGGTGTCTCAGACACCTTCTGCAACTCGCAATGGGGTCGCAAAGACCCACCTCATTAATATTAATGAGGTGGGTCGCAGTTTGCGACCCCATTGCGAGTATGGGCACTCACGGGGATGGTGGCCTGCTGGAGTCAGCAGACCACCATGTCCGTGACTGCTTTTTAATAAAGCAGTGGTTTTTTTTTCCATCTGCAGCCCGTTTTCCTTAAAGGAAAATGAGCTGCACTTGGAAAAAAACCCGAAACCTTTAGTTTCGGTTTTTTTCAGGGCAGGCAGTGGTCCTTTAGACCACTGCCTGCCCTGATTTTTTTTTTTTTCCATTCACAAAGGGGAAGGGGTCCCATGGAGACCCCTTCCCGTTTGCGACTGGGTTACCATCCACTTCAAGTGGATAGTAACTGCGATTTCATTTGCGACCGCGAAATTGCATTGCATTGCGAGTCGCAAATAGGAAGGGAACACCCCTTCCTATTTGCGAGTCGGAAATGCATTTTGCGAGTAGGATCCGACTCGCAAAATGCATTTCTGCATACCGGTGAGGCTTTTGCGCCTCGCAAACGGCGTTTTTCGCCGTTTGCGACTCGCAAACGCCTTATTACATCTGGCCCTTAGTCCTGTTGTTTGAAATGGGGTCTTTGGTTGGCAGTCAGGTTACCCCCTGTCCAAGCAAGGACCCTCACTCTAGTCAGGGTAAGTCACACACAATCCAAATTATCCTGTGCCCACCCTCTGGTAGTTTGGCACTGAGCAGTCAGGCTTAATTTAGAAGGCAATGTGTAAAGTATTTGTGCAATAAATCATACAATAACACCATATAGCACCACAAAAATACACCACACAGTGTTTAGAAAAATATATAATATTTATCTGGATATTTGCAGGTCAAAACGATCAAAGATGCAATAAGAAAATGTGAAGATATCACTGAAAAGTGATGTAAAGTGTCTTAAGTCTTTTAAAAGCGAACAAAGTCTCTTTCAAGCACAAAGTACCTGGTTTGAATGAAAAATCTCTGCAAAGGGCCACAGAGGAGGAGAAGCATGGAAACAAAGGGGTGAGCGTTGATTTATCAGATCTCACACGGTCTATGCGTTGTTTAGTTTTCACGCAGGGATGGCTGGGCTTCGATTTCCGGCACTCGGTCATGGATCCTCTTCAGGTTGCAGGGTTTTCAGACACCCCGGGGTCTGTGCGTGGAATCCTGGGCTTGTTGACAAGCTCTGCATCATTCTGGTGGGTGGTGCAGGGAAATTTCTCCCTCACGGCAGACACTGAGTCGATGTCCTCTCTAGAAGTCAGGCGGCGTCGTCCCAGGTCGGCTGTGCGTCGATCTGGTGGGCCGTGCGTCGAAGTTCCGGTCACACCGCAGGCGCTGCGTCGATCTTTTCCTTGCGGAGTCGAGCGGCGGCGGCCCGGTTCGGCGTGTGGTGAAATTTTCACTGCGGAAAAGGCTGTGCGTCGTTTTTAGCAAGCTGTGCATCAAATTTTTGCCGCACAAGGAGTCCAGTTGCAAGAGAGAAGTCCTTTTGGTCCTGAGACTTCAGGGAACAGGAGGCAAGCTCCATCCAAGCTCTTTGAGAGAACTTCTTCACTACAGCCAGGGAGCAGCAAGGCAGCAGGGCAACAGAAAGGCAGCAGTCCTTCACAGAAAGCAGTCATGTGAGTCCTTTGGGCAGTCAGGCAGTTCTTCTTGGCAGGATGCAGGTTCGGGTTACAAGTTTCTTCTCCAGGAAGTGTCTAAGGTGGTAGGGCATAGGCCCTGTTTTATACCCAAATGTGCCTTTGAAGTGGGGGAGACTTCAAAGAGTGGCTTAGAAGTGCAACAGGTCCCCTTTCAGTTCAATCCTGTCTGCCGGGGTCCCAGTAGGGGGTGTGGCAGTCCTTTGTGTGAGCAGGCCCTCCACCCTCCCAACCCAGGAAGACCCATTCAAAATGCAGATGTATACAAGTGAGGCTGAGTACCCTGTGTTTGGGGTGTGTCTGAGTGAATGCACAAGGAGCTGTCAACTAAACCCAGCCAGACGTGGATTGTAAGGCACAGAAAGATTTAAGTGCAGAGAAATGCTCACTTTCTAAAAGTGGTATTTCTAAAATAGTAATATTAAATCCAACTTCGCCAGTCAGCAGGATTTTGTACTACCATTCTGGTCATACTAAATATGACCTTCCTACTCCTTTCAGATCAGCAGCTACCACTTCAATAATGTATGAGGGCAGCCCCAAAGTTAGCCTATGAAGGGTGCAGGCCTCACAGTAGTGTAAAAACGAATTTAGGAGTTTTACACTACAAGGACATGTAAACTACAGAGGTACATGTCCTACCTTTTACCCACACAGCACCCTGCTCTAGGGGTTATCTAGGGCACACCTTAGGGGTGACTTATATGTAGAAAAAGGTAAGTTTGGCAAGTACTTTTAAATGCCAAGTCCAAGTGGCAGTGAAACTGCGCACAGGCCTTGCAATTGCAGGCCTGAGACAAGGATAAGGGGCTACTTAAGTGGGTGGCACAACCAGTGCTGCAGGCCCACTAGTAGCATTTAGGGGCATATTTATACTCCGTTTGCGCCGAATTTGCGTCGTTTTTTTCGACGCAAATTCGACGCAAAACTAACTCCATATTTATACTTTGGCGTTAGACGCGTCTAGCGCCAAAGTTCATGGAGTTAGCGTCATTTTTTTGCGTGAACACCTTCCTTGCGTTAATGATATGCAAGGTAGGCGTTCCCGTCTTAAAAAATGACTCCGATGCATATGCGTCGTATTTATACTCCCGAGCAAAAATGACGCCCGGGAGTGGGCGGGTCTAAAAAACCCGCATTAGCGCCGGATTTTAGCGCCTGGGTCAGGGCAGGCGTTATTGGACCTGTGGGCTCAGAATGAGCCCAGAGGTGCCCTCCCCTGCCCCCAGGGACACCCCCTGCCACCCTTGCCCACCCCAGGAGGACACCCAAGGATGGAGGGACCCACCCCAGGGACTTTAAGGTAAGTCCAGGTAAGTATTTTATTTTTATTTTTTGTGGCATAGGGGGGCCTGATTTGTGCCCCCCTACATGCCACTATGCCCAATGACCATGCCCAGGGGACAAAAGTCCCCTGGGCATGGCCATTGGGCAAGGGGGCATGACTCCTGTCTTTGCTAAGACAGGAGTCATTTCAATGGGGGATGGGCATCGTAAAAAAATGGCGCAAATCGGGTTGTGGCAATTTTTTTGCCTCAGCCTGACTTGCACCATTTGTGGACGCCCATACGCCATTTTCCCCCTACGCCAGCGCTGCCTGGTGTACGTCGTTTTTTTCAACGCACACCAGACAGCGCCGGCGGCTGACGCCGGCTAACGTCATTGAATAAATACGGCACCCGCATGGCGCTTCAGAATGGCGTTAGCCGGCGCTAATCTTTTTGGCGCAAAACTGCGTTAGCGCAGTTTTGCGTCAAAAAGTATAAATATGTCCCTTAATCTACAGGCTCTGGGCACATACAGTGCACATTACTAGGGACTTATAAGTAAATTAAATAGCCAATTGGGTATGATCCAATGTTACCATGTTTAAAGGGAGAGAGCATATGCACTTTAGCACTGGTTAGCAGTGGTAAAGTGCGCAGAGTCTAAGAACCAGCAAAAACAGGGTCCAAAAAGTGGAGGGAGGCAGGCAAAAAGTTAGGGGTGACCGCCCTAAGGCTGTCAGGTCTAACACCTGTCAAGAATACCTCCAAAGCTTCCGGATCTATCACTTGATTTCGACTATGTAGCTGCCTATAATGTTCTAAGACAATTTCTCCGACTTTCCTATGTTCTGTATACCTTACCCCAGAGGCAAATCCCACGTAACGTGGTTTTCTGATACTGTGCAACCGGAGTTTCTACGCATCGTCCCTTGGCGTCCAAGTCAACCCGACTCTGTGTGGATCAGAGGTGCCCCATCCAGAAATGTATGCATTCCCTCTCTTGTGAGGGAGAAATATGACGCATCGCCGACCCGATCGGAGAAGGAAACGATGTACGGCCTCACTTGGGAGTTAGGAATCCAAGCACTGCTACCCTTTTCCGACACGCATTCGCCTGTGCGGCTTTATTTTTTACGCTAACCAGGTACTTTATGTAACAACACCATTCTCACTGTTTTCTAAGGATTAAGACTCTTAGGCCCATTGGTATACTTTTTTAGCGCCACATTTGAGTCATTTTTTGATGCAAAAAAGGCACAAACTTGCAAATTACAATTGTATTTTGTAAGTTTGCACAGTTTTTGCATCAAAAAACTGCGCAAATGCAGTGATAAAAAGTATAAATATGGGCCTTATTTAAAAAAATAATAATATCTTGACTTGTGTATGATGGATTTTTGACATTTTGGTCTTGTTTGGCTTAGATAAATATTATCTAGTTTTCTAAACTGGTGTGGTGTCCATTTTGTAGTGTTTTCACTGTATTACCGTGTGTGTTGGTACAAGTACTTTCCACATTGCTTCTGAAGTTAAGCCTGCCTACTTGTGCCAAGCTGCCAATGGGGTGAGTGGGGGTTAGCTGAGTCTGATTCTCCTTTACCCTGACTAGAGTGAGGGCCCTTGCTTGGACAGGGGGTAACCTGACTGCCAATCAAACACCCCATTTCTAACACCTGTAATATGAGTCTCTTGCAAAAGCACTACTAAAGGACTCTCCACTCTAACCCATGCCTCTATTGCACCCCTCTTCCTCTTGTTGTTGAGGCCATTACTGTTCAGAGGGACCACTTTCAGTAGGCAGCTAAGCCTTGACTTTAAACACTAAGGCCCTCATCATGACTTCAGCTGTATTTTTGCAAGACCACCGAAGCTGCTGCCTCCAACAGACTGGCTCGAAGATTGGCATATTTGGAGTTGGTTTGGATTTCCACCAATTTACAGGCAGAAATCTGACCCCATCGGCCTGGCCGACGGAGGAATAGGGGCAGTTCCACTGCCAGCACCACCATGCAGCATGTCTCCTCCCACGTATTACAATGCGTAATATGGCACAGTGGTGTCCTGTACGGTGGTGCAGTGCTGGCAGTGGCAGACGCCAAGATCCATCCCCTCCCGATGACTGCCTCGCTGAAACAGGTAAGTGGACTGTCCAAAAGGGGGGTGTTGGGTGCATGTGTGTGGTGTGTGCATGTATGTGTAGCAGAATGGGTGTGTGTGAGCGTGTGTGTATGTATGAGTGTGTGGAGGGTGTGTGTTTGCATGTATGTGGACAGGAGGTGGTATTTCGAGGTGCGAGTGAGTAGATGTGTCTTTTGGGATGCATGCAAGTAAGGGTGCATGTGTGCCAGTCTGTAAGTGAGTGGGGGTATGTATGCATGTGAGTGAGTAGGGGTGTCTGTGTGTATGTGTGCGGATGATGGGGTGCATCTGTGCATGTCTGCGAGTGAGCAGAGGTGTCTGTGTGTATGCGTGCAAGTGAATGCGGGTGTCTTTGTGTATGCGTGCTATTGGGTGGGGTGTCTGTATGAAAGTGTGCAGATGTGGGGTGTTTGTATGGAAGTGTGCGGATGAGGGGGTGTTTGTATGGAAGTGTGCAGATGAGGGGGTGTGAATGTATGCATGCGTGGAGGTGTTTGGGGTGTACATGAATGCAGAGGTGGGTGGGGGTGTGAATGAGTGCTGAGGGGGTGCATATGTGTGAGTGGTAATGTGTGTATGTCAGTGTGAGAGCGGGTGTGGGTGTTAGTATGGATGTGTGTGGTTGGGTAGGGGGTTGTTTGGAAGTGTGCGGACAGGTGGGGAGGTGTGTGCATATGTGTGGAAATGTGGTGGTACGTGTGCCAGTGACAGGAATGGGGATTCCTCTCACCAGGTACGTTAATGCCAGGCTTTTCTTGGCAGGGCGACCTCTGCGAAAAGTCTGCTAATTCCTGCCGGTGGTCTGAGGCCTACAGCCGGACTGGAGGCGTTGTGGCGCTTTGGCTTCGGACAAACTGGCCTACTTGTAAGGCCGCAGTCTTTACCGCCGGATTCACGGCAGTATGACCACCACCGCTGGTGTGGCAGTCTGAAGACTGCCACACTCGTAATGAGGGCCTCATTCATTACAATTAATTATTGTCCTTACTATGCCTCTAAATGAGGTAGCAAAAACTGGCCCAAGGGAGGTACAAATATGCTTACAGTTGCCATATGTGTGGAAAGGAGTAACACTGCAAAAAAGGAAACCTATGGGTCAGACTTGATCAGAATTTAAAGTGCAGTCATTAAATAAAGTGCCCTTTAATCCGTCAATTGCCCTGATCCTATCTTACCCCTTACAACCTAAATTACCTGTATACTGATCCTGTCCCATGACTGACCAGATATTATAGTGCAAATAGTGCCTCATACCCATCTCCATCTTATGGCTTAAACCTTTCCTGGTCATATCTCAACCAGAGCGTCCCACGTACAATCAACCTACCACCCAACATTGAAGTTTCGTCACTAAGAGAATTCTCACTTCCCAACCTTCCATACAAGTATCTATCCCAATTATTCATCTTTAGGATTTTACCACCCCTCCTCCCCCCTGAGTGAACGGCAACTGTGGTCCCCCCGCCTTGGGACTCTTGGAACACTCCCCCTTCCTCACAGCCCCCATGACCCCTCCTTCTTCATGCCCACCTACTGGAATGCATTAACATGGCACTCCTTGAACCTGCATCAATGGGAGGTCAAGCAGATGATGACACCTAAGACCTCGGCTGGTGGGAGATCTTTTGCTCACCTTGCAGCAAAGAGCTGGAACACCCTGCACCTGAACCTCAGGCGGTCACCATTGCTACCTCAATTCAGGAAGGACCTTAAAACATGGCTCTTCGACTGAAGCTCAGAGGACAAACCCCCTTAGTGTCGTTAGAACCTTACTGGTGAGTAGTTGCACTTTACAAACTCTGATTGTTTGGTTGATGATCCAGAAAGCCATGCATGGATAAACCAAATTGCATTGGGTTATCGCCTACCTCTAATTCTCACTTTACCAAATTTAGAGCCCAAGAACAAAAAGCCCCAGAACAAACTTACAGATCTTTCCTGACATCCTTTTGCCTGACTGATGAAGTAAAAAATGTGGGCCTGCCCCTTGTACAACATTTTAAGCTTAGATTGCTGGAATATGTTTGCAGGTATCAATCAAGCCTATAAACTCTTTCAGGCACTGAGCAGCTGTAACTTTGTAAGTAAAACTTATCAGCAAGTTCTAACTGTGTGTGTCAAAATCTGTTCCTTAATTCTGAAATCACAGTAGTTCATCAGAAATGTGTGCAGGTATTTCCCATTTGAAGTCCTCATCGTTGGTACGGGGTGCGCCCTCATGATTGTTAAGCCAGTACTTGCTAGTGCCTTGTCAGGAAAATTATGCTCATAGATGACGTCTGAAGCCACCATGGAGGCAGTGGATCCATTTTCATAATCTTCGAATATTCCAACGAACCTTAGGTTTGAGGGTCGAGATCTGTTCATCCAGTTTTAACTGGAATTCTTTAAGCTCAGCCTGTATTTTTGATGTGTCAGTTTGGAACTTGTTGTTAGAGTCCTCGAGATCAGAGACCCTCAGCCCCACCTGAGACACATGCAAAGATAACTGAAGTATACTAGTATTTATCTGTCCCAGCTGTTCATTAATTTTTCTGAGGGCCTTCTCCTGTGATACTTTCAAGTCCTGTAACTCCTTAAGAATCTGATTGAGAATAGCCTCAACTGATGGCATCTACAAGGAGTATTCAGGTAGTCTGAATGTAGGGAAGGGTGCTAGTCTTTCTGCTAGAATAACAGCCGGATCTGTTGGTGCCTGCATTACGCTAAATTGAGTTTCCAGAACCAGAGGAGACTGTAATGAAACCATGTGTATGCACCCCGGAACATGGCAAATTCAGACAAGTCTGTCGACCTATTGATTGATCTCTTGATTGGGTAGGGGGCTTAGATGTAGACCTCTATCTTTCTCTCTCCACCCCTTTCAAATTAACCATTGAAAACAAAGGATATGTGGGCTTCTCTTTAGAGTGGTCAGCAGTTGTAAAGCTGGATGATAGTAAAGAAATTCCTGGCATTTACTAAAGGTCTTTGCTGATTTTTTGAGGCAGGATTTGCTTGCTCCATATCGAGAACCAACTGTTCTGTATGAGAATTGGCAGATGTCTCAGATTCTTGTACTCTGGATATTTTAGAGTCCACAGGGAAGATAACAACGGATATTCCCTGCTTAGTCAGTCCTTGCAATTACTCCCTTGGAGAGTCCTCAAGCTGAAGCACCTGACTTGAATGCATCTTGGGCCCTTGAGCAGCTAATGATGGTTTCTTCATCTTTATAGCTTTTGAAGGTTTGCCAGCGACGCGTACTTTCAAGGAACCATCTTAGGAGATGTACTTTATGGTGTGATCACAATCTCTGGAATGAGACTGGTCTTTAGAAAGTTCTTCTACCACTGGAGTCCAATAGCTGCTGTTGGAATAACAATTGTCTATACTAAGCTGGGAGGAACTGCACAGCACACATAGAAAGTGGGAAAAGCTTTACAACTTGTCTAGGCATAGAATTTTGTCCTGGAGGGTTATCCTTCCAGTATACAACCTATGCTAGGCTCAGGCAAACACCCTTGCACAAAGTTGCGTGCATAGCACTCGGCAGCCTGACTGCACCAGAGCTATGGAGATGGGTGGCAAATGCCATATCTCTGTAGATATGGGATATTTCTGCTCTCTCCCAGTCCTGCAATGCAGCTCAGCTACTTTGAGTTTGGGTGCTGTGCACCATTGTCTGAGAGGTACTTAAATCTGGCCCTAAGAGGGGTACCCTGATGGATGTCACTAGACTCAATGCCAATAGAGATCCATCAATAGTTTGTAACTAACCCAGAGAAGACTTCTTGTTGACCAGAATTTGGAATCTCTTGGCATACCTCAAGTCCATGAACATTATGGAGGAACTAGAATATAACAAGGCAGGAACAGAGTCCGACTAGCTGGGACTGACTTGGAGAATTAAATCTAAAACAAACAACGTGAACTGGACTCAATGGAGAAACTGAAAACTTGAGGGAGAGTAGAATCTTTTACCCTTTTCTCCTGTTTTTTGTTTGTTATCCCAGGAGCAGCGGGTGCAGCCCAGTCTTCAATGCAGCCTCTCTTTTGCCAGGTCAGAAGGAATAGCAGGGTAGTCCTTCTTCAGTTCTCTCTCCAGTGCAGACATGATCTAAAGTCTGGATGCCAGAATTGCACTTTTGTGCCCACAAAATGTCTTCGGGGATGTGGTGACTACTAGCCAATGAGCTATCAGGTCCCCTCCCACCTGATGGCAACTTCCTGCAAAGTGTAGCATTTACCTATCCTAGAGTGCAACATTCTGCCTACTCTGAAGTTGGCAGAACCCCTCTCAAACTGTGGAGCTTGGTAGACCATCCTAGACTTGTGGTTACCTAAGGACTACATTCCAACAGCAAAAATGGTTTGAAAACTATTCCCCCATTCCATCACCAACCTATCAACCAGAAAAAAAGAAAAGCCTCTTGTGTGTGTCTATCATTTGCCCTTCCAAGGCAGCTTTTCCCTTTGAATATGCCTTTTGGGCTCACACCCTGTATGCTCCCTGGCAGGAAGAGGTAACAGCTCTTCCAATGGCAGACCTCAACTGTGTCTTTTCCTGAGAGTCATTCACACGTCTACCCAGAAGGGCAGAAGGCTGTCTTGTGACCAGCATCTAAGACTGACCTCTGGAAAACTTGACTAATGGAGAGACAACTTTCTAAAGTTGCCTTTTATGCAAAAGTTGCATTAAATTGGACTTGGACATCAAGTCAGGTTTGATGCAATGATCCTGTTGATATCTTGAAGTGATAATCTCAGTAGTCTCATTCAGAGATTAGCATGGCTGAGTTGTCATCAGGAAACCTACACTCACCAATGGGGCTACCAGTCTTTCCAGAGTAAAATGACAATATGGGTTTTTTGCTGTTAGGAGACATAAGAAAGAGTTGTCTTACCGTTTGATATACATCATCTTGCCTTAAGGCTCAATAGGCTTACCTTAGGGGTTACCTATACATATTAAAAAGGTAGGTCTGGACTTAGTCATTAGGTTAAATGGCAAAGTGGGGTTAGCAGTTTAAAGATCTCTGCCAGTGTGTAGTGGCAGGTTGGGAGACATAACTTGTTTTATCACACTTTGGGAATCATTTACAAGGCCTTGCGACACACTGAGCCACCAGGGAGTAATTTTTTAATGCTCCGGTGGCACAGTATGCCACCCATATTTGTAAGGTCATGCAAAGTCAGCCTTGTGAATATGGACCAATTTCATGCATAACATTGCATGAAAGGGGCTTTCAATGGTTGTTGCTGTTGGTGTTCTCACAGCAACACCCATGGAATCCAACAGAATCTGACTCATTCCCTGATTTACAAGTCTGTTACTAGGTCAGATTTCTGCACAGGGGTGGCCTTAATGTGGCGGAAAGGGGTGAAATAACATTATTTCTACCCATTTTGTCCTCTTTCTATGTGGGCTTCAGTCTGCAGCACACATAGAAAGAGGAAAATGCCACTCATGTGCAGGAATAGTCTTCCTGCACATAAACAATCATCCCCGCAATTCTGGCATCCTTGCACCATGGTGCAAGGGTGCCTGCATTGTTGCTAGGCAGCAATTTGTGTGCTAGCACAACGGAAAAGGACAGGCATGCCCTGTATTTGATAGATACTGGACATTTCGGTCCTTTTGTTCTGACACAAGGCAGCGCAGCAAAAAGGCTTGGGGTGCTGTGCCTGAACATAGTAAATGAGTCTCTTAGGGTGGCACAGTAAGTGCTGCAGCCTAGGAGGCCTACTTTAAAGTACAGGCCCTGGGTACCATATACTAGGAACTTATAAGTAAGTAAACGTATGCCAATTGGCTTGTAAGTAAACATATGGCAATTGGATGTAAGCCAATTAAACAGGCACTTTTGAGGGTCAAAACACTGGCACCGAGGTCTGGTTACCAGGACTCAGTGTACTCTCAGAGTCCAAAAACCAGCTGCATCAGACCAAACTTTTGATGGTGAACAGGCAAAAAGAGGCATTTCCTTACAAAGTAAAACTCTGTTTTCTCCACTTTTCCCATCTCCTTTCTTTTGTGTTTAATCAGGGGAACCTGATCCAAAAGTTCAGCAAATGAGAAAGGTCTAGGAACTCTTGCCAACTCTATAACTCCTCTTTTAACCCTGTTCAGAAAAGGTTATCTGAGTGTTCCACCCTGGATGCTTCAGCAGCAAGTTCACACAATTGTAAACAATAAGACAGTACAGTAGATTTTCCCTTCGATATCTCACACGCAGCATCCTCTGTGCAAACTGCATGATCAGGTCTCTCAAGCATCTTCTTGAAGTTTTTAAGAAATTAGCATCATTTTTCAAACAAGGGTCTTCAGTGACTAAGCGAATTGCCCAAGCCAGAGCTGTGCCGGTCAAGGAATTAATCAGGTACCACACTTTGGGTCTGTTAGAGGAAAATTGTCCAGGTTGAAATACAAAATATACTACCAGATCATCCTAAAATCCTTTAATCTCAAAGGAATTGGAAATTCAAAGACTGTGGCAGGAAGGTTGCAAGGACTGGAATGGATTTCTTCTCGAAGGACAGCATTCTCGGGCCTTAACTGGACCATTTTCATGGTTTGTTGGTGAAAGACAGCAGTCAGAATCAATGCTGGTAAAAGTCAGGCATTTTTTGGTATCACAGCTGTTCACGTGTGGATGATTACCTGTAATTGAGTAAGGGTCTCCTGCTGTCCAATGTATGAACAACTGTTGCTGGAAATCAAAATGTTTCCATTCACTGGGATATGTGGTAGGCAAGTGCCCGTTAGTAGTTGCTTTGACACTTTTGCAGGGGGGAAAAGCCAAAGCTGTAAAATACTCCTTCGAAGACTTTAAAGACTTGAAGAAAATTAGAAATCTGGAATCCATTAGAGTGATCTTTCAGGAGAGAGGAGTCAGGATAACCAAGTGAAACGAATGAGGAAACAAGCAAAGAAACATTTCATTGTTCTCACACACCCTACAAACAGACTGAAGACTTTATTTAGTAAACAAATAGGAAAAATAAATTACATCAAACATCAATGACAGGAAATTCAAAGGATTGGGAAAACCAGAAAGGAATCGAGGAAGAAACTACCTTGATGGAAATGGGAAAAGAAACAGAAACGAAAATCTGAACTGGACTAGCTGAAGAGCAGCTTTAAATGGCAGTTGCAAACCCTGAGGCAGGTGACTGTCATTTTGGAGATGAAGGAGCAAGGAGCATGAGATGATGCAGCCCTATGTGAGTGAAACACACAGACAGCAGCTGTCAGCTTTATGTGGCATTTGCTGAGAGCCAGGAACCATGGAACCACACAAGTCATTGCAATTCTCAGACACCCAGTTAGCTGAGATGCCCCAGTTACAAGACAGCATGAAAGAATGGCTTTGCCATCTTTGACTTCATGACAACTTTTATCCACTGAGAGCCAATATAGCTTTGAAGATGGCCATTAATAGCTACAGTATGTGACAATGCATTTGAAATGGACACTCCTGGCTGCATTTTAAACAAGTTGCAATCACTTGTTGAGATAAATCAAAAGATCCGGACAGAGTGAATTACAATAGCCTAGGGGGCATCCTGTCACAGTCTATAATGTGGAGAATGGAATATCCCACAAAAGAAGGGCAAAAACAATGAATAAAAGCAGGTGGTGGGGCAGAAACTGTATTAGAAAGAGTAGGATGCTGAAAAAAGACTGAACTACATTGGTTCTATATGCTACGTATGAAATTACACAAGCCCAAGTCAAACAGAAAGATCATCCTGGAGTAATTCTGAAGTCATCAGATGACTACATCCTGCAGTAGACTGTAATTATCTGGGGAAGTCATCCCAAACCATCCTGAAGTATGTTTATAGGGCGAAATATTTAAATGAGATGACCCTAGAGTCATCACAAAAACTACTCTAGGATGTTGTTCTGCAGATTATTGCCCTGTTGAAGGGAGGTGATCTTGTAAAATGTGTTGGCAAAGGCATGTATGCAAATATGGCTTTCACACTTCTCTACTATATTGAGTTTTAGAGCGATTATAGATTTTACATTAATTAACGTTTCAAAATTAATGAGAAAATATGTCAAAAGGACATTGCGTAGATTTTAAATTTGTGTATCCCTGATAAGGAATGACTAAATTGAATTTTAAGTTATGGAAAAGAATTGGACTAAGTCATGACTCCATTGGGACTCAATAAGATAAAGTACATAATTCAGACTAAAAGAAGACAGGCTAATGTTTTGGTAGCACCTTGAGAGCAAGAGGTGTAGCAAGACAGGCTATTCGATCTAACCACGATGATAAGGGTAGAGATGAAGACCATATCAAAGGCTGCACAAAAGTCTAAGAGGGTTAAAAGGGCTACCCAACCGTGATGTCCACTGTCATTCTTAGCTGGTTAAGGATGGCTACTCTTGGGACATCAATTCTAGACAGGGGCCTGAAACCAGGTATAAAATTATGCAGCATTGTGTTGGCTTCTGTAAATGTCACCAGCTGGCTGTTACTACCCTTTCAAGAAATGGGTGAAGAAATCTTCTTCAAGAGCATTATCATTAAGGCTTGCTTCCAATCACCTGAGACTTATGTGAACTAAAGAGATTGGGTCCTATATTTATGGGCTTTGTGTCACGCGGCAGGCGCAGCAAATCATCTTGCTGCACTGCCTCAAAGGGAAAGGACAGAAATGTGCCGTATTTATCTGATACAGCACATTCCTGTCCTTTTCCCCAGTGCTGGTGCCCTTTTGGTCAGCCTAGTGCCAACGCAAGCACCCTCGCTCCATGGTGCAAGGGCGCCTGCTTTGTTAGGAAGATTGTTTTGTGCAGCAAGGGACACCTCCCTGAACAAGAACAATCCTGAATGGTGTTTTCCCCTTTCTGTATGTGCTGAATGAAGCACACATAGAAAGAGGAAAAAATGAGGAGAAATAAACATTTTCCCTCATTACGCCTCTCCAGGAAGGCAAATCTTTTTGGTGCATTACCATGTTTACAAGTTCTTGTAAATCTGGGAATGCATCAAAATCAATAGATGGTGCGTGGGAACACCCATGCAACACCCATAGAAATGCCAGGCATCCTTGGTACAGAGTAAAGTAATGCAGCAACTTGCGCTGCATTACATTACTTGAGATTTATCAAGCCACGCCAATGGCCGACACGCACACCTTTCCTGGTGCAGGCCATGACCATTGGCTTACATGAGGGAGGGAGTTAAAAAATCATCCAGTGCTTTGCACTGGATGATTTTTTATTTAAATGCCCTCAGGAGACACGGAATAGTCTCCCCCTTCCCCCCTGTCCCCCTCCCACCCATCTGTGACATCAGCGCACCATGAGGCATGCTGACATCACAGTTTTTCCCCACTGCAGGATCGAGGAGCAGGCTAGCGTACTCTCCCCATTCTGGTGGGGAAAAAAAGGACAAAAATTACCTCCCCAGATGCCAGGGAGGCTTTGATGGAAAGGGGAGAGTCTCCCCTCTCCATCAATGCCTTCTTGGCACTGTTTCCTGACCGTGGATCGCAGCACAGCTGCAATCCACGGCCAGGAAATTACCTTGGGCTCCAGGGATCTTGTTGTGGGGGGGCAGCCCCCTTGTAAGTGGCTGCCCTCCACCATAGGGGCATTATTTATAACTAAAAAAAAGAGTTTCCCACCGGGGGTGTCAGCACCCCCTTCCCCAGGGGATAGCTGATTATTTAAAAAAAAAAAAAAAAAATGGCGGGTCAGCCCTCCTGACATGGGCTGACCCTATGGTGGCATATTTTTTTTTTAATAAGTGTGGTTTCTCTTGGGGTCGTGATTGGCTCCCAGGGAAACCACATGTATTTTAAAAAGTGATAGCGAGAGAGAGACTGATTCTCTCTCTCTCTCTCTCTCTCCCTGTGTGTGTGTATATATATATATATATATATATATATATATATATATATATATATTCACTAAAAAACAAAGGTTACAGGGACGTTATAGTTAGGTTCTGAATTTAATTGCACAAAACCTTAGAAATTCAGCAGTTATAGTTTGAGTTATTTCAAGTAACTATAACTCGCAACCCTAAGGTAACTATAACTCGTGCCCTCGCCATGCACAGTTTTCTGATCAATAATTTTATTGCAAATGTTGCAGTAATAATATCAAAGATTCCAAAGTATGTGCCATCAGTGATATAATATGTGGAATAATTAGCTGTGCATGGTGGGCTTGAGTTATAGTTACATAAGGGCACCACTAGCACTAAAGGCTGTGATGATGAGCAAGTGGCAAGGTAAAGTAATAGTGTGTCCTTTTTGTTTTTTTCAGTGCCTTTAGAGAACCTGCTGATTGAAGAAAGAAGCAAAAGTAAAGTGATTGACATTTATTGTTGCACACATAACACACACACACCGGCAATTTTGCTGACAACATATCTGCCTTCTACGTAGGCTAGTGTTTTAGAGTGACAGTTTAGCCAGTAGCAAAGATGGCATCTCATTGGCTGACTGCTGCTGAAGCTGTAACTCAAGTTATGGCAGACAGCTCTGAGGCAGGATCAGAGACTGAGACAGCAGATACTGAGACAGCATCTCAAGGAGAGGACAATGGAGCAGACTTTGGGAGTGATTTTTCAGTTGCAGAGTCCCATCTGATGACACCTCATCTGAGGGATTCTGAGTGAGACGATGAAGACAGTCTTGCTGTCCCTTCGCAAGCACATTCTGTGCAGCAGGACAACAGCATATTAGCCCAAACCAGAGAGCAAGTGTGCAAGCACCGGCAAAGTGCTCCCTGGGCAGCCCCCAATTTAGTTCAGACCCAAATTTCACCGTTTACTGGTAACGCTGGATGTAAAGTTGGTACGGGCAACTTTTTGCCAGTTGACTACGTCCATCTCTTTTTGGATGTTGACTTCCTTCAGCAAATTGTGCAGCAAACAAATGTACGTGCAGAATAATTTCAGAGGGAGCACGGAAGCACTCTAGGGCCCCATTCTAGGACACACCAGTTGACTCCCACTTTGCTGGTTGAGTCGAATATATTTTTGGGCCTTATTCTCAAAATGGGGGTTCGTGCAGAAACCCACCTTGCAGTCCTACTGGATGACTCGTTTGACTTGGGTAACCCTAGACCATGACAGGTTGCTCAAAATTTGTCCTGCCAGGGGACATTTGTCTTCCAGGTTTCTAGAGATCTATACTGCTGGACAGAATATAGCAGTCAATGAGTCCTTGATCCTCTACAAAGGGCGGCTGCTGTTCAGACAGTATATTGTGAGCAAAAGAGCTCGCCATGGCACCAAGCTGTACATGTTGTGAGAGAGCTCTTCTGGCTATGTGCACAGCTTGAGAGTGTATACAGGGAAAGACTCCACGCTTAACCCTGTAGGTTGCCCTCTCGCTTTAGGGGAAGATTGTATGGGAGCTTGTCCTGCCACTCCTTTACAAAGTTTATATCCTTTATGTGGACGATTTCTATACAGGAGTAGAGCTTTTCAATGAGCTCTACAAAGCTGGCCCTGTGGGCTACAGTACAGTTCGTTGTAACCGCTAGAAGCTCCAGAAATCCCAGAATACTGCGCTGCGTTCCAATGAGCTACTCACAGTCAAGTCCTCTGATAGGCATGATGTATATGTGCTTACTACAATTCATAATGAGAGCACTTCCACCATCATGGTTTGGTGTCAGATGGCCGAAGTCCACAAGCCCACTTGCATACTTGATTACAATATGTACATGGGCGGAGTGGACAAGAACGACCAGGTTCTTCAACCATACAATGTAAACGTTCACTTGGTACAAGAAACTAGTTACCCACATGATCCAGATAGCAACATAAAATGCATATGTTGTTTATTGCCAGACAACCATAGGAAGATTCATGTCTTTACTTGACTTGCTGTTTTCTCTGATTGATAAGCCTCACTACTGCAACAGAAGCAGCAGCCTCCACTTCATATGTTCTGGAGGATGAGGCAAGGCTGCAGGAGCGACACTTTGCTGATCGCATTCCAAAAATACCCAAAAAGGATCATCCATGTAACCTCTGCAAAGTGTGATCGAAGCATGGAAAGTTGCAGGAGTCGTTATTACTGTCCCCAGTGCCCATCTCAGCCAGGCCTCTTTTTCCCTATTTGCTTTACATTGTATCATACTAAAGCAAAGTTCCGGGAAATCGACTGAGGTGGGGCTGCCGTTGGGTAAACCTTTCAGGAGCTGTGCATGGATAAGGAACGTCCACGGGCCACTGCTTCGTTAAGCAAGCAGCCACAGAATTTTATTTCATCTGCTTCAGGAAATCATGGACTTCTTTATGGCCTGCTCAACACCTTTATCCGCTGTCAGAACGTGGTAGGTTCTATGTTCGATTAACGTGCATTATAGTCCCCACAATGCACATACTAGTGGACAGAACAAATGCCACATTGTCATGGATTACTCTGTGTGGAAAAATGTTGTAGATGTGACTGAATTTTGAAGTGCTTATAAGAGAACTTATGTATGCTACACAAGGACAACCACGATTGCCAATAAGAACCAAAGTGAGAGTAATAATTAAACAAATGTCCTGTGGGGCATGTTCACCAACATTTCTACTTGTTTGAAAGTGTACAAACTCAATTTGTAGCTTCACTTTCAAAGCAAAAGAAGTGTTGGTGAATGAATCCAGCAGAATATTTGTTTGGCGTTTTACTATAGAGAACTTGGGTAGTATTCACAATCATGTCTGCCTTAGTTTCAACTGTAGATATGCTTACTCAGTTCGAGGACACCCTCAACTTGCATCCACAAACTGGAAGGAGTTGGATTTAGTACAGTAAGTGCCCTGATGACGCATGAAAAACATGTTTTCTTGAGCTTCAGGTAGCTAATGGTGGAAGGAATTAGTATAGTTTGCTTGGCAATTATACAGGTTTAGTCAGGACTCTGATGAGGACAGAGACATGAATGGATAAGAAAAGCTTATGGTAGGTGTGCTTTCCCAGGGATATTGCACAAGTAGAAAGCAGATAGTAAAGGTAGTACAGATGCACATCATCTACACCTATGGATTTAAACCCATTGGTGCCACGCTGGCACTGAATGACAATGACACCTATGGGTCAGTGTTTGACCTGCTTGCCATGTTCATCCTCCATCAGAACTTAGTAGATGTTCAATTTGCTGTATGATAAGTGCATTACAGTCACAGCGCTGCACATAACATATGCTATGTTCTCACGGTCTACCCTGTGTGCCAAACACTACCTTTCTTCATGGTTTATGACGTTCTCTTCAGGGAATTTCATGAAAATTCCCCAGCATGTCAGCCTTAGTTTCAAAGGTAGATATGCTTGCTCAGTTCAAGATATAGGCACACTCAGAAACCTCCAACCTGCATCCACAAACTGGCAGGAGTTGCATTTAGCACAGTGAGTACGCATTAAAAACATGTCTTCCTCAGCCTCATGTGGCTGTCGTGGGAGCCATTAGTTAAAGTTCTTTCCCATGCCTTTTGTAATGTTCAGGAAGAAGGAGGTGGTTACTTGAAAGGTGGTATAATGTAGTCAAACTTATTCCATCCTGTGGTGTATGAATGTGATGGGCCCTTGTCTGGCTGCAGTAAGTTGATGTGAGTGCAGTGATTGTTTGAATTGGGCCTGTGGCCGGCGGTATGAAAGCGTTGTGCGTGAATGGCATATGAATAGACCATAAAGCGGTTGGTGCTGTGAAGTGGTTTTTATGGCTCACCTTCATAGGGCTTGGTTTCAATATTCAGATACGTTGGTAAGTAATAATGCTTTGAAACCATCATTTCTGGAGGTGCTAAAACCAACCAGTGTGAGTGGTAGATTAACATTAATATACTAGTACCAGGGGAGTACAAGGGTTCAAGACTTGTGTGGCTCTCACCAGTTTTCTGGCACCCAGAATCCCTTTGAAATCACACATCTTGCTTAACCCCTTCGATGCCAGGCCTTTTCCCGTTCTGTGCAGAGCCTTTTTTTGGCTATTTGGGGGCAGTTTAGCTTAGGCCCTCATAACTTTTTCTCCACATAAGCTACCCATGCCAAATTTGCGTCCTATTTTTTCAACATCCTAGGGATTCTAGAGGTACCCAGACTTTGTGGGTTCCCCTGAGGAGACCAAGAAATTAGACAAAATACAGCAGAAAGTTTGTTTAAAAAAAAAACAAAAATGGGCAAAAAGGGCTGCAGAAGAAAGCTTGTGTTTTTTCCCCTGAAAATGGCATCAACAAAGGGTTTGCAGTGGTAAAATCACCATCTTCCCATCTTTCAGCAACAGGCAGACTTGAATTAGAAAACTCAATTTTTCAACAAAATGTTCACAATTTATTGTGCTTTCAGCCTCCTTCCAGTTAGTGACAGAAATGGGTGAGAAACCAATGCTTGATCCCAGAAAGCTAAACATTTCTGAAAAGTAGACAAAATTCTGAATTCAGCTAGGGGTGATTTGTGTAGATGCTACAAGTGTTTCCTACAGAAAATAACAGCTGAAATAAAACAATATTGAAATTGAGGTGAAAAAAGCAGGCATTTTTCTCCACGTTTTACTCTATAACTTTTTTCTGTGATGTCAGATTTTTTAAAGCAATATACCGTTATGTCTGCTTGACTCTTTTGGTTGTGGAGATATATAGGGCTTGTAGGTTCATCAAGAACCCTAGGTACACAGAGGCAATAAATGAGCTGCACCTTGGGTTTTCATTCTATACCGGTATGCAGCAATTAATTTCCTGAAATATAAAAAGTGAAAAGTAGGTATCAAGAAAACCTTTGTATTTCCAAAATGCCCACAAGATAAGGTGTTGAGAAGCAATGGTTATTTGCACATTTCTGAATTCCTGGGTGCCCATATTAGCATGTGAATTTCACAGCAATTCTCAAATAGATGTCTTTTTTACACACTGTCCTACATTTGGAGGGAAAAATGTAGAGAAAGACAAGGGCCAATAATACTTGTTTTGCTATCCTGTGTTTTGCTATCCATGCTGGGTGCAAGGAAGTTTGTGGACTCGCTCAGATTCCAGAACTTTGCACTGCTGAAATGTGATGAAAATCTGTTTTGTTTTTGTAGCCACATTTTGAGGTTTGCAAACAATTCTTGGTGACAGAACCTAGTGAGAGCCCCACAAGTCACCCCATTCTGGATTTCTCTAGGTGTCTAGTTTTAAAGAATGTGTAGGTTTGCTTGTTTCCCTAGGTGCCGGCTGAGCAAGTGGCCGAAATCCATAGCCAGGCAATTTGCAAATACGCATCCAATTTCATTGAAAAAATGTGATGTGTCCACATTGTGTTTTGGGGCATTTCTTGTTGTGGGCACTAAGTCTACCCACACAAGCGAGTAACCATTTTTATCGGGAGACATAGGGGAATGCTGGGTGCAAGGAAGCTTGTGGATCCCACTCAGATTCCAGAATTTTGTACTGCTGAAATAAGAGGAAATAGTGTTTTTAGACACATTTTGAGGATTGTAAAAGAACCTGGTGAGAACCCTACAAGTCACCACATTCTGGATTCCCGTAGGTGTCTAGTTGTAAAAGATATATATGTTTACCTGTTTCCTTAGGTGCCAATGAGCTAGAGATCAAAATCCACATCTAGGCTCTTTGCCAAAAACGAGTCAGTTTTCAGTAGAAAAATGTAATGTGTCCACGTTGTGTTTTTGGGTGTTTCCTGTCATGGGCACTAGACCTACCCATGCAAGTGAGGTGTCATTTTTATCGGGGGACTTGTAGAAACGCAGAATAGAAGAACAAGTGTTATTGCCAATTGCCTTTCTCTACATTTGTGCCTTCCAAATGCAAGACAGTGTGTAAGAAAGAAGTCATTTTGAGAAATGCCCTGTAATTCACATGCTAGTATGGGTACCCCTGAATTCAGAGATGTGCAAATAACCACTACTTCTAAACTCCATATCTTGTGCCCATTTTAGAAATACATAGGATTCCTTGATAACTATTTCTCACTATTCATATTTTACTGACCGAATGGCTGTACACCCGGTATACAATAAAAACCCATTGCAAGGTGCAGCTCATTTATTGGCTCTGGGTACCTTGGGTTCTTGATGAACATACAAGTCCTATATATCCCCACAACCATAAGGGTGCAGCAGACATAACGGTATATTGATTTAAAAAATGTGCCATAGCTGGAAAAAGTTGCAGAAGAAAACCTAGACAGAAATGGCTGTTTTTTACAACTAATTTTCAATATTTGTTTAATTTGAACTGTTACTTTTTATAGGTAAACCTTGAAGAATCTACACAAAAGACTCCTTGCTGAGTTCAAAATGTTGTCTACTTTTCAGAAATGTTTAGCTGTCGGGGATCCACCACTGGTTTTACACTCCTTTCTTTCACTAACTGGAAGGAGGCTGAAAGCACAAAAAATAGTAAAAATGGGGTATGTCCGAGTAAAATGTCAAAACTGTGTTGAAAAATTTGGTTTTCTGATTCACGTCTGCCTGTTTCTGAAAGCTGAGAAGGTGGTGATTTTAGCACCACAAACCCTTTGTTGATTCCATTTGCAGGGAAAAAACAGATGCTTTCTTTGGCAGCACTTTTTCCCCAAAAACGCACAAAAAGTGCCATTACACCTCCTTGTAAATATGGAGCAGTGGTAAGCACCACTGGAGCGTTGCAAAAAGTGACGCTCAGGTGGTGATAGGGCCTTGCAAATCTGGCCCATAGTTTGCTTCAGATGTTCTGGATTTTGGTGGGCTTTACAAATGTGCAGCGCTTTGCAGGATTAGCATCAACATTTTTACGCTAGTCCTGCAAAGCCCTCAGAGGCCCATTGTAAGCACTAGAAGTCTCCATTTAACGCCCACTCTCAGCGGGCATTAAAAGTGCCAAAAAAATGGTGCAAAGAAATCTCTTAGATTTCCTTGCGCCATTTGTTTTTTGCCTCCATAACAGGGGAACACCCCCTTTGCATACATTATGACTGGAGCAGGCAAAATGTAGTGCAAAGGGTTACAAAGTAAATATGGCGCTCGTTTTTGGCCTCGTTGGGCCACATTTGCTTAAAAAACAAAATGACGCACATGAGGCGCCTGAAGGGGCTACGGGCTCCTAAATATGCACTATGGTCTCAAAACACTATACCTGGCTCAGGACATCCTTCATTTTTGTGGATTTAAATGATTTGATTTGGAATATTTGCTGGTAAGGATAGTTTGAATAGGATGAGGATGACTATGGAATGACCAGGAAAATTGGCAAGTGTTTGCTTTTATTGATTTGAAACAGAAGATCCTGGTAATGTTAGTGAGTTGTGGCACATTCTTTTTTATATCTGGGTCAGAAGGCTATTTGAAAATTTTAATGATTTTCGTGGTCTGGTTCAGAACTTTGAAAATGCATTTTACAAGTTTTTCTCCAAGTGACCTAATGATGGCCTCCTTTTAGGACCTTGCGTTGGATGTTGTCAGATTCAGACCATAATATGAACTATTTTAGTCTCAGTATGAACTCAATTCTTTTTGCTACTGCCAGTTTCACCACTTATTGTTGCTTTAGGGGTTCAATTTGGTTTTGCTATCTGTTTACCAAGTATCAAACACATCCAATGTGATTGTTAGGTTACTGTGCATATTTTTAGAATTGTCTCAGGCTCTGTAGTGTTTTGGTTCTCTGACTCAGTAGCTCTGTAGTTTTCCTCAACATGGTCAATTTATATGGTGTTCAGATATTTATATGGAGTACAATGAGGTATAAAGACTAGCGGCTGGGTTTGCTGCTACTCATGATGAACTACGTTGATAGTGTCTCTGAGAATCCCACAGGCCAAACACTGTTTTACAGAGGCAGACAACATCCCTAAGGACTGCTACCATGAGATTTCTGGCAGTCAGCACACCAGGAATGTGACAAGTCCAAAGAGCAGTGTTGCACAACAGAGAATGGGGTAGAACAAGCAGAAAGCTGAGCAGCGATGGTGATGGTGAGTCACGGGAGATGAAAGGTCAGAGTAATTTGGAGCCAGAATCCAGAGTCAAAGCACAAATGTCTTTGAGTCAGGGAATTCAGGCCTATAACAATTATGATTGCATTCTGGAGCGATAATAGAAGGCCAGGATTTAGTGCCAGGATTCCCTCACAGATGATAGTGTTCTTTACAAATACACAGAACATACAATAACATAACAAAGAGGGAGAAACCTCAACAAGATGCACACAAACAATGAGGCCTGTAGCACTGGCCTAGAGTCACAGGCTGTGATGCTGATTAGTGGTCCTTTGCGGAGCAGAACATAGTGTTACAACGTAGGCTGTTGACATCATATGCATGATGCATATCCATGATTCATTTTAGACTTGGCATCCTTATCATGGTCTCCCATAACTTTTTGCCTCTGCTTCCCAGGTTGTTGATGTGTGCTGGACTCTGTTTTTGCTGTTTCTGATACTCTGGGCACTTTATCACTGCTAACCAGTGCATGTGTAATTGGCTTTCTATGATTGGCATAATTAATTTACTAGTAAGTCCCTAGTACAGTGCAGTAGAGGAGCCAGAGCCTGTAAATCAAATGCTCCTAGTGGCCTGCAGCACTAGTTGTGCCACCCACCTAAGTAGCCTGTAAACATGGCTCAGACCTGTCACTGCAGTATCTGTGTGTGCAGTTTTAAACTACCAATTCGACTTGGCAAATGTACCCACTTGCAAGGCATAAACCTTCCCTTCTCATAAATGTAAGGCACCCCTAAGGTAGGCCCTAGGTAGCCCCATGGGCAGGGTGCAGTGTATGTTAAAGGTAGGGAATGTACTGATGTGTGTTACATGTCCTAACAATCAAACACTGCTACAGTCAGTCTTCACTGTTACAATCTCTCTCGTAGGTTAACATGGGGGCTGCCTTTAAATAACCTTAAGTGCACATTCCCTTTGAGAGCAGATGGAAAAATTGAGTTTGGGGTCTCTGAACTCACAATTTAAAAAAACATCTTATAGTTAAGTTGGTTTTTAGACTGTTTGTTTGAAAATGCCACTTTTAGAAAGTAGGCCTTGTCTTGCTTAAACCATTCTGTGACTCTGCCTGTTTGTGGATTGCCTGTCTGGGTCAGTTTGACAGTTGGGCTGTTTGCACCTCTCCTCTAGACAGTGACACAGAGGGAGCTGGGATGTAGCCTGCATATCCTGATGAGCCATTAGTGCTGTGAGGGAGGGGAGGAGTGGTCACTCACACCTGGAAGGGCTGTGCCTGCCCTCTCACAATGCAGTCTCCAATCCCCTGGTGTGTGTCTGGGGCCTGGCCTGGGCAAAGAAGGATCTTGTGAACAACAGAGACTTTCCTTTGAAGTATGCCTACTTCAAAGGCAGAAAGGGGTATAAGTATTGGACTCACAACCCCTGAAAATAAGATCACTTCTGGAATCAAGAGGAACCTCTGCCAAGGAAAAGAGCTGACAAGGTGAGGAGGAGTGCTGCCCCTGCCTGTGGCTATGCTTTGTTGGGCTATCCTGCAGTTGCTGCTTCTGCCTGTGTAAGGGGACAAAGACTGGACTTTGTTGTGCATTCCTGCTTGAGAAGAATCTCAAAGGGCTTGAACTGAGCTTGTCTCCTGTTGTTGAAGTCTCAGGGCCATCAAAGACTTCCCCTGCCAGCACCTGGACTCTCTGCTAAGACTCCTGCCTACCAAGTGATGTCCTATACAGTCCATGGGCCCTTGGAAAGGTGAAGTTGGCAGGCAAGAGCTGAAAATCTATATACAGAATGCTGTGTGGGGAAATTTTCGATGCACCATCTGCAAAGCGGCTGCTAAACAATGTGCCACGAGCTTCGCAGCTAAAATCAGTGTTCCACCTGTATCACGGCTAGGTGATTGACGCATTGCGGCTGGAGAAATGACGTGCAAAACCCGTTTTCGGCTGCTGATAATGACACAAACCCCACACCGTGCGGTTTACTAGCACCGTGCAACAGGACTTTCCACGCATCACCCCTGGGCATCAAAGTCAACCTCACTCTACATGGATCCGAGGTGCCCCGTCTGTAAATCGACGCATTGCTCTCTTGCAAGGGATAAGAAACAACGCTTTGCAACCAGACTGAAGAAGAAAAGGCAGCACAGCCTCCCTTGCAAGGAGGGAATCGAAACATTGCTGCCTTTTCCTGCACGCACTTGCCGTGCAGCTTTATTTTTGACGCGAACCAGTTACTTTGTGCAAAATCATCGTTTTTATTGTTTTCTATTGAGTGAGACTCTAATTCTTTTACAAATTCATATTTTAACTTGTGTATGTTGGATTTGTGTCATTTTGGTCATGTTTGATTTGGATAAATATTACCTATTTTTCTAAACTGGTGTGGTGTCCATTTTGTAGTGTTTCCACTGTATTACTCTGTGTGTTGGTACAAGTACTTTACACATTGCTTCTGAGTTAAGCCTGCCTGCTCATGCCAAGCTACCAAGGGGGTGAGTAGGGGTTAACCAGGTGTGTTTCTCCTTTGCCCTGACTAGATTAAGGGTCCTTGCTTGGAAACGGGGTAACCTGAATGCCAAACAAAGACCCCATTTCTAACATTGGTGATCAGCGGTGAAGATTGGACTTGTATTTGTGCATGAGATACAGTGATTAAGTGTACACTACTGTTTTCAGTGCAGACCATCACGTAACCACGCACTACTTGTTTTTGCTTTTTCTCTTTTGGACTTTTTTTTTCTACTTCCATATTTTTGGTGATCTTTTTATTTCTTCTGAACTTTTCATTGGGAACTCTTTTTTCTGCCTAGGAGCTTTGCACTTTTGTTTTGCCATCATGTCCCAATCTGGAGAAGCACCAACTGGAGCTGTTTTTGAATTAGAAAGTGGAATCTACACAGTTGCTCAGTTGAAACTTCTGTAAGGATCTTGCCTGTCCCACTGAGAGCTCTACCAGGAAGGAGGAGCTGCAAAAGGCACTGAGGGCCTGAGTGACAGCCAAGGAGGCCTGGGTGCACACAGTGGAGGAGGATGAGGATGAAGAGGTACAGAGTATACACAATGGTGTAGTGGGTGGACCTGTTATGCCTAGGGGAGGGTCTCCAGGGCAGGTAGGAGTGTGCCATCCAAGTGTCTGACTCCTGAAGAGTTGCAGGACAGACAGGCAGAGAGGGCTCACCAGTTGGAGTTGGAGACATTTAGGATGCAAAGAGAGATGGAAGAGAGGAGGCTGACCATTGAAGAGAAAAAGTTACTACTGGCTCATGAGCTTAGCTTGAGGGAGTTGGATCAGAGGAGCCTGTCCAGTAGGGGTGGTAGCAGCAGGCCCTCAGTGCAACCTGAGAGAAGGCTACACATTCCTAAAGCCTTAGAGAAGGACTATAAGAGGGAGGATGACAATCACTTGTGGTTCAAGGGGTATTGGTCTGCTCTCCATATGAACCTAGTTCCTGAGGCACATTGTGGGGGTGGGTCTTCGGAAGCACTTTGAGGAAGAGGGGAGGGACACTCTGACATTCTTGGGTGATCCTCAGGGACTCACCTATACCATAATGAAAGACACCCTGCTCACAAGACATGGTCTGATCCCTGAGCATTATAAGGACAAGTTTAGGTCCTACAAAAAGTCCCAAACTTTGTTGGAGTGTGTAGATTCCTTTTGCAGGTCAGTGGATGGTTAGTTGAAGGGCAGTAAGGTAACAACATATAAGGGACTTTACAATATAATTGCTTGGGAGCACTTGTACAGTCTTTATTTTCAAAGCTGCGCCAGCACCTGATTGACAGCAAGCTAACTGACCCCTGAAAGCTTGCACAGGAAGCAGAGGGTGGGCAGGGGTCCTCTCAGAAGAAAGGGGGGTAAGGGTAAACAGGGGGAGTTCTCTAAAGGGCCTCAACCTAGTTACCAGGGTAAGGATTCCCACCCCCAGTGAGAAGAAACCATGGTTCTCCAAAGGGAAACCTGTGGAGGGGGGTCCCCGCAAGTGTTATGCATGTGATCATGTGGGTGATATGAGAGGGGATCCCAAGTGTCCCAAGGGTACACCGGCACCCACTGGTACTAATACATCCTCTTTAATGATAAAGTATTTTAGGAGGTGGGCATTTTTCTGTTCTTAGCCCTGTGTGCCTGCAGCCTGTCTCTAATACACATCTGGGCTGGGTGACAACTGGACTTTGTGCATTCCTTCTAGACAGCCAAACACAAAAAGTGCTTAGGTGTGACTGATGGGCCATCAACATTCTGATGGGCCTTCCTGGGCAGGATGGGAGGTAGGGGCCTATACTTACAGCTGAATAGGCCTTGTCCTCCTTTAACATAAATTGCAGTAAACCCCCGTAGTGAGTCTGGAGCTAGGGCAGGAAGAAAGCACCTCAGTATGCTTCTGGACCTGTGGATGCTCTGCCAGGAAGAAGGACTGATGTGCTGCTGCAAGGACTGCTACTCTGATGAGCAGCTGCTCTGGAAAAACTGATTTTCTGCTGTGCTGGCCTTCTGCCCTCCCGACCTGGGAAAGAAGAACTGGACCTGCAACTTCATCTCAAACCCAGACCCCAGAATGACTCCAAGGGCTTGCTGGCTTGTCTTCTATTCTTCTGAAGTCTCAGGAACACAAAAGACTTCTAACTCATCTCCCAAAGCTCCTGACCCCACCTTCAACCAGCTCCTGATCCCCAAGAGGCACCTTTTAGGTCCTGGGCCCTTCAAAGTAGTTTTGGGATCCTGAAATCCTGGTCAGCTTCTGTTTGCCTCCCCTATGCAGCTCCACCTGTTGCTGCTACTGCTTCTGCCTCGAGCGAGCTGAGAGTCTGCCTGACTCTCAGTTTGAGGCCCACCTCCACCTGCAGGCTCCCACTTGCACCTCATCCCTGGTGGCCTAGTGGCCATATGCATGTAAGTATCTTCTGTCTCTCTTTACTCCTGCTTTTACTTCTGCCTTTACTTCTGTTTTTTACTTCTGCTTTATTTTCTGTGTTTAATTCCATTTTTGCCTTCTTGTCTCTTTCTCTCTACTTTCACTCTCCCCGCATTTTCACTGCGCCGCTGCTGTCCCTGTGACCCACCCCCGTCTCTCTCTGCGAAGTGCCTTTCCCGCCCTCCCGGTGGGCCCAACCCCTCGCCTCCCTCCCCTTCTTAATGGCGGGTGCTGTGCGGCCACGCGGCTGGTGCATTGTAAGCACCCCAAAGGCAAGCCCATCCGAGCCTGGACCACACCCAGCACCACAGACCCTGCTCCTCGCTCCATCCACCAGTTCTACATCAAAATACTACACGCCCCCAACCCAGGAAGATCCTCAGCCTGCCATCGAGCCGACCCCAGGAACACTCATGGATCTTTTTCATGCCACTCATGCTCCCGAACCGTCCAAGGACCACCTCACGATCCTATACCAAGCATGGACAACCACCTCAAGTTCATACTCCTCAACACATGCTCCCTCATCAAGCATGCAGTAGAAGTCTAGGATCTCCTCAACCACCGCAGACATTGCCTTCTTCACAAAGACATGGATCACTCCCACCTCTGTCCTGGAAATCGCCATGGCCACCCCAGACAACTACAAAATCAAAAGAACAGATCAATCCGACCTGGAGGAGGCATTGGCATAGTCTACAAGAACACCCTCTGCCTGATAACCACTAATGAGTCACAGTCTCAGCCAACCTATGACACCTACATTTCCAAATTCAGACCAATCCCAACTCCTCCCTCCATGGCACACACTCATCTAAAGGCCACCCGGACCCTGACCTCTATTCTGTGAAGACATCGCCGACCTTGTCACCTCCCAAGCACTCACCTCCTCCGACTACATCCTACTCTGCGACCTCAACTTCCACCTTAATATCCATGATGACCCCAACACCACAAACCTCCTGGACAACCTCACTCAGCGACAAACAACTTGTCAACATCCACGCCCACAGAGCTGTAGATATCTTTGAACCCGTCTTCTCAGCAGGAAACAACATCACCATCTCTCACTCCTCTGAATACCAATGGACCAACTACTAGTGCGTCCACTTTACCTTCATAAAGAACACTGCATGCCACTACAACCTCTGCCCCCTCTGCAGACACTGGGGCAAAGTTACAGAAGCACGATTCACCAATGCTCTCAACACCACTCCCCACTGGACGCAGTGGATGCTAATGAAACTACTTGCAATCTACACCACTGGTTATCGGAATGTGCCAACATAGCCCCCCTAAGGAAACCAACAGGAAACTGACATAGCAAAACACCTGAATAGTTTACGCCAGACCTAGTATAATCCAAACCCTCTTGCAGATGACTGGAACAGAAATAGAGGAACAGCAAATCAACCAAAGACTGCACAGCCCACAAGAACACAGTCACCATGCACCACTAGAACATCAGAGCTGCCATAAAAGCTGCCATTCAAGAAAACCTCAGCACCACCACTCACAAAAGCAAAGAGGTCTTCTCCATTGCCAAAGAGTTCACGAACCCTGCTACAAACACCTCATCCATCCGTCTCTCCAAAGACCCCTGCAACAACCTTGTCACCTTTTTCCACCGAAAAATCCAGGGCATTTACAACGGTTTCAGGAACCAAAACCCACCTTCACGGCCCACACACACCACCACAGATCCAGCACCACACCAGATCTTGAACTCCTGGATCCCCATCACCAAAGAGGACACCCAAAGACTCATGAGCTCTATCCACTCTGGAGAATCCTCGGATCAGGACCCTCATCATATCTTCAACCTGGCCAGCACCACCATAGCACCTGAACTCTGCCAAACTATCAACCGATCCTTTGAGACTGCCACCTTCCCATCAGACTGGAAGCATTCCAAGATCAACCCGCTACTCGAGAAAACCACCTCCAACCCAAGGAAGCTGAAAAACTACAGACCCATCTCTCTGCTCCCTTTCCCAGCCAAAGTAACAGAAAAGGCTGTCAACCAGCAACTCACTGAATTCTTCGAGCCACACCAAAGCTTAGACCCATCCCAATCCAGATCCAGAAACAACCACAGCACTGAAATAGCACTCCTAGCATCCACCGATGACATTTGCACCACACTAGACCATGGAGGCATGACCGTACTCATCCTCCTTAACCTCATTGCTGCATTTGACACCGTCTACCACTCCACCCTCTGCGCCAGACTACACGAAGCCAGCATCCAAGATAAAACACTGGATTGGATTAGGTCCTTCCTCACTGGAAGAACACAGTGTCAGACTACCTCCGTTCACATCAGGAACCAAAGACACATGCTGCGGAGTTCCCCAAGGATCATCACTCAGCCAGACTCTTTTCTACATCTACATGGCCTGCTAGCCAAGATCATCAAACAACATGGGCTAAACATAGTCTCCTATGCCAACGATACCCAAATGATCCTCTCCCTGTCCAATGTCTCTGCAAAGGCCAAGAGAAATTTCCACAATGGGATCAGAGCAGTTGGATGGAAGCCAGCTTCCTCAAACTCAATCGGACAAGATTGAGATCCTCTTAGTCAGCTCCACCCCTTCTGCCTGGAATGACTCCTGGTGGCCCACCGCACTGGGAAGTGCCCCCACTCCCAAAGACCAGGCACACAATCTGGGTATCATCCTGGGCTCCTCTTTATCCATGACCCACCAAGTCAACGCAGTCTCATCATTGTGCTTCCACACCCTCTGACTCCTTCGAAAGATTTACAAGTGGATCCCCTCTGACATGAGGAAGACAGTCACCTATGCACTCATCAATAGAAAACTGGACTACAGCAACCCACTCTATGCCAGCATCACCAAGAAACTATAATCAAATAATCCAGAATACAGCAGCCAGACTCATCCTGGACTCATTCGGACATCCCCCAACACAGACACATCTCCTCCCACCTCAGAGACCTACACTTGTTCCCAGTCAACAAGCACATCACATACAAACTCCTGATCCACACCTTCAAGGCACCACACAACATAGGACTAGCATACCTCAACCACCGCCTCACCTTCTCCATACCCAACAGACATCTCTGTTCCTCCCATCTCTCCCTCGCAGCGGTTCCCAAGATCCAGAAAAGCACAGCAGGAGGAAAATCCTTCACCTACCTCGCAGCCCGGACATGGAACACGCTACCTCTCAAACTCAGGCAGACAGCATCACTGAAGCAGTTCAGGATGGAACTCAAGACCTGACTCTTTGATTGAGTAACAGGATCACAAACAGTGCTGTGAGACCCTCTGGGTGATTTGCCGCACTGAAGAATTGAAATCAAGCTTTTTGATTCTTCCAGACTGTGAACAGGCCTGTTTATTCCAGAACCATGCTACTCGCCCAAAGAAACAGCATGGGCCACCACAAGTTTGTTTCTGTGCACAGCAACCATAGCCACTCGTATCCACGAGGCTCCAGTCTTGCCGTCTGCGATGCTGACTGTCTCTTCGTGCCCACGCACCACCACCAATGCTCTCCTTGCTCCCAGTGAGCTTCTTCCCCATGAACGGGACTCTTGGCTCAACTCTTCAGGGGGATTTGCCATTGAACAGTATCTGACCGGCCTGGACTCTTGGATTTAACCCGATCCAGTACGACTAAATAGCCCCGGTTGGCACTTCATGATTTTAAGCACTATATTTCAAATGTATTCATTAAAGTTCTTATCTTGACTTCCCCTTATTGGATTTTGCCTTGTTTTGATCATAAAATTAAGATCTATTTTGCTAACCAGGTGTGGTGCCTTTTTGTGTAGTGTTTTGACTGTGTTAGTTTGAAATGTTGCAGAAATACTTTACAAATTGCCTTTTAAGTTAAGCATCACTGCTCTGTACCAAGCTACCAGAGGGTGAGCACAGGTCATTTTATAGTGTGTATCTGACTTACCCTGACTAAGATTGTGGTTCCTGCTTGGCAGGGTGGGGTGCATAACGCTGCCAATCAGAAACCTAATTTCCAACAATCACCAAACCAAATAAACCACAAACAGTGATAGTGTGTCTCCTAGTCATGCAGCTAGACGGGTACTTAGCGTCACAATAAAACAAAAGACCCCTCTCCACTACAGAGATCATAACATTTTAGTTCTGGCCGACTTTTTGCAATAAACAAGTCTGAAAAGGAGCTAATTGTTAGCTCTACACCAACGAATGGATATTAGATATGGATTTTTTAAACCAACCACAAAGTTGATAACAATAGACAGTCTGAATAGAGTATTCAGTGAATCTGGGGAGCTGGAAAAATGACCATTACCATACACAAAACAGAAACAATAGACACCATAAAGAAATAAATGCCGGCCAAAGAGTCACCATCACAGAGAAATGTACATGTCATAACATCACAAAGTGAAAGAATGGACAATATTGTGGCAAGGTAGGCTAATAGGATAGGGTGTCAAAACAATATTATTGACCAGAACACCTATAAAAACAGAGATAATTCTGGATCAAATATTACAACTGTAATAATAGATCTTACTCAAAATATATTTGTATATAAAATAAAAGGTACTTATCTCCCCATGAACAGCAATCAAAAGCGGAAGGGATGTTCAGTGAAGGGGAAATTTATAGACTACGTGGTTCTGGTTCCAGAGTTATTTATTCATGTAAGGTTCTTTAAAGGTGCTGCATAAGTGACATTAAAGGATGGTATGCATAATGGTAGCCTCTGTTCTTGTATTGAAATCAGAACACAACAGGGATGTTGTATTTGTAAAAATAGACACCCTTTAATAATGGAATGTGTTTTTGACTGTACATATGGAGCTTGAAAGCACTAATTTGAAAGTGAAACTGAGGGGCATATTTATACTCTGTTTGCGCCGAATGTGCGTCAAAATGTTTGACACACATTCGGGGCAAACCTTGCCCCATATTTAAAATTTGGCGCCCGAGCCCGCGGATGTCAAAATTCCTCTGTGTGAGTCATTTTTTGGATGCGGAAAACTGCCTTGCATTAATGACATGCAAGGTAGGCGTTCCCGCCCCAAAAATGACTTTAAGGCCTGTGCGCCTTATTTATACTCCTGCATCATTTTGACCCACAGGAGAGGGCGGGCCTTCAAAAAACGGTGCACAGCCTGATGTGCTCCGTTTTTTAACGCCTGGGTCAGGGCAGGCGTTAAGAGATCTGTGGGCTCACTTCCATGGTCTCTAACCATGGAAGCGGTCCAGAGGTGCCCTTCCCAGCCACCAGGGACACACCCTGCCACCCTCGCCCACCCCTGGAGGACACCCATGGATGGGGGGACCCATCCTAGGTAAGTACAGGTAAGTTGAGGTAAGTATATATTTGATATTTTTTTTAAGTGGCATAGGGGGGCCTATTTTGGGCCCCCCTACATGCTACTGTGCCCAATGGCCATGCCCAGGGGACAGCAGTCCCCTGGGCATGGCCATTAGGCAAGGGGGCATGACTCCTGTCTTTTCTAAGATAGGAGTAATTTCAATGGGGTTTGTGCGTCAAAAAATGGCGCGAGTCCGGTATGAAGCATGATTTTTGCCTCAAACCTGACTTGCACCATTTTTTGACACACAACCCCCATTTTCCCTTACGCCGGCTAACGTAATTCCTTAAATAAGGCACCCGCATGGCGCATAGGAATGTCGTTAGCCGGCTGTAACATTTTTGGCGCAAACCAGCACCAGCGCTGGTTTGCGTCAAAAAGTATAAATATGTGCCTAAGTTTTATGACTGTCTTACATTTTGTGGAGGGGCTGCTTGGACCACCTTACTGACACTGACCTCAAACCATTTTACAGGCACGTGGGGGATGGAAGCACCACCTAGGCTCACTTTTGTTTCAGTGAGAATGATGTCTACATTGGCTGGCTCTGTGAGAATGAAGGCAGGCAGGCATTTGTGAATTACATACTCTTGCTCTGTCCTGAAGAGGCCTTGAATAAATAGGCTGAAACGCGTTGACCACACCACAAGCAGCCTCCCGGGCAAGATCTAAAAAGACACAATTGAATTGAGGACCCTTGCTCTAAATGATTAGAGACATTGGACACATAACTCTTCGAGCCAGTCCTATCCTTAACTGATTATCTTTTCATGGTTCAGAGTTTGAAAAGCCTGAATGACAGTCATGTCTTATAAATATTTTTGTCCTGCAATGACTGTGCAGTATTTAAGATACTTGATGATGTTCTTGATAAACAAATGTTGATACCTCTAGGAGTAATTAACTTTCAACTCATGATAAATGACATTATTTTGCATCAATGAGTGTTGTGTCTTATACAACAAAGGTTGCACAAGAAAGCAATATCCAGGTTATGAACATTGATGAAATTACCTTAGTTGGATGGTAATAATCCATCCAAAAACAATTCAAGTGTTATTCCTGCTGACTAATGCTTTTTGGATCTACTCTGCTAGAGTCAGCTTTGTTTTTTACAGTATTTGTTTTAGCCCAGGCTCCAGAGGTGTATATGGGTCAACCCTGTTGTGTTTCTGCCTATTTACTGATTCAGCAGACTATGGGCCCCATTATGAGTTTGGTGGTCCTGTGACCACCAACAAGCTGACGGAGAAGCCTGCCAAATTGTGACTATGGTGGTGATCCCCACAGAATATAGCCAAAGCATTGCTGGCCCCCCCAGTATGGTCAGACCGATGCAGATGACTGGAGCCACCAGCAGGCCTGCAAAGACCATGTTTCCATCTGACCTATTCCGAGGTTGCACACCGCCAAGATTTCAGCTGCGGTCAGACCACCATGGAAACACATGTAAAAACAAACTGTATGAAAGGAGACAATCACCTTAATTTGGAGCCGCCACAAAACAAGAACTAGATGTCATCCCGCTGCTCCTGCTCACAGAAAGACAATGGACTCTTCAGAAACGACAACAGCAACATTAAATACACACACTCACCTGTAGCAGTTGTATATTGTTACATTTTGTAAAGTTACATAACATACCAGGTGGAAGGGGGTACAAGGACAACACTCACACATAACAGTACACTGACAAGCACACTCACGTACAACTACAAAGATACCCACACATACACAGCACACACACTGCAGCCGCCACACACACACACCACAAGTCAAGAACACCCACTTATGCATGGCAACACAGCACAGACCCAGTCTCACATAAGACCATACAACATAACACGTCACAACAACACCACAACTGCAACATCACAAACCCATTGCCAAGCACCCACAACTGACACTAATCAGGGATACATCACACATACAACACAATGGACAAGCAACAGGGAACAAACACACAATTAAACAATCATACAACATACCAATCGACACACACATCACACAAACAGCACATCATACCTACCAAACCATGTACAATACACGCACACTCACATAGTCAAAGCACACAAAGCAACACACCACAACAACAAATACATGTCAACACAAATACCACACAATACCATCACAGCAACATGTCTGCTACATACACATAGCAGACACATACACATAGCAACAAACACCCTATCCCTGGGTGGCAAAAGCAGTGCACACACCCTCACATACTGCCCACAAAATACATGAAGCACAATCACCACATACTCACAAATACTCGCACACAACCAGTTTCAGCCAGGAACAACTCAAACTTAGGAAAGAAAATACAGGACAAAGATGTAATCAGATAACAAACAACTGGTTGGTCAGAATATATATTGTAAATAAATAAGATGAGCGCCAAAGGCCATAGGCTAGTCCACAGTCCTCAAATTGTGTACCAAAGGCACATAATGGTGTCCCCAACTTGACTCCTGAATGCCATGCAACCTCCACAGATAGGGGCATTAAGGGGGCAGCAGGCATTTCAGGGATGATCTGGGGGTGGTGATTGAGGGGAGGTTTGGGTTAGGCTTGGGGGGTTAGGTTTGGGCTTGGGGAGGGTTAACTCTTTTTGGGAGGGATTAACATCTGAGTAGGAAGAGGGGCATGGGTACTTGCGGGGGTAGGGGAGACTTTGGAGATGGAAGGGATTACCTTGGGGAGGGAAACGGAACATTTAGGGATATCATGGGGGAGGTGTAGGGAAAAGGTCAAACTCCAAGAGGAAAGCTTTCTTAGACACACTGGGATGGTCATAATAAAAGGGTTTGGTTGTGGAGGGAGAGGGAGTTCTTATATGAGGTGTTGGCGTGAATGACTTGTGAATGACTTGTGGGAGGTATACTTGTGGGTTGTGGTGTCCGTTGGGTGGTGAGTGGAAACGTTTATGTGTCTTAGGCTCAGGGGGTAGAGCTGGAGTGGGATGCCATGGTGGGTGGGTAGCTGTCTGTTGGAGGGGCGACTGCAGGTATGATAGATGTGCTGTATGCAGGCATGTCAATGGTTGTGGTGCCTGCAGATGTGGTGACTGGGGTGGATGTCTATGGGTCTGCTGGGGTGCTATCTGCGGGTAGGATGGGTGTAGTGGCTGGATCTTTGAATGCTGGTGTGGGTCTGCAGGTGTGTCCAGTGTGGTGTTTGTGATGCTGGGGGTAGTGGGTTTGTCAGGGCAGGTTGTGACTGTTGCTGTCTGTGCATGTGTATGCTGCTTGTGTGTATGCCAGTGGTGTGACTTGTGGTACTTTTATTTGTCTGTGGTACCCTTGGCTGTTGAAGTGGATGCATACCTGTCTGTTTGTGTGGTTTGGCTGGGTTGGGGAAGGGGGGACCGGGATTGGGAAGAGAAAGGTGGAGGGGGGATGGTAGACAAACTGTGACTGTCTTGTATCAGTGTGGAGGCCAGAGTCTGAAATTATCTCTGTAGGCCAGCCAGTGCATAGTGAATGCCCTCCAGGAATGCATTACTCTGTTGTATCTGAGTTACCAGTCCCCATTCACCATGGTCGACTGACCCACAGAGATAGATCTCAGGAGGTCAATAGCCTCCTCACTGAGGGCAGCAGGGCCGACAGGAGGTAGGGCAGAGGTGCTTGCGGCAAAGGAGGTGCCCACCCTCTTGGGTGCGTGGGAAAGGCCAACTGGGTATGGAGCTACAGGGAGGGCGGTGATAGAAAGAGGGGTGGCAGACAGAGATGGTGCTGGGGTTGTCCCAGATAAGTCCACCACTGCCAGGGAGTGTCCACTGGAGGAGGATTCAGAAGATGAAGAACTGGATCCAGTCTCCCCAATGGCACTCCAGGCCACTGTCAGTGTTCTCATGACTGGAGGTCCCTTAGCCAGCAGCTTTCCCATCTCCTTCATCTGCTGATGCTGTGCTGGAAAACAGAAAGTGAGGTAGGGTCATCACATTCTTTACATACTACTTACATCACAATGTATACCTTAGCAACCTTACATCTAGTTTGTACAGCACCCCCAGGTAGTACCAGTTAAGTCCCAACATCATATCAAACAAGATACAATGTAGAACCCTCAATAAAACTTTGTCACACATCGGCTAATCCACCTATATATCACCTACTAAACCATGATATCAGTAGAGCTGTCACATCAACCAGTCCATGACAAGGTAAATTGGACACATGATACAGGGTCCCTATGCACAGCAAAAGTCAAGCAACAACCAAGCTAATGGAAATATAGGAAACATACATTTCCACATATCACATACACAAACTAAACATATACTAACATTTTTACCTGATGTCATATACCAGGCAAGGGACCTCATTCTATAGTAAACACAAGACAGAATGTTGCATACAAGCCATACGCACTTCATTCCCTGAGTACACAACCTTTACAATATCATTTTGCAAACATGCAACTACTCTAATTGGCATATCCAAATTTTGAATATGATAGAGCCAGAGCACATGTCACCTACACATGTACCACTAGTGATGTAGGAAAGGATGTTACATACTTTGTGGAACAAGGTATCTAAGTCATTGTCCTCCTGAAAACAAAGTATAGCATAATTATAAGGGCCTAATTATCTCAGAGCATTCACTCACACACATTCACAGGTTACATAACTACTCTTTCAATACAATAGACCCTGTTATGTGCATGAAGGTGACAAATAGTTCAACGTATCATGCTATTATTCCCTCAAGAGTCCAATGACTGAGTGGCAACATCACTATCCACACATTAGACATGACTGGCCCTAGAAATGTTTGTGAAAAAAACCTGGGAGAAACAAACATGTGTATGTGAACGTCTACAGCTGCACCACAATGTAGTCAGTGCAAACGAAAGGTTTCCATACAAGGACTCAAAGCATTTCCAAAATAGCACTAGAAATTATGTTTAATGCTCATTACAATGTTTATTGATGGCTGAACCTTACAATGTACACATGATGTTAGCAAAAACAGTTAATATTTTAACTGTGTACAGGGTGTCTTGGCCTATTTATCATGCCTACACAATGGTTGTGTAGCCATTTTACAGCCAGAAGGACATGAACATGCTACGAATATTCATGGTTACTCACATGTAGGATGTCCACTCAGAAGACACTATGTACATCCCTCACTTACCAAGGAGGAACACATTGTAACAGGCCTGAATACGTTTTGCAAATACGGCATGTGAAATGTCAAAAGGAGATCACAGCCTCACATTATGCTGTCACTCATCAGGAACCTAATGAAAAGTAGGAATTAATTTAAATTTTCAGACTCAATGTTGCACATTGACATGGATCAAGGGACATTGGAATGGACAGAGAGCAAAGCCCTGGACAATGTACCATCATGCTATTGGGAGGATTGTTCTGTTGGTGGGAAGGAACAACCAGTAGGGTATGAAAAGTAGGCCTGGGTGGAGTTCACAGACTTCCACTCCATGGAATTCCACTGGAGTTCTGTAACTTGCAGAGCCCTGAATACACCCTGGTTAGCCAGGCACGACCTTGCTTAGCGCTTCTGAGATTGGGTGCATTCAGGAAAGGGTTGTAGGAAGTGAAAGCTGCCATTTCAGGCCTACTGTGCACCGGCCTGTCCTGTGTGTACTGCACACCGGACAGGCCGGTGCACCAGAGGCATGAAACAGCAGCTTTTTTTCACTGCCTACGGCCCTGGCCTAAATTCAGGCCAGGGCTGTAGGCAGCAATAGGTCCCTGGCCTGAGTTCAGACTAGGGCCCTAGGCAGCTAAAGCTGCCATTTCAGTCCTTGTTTGTGCACCCGAGTGCACAAATAAGGAAAAGAAAAGACAAAGAGCCGAGGACTTACCTGGGTCATCCAGGGGGGCCTCGTCGTCCTTTCCAGTATCCTGGCTCTCTGCCTCCTTCTGCCCCCTGCTCCTGGGCTGATGGCAGAGGGAGGCCTGACTGTGGATCAATTGCCGGTGCACACTGCAGCCCTGTGTTGGGCTACACAGCGCAAGTGCATACTGTCTGTGCATGCACTATGTAGCTTATAACTGGGCAACCCCTAATGAAAACTGTATAGTGGTACACATATGACAGTCACATGTGCATCATCATATGCTTCTTAACAGAGGGGACAACATAGGTGAGTAATATGTCCTTATACACAATAGAATGTGCACACCTGTGTACCAATTTTGGGGACTGTACATCTATGTGTTCCTTGGAGTTCTTTGACACTTTGCACTTACCACATTGTCAGAGCTTAGAATCCTTCACATCATACGCTAACCTGGTAAAGGTATGAAAATGTGCTAAGTCGGTACTTATCCCCTTGTGGCTTCTTTACTGCCCTCAAACGCCCATTAAACTTTGGGTAAGCCTCCACCTTCAATATGCGGCCCATTTGAGGAGTCAAGGTCTGACTGGCACCACTTCCTCCATAAGAGGACATCCCCAGCTGGGCCTCTGCGGTCTTCTAGGCCCAGCACCTCAGGTCCTCCCACCACTTTCTACAGTGGGTGCTCCACTCGCTGTGGACCCCCAGGGTCCGCCCTTTCTTGGTGATGGCACATAAAATCCCTTTTTTTCTGATGGACATTGACCTTTATGGGTGACACAAACAAGATGAGAATGTCATGTCCGCATGCACTATACCAAAACCAGCAGGGTAAAAACAAGTGAGTGCAAGTAGCTATACACAGACTACCTACAACATCGCCTTCAATGAGGAATCTGCAGTCAGTCCATGTGTGATATTGAGGCAGACATACAGCATGCATTTCCAGCACCAGGTGTCAGCTTGAAACATATGACCAGACCACAAGCACATCTCTAAACCTAGTATATATGTCCAAATATTTTTAACACCACCGTCAATTATCATGTAATACTGTATGTAGTTGGGTCAGGGTACACACATCACACACACTCTATTATGTCTCAGGACTCAAAATCTATCTATGAACATATGTTTATCTACCCACACATATTACCTCAATCCTTCATTTAACTCAATTACTGAACATCATCATACACTCAACAACTGAAACATTGTTATTGCATTTACCTGATTCTCTGGTGCCCCATAGAGCTGGCCATACAGGGGTAGGACCTCCTAAAGCTTGTCCAGCTCTTCCACTGAGAAGGCAGGGGCCCAATCACATGAAGGACGTAGCATGATTGCTCCCAGAGGCAGTACATGGCAGCTCAGGTTGTGGAGGTCTTGCTGGCAGCAGTGTCAGGAGTCAAGTGAGAGCAGAAGTATGAGATGGCGGTCACATCCACCATGTGCAAGACTGTCATCGCCGGCGGACATAGCTATTGGCTCAAGACCGCCAAAGGCAGCAATGTGTTCCAATGGCAATGTCCACCACAGTTGTATCCGCCTACCGTCATGACGACATATGCCGGTGGAGTTAGGTCACTTCCTAATGTCCAGTACAGTAGATCCATACAACTGCCATTTTAAGGCTCATATCTGAACAAAATGTTTTTAAAGTTGTTTCCAAAGCTGTGAAAAACATCTACGACTTTGTACTCACTGCTGGCTTTAAGCTAACATGTGGAAATGTGCATGTATCATATACAGGATGTACATTTGTTGTATCCTGAGCTATGTACATGTAATAGTATTGTCAGTAGAGTAACGACAATCTGACAATGGTATAAATGTACCAAATATGTATAACATGTAAAGAAAGGTAATGTCACGCAGACTGTCAGTTACATGTTTTTCCGTTTCAAAAACATGATGGGGTGAGGGCATGTGAATGCTGTTATAAGCCATTATTTGCTTGGGTTTGTGCTGTGTACAATGTATGTAAAGTTTCATGTTTTAATATTTAACATCATATGTGACATAGGTGTGATCATACTTATGCTGTACAGATTGAGGGGTATACATACCAGTTTTCTCCCACATAGTTACCCTGGCATAAGAAGAGCGAGACAACTCCAGGGTACCATCCACTAACAGACCTGCAGACCATAGAGGAGCAACATGTGATTCAGATCTACTGCCTGGATAGGCATGCAATCATGGATCTCTGTCATCAGTTGGAGCCAGATATGATACCTGCCATTCCTAATACCTATAGAATACCACCTGTGGTACAAGTTATGTCAGTGCTGCACTTCCTGGCCCCAGGCTACTTCCAAAATACTGTGGCCCTAACTGCAGGTAATTCTCAGCCTCTATTCAGTCTGGTCTTGAAGGCTGTACCGTTTGCATTGTTGAAACACCTTGACAGCAACATCCGATTTCCACAACGTGAAGATTTGGCCCATATAAAGGTTGATATTTATACATTGGTACACATCCCACATGCGGTTGGAGCCATAGATGGCATCCATGTAGCCTTGGTTCCCCCTAATGTCAATGAACAGGTGTTTAGGAACAGGAAAAGCTTCCACTACATTAATGTCCAACTGGTTTGTTTGGCTGACCTCTGCACTTCCAAAGTTTGTGCAAGGTACCTAGGTCAGTCCATGATTCCTTCATCATGCTGAACAGCAATATCCCACTGCTGATGACACAACAATACATAGAGAGGGCCTGGCTGGTTGGTAAGTCACATATGTCATGTGTGCCTGTAACTTTTATCTGCTGACAGATATGTCGATGTCCAAGAAGTATGTTTAACTTGTGAACCTTCTTTACAGAAGACTCGGGCTACCCAAACCGCCCTTGATTATTGACACCAGGGAGGTACCCAACCATGCCAGGGGAAGTCCGCTTCAATGAGGCCCACCGAATGACAAGGCCTGTCGTGGACAGGAGTTTTGGGCTCTTGAAGGCTAGATTCTGCTGCATCGATAAGTCTGGAGGAGCCCTCTATTCACCCACAAAAGTATGTCAAATTATTGTTGGCTGCTGCATGCTCCACGACCTCGCCCTGAGACGTCAATCCCATTTATACCAGATGAGAGTGAGCCAGCAGTTCTAGCAGTTGAGAATGCAGATTTGCCAAGTGAGGACGAGTATGATAAAGATGAAGATGGAGACATCAAGGCTGACGTAATCATCAGTAATTCACCTGAAGTTTGGATTGTGATGAGATGTAATTAGAGTTATTAAGTGGGGAATGTGGTGAGGTTAACAATGCTTGATAAGGGTCTCCAAAGCCCATGACTCAGTTGTGCATGCAGGTTGTTACATGGTGTAGTGTCCAGCCATTTGATCAACATGGTCTAAGTTTTTCACAATGCACAACCTGTGTCACATTTGTATGAATGAATTGGCTGTGTAATATTTATGTACCAATGTTGCCTATATCTTATGTTTGTCATTTACAAATTGAAGATTAAGTGAACAGGCTCGTCCTCATTTGGCAAAATCAGACAGTGTCACAGGCAGATGGGATTTACAGCCTGACAATTGAAATGGTCATCGATTGAACCAGGTACTGTCAGGCTTGAGAACTTGTGTGGGAGTTCCATGCCCAGACTGTCAGGACAGTGGGATGGTAGTGTCGTATTCCCCACTAAAGATCTGTTTGGCATTAGATGTGGCCAATGGGGCCACATGTGTGTTCATTTGTTTCTTAAACATGTCATTATGTGCTATTCATACTCTCTAACATCACAATGGTTTGTGTTGGTAAAAACAAACTTGTATATAGCTGTCAGTTTGTTTCCTCATTGCAGACCTATGTGCATGTGTATGTAGACTGACATAGGTGAGTGGGAAGCCTACAGATAGCTGACCATAGTATGTTGCAAGGTTCCATGAGTGGGGACATTTGTACTGACCTATTTCTGTTTCATCGGTATGATCATTTGGGAGCTATGGTATGGGTATGTGATAAGGCTTTACGTGCCGATATATTGAAACAATATGTTTGCCTCCTGGGATAGTGTAAGACTGACGTGTCCTTAACTTCAGAGATCTATGGTTTGGATTGTGCATGACACCTATGCTATAACTCTGAAGTAAGCAGCAGTACTTCACTGTGTGATTCTTGGCATTCTCCCAAACTATATGTGGGAAAGTGAATTGCAGGTGATTTGAGATATGTCTATCATTATTAGGCAATGCAAAATCTAGCCTGGTTATACAGTACATGTATGTGGAACATTACAAAGGTATTACATTTTAGAGATTTTTTGTGCAAGAGGTGTCATACATGACAGTGGTATATGGGTCATAAATGACTCTAAAACATTATCTATGGTTAAGTGGTATTTTTGGGGAGTGCACAGCAAAATGAGTGAATTGAAACAAAACATAACACAAAGTAAACAGTGAAGGGTTCAGTCATGGTGGATCAAATCATCAGGGTAGCTGCTACAACATTTGTGGAACACATGTTCAATGTCCTTGTGTTCTATGTAAATGGAGATAGGTCTCAGAACAGGGTATTTCTGTGCCACACAAGGGGAACCAATCAGTAGAGGTTCACTTCCTGGCAGCAGTTTTGGGCTTGGCACCTGCTACTCACAGATGTTTGGGGGGGACGCCCACTTTTGTTGGGGAATTCTTCAGCTACAGAGGCTAAGGTGTCTGAGGCATACCCTTCCCCTGGCAGGGCCTTAATTCCACTAGCTGCTACAGATGTAGACGGCCCTGATGTTTCATTGCTACTAGAAGATACCTGATGTTGGGTACAAAACCTACTCAGGGTGGTATTCATGTCTCTCAGCACCCCTGCAATGGTAGCCAAGTGGGCATTTTGGGCGTCCCTCTGCAGCTGTCTGATCTCCCCCATCAAGGTGAGTACCTGGCCCATCAGGCTTTGGGATTGTTGGTAAGCTCCCAAGACTTGGGAGATGGTGTCCTGGCCAATTGTGTCCATAGGAGCCTCCATCTTCTGGCCCACACCATCCCTCCCATGCACCTTACTCCCATGTGCCTATGCCCCTGGCACAGTTTGCCCATTCTCACTGGTGGCAGGTCCATCATTGTCTGGGTTCACAACACGATACTCAGGTACCTGTAATGGGGGGCACAAGATGGAAGACACTGCCCTTGGGACACAGGTTTGGGAACAAATGGTTGCCTGTGATGTTGATGCAACAGGGCTGGGAGGAGTCAATGTGGGCAGGGTGAGACTCACATTTGTTCACTGACTAGGTGTCCCAGAAGGGCCAGCTTTGTCCTCAATGTCCACACATCCAGGAATGTTTTCATCACTGGGACCTTCATTAGGCCTGGGCGGAGTTCACAGAGTCCAAGGGTAGGTCGCTCCCCCTGCCGCTGCAGCTCCTCCAGGTTCCTGAGTTCCTGAGACCCACCTCACAGTAAGTACCCCCCCCAGCCCCTCGCTCTGCCCCGCGCTACCCACCCTCTCTCCTGCTCCTGCTTCTTTTCTTCTTTTCTTCTTCTCTGTTCTTCTGTTCTTCCTCCTCGCTCCTCGTCTGTAATCTTCTTCTGTACTCTTCTTTCCCCCGTCTTCACTCTTCTTCTCTTCTTCCTCATCTTCTTCTGTGGTCTTCTGCCCTCTGTTCTTCGTTTTTCTGTATCTTCTTCTGTGTTCTTCTGTGTTCTTCTGTGTTCTTCTGTGTTCTTCTATGTTCTTCTGTGTTCTTCCGGTCTTCCTTTCTTCTCTCCTTCCGGTCTTCTGATCTTCCTTTCTTCTCTCCTTCCGGTCTTCTGTTCTTCTGTTCTTCTGTTCTTCTTGTCTTCTGTTCTTCTTGTCTTCGGCTCTTCTGCCTCCTCCGTCCTCTTCTCCCCGCGCCTGCCCTCCTGCTCCTGCCTCATCCCCCTCCCCCACTCGCATCCCCCTCTCTATCTCTCCTCTCTAACCCGTTCACTATCTACCTCCCTCACTCCTCCTATCTACCTATCTCTCTATCTCTCTATCCCACTATCTAACTCCCTCACTCTCCACCTCCTCCTATCTTCCTATCTCTCTATCTATTTCCCTATCTATCGATTTCCCTATCTATTTTCTCTATCTATTTCTCTATCTCTCCCCCCCTCCCTCACTCCCTCTATTACCTATCTTCCTATCCTCTCACTCTACCTCTCACCCTCACCCACCTCTACAACCCCCCTCCCCTATCTTCTCAAGCCTACTCCTATCTTTCTCCCTTATCTCCTAAACCTCCTAACACTCACCACCCTCCACCCTTAAACCCCCCTCCCCAGCTCTTCTCACTCTACCTGTCCCCCCCTCGCGCTTTCCCGCCGCGACCTCCTGCACGCCCCGCCCCCCAGCTCCCATTCGCCCCCACCTGACCCCTCCCCCCTACCTCATATGGCGGCCGCTGCGCGACTGCGCAGCGGGCGCGCCACTGGCGCGCCGGAGGCGCGCCAGAGGCAAGCCCGTCTGTGCCCATCCGCGCCTGGCCCGCACCCAGCGCCACGACCCCTGGTCCCCAGCTCTCCCAAGCCCCGCTGACCCGCTACGACCCCACCACCCTCCACGCCCTCAACCCAGGACCAAGCTCACCCCAAACGCACCCATGGACCCTTCGCCTGCAACTCCTGCAAACGCACCTTCCACCACGCAACAACCACGACCACAAGCCCACGCGCCATCAACCACCTCAAGTGCATCCTAGTCAACGCTCGCTCCGTCCACAAACACGCCATTGAACTCTGGGACCTCCTGGACTCCATAGCACCGGACGTCACCTTCATCACGGAGACCTGGATGAACGCTTCCTCGGCCCCTGACATCGCCACTGCCATCCCCGAAGGCTACAAGATCTCCAGAAAAGACCGCACCAACCAGGTAGGAGGAGGTATCGCCATCGTCTTCAAAGACTCCATCAGCGTCACCTCCTCCACCGAAGACACCCCTCTCGCCGCTGAACACCTGCATTTTCAGATCCGCACCGATCCGAGGACCACCCTCAGAGGATCCCTCGTCTACCGTCCTCCCGGGCCATGCGCCCCTTTCAGCGACGCCATCGCCGACTTCATCTCCCCGCACGCCCTCGCCTCGCCGGACTACATCCTCCTAGGTGACCTCAACTTCCATCTGGAACAAAACAGCGACCCCAACACCACCACCCTGCTCGACAACCTCGCCAACCTCGGCCTCAAACAACTGGTGAACACCGCCACCCACATCGCCGGACACACGCTTGACCCCATCTTCTCCGCCAGCAAACACGTCTTCTTCAGCCACGCCTCCGCCCTACACTGGACCGACCACAGCTGCGTCCACTTCACATTCCGACGCGAGACCCGCCACCTCCGCACCCAACCCATCCCTCGTCGACAGTGGAACAAGATCCCCGAAGAGCAACTCTTCTCCGCACTCGCCGCCAACCAACCCACCCTCACCACCGACCCCAACGACGCAGCCCTCAACCTCACAAACTGGATCTCCAACTGCGCAGACATCCTTGCTCCCCTCAAACGCACGCATCGACAGACCAACACCAAAAAACCTCTCTGGTTCTCTGACACCCTCAAAGAATCAAAGAAAACTTGTCGCGCCCTTGAGAAAGCCTGGCGCAAGGACCGCACCGCTGACAACATGACCGCCCTCAAGAACGCTACCCGCGAACACCACCACCTGATCCGCGCTGCCAAAAGGAACTTTTTCACCGACAGACTAGACAAAAACAGACACAACAGCAGAGAACTCTTCAGCATCGTCAAGGAGTTCTCCAACCCCAGCGCCAACGCCAACGCCGTCACGCCCTCACAGGATCTGTGCGAATCCCTCGCCACTTTCTTCCATCGCAAGATTAGCGACCTCCACGACAGCTTCGGACACCAGACCCAACCATACACCACCGAACCGGCATCCACGGCCATCACCCTCAACAACTGGTCCCACATCAACACGGAAGAAACCAAATCCATCATGAACTCTATCCACTCTGGCGCCCCTTCGGACCCCTGCCCGCACTTCATCTCTAACAAAGCCGACGACATCATCGCCCCGCACCTCCAGACCGTCATCAACTCTTCTTTTTCTTCTGCTACCTTCCCCGAATGCTGGAAACACGCCGAAGTCAACGCCCTACTAAAGAAACCTACGGCTGACCCGAGCGACCTAAAAAACTTCCGCCCCATCTCTCTTCTGCCTTTCCCAGCCAAAGTAATAGAGAAGACCGTCAACAAACAGCTGACCACCTTCCTGGAAGACAACAACCTGCTCGACCCCTCACAAACCGGATTCCGAACCAACCACAGCACTGAAACCGCCCTCATCTCAGTCACTGACGACATCAGAACCCTGATGGACAACGGTGAAACAGTCGCCCTCATTCTGCTCGACCTCTCGGCTGCCTTTGACACCGTCTGTCACCGCACCCTAATCACCCGCCTCCGCTCCACCGGGATCCAAGGCCAGGCCCTGGACTGGATCGCCTCCTTCCTCTCAAACCGTTCCCAAAGAGTTTACCTCCCTCCGTTTCGGCCAGAACCCACCGAGATCATCTGCGGCGTACCCCAAGGCTCATCACTTAGCCCGACACTCTTCAATGTCTACATGAGCCCCCTAGCCAACATCGTACGCAAGCACGACATCATCATCACCTCCTACGCCGACGACACCCAACTTATACTCTCCCTCACCAAAGACCCCGCAAGCGCCAAGACCAACCTACAAGAGGGTATGAAGGACGTCGCAGATTGGATGAAGCTCAGCCGCCTAAAGCTGAACTCTGAAAAAACGGAAGTCCTCATCCTCGGCAACACCCCGTCCGCCTGGGACGACTCCTGGTGGCCCACGGCCCTCGGCACCGCACCGACCCCCACAGACCACGCCCGCAACCTCGGCTTCATCTTGGACCCTCTTCTCACAATGACCAAGCAAGTCAACGCCGTGTCCTCCGCCTGCTTCCTCACCCTCTGCATGCTCCGCAAGATCTTCCGCTGGATCCCCGCCGACACCAGAAAAACCGTGACCCACGCCCTCGTCACGAGCCGCCTGGACTACGGCAACACCCTCTATGCCGGGACCACAGCCAAACTCCAAAATCGCCTGCAACGCATTTAAAACGCCTCGGCCCGCCTCATCCTCGACATACCCCGCAGCAGCCACATCTCCGCACACCTGAGACACCTGCATTGGCTCCCTGTCAGCAAAAGGATCACCTTCCGACTTCTCACCCACGCACACAAAGCCCTCTACGACAAGGGACCGGAATACCTCAACAGACGCCTCAGCTTCTACGTCCCCACCCGCCTCCTCCGCTCCTCTGGCCTCGCACTCGCTGCTGTCCCTCGCATTCGCCGCTCCACGGCGGGTGGGAGATCTTTCTCCTTCCTGGCGGCCAAGACCTGGAACTCCCTCCCCACCAGCCTCAGGACCACCCAGGACCACTCCGCTTTCCGGAGACTCCTAAAGACCTGGCTGTTCGAACAGTGATAACCCCCCCTTTTCCCCCTAGAGCCTTGAGACCCGCACGGGTGAGTAGCGCGCTTTATAAATGTTAATGATTTGATTTGATTTTGATTTGGAATTTGCGGAGTTGTAAAACAATTCTGAGGAAATCCACGGAGGAGGAGTTCCCTGACCCGTGGAGTCCTGAATGCACCCGATCTCTGAAGTGCTGATCAGAGTCGGGCCTTTTCAGCCAGGCCCGACCCTGCTTAGCGTTTCAGAGATCGGGCGTTTTTAGGGGAAGGCCATAGGGAATAAAAGCTGCTGTTTTAGTCCTTGTTCGTGCACAATGATAACAGAGACAAGGACTTACTTGGGTCTTCACAAGGGCCCTCCTCTCCTCGTCATCAGACGGTGACAAGTCTCTCCCTGCAGTGGCTGCCTCTCTCTGTGCTCTGGTCCATGCTGAAGGCCAAATATGGGCTACACAGTACAAATACAGACTGTCAGTGCTTACGCTATGCAGCCCATAATGGGTGAGCTCACTCCACTGTCGGGGCTAGCAGAGTTTTTGGACTTTCCATGTGCTCCATGCAAATTCTGGAGTTCCAAAAACTCTGCTAGCTCCTCCAGTGGAGCAGAGCTCCCCACACACCCCTAGACTTAATCCAGAGGAGTAGTGGAAGTCCCTGGTGTCCTCTCCAATGTGGCAATGGCAAGGTTACCTGTAGGAGAAGTGGAACACACAGTTGTTGAAAGTAATGCAACAGGTGGTTTCAAAGTTTGACCACTAGATATGCCATGTGACATGCACACAAAGCCTTTACAAGATCCTCTGATATGACAATGACACCTGCTTCCAAATGTGGGTTAGATCTATGTAGGACCCAGAGATTTTCAATTGCATACACCATGCTCTAAGATCTTGGAGTATCTTGGTGGTTAGATGACTGTTCATAGGCACATATTTTATCTGAGTAAAGACATGACACTGTAAAGTTATCTTCTAGTAAGGTGTATAGCATCATAGACTCAACTAACAGCTGCAAAATGTACTATGGTGATAGAGCTGACCGAGTTATCATTTAACCTGGGCCTCTGTATGGGTGTACTGCAAGGACATCCAGCCTCCTATATAGTTTTCCCCACCAGGTGAGCACATGACATTGTTTGGATGGTAACTTCAAGGGCCACTTTGGTAGGGAACACGGCTGTAGCTGTGTGTTCCTTCTAATAATACTGGATGTACGCCATAACATTGATGTAATTGCCATAGATTGTACAATAATGGAACATTCAGGTGTGTTGAATTGATTGTTAGTTACATATACAAGGCTATTTGACTTCCAGTACACTGTTCTGGTTTTCTTAAAGGTGTAACAGTGCCTGCTGGCAGTTGTAGTGCTGTCAGTCCCTGTACTCCCCATGCCATACACAGACAATGTTCCCCCATGTAGGTTTAGATGACATGAGGCATGCCAGAAAGGGGTACTTGGACATGTCTACACAGGAGTGGTGGGAAGGTGGTTTGTCGAGATGGCCAAAGGTGATCAGTGAGCATGCAATACAAACATTTTGGTGACATTATTGGTATAGTGACTTACCCGACTCCACTCTCACAGGTGTTCCTGTCAGGCCCTCAGGGCGCAGGATGTCCAAGACCATTTCCTCCCATGATGTGAAAGTTGAGGGAGGAGGTGGGGGACCACCCCCAGTCTTGAGGACAAGCCAGATGGTACCTGGCTGTCATGGAATGGACCTTCCCCTGGAGGTTGTTCCACCTCTTCCTGATGTCCTCCCTTGTACATGGATGGCTTCCTACAGAATTTACCCTGTCAACTATCCTTTGCCACAACTCCATTTTCCTGGCAATAGATGTTTGCTGGACTTGTGCTCCAAATAGGTGTGGCTCTACTCTGATAATTTTGTCCATCATGACCCTCAACTCATCATCAGTGAAACCTGAATGTTTTTGTAGGGACATGGTAGTGTCAGACGCGACGGTGTAGTAAAAGAAATGGAAAGGAAAATAAATTGATAATATGGTGTGGGTGCTGTGATCTGAGTGGGTGATGGTTGGTGCCTATTGTGGGGGTTACTAATTTGTGTGTTCTGTGTGTTGTGCAGGTGTCGGATGAGTGCTAGGTGAAATGTACAGGGGTGCCTATTGTATGCTTTGTGATATTTTTATAAGTGGCTTCTATAAGGCTGTGGTTGGCGTTTTTGCTGCAAACGATTTTGGGAAGTGAACGGGTGTGTTTTATAGTGCAGTGTGTAGGTGTGTCAGGTATGTGGATGTGTGTCAAGTGTGGGGTTTTCAAACTATCCAATGTGGTGTGGTGTATTACTGATGTGACCATCAACCACCGCGGTTCGTACCGCCATTGGTTTTCTGCCATGGAAGAACCACTATTGTGATTTGTGATTTGTGGATTGTAATATAATTGTAGTTTTTTGGTGAGCTGGCAGTGTTGGTGATGGGACCGCCTCTTTCCTGCCCTCCAGTGCCCTGGGAGTTTCAGAAATTTGGCTGGATTTTGGCTGGCTTCACTGTGTGGCTCTTAATGCAGTGGTCAGATTACAGCCAACATGGTGGTCTTTTGGCGGCTGCCACCACGGCAGTCTTGCCAAAAGACCTCCAAACTCATAATGAGGCTCTATGTATTGTGTACAATTAAATGGACGGCTTGTTAACATGGAAAATTTTGGCATTAAAGGTATGCCAGAGGGAATCAATGTCTGCTATATTTGCCATTGCTGATTATCAAGGACACATATCTACACACCAAGTAGACATTACCAACAAATGTGCTCGATTTTTTCATAAACTATACAACTCTCAAAAGCTAGACATGACCAATCTAGAAGAGTTCATAACAGGGATGGATATGACTAAACTGACAAAAGAAGACAGAGAGACTTTAAACGGGGACACAACAACAAATGATATGCAAACCGCTATACTAGATAAGCCAGCGAGTAAGGCAACTGATGAAGATTATCTTCTTAATGAGATCTATAACATAAATAAGACCAAAATGACAACATTGCTTTATGACCTGGTTAAAGATGCTAAGGTAGGACAGAAACCTGAGCTCAATAGAGCCGCCATAACACATTCCTCTTAACCAGGCAACGACCCATTGCAATGTGCTAGCTACCACCCTATAGATGTTAACTAAATACAGATATCAAGATATTGTCCAAAGTGTTATATAATAGATTGACAACTGTAATTTCAGGCCTCATGAATCCATCTCTAGTGGGTTTTCCCACATTGCAAGCAATAATATGAAAACATTGTCACATATCCTATAGCAAGTTAGACTGGACCCAGATAATGGGCTAGCCTTCCCCTTGGATATAGAAAAAGCACTTGATATCCTGCAATGGGGTTACCTTTTCTGCACCACTGAGAGAGCTGGTATCGGAGCAGCTTTTATCTATGTGGTGAGATGGTTGTGCAGATACCCTCTGCTGTTATAAATTTTGAAGTTTTTATTTCAAATCCTTAGCTTCAAAGAGGCATGACATGATGTGTCACCTCTCACGATTGCTTTTTTACTGGCACTTGAATAACTGACAATAAGAAAATCACACTCAATACATGGCACCTAAATAGTAGCATGAGTGTCCTTAATGCAGATGACATTGTTGGCATGTCACAGCAGCATACATCTATAAAACTCATAATGACCCCCAATTACATGATGCACAGCTTTCTCCTTTTATAGATTTGAATTGGATAAAAAGCAAAATGCATCTTGTTAGTGCATGTCCCCATCACTTACTTTAATTTAATCCTCAATATGGATCTTCATCTGAGAGTGGCTGAAGAGCTTCTTAAGCTGGAATAACAAACACTTAATTTTCAATTGAGTACTGTTAGAGTCAATAATGAGAGCTCTTAATAGTTTCAAATCATTTACTGAAGACTTAGTATGGTTTTTATTGATCAAAGTTCTCAAGTTTCAGAAACACACATGAAGAGTGTCCTGAATAGGTCCCTACCCTTTTCTCCTTCATCCCATAACTGTAGTACATCTGAATATTTCTGTCTTCTTAGCCTAGGGAAGTTGGAATGGAATATTCAGTCTGTTACATTAAATAAGATTCTCACGGTTATCTGTCTCATGTGCTTATATCTAGCATACAATTCTTAAACAATTTATCAACTCTCTCTAAGACTCAATACAATCTCTGCAGCGGAATTAATACTCTGTTTTATCTAACAGGTCTGCAACTAGAAAGTTTCCACAAGCTTTTTCTCAGCTTGATCCTACTCCCTTAGACTAATAAGCTCAATATGGTTTCTCCAAAACATCACCTCACGCCCTCTTCATCATTCAGATAATGCTCACTAGTTACATATCCTCTCAGCTACAACAGCAACAATGGCAAGAATTAGTGGTCAGTCACAGTGGTTGGCTCATCTGTCATCTCTGGCCTCTTCTCTCTGGTCTGCTGCTTCTGCCATTCTGAGTGTCTGTGTCTGACCTTTCCCTATTGCACCTTTTAACATAGTGATACTTTTCTTAGGATGTAACATCATCTTGTAGGATGGCAAGGATCGGATATATATACTTCCTTTCCCACATGCCTCTTGCCTCTGGAAGAACAATTTTACATTTATAAGTATTACACACACTCTTTTCTAATCATTCATGTAATGTTAATGAATCAACTCAAGAAAAAAGTTAACTTCTAAATTAATGTCAGCACATTCCAAAGCGGTCTAGTAAGTGGGTAGGAGTGTGTGTAATACTGGCTCTATTGTTTTAAAGAAAGTTATAATTTCACAGGTAAAAAAGAGGTTATAGAAGCATTTAAAGAAAAATCATACCAGCTGAGCCCGTTTCACAGTCATGCAGCATGGGTTAGACAGAATTCAGAGCATGTTTTTAAATGTTCAAGCACCAAAAGATTTTAGGCCTAGTGTTTCATTCTCATGTTAGTGATTAGTATTTGGATTCTTATTTTTGTTATTTTCTATTGGGGCCTTATCAAACCCCCTGTGATGGCTTGAAACCATCATAAATCTACTTCAATAATTACTCTTCATTTTTTTTCAGATTCTTGTCTTTTTCATTTTAGTTGTTCTTTTTCTTTGTTTTCCTATATTCTTTACTCATCTTTCACTCATTTCTACATCCCTTTTTATTCTTGTTTTCAATTTTTTTTCTCTGTGTTTCTTCATTAGTAACTTTATTATTGCACAAAAGCAATACAGAACAATTATACATTAAATCATTACTATAATAGGAATTAGCATATAATTGAAGATCCCACTTTCAGGTCTTTTAACCATGCTCCCACTTTAGCAAAACCTTTAGAGATACTTTTAGCTATAGTTGGGGTCTGCAGAGGTTTTAGATCTAGTTTCAGATCAGTAATGTTGCTTGCATATGCTTCTATCCTCTTGCTTTCATCAGGGATATAACTGCAGCAATTTTCAATTCTTAACATTTTACAGACTCCAACATTTACAGCTAAAATATGTCTAAAGCAAATCAATTTGTAAAACCATTGATATAACAGCAATAAGCTCAGTGTTTTCTAATAATACAGATCCAGATGTACTTGTTGCTAATCTATCATTCAGTACCACTCCCACACTGGAATTACAGCTCCAAATATATCTTCTACCATAAGTGTCATTTTATTCACAGCTCTTGTGTATCTCTTAATGGCTGGTGCATCTAAAGAATCCACACAATACATTTTGGGAAAGGTTTGTCGTAAATAACATATTCCCTCCTAAAATGCAGGGAATTTGAAGCAAGCATTGTTTCCACAAATAAAGTATACTCCTGATATGGTTAGATCTTCCTCTTGCAAGATCTGCCATTCGCCACCAGATAATTCAAAAGTGTGTTCACACCTTCTATTTCCCTCTAGGATTTTCTTTCCTAGTATTTGTTGTTTATATACACATATTTTTCCAATCAACTTCTCTTCCATTCTTAATTTAGGTACAGTCATCTTTTTCATGTACTCATCTTCCTCTCCTTTCCACGCAACCTTTTGTACACTGTTTCTGTTGTTCTCAGCCTTTGTGAGCCTTTCATTCCTTTCTTCTAATATCTGTATAAAATTTTTCTTTTGTCTGTTCATTTTGCATGTTAAATTTCTTTCATGTGCCTTAACAGTGTTTATAGAATAATAAGGAGTAAAATAGTGCCAGAATGTCTCAATTCCTCTGGCCTTTTGGGTGTAAATTCATATGTTTCATTAAAAGTACATTTGAAAGCACCATTTCATAATTCGAAACATAATATTCAAAATGGCACAATGTATATACTAAGCTAAGCAATATACTGCAAGAAGTAGCATAAATGAGTGGTATCTGATGATATGATACTTGTTCATCTGCTGAAGAAGGCATGTGTGTGTAGACATAACAATACCTAACATCTAAAGCTCTAGTGTATTCTTGCACTAATCTTGAATAAACATTAATTGCCTAATAATCATCTTTCACGTAGTCTATAAATGATGTTTTCAGTCTGTCATCATCTATTGTGGGATGATATGTTGCATCCTGCTATGGTGCCCAGTGTCATTTTAAGAGAAGGCCTGCCTTGCTGGCTGCTTTTAGGTTAAAGTGAACCCCAAATTCGACTTTGGAATTAAATGAAATTACTGAATCCTACGCTACCTTATTTTTACAAATACATCATCCCTAAGGTATGCCCTAAATGTCCCCAGGGTGCAGTGCAACTAATTGCAGGGACTTTATAAAAGATGTTTTATAGGCCTTGGTTAGAGAAAAATAGTCAAATTCATTTTCCCGATTGTAGTGAATGGGCTCCATAGGCTAACATCGTCAATCTTTATTTTAAAATAATAAAGTCCTATTTTCCATAGGAAGGAGCTAAATATAGTAAGTTTATTATCAAATTAAAAGTCATAATAAATCCACATCTTGACACTGTTGAATTTAATATAACCTGAACAGGGAAAGAGTTTTAGAACCCTTGCTAGAAGTTACCAAAGTTAGCCCTGTAGTGCCCTTATCTGATTGGTCAGTCTCTGGCAGCCTGAGCCAGCCTGCCTTGATGAGGTGTGAAGTAGCCTGGGTTGAAACAAAGGAAGCATCTGGTGGGAGGAGGGACAGCAGCCAAAGGACTTCAAAGGAGGGAAGGACATTTGGGACAGCAACTGGACCTCCCCCATTTCCTGCAGCCCCAGACAGCCAGGTACCCCCTGATTAGATTAAGAGAGGGCTGGAAAGGGGTGTATTAAGGGAAAGGTAGCCACACCAGTGGGTGTACTCCGCCAGATCTAAACTATAAGAATGAATTTTTGCCATCTTGGATTTTGGAGGAACGTTGCTCCCTGGAGTTGATTTTTGTCACACTTCTAGTAAGTGGTCACTCAAGAGGGTGGTGGCCTGCACATGATTGGGCAGGAGCACCCCTTGATTGCCACCACAGGAGCAAGGATAAATATGGCAGAGCTGCCCCACACTTCAGGTTCCTACTAGAACAAGACAAGAAGAAGGACTGCCCTGTTGGACCCCTAGCCTGCACCTGGACACTGCACTCAGAAGGACTGCACCAGCTGCACACTTTGGGCTTCACCAAGAATAGGACTGTTCCTTACTTCTACAACCTCAAGGAGGGACTCCCTGTAAACTAAAGCCCTGCAAAAATTGATCAGCTGATGGTCATTTAAGGATTTGAACCAGGTGCATTCTGGGAGTTGGAGTCCTAACCCCTGAGGAGCAACTCAGAGCTTCTGGAACCTTGGGATGAGTTGTAGACACCCAATGGACCTTAAAAGTACATCTGGAAGAATAACCAGAAATTTGGAAAGGTTTGGAGCAACTTCAGAGAAAAGCTCCTTAAGCAAATGACGACCACAACCTAGCCTGACTTGCAGGTTTGTCCAGCTGAAAAGCCCTGGAGCCATAGTCTTCCAGGATTTGTTCTGGGGCTCGTGGAAAGCCAGTCCGATGGCTCCGCATTGAAATCGGCTTGCTAAGGAGGGTTGTCTGATGTTGGGGAAGGAAAGCTCTAAAAACGTTTCTAAGTCTGAAGGTAAAAGTTTGATGAGGCTTTCTGCTCAGTGTATCCGAAGATGGCTCTATTAAGGTTAGTTTCAACTTTCAACTTGGTCCTGTACAAAGATTTCCAACCCGAAAAAGTTCCTTCGTCTGAATGTAGGAACCTGGACCGAGGTATCCTGCAACGTGTATCCGAAGAGGGCTCTGATGAGGTCGACCTCAACATGTAACTTCTTTCTGGCTGAGGAAACATCCTCAAGAAAACAACGAATTGTGAAGGTAAAACTTTAACAAGGCCTCCCGCTCAGGGTGGCCAAGCAGTTTTCCATTGCGGTTAGCCTCAACTTTTGACTTTGCCCAAGCACTAGAAAACACTTAGGCCCTCATTATAACATTGGCGGTAAAAGCCGCTTACAGCCGTGCAGAAAACTGCCAACACACCGCCACGGAATTCCGCCACAGCTATTATGACCCACATCTCGGAATCCGCCAAATTTTTAGACACCCACACAAGTCCGTCACACTAAAGGTCAGTGATAAACTGGTGAAAACAAAACCTCCACCGTCACGCCAACAGAAATACGCCCACACTATCATGACACACAAATCCACGCAGCGGTCTTTCAACTGTGGTATTCCATTGGCGGTACACACCGCTGCGCTCAAAATACACACACTCTTACAAAACATCCCACATTGGACAATTCAAAATACACTCACCTGATACACATACACACACCACTCCCACACACCCATTACAATATAAAACACACACCCACATCACCCACAAACCCCCACGACAAAAAATACAGAAAGAAGGCCAGAGAGAGACACCACCAGCAAGTACAACAGCATCCACAGGCACATAACACCATCACCCACACAACTTCCACGCACCTCACACAACACACCACTACATATCACCACACTTATCACCACACACTCCACCCCACACATCACCTACCCCACCCCATGACACGACAAAGACACCCCAGGTTCTCGGAGGAGGAGCTCAGGGTCATTGTGGAGGAAATCGTCCGGGTAGAGCCACAGCTATAGTGGACAGGGTCAACGCAGTGGGACAACACCCAAGAAATCGGGAGGACATCAGGAAAAGGTGGAATGACCTACGGGAAAGGTGCGTTCTGTGGTCTCAAGACACCACCTGGCGGTTCAGCGGACTGGCGGCTGACCCCACCTCCTCCCCCACAACTAACAACATGGGAGGAGCAGGTCTTAGCAATTCTGCATCCTGAGGGCCTTGCAGGAGTATCTGGAGGAATGGACTCTGGTAAGTCAAAGCTTTACTATTACATCCCCCACCCTACCTGCATGCTATCACATACCCCCACCCTCGCCCTCACCCCCATCACACCAACTCCTCACAAATGTACCAATATCACAAACCACCCATCCCAACACCAAGCCCTGCATGCAACACCAAAGCATGGACACCCATCACGAAAGCCTGCACACTGCACATAGCCATACACCCCCATAAACCATCATCACACAAGCTCCCACACAGGAATGCCAGCACTGGGGTACACGGTCGCTCACCCATTGCACAACATGGCACACACAGATGCAATAATCATGCCTTTCCACCCCACCAGGAGCCCTATCCAACGTCACCAGACAGGAGGGTCCAGACATGTCCACTCCACCCACAGAAGAGGCCCACAGTGATGACAGCAGCTCTGTCCAACTGGATCTAGATGACCAGCCAGGACCATCGGGGACCTCTGGACAGTCGGTTCCCCTCACACAGGCACAGGTCTCCACAGACCTTCCCCCCTCTGGAAACACCGGCACACAACCCACCCAGCTGGCCCATACCTCCGTCCCCAGGACACGTCAATCAGCTGTGTGTCCACCACTAAAGGGAACCCAGGATAACCCACCACCCCAACAACAACAGGGACCTGGGGGCAGTGGGCACACGGTCCAGGGGACGGAGACCCAGGAACACTGGGGAACTGGGAGGGCTACCGTGCGACAGGGGGCGAACAGGCCAAGGGGACCCACTCTCCACAAGGCCCTCTCCTCCATCATGGGAGCATACCACCACTCCCAGGAGACGATGGCAACGGTACTGGCCAAGTTTCAGGAGACCCAGCGCATGCAGGAGGAACAGTATTTGGGCTTCAGGGAGGAACTCAGAACCATCAGCTCCACTCTGGGCACCATCGTAGGGGTGCTGAAGGAAGTACTCAACACCAGGAGGGACACTGTGGCACTGTTGGGCAGTCTACCATTTTGAATGCCATCCAGGGTGTAGAAAGGCAGTTGCAACAAACTAATGCATTCCTGGAGGGCATTCATTCTGGTCAGGCGGCCCTTCACCAAGCTTTTAAAACTCTGGCCTCAGCACTGATGGCAGCCATTGTCTCCGTCTCTAGCCTCCCCCCTCCAACTTCCTCCACCCAGACCCAATCCCCTGTACCTCTACCTATCCCAAGAACACCATCAGACCAGCCTGCACACACCTCACCACACAAGGGAAGCACAGGCAAACATAAGCACCACACATCCCACAGGCACTCAAGCAAGCATCACACACATGCAGACACACCAACATCCACTGCCTCCACTGTGTCCCCCTCCTCCTCGTCTTTCTCCTCCCTCCCAGTCTCGTCTACACTCACACCTGCATGCACTACCTCTACAGCCACTACGTCCCTCACCAGCACACCCACCAGCACACCCCGCTCACATGCAGTCACCACCCCCACTACCATTCACAGGTCCCCTGTGTCCTCTCCCAGTGAGTCTGTGACACCCCCTACCGAAGATACACAAACGCAGGCACACACCCACCCAACAGCCATCCACCTCATGACAGCCTCCAGCGCATGCACCTGCACGCAAAGTCAACAAACGTACACCTCCTACTACCACCACCTCTTCCCCCACTCCCAAACCCCCTCCAGCTACCCGTCCCCGTCCAGCCTTGACCTTTTTCCCACACCTCCCACACCCCATCCATCTCATAGGGCCCGAAGTAACACCTTGCCACAACATCTACGGGACCAGTGGTGCCTGTTGTCACAGGAATGTGAGTGCACCGGCCACCAGGACAGCCAGTGTGGCACGGAGCCACAGCACAGCCAGTCCCCCCCGTGAAGCATTAGACAGAAGTTGGCCAGTGCCTGGCGGGAGAGGGGGAAGACTCCAGCCACCAAAGCCACTCCCAGGGGTCCCGGTGGGAGTGTGGAGTCAGCTGTTACACCTCCCAATGTGGGGAAGGGCCACAAGAAACTCAGCAAGTCTGGGAAGAGCTGCACGGCAGAGAAGACCGCCACCATCCCAGCTGCCCAGGAGGGCCCCCCCAGCCCAGCTGCCCAGGTGGCCACCGCCAGCCCAGCTGCCCAGGAGGGCCCCGCCAGTCCCATCCCAGCTGCCCAGGAGGGCCCCGCCAGCCCCATTCCAGCTGCCCAGGAGGGACCCCCCAGCCCAGCTGCCCAGGAGGCCATCGCCAGCCCCAGCCCAGCTGCCCAGGAGGGCCCCGCCAGCCCCATCCCAGCTGCCCAGGAGGGCCCGCCAGCCCCATCCCAGCTACCCAGGAGGGCCCCGCCAGCCCCAGCCCAGCTGCCCAGGAGGGCCCCGCCAGCCCCAGCCCAGCTGCCCAGGAGGCTACCGCCAGCCCCAGCCCAGCTGCCCAGGAGGCGACCGCCAGAACAAGCCCCGCTGGGCCATGAAGGACCACCAGCACAAGCCCCGCTGGGCCATGAAGGACCGCCAGCACAAGCCCAGCTGGGCCATGAAGGACCGCCAGCACAGGCATGAGTGGGCCATGAAGGACCGCCAGCACAGTCACTGCTGGGCCATGAAGCACCGCCAGCACAAGCACCGCTGGGCCGGGCACCGCCAAATCAAGCACCGCTGAACAGGGCACCGCCAAATCAAGCACCGCTGAACAGGGCACCGCCAACTCAAGCACCACTGAATAGGGCACCGCCAACTAAAGCACCGCTGGGCCGGGCACCGCCAACTCAAGCACCGCTGAACAGGGCACCGCCAACTCAAGCACCGCTGAACAGGGCACTGCCAAATCAAGCACCGCTGAACACGGCACCGCCAAATCAAGCACCGCTGAACAGGGCACCGCCAACTCAAGCACCGCTGAACAGGGCACCGCCAACTCAAGCACCGCTGGGCCGGGCACCGCCAACTCAAGCACGCTGAACAGGGCACCGCCAACTCAAGCACCGCTGAACAGGGCACCGCCAACTCAAGCACCGCTGGGCTGGGCACCACCAACTCAAGCACCGCTGAACAGGGCACCGCCAACTCAAGCACCACTGAACAGGGCACCGCCAACTCAAGCACCGCTGAACAGGGCACCGCCATCTGAAGCATTGCTAGCCCATGAGCGGCAGGGGCACTGACGCAACTGGGTCCGTCATGGGGTGAGGGATGCACTCTGGGCACCAGTCCCCCTCCAGAACCAGTGGAGACTGTCAACCACTACCTCTGTCCTTCACAGGATGAAGCACTCTGGGCACCAGTCCCCCTCCAGAACCAGTGGAGAGATCCATCCACTACCTCTGTCCTTCACAGGATGAAGCACTCTGGGCACCAGTCCCCCTCCAGAACCAGTGGAGACTGTTATTCACTTGAGAGACTGTGGCTTTGCACTCCCCGGGATGTAGCAGTGGGCAAACCACCCACTGTAGAGACTTGAGAGACTGTGGCTTTGCACTCCCCAGGATGGAACAGTGGGCAAACCACCCACTGTAGAGACTTGTGAGACTGTGGCTTTGCACTCCCCAGGATGGAACAGTGGGCAAACCACCCACTGTAGAGACTTGAGAGACTGTGGCTTTGCAATCCCCAGGATTGAACAGTGGGCATTGAGCCCCCTCGTGGATCTGGCGTCGTGCACTCATCCAGCTGAGGTGCGCCCCCTTCCCTTCCCCCTGAGGTGCTTGTTGTATTTCTATCTGATGCCCCTGCAGTGTTCTCTCTGTTTTGATTGGGTATTGAGTGTAGGCCTCGCCCATGCATTTTGGGCCCAGTGGTCCACAGACTATAAATGGTGCAATACCTGGACTTGTATTATTGGTGTATGTATTTGTTTATAGTGTATATATATTTTGGAGTTCTGGATTTTAATGGATTACAATCGTTACAATCATTTCCTTTTGTCTTTGCATTCTTCCGGGGGGTTTGAGGGGTGTAACTGCAATGTATCAACATGTATTAGTGTGTGTGTTGTAGTGGGTGAGGGTGGGGGTGGGGGTGTTGCGTGTGTGTGTCCCTGTTTTCCCCCTCCCCTGTGTCGTAGGTGCAGTATTCACTGTGGTCTTCGCCGCCGGCGTTCATGCTCCTGGTAGAGAAGCAGGAAGTCTATCGTAGGTAGAATTTGGAGTTCTGGTTCCATGGTGTCCTCGTTCCTCGAGGGGTGTGTAGAGGTGAGCGTTTTCCCTTCGGAATTCCTGTTTCTGCCGTGTTTTTATCCACGGTGAATCCGCCCCGGAAAAGGTGGCAGATTGGCCTGTCATAATAGTGTGGGCGGTACATTGTCTCCCGCCTGTCTGTTGCCGATGACCGCCAAGCTGTTTGTTTGTACCGCCATGGCGGTCGGAGTGTTAAAGTAGCTGTCTTTGTTGGCGGTTTCCGCCATTGTCGTAATTTCAATTTTTTTACCGCCGGCCTGTTGGCGGTCTTACCGCCACTTTAACACCGTCCACCAGGGTTGTAATGACCACCTTAATCTTTGAAAATTCATATCACCGGTTCCCTTTATTGGATTTGTGTCATTTTGGTGTCATTTTAAAGATAAAAATATATTCTATTGTTATAAATTAGTATTGTCTATTGTCATAAATTAGTGTGGGATTTTTATTGTGTTTTGTGTTTTACTTATTTACTGTTTTGTTGATATTGAATGCTTTACAAACCTGTCTCCTAAATTAAGCCTAACTGCCCTTTGCCAAGCTAACAAGGGTTGAGCCAGGATTAATTTATTGAGACCTTGACCGAACCCAGTGAGGGTTTGTGGCATATTGCTAAGTGTATACGATTAGTATAAGGAGTGCCCCTAGGAATATCTTAAGTCTGGTTCTAGTTACAGTACACACATTTTCTGCACAATCAGATCTACTACCAAATCAATTTGTTAGTAAAAGCAATGAGAAAAAAAAAATACTTTTTTTTTTTAAAGCAAATTTCTGTTAGACAATCCCTAACCCTACTCAGAGTTCTTCTCAATTCTTATCCCTAAATGTATTTTTCAGAAAATTTCTGCTCTAAGTAAGTTTCTTCTTGAATGTATCTCTTTCTTTGTGCACTTTCTTTTCCTTTCAAGGGGTTTGTTAGAGCGTCCAGTCCTTAGTAAGGAAAGGGACGAGCATAGGTCAATTAACCTTTTGATTCACATGGAGTATCCTAGCTATGTAGTAATCGATGACCATCAATAATCAATACACAAATTATGAATCAATAAGCAAAACAATAATCATCAGTTAACATCTCATGAATAACTACAACTCAATTCTTACGTTTTATGAATTTTTATGTCCCTATTATTTACAATACTAAGTCATAAGGTTAATTCAAACTTTAATAATTTAATTCAAGATTAATTCATTAGTTTCCACCAATAACATAATCTAATCAGTACTTGAGAAAACATGCTTTCTAATGCCTCAACATAAGGCAATAAAGAAGAATGTATTAACATGAATAGCAGAGTTCAGCAAATTAGTCCATCAATCATTTGTCACCGTATAAGTCCACGTCTCAAATTAGGAACCCTACCTAACCCAGATTAGCATTGGCATGTGAGACTTAATGCGAAAACAGTTTAGAACATGAATTTAGAAAAACATCTAGCTAGACGAAAACTATAAAAACAGCGCAGTTGGTACCTAGAAAGAAAAGGCACAAAAAGTCAATCAGTCACATTGTCATAGCTACCTATCCGTGGTATGGATCAACAAAAAAGTCAGTCTTCATCTCCAGTGCATCAATCGATCAGCAAAGCATCAGGCTCTCAAGAGCATGAGCCCACTGACAGAATCTTGAAACTCTTTGAACGTCCACGCCTAACCTCGAACATCTATTCTCTCCAACGGTTCTGAAGTTTTTCCCCTTTGTCACAGCATTATCTTAAAGTTACTCAGCCTATCCCCCAAATCCTAACTGGTCAATTAGTCACCATATGTGACGCTAGCCAATGACTTTTATTTTACAAATCTATTAATTCTAATATTTCGCCTTTCTCAGGGTGTCGATTGGTTCACTGTACGATGTCCTCATCATCCGGCTCATTAGGCATAAAAAATCTTGCATCTTCTTATCAAGTCAGTGTCTCTATTTTTCAAGTCCTTGGAAAGTACATATTGTCTGCTTTACACTGAATTGGTTACATGCTCTAGTCCCTCATCTCCTGTTCATCGGTTCATTGCAGAATTTTCTAGCTTAGCAAATTTTATTGACACAAGTGGTTCAGGGTCAATTCAACACATCAGCTTCTCTACATTGCATGATTATTCAGCTTCTGCATGAGGCCTGGCAAAACTAGGCCACAACTTCGGCTAAGTTAACTCTACAATATAATGCAAAACATATGTTACATAACTCAATATGACATATTACTACATTATTAGTAGGCATTTTCAATATTCCTCGCATTTTTTTATCATTTTAGTATAACTCATGTAAGTTGGTAGCCACTCTTCGTGGGCACATTTTCAAACGTGCACATTAATTTGCCACATTACTTTTCTCTACATTTTATTATTATTATTCAAAATGCATAGACACTCAGGTGAGTAACCCCCCACGCCAACAACAGACCACCCACCAAATTCTGATCCATAAATCAGCACAGCAGTCATACAATGGCAGTCCACCAGTGGCGGTACTGACCGCCACGGTGAATAATGGCACCCACCACCAACAACTGCACATATAGGACAATATTAAATCCTCATACCTGAGACACATACACATACTCGACACACCCACACACACCACCATAAGACACACACACACATCCCACCATCCTTCGCAATGCCAAATCAACGCTAGCCAACAACTTCCGGACACTCACTACGATACAGACCAGAAATGCAACACACACACAAGTACACATCACTCACATGGCACACAATGGCACCACCTAAGCACCCCCGCTTCACTGAGAGGGAGCTGCAGACCATGGTGGATGAAATACTCAAGGTCGAGCCACAGCTGTTTGAAGCCCAGGTACAGCAGACATTCATTGCATGAAAAATTGATCTATGACAGGATTGTCAATAACATTAACGCTGTGGGAAACTATCCAGGACAAGGGGAGATATAAGGAGAGGTGGTACGACCTGTGAGGAAAGGTACGTTCCATGGTGTCATTACATCAAATTGCAGTACAGAAGACTGGCGGTGGTCCCCCCCTCCTCCAGCGACTGGGAGGTGAAGTTCTTGGCTATTCTGCACCCGGAGTGCCTCACTGGACTCGCTGGAGCACTGGACTCAAGTAAGTCACATATGCTCCCCTAACAATTGCCACATCTCTAATGCATGTCTCACCCTATCCAGATCACTAACACTACACACTACACACCTTATCCTATACACATCCCCCGAACACCCATACCCATATCCTCTGCATGCCTTCACCTCCCCACCAACCCACAAACCATCCCTGTAAGCACAATGACCATCCCCGGCATGTTCTGCAGTCTATACTACATCACCCACAATGGACCAACAATCCCTCAACTAACAATGCATGACACACATCCCACAGGAACACGGGGCCAGGGACACTGAGGCCGTCTCAGAGGTCCTGGGGGCATACCACCACTCCCAGAACAGGAAGGGCCAGATCCAGGCCACATTGCAGGAGAAACAGAGGCCGCTGGTGGCACACCAGCAGGAGGCCTTGGAGCAATGGAAACAACTGAATGCCAGCATGGCCACTATTGCAGGGGTGCTGCTGAGGATGCCCAACATCATTCCTGAGTCCTCCACTCATAAGCAGGCCCCTTTCACCAGCCAGGATACAGCCCAGCGCTCAACCTCAGCAGTAGCCAGTGGAATGGTGGCCCTGCCAGAGCACTCACCAGCACCCCTTTCCCTGTAGCCCAGGAACCGCCTCGCAAACGTGGCCGGAGACCCAGACATCCTAGTGACACTGTAGCCAAGACCAAGCCCACCACCAGGAAGTGACTCTGCCCTGAACTGTTTCCCTTGTTTGCCACTGAACCACCTTGTTGACTGTCCAATGCCATATCTGCATTTACCTATGGCCCCATGGACACTGCCCCTGTGCTGCCAGCAGATGTGGACATTGCACTGAGAATCCTGTTCACCATCTGCCCACTTCCTTGCACTATACAATCCCTATTGTCTCACTCTTTTCAATAAACAATGTTTGAGCACACCAACAGATGTTGTTATTTATTCAAAATACATGCTTTTGTAGGCCATCATTCATAAGCAGATATGTACAGATACATGTCAAGGGAGAATGGATCCAATATACCGAGAGGGGTAGGCCAAGTTCATGTCACAGCTTTTGGCCAGGAGTGTCCACAAACATCACCTCTTCCAACATGATGTAGCAATAGCAAAGTGGCAGGCAGCACAGCAACACTGCAACTGAAATCTTACCCAGGGTAGTCAGATTCACAGTGCAACATTTACATGAAACTCATTGGAAGTAGAGTTAAATCAGTTGATTCCTGGAGTCCACATCTTCCCCCTCTCCTTCTCCATAACCATCCTCCATCCCCTGGGGTCCCACGGATGGCAGTGCTCCATCCTCCACTTTCAGTAGTGGAACATGTCTCATGAGGGCCAAATGGTGCAGCATACAGCAGGCTACTATGATCTGACACACCTTGTTTGAGTAGCACAGGGCTCCTTCAAACATATGCAGGAACCTGAATCTGGCCTTCAGGAGCCAAAAGGTCCTCTCAATCACCCTTCTGGTACGACCATGGGCATCATTGTACCAGTTTCCCCCCCCCTGTCCTGGGATTCCGCACAGGTGTCAGCTGCCACTGCAAGTTAGGATAGCCAGAATCCCCTGGGAAGAGGGGAAAAAGATAGCACATGACACACAGGCGTACAATGCCAAACGTGTTTAGTAAGGTAGCACTGCAAAACTGTCACATAAACACTCACCAAATAGCAGGTTCTGTCTCCCTGTAGTTGTGCCATGATTTGTGGGACACTGCTGTTCCTCAAAATGTAGGCATCATGGACTGATCCAGGGAATCATGCTGCCACCTGTGAGATGTATTGATCTGCAAGATACACCACCTGCACGTTTATGGGGTGGAAGTTTTTTTGGATCTGAAACACCTGCTCAGTGGCTCTGTGGGTATGAGAGGAATATGTGTGACAATCACATGAGGGATGTTGGCAATTGCATAAAAATCAGATGTCACTGTGGTAAAATCTGCCCTTTGAGGAAATTGTATGTAACTCTGGAGGTGTTGCAAGAAGGTATTTAGGACATTTGCCAAAATGTTACAATGATGTGTAGATGTCAACTGTCTGTATACAGATATGAAATGCATTCATACACAACTCACAACACATTAATGACGTGTTGATACTGGTGTGCCAGTGACATATATACCTGTAGGCTTGGATGCTACCATGCCATTGGACATTGCATGTGTAACGTCACCATTTTAACTCTCATAGGTAATACTATTCCGCCATAAATACTGTACTGTGTATAAACAAGTTGCCCTCGTAAAATGTCAGCCGCCTGTCCCACATGTGGAGGACAGGTGGAAGTGACATAATTGGTTAGTCATCATGGTGGTAGGCGGTCAGAACCGCCGTGCAACTACTCACTGGCTAGCATTGGGGTCTATGGGCCAATCATGATCTGTGCTGGCGGTGACAGTGCTCACTGCAGCAGTCCTCACTGCCATTTTGTGTAGCCCTTGCCACTTGACTCCTGTATCTCGAGACGGCCACTACTCCACTGCATGTGTTGCTGTGTCCTGCCTCTTGTTGCAGAAATGGCTACAGAGGAACGGGCCCCGGCCTTCACCTCGGATGAGTTGGAGAAGCTTGTGGATGGGGTCCTATCCCTGTATGCCAAGCTTTATGGCCATCCATCCAGGGGACCAGGTGAGTGGCATTTCAGCATCCTAGGAGTGTGTGCCAATGCAGTGGATGCATGTGTGTTTGACTGTTGTCTGCATCACCCATCTCATCCATGGAATAGCTATCACATTGTCAACACCTGCAGAATTCTGAAACCCTTGCTGTGCTAAGTAGTTTGAGCAATAATGAAGTTCTCCTTAATCTTTCGCTACTTCATTTCCTGTTAATCACTACAGTACTGTGTATACTTCAAATTATCATCCAACAACTTTGTCCGCAAACAAATTACATTCTGCCATATATGCTGACAAATTTCAGGTCGCAAACCAAACACAAAAGTTGTAATAAAGAAACCCTTATCTCCTCAATCTAAATGCGTTTGTCTTGTAGGCTGCTGAAAGGCTTTCATCAGTTATTCATAAAATTAATGCACAGTTTCCTTTACCGTTTGCTGCATTCTGTTCAACTTCAAATAATTCAGATCCTTGGGAGGAATCTTCCTCTTCAGAAACACATTTGTTTCATTACTACAGGAGAGGAAGCATTTGTACCAACCTCCCTCTGAGGCTCTGAGATTGGCTATTGGACTGCTACCTTGTATTCAGCCCACAAATCACTCGGTCCTACTCTATCAAAGGAGGTATCTAAATCAACCCACAAGACCTTTGACAATTTCACAAACTTTTACCATTGCATTGGACTTTCACTCAACTTTCGGAAATTGTTAGTAAATGACAAAAGATCACCTCCGCTCCTTGGCACATGTACATATGTCCCACTTGGTGTATCTCTCAAGAGATATGCGGTAGTGGTCTCTTTCTCTTCTCACTCTTCTTTATTTTTTTCTCTGCAGCTTCCTCCAATTGCTTTCTTTTCTTTTCCTGTTTTTGTGCCCACTTAGGCCCTCATTACAACCCTGGCGGTAAATCCCGCTTACTGCCGTGCAGAAGACCGCCAACATACCACTGTGGCAGCGGAATTCCGCTACAGGTATTACGACCCACACCCCGAAACCTGCCACAATACAGACACCCACACAAGTCCGCCACACCAAAGGTCAGTGATAAACTGGCGATAACAAAACCGACACCGTCACGCCAACAGGAATACGCCCACACTATCACGACCCATGAATTAACGCAGCGGTCTTTCAACCACGGTAATCCATTGGCGGTACACACCGCCGCGCTCAAACTACACACACATATACAAAACACAACCACATTGGACAATTCAAAATACACACACCACACCCACACACCCAATCCAATATAAAGCACACCCCCACATCACCCACAAACCCTTACTACCAGAATTTTGAAACCACGCCAGAGAGAGACACCACCTAGAACAACACCAGCATCCACAGACACACAACACCATCACTTACACAACATCCACGCACCTCAAACAACACACACCAACACACTACCTCACACATCACAACCGACACCAACTCACACATCACCCACACCACATCATGACACCTCAACGACACCCCAGGTTCTCTGAGGAGGAGCTCAGGGTCATGGTGGAGGAAATCATCCGGGTAGAGCCACAGCTATTCGGATCACAGGTGCAGCAGACCTCCATTGCAAGGAAGATGGAGCTATGGAGCAGAATTGTTGACAGAGTCAACGCAGTGGGACAGCATCCAAGAACTAGGGATGACATCAGAAATTGGTGGAATGACCTATGGGGGAAGGTGCGTTCCGTGGTCTCCAGACACCAGATTGCTGTACAGAGGACTGGCGGTGGACCCCCACCTCCTCCCCCACAACTAACAACATGGGAGGAGCAAGTCTTGGCAATACTGCATCCTGAGGGCCTCGCAGGAGTAAAAGGAGGACTGGACTCTGGTAAGGCAAATGTTTACTACCTTATCCCCCCACCCCACCTGCATGCCATCACATACTCCCGCCCTCACCCTCACACCCATCACCCCAACAACCCACAGATACACCACCAACACAACTCACACATCCCAAAACCAAGCCCTGCATGTGATACCAATGCATGGACACCCATCATCCAAGCATGTCCACTACAGAGACTCACTCATGCCCCAAAATCACCAATCACACAAGGACCAAGCCAATAATGCAAGCACTGGAGTAGAGGGTCAACCACCCATTGCACACGATGGCACACACAGATACAATAATTATGCATTTACACCCCAAAAGGACCCCTACCCCACGTCAATGGACAGGAGATGCCAGACATATCCAGTCCCCACACAGAAAAGGCCCACAGTGATGACAGCAGCTCTGCACAACTGAATCAAGATGACCAGCCCGGCCCATCTGGGACCTCGGGACAGTCGGTTCCCCTGACACTGTCACAAGCCACCACAGAGCCTCCCCCCTCAGGAAACACAAGCAGAGCACCCAACCAGCGGGCCCATCCCTCTGTCCCCAGGACACATCAATCAGCAGTGTGTCCACCACTTCAGGGAACCCAGGCAAACCCACCAACCAAAGAAAATCAGGGACCTGGGGGCTTTGGCAGTGGGCACATGGTTCAGGGGACAGAGGCACAGGATAACAGGGAAACTTGCAGGACTGCTGTGCGACAGGGGGAGGACAGGCCCAGGGAACCCACTCTCCATGAGGCACTCTCCAACAACATGGGAGCTTACCATCATTCCCAGTAGATGATGGCAACGGTACTGGCCAAGTTTCAGGAGACCCAGCGGCTGCAGGAGGAACACTACCTTGGGATCAGGGAGGACTTGAAGTCCATTACCACCACCCTGGTCACCATTGCAGGGGTGCTGGCAGTGTCACGACTCACGTGCTGCTTGCACCTGGAATTTGCAGATCTGGTGGCGTGGATCTTCAATGTTCGACTTTAGCCCAAAAAGGGGCGACTCTTTCTGGTAGCCACGGTGCTGTAGGCAATGGAGACGCCAAGAACAGACCGTGCCCTTCAGAAAATAGCGCCAGAGGGAAAAAAACCCTTAGGAAAAGGGGAAAAACCTCCAAACAGGAAGATTCCTGGAAAAAACAAGAACAAACAAACAGGAATCCAAAAGGAGCAAAGGTCAGGAAACACAGAATGCTGAAATCCAGAACCAAAAGGGGAGGAAATCAGGAGCGAAGACACTAACTGAGCAGAAAGTGTTGCAGCGCAAGGAAATGAAGAAAACACAGCCCTTATATACCAAAAGACAGGAAGTGACCCACAGGAAGTAAAAGGACACCATATTAGACAGGGAGAGGTACATAGAACAAAACAGAATAGAAACCATAGAGAATAGGGAACAATGAATGCTGGGAAGAGAAAGGTAACCTGGGAAGGGAAGAAGACATAAAAAAAATACAACAAAAAGACCCCAGAAAGAAGAAAAGAAAGAGGACAAGAAGGAAGAAAGAAGAACAGGTAAGGGGGGTCAGGAGACCCCAGCAAGGCGGTGGAAAACGCTAGAGCGAGGCCCCATGCAATGCCTGGGGCCTCGAAAAGTGCATGAAAGGCTGGGGGCGCGCCGCGTTTTAGAAAAGCGCTGTGCGGCCCCAGCCGAACGCCCGGCTTGTGCCGAACATTTGGCTTGCGCCGCACCACGCAGCGCGACAGTAGGTCCCCCTCCCGAAGGGCCAGGTTTGAGAGGAAATAAACGGTGAAAGCGTTGAATCAGGCGAGGAGCGTGAACAGAAGATGCATCTTCCCAAGAGCATTCACTGAGAGGATAACCCTTCCAATGAATCAGATACTGAAGGCGTTTGTGAAAAAGACGAGAGTCACAAATTTCCTGTACTTCATATTCAGGAACATCATCCACGAGTACAGGAGGTGGACAAGGAAACTGACGTGAGTAAGGGTCAGGCACATAAGGTTTAAGCTGAGAAACATGAAAGACCGGATGAATCTTCCATGTATGAGGTAAGTGAAGACGGACAGTGACAGGATTGACCAACTGAAGAATACGGAAAGGCCCATAGTAACGAGGTGTGAACTTATTTTGAGAAAGACGTGAGGGTAAGAATTTGGAGGAGAGCCAGACTTTATCTTGCGGATGATAGTCTGGATTGGTAGCACGTCTCTTGTCAGCAGCCTTCTTCATATATCTCTTAGTATGTAACAAATTAGATCGAATTAGTCTATGGATTTGGAGAAGGCGTTTGGAGAAATAGGTAATAGCGGGTAGAGGAGAGTTGGATTGTGGAGAAGTAGGAAAAGAGGTAGGATGAAAACCATATGAACAGAAAAAGGGAGTGACCTTGGAGGCACTATGGACTGAGTTATTGTAGGAAAATTCTGCTATAGAGAGGTAAGTGTTCCAGTTACTTTGGGTAGAATTGCAAAAGCATCGAAGATATTGCTCTAGTCCTTGGTTCAGACGCTCGGTCTGGCCGTTGGTCTGAGGATGGAATCCTGAAGACAGGGCTCTATTAATATTTAGTGTTTTACAAAAATGCCTCCAAAATCGGGAAACGTACTGAGGTCCTCTATCAGATATTATGGTATGGGGAAGTCCATGGAGACGGAAGATATGATCAATGAATATTTGACTTAGTTCTTGAGAAGTGGGTAGCCTTTTCAGGGCAGTGAAATGAGCCATCTTCGTGAAAGAATCCACCGTGACCATGATGACCCGGTTTCCTGCTGATGGTGGGAGTGAACACATAAAATCAGTAGAGATGGTATGCCATGGGGCCGGTGGAACAGGCAAAGGCTGTAGTAATCCTGCCGGTCGGGTATGGGGTATCTTGATTTGGGCACATATGGGACAGGCCTGAACGTATCTTTCCACATCCAGCTTCCAGGTAGGCCACCAGAAAAATCGTGAAAGAAGTTCTTGTGTGGCCTTGATGCCTCTATGACCAGCTACAGGTGAATCATGGCACATTTGTAATGCCTTTTCTTGCACCTTGTTAGTGGGGAGGAATATCAGGTTTTGATAATAAAAATATCCTTGTTTCTTATGTATTAATGGTCTTAGATCTTCAATGTCGTGGTCCGATAGGTTGGCGTATTCCAGTTGTACTTCTTCCAGGAAAGACTGAGCCACTCCAATGATCTTACGGGGTTCCAGAAGATACTGAGATGAGGAAGGAGTACACTCTGGATATCGGCGAGACAGAGCATCAGCCAGAATGTTTTGAGATCCAGGAATATATGTGATAAAAAAATCGTACTGACTGAAGAAAAAGGCCCAGCGGGCCTGACGACTATTCTGGCATACAAAATTTCGTAAACATTGTAGGTTACGGTGGTCTGTCCTCACCTCAAATGGTTCCTTGGAACCCATCAGAAACTGTCTCCACTCAAGGCAGGCTGTTTTCAGAGCCAATAATTCCCTTTCCAGTACAGAATAGTGTTGTTCAGCTGTGGAAAGGATATGAGACAAGTAGAAAACAGGATGTTCAAGACCATCATCTTCTTGTCGTTGGAGTAAGACAGCTCCGATGGCTCTCTCAGAAGCATCAGTAACGACTATAAATTGTTTGGTGGTATCTGGATGTCTCAAGATGGGGGCTTGGGTGAAGACTCTCTTTAATTCTTGAAAGGCTGCTTCAGCCGCCTCAGTCCAGACAAACCCTTTCTTTAAATTTTCCTTTTTTAAGGTGTGAGTTATGTGGCTAGTCAGTCTGGCAAAGTCTAGAATGAATTGTCGATAGAAGTTTGCTAACCCTAGGAAACATTGTGTTTCTTTTATGGAAGAAGGAGAAGGCCACTCTAGGATAGCTTGTACCTTTTCTTGATCCATAGCTATGCCAGTGGGACTTAAATGATAGCCCAGATATTTGACTTCCGTCATGTCGAACTCACATTTTTCTGGTTTGCAAAATAGTTGATGAGCACGAAGTCTTTGAAGAACTTGTTTCACATGGGAAGAATGGAGTTCAGGATTTCTAGAATAAATAAGAATATCATCTAGGTAGATCACGACTGTCTGATTCAGAAGGTCTGAAAACACTGAGTCCATAAATCTCTGGAAGATTGCGGGGGCGTTAGTGAGGCCAAACGGCATAACCCTATATTCAAAATGGCCAAATGGAGTCCTGAAAGCTGTCTTCCATTCGTCGCCTTCTTTTATGCGTAAAAGGTGGTAAGCTCCTCGTAAATCTAATTTAGTAAAACGTTGAGCCCCTCTGATAGCTTCTAGTATGTCCCTGATGAGAGGCAAAGGATAACGATCTTTAATTGTTATTTTATTCAGACCTCGAAAATCCAGGCAAGGACGAAGATCCTTTGTCTTCTTGGGCACAAAAAAGAGAGGAGCCCCAGCCTGAGACGATGATGGAACAATAAGACCACTCTGTATATTTTCGTCCAGATACTCTTTTAGAACTTCTCTTTCGGGTTCCGTGAGAGAGTACATCCTCCCAAAAGGAACAATTGTGCCGGGTTCCAATGGAATAGCACAATCATATTCTCGATGTGGAGGTAGCACAGGTTTCGACGGTTTTTGGAAAACATCCTGAAACTCCAAATAGTGGTCTGGGACCCCTTGGACCGTATTAATGGACATACCAGTGGCACCTTCAGTATCTAAAGATCTTTTCGGAGACCAATACTTGTCGGAAGTGAAACAGTTCTCATGACAAAATTGCGAAGACAAAGAAACTGTCCGGGTTACCCAATTTATATACGGGTTATGTCTGATGAACCACGGAATTCCAAGAATGATGGTATGGTTGGGGGACGTGATAAGATCGAAGGAAATGTGTTCTTGATGGTTTCCCACCTGTAGACTTAACATCAGGGTAGTGGTGTCTACAGGACCCGAGGATATCAAGGATCCATCCACGGTGTGTACCTGTTCGGGTACTTCTTTTGCTTGTGTAGGAACTTGGTGAGCAGCAGCCCACGTCTTGTCCATGTATATACCACTAGCACCACAATCTAGTAATGCCATAGTCTTTTCTTGACGACCGTCAGGAAGTTGTAACAGGACAGGAAAAATGAACAAGGCGGTTGTATTGTCATTAAAGGAGCTGATGGAAGGTATAGCTGTAGATCCCGTCCCCTCCCTTCTTACAGAGGACGGGAGGTGGCGTTTCCCGAAGGCCTGGGCGGACGTACAGGACAGGTACGAAGCATGTGACCAGCAGAACCACAGTACAGGCACAACCCTCTCTTGCGTCTGTCTTCTCGTTCACTAGCAGAGAGCGGACCTCGGGTAGTATCCACCTGCATGGGTTCCCCTTCGATGTCTCTAGCAGGAGTGCGAGGTTCCTCGGAACGCTGTAGGCAAGCTCGTGAGCTACTTGGCTGGGAAAACCCTCTACTCCTTTTCTTTTCCGATCTCCGTTCCTGAAGACGATATTCGATGGACAGTGCTTGATCCATCAGGCCACGAAGCTCTTCTGCTCTGGTAGAATGTACTAGTTCATCCTTTATTTCTTCTTTGAGTCCTCTACGAAATAAAGTTACCAGAGTACGTTCCACCCAAGTGGTCTCTGCCGCCAGCTGACGAAAACGGGTTATATATTGCAGGACGTCTTGCGAGCCTTGTTGGATGTCACATAGGGCCTCTTCAGCAGAGGCTTCCAATCCAGGACGGCTAAACATCTGTTTGAAGCGACTCACAAAGGTGGAATAGTCCGACAATACCGGGTCGTTGGAGGACACCATCGGGGTTGCCCAGGCCAAGGCTGGACCGGATAAGGCACTGATAAGATAACCCACCTTGGTCCTGTCGTGGGAGAATTGGGTAGGTCGGAAGGCGAAGTACACTGTTAATGCATCCAGGAACTCGCGAAGCTTGGTTGGTTCACCAGAGAAACAAGGGGTGGAAGCGGAGATAGTTGGAACATCACTGGTGCGGAGAGCCAAAGCCTGTCGTAACGCAGCATTTTCATTGCGTAGTTGTTGCAATTCCTGAGCTTGTTGCTGAATCGTGGTCAAAAGAGATTGTTCCGGATCTGCAGCAGCCGCCACTGAGTCATCCATGGTGTTTGAGGACGTCGGAATGGTTGGGCGCTGCAATCTGTCACGACTCACGTGCTGCTTGCACCTGGAATTTGCAGATCTGGTGGCGTGGATCTTCAATGTTCGACTTTGGCCCAAAAAGGGGCGACTCTTTCTGGTAGCCACGGTGCTGTAGGCAATGGAGATGCCAAGAACAGACCGTGCCCTTCAGAAAATAGCGCCAGAGGGAAAAAAACCCTTAGGAAAAGGGGAAAAACCTCCAAACAGGAAGATTCCTGGAAAAAACAAGAACAAACAAACAGGAATCCAAAAGGAGCAAAGGTCAGGAAACACAGAATGCTGAAATCCAGAACCAAAAGGGGAGGAAATCAGGAGCGAAGACACTAACTGAGCAGAAAGTGTTGCAGCGCAAGGAAATGAAGAAAACACAGCCCTTATATACCAAAAGACAGGAAGTAAAAGGACACCATATTAGACAGGGAGAGGTACATAGAACAAAACAGAATAGAAACCATAGAGAATAGGGAACAATGAATGCTGGGAAGAGAAAGGTAACCTGGGAAGGGAAGAAGACATAAAAAAAATACAACAAAAAGACCCCAGAAAGAAGAAAAGAAAGAGGACAAGAAGGAAGAAAGAAGAACAGGTAAGGGGGGTCAGGAGACCCCAGCAAGGCGGTGGAAAACGCTAGAGCGAGGCCCCATGCAATGCCTGGGGCCTCGAAAAGTGCATGAAAGGCTGGGGGCGCGCCGCGTTTTAGAAACGCGCTGTGCGGCCCCAGCCGAACGCCCGGCTTGTGCCGAACATTCGGCTCGCGCCGCACCACGCGGCGCGACAGGCAGACCTTGTCAACATCAGGAGGGACACAGTGGCACAATAAGGGGCCCCTGACACTAGCCTGGACGATGAACAGCCCTCCACCTCCACCGGCGTTAGTGGACAGGAGGCACCGCCACAGGAACAACAGGACACCAGCACCCCACCACTCCATACAGATGGAGAACCACCCAGCAAACGGTCCCTGAGATCCAGGAACAAGACAGAGAACATTGCCAAGAACCCCGCCTGGAAACGAGATGCCCCTGAATGTCACCCTTCTATCCCACTTTGACACCCTGTCCATCCTTAAACAGCCATTGCTCCACTTCCTATGCCCCTTTGGACAATGCACCTGTGAAACAAATAGACTGGTCTCTGCCATGGACATTCCTCCACCATCCCCCCAGCCCATTTTACAAACCACTCCACTTATTTGTACAGGAATAAACACACTTCAATCACAAAACAATCTGGAGTCAGACTGTGCTTTCACAAATGTGTAATTGCAATAACTATGGAATATAGCAATGTCAATTAACTTGTTCACATACCAATGTAACACAGCTGTAGGCCAGCTGTAAACATAGCAGAGGGCACAAAGTGGGACCCAAATCTGTGAAATGGAAAGTTAAAGTGACAAGTCAGGGTCCATACACTAAATGAAAATGACACACTTATGCTAGTTCCAACAAAAGAATGAGATGTGGGAAGCAGTGGCATCTTCTTACCTGTGTCTCACTGGAAGTATTGCATGATGATGTTGTTTCGGTTGTCGGTATCCTCTTCTTCTCCCTCCTCTTCTTCACTGTCCACAGGCTCCACAGCTGCCACAAGACCACCATCTGGCCATCCTCCTGCAGAAAAGGCACCTGGCGTCGCAAAGCCAAGTTGTGCAGCATACAGCAGGCCACAATTATCTGGGACACCTTCTTCGGTGAGTAGTATAGGGAGCCACCTGTCAGATGGAGGCACCGGAATCTGGCCTTCAGGAGGCCGAAAGTGCGTTCGATCACTCTCCTAGTTCGCCCATATGCCTCATTGTAGCGTTCCTCTGCCCTTGTCCTGGGATTCCTCACTGGGGTCAGGAGCCATGACAGGTTGGGATAACCAGAGTCACCTACAAATGTCGAGGGACAACTGTTAGACACTCAATAACCCTTAGGGACAGCCCCATACCCAGAAACCTATGTCAACTGTATTGGGACCTTGCCCTCACCTATTAGCCACTCACGGTTGTAGGAGGCTGGCCTGGCTTATATTGGGTACCTTGTGGTACTTACACCTTGTGCCAGGTCCAGTTATCCCTTATTAGCAGAATAGAGGTGTTCTAGCAGCTTAGGCTGATAGAGGTAGCTATAGCAGAGCAGCTTAGGCTGAACTAGGAGACATGCAAAGCTCCTACTATACCACTTATATCATATAGCATTCTATCACAAGAAAACACAATACTCAGAGTTACTAAAAGAAAAGGTAGTTTATTTTAGTGACAATATGCCAAAAGTATCTCAGAGGATATACTCCTTAGGAGGTAAGTAATATACACAAAATATATGCACACAAACCAAAATCAGGTAAGTAACAGTTAGAAAAGTAGTGCAAACAATGTAGAATCACAATAGAATGCAATAGGAAGAAATAGGCCAAGGGGCAACACAAACCACATACTCCAAAAGTGGAATGTGAACCACGAATGGACCCCACGCCTAGTGTAGTGTGTAGAGGGTCGCTGGGAGTGTAAGAAAGCACTAAGGGTGTCCAAGATACCCCACCACAAGACCCTGAAAAGTAGAAGTAAAGTTACCCTACTACCCAAGAAAGACAGTAAAGTCGAGATAGGGGAGTCTGCAAGGACAACAACTGATTGCAAAACACTGAAGATGGATTCCTGGACCTGAGGACCTGTAAAGGAAGGGGACCAAGTCCAAGAGTCACGCAAGTGTCCAGGGGGGCAGGAGCCCACGAAACCCCGGATGAAGGTGCAAAAGGGCTGACTCTGGGTGGAAGAAGCCAAAGATTCTGCAACAACGGAAGGTGCCAGGAACCTCTCCTTTGGTCAGGAGATGTCCAACGGCGTGCTGGAGGATGCAGAGTTGTTTCCATGCATAAAGACAACAAACAAGCCTTGCTAGCTGCAAGAGTCGTGGTTGAGGATTTTGGGTGCTGCTAGACTTCCAGTGCAGGGTGAAGGCAGTCAGCCCTCAGAGCATGCACCACCAGGAAACAGTCGAGAAATCCGGCAGGATGAGGCGCTACAATGTTGTTGGTAGTCTTCTTGCTACTTTGTTGCGGTTATGCAGGTGCCCTGGAGCAGTCAGTGGTCGATCATTGGCAGAAGTCGAAGAGGGAAGTGCAGAGGAACTCTGGTGAGGTCTTGCATTTGTTATCTGGTAAGATACCCACAGGAGAGACCCTAAATAGCCCACAGAGGAGGATTGGCTACAGAGAAAGGTAAGAGCCTATCAGGAGGGGTCTCTGATGTCACCTGCTGGCACTGGCCACTCAGAGCTGTCCATTGTGCCCTCACACCTCTGCATCCAAGATGGCAGAGGTCTGGGACACACTGGAGGAGCTCTGGTCACCTCCCCTGGGAGGTGCTGGTAAGGGGAGTGGTCACTCCCCTTTCCTTTGTCCAGTTTTGCGCCAAGCAGGACTGGGGGGATCCCTGAACCTGTGAAGACCGGCTTATGCAAGGAGGGCACCATCTGTGCCCTTCAAAGCATTTCCAGAGGCCAGGAGAGGCTACTCCTCCCAGGCCCTTCACACCTATTTTCAAAGGGAGAGGGTGTAACACCCTCTCTCAGAGGAAATCCTTTGTTCTGCCTTCCTGGGACCAGGCTGCCGAGGCCCCAGGGGGGCAGAAACCTGTCTGAGGGGTTGGCAGCAGCGGTAGCTGCAGAGGAGACCCCAGAAAGTTAGTTTGGCAGTACCCGGGCTCGATGCTGGAGACCCGGGGATGCATGCAATTGTCCCCCCAATACCAGAATAGTATTGGGGTGACAATTCCATGATCCTAGACATGTTACATGGCCATGTTCGGAGTTACCATGGTGACGCTACATATAGGTATTGACCTATATGTAGTGCACGCGTGTAATGGTGTCCCCGCACTCACAAATCCGGGGAATTTGCCCTGAACAATGTGGGGGCACCTTGGCTAGTGCCAGGGTGCCCACACACTAAGTCACTTTGCACCTAACCTTCACTAAGTGAGGGTTAGACATATAGGTGACTTACAAGTTACTTAAGTGCAGTGTAAAATGGCTGTGAAATAACTTGGATGTTATTTCACTCAGGCTGCTTTGGCAGTCCTGTGTAAGAATTGTCTGAGCTCCCTATGGGTGGCAAAAGAAATGCTGCAGCCCATAGGGATCTCCTGGAACCCCAATACCCTGGGTACCTAGGTACCATATACTAGGGAATTATAAGGGTGTTCCAGTGAGCCAATCAGAATTGGTAAAATTAGTCACTAGCCTGCAGTGACAACTTTAAAAGCAGAGAGAGCATAAACACTGAGGTTCTGGTTAGCAGAGCCTCAGTGATACAGTTAGGCACCACAGAGGGAACACATATAGGCCACAACCTTATGAGCAGTGGGGTCCTGGCTAGCAGGATCCCAGTGAAACATATCAAACACACTGACAACATCGGGTTTTCACTATGAGCACTGGGCCCTGGCTAGCAGGATCCCAATGAGACAGTAAAAACACCCTGACACATACTCACAAACAGGCCAAAAGTGGGGGTAACAAGACTAGAAAGAGGCTACCTTCCTACAACGGTGTCTCTGGAGTTGGCCCATTACATTAGGGATGCTGCTATTCCTCAAAATGTAAGCGTCATGCACAGAGCCAGGATACTTGGCATTGACGTGGGAGATGTACTGGTCTGCCAAACACACCATCTGCATATTCATAGTATGGTAGCTCTTCCGGTTTCTGTACACCTGTTCATTTCTGCGGGGGAGTACAAATGCCACATGTGTCCCATCAATGGCACCAATGATGTTGGGGATATGTCCCAGGGCATAGAAGTCACCTTTCACTGTGTGCAAATCCTCCACCTGAGGAAAAACGATGTAGCTGCGCATGTGTTTCAGCAGGGCAGACAACACTCTAGACAACATTTTAGAGAACATTGGCTGGGACATCCCTGATGCCATGGTCACTGTTGTTTGAAAAGACCCACTGGCCAGGAAATGGAGTACAGACAGGACCTGCACTAGAGGGGGGATTTCTGTGGGATGGCGGATAGCTGACATCAGATCCGGCTCCAACTGGGCACACAGTTCCTGGATTGTTGCACAATCAAGTCTGTATGTGACCAGGATGTGTCTCTCTTCCATTGTCGACAGGTCCACCAGGGGTCTGTACACCGGAGGATGCCGCCATCTCATCACCTGCCCGAGCGGACGTGCCCTATGGAGGAGAACAGCGAGCAGAAAGTCATCCAACACTGTGGTATCACAATGTCTTAGTTTCAGAAACATTATTAATCCGCAATGTGCCGGTATCTGTCTATATTCCCGACCTAGATAGGTGTGACGCAGTTAACATCCATCCCATGTGGCCTCCTGAAATGGCGGCTGCCTGACCTGTAAGGGTGGACAAGGGGATATGAGGTAACTGCGCTGGCGTTCTACACAGTCGCGGTGGGCGGTCGAAGACCGCAGTGCAATTCAGCATTGGTTAACATTGGGCCCTATGGGTCCCAGGAGCCAATAACGATGTACGCCGGGGGTGACGGTACGCACCGCCACAGACGTGACTGCCATTTTTTGTGTGTTCACTCACTTGATACCTGACCTTCAACAGGCGAGGACCTACACTGCAAGTGCTGCTGTGACCTCAGTCTGGAAGCGACGATGGCTCATGCGTCTGGGGAAAGTGCCCCTGCCTTCACTTCGGAGGAGTTGGAGAAACTAGTGGATGGGGTCCTCCCCCAGTTCGCGCAACTGTACGGTCCTCCAGACAAACAGGTGAGTACACTGTGAGCATGCTGCATGGGCAATGCCTGTTTTGAGTGGTGTGGATGGAAGATACGGGGGCAGAGGCCTGCATGTGCGAATGGGGAGTGTATGTGCATCAGGGCAAGGGTAGGAACTGGGGGTCAATGACGGTCCGGACGGGTAAGTAATTTCCTTTTCCCCCTGTACCATTACTCCAGGTCAGCGCCCACCAGAAGAAGGGTATTTGGCGTGCCATCGCCAAGGACATCCGGACTCTGGGGGTCTACCACAGACGGAGCACCCACTGCCGAAAAAGATGGGAGGACCTGCGCTGCTGGAGCAAGAAGACGGCGGAGGCCCAGCTGGGGATGGCCTCCCAACGTGGGAGGGGTGCCCGTCGCACCATGACCCCCCTGATGTTCCGGATCCTGGCGGTGGCCTATCCGGAGTTGGATGGGCACTTGAGGGCATCACAGCAGCCACAAGGGGGTGAGTACACTTCCATTCAGCTGACTCTGCGCGCATTACGAGGTGTCTGGGTGGAGGAGGTGGGCAGTAGTGGGTTCCCGTAGGCCAAGGCAAAGTTGGTAGGCAAGGTCCCTTGTGAGGCAGGCTATGTGGCACCCCAACCCCACCAGTGGTAAGAGCCATCTACACCTAGTCAGGCTCCTGTGACTTCCAGGTGTCCAGCAATTGGTCTTAGGCCTCGTACCTCATGGTCAGCTGACATTTCTAGGAACTGTTAGTGCATGGCGTAGTGTAGAGGGCAGCTCCCTGTGTGTTGTGTCCGCCAACGGTAGTGGTGTTCCCCCCCACTTTTTGTGGTCTCCCTGTTCTTGTGTGCAATAGCATCATCAGGCGGAGGAGCATTGGCACCGGAGCAGGAGGGAGCTGCAACCCACTTGGCCCTGGAGGGCGAAACCACGGAGTCTGAAGCCACCAATGGGACGGAGGGTGAGGGGAGCTCCACGGCAAGGACAGGAGCAGACAGCAGTGACAGCGACTCCTCCTCTGATGGGAACTCCCTTGCGGTGGCGGGCACCTCTGTGCCCACTGAATCAACAGGTACAGCTGCCACCCCCCCACCAGCACTGCCCTCCCAGCAGCCCCTCAGCATGTGTCGCGTGCCTGCTTACCCAGGAGGGTGGGCACCTCCTTCGCCCCAGGCACCTCAGGCCCTGCCCCAGTCATCCCTGCTGCCCTCAGAGAGGAGGCTATTGACCTCCTGGGATCCCTCACTGTTGGGCATTCTACCATTGTGAATGCCATGCAGGGTGTAGAGAGGCATTTGCAACAAACAAATGCATACCTGGAGGGCATTCATTCTGGCCAGGCAGCCCAACAGAGAGCATTTCAGGCTCTGGCCTCAGCACTGATGGCAGCCATTGTTCCTGTGTCCAGCATCCCCCTCCAACTTACTCCATCCAGACCCAATCCCCTGTACCTCAGCCTATCCCAAGCACACCATCAGAACAGCATGCACACTCATCAACACACAAGAGTGGCTCAGGCAAACATAAACACCACACATCCCACAGGCACTCACACAAGCAACATCCCCATGCAGACACAGCAACATCCACTGCCTCCATTGTGTCCCCCTCCTCCACGTCTTCCTCCTCCCTCCCTGTCTGGTCTCCACTCACACCTGCATGCCCTTCATCCTCAGCTACTGCCTCCATCACCAGCACGCTCATCACCACACACCGCTCACATGCACTCACCACCCCCACTACCATGCGCACATCCCCAGTGTCCTCTCTCAGTGTGTCTGTGAGCCCTCCTCCCAAAGTACACAAACGCAGGCACACACTCACCCAACAGCCATCCACCTCACAACAGCCTCCGGCCCATGCACCTTCACCCAAATTCAGCAGACGTACACCTCCTACAACCACTACCTCTACCTCCACTCCCAAACCCCCTTCATCTTCCTGTCCCAGTGTGTCTAAGAACCTCTTCCTGGCTAACATTGACCTTGTAGGAAGTTGGCTCTGTATGCACTATTTCAAAGTAAGGAATAGTATGCACAGAGTCCAAGGGTTCCCCTTAGAGGTAAAATAGTGGCAAAAAGAGATAATACTAATGCTCTATTTTGTGGTAGTGTGGTCGAGCAGTAGGCTTATCAAAGGAGTAGTGTTAAGCATTTGTTGTACACACACAAGTAATAAATGAGGAACACACACTCAGAGACAATTCCAGGCCAATAGGTTTTTGAATAGAAAAATATATTTTCTTAGTTTATTTTAAGAACCACAGGTTCAAATTTTACATGTAATACTTTAAATGAAAGGTATTGCAGGTAGGGACTTTAGGAACTTTGAATAATCATAATAGCATATATACTTTTCAAATAAAACACATATAGCTATTTTAAAACTAGACAGTGCAATTTTCACAGTTCCTAGGGGGAGTAAGAGTTTGTTAGTTCTTGAAGGTAAGTAAACCACCTACGGGGTTCAAGTTTGGGTCCAAGGTAGCCCACCGTTGGGGGTTCAGAGCAACCCCAAAGTTACCACACCAGCAGCTCAGGGCCGGTCAGGTGCAAAGTTCAAAGTGGTGCCCAAAACGCATAGGCTTCAATGGAGAAGGGGGTGCCCCGGTTCCAGTCTGCCAGCAGGTAAGTACCCGCGTCTTCGGAGGGCAGACCAGGGGGGTTTTGTAGGGCACCGGGGGGGACACAAGTTAGCACAGGAAGTACACCCTCAGCAGCACGGGGGCGGCCGGGTGCAGTGTGCAAACACACGTCGGGTTTTCAATTGGAATCAATGGGAGACCAAGGGGTCTCTTCAGCGATGCAGGCAGGCAAGGGGGGGGGGGCTCCTCGGGGTAGCCACCTCCTGGGAAAGGGAGAGGGCCTCCTGGGGGTCACTCCTGCACTGGAGTTCCGATCTTTCAGGTCCTGAGGGCTGCGGGTGCAGAGTCTTTTCCAGGCGTCGGGATCTGGGAGTCAGGCAGTCGCGGTCAGGGGGCGCCTCGGGATTCCCTCTGCAGGCGTCGCTGTGGGGGCTCAGAGGGGACAACTCTGGCTACTCACAGTCTCGTAGTCGCCGGGGAGTCCTCCCTGAAGTGTTGTTTCTCCACAAGTCGAGCCGGGGGCGTCGGGTGCAGAGTAGCAAGTCTCACGCTTCCGGCGGGAAACGCAGTTGTCTTGAAGTTGCTTCTTTGGAAACAAAGTTGCAGTGTTGGGTGAACAGAGCCGCTGTCCTCGGGAGTTTCTTGGTCCTTCTAGAGCAGGGCAGTCCTCTGAGGATTCAGAGGTCGCTGGTCCTGGGGAAAGCGTCGCTGGAGCAGTTTCTTCAGAAGGGGGGAGACAGGCCGGTAGAGCTGGGGCCAAAGCAGTTGGTGTCTCCGTCTTCTCTGCAGGGTTTTTCAGCTTAGCAGTCCTCTTCTTCTTAGGTTGCAGGAATCTGAGTTCCTAGGTTCGGGGGATCCCCTAAATACAGAATTTAGGGGAGTGTTTAGGTCAGAGAGGGCAGTAGCCAATGGCTACTAGCCCTGAGGGTGGCTACACCCTCTTTGTGCCTCCTCCCAAGGGGAGGGGGTCACATTCCTATCCCTATTGGGGGGATCCTCCATCTACAAGATGGAGGATTCCTAAAAGTCAGAGTCACTTCAGCTCAGGTTGCCTTAGGGGCTGTCCTGACTGGCCAGTGACTCCTCCTTGTTTTTCTCATTATCTCCTCCGGCCTTGCCGCCAAAAGTGGGGCCGTGGCCGGAGGGGGCGGGCAACTCCACTAGCTGGAATGCCCTGTGGTGCTGTAACAAAGGGGGTGAGCCTTTGAGGCTCACCGCCAGGTGTTACAGCTCCTGCAAGGGGGAGGTGACAAGTATCTCCACCCAGTGCAGGCTTTGTTACTAGCCACAGAGTGACAAAGGCACTCTCCCCATGTGGCCAGCAGCATGTCTCGAGTGTGGCAGGCTTCTAAAACCAGTCAGCCTACACGGGTAGTTGGTTAAGGTTTCAGGGGGCACCTCTAAGGTGCCCTCTTGGGTGTATGTTACAATAAAATGTGCACTGGCACCAGTGCACATTTATTGTGCTGGGAAGTTTGATACCAAACTTCCCAGTTTTCAATGTAGCCATTATGGTGCTGTGGAGTTCGTGTATGACAGACTCCCAGACCATATACTCTTATGGCTACCCTGCACTTACAATGTCTAAGGTTTTTCTTAGACACTGTAGGGGCACAGTGCTCATGCATTGGTGCCCTCACCTATGGTATAGTGCACCCTGCCTTAGGGCTGTAAGGCCTGCTAGAGGGGTGACTTAGCTATACTGCATAGGCAGTGTGAGGTTGGCATGGCACCCTGAGGGGAGTGCCATGTCGACTTACTCGTTTTGTCCTCACCAGCACACACAAGCTGGCAAGCAGTGTGTCTGTGCTGAGTGAGGGGTCCCCAGGGTGGCATAAGATATGCTGCAGCCCTTAGAGACCTTCCCTGGCATCAGGGCCCTTGGTACCAGGGGTACCAGTTACAAGGGACTTACCTGGATGCCAGGGTGTGCCAATTGTGTAAACAAAAAGTACAGGTTAGGGAAAGAACACTGGTGCTGGGGCCTGGTTAGCAGGCCTCAGCACACTTTCAAATCAAAACATAGCATCAGCAAAGGCAAAAAGTCAGGGGGTAACCATGCCAAGGAGGCATTTCCTTACACAACCCCCCCCAAACGAAAGAGGATGAGACCTCTTTCCCAAGAGAGTCTTCATTTTCTAAGTGGAAGAACCTGGAAAGGCCATCTGCATTGGCATGGGCAGTCCCAGGTCTGTGTTCCACTATAAAGTCCATTCCCTGTAGGGAGATGGACCACCTCAACAGTTTTGGATTTTCACCTTTCATTTGCATCAGCCATCTGAGAGGTCTGTGGTCAGTTTGAACTACAAAGTGAGTACCAAAGAGGTATGGTCTCAGCTTCTTCAGGGACCAAACCACAGCAAAGGCCTCTCTCTCAATGGTACTCCAACGCTGCTCCCTGGGGAGTAACCTCCTGCTAATGAAAGCAACAGGCTGGTCAAGGCCATCATCATTTGTTTGGGACAAAACTGCCCCTATCCCATGTTCAGAGGCATCTGTCTGCACAATGAACTGCTTGGAGTAATCTGGAGCTTTTAGAACTGGTGCTGTGCACATTGCTTGTTTCAGGGTGTCAAAGGCCTGTTGGCATTCTACAGTCCAGTTTACCTTCTTGGACATTTTCTTGGAGGTGAGTTCTGTGAGGGCTGTCACTATGGATCCATATCCCTTCACAAACCTCCTGTAATACCCAGTCAAGCCAAGGAATGCCCTGACTTGAGTCTGGGTTTTTGGAGCTTCCCAGTCTAGAATAGTCTGGATCTTAGGCTGGAGTGGCTGAACTTGGCCTCCACCTACAAGGTGTCCCAAATAAACCACAGTTCCCTGCCCTATCTGGCATTTGGATGCCTTGATAGAGAGGCCTGCTGATTGCAGAGCCTTCAAAACCTTCTTCAGGTGGACCAGGTGATCCTGCCAGTTGGAGCTGAAGACAGCAATATCATCAAGATAAGCTGCACAAAGGACTCCAAGCCAGCAAGGACTTGATTCACCAACCTTTGGAAGGTGGCAGGGGCATTCTTTAAACCAAAGGGCATAACAGTAAACTGATAATGCCCATCAGGTGTGGAGAATGCTGTCTTTTCTTTTGCTCCTGGTGCCATTTTGATTTGCCAGTTCCCTGCTGTTAAGTCAAAGGTACTTAAGAATTTGGCAGCACCTAATTTATCAATCAGTTCATCAGCCCTTGGAATGGGATGGGCATCTGTCTTAGTGACAGAATTAAGTCCTCTGTAGTCCACACAAAACCTCATCTCTCTCTTTCCATCTTTGGTGTGAGGTTTGGGGACTAAGACCACTGGGCTAGCCCAGGGGCTGTCAGAGTGCTCAATCACTCCCAATTCCAGCATCTTGTGGACTTCCACCTTGATGCTTTCCTTTACTTGGTCAGACTGTCTGAATATTTTGTTTTTGACAGGCATGCTGTCTCCTGTGTCCACATCATGGGTACACAGGTGTGTCTGACCAGGGGTTAGGGAAAAGAGCTCAGCAAACTGTTGCAGGACCTTCCTGCAGTCAGATTGCTGTTGGCTAGAGAGGGTGTCTGAGTAGATCACTCCATCAACTGAGCCATCTTTAGGGTTTGATGAGAGGAGATCAGGAAGAGGTTCACTCTCAGCTTCCTGGTCCTCATCTGTCACCATCAACAGATTCACATCAGCCCTATCATGGAAGAGCTTAAGGCAGTTCACATGGATCACCCTCTTGGGGCTCCTGCTAGTGCCTAGGTCCACCAGGTAGGTGACCTGACTCTTCTTCTCTAGCACTGGGTAAGGGCCACTCCATTTGTCCTGAAGTGCCCTGGAGCCACAGGCTCCAGAACCCAGACTTTCTGCCCTGGTTGAAATTCAACTATTGCAGCCTTTTGGTCATACCAAAACTTCTAGAGCTGTTGGCTGGCATCAAGGTTTTTACTTGCCTTTTCCATGTACTCTGCCATCCTTGAACGTAGGCCAAGTACATAGTCCACTATGTCTTGTTTAGGCTCATGAAGAGGTCTCTCCCAGCCTTCTTTCACAAGAGCTAGTGGTCCCCTTACAGGGTGGCCAAACAGAAGTTCAAAGGGTGAGAACCCTACTTCCCTTCTGAGGCACCTCTCTGTAAGCGAAGAGCAGACATGGCAAGAGGACATCCCATCTCCTTTTGAGTTTTTCAGGGAGCCCCATGATCATGCCTTTTAATGTCTTGTTGAATCTCTCAACAAGGCCATTAGTTTGTGGATGGTAGGGTGTAGTGAATTTATAAGTCACTCCACACTCATTCCACATGTGTTTCAGGTATGCTGACATGAAGTTGGTACCTCTGTCAGACACCACCTCCTTAGGGAAACCCACTCTGGTAAAAATACCAATGAGGGCCTTGGCTACTACAGGGGCAGTAGTCGACCTAAGGGGAATAGCTTCAGGATATCTAGTAGCATGATCCACTACTACTAGTATGTACATATTCCCTGAGGCTGTGGGAGGTTCAAGTGGACCCACTATGTCCACACCCACTCTTTCAAAGGGGACCCCCACCACTGGAAGTGGAATGAGGGGGGCCTTTGGATGTCCACCTGTCTTACCACTGGATTGACAGGTGGTACAGGATACACAAAACTCCTTGACTTTCTGGGACATGTTGGGCCAGTAGAAGTGGTTGACTAGTCTCTCCCACGTCTTGGTTTGTCCCAAATGCCCAGCAAGAGGAATATCATGGGCTAAGGTCAGTATGAACTATCTGAACTCCTGACGCACTACCATTCTCCTAGTGGCACCAGGCTTGGGATCTCTTGCCTCAATGTACAGGAGTCCATCTTCCCAATAGACCCTATGTGTTCCAGTTTTCTTGCCATTGGACTCTTCAGCAGCTTGCTGCCTAAGGCCTTCATGAGAGGGACAGGTTTCTTGCCCCTTACACAACTGCTCCCTTGAGGGTCCCCCTGGGCCTAGGAGCTCAACCTGATAAGGTTCCAACTCCATAGGCTCAGTTCCCTAAGAGGGCAGAACTTCTTCCTGAGAAGAGAGGTTCTCTTTTTGTTGTTGTGTTGCAGCTGGTTTCCCAGTTGTCTTTCCTTTTCTCTTGGTAGGCTGGGCCCTTTTTCCAGGCTCCAGCTCTACTTTTTCATCCTGAGCCTTGCACTGTGCCCTTGTCTTGACACACACCAGTTCAGGGATACCCAGCATGGCTGCATGGGTTTTCAGTTCTACCTCAGCCCATGCTGAGGACTCCAGGTAATTTCCAAGCAAACAGTCTACTGGGATATTTGAGGAGACCACCACCTGTTTCAGGCCATTGACCCCTCCCCACTCTAAAGTTACCATAGCCATGGGATGTACTTTAGTTTGATTGTCAGCATTGGTGACTGGATAAGTTTGTCCAGCCAGGTATTGACCAGGGGAAACCAGTTTCTTTGTCACCATGGTGATATTGGCACCTGTATCCCTCAGGCCTTCTACACTTGTCCCATTAATTAAGAGCTGCTGCCTGTATTTTTGCATGTTAGGAGGCCAGGCAGCCAGTGTGGCTAAATCCACCCCACCCTCAGAGACTAATGTAGCTTCAGTGTGACACCTGATTTGCTCTGGGCACACTGTTGATCCCACTTGGAGACTAGCCATTCCAGTGTTAGCTGGAGTGGAGTTGGAAGTGGTACTTTTCTTGGGACAGGCCTTGTCTCCAGTTTGGTGTCCAGGCTGATTACAGCTACGACACCAGACCTTTTTGGGATCAAAGTTTTTACCCTTGTACCCAAAATTGTTTTGTGAAGAGGCTCTGGGCCCACCCTCCTGTGCAGGTTTTTGGGGGCCTGAAAAAGTCTCTTTACTATTTTTGTTTTTGGATGTCTCAACACTCTTCCCCTGGGGAGGCTTTGTGACCCCTTTCTTTTGGTTACCCCCTGTGGAAGTCTTGGTCACCCTAGTCTTGACCCAATGGTCTGCCTTCTTTCCCAATTATTGGGGAGAAATTGGTCCTAGGTCTACCAGATGCTGATGCAGTTTATCATTTGAACAATTACTCAATAGGTATCCTTTCACAAATAAATTGTACAGCCCATCATAATCATTAACACCACTGCCTTGAATCCAACCATCCAGTGTTTTCACTGAGTAGTCCACAAAATCAACCCAAGTCTGGCTCGAGGTTTTTTGAGCCCCCCTGAATCTAATTCTATACTCCTCAGTGGAGAATCCAAAGCCCTCAATCAGGGTTCCCTTCATGAGGTCATAAGAGATTGCATCTTTTCCAGAGAGTGTGAGGAGTCTATTCCTACACTTTCCAGTGAACATTTCCCAAAGGAGAGCACCCCAGTGAGATCTGTTTACTTTTCTGGTTACACAAGCCCTCTCAAAAGCTGTGAACCATTTGGTGATGTCATCACCATCTTCATATTTAGTTACAATACCTTTAGGGATTTTCAACATGTCAGGAGAATCTCTGACCCTATTTATGTTGCTGCCACCATTGATGGGACCTAGGCCCATCTCTTGTCTTTCCCTTTTCTATGGCTAGGATCTGTCTTTCCAAAGCCAATCTTTTGGTCATCCTGGCTAACAGGAGGTCCTCTTCACTGAGGCTATCCTCAGTGATTTCAGAGGTGCTGGCCCCTCCTGTGAGGGAAGCAGCATCTCTGACTATTATATTTGGAGACAGGGCTTGAGGGGCCCTGTTCTCCCTATGTAGGACCGGAGGGGGGAAGCTCCTCCAAGTCACTATCTTCATCCTCTGGGGTGTCATCCTCAGAGGGGTTGGCTTTTTCAAACTCTGCCAAAAGCTCCTGGAGCTGTTGTTTGGAGGGTCTTGAGCCAATTGTGATTTTCTTTATTTTAGCTCCCTCATCTTAAGATGGAGGTAAGGGGTGATGTCGAGTTCCATCACATTCACTTCTGCACTAGACATTATGGGGGTGATTCTAAGTCTGGCGGGCGGCGGAGGCCGCCCGCCAGACTTCCCCCTCCAAAATACCGCTCCGCGGTCGAAAGACCGCTGAGGGTATTTTGGGTTTTGCACTGGGCTGGCGGGCGACCGCCAAAAGGCCGCCCGCCAGCCCAGTGCAAAACACCCTTCCCACGAGGACGCCGGCTCAGAATTGAGCCGGCGGAGTGGGAAGGTGCGACGGGTGCAGTTGCACCCGTCGCGAATTTCAGTGTCTGCAAAGCAGACACTGAAATTATTTTTGGGGCCCTCTTACGGGGGCCCCTGCAGTGCCCATGCCATTGGCATGGGCACTGCAGGGGCCCCCAGGGGCCCCGCAACACCCCATACCGCCATCCTGGAACAGGATGGCGGTATGGGGTGTCAGAATCCTCCATGGCGGCGCAGCTTGCTGCGCCGCCATGGAGGATTCATTTGGGCAGCGGAAAACCGGCGGGAGACCGCCGGTTTTCCACTTCTGACCGCGGCCGAACCGCCGCGGTCAGAATGCCCAGCGGGGCACCGCCAGCCTGTTGGCGGTGCCCCCGTCATTTTAGCCCTGGCGGTCTTGGACCGCCAGGGTTAGAATGACCCCCTATGTTTCTAAAAGTTGGAATACTTTTTAAGAATCTAAAACTAGTTCTAGAATCTAATTCAAACTTTCACAAAACTTTTAAACTCAAAAAGAAATGCTAAACAGGGACTAACACAAGGCCCTAGCAGGACTTTTAAGAATTTAGAAAAATAGTTCAAATTGCAAAAATCAATTTCTAATGACAATTTTTGGAATTTGTCATGTGATCAGGTATTGGCTGAGTAGTCCAGCAAATGCAAAGTCTTGTACCCCACCGCCGATCCACCAATGTAGGAAGTTGGCTCTGCATGCACTATTTCAAAGTAAGGAATAGTATGCACAAGGGTTCCCCTTAGAGGTAAGGTAGTGGCAAAAAGAGATAATACTAATGCTCTATTTTGTGGTAGTGTGGTCGAGCAGTAGGCTTATCAAAGGAGTAGCGTTAAGCATTTGTTGTACACACACAAACAATAAATGAGGAACACACACTCAGAGACAATTCCAGGCCAATAGGTTTTTGTATAGAAAAATATATTTTCTTAGTTTATTTTAAGAACCACAGGTTCAAATTTTACATGTAATACTTTAAATGAAAGGTATTGCAGGCCTTAATTACAACAGTCAAAATGGGGAGCACCATGTCTTCCATTCCAGCATTTGTCCAGAAACACGTGTCCGAAGATACGGCACTTGCTGCACCAACTTATGGTGAAAAACTTTCAAAACTTTATTCAAATTCGTGCTAATGACTGCATTTACCATGATGCCTTGGGGTCACAAATGCTGGAATGGAAGACAGGGTGCTTCCCGTTTTGACTGTTGTAATTAAGGCTCCTGTGAGCCTCTGAGCTGACGAGCTCGGGTGAAGCACCTGTGCGCCTTCTTGAGTGGTACTTAAACCTGTGAATACTTTCAAGGCGGCATTTCAAGCAACCCCGCCAGCTACACGTTGCTCTTCGCTGATGACGGCCAAATAGCCAGAAACACGTGTCTGAAGATACGGCACTTGCCGCACCAACTTATGGTGAAAAACTTTATTCAAATTTGTGCTAATGACTGCATTTACCATGATGCCTTGGGGTCACAAATGCTGGAATGGAAGACAGGGTGCTCCCCGTTTTGACTGTTGTAATTAAGGCTCCTGTGAGCCTCTGAGTTGACGAGCTCGGGTGGAGCACCTGTGCGCCTTCTTGAGTGGTACTTAAACCTGTGAATACTTTCAAGGCGGCATTTCAAGCAACCCCGCCAGCTACACGTTGCTCTTCGCTGATGGGTGACGGCCAAATAGCCAGAAACATGTGTCCGAAGATACGGTACTTGCCGCACCAACTTATGGTGAAAAACTTTCAAAACTTTATTCAAATTTGTGCTAATGACTGCATTTACCATGATGCCTTTGGGTCACAAATGCTGGAATGGAAGACAGGGTGCTCCCCGTTTTGACTGTTGTAATTAAGGCTCCTGTGAGCCTCTGAGCTGACGAGCTCGGGTGAAGCACCTGTGCGCTTTCTTGAGTGGTACTTAAACCTGTGAATACTTTCAAGGCGGCATTTCAAGCAACCCCGCCAGCTACACGTTGCTCTTCGCTGATGACGGCCAAATAGCCAGAAACACGTGTCCGAAGATACAGCACTTGCCGCACCAACTTATGGTGAAAAACTTTCAAAACTTTATTCAAATTCGTGCTAATGACTGCATTTACCATGATGCCTTGGGGTCACAAATGCTAGAATGGAAGACAGGGTGCTTCCCGTTTTGACTGTTGTAATTAAGGCTCCTGTGAGCCTCTGAGCTGACGAACTCGGGTGAAGCACCTGTGCGCCTTCTTGAGTGGTACTTAAACCTGTGAATACTTTCAAGGCGGCATTTCAAGCAACCCCGCCAGATACACGTTGCTCTTCGCTGATGACGGCCAAATAGCCAGAAACACGTGTCCGAAGATACGGTACTTGCCGCACCAACTTATGGTGAAAAACTTTCAAAACTTTATTCAAATTTGTGCTAATGACTGCATTTACCATGATGCCTTTGGGTCACAAATGCTGGAATGGAAGACAGGGTGCTCCCCGTTTTGACTGTTGTAATTAAGGCTCCTGTGAGCCTCTGAGCTGACGAGCTCGGGTGAAGCACCTGTGCGCTTTCTTGAGTGGTACTTAAACCTGTGAATACTTTCAAGGCGGCATTTCAAGCAACCCCGCCAGCTACACGTTGCTCTTCGCTGATGACGGCCAAATAGCCAGAAACACGTGTCCGAAGATACAGCACTTGCCGCACCAACTTATGGTGAAAAACTTTCAAAACTTTATTCAAATTCGTGCTAATGACTGCATTTACCATGATGCCTTGGGGTCACAAATGCTGGAATGGAAGACAGGGTGCTTCCCGTTTTGACTGTTGTAATTAAGGCTCCTATGAGCCTCTGAGCTGACGAACTCGGGTGAAGCACCTGTGCGCCTTCTTGAGTGGTACTTAAACCTGTGAATACTTTCAAGGCGGCATTTCAAGCAACCCCGCCAGATACACGTTGCTCTTCGCTGATGACGGCCAAATAGCCAGAAACACGTGTCCGAAGATACGGCACTTGCCGCACCAACTTATGCTGAAAAACTTTCAAAAATGTATTCAAATTCATGCTAATGACTGCATTTACCATGATGCCTTGGGGTCACAAATGCTGGAATGGAAGACAGGGTGCTCCCGGTTTTGACTGTTGTAATTAAGGCTCCTGTGAGCCTCTGAGCTGACAAGCTCGGGTGAAGCACCTGTGCGCCTTCTTGAGTGGAACTTAAACCTGTGAATACTTTCAAGGCGGCATTTCAAGCAACCCTGCCAGCTACACCTTGCTCTTCGCTGATGACGGCCAAATAGCCAGAAACACTTGTCCGAAGATACGGCACTTGCCGCACCAACTTATGGTGAAAAACTTTCAAAACTTTATTCAAATTCGTGCTAATGACTGCATTTACCATGATGCCTTGTGGTCACAAATGCTGGAATGGAAGACAGGGTGCTCCCCGTTTTGACTGTTGTAATTAAGGCTCCTGTGAGCCTCTGAGTTGACGAGCTCGGGTGAAGCACCTGTGCGCCTTCTTGAGTGGTACTTAAACCTGTGAATACTTTCAAGGCGGCATTTCAAGCAACCCCGCCAGCTACACGTTGCTCTTCGCTGATGACGGCCAAATAGCCAAAAACATGTGTTCGAAGATACAGCACTTGCCGCACCAACTTATGGTGAAAAACTTTCAAAACTTTATTCAAATTCGTGCTAATGACTGCATTTACCATGATGCCTTGGGGTCACAAATGCTGGAATGGAAGACAGGGTGCTCCCCGTTTTGACTGTTGTAATTAAGGCTCCTGTGAGCCTCTGAGCTGACGAGCTCGGGTGAAGCACCTGTGCGCCTTCTTGAGTGGTACTTAAACCTGTGAATACTTTCAAGGCGGCATTTCAAGCAACCCCGCCAGCTACACGTTGCTCTTTGCTGATGATGGCCAAATAGCCAGAAACACGTGTCCGAAGATACGGCACTTGCCGCACCAACTTATGGTGAAAAACTTTCAAAACTTTATGACTGCATTTACCATGATGCCTTGGGGTCACAAATGCTGGAATGGAAGACAGGGTGCTCCCCGTTTTGACTGTCGTATGTTGTTGTGTGTGAGGGTGTTTCATGTTGCCTGTGTGTGTCACTCTGTTTCCTCCCCCCCTTCCCTGTGTTGTAGGTGCAGTAGTCACCGTGGTCACCGCCGCCGCCGTTCGTACTCCTGGTGGAAGAGGAGCTAAACCAACATGGGCAGTACGTGTAGTTTGGGCTCCATGGCGTCCTGGCTCCTCGTTGGGTGTCGAGAGGTGAGTGTTTTCCCTTCTGTGTACTGTTTCCGCTGTGCTTTTGATAGCGTTGGTTCCGCCCCGGAAAAGGTGGCGGATAGGCCTCTTGTAATAGGGTGGGCGGTACTTTGTCTTCCGCCTGTCTGTTGGCGGTGACCGCCGCGCTGTATGTTTCTACCGCCGTGGCCGTCGGAGTTTTAAAGTGGCTGTCTATGTTGGCGGTTTCCGCCACAGTCGTAATCCCATTTTATTTTTCGCCGGCCTGTTTGCGGTATTACCGCCGCTTTAACACCGACCGCCAGGGTTGTAATGAGGGCCTTAATCTTGTACTTTTGCACTTCACGCCTTTTGCGTACACATTTTACCAATTTGAGAAAATGTATTTGCAACCCTGGTGAATGCATGTTTTCAATACAATTGTCATCTAGCTGCACCCTAAAGCTCCTCTGAAGGGACACACTTCTTGAAATGTCTGTATCCTATATATTTTCTAGTTCTATCAACTGGTTAGGCACCTGCGCTGCTCTTCTGGTGATTCCTTTACACAAATCGACCAATTATTTTTCTTGGTATTGTTCAATATGCTCAATGTTTAAATACCCTCTTAAGATTTCTAATAAATCTACTTTTAACTGAGGAATACACATTGATTTCTCTTTTTGGGTTTCTGGATTTGACTCAGCACAGACTACGCTAATGCTAGCACTAATTTTTTCTGCTTTTTCTGTCTTTCCATACTTTCTAATTACTTCCTGTATCCATTCTGGAACCCATCCTTCCCTCGTTACGTCCTCTGCCTGGTGAGGTTGAGTCAGAAAGACAAATCGAGTTCCCTCTCCTAGGGTTGTAACATTCTGTGGTGGTGTCCAAACCATAATATGCAAATCCTGTGAGGTTTGGATAAACCTGTTCTCTAGATTATCCCATTAAGTCTGTTGTGTCTCTACAGTTGGTGTAACCTGTGTAGGCTCTGTTTGCTGTGACACTAATCCAGTGGTCTGAGTAACTGTAACCTGTGCAACTGACTCCTCGGATGGAGAGCTCAACTGGGAATTTCCAATTTGAGCAGGAGTACTAACTATAGCTCACTGTGGCAAGGGTTAAATTGCAATAGGCTGTGAAAAAATTATTTGGGCTATTACTACTTGTGACTGTATCTGCTGTTCCATTATTAATGATGTGTTTACAATCATCAGTGTTTGCACTTGGCTAGTAACCTGCAAAACTGCAGGATCTACAGGAACAGTTGCATTTGTCAAACTATTTCTATTGCTCCCTACAGAGGAATCAACATACGGAGGAGGAAGGGTTAATAACATTTCCCCCAATTTATCGTCCCCTGAATTAGTGTTAGTATCTGCATTTTGATCTACTTTTGTTTTACTTTCTCCCTTAAACATCTTTTTAGGAGGTGTTTCCCTTTCCCTTGGTTTTTTCTCTTCTTTCATTATACACATAGGGTAAAATCGCGCCCCTTCAGCTATAGTCTTTCTCCAAATCTGTGTTTTCTAGTCCCAAACTGCATCCTCATAATTTTCTTTCCTTTTTATGCTTTAAGCCATTCTCTCTCATTCGCATTCAAACTGAGTGGATCTAGCAGATTGGTTTAAATCACACCACATTTCTCTTAAACTTCTTAGTGTTGCCAATCTAAAAGTTCCACATCTCGGAAATCTCAATTCACCCTCCTTTCCTGTAATTCTGTTCCATTCTTGAAACCAGAGACATGTATGTAATACCCTCTCAATCAGCATGTGATAACCTGGTGTTCTTCCTGGAGGATTTTCTTCTCCATTTCTGACCAGTAACACCACATCTCCTTTTACCAATCATCTTATGGCTTTTAACATCTTCCTTATTATCAAAACTTAGTGTTATTACAAGGATCAGAAACAGAGCACCTTATCTGTTGAACTTCCACCAATCCCGGTGCAAACCTTCACCAACCAAGTGATAGCAGTGTGGCCCCTTACTTCATCACAACTCACTCACTCTCTGCAGCAGCTACCCCTCCTTTACAATTTTTATTTTCTCTTAAGAGATAAACCACTAACTATATGAAGTTTACCAAATCTTTGTCTGCTTCTCCTAAATAAATTAGAGTATAGTCTCTCAATTTATCTGACCAAGACTCTTCTTTAAAAAAAGAGAAGCATACCAAGTTATTCGACAATTCATTCAAATATGTTCTCGACCTGCAAGAAATCACCCAATTAACAAGTCACCTTTGCACTTTAGGTTCCCCAGTTAACAATTCCTTAGTACATCCACACAAAAGACATTAATTTCCTAACTTTGTGTAATCGATTACGTCTCACGATTTACACTTCACCTTAGCCGTAAAGTATTCTTTTTTTTCTCTTTTCTATCCCCAGATCTTAGATAATTCTTAGTCTGATAATCTCTTTGCTTATTAAAGCAATCATTCAAAGATTTCCATTCTCATCAATGCAACATCCCTAGTGATACATCTGTTGAAAGTCTTTTTGGGTTCAGCAACTGCTACTTGTGACCACCATTAACCACTTACTCATCTGTTTTGAGCAATCAGGCATTGAGCATTACTGTATTCTACCGCTCATCTATCTTTTAACATTTTTTATCTTTTGCAGCTTAATTTTTTCTTCCTAGCACTGAACCATCCTCTGCAACCAGAAACTACTGCTGGGTGCACATCCTGATTACTTCAACTGAACCCTCAATATGGATCTTTATCTGAGAGTAGCTGAAGAACTTCTTAAGATGGAATAACAATCATTTAATTTACAATTGAGTTCCTTTAGAGTCAATAAGGAGAGTTCTTTATTAAAGAATTAATTTGGCTTTTATTGATCAAAATTCTCATAAACACATATGAAGAGTGTCCTGAAACTGTCCCGACTCTGTTCATTTTCATCCCACAACTGTAATACATCTGAATAATTCTGTCTTCTTAGTCTGTGAAAGTTAGAATGGAAAATTCAGGTCCACATTCTGAGGCCGGCGGGCGGCGGTCGCCGCCCGCCTGGCGGGAACCGCCATATGGCCGCGAGGCCATTCTGGCTTTCCCGCTGGGCTGGCGGGCGACCGCCAGAAGGCCGCCCGCCAGCCCAGCGGGAAACCCCTTCCCACGAGGAAGCCGGCTCTGAATGGAGCCGGCGGAGTGGGAAGGGTGCGACGGGTGCAGTAGCACCCGTCGCGAATTTCAGTGTCTGCTAAGCAGACACTGAAATTCAAAGTGGGGCCCTCTTACGGGGGCCCCTGCAGTGCCCATGCCATTGGCATGGGCACTGCAGGGGCCCCCAGGGGCCCCACGACACACCTCACCGCCATCCTGTTCCTGGCGGTCGGAACCGCCAGGAACAGGATGGCGGTGAGGGGGTCGGAATCCCCCATGGCGGCTCAGCAATCTGCGCCGCCATGGGGGATTCCTCAGGGCAGCGGAAAACTGGCGGGACACCGCCGGTTTTCCTGTTCTGACCGTGGCCATACCGCCGCGGTCAGAATGCCCTGCAGAGCACCGCCAGCCTGTTGGCGGTGCTCCCGCCAACCCCGGCCCCGGCGGTCCTTGACCGCCGGGGTCGGAATGACCCCCTCAGTCTATTACATTAACTAAGATTCTCACGGTTTTCTGTCTCATGAGCTTACAGCTTTCATACTATTCTGAAACACTTTATCAAATCTCTCTAAGGCTCAATATGATATTAAGGGTGGGCACAGCTCACGGAGTTCTACTCTGCGGAATTCGGCAGAGTTAGCTAAAATCTCTGTGAAATTATGCAGAGTTCAGCATGCAGCAGAATGCCACCAGCCCAAGAAACCAAGCCCGACCCTGCTTAGCACTTCCAAGATGAGGTGCATTCAGGGTGGCTGTAGGCAGCGAAAGCTGCTGTTTTAGGCCTCTTGTGCTGACACAGCCCACCGGCCTGGATCCTGCTGCTCTCAACCACACCTGCACACTTTCCTTCACCAACTGCTCTCCTTCACAAACTTTGTATGGAGAGCCAAGCACCCCCCCTGTCTTGCACCGTGACTTGCAAGTGCTTCCTCTGCACTTATACACAGCCTCAGACCACCCTTGTTTAGGGCCTGACACTGACAGCAGCAAGCCAACTCACCACCAGCAGTCTGGTATTTTCACAAAGTGCATAGCCTTGCTTGCCACTGGGCTCTAAGTACTCTCTCAGGCCACACACATTTCTATCTGGCAGGGGCTGCCAGACTACCGCTCAGCAGCTGATGGTCTCCCAGTCTCCAGCTTTCCCTGCTGGGCTCAGCACTGTACCCTGGGCCCTAGACCTACGTCCTTTCCCAGGGACTCTGGGGAGACAGGTTCTTTTCAAGTTGAGCTCTGACTGCAAATGTCCTTCCTTCCAAGCACAGACCCCCCTCATATGCAAATACTGTCCCTGCCCAGTGCCAGCCCCCATGTGCACATAGAAGAGAAAGTTGAACAAGGGTCTGACCTGAATGCTGTCTGGGTACAAGGTCCCCGTTGCCAGCGGCCTGGCTCTCTGACTCTCTCTGCGCCCCTGCGCCCAGGCTGCTGAGGATAGTGAAAGGAAGTAGGCCTGGATCCAGAGGTGCACCGGTTCATCCCCTCATTAGCAGCTTGCAGCAGCTCCACCCGACTGACAGAAAGCACAGCCTTAGCTATAGGTCCAATTGCCTGTCGTAGGGCAATTGTTCTCTTCATTTTTGGCAGATTGTAAAGTGCAGCCCAGTTATGGGCCACACAGCAGCAGCGCAGTACACACATGCTGGAGAGCTCTGCTCCCTTAAACTAATAAACTCAACATGGTTTCTCTAAAATCTCACTTCACGCCCTCTACAGCATTGAGATAATGCTCACTAGTTGCCTATACTCCCAGCTCCAATAGCAGCAATGGCAAGAATTAGTGGTCAGTCACAGTGGTCGCCTCATCTGTCATCTCTGATCACTGGTCTCTGGTCTGCTGTTTCTGCCATTTTGTGTGTGTACATGTCTGACCTTTTCCTAGGATGCCTTGTATAATTAATCTGATTGATACAAGTGTTAACAGTGATATTTTTCTTAAGATGTAACAAAAGTAGACAATGCATTGTCTAGTTGGATGGTGAGGATCAAATGCTTGTACTTCCTTTCCCACACACCTTTATATGAATAAGTATAATGCCCTCTCTTCTCAAATTATTCATGTAGTGTTAATGTTTCAACTCAAGCAAAAGGTAATTTCTAATTACTCGCCAACACATTCCAAAGCAGTTTAGTAAATGGGTAAGAGTGTAAATAACACTGGTTCCATTAAGAAAGTTTTCATTTCACAGGGCAAAAAAAAGTTACAGAAGAAACATTTTCTTAACAAAATGTGTCAGTCTAGCAAGTTTCATTAGTCATGCAGCATGGGTTAGACATAGTTCAGAGAATGCTTTTAAACATTCAAGCAACAACATATTTTAGGCCTATCGATTTATTCTCATGTTGGTGATTAGTATTATGATTCTTAGGGGCATATTTATACTCTGTTTGCGCCGAATTTGCATCATAAATTTTGACGCGAATACGGCACAAACCTAACACCATATTTATACTTTGACGTCCGACCACGCGAACGTCAAAATTCAGCAGTGTGCGTCATTTTCTGGATGCGTGAAAGTGCCTTGCGTTAATGACATGCAAGGTAGGCGTTCCCGTCCAAAAAATGACTTTAAGGCCTGTGCCCCTTATTTATACTCCAGCGTCATTTGGAAGCACAGGAGGGGGTGGGCCTTAAAAAATGGCACCAAGCCTGATTTGCGCCATTTTTTAACGCCTGGGTGAGGGCAGGGGTTAAGGGACCTGTGGGCTCATTTCCATGGTGTCTGACCATGGAAGCAGTCCACAGGTGCCCTTCCCTGCCCCCAGGGACACCCCCTGCCGCCCTAGCCCACCCCTGGAGAACACCCATGGATGGGGGACCCATCCCAGGTAAGTACAGGTAAGTAGAGGTAAGTATTTTTTTTTTAAGTGGCATGGGGGGCCTAACTTGGGCCCCCCTAAAATGCCACTGTGCACAATGACCATGCCCAGGGGACAGTAGTCTCCTGGGCATGGACATTGGGCAGGGGGGCATGACTCCTGTCTTTTCTAAGATAGGAGTCATTTCAATGGAGGTTGTGCATCTAAAAATGGTGCAAGTCCGGTTAGACCCATTATTTTTTACTCTAACCTGACTTGCACCATTTTTTGACGCACAGCCCCCATTCTTCCCGAAGCCTGCGTCGCCTGGTTAGAGTCTTTTTTTTTTTTTACTCTAACCATGCCACAGCACCGGCTAACGTCAATCCACAAATAAGGCGACCTTCTGGTGCATTGGAATGGTATTAGCCGGCGGTAAATTTTTTGAAGCAAACCAGCGCTGGCACCAGTCAGGCATCGGGGGTAGTGGGAGAGGTCAACGTAACCCTTGCCTCCCCTCCAGGCATGGCAACGCTCCTGAAAGCAATCCAGGACGCCAGGGAAGCTGTTGAATCAAAGGTGGATGGGGTCCGAGAAGACTTATCCCTGGTGGATTTGCGGCAAGACTGAGACCAGAATTTCTACAGTGGAGGATGCAGTGTCTGCACTTCAAACACGGATTACCCAGCTCACCTCAAAGGTGTCCGCTGTGAAGGAGTGTGCCGACGATGCTGAAAACCGGTCGCAGAGAAATTATCGCCACCTGGTGGGGCTGCCGGAAGAAATCACAGGAGGCAGAATGGAGGACCTGTTGGAGACCTGGTATGGATCATGGGTCCCTGAGGAGAAGCTATTGAGTTGTTTCGTGGCAGAGAGGGTGCATTGGGCTCCTCCCCGGCCCGTGGTTGTCCGACTCCTGAACTACAGAGATCGTGACACTATTCTGCAGGAGGCCCACTCCCAAGGGGAACTGCATTATTCTAATGCCAAAATCCTGCTTTTCCCAAACTATCCTCATGCTGTGCAACAACGTAGGCAATCCTACAAGGAATTTAAACAAAAACTACGGGCGTTAAACTTAGGCTATATGCTCCGCTTTCCTGCTAAACTGAAGGAGATATACGGTGCTACCTCCTTGTTCTCCGAAATGCCGTAGCAGGCATAGGAGTAGCCGACGGAGCAGAGGGAGCTGCACCCCAGAAGTGATTTGGTGGCAGACTGTACGAATGGGGCGATAGTTGGCCGCCTAGGCCTAGTGTGGAGGCTCGGGTGCGACGGGGAGGTCCAGGCAGAGGCAGCCCAGACGTGTTGGTGGAGGAGATGCCTTGGCGAGTCCAGTCCCAGGACTGGATTCAATGCAGACGGAGACCCGTGACTCATCTCTGTCTGACACTATGCACATTTTTTAGTCCAATGGGTGTTCTCCTTGACTGCAAATAGGTCATGGCTTTGAGCTACGGAACTGTGAATGCCATTGTAACCAGTACTGCAACATGTTTGGACTGAGGTACTGTGGTCTCAAATCCTTTCCATGGTGGGGGAGCTGGAGGACAGGAGTGTGGTTATGTTCAGGGGTGAGGCTGCAAGTGCGGGGTAACTCCTCTCATTACATGATTAGTACTAGTCTACTTAAGCTGTCAGGCGGATTATCAGTACATGAGCGGGAGTCTATCCAGCTGTAGATCGCCTAGTGCCTCCATGAGTTATTGTAGATTAGGATGTTTGCTGGAGCGACAGATGCTTCTTAGGTGAAAGTTTGGGGTGGGGGACTTGGGGGGGATGGGTACTGTTTTTGTAGTTAAGGCATTTCGAATTGCATGCTGTTTTCAAGTTCATAAGCAGGTTTTGTGCACCACAACTGTTCCACACAATTATGCTTTCGGATACGGCCAGAGACTGGGCGATGGAGTGGTCGCTTCTGGTTGCGGAGTCCACCGCCCTGCATGCTGTCCCTTGCCTGCTGGGAGGCCATGCAGGCCAGGCCTCTATATTCTTGTGTATAAGATGATTTGATCATTTCATGGAATGTTAATGGGCTCCTTGACCGCATCAAGCAGACCGCTGCAAGGGACACACCTTCTGGGAATTCATTGCTCCTTACTGGGGCACTTTTGATATAATAGGGTCTACCACTCGGGGTTTATGCGAGGTTCCCGTGGAGTGGCCCTGTTGCTCTATAGGTCGGTACCGCTGACCGTCACTAAGGTTCACGAGAACCGTTGGGGAGATATATTGGAATAGAGGGTCAGATCGAGGCCAAGCAATATAATGTGATGTTCTGCTATATTCCCCTGCATCTGTTGCAGGCTACCTGTGTGGTGATGGGATCACTATTGGCATAGCTACCGGCCGGCTTCACACTGGTAGGGGTGACCTTAATGCAGTGCCAGACCCGCTCTGGGATGTTTCTGCAGAGGCTTGCTCTGCCCGTTGTACCTGATCTGCGAGCCGTAAGAGCGGGACAGATTTGTGGGGATTTTGCAATGTATGGAGGGTGTGGCACCCATGTGAGCGTGCCTACACCCATCAGTCTGCCGTGCACCATACCAAGGCCCACACTGACCTGATGTGGGCCCCAGCAGCGGATGTAATGAATCTGAGGTCTGTTCGAATCCTTCCTAGCGGTGTATCTGACCACGACCCACCCTTCGCCAAAAGGGATGTTGTGTCTCAGACACATCAACCACTCTGGAGGGTCAATGCTTGGCACCTGAAGTCCCCAGAGTGTGCTAGTTTCATGGAAGGGGAACTCAAGGCTTTCTTTCAATGTAATGTGGGCTCAGTGGCCTCTGGGGTGACAGTGTGGGCGGCCTGCAAGCCAACAATGAGGGGTATTATCAAAAGCTACATTCGTGAGCAGGAGTGATGCCAGCCAACTTGAGGCTAAGATATTGAAGTTGGAGGGGCCTGCTAGACACCCAGATGCACTACGGTGCAAAGCCAACTGGTCCTGGCGCGGTCGTAACGACGCCTAATATCTCTTGAGGAGGCCAAACAATGCTGGCAGACATTGACTAGGAGAGTGACTAGATGGGTGATAAGTCAGGTAAACTGCTATATTGTTTGGCGACGAATGGGGCAGTAGCCAGAGTGGGGCCTGCCATAAGAGATGGAGAGGGGAACACCCAAGTGGAGTTAAACACAATTGCTCAAGCCTTCGCAGCTTATTACCAAGAATTGTATGCCAAGGATCCCCTCCCACACCTAATGGAGAAGGATTCTTTGGTCTGGGATCTCCTGGTACCAACGGTCCAATATACCCTTGCCCAGGACCTGGACCAGCTGCTAACAATGGAGGAGGTCGATGCCACCATCTCAGAGCTTAATGGGGGTTAGAAACACCAGGCCTGAGGGCTACCCAATTGAGTATTACAAAAAGCTCTGCTCATTGTTGGTACCTCATTTCCTGAATCTTTATGATGTAGCCCTGTCAACGGGGGCTTTTCCCCTGGACTTGACTGTGCCACAATCGTGGTCCTGCCCAAGGAGGGGCAGGCTCCAGACCAGTGTGCGTCAAATCGGCCAATCTCCCTTATCAACGCTAATATAAAGACATAAGATAAGGCGTTGGCTCTTCATCTCATTCGTACGCTGTTCCACCTTGTTCATCCGGATCAAGGTGGCTTCATACCCTGCAGGAGCACACTTCATTGTATCCGGTGAGTTCAGGTGGTCTTATCCCATGGCTCCTGTGCCAGTAGCCCCCTGGCCATTCTTCTCAGATTCTTGTAAGGCATTCGATACAGTCTTGTGAGAATACATGGAAGTAATCCTGGCACGCATGGGGTTGGGACCCTTGCTCCACCGGATGATCCGCCTCCTGTAACAACATCCCTCGGCCAAGGTTCGGGTGAATGGGGTGCTCTTCCAGACATTTCCAATTCGTCAGGTTATGCGGCAGGGTTGCCCCCTATCCCCACTGCTCCTTATGCTGGCGATTGAGCCTCTGGCGTGTTTGAGGTGGAGCCATCCCCTGATATGGAGCTGGAGATGGGGAGATGGAATCGATTATAGAGTAGTGCTGTATGCGGATGAAGTGCTGGTGTTTTGTAGTGATCCGCCTGCATCAGGACCCAGATAGGTGGAATTGCAGGAATGATTTGAGGAGGTGTCTGGCTCCGTGTCAACGTCCGAAAGTCTGCCTTGGTGGAGGTCAGTGGGGATGTGTAGGGTCGATTGTGGTGTCCCCATGTCCCCATGCAGAGAAACGTATTTAAATATTTGGGAGTCCACATTTCCCTTTTGCCTGACTTAGCGTAGGTGCTAAACTTCGGGAACTTGTTGGCGCATCTGGACTGGGACCAGCAGCATTGGAAAGATCTCCCTCTCAATCACTTGGGGCACACAGCCCTCCTTAAAATGATGTGGCTCCCCCGATACCTATACGCCCTTGTGAACTACCCTTACCATATACCAAAGGTGTGGTGCCGCACTCTCACATCTATATTTACCAATTTCATTTGGAATGGAGGACGGCACAAGGTCGCTTTTAATACCATGCGGAAGTCCCCATATGAGGGGGGTATGGGTGTCCTGGATTTATATGTTTACTACTTAGCTGCCCAGGTGGGGTAGGGTATTGGGATGACCCAACGTATCAACTTGAGGTCCAGGAGGTGGGCTTTGGAGGCCTGTTGGGTATGCTTTATGGCAGCAGGGTTCCTGTCCAGACTGCGTCTTGCACCCGGGTGGTGGTGAATTGCTGGAGGGCGGTCCTAAAACTCATAAAATGGGACCAGTGTCTTAATCAAATGACCCCGCTGTGGCAAGAAAACTGGCTGCTTCAACTCACTGCACTAAAGGGTTTTCAACACTGGGACTTAATAGGGGTTAATTATTTAGGTGATGTATACGTGGGAGATAATCTCATGTCATTCCAGGACATGAGAAAACACTATGGGCTGCACCAGATGCAGTTCTTCTGATATCTGCAAGGTACGCCACACCTTGGGTGCCCATGTTTCAACGCACACTCAGCTCCCTGACTACAGCCCGCTCAAGGCCAAATTGTTAATTGGGAGCCTGGGGAAGAAAGCAGTGTCCCAAATTTACAAATTGCCGCTCACGAACACCCCTGATGGGTTTGACCATCTGTGCCAAAAATGGGTGCACTGGGTGGGGAGATTGGACACGGATGATTGGCAGGAGGCATTATTGGCCACCCCAAGTTAGCGATATCGGCTAGACTGCGAATGGTGCAGTTCAACTACCTCCACGCATTTTACCTGTCCTGTGCAATAATGTTGAGGATGTCGGGCGGGGGCTGCATGTGCTAAGTGTTGTCTACCGATTCCCTCCATATGACTTGGTTTGCCCTGAATATGACCATTTTGGGAGAAGGTTGGTAAGGAAATGGCTGAAGTCCTGAGGAGTCCAATCGATTTAAGCTCCAAGGTGGCACTACAGGGGCTTTTGGAGGAACTAGGGGGCCCATGGGCTGACTGCACATTTTGTAGGTGTTGTGTTCCTGGTTACCAAGACAGATATTGCTTGTGGATGGAGTCTCCTGGGGCTCCTTCGCTGGCGGGATGGAGGGCGGGGTGCACATCAGGAAAAACAATCTATGAGGCTCAAGGGTGTCCAGAAAAACATCACAGAATATGGGGGAAATGGTGTGCCTATCATGATGTTTTGTTGTAATGTACCACCAAGTCCTGGCTGTCCAGCAATGGATTGTGTCCTATGCCTTGTACTCACATTATTGTCACTGTCGGAGCTTGTTTGCATGTGCACTCTTTTCAAACTTAAAGAAAATAATACAAATTTGGTTCTCAAAAGAATGCCACAATATCTCAAATACCTAGGGGCACATTTATACTCGTTATAGCGCCAAATTTGCATCATTTTCTATGCAAATTCGTCGCAAAACTAACTCCATATTTATACGTTGGCGCTAGACCCATCTAGAGCCAAATTTATGGAGTTAAAGTCATTTTTTGGATGTGGAAACCTACTTCGGTCAATGAGATGCAAAGTAGGCTTTCCCGTGCAAAAAATGACTCTATGACCTTGGCGTCATATTTATCCTCTCGTGCTAAAATCACGCACGGGGGATGAGGGGTCAAATAATGCTGCAAAGCTTTCTTTGCACCATTATTCAATGCCTGGGTTAAGGCATGCGTTAGAGGACCTGTGGGCCTACTTCCAAGGTGGAACACCATGGAATAAGCCCACAGGTGCCCTTCCCAGGCACACCACCACCCACACCAGAGGGACAGCAGAGGATAGGGGACCCCATCTCAGGTACATATAGGTAAGTACAGGTAAGTATTTTTTTTAAGTGCCATTAGAGGCCCTGAAATGGGTCCCCTGTGCTGGCCATTGGGGTGGTGGGCATGAGTCCTGTCTTTTCTAAGACAGAAGTCATGTGGTATGGATAGTTTTGTGTCAGAAAATGACGCTAGGCTGGTTAGAGTAATTTTTTTTTTACTCTAACCTGCCTAACATCATTTTTTGGTGCAAAACACCCTTCTTCCATACCGCCAGCCCCACCCGGCTAATGGCATTTTTTTTTTTTTACAGTAGCCTACCCTACCCTGCACCTGCTCTCACCATTCCATAAATATGGTGCCCGGCTGGTGCTCAGAAACGGCGCAAGCCGGTGCTAAACTTTTTGGTGCAAAACTGCATTAGTGCCAAAAGTACAAATCAGGGCCCTAGTTTTTTGTTGTCAAAGTTAATTAAAGATAACTAAACATGGTAGACCACAACTTAAAGCCACTGATAGAGCAGAAATGTGAAAATAAACGTAATTGAACTGATCTTCATAGATTACGATATAAGCCATAAAACTGAATATTGTACACAGATTTCATTACATATTTGGGATGCTGGCAAAGGTGATACCTCATAATGTTCATGCCTTAATTGAATCTATAGAAGTGTCCTATATTTGGGGCACATCATAGCCACAACTTAAAATGTAAAAGGTGAATTAAGCAACCAAAGCCGGTAGACTTCACTTATGGCACATGCTCTCCTGCTATCAAGCACAGAGCTAAAATCATTTAATGCAGATATTGCACCACAAGGCTGGACACCTGCCTGGATTACAGTAGAAAAAGACCTTCTAGTCTTCAACAAAGGACCTCGAGTACTTGCGATAGATACCCAGAAAACCATGGAGTATGATAGCTTTCACTATCTCCACATGAAGTGCAGTATACACCTTTATGTTCATATGGAAGCATTACTGTGTCACAATTATAATATATTAAGCTCATGTGGCATCCATGGGTCAGAAGCATGCGTAAAATATACAGGAGACATGATAAGGGAGGGAAACATGAAATTATTCGAAGACCTTCAACAGGAGTATGGGCTACAGCTATCTCAAAAATAGAGGTACTTGCAACTGCAGCACTGCCTGAGGGAAATACTCATCCCCCTACATATGAATTGCTATTATCTCCATTTGAAGGTTTCTGTGAAAATGGGGTCAGTTCGGGGGAGTGATATCTGGTCCCGACAGCATTGTAATTTATAGACCATAGATTTTAAAAACTGAACATAGACACACGGATTAACATGAGAAAAACGGTTATCGCGTGATTTCACCAATAAGGAATGAGATGACATTACACAGCAGCAAGGCGCAGGTCTAAGAGAAGCAAGACTGAAGCTTACTTTATTTAAACTAATACACAAATGACACTACCCAGAAACAGTGAAAGAAAACAGGTTTACCAGATAAACTCACCTGCCAGATATGTGGAGTGGTGAAATGCAACATCCTACACATGCTGTGGTCGTGCGATGTTACTTATACATGACTAGTGGAATCAAGGACATGAGGCAATGAGGGCCTTTAGTAAAGCAGTCTTTCCCAATTTATGTAATTTATCATTCTGCTTGACTTTAGGGATATAACAGGCATGAAGACACCCTGGAAAAGATAGTTGCGAAAGTGAAAGACCGTGACATCCCAGAAACTTGAAGACTTGCTGCGAGAAATGTTGGTAGGAGCGGGTAATGAAAGATTAATCTATAGATTAAATGACTGAGCATATGTAGTCAAGCAAAGGAGGTACCGTTTCTTTCACTCACAGACAAAACTCTAGAAATCAGTGCGGGACTAAACTTTACAGAGAATCCATCGCGCTGATACAAATGATCTGGATATTTCAATAGTAAGAAGAGCTGATAGTTTAAAAAAAATGATTGTGCGATAGTATAACTTTATATATGTATTATTATATTGCTCAATATGAGGTCCTGAGGCTCTAAATTATAATTGATAAATCTGCAAAAGCATAACATTGTTGTTTGCTGTATTGTATTAAAATGTACCAGGACAATGTTGATATGAAAGTATGTTACTACTTGATAGGGTAACTCATTAAGAGTACCCCAGTTTCCTCTCAATCGCCAACTCTCCCCACTTTTTATACATCTCCAACCCACCTTACCTGCTTCCAGCTCCACGGTACAACCAAACCATTTGAATAAAATATATTTTGAAGGCGTGTTAAACTATTTGAGGTATATGATCGTTTTACTACTGGACATGTTCAAGTTTATAACATATTGGTATACATGAATACATATATAAGTAATATTTAATAAAAAAAGGAATGGAGTAGAAATATTCCGGAGTCTGTCGACTGTGTTGAAGATTAGACATCAGGAGGGCGTACTATTATACATATTAAGGTAAACAAAGCCAAAATATTAACCTTTAGAACCAGAATACATCCACTGGGGCAGCTATAAACAACAAGTAAAAATAAGTTGAGTTAATGTATAATTGAGTGTACAAAAAAGGGATGGATGGAACTCTTTACTTAATCTCAGCCACTAATAACTATAACGTTACTTAACCTCTGTTTTTCTCTGTGAATTTCGACGTTTTTAAAATGTAAAGTAATGTTTTATCACCAGACAAAAAGCCAGCTCTCCCGCAAACAGCCAACTCCATACCGTGCATCTTCAGGAAGGCCCTGCCTCAAACCCTTTAGCTCAACACCCCTCCTCAAGCCACTTTGGACCCCGGGGACCTTATCCACAGAGGGGTCGCATTGCCCCTCCCTGAGTCAGAAGAGTCCCCGGGGACCCCGACCCCCGGGCCATTGAGGAAAGGCGGGCTCATGGTCTCCTCCACGAGCCAACAGCGGCCCCAGGGAACCATTGCATGATATTCTTTCTTTAATATAGGGGAGGGAGCATGTGGCCCCCCTCCCTGACCCTTAATAGGCCCCAGCGACTCCTCAACAGGACAGATTGCCAAAAAAAGGGGAGGGGGTGCAGCCTATAGTGGCTCTTGGGACCCCATCCCCCAGGCCTGTGGTTCTTTTAGGTGGGTATCCCTGTTCCCACCCAAGGCACCCTCCAAACATTGAATTGCAGGAGCCAGTGTTGCTCTTGCCCGACAGGAGCAGCTGTTTCTTGTTTGGTCCAGCTGGGTGGTAGCAATGTGTGCATCCCTGCATGCAGGAGCAGGGGAAAGTAAACAAAACTCTGCTCTCACCCAGTAGGAACATTTTTAAAGCTTACGCAGAGTGAAAGAAGATGTGCCTTCTGTTAGACCTGCTTTTCTTGGCATGGCTTTCACCTAGCTTTGCCTTCAGGCTGCCTGTTTTTGCTGACTTCATTTTTGCTGGCCTTAAGACACACTTTACTACTACTAAACACTGCTAAAGTACTTGTGTTCTCTGCTCAAAATATGGTGACATTGGCTTATACCCAATTGACATTAAATTAACTTAAAAGTCCCTAGTAAAGTGCACTACATGTGCCCGAGCCCAGTAAATTAAATGCTTCTAGTGGGCAAGCTAACAATCTACAAGGGAACCCAATATTCCTCTAGGGAACTGGGTAACAGTGTTCAAACAAAATGTTCCTGGATGACTTAGTTTGACATTCCTTTATGTTATATGTTAATCATACAATCCAACATTCCACAATCCTTGTATACCTTCGATAAATCAGGAAAAACGAATGTAGAGGTTTTTAATCAGTTGCCAGCAAGACAAGCTGAACCAATTAACAGTGTTGTCACAAAAAGATCTTTACAACAGAGTTGTTAAATTCAGAGTTCTTAGATTGGAAAAACTCATCTCAGCACAATGGACAATAACAGTCCATAATGTAGGATCCAGATTATGTCCACCGGCAATGAGGAACTTGATAAAAAATAACAAAGACTGTATGTTAACAAGGAGCAGTCATCAACGTTTTGGTCTCAAGTGGCCAACTGGTCAGTGAGACCATCATCAAGACTCAGGTGGTCATTCCAACCCTGGCGGTCGGTGTTAATGCAGCGGCCAAACCGCAAACAGGCTGGCGGGAAAACCGCCAACAGCGACCGCCATATCAACACACCGCCCGCCACGGCGGTACAAACAAACAGCGCGGCGGTCACCCCCAACAGACAGGCGGGAGACAATGTACCGCCCACTGTATCACAACCTACCAATCCGTCACCTTTTCCGGGGCGGTAGCCCCGCCGATAAAAACTCGGCGGAAACAGCCATTTCGAAGGGAAAACGCTCACCTCCATACAGCCCACAAGGAATCAGGACAGCATGGAACCCGCACTCCACATACTCCCAGCGATAGTGTACCTGCTCCTCTACCAGGAGCTCGAACGCCGGCGCAGAAGACAACGGTGAGTACTGCACCTACGACACAGGGGAGGGGGGAGGGGAAATTATCACGGGTACACACATACGCGACACACCCACCCTCACCCTCACCCACTACAACACACACATCAATGCATAGCAACACATCAGAGTGACACCCCCCAAACCCCCCGGAAGAATGCAAAGACAAAAGGAATGATTCTAAACATTTGAATATATTCTATTACTGCCCAAAAAATATATATACACATCAAAAACTCTTATATACATAAATGTACAAGTCCAAGCATTGTAGCAGGCATTGTTCGTGGACCACTGGGCCCAAATCACATGGGCAAAGCCCACACAGGATACCTGACTCCAACGGAGAGAACACTGCAGGGGCATCAGATAGCAAAACTACAGGCACCTCAGGGGGAAGGGAAGGGGGGGCACCTCAGCCAGATGAGTGCACGACGCCAGATCCACGAGGGGCCTCCATGCCCACTGTTCAATCCTGGGGAGTGCAAAGCCACAGTCTCACAAGTCTAGACAGTGGGTGGGCTGCCCACTGTTACATCCTGGGGAGTGCAAAGCCACAGTCTCACAAGTCCAGACAGTGGGTGGGCTGCCCCCTGTTACATCCTGGGGAGTTCAAAGCCACAGTCTCACAAGTGGATAACAGTCTCCACTGGTTCTGGAGGGGGCCTGGTGCCCAGAGTGCTTCGTGCAGCCCTGCCCGACACAGATGCGGGCCAGCCCCTGCCGCTCATGGGCCAGCGGTACTTGAGATGAAGGGCCCAGTTCAGCGGTGCTTGAGACGGCGGTGCCCAGTTCAGCGGTGCTTGAGATGAAGGGCCCAGTGCAGCGGTGCTTGAGACGGCGGTGCCCAGTTCAGCGGTGCTTGAGATGAAGGGCCCAGTGCAGCGATGCTTGAGATGAAGGGCCCAGTTCAGCGGTGCTTGAGACGGCGGTGCCCAGTTCAGCGGTGCTTGAGATGAAGGGCCCAGTGCAGCGGTGCTTGAGATGAAGGGCCCAGTTCAGTGGTGCTTGAGATGAAGGGCCCAGTTCAGCGGTGCTTGAGACGGCGGTGCCCAGTTCAGCGGTGCTTGAGACGGCGGTGCCCAGTTCAGCGGTGCTTGAGATGAAGGGCCCAGTTCAGCGGTGCTTGAGATGAAGGGCCCAGTTCAGCGGTGCTTGAGATGAAGGGCCCAGTGCAGCGGTGCTTGAGACGGCCGTGCCCAGTTCAGCGGTGCTTGAGATGAAGGGCCCAGTGCAGCGGTGCTTGAGATGAAGGGCCCAGTTCAGCAGTGCTTGAGATGAAGGGCCCAGTTCAGCGGTGCTTGAGATGAAGGGCCCAGTGCAGCGGATCCGGCCATGGCGGGGAGGTCATTTGCCACCTGTCCTGTGGCTGGCGGGGCCCTCATGCCCATCTGTCCTACGGCTGGCGGGGCCCTCCTGGGCAGCTGACCTACGGCTGGCGGGGCCCTCCTGGGCAGCTGTGCCGGGCCTGTTGGTGGCCTCCTGCCCACCTGGGATGGGGCTGGCGGGGCCCTCCTGGCCAGCTGGGCTGATGGCGGTGTTGTTGGGCGTGCTGCCCTTCCCAGCCTTCCCTGATCGCCTGTGGCCCTTCCCCACCTTGGGCGGTGTGCCAGCTGTCTCCACACTTCCTGCCGGAGCCATGGTAGGGGTTTTAGTCCCTGGTGTTTTCCCCCTCTCGCGACGGCCACTGCCTATCTTTGGATGTTTCTCCGGGGGTGGGCTGCCGTGCCTTGGCTTCGTACCGAACTGGCTGCCCTGGAGGGTGGGGCACTCCACAGTCCATGGCAGACTGTGATGACAGTGGCCGGTTTTGTCGTGGCTGAGGTGCTGACTGTAGTCCTATGACATGAACGGGGTGGGGGAGTTGGGGGAAAGAGGTTGAGTTTGGACAGGAAAAACTTTTTAGGAGCAGTGGGACGGGTAGGTGTAGTGGGTATGGGAGTGGAGGAAGAGGTTGTGGTTGTAGGAGTTGTAAGTTTGGTGTCTTTGGGTGCAGGTGCTTGGGCTGGAGGCTGTCGTGAGGTGGATGGCTGTTGGGTGTGTGGCTGCCTGCGTTTGTGTATCTTGGAAGAGGGGATCACAGACACACTGGGAGAGGACACAGGGGACGTGTAAATGGCAGTGGGGGTGGTGACTGCATGTGTGCTGGGTGTTTTGGTGTGTGTGCTGCTGAGGGACGTAGTGGCTGAAGATGTTGTGCATGCAGGTGTGAGTGGAGATGTGACAGGGAGGGAGGAGGGAGACGAGGAGGAGGGGGGCACAGTGGAGGCAGTGGGTGTTGGTATGTCTGTATGTGGATGTTGCTTGGGTGAATGCCTGTGTGATGTGTGGTGCTTATGTTTGCCTCAGCTTCCCTTGGGTGTTGAGGTGTGTGCAGGCTGGTCTGATGGTGTGTCTGGGATATGCAGAGGTACAGGTGATAGGGTATGGGTGGAGGAAGTTGGAGGGGGGAGGCTAGAGACAGAGACAATGGCTGCCATCAGTGCTGAGGCCAGAGTCTGGAACGATCGCTGAAGGGCAGCCTGACCAGAATGAATGCCCTCCAGGTATGCATTACTCTGGTGCACCTCCCTTTCTACACCCTGGATGGCATTCAAAATGGTAGACTGCCCAACAGTGAGCGCCCTCAGGAGGTCAATGACCTCCTCACTGAGGGCAGCAGGGGTGACTGGGGCAGGGCCTGAGGTGCCTGGGGCGAAGGAGATGCCCACCTTCCTGGGTGAGCGGGCACGGGCCAAACGCTGAGGGGCTGCTGGGAGGGCGGCGCTGGTGCAGTGGGTGGCGGCTGTACCTGTTGTTGCGGGGGGCACAGATGTTGCCACCACCACAAGGGAGCTCCCTTCAGAGGACGAGTCGGTGTCACTGATGTCTGCCCGAGTCCCCGCTGTGGAGCTCCCCTCGCCCTCTGTCCCACTGGTGAATTCGGAGTCCGTTGCATGGCCCTCCATGGCCATGTGGGATGCAGCTCCCTCGTGCTCCGATGCCACTTCTCCTCCGCCTGATGATGCTAATGCACACATGAACAGGAAGACCACAAAAAAGGGGGGGGGGAGAAAATAAAGACATGTTGAGTGCATGCATTGGCGACACCGTTGGCGGACAGGATAGACACAGAAGCCCCCTGTACTACGCTGCGCACTTGGGGTCGACTATTCAATCCGTGGGACATGGCCTACAAGCCTATGGACGACATCTGCACACATAGATGACACAGGGCCATGAATAGCTGTACTAGGCACCCTACAGAGGTGGGGTACGGGGGCACAGGGCCATGCCTTACGGAGGGGCCTAGCCTACAGAAATCGCCCTGGCCTAGGGATACCCACAGCCCTCCTCCCCCACCCTGACACCTCCACTGCGCGCAAAGTCAACAGAATGAGACTGTACTCACCCCCTTGTGTCTGCTGTGATGTCCTCACGCGCCCACCCAAATCGGGGTAGGCCACCGACAGGATCCGGGACATCAGGGGGGTCAAAGTCCGACTGGCACCCCTCCCACGTTGGGAGGCCATCCCCAGCTGAGCCTCCGCCGTCTTCCTGCTCCAGCGGCGGATGTCCTCCCATCTCTTCCGGCAGTGGGTGCCCTGTCTGTGGTGGACCCCCAGGGTCCGGATGTCCTTGGCGATGGCACACCAAATATCGATCTTCTGGTGGGCGCTGACCTATGTGAAATGTACAGGGGTAGAAAAATAGTCATCACCTTCTGCATATTCAATGTGAGTGGCCCCACATCCCTACCCTTGCCATGTGGCACAAGCTCTCACGGTCGTTTGATGCATGCCTCAATCGCTCCCCTCCCCACCATCTTTCATCCACCCCACTCAACACAGGCATTGCCCATAAAGCATGCTCCCTCAGTACTAACCTGTTGGTCTGGAGGACCGTAGAGTAGCGCGTACTGGGGGAGGACCCCATCCACAAGTTTCTCCAACTCCTGAGCTGTGAAGGCAGGGGCCCTTTCCCCAGTTGCATGAGCCATTGTCTCTTCCAGACCGAGGTCACAGCAGCACTTGCAGTGTAGGTCCTCTCCTGTCGAAGATCAGGTATCGAGTGATTAAGCAGATAGAAAATGGCGGTCACGCCCGCGGCGGTGCGTACCGCGGCGGTGCGTACCGCGACCGCCGGCGCACATCGTCATTGGCTCATGAGACCCATAGGTTTCAATGTTAACTAATGCTGCTTTGCGCCGCGGTCTTCGACCGCCTACCGCCACGGTGTGCCACGCCAGCGCATTTACCTCACATCCCATTGTCGCACTTCACAGGTCAGGCAGCCGCCATTTCAGGGGCCCACATGGCTTACTTTTACTGCGTCACACATACCTAGGCCTTGCATCAACACTCATACAAAGCATTCATTGGAGTGAGAATCGTGTTATGTGCAAGCTGTGGTTACGTACCTGTGGGTTGATTGACTCTGTGCTCGCTGTTGTCCTTCATAGGCACCGTCCGCTGGGACATGCGAGGAGATGGCGGAATCTTCCTGTGTACAGACCGCTGGTGGACCTGTCGACAATGGAGGAAAGACATGTCATACTGACATACAGGCTTGACCGTGCCACTATTCATGAACTGTGTGCCCAGCTGGAGCCAGACCTGATGTCACCAATCTGCCAACCCACTAGGATCCCCCCTCTAGTGCAGGTGCTGTCAGTGCTCCATTTCCTTGCAAGTGGATCATTTCAAACAACAGTGGCCATAGCATCAGGGATGTCCCAGCCTATGTTTTCAAAGGTGTTGTCCAGAGTGTTGTCTGCCCTGCTGAAACACATGCGCAGCTACATCGTTTTCCCTGAGGTGGGGGATTTGGCTACAGTGAAGGATGATTTCTATGCCCTTGGACATATCCCCAACATCATAGGTGCCATTAATGGGACCCATGTGGCTTTGGTTCCCCCCCACAGGAGTGAACAGGTGTACAGAAACAGGAAGAGTTATTATTCGATGAATGTACAGATAGTATGTTTGGCAGACCAGTACATCTCCCATGTTAATGCCAAGTTCCCTGGCTCAGTGCATGACACGTACATCATGCGGAATAGCAGCATCCCTTACGTGATGGGTCAACTCCAGAGGCAACGTGTGTGGATAATTGGTGACTCTGGTTACCCCAACCTGTCATGGCTACTGACCCCAGTGAGGAATCCCAGGACAAGGGCAGAGGAACGCTACAATGAGGCCCATGGGAGAACTAGGAGGGTGATCGAGCGGACCTTCGGGCTCCTGAAGGCCAGGTTCAGGTGCCTCCATATGACAGGTGGATCCCTATTCTACTCACCAAAGAAGGTGTGTCACATCATCGTGGCCTGCTGTATGCTTCACAACCTGCCTTTGCGACGACAGGTGCCTTTTCTGCAGGAGGATGGTCGAGATGGTGGTGTTGTAGCAGCTGTGGAGCCTGTGGAGAGTGAAGACGAGGCAGCCGAAGAAGACAACATAGACAACAGGAACACAGTAATACAGCAGTATTTCCAATGACACACAGGTAAAAATACACACCGGCATATTACATATACTTAAACACTACTACCTCTCTACTGTCTGTCCTTTTCCCCCAGTGTATGGTAACTGAGTTGTGACTTTCCCTTCCGATTTCAGAGATGTGGGCCCCACTGCGTGACATCTGCTTTGTTTCCCTATGAACTACAGCTGTGTGACATTGGTATGTTGGCATCACAATGTAAATAAGCATTTTGGCACGTTAATGTCTAATACATTTGTTCCAAATCACAGCCAGACTCCTGATTGTTTTGTGCAATAACTGTGTTTATTACAGTGCTCTATATTGGTGGGTGGTTGCAAATCGGTGAGGGGTGATGGTGGAGGATTGTCCATGGCAGAGTCCAGACTATTTGTATCACAGGTGCATTGTCCAAATGCCTGTGGAAAGTGGAGCAGGGGCAGTTTAAGGATGGACAGGGTGATAATGTGGGACAGTGGGATGACAATCAGGGAGGTATCCTTTTCTGGCGGAGATCTTGGCATCTTACTCTGTCTTCTTCCTGGATCTCAGGGCCCGCTTGCGGGGTGGTTCTCCTTCTGCAGGGGGTGGGGTGCTGGTGGCCTGTTGGTCCTGTGGCGGGGCCTCCTGTCCACTAGCGCCGGCAGAGGTGGTAGGCAGTTCTTGGTCCATGCTAGTGTCAGGGGCCCTTTGTGGTGCCACAGTGTCCCGCAATGTGGTGACTATCAGATTCAGAGCCCCTACAATGGTGCCCAGGGCGGAACTGATGGTTCGTAGTTCCTCCCTGAACCCCAAATACTGTTCCTCCTGCAGGAGCTGGATGTCCTGAAACCTGGCCAGTACCGTCGCCATCGTCTCCTGGGAATGATGGTAGGCTCCCATGATGGAGGAGAGGGCCTCGTGGAGAGTGGGTTCCCTGGGCCTGTCCCCCCCGTCGCACAGCAGCCCTCCCAGTTCCCCTGTTTCCCTGGGCCTGTGTCCCCTGGACTGTGTGCCCACTACCACTGCCCCCAGGTCCCTGTTGTTGTTGGGGTGGTGGGTTAACCTGGGTGCCCTGTAGTGGTGGACACACCGCTGATTGACGTGTCCTGGGGACAGAGGTATGGGCCCGCTGGGGGGGTGCTGTGCTGGTGTTCCCAGAGGTGTGAAGGTCTGCTGTGGCCTGTGGCTGTCTGAGGGGAACCGACTGTCCCGAGGTCCCCGATGGGCCGGGCTGGTCATCTAGATCCAGGTCGACAGAGGTGCTGTCATCACTGTGGGCCTCTTCTGGAGGTGGAGTGGACATTTGTGGACCCTCCTGCGCGGTGACGTGGCATTCGGGTCCTGCAGGGGTATAAAGGGATGGTTATTGCATCTGTGTGTGCCATAGCGTGCAATGGGTGGGTGCCCGTGTACCCCAGTGCTTGCATTCCTGTGTGGGGGCTTTTGTGATGGGGATGTGCAGTGGGCATGCTTTGGTGATGGGTGTCCATGCTTTGTGGTCGCATGCAGGGCTTGCGGTTGGGATGGGTAGGTTGTGATGGTGAGACATTTGCAAGGAGTAGGTGTGATGGGGGTGAGAGTGTGGGTGGGGGAATGAGTTGGCATGCTGGTGGGGTGGGGGGATGAAGTAATGAAGATGAGACTTACCAGAGTCCATTCCTCCAGATACTCCGCCGAGGCCCTCAGGATGCAGGATCGCCAAGACCTGCTCTTCCCATGTTGTAAATTCTGGGGGAGGAGGTGGTGGACCACCGCCAGTCCGCTGAACCGCGATGTTGTGCCTGGATACCATTAAACGCACCTTCCCCCGTAGGTCGTTCCACCGCTTCCTGATGTCGTTCCTATTTCTTGGGTGCTGTCCCACAGCGTTGACCCTGTCGACTATTCTGCTCCATAGCTCCATCTTCCTGGCAATGGAGGTGTGCTGCACCTGTGTTCCGAAGAGCTGTGGCTCTACCCGTACGATTTCCTCCACTATGACCCTGAGTTCATCCTCAGAAAACCTGGGGTGTCTTTGCGTTGCCATGGGGTGGTGTGGGTGATGTGTGGGGTGGATTGTGTGGTGCTAAGTGTGGTGATGTGTATTGGTGTGTTGTGTGAAGTGCGTGGTAATCTTGCTGGGTGAATGTAATATGCGCGCCTGGGTGCTCGGATATCTATTTCTCAGTGCGTGGTACCGATTCTCTAGGAGTGGAGGTTTGTGGGTGATATGGGTGTGTGTTTTATATTTAATTGGGTGTGTGGGTGTGGTGTGTGTATGTGTCTCAGGTGTGTGTATTTCAAATTGTCCAATGTGGCTGTGTTTAGTAAGAGTGTGTGTATTTTGAGCGCAGCGGTGTGTACCGCCAATGGAATACCGCGGTTGAAAGACCGCTGCGTTGATTCGTGTGTCGTGATAGTGTGGGCGTATTTCTGTTGGCGTGACGGTGGAGGTTTGGTCATCGCCAGTTTCTCGCTGACCTTTGGTGTGGCGGACTTTTGTGGATGTCTGTATTTTGGCGGTTTGCCTGTTGTGGGTCAGAATGACCGTGGCGGTTTACCGCGGCCGCGGTGGTATGGTGGCGGTCTTCTGACAGCGGTAAGAGGCTTTTACCGCTGATGTTGGAATGACGGCCTCAGTGTTATACAGGGGCCTAAAAAGACCCAACCACAATCGTAGTGAGTAAAACCAATAGCTCAACCAACACTTGAAAAAGAAGGAGTGTTTAAAAAATCAGCATATCACCACTAATGGCAGGAATCGAAACCGGCAGCTCTGCCTGCAACACGAGCTGACGGTTGTGGTTCCTGACAGTAGGGGTGATATACTGATTATTCAATTACACCCTCTTTTTCATTTAATGGTTGAGATCTTGAGCTATTGATTTCTTCTTAGTCCTAAGGTAAGCTGAGACTGATTCCAAACCCCCTTATGTATCTGATCATGCTCCACTGCGATCGGCCATAACTTCTGACTTTGCTCCTATCTCGAGGAACTATACCTCTGCAGTTTGCATTGATCTTTTAGGCGCTAGCTTTCATTATAACATTTCAAAAATTCATAGCTCCAGTTCTACTGATTAGATTTTGGTCACTTTGCTGTCAAATTATTTATTATATGTGTATCTATTTTTCTGAACTCTTTTGGGATTTTTCTTGTGCTGTGTTTCCACTTTATTACAGTTTGTGTGGGGACGCCTTGTTCATGGCTGGGAGGCTGACTACAATCCCAGTTACCTTGCGGCAGGTCAGGAGGGCCACCACGTTTGCATCGCACCTGGAGGTGCTACAAAGGCCTGTGCTGTCTCTCGCTGCACGGGATGCCTTGTTTGTGGCTGGGAGGCTGACTACTATTCCCAGTTACTTTGCAGCAGGTCAGGAGGGCCGCCTTGTCTCCATTGCACCTGAAAAAGGTCTGTGCTGTCTCCCGCTGCATGGGACGTACCCGGGTGATTGCCGGGAGAAGGCTAGGCCAAGAGCGGGCCCATCTGCGCCTGAAGTAGGCCAGGCTGGGCCACTGCTGTAACGTTCATTTATTGCCAATAAGACTGCGTCACATCCTTAGGTAAGACACTTGTGTATATCCGTTTGGTCATGTTTTGAATAGCAGAGTGAGCAATATGGGCAAATGTAAAATCCCTGGAAACAGTGATCAAAGGACTGGCTCACTTGGGTCAAAGGACGTATCTCAAGTGGCTGCTGGGGCTAAGCAGGGTAACCCTGTGACTGTGAATATGGCTGCAAATGATAATGAGGGTCAACTGTTTTCCCCAAGGGGTCAATACTAGTACTAATCGAGTTTTGAAACCTTCTGCAAAACAGAAGAGGCCTGATAGCAGGCCCTCCCAATAAGTTCTAAATCAAAACTGATGGTGGGTGGAAAAAGCGCAACCTCGAAAAGGCTAGGCAATTTCACTATTGAGGACATCTGTGCAGAGTTTGTGGTTATTCTTTTCCCACTTATGAATTGTTTATGCACTATAGAAAAACATCTTTCACCCTTGGCTGTTTTGCACATTCCCATAGATATACGCTCAGAGTACAGCAGGGCAAGCGCCAAATTTGTATCTTCCATTAGGCCAGCAATATGCTGCTTTAAACAACCTAGTGGGAGGCCTTCAGCGGATCGAAATTTAAATCAAAGTTTAAATTTTGCAGAGACTGGGATTATACCAACAAATGAGGCTGCAATTTCTAAGGCTGGAGTAAAAGGTCAAGCCGCAGGTGCTTAGGACAATGGGCAAATCCTAAATAGAGGTACTCCAAGGAATGCTAATGATGTAAAGAGAATTCCGGCTGTACAGCCTAACCCTGTTCCAAACCCCACGGTGCTCCACCTCCCACCTGACGTATGCCCCTATGTTGTGGTGTTGGCCAGTGTGCTGCCTCTGAAGGGAGTCCAAATGGAAACATGATTTCAGGCTCATAACAAGGTGTTTCACTGGTTGTCTACACACAAAAACTTTAACACTGCAAGAGCAAACAAAATGTTAGTGATTTGTTGAGTTGGCTAGATTGGCCCACAGGAGAAAGATATAGGGGGATTGCCTGGTGGTGAATTTCAAATCCCCCGGTTAAGTGGATAAACTGTTGAATACTGGGAGGAGCATGAGGAACAATGGATCCAACACTGTAGCTTTGCAGCTGGGATATTTTTACAATCCCTCAGAATGGAGCGCTATTCACCTGCGCCACCCTCATGCAATCAACTACCACAATCATCTCAGAACATTCCCTCTTATAATAGGTTTACGGTGTTGGCCAACTCCAATGACATTGATTGACTTTGGGAGTATGGTGCCCCACAAGCTCTTCTCACCTGACATGGTTCCGGGGCTAATGGTGTCCCTGGCAGCCTTCCCGAACTTGTCCACACCCAGAGGGTTTTGGTACCTGGGGTGGAGGTGGGGGGTTGATTGCACAGCCTACTGCACAGAGGAGTATCTCTAGAACTGAAGTCATTACTGGGGAAAACGGCCCCTTACGAATTTTAAGTTGGAATGTGGCAGCGATTCGAGCTAAGTTGGCCCTTCCTGATTGGCAAGCGATCATTAAATGTTATGATATATTGTTTTTTTAAGGGACTTGGGAAGTTAGTTTTATTTCGTTGGAAGTCTACCAATGTTTCAATGCTCCAGCTATCACTTCCCCCTCTGGTCGAGCATCTGGTGGTCTATCTGTCTTGATCACTTTGCTATTGGCAGTGCAGGCAGCAGAGGCTAGATCCTCCCACAGGGATTGTCATGTGATTGTTTTAAAGGGGCTCTTGCCTTATATCTGGTTAATTTTTAGAACAATAATTTAAAAAAATGTGCCAAACTGCTGTATTTTGGGATTGTCTGTGTGTATCTCAAACATCATAGAAATAAAGGTTTATAGAGGTCAAAAGATTTCCATTAGTCTTGCTGGGGATTTTAATGCCAACATTTCTAATTTGGGGACGGGAGGTGGAACGGGAGAAATGACATGGACTCAAGAGGGACAGAGCTGGATGCCCTTCTTGCTACACAACATTTGCACAGTGCATCAGACATTGTTGGGATAAGCAAGGAAAGGGAGCCTACTTCCAGGGCGAGGGGCTGCGCCTCTAGAATTGACTATATATTTATCTCTCCCAATTGCTATTCTGGGACATGGTCAGTACATATTATAGGGATCACATCCCATTAGATTTAGCCTTAGACTTACTGGATAGGGAGACTTCAAAGACTCTTGCGGGCCTCTGTACCAGGATGATCTCTGGCGATGATCTTAGGCTTTGCTGGAAGTTGCCTGATCTCATGACTCATTCAGAAAACATGATTTCTTGGACTATAGCCTTAGTTATGAATTGCTTACAAGAGGTGGGCTTTGATGGCAGGAAGATAGTTAAAAGTTTCACTGGTCTTTGTTGTAGGATTCACCAGCCACTTTGTAAACCTTGTAGGCTGCCCAGGCAGGTTCCATGTTGGTTTGATCATCAATGTTCACAGGTGAATCGTTTGTTACATAAAGCCCTTAGTACCTATCCGAGAGATCGGGCTATCATAGCTTCCTTGCAGAAACAATATAAAACGGAGACGGAGTGGGATAATGAACCCACTGGTATACATTAATGGGATTGGCATATTTAACAGATAGAAAAAGGTTTTTGAAGTCCTGTGTACAAATTTGGTGTCTAGATAAGACATCAACGTCCATTAACTGTCAAATAAGCGGGGCAGTTTGGGAGGCCCATTTCGCAGCAATTTATCAAACCCCGGTAGCAGTAAGCATCAGATCTGATTTGGTAGTTCCTCCTTTATGGATAGAGACCTTAGTCTAAGAAGTAATGGCAGCTATAGAACAAAGCAAGGGGGTAAAAGCCCCTGGATCCAATGAAGTGCACATTGATTTAATAAAATGCAAGATGGATCTATGGGCAGCATTGCTGGCAAAGGTTTTTAATAATTTATGATTTATGTATTGACAGTATTCATCCTTCTTGGACAAGTTTGGTGATTGTCCCGTATTTAAGAAGGGCGATCGTTTTATGCTGCAATGTTACTGCCCAATATTGTTAATAGATATTCCTGCAAAAAATTTGAGTAAAGTTATCTATAACAGGTTTTTGGAATGGTTGCTAGAGAAACAGGGCTAAAATGTGTGACAGTATGGACTTTGGGCTGGCATTGCTACACTGGAACTGTGCCTACATTTGAACGTAATCATTGGCAAATATAAAATAGCAAATGAGTCGGTTATCTATCTAGCTTTTATGGACCTCTCAATGGCGTTTGATTGCATTAGTTTGTCCAAACTGTGGAAATTATTTTTGGAGATGGGCCTGGACCACAATTTACTGCATGTGCTAATACCCTTTGAAACCAATACAAAGGCTAGGGTATGGTATGGGATGAATGGAGAGTCACAAAGGAATTAAGTACCAATGGGGGAGTGCTTCAAGGGTGTATACTTGCCTCACTGTTATTTATGTTATATATTAATAACCCTGTCTCTGAACTTAATTTGAGCACGTCTGACATCTCAATAATTAACGGAACTCAGCTGCCGGCTCTGCTGTACGCAGACTAAGCTGTCCTTACTGCCCGTACTCATATAGCGCTGCGTAAATTAGTGCTCTCTTTTGCGCACTATGGCCCATATTTATCCTTTTTTTAACGCCGCATTTGCTTCGTTTTTTGACGTAAAATCGACGCAAATGCGGCGCTAAAAAAGTATAAATATGGGCCTATATGTCTAGTCTGGATTTGACAAGAAATTATTTTAAATCATACACCATGACATGTAGCCTTAAGTGAATGAAACCGGTGAATAGACTGGTCGTCGAGCATTGCCTGACAAGCATTGTCATTTTTCCCTATCTTGGTGGGTATTTCAGTGCATCTGGTTCATGGGCACCGCATGTTGCGATAAGTAGGGCAAAACTGGCAAGGTCAGTGGGCTCCCTTCTTAGTTTATCTTGTCCTATCGGAGGAAGGGCTCTTGCACCAGTGGTTCAAATGTATTCTGAGCAAGGTGTACCCACAGCAGATTATGGGGCAGAAGAAGCAGGCATAAAAGAATATGAGACCCTACAAAGTGAAGAAAAGTGTTTCTTGAGGAAATTATTAGCTGCCCCGGTTTCGACTTTGCAGTATGTTTGCCATGAGGAGTTAGGGATTAATTATTTAGGTGATTATATTTGTAGTAAGCCCCCTCAATTGTGGCTTTCCGTGTGGGCGAAAGAGGAGGCATTATTTACTAGGGAAATCACAACAGATTGCTTGGCGTGTGACAAGGGCTCCTCGATACCATGGTTAGGATATGTCAGAAGGTCCTGTGCAGCAATTGGTATGCCTCATGTCTTCACAGACAAGTCAGCATATATTGAGGTGGATTACAAGATGGTGCAGACTTCTCTATTAGCGCAGAGCCAAATGGAAAGGGAGAATGGTGAACCCACTGAACCATCGGTGGCAGGTTGTATCAACTTAGCTTCTGAAATATCCCCAACCAGTTATTTGTGACATGTTAAAGGGCAATGGCTATGGACATGCTCTATATTGTTTTGGTTCAGGGTGGGTACGAGAATGTTTTGCTCTGTTTCCTCCTAAGGTATCAGCATGGTTTAGAAAGTAGGTCATGTCCCTGTGATGAAAGTTCCTAACAAACAATGTTGCACTTTCTGTTTTTCTGTGTTTGTACAAGATTTTTATTAGAAGGTATTTGGTTCCTTTCTTAAAATCTGGAAGCCTTAGGAACTGCACCAGGGCATTTTTTAACCTCCAACAGCTGTCAGATGAAGAGACTTCTCAATATGTCAGTTATTTTCCTCGCTCTACCATGAGATCACACAGCACTAAGACTCCGGATTAAGTGTCCCACCATTGTATTCACTATTTTATTAATGATGTATATATTTATTATTGTTTTATGTTTTTAAGTAAGATGTGCCTTTCTGGTTTATGATTGAATCGAATAAACTTATTTCATATCATATCATAGTATACTGTTTGTGCGCTGCATAAATACCTTAAAGATTGCCTATCAATGAAGTCTGACTGATTTTGTGCCAAGCTGCCAGAGGGTTAAGCAAAGATTAATTTAGTCACTTTTTGTGGTTCACGCTGACAGGAACTGTGGTTGTTGCTTGAGAAGGATTCACATTCCTCTCAACCAAAAACCTTGTTTCTTACTGTAGTGCACCCAGTGCCGCATGAGAACTGGTTCAGGAAACTAATGCCATGGTGTCACACAAAAGACTTATACAAAGACCAAGGGCCTAATTGTGAGTTTGAAGTCCGATTGGGAGCACACTGCCTAGCATTCCAGCCGAGTTCGCCCCTTGCATCCTGGTACATGCAGTTTGGTCTCTAATGATGAAGGGCACTAACCAAGAAACACATGTCTAGAGATGAACAGTACTGTCTGTAGGCAGTGTGCTCCCAATCGGACTTCATGTTTAAAAGGCTCCCTCGAGCCATTGAGCTGACGAGCTCTGGAGACGCACCTGTGAGCCGGGGAGTGGTACTAAACCTGAGACGATATCGGCGGAATTTCCAGCAACCCCAGATATTTTTGTTGTTCTTTGGTCTCTACTGATGAAGGGCACTAACCCAGAAACACGTGTCTAGAGATGAACAGTACTGTCTGCACTAACTTTAGTGAAATACTACAGATTTTTTCAAGTAAGCGTTATTTGTTCAAACTGCATGTACCAGGATGCAAGGGGCGAACTCGACTGGAATGTTAGGCAGTGTGCTCCCAATCGGGCTTCCTAATTCTGAGTTTAACGGTCCTAAAACCCGACCACCTGACCCGTGATGAGGAGACAGCCGTGGAGTTGGTGATATCCCAACCAGACGCATTACGAGTTGTCCACTGGCTGACAAGCGTAAACCTTAGTGGAAAATGTAGGTGGGATTGGACCCGCCTCCACATGGAGCGGAGTCCAATGCCATTGCGCAGGGGGCCCCGCTAGCACCCTCGGAATGAGCACCGTCCGCACAGCAGACAGTGTGCATTCTGATGGTGCATGGCTCCCCCCAGTGGCCTCCTGCATTTGTTCTTCAAGAGCCTTTTCATGGCAGTTGAACCGCCATGAAAAGGCTGGTGGAGAACATGGTTGTAATTAGCATGGTGGCGTTGACTGGCGCTGACTTCAGTGCTGCCATGGCTGATTACAACCATGACCGCCATCATCCAATTGGGATCAGAGATCCTGGCAGAGACGCAGTCTCTTGTAATATTATGGTCAGACCGCCGCATCCGTGGTGGTCTGACCTCCACTGGACCACCAGACTCATAATTGGGCAAAGGCTGTTTTTACCAGTAACTGGAGCCATTTTGTGAAGTGAAAGGAGATTATTCTTGCAAGCCCATTTGCACCTGACTGTTCCCATGTACTCCAGGCAATCAAACCCTGTTGTGTCCTAAATGGCCTGGACAGTAGATCTTTTTCAAAGTAATTGTTCAGAGGCATAAAATCAAGAGGCGAGCAGCTTAGATGTTGGCTAAATCTCTGCCAGAATAGCTTTGTTTTGAAAACTATACAATTTGACCAATGTATTCACATCCCTATGTTGATATTGTTTTTTAGGAATATTTTGGCTGTTGTTCATTATTTTCTCTGCAGAACTCTGAATGTCACTCAACCCTGTGGTCTATTTGCATACCTACTTTTAAATATTGCAGGACTCAAACACATAGAATAAATAACTCCTTTGTAATATAGTTCACCCACTCCCCCCACACACACTCTGTTGTGCTGTGTGATATTCGTAGGGTCTCAAAGAAAGCCACCAGATATATCACAATAGATGATAATGTGGAAACAAAGTAAATGCCTAGCTCTACAGTTAAATCACTAACGTAAACATTTGATGTAATACCAAAAATAGGAAACATTTGAGAAGCTTACTAGTTTTGTGGTATTTTTATGCCAGATTGCTAATAGCTGTATTGCACAAAATCTGTCTCATAAACCATACAAAATAAAACATAATAATGAATGATGACTGTAGGAAACCTGTCTTTCCTGCATGGTTACCAGCAATTTTTCATCTTTTTTGGACACTATTGTTGCTGGCTTTAGAACATTGTGCAACCCTGCTAACCAAGGTACCTGTGCTCTCCTTGTAAACATGGTTAAATTGTCTTATTCCTGAGTGGCACATTTAACTTGTCTGTAATTCCTTATTATATTGTGTAGGAAGTGCATCTAGAGCCTAGAAGTTAAATGTCTCTTGTAGGCTGCAGCACCTATTGGGCCTTCTACTACAGTGGCAGTGCAAACATGGCTTCAGGCCATAGCCTGTGCAGCCTCACTGCTGCTGTGTAAAACCTGGGGTGGGACATGTCAAAATAAAAACATTTAGCAGGTAAAGACCTCCTTTTTAATTATTATTAAGTCACCCATATGTAGTTCTTGTAGGCCATAAGGAAGGGTTAAAAGTTGGACAGATAGAAAAGTAAAAATGCCATGTTCTAGAGAGACATGTCTACCAAGTTATTTTCATTGTGGCAGACCTAGCTATCCTTTGTAGTAAACCAGAATGCACATTAAGACCAGCTAGAAAAAAAAAGAAACCACTAGTTTTAAGAGTTATTAAAAGTCTAATTCAATGGTGACTTTTTATAAATATTTGTTTCCTTAGTTTCCGCCACAACTTAGATGCCATTGCAGATGCTATTGTCAGCCGCCGCCACCATCGCTGCAATCATCCTCAGCCTCCCTCTATCCCTCTATCACATCCCCTCCATCTGGTAGATCACACCTCCCCCAGTTGGTGACCATTCCTGTGAGACCAAGGAGACATCATCTGCCTTGATGGAAGGCAGATGGAGAGAGCTGAGAGCTGCAGAAGAACCAAAGGATTGGAGAGTGGCATGAAGTGCAGAGTCCAAGAATGATCAGCAGTCTCTCTGGGAGACCTGAGAGACAGGGGCTGGTCACCACAGAGTCTCCATAGCAGTAAGAGCTGTCTGCTTCGACCCCCACACTACACCATCTGGGTCCAACAGAGTGCATAATGTGGGAAGGTGGCAGAGTGCTGAAATTGACAGAGGAGCAGCGGCTGGCTGGCTGTGCAGGCTGGGCAAGCTGCGGAATCGTCCAACCTGCCAAGCACAGTGGTAAGAAGAGAGAAGAATGAGTGCGATGAGGGGAGTGTCAGTAGATGTGGCAAACAATTAAGTCCCACAGTCGAGCCCCAGCTCACTAGGTTGAGCCTGGTGCCACACAGAAATGCTATCTTAGTAGTCGATGTGGCTTGTGCCCACCATGATCCCTCGCCTCTGGGCAGGTTCCCCCCTCACCCCTATCATTGTTCTTTTGACAGATACCAGCCACTCACCAATTGCCCAGAGAATCAGGACACTGAGCTCTGAGGTCTGGAGTCAGAGTCGAGGTCGGATGCACGCTGACCTTTTCATCTCATAAAGATTGATGCCTATTGCCATGCACCATTAAGCATCCAATCAAAACCCAACCAAAACCTAGAGAGCTGAGTCCAGAGGGAGGAAATCGTATATTAGGTTATACTAGGCCTCAATAGGATCATATGAGTTAGCCCTGCCCCCTGGGCAATGGTAAAAGTGTGCACAACTATAGAGGAAGTTCCCTAATGCCATGCAGAACTCAAAGGAATTAGCGCATAAAAAAATGGGCAGGTGTGCGTGGATATCAGAAATTCACGATGACATGCAACAAGGCGAGCTTACAGGGTGGCACTAAAAGGGTCATCAAAAAGTGAAATAAGTGGAAAAGTGGTGCAACGCAGTGCAAGAGCAAAAAGTATCCAGCAACAGCCAGTTTAAAACATCTTCACTCTGTAATAGTAGCCAGCACCACAACAGTAGGAGATCCACAAATATCCAGTTGCCACACACTGGTAGAGCAAGCTTGGGGTAAAAGCCAACCCTGAAGGAAGAGACTGAGGCAGCCTCAACTCAGCTATCAACAGAGGTCTAAATGCCTACAAGCAGCAACACACTCAAAGGTGCTCTGCTAATGCCCAGCAACAGAGTTGCAAAACAGCACATAGACCCCCACAAGTATTGATGCAGCACAAAAGGCAGAGGAGAAGGTGGAGGGGCTTCCAAGTTGTTCTACGCTAAAATAGATTAACCCATATAACTTAAGTTTCAGGCACATCTCCACACCAACAAGGAAAGTGAGGCATGAGCAAAGGACACAGATCCCCATCATAACCAATGAAACATACAAAGTCAGTGATCAATCCAACCTAAGAAGACATGGCAGAAGTCTAATTAGAGACTGTCAGTGCCGGGCTGACTGGAACCCCTTGTTTTCACTCCATAACATGGACTAGGGGATCAAAGTGAAACTATTTCTTCAGTCACTACATCAAATCCTGACTCAGCACGTCCAGAGTGCCTGGAAACTATCCTATGAGTTTTTTGCTCAGATGCCAGAACAAGGCTTAGCTTCAATACAAATACACAATGAGCTCCTGAACAGCATTCTACTAAGAGACAATAAAATCTACTACAAAGCCATCAACTCAAAAAGGAAGATCTTTGGTTATCTCTCTTAGCACTAGCCCAAACAACTGTTTAGGTCTTAAACTTCCATTCTGAAAAGCCAGAAATTCCAGTAGAGCTATTAAATATGCTGACGATATATGTTACAGGAATTTATGCAAAACAAGAAAAACCTCTCCCCACGAAATCAGCAGAGATCACCTCCATGGCATGCCTATGTTCACATCTCATGGACAAACTAAGCTCCCTGCCAAACATCTTGCAGTCATAAAAAAGGTATTCAAGTAAATAAAAAAAAAACACCTCTAAAGTACAGAGGTCAGGAAAAGGCACCAAGTCAACCTGTACATCAAGCAAAACCTCAAACCCACTAGCAGTCCATCCTCCTCCTCCAGAATGGAAAGACTGGATACAGCCAATGGAGAAAATGCACTAAAAGTACTTACAAATAAAGAGGAAGCCGAAAGGGATTTATCATTCATCTATGGAATGACCAGAAATACAATTACCATCATGGCGGCGGTGATACACAGTGAAAGAGAGATCAAAGCTCTACCCTCTTTGAGAACAGCAGTTTCACCCACTCCAGTAAAAGAAGCTCTTAATGGACCATCTAGTACAATAACACACACACTGTTTAAGATTCTTCCAATTTCCAGGGGCATCTCCCTGAAAAACTAAGTTTTCCACTCCACCACACAAAAAAGCTGTTTTGGGATCACAAACAAAAGTCAAACGGGTGCTGATGGGCAAAAGGGTAACACATTTAGAGGTCGAACCCGCGTGACTCAAGTAAACACAAATTATTGAAACATCAACATAAGAGATGACGTAAAAGCAGAAATTAGATACTATTAAAACCGATCCGAGACAGAACATCACCATTGCAACAATCATTGCAAAATACAATTCCACTTTCAATTTTCTTAAAAAGAGCTCTAAACAAGTGGCTATGCAGGCTCCCAAAGAAAAAAAACAAATTGCCGGGAGACAAATTATGGAAAGAACTGACTCAGGGAGAGAGAGCATTGAATCTGAAATGAGCCTCTTAGCACCACCTAACGTAGGAGCAATAGACAGTGACAACAAGAGCACCCTCAAATCAAATTGCTCAAGCTCATCCCAAACAGATAATCATCTATGCCAGGAAGAGCCCAAGCCAACAGAAGCTGCATAACAAATACTAGATTAAAATAAGGTTCATATCAATTCACATAGTACTCCAGGACTAGATGGCAGAAGCCGCCTATAGTAAAGATCACTGTAGGAACCCCACGACCAGCTTAACACAACAAGTATTGACAGACTGTCTTAGGTACCACAACTCATCATATCAAGACAGAAACATTCAGGCCCTCATTACAACTTTGGTGGTCTTTTTAAAAGACAGCCGTGGTGGCGGCCTCCAAAAGACCGCCAGTGTTGGCGGTCTCATGCCTGCCATATAACAAGTCACAGACAGAAGATCACTCAAAAACAGCCAAACATCCAACACTGCCAGGCCGGCTGAGGGCTGGAGAAAGGTGGTCCAACCACCAGCACCACCACGCCAACAACATTCCACCCTCCATATTATGATCCACAAATCAGCATAGCTGTCCTTCCAGGGTGGTAAACCATTGGTGGTGCGATTCGCTGTGCTCAAATATACACCTCCAAAACAACCCAAAGTCACATTGGACAGGAGGAACACCCCACACCTGAGCTACATACACGCAGCAGACACACCCTCACACACCACTATAAAACACACCCCCACACATCCCACAAAGGAACGATTCACACAGGCCCGGCACACAAACACCACAACCCACCACCACACCAACCGAAACAATCAACACAACCCATCAAGCACCAAACACATCACCCTTGTGAACAAAATCCCCCCAATCCACTTCACTACCACCATACCCCCTCAAAAGCACCCAGGATTCCCAGACAACGAGTTGAGGGTCATAGTCGATGAAATCGTCAGGGTAGAACCACAACTGTTCGGAGCACATGTCCAGCAAACATCCATAGCCAGGAAAATTGAGTTATGGTGGAAGATCGTCGACAGGGTCAATTCAGTGGGCAACCATATCAGGAAGAGGTGGAACGACCTATGGGTGAAGGTACGTTCCATGGCATCACAACACCACATTACCATTAACAGGACTGGTGGTGGGCCCCCACCTCCTCCCCGAGAGTTCACATTGTTAGAGGAGGTCTTGGACATACTACATCCTGAGCGCCTGATGGGAATGATTGGAGGAATGGAGTCCTGTAAATCACTAACGCTCCCCTGCCACCAATGACTCCAGGACAGAATGCGTCCCCACCAGCCTATCACTCTCTAATTAAACCCACCTCACATTTCCTCCCACCACCCAATCACCCAATACCCCTCCTCTGCATGCCACACCACCCCACTGCCACCATCTCCACACAGTCCACCCCTACTGCACAGATTACACTCACAATGGCAGGCACTACAACTCCCACAATGCATGTCTCACAAGTGGAACACCTGCAGCTAAAATCATTGCACCAGCTACAATAACTGGATGCTTCAACTGTGTCCCACTACATGGCAATGACAGCAGTGCTATCCACAATCCACAACCCTCCATGGAACATGGAACCAATTCCACAATCCATCACCCAGAAACAATGTCTGCAGTGCTGCATCTGTCATTGCCATCACGGGGAAGTAAGTCAAGTCACTGTATGCATCATACAATTATACGAACAAGTACACCTCCACAATGTAACTCTCCCCCTCTCCATCCACAGGTATCCCTGCCACTGCCACCCTGCAGAGGATGCCAGACACAGACAGCCATCCCCAGGATGAAGGCCTCGGTGAGGACTACAGCTGTGGATGTCTGGACACTGACAACTTACCTGGCCCATCTGGGACATGTTATCAGTCCACCAGCCATACCCTGCCCATATACGAGCCTCCCACCCCTGTGGTAACAACAACACAGGCAACCCCTCATCCCCAAACCTGTGTCCTAAGAACTGTTCAATCAGGTGTGTGCCCTACAGTACAGGGACCTCAGTCTACCCCCTCACACCCAAGATGATGAAGGTCCTGGTGTAGCTGGGAATGGGCACACCGTGACAGGGGCACAGGCACAGGGGGCCATGGCCAGTGGGAGGGTACATTTAGGCAAAGGGCTGGGCCCCCCAAGGGAAAGGACTGGCCAGGAGGCCATCTCCCAAGTCCTAGGAGCAAACCAGCAATCCCAGGACAAGATGTGCCAGATACTCTCAACCTTGCAGGAAAACCAGAGGCTGCAGACGGAATACCACCAGGAGGACATGCAGCAGGGGCAGGCTCACAATGCCACCATGACCTCTATTGCGGGGGTGCCAAAGGAACTCACATCCATCCTGCATGCATCCTCCTCCTACCAGCAGGCCCCGTCCACTAGCCACATACCATCTGTGCCATCCACTTCCACCTCAGTTAGTGGAATGGAGGCCATTCCAGAGGACCCACATGCCACTAGCACCCTTTCCTCTGTAGCTGAAGAACACCCCACAAACGAGGTTACCCATCCAGACATCCTGCAGGAGCTGATGCCAAGACCAAGACCACTGCCAGGAAGTGAGACTCTCCTGAACATTCTCCCTTGTGTGCCACTGACACATCCTGTTGAATGTCCACTGTCATCTCTCCATTTTCCCATGGGTCTTGAATACTGGACCTGTTCTACCTACAGCTGGGCCAACTGCTCTGATGATTTCAACCACCATGACCCTACTCATCACCCATTACACTTGTAAATCACAATGAACACCATTTAGCACAGCTACTGTTTACTTGTCTTTATTGTAAAATGTCTGAATTAACTGTTTCACAATATGTCAGTTTACTTAAACCACTGACCAGCAAAAGTCTGTAAGATGGACAGAAGGAGGAGGCACGTACAGCAAGTTTGGTAGTAGAACAGACTCATCCTCAAATCCTGTGGCAAGGGAGCCACCAATCAAGGCAGGAAACAGAGTAGCACCACCCAAATTACCTGCAAATACACCAAGACAGGGACAACTATCATGATATGAGTCACTGTTGCCCAGCCAACACACATGCAGGAAGTTGTCATCCTCCCTAGTGCGAGTACCCAAGTGGCATGTGAACACAAAATATCACAGCAGATCCACATTTACAAGACATTCATTCCTAATAGTCCATCCCTCACAGCTCACAGTATCCAACTAAAGCCGACTTCCACTGTCAATATGAGTTAGCTTCCATATCTGTCCATTGTGTACAGTGAGAATAAGTTGCTATACTGTTGACACAACCTTGGTTGCCAGTCCTTTTGCAGTTAACACTGTATTACTGGGACCATACAACATGGCCATTCTCTTGCAGATGTGATGGCAGCCAGCAGCACAGTAAACATAGCGCTGACATAGGAACAGTAAGACATCCCCTGATCTGCAATATGTTATTGCCACAAACCCACACAGAGGGATAGCTGCACTTATCACCTCCACTGATGACACACACCAGGATGAGCTATGTCACAAGGCAGACCGGAGTACAGTTCACATACAAGACACTTGACACATACCTGTAGATCATTGGAAGCATTGGTGGATCAATTCTGTCCTAGAGTAAGCTACATCCTCATCATCTGCCTCCCCATCAGTGTCTATGTGATCATCATCAGCCACTGGTCCAGCTGCCACCTCCTGAACATCCAGTAATGGTATGTGACGTCTCAGAGCCAGATGGTGTAGCATGCAACAGGCAACTAAGATCTGGCAGATCTTCAATGGTCTGTAGAGCAGGGCACCTCCTGACACATGTAGACACCGAACACTGGCCTTTAGCAGGCCAAAGGTCTTCTCAATGACACGCCTAGTCCTTCCGTGGGCCTCATTGAAACAGTTTTCACCATCTGTTGTTGGATATCTAACTGGTGTGAGCAGCCATGGAAGGCTGGGATAGCCAGAGTCACCTGTGTGCACAAAGGTTGGACCTATCACAATACCGGTAGACACACAGGGTATAATGTGAAGAGAGGTGTCATTACAGTTACACACATACTATTAGATACATACCAATGAGCCAGGCCCTCTCTCTCCATAGCTGTGTCATCATGTGTGGCACATTGCTGTTCCTCAGAAAGTAGGAGTAATGCACAGATCCAAGAAACTTGGCCGTCACTTGTGAGATGTACTGGTCAGCGATACACACCACCTTGACATTGATGGAGTAAAAGCTTTTCCTGTTCCTGTACACTTGTTCATTGGACCTGGGAGGAACCAAAGCAATGTGAGTGCCATCTATTGCCCTTATCACATGAGGGACATGTGCCACAGCATAGAAGTCAGATTTAACAGTGGCCAAATCTGCATGCTGGGGGAATCAGATGTAGATGTCCAGGTGTTTCAGTAAAGCACAGTGTACATCGTTCAACACTATACTGAACATAGGTTGTGATATCCCTACGCCAAGCCCACTGTCATCTGGAACGAGCCTGAGGCAAGGGAGTGTAGCACTGATAAGAACTGTTCTGTGGGTGGGATGACATAGGGATTATGGATGTCTGGCAAGAGATCCGGTCCCAACTGGGTGCAAAGTTCCATGATGGTCCTGATGGTTCAGACGATAGGTCTGAATGATGTGTCTCTCTTCCAGGGCAGTAAGGTTGACTAGGGGCCGGTACACCGGTGCATGTCACATTCTCCCCATTGCACGGTATCTAGGAATAAGAGAGAAGGAAAGCCACACGTTGATGTTGACAGTTCACATGCCGCCTAACACTATACATGTAGCTTGGTAACATACACATTTGATTAGGCCGACTGCGATGCAGCAAGTGACTGCACATGTCATGTCATAGTTATCAGTACACACACTTGACAACCATGAATGTCAAATGTGTGAACCTTTCCTTGATGTGTGAACATGGTTAATCTATGCACATGTCACAAAAAATCATAAGTGATGCACTTATCATTCACGTACAATACACTAGCTATATGTAAAATGGCAGCCGCCTGTCCTGCAAGCAGAGGACAGATGGAAATGACCTAATTCCATAGGCATTAGTCATCATAGCGGTAGGCGGTCACAAACCGCCATACAACTCCTCATTGGCTAACATTGTTACCTATGGGAGACTGGGGCCAATGATGACTGCCATTTTGGTTTGCATAGCTCAGTTGACTCCTGACACTCTTGCAAGCAAGACCTCCACTGCGTAAGCTGCTGTGTTCTGTCTCTGGGAGCCATTATGACACATCTTGCAGAAGTTTGGGCTCCTTCCTTCACCCAGGAGGAACTGGAAAAACTTGTGGGTGGGGTCCTACCCCTGCATGGACACTTGTATGGGGCACCAGAGCAGCAGGTGAGTCTAATGTTCCTGTCTTGTCTGTCTGTGATATGTGTGGGGTTGAAAGGTGTGGAGATGATGCACATGGAGTGGATGCATCCAGATGGCAAAGGAGTAGGTGCGGAAGTACCATGAAGACACGTTTGTGTGGTCATGAGATGTGTCATGTGTGAAGTTCACTGCTGTCGGTGTGATGCTACTCTACATGACTTTCTCCTTTTGTCTGTGTCATCCATTCAGGTCTGCACCCATCAGAAGAAGGGGATTTGGCATGCCATTGCCAAACAAGTGTGGACCCTAAGGATCCATGCTCAGTGGAGCACCCACTGCAGAAAGCAGTGGGAGGACCTGAGACGATGGTCCCAGAAGACCGTGGAAGCCAAGCTGGGGACATCTTCCCAGTGAGGGAGGCGTACCCACTGGACCCTGACTTCCCCCATGGGCCACATTTTGGCAGTGGCCTACCCTGAGGTGGATGGGTGCTTGAGGGCAGTAGAGCAGCCACAAATGGATAAGTACACACTCATACCTCCCTGGTGGTAGGCATGTATGGGTTTGGGCAGCCTACTAGTGTGTAGAGGTTGCGTAGAAATTGTATCGCTTATGTGTGCCTGAACCATGCAGACGGTGACTCATGAGGGTAGGAACTTACATTTTGTATATTGTCTCCTGACATTTGTCATCTTTTGGGTGACTAGCTCCTTCCATCAGCATTAGTATACCTGAGCTGTCAGGGGATTGCCATTACTAAGAGTCTGCCACTTTGACAGAGGTAATTGGTGTGATCTCAATCAGCTGCCTCAGACTGTAGGTGTAGATGGCTGCAGGAGACAAAATGTTACAGGACACATTGTTTGTGGATTTGTTAGCATGCTACCTTGCCATGCAGGAATCGGTAAAGTAAGGAGTACAGGGTAGGTCTATGTAAACAACAATGGGTGTGTGCCAAGTACTGTGCATTGAATGACCCTTCATGTAGTCAAAGCTGCCAATGCTCCCACATTAGTTGGATGAGATTGCATAGCTTCTGTTTCCCCTCTAATTTCCCAAAGTTGAGCATTACAATGTAAAGGTATGAAATGGCATGGCATACCAGCAGTTTTTTGGTTGTCAGTGTGTGTGAAAGATGTGTAGGTATTGACCCATTGCACCCTTTCTTTCTCTCCCACCCTCCCTCCCTCTCCTCCTCTGTCTTCGTGTCCATCAACATCATCATATGAAGGAGAAGGGGCACCAGGGAGTGGGGAAGCAGCAGACCAATGGACCCAGCAGAGCAGAGGGGACCAGTGGGACGGAGGGTGAGGGGATGCCACTGAGGAGACCAGATCTACAACATCCTCTTCTGATTCCTCCTCTGATGGATGCTCCCTGCCGGTGGGGGACCCATCTGGAACCATCTTAGCACTATCCTTGTTCACCACTCCCTTATCAGTACTGCCCTCCCTGTAGCGCTCCACCCAGTTGCCTGTGCCCGCTCACCCAGGAGGGTGGGCATCTCCTTTGCTGCAGGCACCTCTGCCCCTGCCCTAGTCAGCCCTGCTGCCCTCAATGAGGAGGCCATTGACCTCCTGAAGTCCATCTCTATGGGAAAGTCAACCATTGTGAATGCCATCCAGGGTCTAACATCACACATGCAGCAAACCAATGCCATCCTGGAAGGCATTCATGGTGCCCTGACTGGCCTGCAGAGATCCTTTCAGGCTCTGTCCTCCTCATTGACAGCAGACAGTGTCGCTTCATCATCCGTCCCCCCCTCCAGCTACCTGTGCCCCATCCCATTCCCACACCCCTCTCCTCACACCCACCCAGAGCACATAGTCAGATCAGCATTCATCGACGTCAACAGACACTGTTTGCAAAGACAAACACAGGCATCACAAGTCCCACCACCACAATGCACACACCCAACAGACACATGCAGACACAACAGCATCCACTCCCTACACATACACCCCCCCTCCTCCCTCACAGACATTACACCATTCACACCTGCTTTCACCACATCACCACTCCCAGATCCATCCACAAGTCCTATAATGCCCTCGTCACCACAGTAGTAGACCCCATACATCCACCCCATTCACCACATGCACACTCACCACCACTACTGACACCCCCACATGTAGCACATCCACCTTAAGTGCAAGCAACACCCCACAGACACTCACACATTCACCTGTCATCTCCCTGCACCTCCTCCCCCCTCCTCCCAAGACACCTAAACACCTGCACTCACCCACCCAAAAGACACCCAGCACACACATGGCTTCTACCCATGCACCTGCACCCAAGGCACCTACCAAGACAAACATCACAACCACTCCCTCCACTCCCACCCGTTTTTCCCATGACCGCCCTTGTGTCCCTAAAAAGAGATTCCTGTATGAATTTGCCCTGTTCCCTCCAATTGACCCTGGCCCTGTTTCCCCCAAGCACCCTCATGCCCTCCCCATAACCAGTCCTTCCACTTCCCAGTCCTCCCATGGCCCCCCTGGTATGGCCTATGCCCCTCCCCCTACGGAGACTATAACCCCCCAAAAGGCAAGGGCCCTTCTCCAAAGGGCCATACAAGGGGAAATCCCCCCTCAAAATCAAAATATAAAGGCCCCCCTCCCAAAACCAAACCAAAGGACCCCTTCCCAAACCTAAAGACCCCCAGACCTCCCTCCCACACCCAAACCAAAGGACCCCCTCCCAAACCCCCATCTCAGCTCCCCCATCGCCCCTGAGGTACCTGCATGCCCCATTGATGCCCCTGCTATGTGGAGTCCGCTTTGCAGTCAGGAGTCAAGTTGGGGCCAGTATCTCTGCCCAGTGTGTCTGGGGCAATGGACACTTTTGGACTGGTCAGTAGGCCTACGTTGTATATAGTTATTTATATCATGTGGACATGATTTTAATATAACTGCACCAGTCACCTGTTGGTGTTGAGGTTTACATACTCGTCCTGCCTTTCCTTCCAGATGTATGTGTTGTACATGTGCGATTTGGTGTGTGTCTTCAGTGTATGTGATATGTTTGTGGAGCAGCATGAGTTGTGTGGGTGAGTTGTGCTATGGATTTGTTGTGATGTGTTGTGTTAGTGTTTTGTGGCATTGTGTGGTGGTGATGTGTGTGTTGTGATACATCTGTGATGTACTTTGTGTGTTGTGTGGACGTGGCATGTAATGTGATGCATTGTTTGAAAGTGTTATTGTTTGTATTGGTTGTGTGCTGTTGTCACGTGTTGCTGGCAGTATGTGTTTTCCTGTGGAGGTGCGCTTTGTGCCTCTCTGCCAATGTGTTTGTGTCCCGATGTTGTTGTGGTTGTGTGACTCAGTGGCATTGTGTGTGGATGTATCTGACAGTGGTGGTGTGTTTGTGTGTGTGTGAGGTGTAGTGTGTGTATGACATGTGTATGTTGGACATGGTGTGTGTTGTTTGTGTGTATGTGTATGTAGATGTAGATGTGTGTGTGTTAGTACAGGTGCATGTTTTAATGTCTGTGTGTGTGGGCGTGGCTAGCCATGGCAGGGTTGTGTGTTATGTGGGTGTGTACTAATAGCCTTCCCTCCATTGTGTGCTAGGTGGGTGTAGTTACAGGTGTTGTCTTCATTGCTGGTTCCGGAGTTGTATGGCCAGCAGGAGCAGTGGGAAGACTTCCAGTTTGGGTTTAAAGGCGGCTGCTGACGTGTCGGTGTTCCTGAAGGTAAGTGTCACCTTTTAAGTTGCTTATTTCCGCCAGCTTTTTCAAGACAATGAGACCGCCCTGGAAATCCTGGCAGTGTGCTGGGTCATAATATGGTCAGTAGAAACATGGTCCACGCCGGCCTGGAGATGCCTTCTGCCGGTTGCAGCAGTCCACCCGCACTGGCGGTACTGGCGGTGATTTGGATGCATTCTGTTGGGAACACCGCCATGGTCATAATATTGGGGTCTTCTCTGCCGACCCACCGGCAGTGCGATCGCCGTTATCACTGTGGCAGTCCTTAGACCGCCAAAGTCATAATGAGGGCCTGAGTCTCAACCCATTGGTGCCACTAACCAATGTTCAATGTGTTGTCAGAAAAAAATCCACAATCAAGTTGTCAGAAAGAATATATGTTTCAAAGAAACTTAACACATAAAAAAAACAGCAGATAGGCATGCCACAATCAAGCAAAGTCACTACTTATTTGTATTTTACACCAACAAATGCCTCGAGGGGCAGTCATGATATATCAAACCATGGAACCATTCTAAAGCTAGTCAAAAGCATTCCAACATTACAGGACATTAAGTGGCATATTTATCAGCCACTAGCACCACCTTGCGCCACATTACAGTCATTTATTTTGACGTTAATGTGGCCCAACGAGGCCAAAATTCCCAAGCTGGATTTACAGAGTGGCGACCCTTTGCACTACATTATGCCTGCACCAGGCAGAATGTATGCAAAGGGGGAGTTCCCCCATTAGGGGAGCCAGTAAAATGGTGCAAGGAAATCTATAAGAAGTCTCCCCCACTTCAAAGGCACATTTGGGTATTTAAACAGGGCCTCTGAACCTACAAACTCAGACACTTCTGGACAAGATACCACTGATGAAGAAACTCTGTACCAGAACCTGCAAGTTGTCTGGCTGCCCAAAGGACCTGACTACTTTGGTGAACAGGACTGCTGCCTTGCTGTTGCCCTGCTGCCTTGCTGCCCTCTGGCTCTGCTGCTCTCCAAGGGCTTGAATTGAGCTTGCCTTCTGTTCCTGAAGTCTCAGGACCAAAAAGACTTCTGCAAAAGTTTGAAGCACAGCCTGCGAGAAACGACTCACAATCTGCAGCATGGTGAGAAAAATCACTGCATGCCAAACTGGAACAAAGCAGCCCAGCTCCCCGAGAGGAGATCGACGCAGTGCCAGCGTTTCAACCAGAACGTCTATGCATGGCCCACTGGATTGGCGCATAAGTGAGCTGGCACGACACAGCCCGACTTCCTGCAAGAAGAATCGTTGCAGTGCCTGCCGTGTGACAGAAATTCCCCCACATCGCCCACCGGACGGATCGCCACAGCTCCTAAGACTTCATCCTGTACACCCAGGATTTCTCTGCACCGTCCCCGGGGCGTCCAACTACCCTGCAACCCGAAGAGGATCCAAGTCTGCTCACCTGAAATCGATACAAAGCCCTGGCTGCACGAAAAATATCAATGCATCATCTGTGTGTGCCCGGAGAAACCGACGCACACCTCCCTGTTTTCCACGCATCTCCTCCTCTGCGGTCCTTTGGGGATAATTCAGACGCTAAATAGGTACTTTGGGTTTGCAAGAGACACACATTGCTTTTAAGAACTTGAGACTCTTTTTATAATTTTCTAAAGTGATATTTCAATGTGTACTTTTCGAATCTTGATAATTTTGACATGCATTTAATCATATAAATATTCGATAGTGTTCTCAATCTGTGTGGTGTATGTTTATGGTGTTTATACTCTGTTATTGCATGATTTATTGCACAAATACTTTACACATTGCCTTCTAAGTGAAGCCTGACTGCTCAGTGCCAAGTTACCAGAGGGTGGGCACAGGAGAATTTGTATTGTGAGATACTTACCCTGATTAGAGTGAGGGTCCTTGCTTAAACAGGGGGTAACCTGATTGCCAACCAAAGACCACATTTCTAACAGTTAGCATGTTATCTGCAGATGATATTGTTCTCTTTGGCAGAACCAAGGTGGGCCTACAGAGGCAGTTCCATATGCTGAGCTCATACACTCTGCATAATCTGTGAATCAATATCAGCAAAACAAAAGTCTTAACCTTCAGGAAACAATTAAAGCCAATGGGACCCTGGAGTTTGAAAAATCGCAAACTAATCAAAGACAGTAAATATAACTATCTTGGGATCCAGTTTGACACAAAAGGCACCTTCCATTGGCACGGGGTGCAAATAAAATCCAAAACAGGTTCCCTCCTTGCAGCCTTCCTTTCTTTACAGAAAAGGTTGAACAGTTACTCATTTCTGCCAATATTAGAGGTCATTAAAGAGATTTTATTATTATTAATATTCCATGCGGCAACAAAGGCCTACCTAGTTGCATTTCCAAGTGGCTAGAAACACTGCATCTCAATCAATATATGCATCCTTTTCTGCTCCCTTACAATGCCTCTCATGCCCAAATAAGATTGAAGTTTAGGTTTGTACAGCAAAAGTATGCATAACAGGGAGCATTTGTCAAATTTGACTACAAACTGAGAAGTGCCAAAGAGAACTCCCTTGACCAAAGGTTATGGATTAGACTATCAAACATTTCAGGCCATTGCCATTACAGGGACTACCGGTGGTCTTCTTTAGACAACCTGCAAATTATGGGGCTGTGGGACCTTCCAATACCCTTGTAAGCTTTTAAGAAGCACATCAACAAAAGTGTGCACACACTATCTCTTTGTGAAGACAAATCTTTTTTGAAGCAAGCGCATTCCTTGCTCATAATTTATTTTTACAAATCCCTAGTGCAACAGACATGTCTGGGTTTTTGTTAGTCCTCCAGAGCGAAAAAAATGTTTATGCACCTGTGTCTGGTAACATTTTTCAGTTTAGACCTCTGCCCAAAATAGCTTGTAACAGCAAATTACAACCTCTGAAGAGACTGCAATAAACCCCCTTAAACCATCATGCATCTTATCCGCATTTGTCCAGCATTCCTAAATGAGTGCTGTGACCATTGCACTGCTGCTTTAAAATTTTGGGAATATAAACAAGTCATAATTGCATGCTTTGACATGGCAAACAAAAGTCTAAATGTACAGACAATTAAATTCCTGACCTGAGTCGCAAAAAAGTTCTCCACTTTCAACCTAGATGACGAATTAATCTCATATGGAAGTAAATAGTCAGCCCTTATCAGTAACTCTAAAGTACTTAGGCCCATATTTATACTCCCTTTGCGCCGGATTAGTGTCATTTTGTTTTATGCTAATTCGGCGCAAATTTAACACCATATTTATACTTTGACTTCTGGAGGTAATCCTACAAACATTTCCCTCAATGTTCCCTTAGCCATTCCATTAGCACCTCAAGAACATTTCCCAGGCGACCCCTTGAAAGCGCAATCTTTCCTGGTTCAAGTGGAATTACACTTCACCTGCCGACCACATACTTTCCCTGATGCCCAGTTCAAAGTAGCTTTCTTGTTATCATATCTGACTGGAGATGCAGCTACCTGGGCTATTCCTCTTGTGCATAAAGACAGTCCTCTGCTTTACAACTGGAGAAATTTTGTTTTTGAGTTTGAACAAGTTTTTGATTGTAGAACTGTAACATTGTCAGCAGGTCGTGAATTATTAGACTTACGACAAGGGAATCAGGACTTAGGGGGTGATTCTAACCCTGGCGGTCGGTGTTAAAGTGGCGGCCAACCCGCCAACAGGCTGGCGGTCCAAAAAATGGAATTCTGACCCTGGCGGGAACCGCCAACACAGCCCGCCAACTTAACACTCCGACCGCCGCGGCGGTACAGACAAACAGCGCGGCGGTCACCGCCAACAGGCAGGCGGCAGACAATGTACCGCCCACACTATCATAACTCACCAATCCGCCACCTTTTCCGGGGCGGGAGCACCGCCGATAAAAACACGGTGGAAACAGACTACGAACGGGAAAACGCTCACCAAAACACACTCCACGAGTACGGAGGACAGCATGGAACCCGAATTAAACATCCTACCTGCTCTCGTCTACCTTCTCATCTACCACGAGTACGAAGTCCGGCGCAGACGACAACGGTGAGTACTGCACCTACGACACACGGGAGGGGGAGGACGAAAGGTTACGGGCACACACATATGCGACCCCCCCCCCCCCCAATCATGTACTCACCAATGCAGAGCACCAAGTCACAGTGACACCACCCAAACACCCCTGAAAAATGCTAGGACATAATCATATTTGGAATAAATATTTATGTACCAAAAAGCTCCAGAAAATTAGCGTACAACCATGAAAGATATCCACAACAAAACAAATGACATACACATCAGTGTATAACTGAAGTACCAAGTCCTGCACATCCTACGAATTCAGCATGTCCGTGGGCCAAAGTCTTGAGAAACAAGGGCAAAGCCCACACAGGAGACCTGAGTCCTTTGGAGAGAACACTGCAGGGGCATCAGATGTAAAAACTACAGGCACCTCAGGGGAAAGGGAAGGGGGGGGCACCACAGCCACATGAGTCCACGACGCCAGATCCACGAGGAGCCACCATGCCCACGGGACCATCCTGGGGAGTGCAAAGCCACAGTCTCTCAAGTCTCTGCAGTGGGTGGATTGCCCACTGGACCATCCTGGGGAGTGCAAAGCCACAGTCTCTCAATGTCTCTACAGTGGGTGGGCTGCCCACTGGGCCATCCTGGGGAGTGCAAAGCCACAGTCTCTCAAGTCTCTGCAGTGGGTGGATTGCCCACTGGACCATCCTGGGGAGTGCAAAGCCACAGTCCATCAGGTGGATGACAGTCTCCACTGGTCAAGGAGGAGGCATGGTGGGCACAATGAACCATCAACGGTGCTTGAGACGGCGGTGCCCTGTTCAGCGGTGCTTGAGACGGCGGGGCCCAGCGGAGCGGTGCTTGAGAGGAAGGGCCCAGCGGAGCGGTGCTTGAAATGAAGGGCCCAGCGGAGCAGTGCTTGAGACGGCGGGGCCCAGCGGAGCGGTGCTTGACAGGAAGGGCCCAGCGGAGCGGTGCTTGAGACGGCGGGGCCCAGCGGAGCGGTGCTTGAGAGGAAGGGCCCAGCGGAGCGGTGCTTGAGACGGCGGGGCCCAGCGGAGCGGTGCTTGACAGGAAGGGCCCAGCGGAGCGGTGCTTGAGACGGCGGGGCCCAGCGGAGCGGTGCTTGAGAGGAAGGGCCCAGCGGAGCGGTGCTTGAGACGGCGGGACCCAGCGGAGCGGTGCTTGACAGGAAGGGCCCAGCAGAGCGGTGCTTGAGACGGCGGGGCCCAGCAGAGCGGTGCTTGACAGGAAGGGCCCAGCGGAGCGGTGCTTGAGACGGCGGGGGCGGGGCCCAGCGGAGCGGTGCTTGACAGGAAGGGCCCAGCGGAGCGGTGCTTGAGACGGCGGGGCCCAGCGGAGCGGTGCTTGACAGGAAGGGCCCAGCGGAGCGGTGCTTGAGACGGCGGGGCCCAGCGGAGCGGTGCTTGACAGGAAGGGCCCAGCGGAGCGGTGCTTGAAATGAAGGGCCCAGCGGAGCGGTGCTTGACAGGAAGGGCCCAGCGGAGCGGTGCTTGAGACGGCGGGGCCCAGCGGAGCGGTGCTTGACAGGAAGGGCCCAGCGGAGCGGTGCTTGAGACGGCGGGGCCCAGCGGAGCGGTGCTTGACAGGAAGGGCCCAGCAGAGCGGTGCTTGAAATGAAGGGCCCAGCGGAGCGGTGCTTGAGACGGCGGGGCCCTGTTCAGCGGTACTCTTCTGCACCGCGGGCCCTGTTCAGCGGTGCCTATCTCCACGGCGGGGCCCTGTTCAGCGGTGCTCTTCTGCACCGCGGGCCCTGTTCAGCTGTGCCTATCTCCACGGCGGGGCCCTGTTCAGCGGTGCTCTTCTGCACCGCGGGCCCTGTTCAGCGGTGCCTATCTCCACGGCGGGGCCCTGTTCAGCGGTGCTCTTCTGCACCGCGGGCCCTGTTCAGCGGTGCCTATCTCCACGGAGGGGCCCTGTTCAGCGGTGCTCTTCTGCACCGCGGGCCCTGTTCAGCGGTGCCTATCTCCACGGCGGGGCCCTGTTCAGCGGTGCTCTTCTGCACCGCGGGCCCTGTTCAGCGGTGCCTATCTCCACGGCGGGGCCCTGTTCAGCGGTGCTCTTCTGCACCGCGGGCCCTGTTCAGCGGTGCCTATCTCCACGGCGGGCCCTGTTCAGCGGTGCCCATCCAGCAGGTCAAGGGAGCCAGACCTGGCCTGGACTCCCTGTTCAGTAGCCCTCGGACCGTGACGTTTCTGGACCCTTCGGGGACGGACTCCTGGCCTCCTTAGTGTCCTCCTTCCCAGCTGGGATGTGGCATGTGGGGTCCACCTTCTCCGCGCTCCTGCTGCCCTTCCGCTCCTTTGATGGGGCTCTCGGGCCCTTGCCTCCCCCAGATGGTGTGGGTGGTGAAGTGGCCGCACATTGCTCCTTGGGGGCAGCCCTGTCGGTCCTCGCACGGCGGTCCTTGGTTTTGCGGGTCCTCTTGCCGGGGGGGGGGGCTGGACGTGTCCTTGCTGCTGATCGATGTGTCACTGCTGCCAAAGGGTGGGCTCCAGAACCCAGGCACAACAGTGACACCCGAAGCTGGGCTGGTGGTGGCTGCGGTGCTCTTGGGACTCTTTGAAGATGGATGGGGGAGGTCATCGGGGGAAAAGAGGTTAAGGTTAGCCAGGAAAAGTTTTTTAGGGCCAAGGTAAAGGGTAGGAGAAGTGGAGATGGAAGTGGAGGTAGAGGAGGTGGTTGTAGGAGAGTCAGGTGTGCTGTCATTGGGTGAAGGTGCTGGTGCTGTAGGCTGTCGTGAGGTGGATGGCTGTTGGGTGGGTGGCTGCCTGCGTTTGTGTGTCTTGGAAGAGGGGGTGACAGACACAGTGGGAGAGGACACAGGGGACGTGTACATGGCAGTGGGGGTGGTGACTGCACGAGTGTGGACTGTACTGGAGGGTGAGGTGGTGATGGAAGCACTGGCTGATGTTGGGGTGCATGCAGGTGTGAGTGTAGACGTCACAGGGAGGGAGGAGGGAGACGAGGAGGAGGGGGACACAGGGGTGGCAGTGGCTGTTGGCATGTCTGCATCTGGGTGTTGCTCGGGTGAGTGTTTGCGGGATCTGTGGTGCTTGTGTTTGGATGAGCTGCTCTTGGGTGTTGAGGTGTGTACAGGCTGGTCTGATGGTGTGGATGGGATAGGCTGAGGAACAGGAGACAGAGACAGGCTGGAGGCAGTCAGAAGAGGGAGGCTGGAAACAGGGACAATGGCTGCCGTCAGTGCTGAGGCCAGAGCAGTGAACGCTCGTTGATGGGCAGCCTGACCCGAATGAATGCCCTCCAGGTACGCATTGCTCTGTTGCACCTCCCTTTGCACACCCTGGATGGCATTCAGAAGGGTCGTCTGCCCAACAATGAGCGTCCTTACCAGGTCAATGAGCTCCGCACTGAGGGCAGCAGGGGCAACAGGGGCAGGGGCTGAGGTGCCTGGGGCGAAGGAGACGCGCGCCTTCCTGGGCGAACCGGCACGGAGCGAAGACTGAGGGGCTGCTGGGAGGGCGGGGCTGGTGCGCTGGGTGGCGTCTGTACCTGTAGAGGCGGGGGGCACGGATGTTGCCGCCACCCCTAGGGAGCTCCCATCCGAGGACGTGTCGCTTTCGCTGCTCTCACCAGCGGTCCCCGTCGTGGTGCTCCCCTCGCCCTCCGGATCACTGGTGCCCTCGGTGTCTGTTCCTGGGCCCACCGGGGCCTTGTGTCCTGCAGCTCCCTCGTGCTCCGATGCCATATCTCCTCCGCCTGATGATGCTAATGCACACATGCACAAGAAGATGAAGAGAAAGGGTGGGGGGAGAAAAAAGAAGACCAGGTTGAGTGCATGCAATGTCAACACCGTTGGCGGAGAGGACAGACACAGGTGCCTAATGCACTAAGCCGCGCATTCGGGGTACACTACTCAGTACTACTGACTAAGACAACAGGCCAAGAGACGTCAAACGCGCACATGGGAGATGCTGGACCTTCAATGGCTGTACTTGTCACCCTACAGAGGTGGGGGCCGGGGGCACAGGGCCATGCCTAAGGGAGAGGACTACACTACAGAAAGCACCCTGGCCTAATGTCACCCACAGCCCTCCTCCCCCACCCAGACGCCTCCACTGCGCAGAAAGATAGGAGAATGTGCTGATACTCACCCCCTTGTGTCTGCTGTGATGTCTTAAAGCGCCCATCCAATTCAAGGTAGGCCACCGCCAGGATCCGGGACATCAGGGGGGTCATGGTGCGACTGGCACCCCTCCTAGGTTGGGAGGCCATCCCCAGCAGTGTTTCTGCGGTCTTCCTTGTTCCGCGGCGGATGTCCTCCCACCTCTTGCGGCAGTGGGTGCCCCGTCTGTTGTGGACCCCCAAGGTCCGGACTTCCTTGGCGATGGCACGCCAAATCTCGATCTTCTGATGGGCGCTGACCTATTAGACATGTACAGGGTGGAAAGGAGGAAATCATCAATGGCCTGCATGTTAGCTGTAATTGGCCCCCCCCCACCCACTTTGCCATATGGCACATGCTCTCATCTGTCGGGCGTTGCACTCCTCATTCGCCCCCCACCCCACCAACTTACATCCACCCCAATCCACACAGGCATAGCCCATTCCATTAGCACCCGGGGTACTCACTTGTTGGTCTGGAGGACCGTAGAGTAGCGCATACTGGGGGAGGACCCCATCCACGAGCTTGTCCAATTCTTCAGACGTGAAGGCAGGGGCCCTTTCCCCAGTCACAGCAGCCATTGTATCTTCCAGACCGAGGTCACAGCAGCACTTGCAGTATAGGTCCTCTCCTGTGGATGATCAGGTCTCGAGTGATTAAGCAGATAGAAAATGGCGGTCACGTCCGCGGCGGTGCGTACCGCGACCGCCGGCGCACTTCGTTATTGGCTCCTGAAACCCATAGGCTTCAATGTTAACCAATGCGGCTTTGCGCCGCGGTCTTCGACCGCCTACCGCCACGGTGTGCCCCGCCAGCGCAGTGACCTCACATCCCATTGTCCCACTTCACAGGTCAGGCAGCCGCCATTTCAAGGGCCCACATGGCTTAATTTTGACTGCGACACACAGGCCTAGGCCTTGCATTGCCACACATACACGCCTTTCAACCCATTGCCATTCTTTAACTGTGCAAGCTGTCTGTCCGTACCTGTGGTTTGGCTGACTCTGTGCTCCATGTTGTCCTTCCTAGGCACCGTCCGCTGGGACTTGGGATGAGAAGGAGGAATCCTCGCGTGTACCGACCGCTGGTGGACCTGTCGACAATGGAAGAACGCCATATAATCCTTCGATACCGACTTGACCGTGCCACTATCCATGAACTGTGTGCCCAGCTGGAGCCAGCCCTGATGTCCCCCATCCGCCAACCCACAGGGATTCCCCCTCTGGTGCAGGTTTTGTCAGTCCTCCATTTTTTGGCCAGTGGGTCATTCCAGACCACAGTGGCCATGTCATCTGGAATGTCTCAGCCTATGTTTTCAAAGATTTTGAGCAGAGTATTGTCTGCCCTGATGAAACTCATGCGGAGCTACATCATTTTCCCCGAGGAGGGTGACTTGCCCACAGTGAAGGGTGATTTCTATGCCCTTGGACATATCCCCAACATCATTGGTGCCATTGATGGGACCCATGTGGCTTTGGTACCCCCAAAAGACGATGAGCAGGTGTACCAAAACAGAAAGAATTATCATTCGATGAATGTCCAGGTGGTCTGTTTGGCTGACCAGTACATCTCCCATGTAAATGCCAAGTTCCCAGGGTCAGTGCATGACGCATATGTGATGCGAAATAGCAGCATCCCCTATGTGTGTGGCTAATAGGTGACTCTGGTTACCCCAACCTGCCGTGGCTACTGACCCCAGTAAGGAATCCCCGGACAAGGGCAGAGGAACGCTACAATGAGGCCCATGGGCGTACAAGGAGGGTGATTGAGCGAACCTTTGGCCTCCTGAAGGCCAGGTTTAGGTGCCTGCATATGACTGGTGGATCCCTAATGTACTCACCAAAGAAGGTGTGCCATATCATCGTGGCGTGCTGTATGCTTCACAACCTGGCTTTGCGACGCCAGGTGCCTTTCCTGCAGGAGGATGGTCCAGATGGTGGTGTTGTAGAAGCCGTGGAGCCTGTGGAGAGTGAAGAGGAGGAAGACTCTGAGGACGACACAGACAATAGGGACAGAGTGATACAACAGTATTTCCAGTAACACCCAGGAGAATCACCCACGCCATTTCACAATTGCTTCTAGCCTCCTGCATCTGTACTTTCTGTAGTTCCCCACAGATGTTTTTTATTAATTTATGCCTTTCCCTTCCCTTCTCAGTGCTGTCTGACTCAGTACCTGACTTCTGCTTGGTTCGCCCATGAAATACAGCGTATTGACATTGGTATGTTGTCATGACTAATTGACAGAACAGAAATTGAACAGTAATATGTTATCCCTTTGTTAATAATACAGCATGACTCAAAACAGGTTTGTGTGCAAAATGTGATTTATTTACAGTGCTAGATACCGGTACATGTGATTCTAAGGGTGATGGGTGGGGGTGGAGGAATATCCATGGCAGAGTCCAGTTCTCAGTCTCACAGGTGCATTGTTCTTTTGCCTGTGGAAGGATGGAGCATAGGCAGTTCATGGTTGGACAGGGTGGCAATGTGGGACAGTGGGAAGACTTGAGGGGGTATGTCCTGCTGGCGGGGGTCTTGACATCCTACTCTGTCTTTTTCTTTGGTCTCAGGCTCCTCTTACGGGGTGGTTGTTCTTCAGCAGGAGGTGGGGTTCTGGGGGGCTGTCGAGGTGTTGGGACCTCCTGTCCACTAGCGCCGGCGGAGGTGGTAGGCTGTTCCTGGTCCGGCCTAGTGACAGGGGCCCTGTGTGGTGCACCATGGTCCCGCAACGCGTCCTCTATCCTGTGGAGGGCCAGGACGATGGTCCCCATTGCGGTCCCGATGATTCTCAGCTCCTCCCTGAACCCCATGTAGCGTTCCTCCTGCTGTGCCTGGATCTCAGTGAACCTGGCCAGTACCGTCGCCATCGTTTCTTGGGAGTGGTGGTAGGCCCCCATGAGGGTGGTGAGGGCCTCTTGGAGAGTGGGTTCCCTGGGCCTCTCCTCCCCCCCCTGTCGCACAGCAGCCCTCCGAGCTCCCCGGTTTCCCCCGGCCTCTGTCCCCTGGCCGGTGTGCCCGCTCCCACTGCCCCCAGGTCCCTGTTGTTGTTGGAGTGTCGAGTTAGCCTGGGTGCCCTGTAGTGGCAGACACACCGCTGATTGAGCTGTCCTAGAGACAGAGGCATGGGCCCGCTGGGTGGGAGCTGTGCTGGTGTCGGCAGAGGGGGTCGGGTCTGGTGTGGCCTGTGTCTGGGTGAGGGGAACCGACTGCCCAGAGGTCCCCGATGGTCCGGGCTGGTCATCAGGTTCACTGTCGACAGAGCTGCTATCCTCAGTGTGGGCCTGTTCCGGTGGTGGGATGGACACTTCTGGACCCTCCTGGCTGGTGTGTTGTCGTTCGGGTCCTGCATGGGGTAAGAGAGTTTGGTTATTGTTTCTGTGTGTGCAATAGCATGCGTGTTGTGGGTGCCCTTGTCCCCCAGTGCAGGCATTCCCTGAAGGGAGGTGTTGTGAGGGTATTTAGTGGGGGGGAGGGGTTAGTGCAGTGGTCATGCTTAGGTGATGGGTGCCCATGGTTTGTGTTGGCATGCAGGAGTTGGTGTTGGGATGGGTGGGTTGTGCTGGTGAGACATTGTCAGGAAGGATGTGTGCTGGGGGGTTGGGGGTGAGGGTGGGGGTGTGGGTTGGCATGCTGGTGGGGTGGGGGGGATATAGTAGTTGAGATGGGACTTACCAGAGTCCATTCCTCCGGCTACTCCTGCGAGGCCCTGAGGATGCAGGATGGTCAAGACCTCTTGCTCCCACGATGTAAATTCGGGAGGGGTGGGTGGGGGTCCGCCGCTAGTCTTCTGGACCGCGATGTTGTGCCTGGAGACCATCGACCGGACCTTCCCCCGTAGGTCGTTCCATCTTTTGCGGATGTCCTCCCTATTCCTGGGATGCTGTCCCACCGCGTTGACCCTGTCCACGATCCGCTGCCATAGCTCCGCCTTCCTGGCTATACTGGTGTGCTGCACCTGCGAGCCGAAGAGCTGGGGTTCCACTCTTAGGATTTCCTCCACCATGACCCGGAGTTCTTGGTCCGAAAATCGTGGATGCCTTTGGGGTGCCATGGGGTGGTGTGGGTGAGGTGTGGGGTGGTGTATGTGATGAGGAGTGTGTTGGTGAGTGGTGCTTTGTGCTACTATGTGGTGTGTGTGATGGTGTAGTGTGCCTCAGTGTGTCTTGCTTTGGATTGTCTGCTGTGTCTCTCTCTCCTTCTCTCAGTAATTGGGGTCGCAGGGGTTTGTGGGTGATGTGGGTGTGTGTTTTATAGTTGGTTGATTGTGTGGGAGTGATGTGTGTATGTGTATCAGGTGTGTGTTTTTCAAATTGTCCAATGTGGCTGTGTTTTGGTGATGTGTGTGTATTCTGACCGCGGCGGTGTGTAGCGCCAATGGAATATCGCGTTTGAATGACCGCCGTGTGGATTCGTGGGTCGTAATGGCATGGGCGTATTTCTGTTGGCGTGACGGTGGAGGTTTGGTCATCTCCAGTTTATCGCTGCCCGCCGATGTGGCGGGCTGCAGTGGAGGACGGATTTTTGGAGGTTTGGCCGTTGTGGGTCAGAATGACCGTGGCGGTTGACCGCGGCCGCGGCGGTGTTATGGCGGTCTTCTGACCGGCGGTAAGGGCATTTTACCGCCGAGGTCAGAATCACCCCCATAGTGTCATATTTAGCCAACTTTAATCAGCTGGTAGCCGAGACATCCTGGCCTGAAGAGAAGCAAGCGGCCTTGTTCTACAAGGGACTCAAAGAGGAGCTAAAAGATATTCTAGCTCAAATAGAGCCGTAGACTACAGACTGTCAAGCATTGATAAACCTTGTTTTGAGGCTGGATCATCGTTTAACAGAACGAAAGGGAACACGCAAAAAGACTGAAAAATATTCTTGGCATGTTCACGATAACAGAGACTCAAGAACTCCGAAAGAAAGAACGCCGGAACCTATGGAAATTGGAACAATCAGAAGACCCTTGACCAAAGACGAAAAAGACCTACGTAGAAAGAATGGACAATGTCTCTATTGTGGGCGCAAGGGTCATTTTGCCAAAGAATGTCCAATCAAACCAAAGAACAAATGAGGTCTGGTTGCAGCCAATGCACAAGTCGAGTCGGAAAACTAAAACACCCAAGATGTAAAGAAGGGTTGCTCTTGGGTGTCACCGTGGACCCTTCACAATCTAGACATCTCAAACTGGTTATAAAAGTTCAAGTTAAAAAAAAGACCTATTTCAAGAAGGCTCTAGTCGATTCTGGGGCTACAGGGAACTTTGTTGATGCCCAATTGGTTTGTGCATGGGGGATCGCATGTATTGAGAAAAAGACCCCAGAAATCATCCAGGCAGTAGATGGAAAACTCTTGACTGGAGGTCCGGTAACTCTTCAGACTGTCCCCTTGTCGGTGATCTGTGAAGAAAAGAACCAAAGAAAGAAACATAAAGAGAAACTCATCCTTGACATGATCCATGCTCCCCCGTATGGAATTATCCTTGGCTTACCCTGGTTAACTCATCACAATCCAGATATTAATTGGGCTGAACGAAAGGTCGTGTTCTCATCAACGCTATGTAAGGAACAATGCCTCAAAAAGTCTCAAGTATCAAAAGTTTACAACTCTTACATAGCCACTGCCGCGGAGAAAGAAGTTAAACTGCACAAACAGTATTCATCTTATGAAGATGTATTCAATGAGAAAGAAGCAGAAAACTTGCCTTCTCATAGACTTTATGACTGTCAAATTGATCTAATCCCAGGTGCGATAGTCCCCAACTGTCATGTATATGCCCTATCAGAACATGAAAATCAAAATTTACGAAAGTATCTAGATCAATTCTTGGAGAATGGTTTCATGCGCCCTTCTAAGTCTCCTGCAGCCTCTCCTTTGTTTTTTGTTCCAAAAGCGATTGGAGATCTTCAAACTTGTATCGACAATAGGCACTTGAACAAAGTCACCATCAAGAATAAATATCCTTTGCCTCTAATCCCGGTTTTGCTGGAACAAGTAAAGAAAGAAAAAATCTACACGAAGCTTGATCTACGAGGTGCTTATCATTTGGTCAGAATGAGAGAGGGCGATGAATGGAAACAACGTTAAAGACAAGCTATGGCCTTTTTGAATACACTGTCATGCCTTTTGGTCTGTGTAATGCTCCAGCCGCATTTCAATTTTTCTTGAATGGCGTTCTTAGAGAGTATCTCGACATATTTGCCATTGTTTACATCGATGACATTTTGATCTACTCTGACAATGAAAATGAACATGTACAACATGTCAAGAAAATTCTTCGAAAGCACCATTTATATTGCAAACTAACCAAGTGTGAGTTTCATGTTACTACAGTTGAGTTTTGGGGGGTTATCACTACCCCTTAAGGCATGGTGATGGCAGAAAAGAAAGTAAAAGTTGTATCGGATTGGCCCACTCCAAAGACTGTTCATGATGTACAATGTTTCCTGGGGTTTGCAAATTTTTACCGGAGATTCATAAATCACTTCTCCCAGACAGTGGCCACAATCACCAAGCTACTAAGAAAGAAAGAAAAACATGTATGGTCACCAGAAGCAGATCAAGCCTTCTCAACTTTGAAGGAAGCATTTTCCACTGCCCCAGTCCTGACTCACCCAGATGCAGATCATCCCTTCATAGTGGAAGCTGATGCTTCAGATGTAGCAATAGGTGCAGTCTTGTCGCAACAAAGCAAAGACACTGGCCAACTACATCCTGTGGCTTGTATATATCTGAAACTGAACGAAGCCGAACAGAACTATGTCATTGCTGAAAAAGAGCTTCTAGCAATTTGTGACACCTTTAAAGAATGGAGACATAGGGGGTCATTCCGACCGCGGTCATTCTAACTTTCCCGCTGGGCCGGTGGGCGATCTCCAAAAGATCGCCCGCCGGCCCAGCGGGAAAGCCCCTGCAAAGAGGAAGCCGGCTCCGAATGGAGCCGGCAGATTTGCAGGGGTGCGACGGGTGCAGTGGCACCCGTCGGGATTTTCAGTTTCTGCAAAGCAGACACTGAAAATCTTTGTGGGGCCCTGTTAGGGGGCCCCACGACACCCGTTCCTGTTGGCGGTGCTTCCTCTGCCCTCCACCCTGGCGGTTTCAAACCGCCAGGGTTGGAATGAGGGCCATAATTTGTTGGGTGCTAAATACACTGTCACAGTATATTCTGACCATCGCAATCTTCAGTTCATGAGTTCCGCCAGACTTTTGACTCCTCGGCAATTACGCTGAATGTTGTTTTTTGCCGAATTTGATTTTGTGGTAACTTTCCGACCTGGTAAAGACAATCGCAAAGCTGACGCCTTGTCCCGCCAAGAGTCTACCACGTTGCCTGCAGTTCAAACCTCCAGAGCTATCATTGCTCCAGACAAAGTTCTATGCATCATAAAAACTGAAGATTGCTTTAAAGACATCTGTAATTCTTTCACTGTTGAGAAATGGCAGACATGGGCCCAAGCTGATCCCAAAAGGTCAATCAAGCAAGGATTACCTTTTCATGATGCTCGTTTGTTCGTGCCCACTACCTAACTTCCTAAGATACTGTTTCATTGGTTGCATGTTATACCTACGGCAGGTCATCCAGGTACTCCTAAGACTTTTGAATTAATCCAATGCTATTTTTGGTGGCCTTCCCTGACAAAAGATGTAAAAGCGATGGTAAACAACTGCGAAGTCTGTGCTCGCATTAAAACCAGTCATACAAAACCGAAAGGGTTGTTGCATCCACTCCCAACTACAAGTCTTCCTTGGGAGCACATTTCTTTAGACTTTATTACAGGTCTACCAGTGGTTCAACAACATTCAGTAATCCTAGTGGTAGTAGAAAGTCTCACAAAATATGGACATTTCATTGCCTGTAAGGAATTGCCCACCTCCAGTGAACTGGCAACTATTTTACTGAATAGAGTGGTTCGTTATCATGGACTGCCAAAAATGATCCTCTCCGATCGAGGGTCACAATTTGCCTCCAATTTCTGGAAGACATGGTGCAAAACACTTCAAGTGACATCCACACTATCTACTAGCCACCATCCTCAAACAGATGGTCAATCTGAGAGACTAAATCAGACTTTGAAGCAATACCTGCGTGCTTACGCTGAGAAAAAGCACTTCATTCTTGGACATCAATGCTCTGGTTAGCCGAGTTAGCCTACAATAACTCATTCCACACTTCTACTGGCGTCACTGTAGGAGGCTGGCCTGGCTTGTAGTGGGTACCAGAGGTACTTACACCTTGTGCCAGGTCCAGTTATCCCTTATTAGTGTAGAAGAGGTGTTTCTAGCAGCTTGGGCTGATAGAAGGTAGCTATGGCAAAGCAGCTTAGGCTGAACTAGGAGACATGTAAAGCTCCTACTATACCACTGGTGTCATATGCACAATATGATAAGAAAACACAATACACAGAAGTACTAAAAATAAAGGTACTTTATTTTTATGACAATATGCCAAAAGTATCTCAGTGAGTACCCTCAGTATGAGGATAAGATATATACATAAGATATATGTACACAAACCAAAATTATGCAGGTAATAGCAAGAAAAGTAATGCAAGCAATGTGAAGTTACGTTAGATTGCAATAGGAGCACATAGGTATAGGGGCAACACAAACCATATACTCCAAAAGTGGAATGCTAACCACGAATGAACCCCATACCTATGTGAGCTTGTAGAGGGTCGCTGGGACTGTAAGAAAACAGTAAGGGTTAGAAAAATAGCCCACCCCAAGACCCTGAAAGGTAGGTGTAAAGTGCACCTACTACCCCCAGAGAGCACAGAAGTTGTGATAGGGGGATTCTGCAGGAAGAACAAACACCATCAATGCAACAATAGTGGATTTCCAGACCTGAGTACCTGTAAGACAAGGGGACCAAGTCCAATAGTCGCGACAGTGTGGAGTGTGGGCAGGAGCCCAGGAAATGCCAGCTGAGGGTGCAAGGAAGCTGCCACCTGTTGGAAGAAGCTTGTAGTTCTGCAAGAAAGAAGAGGACTAGGAACTTCTCCTTTGAAGGATGGATGTCCCACATCGCGATGAAGCTTGCAGAGGTGTTCTCACGCAGAAAGACCGCAAACAAGCCTTGCTAGCTGCAAGGGTCGCGGTTAGGGTTTTTGGATGCTGCTGTGGCCCAGGAGGGACCAGGATGTCGCCACTTGGAGGAGGAGATAGAGGGGGCGCCCAGCAAGTAAGGGAGCCCTCACAGAAGCAGACAGCACCTGCAGAAGTACCTGAACAGGCACTTGGAAGAAAAGTGAACTGGAGTCCACGTGATGTCACAAAAGGGAGTCCCACGACGCTGGAGGACAACTCAGAAGGTTGTGCACTGCAGGTTAGAGTGTCAGGGACCCAGGCTTGGCTGCACATGAAGGAAATCGTGAAGAGTGCACAGGAGCCGGAGCAGCTGCAAATCACACGGTACCCAGCAATGCAGTCTAGCGTGGGGAGGCAAGGACTTACCTCCACCAAACTTGGACTGAAGAGGCACTGGACTGTGGGAGTCACTTGCACAGAGTTGCTGATTTCCATGGACCACGCTCGTCATGCTGAGAGGGGACCCAGAGGACTGGTGATGCAGTCTTTTGGTGCCTGCGGTTGCAGGGGGAAGATTCCGTCGACCCACGGGAGATTTCTTCAGAGCTCCTGGTGCAGAGAGGAGGCAGGCTACCCCCAGAGCATGCACCACCTGGAAACAGTCAAGAAAGCCGGCAGGATGAAGCGATACAAGGTTGCTAGTAGTTGTCTTGCTACTTTGTTGCGGTTTTGCAGGCGACCTGAGCAGTCAGCAGTCGATCCTTTGGCAGAAGGTAAAGAGGGAGATGCAGAGGAACTCTGGTGAGCTCTTGCATCGTTATCTGGTGAGATCCCCAAAGCAGAGACCCTAAATAGCCAGAAAAGGAGGCTTGGCTACCTAGGAAGGAGGATTGGCTACCAAGAGAGGTAAGAGCCTATCAGAAGGAGCCTCTGACATCACCTGCTGGCACTGGCCACTCAGAGCAGTCCAGTGTGCCACAGACACCTCTGTTTCCAAGATGGCAGAGGTCTGGGACACACTGGAGGAGCTCTGGGAACCTCCCCTGGGAGGTGCAGGTCAGGGGAGTGGTCACTCCCCTTTCCTTTGTCCAGTTTCGCACCAGAGCAGGGCTGGGGGATCCCTGAACCGGTGTAGACTGGCTTATGCAGAGATGGGCACCATCTGTGCCCATCAAAGCATTTCCAGAGGCTGGGGGAGGCTACTTCTTCCCAGCCTTCACACCTATTTCCAAAGGGAGAGGGTGTTACACCCTCTCTCAGAGGAAGTCCTTTGTTCTGCCTTCCTGGGCCAGGGCTGCCTGGACCCCAGGAGGGCAGAAACCTGTCTGAGGGGTTGGCAGCAGCAGCAGCTGCAGTGGAGAACCCAGAAAGGCAGTTTGACAGTACCCGGGTTCTGTGCTAGAGACCCAGGGAATCATGGAATTGTCCACCCAATGCCAGGATTGCATTGGGGTGACAATTCCATGATCTTAGACATGTTACATGGCCATGTTCGAAGTTACCATTGTGACGCTGTACATAGGTAGTGACCTATGTACAGTGCACGCGTGTAATGGTGTCCCCGCACTCACAAAGTCCGGGGAATTTGCCCTGAACAATGTGGGGGCATCTTGGCTAGTGCCAGGGTGCCCACACACTAAGTAACTTTGCACCCAACCTTCACCAGGTGAAGGTTAGACATATAGGTGACTTATAAGTTACTTAATGGCTGTGAAATAATGTGGACGTTATTTCACTCAGGCTGCACTGGCAGGCCTGTGTAAGAATTGTCAGAGCTCCCTATGGGTGGCAAAAGAAATGCTGCAGCCCATAGGGATCTCCTGGAACCCCAATACCCTGGGTACCTCAGTACCATATACTAGGGAATTATATGGGTGTACCAGTATGCCATTGTGAATTGGTAAATTTAGTCACTAGCCTGTTAGTGACAAATTTGGAAAGCAGAGAGAGCATAACCACTGACGTTCTGGTTAGTAGAGCCTCAGTGAGACAGTTCACAGCATCACACAGGGAACACATACAGGGCACATACTTATGAGTACTGGGGCCCTGCCTGGCAGGGTCCCAGTGACACATAGACTAAAACAACATATATACAGTGAAATATTGGGGTAACATGCCAGGCAAGGTGATACTTTCCTACAGTCACACCCTTTTTTGGTTTGTTTGGCTATCATCCTGACACCTTGCCCATCACAATCCCTCAAGAAAGTTCGCATACACCAGCTGTATCCGAAACCTTTCAACATCTGCATCAAAACCAGAAATTGATTTTAACAGCATTTAGAAAAGGCCAAACAAAAATACAAAAAGCATAATGATAAGAAACATTGTGAAGGACCGCAGTATCAACCAGGTGATAAAGTGTGGCTTTCCACAAAACATATAGACTTCAAGAAGAAGCACATGTTCAACCCCAAGTTCATAGGTCCTCACACTGTCCTTCAGCAAATCAATCCTGTGACCTATAAACTACAATTGCCAAGATCATTACGGATTCATCCAGTGTTCCACACTTCCCTCTTGAAAAAGGCAGTCCAGAAGGTCCGCCCTCATCCAGCTCCAGTTCTAGTACGGGGGAAGTAGAATACGAAGTAAAGAAAGTATTGGACTCCAAATGGAGAGGGTGTAATCTTTGGTACTTAATCTCATGGAAAGGTTATGGCCCTGAAAGTAACTCATGGGTTTCCGCATCTGATATCCATGTTCCAGTACTTGTGAGGCATTTTCATCATCTCAATCCAGACAAACCAGGCCCTAGAGCGCGTCTGGGAGAGGGGAGTTCTGTCAACATCAAGGCAGTGCGTGCTCTACGGGCGACTAGAATGCAAAAACCTAGCAATTTCAAGCTAACATAATTTATTAATTGTGCTGATATGCCTTTGTTTAACCTTTTGCATTGCAGAGTTTAATCCTGAAGACTTATGTTCAGCGTGCATATAAATACTGTTCATATGCAATGTACTGCTGCAGGCTTTCACACTGTGTCAGGGTGTGGTCCCTTTCCAGGGCCTTCTAGAAGCTTTCCCTGCAGCATGCCTGGGTGTGGTTTGTGGGCTGGACTAAGACTCTATACAAGGGAGCCAGCCCAGCTCCACGTGCTCACTATTCAGAGGTCCCAGTGCAGAGCAGCAGCAACTTCCTGAGCTCCTGTTCTGGAGGCCTACTTTGATCTTCCAGGCCTTTGCCCTTCATTACTTTGGTAATCCTTGATCAGGGCGGTAAGACGGAGGTCGGGCTGGGCCCCCGATCCCGTTTTCGAAGACATTCAAGTTCTTGGGCCTAAGTTTTCATGTTGAGAGATTTTACCTTGTGCGTGTGAATGTGCTCTTGGTTTTTCTGGCATTTACATGTTGATATTCGAATCGGCAAGACACGTGATTCATTCCTCGTGTTTAACTTTGATATTCATTGTGCGCTACCATTTCTTGGCAGTTACATGGTGGCATTCGAATCGGCAAGACGCGCGATTCATTCCTCGTGTTTAACTTTGACATTCATTGTGCGCTACCATTTCTTGGCAGTTACATGGTGGTATTCGAATCGTCAAGACGCGCAATTCATTTCTTGTGTGTAATTCATGTTATTCATTGTACGCTACCATTTCCTGACATTCATATGGTGGCATTTGAATCGGCCAGAGGCGCAATTCCTTTCCTGTGCTCATATTCATGTTATTCCGTGTACGCTACCATTTCTTGCCATTCATATGGTAGCCTTAGAATCGGCAAGACGCGCGATTCATTTCCTTGTGTTTAATTCATGATATTCATTGCACGCCACCATTCCTTGCCATTCACGTGGTGGCCTTTGAATCGGCAAGACGCGCAAGTCATTTCTTGTGTCTAATTCATGGTATTCATTGTGTGTTACCATTTCATGACATTTATGGGCTGACATTCGAATCGGCAGAACGCGCAATTCATTTTTTGTATTGAACCCAGGCTATTCATCGTGCGTTATCATTTCATGGCATTTACTTGGGAGTGCTCGAATCGGCAATACGCACAATTCATTTCTTGTGTTTAAAATGACGATGTTCATTGTGAGCTACCACTCAATGGCATTTACTTGGTGGCCTTCGAATCAGCAAGACGCGCAATTCATTTCTCGAGTCTAACTTATGTTTTTCATTGTGCACAATCATTCCATGGTATTTACAACCTTTGTTAAAATCTGCAATGTGCGAAATTCATGTTCCTGCAATTAAGAAAACTAAAGTGCTAGAGTTCTTGAGGTAATATTGTATGTGCATACTAGTCCCTCAACCACGATATATATGGTGGTTTTAGAAATTCATTCAGATTATTTCCTGATCCTCATGCAAAAGACTATACTTGAATTTGAAAGTTGTATTTAACCTTTCTTGATTCCCTCACAGGTATCCAGTTATCTTGAAGCCTAGTTATTTAATTCCATGCTTAAATTGTCCATGCTTTCAGTATGACAATGCTTAGAGTCATAGCCTATTACTGATTAATATGATATAATCTTGATATTGTGTGTTTTAACCTTTTGCTTCCCACAGGTCTCCTTCCCAGCTGTTCCCTACCTAATCCCCTTTTCCCCACTTGGACTCTCTTAGACTCTGTGACATTGTAATCAGAGTATTGGAGCTGTCTTGTGGTGGAAGTGTTGGGAACGTGCACAGACCCCAAGGATCTGGTGACTCTGACAACGAACATGTAGGACTTTATGGGTGACTTTCCCGCAGCATCTTGCTCCACATGTTGTACTCCATTTACGTGGCACTTAAGTGAAATTTCATAGGCATGCATGCAGGTCAAGGCCAAATGGGTGCTTGCATCAATGTCCTTGATTTTGGAAATGTGTCAGTGAGATAAATGATGTTGACAATTGTCGGCAATTAGAAAAATAAATGGAGATGTGATTGTCCAATGGTTGACTCAATCCTAGTTGGCAGGCCTCCTTACCTGTGGTGGGCTGACTAAACCCATGGACAGCTGTCCAAAGCTTCATGGTTGTGCGTGATGTTTGAAAGTATGTGTTGCATGTCCATCCCCCCCTGAGGCACAGGGTTAGGGCTAGAAAATATGTGTAGCTAGGTGTAATGATCACAGTGTAGATGACAGACATGTAATTCAAGCATTCATGTGTTCCAAACTACAATGCCCACTCATGATTACCAACTGCATACCGTCCTGGCAGTTCCATATACAAATCACAGGTCTTGTGTGCCTTGATTTTGATCCTGAAGATAGTTATTAGTCGACCTGGCACATGTGGAGTACTTGCAGCATTTGTTATGTGACTAATAGCAGTACAAAGATGCACCAATCATTTAATTAATTACACACCTTGTTGTGCATTGCTGTGCTGTTAGATAGTTGATGGGTAGGCTGCGTTGGCATGTCATTCCTCAGGGGCATTCTATGATCTGTATTGTGATTTGGACTCTATGTGCTATTTTTTATGAAGTATTAGAATATCATCTGTAGATGTATCACATAATGATGACACTAATGTTTGGCTGTCTCTATTATTACAGCTGCCAACATGAATGCCCAGGAGATACGGGAATTTCAGAGGCGGGCAGTGCGGTACCGCCACATACTCGATGTGGAGGCTGGGTTCCGCAATATGGCACGCAGATATCACCATGGGAGAGCCACAGGGGTATGGAGGGCATTTGCCCAAGCCGGCTAGCATTGCCCACAACTGCCACCACCACCACAGCTCAGACCACAATGTCCCCAGAGATGACAGCCACTCCAGCAGGTCCCTCGACTTCATCGGCCCAGTGCCCACAAGCAGTACCTTCTGCACTTCCTCCTCCAACCACGGCACCAGCACCAGCTTTGAAAAGTGGTACCCAGACAACCCCAGCTGTTGTAGTGGACATTCAAGAATTCGAGACACTAAGATGTGACATGCAACGTATGTTGCTCCGGATGGACAGGCCACAGCAGGAGGTGGCCCGCAATAGCAGGAGACTGCGGGGGATTAAAATCCTGCAGAGGGCCTATTTGTGACTTTTGGATCCTCACCCATGATTCCCTCCCCTCCCTCCTCTTTCCTTGATGTTTTCTTCAGTAGGTTTAGGGGGCTTAGTGTTAGGCTAGAGTAGGCTGTTAGTTTAGTTAGTATAAGTGGGTTGGGGTGGAGGGTGTTATATTATTACATGTTTTTGTGGGTGGGTGTGTGGGGGATGATGTTGGGGTTTATGTGTATAAGAAATACAAACAAACAAAATAAAAAAAAATATATATATATATATTTGTTTAGGATAAGTTAGTATGTGTTTAGGTTAGTATATGTTGTCCTACATGTGTCCCGTCATATAAGGGAGGTGGGGGTTGATGTTTAGAGTGTTCAGTTAAATGTGGTAAGTAATTTTAGCTAAGGGTAGTTAGGGCCAGTTGTGGGTAATGTATAGTTAGGATAGATTAGGTTAGTTAAGGTGTTTCCCCTAGTTTAAGTTTCCTTTAATACTGATATCATAAAGTTTTAGGTACTCCTTTACAGTATGTGTCATATGCTTGGGGATCAGGGGCTTTGCATGGGTGCACAGTGTCAATTTAGTATTTGCATTTGTGTTCCATCCTGCATCCAAATCACATTCTTGGCATGGTTATTCCTACTTCCAAATGAGCTGTCACATTGGCAGCTACAACAAAGCTACTTCTCTATGCATCTGCCATCCATAGCACCCACCACTCAAGGTAACTATGGTTTCCAATGTGTTGTAGAGGTTGGTGTGTTTTTAAATCTATCATCGTTTGAGTCCTGTGTTGGAATCTTGGGCACTGTGGGACGTCTGCCTGCAGCCTGATGTTCATGTGAACCCTGATAAGCTGAGTGATGTTATAATCTTATGAAGTTCTGTATACATAACTCACACCTATCATTTATTACAGTGTACTCCCAGGTTACATAATTGTCCATACACTCGTACACATCCATTCCTTCTATATGGTATGTGTGTGTGATTAAAGTTTAGAGTCAGATGTCACATACATAATGATTGTCTTGAAGGGAATGTGAGACACATTGAGTTTCATCTTGTACATACTTTGGAGCTGACATTTTAAATTCTACACAGCATTATACTGTTTGTGATCTTTTAACTTCAGAAATAAGCCTAAGGAAGCACAGATGATGATAAAATCCAGACCCCAGTGCATAGTTATCAGCCCACACTCTTTCTACACTGTTGTATTGACATTCTGTGGCCATTGACATGTTACATACATCACAAATCCCCTACACAGTTGATGTGTCACATTACACAGAGACAAAGTGGTTGTATACGTGCTATTTATTTTAAAGTGCTGTAGTGCAATATTTACATAGTCCAGGATTGTAAATCCATTAGTGTGACGCCTTCTATTGTGAAGCAACACAAGTGCAATGGTGAGGGACATGTTATTGGACATGCTGTGGTGAAGTGTCATTCAGTGCATAGGAACATGAATTGCCGATGAGGTAGTGAGAGACAATTGCAGTGCATAGTGGTAAGGTAAACAGTGTGCTGGAGAACAGAGCATGTTACCAACTGTAGCAAGACTGGCATGTTAACAAGCACAGGACATAGGAAATCAGTGCCCATGTGGCATGGACTTGTCCTACCGGGTACTCCTACGGGTGAAGGGGATCTGTTCCACGTCTTCATCTTCTGATGTGTGTGTCGTCTCCTCTGCCCTTGGTGGTGGTGGGTTTGAAGGGGCAACACACACTTCAGAGATTGAAGACATGAAGTCAGAATTCCCGGCAGCTGCCAACTGTGGGGCTATTAAGGGCATTAGTGAAGCAAGGAGGAGCTGCTGGTTCTTGAGTATAGCAGCTACATCACTGTGGTAGGCAGCCAGGTCGGCCCTGAGGGGGTCATGATTGCATTTGTGCACGCATTGAAAGGTTTGGGATGCCAGGTGCTGTGGCAACTCTCTAACTCCTGTGGTGAAATCCCTCACACATTGTTGTAGTCCTTGCAGTAGGGATTAGTGCGCTTCCGTGGCTGCTGACATCATGCACATGCGCATCCCCTCAAGGCTGGCTGCCATATTTTGCTTCCCCACCCGCACCTCCTTGGCCAGCTCCTGCTGTACTCCCACTACTCTCATCCCAAAGGTGGTACCAGTGTCATCAGAGTCCTCAGCTGGGTTGGAGCTGGCAGGTCATACTACTGGGGTGGTCGGTGGGTCCTCTGTGATGGCTGCTGCATTTGTGCTCCTCCTTGCGACTGAAGGTGGGGTCTGGAGGGTTCCAAGGACATCTTGGAGGGTCTGCTGGCCAATGTTTGTCAGCTCGTCATCCATGTCATCAGGGAAGTCCAGGACAGGCATATCCACAGGAGAGCCATCGTCCTCTGCAATGAGATATTGTACAATTGGTGTGTCTGTGTTGTGGCAGTTGTAATGTGACGTCACTGACTTCCTATTAGTGAGATATTGTAATCTTGGTTCCTGTTCGTTGTTCCTGTCATTAATATTAGCATTCTCACAGGCCTATGCCCCACCTGCATGTCACATGTAGTGTGGGCAGTTTGGGTAATTGTCTGCACCACATCCTCTAGGTGTAGGTTCTGTCCAAATTATGTGTTGCCACATTCTTGTCCTACTCAACCCTCCCTCTACTTCCATTAGCATGGTGAGGCCTTGCAATGGCTGTGGGTGTTCTGATGCCACTTGCTCCCCACTTAACAATATGGGACTGACCCAGTCTCTTATATTTCACATACACCTATACATTGCTGAGACCAATCACATACTATGTAAAGCATTGGCATGGCACGATACAGTGTCAGCATTGATAGTGTGTCATGTTGATGTTTGCAAATGTGTGCTACATTGGAGTGCACTGATGGGCCTGGCAGTGTTCCATTTCCTCTTATGACTGTGCTGGTGTGCTTAACTAGCTAGACACATATGTCCTCCCCCTCAATGCTGTTCTATTAGCAGTATGACAGTTGGGATGTTGCAAGGTGGCATTGCAGTTGCAGCTATTGTAACACAGGCATGGGGTGGACCCTGGAATGGGCAGCATGGGTATGACAATACTGCTGTGTACTTCATAATGTAAGTAACAATACCTGATGTTTATTGCGCCTATAGACACGAGCATTTGACAGGATTTACACTTTGTTGGGAATTACAGGGGATTGATAATGTCGTCATCCTGAACCCTCTATTTTGGGTGTGTTTGATCCATGGGCACCTAACTGCCATTTACTACTTGACCAGCACACACAGCACAGGTGGTTGTGACAACTGTTGTCAATGGTACATGCCACTTGCGGATATGGCCTGAGACTGGAAATTGAGACCTAGTTCATATTGTGACAAAACCCGCTGTCCTGTGACAGCAGGCCAGTTTTATATTCTACCCTACCCTCCTGGACTGGCTTGTCCTTTCCAGCAGGCTTGGCATGGCGTAGTACCCCCATGCAAAGGTTGTTGGTGTAGTGTTGTGCTGTGCCCCTGGTTTCCCCTGCACAGCCCATGCACCCGTGCCATAACCCTTTGCCCTTTCCCCTGCCTGATTTCCATGGCTGACATGCATTGTGTAGTAGGTATGTAGCTCCCCCTGCTTGCAGTTAACATTTAGGCATTTTTGTCCCCATGCAACTTACCCTGCATCTGTGTTGTTTCCTGGTAGTCTGCGCTGTCCTGTCCTTGAATTCCTGTGACGATCTCCTCTGGGATGACAGCTGCCACCATCTCCTCCATCTGGTCCAGGACCTCCTGCAGTGCTGGACTCCAACCTCCAGTCTGTAGTACTGCCTTCCTGTTCCTTGCCATTTTTTCCTTGGTCCTGCACTTGCAGTCATGCCAGCGTTTCTTGCACTCAGTGACTGTTCTCCGTACCTCTGCTACACTGTTTATCTTGTCCATATTTTGTTGCCAAATTGCCTCTCTCCTCCCAATTGGCAATTATGGGGTGACAAAAAGTTGATGCTGGTGTTCCTGCTCCTCTGCACTGAAACAACACTTCCTTTTCTTCTTCTCCCTCTCCTGGGTCTTGTCTGGGTCCTCCTGGCTGGTTCATGGTCGATTGCGGTCTCCGTGGGGTCTCTCCTGGCTTCTTGGATCAATTTCGGGGCTCCTTAGCACATTTTGCTGTGTTTGCGCCACTTTTTTATGCTATTGTGGGGAAAAATGGCACATATCCGGTTTGCAACGTCGTTAACCGGATTAGAGTCATTTTCTCCTCATTAACGTAATCTTGCTTTACGACGTGGCACAATGGTTAGAGTAAAAAAAAAATGACTCTAACCCGTGGTTTGCGCCTCGGAGCGTCAAAGTATAAATATGATGCCCGGGTGGCGCAAAGAAATGGCATTAGCCGGTGTTAAACTTTTTGACGTAAAACTGCGTTGGCACCGTTTTGTGTCAAAAAGTAGAAATATGGCCCTGAATCGCGTGTTTACCGGATGAACTGCATAATCAATTATGCACCTTATGCCTATTGTGTCTCACCCGGCTGCGACAACGAGATTCACATGACTGATTCAAACTTTAATCATTCTATTTAAAAAAAAAAAAAAATGGTGCATATCATGCAATGGTTTTTATTAACTAAGCATAGGAACAATAAATAAAAAATATATATATATTAAATAACATTAACTTTTAAAAGTTACCTATCCCTGACTGAACTTCCTGGATGCTAATTTTCATTAACTCCCCAGTAGCTTGCATCCTGTGTTCAGTCCAGGAAGAAGTACGAGAAGTGTGAAATGCCTTCCAGGAGCAAACAATAGGCTGATCGAAACAGGCGCAGAAGACTCCTCTGAGTTCAATAGAGTATACAAGTTGGGAGCTATGCGCATTCTGTTTACATCACAGTGTTTAATCCTACCTCACAGGTCTGTAGAGGTATGTGTCACTTTGACACACTTAAAATGGAGAGAATAGTGTGCAGAACAATTCTTTTTTATCCTCTGTCTGGTTGCTGAAAGACCTAGCTTTTTTACTACCAGATTCTGGGGGTCATTACAACATTGGCGGTAAAAGACGCTTACCGCCGTGCAGAAGACCGCCAATACACTGCCGTGGCCGTGGAATTCTGCCACAGCTATTATGACCCACTGCTCGGAATCCGCAAAAATTCAGACACCCACACAAGCCCGCCACACCAAAGGTCAGTGATAAACCGGCGATGACAAATCCTTCACCGTCACGCCAACAGAAACACGCCCATGCTATTACGACCCACAAATCCACGCGGCGGTCTTTCAACCGCGGTATTCCATTGGCGGTACACACCGCTGCGCTCAAAATACACACACATCTCCAAAACACCGCCACATTGGACAATTCAAAATACACACACCTGATACACATACAAACAACACTCCCACACACCCAAACACAATATAAAACACACACCAACATCACCCACAAACCCCTACGACCCAAAATCAGACGAAGGCGACAGAGAGAGAGCAAAGCAATAGAGAACCCCACCACACAGAGGCACAAAACACCATCACCCACACAACATCCACGCACAAAACAACACACACCACTACACATCACCACACTCATCACCACATACACCACCCCACACATCACCTACACCACCCCATGGCACGCCAAAGACACCCCAGGTTTTCCGAGGAGCTCAGGGTTATGGTGGAGGAAATCGTACGGGTAGAGCCACAGCTATATGGATCACAGGTGCAGCACACCTCTATAGTCAGGAAGATGGAGCTATGGCGAAGAATCATCGACAGGGTAAACGCAGTGGGACAGCACCCAAGAAATCGGGAGGACATCAGGAAGAGGTGGAACGACCTACGGGGGAAGATGCGTTCAGTGGTCTCCAGGCACATCATTGCGATTCAGCTGACTGGCGGCGGACCCCCACCTCCCCCCCCACAACTAACAACATGGGAGGAGCAGATCTTGACCATCATGCATCCAGAGGGCCTCGGAGGAGTCGGTGGAGTAATGGACACTGGTAAGTCAAATCTCAACTATCATAACCCCCACCCTACCTGCATGCTATCACTCCCCCCCACCCTCACCCCCTCCCCTATTACTGTCACGGTTTTCACTGGGCTTACCGTCGAGGTTGATGAGGGTTGGGGAACGACTCCGATTCCGTCAGGTTCTGCTCTGGCCGAGGTAGGGGCGACCCCTTCCGGTAGCCACAGTGCTGTTTGACAATAGCAAGCCACTACAGTCCGTGCCCTCCAGAAGGAGTCCCAGAGGAAAAACCCCAAAAGAGTAAAAAACCTCCAATAGGAACTCCCTGAAACAGAAGGAGGACACAAGGGCGTTAGAACTGGAGATCCGAGAGTACAGGAAAAACTGGAGATGAAGACAGGTCAGGAAATACTGGATCCACAAGAGGAAACCAGCCGGAGCGTGACTACCACCAAAGGAGTTTATCAACGCAATGAACAAGCAGCTGAATTCCCCTTATATACCCCTAGACAGGAAGTAGGAAACAGGAAGTAGAAACACCACCATCTTGGATTGGGGAAAAGAGTATAACATTGAATAAAGAACATGCGTCCAACAAAAAGAAACATTGCATGCTGGGAAGAGAGGAAGTGGGCAGCATGCTGGGAAAGGGAAAAGGCATGCAAATAAACACCACCATGTGCAGGTATCCGGCTTTTGCCTGTGAATACTGGTAAGTGGTGAAGCAGAAGGTTACCTAAATGCCTAAATGTAAAGTGCACTAAATGCGCTATGCGCGGCAGGATCTAGACCCAACTCGGGGTCTTATCTCCTGCCGCGTCTGCCTTTGCGGTAGAGACAGAAGAAGGGGGCGCGGCGAGTGGCGCGACCCCTGGCTGGACTCGCGGCTTCCCAAGCGGCCTGCCCGCAAGCCGCGGCTTCCCCTGCGGTCTGCATGCAGGCCGCGGCTTCCCCCGCGGCCCGCATGCAGGCCGCGGTATTCGTCAAATGCCGCACCGCGGCGCAACAATTACTCCAACTCCTCACTAATGTACTAATAACACAAACCACCCTTCCCAACACCAAGCCCTGCATGACACAACTAAGCATGGACACCCAGCACTAAAGCATGCCCATTGCACATACCCATAACACCCCCGAACCATCATCACACAAGCCCCCACACAGGAATGCTTGCACTGGGGTACACGCACACCCACCCATTGCACACCATGACACACACAGATGCAATAATCATGCTTTTATACCCCTGCAGGACCACTACGTAACGTCACCAGACAGGAGGGTCCAGACATGTCCACTCCACCCCCAGAAGAGGCCAACAGTGATGACAGCAGCTCTGGCCAACTGGATCCAGATGACCAGCCCGGACCATCGTGGACCTCGGGACAGTCGGTTCCCCTCGCACAGGCACAGCCCAACACTGACCTTCCACCCTCTGGTAACACTAGCACAGCACCCACCCAGCGGGCCCATACCTCCGTCCCCAGGACACGTCAGTCAGCTGTGTGTCCACCACTACAGGGAACCCAGGATAACCCACCACCCCAACAACAACAGGGACCTGGGGGCAGTGGTAGTGGGCACACGGTCCAGGGGACAGAGGCACAGGAACACAGGGGAACTGGGAGGGCTGCCGTGCGACAGCGGGCAGACAGGCCAGGGAACCCACTCTCCACGAGGCCCTCTCCTCCATCATGGGAGCATACCACCACTCCCAGGAGACAATGGCAACGGTCCTGGCCAAGTTTCAGGAGACCCAGCACATGCAGGAGGAACAGTATTTGGGGTTCAGGGAGGAGCTCAGAACCATCAGCTCCACCCTGGGCACCTTCGTAGGGGTGCTGAAGGACATACAAAAGACCATGAGGGACACCGTGGCACTCCAAGGGGCCCCTGACACTAGCCTGGACGATGAACTGCCCACCACCTCAGCCGGCGCTAGTGGACAGGACGCCCCGCCAAAGGACCACCACACCAGCAACCCAACCCCCTGCAGACGGAGAACCACCACGCAAGCGGTCCCTGAGATCCGGGAACAGGACAGAGCAAGATGGCAAGACCCCCGCCAGAAAATGAGACCACCCTGATTGTCCTCCCACTGTCCCACTTTGTTACCCTGTCCAGATTGGAACTGCCCCTGCTCAACTTCCTATGCCCATATGGACAATGCACCTGTGAGACTAATAGACTGGACTCTGCCATGGACATTCCTCCAACATCACCCATCACCATTTTGCCACCCCCTCCAATAATTAGCACTTCAATAAACACCCTTGAACCACAAAACAATCTGGAGTCAGTCTGTGATTTTGAAATGTGTATTAGCTATGACAGTGAAAAAATCCGTTCTCAATAGTAATGTCAACATACCTATGTCACACATCACAAGTCCATGAAGGATGCAAGCAGATGACACACGTTGGTAACCACACCTGTGAAACCGTAATGGAAATGTATCACTCAGTTAGCAGATACTACTTCAAATTGACAGACAGGATAGAGGTAGAAGTGTGAAAGTGAATGTAATAGTAAAAAAATTGTTCTCACCTGTGTGTCCCCTGAAATATTGCTGTATGACAGAGTCCCTGTTGTCAATGTCTTCTTCCTCTGCTTCCTCCTCATCACTGTCCACAGGCTCCACAGCTGCCACAACACCGTCATCTGGACCATCCTCCTGCAGAAAAGGCACCTGGCGTCGCAAAGCAAGATTGTGAAGCATCGAGTAGGCGATGATGATCTGGCACACCTTCCTTGGTGAGTAGAATAGGGAACCACCCTTCATATGGAGGCACCTGAACCTGGCCTTCAGGAGTCCGAAGGTGCGTTCGATCACCCTCCTAGTCCGCCCAGGGGCCTCATTGTAGCGTTCCTCTGCCCTGGTCCTGGGATTCCTCACTGGGGTCAATAGCCATGACAGGTTGGGGTAACCAGAGTCCCCTAATAGCCACACACGGTGCCTCTGGAGTTGACCCATCACATACGGGATGCTGCTATTCCGCAGGATGTAGGCGTCATGCACTGAGCCAGGGAACATAGCATTTACCTGGGAGATGTACTGTCTGCCAAACATACCATCTGTACATTCATCGAATGATAACTCTTCTGGTTCCTGTACACCTGTTCACTCCTGTGGGGGGGGACCAAAGCCACATGGGTCCCATCAATGGCACCTATGATGTTAGGGATATGTCCCAGGGCATAGAAGTCACCTTTAACTGTAGCCAAATCCTCCACCTGAGGGAAAACGATGTAGCTCCTCACGTGTTTCAGCAGGGCAGATAACACTCTGGACAACACTTTGGAAAACATAGGCTGGGACATCCCTGATGCCATGGCCACTGTTGTTTGAAATGACCCACTTGCTAGGAAATGGAGCACTGATAGCACCTGCACTTGAGGGGGGATTCCTGTGGGATGGCAGATTGGTGACATCAGGTCTGGCTCCAATTGGGTACACAGTTCCTGGATTGTGGCACGGTCAAACCTGTAGGTGATGATTAAATGTCGCTCCTCCATTGTTAACAGGTCAACCAGCGGTCGGTACACCGGAGGATTCCGCCATGTCCTCACATGTCCCAGCTGACGGTGCCTAGGAAGGACAACAGCGACCACAGAGTCAACAAATTCTGAGGTATGTACCCACAGCTACACAGAACACGACACTAAATACAAAATCCTTCCTGTATGTGTGTTGAGTGTAGGCCTAGGTATGTGTGAGGCAGTTGTAAATGAAGCCATGTGGGCCCCTGAAATGGCGGCTGGCTGACCTCTAAAGTGGGACAATGGGATGTGAGGTAACTGCGCTGGCGTTGTACACCGTTGCGGTAGGCGGTCAAAGACCACAGCGCAATGCTGCATTGGTTAACATTGGACCCTATGGGTCCCAGGAGCCAATGACGAAGTGCGCCGTCGGTGATGATACGCACTGCCGCGGACGTCACCGCCACGGACGTCACCGCCATTTTCTATCTGTTCAATCACTCGATACCTGATCTTCGACAGGAGAGGACCTACACTGCAAGTGCTGCTGTGACCTATGTCTGGAAGAGACAATGGCTGGTGCTTCTGGGGAAAGGGACCCTGCCTTCACTGCACAGGAGTTGGAGAAGCTCGTGGATGGGGTCCTCCCCCAGTACACGCTACTCTACGGTCCTCCAGACCAACAAGTAAGTACACAGGGAGCACGTTGTATGGGCTATGCCTGGGTGGAGAGGGCTGGATGTCAGTAGGAAGGGGGCAGAGTTCTGCGAGCATGAAGAAGTGTGATTGCATGTGCCACATCGCAAGGGCAGGGATGTGGGCCACTCACTTCGACGGTGCTGTTGCTAATGATTTCTCTTCTTCCCCTGTACATGTCATGTAGGTCAGCGCCCACCAGAAGAAGGATATTTGGCGTGCCATCGCCAAGGACGTCCGGACCCTGGGGGTCCACCAGAGACAGAGCACCCACTGCCATAAAAGATGGGAGGACATTCGTCGCTGGAGCAAGAAGACGGCAGAGGCTCAGCTGGGGATGGCCTCCCAACGTGGGAGGGGTGCCTGTCGCACCATGACCCCCCTGATGTTCCGGATCCTGGCGGTGGCCTACCCTGAGTTGGATGGGTGCATGAGGGCATCACAGCAGACACAAGGGGGTGAGTACACTCACATTCTCATGACTTTGCGCGCAGTGGAGGGGTCTGGGTGGGGGAGGAGGGCTGTGGGTTTCCCTAGGCCAGGGCGAGTTCGGTAGGCTAGGCCCCTCCGGAATGCAGGCCATGTGCCACTTCACCCCACCTCTGTAGAGTGCCAAGTACAGGTATACATGCCCCTGTGTCATCTATGTGGGTAGATGACACTCATAGCCATGTAGGCCATATCCCAGGAACTGCATCTGTAGAGGCCAAGAGCACGGCGTAGTGCAGTGGGCTGCTGTGTCTGTAATGTCTGCCAACGGTAGCGGTAAGCCATGCACTCAACCTGTCTTTCTTCTGTTTCCCCACCCCTTTTTGTGCTCTCCCTGTTCTTTTGTGCATCAGCATCATCAGGCGGAGGTACAGTGGCACCGGAGCACGAGGGGGCTGCATCCCACATGGCCATGGAGGGCCACACCACGGACATAGAATACACCAGTGGGACGGAGGGCGAGGGGAGCTTCACGTCGGTCACCGGATCAGCAAACAGCGACACGGACTCGTCCTCCGATGGGAGCTCCCTTGTGGTGGTGGCACCATCTGTGCCCCCCACTTCTACAGGTACAGCCACCACCCCCCCCTACCAGCACCGCCCTCCCAGCAGCTCCTCAGCCTTCGCTCCGTGCCCGCTCATCCAGGAGGGTGGACATCACCTTCGCCCCAGGCACCTGAGGCCCTGCCCCAGTCACCCCTGCTGCCCTCAGTGAGGAGGCCATTGACCTCCTCAGGGCACTCACTGTTGGGCAGTCTACCATTGTGAATGCCATCCAGGGTGTAGAAAGGGAGTTGCAACACACTAATGCATTCCTGGAGGGCATTCATTCTGGTCAGGCTGCCCATCATCGAACCCTGCAATCTCTGGCCTCAGCACTGATGGCAGCCCTTGTCCCTGTGTCTAGCTTCCCCCCTCCAACTTTCTCCACCCAGACCCAATCCCCTGCACCCCAGCCTATCCCAAGCACACCATCAGACCAGCCTGCACACACGTCAACACACAAGGGCAGCTCAGGCAAACATAGGCACCACACATCCCACAGGCACTCACACAAGCATCAACCACATACAGACACAGCAACATCCACTGCCTCCACTGTGTCCCCCTCCTCCTCGTCTCCCTCCTCCCTCCCAGTGTCGTCTACACTCTCACCTGCATGCACTACCACTACAGCCACTAGGACTCGCACCAGAACACCCAGCACCACAACCCGCTCACCTGCACTCACCACCCCCACTACCATTTACACGTCCCCTGTGTCCTCTCTCAGTGTGTCTGTGATGCCCCCTCCCAAAGTACACAAACGTGGACACCCACACACCCAACATCCATCGACCTCATGACAGCCTCCAGAACCTGCACCTGCACCCACATCATCTAAAGTTGCACCTCCTACAACCACCTCCTCTTCCTCCACTCCCAGACCCCCTCCATCTACCCATCCCAGTGTTCATCAGAAACTTTTCCTGAGCAACCTTGACCTCTGTCCCACTACCCCCACCCCTCCAATTCATAGGTCCCGTACTAGCACCTCAGCCAAAAAAAGTCCGGTACCAGTGGTGCGTGTTAGAGGTATGCGGAGTGCACCGGCCACCAGGGCAGCCAGTGTGACATGGAGCCAAAGCACTGCCAGTCCACCCCCTGTAAAGCACCAGAAGTTGGACAGTGCCCGACGGGAGAGGGTGAAGACTCCTGCTGGCAAAGCCGCTCACAAGGGTCCAGGGGGGAGTGTCGAGTCAGCTGTGACCCCTCCCAAGGTGGTGAAGGGGCAGAAGAAGTCTCCAAAGTCTGTTAAGAGCAGCACAGCGGAGAAGGCCGCCATCCTCCCCGCTGGCCAGTACGCCACCGCCAGCCCCATCGTCACTGGTCCGGAGACGACTGACAGTGTCAGTGCCCTGGAGGGCAGCACTATCATCACAGATCCGGAGACCACCGTCAGAGTCAGTGCCCTGGAGGGCACCACTATCGTCACTGGTCCGGAGACCACCGCCAGCGTCAGTGCCCTGGGGTGCCCCGGCAGCCACAGCCCCGCTGGGCACTGAGGGACCGTCATGCTACACACCGCTGCACATGTCACAGACAGCAAAATCAAGCACCGCTGAACAGGGCAAAGACCGCTGCACAGGGCAAAGACCGCCATGGCAAGCACCGCTGAACAGGGCAAGCACCGCTGAACAGGGCAAAGACCGCTGAACAGGGCAAGCACCGCTGAACAGGGCAAAGACCGCTGAACAGGGCAAAGACCGCCATGGCAAGCACCGCTGAACAGGGCAAGCACCGCTGAACAGGGCAAAGACCGCCATGGCAAGCACCGCCAAACAGGGCAAAGACCGCTGAACAGGGCAACGACCGCCATGGCAAGCACCGCTGAACAGGGCAAGCACCGCTGAACAGGGCAAAGACCACCATGGCAAGCACCGGTGAACAGGGCAAGCACCGCTGAACAGGGCAAGCACCGTCATGGCAAGCACCGCTGAACAGGGCAAAGACTGCTGAACAGGGCAAAGACTGCCATGGCAAGCACCGCTGAACAGGGCAAGCACCGCTGAACAGGGCAAAGACCGCTGAACAGGGCAAAGACCGCTGAACAGGGCAAGCACCGCTGAATAGGGCAAAGACCGCTGAATAGGGCAAAGACCGCTGAACAGGGCAAAGACCACCATGGCAAGCACCGCTGAACAGGGCAAGCACCACTGAACAGGGCAAAGACCGCCATGGCAAGCACCGCTGAACAGGGCAAGCACCGCCAACTCAAGCATCGTTAGCCCATGTGCGGCTGGGACAGTGACGGAACTGGGACCGTCACGGGGAGCGTGATGCACTCTGGGCACCAGTCCCCCTCCAGAACCAGTGAAGAACTGCATCCACTACCTGAATCCTTCACAGGGTGAAGCACTCTGGGCACCAGTCCCCCTCCAGAACCAGTGGAGTACTGCACCCACTACCTGAATCCTTCACAGGATGAAGCACTCTGGGCACCAGTCCCCCTCCAGAACCAGTGGAGAACTGCATCCACTACCTGAATCCTTCACAGGATGAAGCACTCTGGGCACCAGTCCCCCTCCAGAACCACTGGAGTACTGCATCCACTACCTGAATCCTTCACAGGATGAAGCACTCTGGGCACCAGTCTCCCTCCAGAACCACTGGAGACTGTTATCCACTTGAGAGACTGTGGCTTTGCACTCCCCAGGATGGTACAGTGGGCAAACCACCCACTGTAGAGACTTGAGAGACTGTGGCTTTGCACTCCCCAGGATTGATCAGTGGGCAAACCACCCACTGTAGAGACTTGAGAGACTGTGGCTTTGCACTTCCCAGGACGGTACAGTGGGCAACCCACCCACTGTAGAGACTTGAGAGACTGTGGCTTTGCACTCCCCAGGACGGTACAGTGGACAACCCACCCACTGTAGAGACTTGAGAGACTGTGGCTTTGCACTCCCCAGGACGGTACAGTGGGCAACCCACCCACTGTAGAGACTTGAGAGACTGTGGCTTTGCACTCCCCAGGATGGTACAGTGGGCAACCCACCCACTGTAGAGACTTGAGAGACTGTGGCTTTGCACTCCCCAGGATACATCAATGGGCATGGAGCCCCTTCGTGGATCTGGCTTGGTGCACTCATCCGGCTGAGGTGCCCCCCCTTCCCTTCCCCCTGAGGTGCCTGTTGTATTTTGATCTGATGCCCCTGCAGTGTTCTCTCCGTTTCTGGACAGGTATTGTGTGTGGGCCTCGCCCAAGCATTTTGGGCCCAGTGGTCCACGGACATTGAATTGTGCATACCTGCACTACTAATCGTGATGTATATATTTGGAATGTGTATATATTTCTGTATATATGAGCTTACTGTATTTTGATACATTACAATAGTTGTACTGATTCCCTTTTGTCTTTGCATTCTTCCGGTGGGGTTGGTTACTGTGATGTTTGGATATGCATTGGTGTGTGTGTTGTAGTGTGCGAGGGTCGGGTGGGGTTGTTGCGTGTGTGTGTCCCTGACTTTTGCCTCCCCCTCCCCTATGTCGTAGGTGCAGTACTCACCGTTGTCTTCGGCGCCGCCATTGCTGATGTTCGTAGAGGAGCAGGAAGACAAGCGCAGGGAGTATTTGTAGTTTCGGCTCCCTGGTGCCCTCCTTCCTTATGGAGTGTGTTAAGGTGAGCGTTTTCCCATTGCAAAAGCTGTTTCCACTGTGTTTTTATCCGCGATGAATCCGCCCCGGAAAAGGTGGCGGATTGGCCTGTTGTAATACTGTGGGCGGTACATTGTCTTCTGCCTGTCTGTTGGCGGTGACCACCTCACTGCTTGTCTGTACCGCCGTGGCGGTCGGAGTGTTAAAGTGGCTGTCTATGGTGGCTGTTGGACTTTTGCTTATGCAGGGTCATCCCCAGACTTTTTTGCCTCCTGCCTCCTATGTTTTTCTGACATGTTGCTGTTGGCTTTTCAACTCTGAGCACTTTACCACTGCTAACCAGTGCTAAAGTGCATATGCTCTCCTGTTTAAATTGTATGTAAGTGGTTTATCCATGATTGGCATATTTGATTTACTAGTAAGTCCCTAGTAAGGTGCACTAGAGGTGCCAGGGCCTGTAAATCAAATGCTACTAGTGGGCCTGCAGCACTGGTTGTGCCACCCACATAAGTAGCTCTGTAATCATGTCTCAGACCTGCCACTGCAGTGTCTGTGTGTGTATTTTTACACTGTAAATTCGACTTGGCAAGTGTACCCACTTGCCAGGCCTAAACCTCCCCTTTTCTTACATGTAAGGCACCCCTAAGGTAGGCCCTAGGTAGCCCCAAGGGCAGGGTGCAGTGTATGGATAAGGTAGGACATATAGTAATGTGGTTTATATGTCCTGACAGTGAAATACTGCCAATTTCGTTTTCACTGTTGCAAGGTCTGTCTCTCTCTCATAGGATAAAATGGGGGCTACCTTTAAATATGATTAAAGTGTAGATTCCCCTAGAGAGTAGATGGACATGTGGAGTTTGGGATCCCTGAACTCACAATTTAAAAATACATCTTTTAGTAAAGTTGATTTTGAGATTGTGCGTTTGGAAATGCCACTTTTAGAAAGTGAGCATTTTCTTGCTTAAACCATTCTGTGACTCTGCCTTGTTTGTGGATTCCCTGTCTGGGTCAGTTTGACAGTTGGGTTGTTTTTCACCTCACACCAGACAGTGACACAAAGGGAGCTGGGGTGTGATCTGCATTTCCTGATTAGCCATCTCTGCTAGGAGGGAGGGGTGGAGTGGTCACTCTCATCTGAAAGGACTGTGCCTGCCTCTGACAATGCTGTCTCCAGCCCCCTGGTGTGTGTCTGAGGCCTTGCCTGGGCAAGGCAGGATTTCACAAGAAGGTGTGAGTCCCCTTTGAAGAAAGGTGACTTCAAAGACTAAAATGGGTATAAGAAGGGCACCCAAACTTACAAACTTTAGAAACACTTCTGGAATCAAGGGGAACCTCTGCCTGGAGAAGAGCTGATCGCTGAGGAACAAGTGCTGCCCTGCCTGTGACTGTGCTTTGTGGAGCTTTCCTGCAGTGCTGCTTCTGCCAGAGTAAGAGGGCAAAGACTGGACTTTGTGTGCCTTCCATCTTGAAGAAGAAATCTCCAAGGGCTTGATGTAGAGCTTGCCTCCTGTTGTTGAAGTCTCAGGGATAGCAAAGACTTCTTCCTGCCAGCACCTGGAGTCTCTGGAGAGACCCCTACTCTGCTCTGTGGTGCCCTTCCAGTTCCTGGGACCCTGAAAGGAGAGGCTGGCAGCCTAAGGACAAAAATACACGCACCGAGCACCGTGCGGAGAAAAGATCGACGCGAATCCGATCGCGGCTGAGAAAACGACGCGACGCCGGCTCCGCAGCTGAGAAACGACGCCGCTGGAAACGCGACCGGAGAATCGACGCCCGGAGCAGGAGAAACGACGCGCAGCATCGCTGACGAAGGCTGAGAGATCGCAACCAGCGCCGCGGGACTTCGGACCGTCGCGTGGCTGGCTTTTTCGACGCGCCTCGCCGAGCCGAGCTGTTTTCGACGCATATACCCGTGCCGGGTTATTTTCGACGCACACCGCCCGTGCGGGGTTATTTTTGCCGCAAACCAGGTACATTTTCACGCTAGCAGCGCTAGTGTGGTGTTACAACTACCTAAAGACTCTTTTTATTTTAAACCTTTAAAAAAATCATAACTTGACTTGTGTATGTTGGATTTTTGTCGTTTTGGTCTTGTTTTGTCTAGATAAATATTTCCTATTTTTCTAAACTGGTGTTGTGTCATTTTGTAGTGTTTTCATTAAGTTACTGTGTGTGTTGGTACAAATACTTTACGCCCAGCACTCTGAGGTTAAGCCTACTGCTCTGCCAAGCTACCAAGGGGGTAAGCAGGGGTTAGCTGAGGGTGATTCTCTTTTATCCTAACTAGAGTGAGGGTCCTTGCTTGAACAGGGGGTAACCTGACTGTCAACCAAAGACCCCATTTCTAACATTGGTGACCAGCGGTCGGGATTGGACTTGTATTTGTACTTGACATACAGTAATTAAGTGTACACTGCTGTTTTGATCTCAGACCACTACGTGACCACATACTACTTGTTTGGTGATCTTTTGATTTTTCTCTTAAGGACTCTTTTTATTCTACTTCCATGATTTTGCTGATCCCTTGACTGATTCTTTTTACTTCATTGGGAAATTATTTTTTTCTGCCTTTGGAACTTTGCACTTGTGACCATCATGTCTCAATCTGGAGATGCAACAGCTGGAGCTGTGTTTGAAATGGAGAAACTGAAGGAGTACTCAGTTGCTCAATTGAAACAGTTCCTTAAAGATCTTGACTGTCCCACTGAGAGCTCCACCAGGGAGGGGGAGCTGCAACAGGCACAGAGGGCTTGGGTGACAATCAAGAAGGCTGGAGGGCACACAGAGGAGGAGAATATGGGGGGGGAAGTGCAGAGGATACACAGTGGTGTAGTGGTGGAACCTGTTACGCCTGGGGGGAGGGTCCCCAGGAGGGATGGCAGGGTGTCACCCAAGGGTCTGACTCCTGAAGAGTTACAGGACAGACAGGCAGAGAGGGAGTACCAATGGGAGCTGAAAAAGCTCGATTGGGAGTTGGAAGAAAGGAGGAGGAACTTAGAGATTAAAAAAATGATTTATGCTTACGAGCTTAAATTGAAAGAGCTGGAAGTCATGAGGGCTGAGTCCAGCTGGAATGGTGGCAGCAACAATTGTATATCCAGTGATGCTGCAGAAGTGCACATGCCCAGAGAGGTGGTGCCCTACTTGAAGGAGGGAGTTAACACACGCCAGGAGGTTCAGGGGTATGAGGTAGCTCCAGTGATGCACAGGGTCCCTGAGGTGGATTGGGGAACTGGCATGGGGAGTCATATTCCTACTGGTGGGAGGGACACTCTACTGACTCTAGTTGAGAGTGACAGGGAGAGGGGTTCCCCCCAGGTAGAAGTCCTGGTTATGGAGTGTGAAGACATCCCAGAAGAGTGTGGGTTGAGTGTCAGGGACAGTCAGGTACTGTCTCACCAGTCTCAGGAGGGTGATGTGGGGTGCTTTGTCAAAGCAGAGTCACTGGATGGTTGGGTGAAGGGTACTTTGGTTAATTCATGTGAGGGGCTGAGTGATGTAATTGCTGGAGAGCATATGTCTAGTCCTTATTTTCCAGAGCTATGCCAACACCAGGTGGAGTGTGAGTTCTCTGACCCCAGGGAGCTTACAATGGAGGCAGACTTCTGGGTGAGTACCAGAGAGTCTGAAGAGGCATTTGGGGGTGCTCCTGAGAGGAGTGGTCTAGGTAGTTCCCAACCAGGTGAGGTAGGGAAGGATTGTAGTGTCCCAGGTAGGTCCCAGTGTAGTGGGATGGGTGAGGGACCCCATGTCCAGTCTCAAAGGAGAGGGAATGGGGATGGGTTGAGGCCCAAGGTGCCCGAGATCCGGTCCCAGGTCCAGGAGGGTTCCCTGCGGGAACACCAGGAGGGGAGCCTAGCCTGTACCATAGGGCCATCTGTTGAGGGAGACCCCACAGTGTCAGGAGGACTTGGGGGGGCGGCTGTAGCCAGCATCCCACCAGTTCTGGTGTCTGGCAGTACCACTCCTAGTGAGGGGGTGCAGAAGTCCAGACAGAGGGTTGAGAGGGGGTTGCGGACCCCAGTGGAGAACCTGGAGGGTCAGGGGTCAGCTCTGAGAGCAGAGCCCCCCATGAATGACCTTGGTGAGACCATTTCTGGGCTGGGGGGAATCCAGACTCTGTCAGATGGGCAGAGGTCAGGAGACCTGCGCCAGCCAGACTCTTGTGTGGCCCTTCGGGACAGTGTGTCCCTTGAGGGGGGTAAGTGTGCCCCCCTGGAAGTCCTGGGGTGCCAGGCAATGGTTCAACCGCAGGGTGGTGACTCTGGGTTGAATGATCAGGTTCAGGGGGTAAACTCTGACCTGATGGGGGGTAAGTGTGCTCCCAAGGAAGTCCTGGTGTGCCAGGCAGTGGTTCAACCGCAGGGTGGTGACCCTGGGTTGGATGACCAGGTTCAGAGGGTAAACTCTGACCTGGTGGGGGGTAGGTATGCCCCCCAGGAAGCCCTGGTTTGCCAGGCAGTGATCCAGTCTGTGGGTACAGACCCTGGATTGGGAGGCCAGGTTAAGGGTGTCCCCCCTGACCTGGAGGAAGGGGCTACTGCTAACAGTGCCCCTACCATGTTGTCTTCTGGGGGGGTCACTCCTAGTTGGGTGGTTCAGGACCCCAGAAGAGAGGGCAGGGGGAGGGAAGCCTCACCCCTGGCCCTGGTCCAACCTGAAGGTACAGACCCCAGGTTGGAGGATCAGTTGCAGGTTAACATCCCTGCACTGATGGAAGAATTGTGCAGGACTGCTTCTACAAGCACCCTGACAGTTTTTGACTCTGGGGGTGCCGCTTCTGCAGGGAGGGTACAGAGCCCCAGAGGGGAGGACCAGGGTCAGGTTGTCATCCCTGACCTGGTGGAAGAGAGAGTGGTCAAAGGGTGCCAGGCACCTGGGGCTACCACCCCCCACTCTCCACAGTCACAGTGGTTAGAGAGGCCTGAGGTCGGGCTCTCATCCCTGACAGTTGTCTGGGGCCACTGTGGCTTGCTGTCCTGGTGGACAGAGTTGCCCCTGGGGGGGGGGAGGACGAGAGTCACACCCCAGGGGTGGAGTGGGCAACACCACTGTGTTGGCCCTGGTGGTACTATCTGCCCATTGCAATACATCTGTGAGCAAAGTAAAGTTAGGTGTTGCACAGATGGTGTCTGTAGATGTGGAGAAGGGTTCCCCATGGGTGAGCTTAGTGGGCCCTGAGAGTATGGACAGAGGGATCCAACTGGAGTCAGGAAGGCGTAGAACTGGAACATGCCCCTGCTGTTGTGGGCCTGGGTCCCTGTTCTATCGCCCCAATCAGGGAAGTACATCAAGGTATTGATTGTTCTCCCCTGGCTTTAGGCTGGTAGGGGGTCGTGTTGGACTTTTGCTTATGCAGGGTCATCCCCAGACTTTTTTGCCTCCTGCCTCCTATGTTTTTCTGACATGTTGCTGTTGGCTTTTCAACTCTGAGCACTTTACCACTGCTAACCAGTGCTAAAGTGCATATGCTCTCCTGTTTAAATTGTATGTAAGTGGTTTATCCATGATTGGCATATTTGATTTACTAGTAAGTCCCTAGTAAGGTGCACTAGAGGTGCCAGGGCCTGTAAATCAAATGCTACTAGTGGGCCTGCAGCACTGGTTGTGACACCCACATAAGTAGCTCTGTAATCATGTCTCAGACCTGCCACTGCAGTGTCTGTGTGTGTATTTTTACACTGTAAATTCGACTTGGCAAGTGTACCCACTTGCCAGGCCTAAACCTCCCCTTTTCTTACATGTAAGGCACCCCTAAGGTAGGCCCTAGGTAGCCCCAAGGGCAGGGTGCAGTGTATGGATAAGGTAGGACATATAGTAATGTGGTTTATATATCCTGACAGTGAAATACTGCCAATTTCGTTTTCACTGTTGCAAGGTCTGTCTCTCTCTCATAGGATAAAATGGGGGCTACCTTTAAATATGATTAAAGTGTAGATTCCCCTAGAGAGTAGATGGACATGGGGAGTTTGGGATCCCTGAACTCACAATTTAAAAATACATCTTTTAGTAAAGTTGATTTTGAGATTGTGCGTTTGGAAATGCCACTTTTAGAAAGTGAGCATTTTCTTGCTTAAACCATTCTGTGACTCTGCCTTGTTTGTGGATTCCCTGTCTGGGTCAGTTTGACAGTTGGGTTGTTTTTCACCTCACACCAGACAGTGACACAAAGGGAGCTGGGGTGTGATCTGCATTTCCTGATTAGCCATCTCTGCTAGGAGGGAGGGGTGGAGTGGTCACTCTCATCTGAAAGGACTGTGCCTGCCTCTGACAATGCTGTCTCCAGCCCCCTGGTGTGTGTCTGAGGCCTTGCCTGGGCAAGGCAGGATTTCACAAGAAGGTGTGAGTCCCCTTTGAAGAAAGGTGACTTCAAAGACTAAAATGGGTATAAGAAGGGCACCCAAACTTACAAACTTTAGAAACACTTCTGGAATCAAGGGGAACCTCTGCCTGGAGAAGAGCTGATCGCTGAGGAACAAGTGCTGCCCTGCCTGTGACTGTGCTTTGTGGAGCTTTCCTGCAGTGCTGCTTCTGCCAGAGTAAGAGGGCAAAGACTGGACTTTGTGTGCCTTCCATCTTGAAGAAGAAATCTCCAAGGGCTTGATGTAGAGCTTGCCTCCTGTTGTTGAAGTCTCAGGGATAGCAAAGACTTCTTCCTGCCAGCACCTGGAGTCTCTGGAGAGACCCCTACTCTGCTCTGTGGTGCCCTTCCAGTTCCTGGGACCCTGAAAGGAGAGGCTGGCAGCCTAAGGACAAAAATACACGCACCGAGCACCGTGCGGAGAAAAGATCGACGCGAATCCGATCGCGGCTGAGAAAACGACGCGACGCCGGCTCCGCAGCTGAGAAACGACGCCGCTGGAAACGCGACCGGAGAATCGACGCCCGGAGCAGGAGAAACGACGCGCAGCATCGCTGACGAAGGCTGAGAGATCGCAACCAGCGCCGCGGGACTTCGGACCGTCGCGTGGCTGGCTTTTTCGACGCGCCTCGCCGAGCCGAGCTGTTTTCGACGCATATACCCGTGCCGGGTTATTTTCGACGCACACCGCCCGTGCGGGGTTATTTTTGCCGCAAACCAGGTACATTTTCACGCTAGCAGCGCTAGTGTGGTGTTACAACTACCTAAAGACTCTTTTTATTTTAAACCTTTAAAAAAATCATAACTTGACTTGTGTATGTTGGATTTTTGTCGTTTTGGTCTTGTTTTGTCTAGATAAATATTTCCTATTTTTCTAAACTGGTGTTGTGTCATTTTGTAGTGTTTTCATTAAGTTACTGTGTGTGTTGGTACAAATACTTTACGCCCAGCACTCTGAGGTTAAGCCTACTGCTCTGCCAAGCTACCAAGGGGGTAAGCAGGGGTTAGCTGAGGGTGATTCTCTTTTATCCTAACTAGAGTGAGGGTCCTTGCTTGAACAGGGGGTAACCTGACTGTCAACCAAAGACCCCATTTCTAACAGTGGCGGTTTCCGCCACGGTCATAATTCCCTTTTTTTTTCGCCAGCCTGTTTGCGGTATTACCGCAGCTTTAACACCATCCGCCAGAGTTGTAATGACCCCCTCTGTTTCTGGGTTTGTTGTGGGCACAATGCCTGCTTCAGGTTTTTAGTGTTAGATGTGGGAGTTCAATAGTAATTAATATAGTGTTCTCCCTTGTACAACTACAATCCTCAGACCCCAGTTTTAGGGTGGCCAAAGACTTCCTCCATCTGAAAAATGCACTGACATATGGGATTTTGGCCCTGTTTGTAGCAAAGCAAACAGGAACTCCTGAAAAGTGGACAGGGCTGCCCCTGGGTATTTTTACCACTTTGGTCAGAGAGAGCTCAACAGTCACCCCACCCACAAGCTGGTGCCAGGCATAAAAGTGCCACCCCAAGGCCCCTAATCAGAACACTTTCTTCACCTGCAGAAAACCAGAAAAGGACTGGACCTACTGTCTGTGACCTAAGGTGAGCTCTGAAGGACTAGACCTACCCCCTCTCCCACAAGGACAAAGAAGTGGATTTCAAGGGTCAGTTGGCTGACCTCCTGTGCAGCTACAGGGAAACAAAAAACAATCCTATAATTCCCAATTGACCAGTAGCAATTGGAACTTATACTGGACTTTGCTAGTGGCCTATGCCTGACATCTTGAGAGTCTTTAGGTGTCCCTTTGAGGTCCCTGGGGAAGGGGCTTAGAAGTGTATTTCTGTTGTTACTTGCACACCAGGAAAAAGTTTGGAAACCTCTGAGGGCTTATGTTTCGAGCCAGGCCAATTGGTCATTCCATAAAAAGTCGCTGAATGTCCATGCAACAGTGCTGGACTGAATTTCAGAAGTATGCCCCCGAAAGGCCCCAGTATCCTTTTTGTTTTGTGACTTAGAAACCTTTTCAAGCAAACGCCTCAAAGGGAGCCCTTTTTTTGGATTAGGGGTTTGAAACATTTTTGAACTCTTTGACTTCCAAGCTGCCTCCGGGACCAATCTACTTGGTGTATCCGATAAGGGCTCCATCGTGGTTGGCCTCAAATTGTGCTTGAATCCCAGTCTACTGCAACCATTGGGTTTTGCACTTTTGGCACCATATTTACTTAAATCTTTTTGGCACTATTTTTTGTTTAAATCTTTAAAAATGCATTGCTCTGATGCCCTTAGTGGATTTTTGTAATTTTGGTGTCATTTTGTTCTTTATTTCTTTATTTTCTCTCGTTTTTTTATTTGATTTGGGATTTTCATTGTTTGGTGTTCTGACTTTATTACTGTTTTTGTACTACATCTGTACTTTGCAAATTACTCTATGTTAAGCTCTGTACAAAAGCTACCAGGAGAGTGGAGCTCAGACTAATTTGGTCATTTTGAGGGTTCACCCTGACAAGAGTTATAATAATTGTTCCTTGAGGTGGAGGTGGCCACGTTGGTCCATTACTCAGAGGACCTAATCTCACAGGTTGTATTACATGTGGTAGGGCACCATTAAACCCGTTTTGGTGATCTTGGTAAGAAAGTGGTATAACTAGGTGTTGATAAACTTGGTACCACTGTGGTACATTTGCCACTCTATATGTGTGAAAGGCATGTGTATTTATGTTTGTTTCAGGAAGGGTAACCCAAGAGTAAAATGTTTCTGTTTGGTAAGCTCCATTTGCTTCTACAACAAATGTTAATTCCCCACCCTCATCAGTTAGGCCATGGGCTAGGAGATACTGTGTAAAGGTTTGTCTGCAGTTCTCTTGAATATTTATGGCGTTAGCCATGTTTACTAAAAAGTGACAAAAAAGGGAAAACCAAAATGGGGAAAAATCATTTTAAAAGTTCAAGCTTGAACAACCTACAGTTTAGATAGGTACTCCCTATTTAACTGAGAAGGCTCATCCCTAAGACTGTGGACATCTCCCTAAAATGGTACTTAGGATACTGGCTGTGTGTGAGACAGAGATACTCAGGGTTATTCGTAAATTAGTGCCTAAATGCCATTGTTGGTGGCCCCATTTTGTGACTGACTCTCACCTCTCAGTGAGACTGCTGGATTAGGGCAGCAACCCTTTTGTTTGTAGGTGACTGAGTCACTCCTATGCCAGTTAGAAGTTGTCGTCCCAAATCTCCCAACTCTCTAGCAGTACCTCACCCCAAGTTGGGGTGTAACAAATCTTACCCCATTCCTCTCATTAGAAATAAGTCTCTTACACACACAAGCAATGAAGAAGATGCAGGACAGTTCTCAATAGATTTATTGAAAAGTCTGTAATGTATAATAAAATGCATGTGCTGCAATGATTTTGATAATGAGAAATAACCGAAGCAGAATAGTAAGGATAAATGTGGTTAATATGAAAATCCTCAACATAACATGAAATATGCAGTTCCTAGTAATGAGGCCTAAACTCTACCCTAAAGCGAGAGCTGGGCATGATAAGTCTAATCTGCCAGCACAGTGTCAATGAGAAATGCCCCCAACCCTGTTACTTTAGGATGAGATCATCCCCTTAGTCTCCCGATCAGGAATCATAGCTGAGATTAGCTGCAAAGCAGCATGGAGTCTCGATGGTGTATCCTGGTGGAACCCCCTCTAACGACCTTGGTCTTGTGAGGTGTTTTTGTAAGGCATGTTATTGTTTGTGCAGGAATCCTGATGCAGGTATGTACCTTAACATCAGATTGTGTGTGCAAACTTGTGTTAGGAATTACATAACAAATACCTGACATGTTTGCATTCTGTTCTTGTCAAAGTAAAACAAAAGAAGCATGATGGCATTACCCACTTATATCAATGTTAATGACGCTTTCTCAGAATGACACTGATTAGGAAAGGAAAACATTTCTCTAAAATGCATGCATCTGCAAGCAGTGCTAAACGGAAATAAATAATTAAATAGAATAAAACAGAGCATGATAAATAGGTCAAAGGGGACTAGGCAAAAGGGGCAACAGGTCTGCAAGCTAAAAGCTAAGGTATCTCCTGTGCACAAGCAGGGAACTAAAATGGACACAGACATGCCCAGCCCAATTAATAATCACATTTCTTACACTGATTGCATGAGAGCTAAGAAATGGGTTACCCAACTAGTGTAATAGGAGTAATAATAAGCTTAATAGAGTCTGATCTTACCATAAGGTATTTTTGGTGGTTTTTTTAACCATTTGTGAACAACTCTTCTTTCAATATTTGCATGTAAATGCTTAGGATTCTGCTTTTTACATTGGTATGGTAAAAGGTTAATTAAATGTGTATTACATATTTACACTGTATTTATTTAGGTCAGCTTTCTGACTTTCAATTCAGACTGTTGGAAAAACTTGTTTTGCTCTCCCTGAGTTTTTCATGCTTCTGCTTCACTTCCCTTTCCGGCTGTTACTTCACGGTTCACGCTCTCGGTGGGGGCTTACAAGCAATCTGTCACAGTTACTCCTTCGAGGACTACTTGATCTACACTTTGCAAGGTCTACGTTAAAAATGCAGATAGTTTTCTCTATTGTTCTCTTAGTGTTTTAGTAGGAGTTGAATGTATGTTTGAAAATGCATTGTCTCAGCTGGCGAATCAAATTACAGTGATGATAGCACACTGGAGAAAATATGTCATGTCTCCACTAGCAGCATTGCAAATAGTTCCACATTTCAACATTTTTGTGAAGAGAGGAATTACTGCAGTGTTGCTATACACGATGTTTGGGCTTCATTATGCTGAAACAGGTAATGCAGTTTTCCATTTAAATTAACGTCAATCAGAATCTGTATAATTATTGAGCAGAACTGTGGCATTCTTTAGTATCTGAAGAGATGATACCTGAGTAACAGTCCGTGACGTCACTGCAGACACTATATGTTACATCCCTATTCGTATCCTTGACAACATCACTGGGGCCGCAAAAGAATGCTATTTTCCATGTATATTTACAAGCACCAGATACATAGTTTTATTTATACATGTATATGATGAAAGGCCATCAAGAAAGTGGCACTGCAGTTTTCCATCTACAATTAGATGATTACCTGTACCAGAAAAGCTGGAACTTCAACTAGTATGCTTGTTTTCCAGGTCAGGAGAAGATCTAAACACCAGAATTAATATGATTTCCTTTATTCTAGAAAGAACAACCGCTAGAATCTGTATCCAGTTCCATTTTTTAACTAAGCAAGAACATAGGTCGATGAGTGGAAACAATAATGATCAGGGAGTTCTCCCTCTTGATTTCCTAAGTATTAGTCAATCTTGCTAACCTGATAACCAGTTCCTGTGAGAATTATCTATAAAAAGTAACCTATACAAACAATCAATAACTGAAATTATATGATCTGTAATTGGGCCTTCCCACACCAATTAATTAATTCTAGGACTTTTACCAACATAAACAGACCATGAAATGATGTAAAAATAATAAATGTACTGATTAAACTATATTAACCTTTTCAATGCCGGCGTCGGCTACTGGCTGACGCCCACACTACCTCCCTGGTGTGGGTCACGACCAGTGGCCGACACCAGGGATGGGGTTAACAAAGGATTTTTTTATTTAAAAATACCCCTGGATACACGGAAGGTCGTCTGTGTCTCCTCCCGCCCCCCAACCACTCCTTTGTGACATCAACATGCTGCGGTGTGGAAATCAGCCCCAAATGGCCTTCCCGACATTGGAGAAGGCCTAGTTTGAAAGGGGAGACTCTCCCCTTGCAAACGAGGCCTTCCCGAATGGGTTTCCTAGCCCTTGATCGCAGCACAGCTGCGATCGAGGACCAGGAAACCCCCACTAGACACCAGGGATTCCACATGGCGATGGGGCCAACCCCTCTGGGCAATTTTTTTTTAAAAAGGTAGGTTTACCACTGGGTGGGTGCAATCGCGCCCCGAGGGGTGTAAAAAAATGTTTAAATAAATAAATAAATAAAATAAAAATGAAATTTATAGGGGGCCGCCTGTGAGCAGGGCGACCCCCTGTGGGGGCAATAATGTTTTTTAACAGATGTATGGTTTCCATGGGGGCCACTATGGCCCCGAATTAAACCATATAACTGTAGATATATCTCTTTATATAGATAGCTATAGCTATATATAGATATGCATATATATATATGTATAGATGTGTCTATAGATAAATCTCTATATATATATATATAGATAAATCTCTATATATATATGTATAGAGAGATCACTTTTGTCAACGTGTGTGGTTTCCCTGGGGGCTGCGACCCGCCCCCGGGAATACCACACCCAAATATAAAAGTGATCTCTTTATATATATATATATATATATATATATATATATAGATATTTGTTGTTCCTCTCAGATTCCAGAACTTTCTGTCAACGAAATGTGAGGAAAAGGTGATTTTTTTGGCCAAATTTTGAGGATTGCAAAGGATTCTGGGTAACAGAACCTGGTGCGAACCCCATACGTCACCCCATCTTGGGTTCCCCTAGGTGTCTAGTTTTCAGAAATGCACAGGTTGGGGACATTTCCTTAGGTGCAGGCTGAACTGGAGGCCAAAATCCACAGCTAGGCACTTTCCAAAAAACATGTCACATTTCAATGTAAAAATGTGATGTGTCCATGTTTCATTTCCTGTCGCTGGCATTAGGCCTACCCATGCAAGTGAGGTACCATTTTTATCGGGAGACTTGGAGGAACACAGAATAGCAGAACAAGTGTTATTGCCCCTTGTCTTTCTCTGCATTTTTCCTTCCAAACGTAAGACAGTGTGTAAAAAAGACATCTATTTGAGAAATGCCCTGAAAGTCACATCCTAGTATGGGCACCCCAGAATTTAGAGATGTGCAAATAACCACTGCTTCTCAACACCTCATTGTGTGCTCATTTTGGAAATAGAAAGGTTTTCTTGATACCTATGTTTCACTCTTAATATTTCAGCAAATGAATTGCTGTATACCTGGCATAGAATGAAAACCCATTGCAAGGTGCACCTCCTTTATTGGTTCTGGGTACCCAGGGTTCTTGATGAACCTACAAGCCCTGTAAAGGTTCATCCCCACAACCACGGGAGTCCAGCAGATGTAACGGTATATTGCTTTCAAAAATTGACATCGCAAGAAAAAGTTACAGAGTAAAACATGGAGAATTTTTTTTGTTGTTTTCACTTCAGTTTCAATATTTTTTAATACAGCTGTTATTTTCCTTAGGAAAACCTTGTAGGATCTACACAAATGACCCCTTGCTGAATTCAGAAGTTTGTCTACTTTTCAGAAATGTTTAGCTTTCTGGGATCCAGCATTGGTTTCACACGTATTTCTGTCACTAAGTGGAAGGAGGCTGAAAGCACAAAAAATAGTAAAAATAGGGTATGTCCCGGTAAAATGCCAAAATTGTGTTGAAAAATGTGGTTTTCTGATTCAAATCTGCCTGTTCCTGAAAGCTGGGAAGATGGTGATGTTAGCACTGCAAATCCTTTGTTGATGCCGTTTTCAGGGGAAAAAAAACACAGGCCTTCTTCGGCAGCCCTTTTTTCCCATTTCTTTTAAAAAAACAAACTTTTCGCTGTATTTTGGCTAATTTCTTGGTCTCCTCCAGGGGAACCCACAAACTCTGGGTACCTTTAGAATCCCTAGGATGTTACAAAAAAAGGATGCACATTTGGCTTGGATAGCTTATGAGGACAAAAAGTTATGAAGGCCTAAGTGAGAACTACCCAAATAGCCAAAAAAGGGCTCAGCACTTGGGGGGGGGGGGTGACCCAGCAGCTAAGGGGTTAAATAATACCTGCATCAAAGTTCAATAACGCAATATTTAATTACAAATTGAATATAAATGCTGTATTTTAAAAACACAAGTAGGCAATAAGACATAACTTGGCAATCATTAGGGGCCCACCTACCATTGCATTGGTGCAGCAGGTGCAGTGGCACAGGGGCCCATTGAACTTGTATTTTACTACTCCAACAGCAGTCCAAGTGGGGCATTTTCCTTAAATGCACCAGGGCTCATGGCATCCTCGCTACGCTACTGGCACCCATTGTGCCAAACTAAATACATCCTGGAGGTCACAGCTTAGAATTCCGTAAGGTTTACTCAGTTTTTCATCGTTTTGATTTCGATGAGTACCGTTAAAATAGGTAATAATGAATACCTGCTACCGGCCCTGGCACCAGACAAATGGCAAACTGTTAAAGTATTAAATAAAAATTGCTTAAATAAGCTTCTACTTCTATACAACACTACCGTGCGTAATTCTAAAAATACATATATAAATAATTCATTTACATAGTCTACATCAAATGTCTGGTATAACGGCAATTTCATAAAGTCACTTAAAAAGTAAATACATTTTCATGGAGGCTCCAACTAGTTCTATAATTGTGAAAGCTGCGTAGTTTTTTTCTTTTTTTTTAATCATCCTTAAGTTTGTTCAGAACGCCGATGGCTTTTAGCATGTGCTGTTATTATAAACGTTTTCCCTAAAACACTGAATGCATACACTTCTTAGTTTTGGCCTTCTGAACTATGTTCAGACTGCATGGGCAGAATATGAACCTTGACAGCATTGAAATTGAAATGAGTTTCAGCTGTTACAGAAAGTTTTGGACTAAAAGTTCTTTTGTGAAACCTCATCTTTCAACGTAGAGTGGAAGTTAGACCCCCCCACAAACACTTTCTGCACAGGGTCAGTTTTTGTGACCACATTCAGACAAAGATAACTTCACACCTCACCGGAATTGCAAAACTCCCTTTTCCTTTAGCTGTAATATACTCAGATACCTGTGACCTGAAATTTCATCACCGTATTTTTTTTTCCTTATTCACGATTTGCAAAAGCATTCTCAAAATTATAGACACGTGACCAATTTTAATGCTCCCATTTTTACCAACACAGTTCAGTTCACATTTCTGATAGTCTTTAATATGGGCACGGAGACTACTATTCAACTTCCATATCTTTGGAAGTATCATGTCAGTAATACACGTTTCCTTCACCTCAGCCAGTTACAGCTGGTGTCTTGTGGATTTCAAGTAATTTACAATACATAAAGTCCCTCGTCATAGCCTAATGGAACTCAGATGCCTAATTCAACTATAAAAGAACAGAGAATTCATGATTGCGGTGGTGCTTGGTTTGGATGATTGATTTTGGTGCAATCAGATGTGCTAGTGTCAGCCATTGCAATTTTCGATTCAATAGTTCAGATACACAATAATTAATTCATATGGATAACCCACTTCTGTGGATCACAATCGCTCAAAAGGAGTTCACGTTCGCAGGAACCTTCTAGCTTGTTGAATTCATATATGAACTCACTTAAAGAGAGCTCCTTGCCCTAGGTAGGCAAATCCTTAGGATCTTAACATAATGCTCTTGTTCAAGTCTTGACCTGGAAAGATGCGTCTGTTAATTTTCACCATAATTAATGAACTGTCTCCTTCAGATACTTGCTCTTTCGGAACTGTGGTAGGGTCCAGATAATGAGACAATTTAATTTCCACGTGCATGTAGCATCTAATGGCATCTCTTTCTTTTTTTCACACAAGCACTGCGTTCTATGAAGTCTAAAAGCATTATTAATAGAGCCTCAGCCAGGGTGAGCCGTCTTTCGGGTTGACCTATGCCCTCATGGATAACTTTATGTAACTTGTCAAAAAGATGTTTTTTGAAGAACAAGTACCTTTGTAACCCAGGTTCAGATATTTCAAGGAGCGCATAAAAGCTCTGCACGGTTGGTTGCCATAGACACATTCATATAACAGCATTGCAAGTGTTTGAAAGAAAGCCATTGTACTCTGTAACTACCACCGCTGGGCTGCAGACACAATCGGTCTTTTAACCTTTGGATTGGACACAATTATATTTCTACCTGTCTTTGTTTTTTGAAAGCGCTAAAAGCAAGTAAACATTTTAGGATGCGCAACACTTCGCTCCAATGTAGCTGTTGAAAACTAATAATTACCTCCTTTCGAAGACCTGATCGCTTCGTTTTCCGTCTGCAGGGCCTATCTCAGCTTACAAAATAAGACCGAATCTTGGTCTTTCACAAAAAGGAAAATGAAAGTTATTTTCTCATTTTTGAAACAATTCATATACATTCAAAAGACAACAGAACACACGCTGTTAATATATGTCCCCGTACTGCATTGCACATGTTTGACAAAAGTGTTTGAAATACAAGAGACACAGCCATAGAAAACACATTATAGCGGCAGTGTCCTCAGTGCATCCTACACATACACATATGTACGGGTAAACATGGGCCGGCAGGGATGATGTTTATTCTATTTTCTTGTTGCAGTGATAACAAATGTGCCTCTTCACTGTGAGGTTGTGCATGCCATCTGTTCATTGCTCTGTGGATAGTAAGCCAAAGACATACAATGTTATGCAAATACATCAATTTAATTCCGTCCAGAAATGAGAGATGCTCATTCTCTGATTACTTTTTCAGACAGAAAACAGGTACCGCGAATACCCTAGCAAGGGCTGTCCGAATGGGTTTGATTGAGATGAAAGAGGCTACATTTCTAGAGGAGTGCATTACAATGGCGATGTCTATAATTTTCTATCCTAGGGCCTGATAGTAACAAACTCACTTATGGAGCAGATTAACCAAAGAAGTCTCTTTCTATTTGGTAACCACAGCGGCTCCCCAGAAAAGACTGCAACGGATACAGAACGCCTCCACACACCTCATCCTCAACATCCCCTGTCACAACCACATCAAAGCTCACCTGACAGACCTACACTGGCTTCCTGTCAACAAAAGGATCACATTCAAACTCCTAACCCACGCCCACAAAGCACTCCACAAGGCCGGACCAGCATACCTCAATGATCGTCTCACCTTCTATACCCTGAACCGTCAGCTCCGCTCTGCTGACCTCGCCCTTGCCACCGTCCCACACATCCAGATGACAACAACCGGTGGCAGATTTTTCTCCTACCTCGCTGCCAAGATCTAGAACACCCTCCCCATCTACCTACGGCAGACCAAGGACCTCTTGACCTTCAGGAGACTCCTCAATACCTGGCTGTTCGAGCAGTAGCAGCTCCCCCCACCTCCCAAGTGCCTTGAGACCCTCACGGGTGAGTATCGCGCTCTACAAATGCAATGATTTATTGATTGATCAGTCCTTTGTGTGAGGTCAGGCCACTAGCCTTTGAAGCGTAAGTGAGAGCACCTCCATCCTTCCTGCTCAAAACTACCCATCAGTATGCAGATGAATGCAGATGTAGCTGCGTGTAATGTGTTTATGGCTGTCTGGGTGGAATGCACAAGGAGGAGCTGTCAACCAACACAGACCAGAAGTGGATTGGAGACAGGCTGTAAGGCACAGAGAACAGTAAGTTCAGAGAAATGCCTACTTTCTAAAAGTAGCATTTCTAAAATAGCATTGTTAAATCCAACTTCACCAGCAGGATTTCTCCCTACCATTGCAGCCATACCAAATATGACATTGCCACTCTTTTCAGATCAGAAATGACCACTTAAAAGTACATAAGGGAATTTCCAATGCTGGCCTTTGAGGGGATCAGGCTTCACAACAGTGAAAAATTACTTTGGGTGTTTTTCACTACCAGAACATGTAAAACCTACAGGTACCCGTCTTCCTGCCTTTTAGTTACATAGCACCCTGCCCTGTGGGCTACCTAGGGCCTACCTTACGGGTGACATATGTAATAAAAGGGAAGTTTAAGACTTGGCAAATACTTTATACTTTTAAATGGCAAGTTGAAGTGGCAGTGAAACAGCACACAAAGGCCTTGCAATACCAGGGCTGCAACATGGTTAAGGGGCTATTTATGTGGGTGGCACTGTCGCGTGGGCTCTCATTATTCTAAATGAGACTACTGGATTTCTAGGCAGCAGGATCGATAACGATGTGGGGGACTGAGTCTGACCCACGTGTAAGGAACTCTGTCACCCTAAATCCGGTTGTTGCTCCGGCTAACTAGCAGTGCCTCATTTCTCCCACGGGGAAGAAATGATTGGGCAGCCGAGCGCATGACATCTTAGGAACTTCTCAGGGAAGTCGTGGTCACTCAGATCCAAACCAACTCTCTCATTCACAATATGGTCTCATATACAAATGACAAAGACAGTATAAGTTTTATATAATGTTTTAATAAAACGACGGTATTTTAGATATTAAGGCGTGAGCCGCAATAACCAGAACAATACAACATAGTAGGATTGATATAGTAACCAGGAGAGTAAAACATAGAAATAAAGCTATCATAATTCCTAACCGTTTCTACTCTACCTCTGCTTGTTCTATTTAGAGCACAGCATGTTAAGCTTTCAGCTTGCCTTTCTGTATCACTAGGGAGACGGACACACTCATACCTGAGCAAAGGCCTGTGATCTGGTTCAGCATCTGCAACGAGGCAGTCAGCGTCTAGTTGTGGTTCCCTGGTCGGAATCTCCCTCTTGCATGTATTGGGACAAGGAAGTGATTTTATAACTAACATGTCATCGTGATCACAAAATGTTCCTACGCAGGAATGGCAAGTCTAGACTCCTACCACGTCTATCGGCAATGTACCAGACTGTATCCTTGACTAAAGCACAGAGTGAATATGTTATGAAGAACTCCAGTGCTGAAATAGGCAAAACAGTGTGATATGAATAAAAAACAACACCGTAGAACTGGCTATTCTGTAAAATAACAGTACGAAGCCTAAGAGAAAGCATTTAGAGCAAAGTGCACAGAGGCTCTAAGCTGTTAGCAAATGAATAAAATATATTTAGGGCAAAGTGCACAGAGGCCTAAGGCCTGAAGCTAATGTGCAAAATATACGTAAAACTGACCACACTACACCCTCCCCTTGTCGGTAGCAAGTGGTTCCAACAACATTAAAAAAAAACATGACCTAAATTTAAACCCAACATTTCGACAAGATGAGAAGACAACAAAGTCATAAATTTAGGAAACATGTGACGATAGAGCGAATTGCAATATAGTGTCAATTTAGTCGGGAGAGAGAGAAAAAAAATCCAATTGTCAAACAGAAGCAATAGAACGTAGAAGCTCCTCCACTTCGAGATATGTCAATATCGGAAGATCCACGCCACAAATTACCATGGAGCAGGTGTGTTCCAAAGCCCCAAAACCATTAAGGGCGGCACCCCGTGTAGTGCCATGGAAAGAGACAAAACCATCTTCCTCCAGGAAGGGAATCTCATAATCCGCTTCACGAAGCAAACGCAACCGCAGTGCACAAGTCTGGGAATGAGCCCTAATCGGGAACATCAACAGATCAAGATCAACCACTGGAGAGCGCTGCAGTGAGAGACAGAAAGCCAGTGCATGTTCAAACGAGCACCAAAGGCATCGAAACAGGGGTTGCACACAATCCAAAACCGATCGGAACGACAAAGACCAGTCACACTCCAAATGAGCCAGGAGTGTTGCTCCAAAACACTGCATCATGCGTTCACGACACAGCTGCGCTGACGGGAGCAGCAACACAGGATCTCGTTGCGGCGGGGCAGCCATTGCGAAAAAATAGCAACAATAGCAAAACTCCAGCCAATAAAGCCAAAGTAATTGGGAAACCCCCAAAAATGCTTCCGAAAATAGAGTGTATAGCTGAAGGTATCAAACCGAATATGGAAGAGAAGGTGTGAACGAAACCAACACCAACGGCTTTGAAAAAATGAGCAATACCAGCAGTGCTGGATGCATTAAATATACGTCCCACAAGTTCACCGAAGTGACTCGGAAAGTTAGTATTCAAAAGGGACTGTATCTCCGCCGATGACCTTGCCACTTGAAGTGCATAGGTCTCGCTAGCAGATGTAAGGGCCACATGCTTTTGAAACAATAAAGCTTTCAGCCGACTCAACTTGTCGAAATCAACCTTGGAAGTAGCAATATGAGGCCAGATGTCCGCTACCTCCCTAAATTCAGTAGGGGGAAACAACACATTCCCGCAGCACGTAACGGCCTTGTTGACGACAACGACGTAAACTATTCCGGCACGCATGCCACAGCAGCGTTCGCTGTTAAGAACAATGTAACTGCCGTTAGAAAGCACCTGGAAAGTGTTTTTAATTACCGGGACTGGAACTCCCTTCAGATAACAAGCTAAGTTAGCAATCGAAGCATTACACGCTCCGTGCAAGGACAGCTGTTTACAAACCATGGAATGGCTAACAGAAGCTTCGCATTCGCTACCGCTAAGAAAAACTTCCCGCAAACCATTAACACATCTGTACTGAAAAGGAAGCTCCCACACCTCGTGTATGTAACTGTCACCCAATAGTTCATATCTACCCACCGGAATGTGCTTCAAACAAGAAGTAAATTGCAGAGTGGAGATAGGCAAATTAATAACCCCATGAATCAACCACTCAGCTGACGGAATCTCAGCCACCGTAAAAGGCAGTTTCTCCAACTTTTCAATATTTAACATAACATACGTCGCTTCCTTCTTAGCCATCAATTGTTGTTGACGAGTTAAATAAAGGAGATAAAGATCTCTCTGGCACGAATGTGCTGCCATGGAACGCGACCCGCCTTCAAGGTCTGAAGAGTCCAACCCAGCTGCATGATAGATCGTGTCTGACTCTGCCCATGATATAAAGAAGACATGTCTGATTTTATAATGTCAATAGCAGAAGAGACAATGCTGTCAATCGTGTAAACACGGTCAGAAAGGGTATGCATGCCATTATCAACAACAGACAAAGTCTGCAGCAGATTTTCTTGATCAATCTGTCTTAACCGGGCTGCAGCCTCCTGCTGGGAAAGTTTCCAAAACTCATTATACACTTCGTATAAGAACCTTTTTCTCCGGGGCACCTTGGGACCTGACAAGAAATCTTGTAAATCAGTACCATTAGACAGTAACTTGAGGTGTGCCTTAACTGCACCCAGCTTGGAGTACTTCAACCATTGTTGACAAAGTTTCCCCACACTGTATGTAGTTATTATATCTGCATGTTCTGGTGAAATGTAACGAGGGTCTGCCCTACTAGTCCTGAACCCCCCAAAAGAGGTAACAAAACGTTGATGACACTGATTAGTGTCTACAGGCCACAATAACCACCCGCCCGGATGTAACGATGAAGCGTTAAGCGTACCATTCTGGACCCAATGCGTAAATTCACTAAAAGTAGCATTCACATAGTGCTGCCAGTTATTTAATTTAGAAGGGACAGGTATTCTAGGCAAAGTCAATTCTCCAATCGACGCCAAGCCCAAACAACTAGTCTGTTGTACTGTGTCATTGAGGAAAATAATTTGCACAGGGATAATGCATGCTCGAAATAATGTATCTCTGCCTTGCATCTGCCAATTTTTCGTACCCCAAACACTTTTCAAGTCAACAGTCTTCAACCAGTATTCATATCCTTCGACCGAAAGTTTAGATACAAACGAATTAGAATACAGTAATTTAGTATCGGTCAACAAAATTTGCTTATTAGAATACGGTGTCACTTTAAAATAGTAAGACTTAGCGTTTCGCTGATCATGCCCAGAAAAATATGCAAATTTATCATTATACGTTTTCGAACTCCCTTGTGGAGGAGTCGAGCAATGTTCCCATTGTACATAATTAAAGATGGACTTAGGGCTACTCGCTTTGTGAATAAAGTGGTGTCCATAAGAGGTGTAGCAAAACATATCACCATGATTATCTTTAAATTGGTAAGCATCTTCATTGTCATAGACAGTATAATATTGCAAATCTTTTAGCATAGCATCTACTGTCTTCACATCCCAATCATCAGAAACAATGCCTGGAATAACAATATCATTCATTGATAACTTAAGGACATACGGTATTTGAATCAATTCAGTGGGACCATATATATCAAACATTACTTTATCCCACACAATCCCATCCGGAATTGGTATTGCAGAAATGTTCACATTGGATAAGTCTCTTCGAACCATATGAGACGAAAAATGTGGTCTCAACACAGTCTCCACGTGCTCAATGTCTGATCGATCAGGAAGAAAATGACCATGTATTACTAGAAAAAAAGTAACCACAAAACCCAACCATAAAAAAAGAGTCATTACAGCCATAAAAAGCCACAAATAGTTCCAAGGAATAACAAACTATGTACGTTTAAGCCAACTGAGTAGCTTACGTGGACCTCGGATTGAAGACAGCGAAGACGAAGAGCTGGATACAGCCGCATCCGCGTTGTTGAAGCAGCCAGAGGCAGTTCTTGCAAAAGGTGCAACAGTGAACAAGGAAGCTGATGGAGGTTCTCTCCTAGGTACGCTATAAATCACATGTTCAGAAACATCAGTAGAACGTACAGCAACTTGAGCAAAAGAATCGATATCAATCGTTGACTGTGGAACAATCGCAAGATCATCTTCCACCCTCCCCAAGCTCGGAGAGGAAACAGGGTCGGTGCAAATCACCTGCAGCGGGACTTCTTCCCCAGTAGTGAGAGGGATGCCAGAACTACTGGGTGTCCCTCTTGGTCTGCTGTGCAGAATCGGCCACATGTTGTAACTTGACATTATCAATGGAAACAAAACGATTTCCTTTGGCCCCTTGCAGCGGCGGCAAAATCACAGTTCTCGTGCCGCTCACTCCCAACACCGGGACAGGTGCTCGATAAGAAGGACCAAATTCTTTTTTTACTGCGACCTTTTCACGCACTAGATCCCCAATCCTGGGTATCCAACCAGTAGGTGTTACTGGCTCATCCTTAATTCCAGAGGAGGCAGCACTTGCAGAAGAGTTATCTTCACGGAATTGTTGTAAATCCTGCAAAACAGTGACACGATCATTTATGTCAAAGGGCGTATCTGCCGCCTCCACACCAGGACCATCCAGATCAGGAACATACATTCGTGTTCCGAACAGGCACTCATATGAAGTACGACCCCCCAGTGACGTTCTAGGCAAGTTATTAAGTGCTCTCTGTACTCCATACAGGTGGGCTAGCCAACTACGACCCGTACCTATAACCCTGGCTGTTAAGGATTGCTTTAAATCACGATTTAAACGCTCCACGACAGAATTTCCCTCGGGATGAAATGGAGACGAGAATTGGAGTTGGACCCCCAACGAAGCCATGGTGTCCCTGAATGCCTTAGAGGCAAAAGCAGTGCCCTGGTCCGAATGAAAAGTCGCAACTGCAAATGTATCGACAAAGATACGCAAATCTTTAATAACAGTCCGAGCGTCAGCCGAGCGCTGTGGCCAGACCCACACAAATCTGGAGCACGAATCTACAGCAACCAATATATATTTGTATGCACTATCTGGTGTCAGTGGACCACAATGGTCCAAGTACACACACTGTAATGGTCTATTTGATATCAGAAGAGGAGTCTGCTGCGGGCATCTAGCCGACGATGCTTTAATTTGTTGACAGACGTCACAACAAAGGACATACTGCTTTGTCTCCTTATAGAGACCAGGCCACCAATAACGGGCCTGTAAAAGCGAAATCGTGGCAGCCACACCAGCATGCGCAGATGCCACCCCATCATGCGCTGCAGAAATTAATCGAGGTCTCTCAATCTTATTCGGTAACTCACTTACACCAACGCCTGGAATATTAACAACAGCATTTAGTGCACCACTCAAGCAGTAACTATATTTAGAAGGGAATCCTTTAGGAAATGGCGTGCCATCAGCCGTAGCCATGGCAGCTGAAATCTCTATGTCTGGTTTTGAACTCGAACGAGTTACCGCGGCTACAGTGGCGATAGCCACTGCCGACTTTGCAGCCTCATCAGCCAAAGTATTCCCAGCAACGTGTATTCCAACGCGCTGGTGTCCAAGTGTATGTACAACATGGACTTTAGGAAGCGTCTCTTTCAGACCCGCAACCTTACCCCACAACAAGTTATGTTTAATGGTGTTGCCTTTAGAATCTCTGAACCCATTCATTTTCCAATAATGCAGATATTCATTGAAGGATTGCACACAGTAGTAGGAGTCACAGACTAGCAAGGTCACTATCGCCGGCTCTGCATGCTCCAACGCTAACAAAAGAGCTTTGAGCTCAGCCAGCTGCTCCGTGCAATCTCCCAAAGTTTTAGTATAAGTATGTCGGGGGCAGAAAACTCCCCCCTCCATAGTCCCGCTCACCACCGCACAAGCAGCAGAATACTGTTGTTTAGTCCCAACCGCCGGTTGCGCAGAGCCATCGGTATACATGACCACTTCATATTGGTCAATAGGTAATGTGCCAGCAGGAACCGGGTACTCTATTTCATATTGAAGAAATTCTTGAGTCTGCAGCTTAGGGTCAAATATGTAATCCACATCAGTGGCCGTGAAAGACGTAGCCCATTGTATCCAACGCGGGTGTAAAGCTTTCGAATTAGGAACACTCGCTTTCGTAACAGCCTCCAAGGCTGGAATTGGGGAAACGACAATAATGCGTTGGCCCTGGGCTAGCGGTCTTTCTTTGATCACAGCCATCTGTACTGCAGTGAGAATTTTCTCAGTCTGTGCAAAACGTTGTTCTGCAGCAGAATACAAGTGGGACTTGTATGCTATCGGGACTGTCTCCCCTTCATTGAAGGTGACATACGTAAATCCAAGAGCCCCAAGAATCACCCTGATGACCAAATGAGTTTTATTGTCCCGCGTGTGTAAATGTTTAACTGCTAAGAGATCATTCTGCAGCTCTCGCAGTACGTGTGTATGCTCAATCGTCCAAAATCTACTTGAAAAATTCGGGCGAATCAGTTCATATAAGGGTTTTATACGTGTAGCATAATCAGGAATGTAAGTTCTGCCAAAATTCAGAAACCCCAACAAAGACTGGAGCTTCCGAACCGTATTAGGAGGCTGCAGTAAAGCACATTTCTCCAAAAAATGTGGCGCCAGGCTCTTGCCCTCACTCGATAACTCATATCCCAGGAAAATAACACTGAGGAAGGCAATCTTCGATTTCTTAAAATTAAACTTATAACCAATATCAGCAAAACCCACAACAATGCGCGATACGCGACTGAGATGTTGTAGAATCTCATTGTCCGTCAAATAAATGTCATCAACATATGATAACGCCTCAGGGTCCAACTCGTGCAGAAGTTCAGTCACACGAGCCGAGAACAGTCCTGGGCTATTCTTATACCCCTGAGGTAAACGACAAAACTTTTTCTGAGAGCCAAACGCACTGAAACCGGTATAGTCCCGACTTTCGGGTGCTATATTCTGGCAGAAAAATCCATTCGAGATATCCAAGGTTGTTTTGTATTTTTTACGCACTATATTATTCATAAGCGCAGCGCTATGTGAATTCTGTATTGCATATGTGCGTGTATGACTATTCAAATGTCTGTAATCCACCACTATCCTATAGGAATGGTCCGGTTTAGCAACCGGAAATAAGGGATTATTCATCGGCGAGACACAAGGCTCAATCACACCTTGGTACTCCAATTGTGTAAGAATTTTCCGAACCGATGCCCTTGCTTCAAACTTAATAGGATATTGCGGCTGTGGCTGAGGTTCTCCTTTAATGGGAATGACATGATAAGGTGATTGTTTATCCCACCCCACATTATTTCTATATAGGGCGGGGGCTTGTGCTAGAGCCCATGATTTACCATATGACTCCGCTAGTTCTCTCGGAACAAGTGGTGAAAAGGAAGGCGCAATAACCTCCTCCCCAACTGGACAGTCGCGAACAAAGTCAGGTGGCCAATCTTGTTCGGCCAACAGGACATCATATGATTTCACCATATGGTCCCAAAAGATGGCGTGTACAACGCGGTCAATGTCCCCTTCTAATCGTAGAGTCACAAGATATACTTGATCAGGATCAGAGACTCGCATATCCGCCGTCTCGACGTGTATGAAGTCATCAGTTGCTTTCGCCTCCAGATGCTCTAGAAGACTCCGGCGAACTATTGTGACCTCTGCCGCGCTGTCTAACAGCGCTAACGCCCATGTCTTGTTCGTCAAGAGAACTCTCTTCTTGAGCGGCATGTCTAACTCAGACTGCTGCCACTTTCTTCTTTTTAAACTGCTGTTTTTGTTGCAGCGGTTTCTCTTCTTGTTTAATAGAAACCTCCGCTGAGCGTTGTGAATCCTGTCTCGGTTTCACGTACTCTGTCCTCCGCTCTGACCGCCCACCTCTCTCACTTCTTTTCTCCGAGGAGTCCTGAAAGGAACGAGATTGGCGCGTATCAGTATATTGATATCTATCAGGCGTCTTCAAAGTATCCCTATTCCTGAGATTATACTTATTTTGTGGGGTCTCCGGTTGCGGAGACTGCCCACCATCTTTCTTAGGTGTTTGCTGTTTCTTATCCCAGCGCTTTTTCGCACCCTCAGGTTGCTGTTGCTTAGAATTATCCTTATTATTTTTACCCTGCAATTGTGGTTTCTGCGGTCGAGCCCCTAGGCTATCACGACCAATACTAGAATATGTTTCAGCTATTATTCTCGGAAGTTCCCGCTCCTGATTAATCTGCAGAACGTCCCGAAGACGCATTCGCACTGCTAGTGCTACAGCCTCCCCCTTGAGATTACTCAAAATAATAGAAGAAACCGCGTCAAAATTACCCATCAATTGCATGCCTAAATCTAAGGCAGGGGCAGCCCCATATTCATCCTGAATTTGTTTAAGCACCTCCGGCAAATTAGCCAAAGTCGGTGTACCGTGTGCTGTAGTATAGAGTGCGGCAAACACCGTGCCCCAAGTATTACAAAGATCCACCGTAGGAACCATCCCATACGGCAAACACATCGTCAAAATTCTATGCTTATCCTGAGGTCCCGTATGGGGAAATACTGCTTCCAGCGTATTAATTTTTTGCGCCAGCCAAAATGGAGTCTCCTCACGTTTAGCCGGTACCTTGCCCATTACAGAGTGTACAGTGGCCGGATTTATTCCCGGCACCACCGCATGTGGATGAGCTGGAGCAGCACGCGCTGCATTAGTATTTAATGTCTGCATCACAAACTGAACTAATCGTCTGTACGTTGCAGTTAATTCCACATATAAACGACACACCTCAGCCACTGCCACATTTGCCACTCCAGGATATGGTGTATATGTAGCCAATAAAGGCCAGGTCGGACCATCATTACTCAACGGACCTAACCGTACTGGTGTTACTGAATGTGGGAGGGCGCCATCAAGCCAATTATGGTGTTCTTGATAAGATAAAGGTATTTCTAAGTATGCATAAGCCCTGTATTGTCCAGGGACATTCGCAACAGTATATTCGTGAAAAGTATTTGTACCCCCATCAGCTGCTGGAAATACGACCCAAGAATAAAAAAGTTCTGATCTATAGGCTGCATGGGCGTCCACCACAAAAGTGACCGGACCCCCCTGGACCGTCAGTCCATGTGCTATCAGATGACCCGTGAGCGGAAATCGCATATTAAGCGGTATATCTACTACAACTGGATTCGCCATTAGTATAACAATAATAGCTCTAGGACAGAGAAGGCACACCAATATCGGGGTATTTCCTTTCAAAGTTCAAGCTTGAACAACCAACCACTAAGTAATAGGATGTACCCAACCTGTGGTGGCGGAAACCCTCAGCCCCACGGACGTCTCCGCATACGGAACCGAGGAGTCAAAATATATACGAGACCAAGAGAGTCAGTCGGACCCAAACATTAGAGCCAGACCAAACGTTGGCGGCGCCATGTCGCGTGGGCTCTCATTATTCTAAATGAGACTACTGGATTTCTAGGCAGCAGGATCGATAACGATGTGGGGGACTGAGTCTGACCCACGTGTAAGGAACTCTGTCACCCTAAATCCGGTTGTTGCTCCGGCTAACTAGCAGTGCCTCATTTCTCCCACGGGGAAGAAATGATTGGGCAGCCGAGCGCATGACATCTTAGGAACTTCTCAGGGAAGTCGTGGTCACTCAGATCCAAACCAACTCTCTCATTCACAATATGGTCTCATATACAAATGACCAAGACAGTATAAGTTTTATATAATGTTTTAATAAAACGACTGTATTTTAGATATTAAGGCGTGAGCCGCAATAACCAGAACAATACAACATAGTAGGATTGATATAGTAACCAGGAGAGTAAAACATAGAAATAAAGCTGTCATAATTCCTAACCGTTTCTACTCTACCTCTGCTTGTTCTATTTAGAGCACAGCATGTTAAGCTTTCAGCTTGCCTTTCTGTATCGCTAGGGAGACGGACACACTCCTACCTGAGCAAAGGCCTGTGATCTGGTTCAGCATCTGCAACGAGGCAGTCAGCGTCTAGTTGTGGTTCCCTGGTCGGAATCTCCCTCTTGCATGTATTGGGACAAGGAAGTGATTTTATAACTAACATGTCATCGTGATCACAAAATGTTCCTACGCAGGAATGGCAAGTCTAGACTCCTACCACGTCTATCGGCAATGTACCAGACTGTATCCTTGACTAAAGCACAGAGTGAATATGTTATGAAGAACTCCAGTGCTGAAGTAGGCAAAACAGTGTGATATGAATAAAAAACAACACCGTAGAACTGGCTATTCTGTAAAATAACAGTACGAAGCCTAATAGAAAGCATTTAGAGCAAAGTGCACAGAGGCTCTAAGCTGTTAGCAAATGAATAAAATATATTTAGGGCAAAGTGCACAGAGGCCAAAGGCCTGAACCGAATGCGCAAAATATACGTAAAACTGACCACACTACAGCACAATCAGTGCTGCAGGTCCACTAGTAGCATTTATTTTACAAGCCCTGGGCACATAGTGGACTTTGCTAGTGACCTATAGGTACATTAACTAAGCCAATTGGGTAGGAGACAATGTTACCATGTTTAAGGGAGAGAGCATAAGCACTTTAGCACTGGTTAGCAGTAGTAAAGTGTGCATAGTCCTAAAACCAGCAAAAACGAGATCAGAAAAATGAAGGGAGGTAGGCAAAAAGTTGGGGGAAGACCACCCTAAGGCTGTCAGCTCTAACAGTAATCTCTTGGCTTTGAAATCATGTAAATAAATCAATCTCATCAGGAGATTCAGAAACTACTTTGCACCCTAAGGGAAAAAGCACAGTGTGGATGCAAGGAAAGTAGTAATTTTGCCAAGTGGAGATTGCACCGGGTTTGTAGCACCAGCACACCTGTTCTATCCTCCCACACTTTAGTTGTGGAAGTACCAACTCTAAGGCCACAGAGGGTTACTGTACTTCACTCCTTTGTAGTATCTTGAGGACCTCTCAGCCTGCTAGATTAAACAGGAGAAGGTAATCCTATTCCCTTGTTCAGTGAGAAGTTGATCTGAGTCCTTGATATCTGTAGCGGACTTCATGTAGTTTTTAACCATATGCCCTTTGCTTGCTCACCACATACATTATTTATTGAGCCACCACTTTGTCCTTTCTTTATAATGGCAGGCTGTACCATTTCTATTATCACATCGGCATATGCTTAGTATACGAGCATTGGACATACTTAATATTCAGGAGACCACCCACATTCAGAGCCATTTACTCAGCTCCAATAAACTAGTGTCTACTCCAGAATAGCTTATTTTAGAAGAACTAAAATGGGTAGAACACTTATGTATGTACAAAATACTTTCATAGTTCATTTTGATTTCAGAACAACATGCATGCAGATTATTTTCAATTACTATATTGTCTCTACTCAGCCTCAAAGTCTGTGAGGGTATCTTTTGTAAACACTTAAAGCAACTATCTATCAGCGTCTTAGCCTCTTCTTAAAAAGCCCTTCTTTTTGTATGCAGGGATGTTTATCTCATAGGAAAAAGCTCTGATTTTAATTTTCAGTCATCAAGTTAGCCTTATTGTGTCTAATCATAAAATCATTATGTATAATAACTATAAAGAAATGCTATAAAATTCAGAATTAAAACACAGATTCTAAAATGATGTTAACTACCATGCTGTAACTTGAAATTATTTTATATAATTATTTAAGTCAACAAATATTTCAGTTAAAACAGCACGTAACATCTCAAATATCAAAAGTGAACATCAGATATAAAGGAAAAAGAGATGTAAAGATTTAATCAACTTAATCTGCCATTTTGTCATGGAGCCTACAGAAACATTATAGGATCTGTCCAAGAATTTTCTCTACCATTCTGTAAATTTATATATTGAAAGCTCCATACATAATTGTTTTTTTCCCACAGGGTACAGACGTTATATTGATTACATATTTGTCAACATCTGATTCCAAGGTTTAGTAAAGCTGGAATGTTGCAGATAATAAGCCCAAAGGTCTCAGAACCTAGACCACAAAGCCTACACAGTTTACTCCTCTCTTTATCTGCATCTTTACACCAATTTTCCACAAATGCATGGAGTTTAGTGTACTGCAGTCTAATGGAAGGTCTCCAACTTGGGGATATCCGGCTGAGGTGTAGGAGTGCTATACCTAAGTAGCAGACATGCCTCCCTTCAATTTAACTACCAAGACAGGATCAACAGAACCATTTTCTGAGTTTATTCATAAGTGTAAACACTTTTTAAATAAGGGCTTCTCCTCAGTTAAATAGGTATAAATATAAATGTAATCACAAGAGCTTAGGAATGTTGCCAGGTAGGTTGCATATTTCCCTGTCTTAGGTCTACTTTGTTCAACCCATAAAATTGATTTGATAGACACCTTTTCAAACACTTTATCCAAACATACACTATGAAAACAATTGAATGCTGCCTCATTGATCATATATTTTACCTTAATGTGACTTTATTCTAACATTTATTTCTTGTATGGAGCCTTTTGTTAGCTTAAAAATACCTTCAGTGAGTTAGTCTGTTATATTCAATTTTGTATTATAATGCTAATTTTCTACTGTTCCCTTGTACCTTTATGTAGAGGTCATTTTAACAAAAAACACTCTGTAAACAGCGAAACTGGATGGTGCACTATATGTTCTATGATACTGACAAATCTCTGGTTTTCTTTAACTGTTCTATTTGCATGCTTCAGGAACATTTTGCATTCAAAAGAATTGCTAGATAGACATAATTAAAAAAGTTTTTTCTTTTTGTCCCATTGATTGTCCACTAGAAACAATTATTAACTCATCAAAAGAAATTATTTTTATCTTTAAATTCTTGAACAGATTATATTCCCTATTGTAAATGTGTTATTAAGGCTTCAGCAAGACATGCATAAATATAAAAAACGGGTTCAACATCAAAGGCAAAATGAGGTGAGAGAGAAGTAGTCCTTTGGGTAGCACCCAAAAACCCAATCTATGGCTATTTTCAAAAACTAGTAGCAATAGGCCATATAGGCAGTGGTGATAAGTCAGACAAAATAATTTTTTTAATTGTCATAATCAATCTTTTCTTATAGACTGATGGGCATAGTCACAAACTGCACATTGCAGTATTTTAAGTACTACTACAATATTATTACGCACACACTGCAACATAAAATTGACAAACCTACATGTGAGGACCTCTGCCTTGGCATCTCCTAACTTTTCTATGCAGAGGTCTCCATGCATGTAGGTATACGTTTTAGTGGTAAATTGGGCGTAACCTGGGGGAGTGCCTGGAAAAGTGGGAATACTTAGTACTAAATGGGAGGGCATTATGGAGGAGTAAGGAATGGATTAGGAAAGGACATTCAAATATGAACACCCACCCACAAAATAGCAAGGCCATGGCTATTTACAAGTTGTGGGCCCGATTACCAGTTTGGCGGTCTGAAAACCGCCAAATTAGTGGTGGCAGTCGGACTGCCACACCCCTGGTGGTCCGACTGGCAGATTATGATCCTGACGGTCAGACTGCCAGGAGACAGCCGCCTCTGTCGGGATCATGGATCCCGACAGGTTGGTGGCAGTCAGAGTCGTGGTCAGCCAAACCAGTGTTGAGTTCGGCAGTGCCGTGCTGATCATGACTCCCCTTTTCTCCAGCCTTTCCATGGCTGTTGCACTGGCATGGAAAAGCTGGAGGTAAGAAAAAATGCTGGGGGCCCCCCGGCCAGCACTCTCAGAATGTGCACAGTCTGCTCTGCAGACTGTGTACTCCAAGGGTGCTTGTGTGCAACTGCACTGGCCTATTTTTTATTCAATTAAATGTTTCAACTTTTGTTTCAAATTAGTTAAATAAAACTATAAATAATGAATTAAATGAAGTAAAATTAAACAACTGTTTTTAATTATATTTACTAAATAATTAATAATAGAACTGATAATGAAGGCAGGAATTGAATTTTTTTTACATAAATAAATAATAATAATTCTACATGTAATTAATATATTTTATGTGTTTATTAAACATTTAATTTGAAGAGTTATTGTGCTGAAAGCTTATTGTATTTTAGTTCTGTTATCGGTTGTTTTAAGTTAATTTACATTTTTATTTTGCATAAAAATTGTTGTATTTTTTTTAATGATTAGACTTTATTCTTTATTTACAGAGCGCAAGGTTTCCCAGCGCTATACTTTAAAATAAAGAGATTTAGTAAGTTTCTACTCATAAATCCTGTTCTAGCAGGCACCAATCCCTGTTTTGAAGGGCTGGAAGCATGTGAGTCTGAACCTGCTAGTAAATTTACACTCCGAAATGGTGAACAGCAAAAAAGTATAAAGCTACTCTAGGTGTGGAAGTACATTTACACGTGAGTTAATCTGCACATATGCACTTTCCTTTAGGACTAGGGCCCAGAGTGCCTGCTACTATATTGATGAGAAACTAATCCCAGACAGATCAAGTACTCACAATAGGTGACCTACCAACTTGCAGGTATATGCCAGGTTTGTTATTTGAGGTTCTCTCCACCTTCTATTCTCCATAGTAAGGGTATAGCCGCAATCACTGTCATATATGCCATTCTTTTAGAAATAAAGCAAATGATCCAGCACTGTGGCTGAGGTCATTCTGCATTGGCTATAAGGGTACCAACTGCCTTTTCGTTGTAAAGGCAGGTGGTACCCTCCTGCGTTGGGAACAAGCTTTTGATTGTGATAAAGGATCGGAATTGTATTAATTTATTTCCGGCCTCACACATGCGAATGCTATATGCCAAATGTCATTTCTTCAAACCTAATCAGATTAGCATCTCTGATATCACACATTTGCTCATGTGCTTTTACTATAATTGTGCTAGCACAAACCGCCTGTTCATTGTATCTTCTTGTTACTGGGCATCTATGGCAACGAGCTCCATGTACACTGTAGGCACCAAACAGCCATATACTTTCTGTCTCCTTAGCAAAGCCAGTTTGATGATTGATAGATTTAGGCCCTTATTCCAAATGTCCGGGCCCCAAATGCTATAATTTTCACATGTTAAAATGTGATACTCTGAGGACCGGAATTTAACAGCTTCAACAATGATCACCTATTATGACTTCACCTCTGTAAATTGGGACATAACATGTGGTTGTGTTGCATACTACACCAACATCCGCAAGCCCTGGTGTTTACTTAGCATTTAACCCTCTGTAGGTTTCATCAAGGTTGACCTGCCAATATTTACCTGCAGTGAGTTTTATGAGTCCAGTGTTTTTTCCCAAAAAGTGATAAAAGCGTTACTGCACATTCTGGAATTTGTGAACCGCTTGTGGTGAGGCCATTAATGGGCATCTTTGAGAAATAAAGCACAATGAAGTGGTTACATTATTACACAACCAGAAGTCATGATAAAAGTCTGGAAAAAATCAGTCCATTATGAAACTTGGTTGTTTGCACTTGTGGACACATTTTCCAGTTTGCTATTTTTTATTTATTTATTATTGGGCAATATTGCTATAATAATTTAGTGCAGTCCAGGGTGATTTTGTACTCTCTCCTTTTTTAGGTTAAACATTGAATTGCCTCCAAAAGGCCTTAATAATGAAAGAAACCGACAAAACTTTAGAAAATTAATGAAAGGAAAATACAGCAACGACATGGTAAAATGAAATGTATTTAGAACAGGCAATGGATTACACAATACAATATGTGAATTTTTCTGACTCTGATCACTCTTTCTCGTAAGACTGTACCTGGTTTGTTACTTCATGGTGCTCAAAGTGAAACCGTGAAGCAATTTACCCATTTTGCTCCCCTTTAACAGTTTAACACAACTCATTCACCATTATAGAGGAACTCAGTCAATGGTTACCTTTCCTTCAAAAGCAATTGGGAACCAGCTTTTGATTGTGATAAAGGATCGGGATTGTATTAATTTATTTCCGGCTTCACACATGCGAAATGCTAAATGCCAAATGTAATTTCTTCAAACTTAATCAGATTAGCATCTCTGATATCACACCTTTACTCTTATTGCACTTGCACACATTGTAGAACACAAGACCTCTCTCTCTGCTCATGTTTGCTAAGAACACACCCTAAAAGATTCCACCCCGATCAGCCAGCCCACCCTAAGCACTTCACTGTATGCAACAATAATCTACCATTCTGCCCTACTGCCCTCTGGTCTTATTCTAGACAAGTGAGAGGCTCCATTGAGGCCCAAGTCCCACTCCTGTATTGTACTTTTATAAAGTGAATCAACTCTGGTTTGCGGTCACCCCAAAACTCAAGCGTTTCAAAATAAAATTGACATATTTCCGATGACAAGGGAACAAAAAGATCTGTGCTAAATCAACTCATGGCTATGCCAAGTCCAAAGTATCATGTCTTTCCCTTAAAGGTCAATCACTTGCAATCCAAGACATCCCAAACAATTCCTTTTCTCCATCACACCATTTGAATTGCCTACTGAAAATCTTCGTTGAAGGAAAGATGTGACCCTTAAGCCTACTGAACCAAATATATCACTCCCTCTCATTATCCCGGGACAAGGTTTCTAACTGGACACAGAAAAAGACCTCCTATTCAAAGGTTTACCATTGGAAATTAGGTTTACTATGCAGAATCGGTATTTAAAGCTCTAATTTCCACATGATATGCCACTTTACCCTGGAAAAATTGATTCAGTGTTAATTTTTTTTTATTTTTTTTATTACAGATGGTAGGATTTTGTGAGTGGTCCTGCAAGGCTATGTTCTTGAATTTTCTCAGAGTCAAAGTGCATCTGGAATCCTGGCCCCCAGATAGCCGCAAGGTGATTGCTCTGCAGGAGGGCATCATGGATCAATTTCTGAAGAAAGCTACAGAGTGAGTTTCTGAGTGGAAAATGTGCCTTTTGCCCCTTTATCTGTCTACTTTCAAAAAGTAAAAGTTGGTTGTTCCTGCATCACAATGTTGTGTCTTTTAAAAAGGTTCTTTCATAAATTTGAGCAGGGTTGGGCAGTCCTTCTGGCATGAAAAGCACTCGAGTGTGATAATTATCACATAGCAGTTGTATGGGGTTGACACTAAACATACTGTCCCCAGGGTCACACCACTAAGTCTTGTCCTTACTTGCCTCTGCAGCCACTAGTCAGCAATGCAGCTGGTGCACTTGATCATACACACTATTCTCTGCTCTTTACTTTCTGTGTGCGGGAGAGCAACTGTGGCTGACATCAATTCCCAGCAATTCTCAGGGTCCACTTTCACTGCAGGAGAGTAGTAGGGAGGTCCAGGGAGACAATGAGGGCTTGGAAGAAAGCTGGGAGATATGGAGTTGTCACTAAATTTTTTGGTTGTAGTTTATAAAAATGACAGTTGCCAAACATTTTAAGATGGTGATTACATTCTCTTATTTCTCCATGAAGAACTAGGTTTATCTTTGGATGCTTTCATTAACCTCTGAGTTTTTAAATAATGGAACATTGATGGGGTAACTGCAGAGAAGCAAATACTGGGCTTGCTGATAACCTCCTTTGAGCAAGAGGCCATAAAATGTTGCAGGGTGTGAGTTACGTTAACCACTCTAAAGTAGGTGTGAACATAACTGTAGTATTTAGGCATTTATTATTGAATTGTACATGTGTTCACCTTTCCATAGCATAATGATGTCATTGTGGGTTCTTGAAACATTGGGTGAGTTCTTAGAAGTGCAAGGGTCAGTTGCTTGCAGTCCTCGAATGGACGGGATGCTTCCTTGTGAGTTTGCTGTTCATTGAGTGAAATAGAAATAGAAATAAAGAAATCAAAAGAGCATTGGTGGAATTTGTTATCGGTCACTCTCCCATACTTCATCTGGTACCAGGAGCAGGCTCGGCCTCTCTGGACATCCTTAATCATCATCAGCGAACCCACTGACAAGCCAACAGAATAGAGAGACTTACTTTAAGACTTTAGCCTAATCCTTTCCTTCTGCCGGGTAACTCTTTACAGTGAGTCTGGAAGGCATTTATGCCACCGTGGCTGCTGCAGTTTTGCGCACTTTATCCCTTGCGCCTCATTGGAGCTGCTGAACAGTTCGGGGACTTGTTTACTTTCAACAAGGTGCACCGCATGCAGGCAAGCTGATTGCCCTTGTTCTCTAGAGGAGCGCGCCTGCCATGTTGACTCTGGATGCGTCAGAAGCTGCGTCCTTGATCATCAGTAGAGCGCATCTGCTCTGTTTTCATTGTGACACGATGGAAGGTCCTAGGTGGCTTTGTAGACATTTTTAATACCTGCACGTGTCATCACCATGTTGACGACCATTTTGGATCAGTAAACCTTATGTTTAAACACATCTGCAGCCGCCATTGAACGTACATTTGTATGTCTACTTTTACAGTTAATGGCTTCAGCCGCATTTTTCCTCAATCGATTTTGCACGTTTCCACGGATGATCTGTTTCTTATTTACATCCTGGTTGGAGCATACAGGTTAAAGTACTATGGCCACTTTACAAGGAGTATTTCAGCCACCATGTTTTTTACAAAAACCTGGTGAACCCGACATTAAATAAAAAGAGTGGCTATGCATATTCGAAAACTATATTAAAGTCATTGATGCGATTGACTATTTACCTGCCAGGAAAATGGCATTACTATTTAATCATTTAGGAATCGCTGGTCAGAGAGCTTTTGACAACCTACCTCCTGTATCAGCACCTACTACAGAAAATGCACCTTGGAGTGTCAATCTAGAAGCAAAAGAACGCATGCACAAACAGTACTCAGAAGAACAAAGCATTTTTCTTGAGAGACATAACTTCTTTACATGCACGCAATCTAATGCTGAAACAGTTGAAGAGTAGATCGCAACCTTGGGAGTCTTAGGATCCAAATGCAAATTTGAAAACATCATGTATTTCTACATAAGAGGGCAGTTCTTATTTAATTGCTATTTGAAAAAATATAAGAAAGACACTTGACGTGCAGAAATCATTTGTTGTCAGAAACCATAGACATAGCCAAAAGTATTGAAAAGTATTGAAATTTCTATCGTAATCACGCAAGTTATGTCAAATCATAAATGTCAAGGAGGTCTATCACTAGTGAATTACACTTCAGATGAGGCTTTTATGTATGCCTTCAGTAAAGGGGACAAGTCCAGAAAAAAATAGCAGTTGCTACAGATGTGAATCTAGAAACCACATGGGACATTATATGTCATGTCCAGCATTATGGAAAAGGTCACAAGATCTGTCATTTTCCAATTGTATGTCAAGGGTCTGCAGGACCTTCAAACAGATAGAAAATCAACAATGTCAATGTTACTATTGATTCGGGGGGATTGCAAGAGTGTGTTAACAAACTTGCTAATGTATTGCTGATGATAGATACAGAAGAAAAAGATTTGTTGAATATTACTGGAAATAAGAGTATTAAGGGACCACGTTGTCAGGCAACAATTGATGGCAAAGTTATAACTCTGATGGCAGACTCTGGTCTGCCAGTCACAGTTCTAGTTGATAGCCCCTTTTATAAAAGGTGGCCAAAAGATAATGAAGTGATACCTGCTGATATCAACCCCAAGGCATTTGGAAAACAAGATGTAGACTTACTAGAATATTTCACATCTTCTTTTGAGTGTGTTGGTACAGTAAGAGAGATCCATACAAAAATACAAGCAGCTGTCAAAGGATGGGACATTGTAGGATGGAGGGATTGGGCAAGGTTAGGAATATACTTATGTCCTGGTCATGATGTACAGACTGTACTCGGAGAAATAGCCATTCTAAATCTAAATAGTGATGTGAAACAATTAATGTTACAAAAGTTTCCTGGTGCATTCACTAATACTATAGGTCCTTTGAAGGGTTTTGAACATGGTATAAAAGTGAAAGATGGCAACACCCTGGTGGAACATAAGGTGAGAACTGTACCCTTGAATGTGAGCGATGACTTGAATAAACTACTGCAAAAACTCACATCTAAGGGGGTGATTGCTGCTACAGATTGTTCTGAATGGGTGTGCCCTATTGTTTGTACAAAAAAAGGTCTGGTGATTTGAGGCTCTGTGTGAATCTTAGGTCACTCAATCAAAACATAATCATGGACTGTCATCCCTTGCCATGCATCCAGGATATGGTAGCAGATATTGGAGATGCTCAATATTTCACAACTATTGAGTTGCACTCAGCTAACCACCAAATTGTCCTCAGTCCAGATTCTGTCTTTGACAACATTTATAACACCTCTTTGTGCGTACAAATATGTGAGGCTACCTTTCATCTTGCTTCAGATGTAAGTGTCTTCCAAAAACTAATGGACAATCTGTTTAGTAATGAAACCCAAGTACAAGCTTTCCAGGATGATATCCTGGTCTTCACAAGACATATAGGGGGTGATTCTAATTCTGGCGGGCGGTGGAGGCCGCCCGCCAGAATTCCGCCCCCATAATACCGCTCCGCGGTCAGAAGACCGCGGAGGGTATTATGAGTTTTTCCCTGGGCTGGCGGGCGGTCTCCAAAAGACCGCCCGCCAGCCCAGGGAAAAACTCCCTTCCCACGAGGATGCCGGCTCGTAATCGAGCCGGCGGAGTGGGAAGGTGCGACGGGTGCAGTAGCACCCGTCGCGTATTTCAGTGTCTGCAAGGCAGACACTGAAATACCTTGCGGGGCCCTCTTACGGGGGCCCCTGCCGTGCCCATGCCATTGGCATGGGCACGGCAGGGGCCCCCAGGGGCCCCGCGGCACCCCCTACCGCCATCCTGTTCCTGGCGGGCGAACCGCCAGGAACAGGATGGCGGTAGGGGGTGTCAGAATCCCCCATGGCGGCGCAGCAAGCTGCGCCGCCATGGGGGATTCTAAGGGCAGCGGTAAACCGGCGGGAGACCGCCGGTTTACCCTTTCTGACCGCGGCCAAAGCGCCGCGGTCAGAATGCCCTGCGGGGCACCGCCGGCCTGTCGGCGGTACTCCCGCCGACCCTCGCCCCGGCGGTCGAAGACCGCCGGGGTTAGAATCAGGGCCATAGTCATTCTAGAAAGAGTTTTCAAAATCTTAGTAAAGTATGGAATGACAGTAAAGGTGGATTAATGCAACTTCATGGCTAAACAGGTACAATATTTGGCACCCAAGATTTCTGGATTTGGTATAAAACCAAAGGCCTGTAATGTTAAAGCTATATGCTCCCATGTCTAAGTATGAGGACTAACTTAAGTCTTTCCTGGGTCTTTGTGAATATTATGCAAGATTTGTTCCCTGTTATGCCCTGTTGGTAAAACCATTGTGTTCTCTCCTCATGAAAGGCGCTAAATTTGATTTGTCTGAGCAGGCTAACCAAGCTTTCAAAGACATTAAAAGGTTAGTTATAGCTGCTTCTGCATTGCAACTGTATGAACCAAAGGGTAGGTATTTTTTAAATTACAGTAGATGCCAGTTTGAAGGGCATAGGTGCAGTTTTTGGACAGTGGGTTCGAGGAAGAGAGAACACCCTAGCCTTTGCTTCCAGAATGCTAACAAACTGAGGCAAACTATAACGCCACAGAAAGAGAAGCCCTAGCCTGTGGGTGGGCAGTGGATACATTTAAGGCATATATTTGGAGAACACCATTAGATTTAAACACTGATCACAAGCCGCTTGTATATCTTTTGAGTGGCAATGACAAATCCTGTATGATTGATTTGGTTACTAGCAAAAATTCAAGAATACAATTTCAACCTCAAATATGTGCAAGGTGGCAGAAATGATTGTGCAGATTGCTTGTCACATTTGCATTTATCTGAGTCTGATGAAATGATGTATGGTGATGAAAATTGTGTTGTAGCTGGAATGGATGTAATTGCAGTGCGCAATGGTGTCATCTCTGAAAGTGAATTGATGTCCACCACACAACAAGATGATACATTACAAAAAGTCTTCCATTATGTCAAAGTTGGATGGTCTTCTAGCAAATCTTTGTCAGGAAATTTTAGATATTTTGCCCAAGTTTCTTCGGAATTATCATGTGAGAACCAAATCTGTATAGGAAATAATTTATTTGCACACTTACTGCTATACGTGAACCATTGAAGAGATGGCACCTAGGCATTTTAGCTACATCTAAAAAATTTAAACCGTATTTTTGGTGGCCAGGTATAGATAAAATTGTCTCAGGTTTAAAAGAAAAATGTCCACAATGCATTGTTTCTGATAAGCATTAGAAAGCTAGTCACAAACCAGTGTTTACTGTACCTCATTCTGCAGGGCCTTGAGTTAAAGTAGCAATGGAATTTTCAAGCCCCTTGAGTTTATTAACCAAAGAACAGACATTTTAATCTGTTCGGTTGATTATTTTTCAAAATGGGTATATTATGATTTTGTTAAATCACCTTGACTAAGTCAGCCATTGACTTTCTTGAGAGAACATTTTTGATTTAAGGAAACCCACAATTTGTTACTGGCAATGGAATACATTTCGTATCTGAAGAAATGACCAACTTTATGACCAAGGATGAGATTATTCACTTACAAGTAGCGCTATATATCCCATGTCCCAATGGACTAGTGAAGAGGACAAATTGTATACTAAAAGAGGGTATTCAAGCAGCACTTTTGTCAAATGTAAATTATTTTTTGAAGGATAAAATATGGGCATATCTCATGACACCTCATTCCAGTACTGAGGTAACATCTTTCCAAAGTTTACATGGTAGAAAGTAGAGAACAAAACTCATATATAGGTGGTTGGAAAAGACCACTGGAAAAAGTGTCCAGTAACCCCAGAGAACTCATGATGAGTTCACATTCAGAAAGAAAGTATTGTTGAATCAAACTAAACAAAAGGAATATTATGATTCTAAACACAGATCGCATAATGTTCAAATAAAATTAAACGATTGGGTTCTGATTAAGAAACCCAATAGAGGTTTAAAGGGATAATTCAAATTTACTTTAGCTGCCGAAAGTGATTGAAACAAGCAAAGCGTCAATGCTACTGCAAGATAAAGGGTGGTGAAATAGAGACCAATATCCAAAGCACAAGCTGAAATGTATAAACATCAGGTCGTAATAATTAGAAGATTGACTTTATGTTGTCCAACTGATGTTTTTCTCCCTACTTACCATACTGAATGTTCTACTACTACTTCTCAAAATTTTTTGGAAAGATCTTTCAAATCCTCTGACACTGGCAATACCAGGTGTCAAACATCACAGTGGGAGGTCTGAAAATTCTAGACTGGTAAGATTAACTGCTAGATTTCAGGATTTAGAAATCTACTAAACATTGCATATTGTTTACCCAATACACAGATTGTTTCTCTATTTTTTTCCTTTTTCTATTTATGTATTTTTTCCGCTGCTTAATACATTATTTTATTGTGCATGTAAGTGATGTAGTATTCAGGTATTTATTGAATTGTACATGTGTTTACCATTCTATAGTATAACAATGTCATTGTGGGTTCTTAGAACATTGGGTGAGTTCTTGGAACTGCACAGTCCTCAGAACTGACTGGATGCTCCCTTGTAGCTGGTTCGCTGTTCATCAAGTCAAATAAAGAAGCTTCTTTCAAGACCGCATTGTTGAAATGTATTATCAGTTGCTCTCCCATACTTCAATAACATAGACCATTGTCATCCAATAGAGGTTGGATTGGTAATCCCACTGGTTAAACTATAATACCAATCGGCACAGCTCAGTAATATGGTAGGCTGTAGTAGAGACATTGGTTCTTTCTCCATCAGCATGTGACAGGAATCCACATATTATTAATAGTACCATGGCGGCCAAAAGTGAATAGACCCTTGGGAGTATACTGATTAACACCAGTAGCCAGAACTACCTTGGCAGTCTGGGATGCCTCGGCAATTAGGAAACATCTTTTCCCATCTCCTCTAACACTCATCATTTCCAACTTCATGCCTGCTCTTCAGATCAATGACTTCAGGAAGCAACAGGAGGCTGGATATGAAACGGCAGGGCAGTTATTTGACTTTTGGATGACTGAAGTTGGATTATGGCCTCTCAGAAGGTGAAAGTATTTGCTATAATCAGATCAGGCATTGGCTTTTAGGTAAAATCATGAAACCTCAGGTGAGCAGATATATGACTAAATTAGAAAAGTGGTGACTTCCCAAACCAAATAATAATCACCTTCTGGCCGACCTATGTACTGTACTAGTTTGATGAAAGACTTTTCTAGAGAGAAGGTGTCAGGTCGGAAGAGATGGGATCAGGAGCTAGGGTGTAGTCTCTCAGAAAAAGAGTGGAAAGGCGTATTCTATAGAGCCAAAACCACAACAACTTTAGTAGTTGAGACGGAAACTATGGAGAAGATTACTTCGTATTGGCACCTGAACCCAGCTAAGATTGAAGCATGGCCATGGGAGATGCAGGGATTGTTGGCTAGAATCTGCTAATCCAGGGGACACTGCTGTGTCTGCTTTGGAATTGTTCCAAGTTATCTTGCTGTTGGTCTCAGGAATTAGATGGTATTGATGCAACATACCGCACACAAATCCTACGCTTTCCAACCTACACTCTGTTAGGTCTTCCGAATGCACTAACTTTCTCATTACATTCCATAAGGGGACACCAGATGGCACCAGCCCCTTGTGCAGCACAACAATCTATTCTCATGTTCTGGGGCACAGGTAAAATCACCAAACACTGGGATTGGCTTTGACGTGTCTGGGAACTCTTGGAATATGGAAAAAATACTGATGATTTTGGAAAACAAGAAAGAAAGAAGTCTTTTGGAAATTATGGGTTCTTTTTATCCACTTTCTCTCCTCTTTCTTGTCTGAAGTATTTAAAAGTCACGAGGATTGCAGACTAAATGGGTCTTCATTCATGTAATGGATGTCCTTTGCTTTGCTCTTGAAGATGTTGCTTCGAAATAGGCTTTGGCCCTGTAATTCCAACCCCACAGAATAATAGACTCAAGACATGTGTGCGTGTTGGGGGAGTGGAGTGGGTTAGGGAGAGGGTTTACCACTTGCTGGCCTCTGAGTTGTTGGCATGATTATATTTTTCCCTTTGAGACTAATCACAATTTGATCAATAAAGTAAGTGTGAAAGAATAAGTGTGTAATCTCCCATTTGTATGTGTACTTATTTCTAGTTGATCAAGGCTGCAGGATTTCACCATCAAGTCTGAACGGTGCTTCAGCAGGGTCATGTTCATGCTTTTGCTGACTCTGGAAAAAACCTGCAAAGGTAGATTAAATGGAACCATCTGATGACGATGAGAAGAGAAAGAAACCATGATCAAGGGCAAATGTGTCTGTTTGATCATTAAACCAGTAGCCAAGTAGCAATATCAGTGAAGCTGCTAAGAAGATTTGGGATGTGAGGGCTGTAACATTATCCACTAACGGGGTACCTACCAATGACAAGGCCACACACAGAGCTGGAAACCACATGCTTTTATTCCTCCGTGTCCCTGTGAACTTCAACATTCTAAACCAAGCTTTCATTCCATTTCATTCTAGCGACTATGTCACAATGATATGCAGTCTGCTGGGAGCCAGAAACGTTATGTTCTAAATCACACAAGATACTACATCTCCCCCGCTGTTAAATTAAAAATTTCAATTTTTTTAACCAAATCATTAGTCATACACATATATATAGAAACATATACAATCATATCTCTTTAATCAATCTTGTTTCCACTTTGATCATTTGACCCAGACAGGCTAATGGAAGCTGTAGACTGTCAGGGTCAGAAACAATTAAAGATGGTAAGGAATTAGCAACAGTCTCTCTGTTTTCAGAATCAGTCTTTCTTTCACTAATTGTAGTTGAAGACCGATAAAACACAGGCCTGAAGTAAAAATATTCATTTTCATTTTTATCTCTTTCGGTGGTTCATTGTGGTAACTTGGTTATCATTGTTCTCCCAAACACCAAAGTCACAGGACTTTCACTTGGTTGAGTGGGGTGTTGAATGATAAGCTTGTAGTGTTCAATACCGTTTTCAAATTGAACGTTTCAAGAGTTGCATGCTGTACTGCTTTCTTTAGTGCACTCATAAAATGCGCAACAAGTCCATTGGTCATAAAGGTGTTATTTTTTGATGCTTTATGTTTAGATGCTCCAGCAATTCGTTCAATTCTTTACTTTTGAATGGTGGCCCATTGTCAGACATTACAATGTAATGCCCCATGTTGCAAAGACGCTATGAAGTTTTTCGATTACTCATTCATGAGTTGTGGATGAGAGTCCTTCAAACAAAGGAAAATGTGAGTGTTCATCTACAATCACCATTAGAAGATGTCCATTATTAACTGGGCCAAAGACATTGATGGCTATTCTCTCCCAAACATATGTAGGGAGTTCTGACATGTTTAAAGTATATTGAGTGAAAGGCCATAAGGCTATTGCATATGTGACAAGGCTTGAGTTCCTTTTCAACTCTTTCGTCAAGGTATAGAAACCAAACTCCGTCTTGGAGAGCTCTCTTTGTAGCAACACTACCATGATGTCCTTTGAGAGCCACTTCTATCACCTTTTGTTGCAGAGGCTCCAGAAGCAAGATCCTCGAAGAATCATTTCCTCCTGAGTTATAGATAATTGAGATTTAAAATTCTTGTACTTTTGATATTCATCAGCATTACTGCAAGGTCCAATATGATTGTTCCACGACTGATGTGTAATTATGTCTTTAAATTTGGGCAGGTCACTATCATGACTCGTGGCAGTGACAATTAGGGCTAACGATACAGCAGCTGGTGTACTTGACTTGACAATGCAATTGATGTAGGCCTCAGTCGTCTTGGATGGACTACTGTGACCTTGTATAGGCACTCTCGAAAAGTAGTCCGTTTGTTTCCGATCCTTTTCTGGATGATGCACAATTGCATAGTTATAGTCTTACAATCTTACTCCTCATCATTCAATTTGAGGAGTCATCTTGGCTTTTGGATTGCCAAATATGGTCAGCAAAGCTTGATGATCAGTCACCAGCGTCAATGTCTTCCCATACAGGAACACACAGAAATATTCACAAGCCCATACCACAGTCAAAATGTATTTCGCAGGCGGAGAGTAAGCATGTTCTATTTGAGACAAACTTCTACTAGCATAGGCCACAATATGGTGTCTAGCATTTGGGCCTGTACTATGCTGTGCAAGTATAGTGACTAACCCGATCAGGCTAGTGTCAACTACAATCTCTGTATCAAGCTTTCGATTAAAGCACACCATTTCTGTATCATCTTCAATGGCATGTTTGATTCTCTTGAAACGTTTCTCACATTTGTTTTACTGCTGAAACAAAACATTTTTCTTTGTCAACTCTTGTAATGGAGCACAGTGACAAAGTCTTGTAGGTATCTTGAACAGTAACTGGCCATTGCCAGCAAGGAACGTACTATTGAAACATCTTGTGAGAGTTTAGCATTTGTCAAAGCTTGTAGTTTTGTAGTATTAGGCATCATGCCCCTATCAGAAAAGATACAGTCAAAGAATTTCAATCCTGTCCTATTGAACTCCCACTTGTCAGCATTCAGAGTCAAACCGGCATCAGTGTGTAATTGACATACTTATGTGAGAGCTCTATTGTGCTCGTTCTGTGTAGCTCAGAAAACCAATATGTCATCGCTATACTTGAATGCAAGTGACATGACACCTCAAATGACATCTTGGAAAAGTTCTACAGCTGATGACACACCAAAACGAAGTCTCATATCTAAACACACCAACATGTGTAGAAAAGGTTGTAATATACCTCCAACTTTCTTCAAGCTCCAACTGATGATAACCTTTATTCATATGAAGTCGAGAGAAGACCCTTGCACCATTCAATTGTGTTATCATGTCCGCAATGTGTAGACCTGGATGTAATTCTTGTTCATTTGCTTTGTTTGCCTGGCGGATGTTAACGCATATGCTAACAGCTCCTTCACAGTCCTTTTTGGGCACTACTACTATGGGAGAAATCCATGGTGTTGGACCAGTGGAATATTCAATAATATCATGCTTAAGTAATGATTCAAGATCTTTTTTAACAGCTTCTTGTAAATGAAAGGCAACTTGTGTGTGTCTCTAAACATTAGGACAGACATTCTCATTAATATGCAGCTTTACTTTCATAGTCTTTAGCTTTCCTTAACCATGAAATAGTGAAGGGAATAGACATACTATTTCGTGATAAGCATTCATGTTGTAATTCACAGAAACCAGTCCCATGTCAGTAGCCATGTTGAAACTGAGCAAGCAGGCACTTGCTGCTGTACCTTGAAGCACATGGATCAGTGTTTGTGCCTTTATTTGCATATGTTTCACTGTTGCTCAAATGAACCTTCACTCATCATAGGTGTCAATGCAGCCCAAGCATAAACTTTGGTCTTTAGCGGCTTGAACTATGGTAAATGAGACAGTTCATTGTACTTCTCTTCAGGCATTATCTTTATTGAGGCACTGTTGTCGGTAATGAAAGGTATTAAACATCCATTTATTTTCAATGTAATCCTTAAACGGTGGTCGCAAAATTTTGTTGCTTTAACATGTCAACTTTTCTTTGACTGATTTTTTGTTGACCAGTGCAACATCTGCACATTTTTCTGAGGTACACATCGACATGGCACAATCATTTTTTTCACTTTAACTTACTATTGAGGTGGAAGAACTGTTTGACAATGATTTAAATGATAATCAACCTTGTTTAATATCTATTTGCCTCAACTTATGTCATTGCTTGGCCTGGTGGTGGGTGTTGCTTCTGGAACGTTCTGGTGGCCATTTTGGCTTTGTGCCATGGCACACTTACTTTTGCTTTTGCCTTACACATCGTCACAAATGGTTCCATTTACCACAGCCTTTGCATATCTGTCCAGTGGCAGGACACTTTCCTTTGCGTGGAAACGAAGATCCATCTGGAACACAACTTCTTTTCATGTGTAAACATAAATTTGTGTGCTTCAGTTTTTTGTTTCAATTTACTTTTCACACTCATGACTGACTCGCTCTGGGCAACTCTGGCCTCCATGTTAGTGGCTTGTTTCTCAGCATGTTCCTCAGCTCTGGTCAGCCATCAACACTTACCCCTGACTAAGTTTCTCACAGCATTCGTCATCTGAATTAATTGGAAAAGCATCCATCAATAACTCTAAGCCACATGGCTTTTTCATCATTAAATTAGTTGAACTTACAGTGTTGGATGAGTATGTCAATTCTTTCAACAAATTCATCAATTGTTTCACCAACTCTTTAATGTTCTTGATTGAAAACGTATCGTCCATCATCAACATTTGGTACTGGATTGAGTTGATACTCAACACATTCTTAATCTGATGGTATGTGACTTCTTCAGCAGTTCTTGGCATTTTCTTTCTGACTTCTTTCACAACATCACCAGCAAGGGTTTTGAGATATTTGACAATCTTTCTGTTATCAGTCGCTTCAAGTGCATCAATGACATCTTCAAATGTCTCTATCCAAGCAGTCCACCTATTGTCAATATTTTGCTTTTTTATGGTATTGAAAGGTGATGGTGGTTTCAGGAATTTGGTCGCCTTATAGACCAGTGTGGAACTTACTGACGTTAAGAGTAGTATGCTCCCTGGCACTGTATGATGATCAGGTTTGTGAACACCATCTTTGAAGTCTTTGGATGTGTGAGCCTCAGGATTATCCTTAATTTTTGTTGGAACTGCATCTTTTCTTAGCTGCCATATTAAACTTCACAGACCTAACTGTTGCCTTCAATGCTTAACTCTTAGAAGACCTATGAAGTTGCTTTGAGCCCCAATCTGCAGCTTGATGTGCAGCTACTTTGTGTATGGAAAGCTCTGTAAGAAGAACCTGGAGCATCTCTTCTTGAGCAAGTTCATTTACTGCTTTGGCATGATGACTCTCTTTAGCGGACTCAGTAATTCATCTACATTATTCTTTTTACATTTTTTCCCCACAAACGATATCCACGCCAAACATATGACATTTGTTCTAACAGCCCAGGGATTCTAAAGATACCCAAGAAACAAGAAAATAGCCAAAATACAGCTATTTTTTTTTTATGTGGGAAAAGTGGGATAAAAGAGCTGTGCAAGAAACCTAGAAAGCTTGTTTTTGTTTCTTCCAAAAATGGCATCAACAAAAGGTTTGCTGCGCTATGATCATCTTCCCTAATTTCAGTAACAAACAGAGTTGTATCAAAATACTATTTTTTTTTCCTGATGTTTTGCATTTTTCCTACTGTTTGTGGTTTCAGTCTGTATGCAGTCTGTGGTGAAAACAGGTGTGAAACCCATGGATGATCTTTAAAAGCTTGTGTGTCTGGACATCATGCCTGCAACACAATACACTCCAAAATAGAACCTGGCGACAAGATTTCACCCAGCAAAATCAATGTTTCTTCAGATAGCTGCATATTTTGGGTCATAGCTCAGCTGGCACCCAAAGAAAACTATAAAACCTATACATCTCTAAAATGTAGACATCTGAGGGAGTAACGGGTAATGGCACTTGTGTGGTTCTCAATGCATTTTGTTACAAAGAAGCCCTTGCAAACCTTAAATGTTGGATAAGACACACATTTTCCCCTAATTCCTTTAGGGAACTTTCCACAGTATTTGGGGATTCACAATTTCTTACCACCAAGTGTTTCCACATGGCTCCCAATAAAAATGTTACCCAACTTGTGTGGGTGGGCCTAGCTCATGGGACATTTAGGAGCTCAAAATGCAAGATGGACAGCTCAACATTTTCCACTCAAAACCTATCCTTTTTGGAAGTGTGGGTGACTGCCGCCTTTGGGAACAAGTTCAACTGGTGCCTGGAGAAAACCAAAAAAATCCAGACATTTCTGAAAACTAGGGCCCATATTTATACTTTTTGTGCACTGCATTTGTGTCATTTTTTGATGCAAAAGAGATGCAAACTTGAAAAAGATACAATTATATTTGGTAAGTTTGCACCGCTTTTTCATCAACAAATGACACAAATGCAGCACAAACAAAGCATAAATATGGGACTATGTATCTGGAGGGGTCCAGGTTGGACGGACCTGCATGGGCCACACCCTTGTGGATACAAAACGTCATGGGATCCACAAGAGGCATGCCACCGTGGACTTCCCTTGATGAAGAGTTTACTTACCCTTGGTTACACCCCTCCTGTTAGCGACTGTTTAGCCATAGATTCCTCTCCTTTTGTATATTCCCTAGGCATCAGAATGGATCCAGAATATCTTCTGCAGTGCACCTGCATGCCAAAAGGCTCCACATTGCGAATTTGGACTGATGCTGTTCTGCTACACAAGTGACGTACGGGGCCTATATTGGCAGCACTCTTGCACTCTAATGTCAGTTGCTTACAAGACTGTCCACACCCTCAGATATGAGGCCCCAAAAGCAAATTGATAAACCAATGTGCACATTCGTAGACTTGGCATCTTATTAATGGGTAACGTTCAATTATAGAATGGAAAGGATGCTAGAAATCTGCAGCTAGATATAGTCTCTACCAGAAGGAATGTTACCAAAGGTAAGTAACTGTTCTTCTGATAGATGCTTCGAGTCACAGATTCCTCACCAAAGGCATGCCTATGAGAGATGGTCTGAGAATGGAATCAAACAAGAAAGTCCTGCAGAACCAAGCGGGCCCTTGTCATCTGTCTTGGCTGCACAGAAAATAGTGCTTCATGAGTATATGAGTGAATGTCCACATAGCTGCCTGGCAGATGTCTAGGACAGGAAGACTACAAGCTTACACAGTGATAGCAGCTTTGGCCCAAGTAGAGTGGGCTCACAAACTGCTCGGAGGCTGCTCCTTTGCCAGTGTGTAACAAATCTTAATGTAGAGCACAATCAAGTGCAAGATGGTATGTTCTGCACATCTTTGCCTTTCATCGCTTCAGCAACCCCCCCACAAACAGCTGCTCATCCACGGGGGTCTTCGGTATGATGTAGAACTGAGCAGTTCATTTGGGCCCAAGCAATGGCTTCTCTCTTCCCTCTTAGAGCGGTGAGGCAGAGCATAGAACACCAGCAGGATGATGGTTTGACCAACTTGGAATAGCATCACAAATTTCAGTAGGAACAAGGCTGTAGTTTGTAGAACCAGATTGTAGGGGAAGAAGATGGTATGTGGTGCATGAACACAGTGAGTCGGATCTGACCTAAATTACGTGTGTAGGTGAGGGGAATCAGGAACACAGTCTCAATGGTGAGAAGCCTCAAGGGAAAGCTGTAGAGTGGCTTCAATGGAGAACACAATGAATAAGTAAGAACAAGATTTATGTCCATTTGGGGCATCACAAACAGATAAGGGGGAAATGTGTTGTAGTCTTTTATTAAATTGCATCACAACGGTGATTTAAACAAAGAGGGCTGATCTGGTAATCATAGGAAGACTGAGAGGGCTGGAAGGTAACCTTCAAATGTGCCCAGAGCATGGCCTCACTGGGCAAGATATAAAAACACAATAAAACAACAGACAGTGTGGCATGAAAGGGATCAATCTGGCCAGTGCCACATTAAACCACAAATTTGTCCCAATAACAGGCGTATGCAGTTTTTTTTACGACTGCCTGGTTGACAAGATGACATTAACCGTCTCCAGAGGAAGGGCGAAGTTGTTCAGCTGTCCTGAGGGATATGGGGATGTTCTTCCAGATCCTCGCAGCAATAGATGGGAAGGTCCTGATATCTCTTTTTTACTTTTTTACTCTTCTTAGTGTGCTTGATTGTGTCCTGGTTTTGGGTGTTTCAAGAACCAGCAGAGGTAGTGAGCTTGGATGATAGGCAGAGGGCTGAGCATGCTGGTTTTGTAAACAATGTAGCTGGTTTTGAAGATGGTGCAGGACAGCAAGGGAACCAATGGTGTACCATCAGTATAGGTGTGATGTGATCATTTTCCTTCAGGCCGTAAATGTGACATGCCGTTGTGTATAGGATGCCCCTAATGGCACCATTGTGGAGTCTGGAAGGCCATGGATTAGGGCATTACTACATCCAGATGTGCAAGTATGACAGCTTTAGCATCAATTCTGAAGTCACTTTCTGGAAGAAATAATTTACCTTTCTTCAGAAGAGAGAGCAGGTACCAGGCTGCATTTATATTGTTTGGCAATGTGTTTCTTGAGTGTGAGATTGATGTCCAGGGTGACTCCAAATGACCTGGCATTCAGTGAAAGTTGGGGTTCAAATCCATCAAGGTTCATGTCAATGAGCCCAGTTTATACTATTTCTTGCTTGAGGTTTTTAGCTAATAACAGGAATTCTGTCTTGGTTAGGTTGGTTGGTTAGGCTGAGCTTCAGGTAGACTCTCAACATTTAAGCCTGGATGATGTGCAAGCAGTATTTGCAGCATTGGATTTCTGAGGTAAAGAGTAAATAGAGTTAATTATCATCTGCATGTTTATGAATTTTAATGCTACCCTCTGTGGGTAGAGCCCGAAGCAGCTACATAGACAAGATGACAAGAGATAGTATAGAACCCTGTGGGACTCCACTAGTGATAGAGATCCTTTGTGACCTGTGGATGCGCAGGTGAACAAACTGGTATTTGTTAGAAAGGTAGGAGGATAACCAGTAAAAGACATTGCCGGTGAACCCCATACAAGATTCCAAGGGGGGAGGGTGGGATAGTCAACTGATGAAGGCAGCTGACAGATTCAGTAATATCAAGAGGCAGGGATCATCCTCATCTGTGGTCAAGAGGGCATCATCAATGATGTGTAAGGTAGTGATCCCCATGCAGCAGCATCATCTGAAGTCAGACTGGTAGTTGTGCAGGAGATGGATAGCTCTGATGTGATGTTGCAGTTGAACATAGTTTGTTTTTTCAATGATCTGTCAAATGAATGGCAGGTGATTTATAGGCCAGTAGTTGGTGAGGTCATCGGTGTCTAATGTAGGATTCTTTAGGAGTGGGAGGAACTGTCCTGTCTTTAGAGCTTCTGTGAAGATGCCTTGAGTGCTGGAGGCATTGGGAATGGTAGTTAAGAAGAGTAAGTGAGCATCCCAGAGAGAGCTGTGATGAAGGACAAGAGTGAGACATACTCTTCAGATATAGCTTTGAGTGAGTTGATTAGGTCAGCTCCCTAGGACGTAGCTAGTAGGGGTCCCCATGGCCATTAATGGCTCAGGGAGGAGGGTCAAGTGGGCCACCTCTCCTTTAAAGAGTTTAGCGGCCCTAGCAGATGGGGTTCCCAGGGACTTAAGAGGGTTGGCTTAGAACCAGAAATCATTAGGTTTATCCACACACATTTAAAATCTTTAAGAGATACTGGAATCTTACAAACAAAGAACCGGATATTGGTCATAAAGTATGTCCTGAACCCATTATAATATATGAAAAGGTTCCATCATTACAGAAGAAATTAGAGAGAAGCCATTTCACAATGACAAAACAGCAAATTTGACTCGACAAGGAGAGAAGTGGATTTCTGAAATGCAACATATGCAAGACCTGCAAAATTGGGAAGAACGTTACAGAAATAAGGAACTATAAAGGCCACAACATTCCTATCAAACAAAAAGTAACCAAACATACCAACTATATGGTTTACATCATTGAATGGCAATGTGGTCTCTAGTATGTGGACAGCACTATTTGTTCTTTGAAAAAGTGAATATTTGAACACATTAGAGCAGTGCAAAATAAAGACATCAGCTATGCTATGGCCAAGCACTACCTGCAACATCCCGCATGACTGGACAACACTGAGATATTATGGTATAGCCTGTATACATAAGGATGAAAGAGGTGGGGGCGGAGAACTAAAGCTATGACACCTAGAATTATGCTTCATCCTCAGATTGCTGACTTAGAACACTTATGGGTCCAACACTGATGAAGACCTTTATACATATCTGTAATATAAAGCACCTTTGGCCTTTCTAGAATGTTTTTTCACTCACGTTTTGTTTTTGCAGTACAGAAAGCACTGAGCAGTAAGATGCATGTAGATAAAAATGGGAATTGAACTCCAGCAAGATGTTAGATTGTGGGACTCAATGGATATACCAGGAGTAGAAATAACCTACACCATCATTTATAGGTAGAAGAGCCATTAGAAGTCAGGACTATAGCTGGTGGGCTCGAATCACATTTACCTAGTGAGCGTTTATAATGAAAAGGGAAGAAACTATACCATTAGGTAACTATGCACTGAGCAGAGGTCTATTGCTTTAAAAAAAATAGTTATTTGGACATCTTCACTTAGCCGAGATTCAGGTCATAGAATGTGTCGTTTTTTAAGACATGTCCTTATAAATTTAATTAGCATGATATACCACCAAACAAAATATTCAGTGAGCACCCACATTGGATATAGGGTAATGAATACATGATGGGGTAAATTGAGATTGAAACCATCAGTACTGTTCATGAGAAACCAGGAGTATAGGAATGATGACAGGGTATAAGGAGGTAATGAACAAAGAGTTAGTTGGATACACTGAGGAAAGTAGTGTGTGATGCAAGAAGTCATGCTTAAAAAATATGTCCTCAAAAACAAACAAAAATGTTTTGTTCAATTTAGAATCACAGTGGTATTAATTGCAGATTGGTTGATGTACATACACAGTGCTCAAAGGTGTATTTTTGCTTCTATGTTTATATGTATATATGACAAAGTACTACAGCTCCTACACTTCTGCATAATGGCTATTTTGGGCATTTCTATATAAGCTGAAATGCAGAAGGTGCTCACATACCAAGAGCAAGACTAGTTGTCGAAACATGGTCATAAGTGGAGTGGCATGGATACTTAATCAATACATGTTGGATATAACAAGAACCCTGGCGTGCAGCGTTCTTCTTTTGGACACAATATTAAGAGCGACTGGTCGAGCTCCGACACCTGCACTGGTGTGAAAAAGCACTTTGACTGCTTTGTTATGCCTTCAGATGCTGTTTTTTTGTTTTTGAGTCTGTTATGTCTTTATATGCCCTTTTGCAAGAGCCATACATATATGGATATTCTATATGGTGTGCCTAAAGGAAATCCAAAGCGCTTACTCCAGATTTCATTGTAATGAAAAAATAAACATACTAATATATAATAATCAAAATATTACAAATACTTTATTGATAAACATTTATTAAATACACTTGTAGTGGTTTACCATATATTTCAAATTGTACATAACTTTTATACAATGTGGGTATGAATACCAGAAAGAAAACATGTAAACATTAAGAGATCTCAAGAGGTTGATGTATGTGCGTCAACGCACATTGGCAAGACTGCAGAAACCTCATACTCTTTGAAAACTCAGCTACTAGAGTATTGTACTGCATCTATTACCAAATGATTGGTGATTCCCTGTATGAGGCATCTGTAAAACATTCTAGTTAAGACTGATGGACAGGTGACTGAAAGAAGACTACTTGAAATGTTAGAATCGTTAACACTGGTTTAAAAAATGAAAAAGACATGATAGCTGAAACTACGGGTTCTCGTTATGAAACAAAGTAAATTTAGGCAAAATGGATCCCACTGATAAAAGTTTCAGAAGTGATGAGAATTATAGTTACAGACCTCAAAGCTTTGTACAACTATTCAACTATGAAAAGAGAAGTACAGCCTGTAATACAATGACTATGGTATGGTAATAGTATGGGTGTGCAAAACCTCCTTAATGAAAGAAAGAATATCGCTAGAAGATGACAAACAGAAATATCTATTGAAAATCATTACAGATTAAGTGCAATTTCGCTTGGAAAAGATATACATTTTGAGCTATCCTTTTTTCCTTTAATCTATAGTGGCTTTTGCACAACAAGCCTAGCAAAATAAGAAACACTTGAAATGGGATCTCTAAAATATTACAAGTATTATCAGCTACCAGTTAAAGGTGTGAAACCACCATCCATTTGCTCATAAAACTAATACTTTATTCATTGTCAAATAAGTGCAACATATAATTGAAAATTTTAGAAGCTTTCCGAAGTATAACTCATACAGACTAAGTAACTACATTCTACAGGAAAGATGGACACAACCAAATCAAGATTACAAACTTGAACAACTGATTACTGCTATGTAAAACTGCAAGTAACCAAAACCAGACTACTGTGCAACCTCTAAGTAGCAAAAATTATCTGATAAAAAATTTGAATGTTGTCCTGTATTCTGAACAGGTATTACATTTAGGGTGCATACCTCTTGAGCTACTACGAGCATCAGTAATTAAATAACATTCAGCAGTGTTCATCTGATTATGATAATTTTGGCAGATTACACAAGTGTGATCAAAAAACAGCCATAACATAGTTCAATACCCTTGGACTGGAAATATATGCATGCATGCATGCAAACAAAACCTTCCCCACAGAACGGTACATATCCCGTACATTTTAACTTTTAATGTGTTTGGCGTGAGGAGTACTGGAAATTAGAGTACCTCATCACAAATCAATAATGGTCGACTAAAAGTTGGTGACTGATACGTACACCTGATCTGATTGGTAAAGATATTTTAGAGTTTGCAAGGATTACATAAATTTAACATCAAAAGGAAACATTGCATGCAAACGTATTCTACTTTTTCAACATGGCATAACAATCTGTTTACTTACATAGTGCAATAATAAACAAACTGAAGCGGAATAACAGCAAGCATCATCATCATGTTTGTGATACCCTGGATCTTTGGCAAGAGGAGGGTATTGGAAAACATGTCTAGCTATTTGAATGATCATCTCACAGATGTACATAAATCCATGGACACAGATGCTGGCAAGGATATGCTCAGCCGAAAAGGTACATTCTGATCTATTTTTTAGTACATTTCAAAATACCCATAATTACTTCAATTCTTGCAATTTCAATCAGATTGTTTTTGACTGACGAAATGGGAGCTACTAAAGAAGATATGCAAAGCAAGAATCTTGCCAACATCACATTTAATAAGTGGTAAAGTTATTGAAACGCTTTACCCATGAAATTTCCAAGCGTTTAGGTTGTACTGCATTAAAACACATAAATTACAGTTTATGTTCTTCACTGATAAACTTGTACCCCTGACTCTATAAATTAAAGAGATGGGATTAAGCAAGTGTTTGAAGCATTAGAGCACTATACTTGATTTGAATAGTAAATGGGAATTTAGCCTGTGTTGGTTCACAATCCATTCATATGCAATTCCTAGGCTGTGGTAAGAACACGCCTGTTAAGGAAATAAGACAGAAGAAAAACAGAAAGGAATTTGGAAATAAAGAAGAACATGACAAAGACTTTTAGTAATCCATGACTTACAAATATACTTAATTTACAGATACCTCTCACCACAACTATCTTTATATTTGACAGAATAAATATATATATCACACAATCTGAGCTGTTTTCTGTACAGTTCACCTTTAAACAGAATGTTCATCACCTGAATTATGCTGGATGATTTCAAGTAAAAGAATATATCGAACAAGGCTTTGGTACATAGGCCTGCACACAATCACACAAATGGCGAGAGCACCACAAAACAGTTACATACAGCACTTGCCGAGTAGGAACTGGCAACAGAAGTAAACATTTGGTCATTAATTCCTAAGGCACAACAATGTTATACGTTGGCAGTTTATAGAAGGACCTCTGGATTTCAGTCAATTTGTTCCCTTTTTCTCTGTGAGATGCATAGTACTTTTTAATGCCATTCCCAAGTAGCCTTTTTGTTAGGATGCGGGAAGTCTTGGCTGTTGTCCGGGAAAATATGCTGAAATGACTGGTAAACTTCCTTGTCTTGTTATGGATGGTCTTTGCGGTACTATTGTAAGAAAAATAAAATTATAAAATGCAAGTTTTAAATCAATTTCCCAAAACATAAAACAAAAACATCATTTTTTTTTATAGTAGCCTTAGCTTCAAACCTAAGCTGTTATGGGCATAACCTACTATTTACCTAAACCAAAAAGGAGTACCACATGTAAACTTGTGATTTGGAAATTTGTAAGAAGAGACAAATGCACAGCTATTTTCTATTTTGGATAGAGTGACATCTGTTTGACCCTGCTTAGAGGGCCTTTTGTCCACTCATGGCAGGGAAGCGATGCCAGCATTTGTGCGGCTGTACTCTGTGGTGTACTGTATTAGCGTAGTGCCACTACTCTCATTATATTGGATTTGTGGCATACCTTTGACACTGTTAATCACCCCGCTTTTATATTCTCATCCGTGGAATTAGAACATGATTACAAACATCTCTCTAGAGTCAATCTTTCATTCAAGGATAGGTGAAGACAGCTAAGATCTTTCCCCTTTCCACTCTCATTTACCTTCTTAAATATGGAGTTACTCAGGACTTGGGGTCATTTACTTTTTAATACACTTGTGGCTTCCTGATACTCTCCGATTGAGACATTTGGGGCCAGATGTAGCAAACGTTTGCGACTCGCAAACGGGCCGATTCGCAATTTGCGACAGTGCAAAATCGGAAATGGGATGCAAAAAGCCCATTTCCGACTCGCAAAAAGCGATGGGACCCGTTTGCGAGTCGCATCCGTTGCGACCCCATTTTGCGACCCGCAAATTGCAAGTCGCAATTTGCGAGTCGCAAACCTTATGCAATTGCAACTCGCAAATTGCGACTAGTCGCAAAAAGCCCAGTTTGCATGTCCCATTTACCACTAACTCAGAGCAGGTGGTAACCATTACCAAAGTATAAAAGGGGACCCAGAAGGCATCTGGGTTACTCAAGATGGCGGAGATATACCTGATAGCAGTGAGGAGGAGAGTCTACGCAGCCCAGCAGAGGAGGAGGAGGGGCCACAGACAGGAGAAGATATATAGAACCAGGCAGACTCTTTTTCAGCAAACTGAAGAGGAGATCTATGACAAATACCGCCTTAGCAGCGCAGCCATTCTAGAATTAATAGATTTACTGAAACCACAGCTAGAACACAAGACTCTGCGTGGCTGCGCCATCCCTACGCATGTGCAAGTACTATGCGCACTGCACCTCTTGGCCTCAGGGAGCTATCAGGGGGTCATTGCCGTGGCAGGTGGGGTATCCCAAAGTGCAGTGTCAAGGTTCCTCAGGGCATTCCTAGATGCCTTAGTCACGCACATGTCTCACTTCATATACTTACCAAGGAATGAGGCAGAAATTAACAGCACCAAGCTGGACTTTTACCGCATTGTCCACTTTCCTCATGTCATAGGGTGTGTAGATGGGACACACATTCAAATATGCCCCCCTGCTAATCTGGAACACATTTTCCGCAACAGGAAGTGTACCCACTCACTCAACATACAGGTTGTTTGTGATGCCCATTATGTCATCACGGACATCGTAGCTAAGTTTCCTGGCAGTACCCATGACTCATACATTTTTAGGCATAGTGGGATACATCAACGCCTGGAACGTGGGGAATTTGGAGACGGTTACCTCCTAGGTAGAGGCACAGACACTTGCAGACATACACACAGGTCACTGTGCACGACAATCTGGACTTCCTAACCGTGTACTTTTGTGCCCAACAGGTGACAGTGCATATGCTCTCAGGCCTTGGATCATGACTCCGTTTTTAACACCCAGAACTGAATCAGAGAGGCAATACAACAGTGCGCATAAGAGGACCAGGAACCTGATCGAGCGCACCTTCGGACTGCTGAAGGCAAGATTCAGATGCCTCTACCGCAGTGGAGGCGCCCTCCAATACACCCCCATTACCGCTTTCAAAATTGTGGTCGCATGCGCCATCCTCCACAACATAGCCACCCGACGTGGGCTACCTCTCACCCCTGCAGACCCAGATCCTGATGATGAAGAGCAAGAACAACCACATCGCCATCATGGGGATAGGAGTCTAGCTAATCAAGGCAGACTGAGACAGGACCACATTGCAACACAATATTTTGGACGGTACGTGTCAACTCCCACCATACTCACCTATTAACCATTTGTTAAGTGGAACAAAAATAACTGTTTTATTAATGTCATGAAGAAACTATATACAAGTTGAAATTGTCCATGGGCAGGAAAATGCCAACCAGTCATGTGGCACATTAACGCCATGTGCCACATTAATCTGTCCTGGCTGTTATCTATGATCTCCTGCCCCTCCTGCCAGCCTGGCTGGTCCCTGCTGCGTCCATGGTGCTGTGCCTACCACTCCTCAGCACCCTACTGTCAGTGGCAGAGACACTGCTCACTGTTGAGCCCTCCTCCCAGGTGTATTTGTTAACTTCCTGGCTGGGATGCCATCATCATGTGCCAGGAAGTGTTTCCAGAGTGTTCTGGTATGCTTTCTGGAGTGTTCTGCTGCATCTGCAAGCAATTTTGAAAGTATTCGCAATTTGCGACACCCACTCGCTAATTGCGAGTTCGTTTTTGCACACTCCCAAACAGCGACCTCGCAAACTGCGGACTCGCACACAGCGTTGTGAGTCCGGCTGCGAGTCGCAAAATCGGATCACTTTTTTTTCTGGCATTCCAATTTGCGACTCGCATTTTGCGAGTCGCATCAACTCGCAAAATGCGAGTCGCAATTTTTATTTTTGCTACATCTGGCCCTTGGTATCACCTTCTCTTCAGATCCAATCAACACACAAATTGTTTTCTAATTTGATTGTAATTGAGCAAATACCATTATTTTTTTCACAATTACATGGCCTCTTTTCATGTCTGGATGTAGTCCAATAAACTTAGGTTAAACACTGACAAAACAGTAAGTTGAGTTTTAGGAGGGCCCTTCAGTTCATTTAGTCCACAAATTGGTATCCTTTCACTCTCACTGCCCAACCTTAAAAAGGGTATGCACTCTAGCTTTCTAGCTTGACGATTCAATGACCCTGATGGCTCAAGTAAAACTATTACTTCTATTTGTTTCTGTTGGACAAACCTTTTGCCTTCCTCCTCCTATTTTTTCTGGCCTCTTTTTGTTGGCTCTAGGACTCTGAGCACTTTATCACTGCTGATCATTGTTAGAGTGCATGTGCTCGCCCTTCTGAAATTTGGTATGATTGGCTTACACCTGATCGGTATATTTAATTGAATTGTACATCCCTTGTACAGTGGTATGTCTATACCCAGGGCCTGTACATTAAATGCTACAAGTTGGTCTGCAGCGCAGCTTGCCCCACCCACAGAAGTAACCTGTCTCAGGCCTGCTACCGTAGGGTCTGTGTGTGCAGTTTAGTGCTGCAGGGACATGGCATCTACATTTATTTGCCAGACCCGGTTCTCCCCTTTTACTACATGTAAGTCACCCCTAAGGTAGGCCCTAGCTATCCCCATGGGTAGGGTGCTCTGTGGGTAAAAGGCATGACATGTGCCTGGTTGTGTGGCCTGTCCTGGTAAGGATAAACAGCTATTGGTTTCTCACTGCTGTGGGTGCCGCCTTTCTCATAGAATTGCATTGGAAATGTCTACGTGGTACTGTTTAAATCTACGAGGGGTAGCTTAGGTATGTTTGGTATGGTAGTAATGGTAGTGAGAAATGCTGATTACTGGTAAGTAGTTTATATTACCAATATGAGCATAAGTACAGGGGGTCTTCTCCCACATTTTGAGACACTAATAGACTACTGAATTGGACACCGGATGCTGCTGGAAGGAATCACTAGGAATTGCCATGGGACTGCTGCTGTTGTGCTGACCTGTGACCTGCTAGGTCATTGAGAAGAACTGCCACTGTTTACTCTGTCCCTTTGTGCTGGCCTGATTGATGGGTCCTGCAGCCCTGTGGTGTTACACCAACTGTCACCATGGGCTGGGTGGTGTGCCACCCCCATTTGTCCTCTCAGACAGAGGAGAGCGCAGTATTTTACTTCACCTTTGTAACACATGAAGAGCACTGTCTTATCCCTAAGCAACCTCGTGGCACTGCAGTTGTGGCCCCCATCCCCGATGCAAAGAAAGCGGAGAGGAGCCCTCTGGCTTCCTCTCAATGAGCGTGAGTAGAGCACTCATCGGTTTGTGTCCCTGTGGCACAAGATGGCACCACTTGGGTGCATCACCTCCGCAGCCCGAGGTGGCCGAGGAGCCCAAGCCGAGGTGCCGGCTCTAGTGTGAAGGTGTTGTGTACTCCCCAGGTTGGGGCCACCCACTCTTCAGAAGAAAGCAGAGGCGCGGGAAGCCTTGAAGGGCTCTGGTCATGCTCCCAGCGGGAGGTTGCCAAACGGGGAGCCGCTGAAAGCCATAGTTGTTCTGCTGGGAAGCAGCAACTGGTTGGGCTTGGAGTGTATGCGGGGAGAGAGTTCTCCCCACCAACGAGAACCGTGTGGGTGCCCCCTTTCCTTTTGTGACTTCTCTTTGGAGGCATTCATCGTACAGTTTGCAGGGCGGGAGGGATCCCTCAATGGGCCCCACCCACCCGCATTTCTTGAAGTAGGAGCGCATGAGCTCCTTGGTGGACAGAGTGCTGGTCAGAGTACCAAAGTATTTCTAGTAGGAGCACAGGAGCTCCTGCGCTTCCCGTATGAGTCTGGGGCTTACCACCCCTCATATAACATAAGCACATATTCATGATAATGTCTTGGCATTTCTAATAATATTTACCCGCATTCCTGGTGATGTCTTGGTAGTCCTAATAAGTGGTTTATGCTGATCTATGAGCTGATTGGTGATGTCATGTTTAGCTAGCTATAGTACCAAGCATATTTTCAGGGTCAGCAGTACATTTCCTGGGGGGATATGGTTAATGACCAATGCCACATAGGAATGTTGTATTTTATGTGCATTCACAATGATGCCTCATCACGTTTTCTATGACATGTGCTTTCTTGACAACAATGATGACCTGATTACTGCTTGTTTTGCAGAATAATCAGTAACCTATATATTTTATGTGAGTGATGTTTTCACAACTGCTTGTGAAGCAGGATATTACTGACGTTGTTTTTGGTCTAATGATATTTTATGCAATACAGTTTATACAAACTTGGCATATATAACTTGGTGTTGTGTTTCCTTTGAGATATATTGATTGTGTCATATATGTTGTGTGTGTTGTGCAAAAGCTTTACACATTGCCTATGGGATAGGCCTGACTGCTCAAGCCACGCTCCCAAGGTGGTGAGCAGGGGTTATCTTAGGTGTGTAACTCCCTCGCCCTGGCAAGAGTGGGTGGGTTCTGCCTGGATTAGGTGCATACACTAGCCAACCAAAACCCCCATTTCTAACAGTTTCTTATTGAGGACAATTATTGGCATTCTGCTATGTCTGTGAAAGAGCTGTGGTCGAGGGCACATTGACTGGAAAATGGAAATTCCCTGTATTTGAGTGTTACAAAATATTGATTACCAGACTGCAAATCATCTAGAAAAGGACTGTGAGATTGGAATGGAGTGTCATTCCGCATACTTTACAGTTAGGAAGTCTATCATTAAAACCTTCAGTCTCTGTCAACTTTCCATCAGGTGTCTGTATGTATGTAATAATAGTATGCCGCTGTGAGAAAGTGCCTCCTTTTCCCTGGCCACTCCCACTTTTTGTTGACTGGTATTGCTGTTTTCACATGTATGTGCTCTGACACCTAATCCATGATAAAACAGGCTAATCCCCATTGGATGAATTTACCTTTACAGTAAGGCCATAGTATACTGTACAGGGAATACAATAATGGGATGAAAAGTTAAATGTATTGGTGACTGCAGCACGTGTTGTGCCACCCACTAGAGCGACAAAGAAAATATGCCCTCAGGCCTATCTGTGTAGCCTGACCCCTAAACCTTTTAAACCTGCAGGCAAAACCTGTGAAAATAACCCTTTTTGTAAGCATACTTCATGAGACATCATCCACTTGACTATGACACTTAATTGAGCTATTTTTTCACCATGATGGGAAATATATTTATAAATGAGTTGGGAAGAACCACCTTTTCTTTGGACATAACATAGACCCACACAGCACCTTTTTTGTTGATGCGTTAATTTACTAATTGGAAAATTCACTCCTTTATCAGAAATGTATACTATTCCTGTGTTCCTTATGGAGTGCTAATATCTTCCGTTTACTCATGCCTTCGTGACGCCAGATTCAATTGGGCTTGTTTTCTCATATGGTAAACAGCTCAGGAAAGAACTCTCCAACATGTAACAAATGAGTAAATTGTTAGCTTTCCGAAAACACCTACATAGGTAGACCCAAATTATAAGTGGCCCAAAGAAATCAATGTTATTTCCCCATCCCAAAGTTACCATTATTCGGGGTCCTGGGAATTATGAAGAAATAGCACGGATTATGAGATTCTGGGGAATAAATTCTGGGAATCTGTGTTTCCATGCTGATTCTTGTATGTTTTTCCTCCAGAGGTTCACAGGGAGATTTGGCTACATATAACAGCCAAACTCTCAGTCTGAAACGCACATAACTTGCAATTTTAACTCCTGGTCATCTGTTAACTCACCCATTGGAATTTACACCCTACAGGTAATGATGGCCTACGTGCCAGTATCATTATTATTAGTAGTCAAATAATCTACTGGATACCTCTGTCGGAGAGCAGCAAACTTTTTAAAAATTTAATTAAAATTACCTCTTCACTAGTGCATAATTATTGCCATAGTTTAAGGGGGATTAGTTACACTTGCTTTCTTTCCAATCCTAAAGAAAGGCTTCTCACTATCTACAAGAGAACATTCCCCTAAATTAACAAAAACCTAGGTTATTTAGTCCATTGGCCTAATTTTACAAGTTGGCATTAGCTGTGACACTTGAGGCTATAGCAAGTGCAGGGCTGTAGATTTCCCTAGTTACTGATTACAGATATTCTATAGACATACACACTCAGATAACTAACCAAATTAGGCTGTTGCTAGTCTTTATAAATTGCATATTCCCCTAAAGGTTTTCTTGTCAAATAGAATTCAGTTAGGTCGCTATATTTGAATTTCTACATATATATCAATACATCCCACAAATGGGGAGAGGCAGGTTGAATTTGCATGCGTATGGTGAACAACATTATCAGGTTTATAAAAGAAATTCCTCCCTAACATAGGCAGCAGTTTCCACCTACCTCAGGCTGGTAAAAGGTCCAACAATGCATGGGTGAACAAGAGAAGGACCAAAGGATGCCTCACAATGGTAGCTAATCATCCATCAGAGATGTTTAGCCAGATTCTTAAAGAGTATAATGAAGATGTTACACCTACCTCCTAAAGAAGGCAGTCACATCAGATTTGTGTCATTATCCTTGATGCAACATGTAAATAATCCAGGAATAAATATTACAGTAAATGCCTCCTTTCCTGTTATGAACATTCGGATTCCCAGGTTTCAGTGCAACTATAGCCATGCCCTGAAAAATTCCAAACCAAATACCATTCTGCTGAACTTTCTAAAACACTGTCATTATCAAATGTGACAAAAACTCTTTAAAATGTTCTCCTCATAACTATGTTTTTCTGGTTTTGTGGTATAAAACTGTGTATAGAGATGATAGCAAGTTAAAACTGGTTGACCTCTAAGAGACCTGCACCTTCTCAGCTTATTAAAATGCCTTATTAGCCTATATGTAGTGCCACCAGGTTCACATATGCCTCAAGTAGGCATACCACTCTAGATGCTTTTTTGAAAGCAGTTTAGCCATATGTATCATTCATGTAAATGCAATGAGCAAACAATTTCAGTCTTTGGCTATCTTCATCATCAGTGATGGCATTCTGTTTGTGCACAAGGAGCACATCCACATGGAAAATTAGACCTCGTTAATGTAAAAAATTACTATGAAAACTTATCTTTTGAGAAAAAACGATTTCTGCTTTTAGACATTTTTTAAATTTATATTGATGAGGGCCCCACTGCTCATCAAACAAAGTTTTTCAAAAGTCATGACAAAGCAAAGTAAGCATTGACAAAGTCAAAAGACTGGCCAACATCAAACCTGTTGGATTTGCTGTTGCTTGTTCAAGTCCCTTATCAGTAGCTTAATGTGTTTTGCTTAAGAAGAAAACAAAGCAGTATTGCTTACAATTTCCTAATAAAATAACTGAAATCACATAAATATTGGATAAAAGAAATGTCATAGTCGAAACTTCACATTTTCATAAGGTATTTCTATTTTTCCTTTTAAATGTTTTAAACACATAGTCCTGAGCAGCAACCTGTCTGTACAAATGTTCAAGGTACCCATCAACACCTCAACTCAACTGTTTGAGCAAGCCCAGGGAGCAATCATGTTCCCTGAATTAACCTTATGACCCACTGAAACAAAAAGGAAAATGTGTTATCTATGCTGGGTAACATCTACCTTCACAGATTTTATGTGCATATTTTCCATGATACAAGTAGCAATGATTGCAATGTTAAGTGTATTTAATAGGATGAAATCATGGATTTAGAGTGAGGTTGAAGATTTTAAGATATTGGCATCAAAGCCTATTGGGGTGTTATTTAAGTAGGCCATTGAACTATTGTTGGGTTGGCCTTTTCCTACATTTAACTAAAAGTATTATAAAAATATTTTAAAGATAGCCTGATTTTGTACTTTGGACGCTATGCGACATATCTAAAATGACAAAATTATTTGCATGTGTATAACTTTGGGTTACTGCAACATCTCTAAATCTGTATTTGCATTCCTTATCATAAAGTTATATAGGAAGTAGTGAGAAGAGAACATTCATAGCTGCTTGGAGCGAGCACACAGAACAATGGGCTACTATGTCTTCTTTCATACCAGAGGTTGCAGCAACGGCGCACAAGTCAAGATAGACTTGTAATCCCAACTATTGTGGAAGGTTTAAGAACAAACATTGCAATAGAAGTACCTGAAGAAGATCTACTATCTGCCTCATATCTTGGAAGCATGAAACAACTTTCGGTCTTTATTAGTGGTAGAGTCTCTTTGGGCCAGATGTATCAAAAACCCGGTTCACATTTCTTAAATAGACAATTTTAAGAAACCGCTATTTGAGAAATGCAAAATGGGATGTAAGCAAATAGCGAATCCCTAACAGCGATTTCTTAAAATTAGCAATCGCTATTAGGGAATCCCTATTAGGGAATGGGACTCCATTCATACCTCTGGGCCTAAAGGCCCATAGGTGCGATGGTTTTGCATTTCTCAATTTGCGAATTCCTAACAGGCAATGCAAATCCAAGGGTTCTGGGGACCCAAGCCCCCGTTGATACACCCCCCCCAAAAAAAAAACAATTGCACACATGTAAAGCGGACACATGCCTTAGGGGCATGTGTGCATCAAAGCATTTTTAAAAATTGCACATGGTTACCACCAAATTTGAATTTGTGGTAATTGCATTTCCTAACTGCTCAGTTCGCATTTAGGAAATGCACGATACATGTGCACAAGTCATCGCCAATAGGTATTCCCTATTTGCGATTACCTATTTAGGGAATCGCAATTTGCGATTCCCTATTCAAAGTCGCAATTTAGGACAAACAGCTTAGCAAGCTTTTTCCCACAAAAATTAGCAAAGCTCTCAGAATCAATTATGACAAACTCTTCCCTGTTCTATTGTGCAACAGATTTCTGATCTCCTTTAGCGTCATTAACATGGAACAGGTTATTAAACTGTTCATAAGTTTAAATTAAGGATCTCAGCTGGATGACCCACCGAAGAGTAAAGTTCCGCAACTGTAAGCAAAACTGCCCCTTGTCACTTCAGCAGCGAGGTAGCTTCCTGCTCCCCTGTTACCAGCTTTTGCAAAGACATTGAACAATATAGCCACTCATCTTTGCTGATATACTTAATTTCATGATTGTCTTCGCGATATCCATGTTGTCTCTGAATCCTCTGAGGTATATAATTTTAGTCTACATGCTAGATAATGTGAGAATGATGGGCAGTGGAGAGGGGTGCCTTCGTCCAGCCTTACACATACATCATTGATCACACAAGTTTTTCAAACCTATGTGGGGAAATCAGTACCACAGACCATGTATTAGATTAGCAGTGTTCTCTTTTGTCAGACAAATTACTAGCCATTCATACATCACCATATAGGTCTGTCTGAACAGATAGTTTGTGGTATACCTTTGGGGCAGGTTCTTTCTACGTATTACTTTCTTTGCTCATCTTATCCACACCACGGTCTTTCATCTGGCATGAATGAAGATAACACTCAGATGCTCCTTATTCTGAAACAAGAACTGGGGTCCTTTTCACCATCTAGCAAGGGATGTGAAAAACCAAGGACTTAGAAATTGATTAAGTGGTCTACTTCAAATCACAAATGACTGCTGTTACCACAGTTTATTCTTTAATATTTAGTTTTTGTGTACATATTGTTGTGCCTATCCTAGGTGGTAGGAACATGATGTATGCTACAATTGTTGAACCATGACTGGACTAAAGAAATACATTCTATGTATTCCTTCAAAAGTTACAGATATTTTACAACAAAGGGTATGCCTAGCTCTTGGAGCAGACAAGTTTAATCAAGACCATGCTCTACACATAAGCTACCTTCCATAAGGGTCCATGTACATCTGAAGAAGTATTTTATATTTTTTATATATGTTTCTTTGGTCCTCATTTTTTCTATATGCATATTTTGTTTGGTCCTCATTCACTTTCAGATAAAATGGATTGCAACCCGAGAGGTGTTAATTTACCATCTGACCGACTGTCACCGAATATACCATGCAGAGGTTGGAGAAAACCAAACTCCAACCACATACCCCTCAGCCCAACCAGCTTAATCATTGGACCTTAGGGGTTGATGACCCTCTCTCAATCTAGTGTAAAAATCCCATGTGTGTGCTGAGCTCTTATTATTACTACAACATTCCATGTTTAAACTGCACACTTGATCTGCTTCCCTCAACAATTTATAGAGGGTAGGGGGGGTCCAGAAGCCAGTTTATACAGATGTCCCTCCTACTGAGCAAAACATATATAAAAAGAAAGGTCTACTGACACATGATGCAATGACTGAGCTCAGTTGAACATCCATGCCAAACAAGATCAATAGGGGACTATCTTCCATTTGATAACCTGCTAGCTCTGAGAGAGCCTGAGATATACCCTTCCCAAAAAGTGTTCGACTTGGAGCAGGTGATGAACATATGGACATCTTTGGCTTTCTCCTTCTCACTTTTGTTACAGCATGCTACAGGACCTTTCACAAATGTAGTCATCTTCTAGAGTTCAGATAAATTCTATGTAGTGTGAAAAAATATTTTCCTGTGGGTTGCTGGTTTAACTGTGACTTATAGGAGGCCTAAAGACTATTTCCATAATTTGGACTGCCCTTCTATTACAGGGAACCCTTCCCACGAATGCATAGGGACCATACGCTTTTTATCATCCACCTCCAAATAGAAATCTCCTGTTTTAGGGTTGCATGGTCCTGTGCCCTCTCTACATGCTCCCACCATTCCTCAGTCTCCTACTTTTGTGTCACCTCCAATGAAACTAACTGCTAGCACTTAAACACACACATTCCGATGAGATTACCCCGTTATCCTCCATTTATTGCCCCCAAGATGTTATACCAGCCTCAATCATTAAAAACTTGAGCTTATCCTCCAGAAAAGGTGGCGTCCTGGGTGAATTCCAAACAGGGGCAAACTCTGAGTAGTAATTTATACTCAGTGTTCTTCTAATATTGCACCACACTCCTGGAAATCCTTCATCTATACCTTCTTAATAAATGTTGGTTCTTTACAAAGAAACTTATCTGATCCTGTTGAACTCAACATAGCAGGATCAATGGTATAACAAAGCGTGAGGGGGCCACCCTGCACAGTGAATAGAAGACCCCTCTCCAGACTCACTCTGGAGTTCTCAAGCCAAAGTACTGTGCTGAGGGGGCACACTGGAGCTTAAGGCCCCCCCTACACCGCCAGGGCTGCCGGGGCCTTTGTTATGCCACTAGCAGGATATAATACCCTCCTACTAGAGTTATCGGGTGTCAAAAATAGTATTCTAGTATTCCTGAATTGGAATGAATAATAATATAGTAAGACATCTGGGAACACCAAGCCTCCTTTTTCCAATTTCCTTCTCATCTTCTTCCAGCTCAGTCTGGGCCTCTTAGAAGCTCAGATAAAGCTCCTGATCTTGCCTATCTTGCCCTGTATCCTAGCAAGATAGTCTTTGGAAAACTGTAATGGGATGTAGCAAATAGGAAAGTCAATTTAGGAAACATGACCATCTTATCTAAATTTGTCCTACCATATAATGTGAGTGGGAGGTACTTCCAGCTTGCCAACAAGTCATCGATATCGTTCATTATGTTTTGCACATTTAAATTTGGAACTTCCCCCAAGTTTTGGGTCACAATAATTCCAAGATACCTAATTCTAGTATGTTTAGAAATCCCAACACATTCCACCCAATCACCTCGGTCTTATCTTTATTTATGGCATATCCTGAAAACATTCCAAAGGCTTCTGTGATTCCTCCCAGATGTGCCACCGTTTTGACTGGTTATTTTGTATAGAGAATAATATTGTCCACAAACAATGCTATTTTCCTCACATTACTTGGAGACGGAAATGGAATTATCACTTTGTCTTTCTCAAAAGTAAATTCTAAAGGTTTGTTATACAAGTCAAAAAGAATGGGGAAAGTGGGTATCCCTGCCAGGTTCTCGCCAGATTATTATTTGCTTTGTCAGATTTCCATTGACCAAAACCTGTGCTCTAGGACCAAAGTATAAGATCTTTAATGTCCCTCCAAATACTCAGGAGAGACAAAACATATGTAAGATTTGCTTCATATATGCCCAACAGACTCAGCCTAATGCCATAGCTGCCTCTATGGTGATTATGCCCAATGGGTCAGAATTAACTACGGCCAAATCCACTGAAGATATTAGAATATGTGTGAGGTTCTGTAGCTCCCTTCCAGGAACAAATCTTGTGCAATACCATTACTACCCTAGATAATCTGCTGGAAAGGATGCCTGCAAAAACCTTAAAATGAAAATTCAATAATTAAATTGGCATGTGTGAATATACCTTCCTTGGGGCCTTATTAGGCTTTGAGTGAAGGTGATTATGCATCATTCCACATCGATGGTGAGACAGACCTCCCCCTCAACAAAAACAACAACATATCCATATCAGTAATATTAACTCTTTCAAACTTTTATAGAATTCACCCGGGAGGGCATCAGGACCTGCAGCCTTATTATTGTGAGCTTGACTAAGTTGCACATTAATTTCCTCCTCTGTGATATCCCTAAGCGGAGATTCCTGATCTTCATGGGCCTAAATCCGTAACTGCTTACCCCTTCAACCCCACCCTTAAGCCCAAAGGCCGGAAACAGATAAATTCTGTATACAACACTTCATACATTCTAACATTCCATCTCTTGCGGGAGGCCTCAGTTGTTACCTACTAAGTCTATCATTAATTCATTTATATAGTTTGTTGTTCTCTCTGTTTTAGCTTTCCAAGCTAGAAGCCTGCCAAACTTCTGTCCATATTCAACATTTACTACCCTGCATGCTTGCCACTTGACTCTTGTTCCTTTTCCCATTACCTGAACATAGGTCTACAGTTTCTCTGACAACATTGTCCTACAACCTCTGCTTCTTGGTCAGTCCTGCCGACTCTTTCGAAAGCCCCTATATCCTCTTCAAACCTATCTTCTTTGTGGTTCTTCCTCCTTTTGATTATTCCCCACTTATGGAGCTTACCACATGCTACAGCCTTATATACATGCAACAGTGACATTAAAGGAGCCGTCCCTATATTATAGCAAAATTAGTATTTAGTTTCTTCTTGCAGTAAATAAATTAAATTGAAATCTAAAATTAACACCCTATTAACTTTCCTTCTGGTATCAACCTGTATTACTGGGAACTTCAACTTTAAAAAAAAGGCAGAATAGTCAGAGCAATTAGCTGGGATATGCCTAATATCCTTAATGTTATATACCAGCAACTTACTTACAAAGGTATATCTTCTTCTACAACCCATCTTTTCACACCAAACATAGCAAAATGCAGCATCAAGTTCCTTATTGCTTTCTTGACTCTACAAGGCCCCATTCCCCACTTCTTTGAACACTTATCTAATTCATCACTCATAGTAAGCCTACCCCAATCACTGGGGGAGCAGAAAAATCCGAAAGATTCCCACTAAGGGTACAAAAGGGAGAAGCATTGTCAGAGTTTGGACCATAATACCATGCACACATGAGTGTGTCCTGTCTCGGGCTCATTTTGGTTATAAACCTTCTGCTCAAATGATCGGTTCTGAATTCTGCTGCATCTATAGTAAAATTTTTCTCGATGATGATTGAAACACCCTTGGTAGCTGTCTAAAGGCAGGTCAATTAAAACAGAGGAGTTTGCTGAAGTAGACCTAGCTCCTCTACCCTCTTGGCTAGAAGAATGCCCTTCCTTAAAAGTGGGGAGATAAAGGTGCAAAAGAGCCTGTTTTTTGGTGAGAAAAGCACACACTTAGTCACCGTGGAGACCAGGAGCATGGCGCACTGGGGGATCCACAGCTAGTGCGCTTCGATAGTGGAGGACAGCACAGCCTTGGTGATGGTCAGTTCAGGAGGAGTCGGCAGGGGCAGCAGAAACACAAATTTGTCATGGCATGCTGAGGTGAAGTGGGCTGCTGTGTTTGTTCCTTACATCGCTTCCAGCTGTGATGCAGGAGTGCAGAGTAAGATTTAGGGAAAGAGCTGCGCTGCCAGTTTGGAGTTGGAGGGGGTAAGGGGATGATTATCTCCATTTATGAAGAAAGTTCTCATGCTGCCTACGAGCCCCAAGGAGCCTGGTACAAAAGTGCAGCGGAAGAGGTATTTTTTAAGGTCCCAACAGGAGGAGGTCTTAAATTTAAGAACTAAACTGGGAGATGGGTGGAGAGTGTATTCGCATTCCAAGCCACTAAGAGGCATCGCGTAGAAGGTGGAGTGGGAGTTTTCAGACCCCTAGGTATGCAAGAAGGCCTAGTAGTGACAAAGCCTGGAGGAGGGCTAAAAAAAGACAGAGGAAAACATTGCACCAGACTTCCTGTAAGGGGAGAGCAAATATTACCCCCTCCCTCAAATCCTTTTTCAAGGTGATGGCATGCATGACGGGGGGTGCCCCAGGACAAGGGGTCCCACAGGTGTCCGAAGGACAGTCTTCCAACCGGGAGGTTTAAGGGGACCCTGTAATTAGAATGGGCCCCCTGCCAACTGAGAGCAGAGTAACATATAATAGCCCTCAAATGGGTTCTAATGTAAAGACTCCTAAAGAGATACTTGCAGATGCCAAATAGGAAGAAGATAATTTTCTTTTGGCATCCCAGTGGGAATCGGTATGAAATTCTTGCTACTACATCTAAAAAAAAAAGAAGTTCAGTGGAAGAACGGGGACCTGAGTCGCTCTCCGGATCAAGCAAGAACACAAGTGATATAAGGAAAACATAATCCCAGTACCAACCTGCTCTGGTATCACCAGATTAAATTTAAAGTACTGTGTATGGCATCTTCTTTATTAGAGAGATTCAGAAACAATCAGTCCTGTATGGCTATTTGTTCAGATCTTTGCTACATTTTTTTGGTACTAGGACATCAGAGGGAAGAGCATGGAAAAATAGCTTTTTCAGTCCTAACCCTGAAGTCAGGGAATGGCCTTGTGCTGGTTTACAACTGGACTTCAACTTTCTAATGTTCAGAAAGAAACATAACTGTCTCAATTTATTTAGCTAATTTGAGTTCCTTCTAATGTTTCAGCATAATGCGTTATGGAAGCATTTTGGTAAAACAGCATTCAATAAATAATACTTTTTATAACATGTAACATTTATTTAGGGCATGAGAAATGGTTAGGCTGGTATTCGGAAGGCTGTCAATACCATGACCTTGATTCAGTATTCAGTTTGGATCCAGGAGTGAGCTTACAGCCCTCCCTTGCCCTCTTGACATTCGCTTCAAATTTAAAGTCTATTATCTTTTACAAATGGGCTGTTTGAGTCCAGGTTCCTAATTTCTAGACAAAGGTTGTAATTTATGATGATGTAATGCAAAAGGCGTAAGACTGTTGTAAGAGATATCCTAAATTAATGCCACCTGCTTCTCCACAAATTCAAGGAGGATATGCCAACATTATTATTGATAATACAGATTTAAAATCCCAGTAAAACTATTATGATGCATAGGTTACTTAAGCACTATCTCTAATAGTCAAACATTAGTGCCATGGAGACTCTCCTAAATGCTTTGTCCACCCATTTGGCTACAGAATCTGACTGAGTCAAATTCTTGAATACCACTTCTATCTAGCCTGCAAAAATAGGTAGAACAATGCAATTTTTTCTGTTACAGGAATACATTGCCTAATAACTTTTATTTCTAGAAAATGGGCTACTTTTGTTCATTTCATTTATAAAGCATGATCATCTCAACTGATGGAAGCTATAGAGCAGCTGAAGGAAAGTAACCCTTATTCGTAGCCCCATCATGGGAAGAGTTTTGCACTATCCAAGGAAGGCATATATTCTGCTGAATGTGGATCATATGATTCTGAGCTAACTAATAATTTTATTTACCTACAGTATCAATGCTCTCCATATTAATGAGAATTCGAATAACTAACCCCTGTGATAAAACACATGAACTCTATCCCATTTCCACCAGCCACTGCTTTGGCTTAGGACTCAGTGATACCACGGTGCCAGCAGCTTTAGCATTTGCCAATTTTGGACCCAAATTGGCATTGAGATGATTCAGTGTACGATGTGATCATCCAGGATGGCGTCTAAAGGAAGAATCTTCAGACCAGAGATGCCACCTGGTGGGTATTGCTTCTCATTCTGCATTGATAAGTTTACTTTACTGGTTTCTCTCTACTTCACCTCTACCAGAATGTAGATCATGCCAGCACTTGGTATTAATTCTTCAGGGTAGCAAACCTGCCTCTAGTTGGAAGATGAGACATGGCTCCACGGCACACAGCAGATAATGTCACATTGTGTGGACGCTCTTCCGCCGTCCACAGCAACTCTCGAACACATCCTCTCATTTCTGCAGATCAAGGAAGGATACACTTCCCATGCTCACTGTTGAGATGCTGAGAGGGAATTAGTTCATGTCATTTCTGTCTTACAGTAAGATATACACCAATCTAATCTCCTACTATGCATGGCAATACACACACTCAGACTGCAATATCTGGAGGAACTATACCAGTCAGGAATATTTCAGAATTGTTTCTGTAAATAAAAGCACAATTTTGATATCCTACATACTTATTCTTGAGGCACCGAGACCTCAGTGCCACCCCTGCTATCCCCAATCTAGAGGCTGACCACAAATGGAAAGCATTGGTTCCAGGAATGTATGGGGGAAATAGGGACTTCATTCAGTTGTATGGTTCTTTTTTAATGCAGTCATCAATGTAGTTGCCAATCTCTACTGTTGGGGCTGTGATGAAAGGACAAAGTAGTAATTAAATTTTGATATTAACGACTACACTAATAAATTCTCTTGACCTCAAAAGATAAAAGGCTGTTCCGCCACAACATGTGCACCACCAGCCATTCTACTTCGGTATTAGACATGTTTGCTGTTGTTAAGGATGAAAAACATGTCACTGTTGTGCTACCCGACGGCTTGGTAAAATGGCTCTGACATTGGAAGTCTTACAGTTTTACAAAAAGAGTTATGAGGTGCTATTATTACATAGTGCAATTCTGACAGTATGTGCTTGGGGAAGACCTATTTTTATTATGTATCAATCAATCTGGGTTTAGAGCATATTTATGAATCAATCTAGGTTTAGAGCAGAACATACTATAGCATAGCATATATACAAACCAATCTGGGTTTAAAGCGACCATAGTACCAAATCATTTCTTCTAGGAGTCACAGAACACCTCAGACGGCTCCTGGATGAAGGTGAGACTGCTGCACTGACCTTACTAGATCTCAGCATGGTCTTCAATACTATGTCTCACACTACACTCTTAGAAACATTAGCCATTCTAGGATTCAAAGGGAGAGCTCTAGCCTGGATGACTTCCTTCTTAAAGGATCGCTCCTTCCAGGTTACCTCAGCCAGTGCTTCTTCCAAACAGCATGCCCTCACCTCAGGGGATCAGCCTTAAGCCAAGCATTATTCAACATCTATGTACACCCATTGGCTTACTTAGTGGAAAGCTGTGGCCTCACTTTATTTTCCTACACCAATGATATGCAAATCATCGTCTCTATCACCTGGTCAAGACCCCAAGCCGAAGGCCTCAAACTCCTGCTTGGTACTGGTCACTGAGTGGATGAACAATAATTCACTCAAACTTAAAGGGGACAAGAGTGAGGTATTGGTGCTGGGTAAGAACCCAGCACTTTGGAGTTCACAGCACTGGCCACAAACCTGGGTGCCTTTACAGACCTGGTTCCCAAGGTCAAGAAGCGTGGCTTCCTATTGGACAATAAGTTGTCAATGCAGCCACAGGTGGTGAAGGTCACTGTCATCTGTTTTGCCATCCTGAAATGGTTGCAAAAAATTTAGTTATTCCTGTTCTCAGTTCAAAGGATGGTTATTCAGGTGCTCAGTATGGTGATACTGGACTGGACTAAGGACATTTTTTTTTATCTGGCGGCAGATAAAGCACCCATTAGATGGTTGCAAGAGGTTCAGAACTGGGCTGCAAGGATGTTAAACAGATTCCCCCAAGCTTCCTTGGTCTGCTCTCTCCTCCAAGAACTTCACTGGCCCCTGGTGGAAAAGTAAATCTACTTTAAAGGCTTGTGCTTTTTGTACAGAGCTAGAACAGGGGCAGGCCCAAGTTACCTTCATGATCCTGTCAGACTACACCAGCTGGCCCTCCCACTTCGCTCCAGCATACTGCCGTTGTGCACTGTCCTTAGAGTCAAATGTACTCACATAGGAGGCCATTCCTTTGCATACCAGGGTCCTAAGCTGCGTGATGCCTAATCAGAACCCTTAAGACGCTGTACTTCACTGTCCATCTTTCGCTGGCAACTGAAGACTTGGCCGTTATGAGTCAGTGGGGCCTGCATACAGCCGACTTGCTGCTAGAGTACTGGGAAACCTGAGCAGGTAGGTGTGAGTTATTTAAGACTCGCTAATAATAATAATATAAATAAATTCTGTTTCAAGAAATGTCATTCTCCTAATTTGAACTGCAAGAAATTCTTAAAACTTGCATATTGAAACAACCTCCAAACCACACCAAAGTTTGGTGGGGATACTGACATTTTCACTTTACAATTTTTAAGCTAATATCACATGCTAATTATATGTATAAATTGAGGAGGTCGAACATCAGATATTTCATGAAAACGTTTCTATAAATACTATAATGGTGTGAAACAACAATAAAGGTGACAGTAATGAAAAACAGGTTAATAGATTCCTAAGCCTACAATTAATTGCTGATCAGTGTTTTCTGGGATGAAGACTTGTCACAAACTTTCAAAGGTAATTTAAGGTAATGTAATTTTTTTTTTATCTGAATTATGAAATATACGTACCTGTCCCAAGTGCATTTGAAGGATTTGGTCCTCTGATGGGTATGCCACAATTCAAATATTTCATATCCAAACCTGGCCGATCACTGCAATGTCAATATATGTTAATCAGTTAAATTGATTTCAGAAACGAATTAAAACTCAGCTCCACATCCAAGCCCTCTAACTAGTGTATAATTTCACATTTTCAGACACAGGGAACCTTATACGACAAACACTATTTTCACTAATCAGGTACTCCTTTGGCCCCTGTTCCCATGTGGCCTCCATAAGCTCCAATCATGCTGTGTCAATCAATCAACCCTGTGTCTCCTTACCCTGACTTTGTAGTAACTGTAGCATGCCTGTAGTCTTTACCTTCCTCATGAATGACATTTCATCAGTTCACATTTTCACATATTTCTTTGTGTGTCAATTTGCCAGATTTCATTTGTGCAGCCTCAAAACCTTTGGAATCACAACCTTGTCTGTCAACCCTCCTGAATCCCTCCATGATCTCTTTTCCTCTCTCTACCAGTTGTACACATACAACTGCATATCTTCTTTGTCTCTTTAGAGTGGTTTAACCTCTTCACCACTCAAGGTCTCTTTCTGTTATCCTATCTTGTTTAATAGATTTCCACTATTACTAAGTGACATGTCATGTCAAATATATTTGTAGGGCAGGGGCCTCAAGTCTCAGCCTTTGTGTTTGCATAGCGATCACTATGTTGGGACTTTAGGGGACGGAAATTAAAGGGTTTTGGAAGAGGAAATCAGCTTCCATGTATTGGGGAGAAAGTCAGTGCATAGGTTTTTGCTTGGAATAGGCTTATAAGGCTATGAAATGAGGAGATCACAAAACTCAAGTGTTAAGTGTGAAAATGGGGTACATGAAAAAAAAAAAAAAGAAAAAAACAATTTGCAAGAACAAAACGGCCAAAAAATGCAATAAATCATGTTCAGCCAAATTAGGGATAAAGCTGCAGATTTAATCTGTATAAAGTGGGAAGATCTTCCTTTTAATATCAACTGTACATCCCTTTTTAGGCACTCCCTCAAACTCAGCATCATCCCTTGCTTAATTTGTAAATGAATGAGTGCTGATGGCCAACGCTCTGCTCAGAAGCCTGCAACCTGTACAATTAAAAGTCCATGTGCCAAATACCAGGGCTACATAGTCTTCAACCCATTTCATGCCTCTTAAATCCTTTACCAGGCACTACCTGCCCCTTTCTTTCACTATTGAAGGTTCCTGCTTTCTCCCTTTGTGACAATTTTTCTGTCCTAAACTTGCTCTGTCTTTCCATTTTGGGTGTTTTTCCTTCCAATGCTCTTGCTAAATAACTGATGCAGAAACATAAGTGCTAGTTCCCAAATCTATATTATATATACTATATTTGATCTTGTGGGTGGCTCACACAGGCTCATATATAAGCACTGGCATCACCAACGTGTGCATATGCGTCATCCCTCCTACCTTATAGCTCTGCCACTAGCTTCCACCTCTCTTATTTAACTAAACCTTCATGTTCATGCAACATCTACGGTGCTTCTCAGTCAGTAATTGGGTTTCCTATTCTTCTCCTCAGGGACATCATATGTTCGTTGCATTCCGTAGTGTCCTTTCTTTGAAATAATGCTGCAAGTACCTTTAAAAGTCTCCTGGTTTACATGTATTTTTCTTTCATTTCTCTTCTACTGCATTTACCACCATCCATTATGTATGTCATGACAGCTTCATGTTTGCTCTAACTTTGGTCCCTACTTTTGTATCAGCCTCCATGCCTCCCATGTTTCACTGTATATTTTAGGCGTATATCTTGTTGCTCTACCATAGACTGTTAAAAGCAAAAATGCATTCTCTGGTGTTAGGGTTAGGAATTCCCTGTATTTTGAAGGATGGTCTTGCAATCATGGCTGCTGTCCCATTGCCCACACAGAGGCACTGTGGGATGCCCGTTACCTTGCATTTGGATTTTCCCACCACTTTTAACCTTTTCAAACAACAAGCAACTCTCACTTTCTCAGCCCTTCATAGGCTGTTAAAGAGGTACCTGTAAGTGGCTATGAAGGAGGAGATACAGCACAGAAGGAGTCTTGCACAATTCAGTTTCAGAGCACCTTCAGCTGTTGAGATGCAAATCCAGCAACCTACCGATGAGCATCGCTGATCGTGTTAATGACTACCAGTCTGGGCACCTGTTCCAGGCAGTATGCCCATCATTTTTGTTTCTTTCATTAATTCTTTTTCTATGTGGTGTCATATTAATAGATCAGTGGCTAGAGACAAAGAGACAGAATGATTTGTTTAGGATCAAACAGTTTGTTAATCTGAGATACTGGCTGCACAGTATATACATTTACCACCATATTACAACATATGAGATTCTGCACTTCTTTTCTCCCCCAGATTCTGCACTTCTCTTCTCCGCCAGGCCCCCAATTTTTTTGTACCACGTGCTTTCTAGTAGTTTTTACAAGATCAAACAATTCGGCCAAATAGAAGGCCAGGATTAAAAAACCTCTCTCCTGGTTTTACTTTTCCAGCTAGTCATCTTTATCACAACTAGGGTTGAAGTGATTCTGTTGGTATGAACAAGGGGCTCCCGTTGTCAGGGAAATGTGTTTTGTGGGCCCTGCCCAAGTTCCCAGCATATTTAGGTGAAGTAGCAAAGCTGAGATTAGATGTCAAGTTTCATGAATTCATTTTGAAAATATATTCACTGCACCAGGTTTGGAGGTAGGCCTTTCCTGGGCCAGATATGTGGTAAGTACTGATATTCACCATTGTGTTCAATGCAGTAAGACTATTTCATTCCATTTGGATACCAGAGTTCTTCATTTTCTAAATTTGCGTGCTAAAAGTTGCATTAGCAAGCCGTCAAATATTACTACAGGAAGAGGTAACTCAAATACAGCATGAGCAGTGAACGCACTTGATTAACTAAATCTCCGGCAGAGTTATATCTTTTAAAATGATCCGATTTAAAATGAAACCCCAGAAATGCTGCTTATAGGGGCTTATTACGAGCCTGGCAGTCAACAGACTGACGGGCTCTCAGTGGCTGTCCGGCCGCGGCGACTGTGGCAGCCCGACCGCCACATTACGAGGTAACCTTCTGCCGTCCCAGCCAGGATCAGTGATCCTAGACTGAGGGTGGTGCAAGTTGGAATCAGCCAGGGTGGTGCTGAACTCAGCGTCGCCCTGCTGATTATAACCTTTTTCTCCACCAGCCTTGGTGGCAAAGAACAAGTGCTGGGGGCCCCTGAACTGCCCAAGTCAATGGCAAGGGCAGTGCAGTGATCCCCCTGCCTAGCAACCTTGAAATGCGTACTGTCTGCTGCGCAGACAGTGCGCTTTTCGAGGGTGCTAGTGCCCCCTGTGTGCAGCAGCTTAGCTGCCGGCTCTAATATGAGCCGGCAACAGTGCTGCTGCCACTTTCCCACTGGGCTGACCGGCAGAAACCTTGATTTCTGTCAGTCAGCCCAGTGGGTAAGTTGTAATGGGGCCGGAGGTGAGTCCACCAGCATGGCAGTGTCCACCACGGCAGGAGTTTGGCGGACCGGTGTTCCCATACGCCAAACTCGTAATCAGCCCCTTAATCCCCATTAAATATTTTTTTATGCCATTGCGTGTGCAAAATACCCTGCAAAGTGACTTTTTTCACATCAACAGGGACATATGGCTCACTGTTCGACACAATGAGAAGAGAAACTTATCATTTATGACCTGTGGCAATTCCCTATTACACATACTGTTTTTGTGTGTGATTCTTTATTGTAGGATTAATTAAAATCACAATAAATATTTGACAAACTCGACATAGAACAAACTCTGGTTCCCAGTACAAAAAAGTCAAGCTAGTCAAGGGGGAGGAGGGTTGCCTTAAAAATGATTACATTCCATACATTCACAATAACTTAAAGCGGTAACTGACAATTAAAAATGAAGTTCAAAATATTGACTTCAGTTTTTTAAGTAGACATTTTAAATAAGTATAACAACTAACAGAGTATTCAATAACTTTGTATTGCAGAGGCAATCAGTCGTATAGTGGTAAAGACCACGTGAAACTGCAGAGCGATTGGTCCATGTAAAATACGATCTTAGAGCTTATGAGTCTGAGGTTTTCACTGTCGTAAAATAATTCACTTCCTTTGATGCAAAAGCCAGGATATAACCAACTGTGAAATAAGATTAAAGATACATCGTACAGCTGAGACCCTATGAAGAAGACATCCTCTCAATCTCGTCAATTTCCCATGACACAGCAAATGAATTTACCACAGCCTCTTCTATCTCAGTGTTTGAAAATAAAATACTAAATCTGCGCCGAACACCCTCTAAAAGTAAGTAAAAAGGCACAGCGTGAATGTTGCGGGAAACGGCTCAAACAATCTTGAAGATTTTAGATCTATGAGAAAGACCATTTAACTGATGACACTGAAATTCAAAATAACATTACAAAAAATTAAATTGATATTGTATTTGATAAAGATTATAGAACTGCCCTTAACTTTAAAACTAAACCTCAGTCATCACAATAAATTGCACAGGTGTACAAGAACTGGGAAATGAGTTTGTAAGTTTCAGATTTGGAAGTTGCATGGGAGTGACAACATGCAATGAAGGAGCCCTACTGTTTAAAGTGGGCAAATAAAAACATTAGTAAAAGAACTGGGTTATGCACAGCAGGGTATGCAGGATGTTATATGCACCATTCTTTGTGTGCATGTCTACCACCAAAAATGTGCACTGTCGCGAGTTACCAAATCCCTGTGTGAATCAAAAGCGTTTCAGATTCTAGTGAGAAATAAATAATTTTCAGCAACATTCGGAAAACAAATAAGGCCTTACATTCCCTGGCTGACTTGAACCAGAGGGTCCCATAGATCATTTGCCACTACCTGAAAGCTCCCTCCCTCTGATTGGATTTTCGTTATGTAAGAGACCACAAAAGAAGGCCAGATAAAGATCTGAGACTGGAAATACGCATTCTCTGTGGCTAGTAATTGGGTCCGTTTGCCTTAATAAAGACAATAGCTGAAGTTCAGAACGGAGGCAATCTAGCTCCACTAGCTGAAGGGAGGTGAAGTGTCAAAATAAGCTCGTGTAGGCGGAAGCTATTTTTCCAATAGGAAATCCCGAGCCCCACCCATTGAATCAGCAGGAACAACAAATGTCGTCTAAAGTGCACTAAATATTATGCACTCATAGAATTTCGCTGCCAAAAAGAATAAAAACATAATTTTTGTTTTTCTATCGCAGAGTATAGTTCAGGCTGTGTACATTTGTTACGTCTTGTATTCAGCAGAATGAAGGTGTTTTAGCTGCAGAGTGAATTATACTCCAACATTTCTTGAGTATTCCTCTCCTCACTAAAATGACGGTGAAAAATGGCCACAAATATTAGAGTCAACAAGAGACGGTCCCCAAAAGTGATAATCTTGCTTAGTGTGAGGCTAAATTGCACTATCTCAGCACTGATGACAAAACTAATTCCTATGTGAGAGTAATGAGTCCCTTGATCACAAATCTACCAGTGTTTACCAGCATCCCAGTGGCACAACACACACCAACACAGCCCCTGTGGTGCGGGGGGTGTCAGCTCCAGGGGGCCCCCTCAGCACAGTAGTCTGGCCTGAGAGCTCCTGACTGAATCCAGAGAGGGCCCCCTCCATGTAGTTTGAAGGGGACCTTCTTAAGTTTCATTACACCACTGCAGCATCCCCGAATTGCACTATATGCTGATGATGTGGCATTCTTGCATCATAATGAGAGATGGTCTCTTCCATCACAAATGGAGGAGATGGAACCGTTTCATTATATATCTTAATTGAAGATGAAGTTCAAGGGTACATGTGTAAACTAGGACCGATATTAGAATTTTGACTTTGCCTTGAATCAACATAAGATCAAGTACCTTAGGTTGTTCACCACTTCTGCCCACAGGTTAAATGAACATAATACATCTTTCAGGGTCTGCCTAGGTAAAGCAAGTTAGAGTTTGTATTATTCTGGTGCATAGCTAGGGCGTAAATGATCTTCTTTACTTTATTGTAGTTTAGACAGTCATCAACCTTATCTATCCCATTACAAACTCTATATAACATACTTTAACAAGCACATCAATTTATATAGGCTAATAACCATCCCAGAGTTTCAAGGTGAATCTGCTATCAGGTTGTTGTCATTAGTGTACTGTTAGTACAGTACAAAGATCATTACATATTAGTGGCCAACCTAAAATATCATTTGGATTAGCTGAAGAACTTGGACAAAATCGTTTGAGGAACAAAAAGCAGTTACATTTCTAACTCCCCCATGAAATATACTCTGTAATGCTGCCAAATAATTCACAATGAGTAATACTTTGTAGTAGCACAGTGTAGAAACTATGCTGTGGTCCTGGAGAGGCACAAGTAAAATATCTAAAGGGTGGCATGTGTGTCAACATTGTTTATCTTTTCTAAGAAGTTTGAAATGAAGCTTGCGCTAACATAACAGAGAGATTAACTGGTTTCCATTTCGAAAATGACAATACACACCACATAACTATCATTGTTGCTATTGTCTTTGCTCTAATAAAGAACTGTGAGTTTTCCCAGCTTTTGGGATTAAGATGTACCCAACCAAGGACAACTTTGCTGTCCCAGACTGCTCTCTTTACAATGTTATAATTATTTTCACCGGAACTGAATTTGGGAGCCTCTCAATTCAATATCCTAGGTTCATGATAGAATCCTTGAATGTATTTTGTAGTAACATGTTTCATGTCGCCTGCTCCTCATTTGTGCATATCTTGAGAATAGTGTATTTATGTAGTAATGTTGGAAAACCTTTGTCTAAAGTCCTATAAAAGGACCTGCCCATCCCTCATCAGGAAGTCCCCCATTCTCTCACTCTTAGAAGGTGAATCTATGGTGGATTTATTATTGAACATTACTGAGTTCTTTACTTATTATCTGTACTTTGCTGCTAACCTGATCACTGCTAATTAATGTAAATTGTTTAATAATTTCTATATAAAGTCTTGATACTTTGACCCCTGTCGGTCATTCTTATGGAGAAAGTAAGAGTACATTATCAAACCTCATGAACTATAGAAATGGGTCCAATTGGTGAGCACCAAAGACCATGTGGCAACTACACCGCTCCCGGAGAGCGCTGTTGACACATTCTTGGTAAGTTAATATGAGACTGATTTGCACACTGACACGTGAACACTGCAACATTTTTTCTTATCTTCCTCTACATACGTTGATACTTGGCAGCCCAGACATCACAATGCCACATATGACTTTGGCCTATTGTGCCTGTAACAACTTAACTTGATTGAGCATGCCCAGACTGCCATCAGTCTTAAAAAACAGTACAAAAAAGCTTGAAGGCCCTTAAACTGTATGAGGTACAATTTACTCAGCCACACCAACATCAATCCGTTCCATATGCACATGTGCCACTGATAATCTGTGGGGATGGGCCCAGACTGATGTATATGCAGGCATTGGAACATGATCTCATGAACATATTGCTGGAGGAAGACATTCTGCAAATCTGGATTCAGGGTGCCTAAGGCTATCATGTGTTCAATATGACAATAGCTATAAATGGTTATAGAGATGATACTTCACCTAGGCAATATTGCGAAAAATCTATTCTGGTAACCTGACTGATTGTTGGAGGTGCTAGCCTGAGTTTGATGGCATGATCCACATTTGCTGGATGTATGTAGTTGTGTAAATGTTTTGGGAAGAGTTACTTTTCAATTTTATGACTGCAGTTGTTATTCAGCTGTTAGGCCATGCACTTCAGAGGTCTTAACATTGTTTTACCCTGAGCCCCTGAGTGTAGAACATATGAGATATTTTCTTGGGCACTGTTTCTGTAGTTCGTAATCCACACTAAATGTGAGATTTATGAAAGAGCAAATGCATCAAACAAAACAGTAAATACTGCTCCCTTTGACTGTGGTTTTGTGAGCCTGTCTCATTATTGGTCCCCAATGCAACTGTACCTGCTGCCTCTCTAAGCTAAAGGTTTTGAAGTTGGACACCCCCTAAAATTTTATGGCAAGGATTGAGGGAGAGGCAGGGTTGAGTGCAGAGAGCAGAGTGTATGAAATATTTTCTTGGGCACTGTTTCTGTAGTTTATAGTTCACACTAAATGTGAGGCTCATGGAAGAACAAATGCATAAAACAAAACAGTAAACATTGCTCCCTATACATGTCGTTTCGTGAGCCCATCTCACCCTTGGGCCCCAATGCAAATGCACTTGATGCCCTAATAATAACTGCAGCCTTGACTAGCTGGCTATCTCATCTGACTTTTTCTCCCCTTCCCCCATCATACCAGACTTTCGCTTCAAACTTAAACAGGCTCTCTGTCACTCCCCCCCTTCTGACCCTTCTCTTAACTCCATTTAAGGATCTTGCTCCTTTACTCTTTCTCCTGGGACATTACCATGAGAGCAAAGGGGATTGGAGTATATGGTTCTGCATCTGACTGCAACACTGCTGGCCTCCTCCCTGCTACTCCATAGACTCACTTTTTCCAAGAAAACAGCTGTTCCTTAAGGGTTAATGCTGACCTTGTGGTGTGACTGCCTGAATGCAAATGGAGGGGTCAGTGATGAGACAGAGCTACAGAAGAAATACACCTTTTCAGCAGACTTTAAAGCTTGATGGTGGCAAAGATCTATTCTTAGAGAGAAGTAATATAAAGGTGCTATAAGCTGAGTTCTGGAGAGTGTACTTTTAATGCACACGTAAAAATGTTTGCACTAGGTACAGGCTCGTTACTGATTACTAGAATATATTTATTGAAAGCATGTTTTATTTAAACACTAGTTAATTTTGAAGAAGCCTAGCTTGTAATGCATGTAATACTATTTAAAATAACGATTTGCATATTCACAGTGTTTTCTGTCACAAGTTGGGACCACATAAAATACAGAATATTTTGTTCTTTTTAGTCATGTCTCCACCCCGCCACCACACTCAATCAGCCTGGATTAAAGATACCACACTTTCTTATGTAATTTGAGTTCTACAAGTAAATGAAGACAGCCTGGAACAGTGACAAATAAACAAGGTCAGCTTTCAGGCTATCTTCACCTACAAGTATTTGCACAGGCACTTCCGCCCAAATGGGAATACAACCACTGACCCCTACGGGTGAGCACCCCATAGTTCTATCAAGACCCTCACATCAAAGGAAATGCACATTCACACTTTGCACGCCAGCACCCAACACCACAACTGCTCCTGGTTTACCTGATCACTTTGACCTACCAATAAAGTCTTCTGGAAGACCAGTGGTTGATGCCTGGCTTCAATTACTTCATGTACAGATTCCCATCTCCCCCACCCGCATGCTGAATTGTTCTCCTCCATGTTACATCAAATCTGACCAGTGCTATGTTTGGCTAATTTGTTTCTCCTGCATCTGCCTTTCTACTCTGGATAGCAGTCTCCTGAATATATCAATGAGAGCTGCTCTATTCCATGTATAATTTGATCAATAGAACATTAGAAGAGCCCATTGAACAGCCCCAAAGTGCACATAAGTCTTGGAATTTATATCTTCTTTGCTATTGTACAACAAGGTCTTTTTTTCTCAACTGCTTTCCAAAGTTTAATGAATGTAATGAAGAGTTTGATTTATTAAAAAGATTTAATAAATATAAATATGAAGGAAGAAGGACCTCACTAAAGACAAGAGCTTCAGGTTGATCCGGTTCAAATCTCCTCTGACACAATTTATTTAAGGAACTTGGAAACCCCAGTGCATGTGGTCTGGTCATTCTGAAACCTGGAATTAAATTGGGTGGGGACAACGCCCAGTGCTTAACAAATTAGTAAAAAAGCAAAATAAAGGTATCAAAAATGCAAATGGGGATCCTTTTCCTAAAATGGTGGTTGCAATCACAGGCAAGCAGAGTAAGAACTAGCTACAAAAGTTTTAACCCAAGAGTTGGGGAAATCACAGTACCGTTTTACCACACATCATGAGATAAGGGCGCCCAGACTAAAATAGTGCCCTGCCCAACTGTTAAGATTCTTGGATGAAAAAACATAATGGACATCATATGGTGGAGTGCCGCTTTGGTCCCATTGAGGTCATCAACAGCAGTCACCATCACTCTGCACTTCACATTCCAGGTGACTCTGGCTTCCAATTATTTGGGCTGAACGTGTAAAGTCTGATCACAAAACTATTTCTTTACAAGAAAAGGGAGAGCTGCTGCAGACAAGAAATATCTGCTATTCAGTGTTGTAGGTGAAGAATTCTTCAATATACTGAAGACCTTTCCCACAGAAAGTTGAAATGCGGATTATGATGATGCCAAAATGAGTCACAACTACATATTAAAACATGCAGATCAATGCTTATTAAAAAACGTTCATCCTCCAACAAGGCAAACGGAGACCTGGCAAATCTTTCATGGCTGTCGACTCGATTCTCAAACTTGAGTCATCTCCGGGGGACAGCTTCCCCTTAAAAACAGTTGGAACCACAATTAGGGTGTTTTAACTGTCAGTTTGCAACTGCAATCGTAGTGACAAATCATTGATACATAACCTTCCAATTTATAAATAGGACTTGGACACCGGTTTCATTCCCTATCTTATTTATTATTTGGAAAAAGTTGACAAAGCATTTTTATGAGTTCGAAAGAATTGTCTTACACACCAAGGGGCTTTTTAAAAAGCCCTTTTGTGGTTGCAAACAGTATGATTTTACAAATCACAGAAATTGAGATGGCAAAAGGGCTTTTTACATCCGGCCCGGTTTTGCTACTTTGTGCATACCTCAAACATGCTTGTGCTATCAAGATCATCATATCAATACACTGTTATAAAATCACAATTCTAAAAAAAAATATAGGTGTTCAAAGAAATTACCTCAAAATCCATCTAAGCAGCTTAACCCATTGGCCACTAACATGTTGTTAGACCTGTCTGCCTTAGGGTGGACTTCCTCTAAGCATTTTGCCTTCATCCCACCTATTTTTGCTGAATACTGTTTTGTTTGCCTAAGGACTCTGTGCACTTTACCGCTGCTAACCAGTGCTAATTCGCTTGTGCTCTCTCTTTTAAACATGGTAAAATTGGCTTACAACTGCTTGGCATACATAATTTACTTATAAGTCCCTTGTAGAGTGGTATACCCTATACTCATGGCATGCAAATTAAGTGCGACTAGTTTGCCTGCAGCACTTGTTGTGCCACCCACTTAAGTAGCTCCTGGAAACATGTCCCAGACCTGCCTCTGTAGCCTGAATGTAATTTTAAACTGCCAATTAGACTTGGCATTATAACCCCCTTGTTAAGCCTTAGATTCTCTTTGTAATGCATTTAAGTAACCCCTAAGGTAGGGCTTAAGTAGCTCATGCATGACATGAGTGCACTATAATTAAAGGATTGGACATGTACTTTTAAGTTTTATGTAGTAGTACTAAAAAACTAATTTAAATGTTTTTTACCATTTTGAGACCTACCTCTTTTGTAGGATGAAATTGTTTTGCATTACTACATTTAATAAGTGCTAATGTTTGATTGGAGCAGGTGATCATTTCATGTGTGGTGTCTGAAAAATTGTAAATAAAAATACTCTTTAATGGTAAAGTTAGATTTTAAGTTACAATTTTGAAAATGCCACTTATAGAATGTTGTCATTTTCCTGCCCTAAACTATTTGGTGCCTGCAGCCTCTTCTGGGTCACATGATTGGGTGTAGTTGGCAGCTGGACTTTGTTTATTCCTCCCAGACAGCCACACAATAGAGGGAGTAGGTATGACTGGATTGGCCATCAACTGGCAGGCAGGGTGTGGAGCTGGGCACAGCCCCACTTGCAACTGAATAGGCTGTGCTCTGCCTTCACACAAAGGACTTGTCACCCCTGCATTGTTCATGAGAGCTGCACTTCACACTACAGCATCCACAGCTCCCAGTGACCACCAACGTGTAGCTCCAATGACTGCCTGCGACGCAAGATATAATCTTTGCACTACAGTGGTGACAATCCACGATACCCAGCCTGCTCTTTGCACTGCATCAAAGGCCATCCACAATGCCCTCCTTGCTTCTCACGGCCCCTTCCACCACAAAGAGATCTGTTGCGCTAAACTCTCTAGATAACTCTTTCAGCTCAATTAACCTGGTGCCTGTATACAACCTGCACTCAATGGTGGCTGGCTCAAACTTGTGACTTTCACATGACTAGATAACCGCAAGCAGCGATTTGTGCTTGTATGGACTTTACTTAACTGAAATGTTTGACATTGCATATTTCTGGTTCTACTTATGGAATTTTTGTAATTTTTGTGTCAAATAATTTATTACATTTTACTCTATTTTTCTAAATTGGTGTGCGATTTCTCTTGTGTTGTGCTTTTACCATATTACTGTTTGTGTTCCACATTAGTAAGTTACACATTGCCCCTAAGAGAAGCCTGACTCTTTTTGTGCCAAGATACAAGATATTTAAGCACAGATTAATTTAGTGAATTGTTTGATTCTCCTTGACAGGGATTGAGCCTATTGCTTGAACAAGGGTCACCCCTTCAACCAACAACCCGTTTCTCACAGAGGTAATCTCCATGACTAAAAATCAACCCACTGGGGGCTTTGAACTGGGAGATCAAGTCTCAGCAATGGTGACATCAGTTGCAGGAACTATTGCCAAGAAAACACTTGATTGTTTGCTTACAGGATCGGAGGGGGAAATAAAAGAACCCTATTTTCTACGTTCACAGATGGTTCCTCAGGAAAGGTGTCATTAGAAAGCTGTGAATCTCACCTTTTCTGCATCCCCCTCCCCTCGCAGACAGCATGATGTGATTAGAGAAACTCACAATTGCCTGGAACTTGCACTGAACACTAGGGAACATAATGGTTACGTGGTCCGGGAGGACACCTTAGCCTCCACCAAAAGAAATGTGTAACATGTTGGTCACCTTTCTTTTGGATCACTGAAGAGTGACAATCTGTTGATTAGAGTATTCTTTGTGATCATGAGGAAAGTTAAGCCATTGCAACAACTGGAGGCATTCTTGGGGCTATTTATTTTATTTATTTATTTTTATTTGTAAGAATATGCTAGCAGTGATCAAAGTGACAAATGAAAAGTATAACAACTGTGATCCTGAGTACCATGGAGGTGGGCTCAATGAATTGTCTAAAAGGAACAAAGCATTCTGTACTCATTTGGTGCAGACATTTTTTTTTTTTTAAACAACTTTAGGTAAAGGTATCCAGTTTCTGACAGTCTCTCACACGTTCATGACAAATTATTTTTATGTGAATAAGCAAGGCTGCATTGTACACAGTATCATTCAACCAGCATAGTATTTCACAACTGTTAAATTCAGATAGATTTTGGAAAACCTATGAGTTCCTGCAATCACTGTTCACGCCCCAGTAGACTCATAATGAGAGAACTACAATCTGACAATCCTGATAAGGATGGGTAGACCCAGGCCACCTATGGGGTTTGGTGGAGTGGAGGGATTAGATTAGCCTCCTTACCAAGCCATTTTTTCTAACATGTCAAGAAGGGTGTCATTTTCTTTTCCAATGTGGCCATTCAATCTCCAAGGATCGCTGGTAGTCTCTCCATAACATATAATTTCCATATCTTGCCCTACTATAATGCCATTGTAGAAGATTCCATGCACTACAGTGAGTCGAGCTACTGGCAGTTCTGTTATCAGTTTCCTATCGAGTGCTGGCTAACGGTACAGGCCCTCATTGTCAACAAGTCTCAGTAATGAGGTAAGAGGGTTTGTAGTTAACCTAATGTTGATGAGTCCTTAATGAATAAGAGAACTTCTCTCCAAAAAGTCTAAATTTATTTGCATTCAGACCACCTATATATGTAAGAGCTCCTAAATCTACAACCTCTGCAACATATATTTGTTCCCCATTGTATCACTCTTAGCTTACAGGTGTCAAGTACTACCTTTGCATGACCTTATATGCATATTGGATACAAATGGAAGACTTCACCACTATCATATTCGCTGTCCTCTGACCACTTTTTGTATATGTTACATTTTTGTAATAGGATGTTTTTATGAAATGTCCTATATAACTGGAATCTGGCCATGCCATATCCCTGTCTAGATATAGTTTATCTCACTGTAATCTCCCTCCTCCTTCTTTCCCTCATTAACAGTTGTCTTGTCCAATGTAAAATTTGTGTCCGGTGGCAGATATGGCTCTGTGGAAATTGAAACTCCTGCACAGATCCCCATTTACTTTTGAGATTGCCTCCCTCAAACAACTATTCTTTCTGACATACCTGGATCAAAATCTACATTTGCTCCCACTAGAGTCATAGTGGAGGGAAATGAGATGTTTCTAGTTTGAACTGTCCTTTTCCAATAACTTAGTGCTATATTTTAGATGAAATCTACAAGAGAACCCAGAATCTGAGAATTCTTAGGCGCCTCAATAACAAATGTTGTAAGGGTCTCTACATATATCCTTTTCTAACTTGCCCCAAGGTTTTCCTTTTTCTTAATGCTGCATCCACTTTTGTTGCTAGGGTGTATTTCTCAATATCTGGCACACATAAACACCCACCAATCAGAGAGGGACAGGGATCAGTTGAAGGTCCACGTACTGTGCCCCTGTATATAGCTAATAAACAAAGAGTATGCAGTTCCTAATATTACCTCTGGTTAAAACATCATTAGTGTATCCTCAGGGAGATGCAGTCAGTGAACTATTTACTTTCAGATGCAAGGCCGCCCTCACCCAGCAAACTTGGTGGCATGATTAATTATTGGGCAGCTCCCTGTTAGGCCAGTGTTGCAATGCCCAACAGGCCCCTCACAAGGCTCTTTGATGGAGTTATTTTGACTGGGTCACTATAGCAACCCCATAGTGAGGGTGCTAGAGTGGTATGGACTGGAGAAAAAGGGAGTGAAATACTAAAATTAGGTAAGGGCCTCAATTCACTGGTGTATTATAGTAGTGGTCCTTGTTAAGAGATAAAACCAATGTAAAGCTAGAAGGGAAATAATTTGCCTTCTTGTTCTCATAATGCAGTGGCCATTGAAGAATTTATGACATCGGGATATGGACCTCCTTCAGTTGTTTTATCAATAACATTAAAAACCAATATATTATTATCTCTTTTCTGCCTATCTAAAATAAACCTTTTTGCTATGGTGAAATGAGTGCGGGCAATAAATATCTAAACCGTGAAACCAGGATCTTAGTTATGATCTCGGTGTCACTGTTTAAAAGAGAAATTGGTTTATAAGAGACACAAGACTTAATGGTCCATCTGACATCCTCCTGCAATATTGGCTGTTCCATTTCCTCCCTCAATTCAAGAATGATGTTAGGAAACCATATTCCCTCTAAATAATCCTCTTGCAATGAGGGATGACTTAGCCCGTCCCCATATAATGTTGTAAAATGGTATAAAAATATCTTTAATGTCTTTATCCATAGCCATCTTTCCCCCATGAATGAAGTGTCTGGACTCATATTGATGTACATTATAAGCTAGCAATCTATCTGGCTTGTCGCACTTCTCATGATAGGTTTAGTATTTAATACTATGTGGCCGTCTCTTAAGTCAGCAAAGCCTCTAGTTCCTCTCTTGCTCTGCACAACACCCTACAATTCCTTCTTGTACATTTTGTATTATGTTCTAGGTCCAATTGAGATATTTCAATCTCTAAATCCATCTTTTTCAACTGGTCAGCCATTTAAAGGCCATCTGTCATGTGTTGTATACTATTTTCCTTTTATACTACATTAGTTGCATCACATGAAATTGACAAAGACAAACCCTCAGTTTCATTTTCTTAGAAATAGTTTTCTACTGTCTTTCTGATGCATGCCCTAAGGACAGGGTTGTAGAGTGCCAACTCATTCATCCTCCACATCTAGAGGTTGTATGCCGCAAAAGGAAGAACTTCAAGTACTATAGACACCAGGGCATTGTCATATGCCACTTGAGCACCTATTGCTGTGGCCCTCCCTGAGGGAGACAGTGCTGTTGAAACCAGTAAGTAGACTATTATACAGTAGGGTCTATTGACATTGGAATAACAAGTATAGTCCCTTTCTCCCAGGTGGTGCAAAAGCCAAATATCTGGAAGAGTAAAATCTTTGATGCCATTAGCCAACAATGGGGTGATATCTGCCTGATGGCAGGGCCCAATCGATCCTAGTCGGGGTATAGGTCTACATTAAGATCCACTCCTGCTTATTAACACATCTGTCAGAAATTGGGACATATCACAGGAGAAAAAGATTTCCCTGTTATTGTTAGGCCCACAGACCGAAATTAGTGAGTAGATCCTGCCAAAGACACCTCCTTGTATTCCAGTCATTCACCCCTCCTTATCCTTGTAAGCGGTTTCCATCAGAAAGGGAGTATATGTCTTCAGTAGTACTGCAAGCCATTTAGTCTTGGTTGATGTGTTTAAGTGAAATAGTATTGGAAATAAGGAGATCTAAGGCTTCTGATATCACCTGCTAGAAGGCAAGCTTCCTGTAAGAATATTACATCAGCCCTCTTTGCAGCCAATTGATGAGTGGCTTGCGTTTTATTAAGTAGCTTAAACCTTGAACACTGAGAGTCACCATAGTCCAGAATTGCCGTTTTGACCCATTTGGTATTGATATTTTTATTCACTTTGTACCTTTAATTAGAAGTGTCTCATTTTCCTCCATCCTTCCATGCCTGTACCTGCTGACAAAGAGTTTTCTTTTCCCATTTGGGTTATAGGACATTCTACTTCCCTGATTATGGAAAGTGAGCAACAGTCTCATATCATGGACTGATCTCACCTTTTCCCTGGCCAACTTCACAGTTCAATGGAAACAAACTTCTGTCAACATCAATAAGAAGAAAAACATAAATCAACCCCTCCTATGAACTGTAAACAAATAAGTGTACCACATAAAAACACAATATCAGGATAGGATTTTCAAACATTCATTGTTTGAGGACTATCCCTTTCCTCTGAGTAAGGCAAGCCCCTTCGCAGCCAGGTACTTTAGATATGGCTCTTCCGGAGTATCCAATTATCATATGATTAATCAAAACAAAAAAAGATACAAAGAGAGTATTGAGAAGGAAAACTATACCCTCAGATTCCAACTCAGTCACCTCCTCTCACCAAATATGTTTATTATAACTGTGGCTCCAACTCCATTTGATGCCACATACTCTCTGGGTGTATCTCACCAAAGTTCAAACAAACCTGCAAGACTGTATATGAAAACCCACAGAGAGGTGTGATGTATTTAGTTCAAAACTATATGATTAGGGAGCATCAATGTCAGTTTCATTTGGGGGTCATGTTGTCTGTTATTCACTTCAAGCAGTCCTGCTCTTCCATGGTGTTGCTGTCTCCAAGCTGGTCCTCTGTCGTCGGCATTGTAATTGCCATTTTCTTGCTCTCCTTTTATGTTTAGAAAGCTCTACTGCTTACTGACTAGAGGAAATTGAGACTGGTTTGTCATTGATCCTGAAGTGTAGCTTAAACAGATATTCCCATCTGTAAGGGTTCAGCTGGGCTCGCAAGTGACCTGTCACCATTTTCAGAGATTTCCTCTTTGCTAGCTTTTATAGTGGCGACATCTTGAATGAGGGAAACTAATGGGTCCTCAGAACAATATTGGATCAGCTTGTCTGGTCACTTTCATGACTTTTTCCTTTTCTTAAAATAATGAAGATGGGTCAGCAAATCAGGAATCAGTTTATTCTTAAGCTGGTAGGTACTACAAACTCTATGAGTTCTATCAAGTTCATCAAGGAACCTTCCGGGCTCTTAAGGAATGATTGAAACAGGTCTTGCACAAAGTGCTTTAACGTCTGATCTGTGACTGATTCAGGAATGCCCCCGATTCTCGTATTATTTCATCATGACCTGTTTTCGCTATCATCCATCTTGTCAGCTAAAGACTAACATCTTTATTGCAGTTCATCCACTCTTGTTTCTAACATGTCTCTTTTATGTGCTCCTTGAGTTACAGCCACTTGCAATTGCTGTCCTTTCTACTTTTTGATGGTTAGGGTCTATATTAAGGATTGATTTAGCTAACAGTTGCCTGAAGAAGCCCATTTCCTTTCTTAACTTGTCAATGAGGAGATGAATATTACTGTTCATGGCAAGTCCCACCATATCTGCTTAATTACTTGTTTCCTATGTGTTTAACCTTATTGGTATGACCCGTATATATTGATAAATTCCAGAGCTTAATAGTACTTCTCAAAAAGAAGTATTCTTCAACACCATGAAGCTTCAAGCTACTTTCACCCAGCACTTATACTGGCCCTTGAACAGCCTTTCCATTTGAACACTCATTTTTTTCAGATAGCAGGCACCTTGGGGGAGAAGATTTTTTCTTGTTTAGCTTACTGTCCCTCTCCTTCCTTCACACAGTACAACAGACCCACTCCTTCACTTTCAGCCTGTGGCAACTCACAATAGGTAGGCAAAAACCATTCTGGAATGGTTGTTTGATAACAAAAAGTAAGTGCACTTTTTTTGCTGAATTGAAGCCAGGTGTTTTAGTTTTCTATGCTTCATATGATTGAGCTACACTAAGAAGCATTTACATAGAACTTACAAATAAATGTATTTCTAATCAAATGAACAACTTTTAGCAACCTTATTGCAAAGAAAGACTTAACCCAGAGATTTGAGAGAAGAGAAAGAAAGCAAGAAAGTAAGAAGGGCAAACAACTGTAACATCTTAAATGTTTCTGCCCTTACAGTAGGGATAGATCTTAGGTGAGAATTGTGTTTGCTTACATCCTGTGACGCTAGCTCACATCTGATTTGCATTATAAAGCTTGTCCTTTTAAGAAAATAACCCAATTGACCATCTAGACAAAATGAGACAAATGTGCATCTACAATCAGGCGATTGGGAAGGCAAAAAGCACATTTTGCGCTAATAAAATTTGTCAAGTCAAGAATACATTATAAGTTTGAAAGTGTTTGTCGGTTTTTAATAGCCACTTCTTCTTGTCTCGCAATCCTAAACTGTCTACAATTGCATAGCATAAGTGAGTCTGACTAACAGAAAAAATAGCAAATCCTGATCCTCTGACTGATTTATTATTCTAAATACAAAATGTGTAGGTATGCAAGCAACTTATGACTGCAAACACTTCAATGAATGAGGCCCTAAGAGACGCTGTTCTGATTAAGTTCAAGAAGCACGGGCCAGTTATAGGGACAAATACAATCAATAAAAGATTCAGAAGACAGTAGTATGTTGATGTGAGTTTGAGGGTCAAGACATGAATCAAGTCATATGTTTCTCAGAATCATACATTTGAAACGTGCTCACAACCTAGCAGTGGCTCGTCCTTTAGGGTAGAGGGTATCTCCCTCCCACCCTTTCTGGCAGACATGAAGAGTGTCTGTCAGGCTGACCCGATCAGGGAGCCAGGCACCATGCATACCCTGAAGTTTCAGGCACCTGGCTGTAGGTGTGACCTCCACTGTAGGCGTGACCTCCTTGGAGTACCTCTCCTTCATGACGAGGGGGAGTATCAGTGATAGTCTCGGACCTAGATGCTTCCGTTTTAATCACTGAAGTGCCCAGGGTGGGTATCAAGGGCAACTCGTCACAGAGCGGGGCAGGGTCAGCAATTCTTATGCACCCCATCCCACTCTATAACGAGTAAGGGACTGCCTCCTCCTCTTACCAGCTAACCTAAGGTAAGCCAATGAGATGATGTGGCAGTCCCAATACTGCAGGAACCTTGGAGGGTGAGATTACTGTTGCAGCTGGTAAATTGTTTTTATTTTTTAATGTGTGTGTGTATGAATGTATGTGTCTGTGAGTGTGTGCTGGGAATGGGTATGTGTGTTCTTGTAAATGGTGGGTGTACACGTGCACGCATGTGAATGCACAGGTGTGAGTGAGTGTGCATCTAAATGGGTGTGTGCATTGTAGCCTTCCTACTCAAATTATCGACCATCACTGACTCAACCTCAGGGTTTTCTGCTGTTTAAACATTTTGTTCAAGTGAGTATTATCTCATTTTAAAATATAATTTTTCTTGAAGCCTGAGTGGTGCTTAAACCAACGAAAAGACAGAAGCAGCAATAAAATGCAATGCTGCTGTGGATAATCCAATTTGAACTGCACCATATGAACAGCACCAAAACAACCTAAGGACTTAATGTCCCGTTCCCAATTTGTATTGCAGATACTATTTTTGTGCAGCATGTGGACTAATCCATTTCGATGCAAGCATGAAATTCGGGATGATTTACAGAATCCCAGACCCATTAATTCCGAAATGACAGCCCTTGTCTCTAGAAAGAACGGGATTTGTCATTTTAAACAATGGCAATATATGCATAACAGCGATCGCAAACCACTTGCACACGTCACTCTGAATCGCCAGGAAGGCAGACGTCCATTCATGAACACTTATTCCTATTCGATTCGGAATGAGCTGCAATGTAGAAATTAGGAGTCGCAAATCTTATTGCAATTTCCTTTCTGTGTATTGCTAATATCATTTTGTATTATTAAACCCGGGTCTTTTTAAACAGAAGATGCTTCGTGGGAGCAAAAAACTGTTTGGACATGAGAGTCCTGTGATGTACTGGTGAATTTTCCTGTTTAAGTACACAAGTAAGCACGAAAATAAAACATACACGTGATCTGAGGTAGATGGGACTACAGGCGTAGATGTCGTTGGAATAAACCGAGCTTCAAGGGATGGGCTGCTGGTGGTATTCGGCGACAAATTGAACCGGACCTATAAAAAAAAAGAGTAAAAATACAATGAAACAAATTACACAGTTAGAAGAATAAAACCACTTGAACAATGTTCTATGTCTGGGGTTCCCAACATTTTGACTTCTGTGGACCCCCACTTTTTCATTACTGTAGCCATGGGACTCCCACTAAATCTTTGTTGGAATCCAGGGACCCCTCACTGAGTCATTACTGAAAGCTGTGGACCTAATTTGTTAATATTATTGATTTTTCTAAGCAGTCGCTGACCACTTGAGGAGGCTACGCGGTCCCCCAGGGGGTCCCATGGTCCCACAGTTTGGGAAACACTGTTCCAAGGACGGCCATCTAGACTTCTGCTTGCAAACGAGCTCACATACACCAACAATGCAATACAAACAGACCTTCAACACAAACAAATATACTGCCATGGTTTTGTAAAGTGAATATCAGACTTGCTGTCCTTCATATTGCCAGGTTAGTCACTGAAGTTCCACCAGTTGCGTTGTTCCTTTGCAGACTGTACTTAGTTGTATCCCGGTTCGTTAGTCAACCTGTCTTGGGGAACAGTTCATGAAGGAAACGTGACTAATCGAACGATCACAATAACTACTTGGAGCAACAAGGGATACAGGATTATACCTCCCGCACTGAAATTCACTGGGCTATGAATTCTAGAGTAGTTATACTGGATTGTGGGGAATCTTGCCCTTCATGTTTCTATAGCACGTATTTGTACTTAGTAGCTCCTCCTCTCTAAAAAGAACGCCTTTTGTACTCACTAATACCATCTGTTTCACTTTCCTTGCCTGGGGCCTGTGTTCTTTATTCTCCTGCTTTCCATTTCTGCAGTTTTAAAACTGTCTATTTTATTTGCAATCCCTTTTATTGCAATGCTGATGGTCTTGTTCCATCTTAGCACCCCTTGTTAGTTTTGTAATTAATGTCACATGTAAGGAGGCCGTTTCTACGTTTGAGAACCGACCACACACTGTAACATCATATGACAGTCTGAGGATAACGGTATTACAATGAATTACTGTCCACTACTTTTAATGCGGATTGAAAATGCTGGTGCACTAGTGAGCTAGTGTGTCACAATATGTGTGGTACACAAATGGCCCCTTCAGCCATCTTCTCCTCTAGCGCCAAGAAACACATATCAGATATCAATGCACTGGCCAGGTGGTGTGCTAGGTTACTGTCAGCATGGACTCACCACTACCGTTTTGCAGATAATGCACACACTACAGTTTAGCTACTGAAAACAACTATGCTGCCCAGGTGCTTTATCGTGGCTCAAGAAAAAAACCCAAAAAGCTTTTGCCCGACCAAAATGCAAGGTGTGTGTCACTGTGTAAAAACAGATTTTAATCTGTTAAGTGAGAGTTTACTTTATCAATGTAGGACAGCATGCTATTGTGCACCGCATGTCGGGAGCTAATAGCGTTTTCCAGGTATGAAATGCCACACCCGATTATTCAGATACATCACTCAGTGATTGACTGTGGTGGTTACATAATAGTATTTTAGTCCAAACCCAGATATTAAATGAGTTGGCAATCTGATAACACACTGAAAATCAGATAAAATAGGTTGTAACCTTAAAACAAGGTATCTTAAAAAACATGCAGGGAAACCAAACATTTCAAGGACCAGTTATTTCTCATCCAGCTCTGCCAATAATAACGAGTAATGCTTTCCGTTTTAATGACTTCGAATTGGGCAGTTCGGCCTACAAATGTCTCTTCACGCCAGGAATGAGGTCAAGACTAAACTACAATTAAGCAGAATCATTCTCTTTTCCAGTACTCTGGTGCCCACGACATCTTCTCCAGAGATGCGCGATATTCTTAGTCCGCGATTATTGGACAGGACAGGTGTACAGTACATGAGCGTCTGAGAACAGAACACATAGCACTCGGACTACAAAAAGCAAGAATGTGCAACTGTGGACTTAACTCGTCATTTGGTGTCATGTTGTAGAAATGCCCCCAATCAAAATATTAGACCCATGTAATATGAAATATTTCAGACATGAATACAACCATTATCAACTGGTCAACAAAGTTCTGCTGTGCGAGTCAACACCGGCTGCCCCTTACAGAGAAGTAACTACCCTCACGTTCAAATTTGAGGGTGATGGGGGCTTGTACTGGATCATTGGTAGTAAAATACAAATGTTAAAAGCACAATGGTACATCTTTAGCATTTTGCAAATATTTTGATTCACCAAAACAAAACATGACAGTGTGAGAAAATATGAAACAAAATGATCATGCCTGTTGGCGGAATCTGGCAGACCTGGTGCCCAGCGATGGCCCATTCATTCTGAGTGAAGGAGCAAAGTGCTTTGAGTAATCTGATGCAAGAGCAGAGCCAGCAGGCTGGGAGCTTGCAGGGGTAAAGCAAGCTTCAGGACAGGGCAGAAAAGAAGGCTGAAAAACAAGGATAGCATCCGTTTATACAGCGAAAAAGAGTAGACAGAATACAGCTTAAAACTCTCATTCTTAAGTACCACTACACGTGCAGGGTGAACTCCTGCACTTGATCAGCATCTGGGTTGAAACTGACAAGGATGGATTTAGTGCCATCTAGGTCAAAGGTGCCAATCATCCCTACCATTACCCGGATTTCCTTGCTGGGTTTGGAATTTTCTGGGGTTTCCGCTTTGCACCCCTTGGGACATCGAAGACACTCCATAATTACAATTATGCTTCAAATAAATGTCATTTCACGCGGGCAGACGCTGATCTATTGACTATCAGGTGCTGCCAGATTTGGATTCGATTTGTACATATGCATTATTGTTGCTAAGCTAAGGAAATAATGGGTGCATGTATGCCTAGCAGAGGAAAAGACTGTGGTATAAAATTGGTTCACACGCGTAAATGGCACTGAAGTAGCACTGCATGTGGATGACCTTCCCTTCCCTCTTAAAGCTGGATTGACACTTTATTCACTACATCTTGAGGTATATGAAGCACATCCACATTTCAAAGAGCTGTTTTTTCCTTAAGTTGCATTTCCTGATTGACATTTAACACGTAGAGCATACATCAAACTAGGAGATTTTGAAAAGATCCTCATCAGAGGAGCGCCCGCAGCTTTTTTTTTTAAAGATTGTTAAGTAATTAGAAAAAACATGAACGATACATCGAGCCCAAGAGGAACCAAACGAACAGTGAAACATTTCTATGACGTCAATAGACTTAGATGTTCCAGGGCTTTGAAATCCGGGACCAAGATCTTTAGCCCGCCGAGGAAATGCCTGGTTGAATAAAGGTCTGTCTGGCACTAGCTAGTCTGTGGGAGGTGAGTCCCATTGGTGGTGTGAAACTGCAACTTTGGGAGGGAAGTGAGAGAGCTGTCAGTAGTGTCATACTTCTATTGACAGGAGTGTGAGAGTGCGTCTACTAGAGTGTGATTGCTACTTTGATTGATATGGTAGGTCTGTTGGTGGATGAAGACTGCTGGTATGTTACAGGTAGTGTATGACTGGTACTCTGTCAGGCACGTGAGGCGTCTTCAGCATTTCGGATGCTTCACTTTTCTACAATAAGGACTTTAGAAGTTCCCCTTTGTGTTTTCATTGAGGTTGAGTGAAGACATGCTATGTACTCTTTCTAGTGATACTCTGCCTCTCTAAAGGCTGCCAAAGATTTTTGCAGGAGGAGGACACAGACAGTCCATTTGTTTACTTTCAAGAACCACTGCCCATAGACAGCTGGCAGGCTACGCTCACTAACCCACTACTTTCACCTCCTTCGCAGATAACCGACTCCCACATGCATCAAAGAGTACTGCATCGATGCATCACAGCACAGCATAGATGCCATCTACCACTCTATTCACCTACTGGGAGTAAAGGGCAGAGTTTAAACTATTACATAGCATGATAACAGCTGAGTGAGAGACAGGGACACACTGCAACATGCACCACCTATGACCTTCTCCAGTTGTTGCAGTGTCATGTTTGAACGTGACAGTCATCTTAGTAGTAGTGACACTACAGCACATCATGCTGTGTTGCACCGGCTCTACTGCTGCTGACAAATGTGGCATGATATGCTAGTGCTGTTTGTTCAGTAGTGAACAGCCTTATAACTGTTGGAGCTTGGAGATCTGAACAGGTTTCCTCTGGGGCTGGGGATAACAATTCCTTTGCAGTGCATGTGGGATCTGGTTTCATGGGTCGGGGTGGGGCACTAGTTACTGGCCTCTAATTATGATAACTAGAGGCTTTAACTTCTGGTGTCCTGGGGTCACCTCAATAGTCTACCCAAAATCAGCACCGACTACACCCCTGTAGCACGTGACCCTCAGGGGCGCAACAAAAATCAGTCAAACTGTTTCTGAACGCAGTGGCATGGGTTAGAAACTCTGCTGTTAAAGAACAGGATGAAAAGAAATACATTCATGTTTAGTCTATACGTTTACTTTGATAAAGAAAAGGTATTTTAATTCACAAACACCTCTTCACTAAACATTACATTATAAAGGTACACTGTGAAAACCAGATCTCTGTAGCCCCCCTTAAACTAGTGATTGCTGTAAGAAGGAAGCTCCATCTGAATGGAAAGCCCTTTCCTACTCTATTTGTCAGAGTTAATCCCCTTCCAGCTGCATTCATCTGATAGTTCACAATATCAAACTCCTTCCTGTGGAATTTTCACGTTGGAAAGTCAATTGCTACCCTGACATGGGATCTGCATTAACAATATCTCACTGATCTATGAGCAGTGAAACAACTTCAGAAGTGGGCTAACCACTGCTGCCCAAATACTAAGGTAGGAATTGAGTGCAAGAAAATTGGATTGCTGGTTGACTGGTGTGAGGCTTGGTCAAGTAGCAACCACAATCCTTGTCAAGGTAAGGCTCAATCAAACCCCAAATTAACCTATGATACATGCCCTGGTAGCTTGGCATAGACCAGACAGGCTTAGTTTAGAGGCAGTGTGTACAGTATTTGTACAACACTTCAAACAGTAAAGCAGCAAAAAAACCACACAAAAATATCCCACACCAGGTTAGAAAACTAGTGCAATCTTTAATAAATAAAACAAGTCAAAAACGACAAAAATCCAATCAGGAGGACCAGAGTTACAATTTTTATAAGAATAAAGTGAAAAAATACCACCTAAATGCAGAAAGCGCAAACTACGGCTATTTGTTTGCACTGGACTGGGTCAAATTCAAAAGTTCAAACTGACTGCGATTGTAGTGAAAATAAGTATGTTTGACCACTGACTTTGTGTTTCACCACTGTGCATATTAGTTGTTCAATGTTCACCAGTTGCAGATTACATTTTGTATTCAGTTTAGCTGCCTACTGGCTTTACAGTGGCATTAGACATTGCAGTTGATACATTGCAGATGAGCTGTGTTTACCACATGGTAAACGAAGCTTGTGTTCTTTGTATTTTCTCTTACCGAACACAATAGCATGATAAGGAAGCGCACATTTTGTGTTTTTCTTTAGTGCAGGGAAGAATTTGGCCTTGGAAGAGGGAGTCTTGATATCTTGGCCAATTTTCAACGTTGTTTCTTCCAACTCTGACCTACAGTAGCCAGCATGTTTTGAATATTTACATCTGAGAGGGAAGGGCCTTTCAGAAGGCTTTTTTTTCCAAGATTATTTAAGCAATAAAAGGTGTCTCTGGTCGGTAGCAAGGGGAATTTCCGAGATCTCGGTCAGGATTGGACGTCAAATTCCTGACATTTTCCCGAGAGGATGGAAATCTCTTTCTAACAGTTGAACAGGGGTCATCAGCTTGCTGGCATGAGAAAGATGAAGAGCCTTGGCAGACCCTACGGTGATGAATTTTGAGTTTATTCTCTGCTTTGCAATTATGCTATAATATAATCACATATATTTGCTGTGTACATTGCAGTTGAGAATCACTTTGATATATTTTCCTTTCATTGCTGTGACTACTTTTAAACGTATGCCTCCGACTTACTAATCTCCTTTTTCAGGAACCTCGTGGTGAAGTAATAATAAATGTCTTCTTTAAACTAAGAAGTGCATTCCAGAGATTTTTGTCAGCTCTGTCATTAGTGAAAGAAAATTTTTTGACGTAGTCGTCAGCCTGAGAGAGGAGTTGGAATTTGGAAGTGCATGATTTAAAAGTGTAATTTCTTTTTTGTTTAGAGAATTAAAGGAAGCACCACAAACCATGTTTAAAAATGCATGTGAAGTTAAAATGCCTTATGGTGTTGTGACAAACATGTTTTCTTGTTTATCAGGACTTTCTAAGTTTTGGGATGAGTGCTTCGATAAAACAAAAGTGTTTCCATATTTAGAAAAGGTGCTTTTTGAAAGGAATGATGTCCCTTTTGTTCTTGACAGGAGAGTTTGGATACTTTTGTCTGCTTACAGAAAAATAAATGAGAGATGTAAACAGAACATGAAAATAAGAATTTACGTGAGAAAATTAGCCAGAACAAATGATTGCAAGATAAAAATGAAATCTACCAAGCTGTTACAGGAGAATCTGGCTTTTCACATTCCAGTAATGAGGAGGTTAAAAAAGGTGGGGGCCAGTGTGAGCCTCATGAGCAGAGTGTAGTTCTCCATGTGCAGAACAGCCCACAGATTTTGGCAGGAGTTGAAATGCATTCTTTAAAAGATTAAACTGAGCAAGAAGTTGACGATGTTACCGGCATATTCAGACCACTTTTGCAGAGTACGATGTGTATAATTAATTCAGATAAGACAGTGGTAATGTCGCAAAATGTGCAATTTCTGGGAATTCAGTGGAATCCAGAACATAGAGAGAAGTTGATACAGGTAAAATAAAAGATTTTGGAGTTTGCTATTATATTCGTTAAGCAAGAGACACGGAGTTTCATAAAATTGTTTGATTTTTGGAAAAAGTATAGACCTCATCTGAGTAAAATCTTAACGCTTTGGTACAAAGTAACTAGGAAAAAACATGAGTTTGAACGGAGTGAGGAGCAGCTGTGTGCTTTGGATTTGGCAAATGAAATAATTCAACAGACTTCAGATTTGTGCGCAGTGCAAGAGGGAAACATTGAGTTACATGTAAATGTTCAAGGACCATATGCAAACTGGAGTATGTGGCAGAAACAGGGGAGGACAAGGGTGCCCCTGGGGCTTTGGATTAGAAAACTATCTGACTTTGAGGAGCGCTATACTCCTTTTGAAAAACAGCTTTTGACTTGTTATTGGGCTCTAGTGAATACTGAGCAAATCACACTAAATTATAATGTAATGCTGAAACCTAAAATATAAATCATGCAGTGGGTGATGAGTTGACCTAAATCTCACCGTATAGGACAAGAGGCTAGTATCATACACTGGATCTGGTACGTACAAGACAGGGCTCAAGTAGGACCGGTAGGCACTGCAGCCCTATATGAACAGGTGTTACAAGCACCTTTGCAAGATGAGGAAAGGGTGCAGGACGTATGACAGGTAAAAGAGTCACCAGTGCAATTGAGTGCACCATTTGAATTCTTGTCCCCTGAGGATAGAAAGCGTGTTTGGTTTATTAATGATTCATTGAAATAGGTGGGTACTAAAAGACAATGGAAAGCTGGGTCATACAATCCAGTTACTGAATAGTCGTAGTCTACCACAGGAGAAGGAAAAAGTAGCCAATATGTAGAGTTGTACACTGTGTGTGAGACTTTAAAGCAAGAGCTGCTTGAGACGTGTAATTTTCACACAGATTCTTGGTTCACAGCCAATGAATTAGCCGTCTGGCTTTCCACGTGGCTTGCACATAACTGGTTCATTCATTCAAAGGAGGTGAGGAGCAAAGAGTTATGGCAGGAAATTTGGGAAATGTTAAAGCAGAGTAAAGTCATAAATGCTCATTGTCCCATTAACTCATTAGAACACTGGTTCAATTCCCTTGCAGATGTTAAAGACAAAAGTTCAAAGGCAGAAATGTCAACCCAGAATTCTGACTTGGTGGGGATGGCTAAGTAGGTGCACCAGAAATGTGGACACCTGGGAGAGAAAGCCACTTATAGGTGGGCAGAGATTAGAGGGATGTACATTCCCCTAGATTTGATAAAAACTGTGATTTTGCAATGTCCTATTTGTCAGCACACACAACAGAGATCTGTCCCACAAACAGTTAAAGATCAGTTGGGGAGAGGAAAGTTACTAGGACAGATATGGCGAATTGATTACATTGGACTACTACCGATTAATAGTGGGTGTTTATACGCCTGTACCGTAGTGGACACTTATTCTGGATACTTGATTGCTGTCCCTTGCAAACGTGCTACTCAGCACAATACTATCAGAACTCTGGACTTGTTAATGTTATTCTATGGTGTACCACTACAGATCCAGAGTGACAATAGGTCACACTTCAAAGGCAATTTGGTACAGGTTTACTGTTCTCAGCACAATATTGAGTGGATATATCATATTCCTTATTATCCACAGGCCTCAGGACTGATGAATGGTTTACTGAAAGATCAATTGCAAAAATTATCTGATGAAACTTTCAAAAAATGGAGAGAGCATTCAAATGAAGCCCTCCAGATTCTGAACAATAGACCAGTAACAAATGCTGAAATACCTTTGATGCAAATGTTAACTCCAGCTTTGCAAATACAACCACATGTGGCCACCAATACCATCACATACTGGGAAATAAAACCTGGAGCGTTAGCTCCTTACAGAGCCACACCCGAATCTGCAGGTCTTGACTTACATGCTTCGCAAGCTTACAGACTAAAACCCCTAGACACAGCGTTGTGTGAAACAGGTGTTGGAATACAGATTCCCCCAGAGCATTTTGGATTGATTGCTTCCAGATCTATGTTGGCCCTTAAAGATATTCAGGTTTTAGGTGGAGTGATTGATGCAGATTACCAAGGAGAAATCAAAGGTATTCTGATAAATAGTTGAGAATTTGATTTATTCATACAGATTGGAGACAGAATTGCCCAACTTGTCATAAGTGCAGTGAATGGAGGTTTGGTAAGGAAGGAGTATGCCCCAGCCCTTCTGACAGTGCAGGGAAAGGGAAGCTATGGTGCAGCAGATAAAAACCTCAGTGCTAAGGTGTGGGTTGAATCCCCAAATGGCCCTCCAGAACCTGCAGAAATTATAGAAAATTACCCCAATAACATCCTGCTGATTATAGAACAAGGAAAGGAAAAAGGAGAGCACATTTCAGATGACAAATGTTATTTGCAAGAAAAGTCATACTTGTTTCTTTTGCAGATCCTACTACGACTTGCCACTGACCATGAGTGTGCTGTGTTGTCTCCCTTCGGGCGTTTGCGTGTGGGGTCGGGGGAGGGACCGCACCCCCAACCTGAACCTGATTGATAACCTTTGTGCAACGCTCCCGCTGCTTTCAAAGTACAAATGCTTTGGATCCACTTTGCGCAAATTGCGTCTCCGGTTCAAGTTCTACATGGGATCCACTGAAACTAACCCATAGTTTGTTATTATCTGATGACTGCTGCCAGTCTCAATAAGCAAAATTGCCAGTTAGCTGTCTGTTTTTCGTGTGGAAACTTGACTTTCACTTACATTCCAGCAAACCTTTCAGGTGGACCGAGTACCTTTAGATGATTAGAACTCATGATGTTTTCATCTAATTCTACACCAACTTGTTATATTACCGACACTATCCAATCAGTTATCCCATTCAGAATATATAAGCTTCAGTCTTGTCATTGTAGGTGTGTCTGATTTAAAAGTTTATAAGATCAATACGTTAATCCACTTCAATTGCTTTACAGTGATTACTTTTATCATTACATTATGTTGCTGTATACAATACAAACCTGATTTGCTTATGTATTATTTTTTTTCTTTGAAATAAGAGAAAAGTAAACAAACGTCATTGGTCAGAGGGTAGAGCTGTAGTGAAAATAAGTATGTTTGACCACGTAATTTGTGTTTCACCACTGTGCATATTAGTTGTTCAATGTTCACCAGTTGCAGATTACATTTTGTATTCAGTTTAGCTGCCTATTGGCTTTATCGTGGCATTAGACATTACATTTTGTATTCCGTTTAGCTGCCTATTTGCTTTATCGTGATGTTAGACATTGCAGTTGAGCTGTGTTTTTCCACATGGTAAACTAAGTTTGTGTTCTTCGTATTTTCTCTTACTGAACACGAAAGCATAATAAGGAAGAGCATATTTCGTGTTTTTCTTTAGTGCAAGGAAGAAGTTGGCCTTGGAAGAGGGAGCCTTGAAATCTTGGCCAGTTTTCAACGTTGTTTCTTCCAACTCTGACCTACAGTAGCCAGCATGTTTTGAATATTTACATCTGAGAGGGAATGGCCTTTCAGGATGCTTTTTTTCCCCATAATTATTTAAACTATAAAAGGTGTCTCTGGTAGGTAGTGGGGGGAATTTCCGAGACCTCGGTCAGGATTGGACGTCAAATGCCTGACATTTTTCCGTGAGGGTGGAAATCTCTTTCTTGCAGTTGAATAGGGGTCATCAACTTCCTGGCATGAGAAAGATGAAGAGCATTGGCAGGCCCTCTGGTGATGAATTTTGACTTTATTCTTTGCTTTGCAATTATGCTATAATATAGTCACATATATTTGCTATGTACGTTGCAGTTGAGAATCACTTTGATATATTTTCCTTTCACTGCTGTGACTATTTTTAAACGTGTGCCTCCGACCTACTAATCTCCTTTTTCAGGAACCTCGTGGTGAAGTAATAATAAATGTCTTCTTTAAACTAAGAAGTGCATTCCAGAGATTTTTGTCAGCTGGGTCATTAGTGAAAGCAAAACAGCGATGGAGCGCAGGTCAGATACATTCCCAGATTAGGCCTACTAAGGTTTTGCCTTTTGGAGTTTTGAAGCAAAAGTTCTGTTCATGGTAGAGAGGGACGTGAGGAGCAAGGAGAATGTCTTGAGAGGGTGTCAGTGTGGTACGGAGAGCAGGCCATACGTTGTGGACCAGCAGGCTGGAGCTTCGCATTGTCTGTTCCCCGCGAGCGGTTAATACTCCAGTGCAAAGGCTGTTGGAGAGTCGTGCTGATTTTGGTGCAAGCTGCGTGGTCTTTGGTGGGAACGGGTCAGTTCATGGTTGCGACGAGCCCAAAAGCTTGATTTAAGCTTGCTTTTCCCATTTCGACATTACACTTATAAAATGTAATAAGGTAATTCCAATGTTATCTGATGGGAGAGCTAGGCTTTGCATTAGTGAAAATGAATTTAGGAGTCCTTCACTACCAGGACATGTAAAACTTAAAAGTACATGTGCTACTTTTTTAATACATTGCACCCTGCTCTCTGGGCTGTCCAGTACCTACTCTAGGGGTGACATATGTATTAAAAAGGAAGGTTCTGGCATAGCAAAATGTTTCTTTTGCCAGGTCGAAATGGCAGTTTAAAAACTGCACACATAGGATGCAATGGCAGTTTTAAAGGTCTACTTAAGTGGGTGGCACAATCAATGCTGCAGACCCAATAGTAGTATTCAAATTTAAAGGCCCTGGGCACACGTAGTGCCACTTTTCCAGAGACGTATATAAAAAATAAATATGCCAGTTGGGTATAAGCCAATGCTACAATGTTTTATAGGAGAGAGCATAAGTTCTTTACCGTACAGAGTCCCAAGACCAGCAAAACTGAGATAATCACAAAAATGAAGGCGGAAGACAAAATGTTGGGAAGAAGTCCAGTCTAAGGCTGACAGGTCTAGCATGTGTCCTCTCCCGCTGAAAGTGGAAAGAACAACCTAACCACTTGGATGTTCTCATCACTAAGACGGAAGAACCTGGACAGACCATTAGCATTGGCATGGTCCGACCCAGGATGGATTTCCCCCATAAAGTCCATTTCCTGTAGGGAGATGGACAACCCCAAGAGTTTGGGATTCTCACCCCTCATTTGAATTAACCATCTGAGGGTTTTGTGGTCTGTCTGAACTTGGAAGCGAGTCCCAAACAGGTAGGGTTTCAGCTTCTTTAGTGCCCACACCACAGTAAAAGTCTCCCTTTAAATCACACTCCACCTCTGTCCCGGCAGAAGTAACCTCCTGCTAATGAAGTCGGCCAGTTGGTCTAGGCTCTCCTAATCTAACTGAGTTAAGACAGCACTTATACCATGCTTTGAAGCATCTGTCTGAACTATTAACTCCTTAAAGAAGTCAGGAGCCTTTAGTATGGGTGCGGTACACAAGGCCTACTAGAGGGTATCAAAGGCTTTCTCACAGGTCTCCATCGAGGTCAGCTGTCTGGGCTACTGCTTTGAAGTCAGGTCTGTTAAGGGAGTAACAATGGTCCCATATCCCTTAACCAACCTGTGACTCCCAGGATGGTCCTCACCTCAGTCTGTGTTTTAGGGGGTTGCCAGGCCTGGATAGTTTCATTCTTGGCCTGGAGGGGTTGCACCTTGCCCCCACTCCAAGCCCAACCCACCCCACGTGGCCCAGATATACCAAAGAACCCTGCCATATCTGTAAGTTACTGGCCTTACTAGTCATTCCCGCCTGCTGCAGAGCTCCTGGAGGTGGTACAAGTGTTCCACTCAGCTGGAGCTGTAGACAGCTATGTCGTCCAGGTAGGCAGCACAGAACACCTCCTTCCCAGCATGGACCCTGTTGACCAACCTCTGAAGGGTGGCAGAGGTGTACTTTAATCCTAAAGGGAATTACTGTAAATGGGAAGTAACCCTATGGGGCGCGAACTCAGACCTCTCTTTTGCCCCCCAGTAAGAGCAATCTGCCAATACCCTGATGAGAGATCAGAGGTACTGAAAACCTGGCAGCACCCAGCCTGTCAATGAGTGCATCAGCTCATGGAATGGGGCTTGCATCAATCTTTGTGATGGAATTGAGACCACAGTAGTCCACAGAGGGCAAATGTTCAGGAGTGATGCCTAATGAAGTAGCTTTGGGTAACAACACAACAGGGTTGGACCAGGTACTGTTGGAAGGCTCAGTTACCCTTAATACCAGCATCTTTGAGACCTCCTCTTTGATGGTGGCCCTCACCATGTCTGACAACCTATAAATCATATTTTTAATAGGTTAACTGTCTCCAGTGTCAATGTCATGAACACACAGGTGTGTGATTCCAGGGGTGAGGGAGAACAGAGGTAAAATGCCCCAGCAACAGGCAACAGTCACTCTGCTGCTCTGGGGTCAGGGTAGGGGAGAGGTTGACACCCTTCACTAACCAATCATGCTCCTGGGCAAACAGGAGGTCAGGGAGAGGCTCACCCTTCTTTTCCACTCTTTCATCTTTCACCAGGAGCATGCTCACTTCAGACCTCTCAAAGTCTGGTTTGAGGCTTTTCACATGGAGTACCCTTACAGGGTTTATATGGGTCTTGTGATCCACCAAGGAAGTGGACTCCTCCTTCTACTCCTTCACCTCATATGAGCTTGTCCAGCCACCCTGGAGAGCTCTTGGCTCCACAGGCCCTATAACCCACTCATCTGACCAGGTTGAAACTCTTCCAAAGCGGCCTTCTGGTAATACCAGAGTTCTATAACTTCTTGACGGGCCCCAAGATTGCTTTTCAACTTCTTCCAGAAGCAATGCATCTGGTTACAGAGGGCCAGCATGAAGCTGACCACATCATGAGGGGGCTTCTAGGGAGTTTTCTCTAACTCTTTTCTCACAAGTCTAAGAGATCCCAAAACAGGGTGGCCAGAGACGAGTTCAAAGGGTCTAAACCCAACCCCATTCTAAGGCACTCTCTGTAGGCAAAGAGAAGGCATTGCATGAGGATGTCCCACATATGACTCATGGGCTCAGGTAGACCCATTATCATACCTTCATAGTCTTGTTGAATCTCTCTACAAGACTGTTGGTTTGGAAGTGATCGGTGTGGAGAACATAGAAGTAACTCCACACTCATCCCACATGGATTTCATGTATGCGGACATGAAAATAGTACCTCTGTCAGACACTACATCTTTGAGGAACCCCACAAGGGTAAAGATCCCATCACAGCTGTGGGCCACTGCAGGTGCAGTCACTGACATCAGTGGGATGACCTCTGGGTATCGAGCAGTGTGGTCCATTAAGACCAGGATGAACCTGTTGCCTAAAGCTGTCCAATGGTAAAATAATGTTGATGCCTACTCTCTCAAAGGAGTGTCAATGACAGGTAACAGGCTCAAGGCAGCCTTGAGCTTTTTCCTTGACTCCCCCACCTGGCAGGTGGGTTAGGACCTGCAGAATGCACTGGAGGCCATCTTCATCAGGGGGCAATACAAGTGGGCAACAGGCCTGGTGAAGGTCTTATCTTACTCCAAATGCCCTGCCAGAGATATGTCATGAGCCAAACCCATTAGAAAGGCCTTATAGCACTTAGGGACCACCAGCACACAGGCTGCTCCAGGTCCAGAAACCTTAGGCTCGCTATATAGAAGGTAATTCTCATGATAGATCAGGTGATGTCCAGAAGTGACACCTGCTGCCTGGGCTCAGCTTGCCACCTCAAGCCCTCCAGAGTGGGGGCATTCTTTCTGCACCTTGCACAATTCTGCCCTGGGGAGTCCACCCTCAGCTTGCCAACCAGCAAACTCAGGCAGGTCACCCAGGGCAGCAATGTCCTCCCCGGTTGGCTCAAGGGAATCCTCCTCAGATACCCTGCCAACCTGAACAAGGAGAACCAAGGGACTGGTTCCTTGCACACCTTGTTCCCACACTTCTTGGCGGCTGCCTTGGCCATTGTTCCAGGCTCCAGGCACCCTTGACTCCCATCCCAGGCAGCCATGGACCATGTGGTTACTCAGACCCTTTCAGGCAATCCCAAAATCTCCAAGTGTCACCGCAACTCAACCTCCCTCCCGATAGTGTGTTCCAGGTCTTTCCCAACAGAAAATCTACAGGAATGCAGGGCTTGCAACTACTTTTAGAGAACCAAAGATCCCCTCCGCCACTCAAAGAGAACCAGAGTCACAGTAGACGACTCTCACAATTGTTGGTGACTATGACTTGGTGGTTAGGGAGGACCTGCTCTGACGATACCACCTGACATCTCACAGTAGTCATGTTGACTCCTGTGTACCACAAAGATGTTGCCCATTAATGGTGACCCACTGCCTGTAATTAGAAGTATTTGCAAGCATATTGGTTTTGGTACCGTATCCTTACCCCCAGGGAAACAAGGGTCACCTCATCTGCGGCGTCCCCCAAGGCTCCTCTCTTAGCCCAACGTTGTTCAACGTCTACATGGCCCCCCTCGCACAACTGGCCCGTCAAAACAACCTCAGCATAATCTCCTACGCCGACGACACCCAGCTCATCCTCTCCCTGACCAAAGATCCGCTCACCGCCAAAACCAACCTCCACAAGGGACTGAAATCCATCGCCGAGTGGATGAACAATAGTCGCTCAACTCCGACAAGACGGAAGTCCTCATCCTCGGACGCACCCCCTCGGCCTGGAACGACTCCTGGTGGCCCACTGCCCTCGGACCCCCACCCACCCCAGCCAACCACGCAAGCGCCTCGAAACCCTGACGGGTACATAGTGCGCTTTATAAATTATCTGATTGATTGATTGCTCCCCAGCACTAACTGTGATCACCTCGTCCTTGAGCACCTCACTCACCAGCCCAGGTGTCTGCCCACCGCTGGGGGGCTGTGCCCTCTTGGGGCAGATGGAGTCACCTGTGGAATGCCCATACTTGTAGCATTCTGTGCATTGGGGTACAAACCAGTGGTGGCAGGAGGAGTTTGAAAGTGGTGGGTGTAAGAGCAATGAAGAAATTATTCCAAGCAAGTGAATCTGACATTTGGCGGGGGGAATGGTGAGGTTCCCCCCGAGAAAATGTTTAAATATTGGTGTATTTATGTGCAAATGTCCTCACTATTTCACAAAGGTGGAAAGTGTACTACTTTCAAAATTCTAAAAAGTGTATTTCTTTAACATATGGAAGCATTGACATTAAATTGTCACATTACAGCAACGCAATCAGAAGCACTTATTCAAAGTGATAGTGTTTAAACATGAAATCAGGACTATTTTGCCCAACCCTGGTGACAGTGCCATTAGTGCACTAAGAGGCAAGGCAATTATCATGTGATCCGTGTATGTGGCTCACATTGTTGTAGCTAGAGCAACAACAACGATCTATTAAATCAGACACACTAGAATTTTCTACAGCTGGCATTATGATGGTATTTGAATGTGCTTTAATATGTGACCCTGAAGAAAAAGGTCAAATAAAATGTTTGCTTAATATCACAACATTTGTTATTTCCCGGTTTCACTTTTCACAAATCAGCCACTAAATGTGTATCTATTTGTGTCTCTTTGTTACCTGAATGGTTAACACGTTGTTTTTGTCTCTGCAAATGATGGTAAAGCGAAAGTGGAAGGAAAAGAAGGGCTTTAACGGGTCAGGCCTCAGAGGACAGAAAGACTGCAAGAGAGGCCGAGATATAGTGCAACTCAGAGTTAGAGGGGAGGGCATCAAGTCCGTGTGCTGAAGATAAAGAACATAAATAGCACTGTGTTTTATGCCTACCGAATGAAAGTTAAGTAGTGAAACCAACATAAACGGAGTGCATGCTGAAAACTTGTACCACAAACAGTAGCTTGCTTTTCATAAAGGGCCTCAAGCCTCTGTTCTGCTTATTATAAGCACTGTAATTAACTTTCTACTTCTGACCAGCATGTGTGAAACTTGCATCTTTTGAATTACCTCACCTACCTCCCGGCACTAAATGTATACACACAGGGTCATTGAAAACGTTGATTTTGCTGCCATGGATGTTTAATTTTAAAATTGTTTTAGCCACGCTTGACACATAGTACATTTTGTGCTCCAAGTTAAAATTCCTGCAAACAGTAAGTGATTGTGTCTGACATCTTCCCAATGTTAACTCGTCAGTTGATTACAGAATGTATGCATTTATTGGATCAGCCATTACGTTCAGATTGTGCAAACATCTCTGTGATGCTAGTGGACTGGGCAGCACGAAACAAAAAAATAACATACATACTTGCATTTAAACATAACATTCATCACAGACACTGTTCTCATATCAGCAATCATTTAAAAAAAACATGGCAAGCATGGTCCATATCTCTATTTTTAGTGTGATGTTTTGATTCCTAAAACACAACCTTACAAAACATACATAATATACAAGAAACGAACTACACTGTTCTGCATTTCTTTTTAAATCGAAAGCTGTGCTTTTAAAACCACATCGGATGAACACATGGTAAACATGATACTCATACTAAAGGCAGTGTTAATTAGCATTTTCTTGCAGCATAATTTAGGCAGCTCAGCCTCATGAATTGACACTCCACAGCGTCCTAATTCCAGTGGTCCTAGTTTGTTGTACTCCAGACTCCCTTTTTAAATTGTTTTCGAAGGCAGGAATGTGGTGGGTACCACAACAGTTGTCAGCAGGATGCAGTTCCTGTGAGACAGAACATCCATGCTGACGTTCTCAGCATATAGCTCGGTTAGCCAGCCAGATTAAAGTGGTAGCATAGTGGGAAGTGGAGATGTGCAATTTTAAACATTTAAAAGAAAATTGTACCAAAAAAGCCCAAAGCGCCAATTGTGGATATCTGGCCTCACTGGACCAGAACAAAGCCACAAGTTCAGGTTGGCCACAATGGCTGCAGGATGGCTACAGCGACTCAGTTAGGTTCGTTAAGCAAGATTAGTTTAAATCCTGGTTTCGGAGCTTTGCAAGGTCCCACATCGAAGATGTCTTATGCAGCAGAGGTGATGTGAGGTCCTGGTGTTGAGATTTGTTGCTAGCATCAGTTCGGAGGGGCTGAGCATCGAGGAGGCCTTCAACAAGGTACTTGTGATGCAAAAGCCTGTGTGGAGGATGTCTTGCTCACTGGTTGGTTCCAAAGAAGCTGCGGGATTTGAGATGTGGAGTCCTGTGTGTCTTCATCGTTGAGGCGGCTATTGATTGATGAGGGCCTTATGATGCAAAGTCCAGAGTCGAGAGTCGAGGATGCATCGTGTACTGGTGGTTCAGATCGGCCTGAGGGCAGTGATGTGAAGTCTTGAGTCAGGGATGCATTGCACACTTGTTCGATGTGGAATTCTGAAAGACGATACATTGTGTAGTAGCTCCGAAGCAGGGTTTGTGGAGGAGATGCATCCATCAGCGTAGGTTCTACTGGGGACACAGTTGGGCTGGCAGATCGCTTTTAAGGCCCACTTCCAAGGGACCAGGACCGGGATGGCACCAGTTAGGAGGGCAGGACTCACAGCTGGCAGAGTCCTGGTGCTGAATTCAAGATGGAGAAGGCTTGTTCTGTCCCTGTGCCTCATCAGGAGGCCAGCTAACTGGCCCTTGGAGTCACTCTTGGTGGTCCTGGGTTCAAGAGACAGATCCAGTCCTTCCACAGGCAACAAGGTGGCACGGCAGCAGAGTAGCACAGCAGTCCTTCTGTGTCTTCCACATGCCCAGCTGTGTACTGATGAGTTGGAGTCTGAAAGCCAATATTTATAGCTGGTGCCCGCTTTGAAGTAGAAGAAGCTTCTAGAGATAATTTTGTCCAATAAATGTGCTTAGATATTCCTGCCTCCCTGTGCTGGACTGAGATGGTCTGGAGTCACAATAGATACTGCCACACTCCTTTATTGAGAATGCTCACACAGGGCCTAGCTGCCTTTGTCTCACTGTCTGGGAGTAATACACAAAGATCAACTGCCAACTACACCTAGCCATGTGACTAAGGATACAGGCAAGAGACACCAAATGGTTAGGACAGAAACTGCCAACTTTCTATAAGTGGCACTTTCAGAATTGTGACTAGAATTTTACTTCACTATTAAAAGGGCTTTTAATTACAATTCTTTAGACACCCAACTCTATTCGTCTACCTGCTCCCACTTGAACGTTATAATGTAATAAGGTAATGAAATGGTATTCAATAGGAGAGGTGGGCCTTGCAGTAGTGAAAAATGAATTTAGGTGGTTTTCACTACCAGGACATGTAAAACTTAAAAGGACATGTCCAACTTTTTAATACACTGCATTCTATCCTCTAGGCCCTTCAAGGCCTTCTCTCAGGGTGACATATGTATTAAAAAGGAAGACTTGGGCCTGGCAAAAGGTTTATTTAGCCACAGTAAAATGGCAGTTCCCAGCTGCACACACAGGCTGCATTGGCAGGCCTGTGACATGTTCGAGGGGCCACTCAAGTGAGTGGCATAATAATTACTGCAGGCACATCAGTAGCATTTAATTTACAGGTCCTTGGTACATAGTAAAGAACCCCTTTAATATGGATACAACTAAATTAAATATGCCAATTGAGTGCAAGCCAATTTTAGCATGCTTAAAGTAGAGAGCTCAAGTGATTTAGGCTGGTTAGCAGTGGTAAGGCACACAAAGTCCTAAAAGCAGACAAAAAGGGGTTTTAGAAAACATGAAGGTGAAGGCAAAAAGTTTGAGATGATTTTGCAGAAAGGACCAAATCCAACATATACAGTGCATTCCAATAAGCAGGACCTGGTGACAATAATAGATCAATAATTCCAGGTTTAAAGCCAGAAAGAGTGACTTCAGAACTTAAACATTCTCATAATAAAACAGTTCTAAAAACTTAATTTACCTGATTTAATTGGCCAAAAGACAGGAACAGAGAGCAGGTGCAAACTGTTAATTGAAGGCAGTGGCTTCACGAACCCATAATCAACAGTCAACATTTTGGGCTTAAGTCAGTTTGTCTTCACCTTAGCAGCTGCTTCAGCCCAGACAGCTGGTTGAGTCAGAGACTGTCTCCGGGTTTCCATAAAAAGATAATTTGATCTGTGTTTCATCAGCATACTGATGGCACTGCAATGTATACCTGCTGGTCATGTTGACCAGCAGGACAAAGTATAAATGAAACAAAAAGGGTAATAACACAGTGCCACAATAGGGTTGGAAAGCAGATGGGCCTAGAGACAAAAGTTGTTCCCATGACTACCTACTGGATCCTTTCCCAGATGGTTGAGCTGAATGCTTTTAAACTAATACCCTGATAAGTACCATGTCATATAGATTCTCTATTAGAGTCCCAAGGATTAGATATGCCATATATAGTGTGATTGACACATTCCAGTTCTATGGTTGTAAGTAATGTTATGCCAAATATAGAGTATGGCTGTGATCCCTCTGGAAGTCTGCTGTAAAAATGTATATGATATAGGATACCTGTAGGCGATAACCCAAACTCATTTAAAAAGATATGTGGATGTTTCAGGTCCCAGTTTTCACATTTACTCTAGTTTTTTAAAACTTTATTTCATGGACTCTCAGACAGGAATGCAAAATAAATCTAGATAATTACCCATATACCTTTCAAACTTCCTGGGACCTCGTTCTAAACAATCGGGATGGTTCTGCTGTCTCTTCCGTGTTCAGCCCCCAATTCTTAGCCTTTTTGCTGAGCTCAAGCACAGTTTGTGTTTGGCTCCTGTAGCATGTACAGTAGCATGTAAAGTAAATCATAAAAGAGAAGATGGATAGCTCTTCCCTCAAAACTCCATCACAATAAACCCTGAAGAGTGTCCATCTTTTATACTTCCATTTTGACGCACCATTTCAATACATCTGCTTGCCACAGCTTAACGTTAACGCCCATGACCCTATTATGATAATGACCCAAAAAGAGGGTGGAAATGCACGGACAGCGCTGCGGCACCAAAACAACAGTCCTGTAGTTAATAAACATAACTGACTTCAAAACTGAGATTATTCAGCAGAGGAGATATTGTCTCAAGTTTCACTCCAATAAAAACAATGTTTTAAAGAAAATAGTTGAGGTCTCTGTACAAAATTGTAATATTAATAAACTTTTTGTAGGCTTTTTCACACATCATGCTAAAAATAAAAGAAACATTCAAGACACGCTGTCCTGCTGAAAGGGGACAACTTAAAAATGATGTATAATTACTGGAAATTCAAAATAAACATTTGGGGTATATGTGTGAGTAGAATTTACACACACTTGTAAAGATGATTAAAGCAATAAAGAAATATTGAAAATGAGAGCATGATTTCCCCAAGTACCAGTTCCAAACAAGTTTGTCACCCATCAGGATCCCTTGCCTTTTATATATGTAACCCTGCATAAGTGTTCTGCTATACAGACAACAGCACACAGTGCTGGTGCCTCTCAAAAAATGGACTGTCTGCTAATCCTTTTAAGGCAGTTGAGTAACTGGAAAAGATCACCTTCACCCAATTCCTTTGCAAAATAAAACAGACTAGGTTCTACAGTAGTCCAAAAGATCATCAAAATAAATGTATGTTGACCCTGGTCCGAGATGTTGACTTTAGCAGTTTGCCAGAGTTCATGTAATCCCAAATGAGAATTAAAAGCAGTACAGAGAAAAAGGATTTAGTACCATCACTTTGTTGATGTTCTTCTTAATGGGCATTTGATTGTGCAGGGTTATCCCCCCTACTAAGTAGTTCCATGCCCATGACTGATAAATACATTGCTAAGGCAGATTCCATGTTATTCATATACTGTAAGAAGGTGGCCTGCATGGTGTAGCCGTATGCCAAATACAATAGTGTTTCAGTAAGAAACACAGGGTAATCCCGGAGAGGCCAACTTACATAGAGAAAGCCTCCCATGGAAGAGGAGACAGTTACACCTAAGTGGGAGCCCACCATGTTGCAGATACATGAAATAGAATAACCCACTTGTAAACTCAGAGGGTCATTCATGACGTTCAGCCTCAAAGTGTTCATCCACAGTTCTATATGGTGTCAACCAGTTGAAAAACAGCACTTCAAAATTATTGATTCACCACTCACCTAACTTTAATGTCCCATGTTCCCTTCCTGCTGTTTCCTTTTTTCATCCACAGTTCTGCACGGTGTCAATTACTTAAACTTCACGACTAGCCTAACATTAATACCCCTTCCTGTTGTGCCATTATTTCATATCCACTGTGAAAACATCACAGGTTGCAATACCATATGTTTCTGATCATCCATTTCAACCTCCTGCTTGGGACCTCTTCCTTGGGGTTTACCCCTGTAAGTATATATGATAATGGCATACAGAAGTATAACTTCTCATCAGTTTGTTTTAGGAAAATGAGTTCAAGAAAATAGTAATCTGCAAATAGTTTGTGAAGTCAATCTAAAAGTGCACTAACGTTCTGTCAGTGTTTCTTTGAGCAAATATTGGAGAATGACCTACATTAGAGTAACCAATCTGACCTGTTTTGTCACCCTTAGAATGTTGACTTGCAATATAATAAAAAGAATCCGACCTTCTCCAATAATGCAATGTGTTGTGTCATTTTCTATAGGAATGCTTGGGGAGGTTGGTGTTGACAGTCAACCAACTTTTTTAGATCCATCATCTTATTATCCAGAGTCTACGGTTACATATGAAGTACATTGTCAAACCATATAGTTTTGTACTGCTTATTCCACTTAAAATATACCATAGATGCCTCACGGATAACCATCCTGTCCCTACGAAGCAAGGAAATCTCTTGAATGACAGGTTATACTGTCTCGCAAGGAATGGCTTTGTGAGCTGCATCATGCATGGTGGCAGGTCCTAATTGCATATTTGGGAAAACTGAGGATTGTGGTTTGAAATCGCCTGATACTTTCTGTTTGGTATCAACTGTCTTAGATGTGGGGAACAAAAACGATAGCTAAACTATTCTGTTATAGGTTTAAACCTGTAATAACATATAAAACCCTACCGAAAGGGAAACATTGCTCATCAGTGTAAAATAACACATGCACAACCACAAACTAAAATGTCGTTCAAATAAAGGAAAGTGAGAAAGTCATTTTTATTAATTCCAGAAGGGGCCAGAACAACAAAACTTGTTATACAAGGTAGCAGCTAGAAATACTGGTAAAAAATTCGTCTGTGTAAGTTTTGTTGATTAAGGATATCACTAAAACATTGTTTCTTTTCATGTTTTCCCTCCAGTTCTGTTTGATTGGATTATGGTGCAGGCTTTAGGATCATGTTTAGGTCTAATTTAATTATTTCATACATTGTAGAGAATCTGGGAATAATAAAATACAATTTGATTTTTGGCAGTGGTAATTATTTCACTGATTGGTGAAAGGGCTGGCTCATAAGAGTCTTGTCTAATATGTAGTATCACAGTTACTCACAGACAGTAAACGGGTAAAATCGTTTGATACATCAGACCCCTTTTCCAAGAAGTTAGTATTGAAAGCCGGTATCCTGTCAAATACACTTTAGACATGAAGTGCAAGGAGTAATGGCAGACACTTGTGAAAGGAGTGTTGTCACCATGCACAAGGGAAAGTGGTAAAAATATGACACAATACCTTCTATATACCAAAGAAAACCATAGCTACAAAGTGTCCCATTGTTGTGTGTGATACCCTCAGCTCATCCTGCCTTTTTACATAACTGCACTCTAATGCTGGAGTTATGGAGCCCATAGTTACAATGCAAACCCCAAAAAATCTATCCAAGTATAAAATGTAATGCTGATTAAAAGATCAGGACTAAATTAAAGTGAGACACTTGTCATGTAGACACTTAGCAGCTATGTATCGCCATGCAACAGCAGCACCACCTTAATGTAGTGAGGGAAAGAGTGCCCAAAAGCAGCCACGAGCAAGCTTAAAGATTCACATTTCAGGTGTCTTAAAGTGCCAGACTACAAATTAATCTGGTGTAATTTAAGGTTTTGATGGTTTTAGAAGAAACTATGCAGTTGGCATGTTAGCAGGTGAATGCCCCACCAACTATGTCAATAATATGCTTAATAACATATTTGAATATAGCACCCTTACTTTTTAATACAATAATAGTGCTGTAAGCCATAGACAGACCTAACAGAATGAGTGTGAGTGGTATTTAGATGTGAGAGAGGGTAATTAGTTGGGAGTGAGAATGCAATCTACATATTTTCTATGCTCAAAACAGCCTAGAATGAGCCTGCCGGACATATTGTTCATGGGAAAACATTGCATCTCAGGCATTACTTGTATTTTAAATTAAATACATGCTTTATAACAATCACTGCAAAAACAAGATATTTTACAAACTCTGGAGAACATGTTTTTTTTGTTTATTTTGGGGTTAGGCAGCTGAATAAACACCAATAAGCATTGATTTGAAGGGTATATAAAACACCAAAACAACACCACTGAAATCCACAGAAAATAACCCCTGAAAACAGGATAGCCTAAACATGCAGAGGTCATCTACAGGCAAAAACGACAAGCATTATCTGTTCAAGTGATAAATCACCCTCAACACATTCATGACATTCCAGCTTGCAGGCTAGTATCTCAGTCTCTTAAACCATTGGCATGCAGGTGTCCTTGACCTCTATGCCATGGTGGGACCTATCTAAGACATGTGTATTACATAATTTTAATATTCTCCTATCAACATTGGCATGTGTGATGTAGCAGTAGAAGAAAGGTGATCATTGATCCAGAAATATAATTTGTGCAGGGGCCATGCTAATCTTCTCTGTATCATTCCAATTTTAGTATAGGTGCCACTGAAGCACGCGCTGGAATATAGTTTATAATGTGTTGGTCACATATACATCAACTGTAGGCTATGGGTAATCATCAAACAACTCATCTATTATAGGACACCTCCCCTCTACATCCATGCCATCCTTTGTAATTGAAAAAAGAATGCCTTGCCTGATCCCATTATTACTTCTCTTGTGTATAGTAAATAGGATGTATAATATAGTTGCATGCCAATCAACACAGATCTGTTCCCTGCAAGAGAGCAAAACAGATCTTTTGACTTCTTATAGGGTATGTAAAGTGCATATCTACCCCATCAACGGGGTTTCCCAGCACTGGACCCAGAGGACAGATGGGTTGCGGCTGTGGTAGGGGGAGGGCTAGGTGGAAAAAGCCATGTTTTAAGAGACTTCTTAAAAAGCAAATGGTTCTGGGTATTCCTAATGAAGAGAGAAAATTAGTAACAGAGAGATCTGGCCAGAGCTCAGAAGAAGTGGCTGCCCGCTCTTGCTCTCCTGACTAGGAACAATAGCCAAGTTGAAGTCAGCCGAGCACAAGGGTCGTGAGTGAAGATATGGTGAAATGAGGTTGGACAGGATGGGGCCCCCTGGGAGTGTAGGGTCTTGTGGATAATGCACACAGTCCTAAAGTCCATAGGGAGCCAATGAAGCTCACTAAGAAGACAGGAGGTGGAGCAAAACTTTGGGGGGAAGCAAAGCAGCCTAGCTGTCTGATTTATGGCCAGCTGGAGTTTTTGAGTAACAGATTTGTTAGCTCTTAGATACAGAATGTTACAGCAATCTAATTGGGAGGGAATTACTGCCTGAATAATGGTTTGTCGGATGCATTGGTTGAAAAGGCCCAGGATGGGTGTGAGGCTTCTCAAGAGTCCAGAATAGGTGCAAGCTATGGATTTGGCTTGATACTCAAAGGCCAAGTTATTATCCATCCATACTGAATAGCAGTCGGAACAACGCATGCTGGAACCACGCATGCCTAAACAACACGGTCGGAACAACGACCGCGTTGTTACCACGAATGTCTTTACCACGAATGCCTTAACAATTATTTTTCGTTGTAAAGGCATTCCTGGTAAAGGCATGCGTGAACAGCATGTGTGGTTCCAGCATGAGACTCCCTCCACCCCTAACACACTTGCACCCCACCCCTAAAACTTAAACTACATCGACCCCCACCCCTTCCCTAACCCCCCCACTCCCACCCCTAAAAACTACCCCAAACCCCCCACCCTGCCCCTAAAAACTAAAACTACCCCAACCCCACCCCTAAAACTACCCGACCCCCCACCCCACCCCTAAAACTACTGTGACCTCCCATCCCACCAATAAAACTGCCCCGACCCACCACCCCTGCCACTAAAACTACCCAACCCCCCACCCTCTCAAAACTATAAATACCCCCACCCCCTCAAAACTCAAAATACCTGACCCCTCACCCTGCCCCTAAACCTAAACTACCCTGACCCCCCACCCCACCCTTGAAGCTAAAAAATGCCCCGTCCCGCCAGCCCTGCCCCCAAACCTAAACCACCTGACCCCCCACCCCACCCTAAAACTAAAAATGCCCCGACCCCCCTCCCCAAACCTAAACCACCCTGACCCCCAAAAACTAAAAATACCTGACCTCCACATCCCCCGCCCAAAGACTAAAAATATCCCAGACCCTCACCCCACCCCTAAAACTAAAAATATCCCACCACCCCTAAACCACCCCTACCCCACCCTTAAAACAAAAATTACCCTGAACCCCCACCCGCCCCTAAAACTAAAAATGCCCTGACCCCCCACCCCCAAAAAATAAAAATACCCTGATCTCCCCCACTCCGCCCCTAAAACTAAAAATGCCCTGACCCCGAAACCTAAACCACTCAACCCCCACCCCCAAAAACTAAAAAATACTGAGTCCCCCACTGTGCCCCTAGAACAAAAAGTGCCCTGACCCACCTTCCCGCCCCTAATCCTAAACCACCCCGACCCTTCACCACCAAAAACTAAAAATACCGACCCCCCATCCCACCCCTAAAACTAAAAATACTCAACCCACCACCCCTAAAACTAAAAATGACCCGACTCCCCACCCCTAAACCTAAACCACCCCGACCCACTAAAAATGAAAAATGCCCGACCCCCTCATCTCCACCCCTAAAACAGCCCCAGCCCCACTTACCTGATCACATCCTCTGACGAAGCTGACACCCTTCTTCTGTGCCATAACCATGCACATGCGTTGTTCAGCACATGCGTGGTTAAAGCACCGAACAAGGAAGTCGTGGTTAACAAAAGCATTCTTCCGCTTTCGTTTTCCAAGACTTTGTTGTTCGGGAGTCGTGGTTAGGGATGTTTCCCATCCAGACTCCTACATTTTTGAGAGCCTTTTAAAGTATGAGTGCAGATTTGCACCTTCTAACTGCAATGCAAAGTCCGGGACAGTGATGTAGCATCAGAACCTATTTAGAAGTGTTTTTGACAATAAACTGAATGTTGCCAGGTGCAAATGCTTTGAATTATTCAAAATGCATGCACATTTTTTGTGGTTCATCACTCTTCACAGATCTTCGCCTCTCATGTCTCCACTGACATTGCGGTTCAAAGCCTTGCTGCCTTTGTGAACAACTGGCAACTGGCCATGAATCCACCCAATCCCTGGGCTTCTTTGAGCCTGTGAAAAACAGAGGCAGCTTTTATCTGGAAACAACAGCACATATAGGAGGCCCTTTTTGAGTAATTTCTGTTCCACCATATGGAAGAAACTGTGCTGTTGTTGCACTACATACATATTATGGAAACTGAAATACCTTGGTAGTGTCAATCAAAAAGGATTTTTGGTGCCCAGTAGATCCAGTCTCTATTGTTTAATGGTCTGGTCGCAACAGATCTGTATGGTATTACCAGTTTCAATTTCAATGCTGGAACTCTGTGAGCCCAGCCCACAGGAAACATGAAAAGTCTCCTTGTGCCATGACTATGTTGAACCAGTTTTCTGGGAACAACTCCATGTTCTGTGTATTTTGGAAAGCAAACCATGTTGTTGCTGTAAGAATTTCTCTCTTCCTCTTTAGCATGGTAATACAGGAATCAAATTCTCTCCTTTCAATTTGCACCAAGTGTTGTGTGAGCCTTCTGTTTAGAAGGGCTAAGAACTGGCAAGCATGTGGGCTTTTCTGCTGCTGAAGATAGCTTTATTTACCATGACGTTTTAACCTGTTTTAGAATTCTCATGGCGACTTTTTGCTCAGAGAGATGTTCAGGGACCTCAGATTAGTACAGTACGCAATTAACTGATTACTGTTCTGGTAGCGTGCAGGTTGTTAGAATGTAGCTATAACTTAAGCCCTAAAGTAACAATAACTTACACCCACACTATGCACTGATAATTATTTACCATATTACATTCCTCATGACATTTCCTATGACATAATTGATAACATGACTCCAACTTCTGAAATGACATCATTGATAACAAAACTGTGCATTGAGAGCACAAGTTGTAGTTACTTTAGGGCACAGGTTATAGTTAATTGAGATAACTATAACTGCTGAATTTCAGTGGTTTTGTTTACAAAGGAATGTTTAAACTGACTTTTTCACCTAACTATAACATCCCCTTAAAATTAGCTTTTTTCAGTGACTTTCTAAGGCAGTGGTTTCCAACCTGTGGTCTGGGGAACCCTGGGGGTCTGCGAAGCCTCCTCAGGGGGTCCTCAACTGCCTAGAAATTTAAATAATATTAACATATCAGATCCCCAGCTTTCAGTAATGACTCAGTGGGGGGGTCACCGGATTCCAATAATGATTCAGAGAGGGTCCACAGAAGTCAAAAGGTTGGGAACCACTGTTCTACGGTGTTATTTTAATGTACGGTAAGATATTATTACAATTCCTAACTACAGCATCATATTAACCTTTGTTTTTTCCAGTGAGTATATATATATATATATATATATATATACACACACACACACACACATGCACACACATACATTCCTCAGGGCTGCATCTAATTTCAACTTTAATAGGGGAGGGCTGTGCACTCCCCCACTCTGGCCCTTCTCATGCGCCGAGGACCCCAGGGCCGGAGGTGGGTGCCTTAGTGCCCCCTAAAGGCACCTGTATATCATATTTTGGGGCCATGGGAATAGCATTAGGGTCCCAGCAGTCCCAGCCGGCTCCCCACATATATAGATATATTGAAATCTCAGTCCTCTTAGTTGGGACCCTACGACTGCAGTGCACATTCGGGTGAGGCGCCCACATGCATCAGATCACTCTTCATCATTCGTGAAGACACGAACTCCAGTGCAAAAGAAAAGGTGAGGCTCACATTTGAGTTGAAAGTTTAATCCAGTGCAATCACCAAATATATCACCCTATACAACACCCAACACATTTAGGTGTGTAACACACCTTGGTCAAACTTGTTAAACACCAAAGAAATAGACACCAGTGCAAATAAACAACCGAGGAGAGCATAAAATTGCTTGTGCCATGGTGTTAATATGACTACCTTTTGAAATGTAGTAAAAGTATGCAATGTGTCCTATTGAGCATGGTTCGAAATGTGGAAATCTGGTTCCAGTACATTAAAAAAATGTAAAACAAAGTCTCATTTCAAGGAAAAATACATGCCCAAAGGGTAAGGCCTCGTAAATGCATCTGACCACAGGCAAATGTGTCGGTCAATGTAGAGTATGGTTGAACAGAGTACAATGAAATATGGTATCCTGCTGAACAATTATAAAGTACCAGGATTGTCAAGTAACCACTATTTGGGGCATAAAGTATAGAAACAACAACATCATTATGCATATGGGTATGAAATCACAACATACAAAGTAAAGGGAATTTCCATTCTCAAAATAGGCATGTTAATAGCCAGCGCAGACATTATACATAATGTTGTACTATAGTCCCAGTGAGAAATGGCATGTAACAAGGTAAGATAACCCATATATAAAGCATCACACCATGCTGAATAAATGAGGACCCCCACCACAGTACAGAGCAGGTGATTAGTGAAAATACTTGTTCCATCCTTAGTATAACCAGAAGTTCAGAGTCCAAATGGTATGGCAAACATAATCCCAACTAAGCCCTAGTGGGCATAGGGTTCTAACAATATATCACAAGTTGAGTCAAAGTTCTACATCACATCTCTTAAACCATATTATATGTACCAATATGAACAGCTTAAAGGCCAAATGGAAAAGAAAGAAGTAAGAAAAGTACAGAAAATAGTAGAAATAATAGAAAAGTTGTCTTATCTTATTGATTCCCACAGATGCAAAGAAAAGAGTAGAGAGTTACTCAGCCCCACACTCAAAGACAAGTAGAAAAAGGTCCAGCAGTGTTGCATTGTCCCAAGAAAAAGGTTAAAAAAAAACAAAAAAAAAAAAAAAAGCAGAAGGGGGCAAGGTAGGAATACCCCGATAACATAAGCCTGGTGGTAGGGTCCCAATGGGACCCTACTGGGGCTATAAAAAAAATAAAAAAAACATGGCAAAAAGTATAAATAAAAAAACAAGCATGGTCTCCTGGGCTTTTTTTTATTTTATTTACCCTGGATGGGCCAGGTCCCAGGTGGTGGATTTTCTATTATGAAGGTGGGATGGGGCATGCGTAGTCCCCCTTCCCAGGCCAATTTCAGCACTAAGGACTGCCATCCCTGGGGCCCGGCTGAATCAATTAAGGGGTAGGAGGGCTGTGTGTCCCCCCTCCAGGGCCAAATTCAGCCCCCAAGGACCACCATCTCCCCCGGGCCAGACTGATTTAAAGAATGGGGTGAGGGGCCAGATGGCCCCACCAGGACATTTTCAGCCCCGGGGACCAACTACCCCAGGGCACGGCTGTGCACTTTCTAACAAAGGGAGTCAGTCTGTCACCCTCCTGGAGCCATTAATGATCCTGGGGATCACCACCCCCCTAGGGCTGGCTCCTGCTATGTCCCGAGATGCCCACCCTTGGGACTTAGTGGTTTCTCTGCCCATACTGGTGCCTCTATTTGCTCTCGCTTAGCAGGAGCTATTTGAAAGCATCCACCAAGCGAGAGCAAACAGTAAGTCCACTCCCAGCAAGCGGTACCATGTAAAATGCCCCTGCCTATTGGGAGCGGACATTTGATCTGTTTCCTTTCCTGCTATAAAGCAGGCAGGGAAACAGATGAAAACATTGCTCCTGCTCACAGCAGGGAGCAGCATATTAAGCTGCTCCTTGTGGGCGGGAGCAATGCTGGCTTCTGCAGGAGGCAGTGAGCCGGTTGAGGCTGCATGGGCATTAGGGTTTCCCCCGCGGCCTCCGAAAAATGGCAAGTATGTGCCTTGGGTGGGCTCCAGGGCACCCACCATGTAGTGGCCAGGTCCCAGGGGATGGGATCCCTGGGGCCAATATTGGCCCAGGGCAGCAGGCTGCATGCCCCCCTCTACTTTTAGTGTCTGAGCAGGCCATGAGGGATGGGGTCCCTGGGCCAATATTTGCCTGAGGAGGGGGGCTGCATGCCCCTTATGTTATTCCATTAAAACTCAAGACACATCTTCAACTCCATCTGAACCTTAGCCTCTCTCTTTTAAACACTTTCCTAACTCATCAATTATTTTCGGCCTATTACACTCATTTTTCAAATTATGTATATTCTTTTTACTTTATCCTTTATTATTCAATCTGAGTCTTCCAACACCTGCATAGTTCAAAGTAGTAACTAAACTTCTGACCAAGGAACTAAAATCGGGTTCTTTGCTGGTTGGGTACACAAGTATTGCTGTATGATTATGCCTGTATCGCTCTGCTGCTAGATATTTATGATTTTTTATTTATGTATGTAGTTGACAAACATTTTATGAGATATTATACTAATTTATAGTAAATGAAAGAAGTAATAAATCATGCCTGAAGGAGGTGAAATGGCAGTTGGCATTGAAGAATAAATAAATTGCGAATTGGAAAATTACCCGAAAGAAAAATTTGAGTGTATAACATTTTAAATTATGAAAATTTTGAAATATAGAATTGAGGATGTTTTTGTTTGTCAGAAATAGGACGATTATGTAATTAATAGGGCATGGTGTAACAATGTATTTGACGCTTGTTATGGGATAATGTTGATAGTATTTGTTTCATGTCGATCAAACTGCAGGATATAGTTTCTAGAGGCGGTAGGGCTTGGACATTGTATTATGGAATTATGGGCTATGAGTAAGACCGACACGGTTGAAACGCGTCAGCCCTAAACAATACAGTGTATAATGGAAGAAGAATAAATTGATTGGGCAAAAGAAGTCTGGAGTGCCAGCTTTTCCTTTCGAGAGATGATTGAAAGGACAGGTTGTGAATATTCACGGGTCCTGTGCCTGTAGCTGAGCACCAACCCCGATAGCAGTAGCAGTCAGATATTAGCAGGGACTTGGATGATATATATATATATATATATACACACATACACACTAGCTTCTGCGGCATACCTTATTCATTGTTTGGCTACTTGTTGGGCACCTTGTAGAGTGTAACAGAGCTTTTTCTCAACTGTTTGATTACGTATAAAGCATGAGGCATCACTTTGGGTATAATATCTTCATGTATACTTTTAAATCAGGTTACCTGTGTTATTTCCATACAATACATCTTCTGATAATTTGCCAACCTTTGTATCCATGGATTAAGGAACTGGCTTAAAGTCACTAACTGAATGTGGGTGTCCTCAAAGAATCATCTACCTCCCTGCACTAAATAGCATTCTAAATTTTAACAGTGATTAGAAATTGAAGCCTTCTGGCCTCCTCCAAGACCTAATACAATATAAATAAATAACTGTGTTGCACATTTCCCTTTGTCTGCTAGAGTCCATGCTGGACACCTGTCTTTGAAAGATGTAAAGGTCCCGGTTCTGGGGAATAGGAGGGTGGATGGTTGGGGTGTGTGCGAATATATCTTTATATTCTGAGGGTAATATTGCTGTATGGGGAGGTTATATTATCCAAACACAAATATCAGCCATTTGTGTTGGCTTCCATTACATAGCAATACTGAAGAATGTGGGACACATCAGGAACAGTAGAGGTAGTAGGCTTATGGTACTCTCTACAAATATTCTAGCAAGATCATTAGTATTGGCATTCAGGACCAACTTAACCTTCTACACTATGGATATGTGGAAATCAGAGGTTGTCGTATTGTTCTCCTGAAGAAAGACATGAAGACATTGCAGACATCTGACTGAGCCTCTATTGGAGCCTCTAAAACAGGCTAGGGAAGCTCGCCTCCTGATCAGCTCTGATACCAATTAGAAGTACGTGGTTCACTGTGGTTCTAGGCATATCACTTTGAACATGTCTCTCAAGTCTGTATTGATCTGGAGATAGAAGTGTTTGTAGCATACTCAAGAGAGTTCTGCTGTCTCAACTTGTGGACATTGGAAAAGCTTTTGTAATCTATTGCTCCGCTCGTGGAGGACCCGAACTGTGCTTAAGTGGTCTGAGGATTCATGAAATATATCTGCAGTTCTCTAACTATGCAGAATCTTTGTTAATGTATAGTTTTGCTGTTGAAGCAAATATTGCCTTTTTGGAGGACTCTCTCCTGGTACTGAAGGAAAACCGTGACACAATGAAACCATTCACAGGAAATCCAGGTAATCAGTGAAAGCTTCAGTAACCACAGCACTGGTCCCTTGAGCCTCCTGTAAATACATCACATAAGCAATGGCCCCCTTGACCTGTTAAGGTGTCAGGAAATCTGCTGAAAGAGATTCAACTGAGGAAATTCAACAGGAGAACCCCAAGACTTCACATCACACCACAGTTATCAAAAAGCAACTTTTCCCAATTAGATCTTGACGTATTGGGACCCAAGGATCTTTGTTAAAAATACAATTTGAGATTGGCTCCCTCTAAAAGATAAAGTGCAAAGATTAATTACTATACTAACCTTAGTCCCTCCCTATCTGACTACATGCAGGCATACGTTGGCTCATCTTAGTGGTATAAACCAACTGTGCTGCAAACACTTAAATCTCCTATTCCCCATATTAACATTGCACTTGTGTCAATAGCTCTTTCAATATGTGGACGAGAAATCATCGAGTTTTTTTGTGGGTATCCCACTCTGCCAAAGTCTAAATAAGAAATAAGCACCACTGGCCTTTCCACCACAGGACAGCATGGTGGATTTCACGAATGATGGATGTGGCACAGACCAGTGATGGCACAGCGTGTGCATGCAAATTCATTAAGTTATGTGGACCCCTCAGCCTTGCTGAAAACAAGGCACCTACATGAAAAATGTTTTCAGATTTCATGTGAGACATGCAGGAGCTACACCATCGGGCATTACAACTGAAGTTCAGGCTCAGAAACAATAAAGGAGTCTATTATTAAAAGGTCTGTTGCCAGGTACCAGAGATTCGGCTAAATATCCTGACATAAGATCACATTTTCCATTAAATAAGCAGACACTAATTCAGTCCAGAAGTTTTATTCCAACTTAATTTCAATAATACACATAAAACAATTCTCGCGTAGTAATGCAATCCTGTTGTAGGATTCATGTTCACTACTGGTTAAACGGCCAAAGGGGCCTCTCGATAAGGTATTACTTTATATTCACATATCCAGCCATTTAATAGAGATATTTCAACTCGCTCTTCCACGGGTATTTTCTTGTCTATTTACAGGCAGATCCAAACTCCAGATGGTCATGAAACACATCAAATGCCATCAATGCTCTGGTTTTCTTTAAAATACCCTCCTGGCGCACCTTGCTTAGCGCACCTGCACGTGTCTAAACTGATCTATTATGCATGAAACCCGCGAGAGATATTTTTACCTCTGCACCACCTGTCACTATAATTCTGAACCTCTTTTAAACAGAAGAATATCATCATATTTACTTTTAAACCATCTGTTACACACTTCAGTATGTCTGTAAAATATGTCTCCTATTCATTCGACAACCGCTTGGATCAACAAGCGGCCTTCCACGTTTGCATAATCCAGTAATTGATATAACATCACCACGCCATTTATGTTTCCCCATGGATATTTTACAACACGTTTGCAAATTTCCTATGTGACACTACAACAATTTTTATTATTTTCAAAAATAAAGCTGCACCACTTTCTCGTGTGCTGCCAATAGTTCACCATTGGAAAGAGATCGTAATGTTTTTCATTGTAAAATATTTTAACAAATAAATAGGTCATTCATAATCATAAATACATCTTGTGCTCTGATTAAATATTTTGATGAGAAGAAGTCCAGGACACTTTGCAGGCGTTTGCCCTAAAAGTGAGGAACAGAAAAACCTGTAGCAACATAACTACTAAATACAGCTATGTGTTTTGGAGCTACAAAGAGGAAGTCGCACAGAAATGTGAGTGGAGTGTATATGTCTAGTCCGTCCACTCTTGGTATTTTAATTTATCATAAAATCTATAATTTCAAGAAGAGCGTTATCATTAGTACCCTGGACAGCTACCCGGGTCAGGGTCATTATTATGATTTGCTATATGAAACGTTACTCCTGTGCAGTCTTTGAAAAGGTTATGGTAGGTGAATAAAGGAGGCAGGATTCTACTGACCATACACGAAAAGTCACAAACATCATGGAGATAAACGGAGTATCTTAATTACAGAAAACACAATTTTTGCAGCCCTTCCCAGATAGTTTTATTTAAAGGGTGTCCAGTGTGCACATTGTTTTTGCTAAAGAGTGGGTATGCAAATCAAGTCTGTATGTTTTTCCAACTTCTTTCTGGGTTACTTTTCCATCAATAGATTGATAACGTACTTTTGTCCTTAACATGTATTTGTCATTGATGGTCTATCACCAAACCTATGCTAAGTAGGTGAAGGGTACTCATAACAGTTTTGTTAAATAATAAACATAATTTATGTAAATGCATATTTTCTGTTTGTTTTTAAAACAGTATTTAACCAAAAGAAGGATGTAACAAATAAAATATAACAAAAGATAAAATTACATTGAAGAGGCTTCCCATATACTAGATTTGTTTCCCTGTGTAAAGCCATTGTCACGGGCAATCTGTGAGGCATCAAGCTATGGCTTGAACTTTGCACTGTAGCACTAAATGTGTGAATGTGTGTTTATTAGTACAATTACTTTAAATAAGATGTGTTGTTGAGACACGTTTATTTCAACTGCCACTGTATAAAATTTACATAGTGACTCTTTAGTTATGAGTTTGAAAAAAGTCATTTATGTTTACCTTATAACTGCCACAGTGTTATTAATCTGTGTGAAACTTTCCAAGAGAAAGAACATTCGGATTAACTTCTACTTGCTACGTTCCGAGGATCACGGGAGCTCCAAGAGCTAACAAGAAAGAGAGTGGTAAAAGAAAAAAAAAAGAAAAAAAAAAGTTGCTTCTTAATTTTAATTCCCACATCAAACTGTCCTCTGTTACAGGGAAACACTTAAGGAAATTGGCTTAGACCCTAATTTTGCTCAGGAAACCCTTTCACTTGTTTGGTGTAAATATTTTCAGTAGTTTTGATAATAACTGGAACACCTCCCAAGTAAAGAGCACTATTCACACCAAAAGGTAACATGGTATGTAACTCCTAATTATTATAGACATAATTTCGAGGATACTTTCAAAACAGACCATTTCTGGCATCAGCAATAGATATTAACAGTGTAAATCTTTATCTGACTCAATGCTTTATTAGCCCTCTGATCTTGAGAAAATGTCAGTTCATTTGTCTCTAAATTTATTAGATTTATGAAAACAGCTTACACAAATGTGTTGTCTTTACCAATAAGACAACATGGGCAGTAAAAGTCCCACCCCATAGAACTACAGTGATGACACTGATATTTTCCTTCAGAGCCTAATGGTTCTTCCTTTTATTTCTCTTTGACATATGGGCTTAATACCAGTTTTGTATCTCCCTTTGGATGAATCATTATCTGAAGATTCCCCTGAGAGCTGCATTTGTTTCTGCAGTACTAATTTGCTCCAATTATTTTACCACATGGTACACACACTCGCATGATGGACAAGGCATGTCTACCATTAACCCAACTAATGGATAACTAAATTTAGCTAAACTGGTCCTGAAGAAGGAGCTGGAGTTTGATTATTAACTGAAACACATTGAACTATTCCCTTGCACTGTAGGCTTTGAACAATAAAGCCTCTTCTTTCCCTTAAACGTCCCAAATATGCCACAATTTAACAATATCCGTGAGCTATGTTTATTGAGTTTTTAAAGGGCTATCTCAACATCTTAGTATGTTTCCTTTCGTGTGTGTGTATATATTATGATGAATACATTTATAGTATATCAATCTTTTATTGTAATAGAGCTCATATTAGGGTTTTCATCTTGCTCTGAGTTAGGAAAGGGATGAGATTGGGAGGGCTTACAAAAAAATCGAACTGAAAGACCTGTCTCATAGTGACCAGAACTGTGTGGATTGTTCATCTTGTACTATCCCCATGAGCGAAGACAGAACTTTTATCTTACTCTCAAAACAAATGTCCTCTGCAATTTTTGTTTTTCCATGGTACCTCGTTGATCTTACCCTCAATAACTTGACGCTGATCCAACCCCAAAGGTTTCAAATAGGATTGATTGGCAATGCCCTTCACTGCTTCTCCCCCTCTCGTGCCAGCACACACCAGTTCATTTGCTTGGGCACCTCCAGGTGCTAGGTGACCATGATCACCTGTTATGTTCTCCAAGGTTCCACACTGCCCCATTATCTTCAACATCTACATGGAGCCCCCTTCACTATCAAAAGACAACAGCAATAAAATTCAACAATACACCAAGGGCACATGCCTCTATTTCAAACACTCCACTGCCTGAGACATCCAATGCCTCAAACACTGCCTACATCTTAACTGGACCTGGATGACCAGTACCTAACTGAGTTCAACTCCACCAAGGCAGAATTCCTACTATTCATCAAGAACAAAGTGCATCCAGCAGTGCAAACCTGGTTCAACTACATGAACAAGGATGTATTCAACCCCCAACTTTTGCCAACTGCCAAGGCACATATATTCAACCTGGAAACAGAAGGCAAGGAACACATTAAAGAAAAAATGAGGCTGGCTTGGTACCAGTTATCTCTAAAGAAGAAAGTTAACAGGCATACTTCTAACATGCCTCACTATGGGGTTGGTTCATTGGAAAATAGTTCTAGAATTGCAGTGTTCATAGCATTCAAATTATTTTTATCTACTTGGGTTTTTGAGCAGAGAAATTGTGGACCCCTCAAATCACTTTTGGGAGGGGACAGAAGAAAGAAGAGTTAAGATATACGATGTCTTACTTTACATGGACTTGTAGTGTTGCCTTTCACAAAAAGGTGGTGGATGTAACCTGGTGAGATTTCAACATTTTCCATAGCTAGGGAGACCAATAAGTAGGATTTGAGAACACAAGAGCTCTGTGGTGTGCAGTCCAGAGTTCTAAGGTTAACCCACAAGACCTGCCTACATCATCACTCAGACACCACTCCAGAAACACCATAACCTACATTTTAGCATACTTTCTCTTTATCCCTTGAGAATGTGTGCGTTACTCCAGGCAAAATAGCACAAAGTGAACATCTCACTTAATGACAAATGGTTATTATGAATATCTGTGTGGATTTCGTACAGACTGTTGGGCTGTATAACTCTCAAAACAATCAACAGTCAAGTCTCAGAGTTTTGTGTCAACCCGCTTCCCTTTGCACTAAGTCAAAGCATGGTCTATGGAGAAGCTTCTGAGGGAAGTGTAGGAATTGGGAAGTGTAGACCAAAAGGGAAAACAGTTATTTACTGGGATGTTTTAATGGGTGGGAGACTGCCCTGTCCAAAATGAGTTCCCCAGTAAAGATTGGTATGATTCTTATTGGAAATGTCTTTCATTGTATCAAGAACAGAGGAACTGTAGAAGGCAGGAATGTGGCCTTAAAAAGGCAACTATCCAGTCAGTCCTGGGTTGGTCACTGAGAAAGGACATGTGCTCAACTTTCATACTCTACTTTCTATACACAGACAAGTGAAGCTGGTTCCTAGTAGAGAAGTGTACAGTGTTAGACTCGTAATTTATGGAGAACAGATACATTTCAAAAGCATTTGGGAGTGAAGTGGGGGGTGTTAAGATGCTCAAGGCAGGCAAATATATCCTAATATTACCTTACTTTCAGTTCTACAGAGAGAATCATCACCAAAGGTTAAACTCTGAGTTTCTTATTTAGACAAAACTGCCATATTGTATGGATAATGTGCATTTAGAGTTACTGCCAAAACATATGTTTAAATGTGAATGAACAGAAATCTAATATTTCAGGTACTTCTAGCAAGCAAACAGCCAGAAAGACAATGGTTTAAAATTTGAGATCAGAAGCTATTAGCTTTCAGAGGGATTAACCCGGGGCATGGGGAGTTCCAAATCATTTGTTTCTAGAGAAGCAAATGGTGTGAGAGCTCCTTCATCATACAGCATGTTGGTAGGGTTTGACAATTTAACTGATGTTCCCTTATAACTGGCAGTGATGGGTCTATGCATTCTTAAAAAAATAATAATGAAGGGTTTAATCTGAATGAAATATGTGTACTGGAATATTGTTTGTGAAGATATATTGACAGAAGTTGAATGGAGGTGGAATTAAAATTTTAGAACATTTAGGAAATATGCAGGAAGAAGTTAAGGAATTTCATTTTTTTTGTCACTCAATAACCCTGAAGTCATTTCAGTTAGTTGAAATAAGTCCATAAGAAAATGTAAGAACCCACATAATGGTTGGATTTAATGATAATACCAAGTTCTGAGTAAAGAAATGGAATATCTCTTATACACACTCTGAAGCTACAATTTGATTATCAGCCAAGGCACTCACATCCTTAAATTCTTCCGAAAGGACATAAACTACCTACCCTTTCCTTTAGAACGACTTGGATTTGTTTGGGGGCTTTATGCCATGGCTTGCCAATATTCTTTTGCAAGAAGTAGAAGACCTGGGAGCCAGATGTATTACTGGTCAGGCTGTGTTGCAGTATTGTGTTTGTGCTGCATATGTGGTGAGTTGCAGTGAAACTATGTGATGTTTGGATGTATTCATTTGTAAATGGGTCATCTGCAAACACTCATTGGAAACCTACCTCATTTGCATTCATAAGGCAAGATGCTTTCTGTGAATGCTTGAAAAGGCTGAATGTAGCAAACTAACTTTTCTATATGATCACCTGAGGTTTTTTGCCATTTCCGGACTCTATTTTTGCTGGTATTCCAAAATACTGGCATTGAAAGTGGCATGAGGAGCTAGGAAATACAGATGTTTGGACAGGAATGTTCACCTCAGTGTTATGCTAATCTAGTATGCGAGGAGGTGAATCCTGTTACTTGACCATGCATGGACCAAGATCTATCCAGTGATCTGGAGCAGTGCACCCTCAGAGTGGACAGAGAACTCCATTCCCTATCTTGTGGTTAGGACACAAGGAGGTGACAGCAGCTTTTTGTACCTGTGAACCGATGTAGTTGACTCAACCTTTTTATTTGTGCCAGTGAGAATGTGGCATACTGGTTCCTCTTGTTTAAAGCTCTGCTATTATGTGGAAACACAGAACCTTGCTTGTTGAGTTTGTGTGCATGTGCAGTATGTGCATAGGACACGGGTACTAGTAGGACTCTGTTTATTAGTCTGATAACTGAAAACAGTGGGATCCATTTGGGATGTCCCAGGTTTGCCATGGCGTAAGATGGGGGAGGAGGACAGCTTCACCACAGAGAAGAAGTGTATTGCCTGCATTCCTGTGGCTGGAAGACAGCAGTTCAGACACTTAAGTGAGGAATATAGACACAGATCTACCTTTAGAAATCCCCTATTCCTTGTTAGCAAGGTGCTGCTGATTAGTTCTTTTTGAGCACTTCCATTTGGTAGATGGTACAGGAAACGGTCAGGATTGCAACTTGTTTTTTAAGGGGAGGAAATTCTTAGGTCAGACCTGAACTTTTTTCCATCCCTGATTACTACTTCAGAGAGGCTAATGAAAGCTAGATGCAGAAACTTCACAGTTCATTGTTTCCCTGAAGTGTGGCTCCAGTTTGAAGAAAACTCCACTGTTACCTGCAGGGAGAGGCATCACTTTACACAAAGGCTGTGTCTGGGATAGCAGTGTGAGAAGGAAACTTGAAAGAGAACCATTCCAAAAACCAGTTGTTGAGTTTGAAGCAGTGGATTCACATTGCCCGACAAGAAAATGTCTATATAAGAGGGACCAAAATTATTCTGCTTCATATCAGGAGGGAGAGGGGCAAGGGATGTAGCACTCACAAGACAATTGGGATCAAGGACACTACCCTGTACATTGGATTGAATTATGTAGTATTGAGTACTGCTGTGCAATTAAAAAGTCTGTTATTTTTCCAAATGACAAACACTGGATTGGACAATAAAGTTATTACATCTGTTGATTGTTGAGTTATAAGGTTGTACCTTCCATACTGCCTCCCTGAAAAACCTGTGGCTGCTTGCCCTTGCTACACTAAGAGCCAAGTGTGGAAAGGGTTGTAATTGGCACAGTTTGCAGAACCATGGTAGGGTGGATGCAAAAACACAAACAACCTCAACCTCCATGGTTGGTGTTCAGTAGTCCCTATCTGCCCTGTGGCCCCTTGGGATCAGACAGTCCTGCTTTCATCTTTTTGGCTCAAGACCTACAGCGGGACCTTGACTGTGATTTATCAGACTTCAATTGGCCTTCGCTGGCTATAGGCTTTGACTCTGTCTTGCTGAAGGTTCCTGGCTTCCATTTCAGAGATTAAGTCAGAAGGTAAAAACTTCATTGTGATGACCCACTTGATGTATCTGACCTTTTCTCCATTGCAGTCAGCCCGAAATAATGTCCAAGTCCTGATTAGCTTCAAACTGCTGTCTTTCAATCATGTTTTTCTTTTTCTAAGCACTTTTTGCCTTAAAACATTAAAATTCAGATCTGTGGTTCCTCTTATCCAAACAGATTTAGAACTTCAGATCTGCTCCTCGCCTTATCCAATTTTAATGGTCTTGGTGTCATTTATGCTCATTATATTTTCCTTATTTGGTGCATTGGTTTAGGAACTTCATTTGATTAAGTTCTTTACTATAAAATTGATACATAACATAGTCAAGAAAAAACAATAAAGAAATAACGTTGACATTAAAGTAAGCTTGTATGTAACATTGCTAGACACTGACTTTGCCTGGAGAAGAAAGTACAAAGGTACAAATCCTCCATTTTACTGTGTTTACAACTGAAGGGAATAATGTGGGTTACCAGCTAGGTTGTTCAAGTGGAAAAAGAGACCAATTTCTGAGCACGTCTTTACTTAGAGAAACAGAGCTGGTACTATGTAAAGTAATTATGCTTCAGTTCCCTCATCTACCAAAACCGGAAATACATAGAAACGGGAAATGTTAGAATTAAAGATAATCCAAAAACGGGTGTGTCTATGTTTACCTAGCAAAGGTATCACTTGAAGAAACGTAAGTAGCATATTATGTCAATTGCCAAGACAGGGGCACGTGATCACACATATTTGATCTGCTTGCTCAATTTTTTACAAGGCATTTGATGCGCCGAACAGCATCTTGTTTCTGTCACGCCATAACTACCAATGAAAATAGAACGTTATTTACAAACAGTACTTATGCAAGCTTATTTGACAATAATTGAAGGATATAGCCTAAAAGCAGTCAGACGGGTCACCATTCGTACATGCTTAGCACGGTCTGTATCACCAACTAGCCTGATTCTGATACTATTTCTTTATAATTCTACAATCTGAGCATATCCTTGTTAAACCCACTGTGTCAACACCTTTGCTCTCACTGCACTTGCGGTAGGAGATACATTTGAATGTAGGAAGAAACATATTGTAAGCACTTTAATTGTTTGAACATAACACAATTTGCAGTTAAGTAATTGCCTGTGCGTTTGTTATCAACTATTTTACCAAATAAACGTCTTACCAGACCGTTCTGCATCCCTGCCAGGTTAGAGGGGGACGTGCTTGATTTTATGGAAGATGGTGCCTCACATTGATTGGTTATGCTCTGCAAAGATGCAATTTTGTTCTCGTTCAACTGCTTATTTAACCACGAAATCACTGCAAAAAATAGATGGAGGTTACTCGTGTGACTTGGTGACTAACCACATCATTCTTAATTATATTTATAGCTATGTTTTATAAAATGCAACATAACGTATTTTGTACTTCGTTGTAATAAGAGTGCTGTTAAAGCACAACACGCACACTTCAAGACAATTGTAATATGTCCACTAAGGAATTCACACATATGTCCCAAAACAAAATCAGCTTTTATTTCACAAAGCTTAACAATTCGCAAGTTTATGTGTTTTTTCTTTTTTTAAATTGTTAGTTTAAGCTTCACCGCTTCGAAACGTATGAAACACACAAAGTCCAAAATGGAATAGGGTAACAAAAAGGGCCCAGCATGACAGTAGAGCCACAAGTTGCACCAAATGACAACCTAATTTTCCATGACGGGAGTTCCGTAGAGGGACTTCCAGCATCAGGAAAGGAAAGAGGCTTGTGACAGTCATCCAGCACCTATCCTGTTTCCGCACTACCTCTCGTTGCTACGGCAGCTGTGTGCAACAGTGGGGAAACAATTTCCTGCATATGAACGTCCATTCCATTCAGATTAAAAAAGGCTATAAAAATGATTTAGAAATATTTTTATAAGATCTATGCCTAATCTTAAATAGTTCATTCCTTGACAGACTCGCGTTTAAAAAAAACACCGAACAAGAGGAAGATTCTTACTACAATGACAAAGAAAAAGGAGATCTGTCCTCCAATGTGTTGGGCTAAGACTGGGTAACCAGAGCAAGAGAAGCTAGCCTACTGACTTGAATCCTAACCCCTGTGGATTCCTTTGACATCTGCAGTTTCGATCCTAATATCACAGACCGGATCTGCCCTCCAGGTAGAGGAGTTCTGGAGACAAGGGGCCTTACACTTATGAAAATTATTGCAAGGAGGTTGGCAAGGACTACTAGATATGGTGCACATTCCAAGACATATGCCAGATGTGTCCAAATCGACTGAGAGTCTTACTTGTAGTTGGCAAAACGGAATAATCTGTCAGAACTTCACAGATATCCCACATGCTGAGTTACAAGTTCCTTAGGCTATAACATACTTGTAATATGGTGGACAGGATATCTTCCACGTTTTCACAGAGTATCCCTGTGAAATAAGTCCTTGAGTCATTTAAAACAGGCCTGAATATTTCAATACATCAATTTAGTTAGTAGTGAGTTTAAATTCAATTAAATTTGCAGAATAGACTTTAAACGTTTGTAGAGAAGCATCAGAGGCCAAAGGTGATTCCACAACACACATGGGAGAATGATGCTGTGCCTCTGAATTGTTTAACTGCATTTAGCCGCTTTCAAGCCCCCGTGACACCCCCTGTAACTGTGATCCAGTCTTGAACTCATTACGCTTTTCTCGGACACTCACTTGATAATTGCCCACAGAACCTATTAGAAGTTAAATTATCAGAAAAAGAGAAATGGTGATAAGAAAGAACCAGTAGATCTGAAGACCTCACCTCAGACATCAGCAACCAAACCGCTCACTATTCTGTATGGAGATTTTCTTTGTTTTCATGATTTCTTTCTTTGCCATATCATCCACTCATTTGAAACCATGGAATCCTGGTCTCACACAGTCAACAATCTTGAATCAGTGTCCTGATCGTTGCTCCTTCAAGAAGCTCAGGGGTAAAATCTTTTGCTTACTATAACAACTATTGCTGGGTCCAACCTGCACCCTAGGTCTCACAAAAAATCTTATGAGTGCCGTTACTTATTTTGTTTTTTAGACTGAACCTTTACTCACAGGGTAAACACTTCCTTACTGACTCCCATATTAATTATTGTCCACAGTGACCTATCAACGTGGACTTCGTTTTTAGACCTGGCTCCACATCACAATGTGTGCCCGAATATTTGCCTCTACTCTTCTGAAACAATTGCACATACAGACTGCTTCAAAGTAAAACATTTTCAACTGATGCTATTTGGTGCATAATTCCACCTCCTAGGAAGACTTTTCATTGTATTGCAGGAGTGACTATTAACTGAACATGATTTTGGACAAGTTCAATAAACTGTGCAGTTACGGCACACCAGAGCATTGCCGAGTAAAACATGGTGTTACCAGCCTAACACAGCACTATCTCCCAATGCCACCATACCACCACCACATAATACACTCGTAGCACATCAACACAATACTACTAGCATAACACCACAGCACTACTATCCCATCTTCCACAACTTCAGAAATGAATGCAGAACACTAATACACATCAGACAACTCTGCCACACACTACTTCTCTACTACCGTTCCCACACTTAAAATACCACCTGAAAGCACCTCGCAAGCACCAACCACCATTACATCATGGCACTCTAGCAACTACAATACCAACAACTATCTAGTCCAGCACCACCATGCCCCCACAGCACTGCACTACCACCTCATAACACTGAATTACCTACCACTACATGCAACCACACTACCAAATTCATGTCGCTATCACGTAAATACTATTCTACATCCAAGTAATCAACTCACAGACACAACCCACACACACCCAACCCATAGCAGCAAACTATCCACCGCTTGACTCAGTTTCCCCAACGGCAACATCTCCTAACAGCACATTGAGCTTACTCATCACCAGTGCGCTATCACTCTATTGTTGTACTGTGACCCCACCACTGAATTACCACCTAAGAGAACCACACTATCACCCGCTATCAGCTACCATCAGTACACTGTCAAACCTCAACACTATGCCATCACACCAAAGGCCCTATCTCCTAACACATTATCCTGCCACATTATCAACTCTCACAATCAAACTGCACCGTTCATCATGACTATACCACTCTTTACCACTGCCACACCAATTCACAGTACTATATTACCCCTAAAACAGCTTATTGCAACACCACGCTGTACCTTATTACAGTCCCACCACAACAACACCCAATGGCAATAATACAACAATTTAAAACATAACCACAAACCACATAGGAGTACAACACAATACTACACAAGAAGCAGTCAGCACAAAAAATAACATTATCACAATGTAACACAACTGAACCACCATAATATAAAAACAACCTGAGAACACAACATTCACAGCAAACATAGAACAAAACAGCGCTATGCACAGACATCGTAATAGGATTCAGCTTCAAACAATATAACTATGCACATTAATAAAACACATGTAATGCGAATACAACACAGAATTCAACAACACAATCACAATGTAACATCAGAAAAAGCAAAACAGTTGCAACACCACACTGAACTACACAAAATACCACAACACAATAACACAGCACTAGGTAACAAGAATCAAACCATGACAGCACAATCAAATAACACTACAACCATGAGAACAGACAAGAACAACAAAAGACAATAACTGCAGAACACCCCACTACACTAACAGCACAACAATAACTCAAAACACACACCCACTTGAAAAATTACACAACAGCACAAAAACACAATACAACACAAGGTAACAACATTTAACACAGAAACAGAACGTAGTAACAAATCACCATGGCACAACTACATTTAACTACAAAAACATCACAAAAGCAAAATAGCACAAGAATCACACAATAACATAATAGTAATAACAAAGAACAGCAAATAATACAACACAAAATAGCAAAACCCAGCAGTGCAACTTGATGTGTGTGTTTGCCATTAGGTTGAGTTTTGCACGGTTTTGCATTGTTATTAAGTTGTGGTTGTGTGTGTTGATATTGTGATGTGATGTTATGTTGCTCTGTTATTGTATTGTGTGGACATTCATCTGCACTGGTAGGGCTTCAACTGGGAGTTCTAGGGCATTTTCAGAATGCATAGCTAGTGACGAGTGTTGGAAGAAAGTGTCAAACTTTTATCCTTTTGTGTTTAGGAAGGTAAAGCATTAGCAATGCATATGTATGTGTTTGCTACAGAAAGGTAATGTCATAGTGGCTTGCATTTGGTGTGTGTTTTTGATGTACTACACAACATTCTTTGATGCATATGTTGTTGAGTCTGACAGATAAGATGTGTTGGGCTTGCCCCTCTCTGCAGGGCCACTCACAAACTGACCATATACCCAAGGCTGTAAATTAAGCCTTCAGCACTGATTGTGCCACCCATTTAGGTAGCTTTTTCAAACATATCTAAGGCCTGCAATTACAGCCTGATGGCACTTTAAACTGGCATATCAACCTGGCAAAATAAACCTTTAGCCAGACCTAAACCTTCCTTTTTAGTATAGGTAAGTCACCACTAAGGTAGGCACTAAAAGGCCCATATGGCAGGGTGGTGTGACATGTAAGTTTAAGTTTAACATGTCTTGGTAGTGTAAAACTCTTAAATGTGTGTTTTACTACTGCAAGGCCTGCCTCTCCCATAAGATAACATTGAGTTTCCTTATTACTTTTAATGATCGTTAACTTTTGATTGTGAGCAGGGAGGAAAGTCATGTTTGCTTTCTGAGGAATTGTGATTTAAAACCGTCTTTAAAGGTAAAGTCGGATTGTAAGTCATAATGTTGAACATATGACTTTTAAAAAGCTGGCATTTTCTTGTCCTAACCACTTGGAACTTGTAGCTTGTTCCTGTGTCACATGACTAGGTGTAGTTGGCAGCTGGCCTTTGTGTATTCTTCCTAGGCAGTATAACAAGAGGGTTTGAATGTTGGCAGATTGGGCCATCTTTGGCAGGGTGGAACTGTCATCTACCACACTGGCACTTCAAAAGCCTTGGCTCACTTCACATACAAAGGTCTTCACACTAGCCTATTGAGCCCCTACACAGACTGGGACCCGGGTAGGGAGGCAGGAAATTCCAGACATCCTTTGTAGGGGGAAACGTGAGAAGCTTTTCCTGTTTCACAGTGGGCACCAGGTATAAACAAGCATTTGCAAAGCCAAATAGGTCTCAGCAATGCGAGAGCTATTGGCTTTGTCAAAAATAATGTCTTTTAGCCATGCTGTATAGCAATACGGCTTTTGTTCAGCATGGCTGAAAGATATGGAAAAAAGCGGAAGGACTGAGGCAGCACTATCTGCGTCATAGTGTTTTTTTGTTTAGTAGGAGGGGCAAGACAAGCAACATAAAACAGGAGGGAGTGGAGGACTGGCGGGGAATGGTATGGGATTGTGAAACCAAAATTTCAGCGGTACCCAGAAGGGCAGGAGTGGTGTCATGAACTTTACTTGAGTTAAGAAATTACTCTTTTTAAAAGAGAATTTAGGATGAAACTTCTAAAATGTGGTATACTGAAAACAGTTAATCATATGCACCCTAATAAAAATAAAAGTAATTCCCCAATCCTAGGCATGATACTGTATGAAAAGATAAACTCTGCTTGAATCTTGAGCAAATCGTGTGCTGGGCAGAACTAACAAGGGTTTCCCAGGGGCACGCATCAAAATGTCCTGGCACAGAGTTTTAAAAAAAACAGCTACCCAAGGAAAAAAACAAACTAAGAGTGGCAACTGCAATATTTGGCTTCAATACTTGCAAAAGGTATGAATTTAACCAGCATCTTAGCAACACTGAACTCTTCTTTCATGTGTAATATTGTCAGAACTAGCCTTTTGAGAAGTCATATTTTCAAGTCCATTTATATACCAGAGAGGGGCTTAGATGGATAACTCCTGCCATGTTTAATAAAACAAACACTTATTCAACCATTACCTGTACATACTTTGAGACACCACTGGACGGTGTGGTAACTCACCACTTACAATCTTGGCGAATGATTCCCAAATGTTGACCTGCATTCAGATTCATGGACACCATACAGTGGACCGAAGAATACTAAAATATGCACGTCTTCCTTTTTAACAGAAGACCGCAATCCATTCAGGTGCATACGAAGTGCTCTGGGAGCCTATGCAGTGGACAAAGGCTGGGTACGGTTCAGCGTTTCCCAGCCTATGATCACAGTGACTTCAGATACTGTTTATCTGCCACGGCGGACAGTCCGGGGTGACAGCCCCATTACATGGCACTAAAATCCCACCTCATTGTGAGCTGTATTTTGAAAGCCTGAGGGGCAAAAGGCATAGTCTAGAGCACAGACCTGAAAATGAAACCATGATGACTATCCACTTCATGTAGTGTAACATCGGCCCCACTCTGAGTTTAGCTCAGAATCAACAAGTTTAATACACGGGTGCTGCCTTGCATTGAAATGCAATCTTGCAGGATTTCCTCTTAAACTGAAAAGGTCCAAAAACCCAAGCAATCTGTTCTATTCTCAGCTATTGATCCAGCAAAACTAAAAATGTGGTAAGTAAAAACACACAACTGTTATTTTTTTAATGCAATGGCATTTTCTGTGACACACGTCATCTTCTGGTAACAGAAGACAGATTTCTTCTGTGGGTGCATTTTTTTTCCTTTAAGCTCTACTTTATAAGCCGACCATCAGCTCAACATCGCGCATCACAATACAAACCCCGACCATCAGCTCAACATCACGCATCAGAATGCAAACCTCACACATTTGAATAGCACAAGGGTCCCTTTCCATAGCCTTTCATTATAGATGGTTTGTAGACAAGCAAGTCAGCATGGCAGCAATGTTTACAGAAGCTAGCATCTGGGAGGAGGGTGTTAGGGGTTGGGTTCTATGCTTTTGCGCGATGTCTTCTATCCCTAGTGAAAGTCTCTGATTGCTCAGTCTAGGTGCTCACAACAGCACACTGCCTGGCTGTACTGTAAAATGCACATTGGTCCCATAATGAGGTAGTGTGTGTGTTTCTCTGTCCCTCTTTCTAACAGAGAAATCTCTGCTATCAACAGGGGGTCTCTTTCCAAGGCAATCAGCAATGAAAAATATGCTAAATGTTTTTGCTGATGCTGCCGAAGAACTCCTGCCAGCTTCTGGCCCCAGGGGACATGAGAGCCCGTGTAGCTGACCCACATGTCCACCTATGGAAAAATGACCCCCTTTGATGGCCCAGTGTTCATGAATTCCTTCCAGCACAAGCAGCACTCACTAAAACACTGTCGAACTGGCCCAGGCAGAAGGTCACCTGTACCATCCTCAACTACGTGCTAGAATAAATCCCTTATTCTAATCACTGTATTTGCATTAGTGACAATAGCATGATGCAAAGAAGCCAAAACAACTAGGCTTGTTGAAATTCAAAACTCAACTCCATCTTCCAGCTGCAGCACGAAAGGCTCCATTCTTTCTCTCTGGTGGTAGAAGAGCATGTGAAAACACAAGCACTCCTGGAGAGGGCTTGTAAGCCAAGAAAAAATAAGTCCCTACAATGGTCATAAAAATTAGAGCAGTGGAGGGATAGTGTACTAAATCCGTCCGCTCAGGGAGTGGTAAACCGAGGAAGAGGCATGAGCTATGCATGTCTTTGACAAATGAGGACACCTAAAAATAGAGCGATGATGGTGCCAGCTAATGGGAAGCTTATGGGTGGGGTTGTAAGCCCAGAAGTGGATACAGCATGTCTCAGTTCAGCAAGCGCACTGCCTAGAGCTGAGACCTATCCAAGGGATCCTCAGACCCACTCTTTAGTACACTCCTGGATTGGTGGATACTACAAAAGAAGCACATCTTGCTGCTTTGAGGCCTGCTCTGCTTGCTGAGAAGGAAGACTGGACCTGCACCATTCATCTCAGGCTGAAGTGACTCCAAGGATCAGCTGACTGACTGTTCTGAGATACAGGGACACAACACGCTCCAGAGGCCTTTCTGCAACTGCACAGCTGACCTGCTTCAACTGAACCTGCCTGGGCCTGCAACTAGACCTGCCTGAGCTTTGTTGGCCTCTGCTGGAGTGAGTTCCTGATCCTACAGATGTGTCTCACAGGTCCTGGACATCTGGTGTGACGTCAGTTGAGCTCTGCCTAAAGAAAAGGAGAAATTCTTAAGTTATGAGCTCTTCACGACCGCAAACAGGCTTGTTCTCATCAACATCTTGCCACCCACAATGACCACCAGAGCAAAGCTCTGCTGAATCAGACTGCACTAAAGTGACAGCCATTGAAGATCGGTAACACAAGATCTGCACTTCACGCTACAGCATCAACAGCTGCAGTGATGTCCTGCGATGACTGTCCACGATGCCTGACAGGATCTTCGCGCTATAGCGACAGCCAACAGCAGCACTCTTCCTGCTCCTCACGGCCTCCTCCACAGCAAATGGATCTCTTTGTGTTGGACTTTGGAAGGTACCTTTTTCAGATGGACTGTCTTGGTCTCAGTATTTTGCCAGCTCTCCATCACAGTCATCTTGAAATTGTGACTTTCACCTGGTCTTGCACAACCAGATAATTGTGAGTGGCACTTTGTGCTTTTAGGAGCTATACTTACCATAACTCTTTAAAATTGCCTATCTCAGATCCTACTGATTGGATTTCTTTTTCATTTGGTGTCAAATAATTCATTACATTTTTCACTATTTTTCTAGATTGGAGTGGGATTTTTATTGTGCTTTCGTTTCACTTTATTACTGTTTGTGTACAGCATAATTACTTTACATATTGCCTTTCAGTTAAGCCTGACTGCTTGTGTGTCAAGCTACCAGAAGGCTGAGCATAGGTTAATTTGTTACTTTTTGTAGTTTATCCAACAAGGATTGTGGCTGTTGCGTGAGTTGGGTTTCACTCCCCCCCCAGTCAACAATCCAATCTCTCCCAAGATGGGTATGAGCTATCATAACAGGAGTAATGTTGTCATCTGTAACATGATAGTGGGCACCCATAGCATAATGCAGGCCCGGGTATAATGGTGCCAGTTAATTTTATACAGTAAGCACCCATAATATAATGATCCTCATTTCAGGCATAATACTGGCCCTTGCATTACAAATGATATTCCTGGCATGATAATGGTAACTCTTGACATAATGTGACCATGCATATGTCCATGCCCATCTCAAGCACAATGCTGGTGATTTCAAAATCGCAGCAATTTTCAACATAATGTTAACACCAATATCAATACGGTGACCACTCCTATGAAATGCTTGCACTGGCATAATGGTGGTAATTCTTAGCATTTTAATAACATTGCTTCTTCTGAGGGTCCTGCTTATGAGATGGGTGTAACCAGTTGCATCCATCTATACACTCACATTAATCCATTAATTAATCCATCTATTCACTCAGCCATCCACCCTACTTTATTAATAATCCATGCATTGAATCATTAATTCATCCTTGCAGCTACTCATCTACCTACATGTCTACACATTCTCACTTTGACCAATCATTCACCTAAACTTGTCAATCATTGAAAAAGCAATTTCACTTACCAAATAGCCAGATCTTTTGGCTTTTCAGTGCTTGTAAACGTTTCTGCACTATTTTCCTTATCCACACATGGTGTGGTATTAGTTAATATATTTTTACTTTCTCTGAATATAATTTTGGCTGGACCAGTATGTTCCAGATCTTTGAAATGTTTTACTGTTTTGAATTACTATTTCTGTGAACCTTCTTGTATTTATGAAAACGTGAGTCATTTAGCTCAGCCAAACTAAGAAAATGTGAGCTAGATATAAATATGTGAAAAGCTAATTGCCCTATATGTGTGTCCCTGTTCCGGTACTTGTGCATGTTTAGCCACTGTAGATCTAAAATTCTTTGGGATCTCTTTCCACCTTGGACGATAAGGTGGTTTCTTCCACTCGGTCATAAATACAGTAACTTGATACAACTTACATGGTTGGAAGTACATGTGTTACTACCTAAACATGAATAATGATTAAGCATGTTGCATTGGTTTAAGAGTCTCATGTTTAGCCTTTTGTAGTGTCCTGCCTTTACAATTGGTTCCTCTCCCCATGTTAGCAGGACACCAGGTGTGTAGATTACAGGCTTTTATTTGAACAGCAAATAATTTCTGTGGGTTGTAAGCAAGGTTGGATTCCACTATACTAACACACCGGTTAATAATACTTTTGATGAGAAACACAAAAGACAGACACTATCCACAAGATGCTCCTGGGTCAGGCAGTTTTGCACCAATGCAACATTGCAAAACAAAAGTGTCCACAAACAACAGATTGCTGCTATCTGTGGTGTACATGTTAGTGAATAAATTGCCTGGCACTGGCACAGAAAGAGCACCACACCAGTGCTTTCTGTTCTGGCGCTTGATGCTTGGCCAGATGAATGGAAGTGATATCTTTGTCTCACTGTCGGAACTCATTTTTAGGTCTCGCCTAACACAGCAGATGTGCTGTTGCTGCAAGGGGTATTGTAAACAATAAAGGAAGGGCTTGGAGCCTGCACATTACTTAGTACTTTCAGGCTTGAATGCTGGTCTTTTTAGCTACCTCCCAATTGTCCACCATAAGCCTCATGTCACTTCCTTTTATTTCTCCAGAGCATTTACCAAGTACTGAACAATTTTGTTTAAGTGTGTCCTTCCACTGCTCGCACTGCGATTCTAAGCACTTTTATTAATATTGTTTCTGACCAGCATTTGTTTCTACCATTGACTTTGGTCTGCATTCAAATTTACTTATTCGGAGTTTCCTTTTACCAACACCTTAGGGCTCATTAATTTCTTTTGCAATTTGGTGCTTTCTTTAACAGAACAAATAAATAGCATGGACTATAAAAGCAGTCTGCATGACTGAATGTGTGCCACAGACCTTTGAAGCAGCTACCTCACTCCACTCCAGTCGACCCCACTCCAGTTCACCCCACTATACCCCACAACTCCAGTCTACCACAACCTACCCTACTCAGATCTAGCTAACTCCACTCCAATCTACCCCTCTAAATTCCAATCAACCTCACTCCAATCTACTCCACACCAGTGTACCACACCCCAATCTACACCACTCCAATCTACCCCACTCCAACCTACACCAATCTAACTCACTGTGCTCCACTTCACTACACCCTGCCACATTCTAATATACCACAGTCTGCCCACTCCTATCTACCTCACTCCACTTTACTCCAAAATACACCCTCCACTCCAATCTACCACAACCTAACCTATTCAAATGTACCTCACTCCAACCCAATCTACCCCAATCAACTTCAATCTACCCCAAACACCACTCCAATGTACCCTACTCCAATATACACCAATCTAACTCACTCCACCCCAATCTACCTTACTTCGATCTACCCCACTCCAGATCAATATATCCCACTGCAGTTCAATATATCACCCACTCCACCCCAATATACCCCAATCTACCCCACTCCAATCTACTTCACTCCACCACAATCTTACATCAACAATCTACCCCTTTCCACTCAACATGCCCTACTCCAATTCACCCCAGTCCACCCCACCCCACTACAGTGTACCCCAAACTACTGCCCTTCAATCTAACCAACTTCACTTGAATCCACCTCAATCTATGTCACTCAACTCCAATCTACCCTACCCCAATCTACCCAATGCAATTTACCCCAATCTACCCCACTTCGATCTACCCTAATCCATCTCAGTTCACTCAACTCAAATCTATCCCACTCCATCCCAATCCACCGCAATCTACCCCACTACAACCCATTCTACCCCACTCCAAACCACTTCACCCCATCCCCACTCTGCTCCACCCCACTCAAATCTACCCCAATCTAACCAGCCTACCCCACTCAACTTAATTCTGCCCCTCCACAGCAATCTACTCCACATCAATCTACCCCAACCTACCCCACCCCAGTCTATTCCACTGTATGCCACACCAATCAACCCCACTCTGGCCCATCCTATCCCAATATACTCCTCTCCACATTAGCCCACTTTATCCTAATCCACCCTACCCCTCTCCAATTTAGCCCAATCTAGCCCACTCAATCTGACCCAATCAATCCCCATTTCAATCTACCCCACTTCACTCCATTATAATGTACCCCACTCCTATCTACCCCACCTTGCCCCATTTTACCCAACTCCAATCGAATCCACTTTACTCTGTTCTACCTACTCTATCCCACTCCATCCTACCTCAATCCAACCCACTCCAATCTACCCTACTCCACTCAACTAGAATCTACCCCAATCTACCCTACTCTACCCCAAACTACCCCACTCCAGTACACCCAAATCCACCTCACTGCACTCTACCCAATCTACCCCACTCAAGCCCAATCTACCTCTTTCAAACTACCCCACTCCAATCTGCCCCAGTCCACCTCTCCTCACCCACCTCATTAACTTCCAGCCATGCTGAACCTCAGCCACACTCGTGTATAGCTAAAACACATTGCCAAAGGCAATAGCTCTTGCATAACCAAAACCTACTGGCTTTGCCAATGCTTTTTTGTAGTTAAGTACTCCAGTGCCTAATGAACCTCTCTTTCCTTTGTCACGTGGACTTGGATGGTATGCGCATTCACTTGGCCTTAATTGCCATTACTCGAAGACTCCCTAATAGTTCCTTATGAGTTTTCAAGTTTAAAATACTGGCAAAACAAAACATCACTCAAGCATCAATATATTTTCAGTCTGATCATGCTGATCTACATAACACACCTTTCTTCTACAGTAGCTACAAGAGGAAGCTGTTTTTTGAAAATTTCACCATATCAAATATCTTGAAAGGACTATTTCTCTCAAAATAAAATACAATCATTTAGAACACTGAGTGCAATAGCGCTAGATTTGCTTTCAGTCATTCCTTTCTGCATTAGACATGATTAGATGTCGACATGCCTTCACATTTTATTGAAGGTCTACTCGGACAGTACTCTGGCAGGGTGACAGACAAAAAACAAGCATTTGCAATGCAACGGGTCTTGCATTTACTTGAGTTAGAGCTATTAGTGTTGTAAACTCCTAACCAGACTTTTCTTGCCACACAAATTACAAGAAAAAAACCACAGCGCAATCGTGCCAAGTAAAATGTAGCACAATCGCGCTGAAATTGAAAACTGAAACACCAAGCACAATTGCACTATGTAAACCCCAGTGCGATTGCGCTGCTTGGAAAATAAAAAGATAAAGAATTCTAGAAACCATGCTGAAAACATCAGGCCTCAAATGGTTTCAGTAGTTTACCGGTGCTATGTAGGTGGGCTAAACACCAGAAAAAGCATGACGTATGCATGCCTTTCACAAATGAAAGCAAGCGGATTTTAAAAGGCAAGCCCACGAACCAATGAAAGTGACTGACGTGACATGGGAGTGGTTAAAAGCCCAAAGAGAAATTACAGCATGGGACGGAGCGCTTTGCGCTCGCCCATAATGAATAGTCACATTTTCTGCTATGAAAGCTGGCAGAAACCTAACCTCGAACAAAATCAAGTTTTAGGTAGGAAGCCTAATGGACCAGTATTTTCTAAATGGCAACACACTTTTAATTACAATCAATCGTAGTAAAATACATTTATGTATAAGTAATTTGGAGCCCAGGCATATGTTGATGCACTTACATTAATTACACGTAGCGCCAATATACTCCCAATGAGCAAGTCCTAGAAAGTGCTTGAAACCCGTTAGCCAACCACCCAGCTAAAACGAGAGGGCTACATAAACACAATCGTTATTGAAGATAAAGGCTTCACAATTCCAACACGAGGGGAAACTGGAAAAGAAATATATCCAACAACTGCCTCAGTGTTCCATTACACCCCGGGATATAAAGAATCTCTCGCGCCTCAGCTTACCATTCTCGTTAGTTTTCAACAGTTGCTTGCTTTCCTCCAATTTCTCACCAGTCTTGTCCAACTGCTCTTGTAATTTTAAGGCCTGGCAAAATAATATAATTCATTAAAGCGTGCCTGGCACATTGAATTTATTCTTCAGTTAACGGCATTTTTTTAAAGGTGTGCTGTTGTCATAAGGGAACTATTTTAAGGAGAAAAAAGTGAGCAATTCAGTCTTTACCCAGTGACAAAGGACTCATTGCAAAGTAGAATGCTGCAAACAGATCAAGAATTGAAAATATGTGTTTTTGAGCAGAAGATATAAGAACATACTACATCACAGGGATACTTTATTGTCCATTAAAACAGCATTGCTGAAAAAAGATGCAATTAAAAGTTATGTATGTATAATTTCTTGCTCTTGTCATGCAACATTCAAAGTCTAGTGAATTTCCCACTGTAAATGTACACATGAGTTTTTCAACTGAAAATAAGCAGATCTGAGCATATTATCTTTGATAGTGCAAGTTTAACATATAGCACAACAGAGGGAGGCAAATGGGCACGGTCTTCTTTGTTTCATTCTTCTGCTGGTACAGTTTCTAGGAGCTTTCACCTTCATGCATGCACCCACCAGCACTTCCTCTTCTGTAATGTGAGAATTCCCTACTCCACATAACTTCCTGCAGCACCCATTACCCTTCTCCAGTGTCCCATTCTAAATCTTGCCTCCCTTATGTCCACCATCATATAAGGGAAACCTCACAACTGCCTTGCGGTAATTGACCAAGTTACAAAGCCTTGGACAGATGTGGATGACATGCCCATTGCAAATTGTGGTATATATTGTTGATAGATTGTGTCTCCAGAATGGTGTGTGTGAAATTGTAACTGTATTTTCTGTATGCACTATATCTAGAGTTCCTGGATTTATGGCATTTATTTTTTGAAATATTTCCATTTGTATTTATCCATATTTCTTATTTGGCCATCATATTGGTATTTATCCTTATTTATTTTGTGTTTTGAGAATAAATGGAGGTTTAAAATGGTACATGTTCACATTTATTTGACTGATAAACATGCACTTATCTTATGATGCCTTTCATATTTAAGAAATTAAACAGCCAAATATAACAAAATATTACAAGATAATACAAGATTAAAAAGTTTGGACTTTGACTGCCTCCCTTTAAAAATATATTTTATCTAGGCAATGGCTAATCCACAAAGGTTTTGAAGAATACTCAACATTAAGATGAGTTTGAAGTGAATAGGCAAGTAAACTTTGATGACATTTGTGTAAGTGTAAAACTAACATAAATTAAAAGATAATTCATAACTGTATTTACTTGGACTGCTGCTAACCTGTACATAAAGGTAATTTTCTATACAATGTAATTACAACATTTTGTTTTACCACCCCTTTATAAGACTGAGGCAAAAGTAATGCTTTTCCTATAAGCAGATGAGCATGTCTTAAGACAGAGTGGATCTTGCACATCATATTGTTTGTTAGATCAAGAGATGAGATTAAAAAAATCAAATTTCTATAACATTTTAGTGCATGATTAGGTAATAAACAAAGTCCCATTAGATCCTCCAAGGAATATTAAAAGAATACCTATGGCTAGTTAATTATTTTAGACCAGAAAATGATTGTTGACTCAAAGTGGGATTTTGTTCATTGTATTAAAAATCTAATGTTTGTATGAGTTAGCTCAAGTGGTCATTGTGTGTATATATGTCACTGTATTTTAAATTGCAGTATTTTGTTGGATGGATTAGTGTTGATCTAGTAATCAATGCTCAAAACAGATGTCAAACAACATCTTCCTCATGCTGGCAAAAATGCATTCAAATAAATAAAATATACAAAAATGTTCATTCTCAAACCTGTAAAGACAATCATTAGGCTTTGAAATTTCTGTTTCATTATAGTACTGACACCACCAGTCTAGTCCAGGGTTCAGACAATTAACTTTACATGTTCTCTACCTTTGACTGAGCAGCAATTAAGCCAAAGTTCCAATTTTGGTTCACACTAAAAATTTGCTGGAAAAAGTAATCTTACCTCCTCAGCCTTTTGAATAAGAGCCTGTTTTACATTATTTAGTTCGGACATCTCCTTTTGTAATGCCTGTTCTTTTTCACCTAATAGTTTCTCTTGTTGCATTGTTACTGCATTTTTCAGCTTCATTTTCTCCATTAACTTCTTCAAATCGCCCTGGAGCTTTTTTATTATCTCGTTAGCCTGTATAGAGAGTGGCATATTGTGACTTTGTGGAAACTGAAATCCATTAGATCCAAACTATACATCAACCAAGCAACTTACTTTGAGAAGTTCTTCGGAGAGGGACTTCACAGTAGTTTCAATCTTTCCAATATGCAACTGCTTTTGTTCCAGGGAGTCCTCTAACCGTTTCTGAAACATATAGAATGTTCTCAAATGAGTAGGTAATTCAGGCATGTATGTTTATTTTGATTCCAAGAGGGAGAAGCAAAAAACTAAAACATATGAGGAAACAGAGGTAATCAACTTTTTAGCAACTTATCTATAATGACAAAGGAATCAAAACCTGTGTCAAAATGGAAGGGCAACCAGCCTCAGAATGCTTTGCCCTGTCATTTTTGCATCATTGTGATTCTGCAGGGAAGAGGGAGAGAGACTGTTGAGAAAGGGGTCAGTTTTGAAGTTGCTATAGGAAGGGAAATGAAGGTCTACAAGAGAGTTTCTCACCATCAAAGTAAACTTTCTAAACAGAAAACTCACCAGCTATATTCTCAGGAGTGTAGGTGGTACATAATGGGATATTCACAGAGGTTATGAAGGCTTTGTAACAAATAGCTACACTGATGAGGTAAAACTATTGTTATTAAATACATGGGAAATATTTGCCACTTAAATTAAGAGGATAAGCTAGATGTTTATACAAAATAAGACTTTACAGAACAAAAATCCATTGGCAAAGACCAAGAAAAAGTCTTGATAGCTGAAAGTTGTTTGAACATAACACAGGAATGTTTTCATCTTAATAAAGGATATGCCTTGAAAAAGCAGTTGGTGTTAAAGCAAAACCAGTGTCAGCTATTGTGCATCAATACATTTGGAATTAGTTTGAGTAAAGAAATATATCACTTTTGACTAATTTATGTTATGCATTTTGTGCCTTCCAAACATTTTTTTAATTCATGTAAGCTTTGGTTTTGTTTTGACAGTAATACTTATCACTGGATTTAACTCTGGTCTAAATAACTCAATAATCAACAGGAATGATCCAAAAGAAACCATCACTCTGGCAACTGATTCTGAAGAGTTGATCATGGTGAAGAGAACAAACAAGAAAAGAGCTTTGTCATCTTTTATAAGGGATTTAGCCAGGCCCTAATCAAACATAGGGCCACTGAGATCTGTCAGACTTCGAGTTAATGGCACTTTTTTCCCCACTCGCATACAGAATGGGTCTAAATAAAAGTAGGTATTTGTAAAGGAAAGTGTGTACTACCACTGCTTAGTACCTTTGTTTTAGGCAGCACCTCAGTGCAACTGTTAAAAGGAAATACAGAGGGGTAAGTAAAAAAAGGTTCATCTACTAAAACTGTTTGTTGCATAACATTTGTAGTTTTAGGTTGGTGCGTAGCCACATATGCTCCTTTAAACTTTCAAAATAGTAAACAAGCTAAAATTTAAAATACCCATTTTGAGTGGGTGACAGAAGAGGTTGTCGGGCTATAAAAACAAAATGCAACCCAAGAAGTTTGGCTGTCAGACTCACTAGGCAGTATGTATTTAGAAATCCAGAGCAAGACCTTGCGAGTTGATTGAAAAAAGGGTGGAATAGTGGATGTGTAGGTAGGGAAGCCATGTATTGCCATGTTTCCAGAAAACTACATTTCAAGCCCCTTGGTCATTGATCAATCTAATGTTTTCTGGAACCTGAGATATGGATTGTTTCCACTGAAAGAATTGACTCATGAAATCTGCAAACTAAGTACTTAAACAAAAGCAACATGACTGGAACTTTGGGGACTCATGTACATCTCCTTTCATGAACCAAGGGATAACTCTTAATTTCTTGATCAGTGACTGGAATTTAGAGGAAATGTGCAGGGATTGATTCACTTAAGAACTAACAGCACCCCTTGATATCCGGTGAGCACACTGTGGCATTCTGTTAGAATGTGGTTTTAGAATGAGGAACTTAGCATGGCCAGGATTCCAGGAAAAGCAGTTAGCCTGGGGTTCTCCTCCAGGAATGATCTGAATTTTATGTGTTCAATAAATATTGAAATATAACCTGAACCTTTGGGTGCAGCAGTCCTTTGAGTGGTGGTCCTCTGAGGCAAGTTTAGGAGGGTAGAGTCGGCCACCACCAAAAATGGCTGCTCTACTGAATTCAAGGTCAACAGAGGGGCTTCTGAAGGACTTTGCAGATATAAAGAGGAGTGCATCTGCTCAAAATGATGCAGATTGACTGTCACAGGGCAAATTAATGAGCTGACAAATTGCCCTCTTTTTGACTAACTTTGAGCATAATCGTTTACAAGTTCTTTTTGGTGTAATATAACTTATAAATTGTTTTGTTGAGATGTCCCTTTCACAAACATTGCACTGATCTCACCATGTGGAGTCTACTTAGAGGAATTCTTGGACCCCCCTTACTAAATAATGTGATGTTAAATATCTTTTTTTTTTTTTTTTTTACTTTCCTGGTAGGCTTCTTCTTGAATTATTTATTTAATAGGCCCAAATTCTGTGAGGCAACCCCGTGTATATATAAACTGAAGTTAGCAGACACCCCCATGTCTGTGATTGATCTTAAATAAAGTAATTATTTTAATACAACCCATTTTCTTTGAAGGAAATTAAATGTGTTTGAAAAAAAAGTTAAAGTTTAATGTTATAAGATTAAGCAGTAGTCCATGGACCATTGCACATGACTAGCAACTTCATTTTGGGGTTGGAGGGGAGGGTGAAGAATAAATGTTTTACAACTGCAAAGTAGTAGCCAAACATTAATGCTTACCTATCAGACTCAGTATTTGGAAGGAAGCCCTATACCTGCCACTTCCAATTACCTAATTGGTATTTGGTTACAAACCTAAATTGCAATTCATTAACTTGTTATCAAATCTCAATTTAGGTTTGTACATGTAGTATTAAAGGCAACAAGTAAGACGACCTGGGGGTGGGCTATTAATGTGCGATGCTACCATCACCAAAAAGAAATCCATATATGTCCAAGCTAGAATGCTCTACACAATTCCTATCAACAGGAGACAACAACCCCTCCTATAATCACCAGCATACCTGGAGGCAGAAGCATTTGCCTATAAGAAATTATTCACAACTGCTGCCCAGAAACCTCTAGTGAGGCTCAAGGGGAGAAATTATGAGTGAGGAGAAAAGGCACCCTTTTTGCTTGCTTTTCAACTACATCTATGGGAGGCACAGCTAGCCACCCTTCAGAACCAAGACTAAACAGGGTGCTTGTTAACACACCCAGCAGAAATCACTGAGCCTTCACCACTTTCTGCAAAAAACTCTGACTAGGATGAGGCAACAATAGAAAAGGAAAACTTTCTTCAACTCTGTAAATATACCTATCTTAAATGACTGGGGTAGAATGACAGTAGATGGTGAGATTACGAGGGCTGAGGGTCATAAGACCATTTCTGAACCCGACCTGCAGATCCTGCATGTAAGATGGATTCTCTGGGGAGTTTTATAAGTCATGCTGACAGAAGCAGAGACTGCTGTGTCACCCAAAAGACCCATATGCAGCCAAGTGGTTATAGCCCTTCTTCCCAGGGAAGAGGACAAACCACTGGAATACATGAGGTACAGCCCTACCGTGCCCCAAAGTAATCTCCTCTTTGAAACATCACTCCCACGAGGGAATTGTGCTAGGATGGTACCTCTAGAATTCCTACGAGAACACTAGTGCACACACTATGGAGCTCCAAAGATATGAAAGTGGATGTATTAGATGTCCAACTGATGCCAAAAAGTATTTCGACCTCATATGATTTATGTTACAAATATTAAATAGAATCAGCCTAGGTCAGGACAACTATAATCACATGGCTGCTCTAGCAGATTGCAGTGGCGTCATGTCCCATTCTGATAAAATAATGCATGATACAGGACAAGGGTGCCCTCGCCCCCCTCTTATTCAGTTTAGTGCTAGAGCAAGGCTCCTGTAACCCTCAAAATGATGGCGATGCAAGCAGCCATGGTGGGACATCATTCACATATTTGGCACTGTAATGCTGTGGAACCATATTGGAAGGTTATTTAGGGGATATATAAGCAACTACCCCATCAATTGGAGTGGCCATATTCTATAACTTATCAGACAAAGCAGAAATGTCCAATCAACAATGAAGGTGGTTTGTGCCATTGTTGATAGTTGCTAAAATGTGCATTTTAAGGCACTGGTGGAGATGCACGGTCCAGATGTCAAAAGAGGGCTAATTGAATTGACCAACATTTTTGCATATGAACATATCATTTATAACCACCTAAATGCAGTAGGAAAATAGGTTGGTGCAAAAAAGCTTGATTTTAGACCCAAAATTATACATCTTGCACTGATCATGAAAGGTTCATGCTTATCCTAAGAAATTGTCCCTCTCACCTGCAACAAAACTAACCCAGATAAAAAATAACATCCTCCTCCTCCTATGCTTGAGAAGACGGAATGTTTGCTACTATCCAACCCTGAAAGGATATGGGATAAAGCACTTTGAATTACCTTGATGTAACTACTTTCCTGGCATTACATTACATTACATTACAATTGACTAAATGTCTAAGTTTCAATACGGGTTCATGGTCATTTTTTTGAGTCACCTTAATAAAATAACAAAATCACCACATCTCCATCTCAACTGCCATAACAAATCTGATACGTTATCACCACTGAACAAAATGGCATCCATGTCCTTGTCATGTCTACATTTAATTGCAGGTAATATCATTTAGGCAGGTATTACTTTCCCTCATGTACCCAAGGCAGTGTAGCTTTATAATCTGTGACAGGGTTGATTCATACAGCAAAAACTATTATAACATCAAGCTAGAAGCAATGCAAGTAAACACTGCAAAGCACATACCCTCCTTGCTTTGACAAATTATTCACCATCTCTGGAGGCTTCAGATGTTCGAGAAGCAAAGATCCCTTTCTCTCTTGGAAGTACCAAAACTTAAGACTGACACATTCAGCAAGCAATCTTTGTCTGGAGCTATTGTATCAGCATGAAGATTGTATCAGCATGGAACTCCGCGTCAGCATCTTTAGGGAACAGCTCAAAACTAAGCTAGGCAATACATTTTTGAGATTTATACCCTTGCTAAAAAATTCTTCATCCCTTAAATCATGAGATGTTTGGATTCACTTGCCTCCCATCTAACTTTGTCTGAACATGAATGTGTGGTCTATTATTGTTCTTCTTTCACCACACCATCCTAGGATGTAACTTTCAGTTGATTATGATCACTGGTTATCATGTAAAGCAGTACATCTCTCTGTCTTTGTTGCACCAGTGGAGTAATGAAACTTGAGGGCCCCACTGCAAAGTACCTTGAGGGGGCCACCTTCGCCTGACCCAATCAGGGCCCTGATGCCCATACACAGTGTACAGTGTTGAGGAGACCCCAAGGAGCTCAGTGGTCGCACCACACTGCAGTGGCTGAAGGGGTCCTTGTTACATCACTGTGTTGCATAATAGAATGTATTGAATTAATAAATAAATAAATGTTCTGGCGACGTGAACTCCATTAGAACTCTGTGAGTAGGTACCTATGCCAGTGTAGCAAATTTTGAGTAGAAGTATCAGCAAGAGTGATACTGTCTGCAAACTCTTCATGTTAGCAAATTTGGAATGGGCTTCTTCCTTCTTGTTGAGGAAGTTCCACCCCGTTAGACATGTAAGGGAGAAAGCATGAGTTTAAGTAAACATGTTGTTGAAAAAAGGTCCGAAACCCTGCATCACAAAACAATTCACATTCATAGAAGACAGCCATTTACAAAAACAGCCTTTTGCTGAGATACCTAAATACGGGTATTGACAAACAAGCACACGTCAATCATAAGTAGGGATGGGTTAATTGTTTTTGCATCTTTTTGTAGTTTGCTTAAATTAACAGTCTGTAAGTAGATTATGCAAACCTTGTGTTCTTGTGCACTTTCACAGACATTTGTTGTTCTTATTACAACTTGCTCTTTATCTTTAAGTTCTTGTTCCAGTACAGCAGTCCGTGTCGTTAACTGGTTAACAAGTTTTTCTTTCTCGTGACACTCGCTGTCTAGGGTTGAGTTTTCTCTTCTAAGTGAATTCACTTCTTGTCTTGTTCTTTGGTACTCCTGCAATACAGAAAAAGTGGTAAACACTAAGTTTTTTTATCTCAAAGACTCATTTGAAAACCAAAGAATGAGATATGCCCAACAAAAAATGACAATGAAAGGAACGTAAGACTACTTTAATTCTGTAACACCTCTACCATTCTAGAAGTGGGTTGTTCACTTGAGAAGAAAAACATGTTCTCTTTTAATTTCAGACATAGTACTTTTTCCAGTATAAGACGACTGCTTGGGTCTACCAGGAAAACCGGGTTTGCTTATTTTGTGGCCTACCTTTACACCCCATTGAATTAAACCTGCGCCAATGTTGAGGTCCCCTTTATCCAGCTTCAACCAAGATGTAGATGAGTATTTTCTGACACTATTCATCGTCAACACAGTTTCATATAATCACTGCCATGTCTTTGAAACTATTAAGTTACTTACCCTGTAAGAATCTGTTTGTTTCATGTGGTGCTGTAGATTGTTAAATAATAATCCAATACAGGTTTTCAATCAATCATAAAAGTACAAGTAAAAACACATACATATGTTTAAAACATAACCATAAAACTGTGCAATGTATATCCAAAGATAAAAAAGAAAGACCTATACATATAAGAATTTTAAAAAAAAACATCCAACTGTGGGTAATTATAAATTCATGGCAGCATTCAAGTACAGGGCACTTTTTAAAAAGGATACAACTGGAGCTATATTTGCTGGGTCAACCAGCATCTGGAGTTAAAGTAAGGCAGGTCTAAATTTATAGAAACCCCTCTATCTTAAAATGGGGGCATATAACTTCTTCGAGGGTAACTGTACATTGGACAAAATAGCACGAGATGGTCCAAGGTCTGCAGTGTGATACCATCACTGGGACAAGTTAATATGAGGTTTGAATCAAACTGGCCAGGAGGAAAACAAATATTATGCTGTATTGAGCCCAACAGGAACCTGATGAACAGTGAACTCTCCCAAGGATTTTTAGCCAGGGTGAGATAAGGCTCTAAACTTGGATTGGTTTTAATAATCTTACAGACTCTCCTAATCGGTTTCTCCAAGGCCCTAGTTTCCTTTGTTTCCGTAGCTAAGTTAAAAAAACAGTTCTTTCACCCTTTTCCTGTTAGCTTTAACAATAGACTGGGGGGCATAATACGATTCCGGATGACCCAGATTAATGGCCAGGTTTCTAACATGGTATAACCACAGAATGGTATGCCCCAGATCACAATTGAGACAATGTTGTATTACTTTTCTTATAAAGGAGATGTGGTCCCTGCACCAGACAGAAATCCATAGGAGGAGTGGGGCTAGTTTCATAAGATCTTCAACACATCCTAAACCCAACTCATCATGGATAAAAGAGCTAGGACTGGTAGGACCAACCCCAAGCAATTTTCGACAAAACCAGTTCTCTTCCTGCTGCATTTTTGTACAATTCTGGAACTCCAAATAGCAACATCATAGGTAAGTACCGGCAGACATTTCAGCCTATATATTTGCAATAAGTTAACTATAGGTTTGTTACTAATAGAAGCAGAAAACTTACCTCCTTACCTGACAGTACTCCAAGGGAGATGTTTGAACATTGCATTCCTTGTAATCAAAAATCAGCAAATCTTTGCTTGCTTGTTCTTCTTACCACTGGGAACATTCCCAATTCTCAAACAACGACCACACCACATTGCTCGGCATGCTTGAGATCATTTACAATAATCTCCATTTCGAATTTGTGTTTCTTGGCATTTAAATTTTCAAAGTCTAGGATGTGGCAAAAGGTTTCTGCACAACACCAAAATATAAAACTATCACCTGGCTCCTACTACCCATACTAGCTTTTGGCCAACTGCTCTCCTGACTGCTTGCAGCAACAACTTTGAGAAGTATTTATTGGACCAAACTTGCTATCATGTTGATGAACAAACTTAATGATGCTTGCCAGTCTAGCTTTGTGCCCATCAGTAGGTTTGACAGCGCTTACCAGAAACTGGGACAGCGTCACAGGAATTGTTCATAATGAAATATATTTAAGTATGTCCAGCATGCAGTCTTAGATTAAGTGACAATCATATGCAGTTTTGCCATCTTATTTTTGTATTTGAGGTTCTCTTTTATGCTTCTTTCCAGAAAAATTACAATAAACTATTGGAGCAAGTCAAATTCTACTAAAGATTCAATCTTTCCACATTAAGAAGACCAGCTCAAAAACAGCTAGAGGTAGATATTACAATGGTGGCGATCAGAACAGTTATGGAAAGTTTGCAAAATAACAAAACTGCAGGCCTCGATGGCATGCTGGCCAAAATCTGAAAATCACTCTCTTTCATACTGTGAGTTACAGATTTTTTTCTACTGGCCAGATCCCTCAGTCATGCTAAATTACTTCATTATTGTTGTTTGGAAATCCTAGTAAGAATTTGGCGAGCCTATCAATCAAACTCACTTCTAAGCATGGACAGTAACATCTATGCTCAATTACTAGCCAAACATTTACAGTAAGTTCTTCCTGCTATAAGTTATGAAGATCACCAGGGCAAAGAATGGGGAGAAACATTTCAGATGTCTTACCCATGACAGATTTAGTGACTCTACTTGCATGCCACTGATGGTCATTTTAGAGGACGTAGAAAAAGCCTTTGATTTAGTACACTGGAACTACCAGTGGTGTGAACTGTCTTTCTTCAAATTTTCCCTGCCTTTCATTATTGTACTTCAGGCATTGTGTCCACAGACAAAAGACACAATTACAGCTAATATTATCCAGAGCAGACATTTTTGTGTACATAGCGGCATGAGACAGGGTTCTATAACTCCCATTTATTGGTTTCCATATTTATTGAACCATTAACAATATTGCTAGCCTAAAGAGGAGATTCACGATTTAGTCCGTGGGCCGTCCACCAATAAAATTAAGAAATATATTGATGATTTATTGGTTTTAAATGAAAATCCACTAGCCATTAGAAAAGGTCTGGATGTTCAAATTAGCTTTGATGGCTTCTTCTAGTACAAGATAATCTGACCAAATTTGAGGTAGATATATGCTACAAGGAAAATAGGCCATTATCTTTAATATCATGGAGCAAGTGCATTAGCTAAGTGTATAGATGTTGAGTAATAATAAATGGGCAGAAGTAAAGCAGATTCTAGATCTAAACAAGAACATACCCATTTCACTGATATTGAGGGACAAATGTATTAAAATGAACATTCTACCAAAGTGTACTTTGCTCTTAAAGCAGCTACCTACTTATATCACTGGTAATATGTTTAGCAGAATTGGAATCTTGTAAATCTAGATTTATTTACCAAAATTCCACTCCAGGATACTAGAAATAAATTGTTTCATGTTCTAGAGGGAGCAGGTTTTATGCAAACAGACATTAAATACTTATTCTGGGCAGCATGCCTATATGCTGTCTACATTTTTTATGGGGCAATTTGGAGTCCTGATGAAGCATGAGTCATGGCTCAGAGGTAAGCAAGATCATTCTAAGACATTCGAGACCAGGGATCCACAGTAGCAATCAAGTTGCAGGATAATTTGCTGCTTACAGAAGGTTTGCTCACCAACTTCAGCAGTGAAGGTTTTATATGTTGATGCGGTCTTCAACACAGTAGCGGTTGGTTCAAATATTGTCTCACTGATAGAGTACAGTGTCCAAATAAGCAATTACATTTGTGACCAAATAATAGCAGGCTTGTGTGCCCTTAAAATGGTCATTTCCAACTTCCTTACTCTTTTTGCGAGCGATGAATGAATGAATAATCTTTATTGTACAGTTAATTAAAACCATTACAATGGTATGCCGTATATTGCCAGCGTAAAATCATTTTTTTACATAAAAAATGCATAAATATTACACTTATTAAATAAATATAAATACAGTAAAAAAGGAAAAGACTGTCCATAACCTTGGTCTTTGAACAGAACGATGAGACAGGAGGGTGACAAACATTTTCCTAAAGATTTCTTCTCAGCCTTCTTTTCACCATACGTGAGTTCAGGATTGTGTCATCTGGTTTTAGGCATGCTATTACTGCTTGTCTGTATGTCCTTATACCAGGTTGATTAAAAAGCAATTTTAGCAAGCATTTTCTCTCTTGCTCTAAGGCAGGGCACAGACATAAAAGGTGAATCATATTCCTCTTCCCCTTATTACATAACCTACAAATTTCATTAGGGCTCTCCTTTCCCACTAAATAATCTTTATTATCAACAGGTAACTTTCCTAGTCAAATGTACAGAAATTTCATTCTTAGAACAGGGGACCAGCCTTCTTTGAAATAGAGCTGCTTTCTTAGGCATGTATACTCATTTAGTACCCCCCAGGCATGCGATATTTTCGATAATATTTCTTTGTCCTTCAATAGAGATAGCATCTTGGTTTTGTTCTTTACTAATCTTTTGAAACATACTGCAGATAGGTTACTCTCTCAGCTTTCGTGCAGCCCTAAATAATTTATTGCCTTGTTCAGATAGAGCGCAGCTGGATGCTCACTATTTCTTTGGAGTTCTTGCCACCGAACCTGACACAGGTCATTCCTCTCATTAGTTTTTATTCTACGCCTAGTTTTCATGTAGGCCCTTTTTCTATCTATTGTCTGGTTTATTAGCCCGAACTCGAATCGTATCTGTGCTGGCGATGCGTTTGGAGGTAGGCGAAATAGCTGTCTTTATGTTCTTATTATACTTGTATTTAGACATTGTGCATCGCGCCCTCGCAGTGCAACACTGCCATACGTTAAGCTAGGTGCCAGTTTGGCTGATATCACCTTAAATAATGGTAAGATGCTAGGGCCGTTCGAGGTTCTTTTTAGGGTTGAGAGCGCTATGCGCAGTGTTAGACCTTTCCTTTTTAACTCCTCCCTATGTTGGGTTAAGCACTCCCGTTCATCGAACCGTACTCCCAGGTAGCAATAGGAATGAACTAATTCCACCTGTTCCCCGTTCATGAACCATCTATATTTTTTATTTACCCTGTGGCTACATTCCATTACCTTGGTCTTTTCTAAGTTTACAATCAGACCATTTTGCTTGGAGTAGTTTGCTAGCCCTCCCAGTAGTCTTTGAAGCCCGACCTGCATTTGACTTATCAGAACATCATCATCTGCATATAGCAGGTTAGATATAGTTATCTGGCCTAATCTCAGTACATTTGAGTTTACTGTTTTTAGTTCTTGTGATAGGTCTGCTAAAAACAAATAAAACAAATAGGGTGCCAGGACACAGCCTCGATTTAGTCCTTGAAAGGTATCTATTTTTCTTGACAAGACAGACCTGTCCCCTATCTGTATCCTCACCCAAGTATCAGTGTACAGGAGCTGCATGGCTTTAAGAAGACTGGATGGAATGCCCAATGCTGTGAGCTTCCTCCATAGTAAATTTCCTTACTCTTTAAACTACTCCATCAATTTTATGTAGTCTAGTATTAGGTTGATGCAGAGAAGGTGTTCTTCCAAGCATTACCAGCAAACGTTCCAGTAATTCATGATTAGGCTAAAAATCAGTAAATGAATCTCTTCCTCACTGTAATTTATCTACCAGTAGTAACCAAGGCTAAAACCTTTAGTGTGCTCCTTGACGTAGCCATGATAATATTATTCTTTTATATTACTATTGCTACATTATCCAATTGCTTTATCAAATTATTATACCCAGTGCTTGAAATGGAAAAATTAAAGTGCCGGTACTCTGTGCCAGAGTACCTGCTTGTTCCTGAGAAGTGCCGGTACTCTCCTATTAAAAGTATTACGTTTTTCTTGAAATGTGCCGGTACTCTCCCTCTCAAAATAAAAAAGTGCCGGTACTCAGTACCGGACAGTACCGGCCCATTTAAAGCACTGATTATACCACATAAAACAGTTAATCTCAAGAACACAGTCTACCACAAGACAAAATTAAAAGATTTGAATGGAACTGTATTGTAGACTCCAGGTTCTCCAGAAAAGAGTGGTCCAAGTGATAACACACACCAAGCATCTGGTCCCCATTGTGATTGCCCTGAGTAGTCTTTATTGGTGATAGAGCGTAAATTTTAGCTCTGTCCCTCTTTTCACTGAGGTCAGACTGTGATAAGTTTAAACTCAAACGTAAATAAGGGAAAACTATCAAAAAAAGCTGCACTGACACGCATTTTAAACGTGCAAATTGCATGTTATTCACAATTCAACACAGGTGGCTTTTTAATTAAATCCCATGCTAGAAGGGTAAAGTTGAAGTTAAACTGTAATTTAGACTCAAAGCTAATGGCAAATGTACAAATGATTTTCAATTTCTTGCGTTTAGTGAAAGATTAATGACTTTGAAAAGATGTGCAAGTGAAAGTTCTCAGCTAGGTCTAATAAAATGCAATTACAAGCCTTTTCCATAAAACGTTTTACTTATATTCATGATATATTATCAAATTAATTTATATGTTTGCATATTATATGTGTTTTACTAAAAAGTATTAAGTGTATTTTATATTTTTCTTGTGTTAGCCTAACTGTGGCTAGAGCGCTTACATATTGCAGTCATGTAGAAGTACTGAATTATTTTTTATAATGTGAAGTCTTGTTTCAGATTTTAATCCCATGAGAAGTAAAGTCTCATTTGTGGAAAAAAAAAAAATGTCTATTATTTAATTGTAGAAGAACTGTGCTCAATTCACCTCGAGAGTCTTCTAATGCAGTAACATGGTCTGTGATTGTACACAAATGTTTCAACCTGTCTGGAATCATACGGAAAAGATATGGTCCCAAGACAGACCTGGGAAAATGTTGAACTGTTGCAACCTGATGTCTGGTGATTAATTTTAATTGGATGATGCCCCTTTGAGGTAGTATGAACTGACAGTATTGACAAATTGTAATGTTTCATGTGGATTAATATAGCATTGAATTTTTATCTTCGCTCAGAGTAGGCTTGTCTAGGTCAGAGACGGACACTTTCCTGACACTTAGATGCTTTGCTGACCAGATGTTTTGCTGATGAAGATTCCCTGAATGTTGTATCCCTTGGAGCGGTATCTTCCTCTCTGACATTTTCCCTTACCCCTTGAAATGCCTTGTTAGGTGAGAAACTCCACTCTGCTGATACTTATTTTCTTTTCTTAGTTAGTGTCCTGTAGTCCGATTTATTCTTTTTCAAAAAATTGTTGTCATTTTTTAATTTTGCCCGCATGTGTTCCTCCCAATGCACGTATTTCCCAAAATTGGTTAGCTGTACGGTTGACCTATGCCCAGCCAAAGACTATTGAATTAATTGCATTTGAATTGACTAAATGATTGTGCAATCTGAGCATCGTGTGATTTCTGTGTCTCAGCTCAGATATTCCTATTGGCTTTCTGTATCATTCTTCTTGAATGCTTAGTTTTGTTGATGTTAGTACACCTGAACTTATTCCGTCGCCTTATGCAACTCTTGGTGATTATGTATCTCTATTACCTGGTTTTACACATTGTCTATTTGACTTGAGCTTGTTGTTTTAATAAATCTTTAAACCATATTCCTGATTGGAGTTTTCCTTCGGTGACCACATTTGTCATGGTGTCTAAATAATTGGGGTGGTGTTGGAGTAATTGTTGATGGTTCCCACATTTCTTTCTGGGCCCAAAGGTCCGGCAACCTTGTTGTGCATTTGATTTCTGCGAAGGATGACAAATGCATCCACACTGGCTTACCAGTTAAGAGACACTCAAATTTAACTGACTCATATCCATTCCTTATGATTTATATGGAATATCTGATGCACAAACTGAAAATATATCTCCTTGTCAGATACCTTCACATAAGGGGCAAAAATGAATTTACTACTTTTTGAGTCAAAAGGACAAGAGAACACATAAAATGTTTATTGTGCTGATTCAATGTGTGGGGGATGTTTGTTAAATTCATTTAAGGTTACACCCACCAAATGAGCAATTATAACTTTCATTTAATGATCCACCAACACAGTAAGTCACCTTCTACCTTCTGAATACCCACTTTTGGTTTAGTGATGAAGATGAAAAAGAGGAAAAAAGGGGGAAAAAGAGAAACAGGAGAAGGAGTATGATGAAGATAAGGGGAAAGCAGAGGAAGAAAAGAAAGTTGAGGAACAGGAGAACAAAGGGAATTTTGAGCACTTATAGCCAGGCACCAAACTAGTGTTAAATATATATATATACAATATAATACAGTAAGCATGTGATACTTCCAAAGTGTCAGTTGTATTGGCTTTAGTATAGTTACAACATAGTTAATTGGGTGATCTCGGGCCTCAATCCATAGCATTATTTTTCATCTATGAACTCTAGCTTTGGGTTGCTGCATAAGTTGTAATGCAGTGCAATTAGCATGTTTACCATGCACACTCATCTAAGAAATGTCTTTCATTTCCTTTAAATCTATAATCTCATGGAAATTTGTCTTTTTAGCCTCTTTGGTACCACTTTCAAGATACCATTCCAGCTTTCTTCTTTGAAGCCACTTCTACATTACTGAGACGTCCATTTCATTAAGCATACTTTATCTTCAAATTGCTGTGCAGCATCAGAGAAGAACAAATCAAAAAATCCACATGGTAGGCTTAAGAGTAATGTTGGCAATTATTAAAGAACAAAGTACAAGATTCATCTTTTTGTACCTCTAAGAGAAGGCTGTACAAGTAGCATTATTTACAAATACAAATTCAATTTTAAGATACACAAAATGTAACTTTGCATTTCTAAATGGAGTTGCACAAAGGTAAAATTACGACTGTAGGGCATCCTTGACATTGTGAGCTCAAATCCTCACGTAGGAGGGTAGCGAGTAATGTCAGGGGCACACCCACAACAGAATTTAAGACTAACAATTTTGTGGCATTTACAAATCTTTTACAGGTGTTTTCTCAGTCTGAGAATAGGTTTAAATTTAAACCTGGAAAAAGTACAACTATTTGCAAAGTGAGAAAGGAAAATGAACACCCAAAAAGCTACAAGAGCCGTTAATGAAGAAGTTGCACAGAGGAAGGAAAAAGTTGACAAGTGCAAATGCCCTGATTCATTACAAAAATGTATACTTGCTAAATTTGTGATTGTGTACATTTCTGACTTCCTTATTTGGGCTCTGAAAGGTAAGTCAACAGATGGAGCACGCTCAGAGCACAAATGATGGAGACAAAATACACAAGAGAATTGAGGATGAGCTGTGACAGACACACAATGTTGGAAATAATACTGAATAAGCAAAGAGAATGCTGGAGACTAGGTAGAATCCACATCTTGGGAATGCATCATGTGGGCATATTGGGCAGCCTAGCTGAGTTTTAGTTGCATCATCTATTTTTAGTTACTTTTTAAAATAATGAAAGCACAATCTGCTAATCATCTATTAGGATGTTGCCCTTTGGTGAAGTGGAAGAATACAATAAATGAATGAACACCTCTTGCTTTGCATCAACAGAAATATAAGAATTAAAGCCTTTGTTGCCGATGTTGCTCTGAACAATGCAATTTTGGTGCAGAATGGGGTATTATCTGCTCAGGCCTTTGGGCTTCATAACTCACTGACTTTGAGACCTACTGCTCTCTCTTTTACATGTTTTCACCTTGCAACATATGCAGCAAAGACATTCAGTGGTTAGCTCCAAAATGTCAGGAGTCTCATGTGCAGCTAGTTGCAACCTCCTGGTCCCTCCAGTCACATGCTCTTTCCATCAGTCAAAGGCTCTCCTCAGATATAGTCTGCTTCTGCCATAGGTAGACTAGGCAGAAACAATGTAGTAGAAAACTTATTTTGAATTAAAGATTTTGACAAAATACCTCCTCAAGACCTGAAAGTTTGGCTTTCAGCTCACGTATGCAGGATTCTGACTTGTATTTCCTCTCAGTGAGATCTTTGTTGGCAGTTTCTAATTCAGAGATCCTGGCTTCTAAATGTTGTGCAGTTCTGCTACTAGTGGTCTCCCTTTCATTTTTTTGCTTTTCATACTGAAGCTGGCATTGCGTTTGAATCTAAAAAACAAGGACAATGTAGATTACTCGAATAATCATGTTAGTAACAAGGCATAGACAGACAACATTGTTATCATTAAACAGTCAATAAACTACACATTGATTTACAAGTACAGCAGTCAACAAGGTTCATGTTACATACAAAGATTTACTTTTAGCATTGATACTCAAGTTCACTCATAAAAGTAAAATCAAGGAAAATACTTCCAATGTACAACCGATGACAACGGTAGAAAAAGAGTAATACGAACAAGAAGTAAAATAAAAAAACAACTACTGCAGTGTCTACTTAATCATATTCATATTTATACAGTTGGAAAATGGCCCTCTCTGAAGGGTCGCCCCAAACTTTTGTCTTCCTCCTCCTCTTTTTCTGACCTTATTTTTGTTGGCCTTAGGACTTTGGGCACTTTACCACTTCGAGCCAGTGCTAATGTGCATGTGCTCTCTCCCTAAAAAATGAGAACCGTGGATCATACCCAATTGACATATTTAATTTACTAGTAAGACCCTAGTAAAGTGCACTAGAGGTGCCCAGGGCCTGTAAATTAAATGCTACTAGTGGGCCTGCAGCATTGACTGTGCCATCCACCTAGGGAAGCCCCTTAACCATGTCTCAGATCTGATATTGCCAGGCCTGTGTGTGCAGTTTCACTGTCACTTCGACTTGGCATTTAAAACTTCTTGCCAAGTCCTAAATTCCCCTTTCCTTCAATGTAAGCCACCCCTAAGGTAGGCCCTAGGTAACCCAAAGGGCAGGGTGCTATGTAAGTAAAAGGCAGGACAGGTTATTTTTATGTGCTGGTAGTGAAAAACTCCCACAGTCGTTTTTCACTACTGTGAAGCCTGCTCCTCTAATAGGCAAGCATTATAGATTCCATTATTTGCTTTTAAGAGGAAATTTCTGATCTGAGAGGAATATACTTTTTCCTATTTGGGATTGTTGGAATGGTAGTAAGAAATCCTACTCACTGGTTTAGTTGAATTTTACATTACTAGTTCAGAAATGCACTTTTGAAAAGTAGGCATTTCTCTACACTTACAGCCATCTGTGCCTTTGAGCCTGTATCCAATCCACTTCTGGTCTGTGCTGGTTGACAGCTCCCCTTGTGCATTCCACACAGACAGCCATAAACACAGGAAAGTCAGCTGCATCTGCATTCATCTGCATACAAATGGGATTCCCTGAGCACGAAGGGTGGAGGGGCTCTCTCTTACACTTCAACTGCCAGTGGCCTGCCCTCACACTAACAACTGACACAAGGTTCCTGGCAGACAGGACTGGGTTGAAAGGGGAACTTGTCCATTTCAAAACTGCTCTTTGACGTTTCGTCCCCTTCAAAGGCACATTTGGGTAAGTATACTGGGTATGTAACCCCACGAAATCAGACACTTCTAGACCTGCAGCTGGACTCTGTTAGAGGGACTGCTTGGCTGCCCAAAGGACTCATCAGGAATGCTTTGCTGAAAAGGACTGCTCTCCTGCTTCTTGCCCTGCTGCCTGCTGGCCCCCAACCCTGCTGGAAGGACTCTGCCTTCCTCCACAAGTCCATCCAAGGGCTTGGATTGAGCTTGCCTCCTGTTCTGAAGTCTCAGGACCAACACACACTTCACTAAAGAGAAGAAAATCCCTGTAAGTAGAAAGATTTACGCAGCGGCTGCAGAAATCAACGCATCACCTGCCACGCGGCTGAAAAATCACTGCATCTCTGACCGTATCAAGGCAGTGCCTGCTCCTTCCTACCAGCACATTCTGGATTTTCAACACATCACCCCTGAGCGTTGAAAAATCACTGCATTGCAGTGAGGAACCAAGGCTGAACTCCTGAGAATCAACACATCGCCTTGCAGCATGGAAAGATACAACGCAACGTCTTTGCCGCGCCTGAAAATCAAGTGCTTTGCATTACTTTTCAACGTAACTCCTACTCTGTGGCCCCTTTGCGTCTTTATTTTTGGTGCCTCCCAGGTACTGTGTGTGAAAAAAATACAACCACTGATTCTCAAGGACTGAGACTCATTTAAACCCTAAAAATCAGATTTTTGTTGTTTTGGTCCTATTTTTTTCAGATAAATACCTATTTTCCTAAACTGGTGTGGAGTACTTTTGTGGTGATATTACTGTGTCACTGTATGAGTTAATGCCCAATACTTTGCACATTACCTTCTAAGTTAAGCCTGCCTGCTCTGTGCCAAGCTACCAGAGGGAGAGCACAGAATAACTTACATTGTGTAGTGACTTACCCAATTTCTAACAGCTACTGAATTTTGTAAAAGTACGTGGTGTTGATACCTTTTAAGAATGTTTTATTGCTTTTTATTGAACTGATACATCACATGGACATGCATTTCTTTTCAAGGTATTAGAGGGAAGTCTACAAGGTTTACTTAGGAGTCCAACAGAGATGCAGTGCTAGCTGAATGTCTGTTTTCTCTCCTTTTCAGTGATTTTGAGAAAGACTTTGCACAAATTCTGTGATAATCAGCAGCCTTTTGTACAAAGCACAGTCAAGCGCTGCACTATGCACATAATTTGTTGTTCTTTGATAAACTAGTCTATTATTACAACCATTTTTCAAGCACAGGTAGGCCATTTTCAACAGACCCACAAAAAAACAAAGAAGTATATTTGGGAACACTAAATATAAAGGTTTAGGGACATGTCTATCATTAGCCATTGGAGATATATATATATAGCATAGTGTAGTGGTCCCCCTTAAATTTGAAAGATGATCATTGCATGCTGTGAGACCTATGTGGGGACCTTTAGATGAGTATGGATTGAGGCACTATCAGGTCTACTGATTTTGCAGACTCATATTTGACTTTTGCACACTGATTAACATTTTTCTTTCTATATAATCCTTATTACCCATAATTCTTCTGTGTGTATATATATATATATATATATATATATATATATATATATATATATATATATATATATATAATTAAGTTTATGTACTTTTGCCAGCCTTTGTGAATGAACTCACGTTGGGCAGCAAGCTGACCATACCGGACAGACAAGAAGGACAGCTGCAGCATAACAGACCATGAGGGGCAGATGAATGGACCATGCAGGGCAGGAGGAAGGGGGATGGTGCATGGACTAAGACAACAGAGGGTAGGGAGGAGGTGATGGGGCAGCAAGCTAACTGTTCAGGGAAGGCGGGAAGGACAGTGGCACAACAATGGCCACACAGGGCTGTAATGAGGACGCATGGACTTGGACAATGGATGGTAATGGAGGGGGGCAGGAGCAACAAGCTTGGGTGAGGGCAGCACAATGCCAGGCCAGAACCTGCGTTCAGTCCCTCACACCGGGCATTGTAAAGCACATTTTACTTAATGTAAAAAAAATAAAAAAAAATTTTTTAAAAAAAACTAGCAATTCGCTGTAAATAACAAAGGCTACAGGGACATTATAGTTAGGAAATAGAATAAAAAAAATCTTAGATGTTCACTAAAACAAAAAAACAAAGGTTACAGGGACGTTATAGTTAGGTTCAGATTTTACACACAAAAAAACAGAGAAATTCCGCAGTTAAAGATATTTCAAGTAACTATAACTTGTGCCCTAAGTTAACTATAATTCATGCCTTCAGGCTCTGTGGACAACACCCTGTAACCACTCAACCTCGTACAAAAAGCAGCTCCCTACATGTGTGAGCAATGTTTTCATCCCTTTCCCTGCCTGCATGTTAGTGACCAGGGAAAGAGATGAAAACTCCACTTTCAGCAAGCGGGAGCATTTTGACAGCCCCCGTTTGCTGAAAGCAGAGCGTTTGCTTTTGCTTGGTTGAGGCTGTCATCTCCAGCAAAACAAAAGCAAACAGCTACCGCCTGAGGGTGGGCACCTCAGGAGTTAGCAGGAATTGGCACTGGGGGGGTGGTGGTCCCAATGGCCATGTATGGTTTCGAGAGGAGGGCTATGTGGCCCTCCTCTATATTTTAAAATTGGCCTCAGGGAGGTGGTGGTACTCGGGGCTGGGGATCCATGATGGACCCCCCTCCTTTAATGATATTGTAGCTCCTAGGAGGGGGACGGTCCCAGAGACCCAAGGGGCTCCAAAGGACCCCCATTCACTTTTTAAATTTTAGTCCTGTGGAGCTGGTGGCCCCTGCATTCTATCAACAGTGAGCCCTCAGGTAGTGGTGTTCCCCATGGTGTAGGGGGTTTGTGCAGACCCCGCATACTATTAAGGGATAACCTGAGGAGGTGGCTATCACTGGGGACCGGAGAGGGGTCAGCAGGACCCCCCAATTATTTTTATAATATCTTATAAGGGTGGTGGTCCCTTGAGCTTCTGAAAACCTAGGAGGAGGACCCTGAGCACCCCCTCCTTTTTTATGCCCACATGGCCTGGTCCACATAGGGTGCAACATAACAGAGAAACGCAGGAGACTGTGTTATTTTTTTTATTTTTTTTTAAATCATGGTAAAATCTGAGAATCAACTGCATTTCACAATGATTTAAAATCAAAAAATACTTTTAAGCTTTGGGGAGGTTTGAGGGGCCTGTGTGTGTATTTGCTAGTGTTTGACTGTTAAACCTTCCTAGTGATAGAACAGTCATGTTTCTTTCCAATCACATGTGCGGGTTGACTCTCTTAGGCATGTCTGGAAGCGTCACAATAAGGAGTCACCTATGGCCTACAGGATAAGGTCACAGACCTTTGTGTTAAAAAATGAGGGTTATTCTCCAGGTGTGTTCATGGTCATTTTCTTTATTAATTTCTTTTAAACTTCAAAAGTTTAAGCTTCATACTGAAAGGTGATTTCAACCTTTTTAATTTCAAATACATTTTTCTTTTCAATTTTTCCAGAAATACCTCATTGTAAGTGTATCATTCATCAAGGCCTAAAAACTCCATCGCTAGCTCTTTCCCTCTCCCTCTCTCTCTCAATTTCTATTTTTCAATCTTTCTCTCACACACCAACTCAAACCCTTACTCACCCACTCACAACCCCACTCAGGCCCTCACACATCCAGTCACAGACCCACTGAAACCCTCACACACCTACTCACAGACCCACAGAGACACTAATGCACCCACTCACAGACCCACAAGATACTGATGCACCCACTCTCACACCCAGACAAACACTCACAGCCACTCTCACACACAGATACACCCTCTGACACCTATTCTCACACCCCGAGAGTCTGTGGCCAACCCCAACTGCGCATGGCCAAAGGCCAGCATTGGGTGGTTAGGTGGGTTGGCCGCGGGGTCTGGCTGCAGGCCAGGCCCTGCAGTCAACCCTTGCCATGCACAGCCAAAAGCCATGCACGGGGATGGTTATAAGACATAGAAATTCACTGAAAAAACAAAGGTTACAAGGATGTTATGGTTAGGAAATAGAATTGAAAAAACATTGAAAGTCACTTAAAAACAACGGTTACAGGGACGTTATAATTAGGTACACATTTTAAACACAGAAAACCATAGAAATTCACCAGTGATAGTTTGAGTTGCCTCAAGTAAATGTTTTCAAAAAACAACTGAGTATGGCAGGGCGTGAGTTATGAGTACCTTAGGGCATGCGTTATAGTCTTTGAGATAACTAACTGTAACAGGTAAATTTCTAAGGTTCTGTATGTTTAAAATGTGTATATATATATATATATATATGTCACTGAAAAAACAAAGGTTTCAGGGACGTTATAGATAGGAAATAGATTTCTTTTTAAATTTGAAATTTACTTAAAACATCAAAGGATGTTGCTTTTCATTGATTATCATTGGCATTGTAGTGCGGTCTCAGGAGGTAGGTATCTTGTTAAGTCATGGTAAATAGCAATAGTAAATGAGTCAGAGGAATGTCTGCTGCAAAGTATGGTATCATGAAACAGGGTCACATTCACATGTATCCATGTTAGCCTTGCCCATCAGGGGAGTTTGAGTCATTTACCCAGATGCAAATATCACCTCAGTCCGGAAAGGTTATTCATGGACCTTTGAAGGTGTCAAAGCTGAAAACTTCCTTTTTGTCCTCAATTATGGTTTGCCATTCTTGCTGATTAAAAGTCACATTAGAGATTAAGCAGACTCTGTTAGTCTGTTTAAATGTTTTTTAAAATGGTGACAGCAGTGGGCCTGTTTCACTGGCTAGTTTTTGGCTCAGGAAACCCACATGGGTTGAGCAGTCTAGTTGTTTTCCTGATGCAAACTGAAACAGGTATGCCTGCTGACATCAGTATTTTATTGCTTTTGTAGAACTAAGAAAGTTCTATTTTGATTTAGCCTTACAGCAGGGAAGCTACCTTGCATTTGTCATGGGACCGAAACAAGCCCTTTTCAATTTTTATGATTTGACCTCACAGAAAGGCAGCCTCAAATGATGTGTTTGTGGAAATTATGCCTTTGGCAAGTATTGCCCATGAAATATGGGTTTTGTAACAACTGCTTTTTGTGCAAGAAAACTAGCCAAAATACTTAACACAGTGGTTTAACAAAACTTGAGCCCAACCCTTGAAAAGAACATGGAGGGTCCCCCCTCTGGCCTTGCTCTGGAGCTCTGAGGCTAAGGTGTTGTGCTGAAGGGGGTCCCTGGAGTTAGCAACAACAAAAATGAAATCGGAAATCTATGTGAAACACATTACTCTTAAAAGTGACTTAAAAAATGTTTGAGGCTTTGTGGTGGGGCACAACTGGGACTATCACATTGCTGCCATCTGATCTCTGAATCTAACACTTTCATTAGGTATTTTAACTGCCACTCTGTTAGAAATGGGGTTTTTGGGTGGCAGTCAGGTTGTCCCCTGTCCAAGTAAGGACTCTCATGCTAGTCAGGGCAAAGGAGAAACACACCTGGTTACCCCCCGCTCACCACTTGGTAGCTTGGGATGAGCAGAAAAGCTTAACCCAGAGGCAATGTGTAAAGTATCTGGACCAACACACACAGTAACAGTGAAAACACTACAAAATGACTCAACACCAGGTTAGACAAATAGCCAATACTTATCTGAGCAAAACAAGACCATGACAAAAATCCAAAATATACACAAGAAGAGCTATGAATTTGTAAAAGATTAATCTTCAATATAGTGCTTAGAAGCACAAATGCTTCGAACTGGTGATCTCACGGCATTGTGATGGAGTTGTTCACAACAATCCGATGCTAAGGATGCCAGTCACGCAGTCACACAGACCCCCAGGTACAGTACCTTGTGAAAATGGGGAAACAACCTGGTGCACGGAGTCGGGGATCACGGCGCCGCTGGATCCGGTGAGGTGTTGGTTCTGGTGCTGCAGAGCGGAGGAGCGGAGGCATCACGAAGAGGCATCAGGACCTTGCTGTGAAGAGTTGGAGGTGAGGCAGTTTTGGTGTGAAGCATTGGATCCAGGCACTTCCGGCGGAGTTGATATCCAGCGATCACGGTTTGGTGCAGCTAAGTGAGGTGTCACGGATGTCGGTGACATTGCACTTTGGCACTCAAGGACTTTGGTGAGGCTGCTGCGGCATTGGGCCTGCGGGGTCGTCACACTCCAGCAAGGACCACAGCTTAAGTTGCAGGTGGAGTCACGGGATCCAGCAGCGGCATCAGTTAGGGGTCATCCAAAGTCAGCACACTTGGTTCTTCTTGATTTTCCATCAGCTTCTCCTTTCAAGGGCCCAGGGACTGGATAGGGCACGATTTGGAAGGGTAGGAGTCTCCGAAGAGAGTCCAGATGCTGGCAGAGGAAGTCTTTGAATGGCCCTGAGACTTCAAAACAGGTGGCAAGCTCAGTCCAAGCCCTTGGAGATTCCTCCCAAGCAGGAATATAACACAAAGTCCAGTCTGTGTCCCGTTTCTCAGGCAGAAGCAGCAACAGCCCAACAAAGCACAGTCACAGGCAGGGGCTGCACTTCTCCTCAGCTCTTCTCCTGGCAGAGGTTCTTTTTGAATCCTTGAAGTAATCTAAGGCCTTGACCCTCGGGTAGATCGCTCCTCCGCCGTTGCAGCTCCACCTGCCCTGACTCCTGCCACCTGTGTAGGTCCTGACTCCACTCTGTACCTGCTTCCAGTCCGCCGCTTTCTCTCCTGTCGCTGTTCTCCATCTGGCTGCCATTCTCATCCTGTTGCCTCTCTCTCCTGACTCCTTCTTCATCTTATGGCCTTTTCTCTCATGATTCCTTTCACATATTGTTTTCTCTCTTGCTGCCTTACGATCTTGTTGCCTTTCCATCTGGTGCCTTTTTCTCTCCCGACTCCTTCTCCATCCTGTTGCCTTTTCTCTCGTGATTCCTTTTCCATATCGTTTTTCTCACTTGATGCCTTGCTGACTTACGATCTTGTTGCCTTTCTATCTGGTGCCTTTCTCTCTCCTGACTCCTTCTCCATCCTGTTTGACTTACGATCTTGTTGCCTTTCCATCTGGTGCCTTTTTCTCTCCTGACTCCTTCTCCATCCTGTTGCCTTTTCTCTTGTGATTCCTTTTCCACATCGTTTTTCTCTCTTGCTGCCTTGCTGACTTACGATCTTGTTGCCTTTCTATCTGGTGCCTTTCTCTCTCCTGACTCCTTCTCCATCCTGTTGCCTTTTCTCTCGTGATTCCTTTACCATATCGTTTTTCTTTCTTGCTGCCTTGCTGACGTACGATCTTGTTTCCTTTCTCTCTTGTTGTTCGCTCCTGTTGCCTTTCCTTCTTAATTCCTTTTTTTGAAGCCGTTTTTCCCTCTAGTTGCCTTCCCGCTCTCCTGCCTCCCGCTCTACCGCTTTCCCACCACTGCCCCGTGCGACCCCACCCCCTCTGCACCCATTCGCTGCCCTCCCTCCCGCCTCTCGCCCCCCAGCTGACCCCTCCTCCCCCCTTCCCTCTTATGGCGGGTGCTGTGCGGCCACGCCGTTGGCGTGCCAAAGGCGCACCTAAGGCAAGCCCGACCGCGCCCAGCGCCAGACCCCCTGGCCCCCACCACACCCAAACCCCTAATCTCAGATACAACGCCCCCTCCCTCTACGCACTCAACCCCGGGCAAACGCGCCAACTACTACCAAGCCAGCCCCAAACGCACTCACGGACCCTTCGCCTGTCAAGCCTGCAAGTATACCTTCCACCGAGCCTGCAGTCCCTCCGCCAGCCCGCGCACCAACAACCACCTCAACTGCATCCTCCTCAACACACGCTCCATCCACAAGCACACCATTGAACTATGGGACCTCCTGGACACTACAGCTCCTGACATCGCCTTCGTCACAGAAACCTGGATGAACGCCTCCTCAGCTCCAGATATCGCCATAGCCATCCCCGACGGCTACAAGATCGCTCGGAAAGACCGCGCCAACCAAATCGGGGGAGGAATCACCATCATCTACAAAAACTCCATCAACATCACGACCTCCACCGAAGAAACCCCCTCGCCGCCGAACACATGCACTTCCAGATCCACACCGACCCCAGGACCACCCTCAGAGGTACTCTCGTCTACAGGCCCCCTGGCCCACCCGCCCTTTTCAGCGAATCCATCACTGACTTCATCACCCCGCACGCCCTAGCCTCACCAGACTACATCCTCCTCGGGGACCTGAACTTCCACCTGGAGAAGAACAACGACACCAACACCGCCACCTTGCTCGACAACCTCGTCAACATCGGACTCAAGCAACTGGTGAACACACACACCCACTCCGCTGGCCACACGCTCGACCCCATCTTTTCCGCCAGCAACCACATATCCTTCAGCCACTCCTCTGAGCTACTCTGGACCGACAACAGATTCGTCCACTTCACCTTCAAAAGCGAGACCCACCACCTTCGCACACAACAAATCCCCCGCAGACCCTGGAACAAAATCTCCACAGAACAGCTACTCGCAACTCTAAACCACAACCAACCAGCCATCACCACTGACGCCAACAACGCAGCCCTCAGCCTCACACAGTAGATCACCAACTGTGCTGACGACCTAGCCCCTCTCAGGAGCCACCCAAGAGAGACCAACATCAGGAAACCCCCGTGGTTCACTGAAGCCCTCAAGGAATCCAAGAAATCCTGCCGTACCCTCGAAAAAACCTGGCCCAAAGAACATACCGCAGAAAACATGTCAGCCTTCAAGATCGCCACCCGCGAACACCACCAGCTGATCCACTCCACCAAAAGGTCATCTTTCAAAGAGAGACTTGACAACAACACCCACAACAGCAAGGAACTCTTCAACATTGTCAAAGAGCTCTCCAACCCCAACGCCAGCTCCAACACAATCACGCCCTCACAAGAACTCTGCAACTCCCTCGCTACTTTCTTCCATCGAAAGTTCTCCGACCTACACAACAGCTTCGGACCCCAAACCCCGCCACCCACCACTGAACCAACAGCCCCAGCCACTACCCTCAATGCCTGGACCCCCGTCAGCACCGAAGAGACCAGAACCACCGTGAACACCATCCACTCCGGCTCCCCATCGGACCCATGCCCCCATCACATCTTCAACAAAGCCAACGCCATCATCGCCCCCTATCTCCAAAGCATCATCAACAGCTCGTTAGCATCTGCCACCTTCCCCGAGAGCTGGAAACACGCGGAAGTCAGCGCTCTCCTGAAAAAACCCACGGCTGACCCCAACGACCTGAAGAACTTCCGCCCCATCTCTCTTTTTCCCTTCCCGGCCAAGGTCATCGAGAAGGCCATCAACAAGCAACTGACCAACTTCCTTGAAGACAACAACCTGCTCGACCCCTCCCAATCAGGTTTTCGTACCAACCACAGCACGGAAACCGCCCTCATCGCAGTCACCGACGACAACAGAACCCTGATGGACAACGGAGAAACTACCGCCCTCATCCTGCTGGACCTCTCGGCTGCCTTCGACACCGTATGCCATCACACCCTAATAACCCCGCCTCCGCTCCACTGGAATCCAAAGACAGGCTCTGGACTGGATCATCTCGTTCCTCTCTGACCGAACCCAAAGAGTCTACCTCCCGCTCTTCCGCTCAGAACCCTCCGAGATCATTGTGGCGTTCCACAAGGCTCTTCGCTCAGCCCTACCCTCTTCAATAGCTACATGAGCCCCCTCGCTAACATCGCTCGCAAACACAACATCAACATCATCTCCTACGCCGATGACACACAGCTGATACTCTCCCTCACCAAAGACCCAGCCACTGCCAAAGCCAACCTGCATAATGGAATGAAAGACGTCGCAGAATGGATGAAGCTCAGATGCCTGAAGCTGAACTCTGACAAGACGGAGGTCCTCATCCTCGGGCACTCCCCGTCCGCCTGGAACGACTCATGGTGGCCCATGGCACTGGGCACCGCACCAACCCCCTCAGACCACGCCCACAACCTCGGATTCATCCTGGACCCCCTCCTCACAATGACCAAGCAAGTCAACGCCATCTCGTCGGCCTGCTTCTACACCCTTCGCATGCTCCGAAAGATCTTCCACTGGATCCCCACCGATACTAGAAAAACTGTTAACCATGCCCTCGTCACAAGCCGCCTGGATTACGGAAACACCCTATACTCAGGAACCACCACCAAGCTACAGAATCGTCTCCAGCGAATACAGAACGCCTCTGCACGCCTCATCCTAGACATACTGTGCCACAGCCACATATCCACCCACCTGAAGCACCTGCACTGGCTGCCCGTCAACAAAAGGATCACCTTCAGGCTCCTCACCCACGCACACAAAGCCCTCCACAATAAGGGCCCCGAATACCTCAACAGACACCTCTCATTCTACACGCACACCCGCCAGCTCCGCTCAGCCAGCCTCGCTCTCGCCACCGTCCCTCGCATCCGCAGAACCACCGCTGGAGGCAAATCCTTCTCCTACCTGGCGGCCAAGACATGGAACTCCCTCCCCGTTCACCTTAGAACTACCCAGGACCACCTCGCCTTCAGGAGACGCCTCAAGACTTGGCTCTTTGAGCTGCAATAACCCCCCCTAGCGCCTTGAGACCCTCACGGGTGAGTAGCGCGCTCTATAAATGCCTTGACTGACTGACGGACTTTGGCGAGGCTGCTGCGGCATTGGGCCTGCGGGGTCGTCACACTCCAGCAAGGACCACTGCTTAAGTTGCAGGTGGAGTCACGGGATCCGGCAGCGGCATCAGTTAGGGGTCATCCAAAGTCAGCACACTTGGTTCTTCTTGATTTTCCATCAGCTTCTCCTTTCAAGGGCCAAGAGACTGGATAGGGCACCATTTGGCAGGGTAGGAGTCTTAGCAGAGAGTCCAGGTGCTGGCAGAGGAAGTCTTTGAATGGCCCTGAGACTTCAGAACAGGTGGCAAGCTCAGTCCAAGCCCTTGGAGAGTCCTCCCAAGCAGGAATATACCACAAAGTCCAGTCTTTGTCCCGTTTCTCAGGCGGAAGCAGCAACTGCAGGATAGCCCAACAAAGCACAGTAACAGGCAGGGGCTGCACTTCTCCTCAGCTCTTCTACTGACAGAGGTTCCTTTTGAATCCTTGAAGTAATCTAAGGTCTGGGGTTTTTGGTCCACTACTTATATCCCTTTCTGCCTTTGAAATTTCCCAACTTCAAAGAAAAGTCTCTGTTGTTTACAGGATCCTGCCTTGCCCAGTCCTGACCCCGGCCCCAGCCCCACACCAGGGTGTTGGAGACTGCATTGTGTGAGGGCAGGCACAGCCCATTCAGGTGTAAGTGACCACTCCTCCCTCCAGCCTATCCCAGATGGCCCATCAGGATATGCAGGTCACACCCCAGCACCCTTTGTGTCAATGTCTAGTGGAGATGCACAAACATTCCAACTGTCAGTCTGACCCAGACAAGGAATCCACAAACAGGCAGAGTCGCATAATGGTTTAAGCAACCGCCGCCCGCCAAGCGGGAACCACCAGAAGACCGTACCGCGGTCGAAAGACCGCGGCGGTCATTCTGGCTTTCCCGCTGGGCGGGCGGGCGACCGCCAAAAGGCCGCCCGCCCGCCCAGCGGGAAACCCACAATAACGATGAAGCCGGCTCCGAATGGAGCCGGCGGAGTTGCTTTTGTGCGACGGGTGCAGTTGCACCCGTCGCGATTTCCAGTGTCTGCTCTGCAGACACTGGAAATCAATGTGGGGCCCTGTTAGGGGGCCCCTGCAGTGCCCATGCCATTGGCATGGGCACTGCAGGGGCCACCAGGGGCCCCACGACACCCGTTCCCGCCAGCCTGGTTCTGGCGGTCAAAACCACCAGAACCAGGCTGGCGGGAAGGGGGTCAGAATCCCCATGGCGGTGCTGCCTGCAGCGCCGCCATGGGGGATTCTGCAGGCCAGGGGAAAACCGGCGGGAAACCGCCGGTTTCCCTTTTCTGACCGCGGCTTTACCGCCGCGGTCAGAATGGGCCTGGATGCACCGCCAGCCTGTTGGCGGTGCATCTGCGGTCCCCTACCCTGGCGGTCTCGGACCGCCAGGGTTGGAATGACCCCCTAAATGTCTTCTTTCTAAAAGTGGCATTTTCAAACGAACAATCTAAAAACCAGCTTCACTAACAGATGTAGTTTTAAATTGTGAGTTCGGAGACCCAAATTCCAGATTTCTATCTGCTCTCAAAGAGAAACTGAACTTTAAGAATATTTAAAGCCAGCCCCCATGTTAAACCTATGAGAGAGATAGGCCTTGCAACAGTGAAAACTGAATTTGGGAGTATATTACTGTTAAGACATGTAAACCACATCACTACATGTCCTACATTTAACATACAGTGCACCCGGCCCATGGGGATACTTAGTGCCTACCTTAGGGGTGCCTAGCATGTATAAAAAGGAAATGTTTGGGGCTGGCATGTGGGCACACTTACCAAGTCGAATTGGCAGTTTACAACTGCACACACAGACACTGCAGTGGCAGGTCTGAGCCATGTTTACAGGGCTACTCATGTGGGTGGCACAATCAGTGCTGCATGCCCACTATTAGCATTTGATTTACAGGCCCTAGGCACCTCTAGTACACTTTACTAGGAACTTACTATTAAATCAAATATGCCAATTATGGACATTTCAATTACACATACACTTTCAAGTAAGGAGCACTTGCACTTAAGCACTGGTCAGCAGTGGTAATGTGCCCAGAGTAACAAATACAGCAAAAACAGAGCCCAAGACACAGCAACAACTTGTGAAGTAGAGGCAAAAAAGTTAGGGGGGGCCATGCCAAGGATGCCAGGTCTAACACACTCTTCCCAACCACTCTAAAGTACCTCAACACTAGAAAAAAGTATGTGTTAGGATTAGATTAATCAGAATTGTTGTAAAATGACTCTCTAAAAAATAATTCTTAAATACAGTCTTATGTCATGATCCCAAAATTACCCTTCCACAAAAGGTATATCAGTGCCTGCTCCTCTTGCCCACCTGCAAAGCTTGGGCCCTTTCAGCAGCTAGTTCTTGTGCATGTTTGTTTGCCAATATTGATGACTGGGATGTCCATTCATTTCGCAGTTTGTCTAGTTCTTTACTCTTCTCTGCCAGAGCCTGGAAGAAAAATAGAAATAAAAAGATAGATTATGTATTATACTACTGAATGAGAAAGAAACAAGCATTGGCAAAGTCACCAGGGCTTTGTCTTGGTCAGCACTTTCTTTATGCTATTAACCGCTGAAAATATCTTCACAACCATGGTAGTCCTCTTAAATGGGTTTCTAAAACAAAAATTCAATTATTCCAATGTTGCTGCTATGGATAAGTATTTGCTGCATCTATGTATATTTGTTTTGCTTTAACAAATGCATTTCAAAGATGTCTGTTACTGATTTGTGCTAATCAGCAGTGGCCATCTTTGAATAGAATAACTTAAAATATAACAAAACCCATCACAAGATGCATACTGCGCATGTGAGGTTAGCCATCTTTGGGTGGTCAGTTAATGATTTAAGATGGCTATCCAGCAATAGTGTCAAAGAGGCAAAAAAGTGTCTTTAAAAAAGTTGTCAAAAGTTTGAAAAATAAATAACCAAAAGAGAGAAGGGTGCTAAAAAAACCTAGGTGGATAGGTGAAAACGGGGGTAGAGGAGAGAGGGAGAGGGAGGGGAGAAGACAGGTGGAGAGAAGAAAAGAAGAAATAGTCCTTCCCATGCTCTGAAACAAACAAGAGCTGACATCGGCAGTGTATGGATACATAAGACAGTGAAAACATTGTGGGATCAAAATGCTCCTGGGTGGGACCAAAGAATAGGGGGGGCATCCATCTAATAAGGATCAAGAATGTGAGTCAGGCAGCAAAGCTAGGTAATCATGAGCAAGGGGTTGACCCAATGCCCACTCGAAGTAGAGGATACGATTTGGAAATAATAGGTCGAATAAGCTTGATTTTCTGCAGTCCTCTGAAGAGCATGCGGTTTCATTGGGCTTTCACGTGTAAGATAAATACATTTAAAGTTTTAGGACCATGTATCCATAAGGTTCCTCCATGCTGGGTACAACTCATGGTGAATTCAAAGCATCTCTTATTTGTAAGCTTATAAATATGCCTCTTAGATTCATGATAGTGCCACTAGTGCTAAAAAAACTCTATTGCTATTGTGAGCCCTGTTTTGTAAACATTTACAGTACAAAAGTATTTATTGATCAACTATTGTCAAATTGCTAACTTTCTTGGATTCTGAAGAATCTAGAAAAAGCAAGATCATGTGGAACAAAATCATATCTTGGGAGTTTGTCCAAAACAAGAGACTTAAACTGCGTCAGTGAATGTTTGGGACAATCTCTCATAGATTTGGGAGAGCTAACAGTGTGGATAATATAGGATCTTTCAACCACCTCCAACATGGCGAATCATGGTCAGCTTATTTAATGTCTATGCTCAGTGGCGTGTGTGTCAACCCATGCAATCCATTGGTTTACTTCATTTGCAGATAGCGGAACCTAGCAAGCTAAAATTATCTACAAAGTATCACAGGTCTCAGCATTATGTCTTATATTACTTAATTTCTATACTGCCCCTTGTTGGAACACAAGGTCTAATTCTTAATACGTTTGCAAGTTTTATTTTTGTATCAAAATGCAGGTTGAGGAAAGTATGTGACGAATTGCCAAATAGTTGCTTAACAATAATTGAAACTTAATTAATAAGAAATAGATATCATTCCTCTGAGTCCCAATGCTTCCTGACCGTCCCTTTAACCACCTGTTCGCCTCAGGCCACTACTAACTGTCACAAATATCAGACAATTGTGGAATCCACACGAGCCTAATCCCTCATAATATATAATGATCCACAATGAGAGGTAACATTTCTGACAATTTCACAGGGCCCCTTAATTTTGGTGGAGGAGTCTCACAGTGTGGTAGAGAGGATTATTGCCATCCACAGTCCAGGCTCGACAATTCTGCTGTTCTCTATTCTGGCCTCCTCGACCCCTAATATAGAGATTACAGCAACTCCCTCCAGAAAGCAGGTGACTGGTTAGGATTTGGCTTAAAAACCTCAACATATAACTTAACTGTGGAAATCTCTTCATTGGCTTTCGGTGCAAGTCAAGTTTCATTTCTAATTTCTAAACTTCGTATTTTAATGTATTTTGGAGCTGGACCACTTTATGTTCCCAACAACCTATCTACGAAGGTTTTTTTTTGTTATACTCATTGTGCCTAGCTTGAAATGTAAGTTATTTGGTGGTAGGTTCTCAGGCCAGGGCCCTGTATTAGGGAACCAGTTGCCATGGAGCATTAGGCAACATCATTCCTTGCTGGGTTTTTGAAAAGGGATAAAAAGTCAGTTCTTATACTCAATTAGTTGAATTACAATGTTGTTCTCCAACGATGTGTGATTTGGCCTGTACTACGTATGATAGATAAAAAATAAATGAATAAATACACATGCTTTTACCATTTGAAAGTGCTTTGTATTATAAAGTGTTTGGTTGTGGAATATACAGTTCTGATTGGGCGTAGGGGGTGCATTTGTGCAAAAATTATTTCGCCCTTGCAAAGGACCTTGAATTTGATTCTCTCTTTGCCGATACTGACTTACATTACAAGGCTTCAGAGTTAACTTTTGCAAATATGTTTACAATACAGATGCCACATATATATGTTTACAATACAGATGCCATGCATATTACAATCAAAATAAATCTAATTAAATTAAGCTAAATCAGATGTGAGAACTTCTTTTAGTAAGAAACGTTAAAACAACTGTCTAAAGAAAAGAAAAAGGGTTCACACCGAGAGATGAAACGGTACTGTCTTATAAAAGGCTGGTCCGTTGCAAAAGCACACAACCCTGGTAACTTTTGTTTCCAATTGTCATTTATTTTCCGTTGAAATCAATGAATTCCAAGCCTTAACTTCCCAACACATCGAAGAGCAGCTAAACTGGAGGATTCAGAAATCTACTTTAGGGCAGCAGGCTTATCGACTTGCAAATTGTCTCTTTGCGCCAGTCTGCAAGCATTTAAAGACATTGCTACAGTCCAACAAGAAAACAACGTTCTTCTCTTCTACTCTGAAAAACGTGTTTACATTTCCAGAAAGTTATTTCGCAGCATATGGCTGATGCTTATCTTTTTTCAATCGGTGTACTTAATGATTTGTACAGATGTAGTGATTTTTCATGCTGCATTTCATTGTGCACTTAAATTGTCCCTATTTAATTTTATATTTAAAGCACCTCTTCTACTCTAGATAGTATTAGAAGGAGTAATAGGTAGCAAGCCAGAAGAGGTGTAGGAAAAGGCTAAAAGGGCGGGTTAGTATTGTTAACTTACGTAGTTCTCAACAGAGACCCTGTCGTCAGCAATCCTTGATGCTGTATCTGCGGTCTCACATTTAGTCATATGATCATACTAACAATTCAGTTTTACGTACTTTTTTTTTTTAATTAAGATAAGCAATGCGACTTAGCTCAGAAGATTGGGGGTGAGGGGCGGGGGTGGGGGGGTGTCTGGAGGGCACGCATTCCAGAGCGTGGGGCTCCGTTCTTTTAATTTTTTGGACTTGGTTTAAGTAGAATTACAGCACCACATTTTTAAGATGAAGAAATAACATTTGTGTCTTGTGCTGTCAAATAGCCCTGTGGATCGTACTCGAAAAAAAAGTAAGCCTACAGCGAATACAGATGTTTTCTCCCAGTAGAAAAACAAGCATTTGAATCCCAACAGTTTTCGTTTGCAAACTTGTGTGACACAACAAGCAACTGGGAATCAGGAGTTTATCCTTATCTCAACACAGTGAGACTTGCGGCACTGCAAGTGGTGCTGTATTGTTCCTATGTTTACTCACAAAACTCCTTGGTGACCTGAATCATCATTATAAGGCATAGTAAGCAGTATTTTATTCCATACATTACAAGCGAGCTCTGATGTCACAACTACTTTCAGAAAGAAATGTCAGTAGTTGCCTGTAGCAATTAATTACAGTTGACTTGTGATGTCTCTACAGGTGCAGTGCAGCACTAGCTCACAACTTTGTTATAGTTTACTGAGGCTTGAGGAATACCACAATGATTGGCACTATGGAGAAAGGGTGTGAGAAAAGTGCGGCACCAAGGGATATGAGCAGCGCGGGGTCAAGGTTACTTTGTATGATCTTCAGGTCCGGAAGGTAGAGGTAGTGCAGGGTACAAGGCTGTGGTGCAGGGTCCAAAGGTTTATAGTAGAAAAAGCTGAATCTAAAAAGGTAGGTGAAGGAGTGCAGAGTTCAGAGTTTTAGAGGAAGTAGAGCAGAGTGCAAATGTGGTGGTGAAACAGGTTCGAAAGGAGGAGTGATGCACTAAATTGACTAATGGAAAGAGTACACAACAGTGACTGCAACATCCGGGTGAGAGGTGGGGTGAAGGAGAGTCAGGCCTGAGGGGGAAGGATAAGCACAGGGAAATGCAGCACATAGGGGCGGGGAGTATCGGCATAGGGTTCGGAGGGGAGGGCATCACTGGATCTGGTGGTGGAGCAGGTTTTGGTCTGGGGGTGGCAGGGAGAAAAGGTCAGGTGGGGAGTGCAGGGTCAGCAGAGGGAAGGAGCAGCTCACTGCATGATTAAAAGTGACAGTGGAGTACTTAGAACCATGACGTTCAGCTCAAGGATACTTGGCAGTACAACTTTTTAGCCATCGAGGGAAGATCCAGCAACAAAGGCTGCTAACAGAAAAGATGGAATGTGAGTGCTTTATAGGCCACCCCTGCTTAGCAATTTGCCGAATGACTATTCCAGAGCTGTAGGTCGAAAACAAAAAAGGCCTCTACCACCAAGCCTGGAACACTCAAAACATGAAACGATCGACAAAAAAAAAATGGGAACCTGGCCACAGAAAACGTGATGTACATGACAAGAAAGTCTGGTCAGATCAAAGTTAGGGACCTGCTTATATAAGACCAAGTGAGCTGGACAGCGCAGCCGTTAATACACTGCCCAACGGGATACAGGATGCCAAAAATGTCTGGATTACTTCAGCGACCAAAACTATTTTTTGGAGGTTCAACACCAAATGTTTCTAAATATTCTAGATAAACTGTAACCCTCCGAATTGTAATGAACGGAAACCCCAAAAGCAGGCAATATCAGAATACATCTGTTCTGCACAGAATATTAGTTCGTACCATAATAGCACACATATGGCAAGGAATGAAAGGCAGATTTTTTTTACCAGTATTACATCATCAGATGGAAATGTTTCACAGAGCTTTCTTGTGCCCCTAAGAGGAACCAACTTATCAAAATGAAATCTAAAGTTTTTGGCCGTAAGAAGTTGGGAAAGCAGAAAATCACTGCACTATACAAAAAGGTGTGAATCCACAGATTATACTTGTTCAAAATCAACACATCAGTCTTGTTGGCTTTGAGTTTCAGCAAGTTATTACTCATCCTGGCTAAGGCAGCAGATAATCAGAGAGGATGCAGAAAATTAGACATAGATCAATGAAAGCACATAACAAGCTCAGGGCCATCAGCACAAAACAACATACGATATAGCTTCTGACCCTCAGCAATTGCAAGCAGATGTCACTTAAGATAGGGCAAAAGGAGGAGCGCTGTATAATGCTGCAAAAGAGTGCAGATTTCTCAGAATGAAATGGTGGGAGAGCCCACCCCTACCTCCGAGCATACAGAAAGGAGGAAAGCATGCCAAGCCACCTCTTCTATGTCCATTATCACTAGCCAGTGTGTGAAGATAGTGTGCGCTCCAATATCAAAAGCAGTCAACAGATTTAAGATGAGGAGAGCAACAGGGTAACCAGCATTCCTGCCTAATCTGCTACTACCTAGAACTGCAACCAGTTTAGACTCCATTCCCATCTGCAAACAAAAGCCCAGCAACGAGGTATCCAAGAGGTTTGTGGCTACCAGATGGTTAAAGCCAGGGGTGGGCGATAGATTACGGTCCACCATGGGAGTTGGCAGAATTTTGGCCATACTTGTAATGTGGAATGCCGGCCAAATTCTGCCAACTGCCACCTGGCACAGTTTTTTCTTGTACACTGCTTGCCAACAGTAAGTTGTCGAGCACTAGTAAGATTTGGCATCCCCTAGCATGATTTTCACTTGCTAGGAAGGCACCCGGTAAGATTTCTGCAATGCTGGTGGTCACAGGCTGTCACGACCGTGGTAGAAAAACTACTTGAAGGGCAGCAGAATTAATTAGAGAAGCAGCACCCTCTGGTGCATCAAGTGGTGCAGTTTGCACTGATTTTTCAACACAGAATGGGCTCCCAACACTAAAAAAAGAGCACGAACAGTGTGACATGTTTATTTCCCCCATGGAACTCTGCAGAATCTCTCAAAGTTTTCATGTAGCTCCATAGAATGCCATGGAGTAAAACTCTGCGTTCCACCAGCCTTTAATTAAAGACAGAATAGCACACATTTTCTCTGATTTTGGGAACGGGGATCAGTATATAATTGGACTTTTCACTTGCATCTAGATTATACTTCTTACAAAGGGACTTAATGGCGCTCATTTTCAGTTTTGAAGTACAGTTCCTGTAGAAAATCATCTGTTCAATAAATTGGTCAAAAATGGACCTGGGGAATCAAGTACTTTTAACACCAAAATTAGTGGAGACCATTCAACAATATGAACACATTTCTTACCTTTTTTAACACATTTCCTGATCGATACAGTATCTGACCACAGATTTCTCACCTTTAGAATGTTCCCAGGTGCCAGATTAGACCTGGGGGATTTTTTAGTATAGCTCCAGTGTGCTATAAATCAATTGGTTGTGCCAGTGTGCAGTTATGTATAATTTGGGATATTTTTAGATGGAAAAGAGTCCTTTGCACAGAACATGATAGAAGAGCAGTGAGGAATCTGCATTTAGACACTTTTCAGCAGAAAGAGCATTACCGAAGATAAGTAACTTGTTCTTCTGATGGATACTTCTAACAGCACATTCCTCACCTTTAAAACCTATACCAAAGCAGCATCTTTCTTGGTGGAAGGATTGGTGAGTGACTCAGGCCAAAACTTCCTACAGGACTTAACAGGCAAACCGCCTTTATCATCAGACCTGGTTGTGAAGGCAGAAGTGTTTCTTGAATTTGTTTACTGATGCCCACATTGCAGCCTGACACATATCAAGGAGAGGGACTTCATGTGCCATGGAAGTGGTAGCAAACAGCCCTTGTGCAATGGTTTTTTAACCCTTCTGGAGGCTGCTTCTTGGCTGTCATATATCAGAGTTCAATGCACCTGGGAAGAGTTTGTTCCTACACTGCCTTGCCCTTCTTTGCCCCTGAGAGACCCACAAAGATATGATAGTCTAACCAGTGGTCTTTGGTACTATTAATGTAATAACTGTTGGTTCTTTTGGGCACCAAGTGTTGAAGTCTCTGCTCTTCTTTAGAGTGGTAAGTTGAGACATGAAGAATAAGTAATTGCCAGATACGCAAGGAAGTCACTGTTTTTGGTAGAGGCTGCTGTGGTTCTCAGCACCAGTTTGTCTGAGATGAAAGAGGTGTATGCAGCTGTACTGAGAAAGTTTGAAGCTCACTCTTGCAACAACAATGAGGTTACCACGATAATGAAGGCAGATTTCAGGGTCAGGAGGTATGATGGATAACTATGCAATGGCTCAAAATGAGTTCATATAGGAAACTTAGGATCAAATTGAGGTCCCACTGCGCCATTACAAATGGTTTAGGGGGAACAAATACATCAGCCCTTTGAGAAAACGCATCACAACAGGTGATTAAAACAAGGATGGTTGTCTAGAAAAACAAAAATAAAAAAATGAAAAGACTGACAACCTTTATTAGTGCCCACTACAAGTCCTTGCTGGGACAAAGCTAGAACAAACAATAACACATCTTAAAGTTCAGCGTGTAATGAGCCTAAACTATAGGTGCCACACATAAAACTCTGAAGTGCATTCTCCTCAACATCCGCTCCCTCCACAAACACGCTACTGAAAACTGGGACCTCCTTGACAGCACCACCCCAGACATCGCATTCTTAAACGAGACCTGGACCAACACACATCTCAGGCCCAGACATTGCCATTGCCATCCCCCAGGGATACAAGATCAACCAGAAAGACTGCCCCAGCCACCCTTGGGAGGTATGGGGGGAAATCGCCATCGTCCACAGGTCTAACCTCCACCTGAACACACAGTCCGAAGACTTCGAAGAATCCACAAGCCTGATGGAATACCTCCACTTCAAGCTACACACCAGCCCGACATCCGCTATTAGGGGAACCCTCATCTACAGCCCTCTGGGCCCACATACACCCTTCGCCGACTCCATCATGGACTGCATCTCCACACAAGCCGTCACAGCCCCCAACTACACCCTACTGGGAGACCTCAATTTCCACCTCAAAAATCTACAAGACCCCAACACCGCATCCTTCTTAGACAACTTCACAACGTAAGACTCCGACAGATCGTGACAGAGCTAACACACTCAGCAGAATACACCCACAATCCCATCTTCACCACAGGAACCTCCTCTACCTTCAATCACACCACAGAACTCCCATGGACAGACCACCAATGCATCCATTTCACCTTGAACACTCCCACCGTCATCAGACCCAAACAACAACCATTGCATAGAAACCGGGCAAGAATAACCGACTATCAGCTCATGACCGTCCCCACCATCGCACACAATGATGACCCAAACACCTCAGCACTTACCCTCCACAAATGGATCACCGACTGCGCCAACACCATAGCCTCCCTCAAAAAGAACAACAGCACCCACACAAAGAAAGCCAGCTGGTTCACACCAGAACTTCGAGAATCTAGATGCACTTGTCACCACCTCAAAAAAATCTGAAGAAACACCAAATCCACATAAGCCCATATCAACTTCAGAGCCGCCACCACTGCACACCACCAACTCATCAGAAACACCAGAAAGAAAGCTATACAAGACAGAATCTCCTCACACGCACACAACAGCAAGGATCTCTTCAGCATCATCAAAGAGTCTGCCCAATCCAATAGTGAAACAACAGACATCCCACCCTCACAGGACCTGTGCAATACACTCAACACCTACTTCCACCACAAAATCAAGACCATCTACGACAGCTTCAGCAAGGACAACCGAAGCACAGAACCCCCTCTACCATAACCCGACACCAACAAGCCAACAATCACCACATGGACCCCCTCATCACTGAGGATATGCTGAGAACAATGAGATCCATACACTCCGGGGCCCCCACGGACCCATGCCCCCACCACATTTTCAACAGACGCGCAGGCACCATAGCCCCCAAGCTCCGCCTCACCATCAACCACTCACTAGTTGTCACCATCTTCCCCAACTGGAAACACGCTGAGATCAGCCCCCACCTCAAAAACCCCTCAGCTGACCCCACCAAACTAAAAAACTGGCCTCATTTATAGAAGACCACAACATCCTCGACACCTTCCAATCTGGATCCAGGAAAAACCATAGCCCTCCTCGCCGCAACAGACAACACCTGCTGGACAAGGGAGAAACGGTGGCACTCATCCTACTAGACCTTCGACAGTCTCCCATCACAACCTGATAAGAAGACTCCACGAAGCCGGCATCGGAGACAAGGCCCTCAACTGGATCCAATCCTTCCTCTCCAGCAGAATTCAAGGAGTGAGACTCACCCCCTTCCACACAGAACCCACACCCACCTCCTGCGGAGTTCCCCAGGAACCATCCTTCAGCCCCATGTTGTTTTACTTCTATATGGCCCCGCTAACCACACCGATCAGAAGCTTCGGAATCAAAATCATCTCCTACGCCAACAACGCCCAACTCACCCTCTCCCTCTCCAATGAAGGCATGGAAACAGTTGCCAACTGGATGAGATACAGCTGCCTTCAACTCAACGCAAACAAGATGGAAGTACTAATCATTGGCCCTCAACCCAATGTGTGGAACGATTGCTGGTGGCCACCCACCCTTGGAAAATCCCCACCCCTACCAGCTAAGGCCCCAACCTCGGAATCATCCTGGACTCCAACCTCAGCATGAACCAGCAAATCAACTCAGTCACCTCCACCTGCGTCTGCATCCTCTGCCTCCTAAGCAAAGCCTTCAAGTTGACCCCCCTTGAACATAGAAAGACCATCACACAAATACTAATCACTAGCAGACTGGACTATGGCAACACACTACGCCAGAATCAACAAGAAACTCACCCGCAAGCTACAAAACATCCAGAATGCCACCGCCCGACTCGTCCACGACCTACCTCAACACTGCCACATCTCGCAACACCTGCATACACTGCACTGCACTGGCAGTGGCTTCCCATAGAAAAAAAAAAAAAAGAATCACATTTAAGATCCTCACCCACGCACACAAGGCTCTCCACAACACCGGACCAGCCTACCTGCATGTACCCCAGAGGGCCCTACGCTCAGTCCAGTTCTCTCTTTCAGAAATACCTCACATCAGGAAAACCAGAACAGGGGGACGCTCCTTTTCCTACCTCGCAGCCACCGCCTGGAACGTCCTTCCTCTCCACATTAGACAAACCACCTTCCTCCTCAGCGTCACAAAGGAACTGAAGACATGGCTTTGTCAATAACCACGTCACTGACATACGCTACTCTCCCCCCTCCCCCCCCCCCAGCACCTTGAGACCCTTACAGGTGAGTAGCTGCACTTTACAAGCACTGATTGATTGAATGATATCAGGTTTAGTAGAAGAAAACCTGGTGTTAGGATGACGATAACTACCTCAGGAGGCAGATCAAATGCAGTTAACTGTAACTGCTCAATCTGTACTCCTCTTGCCTGATCCAGAGCCTCTAGGATGACTTGAGCCCAGTCATTTATGATCTTCTTCAGAAATCTGGACAGGAGAGGCAGCCAGTGGAAAGGCATTCAGGAGTTTTGTGTTCCACTCTAGGCAGAATGTATCTTAGAGCAATCCTTTCTGGGACCTCCAATGCACAAAAGTGTTTACACTGCACATTCTCAGTGACTGCAAAGAGATTGAGGCAGGATTCACCAAGCCATCTCCAGGTGTAGCGGTCATTCTTAATCGACGAGGCTTCACCGGCTATGTTCATCCATCTTGGTGTTTATAGATCACACCAGGTGATGTATAATCATGGAGATGCCCGGATGATCCAGCTAGCTTGACAGATACAGGTTTTCCTGACACAGAGCCCAGAATCCCACCACACCCTTCTCATTGCAATACCATATGGCAGTGGTGTTGTCTGTGAGGACCGGAGCCAGCCTTCTCCCTTGATGAACAGTAGAAAGGCATGCAGTGGCAGACCAATAGCACACATCTCCAGCAAGTTGATGAGGAGGAGGGTCTCACCTGAGACCAGAGTCTTGTACTCTCCACCTCCCCCCGACAACCTTTGCAGCCCAATAGCCCACACCCATCACCACCGGGGGGAGAGCAAGAGGGATCTGACATTGGTCCAATTGCAATCGAGCACCCACCACTTGCATGGTACAGTCAACAAGCTGGAAAAAGGAGGCCAGTATACCATGAAGCATCAGAGCCATCATCACTGAGTCCCCAGGAGAGAGACTGAAACATTTGAATATTAGGCTGAACGCCCTGGACTTTGGCTCAGTTGAAAAGAAGCCCATGCAAAAAGGACAGGTGTGACTTTGGCAGGTTGATCATGAACCCACAGTGATCTAAGAAGGCTCACTATCATCTGGAACTGGTCCATAATTGACTGTGGTATGCCCACCTTTAACAGCCAGTCTTCAAGGTAGGGGAAGAATGGTACCCCTGAACTCTAAGGATGGTAGCGGCCATAGCCATCCCCTTTGTGAACACCTAAGGAGCACTAGAAAAGCAGAAAAGGAGAATGGCAGACATAAAATGCTTGCAGTCAACTTTGATCCTGCTGTTCACAATGTGGTCCTGTGCAACTAAGGGCAAACTAAAGCAGCTGGGAGGCTGAAGCTAAAGGAGCAGGGGACTGGGAGACCCATTGACCCTGTGGTCCTGGATGTTGTCTATTGGATCAACTACTCGGTCCCCTAAGAGGCTGTCTTAGCACAGTTAAATGAGGAGGGCCTAGACCAACTGGTAGCGTTCATTAGCAGGATGTTACTTCCACAGAAACAGAGGTAGAGTGCCATTGAAAGGAGGCCTTTGCTGTTGTCTGGGCACTGAAAAAGCTGAGACCATACGCGTTTGATTCACTTCTGGTTATGGACAGACCACAGGCCCTTCAGATGGCTCATGCAAATGAGGAGTGAAAATCCCAAACTGTTGAGGTAGGCCATCTACCTCCAAGGAATGAACTTCATGGTGGAACATCTTCCTGGGTCAGCCCACACTAATGGTGATGGTCTAGCCAAGTACCTTCATCTAAGATAACAGAACTCCCACTTGCATAGTTCTTCACATTTTCAACTGAGGACACATGTTAGTCCCTTCAGCCTTAGGGTGGTCCTCCCTCCAACTTTTTGCCTCCTTCTGTTTCCGAACTTGTTTTAGCTGGTACTAAGTCTGCACACTTTACCACTACTAAGCAGAGCTAAGGTGCTTGTGCTCTCTCCTTTAAAACATGGAAACATTGGCTAATCACAATTGTCATTTTAGTTTATTTAGTCCCTAGTAAAGTGCAGTACATGTGCCTGTAACGTAAACACTACTAGTGGACCTGCAGCACTGATTGTGCAACCCACTTAAGTAGCCATTTAAACAGGTCTTAGGCCTGGGTGCAGATCATGCATGTACAGTTTCAAAGTGCCATGTCAACCTGGCAAAATTACCCTTTTGCCAGTGTTGTATAGCTGTTTTAGCCATGTTTGAGCCACGTTGTTTTTGCTTACTAGGCCTGCCACTGCGCACTTTAATTGAGTTACATTTTATTCAGTATTGCTTTAATTCTATAGCAATTGCCACATTTGCGGTGCTGTTTTATTTTCTTTATCTCGTAATTTCGCCTAGGATAGCATCACATTCTTAGTAGGACATTTATTTCACTTTGTGCTTTCTTCAAGGCTACAGTCAGGTAGGGTTGCCGACAAACATGGTATGCTGTGTCTCCATCATTCACATAAAACACACACTCATACGTGGGGACCATTTCTTAAAATGTCAGTTGTTTTACTATAAAAATACCCCTTTGTCCTAGACACGTTAGAGGGAGATTACAGCCAGATGACCACAACTGTATGCTGATTGCTCCCCTGCAGTTACTTGCTTAGACGGGGAAATGGGGACGGAGTCTCTCTAGATTACAGGCTTCCTTCTCCAGGTATGAGGGAAGATGTACCCCCAAGGGGGAAACCTGAAGGGCAGATTAGGCTTGTTACACTGTGCTCAAACATAGTATAGGTAGGAGAAATATATATAAATATATCACTCCTAGTGACAGTATGGTATGACTGTTCTTGTGTTTTGCATTGTTAGTCACCTGCTTGCTTTTATTGTGTTTTTATCAACCTAATTATTGCAACACATGCCTTTTTATCTAAGATGCAGTTATTTCAATAAATTCTTATTGAACTGTATTCTACCTCTGTTGTCTTTGCCTATATGAGACTTTCAGTAACTGAGAGAAAGAGATGGGATCTAATACGACCACTAATCCCCTGCGGAGTCTTCCTTGTCATGTGCCCAGTTGCCACAATCATCTCGGCCAGAGATAAGGCACTGATAGTTAGCTGGAGAACGCTGATTAGGCCAACAGGTGTCATGTGGTGTGGAATCATACCTAGTACCCACCATCCATGTGATCCTGTTCCCCAAATCCAGTAGCCTCATTAGCATAATGGGATCCTACGCGACACCAGGCCCATACATTCCTTTTTAATACACACGTCACCCCTAAGGTAGGCCCTGGATAGCCCAGAGGGCAGGGTGAAATTCATTTAAAAAGTAAAGCATGTTCTTTTCCTTTACATGCCCTGGTGGTGAAAAACTCAAATTTGTTTTTCACTACTGCAATGCCTATGTCTCCCATCAACAACAATGGAGTTATCTTATTACATTTTATAAGTGTAATTTCCAAATGGGAAGAGATGACCCATTCAAGGTTGTTGTTTGAAATCACAATTTGAAATTCTAATTGTTGGTGAAGTCAGATTTTAAATTGTAATTTTGAAAATGCCATCTTTAGAAAGTTGCCATTATTCTGCCCTAACCATTTAGTGTCTGCTGTCTGTTTCTGGTTTCATGACTGGACATCAGTTGGGCTTTGTGTATTCCACCTAGACAATGGGAGCTTAGATGTGACTTGATGGGCCACCCTGGGCAGGATGCAAGGGAGGAGCTGATCACAGCCATACTTACACCTCAATAGGCTGTGTCCCGTCCCCACACACAGGGCTGCAAACTCTCTGTTGTTAATCTGGAACCAATGCAGCAGGACAGAATATCTGTGCACTTCAAAGGCATGGACTTCTGGATGCTCTTCCAGAAAGGACTGCTCTGTTGCTGAAGGAATGCCATTCCTGGACCTCAGTGAGTAGGACTGGACCTGCGTCTCTTGAATCCAGAAGAGCCTTGATTTGAAGTCTCACAGACTTAACTGACTTCCAACTACCCTACTTCTGCACCTGAACTCAGTATCTGTGAGTCTAACCTGTCAAGTGGTGCCAGCCCAGTCCTGGGCCCCTGGAAGTGGCCTTAGGGTGCTTGCCAGCAGAATTGATGCATCCTCTCAGCTGAGTGGCACATACTCCAGCTGAACTTATGCACTCCCGCTGCTGTGTGGATTCGACTTACAGTAAAAGACTTGCTTCACTGCTGCATCACGCATCTTGGGTTTGACCCATCGCCTTTGGGGCCACTGCTGCATGACATTTCTCTAGAGAAGTTCCTTGCATCTCTCATCGATGGCAGCCTCAACAATGACACTGAACCTCCTCATCGCAGTTTTACTGAACTTTGGAATTGATGCATAGCCTTAACTGTGCAACACATCTCCAACATCGGCCATTCAATTACAAGCCCTGTGGATGGGACCTTCGAAGTCGATGCAACAGGACCTTGCATCATAGCCTTGCCGCGTCTCAGAATGGACGCACTGCCTCAGTTGTGCGAAGCATCCTTGACGGAGATCCATGCAATGCTCTACAACTGAGATTTAAGGACTTTGGGCCATATGTACGAACACATTTTCCCATTGACACAGAATGGGAAAAACCCTTTGCTACATCTGGCCCTTTGTTCTTCAGAAGGTCTAATTGAGCCCCTGTAGCCGACCCATGCTCTACTATGGTCAGCCTGAGCTCATGACTGTGTCCCAGTCCGGCGCAACCAGATATCCCCAATAGTGCTTTGAGCTTCTTGCCACTATTTTGACTTAAAACTTGAAAATTTAGTTTCTCTGGTTCTCTCCTTCAATCTTTTTGCCCACTCCTCTCCTGTTTGCTGCCTCCTGGAGCAGAGTACAAAGTATTTAATAAGTTGGATGTGTACTTTTATGTTTTATATGTCCTGGTAGTAAAAAAAAATCCCTAAATGTGTTTTTCAATACTGTAGGCCTACCTCTCCCAAAGGATAAAATAGGGTTATCTTATTACATTTAGTAAGTGATTACCTTTGATAACAAGTAAAAATATCATGTTTGGTCTCAAAAGAATTGTAATTTAAAATACTCTGTTAAAGTCAGATTTTAATTCACAAAACACAACTTTTAGAAAGTTGTCATTTTCTTGTCCTAATCATTTAGTGCCTAAAGCTTGTATCCTGAGTCACATAACTGAGAACAGTTGGCAGGTGGCCTTTGTGTATTCCTCCTGGACAGTGAGAAAAAGGGGGACTAGGTGTTGGCAGGATGGAACTGTTGCTGGCCCGACTTACATTTCAAAGGATCTGCCTCATCACACACAAAGAACTTCACACCAGTCATTTGTCACCCAAGACATCTTGGGGACTGGGAAGGAGAGGAAGAAAATTCCAGAATTATCTGTGGGGAGAAGGTTTAGATGATTCTTCCACTTCAAATCTGACACCAGGTATAAAAATAGGGCATTCTGACGCACTCTTCAGTTCAGTGCTGGACCTGCGGAGGACACTCAGAAGATCTGCCTGGTACTACAGAGGACTGCCCTGCTGCTTGAATCCTGCCTTAAAACCCTCAGAGAGCTGCCCTGCTGCTTGAGAACACCCTGCTGTTGGAACCCAGGACTACCAGAGATTATCAGCCTAAATGTTCCTCGCCGGTCGGCCTGACTTCACAGTACTTCCAGTTATAGTCCTCTTTGCAGCAGCAAGTCCAGTTCAGCTGCTCTTCTTTGGAAGAGCATCAGGCCACATGGAGTCCTTGCCAGGCACGGTTTGGACCCTCACCCCACTTGAGATTTTAGACTGCCAAAAAGTCCAGATGTGAACATCTTCACTGAATCTTTATGTAGCAACTCCCTAACATAATGCCTCTTCCTCTGACACCTTGGTTGACTTTCCCTGCTATGTTACATTCTCAGAAATCTTCCTCAATTTTTTTTCCAGTCTGAAAGAAAACTGAGACCAGGCCCAATCCACCTTTTGTATCAGACCTGTGCACCATCACAGTTGGCAGTAACTTTCAACTCTGCCTTGGTCTCATGTGACTTGTGTTGTGTTTCCGCTTTATTCCTGTTTATGTGCTGCATAAATACTTAAGTACCTCTAAGTTAAGACTGATTGCTTTTGTGCCAAGCATCTTCGGGATTAAGCACAGGTTAATTTTATGACTTGTGTAGTAGACAGGGATTTAGTGGTTGCATGAGAAGAGGTTTCATACCTCTTAACCACAATTCTGAATTCTAACATCCATTAAAGTTGGCTTTTGAATTACTATTCCAATGAGTCCTTGATTCATGCTTCTAGATGCTCGCAAACTGAAGTTAAGCATTATAACCTGTTAGATTGTAACCTACTGTTTTCCTATGAGAGGGCTAGCATTGCCACAGTGAAAAATATCTTTTGTGGTTTTTCATTGACAGAACCTAAAATTAAGCCTGCATGTCCTACTTTTACATATCATCCACCCTGCCACATGGGCATTTAGGGCCTACCTTATGGGTGACTTAGGTATTCAAACTAAGGTTTAGGCCCAGCAAAATACTTATTTTGCTAGATCACAATGCCAGTTTAAAACTGTTCTCACAGGCTGCAGGGACAGGCCTGGAGACATGTTCCAAAAGTGCTACCTAAGTGGGTGGCACAATGTGTGATGCAGCCCACTTGTCACACTTAATGTATAGGTCCTAAATGCATGTAGTACCATATACTAGGAATTTAGGAGTAGATTAGGTATGCTAATTAGGTGCATGCCATTTTTTTAGAAAGAACACCAGCACCTGGACTTGCCTTTGGCTCATTAGCTTCATTTAATATATAGCTGCTGCTAGCCATTTCAGAGCAAATTAGAGAGACCAATGGGCTCTGGGAATATGGTCTACTGATGTTAAACACACTGTTCTACATCTGTTATGGGAAAAATAATACAAAATAGCAGTTAAAAACTCAGCAATACGGCTGTGTGCCAGGGGGTTCAACACAAAGCAATCTTGAAGAAAATCATGGGTCACTACAGGGCCGTGTGCCTTGTCCCAAAAAATGTAAGTCATTTCAAGAGAAAAATACTAGCACAGTTAATTTAATTGGAAAAACAAAGTAAATTATGATTACATTAATACATTGTCTTCTTTAAAGTAATATTTTGGATGTCAATTTAAAAGATATATTGCAAGGCAATTAGCGTGTTAAAAGGAAACAAAACATACACAATTTATAAGTAAATAGAAGAGTGGTTGTCTCCATGAAGGTCTTGTTATATTTCAAATAAATAAATAAATATGCAAAATGTTACCACATTATTATCAAAGCTACCTGTTGCGTTAGAGTCAATCTTTTTGAGAGCTCCTCTTCTGACCTTTGGAGCTTCTCCTCCAATACAGAGTTTTCAGCCTGAAAAAAAAATGGTCTCTTTGTTGCTTCAGTTCAAAAATTCACTTTACAAAATCATTGCTTGTTAAAATTGTGCAAAACATAGGTAAGTGCAGCTTAAACACAGAAGCACACCCGTCACAGAGTTTCACATTGTTATGGTAGTTTAATAGCCTACTTACCTGGTGATTATAAAAAAATACAGTTAAAACTAAAAAATATTGTGTGTTAATATACTAGCACACCTGAGTCAATCAAAATAGTCGGAACACACAGTTCAAACCTGAAGCTTCACAGAAAATTAAGAATTGACAATTACCACAATGGTCTGATATTTCCAGGGCATAACGCAGGCCCTTGTGGCACGGGAGGGGGTTGGAACAACCCTTTGTAGTGCCCAAATTCAATGACTGTCTGCGAGATATGGAAAATTAATGCGCTACTTATCCATAATCTGTAGGTGGACATCATTATGCATTAAGCCACTGGATGAGAGTTGTAATCATACATTCGTAATCATTAAATACATAACCATAACTATGTTTTTCACATTGCATAAGCAACAGATCAAATACTGAAAATTGTATTCTGAGCGACTGCAACGTGTCGCCAAAACTCCACTATCTGTAAACATGTTTTCTTCATTCCCACCCATCAACTCACAAAGAAATTGCAAATGGGTGACAGCAAAGGAAACTTTTTCTCTACATTTAATATTATGAGTTCATCGGGGTAGTACTTGCAAATCTTGAGAGTGAAGTGGTCATTCTATTTATGCTTGGATTCATGACCTATTTGCAAGATTGGTCACAATTAAGGCTTTTTAAAAGCAATAATACAGATAACAAGTGCAAAAATCAGAAGAAGACTCGATGACCCTGTATACCAACTCCTGGTGTTAAATGGGCAGGCTCGACCAGGTGGTCAAGACAGCAACTAAGTAGGATGAATCTCGACCCCCTCCCATCCCAGCTGTCACCACCCGTCACCTTCAATCAAAGTAAAGGAAAGACCCAGAAAGCACCAAAATAGTGGAAAAGGTCACATCAGTGGGTGGCAATGGTAGCTCCTGAGATGAGAGGAGAGCAGAGCCCATTTCAGCTGTGACACTTAAAAAATTGGCAATTCAGCCAAGTACAAAGTTAATCGCATCAAGGTCTGCCCTGAGAAATACCTCCACCTTTTGGCCAGACACACAGTGAAACATTGCAAAGTGTGGTAGAATCAGAGGGCGATTGAGAGACCAATATGCTGTAGCCCATGAGAACCTGCAGAGTCAAGAATGGTCTGAACATGGGCCAGAGGAAAAAGCATGCACACAGTGCAACAGAACAAAGGAGGTGAGCTGGGTTACCTCAAGCAAGCTCTCTGGAGCGAGGAGATTCCGAGCCAGAAAAGAGGACCACTCCTAGGGACACGTATGAAGTAAATGGTGTTAGTACTGAGTGGCCAAGAGATAGCATGCAGGCGGACTGGGGAGTCAAGGTGGAATCAAAACCCTCTTAGCAATTGACTGCAGGACTTACAGCTGGTGAAGTGTGGGAATCGTTTGACCCCCACTCCTCACTCTCTCAAAAAGACATGAGATTGCAGGGCCATGTTGGGAGAAGAGGCACAACATGTAATGCAGGTATGTCCCACATCATAACCTACCACTGTGGTGTGATCCAGGTTAATTCTCTGGCAGTGGGTTTTCTCCTTTGGGGCAGGAGAGCTGGTGGTTGCTACCTGCCCAATCCTCGTGTGCTGGTGACACCAACTTGGTTTGAGAACTTTGACGAGCTTCTCACCATTGGCTAATTGCACCATAGGGGTCCACTGACTGCCTACATGGCAATGTTAGAAAGCAGAACACCTCTACAACATTTCAAGGAAAGAAGTAGGGGTTGCCTATGGGACTATACAGCATGTGATTGTTACGCCATGAGTCTGTGTCTATCACTTGCTTGCTTGTGGTCGGTTGATTGTCTAAGTGAGGATGAATGATGTACCACAGGAAATGTACAAAGGAATGCTAATCAAAGCCACCACCCTAAGGCTGGCAAAAGCCCACATCTTATATGGTGAATAACCACACCCGGATGCATTTGAGGGACGGCCTGACTGGAGGAGCCATTGCTTGGTATTGTTAACAGCAGAACCACCTTGCAAAGAGAAAGGAGTTTTGGCAGACTAGTGTGGGTCTCAGGAGGGAGTTCCTTGGTTGCTGCCCTGTTGGATGAACAGGGTGCCCTGAAGAACTGTCAGGCAACTAAAAAAGGCAGAAAACATCAGCATTCTATCCCATGTGGAGGATGTCTGTGGGAAACAGGGGCAAAAGAAACAAGTCAGTCAAGGATAAGGTCACACATGGTGCAGCAGAGAAGAAAACCATGTTGCTAAATAAAACGAGTAACAAAGACTTACAGTCATTTTTGTGTGGGGAGAATGATGAGGTGACCACACTAGGTAAGGAGGTTACAAGTCACTTTCTAGTACAGATTTTGCATAACCTCTGAGAGGACCTCAGCACACCGTGTGCAAACCTGGGAAAACACACAAAGGATGTCAAAAGAGACAAAAGACCTGGATAAAGGGGACATCAACTGGCAGAATCCATAGACAACAGAATCAACAAACACAAATATCTGAAACAAGATGAACTTAATCTGACAGACTAAAATATCCCTCTCTAAGAATGGAAGATACTGAAAATCGATCAAGAAGGGACTTGTTAGAAATAATGGAGTACCCAATGGAGTAGAGGGTGTAGACAGTAAGAAATACATCCCAAAAACTTTTCTCAATGCTTCTGGGCTAGCGACGGAGGTTAAAATGGGAAGAATTCCCAAGACTGCTGCACCAGAACTCAAAGAAGCACACCCAATGTGATGCTATTAATTGTGTTTGACCAATGTCTTTGTGTTTCACCACTGCGCATATTAGTTGCTCAAAGTTCACCAGCAGCACATTGTATGTTTTGTTCAGTTTAGCTGCCTATTGGCTTTGACATTGCATTAGCCATTACATTTTGTATTCGGTTCAGCTGCCTATTAGCTTTGACATGGCATTAGCCATTACATTTTGTATTCAGCTCAGCTGCCTATTGGCTTTGACATGACATTAGCAGTTTAGCTGCCTATTGGCTTTGACATGACATTAGCAGTTTAGCTGCCTATTGGCTTTGACATGGCATTAGACCTTACATTCTGTATTCAGCTTAGCCGCCTATTGGCTTTGACATGACATTAGACATTACATTTTGTATTCAGCTCAGCTGCCTATTGGCTTTAACGTGGAGTTAGACATTGCAGTTGAGACATCGCAGATGTCTGTACCCTTCCAAGCTGTGTTTTTCCACAAGATGGACCAAGCTGTTTTCTTCACACCAGACCTTAGCTGATAAGAGCACGTAGATTTTGTGTTTACCTCGCAATCCAGTCTGAGACCGGAATGGCTCAAGAGAACTGGCTATTCTCCAAGGTCGTTCAGGTCTCACACTGAGCTTGCTTTTAAGGATGACTCTGGGCTACAGTGAGTTGGATTCAAATCTGCTTGACTTCAGGCTGGAGCTAGACGTCAGTTGCCAGTCTCCAGTTTGGGTAGATAATCTCTTTCTCGCAGTTGACCGGAGTCATCAACTTGCAGACCCCAGAAAGATGAAGCTGAATATATAGGCTCTGCCGCCTTGCCCATACGGTGATGAATTTGACTTTTATGCTTTGCTTTGATACTATAATCATATATATATATTTGCTGTGTACATTGCAACTGAGAAGTACTGTGATATATATTGCTTTCATTGCTGTGACTACGTGTGCTTAAAAGCTACTAATTTTGTCTCTCAAGAACTTGTGGGTGGGGGAGAATTAACAACAATAAAGGTCTTCTCTGAACTCAGAAATGCATTACAGAGAGGTTCTGTAAGCTCCGATAGGAGATATGTAGGAAAGCAGAACATTATGGTGTAGTCAGCAGGATTGAGAGTCAAATTGGAGATTTCTACGTGCACAATTTAAAAGTGTAATTATTTTTTGTTGTTTAGAGAATTACAGAAGCACGGCAGACCATGTTTGAAAATGCATGTGTAGTTAAACTGCCTGATGGTGCTGTGAGAAACATGTTTTCTTGCTGTGATAAAGCATATTTAGAAAATGTGCCTTTTGAAAGCAATGATGTTCCTTTTGTTCTTGACAGAAGGGTTTGGATACTTTTATCTGCTTACAGAAAAATGCAGGAGAAATGTAGGCAATTAGAACATGAAAATAAGAATTTACGTGAGCAAATTAGCCAGAACACATTAATGCAAGATAATGCTGAAATCTATAAAACTGCTGTTTTAGAAGAATCTTTTTTTTCCCATTCCAGTAATGAGGGGGTTAAGACAGCTGTGAGCCAGTCTGAGCCTCCGTGTGAGCCGGATTTTTTGGCAGCTGAAGTGCATTCCTTAAATGATAACACGGAGAACAGAGCTCAGAATGTGATTTACGAGGTACCGTCGCAAAATGAGCAGTTACTGGTAAGGGAGTTTCGTACTGTTTGCACTAAGCAAGAGACACCGAGTTTCATTAACTTGTTTGATTTTTGGAAACAGTATAGCCCTCATCTGAGTGAAATCTTAACACTTTGGTATAAAGTCACTAGGGAAAAATATAAGCAGCTGCGCGCTTGTGATTTGGCAAATGAAATAATGCAGACTTTAGGTTTCTGTGCAGTACAAGAAGAAAACACTGATTTACATGTAAATCAGGGACAGGGGAAGAAAAGAGTGCCCCTAGCTAGGATCATACACTGGATCTGGTACATGCAAGACAGGGCTAGAGTTACTGCAGCCCTACATGAACAGGTGCCACAAGCCCCTTTTCAGGATGTGGAGAGGGTGCAGGGAGTACCACAGGTAAAAGAGTCACCAGTGAAATTGAGTGCACCATTTGAATTTGTGTCCCATGAGGATAAAAAGCGTGTGTTTGACTAATGATTAGTTGACTGAAATGTTTTCTAGCACAGGAGAAGGAACAGCGTTGTACAATGTGTGTCAGACTTTAAAGCAAGAGCTGCGCAAGATGTGTCATTTTTACACTGATTCTTGGTTCACTGCCAATGGTTTAGCTGTTTGGTTTTCCACATGGCCTGTACATAACTGGTTCAATTCTCTTGCAGATGTTAAAGAGAAAAATTAAGAGTCTGAAGTGTACACCCAGAATTCTGACTTAGTGGGGATGGCTAAGTAGGTGCACAAGAAATGTGGACAGCTGGGAGAAAAAGCCACTTACAGGTGGGCAGAGATGAGTGAGATGCACATTCCCCTAGATTTGATAAAAACTGTGCAGCACGCACAAGAGAGGTCTGTCCCACAAACAGACACAGATCAATTGGAGAGAGGAAAGTTACCAGGACAGATATGGCAAATTGATCAGGTTTTAGGGGGAATGATTGCTGCAGATTACCTAGGAGAAATTAAAATTATGCTGATAACTAGAAAATAATCTGATTCATTCATACAAATTGGAGACAGAATGGCCAAACTTGTCAAAAGTGCAGTGAATGGAGGTTTGGTAAAGAAGGAGTCTTCCCCAGCCCTTCTGACAGTGCAAGAAAAGGGAAGCTGTGGTGCAGCAGATAAAAACCTCAGTGCCGAGGTGTGGGTAGAAGCCCCAAGTGACCCTCCAGAACCTGCAGAAATTATAACAAAGGGCCCCAAAAACATCCTGCTGATTATGAACCAGGGAAAGGAAGAGGAAGGGTACATTTCAGGTGACAAATGTTATTTGCAAGAAAAGTCATACTTTTTTCTTTTGCAGATCCTACCACGTTTCGCCACTGTCCCCGAGTGTGCTGTGTGGTCTCCCTTCGGGTGTGTGTGTGTGGGGTCGAAGAAGGGACCGAACCCCCAACCTGAACCTGACTGAGTAAAGTACAAGCACCATGGATCCATTTTGCGCAACTGGCGCCTTCAGTTCAAGTTCAACTTGTTTGATTACATTCTTCCACTGGAACTAAGCAACTTTAACAGTTAACTGTCTGTGTTTTTTCGTATGGAACTCTGACTTTCACTTACCTTTTGCCTGCAAACCTTTCAGGTGGACCATGCACCTTTACATGAGTAGAACTCATGCTACATCAAATTGCTATTTTAGAGACACTTTTCTGTGTAGATGTATCTGATGTGAAAGGTTGAGATCTATATGTTAATCCACTTTCATTGCTTTACAGTGATTGCTTTTATCATTCAAATCTGATTTGCTTATAATGTTTCTTTTTGTGTTGATGTTTTTGTTTGAAATAAGAGGTATGTGAAACAAAGTTTCATTGGTCATAGGGTGGAATGTGATGCTATTAATTGTGTTTGACCAATGACTTTGTGTTTCACCACTGCGCATATTAGTTGCTCAATGTTCACCAGTAGCACATTGTATGTTTTGTTCAGTTTAGCTGCCTATTGGCTTTGACATGGCATTAGCCATTACATTTTGTATTCGGTTCAGCTGCCTATTAGCTTTGACATGGCATTAGCCATTACATTTTGTATTCAGCTCAGCTGCCTATTGGCTTTGACATGACATTAGCAGTTTAGCTGCCCATTGGCTTTGACATGATATTAGACATTACATTTTGTATTCAGCTCAGCTGCCTATTGGCTTTGACATGGCATTAGACCTTACATTCTGTATTCAGCTTAGCCGCCTATTGGCTTTGACATGACATTACATTTTGTATTCAGCTCAGCTGCCTATTGGCTTTAACGTGGAGTTAGACATTGCAGTTGAGACATTGCAGATGTCTGTATCCTTCCAAGCTGTGTTTTTCCACAAGATGGACCAAGCTGTTTTCTTCACACCAGACCTTAGCTGATAAGAGCAGGTAGATTTTGCGTTTACCTCGCAATACAGTCTGAGACCGGAATGGCTCAAGAGAACTGGCCATTCTCCAAGGTCGTTCAGGCCTCACACTGAGCTTGCTTTTAAGGATGACTCTGGGCTACAGTGAGTTGGATTCAAATCTGCTTGACTTCAGGCTGGAGCTAGACGTCAGTTGCCAGTCTTCCGTTTGGGTAGATAATCTCTTTCTCGCAGTTGACCGGAGTCATCAACTTGCAGATCCCAGAAAGATGAAGCTGAATATATAGGCCCTGCCGCCTTGCCCATACGGTGATGAATTTGACTTTTGTGCTTTGCTTTGATACTATAATCATATATATGTATTTGCTGTGTACATTGCAACTGAGAAGTACTGTGATACATTTTGCTTTCATTGCTGCGACTACGTGTGCTTGAAATCTACTAATTTTGTCTCACAAGAACTTATGGGTGGGGGAGAATTAACAACAATAAAGGTCTTCTTTGAACTCAGAAGTGCATTCCAGAGAGGTTCTGTAAGCTCCGATAGGAGATATGTAGGAAAGCAGAACACCCGACCACCAGATATTGTTTCCTACTGTATCAATACACATGAATAGAAGAAATTATGAGGGCCTAAGACAAAAGAGAGACTTCAAATTTGAGGGTGGTTGTAGAGTTGCAATTTACCAGGATCTATCACCAAGTGACTCTGCAGAAAAGGAGGAATTTCACATTGATCCCAGACTTCTTTGGAAAGCAGTACCCAAGCTACAGATGGGGTCACCCCTTCAAGATATAGTTTGAATGCGAAGGGAAAAGGCAGAGCCTGATACTCCTAGCTGAGAGCAACAGACTACTAACTATTAATGATGGTAAGAAGCAACAGCAGAATAGGGGTCAACTAGCACTCCTGAAGCAAGTAGGGATGGATAAATCAGGGTCTGAAGGTGCAACAGGGCAATGAAACCATCAGAGGGAAATAAATAGTGAAAGTGGTAGATACCATTGACAATGCCTAGAAAATAGAGCATTGAGGAATGAGCATGAGAGTTCACTGGAACGAGACATGAACAGTAGAAGCGAGTACTCAAATTTCAGACCCTTGCAGAATCATAATACACAAGAGCAGCAGAGGGGTTGTGCTGGGATCATAGTCAGAGGAAAGGTTTAATGACAATGAGAGGGTGGGTTTCGCAATAGCTGAAAGTAAAGGAAGAAGGAGCCAGTGTCTAAATAGTTACAAAGAGGGGGTTGTAACGTTTCATATTAATATGGGGTGACTCCTGGCGATGCAGAGAAGAATCACACAAAAATCACTGAATGTTCTTTTGCAAGTGTCAAGGTATAATATAACCATACTAGAAGGCACACCAAGAGATGGGGAGTTGCCGGATGGTTACTACTTTAAACATGAGGGGCATTAATGCCCTAGGAAAGTGGATTTTGACACTCAAACAACGTAACAGTGATGTCTGCATGCTCCTGGAAACACCCTTGTTAAGTAAATACACAGAGGATGAAATGGAAATTGTTCCCAAGACAATTTTTTGTCATAGTCAAATCTAAATTGGCAGGGGTGGACATATACTTCAACGCAAAACTACACTTCACTCCTGGTAGCAAACAGACAGGGGATGCAGATAGTTCCTGATCAATGGTTCTCACAGCAGTCAAAAATGTCCAATGGTATCAACATATGTCCCAAACCAGCACCAGGAAATATTTATTAAGCATTTACTTCAGGAAAAAATGCGAAGGGTCCTGGGACACTTAGTCATAGATCAGGAACAGGACATTGTCACAAATAGGGCACTCGATAAAGCCAGCATGTGCCATGCATGTACGAACATTCTTTCTGAAACTGGTAAAAGATTAATAATCGAAACAGGCTTTATGAAATCCTAGAGGCGAAACGGCATCCAAATAGGTCAAAAGTTCTACAAAGTGGGGGGATCAGTTCCAGGAAAATCCAAGCAAGCAAACAAAAGCAATTGACACTCAAAGATATATAAGGCCAATCAAAAGAGATAAAGGTACATTATTATACAAGGATAGTGCTAAGAGAAAACAGTTTAATAAATTACATTATCAGCTACACACATTTTCCACACCAGATAATGAACTAGTTAGAAAAGACATAAAAGCAGCCTAAGTATGCAGGTTTACCCCCATATTTAACGGAGAACTAGAAGAACCCATTACAAAAGGGTAAATCATACCATTTATAAAATCTGTGAAAGTCTCAAACGCCCCAAGGCCAGATGGCTTCTCTGCCCACTTTTATAAAAATGGTTTGGCCTGAATAGATAGGTTATATTTTTACCTGAATTCATAGGTTTCTTGGAGCACCTATACAACTCGAGAGGCCTGACCATGGGGATGATGGATGAAGCGAAAATGACAGTTATTCCCAAACAAGGCAAATGTAGCGACAAATGAGAGGCATACAGGCCATTATAGCTGCTCAATGTGGATCTCAAAATCTACATTAAAGTCCAAGAAAATAGGTTGAACAAAGTTCTCCTCCAGCTGGTACACCTTGGCCATGGGCAACCTACTTATACTAAAGAAGATCACATGGTTTGGCTGGCAAGAAGACTCAACTAACTAACTGAGCATCATGGTAATGTCCAAAATAGTTCACTAATGAAGGTTGATTACACTTCCTTACTGATTCACTTCAGAAAGAAATTAACACACTGGTCTACAAATATCAGGCCTCCACCAAATAGCTTCAGTCAAAATGGTTCTACTCCCCAAATCACTATCCCTGTCCAGGTGCTCCTGGTTAGAGTTCCCAATGATCACACTGAACTTCTACTAAACTAACCCACCATAAAGACATTGGTCCATGTGCATGAAATAGTCTACTCCTTAGATAAGACTGATCCTAATAATCAACAACAAACAAGAATGATTGGATTAATCATTTTCCTAGGGTTACTGAGTAGCATGCTGCCTAGCATTAAGCACTTCAAGATCTTGTCAGAGATAGTAAGCACTACATAAATGCAATTACAAATTCATTGTGCTCTGCAGAAAGCCTACACTCTGTACCTTGTGGCTGGTAGGAATCTTTGATTCAACCTAAAAGATGAAATCAGGAATCATAGGGACACAGGGCTGACAATTCCAGACCTTTCAACATATTACAAAGTAGCACAGTTCTGCTTTGTACAAGACTGGTCCAGTGTAGATTCAGAGGAGCAGTGGTGTAATTTGGGCCAGATAGTGGCAGGACTGACTTAATGAGAAAAGGATTGGCTAAAGAAAAGCAGTTGTGATTTTGCTATGAACACCTTGTTGGCTCTGAGTGGCACATTAATATCATGGGATGAAATAAGGAAAATCTCCACAATATTGAGTTATCCTGGTCCGTTTAAACATTTGTTTGGTAACATGGAATCCCAACCATACTCTAACAGGCAGCCATTCTAAGACTGAGACAAAAGTAGGACCTCTTTAAAATGAGAAATGTAGACCTTTGAACAAACAAACTCAGACTACTGCTTAGTTGATGTAGACTGGGGGTGAGGATTATAGAAAAGAAAGAAATAATTTTTATGGTATTCATAGCTTGCAGCCTTATATATGTTTGGAGAAGGGGTATTGTGGGCAAGGACATTGTATTTTATGACTGGGCTTTGCCCCACTGCGCCAGCCTTCTAATCAAACCCTAATCTTTGGAAATTTGACAATCCACCTTGCTGGCGCTATGATTTTGTCCATCTCATGCGACATGCGCTGTCCGCTGCCTCTGCTAAAGGCAAATCGCTTGAGTGTTCACACACGCAGAGTTATACGTTTTAACCAGTCGTGATGCTACCTCAGAAAAATAGGAGACACTCATGCCTCACAATTTCCATACAACTATACATTCCTCTGTACATTCTAAACATGTGAATCCCAAACAAATGTTGAGTTTCTCATCAGATCGGTGGCATTATTCACCATTATGCTTATTTAGGCAAACAAGGTGGCAGCCTTGGAAGTCTAGGCTTCACTAGGTTAAGTTCATTGTTGAGGAGGGCATTAATAGACTGGTGAATAGCCAGTCATTGAACTTTAAAATCTTTGGTTCTCACAGAATTCCAAGTACCTATAAAAAAGGAGGAAGGGTGTAACGAGTATTGGATGGTGGGGTCAGTTGCTGTTTCTCAGGGTTCTCTGAAAGTGGTTCAGTAGTTCTGCAACTGTCTTTCATGATTGCAAACTCTCAATCAGAGATTAACTGCTGACAAAATGAGTCTAAACATTTGCCTGCCCTTAGATTTTTTTCCTGTTCTATCGTTTCATTTCTTACTAAACACCTAAGATAGACTACTTACAGTGCAATGCAACGCTGTCTAGTGAGATGGAAAAACAGTGGGTTAAATTATTTTATTCACAAGACACAATCCTCATTGTCTCAATCTTGCCCTCTTCTTTCCTCTTCCAGGGTCCCTCCTTTCTGTTCTGTAGTGTCCTCTTCAGGTATGTTGGTGACAGGCTTTAGGGCAGAAGAAAGTAATATACCAGAAAGTAACATATGAGTGTAAATGGTTAAGTGGGATGCATTTGTTTATTTTGTTGATGATAATGTGGTAGTGTACCTTTTGTTTTATCCCATGAAAGTGATCTAAACTAGTCTGAGAAATTGACATTCACTCATACCTTTAAATATTTAATGCAGGCTGCCAAATATTTCTTGACATCGCTGTCACTGCCGGCCAGAAGCTTCAGGGAGAGATGTGTCAGGTGTTTGAATGGATTGGTTTCAATGACATTCAAGTTTGCGGATGTGCAATCACGAGCACTAGATGTTACGAGCTGCAGCAAAAACCTGTGACCAATAAAACTATATTTTAATCACACTAATAACAATAAGCATTTGAGTTCAGATCAGGACTTACTTATGCTAATACACATTGCAAGAAACACAGATAAACCACCCCCATCATGAGGTCAAATAAAACAGCTTGCATCAATCCAGAAACTGAAGTAGTAGACATTTGACCACACAATTCAGACCGAAAAAACAGAAACCAACTAATACATCCATGAATTAAATTAAAAAGAACGACGAATTAGGTAAGACTGTACGACAAAGACCATCTTGGAGGGCACGGTGACGAAAAAAGGGCAAACCATAGTAAATAATTATAGTTTTTAGAATGGAATCAAAATACGTTCCTGCTTAATTAGGTCAAATATGAAATATCTTACACATCACTTAAACTTATTGACAGTGATTTTAAAGTACAAACACAACATGTCAACTTTTGGGTCAGTCCATCGGCATAATTAGGTCTAATAAAAGTCTGAAACGAACAGAAGAATAGTAGATGCAGGTCAAGTAGTGGTTTCAGAGTGACTGTTTATCCTACTAAATCATTAATGCCCATTAAAACGAATATATATGTGTGTGAATTCAGACAAAAAAAACAAAGGTTACAGGGATGTTATAGTTAGGAAATAGAAATAAAAAAACACATAAGAAATTCATTTACAAACCTTAGGCAAGGGTCGCTCCCTAGGGGGCAAATTATATTTAGGCCATTTCTGCCCCCTTGGGGGCAGATTGGCCTATTTGTATGAGGCCAGTCTGCCCCCAAGGGGGGCATAAACCACTAGACACCAGGGTTTTGTTTAATTTTATTTTACGCAAAATTCACGGAAGGGTCGCTCCCCGGGGGGCAAATGTATTTTAGGCCATTTCTGCCCCCCCTGGGGGCAGATCGGCCGATTTTAGGTCAATCTGACCCCAAGGGGTGCAGAAACCACTAGGCACCGGGGATTTTGTTTTTGCGCCAATGTCACGCAAGGGGAGCGACCCCTTAGGCAAGGGTCTCTCCCCGAGGGGGTGGGGGGGCAGGGGGCAAATTTATTTAAGGCCATTTCTGCCCCCCCCCGGGCAGATCGGCATATTGTTATTAGGCGGATCTGCCCCCGGGGGGGGAAGAAACCTCTAGGAGCCAGGGAAATTATTTTTTAGTTTTTTTTTGTTTTTTAGCGGTGGGGAGCGACCCCTTAGGCAAGGGTCACTCCCCTGTGGGGCCAATTTTGTATGTAGACCATTTCTGTTCCCCTTGAGGGCAGATTGGCCGATTTGTTTTAGCCAATCTGTCCCCGAAGGGGGCAAAAACCACTTAGGCACCAGGGATTGGTGTGTGTGTATGTGTGTGTTTTCTTTAGGGGGTCAGCCCCTTGCGTAAGGGTCGCTCCCCATGGGGCGCATTACTGTTGGCCATATCTGCCCCTCTTGGGGGCAGATGGGCCTATTTTTGGAAGGCCCATCTGTCCCCAAGGGGGGGGCAGAAAGCCCACCAGAGGCCAGGGAAGTTTTTTTATTAAAAAAATAAAAGGGTTGGGGGTATAGCCATACCCACACCCCAAATAAATGGGGCCAAAGTTGTTCTGCACACTAGTGGGCAGATGGGGCAATTACCCCTGATCCACACCACGGGGGGCAGAAAGTCTACTAGATGCCAGGGAATTTTAAAAAACTAAAAATATTGGGGTGGTAGCTACCAACCAGTATAGGCCTGGTTATGCCCCCTTCCCAACTGAAGGGGATAACAGTCTTTCAGCTCTCCCCGCACTCTAAAACAATCTATCCCACAGCAAGCAAGAAGACATTTGATTATTTTGGGTTTTGGTTTTACATTTGGCCCATGAGAGGTTGGCTAACTCACAAAATCGTCCCACTTCGAATGGTGAGGGCTGCACTTTATGGACTTTGGGACGCTGCCATGTAGAAAAATCCACAAGACCTAGACACATCTGAAAACGAATCATCTGGGTGATTCCAGGGTGGTGTGTTTCACGTGCACCCGCACAATTTTCATACCCACAATGCCCTGCAAACCTCCAACTTGGCTGGAAATCACACATTTTTCCCATGTTTTTGTGATGGAACCTTCCGGAATCTGCAGGAATCCAGAAAATTCCTACCACCCAGCATTGTCTCATCTATACCGATAAAAATTCTGCTGCACTCGTCAGCCTAAAAATTTTTTTTTGCAAACTGCCCTTTTGGACCCCCTTAGGTTCCCTCTCAATATCAACATGTTTTTGGCTCTTCCCTTTCACAAGCACTTGGCCCACCTACACAAATGAGCTATAATTTTTTCCGGGAGACTGAGGGGAACTTTGAGTGGTATGAAATTTGTCCCAGTGAGGTAATCCCATACAGAAATGTTGGAAGAATGTGATTTGTTAGCTAAATTTGAAATTTGCTGGGGATTCTGGGTAAGAAAACATTGGGGGATCCACGCAAGTCATACCTCCCTGGACTCTCTCGGGTGTCTAGTGTTCAGAAATGTCTGGGTTTGGTAGGTTTCCGTAGATGGCTGCTGAGCCCAGGACCAAAAATGCAGGTGCCCCCCACAAAAACAGGTAGTTTTGTTTTTGATAATTTTGATATGGCCAAATAGTGTTTTGGGGCATTTTCTTTTGCGGGCATTAGGCCTACCCACAAAAGTGAGGTACCATTTTTATAGGGAGACTTGGGGGAACGCTGGGTGGGAGGAAATTTGTGGCACTTCTCTGATTCCAGAACTTTCTGTCACCAAAATGAGAGGAAAAGGTGTTTTTGGGCCACATTTTGAGGTTTGCAAAGGATTCTGGATAACAGAACCTGATCAGAGCCCCACAAGTCACCCCATCTTGGATTCCCCTAGGTGTCTAGTTTTCAAAACTGTGCAGGTTTGCTAGGTTTCCCTAGGTGGCGGCTGAGCTAGAGGCCAAAATCCACAGCTAGACACTTTGTAAAAAACAGCTCTGTTTTCTTTGTGAAAATGTGATGTTTCCGCATTGTGTTTTGGGGCATTTCCTTTTGCGGGCTCTAGACCTACCTACACAAGTGAGGTACCATTTTTATCAGGAGACTTGGGGGAACGCTGGATGGAAGGAAATTTGTGGCTCCTCTCAGATTCCAGAACTTTCTGTCACCGAAATGAGAGGAAAAAGTGTTTTTGGTCACATTTTGAGGTTTGAAAAGGATTCTGGGTAACAGAACCTGGCCAGAGCCACACAAACCACCCCATCATGGATTCTCCTAGGTGTCTAGTTTTCAGAACTGCACAGGTTTGCTAGGTTTCCCTTGGTGGCAGCTGAGCTAGAGGCCAAAATCCACAGCTAGGCACTTTGCAAAAAACAGCTCTGTTTTCTTTGTGAAAATGTGATGTGTCCACGTTGTGTTTTGGGGCATTTCCGGCCGCGGGTGCTAGGCCTATTCATGCAAGTGAGGTACCATTTTTATCGGGAGACGTGGGGAAACACAGAATAGCAAAACAAGTGTTAATGCCCCTTGTCTTTCTCTAAATTTTTCCTTCCAAATGTAAGACAGTCTGTAAAACAGACGTCTATTTGAGAAATGCCCTGTAATTCACATGCTAGTATGGGCACCCCGGAATTCAGAGATGTGTAAATAACCACTGCTTCTCAACACCTTATCTTGTGGCCATTTCGGAAATACAAAGGTTTTCTTGATACCTATTTTTCACTTTTTATATTTCACCTAATGAATTGCTGTATACCCGGTATAGAATAAAAACCCATTCCAAGGTGCAGCTCATTTATTAGCTCTGGGTACCTAGGGTTCTTGATAAACCTACAAGCCCTATGTATCCCCGCAACCAGAAGAGTCCAGCTGACGTAACAGCATATTGCTTTCAAATATCTGACATCACAGGAAAAAGTTACAGAGTAAAACGTGGAGAAAAATGGCTGTTTTTGTCACCACAATTTCAATATTGTTTTTATTTCAGCTGTTATTTTCTGTAGGAAACACTTATAGGGTCTACAGAAATGACCCCTTGCTGAATTCAGAATTTTGTCTCCTTTTCAGAAATGTTTAGCTTTCTGGGATCCAGCATTGGTTTCTCACCCATTTCGGTCACTAACTGGAAGGAGGCTGAAAGCACAAAATAATAGAATAAATGGGGTATGTCCCAGTAAAATGTCAAAATTGTATTGAAAAATTGGGTTTTCTCAATCTAGTCTGCCTGTTCCTGAAAGCTGGGAAGATGGTGATCTTGCCACCGCAAACCCTTTGTTGATGCCAATTTCAGGGAAAAAACCACGAGCCGCCTTCTGCAGCCCTTTTTTCCCCATTTAAAAATAAAATAAAATGTTCACTGTATTTTGGATAATTTCTTGGTCTCCTTCAGGGGAACCCACAAAGTCTGGGTACCTCTAGAATCCATGGGATGTTGGGAAAAAAAGGACGCAGATTTGGCGTGGGTAGCTTATGTGAACAAAAAGTTATGAGGCCCTAAGCGCAAACTGCCCCAAATAGCCAAAAAAAGGCTCAGCACAGGAGGGTAAAAGGCCTGGCAGCAAAGGGGTTAAAAGTAGTATATGTGTTCATTGTTCTGCTGATGGAGGGGATCATCTCTCAATACTTCTGGGTGAGAATCATTTTTTCGTTGCACATATAGGTCTAGATTATCGATATACCTAGGATACAGGTGGGGAGTTTGGTTTTCTATCATTGGAGTGCTGGTAATGTGCAGTGAGTCTTGCTAGTGCAGTTGGTCGCCAAATATCAGTTGAAAGTTAAAATGGGCCTAGTTTTCAAATCTATACAAAACGAGCTGGTTCATTGAATAAATGTAACCAAATATGGGGTAGTCTCCTTGCACTGGTGGGACAAGAAGAGATATTGGGTTGGTTATTAGGTGTGCAATTTGCCTTTATTCGAGTCCTGTGCAATTTAGCAGGCAATTAAAGCTTTTTTCTGTTACTACTATGAATTAATTTGTCAATAACTATGCGATATGAATATGGTTCTGCCTCGATTTTGGATGAACTTTTGCTTCTTGTATTATTTGATATAAATTTAATGCGCCACAATTTTGTATGAGCGATATGAAAAAATGCTTTAAAAAAGATATAAACCCATACCATATGGGTGTCTGAAATCCTGCTTTTGACGCATGTACAGAGAACGTGCCTGTCACCACGAGTATCAATACAAGCATGCATTCATAAAACAGGGTATGCTGTGTGAGTCTAGACCACAAGGTAAATTCACCCACTGAGCTACCTTGAACAGTGGAGTGCATAGAAATTACATATTGCTGACAATATACTCTGAAATGATTTAAATGACTGCCTTACAATAATCCCACCTGCTTGTAAAATTGCACTTTTGGTAGTTAAGGTAATTGGCCTGGAGAAGTCTAGTTGTGTGACACGTGTCTGAGAATGATGTAAACTGGATTGGCAGACACTTGTGCACACGTAAAAACGCGCTAGTTCTACTTGCGCTCAAATCCTTTTACAATTTTAGATTTTATTTAGGCTTAAAATTGATATTGTGAGCCAGGATGCAGTATGAAATAAATTACTAACGGCAATTTCGACAGGCCAAGCCTGTCTTTGCCCTTTTTACAATATCTTTTATGCATTTCCTGAGTGGCTTAGTCTAGGCAACGAGCCAACAATTATTTAATATTGCCCGTCTTCAATTAAACAAGTTGGAAGTATTTTCTGCACCTCTCTGACAACATTCAAGGTGGCATGACAGCGATTACTGGAACTTGAGCCCGGGAATGAGAAGATTGAGTGCGTGCAGCTGATCAATGTTTTACGTAAGGGTGGGTGGAACTCTGTAAGTTCTTGCAAAGTGTTTATGTAACTCTGCGAAATTCCGTGGAGCAAAACTCTGCAAGTCCCTTCTCCCCCCGAGGTACCATTGGCTTTCTTAGACTGTACGGAAACATTGTCCTGTGTTACAAGAAAGTTCTATTAATGTCATGATCAGACTCAGATGCACGATTTTTTAAAAAAATTCCACAATATTTCAACGAAATGGCCAGATGTCATGATGTCCATAGATGCCACTAACCAAAGCCTGTCCAACATTTCAAAAAAGGGTCGCAGTTAGAATAAAGTGCGGAGTCAAATGATTGCACCTGAGATTTGTGTCAACCTTTAGGTTATGATTCTGAATGTTCAATACATTGAGTACCATTGAACTGGGTAATAATAACCCCAGGGATGGTGCCCAGAGCTCCTCCAGAGTGTCCCTGGATTTTGCCATCTTGGATTCCAAGGTGGTGGGGAACTCTGGGAGCATCTGAGTGGCCAGAGCCAGCAGGTGATGGCAGAGCCCTCCCCTGATAGGTGCTTACCTGGTTAGGTGACCAATCCTCCTTTCAGGGCTATTTAGGGCATCTCCTCTGGGTGTTTCTTCAGATTCGGATTGCAAGACTCCAGCAGGAATCCTCTGCAACAAAGAAGCAAAGACGACTTCTGCAACATTGTAACTTCAGCTCCTGCCAGCTACTGCAACAGTTTCCAGGTCATGCATGCTCCGAGGACTGCCTGTCTTCAGCCTGCACCAGAAGAACCAAAAGAATCACCTGTGGAGTGATGGAGTCACTTCCCTGCTTCAGCAGGCACCTCTCTGCAGCTACGACTGGTGGGTTGGGCCCCCTCTCCAGATGACAGGCATGGATCCAGCAACACGGGTGGTGAATTAAAGTTACTCCAATAGTCCCAACGTCCAGCTGTCCAACTTTGGTGGAGGTAAGGGCTTGTCTCCACACGCAAGACAGTATCTTTATGTCGTGCTGAGTGGGCCTCCATTTGCACCTTCTTTGTTCTTAGGCTGTGGGACTCCTGTGCATGCTGCCTGGTCTTCTGAGGACTCTCTGAGTTGCTGAGAGCCCTCTCTGTCTCCCCCTCCTCAGTAGAGTCAACCTGGTACTTCCTGTATCCGGGCAGCACAATTTTCAGCTAACTGCAAGCTTTGCTTTTACCAAGGCTTGTTGGCAGAGGCCAGCGACACAAACCGGACTGCATTCATTCATCCAGCGTGGTACATCTTCTGCACCAACCAGGAACCCGCATCTCTCTTCTTTGGTGCAATACTGACCGTCTTCTCACCGGTGGTTCTTCTTTTGTAGCTTCATCTGGGTTAGCAGGGGCTCCTGTTCTCCCTGGATTCTTCAGTACTTCTTGGACTTGGTCCCCTCCTTCTACAGGTCTTTAGGTCCAGGAATCCATCACTGGTGTATTTTTATTCTCTTCTGCTTCTTGCATAATCTTCCATCAGAACTTCTAGTGTGTTTTAGGAAACCTGCTGTGTTTTACTCCTGATTTCCTGGGCAATGAGGTGGGGTCTATTACTTACCTTTAGTGTTTTCTTAAACTCCCAGCTCCCCTCTACACACTACACTTGCCTAGATGGTGAACCGACTTTTGCATTCCACTAATTTAGTATATGGTTTGTGTTCCCCCCTAGGCCCATTACAACCTATTGTGATTTTCACTATTTACACTATTTACTTACCTGTGTTTGGTTACTAGTGTATATATTGTGTATATTACTTACCTCCTAAGGGAGAATAGTCTCCAAAGTATTTTTGGCAATGTGTCACTAAAATAAAGTGCCTTTAGTTTTCCAACACGGAGTATTGTATTTCAAGGGTGTGTGTTCTGTGTGACTACAGTGGTATTGCAAGAGCTTTGCATGTCTCCTAGTTCAGCCATGGCTGCTCTGCTTATAGTTACCACTAGACATCCTGGCTTCCAGACACTGCCTACATTTCACTAATAAGGGATAACTGGACCTGGTACAAGGTGTACATACCTGTGGTACCCACTACAAACCAGGCCGGCCTCATTCACACTCAATCTACATGCTTCTGAGTTACCCCCACAGTGGGAAAACCCTTAAATAAGTACTCAAGATGAAAACTAAAATCCTAGATTAACGTAACCAGCAAAACACTTTTTTCACCATAAAAATGTTATTAACGATATATGAATATAAAAATGTCTTAAATATTGTATTTGTCACAAAATATTACATTCTTCTTTACATCCAAAAGATGAGCATTTTACTTTACAAATCGTAGTGATATGTTGGAGATACAGAAAGCCACATTTGGGTTAGGCTAGTGTGCAATATGACAAAATAGCTATTTAAGATTTTTTTTCAGTTTATTACAAAAATCACAGTAACATAACAAATATTTCACTCTTTAAGAAAAATATCAAGTGTTCCGCATATAAAATGTCATGCCTCATCATCATCCTTTACACCACTTTAGGAAAGTGGCTTATTAGTAGGTGTGGGTATTCATACTCCGCTAGTAATAATATCAAAGTCACTAGTAGGACTAGTCAAGTCTCAGTAAATGAATCTTGCTCAACCTTTGGAAGCTTAGCAAATGAGCCGTCAGGCTTAACTTGGGAGACAGCTTTGTGTAAAGCATTTAATACCACCAAAGCAGTGAATAAGTAAAAGACGCAACACAGTAACAATTCCAACAACAATTTATAAAAAAAGAGATTATTATCTTTGAAAAATAAACCAAAATGACAAACAAAAAAAAACAATGTAGAGAACTGGAGATTAGGGGAGGTTGGAAATTGCAGAGTTACATGTAAACTCTGCAAGATTTTTGCCAGGTTCTGCAAATGGGCAGAAATCAGCATGTCTCCCTGCTCATGCTGATTTCTAGTGCCAGGAGCTCCTAACGTGCTGAAAAATCAACACAAACTACACCATGCAGCAAACCACTAGGCGCTACTTCTTGAGTTGGTTTGGCTGGTGCACAAGTAGATTTTAAACTCGAGCAGCAGCTTTTTCACTATGAACATTCGCAACCTCCTGTGTTTGGAAAATCTTGCTGGGTCTCCACCTAGTGCCCAAAAATCATGCTAGGTGATGGCAATTCTCACTCGTGCTTGCCAATTTACCATTGGGGGGAGGATGCCACCGTCATAACAGTGGCATCCCCCCCAAGCGCATTACAATGCTCCTGCCGGGCTGAGCAGCAGGAACATTGTAATATATGTTCCCGCCGGGTTTAGCAGTGGGAGCAGTGCTACGATATTGGCTTCAGCTCCTTTAAGGGAGCTGAGGCCAATACCGTAGCACACAGCACCCTCAGAATGTGCACTGTTGGTGAAGCAGACAGTGCGCATTCTGAGGGTGCTGGGCAGGGGGCCCCAGCACTGCTTAGGCCATGGGCAGTGCAGGGCCCCCCTTGTGGCACTAGAACAGAACACCCTTCCTGCCAGCTTTTCCATGGTGGTCAGACCACCGTGGAAAGGCCGGCGGTAAGAAGAGTTGTAATCGTCCATGACGTGCCAAGTTCAGCGTTGCCTGGCTGAGTACAACTCAGAGTGCTGTCACACGATTGGCAACCATGTTCCCGGCAAAGATGGTGGTCTCCTGGCAGGTCCTTGGACCGCTAGCCTCATAATGAGGCCCTTAGTCTTTTTCTGGAGCGAGGGAGGGATGGTGGAGCAAACACCCTGGAACACGGGAGGGAGGGTGGAGCAAACACCCTGGAACAAGGGAGGGATGGTAGGTCGGGTGGGTGGGGCAAACTCCCTGGAACGAGGGAGGGTCGGTCGGTTTGATGGGGCAAACGCCCTGGAACAAGGGTGGGTGGGTGGGTCAAACGCCCTGGAACAAGGGTTGCAAACGCCCTGGAAGGAGGGAGGGTGGGTGGGGCAAACGCCCTGGAAGGAGGGAGGGTGGGTGGGTGGGGCAAACGCCCTGGAACGAGGGAGGGAGGGTGGGTGGACGGGGCAAACGCCCTGGAACGAGGGAGGGAGGGAGGGTGGGGGGGTGGGGCAAACCCCCTGGAACGGGGGAGGGAGGGTGGGGCAAGAGCCCTGGAAGGAGGGAGGGAGGGTGGGGCAAGTGCCCTGGAATGAGGGAGGGAGGGTGGGGCAAGTGCCCTGGAACGAGGGAGGGAGGGAAGGTGGTAGGGTGGGGCAAGCGCCCTAGAACGAGGGAGGGAAGGTTGTGGGTGGGTGGGCAAGCTCCACAGAAGGAGGTTGAGTGAGTGGGTAGGGCAAGCACCACAGAAGGAGGGAGGGTGAGTGGGTAGGGCAAACACCACAGAAGGAGGGAGGGTGGGTGGGTAGGGCAAGCACCACAGAAGGAGGGAGGGTGGGTGGGTGGGTAGGGCAAGCACCACAGAAGGAAGGAGGGTGGGTGGTTAGGGCAAGCACCACAGAAGGAGGGAGGGTGGGTGGTTAGGGCAAGCACCACAGAAGGGAGGGAGGGTGGACAGATAGTGGGGACAGGCAATACAGAAGGAGCGAGGGTGGACAGATTGTGAAAACAAGCAGCAAACCAAAGATGTGAGAGATGGTGCTTTAGGGTGGCAGGCAACACAGATGAGGTAGGGATGAACACAGAGTGAGGTAGAAATACCAGAGGGATCCAGCTGCAATAAAGCATACACTGGTAAAATGCTCAAATACAGAGAAAAAGGTAGCACATACAAATTGAGCTGTGAACGGATACAAGTAATGCTTCCATGCTGCAGGGGAGGGACAGACACACAAATAGGGAGAAAGTCTTTGGCACCTGACCAGTAAGAAGAAAAGCAAATGGGAGTGACAGTGCAGCCAACCAATTGTAAGCAATGGTCCGCCTCTAAGCAAACTATTAGAAAACAAAGAGAGCAAAGTGACAGTGCATGCACTGTCTAGGTGAGGCAAACAAATGAGTGGATGAAGAGGTGATACTTTGTTTTATGAGGTTTGGAAAAAAATGTTTTTGTTACAAATTTTGTAACTGGTAAACTGAAGATGTATTTGATTAAAACATTTGCTCAGTTTCACTTACCGAGGTACTTGTTTTTCTTGTTCTAAAATACATTGTTCTAAAAGATCTATGAACCTCTGAGGAAAGGCCGAAAAATCCACAAGTAGTCCTTGCTGGTTTTTTAAACTGAAATTAAAAGACGCAACATAAAAAATTAAGCAGTAAGAACGTGGAATATCAATACAAATAGAACATCCATCAGCAGGGTCAAGAGGTCTGGCTGTCGGGCATAAATGCATGTAAACACAGGCATTGAAAAAGCTGCTTAGATGTCATGGACAAATGTTATTTGTCACTTTAACGCCTTCCCTATTGTCTTTGCCAATGATGAGATGAATAAGTAAACACAAAGAATTGCATTCTCTAATGCATTATTCAGAAAGAAAAACTTGAATGTGTCAAACAGGGTGATGGCTGAGTGTACTTTTCAGATGTAGAATAGAACTTTACACATTAAATTAGAAGCGCTTCCTAGAAAGAAGGATCAAGAAATAGACAACAAAAAGACAATGGCCCTTTATTTTTTTGATAGCAGAACTGATTCAAGACTATGATTGCACAATTGGAGGGAGGGGTCATGGGTAACTCCTAGGAGATGAGGGCGAGGGGATATGAGAGGGGGGCAGGTCCTTAATATGTGGTAACACTTTATAAATACATTGAGATTTTTGACAAGCTATGGCTTGAGTTTTGAGAAGAAGTGGTTTCCAGACACTATTTATTGTTGTTTAAGGAAGAAGGGGGAGGGAGAATGGGTTGAGATGGGAGGGGGGGTAATGTTAATCTGGATGCCAATGTGTTAATATACCTCTGAATAATTTCCAACCGGAGCACACCTTATTTAAACTCAATATAATCAATAGACAAGGGTTGAGGGAAAAGCCTCTCCAATGTTTATTTACCAAAGTTGGTACAATCTATCATTCTGTGCTTATGATTACTTTCAGATTACTTTCGGATTACTCCTGATCAACCTGTAGGAGTGCAGGATGGCACTACACAATGTTACTTTGTTATACTACTGGCCTCAGTACTAGGAAGACATATTTTCCAAATACACTTAGCATAAGATACTACCATTTCCATCACTGCTGTAAAAACACTTGAAATTGCAGCCTTTGCCCCTAGAGGAGCAATTCAATGAGTCAAGAACAAACGTTCCAACAGGGTCATGCTTAAAATTCTTTAGAACCATTGGGGGGGGGGGTTATAATTTTAACGTCCCACCCAACCTAGGGCGGGGACACAAAACGTTGTTTTGGGTGAGGCTGCACTGCTCTTGCAGCTCTCTCTATCAATGGGTGTTCTGTTGGTGGTGACTCCAACTTCCTGGGGCCACCACAAGCTGGTAAAGGAGATAAGGGAAACTTTGTACCTCACAAGGCATGATTAGCTGCTCTTCCGCTGTGCCGGGGAGAGCTGTTTCACTTTGGTTGCTCTTCATTTTATCACACAGCCTTGCACCGCACTCTCCTTCTTCCCTGGGGCGCCCGGTCCCACCCGAACACCCACAAGATGCCTCCTTGTTGGAGGTCAGCTTGGGAAGCCCACAAACAGCTGTCCTTGCCAGCTTCTCAGATTGCTGTGGGAGCCGGCAGCCACTTTCCGGTCTGCCCGCTCCTGTGTGCAGATCTGCACTGTGGCCCTGTCCGTCACGCTTCCATCACTGTTGAGCACTAGGAGTGGGGGTATGGTGGCCACCCGGGGGGAGTATGGCGGCACTCCCCTCATTCTTCTAACTGCTCGAGGGCCCAAGAATGGGTTCTGGGGCCCTCCTTTCCTGCACCTTCATGTGGAGCATGCCAGCGCTCCCTGGCTTTTCTTCAGTATGGACCCCAGGATGGGGTCCGGGCCCCCTGGGCAGTGTTCAAAGGGGGGGGGGTAAGACGGCACCCCCGGCTTCATCTTCAGCCACCGGCACTGGCCACAGCTGTCAGCTATCTTCATGGGGGACATGACGGCATCCCCTTCTTGGCGGGCCCCCGGATGGAGTCCAGGCCCCTTCCTTCATTTTCACAGGGAGCGCGACGGTGCTCCCTGGATTTGAATCAGGGTGACAGCCCCACCCCTCTTTTCGTGGGGAGCACAACAGTGCTCTCTGGCTTTGATTCGGCTGCATAGGGCCCCATTGGGGTCTGGGGCCCCTTCACAATTGCGGCAAAAGGGGAGTGTGAAACAGCACCCCTCCCTTTCTCCAGCAGGCCAGTCTTCACAGGGCCCCGGAATGGGTTCTGATGCCTATTCTTCTGCCACAAGGAGAGTGAAGTGAAGCACAGCCAAGAGAGAGAGAGAGACCTCTCTTGTGCAAGACCTTTTAAGTGGGGGTGGAAGTGACCAGCAGGCCTGCACCTCTGGCTTATCTGGTTGCCACATCACATCCTTGCCCCGGTCCCCTCCTTTCCGCACAGGGAAAGAAATGGCATCTTCCAGAAGTTAGTTGCCACATGTGCTCTGAAAGTCTCAGCCCCTCCTCCCTAACATTCCTTCCAGAGCCTCTCTAGCCAGTTCCTGGCACAGGATGAAGCTGGCTGATTGAATCAAGGCCCTTCTCAGGATGCTAGACAGAGCAGTAATTGGCTCTCATCCTGAGCTGAGTCAGAGAAACACGACATGCCTGAATGACCCATAAGTTGTAAAACTATGCTTTTACATACTGCATTATTCTTTTCATACATGGTACAGGGCACCTTGTTGTGACTCTGGACTCTGTTGTCCCTAGGAGACTGGAGTTGTGCTCGAAGTCATCCTTTCCTATGGACATTTAATGGAGTGTTACTACTAGGAAAACACAGTAACAGTGACTAGATATCCCTCACATGTGTAGACTCATTTCATAAAGCTTACTCCAGGTTGTAGGAAAGTACCATCTTGTCTGGCATGTTTCCCCCATTTTTTACTTGTGTGTATGTTTGTTTTTGCCTGTGTCACTGGGATCCTGCTAGCCAGGACCCCAGTGCTCATAACTTGTGCCCTGTATGTGTTCCCTGCATGATGCCTAACTGTATCACGGAGGCTCTGCTAACCAGAACCTCTGTGTTTATGCTCTCTCTGTTTTTTTAAATTGTGACTCCAGGCTAGTGACCATTTACACCAATCAAGATTGGCACAATGGAACACCCTTATAATTCCCTTGTATATGGTACCTAGGTACCCAGGGTATTGGGGTTCCAGGAGATCCATATAGGCTGCAGCATTTCTTTTGCTACCCATAGGGAGCTCAGACAATTCTTACACAGGACTGCCACTGCAGCCTGAGTGAAATAACGTCCACGTTATTTCACAGCCATTTTACACTGCACTTAAGTAACTTATAAGTCACCTAAATGTCTTCTTAGTGAGGGTTAGGTGCAAAGTTACTAAGTGTGAGGGCACCCTGGCACTAGCCAAGGTGGCCCCACATTGTTCAGGGAAGTTTCCCTGGACTTTGTGAGTGCGGGGACACCATTACACGTGTGAACTACATATAGGTCAATACCTATGTGTAGCTTCACAATGGTAACTCCGAACGTGGCCATGTAACATGTCTAAGATCATGGAAGTGTCCCCCCCCCAAGCCAAATCTGGTATTGGGGTGCCAATCCCATGCATCCCTGGAGCTCCAGAATGCTGCCAACCCTCAGACAGATTTCTGCCCTCCTGGGGTCTGGGCAGCCCAGTCCCAGGAAGGCAGAACAAAGGATTTCCTCTGAGAGAGGGTGTTACACCCTCTCCCTTTGGAAATAAGTGTTAAGGGCCTGAGAGGAGTAGCCTCCCCCAGCCTCTGGAGATGCTTTGAAGGGCACAGGTGGTTCCCTCTTTGCACAAGCAAGTCTACACCGGTTCAGGGAGCCCCCAACCCGTGCTCTGGCATGAAACTGGACAAAGGAAAGGGGAGTGACCACTCCCCTGTCCATCACCACCCCAGGGGGTGGTGCCCAGAGCTCCTCCAGTGTGTCCCAGACCTCTGCCATCTTGAATGCAGAGGTGTGAGGGCACAATGGAGACCTCTGAGTGGCCAGTGCCAGCAGGTTATGTCAGAGACCCCTCCTGATAGGCCCTTACCTGGTTAGGTAGCCAATCCTCCTCTGAGGGCTATTTAGGGTCTCTCCTGTGGGTTTCTCTTCAGATAACGACTGCAAGAGCTCACCAGAGTCCCTCTGCACTTCTCTCTTTGACTTCTGTCAGGGATCGACTGCTGACTGCTCCAGGATTCCTGCAAAACTGCAACAAAGTAGCAAGAAGACTACCAGCAACATTGTAGTGCCTAATCCTGCCGGCTTTCTCAACTGTTTCCTGGTGGTGCATGCTCCGAGGGCTGTCTGCCTTCACCCTGCACTGTAAGCCAAGAAGAAATCTCCCATAGGTCAACTGAATCTTCCCCCTGCTAACGCAGGCACCAAACTTCTGCATCAGTGGTCCTCTGGGTCCCCTCTCTTCTTGACAAGCATGGTCCCTGGAACACAGGAGCTGGATCCAAGTACCCCCGACATTCAAGCGGTCCTTCTTTCCAAATTTGGTGGAGATAAGTCCTTGCCTCTCCACACCAGATAGTAATCCTGTGTACTTCGTGATCTGCAGCTGCTAGGGTTTCTGTGCACTTTTACAAGACTTCCTTTGTGCACAGCATAGCCCAGGTCCCCAGCACTCTGTCCTGCATTGCCCACCTCACTGAGTTGCCCTCCGACTTCGTAGGACCCTCTTTTGTTGTGCTGAGATGACTGCTGTGCTTAGATTATTGTGAATGCCTGTTCAGGCACTTCTGTGGGTGCTGCCTGCTTCTGCGTGGGCTCCCTCTGTTGCTGAGTGCCCCCTCTGTTTCCTCCTCCAAGGGGCAAACTTCTGGTCCTTCATGGGCCATGGCAGTACCCGAAACCTTCAACTGTGACTCTTGCAGCTAGCAAGGCTTGTTTGCAGTCTTTCTGTGTGTAAACAACTCTGCATCCTCCAGCACACCATGGGACATCTTCTGACCAAAGGAGAAGTTCCTGTCAACTTCCGTTGTTGCAGAATCTTCAACTTCTTCCACTCGGAGGCAGCCCTTTTGCACCTTCATCCAGGGTTTAGTGCGCTCCTGCCCCCCCTGGACACTTGCGTGACTCTTGGACTTGGTCCCCTTCCTTTGCAGGTCCTCAGATCCAGGAATCCCTCTTCAGTGCTTTGCAGTCAGTTGTTGTCCTTGGAGAATCCCCTATCTCGACTTTACGGTCTTTCTGGGGTAGTAGGGTGCATTTACTCCTACTTTTCAGGGCCTTGGGGTGGGGTATCTTGGACACCCTTAGTGTTTTGTTTTCTTACACTCCCAGCAACCCTCTACACACTACACTAGGCCTGGGGTCGATTCGTGGTTCACATTCCACTTTTGGAGTATATGGTTTGTGTTGCCCCTAGGCCTATTGTCTCCTATTGCATTCTATTGTGTTCTACAGTGTTTGCACTACTTTTCTAACTGTTTTGCTTACCTGATTTTGGTTTGTGTGTATATTTTACTTACCTCATAAGGGAGTATATCCTCAGATACTTTTGGCATATTGTCACTAAAATAAAGTACCCTTATTTTTAGTAACTTTGAGTATTGTGTTTTTTATGATATAGTGCTATATGATATAAGTGGTATTGTAGGAGCTTTGCATATCTCCTAATTCAGCCTAAGCTGCTCTGCTATAGCTACCTCTATCAGCCTAAGATGCTAGAACACTACCAATCTACTAATAAGGGATAACTGGACCTGGCACAAGGTTTAAGTACCACTAGGTACCCACTATAAGCCAGGCCAGCCTCCTACACAGGTCACCACCCACTCGTTCTTGCTGCGCCACTGGCATCAAGCTAGCCTGTCTGATGAAGGGTGATACCCTGAAACCGGTCCCAGGATGCTTAAATCCTGTCCAGGGAGGACCTGGCTTGGCAGTTCAGGTGGACTGCTCCATATGGAGCAGGGTCAAGACTGATTTGCATATGGCTAGGTCCGAACTAGGGTGATGTGGCAAGCAAAATAACGATGGGTTACACCCAGATCTGTGACTGGGAGGTGAGTGTTTGAAAAGTTTCAACACTCCGTCCATCATTTTAATTTGGTGATGTTGCCTAGTTCCTTCTGCACCAGGCTACCTAAGCATAGTTCTTGAGCTGCGCATGCCAGGAATCCTCCCCACATAGCCCGCATATAGGCGCACATAAGTGATCATGTGTAACCAGCCCTGGGTCTCCTACTCTTGTGCATCTCTGCAGCCTTTCCTGCACCTCATCATAAAATTCATTACTTGGACTTAATTTGTATCCATAACATTTGGAAATTCTATGCCATATGATCAAAGCATAATAAGTGTAGACAGTTTGAAACTATTTTCATCAGAGTAAAGGCATATGAATATTAGCCTTGAATTGCTCAGTCCCGTTCACTTGTACCGACCACTACACACCTTTTTTATCCACAAAATATAGCTCACTGGTCATGATAGAGCCTAGCTCTGGGACGGTTTTTGAAGTTGTGATTAAGTTTTATGGTGGACAGGACTAATGTGGATGAAGAACCTACAGAATATAGGAGTTTGTACTGTACATTTATTTGGAATTCAAACTCATGTGAATAAAACAAGAAGTAAGGCGGACTTCAAAGTTTTGGCAGCATACATCAACAGCAGACTTCCAAGTTCTTGTCAAAATTAAACCCTGCTCTAGTTTAGAGTCCACTGAGGAAATGACTATGACTGTCATCTCAAACATCCCAGTGAACAGATCTACCCCTCTAACAGCAATGAGCATCACATTGAAAGACACTTTCTTAGCTTTGCTAGAATGATATTCGATTCCTTTTAAAAAGATCCCAGATAACTGTGTAAGGACTGGATTTCCTTGGATGTAAAACAGTTCAGGAACCTTAATAGTACTCGAAGATTCATCTGACATACTCCTCGCAGAAGTAACTCATAGAATATTCACAGATCACAATGCACCCAAAACCAACCAGAACACGGAGAGCAAAAAAACACAGTGAAGCTCTGCATCATCAGCATTGTGATCAAATGACACACTTGTAGATGTCTTGCCAGAGTACAATTCTTAGCTAGACATAGATTTTCTATCAGGGAGTATACAGTTGGTAACATCGAGAGACATAATACTTAACTCCAACACAGAAGAAGGTGAGAGAGCGTAGCTTATATACTTAAAAATTAATATGTAATGTTTATAAACTAATGCATAATACTGCCCCATAAAAAATTTAATGTATTTTGCTAAACATGCGCTTGAAATGTACCCACGGGGAGTGGCCGTCAATATATACAATGACTAATGAAACTGATTAATAATGTTGAACTTTTATGTTAGAATATGATTTTGCACTAATAATAATAGGTTATATGTTAAAGTTCTGCTAATAAATCATAAGGCCTTAGTTAGCATGAGTCGAGGCCTAGCTGCCTGGTTTCATATTAAATGTGTTTTTCTAACATGCAGTGTGCTGACTTGCTGAAGGACAAGAACTCTTGTTTTTCCAAAGCTAGGAGATGAATGTAACTGTAGTAGATCCGTTCTCATGAAATTCGACTTGCTTAGTGAAACATTCTTGCTGAATGCAACAGTGTAGACTACTCGCAGGTACAAGGTCGCCTGAACCGGTACAGACAATGGAGCCACTGACTAAAGATGCGAAGAGGACCACGAGAGTATGAAATCATACCGGACATTCTACCCGCTGAAGACGTCAATCATAAGGACCAATAAACTAAGTGAGAACTGTTTGGGGTGACAAATTTGATTAGCTAATTGGTAACCTATTGGATAGAGATAGTGGGGTGCAACCCCTCAACCAATTAACTTTTAGGTTACTGTGCAACAGAAAAAGGATAAAAACCCTTGACTCAAGGAAGTAAATTAAAACAGGAGAATAGGAGACTAGGAGATAGATGAGAGGGAGATGCTGTCGCGTTTTGCTACAACCCAGACACTTTGTCACTCTGCATAGAGACTTTAAAGTTTGGTTCTTAAAACCATCCTTCCCTTATATTGCCTGTTTACACTTTACCTCCTTATGAAGGAAGTGCCCCCTTGCACCCTACTGCTGAATTCCTAATGTCGAATCAACTGATGTCCTGAGGACGAAGACCGAACCTGAATGCTGACCCAATACGGAGGGTAACTATATGGCAATGAAATTGTAATTGCCTGTTTGCTTTTCCTTTCTAGGTATCAACTGCTTCTTTTGACAGAGACCATCGTTAGATGTTTTCTAAATTGGTGTTGCCAAATTGTTTTGCATGAAGCCCAACATGCCAATGCTAATTCTAGGTTAGACGAGGGGTTCACTAAACAGATGCAAATAGACAAATGACTGAATCTATGCTTAACGTAATAATGATTTTTGATAACCTATGTTAACGTTGTGCTATATTCTAATATTCGTGATTCTTGCTTTGATGAAAACTTATCAGAGTTGCCATATTGTGACTATGCTAATGTGTTTCTTGGGTTTGAGACTAATAAACTTGCTAGTAGAATTGTAATCAATAGGGAATAAACTTCATATAATAGTACTAAACTGTTGTGGTTATTCATGACTGTAAGGTCATGGTCGTTTCTGAGTTTTATTAATGTCTTTAACTAATCTGAATTGTCTTAGTAAAGTAAACCTTGATGACGTTATTGATTTATTGATTGACATGCTGATTAGTTATCTCGTCCTAAGGTGTCTTCAATCAGGGTCGAAAAATTAATTGGCCTAAAACGAGTCCCAAAGTTAATAAATTAATCATAAAGGGACGTGTTAACAAAGGCAAGGCATCTGCTGGATCCCTCTACCTCCTCCTGCATGTATTTGTAGGGTACCAGCCTGACCTAGCATTCAGGTTTGTGCAGGAGCTTTCCATGGCTGGCGAGGCCACATAGCTGTCCGAGGGAATGAGCAAGTCTTGCTATCACCGCACAAAAACCTAGACCACTGAAACTTCGCAATGAAAGCCACATCCAAGATTCAGTGGGGTTGGAGCAAATAACCTCTGCCACCCTAAGCATACTTGCTTCCCTCTGACAGCAAAAAAATCTGTAGATCCACCAAAAGACCACAGTGCCTTAAACCGCTTCTTTGCACTAACCTAGGGCAGATAAGGCTGTGTACAGCAGCGTGATCCTTGTCACGCTTCCGGACATAGGACTGGCTGGAAGGCTCAATTCTCTGTTCTGTTTGGTAAGCGCAATGCTGAGAGGGACCAGGGAGTTAGCTCACTCACAGGAACACCAGTGTCTTTATAGCACTTAGAAGCTGAACAATGTGTTATGAAGCTCTATACAATAATCAAATTGCCATTATTACTAGCATGTGAATGCAGCATTATAGATAGGCTAGTGCACAAACCCTTCCATTAAACAGTAGACGATACGTAATAGAAGCGGTTATAAAAAGCCTTTCAAGAATTTGTGAAAGTGATTCATCAGCACGGACACCGCCAGGGATAACGGGTTGGGGAAAACGACCTGGCAGCTGTGCAGCTTTCCTTCACGGTCAACAAGGTTAACATGTTTAATAGCTGGACATTTGTCTGCCAAGGACTTCAGTGAAGAACAAACGTAGAATTCAACAAAAGGATTAGAGGGGAAATTACATTTCACATTTTTAACAAGCAAATAATAAAAGGATTTCGCAGACAGCAATAGTTGTTTTGTGTAAGTAAAAGCTAAAGCAATATTACCTCTGGAAATCTTCTTCACCAAGTGCCAGATTATAGAGGAAGAAGGGGTCTGCGTCATCAGAAAGCCGCACTACGAGGTCCTGCAGAAGGCAGATTACAATGTTAGTCAGTTCATGCCCTGCTGCGGTGCGTGCGCAGCGAGTCCTAATTCACGAGCTGCACCTTGCCCGACTAAGAAAACATGAGCGCCTCTCATATCTGTGGTTCGCAAGGCACTTGCACACACCAAATAAATCTAGCTTAAGGATTTAGCAGCACACTGCACCAGACTCGGTTTAACAGATTTACATGAATAACTCGGATGATGATGGCGAGCGTGGCCGCATCACGGACTCGGCTAGAATACAAATGGAAGCTTTAGTCCAGCTCGGAACATATCAGGCTCCTGATAACATAAGAAAAATAAACTGCTTCCTTCGTTTGTGGTGCATGGTTTAGAGAGGAATGCCCAATCACCTAGTAAACTCACTATGCGGATCAATGATGAGCTTTCACTAAAGCCTCCATCTAATATCTTCGTTTTTATACAGGGAGTGCAGAATTATTAGGCAAGTTGTATTTTCGAGGATTAATTTTATTATTGAACAACAACCATGTTCTCAATGAACCCAAAAAACTCATTAATATCAAAGCTGAATATTTTTGGAAGTCGTTTTTAGTTTGTTTTTAGTTTTAGCTATGTTAGGGGGATATCTGTGTGTGCAGGTGACTATTACTGTGCATAATTATTAGGCAACTTAACAAAAAACAAATATATACCCATTTCAATTATTTATTATTACCAGTGAAACCAATATAACATCTCAACATTCACAAATATACATTTCTGACATTCAAAAACAAAACAAAAACAAATCAGTGACCAATATAGCCACCTTTCTTTGCAAGGACACTCAAAAGCCTGCCATCCATGGATTCTGTCAGTGTTTTGATCTGTTCACCATCAACATTGCGTGCAGCAGCAACCACAGCCTCCCAGACACTGTTCAGAGAGGTGTACTGTTTTCCCTCCTTGTAAATCTCACATTTGATGATGGACCACAGGTTCTCAATGGGGTTCAGATCAGGTGAACAAGGAGGCCATGTCATTAGATTTCCTTCTTTTATACCCTTTCTTGCCAGCCACGCTGTGGAGTACTTGGACGCGTGTGATGGAGCATTGTCCTGCATGAAAATCATGTTTTTCTTGAAGGATGCAGACTTCTTCCTGTACCACTGCTTGAAGAAGGTGTCTTCCAGGAACTGGCAGTAGGACTGGGAGTTGAGCTTGACTCCATCCTCAACCCGAAAAGGCCCCACAAGCTCATCTTTGATGATACCAGCCCAAACCAGTACTCCACCTCCACCTTGCTGGCGTCTGAGTCGGACTGGAGCTCTCTGCCCTTTACCAATCCAGCCACGGCCCATCCATCTGGCCCATCAAGACTCACTCTCATTTCATCAGTCCATAAAACCTTAGAAAAATCAGTCTTGAGATATTTCTTGGCCCAGTCTTGACGTTTCAGCTTGTGTGTCTTGTTCAGTGGTGGTCGTCTTTCAGCCTTTCTTACCTTGGCCATGTCTCTGAGTATTGCACACCTTGTGCTTTTGGGCACTCCAGTGATGTTGCAGCTCTGAAATATGGCCAAACTGGTGGCAAGGGCATCGTGGCAGCTGCACGCTTGACTTTTCTCAGTTCATGGGCAGTTATTTTGCGCCTTGGTTTTTCCACACGCTTCTTGCGACCCTGTTGACTATTTTGAATGAAACGCTTGATTGTTCGATGATCACGCTTCAGAAGCTTTGCAATTTTAAGAGTGCTGCATCCCTCTGCAAGATATCTCACTATTTTTGACTTTTCTGAGCCTGTCAAGTCCTTCTTTTGACCCATTTTGCCAAAGGAAAGGAAGTTGCCTAATAATTATGCACACCTGATATAGGGTGTTGATGTCATTAGACCACACCCCTTCTCATTACAGAGATGCACATCACCTAATATGCTTAATTGGTAGTAGGCTTTCGAGCCTATACAACTTGGAGTAAGACAACATGCATAAAGAGGATGATGTGGTCAAAATACTAATTTGCCTAATAATTCTGCACTCCCTGTATATATATATATATATATATTCGGATGTTTTACAATTGAATATAGTGGGACATGGAAATGCTGGATATTCGCTGAGAAAGGTGTTTATGAGAGCCAAGGTTGCCCCCGTAAATTCAAAAAGATATGGGGTCCATGGAAAGTGTAGCAGGGTTACACCTAATATAGTATTTCCCTGATATTTTGTCGTGTTCTCTTGTGTTATTAATCTGGCACCATAGGTTTGATGGATCACACAGTCCAAGTTGTAAGATGTACTATGAAAACTGCATGATATGTATGTGTGATCCCCTAGTGGGAACATTCAATTGTTGTATTAGAACTGATCATGATTCAATACAAGTTACTGCTCAACTGTGATGGATCAATAAAAATAAATAAAAAAAGTACACTAAGTATAAAATAACAATAATAATAATAAATAATAATATGTGCTCCAATGCCAAACATGATTTGAGAGCATTCTGCTACTGGGGACCAGCTGTAAAATCCATCCGCGGCTTAAGAGTCAACATTTGAAACATTCCCTTTTTGCATGAAAAATCTAATGTTTTTCAGGAAACTTTACAAAACTGCAAGAAACTTCTCTCAATCACAGCACATTTCTACCGTGCTGTAAGAGCTGGTGCTGGAAGTTGCCTCAATGGTGAATGCAGCACCTTGTTAGACTGTCAGTACATTCAGCAGGGAGAACAGAACTCGTTGTTAGAGAGATCGGTTACTAGCCATGTAGGTGAACTTGGAATGATAATACTACACAAAGTTAGTTGTGGTTTAGAGACTTTCCTGCTACAACGCGGATTGCCACACCACAAAAAACTCTAAGAATTAGCATCTCGTTCACCCATTTGTTCTCCAATGCCCATTCCCTAGCCAGGAGAGTACAGGTAAAACTGGAAAAGTATTCATTCTGATCATGATTATAAATTGTGCTTTTTAAGAATGCTTGTCTGAATGAGTGACATTCTCTTCTATGTAAATATCAAGAGAAAAGAGACACATGGGATTTTAAGTATGATATCAGAAACTGCTACAATATTTTGAGGTACAAGTGGTGCAATATTCGTTCACTCCTGCACTATTGCACAAGCAAGGGCACACCATACACATTGCAATTTCTTAGCAGACTGAGTTGACCAGCAGGAATAGTGACCAGCAACAAATACTAATTTGGGACGGGAGTACTTCCTCAGGTCGAAAAATCAGAGATGAAGTAGAAATATGAGTCTTAAATTATTTGCATACTGAAAACAAATCTATTCTTAGTGACAGGATCTTCTCCTTTGCATCCACTTAATAGACCAAACAGATAATGAATTAACTGGCGTAATTGCCAGTATTTTGCTTGAGAGTGCTCTATACTGGCTACTGAACTGGTGAGTATCACAGCACAAGTGGCAGTGTTTAGCTTGTCTCACATCACCCCCTACGTTCCTAACAAAAATATAACACTGGCATAGTCAATAGATCTTTTTTTCCATTTTCTTTTAGTACATTTAATGGCAAAGCCAAAAGTTCTCACTTTTTTGTTAGGAAGAGTGTTTGTTAATAGTTAGGCGAATTTGTGTGTTTTTCTCTCCAGGGTCCTACTAAGAAAGTACCATGATGAAGCAACCTCTTGAGCTATAACAATATGAAAATATGGGACTAGGTCCTCCTTGATAAATAAACTACATTAGAGTTAAAATGCACCCTCAAAGAAGAGAGTTATAAAAGGAACTGAAGTTGAAAATTAGTTTGTAACTGGTGAACTTAAAGGACATAAGCAGCATAATAATGCATAGTTGTTTTGTTTGACAACGGTACTTTATTTTTGATGCATCTGTGAAGAAACCTTCATCTTTGCTTTGTGAACAAAAAATCTGCAAATCCACTAACATGTTATGACAGCAGAATAAAATAAATGAATGTGCAAGGATGACTAGTTAGTAACTACAGTCTGTCAAAAAAAGAAACAAGATGCACGTCCTAAACAGAGAAGCATACATCAACAATTAAAATGTGAACAGGCTAGAAAGTAGGTACATCAAAGAACGCACACTGCTTCAGAATTAGAAGCAACATGTTACTTACGTTACTTCTGCAGTCTAACAAAACACCACTTGAGCAACATCAACAACACATGATTGAAGCACAAATGGGGAAAGTAACCATCCACAAAAGGTCACAGCCTTGATGGCCTTCCCATCTAAACAATGGGAACATTTAAAAAAAAATGAAAGTTGGTGGCCGCACTGGGCAGACTCAAGCCCTCTCTTGCTGTACTACACTCACTTTTAGTAGTGGATGAGGTGTCCCAAACATCTAAGCACCCAAGACTCTCTTTAGCGAGCTCTAAACAGAGGAAGATTGAGAAACAACAGTGCTATTGACAGTGACTATTCACTTCAAATGAGAAGAAGGGAATAAAGGTAATGGTGCTGGTTTCTATTGGTTTCCAAAACAATTAAATAACTTTTTGCCAACCAGAAAATAATCTTTCTGGCCTTTTTTTCTCAGGCCATGCTCCAGCTTAGCTGGGAGAAGGCTTGCAGTTTCAGTTTACACAAAAATCTCAAGGTTTCTGCATTGACTAGCCTAAGGTATGCCCTAAATGTCCCCATATGTAAAGTCTGTGTGTGATCCAACAAATGCAATAGTTAGGGGACTTCTAATGTTACCCTTCCAGCACTAAATTCTGCACCTTCCCAATCCACATCATAGATTTCTAGGTTATCTTCCAGAGTATTGGGTTATAGGGAGAGAAGATCAGCATGCCTAACATCTATGGCTACTTTTAGCACAGTCTGTGGATCACATTACATTTACTGCACTAGAAGAAAACCACTTGCATGCTTGCTCAGTTTAGCTCTGAAATGTAAGATTACTCTGATTTAAGAAGTCTTTTGCATGAGACCTTTATGAAAAGAAACACAAAAAAAACCAAGAAACAAGAAAAAGTGGGTCATTACAAGTCATTACAATTTCGGGTGATGTTTTTTAACGTCTGCATGGGCAGTGCAGGGTTCCCCCTGTGGCCCCCTGCACCTGTTCTCCACCAGCCTTTTCAAGGAGGTGTTACACAGCTCGTGACACTCAAATCATTATCCTCAGGTTTATTCTATACACAAAGCAATTGTTTTTAGCTAATTATTTTCCCACAACTGCCAACAGGGCAGACTAACATGATAAACAGCATTTTTCTGATCTTGTTTTGTTGGACTTAGGACTCTGTGCACTTCATCACTGCTAACCAGAGCTAAAGTTTGTGTGTGTTCTCACCTTTAAACATGGCGGACTTGGTTTACACCCAATTAGCACATTTAAATAACATGCGAGTCCTTAGTAAAGTGGTACTACATTTATCCAGCTTCTGTAAATGAAATGCGTCTAACGGGCCTGCAGCATTAACTGTGCAACCCACCTAAGGAGCTTGGACATGTCCCAGGCCTTCCCTTGCAGCCTGTGTGATCAGTTTTAAACTGACATTTTCAGACCTAAACCTTCCTTATATATGTGTGGAAAATCCAATTGCACCGTATCAGAAAACCACGCTGTGTGGGGTTTACATCGTTATCAGCCTCCGAAAGCGGGTGTTGTCGTTTCTCCAGCCGTGATGGAGTGTCTATTTCAGCCACGAAGCCTGCGGCACGTCCTTTATCAGCTGTGTCATGGAAGGTGTGTCAAAAATGTCCCTGTACGGCGTTCTGTCCATGGATATACAGTTCTTGGCTGCCAGCTTCACCTCTAATGGGTCCAGGGACTGGATAGGTAATGACTTGGCAGGGCAGGAGTCTCAGCAGAGAGTTCAGGTGCTGGCAGGGGAAGTCTTTGATGGCCCTGAGACTTCAACAACAGTAGGGAAGCTAAGTTCAAGCCCTTGGAGATTCTTCACAAGCAAGAATGCACAACAAAGTCCAGTCTTTGTCCCCTTTCACAGGCAGAAGCAGGATAGCCCAACAAAGCAAAGTAACAGGGAAGAGCAGCACTTCTCCTCAGCTCTTCTCCTTGGCAGAGGCTCCTCTTGATTCCAGAAGTGATCTGATCTTCAGGGGTTTGGGGTGCACTACTTATGCTGCTTTCTGCCTTTGAAGTAGGCACACTTCAAAGTAAAGTCTCTCTTGTTTGTAAGATTCTGCCTCGCCCAGGCCAGTCCTCAGACACACACCAAGGGGTTGGAGATTGCATTGTGTGAGGGCACGCACAGCCCTTTCATGTGTGAGTGACCACTCCTCCCCTTCATCCCAGCACAGATGGTTCATGAGGATATGCTGGCTACACCCCAGCTCCCTTTGTGTCACTGTCTAGGGGAGGGGAGCAAACAGCCTTACGGTCAAACTGACCCTGACAGGGAATCCACAAACAAGCAAAGTCACAGAATAGTTTAAGCAAGAAAACGCCCACTTTCTAAAAGTACACAATCTAAAAACAACCTTTACTAAATTAAATTGTGAGTTCAGAGACACTAAACTCCATATTTCTATCTGCTCCCAAAGGGAATCTGCACTTTAATAGTATTTTAAGACAATCCCCATGTCAAACTATGAGGGAGATAGGCCTTCCACAGTGTAAACTGAATTTGGCAGTATTTCACTGTCAGGACATATAAAACACATTAGTATATGTCCTACCTTAAACATACGCTGCACCCTGCCCATGGGGCTACCTAGGGCCTAGCTTAGGGGTGCCTTACATGTATAAAAAGGGAAGGCATAGGCCTGGCAAGTGGGTACACTTGCCAAGCCGAATTGCCAGTTTAGAACTGCATACACAGACACTGTAGTGGCAGGTCTGAGCCATGTTTACAGGGCTACTCATGTGGGTGGCACTACCAGTGATGCAGGCCCACTAGTAGCATTTGATATACAGGCCCTGTGCACCTCTAGTGCACTGTACTAGGGACTTACTAATAAATCAAATATGAAAATCATGCAAAGCCAACTTCACATTTAATTCACATAGGAGTACTTGCACTTTAGCACTGGATAGCAGTGATAAAGTGCCCAGAGTATAAACAATAGAGCAGTGTGCAAGAGGTGCTACTTTGGGTCTTGCATATAATGACCAAATATGGATACACACAGATGAGCGTCTGAAGTGTAGACTGTTTATGAAATAGAGTGGATTCTTTGTGGAAATATGGAAATATTCATTGTGCGCAGAATCATTCTAATTAAAGTACGAGTGGTGGCATTTTGGTTAAGATGTACTTAATATCATGAATAAGCCTTGAGGAAGTCCTTTAATGGGACGAAACACGTGTCGGCTGAAGTCTTCAATCATTAGCTGAAAATATTTAAAGGCTGAACATCCTGAAATCTCCAATCATTGTTTATAAAACAAAACAATAAAAATTGCACAAGCTTTTAGATTGCTCCAAATGTATGAAATTATGCAATAAAAATACAAACATGAACATTTGTAAAGAGTACTTCTTTAACTAATGTATTAAACAAAAGGAACAACATTATTTACACCCTGATGTTTAATAACTGTCATTCTTTATGTCATTTCTCTGTGATATCTGTGTAATTGGATTATCTCTATGGTTATACTAAAATACAAATTCAAGAACTTGACCTATAGTAATTGATTTTTTGTGTGCTCCACTATTATTTAATTTTGATATTAACTGGTCTAGGTTTACCGATTCCAGTCTACACATCATGGCAACAGATGTGTTATAGTGTTAGAGCACCTTAAATGTGTTAAACGATCCGATAAAATTGTAGTGATGTGCACTAAAGTGAAGTAATTGTTGCCTTCAGTATTTTGTAGCTTTAAATTTGCTCTCGGTGGCCAAAAGGAGGGAGCCGAGCAAATGCGGGGAGAATATTTCAATACATGCTTGGTGCACAGTGAGAATTGCAGGTCAAGTGCAGAGCAGATGTAGTCCGGACTGGCTCTACGGCAGCAATAAGCACAGAGCTAGTGAATGGCAAACACAAAATAACTGCAGGGCAACCACAGAGTTAGCTTGGCACAGGAAGAATTTATACAGGCCAGTGCAGTGTGGAAGCACAATAGGTGGTGCAGCACAGAGTGTGGGCATGTCTGGTTCAAAGTGAGTGCAGGTTAGGAATATCTCGATTCAAGGCAGTCAGTTCCATGGCAATAATGGCAATATCATGGCAGGAGTTTCATCGAAGGAGAGTGCATGAACAACGCATCAAGTGTTTAGAGTTGCAGTCCTTTATTTATATGGAACTTAATGACTCAGAGAGAGAGCTGCCTGAGCATGCGCACTGTTATAAACATGCTTAGTGTTAACTAACCCCTATCACCTTTGAGTCTGTTCTGAGTGAAGCATCACTGACTCAAAGAAAAGAGCCAGACACTGGTGGTGCAAATGAACATTCTACATATGTATCCTTGTGTGCATGCTTAACTTACCTGCTCTTTTAAACCCAGGCAAGGAAGTCTGCTAATTCCTGGGTTTTGGAATGACAATTGGCCAAGGTCAAACCTGTTGCATTTGTACATGCCTTTTTATATATATTTCGATTCCATTGTTCCTCAAGCCTAACGACATTGCAATCTTCCACTTAAAATTATACATTTAATAACGCTATGAGTCCATGCCATAAGAAATCAAGAATTTTAGTCCCTGACTTTCCTTTCATAAGGCATCACTGTCCAATCGGTTCACTTGAACTAGACCAAAACTACACTTCTAAGAATGAACTGGGATTGTATGCACAGAGCCTCCATGGCAAGAAGCAACATGGTAACCATAATATATGTCAGACCTGCCAACTCACATGGTACCACAATAGGTCACACAACATCAGCTCGCTTCACACAGTCATCTGCTGATTAACTAGTATTGTACGGTGAGCACCCAATGAGCTGGAAACCCCTAGTCAGAGTAGGTTTTAAGGTGAACGACGATGTTTCGCACTTTCAAAATCCATAATTGATTCCTAAAACTCCCTGCACACACATGCAAAGTGGCTTCAGTAACTCACTGTGTTTTTAACCAGGATACAAGTGGAGATCCCCTTTTTTAGGTCCTTGACCCTTCAATTTTTCTTCTTTGTAGTACAGGCTGTGATAGCCTGAAAGTCATCCCCACCTCCTTTGTCACACAGTGGACCATATTTCTAAGCTTGCAACTCTGGCATGTACCTACAGGTATTTCTACAAATTCATACCGCAAACCCAAGACAGGAGCAAGGGAACGCTCAAATTTATCAGCCAGAATTTGCATTTTCTCCAGGTCCTGCCCCATAGCGTTTTACGTTTTGAAATGCAGAGCAGGAGAGAATAACATTTAAAAAAAAAAAACAGAAGAAAAGGGAGTCAGCGAGTCCAAATTAGCAACTTAATCTGTGGTTTTGGCAATCTGTAAGTGAGAAAATATCCTTTCAGTTTGGAGCGCAAAGCAAGAAAAAAGATAATTAGGTTTTACAAAAAAAGAACAGCTAATGGAGCATACAATCCGAAATACAAATTATGTTTAGACAGGATAGGTGTAAAAGTGGAGGACTAAACTTACTTTTTTATGAACAGGGTGTGATGCAGCATGAGTTTCAACTGTTAACCGGATAGAGGCCCTCCTGTAAATGAAGAACAATTAGGTTTGTCTGTGAAGCAAGGTATTATTTATATCGATCACTGAATGCTTAGGAACAATGTCGTACATGTAAAATAGTGCAATATTTAAGATTATTTCACTTCTCATAACAACTAAGTTAGTCGGGCCCAATTTACTACTACACGTCAGTCCGCAGTGATCGCTGTGTTTGCTTGCAGAGCGACTGGCCTGACACAGAGGCTCATTTTTTGCCGTGACAGATGTGCTAATCCATTGCAGTGCATAATGAACTTTCAACAGGCTTTACAATAACCCTTCCACATGCACACAGTTAGGAAAGAATCCTACCAAAGGGCTTCAAACAAAATGATGGTGGCCGACAAGGGGCAGCAATTCCTGAAAAATGCTGTGGTTATTGTGGAGAAAGTAAAATTAAAAAGTTTCACACCTTTTGAACTCATGCCATAAAATAATTGCGTGCCAGGAAAAAGAAGGATATGAATGCCCAGTTTCAACACTCCCTCAAAATATACTATGCCCTGAACCAATTTCAAACTTGTATCCAAACCAGTCATTGTGCCATCCCAAACTGGGTCGCAGAATGTGATGAAATCTTGCCCACAAATATCTTTAACTCACTACTCACGCTCAACCACACTGACCTCTGTTAACCTTGCCCTTTTTGAAGCGCCAGAGGCTCCAGTGCAATAGGAACTCCTCAAAATTATGCTGGGCTTGTTCCTCTCTGCAAAACTACCTCATAAATCACTATTTACACCATGCACTAGAGTTTTCTCACAAGCTCAAATAAATCACGTTTAACATGTATATACTCTCAACTTTATGCACTTGCTCAGGAAAACTGACACGGTTTTCCACTCATGTGCAGAAAGCATGCATATTTACTTTTAAGTCATTAACCCACAGGACCACGTATCCCACAATGCCATCTGCCTAGAGTCAGCAAGGAGCGGTTGAGAAGGTGGGAGTCAAACTAAAAAGAGGGGTTCAACTCCATACCGTGACTACCAAACACTTCAGATTTACCCAGAAGCTGTTATCATCATAATAGGCACTCATCACTACTATCAAAGTCAGTAGTTTTCTAATTCTGCCAACTACACAAATACATTCCCATCCACATCTATTCAGTACCACACAACTACAGACAGTGACCAACAACAAACAGCACTCTTCAGTGATATAAACAGTGTACCTGGATTCCCAACAAATTCAATATTAAAATCAACATATAAAGAATATATGGATCCAAAACAGGTTTTTATTTAATAAAAACAATTAAGTGACATAGGTTTCCCAATTTAAAAAAGTATTAAAATCTGCCCAAACATTGCATGTGTAGAAGGTGATATTTAGTGTATAATAATGTATAAAAAGAGAAACGTTCTCTCTGTCAAATTTCTTCTATGCCAGCCAAATGATTTCATGTTCCTAACGTCTGGATTTCCATTTTAAACTTTGCTATCAAAGGCCAGAGTTTGGCAGCTTAATCATAATTTTATGTTGATGAGTTTATAAATCAGTGGGCTAGGATGGATAGCATAAAGCTCAATATGTTTTTTTCTTTAATTTAACATGTTGTTGTCATGCTATAGGGACCTTCGAGTTACAGAGATTTAGGCATTTGCAATAAGACTCAGACACCAGCAGAGGTCCAAGTTCAAAAAGCCTGAGGGTACCCGTTAGGAAGATTGGACATCTTACACTTAGCCAACAACAGGCTTTCTAAATATCCTCTCTCTCTCTAGATCTTCGGTCTACCAAGTACATAGACAAAAATAAAAAGTCCTGAATACTGCAGTGCACCTCATTACAAGTCTAACAAGCACAAGCAAACCAAATAGACTTCAGTATAACTATTGGCTTTATCAACGTTTCTTTATTCCACTCACATCCATTCATAAAAATGCATCTGTAATGACTCATAAGCACGCATATGACAAATTTGGAGATGCATCTGCGTTACGAGTAAACTGGTCCAAATCGTGCCTGTGCCCGCTAGCACCACACTCTTCCTCTAATATGGGAGTCATGATTGATACATGCCTCCAGTGAAGCTATGACTCCTTTAAGTACCTGGGAGTTAACATTTACCACACAGCTCGGGACCTTTGTGAAGGTAATCTGGATCAAGCGGTTGTGAGTATCTGTAGCTCTCTCCCATTCTGGTAGTCGTTGCCTCTGTTTCCAGTTGGTTCCGGTGCGGTTTCTAAGATGCATATTCTACCCAGATTCCATTACTTTTTTGCGGCGCTACCCATAGTGTTGTCATGAGCCTTCTTTTGGATGCTTGATGGCCTGCTCCTTGAACTTATCTGGGGTCGCAGATGCCACAGGGTGGCCCTGCCCAAGCTCCAGATTCCGATGACAGAGGGCAGGCCTGGAGCCCCAAATTTTGAATTGTATTGTGCTGCAGCACAATTGCAATGGCCGTTGGCCTGGTAATCTTGACCAGCTGCCCGGAACTGCCCTCTTTCCAGACGGGATTAGGGAGTGTGAAGGTGTACACTTGGCTATCGGACGCCCCTGGTCCTTACCAACAAGTTTCACAACAGATGGGAATGGTTCACACATGCTGGCACCACTTTATGCATTCTAAAGGCCCCCAAATTCCATTCACACTGGAGATTACTATATGGGATGTACCCAAGATAAGGGAAAAAACACGAGCTATTTACCAGAACAGGTGGACAGATGCAGGGGTCACCTGAGCAGGAGATGTATGCTCATAAGGCACCATCATGAAATTCAAGGACATCACTGAAACGTACACTATCACACCCAGGCAATTTCTCATTTATTACACATTGCTGCATGCACTGCACATCTCCTGGGGCACTGCGGATAGAGAACCACCCACATCACAGGTGCTACACACCATACTTCTGGCTGAGGGCACACAACATGCCATCACTACCCAGTACACAGCGCTCCACATGACAAGGCCAACTCTCATGGTGACGCACATGCTAAATGGGATGCACTGTAACCGCAGCCACTGTCTGACACAGAATGGACCAGAGCTTTACAGTTAGCGAAGGGGATATCCTGAAATCCTAGATTTAGGTTTACACAATTCAATTATGTACATCTGGCCTATCTACATCCCCATTGCATCCAACATATGCTTCATTTACTGATCCTTGGATGCCCACAATGCTCCTTGCCCTCAGCGGGATTCTATCATATGATATGGGGGTGCCCAGTGCTACAAACCACATGGAACAAGATCATCAAGACTGTAACAGAATTGACAACACATCCCTACCCCTCACACCAACCTCTTGCCTGTTGGGTCTTTGCCCTTGCAAAAAAGGCAACAAATATCTACAGATTCATAGACCTTGCTTTTGTGTTGTTCAAACATAGGAAAGCAGTGGCTGCAAGACCTACTAACTCCGCACAGGCGGAAGCACACTACATTCAATGGCTATGGACATGCAGAATTGTTTGTCAAGATGGGGACTGCTGGAAGCATCTGGTATTAAATGCAGAGGCCAAAAATTATCTCCATCCGCCATGAAAGTGGGGACACCCCAGGATAACTGTTTCACTCTACCTGATGGGGGATTAGTATTTTCCCTTTGTGCACTCCACTCCAGCCTAACACTCACACCCCTGAGCTCCCCCACCCAGACACTTTCCCCAATTTTCGATCACGGACGACGCCTTCCTCAACATCGTACATAGTTCCACGAGCTTCTTGATTTATGTATAACTGTTAATTGTTGGACAATGGTGGTTACCCGCTTGTTCCTCCAGGCTGCCTTTGAGAGCATATCAATTACATACTGCTTTGATGTCCACAGACTGGTGCCGCTTCTAGCAACGATTTATTGTGTACTGACTTCATATTATGTAATGTCTTGGATGCCACTGATAAATTAATAAACAAATCTAAAGAAAAAAAAAAAAGCACGCATATGGGCACATAGCCAGCAATTTTGCAATGGATTTGCTATTAAAGAAAACCCATTCAAGGATGGCTGCCAATGCATATGCATGCATTGTGACCCGATTACACATCCTGATACCTATTCACACGTGCCTTGAGACTAGAGTTTGCCATTTTTAACTTACTGTTCTAGCACGATTGATTACCTTTTTAGAACAGTAAATTAAAAGTAAAACATTAAAAATCTTCAATTGTCATGCTGGAATTTTTCAAACTAGAACTACATAACCCAGAAAGCAAGACGTTGTTGGACAAAAACAATCATGACTGGTTAAAAGGTGTTACCTAGAACAAAGGGCTACTTCGCAAACATAATCACCCAGATGGCGCGATTATCTGAGCATTGTATTTTCCTACCACCTGCCTGCTAATTGCGATCTTCACCTGGCTGTCAGCACCCCCACCCGCCAGTACCACCGTAACATTGAACATTGTTGCCAAGTTGCTACATGCCACATTTAGCAAATAATTGGATTTCGGCCAAATGAATATTATATTCTGACACTTAGTTTCACTTTGAACATTGTGAGTGTGGCCTAAAAACAAAGTTGCAAAGAGCAGTTAGCTAAAAGCCAACCACAGTATTTGGTGAACGCGATATGAATCACACAGGGTCGGTTTATAGTTATATTTCAACACCTATCTATACACCCAGGTGACTCTCCATTCAATTTGTTACATGTGAGACCTTCAGTCATTCACAGGTTTTTTAGGCAACAGCACTTTGGCTTCTCCGATTTTCAATCCATGCTTAAAATGATAAGCGTGAAAGTGCAAGTCCTATTATGCATCATGCTATTGGCTAAAAAGTCTAAATAACACTTATCGGTTTTGTCTATTTCTATTTCTACTTCTTCCTGAAAAAAGAATCACTTGTCATTTTGTGTCTTTCCTGAAGTTTTACTACTCATTGTACAGGACAGCTGGGTATGGTACAATAGGTGTAGTTGGCTATTAAACTAAATTAAACATAATCAGTTAACAGTGCCACAAGATGGGTGATAAACATTTAACGGCAAATCTAAAAACTTTGCAACAACCATGTTTTCACTTTGACAAACCTTAGTAAAAGGTATGGAAGCAGCACAGCGGGAGCAGAGGTCTGAATTGTAATTCTTTGTTAGCAAGAAACTATGAATTAAAAAAGGGAAAACTTCACTCCTCTGGGATGCAATGAAATTCACGCCAAACTTTTTTTGAAAAGCAAGTATATTTAGAGGCAGTTCATAGTAGATGTGTACAGATTCTAAAAAAAGCTTTGACAAGGTCAACAGGTGTCAGCAGTAAAAACTATTGGTTTTGCAACTGCTTTTATCGAGTTAGATCGTCGCAGTAAATGGCTGTGAATTTAAAGCAGCCACCTTAGCATTTTTTATTTTTTTTATTTTACAAATTCAATTCAAAGATTGCCTCTGTGGATGCAAGTGTATCCATGGCAGCCATCTTTAAGTGCATTTCTAATAATGTAATGGCACCCATTCAAAGATGACCACCCAGGATGAGGCCATCTTTGAATGTATTTGTAATAATTTAATAACTCCAGTTAAAAAATGGCAGCAGATGATGAGCATGCATATGCAGATACCATCTTTAAATGGGTTTGTCAAAATAAAACAAACCTATTCCTAGGTGCCCGTGATCAGCTATTTTGAAATGGTACAACAAATTTTATACTATACACTCACCTACTACACGGCAAGCATCATGCAGGCATCATACAGCAAAAAATAAACAAAAAATTAAATGGGGTGGAGGAAGGGACATCAAATAGGTTGCAATGGGCGAGCAGTACAGGAGTAGTGGTGGATGGGAATGTTAAACAAGCATTTGCAATGCAAAAGGTCTAGCATATTTTGAACAAGTTAAATACTATCCTTTGACAACAGCGCCTACGAGCAAAAACAAAAGAAAACGAGACGAAGCTAAGAAACGACAACTTAGCAAATTATAATAAAGTTAGCTTAAAAAAAATAAAACTTTGCAATTTTGTGCTTGCTGGGCACGTTTTTGCCAGTCACAAGCCTTCTGTTTGCAGGGCACTCAAAGTTAAAAACAGCAAATAGTATCCACACAGAGAAATGGAAGTGATGCCAGGCATGCCTTTAGGAATTATGAGGCTGTAAAGAAGAGTTGCATGCAAATCAACAAATGGCGAGCAATAGATCGGCTCCAAGCCCTGTACCGAGCACAACAGAGTCTCGCTAGCGAGACATATGTGCTAGCACTTGCAGGCTCGCCCCTAAACAATGAGTGGGATCGAGAGGCAGGTGAAACAAAAGAACAGCTAGGGGAGGGCATAAGCAACACTGAGAGCAAGTGGGAGTGGGAGGAGGTGAGGAGCAAGCAGCACACAGGCAAAGAGCGTACCCTGATTTGTTATTGCACTCTGCCCATTTATTTTATTTTTTATATTTTTAGGTAAACGAGACAGAAGAACATGTTTTTCGAACTAGACAACAGTGCAAAAAAACAAATGAGATGAGGAGATTTTTAATCACATAGAATTGTGAAATATTCATAAAAAACACACCTGACAATCAGCAAACAAAAAACAGATGGAACACTGCAGTAAAATACAAAAAGATCAATGTTTCATTAATTATTTCATTTTCGCGTTTACAAAATACGTTAGGGAAAGCACATAGTTTCTAAGGTTTTTAAAGGCTTGGCATAACTAACATGGGTAACAGCACTGCCATATCTCCAACACCTGCTGCTAGATCTTTTCGAGATTCTCTTTTCCAGAAAGTATTTTCCCCAAGACAAGAGCACACTGCATCTTACAATGACGGAAGATTCCATAGTAGGTGAGCCCAGTCAGAGAGGAGAGTATTTGACCGACTGTCTACTGATGTCATTGCTATGTTAAAACAGAAGCAGCAGTAATTAACAAAACGGGAGGCAATTTCACCAGACCACACTAATAACCCTACATCTCTGCTTACTTGTCTCCTGATGTCAATCCATGGGTGAGCTCACAGAGTCTTGCAGTGTGGGCCCTGTTTTTCCATGTACAGAGAGCCTTGCAAAGCAAACTGTCCAGAGCTTCCCTTTCTGCAGTCTGGAAGAAGCAGGGCTGACAGAGAGGCAACACTCTTTTAGCAACTCTCTGGCAGAGGCAGTAACTTTACTTTCAGTTTCTCTTTCATCACAAAAGCAGACATTGATGAAAATGGAGCCCAGCTGCTGCTCAGCATCTGGAAAGCTCTTAAAATGCTGCTCTAGTATGCTGGGTGTCATCAATACTTCTTCAAATCTCCCATCAATGCCATGCTGCTGACTCCCCAACGGCAAGATCGGACTGGCTCATAGGGAAACCAGGCAATGCCCGAACAACTGGTTTGACTGGTCCGTGTGGACCGTGTTTTTTGGTTGTTTGAGGGCCTGTTTTATAGTCTTGCGTGCCCATTTTTACTGTTGGTTTCCCTGATATTACCATAAACTTTGGCCGCAGAAATGTATGCAGTCTCCCATACTTAACAAAATACTTATACAACATATCTTTAGAAGTTGAAAAACGCCCCAGGTTGAAGAAATAGGCTACTGTTTTAGCTATATATGGTAGTAGTAGCCCACTTTTCTTCCGAATGTGACCCTGCCAAGCTGCTTCCTGCAGTGTACACCAAAGTGCCAATGTGCTGCACGCTATTGCAGCAGAAGTACAAAGGACTCATTTGGAGATGAGATGATGTGGCGTAATGGCCAGCGCTGCTAACTTTGGACCTGGGGAATCAGGCTTGAGTCTCAGAGTCAGCTCAACAGACTGTGATTCTTGGCAAATTACTTAATTTTTCTGTCTACGAAAATATGAATTTGTCCATGTGTAATTTAACTAGTGCTCACATAATGTTCTCCAATACATTCAGTTGAGTTTGCACAATATAAAAACAGGAGTGGGCAGAATGTTTCATTCTGCTGGTGAAAATTGGCGACTCTGCTTTACTCTTGTAATGTGGAGTTCCAGTAAAATTACACCAATCACCATGTAGCAGAATTGTTTTCCTGCGAAGCTCCAGGAATACGAGTGGTCGAGCATGAGTGAGATTTGTTATCCCCTAGTGAGATTTTCAAAAGCAGGAGGTTGAGATCAGAGGGCTGCTTCTCGAGTAGACTTGCTGCAGCTCGAGTAGATTTTCTACTTCAATGGCAGCAAAATCAATTTGAATAGCCACGCACTCTTGCACACCTAATGATGCCAATCATGGTGATTTTTCAGCACTGCTCATGCTACCAGTGCTAAATTACAGCACAAGCAGAGCGATGTGCCTTATTTTCACTAGTGGAACTCTGGGGAATCTTGTGGAGTCTTTTTTGTAACTCCATAGAATTCCATGGAGTGAAACTCTGCAAGGACCCCCCCACCTTTATATAAAAAACGCAAGAAAGTCCCAAAAGTTGATCACTGTTGGACTCATTAAGTGATTGAATACCAGGTGGGAGGAGCAAAGCTGTGAATGGACTGGGAGAGAAAAGATCTACATTTACAAAACAGGAAGTGGGATGGAAAGCGTCAGGAGATGAGGGACAGGAATAAGAAGAGTGTGATGGGCCACACAGGATAAGCAGGGAGAGAGCAACAATTTGCAAATACGAGGACACAGAAGTGTATTATGACGAATGTGACTCTCATAGAATGACTTTTCCCAAGATCCATGTCTCATGATCCAGTGGCAAATGAGTTTGCTCTGTAACTGAGAACTGTATTATTGATGTGCTGGCAATGACACGTTCTTAATGCATGATTTACTCTTGAATAATGGTCTAACCTACAGCACAATCACAACATAGAGAATCTAGATTTACAAATACAACATTCGAAACTACCTACACCTGCAACACAGTGTTAAAGTAAGAGCTATGACAACGCAAAGACTGGCAAATAACCAACGTGTTTTTCTGCGGGATATTTGGATTAAAACGCACAATCTAATCATCACTCTCGATTGCCCAGGTGCCAAATACAAGTGTTCTACTGTTTACAATAATGTCTCAGATCATAATGTAATGTCATGCGGAACAAATGCCTTTTCCCTTCTAAAAAATACTTTTTATTTCAACGGACTAGCCATAAAAAGAGGAGTGGAAGATCACACGGAGATGAAATCTTAATTTTATTGCTCACCAAAGCACTCTAAAACGTGAACATCTTGAAATATACCATAACATCGTTTTTGAGATACAGCTCTTCCAGGACATTGATGGTAATAACCTCCTCCTCAGTGACTTGGTTGAGTGCTTCCTCGACTTATTTAACATACATTTTTTTTTACACCTTCATTAAGTTCATTTTAGGTCTCGGCCTGACTGTAAGACGTGAACCCTTGAATGTACAATTTATACAAATAACCACTTTTAGGCATCACCATTATTTTTGAACTCATTCATTTTGCAAGGTCCAGCAAATGCATTTGTAATGTAAATCCTGGCATTCTCCACACTAGTGTAAATTTAACGGAGACGAATATATACAGAATGCTATTTGGAAACGTGAAATAAGAGAACTATTTCTTGGTTTCCCATAGCTCAGATTTTATCATCACAACGAGAGCCCCCAAACCACTCTGTACAATCTAACCCTTGTCAGGGCTACTAAGATTATGCTGCATTGATGACCAAATTATCTAGTAAGATTTTCAAAATGATGAGGGAAAAAGACAAATTATGCAGCACATTCTCAGGCAGTACTTTTTCATTAATTTGAGTCTGAAACATCTTTTGTGAATTCTACATTTTAAGGTAATTATGTAGCAATATATACAACAAATGTTAGACATCTATAATTATGCAGAACATGCTGTGGCCACAGAATTGCATAAATCAACTGACCAGAACCTTTGTACATGATCTACTTAAATTAAAGGTTAACGTAAGAAATTAGACTATTTGTGGGGTTCAGGTGGTGACTATTCACCTCAAGGACTAATCACAATTCTCGTCGGGATGAACCCTCTAAGTCATTAAGTTAATTTGAGCTTAGACTCCTGGTAACTATTGCAGGCATGCTTAAGAGGGAGGTAATGTGTAAAGTATTTGTTTATTACCAAAACAGTAATAAAATCAAAATATAAAAACAATAATTTAAAAAAACAATTAGTAAAATAGGGTACAATTTAATAAATAAAATGACACCAAGTTGACAAAAATCCTATATGTACGACAGTGGATATGATTTTTAAGTACGAATAGCTCCAAGATCACAAAGTGCCACAGATAGTCAATGGTCGTGGTAGACCGAGACATAGGTGCTCATTGATGCTGACCGCGATGGAGTGTGGGTTGGATACACTAACCGGGGTCACCTTGGTCAAAGATTTCACCTTAAGAGTTTAGCCCTTTAAGTCCCAATCTGCCACAGGAGTAAACGTCTAAAGTTCCCAGGACCTCAGGGGAGGCACTTAGAGACGCACAGGGTGTTAGGCAGAGGACAAGAAACAGGGTACAGTCCAGGTCCAGTTGCGACTGGTCAGTTATGCAGTTTCAGGAAAAGGCATGTTGTTTCATGCCTGTAGCTTTAGGAGGAAGTCAGCCTTATGACCCTTGGAATCCACTTCTTGTGCTGGGTACAAGAGAGAGCAGGTGCAGTCCTTTCAGGACAGGTCTCAAGTTGCAGACACCAGATTCAGGCCTCTTCTGATCTTCTTTGGGTTCAGAATGCTTTGGAATGAATGCTTGGAGATGACATGAGCTAAAGGGTGGGAAAGACCCTAGGCACACCCTAACCAACAGGGTAAAAGTTCCATGTGCAAATCCCATCCACATTGGACATTTTCAAGAAGGCTGAAGCCTTCTAACGCATTAAACCTGGGCTCCCACATCTAATAGTAGAAACCTGTGTGGGACAGTCACTGTACCCCCTGTAAACCCAGAGAAGGAAGTCCGTTAGAACAAAGCAGAGTTTCAAGCAGTGGATACACATGAATTGTTTTTGCATCCTGTTTTGCGTCCTTTAAAGTGTGCCCCATATTGTATGTAAACCCAATAGACCTGTCAAACAGGATTTGACATTCAAGTCAGATTTGACACTGTAGTGTCATAAAATGTCAAAAGGATGCTCACAACATCACCATGCATATTCTGTCAGGGTCAGTGGGATTATCTTTGCCATTTCAGGTAAACCTGTTTGCTACCGGGAAATCCTTAGTACCTTTTCACAGCTATTCAGATGATAATAACTGGCTGGCAGTAGGAGGATAGCAAATGCAAATGGGCTTCCAGAGACTTCAGGCAGGGAAATATCAAATGATCTAAAAGTACATTAACCTTAATATTTATCAAAAATCTGACCTCAACATTGAATTGGGTTTTCTATAGCTATAAATAATAGTTGTTTCCAGTTGTTCCCTAACTGAAAATGACATTATTGAATGTAATAGTGCAATCCAATGTTTTCCTGGGGAACAGCCATTCTTGCTACAGTGAGCGTTTGGGGCTTTTTCACTCTAGGAGCATGTTTAAAATTACATTTTTACATGTCCTACTTTTAAATACCGTACACCCTGCCTTATGGTCCATATGGCCTTTGCAGGGGTTATTTATGAATATGTCAAATGGGTTATTCTGACAGGTTGAATTTGAAAACAACAACAACCAGGCTACAAATGGTGGGCCTGTGTTCATGTTTGCAGTGTCACTGTAGTGGATAGCACAATTGATGCTTCAGTCCACTAGTGATGTTTACTGTACAGGCCTTGTATACACTTTGTATCAAATACTGGGTGCTTATAGGCAACTTAAATAATTAGGGGTATGACAATACCACACATTGAAAGGGGGGAGCACAAGCACTTTATTACTGGTTGGCAATGGGTAACGCGCGGAGAGTTCTACATCCAGAAGTCCAGCAAAAGACAAAAAGTCTGTGGTGACCCTTCCAAATAGAAAATTTCATAAAATAAATAAAGCCTAAGCTTTCAAATTTTACATGACCGTGGGGGTTTGGACACAAATAGTGGCTTGGTTGACAGTGGCGGCTTATATGCAGGGTGTGAGCACAGGACATGCACAGCTGAAGGCCATGTGTGGTGGAGGTTGGTTACCCGCAGGGTGTAGTGTGCCTAAGCCCAGGAATGCATGGCCAAAGGTATGCACAGGGAATTGAGTAGTGGTTCTGGCTTTAGGCCAGACATCACCAAAACTCAGCCATACACTGCCAAAGGATGCAAACTGCTGGGTGTTGGGATAGCTAGGTTTAGTAATAAAATCTTACTTCATGTTAAAAATATCCTACAAAATTACTGAAAAAACAAAAAAGTTAAAGTGATGTTATAATTACAAGTAATACCTTACTTTACATTAAGAAAGCTTTGGAAATTCATGGCAAAAAAAAATTAAAAAAAATAAAGTGCAATTATAGTTAGTTGAAAATGTCAGTTGAAAGATAGCATTTTAAACTTAAAAAACACTGAAATTCACCAGTTGTGTAAGCTGAAGTAACTATAACTTTCATTCTTGAGATACACTGCTTATGATTTCACATATGTCATCACACATAATATGTTGTATGATATTACTGGCAACATGACTAATGACATTTAAAATAGCATCATTAATTACATCATTTGAGCATGCCAAGTGTTCAAGTTTTAGTTAATTTAGTTAACTATCACTGGTGAATTTCAGTGTTTTTTAGGTCTCGCTTGTTTAAGATATTGTTCAGTAGAATGTGCTTGAAGCACACTCATTACTTACCATTCATGGGCTTAATTCTCACTTTTATTTTTTGCCTCCTAAATTCCACCCACCTCCTCTTCCTCTTCTTTCCTCTGGAGCATAGACCAAGTACTGATTGCTTCATCTTGTTAAGGGTCCTTCTTCTGCTGGTGCTTGAGGTACTATTTTCTTTCTACCTAGCTCAGTCATTCCATCCCCCACCCCTCTTTTGTCTGTGTTGCTCCTTCCTTTCCAACCCGTACCTCTGGTGTCCATGTTGCTTTTTCCCTCCACCACCACCCCTCATATAGTTTGTGTTGCTTCTTCGCACCCACATCTCACCCTCCCATTGTTTGGGTTGCCTCTTCCCTACCACCCCACCCTCCTGTTTTCTAAGTGACCTCTGAGAATCAAATGGACAAAATCAAATGTTATGATTGGGACACTTGATCAAAAAGAACACTCGCTAAACCATTAACCCTAGGGACTAAATCAATTTCAGTTAGAAGAACCTTAAGGTGTCTAGCACTGACTGTTCCCATCCTTGAGGTCCCACCTTAAAGGCCCTTCAATCAGAACCAAGGACACAGAATAAGGTATTGTACAATTTGCCCAAGAAAACACAGTTATGCACGCACGTTATGCATCCTCAAACCCTTGATACAGTGGTGCAAGGAAAAGAGGGGGGGGGGGGGGGGGAGAGTCATCTGATCTGTCAGGTATAGGTCACCTGAAGAGGCAACCGGTGGAAAAGAGTAATTGTCTCCCACAATCATTAACAACCACAGCACTGAATGCAGACTTTAGACAGAGGATAATACATCCAGTACTGCGACTTCAAGTGAAAGTTCAGTCAATCCAGCCTTCATATTGACAGAGCATGGAAGGAGACCCTAAAACCAAATAATCTACTCATAATACATCTATATAATACATTTACCATCCTGAAATTAGAAGAATTTCTGGACCCTTAAAGTTCTAGACCAGAGACTTTCTGCAAAAAAGGAATAAAGGTGATGCTGAAACGAGAATGATAAGAAAGTAATAAACTGAAAAATCATGCCATCACTGATACAAACAGAAGCAGCCTTTAGTCTACAATATCAGGTTCAATAGAGGACCTGCCAACTATCCCTCTTCGAGTATTGCTGTGTCACAAAAAGGATTATTCCTCTTGGCCTTCAGCAATACCCTTCCTCTTAATGGAGTTTGAGCCATAAGATCTCAAGCAAAGTTGCCAGCATGCCCATGCTGTGACTACTATCTGGAATCTTCAATTCACTTCAAGACCTATCATTCAATCCACAGAAGAACAATGTTGCTCCTAGCGATAAAGCCCAGCCTCAGATAAACTAATTCTATGCCATCCTCCCTAAAATAAACTGAGTGGAAGAGACACCCCTGTAGAAAACAGCAACGTGCAACACTGAAGACTTTTGAAAATTGTCTTTTATCGCTCCCTATTTATTTACTATCATTCCATGACTATTAATTTTTTGCTAACCTTCTTCAGCTATTTTATTTCCCCAGAGCTTTCCAATTTATTTTCCAAGACTATTTCTCTTCACCACTTGATGTACACCTGCCCTCGCCACGTCTCTTTTAATCTAGTTCTTTACCTTTATTGGTAGTTCACCTTTTCAAAGCATTTCCTTTCTTGCAACATATTTTCCACTACCACTTTTCTTTCTTACTATGACTTTATTCTCATCTTTGTACAAGCATTTGTGTGTTTTGCATATCATGGTTTTCATTGTTTTTGTTCGCAAAAGGTTTATGGGCAAATGGGTGTATAAAAAACAAACTCATACATTCAAGAGAAATTAACTAACCTGATGGAAAGTGTATAATGCATCTTGGGGAGATGAGGTACTCACCTCCAAGGCGTCCTAGTAAGAGAAGATGTGTGTATCCTGAAATCTTACATGCATCACTGTTCCTGTGGTATTTATCTTGGGGAAAAAAAAAATGATCTAAAGACAAGCCAAAGTGAAGCATTATCCACTAATATTGTGTGTCATTTTAACCCTTTAGTCCCCAGTCAACAACAGGAGTAAGTTCCTCTCCAGATAACAGGTGATGTCTTCAATCCAACCTTGAATCTAACATCCCACATACTCCACGTAACTAGAGGGTAGACCATGTGCAAGTACAGAAAGTAAGGTGGTTTCAACACCACTGACACATTCATCACGTTTTATAAATTTAAGTCCACATTTCTCAAGGAAATTGGACAGTAATTTATGATGAATGCCAAACCAGATTATTAATCCAAGAAGCTCACTGCTTCCGTTGTAGCATCATCCTTGTACTCTAACAGATAAACTGTGGACTCACTCAACAGTAAAGTCAAACAGTAAGCTTACAAAGATTAAATACAGCAACAAATGCTAAAACATCCTAAAGAACATGAGCAATTTTATGTTGTACTCTGAGGCATGTTAAATTGAGAGGTTCCATGACATTCAGATGTTAGATGGGTGACTGGATGCTCTGAATTCTTATGAATTTGTATATGGGACAAAGCCACACTATTTGCACTCTCATTTGGAGTCTGAAGATTTGACAGATCTTATCATTTTTTTAGCTAAGCTCGCTTGCCACTGGAGATTATGATCCCAAATTAGCTACCTATTTGCGGAACGTGTCTAGAAAAAGATGTTAAGGCCATACATTGGCAAGGTTTTGAAATAGGATATCAATTTATAGTAGCATCAGCCACATTCATTTTTTCTAAACCAGATTCAAGCAGTGGAAATTATATCTCACAATTTAAACTTTTTGATAATTCCTCCAAATAAAAATATATTTATTAATTCCTATTTTCTTCTCAGAAACCTTTGTGAAACTCATGCCAGTCAAAAAAATAATAATGTGGCCTTCTTTGTTATAAAACTTATTTAAAAAATGCTTTAATTGTCTGTAGGTCAATAAATGTGATACAAGGTGTGTTTTTCTTTCTTTCTATCAACTGCTAAAACAATCCTATATAGGGAAGTGCAATACTGTTCATGTTTTTCCTTGTGGAAAAGAACATAAAACAGTGAAACCATTGCCTAAAACGGCTACTCTTGGCCTGCCTCTCCTTTCTTCGGCTATTTTCTCCACTATGAACACTGCTTTCACTGCTTCAAGTCTGCAGGTCAGCAGTAGTACTTTCCCTACTGAAAAACAAGCACTTCCCATTCAAATTAGGAGAGTGCCCCATCACCAATTTTACTCAAAGACTCTAGACTGCCTGGTGTGTAAGGATCTCAATCACCATCCATCTTTTTTTAACCCAACCCAGCTTCTGCTAATACCACTCACATGAGATGGGCCAATCAACACATTCTATGGAGTTGACCAAGAGATTATGCCAAATACCATTTCTTCACTGGGCATTTTTGGGACAGCACTCTCCTCGTCTAGCAAAATTCTTATTATCCATCTCCTGATGAGGGTCATTCTACCCACTAACCTAGCTACCATTGAAGGTTTCCGAGGGCAGTCTTCTAATTCCTCTTTTTTAAGACTATGGGCCAGAGTTTGGTGGATAGGATCTCTGTCACAAACGTTAGGGATATCCTGTCCACTGTATTACAGGTGCCATAGGATTTAATGTACTTGTAATATGGTAGACAAAATAACTGTAACACTTGTGGTGGAATATGTGTTCCATCAAGATCTAAATCAGGCCTTATATCTCCTGTTGCCACACCTTCTTAAGATCAGAGGTATCTTGTTTTTATTTCACTCTAATCTGTTACCTTTCAAGATACTTCTGGAAGACGTACACTAATTAAGAAATATAAACCTCTACTCTTCTAAATATTTAACTAGAAGACACATTCAAGAACACAGTAAAAAAGTGAAAAGTAAAGTGTTAAACATGTGAGTCTCTAATTGGCAGTGGATTGCACCCTGCCCAAGTAGGGACTCTTCTTCCTAGTCAGGATAAGAGAGTCACACACCTAAGATAACCCCTGCTCACCCCCTTGGTAGCTTGGCACAAGCAGTCCGGCTTATGTCAGAGGCAATGTGTAAAGCATCTGCACTTAACACACAGTAATACAAAACACTACAAAAGGACCCCACACCAGTTTTAGAAAAATAGCCAATATTTATCTGTGTAAAACAAGACCAAAATTAGAAAAATACAACACACAGTGATAAAGATATGATATGAATTTTGCAAGAATCACTTACACATACAGTTCCTTGAAGTCGATAGCTCCATCTGGGTCTATCACAACATCGTGAACAACAAATCCTACAGTTCAGGCCGACTGCGAGGTTGTGGGCCAACTATGGTGTTGGGAAAACCGGCAAACAGTACCTTGGAAATCGCATTGCGGTCCTTGTGATGAGATCCGAAGTGCGGCATTGCTGGCGTCGTTTCTGGAGGTCGTTGAAGGAGTCCTTGGGCCCTTGAAGTCACATGCATTGCACATCCAACTCCATGCTGGTGTTGAAAGTGCAGTGCAAAGCAGGACAATTTGGCGTGCGGTGCCCACAGGTCACAGTGCAGACAGCGGCTCGGTGGCATCATTCTGTGGCATCAGTGAGTTCAGGGCTGTGGTGTGAAGTTGGGTGGTGCTACGTGTGGTGTCCCAAGGTCAGGGTGTAGGCATGTGGCTTCGCCCTCACTGAAGCGCTGTCGTCGGTAGGACCAAGGCTGTGGGACAATGCAGAGCAGGTTCTGTGCAGTGCCCACGGGTCGCGCTGCAGGCAGGGGCATCTGTTGATGATGCTGGAGTCGATGACGCTGGCGTCAGAGCCAGAGCTGCGGTGCGGGACAGGATGGTGCTTTGTGGTCCTCATGAGCAGTGCCCTCAGGCCACGGTTCAGGAAGTGTTATCGGTGTCAGCGTAGAGCTGCGGTGTCTGGGATACCAAAGCTGCAGTGGGAAGCAAGGCAATGCGACGTGCAGGGCCCGCTGGTCATGTGCAAGCAGCGGCTCGGTGACAGCATCAGGGAGCAGTGAGACCAGGATTGCAGCACGAAGTAGGGCACAGTGCAGGCAGCAGCATTGTTGACGGCATAATGGCATTTTTTCTTCTGTTGCAGCACAAAACACACAGTTCCCAGTGCTGTAGGCAGATGAATTTGAAGTCTTTGACATCCCTCAGAGTTCCAACAGGAGGCAAGCTCTAGTTCAAACCCTTGGAGAAACTTCACAAGCAGGATACACAGCTGTAAATATCCAGTCTTTGTACTCTACAGAAGCAGCAACTGCAGGACAACGCAGAAAGGCACACACAGCAAAGGGTCATTACTCCTCCTTACAGCTCTTCTCATTGGCAGAGGTTCCTCTTGATCCAGAAGTGTTCTAAAAGTCTGGGGTTTTGGGTCCACTACTAATACTCATTTCTGCCTTTGAAGTAGTCATACTTCAAAGGAAAGTCTCATTGTTCACAAGATTCTGCCTTGCCCAGGCCTTGCTCCAGACACACTCCAGGGGGTCAAAGACTGCATTGTGTGAGGACCGGTACAACCCCTTCAGGAGCAGGTGTCAGCTCCTCCCTCCCTCTCTAGCCCAGGAAGACCCATCAGGATATGCAGGACACACCTCAACTCACTTTGTGTCACTGTCTAGAGTGAATTCACAACCAGCTTAACTGTCAGTCTGACCCAGACATGGATTTAGAAGCCAAGCAGAGACACAGAATTGTTAAGCAAGAAAATGCCAACTTTCTAAAAGTGGCATTTTCAAGCAATCTAAAAATAAACTTTACCAAAAGATGTTTTTTTACATTGTGAGTTCAGAGACTCACAAACTCCAACTCTTAATCTGCTCCCAACATGAAACTGCACTTAAAATATATTTAAAGGCAATTCCCATGTTATCTTATGGGAGAGATAGGCCTTGCAATAGTGAAAAACGAATTTGGCTGTATTTCACTATCCGAACATGTAAAGCACACTGGTACATGTCCTACATTTTAAATACAATGCACCCTGTCAATGGGCCATCCTAGGACCTACCTTAGAGGTGCTTTACATGCACAAAAAGTGAAGGGTTGGGCCTGGTAGGTGGGTGCACTTGTCAGGTTGACATGGCAGTTCCAAACTGCAGACACAGACATTGCAGTGGCAGGTCTGAGACATGTTTACAGGGCTACTCATGTGGGTGACACAATCAGTGCTGCAGGCCTGCTAGTAGCATTTGATTTACAGGCCCTGGGCACACACACAGTGTGCTTTACTAGGGACTTACTAGTAATTAAAATATGCAAATCTTGGATAAAACAGCCACCAATACAATTTACACAGGGAGCTTTTGCACTTTAGCACTGATCTACAGTGGTAAAATGTGCAGACAATAGAACAGCAAAAACAGATTTGAAACAATAGGAGGAAGAAGGCAAAACATTTAGCAATAACCTTAAAAAAGGGCACTTTCCAAAAGAAAGATACTGATAACTACTGAAATCAGGAACTTGCAGCTATAAAAGAACAAACATGAGGGCTGTCATCTCATATTTTCACTAAGCAGCAGATGTTTATTTTCTCAGTAGCATTATGCACCACAACAGTTTAGCTTAACAATTGCTTTTTATATAGGCAATTATTTTTTAACTATGGAAGAAGATTATTTAAAGCACTTAGAGAACAAATTGGCTGTTTAAAGGAAATACCATGCTTGTATCTATTGTACTCTCTATGCTATTATATTAATTCTTTGTAGTATACAGGAATCACATATCTAAGTTGAAAGATAAGTGAATTCTGTAGAAGTCAAAGTAAAAAAAAAAAAAAATTCGTAAAAGGAAATGCAATGCCACGGGGTGCAGTTATTTGGTGACAATAACACAATGTAGTCAAGTGAGGGAACCAATGTTAGTACCCACATCAAAAAATGGTCAAGCCTGCAGATAATGGCTTTCCATTCCCGAAGACAAACTCTTCTTTTTTTATACTTCCAAAGAGGATATAATGAGTATCCTTGAGTTGGGTGACATTTACAGCTGTTATTTGCAGTCATGTTACATTGTGATGCTGTAGTTGCAAACAGAGTATAATAACATGTTTCAGATGAATACACCAAGTATACACTGCAATTGATTAAAAGAAACAATATTCTTCTTACTTTTCGATTTTCTTAATTTTTACGTAAGTATTTATTTTACGATAAAAGATTATGGTAATCATGCGGCTACTTCTGCTTGTGTGTGGCTGAAATACTTCAGTTATATTTAGCTAAAATGACTTTCAAAACCAAATTCTGAGAGACACCTGCTTTCTAGCCCCACCTACAAACTATAGTCTCTCACTGTTCTTGATGTTTAAGTCATGATGAGTTAATATCCTGATGAGACTATCCCCATCTCCATAGCAAACCTATTTTTTTCCTACCTTATGCCTTCTCTTTCTGCCTGGAAACCAAGCCCAAAATTCCCAAAAAACTTGATCCTAGAGTGGTCTCCTACCAGTAGAATCAAAGACCAGATTCGACCTGCTCAACATGTAAATAGTCTGCCAGCACACCATCAAAGGCCTCCTGAAAACCCTAGTTAGGAGGAAGATAGGCTATTTCTCCCAGGTAAACGCAAGGCTCATTATAGATTACTTTTCTTTGTAGTTGGAGCTATTCAGAGCTACTCACATGACATCACTCAATAACTTCTCTGGGCAAAATATAACAAATGCCACAACCAGGTTACTATGCTCTTCCAACCAAAACATGAAACCAACTTGTGTTTCATTAATGTTTAATTCCTCTGAACTGGTCGGACTGGATGGATCTCCCAAACCATCTCTGTGCTATGGCCTAACTCACAGAGTCGAAGCACACTGAGGATCTGCCTCTTTTCCTTGAAATGTTTCTAACCAGGCTGTGTAGGCATCTAAGCAGTCTCATCTGCTCACAGTGCATAGGAGTATCGACACTGTGCTGCTAAAAAATATGCGCTATGTGCAATGTCTTCGGTCCTGGATTATTGGCTGGGTGGAAAATATGATTAACGTTCAGATCGGGATTATTATTCAGGGTCAACAATGGATCACGAGGACTTCTGGCCACACAATTTACAAGGTCAAACCTTCACAAATTGTGGAGGGCAACAGTACACACTTTCTGTTTGATAACCTCGGAATAGAAAAAATGAGCACAATTGTCGCTCGAGTTCTCTTTCAGAAACTTGGAAAGATGTCCAAGTGCAGTGGCCGTATAAAACCATCACCACGGTGTAGGTTTTTACCCTGCACGTACTGCCAGAGTCCCTGTCCCCCAAGACTCTTCCTCATGGTTCCTGCACCATTCTCACAGTGGTCGAATTTATGCATTCCTTAATTGCTATGCACAGCACTCTTGTTAGCAGTTATTCAAACACATGAGTAGGCTTTTTCGCTAAGGACAGACTTCTTAAACTGGCTGAAAATTTACTATCATTTAAAAAATCCACATCCGTTTTCTTCTTCTTCAAGTAGAAAGCTGAATTACGTAGGTAACGAGTTTTTGATGTACTTACTTACATGCAAGCACTTTGCACATAGAAGATTAGTCTTTACAAATGTAGTCTTGATGTATTGCTCACCGGAGTCAAAACCTCCTCGTGCATATTTCACATAACTTTTCTTGAAATTGCGTGCATTTGTATTCTGTGCGCAATTTGTTTTACTTACTTTGAAGGTGTTGTAGCATTTCAGAAACTTGAGACGGAAAAGGAGTCCAAGTAGATCGTGTAACTACGCCCGAGGCGAGGCATGAATTGCACTCAATCCCATTCTTACTCTTCTACAAATGGCAATCAGGTGTTAAACCTAAAATCCCGCGTCATGTTGCGCCCTGGCGGTATATGTTAAATTCCAATCGATCAACAACGTAGTACCATCATATTTACACTACGGACTGCATATAGCTCGTCATACCAAAGCAAAGTAGAAAGTTCGAGACATATATTTATTTAACGTGGTGTGCTTCATTTCTCCAGGGTCAAGATATAGAACGATCTGATTCAATGTGACTTGCTCCCTCAATGACAAGCAGGGCTCGTGCCAGGACATGAATGGGGCATTCTAGCAGGGAAGAAAGCAGATATTGATTTTTCCATGCATTACTTTATGCAGAAAGCAAATAACCTTAACATTGACCCTTGTTGTTACTGGGAGTCGATGGAGAATCCAGCAGGAACTTGAAACATCCGCATCTTTCTTAAGACCACATTGTCATCTTTCATATGAGAAACAAAATAGTCCATGCAATCTGACATACAATGAATTCTCAAATCACATGCTGAATACTGTACCGAGCTACAAAGAGTAATTGTTAAGCAGGAAGAATTTTAAAATTAGGTGTCCAAAATCAAAGATAGCAATATACTTCTTTTATCACTAGTTAATTAGATCTCCAAGATTAAGTGTGGGTTCAAAATATATCCAATGATCCTCACTGGGCAAGTGCCCCAAACTGAATGATCAGGTCTTTCTGCCCAGTTCCTTTTATCAGAAATCTATTCTTAGTTTGATTCAGCTGTAACCAGCATGAACAAATCCAGTTGATATTGTGTATGCTGGAGCACTGCTCGAGACCCAGTAACCAGCTAAAAGCCCTTGAGAAAGGGGCATGCAAGAGGCCATTATAAGCATTGGGCGAAATGTTGAATTCTGAAATGCGAAATAATTAGGGGTGGGTGAAATATTCTGTTCTGGTGGAGTAATTGGCAGAGTATTGGCGACTCTGCATTACACTAGTAATGTGGGGTTCTGGCCAAATTCCACCATTTGCTGTACATTTTTCTTCTATGCAGAAAAGAACAATAAGTTGTCTCCTAGTATGATTTTCGGTCACTAAGAGGAAATATAGTGATACCCTTTTGCAGCCAGAAGGCTGCCGCTCAAGTAGAAATTCTACTCGAGCTGCAGAAAAATCAACTCAAGTAACTGCGCCCTCTGGCGTGGCACCATTTGCACTCCTTTTTCAGCAGGAAATTTGCTTATAGTTCTAAATCACAATGCGTGCAGTAAAACTTGCCTATTTTCACCCCTTGTCAGAACTCCATGGAATCTTGCAGAGTTTTTTTGTAACTCTGCATAATTCCACTAGTTCCATCCACGCCTGGAAATTTACTAAGAAAAGGCATTATGTGTGAACATTACACTGGAGGGAGTAGGGTGCAGAACAGTTAAGCATTCGGTCAAGGAGGTAACATTTATGAGAGGTAAAGTTGTCAAAAATGTATATATTTATTTGAAAAATCCTGATAACAAGCAACTATAGTTTTGGGAACTCACAACACAGAGGATACAGTCTAATGAAGGTTAATATGGTCGAGCATAAAAAAGACTGTAGATATATTGAGCAGATACAGCAGAGTGAAAGTGCAGCCATCAGCTATGGATAACATATCAGTTCACACTAAGAGAAAGAAGTTCTTCATTTTGTTGCAGGGCCAGAAACCATATGAGCAACGATGAAACCCGATGCACAACTTCATGCTATGCAGCTGTCTTATGATCTACAGTGGAAACTGCTACCAGCAAGGAGCAGACAATAACTGGTAATCAAAGTAACTAAGAAAACTAGCTTAACTTCACTATTAAGGTAGGAGTCAGGCTTGTGGAACACACTGAAAATGTGTTTTTGGAAACAAGGAACTGGCAATTGTTTGAAAGTTGGCGAAAGAGCAAAAGCTGCCAGCGCCCTTACAATTACACGTGGAGATCCGAGTCTATGGTTAATAGCAGGGACACATTATACTAACACATTTCATCACAGAGAAAAGGTTTGGGCGGGTAAGCAGAGCAACAGCTTTGGATTTCACAAGAATTTCCTAGGTGAAGAATCAAACTTTCTCGTTATTAGCAGTTTTTTTAAATATATATATTTTATATCTGCTAAAGAATGTCAAAACAAAGTTAGACACTAGAAGGTTGCACAACAAAGGTATACACATTTATCACAGCCATAAAGGATTTGCAAGGTGAAACAGCCCTTCATTAGATATAAATGGGAGTCAAAGAAAGGGTAGCAGTGACATTGATCAGCTAGTTCCATGGCGCCCATAAAAAAGGAAACAATTAAGATGGTGAAGGGTTAGTGGTGCCTACTCCCTTCCAGGACAATATATACATCCCATTTCTTCTTCTTCAAATGGTTACAGTTGGCATCTGCTTGAACAAGACTTAACATATAACAAATAGTCTACCAAACAACAATCCAAAGAAATAGAAAAATCACACAGATATATGCAACTGCCAAGCAATCAAATCCTTCTCCAGTTTACTATCCCAGCAGACCTCTTTCCTTTAAGTCCTCTTCCCTTCCTCAGCTCTGCCAATTCTTCCATATCTTTCAGCTCTCTATACACAGTAAGATCCTTATAACTAAGTCACTTAATGGCTGTGCTTTTAGCCAATTGTAAAGAAAGTATGACACAATTTCCTATCATATGTTTTGTGTAGGAAGGGGCTATAATTAGCAAGCACGTTTTCAGTGTAGGTTGAAATAGAAGGTCTAGGGATGAGAATAATGATCCAATATAGCCTGCCAATCTCAGGCAATCAAGGGGCATTCCTACATTAGGTGTTTGAACACTGCTACAAAGGCTTGTCAGTTGAGGCACACTTTTCTTATGATGGTCAATTTTAGGAAAGGAATCATGTATGCATGGTATAGTATACTGAATTGTATAATCAAAACTTGGCATTAGTGGTGGAAGTTTTTGATTGTGTAAAGTCTGTCTCCCACTCCATGGGAGCCCCGTCATCTCCAGTGTGCACCCAATAGCTCTAGATTGAGAGGGTGTTTGTCAGCTTGCTTCTATAAAGCACATTGCATGAGATGGTACTATCTTAGCAATCAGCCATCCTATTACATATGGTGGATAGTAAATTAGATGTCGAGAAGGCCTGTGGAAAGGAGGGTCATGTATCTTTTGCAGCCTTAAGAATTCTATTGTATGGTAGAAACTGCCTTTTATGAACAACAAATGAAGATTGGGCATCAGGGAATGTAGTAGGTTTATTATTAAGAAACTCATAACCAATGTGGTTACCACCATCACCAGTCTTCCAGTGGTAAAATCCATGACTAACTTAGTCTTACAAAAGTGAAGTAATCCCTAAAAAAGAGCCAATGAGCCATTAGCTGGTCCAGTGCATATCAATTTCAGAATCAGCTTCCACTGTTAAGATGCTAGTCTGAAAAGGAAAGAGGACATCTTGTTGCTATGTATGGCAATAAGCATCAAATCACCAAGTCCAATGACCCAGGTTCACTCTCAGTAGCTTCCTGTCAATATATGGTTTGACCAACAACCAAAAGATTGTGGAGCCATATAGTAGCATCCAGCATTAGGCATCTGGAGCCCATCCCACCTATATATCAGTTTCATTGTGTTGAGGTCAACATGTCTACTCTTGACACCTTCCCCAACTAGAAGATTAAGAGACTCTCTCAGTGCTTGAGTAGGTAATGCAACCATATATATCATAGTGCATCCCTGGAGGTTGTAAAGACAATGAGAGCAGGCCATCATTTTTTCTCCTAGTACTGGCATAGCATCCATTGATCTGGTCTTCAGGGTCTATATGGGAAAAGAATAGACTTACCTCCATTGACTAGGTCCAGAGGATTTTCTAAAATGATAAACTGCCAACAGCAACATCCGTTGACAGTGCCCTGAAGAAGGGTACTATTTATACCAAATGAAAGAGGAAAGGGATCACTGCTGCTGCGCTTTGAATGAGTTATAGCAGTGGCTCCCAAAGATTTTTGACCCGCTCCTACCTTGACCTATTGACTGTTGGCCGCGGCTCCCATTAGGTTAAAAAAAATTGGAGTGTGGGGGAGGGGGATGCAAGCCCGTCCTCTAGAGTACTTCCATTTTATTCCTTGAAAATAATTACCATGAAGCTGACAAAGGCATTATAATTGTTTAAAAAAAATAAAAATGTAATTGATTACGTCAGAAACAATACTCTTCGGCACTGTGGTCTGCATATGGAATTTTAATAAACTATTTTTTGTTTTAAAAATAAATACCTCTAGCATAGGGAGCTCTCCTACAGATCATTTTAGTTGTTAAGGAGCCACTTTTGATATACAAGAATACTGCTTTGCTGCTTCACTAATCTTATTAACCATTTGTCCACATTAGTGAGGTTTTGGTGTTCTACATGTTTAGAATTTCTCTTACATCGCTTCTTTTGTTGACGTCAAGTTTGTTAATTAGTTCATACTTTTGATGTGTCTTACAATTTGAGAACTTTGCATCTGTTGAGGTGGTATTGCAAAACATGACAATCTGGATCTGTAAGCCCAGCCAAGGGTTAAACTAATCAGAGAGTGACAAGGAGCTATATATTTAGTGAAAGAATTAGGGCTGTGGCCATGCAGGTTACATAAGCAGCAGCTCTTAAAATTGTGAATATACACAGTAAATGCAGAAAACTGCTGTCAATAAAGTAAAACCTAAAGGACAGACTTTAGAGATTGCAGAGAAATACAATTGATTCCAAAGTTTTTTGAAGAGCAATCAAAAAGCATACACTTCTACCAACTTCCAAGTCTCAAGATTGGCAGTGGAGATTGCTGGCAAATGACAAGTGGAAGTACAGAAGCATCTATGCAATGTGTAAGACACAATCTTTGTACAAGTTGGTGACTGTAAAACAAATCGAACAGACAACATGTAAAAATATAACAAAGCAAAACAGTGATCCCAAAACGGTGCTACCGGCTACTGATAGCTATGCACGTTTACTCTCACCAGTGAACCTGTGGTGCCTGCAGGCTTTAAGACAGTCTTTTCGATCAGGTTTGCAGAAGGCAGCAGCTGATCAGGACTTACGTTTGCTCAAAGTAGAGTCTCACAACAGGATCAGCACCATGTGTTTGCTTCACCTGAAGTACAGCTTGAGAGGCAGGTCGCACTGCAACACTCTCCATGCATCTCCACTGGAGCACCTCTTTCTATGTCTATTTTATTGTATGTACGAGCCAGGTAGTTGGGAACTGTGTTATTGCGGGATCTCCATACAGAAGCAAAAGTCAGGCAAGTAGGAAGGCTCCACTATATAGGACCTGGGCTGCTCAGTGCAGGTCACACTTTTAGAGTGTGGGTTACTGTATGCAAGAATAATTAAAAATATGGTTGTCCCTCAAGTGCAGAAATGTCAAGAACTTTCACAAAACAAAGAGCAAATAATGTCTAGATGCTGCAATTTTTTAAGGTTTTCAGGAAGCACTGGGAGGCCAAGCTTCAGGTGAACTCCTGCTGAGGATACTGTGAGGCGCAGATCACGTTTAAACCACTGACCAGGATCCAATCCAACCATGTAAACTAATGCTCACCAAATGCATACGTAGCTCTTAGCTAATGATTCCCATGAGTCACTCTTGAAAAGGAGGCGATTAGGAATTACAAAATCTTTCCTGATCAATTTCATACACTCCTAGCTTTCAATGAACTCTGTTTATGGCTCAGTTAGTTGTTCCAGGATTCATGTATTTATATTTCCTCATTGTTCATAGTCTGTGTTAACTGTGCCAATACCTGACAGACAGCAGCAATTCATGTACTATTTTGCATGTCACACTGCCATCTAGCAGGACTAGAGGGCATTCCATCGTCGTGGTTTAGCAAAACATTTTTGAAAGCGCGCTTGCAAAATGCAAGAAAGTCAAGAAGGGCTATTAACGCATTGTGTTGCTGTGCCCCTGGCTAGTTTTGGAGGCCCCCCAGGGTGCCATGGCGCACAGATTGGGAACCACTGAGTTATAGCAACTGGCCTGTAGAGAATCTGTATAATTCAAAGGTAAAGCTTAAGTCCAACATTTATCTGCACTAAACGATTATCTCAGTGGGACCATAACCTTTATGACCAGAAAATGCTGTCCAGCCTGACTGAGTATTGAAGAAGTGAGCAGTATTCAGGAGACACAGGGTTTCTTGTCTGCTAACCTCTAGCATGGCTGCATTCATATTAACCAACTTGTACATAAAGAAGCATGAAGACCAATCTCCCTCCTCTAGCACGGTTACATCCGTTATTCTCAGAGCAATCTTGACAAGAACTAAGAGACTCTTTGTTCCCACCAATACCACTGCTTTTGTGCCCTGGGCAGTACTAACAAACAAGCATGATATCCTATTATTCAAAGCAGCGCTGGTAAGGAGAATGATGGACCTTGTGCCCTAACGAGCATTGATGCGCTCTACTACCATGGACAGGAACCGCACCAAAAGTCCTATATCTACCCTTAATGTTGATTGTGAGTCACACTCATATTTCTGAGTGGTCACAACTTTGATGTGTGAGACATTGTGCTCAGTCAGGTTCCTCAGTCCATCTTGCCAGTCATGAGCTGCCTTTTACTGTAAACCTTCTCAGTAAGATACACGCACCTACTGCCTAACTCAGACACGGTCAAGGATGGAATGCGTCTACTTAGAACAGTCCCAAGGAGCCCTGCAGTGAGCATTACTTAACCCCACCAACTTCGAACTAAGCAAGCTATAAAAATGTGAAACTGTACTTGACAGAACTAGATGGTGGGATTCTCAATAATCGGTCATAAAACATGCAACTGTATTGAACAGGTGCAGGTCTTCAGAAACCAGAGATCTAGTTACCAAAGATTAGTCTTTGAGCTAACTAAACCATATGGCTAGGAGGTGATTTTTCTAAAAGTTTTAGAAAAGGTATTGAGATTGAGCTAGACTCTTCTGTGCCTGTCACGAGTTTCAGACTTTGGAGCCATTCCCTAGGAAGGGTTGGGCAAGAACTATTTTTGTTTTTTAACACTGGGACTTGTAGTCTGTTAATCATCTACCTACCATGAGTCTTAATAAGGTTGGATATTTCGCGTTAGCCACCTGTATTAGAAATCGACCTCTGAATAGTCGTTTTCAAACACAATCCTATGGATTGTCATATCTTTTTATTTCCTATCTAAGCAGGAACTTGAATGGGGGAAGTAAGAGATATTTTGGCATTGGAATTTTTTTTTTTTTACAACAGTTTCAGTACAAGGCATACATTTGTGATGTGTCAAATATGTTTTGCACAACAGTCCATGCAGAAAAGAGAGCAGAAAAGCGACAACGGTCATGGGGATAAGAAGCACTTCTCATGCAAAGCAGATCATGATTGGCATTGGATGAACTATGGACACTGTAGAGTGACATGTTTTTAACCATGCCTGAAGTCCAAAATAATAGGCATATTGGAGAAGAAAATGGCAGGTCTATTACTTAGAGTAAGTGAAAAATACAACATCCAAACATGGAAAAATAGGTGAAGCATGAACAAAGTAAATAGGAAACTGGCACTCTTTTTGGTTTATATATTTAACTGTTTTGTAACACCCCATACACCCCTAGACGCATTAAGGCTCCTAACAGAAGACAACGCAACTTGTTTGCAAGATTGTTACATAACTCAAATGAAGTTGTTAAATAAAGTTTGAGACAGAAATAAATAGTTCATTATTTTGAAAACTTATTTTGGTGAACTTCTAGCAATAAAAAAAACGTTTCATCACTAGAATTAATTCTTTGCTGCTGTGGTAGCTTTCTGTTAGAGCCACATTTTCGTCTTGCAAGCAGTTTAAGTTCAAACCTCATGGCAGGCATCTCATTGCCAGTTTTTGCTTTTATATCTTAATGACCTGTTCAATAAGAGAGGTGGAAACCAGGCTGCACAGATAAGTTCAGCACACGGCTTGAATTCGAGCTCCATCTCTGGTGGTTGCGGCAAGGGACACATGGGTGGCCGTGGAAAAAATCTATGCGTTCACCTAACCTAAACTAGGTAGAGTTATTGTCTGTGATGAGAGAGAGAGAACAGGCACCTACAAATTTGAGTCCAAAAACACAAATCATACGAGAGGTGCCATGGATATCCCTACAGGAACCATGGCGACAGAGGCCACATCAGGGGTATGTGGATCTTTCAGCCTCAGGCAAATTGCAAGAGGGAAAGTTGTTTGGTACACATTTGGGTACATTCCCTATCACACCTTTTACAAGAATTGTACATATCTTTCAAAGACATCTTGTAGCTGGACACTCACAAACCAGAGGTGACTGCTCTCTTAGAAGATCCTATAACAACGTTGATCCCCCCCCCCCCCCCCAACATACTGGAGTTCAGTATTCAAAACAATATTCATATTTGAAAGATGTTTAAATGGACGGTGACAGCACTCAATGGTGTTCTATCACAGCAGTGAGTGCAGAACATCAACCTGCAAAAATACTGAGTGCAGTATATCGATTAATACGAAATCTTTATATTATGAACACCCAAGTAAGTGTAGATTTATTATTCAACTCCACATACACATTGAGACATATATGCAGATGCCCAGAAACTAATATGCTATATATTACCTTAGCTGAGTGTAGTGAGGGATCGTGATGATGACAAACATTTATTAATTCATTTTCTGCTTCATTGTAAAGTTACAGTGCAAGATTTAATTTCATGTGCGTACAATCCGTCTGTGTATTTTATGCAGTTAAAGAGTGTTCAAACTATTTGCCAATTGTGAGGTTTTACACAATGCCACATTGCATTTCGGGATAGTAGTACTTTAATGGGTGCTCACATACAACAATGAAGGTGAACTGTAAAGAGAAGGCAGATAAAACAAGTAGAAAATGGGCAATATAAGATGTATACAAGCTACAAAACATGGAGCTGTTAAAATTAGGTTGGCAGAAAGCTCTACTCTGCTGGTGGAGCTAACAGAGCTTTTGGCACTCCTTGCTCTGCTTGGATTGCAGAGTTTGCTAAAAATTTCCACTAGCCCTGCCGGTGCGCACTGTAGCGCTGTGTAGCCCATACCTGGGCTGCAGTGTGCACTGGCGATGGATCCAGGGTCAAGCCTCCCTCTGCCAGCAGCCCAGGAGCAGGGGGAAGCAGAGATCCAGGCCAATGGGAAGGACTATGACGACCCCCTGGAGGACCCAGGTAAGCCCTCATCTCTTTTTTTCCATGTTTGTGCACAAACAAGGACTGAAATGGCAGCTTTTGCTGCCTACGGCCCTGGCCTGAATTTAGGCCGGGGGATCCCTGAACCGGTGTAGACTGGTTTATGCAAGGAGGGCACCATCTGTACCCTTCAAGGCATTCCCAGAGGCCAGGAGAGGCTACTCCTCTCAGGCCCCTAACACCTATTTCCAAAGGGAGAGAGGAAATCCTTTGTTCTGCCTTCCTGGGACTGGGCTGCCCAGACACCAGGAGGGCAGAAGCCTGCCTGTGGGTTGGCAGCAGCGGTAGCTTCAGTGAAAACCCCAGAGAGCTAGTTTGGCAGTACCCGGGGTCCATGCTGGAGCCCCGGGGATGCATGGGATTAGCACCCCAATACCAGATTTGGCATGGGGAGACAATTCCATGATCTTAGAAATGTTACATGGCCATATTCGGAGTTACCTTTGTGAAGCTACATATAGGTATTGACCTATATGTAGTGCACGTATGTAATGGTGTCCCCGCAATCACATGGTCTGGGGAAATTGCCCTGAACAATGTGGGGGCACCTTGGCTAGTGCCAGGGTTCCCTCACACTTACTAACTTTGCACCTAACCTTCACTAAGTGAGGGTTGGACATATAGATGACTTATAAGTTGCTTAAGTGCAGTGTAAAATGGCTGTGAAATAACGTGGATGTTATTTCACTCAGGCTGCAGTGGCAGTCCTGTGTAAGTATTGTCTGAGCTCCCTATGGATGGCAATAGAAATGATGCAGCCCATATGGATCTCCTAGAACCCCAATACCCTGGGTACCTAGGTACCATATACTAGGGAATTATAAGGGTGTTCCAGTGTGCCAATCAGAATTGGTTAAATGTCACTAGCCTGCAGTGACAATTTTAAAAGCAGAGAGAGCATAAGCACTGAGGTTCTGATTAGCAGAGCCTCAGTGACACAGTTAGGCACCACAAAGGGAACACATTCAGGCCACAACTATGAGCACTAGGGTCCTGGCTGACAGGATCTCAGTGAGACAGGCCAAAAAAACTGACACACAAGTGAAAATGGGGGTAGCATGCCAGGCAAGATGGTACTTTCCTATAGTTTTTCTCTATTCAGAACTGTAAATTGGGGTACACAAAGACCTACGGTATCTGTATTATCTTACAGTAGATACGCTGACCAGGCCTGGCCCTCTTGGCGCTCCCGAGATCAAGTGCATTCAGGACTCCACGGCTCACGGAACTTCGCCTCTGCAGAATTACACTGAATTTTTAATCAACTTCGCAGAATGCCGCGGAGTGGAACTCTGAACTCAACCCAGGCCTAATGAATTTCTCAGATGGTTGTGGGGATTATGTTGTGACACTAGATATTGGGATATTATATAAAGATATATTTATTAACTGTTATGTTGGAGGGTGGCATATTGCCAAGTATTATTGCTGTTTGGGCAGGTGAGGCGTGTTTAGGAACTTTGGAGGTTTGTTGAAACTTCAGGTATTCAAGACATCCTACAAATCGAGCTTTTCATATTGTCTATCTGATTTCTCCTGGAACACCTTTGGGGAAACAACACACTTGTTCATAAATACTCATCTATAATTGTATATGGAATAGAAAACAAAATGCACAACAAGTTTATTCACCATCCCACGCAGGTACCTATTTTTATTAACATGGAATTGAGCATGAGGTTATTCAAAGGGAGGAGAGGGTAAGATAGCATTGTTTAGGACATTTGCTTTTTCTTTCTCCTCAAAGTGACAGGGATACAACTGTTCAGATAATTCCTATTTGTTCCTATATGGAATAAAGATCTAACTAACCATGGTTAAAGAGTGTATTTTATAGTGCAAACATTTTGGTCAATAAACAAAAATAGGTGCAAATTATCAAATGATTAAACCTGTAGACAGCAGCAACACAAACCTCAAAACACCAGTTGAAAAAGAATGACTGTCAAACCAAGAAAGTATTTTTGATAAACATTAGTCATTATAACAAACAAATCAGGTAAAATTAATAAATTCAGCTAAATTAAGAAGAGACTTAAGTGAAAGCCCTAACCACAAACAGCTCAGCTCTCATTTAATACAAGAGATCAGTGATGAAAATGATCAAAAACCTCTAATAAGTCACACAACCTGAGGATCTTTTTACATCTTTTAAAACACTAAATGTAAACAATCCAGTCCACAAACTATCCTAGACTTGCATTTGATTGCAGACTTCATCACTTCTAGATCTGAATGAACACAGAAATGTTGTAATATCAATACAACTTTGGGGTCACTTCTTGACCTAATTGCTTCCATTCTGTTTAAAAATCACAAATCATTTTATAAGTTTTACATTCCCCTAAATCAAAATGGTACTCCACCAAAATAATCACCTTGTCACACTATCCATATAGACACTGTGCAAGCATTGTATGTCTCTATGTGTGAAAATTGGTAGAGAACAGCTGCTGCTTGCATATTCAGAAAACATTTAGGTCATTCCACAGGATATGATAGAATGTTTCCACTTCACCTAGACAGTAAAGGTATGGTCAATTACTTTTTCAACAGTCATTGTCAGCCTGGCCAAAACCAACTACTGCGTCCGAGTAGTTCAATCATTGACTCATACTTTTTCAGGTTCTGTTTTCTAAATAGATTGTTCACATTTCTCTTTAGACACTTCATAAGTCCTGTTTCAGCATTATTCAAATGTTGAAATGATCACAATAAAATATTTTTTAATCATCAGTGAAAAACACCATCACCATTTTTGAATATGTACCAGTAATTATGGGATGCAAAGTGCTTGTTCATCCTCATAAACCTGGCTTCACACATCCAGGCATAAACGAGCAGACATTCACAACTGCCTCACTAAACAAAGGCTTCCAAAATTCTGAACCAAAAGCATTGGTAAAGAAATGAAACTGTAAATGGTATCATAAAAACATCGGCCATTTTGAATACTACGACTAATAAGGTGTCTTCACTTTTGGAAGGAAAATGGACAGATTTTGCTCTGACTCTCAAATATTTAAGTGGAGAGACCACCACCTTTTGTGTGTTTCATTAATTTTCCAAAAGGCACAGTGTAAGTATATCCACTAATGCTCACAGTTGATATCAAATCACTACATTAATCTTTATAGCTTTTTATCTCAGACTTTTATCCTTTATCTCAAATCACATGTTAAACGTTATCTTTTAATGGAAGGTAAAGTGTCAAATACTGGTTTGATGAAAAAAAGAACACTATGTGCATGTTGGAATAAAACTGCACTCCATGTTTTAATTTTGCTTTTTACAATTAATGAATCAATACTATCGGTTATTGCATATTGGCTTTCTCTAGATGTATGCATTTACCTCTCAGGTGCATTATCCAATAATGATTTTAAAGCCACCTATTGCGATAACAATAAGCAACTGCCTACTGCAGTCTTCTGCTGTACTGTGTATTCTCCCTTCAAGTCACGCAAAATGCTTCTGCACTACTTGTTAATGGGGGGAAAAAAGTATCTGGAGTCAATCAGACTAACCTTAAAGTAACTTGTTTGTCTACATATAGTTCTTAAAGAAGGCCCGCTAACTCATGCCCAAGTAGGACTATGAGAAATTCCACAACAATAAAAAAACTGTTAAATGATAAGGTGTTCCCTTCCCCTCAGCTAGGTAAAATTTATGCTACATTCTTTCAGCATTGTATACCTCAAATACTTGTATTGTTTTGTACTTTTACTAAGGCATTGAAGAGGATGCAGAGAAGACATCTCCTTAAATGAAGATTTACTGATTTTTATGCTTGTAGAGTTCTATGGTACAGCCAACGTAGTGTTCCAGCATAAACCAACTGTAGTCGCTCCGCATAGGAGCAGTTAAACTGTAAAAATATACATCCTTGATAATTTCCTCCTTGATTTTTATTGATTTTTACAAAGTAAGGAAAGAGAGTGTTACACTTCCCTTTCAATTAAACATTTAAGTGGTAGATCACCATTGTTAAAACCATCAAAAAGAAAAAGGCTCTGCAGGAGGTGGCATAGGGGTCACGGACAGTGCAGCATATCAGTATAAAAAGGAAATGTACAATGTGATGTCAATGGTTGCAGGACATTGTTTTGAGGGCGCTTCAACACAATAGAGGAATTTACAATAGTGGTCTAATGGGAAGGCAAGAAATAGGAGTTTGGGTTTAGGTATGGGCTATGAAGGAAGGAGGGGGAAAACATAGGTGTATTGTCAAGTATACCTCTACAGGTGCATGCCTATTCAAGTTGGGAGACAATCATTGGGAATCCACAGTTTGTGTGTGCGTTGCAAGGCATCCTAGAGGTCTGCAACAAGGATTTGGCAGAGTTCTCATTGTTCATCCCTCCTTATAGAGGTGTTCTCCACCCTAGCCAATACTGGATATCCTTATGCTAAGACATCAAAGAAGGGGGTATTGAGAATTTTCACCGCTGAGTCATAACTCAGAGTACCAAAAGAAGGGAAATGTCAAGGGATCAGGTGGGAAGTTTGGCCGTATCTGGCCTGGGGTAGCCACCTAGGCGGATGTCTCACAGGGAGTGTCTGAGTGGCCACTCTGTAAGCTGGTGAGTTTGGAAAGTACTCCAGTCCAGAGGGGTCTCAATCATTTGTGGAACAAGAGCATGTGAGTCAGGTATGCCCCATCATCTGACACTGGGGTCTTTCAGGGAGGCTGTTGGAAAAAGTGCCTGTAATTTCACAGGGGGAGATATGTTCCATGGAGAAAGCAAGTTTGGGTAAACTTGAAGCATGCACTGCACGTAATTTGAGATGGGTACTGCAGCACTACCTGTCATTCTTTGCCACTGCGCTTAGTTTGAAGCCCCTCCTCCCAACTGTGTCTAAGGGTAAGCAATGATAGCTCCAAATAGGTTTGGATGTTTCTACAGAGCCAGGTGATAAGCCGCCTCCCATGGCCAATGGTATGGTGGGTCTGCAGTGCAGTGTCAGTCATAGGTTCCTGATAAGAGGCCTGCCAGGTTTAATGTGTGGCCATTCATACCCTGCCACAGGTAATGAATTCTCCTGCAAGAGCCTACACATGGTTAAAAAGTCCAGCAGAAGCCCATTTTCAAACAGGTCCCCTACGGTGGAAACCGTCAGTATCCCAGAATGCAGGGTTTTGGAAGGAAAGTGCATTGGGGTGAGTCAGGAATCCCAGCAGTGGAAGTCCCAGAGCATAAGTGGATGAAGCCTCTGCATATTCAAGGAATTACACAGACAGGTGTGCACCATGTCCATGAGCAGGGCACACACAGATGGTATGCCCTCTGTTATACAAACAGAGCAGTGCGTAGTGCTCCATTTTCTATCTGGTCCACTGTGATGTCCATATCAGCCAATTAAGGTCCTGCTAGTCTGGAAGTGAGCCATTGCAATCGTGCCATATTATAAGAGGCCCAAAGTCTGGTGCCCCGAGATCACTAAGGTCAGGAGTCAGGTAATGTTTCAGCAAAGAAATGTGGTGATGACCCTTGTTCTGGATAAAGTCAAGGAGTAAAATTTTGAGGTCCCAAAACGTCTTTTAGTGGACCAGCAAGTTTGCAATGTGGGATAATAAGCATGGGTGGCCAACATCATGGAGAGGGCAATGCACCGCATTATCGTGATAAGAAGAGTGTTCCAAAGGGTACTGGGACACAATGACATCTCATTGGTCTGAAGCTGCACTTTAGGAGGTCTTCTGGAGTATGAAAGATTTTAATCCCAAGATATTTAAAGGTGTTTTGACCCACTGGAGGCAGACCTGGCAAAACATGAGTTGACGGTGAAGGACGCACTGGCACAGTGGTAAAATAAATGTATTTTCTTGATTAGCCCTGAGGCCAAACAGGGCATGGAAGGCATTCAGGATAGCCGTGAGGAACCATATTAAAGGGGTGAAGAAACATATTATTCACATATAGGCAGTTTTCTGGTATATGAGAGAAATCTCTACTACTTGTACATGTTTTCTTAATCCTGGGAATGTTAATCAAAGCTCAGTTGGCACAACATAGAGCTTGAGTAGGACTGTAATATGAAAGACTTTCCACCAAGTATAGTTTCCCATTTTGATGTGCTGCCATATAAACCATACACATAACTTTAAACAAGTACTGTTTAGCCATTGGTTATCGGTGAAGCTTTGATAAATGCTGAGAAATATATTGTTGTCTTTCAGGCTTAGTATAACACAGGCCACAGCACTCTGTATGTCACATATTCTGTTCAAGGTAGACAGTGGCAAGGCCAAGAAAGAAATGGCATTGTCATTATCAAGATAGAAGGAAATGGATGCTTATATCAGTAGATTTTCCTTTGAACTCTGAGCAGCTTGAGAATGAACAGCAATTAAAAGTGGTCTCATGTACATGTGGGACAAAAGTCGGGTGCTTACTTAAAGTCACATCTCAATAAAATGTTAAGTGAAGAGAAACTCCTAAGCCACCAAAGTGCAAATTACAAATTGAACGTACACAGATGTACCACATCTTGCTTTAAAATCATAGAACCAAATCTGCCAGGCCTCTCACCAGTCCTCCGTGAAAGTATTCAGCTAACTTCCCATAAATAATGAGCAAATCATTTTGAGGAAAAAAATCTAGTCCTTTCTATATGAATACATATGCAAGAAAATTTGAGATTGCTGCCAAGCTTAGATAATTCTACTAAGCATCCCTAAAAGTAGTTAAGTCTTCCTATTTCCTGGAGCCTTAGATGCCTACTGACTAACATAAATAGCAAGGTATTAATCCAATCTAATGGAAGGACCTCCGATCCCATACCTGAAAGGCAGGCAAGGCTCTGCCTGTTTTCTGGATGCCAATCCTTCGGGTTGATGGAAGAGTTAGTGCCAAGGTCAGCAAATCTGTCAATTGATCATACCAAGATGGTGTGATTGTTTATCTTCTTCACTCTGATAGTAACAATAATCATTGATTTATGCTTCAACTACCTAATTATCTCAGCGCATGCTTTTTTTATTTTTTATATATAATCAGATGCAATGGCTTCAATAAATAGATTGAAACGTATTTCTCATCTCTATATCTGCCTTGGCATGTGTGAGAAGTTGTATAACTGAGTGAAAGGGGTATGGTCTGTTCACCATGACTTTCCAGAGGAGTCAGAGTGTCACGTGCCACAAATCACCTTTACTTTCTAAGTTTGGGTGAAGCACTGCAAGCTAGCCAGGTGTCAGGCCTACAGCTTCCATACAATATGGGACTGACTCAGCCACTCACAATCAGTGGTGCTGCTGCCCAAAACTATGCAGTCTTAATCACAAAATGGGAACCGTATGCCACTCTGACCTCCTATGACATGCTGAAATTGGCTACTTCCTGACTGGCTTATTTACCCTTCTCTATAAGATCATAGTATAACATGTGGAAATACAACTATGGCATAGAAAGTTGAATGTCACCTGTGAACTACAGCATTTACTGAGCATGGCGCTCCTCCTACCACACTATCCTGAATGCTGCAGTGTAAAATCTGCAATGAGGCCTAATAAAATAACCTTTTTTGACTAGTACAAACCTCTTTCAAATACATTAGCCTTGTCGACTACAAGGAAGGGTTAGTGGTATTTAGAAGTTGAACATGTAGAAAATTAATGTTACCATATCCAGTAACAAGGTATAAAAAACAATTTTTGTTGTGGCAGGTCTAGCTGCTCTGTGTAGAAAATGAGAGTACAGATCAAAATACTAATGCTATTATTTTTAGAATGGGGCAAGCTCGAAATATAATTAAACACCTATTTTAATAGTTATTAAAAATCCATTGGTAAAGTCATATTTTTAATAAATATAAAGGAAAAGTAACTTTTAGAAAGTGTTAGAATCCATTTTGAATTGCTTCGTTTCTTTTACACGTGTAAGTTTGAGCTTTTGTTGTCTCTGAACGCACTGTCTATCACATATGTTATCTTATGTATATTTGTTTAAGTAAAATAAGCCTGGTTCCACACCATAGGCTTGCAGCTGGTTTCTTTCCCTAACTGGGGCACTGTACTCATTATAATTGTGTGTTCAAAATAACTAACTGGCCTCGGCTGTGGTATTTTGGGGAGGGAAAGGCTGATATCTATACCTTTGAACCACGTAACCCTTTGAAGGGTCTCAAGAATGTGGGGAGTCAGGCAGCTGCAGAGGGGAGGCAAGGACAAAGCTGGGAATGGAACCGGTGTGTGGAAACTGTTTAACTCCTTAAAATATCTGTATGACGTATATCATTATTTACACATTTTATGTATCCTTTGATGTATGAGTATAAATATCACTGTTAAACGCTTCATGCTAGCACACTTTACTTCGGGCCTGGGATGCCAGTGGTAAACCTGTCCTCTTTGCTGCAGCAAAAATAAACAGACCTTTGGTCATTGATTTTTCACTCCGGCTCTCCGTGTCAAAAACTCCTTTGTAAATGCATTTGTAAGTATCTGCAAATATGTGCATTTGACAATTTGGCGCCCGAACAGGGACCTTCCAGTGGATATCTTCAGTAGCTCTGTCAAGAGACGTGCTGCCAGTGGGGGGACGCCGTTCCGGAGGTGTAGATTCCAGGGGCCCCTGCACAAAGACTTAGTTTCAAAAGCAGCTGCATCTTATCCACCGGGCAGGCCTCTCCCCGCTTTCTCATGATGTCCCAGCGAAGTCCCTGAAAACATCGGTTTTTATCTTGACTGATTAGTCTGACACGGGCGGCCGGAGAGAAATCCAGGAAAAAGCAGATAGTCAGGTAAGACTGTTCCTCGCTGGCTACTTGTCTGCTTTAACTTGCATTTGAGAGAATAATTGTTTTTGGATAACTTATCACTTTTGGGAATGATTAGTTCTTGGTAAATTTGCATTTGTACAAGGTACCATTTGACAATTTGTATTACACGTGTTTTTCTTGTTTGAGTAATTTGCCCAGGCCTGGAGCAATTTGTAAGTTGGTAAATATTTGAAAAAGGTTTTTTTTTTTTTTTCTTTGGTGCACATTTGAAAAAGGTTTTCTTTGGTGCACATTTGAAAAAGGGTTTCTTTGGTGCATGTTGCATTTTGAAATTTGGTGCGTGTTGTCTTTTGAAAATTTAAAAGGTTAGATATGGGAAATAAGAAATGTTGGCAAGCGTTATGTCTTTGTTTTCGCCGAAATCATGTGCCACGTTTAGATAAAAAGCAACCGATCCCAAAAGAGGGAACACCAGGGTGGGACATGTTAAAGGATTATGGCTTAGAGAATAATTTGTATAATAGTATATGGCGCAGGTATACTAGACATTGTCCTGACCTCCAGTGGCCGGAGGATGGGTCTTTTGATTTAAAGAAACTAACCTACCTACAGGAATGTTTGTTTCATAAAAAGGCTAGACAACATATGTTTGAGGTATACAGAAAATGGGAAATGGAGGCAACTAAAAGAAAAATTAAATCAGATAAACTGATAGAGAGGGAAAACAGGAGAACCATCATGCAGAAGGCCGCCTTGTATCACCATTCCCAAACCCAGAAAAGGATTGAATCTGAAGATAGAGTCCATAGGGCCCAGGTGGAGGGAAGTTATGTATCAAAGCCAACAGAAACCAAACATGCATTAGAGGAAGATGAGGTAATGCTACAGCTATTAGATAATAGCCCTACTGCACCTCCACCTTACACACCCCCTGCAGTAGCCCAACCTATCATGGGGGCACAGCAACAGCAGCAAGGGCAAGGGCACAATTTGGGAAATCTAGGTGCACCACTACAGCAGCATGTGCCACAACCACCACAGCCTCTAGCCCAAGTTACCCCAATAGCCCAAGTCCTAATCCCTCCGCCACCTGCCCCACCACTACCAGCCAGCACTGCAAGGTTACCAATAATGTCCCCTGCCCCTAATACCCCAAATGGACAACGCCGACAGTGCACAGCCACACACTCACTTTCACCCATATGGAGCACACCTATTAAGTCGATTTCGCCCCCTCGTACCCGCTCCACTATTGGGGATGGGGAAAAACGGGTTATCAAGAATCAGTCAGAGAACTGGATGTCACATCCTATTTACACCCACACCGATATTATGGACACAATACAACAGATGTCACATTTTGGACAGCAATTAGCACTACAGTATATGATTGAAAAATTGGAGAGGGATTGGAAGTCTTGTATTACAGATTCTACCCCTCTCCCTTATGAACAAGAATTACACCAATTATGGCGGGACAGTGTGGCTTGTATTCTTGATAGTAACAGCATAAATGAGGGAGTACGCATTTGTGTCATAGCCAGGGAAGATGTTCTCAATATATATGACAAGGGGTACCCAATGAGGGAAGTGCACCCTGATATGCCCACTGCAGCTGCAGTTGCAGCAGCAGCTGCCGCCGGACAACCAGCTCCCGTGCCGGTGGCCCAATTTGTCCATATACCATGGAAAAGGGAGGAGGTAATGGCTATAAAGAAAGACTTGCCAGACCCTCGAAAGAATCGAGCTGGATTCTATCGGGACCTTAGAATTGCCATTTCCACCACAACCATGACACTCAAAGACATTGACTATTTTTTTGGTGTTTTATTGGGTCCTGAAGTTTGGCATAAAATTAGAAGAGTAGATGATGCACCTACTTTGGGAAATACATGGGGGGGTTTAGAAGCACAGGAAGCACAAAGGGCACCAGGAACCCTGCCGCATCAGGATATTTTAAATTTACCTAACCGGATATTGACTAAGTTAGAAACTGTTATACCTCTTCAGACTGTGGATTGGGGAAAACTTGCCACTTATAAACAGAAAATAGGTGAAGATGTCCCAGATTATTTTACTAGAATTGAACAAGCTTTCATAGATTTTAGCGGTCAAGACCTCGCCACCGTAACAGGTGTCACACTATTTGTAGAACGCTTTGTTAATGGCCTTCTACCTGAAATATCACAAAAATTAAAAGCAACAGAGAGTTCGTGGATGACGAAGGGACAGGCAGATATTTTACAGATGGCACAATACTATGAGAGCAGGTACAAGGAGGAATTAGAAAAGAATGAGAAGTCAGTAAAAGAATTGAAGAAAAAGGTATTATTACAGCAGGCATACCCCCAGCGGGATACAACCCCTCAGCAAAGGGGTGGCCCACCAAGGGGACGGGGAAGGGGTCGAGGCCGAGGTACATCTGCACCACCCCAAGACCGCCGATTAAATATCAACCAATGTGCCTACTGTAAGCAGGATGGACATTGGCGTGATACTTGCCCATTACTGGAAGGAAGACAAAGTAGGTCACTTCATAGAGGGAACGCGGCAGGTAATGCACGAGGACGAGGAAGAGGTAGAACTGATCAGAATTCGCAGAATGAGAATCAGGTCCCGCGTAACACTAATATTTTTGCTGATGATTCCTTTTCTGAATCCTACAATTATTAGGACAGCCACAGACAGGGCCAGGGGCGAGTAAGTATTCCTGTAGATCAGAATGGTCCCTACATTGATGTAAAAATCAAAGGAGAGGGCCATAAGTTTCTTCTAGATACTGGTGCCACCAGAACATCTATTGCACATTCTGCAGTCCCCGGGGCTCCCCTGTCTGGGCTTCATACCACATCAATTGGGATTTCTGGGATCCCCGTGGTGAGCCCCATCTCAACACCTATGAGAGTAACTGTAGGCCCATTTACGGTACACACGCCACTCTCTTTAACATCAGGTTGCAATGAAAACTTGTTTGCATTAGATTTGTTAAAGAAATTAAATGCAGTTATTCACTGTTCAATGGATGGTGTCTATGTAACTATGGATAGTGTTTCCCCAACTCGGTGCATGTTCTCACAGGAATACGACTTACCCCCAGAGCTAAAGGAAATAGACCCTCGCTTATGGGCCAAAGGCAAGAATGATGTAGGCATTATGGATATTGACCCTATTGTAATAAAAATCAAACCAGGTGCCCGGTTACCTCGTGTTCCTCAATACAAATTACCTAAATCAAGCGAAAAAGGGCTCAAGGCAGTCATATCTGATCTTGTGCATGCAGGTGTCATAAAGGAAATAGTGAGCAGCCCATGTAACAGTCCAATCCTTCCTGTTGTAAAGAAACAAAATGATGCTAATAGATTAGATGGTGAGCAATCAGTTACTGATAACACAGTATATCGATTAGTTATTGATCTCCGAGAAATAAATAAAATAGTAATTCCCCAGTTTCCCGTGGTCCCAGACATGAATAGTCTTTTCACCATGATTCCACCCTCTGCGTGTTTTTTCACCGTAATCGATTTGAAGAATGCTTTCTTTAGCATTCCAATTGCCGAAGAATCTCAATATTTGTTTAGCTTCGCGATTTTTGGTAGATCATTCGCGATGACAAGAGTTCCTCAGGGATTTGTTGAGTCCCCGAGTATATATAGTCAATGTCTTAAACGTCAATTAGACCAATTCAATCCACCTTCAGGCTCTGCATTGTTGCAGTACATTGATGATATTTTAATTGCCTCAGATTCCATGACACAATGTAAGACTGATACTGTTGCATTATTACATCATTTAGCACCTCTGGGCCATAAGGTGTCCCTCCCAAAATTGCAGTATTGTAGAGAGGAGGTCACCTATAAAGGACACCTCCTCTCTAAGGAGGGAAGGAGATTACATCCAGACAGAATTAAACTGGTTCATACAATGACTGCACCACGCACCCCTTCTGAAGTCCGAGCATTTTTGGGATTTACATCCTTTTGCAGACAGTGGATTCCAAATTTTTCACTTATAGCAAAACCATTGACTGCTCTGACACTTTCAGATGTGCCCTCTCCTGTACCTTGGACTGACAAATGTGAGGAGGCTTTTCAAGATTTAAAAAAGGCGATGTGCTCTGCTCCTGTATTGGGTAATCCGGATTACAGCAAACCATTTGTTTTATTTGTGCATGAAAAGCATGGCTGTACATTGTCCGTTTTGACACAGGATCAAGGTGGGAGACAACGCCCTTGTGCATACTTCTCTTCCACCTTGGACACTGTGGCGCAAGCTTTGCCTACTTGTCTTAGAGGAGTGGCTTCTGCAGCAGCTGCGGTGAAACAAAGTGAAGGGTTTGTTGGTGGCAATCCGCTCACTGTGATGGTTCCTCATGCAGTTGATATTTTGTTAAACAAGACACAGACGCAGCACCTCACCAGTGCTCATCTAACGGGTTACGAATTAACATTGTTCAGTCCAAATATTACTTTGAAGCGGTGCAATGTCTTGAACCCAGCTACGTTACTACCCCTCCCTCAGGACAATGTGGAATTTGATCATAATTGCATTTTTGCCACTGAGGAAGAAACCAAGGGACGGGTAGACTTAACAGACACTCCCCTATCTGACCCACAGGGAGAGCTGTTTGTAGATGGGTCTTGCTTCAAGTTACCAGATGGTACGACCACTGCAGCCTATGCCGTCACCACAGTAAAAACAGTGGTTGAATCTCATAGAATCACGCAAAATTCGGCACAGGCTGCAGAATTAATTGCCCTCACCAGAGCTTGTGAAATAAGTGAACATCTTAGTGTTAATATCTACACTGATAGCCAATATGCGTTTGGAGTAGCTCATAATTTTGGGCGACTCTGGGCGAATAGAGGCTTTATCACGTCACATGGCACTACCATTCAGCATGGCAACTTGATTGTGACACTTTTGAATGCTCTCAGCCTGCCCCGTCAGGTCGCAATCATTAAGTGTAGTGCCCACAAAAAAATTACTGATGATATAGGACGAGGAAATGCTTTTGCAGATGCTACAGCGAAAGCAACAGCACGAGCACCATTTGACAATGCATATGTTGAGAGTAGCATCAAGAGAGAGCCCCAGAACAAAGTATTAGAAAATACCATGCAGTGTATAAGAGATATTCAAGCAGAAGCAACAGCAGAGGAAAGGGAACAGTGGGAGAAGAACGGTAGACTAGACAGTGAGGGTTGTTACACAGATGACACAGACAGAAGAAGATGGATGTTACCTAATTGTTATGTACACGCTATGGTTACTATGGCCCACAGTCCTGCACACATCAGTGCCCAAGGCATCAAGACAACTTTGGACCATGTTTGGAGTAATCCTCTGATATCCAAAGCTGCTAATAATCTGGTTAAAAGTTGTATGGTGTGTGCAGTGCACAATGCAGGAAAAGGGACCCCTACGCCCCCTGGCCACTTTGCCCCTCCTGATCTCCCCTTTGAAGCTATACAGATGGATTTTATCCACATGGAACCGTGTAACAAACTGAAATACGTGTTAGTGGTAGTATGCATGTTTTCAAAATGGATAGAGGCCTACCCATTAAAAGACAATGGTGCCCTCTCTACCGCCAAAATATTACTAAAAGAATATTTTCCTAGATACGCATTGCCACGATTAGTCTGGAGTGACAATGGCAGTCATTTTGCTAATGAGGTAATGGAGAAGGTCTGTACCGCCCTTAACATCAAACATCGATTTCATGCTGCAAATCACCCACAATCAGCGGGCCTTGTAGAAAGGTATAATTACACCTTGAAGAGCAAAATAGCTAAGATTTGTGCTGAGACCAACTTAAAATGGCCAGATGCTTTGCCCCTAGCATTAATGTCCATCAGGATGACTGCCAGTAGCAAGTCACGATTATCCCCCTATGAAGTTGTCATGGGGAGGCCAGCCAATATCTGGGGGGTACCACGACCAAAGAAGCTTTCTGAAGTGCAATATCCTTTGTTTGTAGAGTAAACAATTGACTAAAGATTTGCGTTTGATCCACCAACAGGTCAAGGCCAGCCTACCGACTCCTCTTGAAGGCCCTGGTCACCCTTTTAAGCCAGGGGATTGGCTTATGACAAAGAATTTTCAAAGAACCAACAGTCTTCAGCCCAGGTGGCGGGGGCCAGCCCAGGTACTGCTTGCAACACAGACAGCGGTGAAAGTGGAAGGAAGGAAAAACTGGATACATGCTAGCCACTGTAAGCGTGCACCAATTCCACTACAAAGTACTCTAACAGCAGAATTACCATTGTCTCCTGATTACAGAGAAGTAGGGAGACAGGAAACACCTCCACAGGTTTCAAGTGCTACTTCTGCTTCTGAGGTGACACAGCAGCCCAGTGACGAAGAGTTGCTGTTTGAAGATCAACAAACTCATCGATACAACCTGCGTCCTCGCCCATCCAAATGAACAGAATTTTGAAGGTGCGTAAGGTGGTGACCCCTACGAAAAGCTACATTTACATCACCCTGATAGCTCCTAGCTTGGAATTGCAAACTGAGGTCTCTTCTGAATGCCCAAGGAATCCTTTGCTCAGCAGAATACGGCACGCCTGCCTTTATGAAATACAGTTCCCCGCTTTCACCGCCACCGGCATTTCCGATGCCATTGATGTACCAGCATTAAAACGAGCTATCCTCACTGTTGTTACGCACACTTTGGGCGACGAGGTTGTAAATGACTGTGATGACTAAATTTTCAGCATGAACAGGAACACGGGTGACTAGCCTGTGCAACGACACCAGAACATTTGTCAGAACAATTGTCTCAACGAGAACACAAGCATAGTGGGATGCAGCTTGTGCAACGCTATTATCTGTGTTAAAAGCAGTGGGTAAATGGAGTTAACAGTTCTGTGACTGGCGAGAAAAACCAAGTACCTGTTCTACGGAAGCGGCCAGCCATTAGGGTTGGTGCGGTTTGTAGTCCCAGCGGTAAAAAAAAAAGGTGCCCTTTTCTGTTTAATACCCAAGCACATCACTGATCTGGTTGAAAATTGCTGGCCTCCGCCATCATTTTTGCTGAGACACTGAACGAAACTGACAAACTATACTGAAGACGAACTTTGAAGTATCGCGACTTACTCACTGGGAGTTGAGACTCACCAGGAGTTAAAACTCGAAAAGGAGAAGATAAGGGATCTAGGATCAAGCCAACATCTATTGTCCTGTATTTGAAAAACTTGTTCATGGACCAACCAGTGCAGCCTAACTGCTAGAGTGGAAAGCACGGCGGTGCTGAACCCTAGTGGGTGTGAACATTGAAGGAAAATTTACTTATCTGTATCTATACGTATATGAATATTAGTATAGTGATATCAATATTTTGCATTTACATATTTGGTAATTGTGTGGGTATATTTTTGAACACACATAGGCGGTTGAGACGAGTAAAACGTTATCATAGAAAGGTTGTAGGACCAAGGAGGAGAGCACAATAAAATTATGAAAATATATCCATTTGGCAGGACAAATATCCCTCTAGAGAATAGAGAAGAGTGGCCTTATAACTATTTCTACAAAACAACAATGAAGTACCTAGTGACCCTTATGTTAATATGTATAATGTCCAGTGGTGTTGCATCATTGTTGCAAAATCCTACCTTACATCCATTGATAAAGGTTCATGGAAAATTAGCGGAGACATTAAGTCTCACTGACTGCTGGATTTGCCGGCACTTGTCTAGACACCCTGAGGATCCTATAGGCCTTTATGAAGTACCAGTATCACCAAGCGAATATGAAAGAGGGGAAGTGTGTCTTGTACCAAATACCACTTGGAGATGTGACCAACAAGAATATCAATGGTACCCTAGGTGTGCGGTACTCCCTAATACCCAGGCAGAATACAAGCTCTCCCCGATGCCTGGAGAGAATGCCACACTTAAAATGTTTCCCATATGTTTTGGTACCTATTTTTATGGGCACAACCCAGAGGCAAAATACATGGGAAAGATCCCTCCTGAACAGTGTGTTTACACTTTGTTATTTGATATAAAAACAGGGAATTGGGATCTTGAAGGAGAGGAGAAAATAGACAGAAATTGGACAGCGTTAATTAATGGGACTCATCAAAATTACACTGTAAATTATTGGAACCTGACTGTGGGAGAAAATGAGATTCTGGTAGATCCAGAAGGATTGTTATATGATCCCTCCAGAGAACAAGATAGAAATGGGAAAAATTCACCTGTAATATTATCCCGGGTTTTCCTTGGCCCCCTCTGGACGGCTAGATGTTCATATGTTGCACCCTGGGCAAATGTATCATTGCTAAATACAATCTGGGAGGATTACAAGTATTGCAATAATTCTGAGCATGACACCCCAGAGGGTGTAGGATTGCCCCGAATAAAATACAGCATTATAAATTCACAAATCCAGGGAGGCATGTACTTCGTATGTGGAAGAACTGCATATAAAGTACTACCTCTAAACTGGGAAGGGATATGTTCACTGGCATATTTGGCACCCAACATTACTGTGATATCAAATATATCATCTTCCCAGCCCCTTAACATGGGGAGTTTTGCACATAGGTACAAACGAGGGACACCCATACTGGAGGAGCGAAAGAACTGGGTATTTCAAGTGCTACATGTTCTTATTCCAGGATTTGGAATTTTCGATTTACAACTGGCAATGATGAATATGTCAGCTGAATTAGCCATTGCATTTAATGCCACCAGGGAGGCCATAGGAAGTGTACAGATAGAGATAAACTCTGCAGCCCAATTGGCGATACAAAATCGGCTTGCCCTAGACTTGATTACAGTACAACAAGGAGGAGTATGTGTTTTAATCCAACATCAGTACCAGCAAAAGTGCTGTTATTTTGTCAACAAGTCATCAGAGATAGAATTGGATATTGGGAAAATAAAAGAAGCAGTACAGGTATTTGAAAAGGGGGGCCAATATGAAGGAGGCGATTTGAGTTTATCATGGTTATGGTCTTGGTTTGGGGGGTGGGGCTGGTTGTTTAAAGACATACTTTTTATAATAATAGCTATTGTATTAAGTTGTTTGTTAGTACAGTGCTTACCTGCTTTCTGTTCCTGTTTAAAATTGTGTAAACTTCCGCCAGTGAAAATACTAGAAACCAATCGAGCTATGATGCAGAGAGAAGAGATAAATTCCCTAATGGCTATTGACCCCACTATCCTCACTACAGATACTGGTTGCTCATACCCATCGGTTGTTTATGTCCCCATGAATGCAAATTTCAAGGAAGTAGGAGTAAAATTCAACATATATGAGGAAATTTAGAACTATTCAAACGTTGATTATGTTCAGAAGAAAAAAAAACTCAAAAAGGGTCGATTGTTACAATCCATTTTGAATTGCTTCGTTTCTTTTACACGTGTAAGTTTGAGCTTTTGTTGTCTCTGAACGCACTGTCTATCACATATGTTATCTTATGTATATTTGTTTAAGTAAAATAAGCCTGGTTCCACACCATAGGCTTGCAGCTGGTTTCTTTCCCTAACTGGGGCACTGTACTCATTATAATTGTGTGTTCAAAATAACTAACTGACCTCGGCTGTGGTATTTTGGGGAGGGAAAGGCTGATATCTATACCTTTGAACCACGTAACCCTTTGAAGGGTCTCAAGAATGTGGGGAGTCAGGCAGCTGCAGAGGGGAGGCAAGGACAAAGCTGGGAATGGAACCGGTGTGTGGAAACTGATTAACTCCTTAAAATATCTGTATGACGTATATCATTATTTACACATTTTATGTATCCTTTGATGTATGAGTATAAATATCACTGTTAAACGCTTCATGCTAGCACACTTTACTTCGGGCCTGGGATGCCAGTGGTAAACCTGTCCTCTTTGCTGCAGCAAAAATAAACAGACCTTTGGTCATTGATTTTTCACTCCGGCTCTCCGTGTCAAAAACTCCTTTGTAAATGCATTTGTAAGTATCTGCAAATATGTGCATTTGACAAAAGTTACCCTTTATCTGCCTGAACTGTGAGAAGGCTAATTAGCATAAGCCTCAGACTGTGCTCAAGCCTGTCAATGGGTGCATAAGAAGTGTGAAAATCCTCCCAGAAGCAAATAAAAGGCCGACCTGAATGAGCAGAGATGACTCCTTTGAGCTCAACAAAATCCGCTAGGAGTGTGCTGTGGGCATCACATTGACACCACAGTGTCAAATACTGTTTATCAGGACTGTGAGCAAATTGTAATATTTAGGGTACACTTGAAAGGAAAAGAACAGGATGCCAATACTATTCCTGTGTGTCCCCTACCTGGTTGCTGAAGGACCCAGCTTTTGCCCGACAAGACTTCTATCTCTAGGTTTGTTATGGGTACAGTTTCTACTTTAAAATGGATTTTAGTGTTCACTGTGGGAGGACACGATAATATAGTGCACTCCCCAATCACACCCCCCAGCCTTAGAGGCAAATTTGGTGTGGCCCAGGATACCATTTTTGATTAACCTTTACACATTGCATTTTGGTCCTGTTTGCAGTAAAGCAAACAGAAACTACTGCAAAAGGTAGGTAGGCCAAGGCTTGGGAGCTTTTGCTCCATTGGTTAGAGAGGAACTCTGAATGTCTTGTTGTGTCACACACCCACGAGCTGGTCAACTCTACAAAGCTCTACCTTCGTGCAGCCTTTGTCAGAACACTGCTGGACTTGCAAACGGATTCCAGACAGGCCAAACCTGCTGCACTTGGCATGGACAATCTGTGAGAAGGACCTGAGGAGGCTGAACCCCCTTCCACTTGAAATCCAAGAATTTCAAAAAGATCTCCAAGGATCATGGGGCTGATTCCCTGGGTGGGTCCAGGAACATAACAAGTGGAAGGAACATTCCTGTGAAGAATTCTAGCTAATCAGTGGCAACTGGACTGGGCTTTGCTGATGCCACTGCCTGGCACTCTGAGAGCTAAGGTCTTGGGAGCTTTGGAAGTGTACATCTGTCATTGTTGGGGCACCTAAAGAAGTTTATGAACATTTTCAAATGTGTTGCTCCAGAGCTTCAATGGAATTGACCCCAGGAGGTATCCAACTGACAGTTCCACAGTTTTGAATCGAGTTTCAGGTTTGTCTCGCAATAAGGGGAGTTTATCTTCAGAAAAATGACAAAGTCATTTTTCATACTTGTACTTAAAAACTTTTTTAATCTTCTCTACATCCAGGCCCTATTAGGGCCACTGTTTTTGTTGTATTTGATCTGCTTTCCATCATACTTGGCCTCAAATTGCACCATGGTCCCGGTCTACCACGACCATTGACTACCATTGCTGTTTTGCGTGTTTTGGCTCTATTTTCACTTATATCGTTAAATGTTCATCTCTCTGATTTCTATTATTGGATTTTTGTCATGTTTATGCCATTTTGCTTCTATTTGTTTCCATATTTTTATAAATTGGTGTGTTTTTTCTTTATTGTTTTGTGTTTTACACTTTTTTTTTTTTTTTTTTTTTACTATTTTGGTACTTTTAAAATGATTTACACATTTTCTCTAAATTGAGCCTGTCTGCTCTGTGCCATAGCTACCAGGGATTGAGTTCGGGATTATAATCCTGAAACCTTTGACTGGACGTAACAAGTTAGTGCCTACATTACTTGTTGTGGGCTACCGTCCACCCCAATTAATAATTTACTTTCTTACACTGCCGATCTTTTATATTGGTGTGGTGTAAATACTCTTGCCCCAGATTGCATTAAGTGTCGGTCAGAGTAAGCAGGTTCAATGTTCTCCAGGAGTGTACAGAGAAAAGAGGATCTCACCTGAAAATATTTTTACAAAATGAGCCTCACACTGCCCTTTAAATTACAGTATCATGACTTAGCAAGCAGGGTAATTCCAGCCATTAACTTTATAATACTAAGTTCTACTAATAACTTGACTTTTAAATAGCAGCTAGTACAATAGTTTTACACTTTCAAATGATTGTATATTACGAGCATTCTTGTTATTCAATTAATTGTAGCTAGTTTATATACATGCAAAGGATAAAAGGGTGAGTTAGCCCAGCTAAGGATTCAAACTCATGAAAGATCTTGAAGTCTTAACGTAGTTCAAGAAAGGTCAAGAGAAACATAAGATTGTTAGCCTAAGGTGTTGTCTGTTCAATATAATATGACTGATTGGGTAAAAAACTGGCATAGACTTTGTACCACTAAATGTTGAATTGATGTCACATTATACCTATTTCTCTATGTCCAACTAACCCTTCACTTGTATCTCCCTGTGATTCTCTCACTCAGTCCTCACTCCTCCTTTCCCTTATGTTCACCCTCTCCCAGGACATCCTCAACATGTCACAATTTCTCTATTACTTCACTTACCCTGTTGTACTTTGCTGCTTTCTAAATGGATGGAAAAAGTGCAAGCTGAGCACCTGACCAACCACAGGCAGCAGCAAGTTGTTTAGGGTCCTGTTCTGCTTTGTATACTAAAGAAAGCAGAGCCCCTTAGGTAATATCCAATGATACTGAAGACACAGGAAACCATATATTTGCATGGTGATGCTATTAATAGTGAGTCCATATCCTCAGGGGATGGTTGGGGGTATTCGGATTCCCCCCGCCCGATTACAAATGTTAAGTTAATAAATGTACATTTTCTAGCTCCATTTTCCAAATATATGGGCATCACTGCTTCATATCAGCAAGGAGTGAAAAGAAAGATGAATGAATGAGAGAACTACGAGACCATGATACCAGATTGCAGGCTGTGTAAATGTTACATCATGTATGCACCAATCAGGAGACATATGCACTCTACAGAAACACTGAGTGCATAGTCCATTACATTGGGCATTAACTATTCCCAAAGAGAATATTCTTTACCTTTTTGTAATGCAGGGATAAATCATAAAATTGAAATGTTAGTGAGTGTCCATAAGAAGGTAGCCTGTTGAATGATGAGTGTTTCTCATTTTTCATGAATCAGTGATCTATTTTTCAGAAGGTAGGCACAGACTAACACCCCCTTACACAATATTAATTAAAGGAAAACACTAAAACTTGAAATGGGTATTTAAAAGCAGGGTTTCCGCACATGAAACTGGACACATTTAGTAAAAGGGTTTCAAGATCATTAGGTTTTCCCCTATCAGCAGTCTGATTTGTTACAAAATAAGTGCAGCGGCACAAACTGTTTCTTAGGAGCTCACAGTCAGTGCTGATGAATTCCAGAGTTGCTAAATACCAATGCTGCCTACTCTTGATTCCACCCGTTTTACTATTCCACTCCAATCCTATCTCACTCTTGCCAATAATGTTTTATCACTGAATTTTCCCTTTCTCATTGTTACCTGTTTTTATATTCCTGCTTTTTGATCCTTTTTTCTACCTTCTTATTTGTTTTGAGGAAAATTCTGATAATGAAACATAAGCTTTACTGCCAAAAAATGAGTGATGTACGTCACTGCATAAATTAGGCATTGACTAACAGCTGATGACTTGAAAATTACTGCCAGTTCAAGAATGTAGCTCTGCATGACTTACACAAACAGGAAAATCGTGTCAATTGGCTGGTTTAAAAAGGTTACTAGTAGGTTAAATGAAATGTAACATCAGGAAAAGGGAAGAGAGATAAAACAGACCACAACTGGATTCGGAAGGCCAGAAATCAGCCAAAAGTAGTAGGAAAATATTGAGGAATTACTTGACAAGTATTTACTTGCAGCCTCACCTTGGTAGGCTGTAGGCAGCAGCTATTTGGTCATGTCACTTTCTACATTGTGGTCTCCAGTTCTGACTGGATGTATTGGAGAGTGACAGTCATTCAAGCTTCATTCTCAAATGCATGACCTCAACTGCAAGCAGGAAGGACAAGCCTTATATTTGAGCGCCCCCCTCCTGTGGTGGTGGTCAGGCTCTGCGAGTTGCCTGACTGAAGGCCCTTGGGAGTATCCTGCCAGGCTGTTGGCCTTGACTGGTCAAGAGCATACCAGTCAAGCCTGCATCTGTCACTGTGGATTGGGAATGGTGTAATAACAGTGCAGATCAAAGAGACTCTGGTCAGGGAGGATGGTAGCTGTCAGCACCTGGACCCATGAGTGGGTAACACTGGTATGTCTGCAGGTGGAAGGCACTGGCTCCAACAAGCTTCAAGGCTGGGCCAGAAGACACTGGTAGGTGATAGAGCATCCTGCATCCGTTCAACTGAGGGCTTACTACATTAACTGCAACATCACCAACCTCAACTGTGCAACAAATTGCCATGGCTGCCAAGGCAGAAACGAAGCTGATGATGCCCAAAAGATTTATGTGCACAACTTAATATTACTGTGCCAGGAGGGGAATGGGCAGTCTCTACTGTTGATAGATGATAACACTGTCTGCAGAGGCCAGCAGGTGCATGTCCAGGCAGGCCCTTATTCTGCACTCAACCTCCACTTGTCACTCTAGTCAGTTTGCTTTCCAGTCTAAAAGGAGCATTCTGCCTACTCACACCCCAAGATGACTTGACAAGCACACCATCACAAATGGCCTGACCACTCAGCAGCCTCCAGCAGCTGAAGGCAGGGCTAGACTGGAAACTAAACCCTTGCCCTGTAAAAATTGTTATACCAGCCACACACCGCACTGAGCGAGTGAGCTCAGTGAGTGAATCCAATGCTGTCCAGGGTATAAGGGATCACCTCTAATCAGGGGTGGCTGGTGATTTTTCAAAGAAAGTGTTGGGAGGGACATATCAACCTCAAATTGGATTGACTAAGCTTTCTTTCAAGCCTGAATTCCACTGGAGTGCATGAGGCTGTTTCCCACTCATACAGTTAAAGAATATTGGGCCAAATGGGGTTTATACAACACTAGTCTCAAACATATGTCAAAAGCCACAGGTTCTGAAGGTGGACTTCTGAAATATTACACTACTTTCATAGTTTAACAAAGAAGGCTGGCCCACCCAAGTAATATTCAGGGTTCACCTATCCCAAAATAGCTTGAGGAAATGGTGATAAACTGGTGTTTTTTTCAACCCAAAATTCTCTAAGATTTAAAATGCCATACATACATTAAATGGACTTTCTCATAGCTATATTCTTCTCTTTTACAATTTTACTTCCTGACACTTTGCAATCCTGCCCTTCTAGACAGTTTCTCAGTCACATCTTATAACTGACTTTCTCCTTTGAAAATGCATGGCAAGGAAATAAAAAAAAAATACACAAATCTCCCAATGTCAGGCAAAAGAAAGCAGACCTGCAGGCAGCAGTACTGATTTCCCCACAAATACTTGTGTTTGTGTCTGTCTGGATGTTCATTTGTATGCACACACATTCATTTTGTGCCGAAATGCCAAGATTTTCAATTCATAAAAATAATGGTATGTTGCTATCTAAAAAAAGTTTACAGTTTTAAAATAAAGAACATTATTCTCCTAAACATAACTGATCCCTTTATTGAAAAATTAAAATTTGGTCCTGACAGACAAGCATTTTATTTTCAGTAAATGGATGTCTGGTGCTCAACCATCAGCTTGCTGTTTTCATCAAGCATCCCCATGTACTCCTGCCACACAATGAAAGTACCACAATCACAAGCCATGGATGCACACCGACACTAGGAATTACCAACAATGTGTCACCCAAACAAAGGTTGGTAGAGGGCGTGTCACCCTCACATGCAGTTGTAATGAGGATGCTTCTCTCTCAGAATAAAATGCTTGTTTTGTACAACTCTAAGTACTGCAATTTGCCACCTCTAAGTGCTGTGTATGAAGGGTATCTCATTACCTCAGTTTACCAAACCCAGAGGGATGGAAGGCTGACTTGGTTGACAAAAATAACTTATGACATGCAACTCTTACACAGATGTCAGGGTGAGCGTGAAACTGACAAAGATAAGCCAAGCAATTGAAGGTGGATTTTGACTAAAACAGCCAGTTTGTCTCAAAACTCAATTTCTGTCATGAAACAGGAAAAATGCAAAGTTCTGTAAAATTCCACAGTGATTGCTATCTATATCACCTAGTCAGGTGTTCAGTAGAAAGGGAGCTGAAGACCGAATGAACAGAGACAATCTTCCCATGCCTGGAGGCTTCTTAGCCCTTTCAACTGATTGCTTTGCTTCACCCTTCAACAATAAAAAGAAACTAACTCACTGCCTCATGCGTTGTCCAGGGTAGCAGAGGCAGTGCTTCTGCACTTGGAGTTTCTCTATGATAATTATCATTTGGTGTGGGCCAACCAGTGCTTGTAATGCAAGCACGAGGCACACAGCAGAACACGGTGTCGTCTCCATGTGCCTGTATTGCAAGCTCTCCTTACGAGGCTCACGCGAGAGTGCGTGCACAACGCTATCGCGTTCCCAGCGCGCATGCTAGATATTCGTAGTGAAACCAGCTCAAGGATCCCGAGAAAGGTAAGCATGCATTTAAAATGATGTAGGGTACGGTTGAGATTAACACAGAGCCCACTTCAATATTTTAATTACATGTTTAGATCACTTGTGGGCAGAGGAGAGCTGAAACCAGCATGTATGTCTTCGGATACCAGGGAAACATTGGTTTGCAAATCAGCCTAACCAGCCCTGCTCTTTAAATAATAGAAAACCTGACCTAACACCAATCAAATTAAGAGGGGCCCGGCCCCTGTCCACCTGTGGCAGGCTCACTGCACACCTAAAGGTAATGCTCAGCAGGGCTAGTAGGCGTTCAGTGAGATTTGAATCAGATGGGCTGCTACGTTTTACTGGGCAGAACAAGGACTTTGCGGACTGAAATATATTTATGGGATATTACTAGCACTTCTCAGCAAGTCATATATTCAGTCTAATGGGCTGTGCAGACACGACTGGGATAGTATTGTGTGCAATCACACAGTACGGAAGGTTTGTTGCGACAATTAAAGACGAGTCTTTTGAAGTACTGATCAATAGGGAGTACTTCAAAAGACTCAAGTCTTCAACATTGTCGCACTAAACTTCCGTACTGTTCCATTGCACAATGATTCCCTGCAAAGATATAATATATCTCTGCGAAGATATATTGTAACCACGTTTTCTATTGCGGGAAACGAAAGCAACAGCGTAACTCAAATACAAACAGTGGGCTTTTCTAATTAACTTGAGACTGTTTTCCCAAGAGGTGCGGAATTCTCTTTGATTTTAAAGTTATAAATATTCCATAAGTAGGCAACAAAGGCTGTGAATTTGTGGTTTTTCAACTTTCTAGGCGCGTTACAGAAATATAAAACCTCAGCTGCTCGCACCTGCCAGAGGCGGTACACGACCTGTAATTGTGTGCCTTGCCCTTTATGCGCATTTGTTCAGTATCAAGTATTATATTACCACACTGCGCATGGTGGAACCCATCTGCACGCAAGCCTTACAGTTTATTGACACTTGGCTGAAAACTGCACGTGGAACAGTCACGTCAAAACTATTTTTTTTTAATTGTGGTAATAAGGCCCTTGGAGGAGATGGCTATCCTCGCGACCTCTTAACCCCGCGGAGCCCCGGGCCTGCAGAGCATCTGCATCACCTCACCGGCACGGGGCTGCAGACGTGCAGAGCGCCGGCCTCGCTCACTCACCTGTCCTCGCAGTCTTTGCACTTGATCACAATGGAGACCAGTTTGCCGAAGAGCTCCTCCGCCATGCTGAGCCCTTTAACTTTCAAACCCGTGTTTTAAAAGGCTGTCGCATCTCCTCCGCAGATGGCCTCCTCGGGCCTTAGGGTCGTCGCACGTGAGCCCGCGGTTTGTACCCTGCTCTCCCGTATTAGCGAGCGGTGCTCTCTCAGTTAAGTGGGGCTACAGGTCAGCTCCCCGGGAATCACCGGTTGTAAGCGTGGCCCCGACAGGAACTCCCGGGCTATGCACGCCTCCTCCACCTGAGTAACTCCGATATCACCCGCCTCCTGCGCTCGCTCTGAGGCCGGGTTTCCTCTTTGCTCCCGTGGGGATTCGCGCCACCTTCCCGCCGCCCGCGCCCGCAGCCCTCCTCCTCCCCGCCCGCAGCACCCTCTCCACTGCCAGGTCAGGAATGCGCCTGCAGGCTGTTTAGGTTCGTAGGAGGGCAGGCACCTAATTCACGGTGTGCAGGAGAAAAGGGACTCTTTATGGACAATGGGAGTGGCTGGAGGGGACAGAATCACCCTTTTCTTACGCCCCTCTTGTTTTACCTGTAAAAGTTTGAAGTCTTCCAAGTACTGAAAGCCAGTGTATTGACAGAGCCGTCCAAAGCCAGCCTTTCATCTCCCTGGTTTTGGTCTAGTGGCTCGATGGGTAATTTAGTGTATGCTTCATCGCTTAATAATCATAACTCCACGCTGTGCCGCGGGACGCTGCTTTTAAGTACTGACATGTCAGGCAGTTTTTTTGTATATAAATTGAAATGTATGTTTTAACGCAGAAACTATAAAGGTGCTGACGAATTGTTCATGGTGCAATTTTGTTTTAATTTGCATACCCGGATGGTCACAGTTTGTTACTGCATTCCTAACGCTCATTTAAAGTAGTGGGAAGCAACAAGTGCATTTTTCTAGCTGCACTTACGTTCAGATATTTCCCTATGTGTAAAACTTTCTAGTGCTATCTTTCGTTTTTGTAGCTCTTCCTGATTCCTCCCACTATCGTACCTGAAATTATTAGAGCCCTTTATTCCTGGCTGTTGTAGTAAAATAAACGAATGTGTAATAAAGGCTAGCACCGAAACCAGGTGTGGGACCCAAATTATACTAGTGTGATACCCAGGGCCAGCGCTAGGCATGGGCAGTGTGGCCTGTGGCCCAGGTCCCAGCATTCAGCCCACTAACTTGGGGACCCGCACCAGTGTGACACAGCCAGGCCACAGGGTGCCTTCTTACAATCTGGCCTACGAGGGAGGCTGCTATATTAGGCAGGTGCAACACCCTAAAACGGAAGCAACACACGATTACTATTGTCCTGCTGTTTAGCTCACTGGCAGTATTAACCCTCTCTTGTGATAAGCAGCTCTTACACTTTCAGCCCTTTATGGTCTGTTAACAGGTGCTTATAGGTGGCTGAGCGAGAGAGAGGGACTGCAGCCCAGGTGGGGTCTGCATAGAGCAGTTTCAGGAGAAGAGGCATCTATTAAGATGGAAACAGCTCTGAATGTGTATGAAAATGAGAGGGGCCTCACACATTCCATTTCTTCCACGGGCCCCAAAAATCCACGGACAGACCTTGGTGAAACCTCCACCAGTTTGGAATGGTGCTAGCAAAAGCTCTCGGCGATACGTAGATCAGACGACCCTCAATCTTTAATGTTCTATCATCTTCAGCATCCTTTCATGTATTGTAGAGGTGTACAAGACAAATACTTGAGAAAACCAACAACTCAGTGATTTGTGCATCTGTATGAATATTGTGCATAAGGAATGATTCATGTAAACTTCATAGCATAGTGACAACTCCTGAAGCTGTAAGTTGTTCTTTCTCCTTATAGCTCCTCGAAGTAGGAATGATTGAGACAGGCATCCCTTTAGCTGTCAACAGGTCTCCCGCTCCAGGAAAAACAAAGTGGCAGTAGTGGGAGCGTCTGCGTAAAAACTCTAGCCTTCGATTTCTCCAAAAGGACCCATGTGAGAAATTGGCGGTCAAGGAGGGAAATTCATCTGGTACCAACAATAATACCTCTCAAGGTTCCACTCAGGGTAATGACTTAAATTATATGATGGATGAGGGCACTACTGTCTGGGGGGGGGGGGTTAGCTGTTGTCCCCACCTCCCCCCTCCTGAGTAGGGCCAATCAAGCCCAAATTATGTATTTCACCCTCCCCGATAATGATCCGGATGAGGTGCCCGGCCGCAGAATTGTCACTCCATCCATCCCAATAATACCCGTAGTAGCACAATCTAATACTGGTTCCCCTATGCTACAACTTTTTAGTAGTACTCCCTCTGACCACTTCCTTTTGAATATAAGATTTCAGAAACGCTGGATTTGGTGTGTGCTGGGAACTTTTCCAACTGTCCACCAGTTCAACACATAGTCCTTTCTGAATCCTTTAAATGCCTTGAAAGAATTCTTTTGTCTATTTTGGAACTCCTCAAAAAATCTATGAAAACTCTGATCACACTCAAGATATTCTTTTTTCCATTCTAAAGGTTTTATTAGTAAAACAAAATGTGAGCCACCCTCCTGATGAGTCGGCCAAGACATCCGTAAAGGATATATGTCAAGGCTTGGGACTAAACACAAATGGTACCTGTTTGCAGTCCCAAACTGCTGGAGATTTGACGAACATAGGTAATATGTCCACCCACTCCAATAAAGGAACCCAAGCAGGAAAACCACAACTGGATAAAGGAGTTTCAATACTAGCGAAACCGGCCTTCCAAGAGAATGAGGTATATTCTCTGGACAACCTCTTTTCCAGCATGAGTTCAGCATGCAATATTCCACCATTGGTCCATGATGTTCAGAAAAAGGAACCCACTCTAAGTCACCAAGCGGCTCCATTCACAATCTTCCTTCCCAAAGATCATTTATCCTTAAAGTCGATGGAACAAAATGAAATCGAGATGGAAAAGGCCAGTACGTTAACTAAAACAAGGGGGAAAAGGTGGGTAAAAAAATATGGGAACCGGCGAATCTCTAAAAAAAAAAAGGGTAAGGAAGGTTAAGTTTGATGAAAGGGAGCAGGTGGAATCTACGGACGTGTTAGAACAGGTCTCCTCATTGGAGAATTTCCAGAACAAGATTGAGGAGGTGTCTCTTGTTTTACTGCAAAGGCCAGATATGTGTTCACTGCAAGATCACAAACAGACAGATTTTCCGGTGATCCCTAGTGCAACATTTGATTCCATTGATGTAATCCCTCCTGACACCGTCCCACTAAGAGCTATGGACATCTGCTCTAGATTAGTTACTCAGAATGTGGGAGAAAATTCAGAAGGCATATGAAGTTACCGGACAGCATGGAGTTTTTGACTATATTTGATTCTAATATAAGTCTAAATCGTTCCTTTCTACTGTAGTGCTTTTTGGAAATAGAGGAACTCAAATTAATTGAGAGAAGCAATATTGTGAGGGTCTCTTTCTTGACCACAGTATAGGGGGGTGCAAGGCAAAGGCATGGTTTACCTCTAAAACCATTTTGAAATTAATTTTGGTCAACTGTGCCCAACCCCAACGCAGGAGTATAAACTTTACCCCCGTTTGGGATAAGTTAACACACCTTGGCAGGCAGTATTCTACTCATGGTCTAGACTCCACAAATAGTAACGTGAATTGGGGGGGGGAGTGTTCTCTATCCTCTGATGAAGTTTTGCAAGTTTCCTTATTTCAGGGTGCAAGGGTAGTGAAGGTCTTGGAAGGTACTAAATATCAGGGCACCAGTCCTAATCATGAAAACTGGAATTGGTTAGCGGGGGCCCTGAACAGGTCTCAGTCAAAGGGCAAGCTGATACAGTCAAGTTACTAACACTGACCTCTCATTGGTCTCTTGGAATGCTGCAGGATTAGGGAAACATCTAGGAAAATTAAATGTAATTTGTTCATTGAAGATCAACCTGATATGCATTCAAGAAACCCGGTGTTTAAATGACTTCTCATGCCCGGGTTACACAGTTTTAATAAAAATAAATCACTCCCTTCAAAACAAAGGGTGCGCTAAAGGGGGTATAGCTATGCTTCTAAGCGATAGATATAACTGAGAATTTGATAGCCTCCCCGTGACTACAAATCTTTTCCATATAGTACGGGTATATGTTAGTGAGGAGAAGGGTAGGAAATTCCCCTTGATTATTGCAAATGCATATATCCCCCCTGAAAAGGAATTTGACACTATTCTTCAACAGTTGTTTAATCAAGTTTTTGCTTTAGGAAATTCTGTCAACTTAATTATTATGGGGGATTTAAATTGCAAAATCTCAAATTCCTCGCTCCACATCTTTTGTGAACTGGATATGGACAAAGTGCTGAATATTCCACCTATCCTATTTCCTCCCAGAATTAGGACAGACAAAAGAGGACTAATCTAATTGAAAGGTCTCTGTTCCTGTAGCAGCATTATAGTGAATGGGCGTTTCTGTTCAGACTCGCCCGCAGCTTACACTCAGAAGTCCCTCAAGAATAATTCCATTATAGACTATATTTTTACTTCGTACAATATCTCTCAAAGAGTCGAGGATATGAAAATAATAGATACCTCGCAAAGTGACCATATGATTCTAAAACTTACCTTAAAAATGCAACTAGGGGTAGTAGATCCTTGGTCTATAAAAGTCATAAACCTTAGAATTAATGGGAAAAATAGGGGAATGTATTGGTCGACAGCTAAAATAACATCGATAAAGCCATTGTTGGAAAATATTGTGGGAAACATGGAGGTTTTGGGAAGGATGCCTTAACATATTTTCCCAATTTAATGAGACACATCATTACATGTAATCAGCCTGAGCTAGTGCAACTGGAATAAAAAAAAGCTCAGCTGCCCATTATTAATCTGAATAGAGAAATTAACAAGTTAGTAAGCTGACAGCTGGAGCGTAAGATTATGGAAATTAGTAGGAAAATATCACTACTTAAGAGAAGAAGATCGCGTCTGAAACTGGCTACCCGAAGGAAAGAAGCAGATCACAAGTGGATCGTGCTGAGGGAAGCAGCTGTAAATAGAAACCCTAGTAAAGTTTGGGCTATCATCTCAAAGGGGTGTTGAAACCGTAAAACCTCCCCCCCCCCAATAGCAAAGGAAGATTGAAAGCTGTACATCCAGGTCCTTTATGCTGAAAACCAGGTCGTTGACCCTGGGAGAGAGGTGATAGTATTAAACGGAGGGAGAGAAATGATAATACGGGTGCACCTACCATGGCTGAATTACAGAGGATTATAATTTCAATGCGCTCACCAGACGTCATGGGCCAAGACGAGGTTCCGATCACTAATTAAAAGGGAGCATTTGTTTTGGGCAAGACATCTTCACCCAGTATTTTGCGCCTGCTATGCCCAAGGCAATATCCCAGAATCATGGATAGGTAGTATAATACTCCCCTTATATAAAAAGGGAGATAGAACAGCACAGTTCAATTATTGACAAATTGCTTTATTAAATAAAACAGGAAATATTTTTGCGAAAAGCATCTTATTGCAATTAACTGAATGGGTTGAGGAAAATGGTATTCTTCCATTGGAACAGGCAGGTTTTAGAAAGGCCCACAATACTTTAGATAATATTCTAATAATGCAGATAATTGACAAATATGTCCAGACTAGGGGGGGGATATTGTATGCTGTATCTATTGATTACTCCACAGCATTTTACAGAGTGGACAGGAAAATCCTTTGGAGGAAACTTCAGGAAATAGGGGTTCCGCCTTGCCTCTTGAGATTGGTGATTGCCCTGCACTCTTCGACTTGGTGTAAAATCCTCATGGGTGGAGAGGAAGGATTGTCCTCATATTTTTTAATCAAAAATGGCCTGAAACAGGGCTGTTTATTGGCCCCACTGCTATTTCCTCTTTACATCCATGACCTCCCCAAAATCCTTGGGATTACTATTGGCTATGCCCCCACAGTGAATGGTCAACCAATCTCCTGCTTACTCTAAGCGGATGACATAGTTGTGTTTGATCTCACCCCAAAAGGCCTAAATCAATGTCTGGCCGCTCTAAATCTTTACTCTGAGAAGCACTACTTAAGAATTAATACATCGAAGTCTCAGGTTGTATGGTTCACAGGGAAAAAAAAAAACAATGAAAATTTGTTCTTCCTGGGTCCTGAGTCAACCTAAGTTGGAGTGCATCGATACATATCGGTTTTTTGGGTAAAATCTTTTCCACCACAAGAAATGATCAAGATCATATTCGTAATAATATTAGTAAGGCTATTTCACACTCTCATGGATTGGCGGCTTTCTACAATGCAAATGGTAAACACCACTTTTCGCATTTATTGTCTGCCTATCAGGTTGAGATACCAGCTACTCTTCTATATGTATAGAATGTATAGACATGAATAAATTGGATTTCCTTGACAAGACAGAAGGCCGCATCCTAAGACGCATGGCTTCCTGTAATCGCTCAGCTTCAGGGGCAGCTCTAAGGCTTGAATTTGGCATTAAGAATATCTTCGTGCAAGGCCTTGCGGCTATGGTTAGAAGGGCACATTGCCTTATCCATAGCGAGGAATTTACTCTGAGAAACCTGGCTTTTATTGAAATTTTTAATAATTTGAGACAAAATCCAGGTTTTTCAGAAATGACGTCCGTGGCTATTTAGCTCTTAGAGCTGGACCCGAACCTCACTCTTTCAATACCCTTCATAAGTCTAAAAAAAATCTTGAAGGAAGTGACATGGTCCAAAGGCTTTTCAATGAATCTTGATGCGTGCCGATCTAGAAGAGGTCTCGAGAAGTTAATCAAGTCTGTATCTATGAAAGTGGTGCAACCCTACCTGACTTGAAATCTTCCACATGATGTGAGGTGATTTTTTTCTTTTTTCTTTTTTTTTATACTGATCAGACTTGATAGAATACCTCTGAGGAATCTAACCTCCAAATGGGATGACACTACTAATTCTTGTGACCTGGGTCAAGGTGGGGTACAGAATATCAAACACATTTAATTTGTCTGTCCAGCTTTAGCCACACAGAGTAAATTTTGGTTGAAACCCCTATATTTGCGGCAAAATATTACATTTTATAGAGAGGCCCTGATTTATGTTCTACCCCTCCTAATGAAATATTTTGTGTAATATTGTTCCTCTGTGATTAGATTGCCGTCCAACCCCTGGCGTAGAAATTAAAATAAATACCGCAGGGACCGTAAGGATCTTCATGTTATTATAGAAATTTTTTACTGATTAACGAAGGGAGGGGTAAGTCCTTCAATTTTGTTGGGAAAGGACTCTTTGAGTTTAAGAATTGGTGTCAATAGTGGGAGGCTAAATCTATGCTATTTTAGATAAAATATTGCCTTATATTGGTATTTTTTGTAATGTGTGAAGTATGTAGGAATGAACTGATGGTTTGGAGTTTTATTCTTTTTTTTAGAAAATGTATTAATTTATTATGTATTTATATGGTTTTGTATCGTTATTCACGTGGATCTCTTTGGAGTTCCAAATCATGATAATAAAAATTGATTGAGTTATAAAGATTACCAGTTGGTCCTTTGTTCACATACCAGTCATTACATATGTAGAAGACTAAAGCATAATTATGGACATCGACAAAAGTATTCATGTATAAAAAACAAGAAACCTCTTAATAGAATCCTGTTGGACCTGGCCTTTTCACAGGGTCATCCCCAAACTTTTTGCCTCCTTCCTCCTATTTTTTCTGACCTGTTGTTGTTGACTTTTGAACTCTGGGCACTTTACCACTGCTAACCAGTGCTAAAGTGCATATGCTCTCTGTGTAAATTGTACTGTTGATTGGTTTATCCATGATTGGCTATTTGATTTACTTGTAAGACCCCATTAGAAGTGCACTATATGTGCCCAGGGCCTGTAGATTAAATGCTACTAGTGGGCCTGCAGCACTGGTTGTGCCACCCACTTAAGTAGCCCCTTTACCTTGTCTCAAGCCTGCCATTGCAAGGCCTGTGTGTGCAGTTTCACTGTCACTTCGACTTGGCATTTAAAAGTACTTGCCAAGCCTAAAACTCCCCTTTTTCTACATATGTCACCCCTAATGTGTGCCCCAGGTAACCCCTAGAGCAGGGTGCTGTGTGGGTAAAAGGCAGGACATGTACCTGTGTAGTTTACATGTCCTGGTAGTGTAACACTCCTAAATTCGTTTTTACACTACTGTGAGGCCTGCTCCCTTCATAGGTTAACATTGGGGCTGCCCTCATACATTGTTGAAGTGGTAGCTGCTGATCTGAAAGGAGTAGGAAGGTCATATTTAGTATGGCCAGAATGGTGATACAAAATCCTGCTGACTGGTGAAGTTGGATTTAATATTACTATTTTAGAAATGCCACTTTTAGAAAGTGAGCATTTCTCTGAACTTAAATCTTTCTGTGCCTCACAATCCACGTCTGGCTAGGTTTAGTTGACAGCTCCTTGTGCATTCACTCAGACACACCCCAAACACAGGGTACTCAGCCTCACTTGCATACATCTGCATTTTGAATGGGTCTTCCTGGGCTGGGAGGGTGGAGGGCATGCCCTCACACAAAGAACTGCCACTCCCCCTACTGGGACCCTGGCAGACAGGATTGAACGGAAAGGGGACCTGGTGCACTTCTAGGCCCCTGTTTGAAGTTTCCCCCACTTCAAAGGCACATTTTAGTATAAAACAGGGCCTCTGCCCTACCACCTTAGACACTTGCTGGAGAAGAAACCTGAACCAGAACCTGCATCCTGCCAAGAAGAACTACCTGGCTGCTCAAAGGACTCACCTGACTGCTTTCTACAAAGGACTGCTGCCTTGCTGTTGGCGTGCTGCCTTGCTGAACTCTTGTCTTGCTGCAAAAGTGCTCTCCAAGGGCTTGGATAGAGCTTGCCTCCTATTCCCTGAAGTCTCAGGACCAAAAATACTTCTTTCTTTCACCTGGACTCCTCGTGCGCTGAAAAATTAGACGCACAGCTTGCCACGCATCTCCTCCTCTGCGGAGATTTTCCACTCCAAACCAGATACTTTGTGCTTGAAAGAGACTTTGTTTGCTTTTTAAAGACTTAAGACACTTTTATATCACTTGTCAGTGATATCTCTACAAATTCATATTGCATCTTTTATCGTTTTGACCTGCAAATACCCAGATAAATATTATATATTTTTCTATACCCTGTGTGGTGTATTTTTGTGGTGCTATATTGTGTTATTGTATGATGTATTGCACAAATACTTTACACATTGCCTTGTAAGTTAAGCCTGACTGTTCAGTGCCAAGCTACCAGAGAGTGGGCATAGGAAAATTTGGATTGTGTGTGACTTACCCTGGCTAGAGTGAGGGTCCTTGTTTGGACAGGGGTTAACCTGACTGACAACCAAAGACCCAATTTCTAACAAATCCCAAGTGATTTATTATCATAAAGTGAATGAATTCAGGAGCCCCTACTCTAAAACTCTTTCTATCACTGTCCCATCTATGCAGTCTGGGCGATTTATGCAGTCTGTAGTGAGAGACCGAAGTGTACACTGATTACCATGCTGAAGCTCTACAAATCTTTTGTATTTCTTTACCTTGCTCTAAACAAATCTTTTGTATTTCTTTAACTTGGATGGCATATTAGGTTGAAGCTATTGTACTGCTCTAACCTCACATTGGCATGGTTGCTACAGTGTTACTGCTCCTAAACTCAGCATTTATACTGTCCAACGTTGCGGGGTTAGGCAGGAGCCCTCCAATTCCCAAACTTTAAGTCCGGTTGTCTTTCTGCCATTGTGGCACTCCTGCTAGGGGACCTTTAACCAATAGGTCACATACCAACAGGTTCTACCATCTAGGTTCAAGTTTTGCTTTCTTATTATTGGGCCACTTCTCATATGTTTGAGGATTTACTGTTCAATAGTTTCTTGACTCTTGAGTTACCATCTCACATGGACCATTAGTTCTAGTATTTCATTTGGTATCAATTTGCTTCTTACACATGCTGTATTATTAGCATGCTTACACTTACCCCAGTGGCTTTTAGCTTAATTCCCTCTTTCCAATTCAGTTACACCCTGAGCTTATTCCCCGCTTTGATTACTCTGGGATGTTCCTTGCCAATTTACTTGGCCTTTTGGAACTATTTACTGTATATACTTTTTTGACGCATATAGGTGCTCTTGTTAGGTCACACCGCAACAATGTTTGGGGATCATGCTAGATTCAACGACATAACAACTCTCTTGTTAGGGAGTGGGATATAACATCTTACTCCCTCTCCACTACACAACCTGTTTTCATAACACTTCATCCTGTCTCCTTTAGGACTTACCAAGGTCTCTAGGACTCCATTACCTGCAGTACATACGGTACACACCTACTCTCGGTGTCCATTATACTACAACACCAGAACGGGATACTTGCTCACACATCCAATTTGGATACAGGTACTTTTTCCTACCAGTTATTTTTCATATGCCTTGCCGCAAGGCTTACTTACCCCTTTTCTCAAGTGCTCATGTGCCCTTTTTCTTTACTTTTGTCTGTCGCTGCCACAGCTCCCACTCTACATTTTTCATAATTGGATACTATACTTTTTCATCTACAGTCTAGGTAGGTTTTCTAACCCTAGAATCTGTTTTGCTTCCCTCACGCGTGCCTGCTACTTTCAACACGCTGGAGCTTCCAAGTAGTTTTATCTCTATTTTTAACGTATGAAGTACTTGCTCTCACTAAACACTTTGGGTGTTCCTTAATTTTAATATACATGGTTTGGTGGTGTTTTACCTGCTCTCCCACTTTTTCCCACTGATTGGCAACCCTTTGTGTTGCTGCTTGGAAAATATGCTCCCTCACGATGACACTTTTGATGACCTTGGTCATGTCTGTAACTCACATATCTGCTATATATATTTTTTTTTGGCATATACCATCTCAATGTAGCAACGACTAGTGAAAACCTTTGTATAACATATTCATTACAGCCTTGAAGAAGTCACTGTGTGATGAAACACGTGTTGGCTGTGCTTGATTGTCTGTGCTCATCGACACAGAACTATTGATCCAAATAAATCTCTTTCTGGAAGACAAAGAAGAGTACTGTACCATGCATCAACAGATCTTCCACACCGAAGCTCACACTTGTTTTCTACTATTATAGCTACGTCTTTGTGTGCTGTGGTCATTTTGTGTTTATTGTACATTGTGTATACCCGTATACACTATTCCGTGCCTTGGGGTAGTAGGGCACCGGACCACCTGCACCACCTGTGAACTAATGTATTATTTGTATTAGACTGGACACTACTGGGAGGTGCAGTAGCTTATGCCATTACTACCCAGCCTTGAACATGTCAGCTTTACAGTTCATTTGTACTTTTCTCAGCCCACGTTCATCAAGACATTTTCATTTTCTTTTGAACCTCTGGATAACTCATTGAGATACATCTTGATCTCTGTTCATGGTTGTCCATATGTATGTGAACAAAGATAGGATCCTGGTTACTCATTATTTACCTTTGGCAGCAGTGATCATTGCACCTTTTCTCACTACAATAGTTGATTGCAAACACTTGCACATTATTCAGATTTCTCCTCCCAGATGTTAGTCTTCGACCAACACCTGATCACTAAGTGCAGTGATGGAATGACTGTTTTCCTTCTCTTGCTGACACCTTAATTGTTCATTAAAGTTTGGCTTTGAATCTCATACACTCTAGTGGTGGATGGAATTCATTCAAGGAAGTCTGAGCTCCTCACAGATCTTGGCTCCAAGCAGGTAACTCTACTCTGTGGTGCGAGGTTATAGCTGCATGTGACAATTTCAACTCTTTCCAAGCACTTTCATACGTTATACATCCAAGTAGTGCACTTTCACTCTGATATCTACTACATTGAATGATTTTGACCAGAAATTAGGCAGCATTAATATACAACACGGGCACATGTAGCAAACGATTTAATATTCATGTAACTAATCGACAGTTTTTAAAATAGTCTGAGTGTCCTACACTTTTTATGGACAATCACTGATAACTTTAAACAATGAGTAACGCTAATGCTGATCTTCCGATGAAGCTTCAGTTGAACTGGAATTTATGACTGCTTTCAAGCCTAAATTCATTTTGTTTTTTTTTAAAAAATGGGAAAAAGGGCTGCCGAAGAAGGCTGATGGTTTTTTTTAAATGAAAATGGCATCAACAAAGGGTTTGCTGTGCTAAAATCACCCGCTTCCCAGCTTTCAGGAACAGGCAGACTTGAATCAGAAAACCCAATTTTTCAACACAATTTTGGCATTTTACTGGGACATACTCCATTTTTACTATTTTTTGTGCTTTCAGCCTCCTTTCAGTTAGTGACAGAAATAGGTGTGAAATCATTGCTGGATCCCAGAAAGCTAAACATTTCTGAAAAGTAGACACAATTCTGATTTCAGCAAGAAGTCATTTGTGTACATCCTACAAGGTTTTTCTACAGAAAATAACAGCTGAAATAAACAAATATTGAAATTGAGGTCAAAAGAAAGCCATTTTTTCAATATTTTGCTCTCTAACTTTTTCCTGCGCTGTCAGATTTTTGAAAACAATATATTGTTATGTCTGCTGGACTTTTCTGGTTGTGGGGATATATAGGGCTTGTAGGTTCATGAAGAACCCTAGGTACCCAGAGCCAATAAATGAGCTGCACCTTGCAATGGGTTTTCATTCTATACCTGGTATACAGCAATTCATTTTGGTGAAATATAAAGACTAAAAATAGGTATCGAGGAAACCTTTGTATTTCCAAAATGGGCACAAGATAAGGTGTTGAGAAGCAATGGTTAGTTGCGCATCTCTGAATTCCGGGGTGCCCATACTAGCATGTGAATTACAGGGCATTTCTAAAAAAAAAAATTCTTTTTTTACACACTGTCTTACATTTAGAAGGAAAAAATGTAGAGAAAGACAAGGAGCAATAACACTTATTTTGCTATTCTGTGTTCCCTGAGGTCTTCCGATAAAAATGGTACCTCACTTGCATGGGTAGGCCTAATGCTCGCGACAGGAAACGCAACATGGACACATCACATTTTCCTAAAGAAAACAGACCTCTTTTTTCCAAAGTACCTAGCTGTGGATTTTGGTCTCTAGCTCAACTGGCACCCCGAAAAACCTACCAAACCTGCACATTTTCAAAAACTAGACACCTAGGGGAATCCAGGATGGGGTGACTTGTGGGGCTCTCACCAGGTTCTGTTACACAGAATCCTTTGCAAACCTCACAATTTGGCAAAAAAACAGTTTTTCCTCACATTTTGGTGACAGAAAGTTCTGGAATCTGAGAGGAGCCACACATTTCCTTCCACCCAGTGTTCCCCCCAAGTCTGCCAATAAACATGGTACCTCAGTTGTATGGGTAGGCCTAGTGCCCGTGCCACGCGATTTGCACGCTGACGTCATCGGACGTCACTGGGAGGGTAGAAGGGGAAGCGATTTCCCTTCCATCCCTGCCCCCATGGCCCATGCAGGGAGCGCTAACGCTCCCCCTGTGGGCCAGGTGCAGGACGAGCTGGTCTCATCCCCGGTACACGGGAACCGTGTGTGGGGGTGAGACCAACTCGCCCCAGGAACCCTGGAAGTTAAACCCTCGGCTACTTTCTGGCATTCCAAGTTTGAATGGACTTCGACAGGTGTTGCAGAGACAATATTTGCCAAATTAGAGCACTTTATTCTGAACAGCTACACCCCAAAAATATGCAAGTTTGCTTCCAGAAATAAGGAAGCATGCATTGGTTGTTGCCCACTAAAGTGGGAAGCATCCTGCTGAGTGCACTTGAGCCTGAGGGCATCTAAAGATCTGACACAGAAAAAAGTTTGATCCCCATTGTGAGTGATGTCACAACAGTATGTTATTATCAGACCCTGTCCCAGGGAGTCAGCAAAGTAGACTGGATGGCTGCCAAGAGCCCTAAGTAGCGATACTAAACACACAATCACTTATCAAAAGAAGGCCTGGAGGCACTTGATTAGTAATAAAGATACTATGACTTTTCTTTCTTCTAATGGCATGAGATATCTGTCATTCCTGGGTTTATGACCTATTTTGCTGCAGCCCAAAAGCAACATAAAAGGAGCCATTTTACTTGAGGACAAACAGTCTTTTTAGCAGCTCCAATGCACTTAATCACAACATATTGGCATGAAGTATCACATTATGAACCACTGTTAGATCAATCAAATTTAGAATCCTCATTTGGTGTGTGAATCCTACTTGGAAATGAAAGTGCACACAGCCTTTTGGATCAACTTGTTCACCTCAAATTAAGGTTTGTGGATGATGAATTGATTCTTATTGGTAAGTTCAATGTCTTTCTCTTTCATATCTTATTCTGAAAATGATTGTTTTGCTGCTCAGGATAGCGCATGGGCAAACCAAGAATCACTCTCCCCTTTTCAACTTGGAGATCTTGGGAGGGGATGGGGTCTCACAAAGTAGGCCCAGCAGCCTTTGTCTACACTGTGGCCCTTGAACAGGGTGTCTACTGAAAGAAAGATGAGCTAAACCAATGTGAGGTAGATACAGTAGAGAGAGAGCAATAGAGGATAGAGATATGTACAAAGAGGGAGAGGTAAAAAGAAAAGCGTGTGGTCAAAGGGTGATGTGAGCTAAGGAGATATACTTGAGATGGAATGGTAGTTGAGACAAACAGATTCTTAGAGGGCTGTAGGGAGATGTGGCCGAGGTAGGTTGAAAGGGGTAAATAGAGAAGTGAGGTAGAGAGAAGGGCAGCATTCAGTGCTTGGTAAGGAGGAGGGAGGTGTGATTCAATTAGGTAGACAAGTGAGGAGAAGGAGGGAAAAGAGGAGAAAGAGGCAAGGTGTAAGTAAGTGAGCAATAGAGGAATAGTGTTAGGCGGGTGAGCATGGACGGGAGAGAAATGACCGAGCAAGAAACAGGTGAGATATAGCAACAGGGAGACGGTAAAGGTAGAAAATTGTGCAATTGGGATAGAGAGTTGGAGGTAGGCAGAGTGGCAGAGCTCAAGAATGGTTGAGACAGAGAAAGTAACATAACAGAAAGTCTTCTGATAATTGTCCAGCTTGCCAGCAGGCCCCTTGAAATGTGTCTGTGCTTTAAAACAGCACTGGGGAAGTGCCACCTGAATTGACAACTGTTGCCTTTAAAGGAAGGTCTTTCATGCTAGTACTCACCATTTAGTACAGGTCAGTGGTTTAAAATAATGGACACATTTCAAAGGCACGCTCCTTAATTATAAAGTTCGTTGGTTTCAACTTCTGGTATGTGAAAAGAGGCGAAGGAAACTGAGCTTTGCAAGGGCCTCACTGCTTGCTTTGCAAATGAATGCAGTCGTTTTACAGCTATGGACCTTGATGGATGGAGCGATGCATAAAGAGGTGGGGCAAGCAAATATGTCTTTCATGAGGAGCGTTTCTTTGTGTACAGTTTGTGAGGCGCGTATTTACTTTTAATCCACCTCAGGACTTCATGCCATTTGATAAACCACCGATGTGTAACAGATTTTCTCAACTTAACTCTTACCTGGACACATAGGGAATTAAATTAAACACGAGGAAGCTTTCCACACACAAACATCCGCCGAGAACCCATGTTTGTCCTCGAGTCATGGCGAAACCAGAACTCCCTTCTGTGACAAAGGCATTTCCACTCTGAATGAACAATTGACTTTTACAGCAAAAATGCATATGTATGTCAACGAGAGCTAAATAAATCTCATATAAACATAAACAAGTAATACATATGCTCATGTGACAGAGACGTCGTATGACATAAAGCAGCTTTCCTTACCTTCTTTTCATACATGCACAGATAACTTCAAGGCTGTGGTTGAGCCACACCCTACAATCGCTCTCCATTCAATCACACTCCAGGTTTCATTTGAACATCGTGGATTATAATATCTGGGATGTTTCCTGATAATACTCCAGCGATTTAGTTAGTATTATTTTTCGGTGTTGCGATCATAGGTATTGTCATTAAAGAAACAGTTTCTAGTTTGTGGAATCAGATTTAGCTGTAGAAAAAAAGTTCTTAAATAAGGGCTCTAGAATTATGCATATTACCTGCCTTTTGTGCATAGTTACGGAACTGGCACAGTTCCCACATGATCTCCAATTGGATTTCCAAATTTCAATAAAATGTTTATCTTTCTTGTCTTATTGAATGACGTGTGTATATGTTAATGCTCCAACTCAATTAACATTAAGGAGGGTTAGCTCACAGGAAAGGGCAAATCTTATGCTCAAATAATCACTCAAAACATTAAGGAAAGATTTGCCCAACTAGGCTTCGTCCAGTTCTCGGATTGTTGGTTTATTCAAATATCAAATTAATCATTAAAGAAAGTAAAACATTAGCTATAATCAGTGGGTAATTAATCAATAAATTCAATGATGCAATATGCCTTTAAGGAAATTGTTAGAAATGGAGTCTTTGGTTGGCAGTTAGGATGCCCCCTGTCCAAGCAAGGACCCTCATTCCAGTCAGGGTAAAGCAGAATCACACTCAGTTAACCCCCGATCACCTCCTTGGTAGCTTGGCATGAGCAGGCAGGCTTAACTCAGAGACAATGTGTTAAGAATTTGTACCAACACACACAGTAATTGAGAGAACCACTACAAAAGTACATAACACAGGTTTAGAAAAATAGTAAACATTTTATCTAGATAGCAAGATAAATGCGATACAAAACCACAATACACAATTAAAAGTATGATCTTAGCACTTAAAATCCCCAAAACAGTGCCTAGAAGTACAAATGGTGCAATTTAAGCGGTGTTGTGACAGAGTCATTTCCTACAATGCGACGCCATTGCCGCTGTTTACAGAGTCGTATGACCCCCCTCCCAGGTACAGTACCTTTGTAAACCAAATAGAAACAGGCCGGTGCACATAGTCAGCGAGGGAGCTGTCACTGGATCCGATGCAGCATCCGTTCTGGTGCTACATTGCAGAGGAACAGAGGCATCACTCAGTGGCATTGGGTCCTTACTGCAGAGCGGTGGAGGTGAGGCATTGTCGGTTGCGAGGTGTCGGTCCATTGGTTCCGGCAGATACAAAGTTCAGCTAAGTCACAATGCTGCAGGGTATCCTCACGGGGTCGCGATGACATCACAAGGCCTCAGATGCTGGGATGACGTCAGATGTCATGGACGTTGGACTCATGGCACTCTGATCTCTGCAAATTCATGCAGGGTCAGCAGCTGAAGCGACACGAAGCCTGTGGAGTCATTGGGATTGTCGCACTTCTGCGAGGTCCAAGGCTTTGGGACTGGCGGTGTTGTGGTTTCCATGAAGCGGTATCCTTAGCGAAGTCACACGGTATCCTCCGGCATCGTTAGACAGGTTTCCTCCAGAAATTCACTTCTAGGGGCTCAGGAACTTGAATGCCACCCTCTGGCAAGCTAGAGTCCACAGCATGCAAACTCAGAACTGGATGGTGACGTTTTTGCTGTCCCTGAGGCTTCAAAACAGGAGGCAAGCTCTACTCCAAGCCCTTGGAGACACCTCCCAAGCAGGAATGCACAACAAAGTACAGTCTCCGTTCCCTTGCACAGGCAGAAATAGCAACTGCAGGATAGCCCAGCAAAGCACAGTCACAGGCCAGGGCAGCACTTCTCCTCAGCTCTTCTCCAGGCAGAGGTTCCTCTTGAATCCTTGAAGTTCTAATGTCTGGGGTTTTGGGCCCGATACTTATACCCCTTTCTGCCTTTGAAGTTGTCCAACTTCAAAGAAAAGTCTTGGTCATTCAGAAGATCCTACCTTGCCCAGGCCAGGCCCCAGACACACACCAGGGGGTTGGAGACTGCATTGTGTGAGGGCAGGCACAGCCCATTCAGGTATGAGTGGCCACTCCCCCCTCCACTCTAGTATAAATGGCTCATCAGGATATTCAGGCTACACCCCAGCACCCTTTGTGTCGCTGTCTAGAGGAGATGCACAAACAGCCTAACTGTCCACCTGACCCAGACAGGGAATCTACAAACAGGCAGAGTTACATAATGATTTGAGCATGAAAATGCCTACTTTCTAAAAGTGGCATTTTCAAACAAACAATCTAAAAACAAACTTCACTAGAAGGTGTATTTTTAAATTGTGAGTCCAGAGACCCCAAACTCCATATTTCTACCAGGTCTCAAATGGAATCTGATATTTAATAATATTTAAAAGCAGCTCCCATGTTAACCTGTGAGAGAGAGAGGCCTTCAAATTTAACAGTATTTTACTGTTAAGACATGCAAAACACATCAGTACATGTCCCACCTTTAACATACACTGCACCATGCCAATGGGGCTACCTAGGGCCTACCATAGGGGTGCCTTACATGTATTGCAAGGGAAGGTTTAGGTCTGGCAACTGGGTTCACTTGTCAAATCGAACTGGTAGCTTTACAACAGCACACACAGACACTGAAGTGGCAGGTCTGAGCCAGGTTTACAAGGCTACTCATGTGGGTGGCACAACAAGTGCTGCAGTCCCACTAGTAGCATTTGATTTACAGGCTCTGGACACCTCTAGTGCACTTTACTAGGGAATTATTAGTAAATTAAATATGCCAATCATGAAAAAGCCAATTATACATATAATTTCACATAGGGAGCACTTGCACTGTAGCAATGGTCAGCAGTGGTAAAGTTCCCAGAGTAACAAAAACAGCAAAAACGGAATCCAGCACACAGAAACAACCTTGGGAAGTAGAGGCAAAACATTAGGGGAGACCACTTCAATGATGTCAAAACTAACATAAATTAAAGAACCATAACACATATGGGAATATTTAAATTACTAATAAGAAGCCCTAATGAAAGACAATACATTGAAAGATGACGTGAAGGCATGGGCCGCCATGCTATCCGAGAAGTGGACCCCTCGGGGAAACCAATAGGATGACGCTTACACTGCTTCGCACCACATCTAAACAAGGGTACCCTCTTAATACTTTTTAAGGGATCTGATACAAGAGCATGGTGAGGGTTTTCTGGGGATTTGTGGATCAGACTATATTGAAGACTACATTATGATACTGAAATGTAAATCAATTGCTTTCTATGATTTCATCTTGTGTCCTATGAAACCTCAAAAAAGATCAGTTAAACAAAAAAAAGAAGCCCTAGTACAAAAGGACTGTGCACATCTAGCTCTCTGAGTGAATGAGTTCTGGGGAATAATGTAGGCTTCTGTAGCCCCTTCAGTCCAGAGGACCACAACTCAGCCTACGACTAATGAATATCTGTGATATACTTGGGACTAGGTCCACTCATCATTAGGGATGGGTGAAAAATTCCACTCCTCCAGTGGAGTATGCAGAGTTTTGCCCACTCATTGTACCACTTGAAGCAGGGAGTTCCAGTAACACTCCACCAACCACCATGTGATGGAGTTTTTTTCTTGCGCACAGCTCAAGCAAGAGTTTGTGTCCCCAAGCATGCTTTTGAGGTGCTGCAATGCTTCATGGAGAGATTTCTCAAAGAGGGCAGTCATGGAGGTTGCGAGCATCTGCACCATTTGTGTTGGAAAGCTGCAGCTCAAGTAGAAAATCTACTTGTGTGGCAGAAAGCAGCAGCACCCTCTGGCACACCACATGATGCAATGATGATAAAAATCAGCTAAAAAAACATGATGTACCCAAATTCTGCCCACTTGCCGAACTCCGTGGAATCTTGCAGAGTTTTTATGTGAATGCACTGAATTCCACAGAGTGAAACTGCAAGTTCCACCCAGGTTCTACTCATCATATTCTGCAGGAGGTCCCCATCATTTTGTGTTACACCACAAAATAAAATCCTGCATCCCTAAAAGCCCTGCATTGGTTGCCTGTCCACAAGAGGGTACTTTTTAAAATTCTCCTGATGACCTTCAGAATCAATAAAGCATCCGGGCCGAAATTCCTAACATCAAGGTTCACTCACTATGTTACGAGGAAAACCCTGAGGTCCTCTCAAGCCAATCTGCTCAAACCTGCCCCTTTAGATTAAGGACTAGAAGCGGCAAATCGTTCACTGTCTTGAGTCTCATGGCCTGGAACACTCTTCCTAGCCACCTAAGGCTTATTGATTCAGAAACTGTTTTTAGAAAGCAGCTAAAGATGTGGATTTGTGGAATCTTTGATACCCTTTGCTATTCCCTCATCCTTTAAACAAATGGTTCTTGTTATGGGTTTGATGTTAACGCACCCAGCAGCTTGGATTTTACCCTTGACCCATGATAGCACCAGGATTCTCCTGTGGGAGTGACAGCTGGGCTTTACAAATATTCAATTCAATTCAACAGAATTTCAACAGAATTTCATAGTATGACATAATGTAAAAAAGGTGGCACTAAAAGTTTACTTTCAGAGCAAGCCAATCAGCCTATTAATTTTCAAAACAAAGCACATACTTAGAAAAGATTTTCACCGCACAGAAACATGGGAAGTGAAACTTGATACAAGGGATTGTTCTGCACAATCAACATAGCAACAGAGATTCATCACATGAACTTGTAATAATTCCAAAGACATACCTTTAGACAAGAAAACTAGGGAAAATGTTACTTTCACATACAGAGACAAACCATGACTGCAGCTGAATTTCAATGCTTTTTCTGGAATGCAATGAAAAATTATGCTTGTGCACAACATATAAACATGCACTTTACATAATGTAGCCTTTATATGCCAAATAAACCAACCGCATGTTAAGCATTATTTTCTAATATAAAATTCATTTCCACAAATATCTAAGCATTTTTTCTTAAAGGCAACATTGTACATTTTGCACACAGTTGTTTTTTCTAGGAGATTCGAAGGACCGGTTTTAAAGATGTACATGTCGAAAATGTGCATTATTTTCTTTCCAAAGATCCTGTGCATTGTTTATAGCATTGAGAAACATGGTGTATAAATATTTTACAATGGATAGTAGCCACAATTTAATGCAGCAGAGGGAGCCAAACCCAGTTTGAGAGCCACATGGTAGACAAGGGCTACTGGCTGAACATGGAAGCTTTTTCTTGTGTCCATTGGGGAGCCAAAAGGCTAGTGGGGAGCAGCAGGAGGGCAGGTTTCTTTTTACTTCATCTGAGAAGAGCTTCATTTGTTCTCCCAGCTGAAGGATGCAGACAGCCCAGGGCTGAGTGCAACAGCTGTCTGCAGCCCCTGCAGCTTTGTAGTGAGGTCTGAACCTGATGGTTCTGGGCTAGAATTATCAGACCTGGAGTTTGCGGACCAGATAATTTCAAGTGTGGCACAGCAGAAATTATTACGTTGCCCTGCAGGATTGCCTTTAAGTCCAATTGTTAGTCTTTCAGTTTTTGGAGGCTCTACCTTGTGTTACCCGCTCTGCATTGATGCACTTTGGTGCACTTAAATGGTGCACCGTTCCACCATCAGATTCTTCTTTAGCTCTTTGGCATCACATAACGACAACTGTGGTTTTGCTCCTCCTTGTTTGATCGCTGAAGGTGTCCGCTCAGCAGGCAGGGATGACAGTTTCTAGTCCTTGGCAGTTATGGCCTGTGTAACAGACTGGAAGGTGTTTATCTTGAGCAGTTGAATTCTTCAGACTGTGACATATCTTCTACGGGAATTGCACCGCACATTGGTAGTGTCAGTACCAGTCTTTCAGGCATGCTGCAGGTGTGCTGAATAGCTCATTGTTGCTTTGCTGATGTTTGGGCAGTTCAACACAAGAACTATGTTCTAGGATATGAGACACTCCCTCCCACGACATGTCGATCCCTGGGACACTCCCAATCCACAGTTGACATATGGGTGCTCCACACACTAGGAACACAGCTGGACCTTTTCCCTCTGGCATCTCTCCACTTGCATGGCTTGTGTAAAAAAATGTGCTGTTAGTTGAGGGGCGGGGGGCTACCCACTCTAGGCAACAAATGCAATCCTTGAGAAGGTGAATCACAAAAGTCACTACATTAACTCGAGCTCGAATCCTGGTATATATGGCACAGAGCAACACAAGAAAAATGCCAAATCAATTTTGAAAAAAAAATAGAGTAAATTCATATATAAAATTACATTAAAACATAAAAAATTCAATATGTGGAACTGAAAATATGAAGTTTTAAATAAAAATTGTGTCAAAAAGCATCAAGCACCAACCAAGGTCAACTGATCACGGTACTCCAGGACACAGGCATGTTTTGAGATTGACCTCAGTGGAGTGCGTTGGATACAGGGACCAGGTTCGATCTGGCCTCAAAAATCTTCAACTGGGCAAAGCAGTAGGCTGTAATTGAAAAAGGTTCTATGAGGTCAGATGGCCATTGAACAAAGTCTTGGTGAAGCTGTTGTTTTTGGTGAGAAAGCTCCAAACAGGAGAGATTTGAATTTCACTCCCAGGAGCGGTCCCTCACCAGTCAGATAATTTTTGCACCATCGCCCAGTCAAGTCTTTTTAATTCATATTTAGTCACTTTTTAGGAGCTTGGATTCCTCCAACAGAGCTAGGCTGCAGGCTATAACCAAAAAGTACTCCATAAGGCTGAATGCCATCTGCACGAGGTCCTGCTGAATCACATTTGCTGCTGCAGAGACGCTTTGAGTGGGAGAAATCATAATTTTCAGTCCAGCAGCAACACACCTTGAGTCGATTGGCTTAGCAGGTTTGTCTTGGATCTCTGAAGGCCTTTGGAGCCAAACATTTCGCCGATGTTTTCAGGAACTGTAGGAGAAGTCCAAGGAGTCTCTGGACCTCAGGAACAACACTTTGGGGTCTATAATCACTGCAGCAGAGGCCACCAGCAGGGCCCCAGTTGGGTTCAGTTGGAACTAGTCAGCTGGTAAATTTTGGGAATTCCTCTTGTAGTTTGTTGTGTTCCTGTAGCTTGAACAGGAGGTCAGCCTTGTCACCCTTGGAGCCTACTGCTCTGTCCTGGGTAACAGAGGGGCTAGGTAAAGTCCTTTGGTCTCCTCTCATGTTTTGGTCGCAATTTCAGTCCTCTTCTGTTTTTCTTCAGGTACAGTAGTGTTCTGTGAAGGGTATTGGTGATGCAACATTTACATATGTGCCAGCTTGTGTGTGGGGGTAACTCCTAGTTCCTCCCTAACCAATGGGGAGAAAGTTCCCAGGGGTTACTCTACCCACTTTATCAGCATTTTCTGTATGTATCACTACAAACAATGCCACAGTGACCAGCTCTGCCCAAATACAACAGTCTGTGCGTTTACCCCAGAACTGTGCCCGTGGAAATGGCCAGCCCCCTTCTCCATGGTCACTTCAAACCAGTTCTGGAGGCTGCTCTCTCCCAACTGGTATTGGTGCCTCCAAGACTGAGACAACAAAAGGATGGGCTTGACCCGGTGTAATCAAAGATCTGCCTTTTACAGATAATTCCCCTTTTAAGTACAATATGTTCCTGGGCACTTTCCAAATGGCCATCCTGTTTGACGACAGAATCACCTTCCCACACCCTGTTCTTTCTCTCAACTCTGCTCTGGAAACAGTTTTTACACCTCATTCATTGCTTCATCACTCCGAGAGCTCTAGCTTGAGGCTAATGCAAACTAGCTTCCAGTGTCTATAGGCAGGAAAAGTGTAAGTTTCTAAAAGTACATTTTCTTATGTATTTATTAAAAAACAGATTTTGCCAGTGAATTGGGTTTTTAATAAAACAAAGAGTCCAAGAATCAAATTTATAATTGTTTCCTAGCTGAAAACAGCATTATAAAATTTAATAGTGTAACCCAATATTTCTGTATGAAACAGCCAGCCTTACTTCAGTGTAAATAGTTTTTAGGTGCTTGTTCCTGTAAGCACCTGTTTATTATTAACTTTCTTCATGTATTACCTTTAAGTACCATGCCTTATGAGATAAAGGCCCTCATTTCGACCTCAGCAGTCTTTTTTGAAGACCGCCAATGTACCGCCGTATTCGCCTTTTTCGGACGGAGAGCCGCCAGCAGCCATACTGGTGGTCGGCGGGGAAGTGGAGGCTGCTCCACCTCCACCGCCCCATCATCAGAACACTGCCCACTGAATCACGTCCCATGATTCGGCGTGGCGGTGTTCTGGTGATGGGGTGCTGGCGGCGAAGCAGCCCCCATGGATCATGTCCCCTCCCGGAGGATCAACGGACAAGGTAAGTTGATCGTCCGTTAGGGGAGGGGTGTGTTGTGTGCGTGCATGGGGGTGTGCATGTGAGTATGTAGAGGAGGTGTGTGAGTGGGTGTATGCATGCGGGGGGTGTTATGTGTATGGGAAATGTGTGCGGGTCGGTCTGTGTGCATGTCTGTTTGTATGTGTGCGGGTATGTGTTGTAGTGTATGTGTGCATGTAGGGGTGTATGTATGTGCATGTTGGGGGTGGGGAGGAGAGTCCTGCCACCTTTGGTGGGTGGCAAGGGGGTGGAAGGTGTGGAGGAGGACTCGGGTGGGGGAGACCCCTATCAGTGCCAGGGAAGGAATTCCCTGGCACTGATAGTGCCTACCACCATGGATTTCGTGGCGGTTACAAACCACCCGAAATCCATGGCAGTATGCAGGGTCCTGATACCGCTGATGGTCTGGTGATGGCTGCCGGGTTGGAGACTGAAGCCTCCAGCCCAGCGGTCGGAGTGGAGAAGTGGCGGATGGCCATGGCGATAACCGCCATGGTCTTTATTCCATTTCTTTTCCACCGGCCTGTTGGCGGTATTACCGCCACTTCTCCCCCGCCCACCAGGGTCGTAATGAGGCCCATAATGTCTACTTATGGGTGATTTCTTAATATTGAAAATAAAGATTTAGTCCTGTCAAAAGATTTAGTTTGACAGGTCAAATTGTAGTTTAAAAACTGCTCCAGTCAAGCTACAATGGTTTTTCTGAAGCCATGTTTGCACTGCCACTGTAGTGGCTGGTGAAAGTAGTGCTGCAGTCCTCTAGTAGCTTTAAACTTACAGGTCAAGGGCACACCTGATAACATACACTAAAGATTTATAGGTAAGTTAAATATACAAATTAGGGTTGTGCCAGCCAATTCAACCTCATTCAAATGGAGAAGGAGAGGCACTTTACTATTGTTTAACAGGGATGAAGTATACAGGCTTCTATAGCCAGGAACAAGAGATAGGGCTATCCAAAAATCTTGGGATTCACCACACAAAATATGGGTATTTTCTACAGCCTGGCACACTCCTTTATTTCTCTTAGCACATAGGCTGGTGCAGACTTCAGGCAATGTCCCCTGGCCTCCGGGAAACATACTGTTATGCAGACACCATCCCTGGTCTCACGGAAGCTCTTTTATTACAATATTGAATAACTCCTTCTATGGTCAAGAAGAATTTGGAATTAAGACAAATCACAGTGATTTGTCTCCCTTGTTTAATACCCTTTTTCCAGACAGGGAATGTTGATCCGCTCTCTCAAGTTCTCAAACCAGCTTGGGGTGGTTACCTTTTGAATCATCATTTTCTAGTACAGGCAGACACAGCATTTGTGCCAGGTGATTTGACTCATGGCAGGTAGTGATGATGCTGACTCCAAGCAGCGGTATCCAAAACATGGGCATAATGAAGTGTGAAGGTTGTTCACCTGGCTGTCGCAAGCCATCCTGAAGTAGAGACTGGGAATATGAATGCCTGTGTCTAGACACTTTGGCCCTCATTACGAGCCACAAAACTCATCCTGCCACATGCCCGCCAGTGCGGGCAGAACACCACCGGCCCTATTACAGGTTTACCGCAGGGCCGGCGGGCGGAAACAGCGTTTCTTCACATTGCAGCCGGATCGTAATTGCGGCGGCGCAATGTGCGGTGCCGCCTGTGCAGCAGCACCTGTCGTGCATTCCACTGTCTGTAATTTGGGCAGTGGAATGTGCAACCGGGCTATGCATGGGGGCCCCTGTTCCCAACTCCCCCATTCCACCAGCCTTTCCATGGCAATGTAACCGCCATGGAAAGGCTCGCGGTATGGGAACTCGTAATCCCCAGGGCAGCACTGCCCTGGTGGATTACAACCACTGGGACCACCAGGCTGATGGCTGGCAGCAGCCTGGCGGTGTCGGAAGTCCAACCATGGTGGTTTCGCCATGGTCGTAATATGGCAGTCTCACCACCATCCCATTGGCAGCGGGACTGCCATCTCCAGTCTGCCAGTCAGTAGACCACCAGACTCGTAATAAGGGTCTTTGTCACCTTTAACAACAGAATCTCCTGGCTTACCCCATGCTTCCTATTATCGACCCAATGGCATTGCTTGGAAAACTCTAATAAGCAATGCCTTGCTAAAACATCCTCTAAATTTTTTCGGAGGGTGGCCATGTCTACATAAATTTTCACTTTAGTGTCTGGGTCCCCACCCTCCAGCCACAGGAATGTAAGCAATACTTTCCCACTGTCCGAAGAAGCTGTATCCATGTTCCATCATGTGCCATTCTGAGCCAAAATGAATCCTAAGGTCCCTGTAAACATAAGTTGCAGACAGTCTCATGGTCATGTATGAGCTATGCACAAAATGTACACCCGCATACTCGAAGGTGAGCCTAAAATAGTGGAGGAGGAAAGAGGTGAGAAAGTGAGTTACAACAAAAAGTGCAGATTTGTTGGGAAAGGTAGTATGCAAACCATAGTGAGTGAATCAGGAGTTGGTGATTACTTAGATACTTACCAGAAGGATAAATTATTATTTCCAGAACCCTGGAAGGTACAGAAGAAGAGAAAACAAAAGTTGGATGGTATACTGGGATTAAGACTGTGCCTCTTAATGTTAGGAAGGATGGTGGTGTGCTTAACATTAGACAAAGGTGGAATTATAACTCCACCTGTGGCATTGACAGAATTTAGGTAACTACAAATTACGTTTGTAACATGGAGTTCCTGCCAAATTCCACCAAACAGTGCATGGTAGAATTATTCTGGTATTGGCCCCTCAAGGCTCCACCACGCAAGATTTGCGGGCCCCTGACAAAGTTTCCAGTTGTCACTGATCCTTCTGGTGTTGTTTTATAATGCCAGCAGTCAGAGATGGTCACTGTTTAAGTAGGTTTTCCACTCGAGCAGCAGCATGTTTTCTACTCATTGGCAGAATCTTATGGAATGTTTCTGTAACTCTGCAGAATTCCGCAGAGTGAAACTCCGTGACATTGCACACCTCTACTTGAAATGCCTAGGAAAAGATCATATGAAAGGATGAACCCAGTTGAGCAATTATGGTATGAAAAACAGAAGCAGGTACATTGCACATCAGTGCATTGGACGAGAAAGGTGCTGGCCATCTCATTCTCCCACTTACCAAGCATGACCAGGATTGGATTGACCTATTAGGCAGTGCCCCACAACAAGTCTTAAAGGTCAGTGTTGGTGGTTGTTTGGCTGTTTGTGGGAGTGTTGCATAGACTGCTGTGCATATTATTTCTTCTAAATTCACCAAAATTCAAACAAACATTACCTGCAGCATGCTCAAATCCATTAATTCGTCCACACTTTGCAAAACACTCCTACAGCGTGTCTTTACAAGTTCAAAACTGTCTGTGAAGTCAGGGTTGAATAAACATTCATATATAGAAAGTTGCGTTATTTTATTAGTATTTTAAGCGAAGCTCAATACAGCGACCTTATCCAGCTGGGCTCTCCAAGGACCCTTTCTTGTCCACTTGTTTCTAGAACCCTTGCTGGTTCTACATTACCTCTGACTTGGCTATATTGACATCAGCTAGATGCCACGCATCTTCCCCTCAACAATGATTGTAGCTAATGAAACAATTATCTTAAAATTATATATCAATAAAAGCATTTCACTATATGCAAGGAATGACATAACTAAATACGTTTTAGTAGATTATACATAATCTTTTAAATAAGAAGGTCTCGATGTAGTACAAAGACTTTTCCTTCCAAAAATGTATCTTCCTTCTTGTGACAACAGAGGATCAGGTGAGGGTAAATCTGTACTGCCCAAGTTCATACATGGAGCAGAACATCTTACCACTCTACTTGATTTTTAAATTTTATTATCTTCCATTTTAACACAATTTTTGGACAATTTCATTACTTTTAGAGGCTGGCTAAATCTTTCTTAACATTTTTACTTTTCATCAAATCCAAGTTTTCTCTCTGTCATCTTGCATTTATCCTTTTCTGCAACATCTATATTTCACAATATTTGTTTTCTAGTGCAACCTCTTCTCTTGTTTATCCAACTTGGACACATTACAGAATTGTTTTTTTACCATTAAAGTGTTTGAATAGTGACCTTCCAATCATGGAAGAGATGTCAATCTATACAGTTGCACTTTTTCTTTTAATTCTTCCATCCCATTTTTGCCACATACTACTGTGCGTCTGATCATTTTTTAAAAACTTTGTTCAGTCTCTCAATCATCCCATTAGCTTCAGGATGTTAAAGTGTAATTTTCTAATGGCTTATTCCTTTTGCTGACAAATATTCCTCCATCATCCTTGAAGTAAATTGGACACCATTATCTGTTAGCAAGGAAGGAGGATAATCTTCCTTACTGAACAATTCATCCATTGACACTTTTAACCTAAGGCCATATTAAGTATATTTCAGTACAAATCAAAATGTACTGGTCTACAATAGATGTCTTTATTGGGTTTAAAATGTCCAAATCTATCTCCTCCCAGGGACCAAAAGGGAGCTTGGGTAGACACATGTGTTGAGAGTGACATTTCAAGATCCTGTCACTACACATACATTCACTGCAATTGTTGACTTTCCTCTCAACCATTAAGTCCATTGCAGTCCACCAATACTCTTTACAGATTCACTCTTTGATCTTGGAAATTCCTATGTGACTTTCATGTGCTCTGCTGATGATTCAGTCCCTCAAAGTTGTGGGAGGAATTAACCTACTACTTTGTAATAACAAACCATCCTTGTAGCAAAGTTCATTTGTAATATACCAAAATGACTTTACATCAAGATCAAATTTACCTTTGGAACACCACCCATTTCAAACCATCCGTGCAACTTTTTGCAATGTTTGATGAGATTGTGCCTCCCTTAACCAATCCTCTGCCTGAATGGTTGCACTTGTAACTTTACAAACTTTCCATTTATCATTATCAACTTCATTGCCAAAAATATCTACAGCATTGTTTGTCATGTCATCATTACATAGGGCTAGATTTAGAGTTTGGTGGATATCCTGTTTGCCATATTATGATTTCCATAGGATATAATGGGATTGTAATACGGCGGACAGGATATTCATTGCATTTGTGAATGAGTAACCCCATCTGCCAAACACTAAACCAGGCCCATAGTCTAGAAAGTCAGTCCGCAATGGAATTTTTAATACCTGGTACGTACACCATTGTAAAATCAAACTCTTGAAGAGCCACCATTCACTTATAAATCCAAGTACAGACACACTGTAGGAAGTTGGCTCTGTGTGTGCTATTTCAAAGTAAGGAATAGCATGCACAGAGTCCAAGGGTTCCCCTTAGAGGTAAAATAGTGGTAAAAAGAGATAATACTAATGCTCTATTTTGTGATAGTGTGGTCGAGCAGTAGGCTTATCCAAGGAGTAGTGTTAAGCATTTGTTGTACATACACATAGACAATAAATGAGGTACACACACTCAGAGACAAATCCAGCCAATAGGTTTTGTATAGAAAAATATATTTTCTTAGTTTATTTTAAGAACCACAGGTTCAAATTTAACATGTAATATCTTGTTTGAAAGGTATTGCAGGTAAGTACATTAGGAACTTTGAATCATTTCAATTGCATGTATACTTTTCAAGTTATTCACAAATAGCTATTTTAAAAGTGGACACAGTGAAATTTTCACAGTTCCTGGGGGAGGTAAGTTTTTGTTAGTTTTACCAGGTAAGTAAGACACTTACAGGGTTCAGTTCTTGGTCCAAGGTAGCCCACCGTTGGGGGTTCAGAGCAACCCCAAAGTTACCACACCAGCAGCTCAGGGCCGGTCAGGTGCAGAGTTCAAAGTGGTGCCCAAAACGCATAGGCTTCAATGGAGAGAAGGGGGTGCCCCGGTTCCAGTCTGCCAGCAGGTAAGTACCCGCGTCTTCGGAGGGCAGACCAGGGGGGTTTTGTAGGGCACCGGGGGGGACACAAGCCCACACAGAAATTTCACCCTCAGCGGCGCGGGGGCGGCCGGGTGCAGTGTTAGAACAAGCGTCGGGTTCGCAATGGAAGTCAATGAGAGATCAAGGGATCTCTTCAGCGCTGCAGGCAGGCAAGGGGGGGCTTCCTCGGGGAAACCTCCACTTGGGCAAGGGAGAGGGACTCCTGGGGGTCACTTCTGCAGTGAAAGTCCGGTCCTTCAGGTCCTGGGGGCTGCGGGTGCAGGGTCTTTTCCAGGCGTCGGGACTTAGGTTTCAGAGAGTCGCGGTCAGGGGAAGCCTCGGGATTCCCCCTGCAGGCGGCGCTGTGGGGGCTCAGGGGGGACAGGTTTTGGTACTCACAGTCGTAGAGTAGTCCGGGGGTCCTCCCTGAGGTGTTGGTTCTCCACCAGCCGAGTCGGGGTCGCCGGGTGCAGTGTTGCAAGTCTGACGCTTCTTGCGGGGAGTTTGCAGAGTTCTTTAAAGCTGCTCCTTTGGATAAAGTTGCAGTCTTTTTGGAGCAGGTCCGCTGTCCTCTGGAGTTTCTTGTCGTCGTCGAAGCAGGGCAGTCCTCAGAGGAGTCAGAGGTCGCTGGTCCCTTTGGAAGGCGTCGCTGGAGCAGAGTTCTTTGGAAGGCAGGAGACAGGCCGGTGAGTTTCTGGAGCCAAGGCAGTTGTTGTCTTCTGGTCTTCCTCTGCAGGGGTTTTCAGCTAGGCAGTCCTTCTTCTTGTTGTTGCAGGAATCTAATTTCTAGGTTCAGGGAGAGCCCTTAAATACTAAATTTAAGGGCGTGTTTAGGTCTGGGGGGTTAGTAGCCAATGGCTACTAGCCCTGAGGGTGGGTACACCCTCTTTGTGCCTCCTCCCAAGGGGAGGGGGTCACATCCCTAATCCTATTGGGGGAATCCTCCATCTGCAAGATGGAGGATTTCTAAAAGTTAGAGTCACCTCAGCTCAGGACACCTTAGGGGCTGTCCTGACTGGTCAGTGACTCCTCCTTGTTATTCTCATTATTTTCTCCGGCCTTGCCGCCAAAAGTGGGGGCCGGGGCCGGAGGGGGCGGGCAACTCCACTAGCTGGAGTGCCCTGCGGTGCTGTGACAAAGGGGTGAGCCTTTGAGGCTCACCGCCAGGTGTTACAGCTCCTGCCTGGGGGAGGTGTTAGCATCTCCACCCAGTGCAGGCTTTGTTACTGGCCTCAGAGTGACAAAGGCACTCTCCCCATGGGGCCAGCAACATGTCTCTAGTGTGGCAGGCTGCTGGAACCAGTCAGCCTACACAGATAGTCGGTTAAGTTTCAGGGGGCACCTCTAAGGTGCCCTCTGTGGTGTATTTTACAATAAAATGTACACTGGCATCAGTGTGCATTTATTGTGCTGAGAAGTTTGATACCAAACTTCCCAGTTTTCAGTGTAGCCATTATGGTGCTGTGGAGTTCGTGTAAAACAGACTCCCAGACCATATACTCTTATGGCTACCCTGCACTTACAATGTCTAAGGTTTTGCTTAGGCACTGTAGGGGCACAGTGCTCATGCACTGGTACCCTCACCTATGGCATAGTGCACCCTGCCTTAGGGCTGTAAGGCCTGCTAGAGGGGTGTCTTACCTATACTGCATAGGCAGTGAGAGGCTGGCATGGCACCCTGAGGGGAGTGCCATGTCGACTTACTCATTTTGTTCTCACTAGCACACACAAGCTGGTAAGCAGTGTGTCTGTGCTGAGTGAGGGGTCTCTAGGGTGGCATAATACATGCTGCAGCCCTTAGAGACCTTCCCTGGCATCAGGGCCCTTGGTACCAGAGGTACCAGTTACAAGGGACTTATCTGGATGCCAGGGTGTGCCAATTGTGGAATCAAAAGTACAGGTTAGGGAAAGAACACTGGTGCTGGGGCCTGGTTAGCAGGCCTCAGCACACTTTCAATTCAAAACATAGCATCAGCAAAGGCAAAAAGTCAGGGGGTAACCATGCCAAGGAGGCATTTCCTTACACACACTCAAAAGACTTTGTGGCAAAAAGTTCCTTTAGGGGCTCGTGGTCAGTTTTAATCTCAAAACCATTTCCCCACAAAACGTTTGTAACTTCCTTACTGACCATTGTATGGCTAGTGCTGCTTTCCCAATTGCAGAGTAGTTCAACTCTACCCCTCTCAGAGCTCTGGAGACAAGTAACATTTCTTAACTTCCTTACTGACCAATTTATGGCTAGTGATTCTTTGTCAATTATGGAGTAGTTCATCTCTGCCCTTCTCAGAGCTCTGGAGACAAATAATATTGATTTCTCTTGGTCTTCCTGTTCCTGCAGAAGCACTGCTCCAAGTCCCTTGGAGATAGCATCAGTCAGTAAAATGGTATTTTGACCCGGTTTGAGAATACTAAGGCACAGGGCTTCCATCAAAACAGCTTTCAAATGAACAAATTCTCCTTGACATTCTTTGTCCCACTCAAATTCTCTGCTTTTCGTTGAAAATTGTCTCATCCTTTTACTATTTTGAGCTAAATTTAAAACAAATTTGCTGTACTATTTGGCCATGCCAAGAAATGTCATGAGTTCTTCTTTGTTGCCAGGACTTGGTAACCGATTGATCATTTGTACCAGATTGTGCTTAGGTTATATGCTCTTAGCCGAGATAATGTGACATAAATACTCAATGCTGGGAACATTGAATTTAGGCTTCACAAGTGTCAACCCACTAGATTCAATCCTTCTTAAAACTTCACACACTCTTTCATTATGTTCCTGAATAGTGGCCCCAGATATCAGAACATTGTCCTGGTATATTTTTATAACCTGTATTCCTTTTAACCCTCCCTACATTACCCTTAGTAAAACATAAGAGGGCAAAATTAATCCACATGGCATTCTTATACAATTAGAAGTCCCAAATGGAGTAATCAATGATGTCAAATCCTGGCACAAGGGATGCAGTTTGATTTGGTGGCATGCTAAGGTAAGATCAAGTGAGGAGAAGTATTTTGCCTGCCCTAAGAAACACAACATTCAATTTATGTTAGATGGTAGATAATGATCTATAATAACATTCTTATTTAAGTCCATGAAGTCAACACATAAGCTAGCCTTTCCATTTGCTTTACCCACCATCACTACTGGAGCTGACCATTCACATGTGTTTACCACTTTGTTTATATGGCTGCTTTTCAATTTTTCAAATTCCTTTACCATATCATCTTTGATCATTAAAGGCGCATTTCTGACTTCACATACTTAAGTTGTTGTATTGGGTTTCAGCCTTATAAGATGCACAAAGATTTTCAAACACCCCAGATCTTTATGGAAAAAACTCTGGAACTTTTGGCATTTTTTTCAATAGATGACTGATTTCTTCTCATGCATACAGTTTAATTGATTGCATTTACAACATCTTTCATTCTCACAGAAGAAGATTCATTTGGTTCTAAGTAAACCATCACATCTTTGATATATCCATCTGTTTAATGAATCACCCTTGATAGAGACATAAATCTTACCTGCAGCAAATCTGCCAGAAAAATCTAAACAGCCATCAAAATATCCCAACAGTTTTACAAGTTCCCCACCATATGCTTTGGGTTTAATGTCTGGTTTTTTTAATTTCACTTTTTTTTTCTTCAGATATATATCAAAGAAACCTTTAGGGATCACGGATATTTTGGCTCCTAAGTCAAAGAACATTTTCACATGTTTATCTTGAACCAAGACTTCCTTATATGGACCCTCACATTCATTTGTGTTGATTTGTATTACCACTTCCCCACACTCATCTGTAGACAGCACACCTATCTCTTTTATGTTTTGCTTAACTTGAGTTAATTTCCAACAAATTGTGAAATTCCCTATTTTCCACATTTCTTGTACCAAAATTTCTATCCAGGACAGTCTTTAAAATTTGCTACAAAAGCATGTTATTGTTCCTTTCTTTCGAGTCTTAGAATCATACTTCTTTGAACTACCAGCTGTAACAAGGCAAATTTTGTCAACATCACCCCTCTCAGGCACCAATTTATCCTTTCAAATTGTTTCTACACAAGCCCAAGAGTGCTCACATTTAGCTATACTTAGAAGTTCTTTTAGAGATGGATTATTGTTTTTGCACATAGATTCTTGAACGTTCTCAGTGGAACAACCAAGCATAAACTGATCATGAAGACACTCTTCAGGTGATGCCCCAAAGTTGAATGTAAATGTAAGTTTATGTAAGGAAGCCATATAGACTTTAAATGGATCCCTCAAGCCTTTGCACTCTCTTCCTAAAATGGTGTGGTTCCAAAACCGTACTTATTTTGGGAAGATAATGAATGTCTAATTTCTTTTATGCAATTCTCAAATTTGTTTAAGCTTCTTCATGTGACATTTCAGATACGTGCTCAAAAACCTCTTATCTTTCCAGTTCTAAATAATGCATTAAAAGTGAGGTTTTTTTACTCTCCACACTTAATGAATTGCCAAACACTCTCAAACAGTGAGTGAAAACTTTGTCCATTTAGCCCACATTAAAGTGAGTTCACCTGGAGAAGGCAGAAAAAAATGATGAACGTTTTGCATTTTAGCAACTCCCCAAAAAAAGAACGTGTAGTGTAGCAAAATGTAGGATCTATTAAGTACTTGAATAAACTTAAAGTCACAAGGGGTTAGAGGCTGGGTACTGGTTGAGGTAAGTACACACCTACCACTGGCAGTACACCTCCAACACAGGGTTGTGCTCAGGCAAGGTCCCACAAAGTAGCCCTTGGCTTGGCAATGAGCAGTCAGGCTTAACTTAGGAGACAGGTATGTAAAGCATCTAAATACACCAACAATAAATACAGTAAATAAACCAGACACAGCAAAGAAATGAAAATCACTATAATAATGGGAAATATTTCAATCTATAAAACACACCAAAATGACAAACATCCAATATAGGGAACCAGAGATATGCATTTTTAAAGATTAAAAGTCAACTAGCCCACAGAAGCAAAAAGCTCTCAAAGGGAAGGTTCCACTGGACCGGGACACAGTCAAGCATTCCAGCCGTCCCCAATGTAACACTTTTGAGTTAGTTGTTCCTTGGGATGTTGGGACTAAAATTATCAGAATGCACCTGGACAAATCCCTGCAAGTCCACTGGATGCATTCTAGACTGGAAACGTTTTTGGAAGTTGGTGCAGGTAAGCTCTTTTAATCCATTTCTCCAGGGAGTCCACTCTTGAGTCATTTTTGAAGCAAGGCAAAGTCCTTTGAGTTGTGGTTCCAGTGTGCAAGAGGAAGTCCTTAAGTGTGCAGGCCTCTGAGTTGTAAACAAGATTTCAGCAGGGCAATCCTTTTTCTTCTTCTGGTTTCATGCAGGAGATCTGAATTCAAATGCAGATCAGCCAATCTTATTCCATCATCTTGGACAGTCAGTGGGCACTTCTGTCCAATGAGCTACAGGGCACCACCCAGATGTATGACAACTTCCTTCAAAGTGTGGCATCTTTTTTTCTCATAAAGCACTGCACTTTAACATTCCAAGATGGTGTATTCCTCTACAGAGGAGCAAGACCTGCCTAAACCAACCCCGCGGTGTAGCTCATTTCCATCAACTCCTCCTCTGGACATCAGGGGATTCCTTTCTTGAACCTATCATCTATCTGTGGAGTACAGGAGTGATAGAACATGCCTGGTTACATTGCTTTCTGACTGGTATTCTTATAAAGCCTCAGCTTGCTTCATCCAGCCGGCATCCTTGTCTGGTTCACCATCTGCCACCCCCATCAAATAAACTTTGCCCAGAGCAGGCCATGTATCACCTAGTCAAAGCAGCCTGGTTAATCCTGTAAGGGCTGACTAATCAGGAAATACCTCTAGCAGGCTGGAATTTGGCTTACAAAAAATAAAGTTTTATAACTTATTTTCTGTATTTGTCATTACCATTCATTTGAGTCCACTTAGCCTTATGAAACATATTTCTATTATAGACTATGGAGCCGACTTTGTACAATGGGGGAAAATGAAAAGGTGAAGTGTTTCCCTCACCAGGGCAAATAAAATATATTTTATAATGTTAAATGGCACCCCACCCCTAGGGCATCTAGGGGAAACCTTGGGGTGGCATATATGTAAAAATAAGGTAGATTAATACTTTGGAAGTACTTTTAATTCCAAAGTTAAATTGCATACATTTTCCTTATTAAAGCAGGGCTGCCTTCTAAAAGGATAGTAGGCACACAGCAGTGCACAATCCAGTGCAGAAATCTACTGGGCCTCCAACTTCCAAGCCCTATTATATATTCAGACCTATATTTAGTTTGAATACCCCTTGCCCTATTACCTACTAGGGACTTACAGGGTCTGTCATTGGCCATTGGAATTATAACATTATCATTTGACCATATACCTTTTATTCAGAGCAATGGCCCCGGGCATGTTAAGCAGATCCCAAAGCACAATCAAATTCATTTACCATCAGTATCAGTCAGAAATCTTGGTGTGAGCATGCTAAAAGGGTGACTTTCTCACACAAGGTTAATAGATGAAGTACATCTATCAGTGCATTTCCATAAAATAAGACATTAAGATTAAAATACTAGGTTGAATGTAAATATACACTATAAAAATGATCGGGTTAAAATCAGTGCACTTGTAAAATGTGCATCTTAAGGCTAGGATGACAAATATAGTATGCCCATAACTGTTCAAATTGAAACAAAACTTGAAGTAGCTTTAGAGGTATTGTGTGATTTAATTGCACTTAAAGTACTGAAGAATGTATCTCTTTTTCTTCAGTATCTGAAATTATTGTTGTTGTCGCCGCCGCCAACAACAGAAAACAGGACACTCAGGTAAAACACAATGATTCTCAATTTAATATAGCCACAATTTTGCAGGGAGCCTGTGTGCTGAATTGCATTAATAGCCCAATTAAAAATGGCTGACAAATAGGAGCCACTGAATGCTTGCGTTTTGGTATTGAGAGAGCCTGTGCACCGAATCACGTTGATATCCCAAATTAAAATGGACAACCCATAGCAGCCAATCCGTGCTTGCATTTTGATGTTGTGAGTTTCTCTGGCAAATGTGCTTGTATTGTGATGTGGGCAGTTAAGACTACAAAAGGCTTAGAGGAATGCTCAGTAAAGTTCTGTCATGAAAGGTTTGCCCGAGCATAGTTCCCTCAATTTGAAAATTGTAGTAGTGTGCTTAGAACGCAGAGCGAAAGTAAGCTGAGTGGTAACATGCTGTAACAAAGCAGCACAGGACTCTTACTCGTGGCTCATATCTATTAAATTAGGCTCGAGATTAACAGTACAGGGGTGCACTAGTGCTAATTGTTTTAATGATTAAGTCCCCGTACAGAAAAGTGAAGAAATACTGACCTTCCAACTTCTTGTAATATCTTATATTTAGTAAACAATTGTCGAAATGATATATTCATATATTTAAGTGTATTAATTGTTGGATGTCTCTTGTTTGTTTCCACTCTTCGGTAATCGCGTGAGCCCAGCGCTCACCGTGGAATGTTGGGGCTGATTGACAGTTGGGGGAGAAGAAATGGTTAAGGGAATAATTCGATGTATGACAGATGTTGTGAATAAACCTGCCTTACATCCTTCCATGTCATGTCAGTATAATATAGAAAATGGCAGTGAGGATGGCGATATCTGACGGTAATGACGATTCATAATTGATAGGTGAAGTGCATGCTTGTTATTGTGCGGCTGTGATCGTTCCTGAGTGGATATTTCTGTGGAGTCTCTCCAGCATGTTGCATTTCAGGGGCTCGATGAAGGATTGTATATTGACAATTTCTACTGTTAATTTCAGTCTGCCTTCTAATCTTACCCTTGTTGGTGTCCTGTGGGAGCATGTGTAGCAGCCTGTTCTGCAGTTGTGCCGCCTGCTAATGTGGACACATTTTGCTTCTGTCATTCTGCCTCTCAGCCTAACCTTGTGACTCCACCTAGCTTAAGGGGCGCTTGGATATCCTTTGTGCAAGAGTATTGTTGTTATTAAAGTAAGTTGATTCCTTTGTATGGTTTACAGATTGAATTGCAAATTCACCAAACTCATTACAGTAGAAGCCAAAGTGTTTGCATGGACAGTAGAGTGAGCTCAAACAGTGTTATATATATGATAAAAACATATATATAAATCTATAATTGACAATATATACATAAGGAGTAAATGCCTTATTCTTTCTTCAGCTACCTTGAGTACAATTCATATATTGGTTCCCTTAAATTATAAGTCATTTATCACTAATAGAAATAGTGGTAAGCACTCATAGCAAGGGCTGGAGTGATGAATGCCACTTTGATGGCAGCAACTTTTTTGGATGTGCCTGGAGTACCTAGCGAATGATGGAAACAATGGATCCCAAATTTTGAAATGCACTTGGTGGCAATTGATGAGTTAGAGTATAGCACAGAGCGTAAAACCTCTTTGTTGTACAATAGGTTGGGAATGGGGGGAAGGTGTATTTTTCATAATATAAGACCCATGGTGAAAAAAGAAGGTGAAGAAAATTTGAACACATATATAGAGGCAAAAAGGAGAATGTGTGACTAGTGTGATACAACAATAAGTGTCCTAATCAAAAGGCATAATTTCTATTATAGATACCAACCACCTGGAGAATCTTATGCCAAAAAATCCTACACTGGATAATGTGACCAATACTATCAAGAGTTATTAGTGATCAGCAAACAGAATCAAAATGTTGCATAAACCTGAATTTGTGTCTAGTGAAATCAATTTAGTACGTATGTTTAAAGACAACAAGGACGATTCAGTACAAACAAAAAATAAAGTAGACACAACACTGCAAAAAAGCGAAGAAAGCATAAAAACTGAGTGTTATCGTTGTGGGCCTACTAACCATCTAGCTTCATACAGGAATCGCCCTGCTCTTTGCAAGCAATGTAAAAAATTTGGTATAAAGGATAATTTTGTCAAGGTGTGCTGAGCAAGGTCACGTTTCAAGAAAGTACTTGCAGTACAGGAAGAAAGTAATGAAATTAATGATTTGGATGTTCATCTTGAAGACTTGGTATTGATGGTGATTATAATCAATGAAATAGATCTTCAAGATCAACCACGATGCATGGTTCAAGTATACCGTCACAAGGTGGAAATCACGGTGGACACTGGGTTTCACATAACACTCAAATCAGGAATATGACCAGATACCGAACAAGTCATATTTGCATCCTAGTAGAATCGTACCAGGAGCATATGGAGGACATACAATTCAACTCAAAGGGGCATTTGAAGCTAGTATCAACTTCCAAGGTAGAGTAACAAGAACTAAAATATATGTGGTGAATCAAAGAGTGAACATTCTTGGTTGGTACGAACAGAAGCACCTGTGCATGCTGATAAATCCATGTAAGGCACCATATGTGTTTGCATTAACAGATGTACAAGTACATCCTGAAGACGTATTACAGGAATTTGTTCTTGTCTTCAATGAGGAATGATGAGGTTTGAAGAACTTCTAGCACATGATTAAACTTATAGGACAATACCATACCTGTAAAGCAAAAAATTTCCAATTTACCATTATCTGTCAAGTTAGAAGTGAAGAACATTCTAGATAGTTGGCAGAAGAAGAAAGTAATTGGCAGAACATGCTAATGTTGGTTGTCTCCAATTGTTGTTGCCAAGAACAAATCTGATGAAATTAGGTTGTGTATTGATTTAAGACAATTGAATCAGCAAGTATTAGTGGAAACACAACCCTTACCGAATATTAATGAATTGATGGTAATGCTTGGAGTTGCCAAAGTATTCTCTACATTAGACTTCACCACAGCATACCACAAGGTATTGTTGCATTCAGACTAATGTAATCTTACTTCATTCATCACACCAATGGGATCATTTAGGTTCCTCCTTATGTCCTTTGGGGTGTGTTCATCACCTGCATTGTTCCAAAAAAGAATAAATACATTATTTGATGGAATGTCAGGAACAAAGGCATTCCAAGACGTCATTTTTATTTTCTCAAAGGATGACAAAAATCCCTTGGAGGTTCTAAGGGAAGTACTCAGACGTACATAAAAGAGTGGTTTGACTCTTTGTAAGAAGGACATATGCAAGTTTTTCAGGAATGAAGAATCTTACTTTGGCCACAAAACATGTACTGACAGTGTCAAACCAAAACCCTGTCTTGTTGAATTATTAACAATGCAAGACCTACGAATAAGGATGAGTTGAGATCATGGTTAGGACTATTTGAATTCTATGCAAACTTTATCCAGAACTATACTGATAAAATTCAACTGATGTGGAGACTGACAAAAAAAAATGTTGACTTTGAATGGAGTGCTGATTGTGAAAGTTGTATGTACAAATTGAAAGAAGAAATTAGAAAAGCTCTTTCATTAAAATCATTTGATGAATCTCTTTGCTCCGTAGTAACTGTTGATGCGAGTCAGATTGGACTTGGAGCCGTTCTGAGCCAGTAAGAAACACAAGGAAGTCAACTGATTGTCTTTGTATCATGCATATTGAAGTAACCTGAGGCAAGGTACTCTGTAATAGAGTGAGAGTTAGTGGCTTGTGTTTGGGCTGTGGTGAAATCAGAAAGTTTTTTTGTGGGGCAAACGTTTTTAATTCATATTGATCAGAAGCCATTATTAAGCATATTGGGTAAATGTAGTAGTGACAAAGTATTACCACGCATAACCAAGTTACCCTGTAAATTATATGAGTATGTTTTTGATGTTGAGTACCTGCTTGGAAAACCAATTTAACAACTGACTATTTATCTTGCTTGCCTTGTAATGATGATGAAGAAGATTAAATGAATGGTGACCTAGCTGTTGCTTATTAGTCAGATGAAGTAGAAGAAATGTGTATGGTTAATAAACAGCAATGTCTAGAAGTCATTAGTGATGATGCAGAATATTTCTGTATATCTGAGTATATTGTTATTGGAAGGTGAATTATGAATAGTCACTCATTGGAACAGTCATTATGAGAAATGACAAATTAGTACCACCTTCTAGTCTTGGGGCCAAACTTCTCACATTAGCTCATGAAGGTCATATGGGTATGACTGGTACAAAGAAAATGTTGTGATCCAAGTATTAGATGCCCTGTATGGACCATGATGTGGAGAGTTTAGTGCATAATTGCTTTGTCAAGATGCTGATAAAACTTTGTGCATAATATCCTGCCATTTGACCCCTATAATTTTACCAAAAAGACCATGGCACAAAATTGGGATTGGTTTCATTGGTCCAAATGAAATAAAATGTGTTATTGTATGTATAGATTATTACAGCAAATGGATTTATTTAGAATTCATGGGCACTCCAACCACTGGCAATGTGATTACATTTCTTGAAACTGGTTTTGCCATATAAGGTATACCACACTGTGTAGTGAGTGACAATGTGTCGCAATTCTTGTCAGTAGAAATGAAAGCATTTTTGCAAGATTCAGGAATTGCCCATTGTAAGTCAGCCTTGTATCAAACTCACGGAAATGGCCAAGTAGATCGAGCTAATCGCATTAATACGGAGACCATTCATTTAGCTTTAAGAAACAAAATACATGCAAGGAATGCTTTACAGAAACGTTTATGGGCTTACCAAACCACTCCCCACAATGTTACGGGAGTCACACCATTTGAGTTGTTGAGGTGAAGGGTGCCTGTAACAAAGTTGAGTACACACAATGTTGTTAGACCTAAAACTACTGGCATTGTAGATATTCAAAGTAAGGAAAAGAGAGTTCAGGAAGTGATAGTTGACAAGCGAACCAAAATGAATAAGTATTATGATATGAGAAAAGCTGTGACCCAAGATGCCCTAGAACAGGTACAAACATAACTACGTTTGGAGAACCTCATAGAGTTGTCAAAACATCAAAGTAGGCCATTCTCTTAGAAAAAGGAAGGTTTTGGAACATGTCACGTGCCACTTGTGTAAATCCCAATGCAGTGGGAGATTGTAGGAAAGTTATGGGTATCGAAGAAACTGGAAGTTTAACTGACACTCGTACATATTCCTACTAACATGTTAATGGAAATGCATCATCACTTGTTAACCAAGATTCTGACGTGATTAGTCATACAAAACTGACGGGTAACCAAGATGGATCTATTTGCAGGCCTAAACGTAATGTAGGAATGCCTTCATAGTTCAAAGATTTTGTGATGTTGTAAATTCTCTGAAGAAAGGGAGATGATGCATTATCTTATATTTAGTTAACAATTGCTGTAGTGATATATTAATATATTTAAGTGCATTCATTGTTGGTGGTCTCTTGTTTGTTTCCACTGCTCTATAAGTGCGTGAGCCCAGCACTCACTATGGAATGTTGTGGCTGATTGACGGTTGGAGGAAAGAAACAGTTAAGGGATTCATTCGATGTATGACAGAGGTTGTGAATAAACCTGCCTTACATCCTTCCAGGTTATGTCATTACTGCACTTCACTGCTTCTAGTTTGTAGATAGGTTGAATCTAAAAATAATGTTGAATATCCTGTAAAACGAGTGATCCTGAACAGGATCCTTGTTTCAGGATGACAATGCTATTGAGTTCCAGATGTAGGTTCACTGCCGCTCGTCGCCAGTGTGAAATCGGAGTTGAATAAATACGCATATATATATATATATATAAAGTTGAGTCATTTTATTAATATTTTAAGTGAAGCTCATTACAGCGACCTCATCCAGCTGGCCTCTCCAACAACCCTCTCTTCTCCACTTGCTTCTAGAACCCTTGCCGGTTCTACATTTCCTCTGACTTGGCTATAATGACATCAGCTGGATAGCACACTATCCCAGTTTATAAATATGGGACACGTTTTTAGATACCTAACTCGCTTTTATTTTAGTCACCAGACCTATTTGTGATCCAGGTCCAACCCTGGTCATGGCTAGGCCCTGCCCTGCCCATACACCACTCTCCAATTCGCCACCTTAGAGCAGATCCAGCTGCCCTCTAGTTTTCATTTTTAGAGGTCTTCTAAAGACAGCAGAGACTGTTGTTCCTACTGTACACATACACCTAGAGTGGGCTAGGGGTGAGTTCCTTGATCATGATTGAATGACTTTGTTGTGTAGCTCATGTTCCCACTCCTGAGTCAGTCATTCCTCCTTATTTTTGTGTTTGTCCCACCAAGGAGCATTTAAATCTCTGGGTGTGTTGATTACATGATGCATTCTTCCACTGATGACACCAGGCCTTGATTTGCACTGCATGAGAGGGTCTCTTTTCTCTCCTCTCTTTCTCTCCTTCACCACAGCCATATAACATGCATTCACCCACATATTCACCTTGTACTTATTTCACCCCAGAGACACATTCAGGGCAGCCATGTTTTAAAAACATTTGTTAAAATAAATCCTTACATTTGTTAATCTAATAAAGTTGGTGGTGCAGGTATATAGCTTTTTCAGAAGCTGGTCCTTACCCATGACGTGCAGTGAAAGGGACAGTAGCCCCAACCTTCTCTGCCTTGCTTGTCCTTTTGCTGTGTTGCATGAACAAAGAAATGTCACCTTGGTCAACATAGTCTGGTTCTGATGGTTGTGCTCATACCACCTTCCGCTCCCCCAGCAGCTGTCAGTGCACTTCCTGCAGCTCACCTAGCCTAGGAGCAGGTGAGCTTAGGATGTCAGATCTTCTATCACTCTCTAACAGTCCTATGTATATAAATATATATAATTTTTTTGTTGCAGTTTTATATGGCGCAAACTTGACCCAAAGGTATTGTAGCGCTTTACATGACCACTAGTTACATTACACAAGAACACATTTATTTTTGGTAGGCACCGAGAAATGATGTGATTTGCCTAGAATCACAGGATGTGGAGCAGACGCCGACTTTCTATCGGATCTCTTTAATTTATCTGCACTCTTGTAAATTTAAAACTAATCTCATGACTTTCTATAACTCGATTGCAGCAGAGCTTATAAAATATATGCAAAACTAGGCTCGGTCGTTTATCTTCAAAAGTGCTTGATGTATGTAGCCCAAACACATGTTGTTTTCATCAGTGTTAGTTGTTGCAATAAATGATTTCTCCACTTCACACCACAAAGAGAATGGTCGGCCCACAGCCCTTAGGCAATGAAAAGGAAGCTAATTCTTGACCTCCTGAACACAATGCACTTTTACTTAAGCGTTCTTTTAGGAGTAGCACACTTGATCATATGCTAAAGATTACAAGTTTGTGTTAATATATGTATAGCGGACATTTTTGTGCTCGAATGTATGAAGGAGGCCGTTTCCTCTCCAGGGATTAGCCTTTGATGCCTCTCTTCATTTCTCTCCTCTGGTGAAACACTCAGCTCTTCTTTTCTCACCCTGCTATATTTAGATGTATTTACCAGCTCTACCCTGTCCAGGACATTAAAAGTATGTGAGTACACTGTGCAGGCAGGTCAAAGTATTCTTGAAGAGCTCCTGCTATGTTTGAATTCACTCATAGATCTTTTGCAGAAGCTGAGGATTAACCTACAGAGTATTTGGCAACTTTGAGTCTACTGTACCCTCTATTTATAACACTATTTTACATTTAGATACCTACGGATTAATCGTAATATAATGTAAATTGCATAATTTGTCTTTTTCTTGATTTTTAAAACACCAACCCTTTAAGTATATCTTATGCTAAGGCTGAAACTGTTTTAGTATTAAAGAATGTCTAACTTTCTCTGACCATCTTATGTCTAACCATATATAGCACTGTATGAATCACCTCTTGCTATCTGAATCTCGTTACAAACTCGGGCAAAGTGATAGTTCCATACTTGCTATACTGAAAAACCATTTCAGGTGTATTTACAAGATGATATTTATTTGTGATTATATAAATGCCTTCTACCAAGGAGTAGCTTATTCGAATTTTTATCGCTAACAAATGTAAACAAATAAAAAGGTTAATGGCATAAGTTAATAGATTTAGCAATATAAAGATATTAAAGTATCCCTTGTGCCAATCTGATAGAATGTTTTGGAAAAACTGGTCTGACGAACATTACACGTACTGCTTTTAGTCCTTGACACCAAAAAGTGCAGATTCTCTTGAAGACAGATTGAGTGCGTTATATCCTTTCCTCTAAATTTTCTCATGGGCTGAAGTTTGTTAACCAGGGAAATCCTCCAGATCAAGAGGCCTAGAAATGCTACTCACTAACCCGGAGGTGCCCGGAGGTCTCCGCTGCTCCTCTCTTTCTGTACGGAGATCCCAGGCACCATGCTAGAGAACATCACATATGTAAACCTATGTATTAGCAGTAAATGTTTTAGTGACTAGGGGACGTAGCTGGAAAACGGGGAATTTTTACTATCAAATGAAAGGAGTTTGGGGGAATGTATTCGGGCTTAGGTTGGGACTGTTACAAATACCTGGCCATAAAGAGCAAGCTCTTTGCTAAGCTAACCACAAACTACACTTCTAAAGTCACTACAGCTCTAAAGGTGTCAAAACAGTAGTACATGTACTCAGGCCAATCCTTGGAGTAAGTTGAGTACTACACATGGCCACTCACAGATACTAACACACCCCAATAGAAAATAATGGAGGCGGCGACTTAAAGTAACATTCCATATGAAATACTGTTAATAAATAAGAAGAGTTCAACTTTTAATATATATTGATTTATTGTTTAATTTTAAAGTCTGCATTTTTATTAAATAATGATTGTCTTATTTTAAAATAATAAACCTATTCCAAAAATAAAATGTGATAACTTTTACATTGCTATTAAAAATAAAATTAGTTTTATTAATTCTACACATAAAAAACATTAAACATTTACTGTGGATGGGTTTAATTTAAAAAAAAAAAAATTAAATATATTTAAATGATTTAATGCAAATTTAATTTAATGGCTTTATATGCTGTAATAGTTTTAGATGTATAGGAAATATTTTAGATTTGACATTTATATTTGAAAGTAAAATATTATTAACACTTTGTTTTAAGAATAGTGAACTTTAATATTTTTCATTATACTTGAAAACTAGTGACACCTCGCTACTGAAATGTGTTCTATTTCAGATTCGATTTTGGAGTTAAATCTGAAGTGCACGAAGTTTTCACTGGTGTACCGGTAAAATAGAGGAAGGTTTCTGCAGCAGAAGTCTGTTTATAAATTTCTTATTTACCCAAAAGAGAAATGTTTACTGGATCCAATAGAAGTGCCTGCACACATGAGCCTTCTGTACGAAGCGCTCAATCCAAATACTACGGCCAGAGGTCCTGAATGCAGGAAGAAAATCCCAATCCTCACACTAATTCTCGGTAATGTAAGTAATGTGCAAATAAAGTACTTCATGCAACAAGGAAAACAAGTCCTTTCCTTGTAGCAGTAGCAGTTTGGAAAAAAATTGTTTCTGGAGGAAAATCCTATAATTGCAAGAATGAGCATCACCACACAGTAATGGTAAAATTTTTGACTTCGATCTCTCCTTAAATGAATGAATTTACTTTCGCCCGTGCACAACATCTAATATCTCCCCACAGTTAGTTAAATATTGTAAGCAAGTTAAAATATTTCAGAATTGCTTAAAGGCATTTCCTCTTTGAAATACAGGCAAAAGTGATATTTACATACTTCTTCTAAACTCTCTCAACAAATAATTTTAATGTGAAATATTTCTGCTTAGTCAGATGTCCAAGAGGTAGATTGGGTGGCAATCTTAGCAGAAATGTATAACAATTGTGTTCTGTGCTGCTCAGTGACTGAGTGAGTCAAAGCATTAAATGTGCTTTGTGGGAAGAGGGAATATCCTCTTAGGAATATTCACAAACATTGTTGTTGCAACTATTTAATTTCTGAAAATATGATTTGCTATTTTAAACACGGCAATGCTATTTAATTGTGCTTTTAAAACCATTTTTGCTTAGTAAATTGGCAACATGGTAACAGGTGTAAGAGATCAATATAAAGCCTAAATCCTCCTTGCCAAACTATTTTGCCCTGATGGATGACATACCTTTGTGCCCCTTTCCCCTTGCAATACAAATTCCTCTATGCCTCCTCTTCTTGTTATTCAGTTATGACATCGTATGTCCCAAAATAAGTATGTGGCCTTATTGCCTTGCAGTAGGAGGATCCTGCGTGATTTCTATCTGATTTGTGAAGCAGATCTCTGTTGGCAAAGACGTTCTCTTCCTGGCTTGGTAAAGTGGTGTCATGGTGTCCAGTTCCTCTTTCTCTGACCTGCCCTATGTTTTTCCCCAGTTGACTTGAAAATCTATCAGCCCACTGAAGCTGCCATCCTCTTTTTTCAAGAATGACTTCAATAGAACATATCTTTGTTGAAAGTAAGTACACTTAATGGTGGTGCATACTACCCTCTCACTTCAAGGTAAGAGGTGACTGGAAGTGGAATTACAGAATTATCAAAGAAAAGTATTTTGTTTTCTGAGATTCAGTATAAAGTAAATCATGTCCACCTTCTGACAGTCATTAATAAAAATGTCTCTGAACACTTCGACTAGCTGGCCCCCAAAATAAATGAGTACTTTTCACACCATTACTTTGAGCAACTTGGTTGTCCAATATTTGATTCTTTCCTCAATCCAATGAAAACTTGTACATCAGGATTTTCTCTAGATCCGATTTCTATTGAAATTATACGGATGGTAATTCACCAAATTACTGAAATCATAAGTAAAACTAGCTGTCTCTCCATACTCTTGGGAACTGTTCCATCTGAGAGTAAAGGCATTGTGAAACCTCTTCTGAAAAAGCTCAGTTTGGATCCTGACGGTAAGGCCAACTACTGTACCTTTACAATCTTGTCCACTGCTGCCAAAGTCTACAAAACTTGGTGGTCAAACAATTATGTTTATTTCTGGAAGATCTCTTAATAATAGATCATTCCAAATTTGGATTCTGTCCTAATAGAAGTCCAGGGTTATTGGCTGTTTTATACAATCTTCAATGGACTGCCAATTCCAACTTTAAAGTGGCCTTATTTTTTTTTAATCTACCAGTAGCCTTTGTATCATCTGATGGAGTGTGGCAAAATAGGAACTGCCTTGGCTTTGTGCATTTCCCTTTTATTTGTCTTCTAATATGCTGTCTGTAGTAAAACCATTTGTTACCTTAGAGGGGGCTTAAAGGGCACCCATTCCTTACCATTGGTTGGCTTCATTCACTCACTCACATTGGCTTTCTCTTATTGTTCAGGTTACATAGTCTTCCTTTCTATTTTGTCCCTCCCCTGAAGCATTGATGCATTACTTGTGTCAATACGCTACACATTTTCAGATACCACTTTTTGTTAAGCACTGTACCAGAGTGCTGTTTTTCAGCTGTTTCCCTTGTGAATTTTCCCTCCACTGTTCCTCCCCTAGTCCTATCCATTGTCCATGTGCTTGCCAGAGACCCCCAGAGAAAACCTCTCTTGCCCATCAGTCTACCCCAGCCCTTCCCTCCTTCCCACCCTCTGTTGTCAATCTACTTTCTCCCAGTCCCTAATGTCCGCCCTCCATAGTTTGTCTGCTTACCCCATCCCCTACTGCCAAAACTCTGTGCACTTGTCCCAGCACTTTCATCCCAACCACCTATGTCCATCAGCTTGCACCAGCATCTCCTGCCCACCCTGTGTTGTCAGTCCTCTTGCCCTCAACTCCTTCCCCCACCCTCCATTGTCCATGTGCTCTCCATCACCTCTCACCTGTCCTCTCCCCCCCCACCTACATCCTTCTATCCTTCATTTTCTTCCCTCCTTGTTGCCTCGGGGAGGGAGGCTGCATTTTCACAATTTTATACATCCAGTAGCATAGGGAAGACCAATGGGCTTTGCCAATGCTTGTTAAATTAAAATTTCAAATTGTAATTTTAAATGAAGTTCTACCTCTTAATCTCCCACCCAAGACTTTCCTAAATACTGTAGTGTCTCAAGGGTTAATTATTTCCTCTTATCTCTTTAGAATATACATCTGGCCTCTTTTGTCACTAATTAGGATTTTTGGATGTTTACTCAGTTAACAGTCAACTTATTTTCAGTTTATCTGGTCTCACTTGTTATCTTAATGTATCAACTGAGTGTCTGTGTGATGTCAGGAACTGGATAGACAAAAACTAGCTAAAAATAACTGTGGAGGAAAATGGGATTTTAGTGGTAGGAAATAGTAGCTGATGGGGAATGACCCCAATGGGTGCACATTAGTTAACTGGCCCACCTTCTCTTGGTCCTCAACCCAAATCACGCATAAAACATCTCAGTGTCAAGTTTGAGGCCAAGCTCAAAATGGACACATAAGTATCTTCTATTCTCTCCTCCTATCCCTACGGAAGATGCAACCTTGTCTCCTGCTTTGAGAATTACAATAGCAGCTTTTGTTGGCACAAGGTTTGATTTTTGTAATTCTCTCTACTTGGATACAGCTACAAAAATACACAGATTTCACATTATTCAAGGGCAAGCTACGAGGTCAGTGGCATTAGTTCTTGGCTTTGCATCAGTTAGCAAATTTGGTCTAATTTCTACTGGTTTGAAGTTCAAAAAAGCTTCTTTTCTATCCTATCTGGTTGGTACATGCATGTCTGTAAGGCTTCTCACCTAGCTTTCTGAAATCCAAGTTAAGTAAATGCATGCCATTGCTCTTCTTAAATTCATCGCAAGTGAATCTTCTTGTTGTCCTTTGTTTTAAAAAATCTCCTACCAGTAAATCTTTCACAGTCTTCGCTCTTAAGACATAGAATAATATCCAATCTGAGTTGAGGTCCATTTTCTCCTGTCTCCTTTTCAGGCAAAAGCATAAGTCTTATCTTTTATCACTTTATTCTTCCCTGTCCTTACTTTTCTCCCTATTGCTGTCAGCACCAAGAGGCATTTGGCTGTAAGTGCACTTCATAAATTGTCCTCATAACATACCATAGCACAATGCTACAGGTCTTTTTGACCTGCACCCCTCTAGGGAGACCTCCTGCTGACTCTCCATTGTAAAGTCAGTCCGGTACTCCATTATTGAGGTAATTATTCTATTCTTAAGCATTTTATACATATGATATTAATATATGTATGAGTATGTCATTGTTCCACATTGATGGTGGGTACCCCCCTGAATCCATGGCTTGCAAAGATAGTACTGACCCTCACCCCTCTTCTTTATCAATGAGACAACCATCTTGCTTCTCTACTGGGCATCTTCTCACAACTTGTTATGTGGCGTGTGAAGATTATTTCTCCAACCCTTCCATGATTGGGTATAGGTTTCCCTTGTGGTTAGTAAAACTCTGTCTTTTCTCCTTTTTATATGTTGCTGGCTGTGTTCTAGCAATGTGAGTTCTTTAGCAGCACCAGTCTAAGACCAATGCATTTTCTGATCGTAACCAGCTCTGCCTGACCAGACCTTGGCACTCTACAAGTAAAAAGGGGGGTAAAAACAAGATAAAGACTAAACATTCATAACCTTTAAACAGAAGGAAAAAAATAACCTTTATTCAGTGTGTCACTTTGGTTACCCTTGGTTTCTTGCTTATGCCTCCCAACTGAGATAAATACTGGCTTTCAAGAAGAATCTTTATACCAGTATTGAAAGAAACATGTAACAGGGACAGGAGCTTTGCTAGAGGTTGAGCTCTTTACGGGCTGAAGCTAAGTCATGAATGCGGCAAGAATATTTGTTACTTTGACTGTCTTTGACTCTCATTGCCAGGAAGGTAATCTCAAAGTCCAGATGAATGAAGATATGCATCACTTTTAGTGAGTGAATTACACACAAACAACAAGACTTTTACAATTCATCTGATTAAAATCACCAAAACAACAGCCTAAGATAATTTCTAGGGTCATGAAACTGCTGTAACCTTTCTTGCTATCTGTGGAACCTTCAGTACCTGATACACTTCTGCCTTTTACATACCCAGACTGATGCAAAGATCTTTAAATCACCCCTGTGTGGTTGTGTTCCATTGGTTTCCAGCACTACTCCTGGATCATCCTTTCAGCTTGTCCAGTTCTGGATCGAATCCTACCCACTTTTCAATTAGGAATGTTGCAGCCTGGTTCTTTAGTGTGTGACCAAAGTCCAGTGGTTGACATTAACATTCAAAATTCCTGATTGTGAACAGCTAAATTTGAGATAGCAGCTCTTAAATGTTTATATCACACAGAGTTTCCACAGTAGGTGGGGGCCTGCTTCTTCAACTCCTCCCTTTTGAAAATACTTTTAATGACTAAGAGGCCAATTGGGTCCATAGCTGATCATTGTTGAGCATCTCTTACTATGAACTGGATGCAGGGACGCACCATACATTTATCACTTTAGTTTTACTTGATGGTGTATGTGTGGTGGATTTGGGCTACTTGATATATGTCTATTTTCAAATGACAACTCAGCAGCTGGGGCTTCATCTACATGGGTTTTTCAGTTTCCACACAGAACTATCATAAACGGAGAATGGCGATTCTCAGATTAACATGAATAGACAATCAGGATTTAATTAAAGACACGGAGGCTAACATTAGGCATTAACCTTTTAATCGTTACTCCTGAAGTACCTTTAAAGAACTTTCCTCACAACAGTAAAACAATCCAGAACTGTGTTCTCCTAATCCATAAATAGTACAGTAATAATATGTTCATCCATTTTTAAATTCAGAACTGCAATGAGTTCCATCTCCTGACTCCTCCTTGAACCTCAGTCATCTATCTTCTTTCCTCTCCAAGACTGTACATCTAGAACAAAACAACTTCCAATTAATCTAAAACCTCAAACAACAATTACTATATCCTATCTTAATCTGCAACTCTCTCCTATTTTCCACTTAAAAAAACAAATGTGTATATATATATATATATATATATATATATATATATATATATATATACATATATCTATATATATATATATATATATATATATATATATATATACATATATCCAAAAACAAACAGTTGCAATCAACTTCTTCACCGCACTCCAGGAGGAAATTATTTCTTTTTATTGCAGTCAGGATTAAATCACCATCCTTCACCACTGACGCGTTTCGACCTACTGGTCTTGATCACAGTAGGTCGAAACGCATCAGTGGTGAAGGATGGTGATTTAATCCTGACTGCAATAAAAATAAATAATTTCCTCCTGGAGTGCGGTGGTGAAGTTGCTTGCAACTGTTTGTTTTTGGATTCATGAGAGGAAATGGTCCATTCCTCACACCTGCACCAACATGAAAGAGCGCGCCAGAAGCAGGACCAGTTTGTTTTCTCATATATATATATATATATATATATATATATATATATATATATATTTATATTTATGTATGTGTATATATATATATATATATATATATGTTACATAGTGGCGGTCACCACTAGGTAGTTATAGGTAGGACCATTTTTCTATAAGTAAAGTGTTTTTTGACTTGCCTATATCTTCTGCACTGCTCCCAAAAAAAGTGTTGCAGTGATTCTTGTTGGGCACAGAAAGTTTCAGGGTGATCCGTCAAGCAAGGGCCGAGAACCAAGGTGGAGGGGGGGTTTAAAAAAAATGAGTTTCTCATGTTAATTTGTAAATGTTAATAGGTGTAAGTGTAAACCCCTTACACCTATTCTCACACCCAGAGAGATAGGCTGCAGCTACCTCCACTTGTGCACGGCCAAAGGGCTGTGTGCAGAGTAGGGTTGGGTGGTTAGGAGGGTTGGCTGCAGGGACTGGCTGTAGGCCAGGCCTTGCGGGCAACACCTACTGATCACGGGCAAAGGCTGTGCATGGTGCAAGGTTGGCTGGTTATAAGGGGCTGACTTCAGTGCTTGGCCACTTGCCAGGCCCTGTGGCCAACTGCCACAATGCATGGCCGAAGGGCTTGCGTGGCGGTGGCTGGATTGACATAGTAATGAAAATTACTACACGTAAAAAAAAAACATAGAAATTGATTGAAAAAAACAGAAGTTGCAGGGACGTTTTAGTTAGACTCAAATTTTAAACGTACAAAACCATAGAAATTTACCTGTTATAGTTAGATTTATCTCAAGTAACTATAACTGGTGCCCTAAAGTAACTATAACTCGCTCCCTCACCATGCACTGCTAATTTTGCCACAAATTACAGCACTCATGGCATCTTGATAACATCACTGATAATATCAATGTAATATTTGTAGTAAACATTTTTTCAAAAAAACTGTGCATGGCAGGAGTGTGATTTATAGTTACTTTAGGGCCTGAGTTACAGTTGCTTGAGATAACTCTAACTATAACATGTGAATTTCTATGGTTTTATTCATTTAAAATGTGAGCCTAACTATAACATCCCTGTAACCTTTGTTTTTTTCAGTATATATATATATATATATATATATATATATATATATATATATATAATATGACCATATTTTTTTCTAGGATGCGGAGGATGGAATAATGTTAACGTCTGTGTCTTTAATGAAATCCTTATTCTCTCATCATGCTCATCTGTTAATCGTCATTTTATTACAAGATCGGAGACTACCATTATGCAGGCTGGAAGGCTTTCAGCACCCCATGTCATGTGTTCATTTGTTCTAAAAACATGCTGTGTGAAAGTAGTTACATTAGACCAATCAGCTGCTTTCATAATGCTTTCCAGCAATCCACCAGACCAACATGTTTTACTTGCCATTGCTCTCCCTAAAGAATGGACTTTAAACTTTTGCACAGCTACACCTGCTTGATCCATAACATCTTTATTACGCCTTACAAAGGTTGTAGTACTTACCGCTTTAAATGGCTTCACACATGAAATCGATAACTGTAGTTCCCCATCACTCTATTCTCTTGAACTCTGCATTTGTATTCTTTCAAACAATTCATTGCTCATAATTTTTAGTATTCATCAAATTTTGGATCAAATATTGATGTGAACATTGTTTTTGTTCTCTTCCAAATTTCAAAATATCCACAATTTGCTCCAAATACTTAACATCCAAAACCCTTCTACAGGATACTAAACATAACAATGTTGTAAGTTTTTGTGTTAATTGTTTCAAATATAAATAATCTGTTTGTTGGCCAAATTTGAAATAGCTCCAGAACTAAATCCACATCCCATTAAATCCCATCCTGGTTTAGGTGGTCTCAAATGTCTAATGCTCTTCATAATCCTACATGCTAGAATATTACTTCCTATGGATGTTCCACCAGCATTGACCTACTTAGGTTGCTGATCAATAGCTATTGAACGTATGGTAACTTAATCCTCTCTCGCAATGTTCTACCATAAAGTTAACACCCTCTACAGCAAGTGCCTTCATTGGATCCAGACTCCTTTCCACGCACCAACTTATCCAAATGCATTCATATCACGTCTTTTACTTAGGACCCAAGATTCCTCAAGCAACTTTGCAGCTCCCTGCAAATGTTCTTGGATAGCTCCAGATCTGCTGGCACTTTCCAAACAAGAAGGTTCAACATCTTGTTCTGAACTTAACAATGCTCTTCCCCTTCTCCATTTCTCAGCAACCCTTCTTCTGCCTGAATCAACAATGGAATTTTGCATGTCAGCTCTTTGACTGTTGGAAACCATGCTTGCGAACTCCAAAACAGAGTTATCAACACCAAAAGACATTCTCTTTCCTCACCTTCAAAAGTTCCCTCTGAAACACAACAAAGTGTGGAAAAGCATAACCTTTCGTCCCTGTCCAGACCTGTTGGAATGCATCCACCCCTGCTGTCCTTGGATTGGGCAGCCAACTGAAGTATTTATTTTTCTGAAACGTCAACCTGTCTGCAAACAGATCCACTTCCAAAGGTCCCCATAACCAATCTATTCTCTTGAAACTGGCTTAGTTCTGTTTCCAATCGCTGTAATCTATCAAATGTCTTCAATTCCAGTGTGCAATTGCATTCATGTCTCCTGGTAAATATTCTACTTTCAAACCTATTTGGTGTTCCAGGCAGAAAAAAACACAACTCCTTCGCTATAACTGATAGACTCTGGGACCTGCTGTTCCCTAAACAATTGTTAGATACTGCTCACACTGTCCATTTTCATCAGTACTCATTGTCCCTGTAACACCCCTTTGAAGCGCTTCAATGCAAACAATCCTGCTGTTAACCATATACAGTTTATGTGTTGATTCCTTTCTAGGTGTGACCAAACTCCTCCTATCTCCTCCTATTCCAGCCAGACTCCCCATCCAGTCATACTGACATCTGTCTCTAGAACAAAATCCAGTACACAGCCAAAAATTGCTCGGCAGTTCCAAGCTTCCAGATTCTATAGCCACCCACATAACTCTTCATTAGCCTCCTGACTCAACACAATCTTCTCACTATTCCATAAACCCTTTCACAAAGCATCTGCTTTCACTCTCTGCAGAGCACAATAGTGTAATGGTCCTGGAAAAACAGCCTGGTTTGAGAAGAAAAACAATCCTATTACTCATGCCAATCAGTTACACTTTCTTTCTGTAATACATGTAATAGTTCCTTCTTTATCCTCTTTGCTTTCTTCTCTGGTAACATCAACTTTTCCTCTACTGTGTGTGGCATGTAAGAGCAACACCAAATCTATTAAGAAACAATTTAATGTAAAAGAAAAAATATACTTCGCGGAAACAGACCATGATGAGGAAATAGATTACGGGGCTTACTGTCTCAAGTTTCTTCCTGAGAGGAAGTCAAGACACTAATGGAAGCGTTAGGTGTACTCAAGTATTGCGTGATTTAGCAGCCATTTTGCATTGTACTTATGAGAGACCATTATCAAGAGAGTCACGTAGTGCTGATAAAGCATTAGTCAGTTGACTAGCAATGGTCACCAGCTGATTGTAAAGATGAAAACAGAAACAAAGACATGGGAAGTTGGTTATAGTTTAAGAGAAATAAATTATTAACAACATAAAATGGCATCAGGGGAAGGCAGCGAGGAGTAAGATTTAGGAGAAGGCAGGATGAGTGAGGACAGCATTAGAAGGCTGATTATGAAGGAAGTTATCAAACCGCAAAATGGGTTTAGTACATTTATGCACACCATTTACCAGCGACAAACCCTGTGATTTAGTGAATCACAGGCTTTGCAACCACTAAATGGTTTCATACATATGGCCCCTAATTCTGTAGAATACAGTAAAAGGTGTAATACTTGAGAAGTATGTGGCTGGAGAAAACCAAATCAGGTATTAGTGATGCAAGCCTACTGTCCCCAGCATGATTTTTTTAAACATTTGTTTATTTCTATAGGATTTTTATATACTGTTCATCTTATCATAGGTGTTAGTGTGCATTGCTTTTAAGAAGGAACAATAGATCATTGTGTCTGAAATACATAAAAATGTCAAAACGTACAAGGGGGATAGCAAAATGTAAACAATATATATAACATGGTGTAAGATAGAAGAAGATGGATGGGAGCAGAGGAGGGAGAGTCTAAATTAAAGGGGCAGTAGCCCTTCATCTGTTGTTGAGAAGGGTGAAAAGAAACTTAAATAGAGATGGTTACAGAAAACAGTGTTTTCAAAGATTTTTAGGAATGGGTTGATGTTTTAATGGCATCTGAGATCCTTTGGGAATGAGTTACACAATGAGTGAGCAGCCCCAGAAATTGCTTGTGTCAGAGTTGGAAGTGACATGAATCATTATGATTTCATAAATCAAATGTGGACGGTGTCTCCTAATACAAGCGGTTACAGCTCCTTAGTGCTCACCAGGCACACTACAGGTGGTCTTATAGAACCCTCATACACATGCAAATTATGTGACATGCTTCATCATTGGGTCCTCATGTGATGAGATACTCATCACCAGGTGGGCTCAACCTTGCAGTGGGAGGGAGCCCTTTGATATTATATTTTCATAATGGGCTCTTAGGACAGAAAACATTAAAAATATCACCAGGGAACCCAAACCCAGATCTTTAATTAAATGTGTCTTGTGATATGGTTAAAATATGATCACACCTAAGGTAATTGAGTATAATAGAAAACAAGTCACCCTTGTCCTGTATGTGAAAGTGGTAGCCTATTGGGTCACAAAGAGATATTTGAGAGGTTGTCTTCCCAACCTAGCTCAGTGGACTGCACCTCCCAAATGAGGTAGGGAGGCAACCAAGCTAGTCCTTAAATAGTGTAATGTGTTCTACGATGATCATTAAACCTGGAGTCCAAGGCAACGTGGATCAAGGCTGCTATTTTATTATAGGTTTAACTGCTAAGTGTACTATTGTTTCTGGTCCTATTCTTATGTCCAGGATCAGCATTAATTGCTATAAGTAGATAAAATTAATTGCCCGATCCTTCCAATCTTGAGAGAATCACCTATACAGACTCATAAAATGCAGAGAAGAAAGTCATAACTATACACATAAACAAGAAGATACGTGTCAAGGCTAGGCTGCTGTTTTCGCTAGACAGTCCTAATGAGTAGCGATGCAGTGGACATCTTGAAATTTCCAGCAGACATGCATGGGCCTGTATCAGACTGGAATGCTGTTGTAACTAATCTGCCCAGGAACGATGGAATGTGTCAGCCATCTTGAAGTGCCTTTAATTTAATTTTTGGAAGCAGCATAGAACTAATTTCAAAGATTAAAACATCCCTGTCATCTACAACAGATGGAAATAGGCTAATGAGGGTAAAGTTAACTCAATGTGTCCCAAGTAAAAAGTAAAAAATAAAAATCAATAATGTAAGCCCAAGTGCCAATGAATCGCCCATGTGTCTCAGATACGTTCCCTTGCACTCTGTGTGTGTGTGTCCACTGTGAATCATTATAATAACAGTATGTAATAATTTGAGCCTTCTTACATAGAAACCCATGTGTGTTAATTCAACTGGGTCTATGGAATGTCATCATTCATACTGTGGATTTGTGTGCCCAACCTGTATATTCACTGTTGTTCTATTATTAAAAGGAGTATGTTTAGTGAGGATGTGTTCTGTAACAGTCCAGTGAAATCATGGGCAGTGTGATTTCTATCAATGAAATGTATGGCCATTTTGATGGTTGTTCTTCTGCATTGGAGATCACTCCTATGCTCACCAATCCTCAACTTTTCCTTGTGGTCATGCCCACATATTTCTCATTACATGGGCATGTAATCAGATACACTAGATTTGTGGTGTTGCAATTGGAGTGTACCTTCTGTAGCCACTTGCCTGTTAGCCCCAGGTCCAATTCTGTACTCTTCTTTGTCAAATCATAGACATTACACCCACCACATAGATGATGTCCCATGACAGGTGGGAGGTGCCACAAAGTTGTGTTCATTTCAGTGACTGGATTTATTTTGCTTGTGTGCACTAAGCGATCAGGTACATTTCTGTTCCATTTGGTTTGCAAATAGATGTTTACCCAATTGTAGTGGCCCAGTGTTGAGAATAGTTCCTGTTATGAATCTGTTTGATCTCATTTGCGGCCTGGTTATATGTGGTCACACAAACAAGTTGTTCATTATTGACCTCTATCTTGTTCCTATACGGTTTCTCTTGAATGAACTCCCCAGATGTGATCTGAGGGGTCCCAAATTGATTACATTGATGTAGAAGCAGCTGGATATATCATTTTGCCACACAGACATTTGGGAAGGAACTTCTAGCCATGTGTTTTGCAAACATTCCTATTAAATTCTTTTGACTTCCTTTTGTTCCTATGACCTTGCTATCATACGTATATATGAGCTATAGTGTGTGTTTGTATTATTGTTTCCTTTTTCTTCATTACTGTCTGACTGTGATACAGCTCTGCAATTCAGGTGTGACTTTCAGGTTAGAGAGTAGATATTATCTTCTCTAAACTTGGGTAAAATGACCTAATTAATTTTTGCCCTGTGCATCACTTTGGTGTGTGTTAGGCACTATACTGACTTCTAACACTAGGTAGGATGGTGTCTAATGTTTGGACTTGATATTGAGAACTCTTCTTGAACTTAAAAAAAATGTTTTTGGTTGTTTCTTACAGAACACCAGTAGATCACAAGTGCTGTTGGGCTATCCATGTTCCCATCAGGCTTAGCCCTGTGAGGCCCATATTTTATTTCTTATTTTTGTTCAGTTGCTCAAAGAGTGACTAACATACTGGGTCCTGATGAGTGCCCTAGAACCCCTTTGAGGTTCATGAGTGGCAGAAACATGTTGACCACATAAAGGGGGTATATTTGTTCATAATCCCCCAGTCTTGTATTTTTTAATCCTGCTCCAGATGACATCAAAATAATGTCAGCCTATCCCTCTTGGGGGTAGTTTTATCCTTTATTCTGTTTATTTTTGCATTCTGCCCCTCATTCCCTGTCAACATTTGCTCATCACTTCAGAACACCTCAGCTCTTTCCCTTTGGGAAGTTGCAGCCCACACCATGTACCTTATGGTCCTGGTGAGAGGAGGGAACCAAATGATGAAGCATGTTATCCTTTGGGTGAGTGACGATTCTCGTCCTTAAAGATGTGTTCTCTTTTAGGGACATTCATTTGTTGGGTTGTCTCTTTTCTTTTCTTTTTTTGGATTCCAGGCATACTTTTTGGGAGTTCTCATGGTCTGGAGTTATCAAAGGAGTGGGTGTGGACAAAACCCAAACCCTTGTTTAACAGAGAATCCCTGATGGAGAAGAGCAACCACCAAGATGGCCACACATTACATTAATAAAAAAGACACACTGCCAATGATTTTCATTGGACAGTTCAAGAACAAATACAGACTCATCAAACCAATACTAAGTTGAGCAAACTATTTCTAGATAAAGAACAATAGTGACTATACAGGTTGGGCACACATATCCACAGTCTGAATGATGACATTCTGTGGACCCAGTTGAAATAACACTTGTGTGTTTCTATGTAAGGAGTCACTATGTAAGCCACCCAAGGATCACATTATAACATAATGATAGGTAATGATTCAGTGTTTACACACACAGTGCTAGATGGACATATAGGAGACACATGGACATTGCATTGCCACCTGGACTCACATTCTTGATTTGATTTTTTTACTTTTTCCTGGGTGTTGAGTTAGCATCCTCGCATTAGCCTATTGCCATCTATTTTAGGTGACAAGAATGTAGTATTAGTCTTTTTAATTAAAGATATTGGACTGATCACTATTTAATGTCCCTCCAAGAATTTCAAGATGGGCGACAGGTTTCCACGTTTCAGGGCAGATTAGTTAAACAGCAGTCCAGCCTGACATGGGCCTATGATGGTCTGTCAAGAATTTCAAGATGGTCACCCGCATCACCTCTCATTAGGGCGGTCTAGTGGATACAGTTGCCTACCCTTGACATTTGTTACTTCTTTACATGTATAATTATGGCCTTCTCCTCTGCCTTTTTGAGTCTGTATTAATGACTCCATCTCTGAGTCAAGATTGGAAGGACCAGGAAATGCATTTTATCTATCAGTAGCAACGAAACCCTTGCCTGGGGGTAGGAACAGATATAAAAACATGAGTACATTTAGCAGTGAAACCTATTATAAGATGGCCGTAGTGATCCATGCCTCCTGGGAGCCATTTTTCTCTAAAGACTCCCAGTGTGACAGATCATCAGAGAACACATTACAACTACTTGAGGACTAGTTTGAGGGGTCTCAGCACCAGATTCGAAGAGATGAGATCCATGGAGCTAGGTTGGAAGTCCCGTTGAGTGTTGATGCAGTAACAAATGCCATTTTTAGTATATTTATTATTTTTCACTAGTAACATATGGTTGTGTCTCCCATATTCTCCTTGCAACCTTGCAATTTCTCCCATTAGTCCTGAATAATCTCTGTTACTATGTATGTCTCGCACCTAAAACACTAGGAACTAGGAACCTGCTAGCTTACGTTCATACATTTACTCTCGTCTTTATGTGCAGATATGTGATGCACTGCATAAATACACTTAGATAATGAGATGACTGCATGACATTTTGAACGGTAGCTGTTAAAGGTACTTTAAGGCACACCAGTTCACTTACCATGGCTTATAATTGATGGTACCTCCAAGGGTAGAGATCTTACTGTTTTAGACTATCTAGTGAAGCGCATGGGTTTTATTGTTTAAACTACCAATATTCTAATACAAATGTATTTTTATTTCTGTGTTCCTTCTCCTTTTTTAGAATTCTTGAAGTGGAAAATCTTCATTTCTCAATCAACTCGCCTAGTATCGTCTGGTTGGGTAACTATCTCTTGGTGTTAAATGGAATACATGTGGATGTATAACTCCTGCCCAGCATAGATTAGGATTATAAGGGTCTTGGAGGTCCTGATGAAATCGGCACATCTTGCAAAGCAGGTGAAACATGTCGACCTAGAATAGACACACTGGCACTGTGAATGCCTTTTTGTATATGTTATGTTTTTAACAACATCACAGGGCCCCTCTTTGTGACGAATTGGGTTAGGGTTCCCTGGATATAGTAACATTTTCTGTCCTAAAATCCCACTAAGAACGTAGAAAAATTGAAAGTGCTCACTCCCTCTGTGAGGTTGAGCCCACCTGGTGGTAAGTACCTCACCATTTGAAGAAACAATGCTGAGGCATGCATTATGATTAGGATGTTGGTGAGGGTTCTATAAGAACACATGTTTTGTGCCTGGTGAGTTCAAGTGAGCAGGGCGTGGTTACTGCTTGTTTTGGGAAACACCCTCCACTTTTGGTTTATGTATCTCAGTTTGGGGAAACAAGGACCTTGCCACAGAACTGTTCCTCTTTCCTCTCATTGTTTTTGGTCTTCGTGATTTCAGTCTCAGATCTTTCTTGCTTCTGAGCTTATTGGTTGATATGTGTAGAGTGGAGATATGCTGGTTGTTGATGTCTGAGGACTCGAATGGTATAGCAAACTGAGTGCAATAGACCGTTCATGGGTGCAAGAGAGGTTTGGGATGCTTTGATAAGAAGAATGTTTTGACTCTCAAGTTAAGAAATGGTTTGAATTATAATGAAACAACCTATTTGTTTTATGATACAATTGAATTGGTTTTTTTAGGTAAATGATACATCAGTTCACATTGACATGCAAGATTTTCCAGTGTATTGATATAGTACACCGTGTGCCTTTATAGGAGCTAACTCTATCAAGAACTACTCAGACACCAATTTATCCTTTTTTGAAAAAAACAAACATTCACACTATGAAGAAAGCCACAGTGGACTATGTAATTTAGCACAGAACTGAATTCCTACCCTCTTCAAATTTGAATGACACTAATAGCCTTTAAGGAGCCAAGATGCTTGACTCTCTGTCTTGAGCCCAGGGATGTGTTCCAGTAGGTGCGGAAAGGACAGATGTAACTATGTGGCATCTTTAGCCAGGGTTAAGTACTCACTGGTTGTAAGGAAATGGTTTGCATCAGTGCATTACTCTCTTCTTTTAAATATGAAGTAGTTGAGAATAGTATTTGCAGATTTGTGTATTTAGCTTGTTCTTGTACTTGTTCTCTCACTATTTAATCATGTTTTTAAGCATTCTGGACACCATACCCATAAACCTGGATAAAATAACTTAAAAATGCTTAAAAAATGATGGATGGATACACATAACTATGGAGCTTAGCTGTGCCACTGAATAGAGAGGGCTTTTTCAGCACCATTAAGACTGTTGTACTTTAAGTGGGTCGGCTCCTGAGCCTAGATGGGTACCAATTATGTGGTTAAGCACAACAGTCAACTAATTGCCCCACTTTCTCGAAACATTAGAAACTTTTTTGAAAAGTACTGATCTTCTCTTGAAAACTCCAGTGTGCTATTGTAAGTAATGAATAGCTGTGATGCTGAAAAACATACTCTCCTCCTGAACATATGCTAAGCATGCTGAGCTCTTCCAATTCTGTCTCTGCAAACGTATTGCAGTCTACTCAAGAAGTGGAAATTTAAAGTGGCAAACTATGTGAGCTGAAGGTTACAAGCACATTTCTGAGGAGGTGTAATTGTGGGAGGAAAAGGTACCTCAAAATTTTAGACACCTCAAAATTTACCTTAATCAAACCTTCAACATTTATTTGATTGGAGACGGTGTTGAATCTCAATTTCATGATGCAATGTGCCCCCACATTAAGGAACCTTCCGAAGTATTAATATCAATCAAAATGTTGATTAAAAATTACTGAATTAAAATAGGCCAGCCAATATCTGAATTCTAGATCAATTAAAAGTTAAATGATTGTATTACAAAAATAAAAAAGTGGTGCAGAGTCAATGCCATGAAATCTCCCAGATTCAGAGGTACACAGAGTATGTAAAATTAAAAACATATTCCAGTTCCCAATGGGCAGGACAATCAGGAAATAATCATGAAAGTCTTCTGGCTTATCCCCAGAATTGAGGGTTTTCATACACAGTTCTTGCATAGAAAATCTGAACCTTTACAGAATCATTGTGTTTTTGAGAAAATGTATAATTTATTCAGAAAATCAGAGAACAATAAAAGTAAACACCATTAAATAAGCACCTAAGCACTATGGCAATTCTTTGAATAATTATTCACCACCCTCTATGTTAATGGCATCCGGAGATGTTTCAACAAGAAATATTTACCAATAAAACTTTCTTCAAATGAACAGATCAGTGAAGAAACTGAAGGTGTAGTTAGTTAAATTGTAATAATTTTACACCTGAACTGTGAAAGATTCACTGTGAGCAGAAAAAAAGCAACAATTAAAATAAACTATTATGACTTCAGCTTCAGTTAGTGCTGTGCAGCCTGTGGGGAGAGGATGAACACAGGTGGGAAACACAAGTGAGTGACAGAAATGACCTCCATCTTGTTCAAGATGGTTTTTAACATAGAAATGTGGCCTAACTAAAACGCATTAATAAATCTACTTCTAAAAATCATAGGAGGCTTTTTTCAAAAGCAATTCATTAGATATAAATCAATAATCCAAAAGTCAGTAGGCATACATTATTGTGTGAACATGCATATTGTGCATTGTTAATAATCCACATAAATATAAATCCATAACACTCTTCTACAGATTAGCTCATCTATCTGTGTTATTAGGAATATAACATAGAGCCAGCCAACTAAGCACACTGCATTCCAAAAGATTCACTAACCCATTGAGCTCTAGTCCTAAAGCACTGTTGTCTCTGCATCAATCACATGGCTACCGCAGCATCATTCACTTTCAAAGTATGATTCTGTGTGTCGATTTCTTGGCAGTCAATGTCCTCTGCAAGCTACGTAAAGCGGGGGTCTGTCACTCTTGTGTACGGAAAAGGAAGAAGTCATGAAAGGTGCCTTCTTGAAAGCACTATATTTCTGTGCTGCAAAGTAAGCTCCCCATACTGCCAATATTCAGTATATTAATTACCTCTTAAGAGTGCAGGATAAGTTCAGGCTGTACTCATGAAAGTCCTAAGTAGTCTTTTGATACTGCCAACGCATGCTGCTAAAGACACTTTAAAAGTCTTGCAATCTTTCCAAACAATTCTATTATTGTTCAATTAAAAATACAATCTAAAGAGTCCTCCTGGAAGGTGTTGGCATTGCACCTTTAAATGTGTAAGTAACAACCTATTATTAGTCTAAAAGATCAGCTTCTAAGTGCTGGATCCTGGCCATTGAACATTTTTTTGTCCTGGTGGGAATTGCTGTTCCTACCCTAGACCAGACCTAAAGGGAAGTGCTAATTCTTAGCATTAGAAATATGGACACCATACTGACTCTCATTCAGTACTAGTGCTGTATCACAAAAACACAGGGCCCCTACAGTGTTGTTCTGTACGCCAATGTATAGTAGACCTGTTTACAAACTTAAGAAAGGGCTGATTCTTTGCCATTTATTCTTTCTGTTTCCCACGGATGCATGTGTATATATGAATGTATATCCCTGTGACATACAAGCACACATACACACATACAACACAGTCTTACAACACTTTATACAAAAATGTCTAATTAGTATCTGATTAGTATCTACACAAAGTACTTTTCACTACTTAAAACAACATATTCATGTTGTTGATTATTTCACTTCTGATTTGTTAGCTTACAGCATTTACTTCATTTCTTTAAAATTGTGTTTTGTCACATTTGTGTGTTTCTGGTTCAGCTGAAAGTTCAAAATGAAGATTTACCACACAGCCAGGCCTCCACCAGTTGGTGGTAATCTAAGGGAATCAATCTTATTGTGGCTGAAGAAACCCAATGTAGGTACTGTACCAAGTTCACCTTTTCTTAATGGTCATTTTTCAAAACCCTACTTTTTCGGGTACATGGATTCTGTGACCTATGATGCTGCTAATCAGTTCTGCAGCACATGTCTTTGGTTCTACGTGGTACTGATAAAATTGGTTTCACCCATATGATCTCTTTAACTTTCCTGTAAGGCCAAATAATGCACAAAATGCACCCCTGGCGTGGCGTGGCTGTTAAGTGTTGTATATGGGCTGCAATGTGTATTTACACCACCCACATATATGACAAATATATGGCTGCCAGGAGCACCACTGTGCTCTGGCTAGGTTTCAGTTTAAAGGCACTGCAAAAGTGCACGGCAAGGGAAAAGTGTCTTTACCTTCTACATTAACCTATTGTTATATATTCAAAAGTCACTACTAAAGTGTATGTTTTGTAAGCCTAATAATCAGGGTGCCTAATAACAGAAAGTGCACTCAGAGCTCAAGAATATTAGAATATTCTTGAGCAAACGTCCATTCCTTAGATTTAACATTCTTCTTCTTCAAAGTTTTTTTCTTTTACTCTCTCATAAAATTGACTAGTCAGAACTTCTGATAGTTGATTATCATTTCTTTACATTAATAGTACTGTCAGCCAATGCATTTTGTTCCACTAGGGTACTTCTTTAAGGTTGTTTGATACAGTACAAAATATAATATACTTTAACCCCTTCCCCGCCAGGGCCGTGTGGCGCCATGGACGTAACCATTACGTCCTGGGACTGGCAGTCGGGGGAAGCGCTAGCGCTTCCCCCGAGGGCCGCCCCCCAACACCCCCAGGCCAGGGCTGAAAGGGGAATCCCTTCCCCTTTCACGCCCACCGCCCCCACCCCCCCCCCATGACGTCAGCGCGCGATTTCATGGAAAGGGGGAATGACGCGCTGGAAGCCATTTGCTTCCAGCGCGTCAAGGGAGAAGCTGAGTATTTCACCTTCCTGTGGGGTGGGGGTGCTCTGAGAGAGGCATCGAGGGAAAGGAAAGGGTTTTCCTTTCCCTCGATGTCTCTGAGCATTCCTGCTGCCCGATCGCGATGCGATCGGGCAGCAGGAATGCCCACTAGACACCAGGGATTTCGTTATGTGTGTGTGTGTGTTTATTGGTGTGGGGGAGCGACCCCTTGGGCAAGGGTCGCTCCCCTTTGGGGGCAAATGTATTTTACGTCGTTTCTGCCCCCCCTGGGGACAGATTGTCCCTATTTTTAGGCCGATCTGCCCCCAAGGGGGGCAGAAAGCCACTACACACCAGGGATTTCGTTATGTGTGTGTGTTTATTGGTGTGGGGGAGCGACCCCTTGGGCAAGGGTAGCTCCCCTTTGGGGGCAAATGTATTTTACGTCGTTTCTGCCCCCCCTTGGGGCAGATTGGCCCTATTTTTAGGCCGATCTGCCCCCAAGGGGGGCAGAAAGCCACTAGACACCAGGGATTTCGTTATGTGTGTGTGTGTTTATTGGTGTGGGGGAGCGACCCCTTGGGCAAGGGTCGCTCCCCTTTGGCGGCAAATGTATTTTACATCGTTTCTGCCCTCCCTGGGGGCAGATTGGCCCTATTTTTAGGCCGATCTGCCCCCAAGGGGGGCAGAAAGCCACTAGACACCAGGGATTTTATTGTTGATTTTTATTTTTTGTGTTGGGGGGCGGCCCCTTGGGCAAGGGTCGCCCCCAGGGGCCCTCATGTATTTTTGGGCAGTTCTGCCCCCCTAGGGGGCAGAGAGGCCTATTTTTTTTAGGCCTTTCTGCCCCCAAGGGGGGCAGAATCCCAATAGCGCCAGAAATAGTATGTATGTATGTGTGCTTTGTGTTGGGGGGTGGCCTCTTGGGCAAGGGTCGCTCCCCCCAGGGGCGCAATGTATTTATTGTCGTTTCTGCCCCCCTTGGGGGCAGATTGGCCCTATTTTTAAGCCGATCTGCCCCCAAGGGGGGCAGAAAGCCACTAGACACCAGGGATTTTATTGTTGGTTTTTATTTTTTGTGTTGGGGGGCGGCCCCTTGGGCAAGGGTCGCCCCCAGGGGCCCACATGTATTTTTGGGCAGTTCTGCCCCCCTTGGGGGCAGAGAGGCCTATTTTTTTAGGCCTTTCCCAATAGCGCCAGAAAGATATGTTTGTATGTGTGCTTTGTGTTGGGGGGTGGCCCCTTGGGCAAGGGTCGCTCCCCCCGGGGGCGCAATGTATTTATCGTCGTTTCTGCCCCCCTTGGGGGCAGATTGGCCCTATTTTTACGCCGGGCAGAAAGCCACTAGACACCAGGGATTTTATTGTTGGTTTTTATTTTTTGTGTTGGGGGGCGGCCCCTTGGGCAAGGGTCGCCCCCAGGGGCTCACATGTATTTTTGGGCAGTTCTGCCCCCCTTGGGGGCAGATATGCCTATTTTTTAGGCCTTTCTGTCCCCAAGGGGGGCAGAATCCTCATAGCGCCAGGGATACTATATGTGTGTGTGTGTGTGCTTTGTGTGGGGGTGAGGCCCCATGGGCAAGGGTCGCCCCCCCCCAAAGGGTGCAATGTAATCTGGGCGATTTCTGCCCCCTCCCCTTGGGGGTAGATTGGCCTATTTTTTTTTAGGCCCATCTTCCCCCAAGCAGAGAAGACTAGACACAAGGGAAAATGAAAAAATGGTTAGTGGCGGAGTGTTTGTCAACTGGCGAAGTATTTGCTTTTATGATAATAACAGTTTTTCTCCTTTTTGTTCTAGTTCAAAGCTTTTGCTGACTTTGCTGTGGCTTGTTGCAGTTTTGGCAGTAGTTGTCCTGCGGTTTGCGTAGTTGCATGTTTTAGGTAAGTAAATAAATTTACTCCAAGTGAGTATTGTTGCAATGCATGAATGACACGTTTGTAGGTGGTGTACTGAATGCAGGATTGTGTGTGAAATTGTCCTTAGAGTTATGCACAATGATTATTGTGTTGTCTTATGTCTAATTTTTCTATTTTTTTTCTCTTTTTAGTGGGATATCGTTGGTGATTGCTGTGGCTGTGCAGAGTAGTTGCTGGTGAGTCAAGCTTTTTCAGGCAAGTGAGCAGTATAGTTTTTGAGTTTATAATTCTTAGTGATAAACCTATACTTTGTTACTTATCTTACACAGTGCTGGTTGTTGGTGGTGTATTTGTCCAGTTAATTTTTGTAGGAAGGATCATGGCCAGCCGTAGGATGACTGCTCAGCAGGTTGTTAGTGTGCTTTTTGAGTCATCTTCTGACCATGAATATGAGACTGACTCTGCATCTGAGGCAGAGGAGGAAGTGCAGGATTCTGGAAGTGAATTTTCTGTCAGAGATGAATCATCTGATGATGAAGCCACTCTCAGTGCTGATGAAGGGCCTGTTTTAGAGGAGGACAGTGATGTGCCAATGGTGCAGGAGCCAGCGGCTGAAAGGCTTCCCATTGGAAGACCTGACGCATGGGTTGCACCAAACATGGAGCAGCCACAGTTGCCTGCATTTACTGGTTTTCCAGGGTGTCGAGTTAATACGGAAAACTTTTTGCCCGTCAACTTTTTTGAGTTGTTTATGGACGATATATTTTTGGAAGAGATTGTTGAGCAGACTAATTTGTATGCAGAGCAGTTTTTGAGGGACAACGCTGCCAGACTTAGGCCACACTCTAGAGCTAGCCGGTGGATTCCCACAAATCTGGAAGAGTTGAAAAAGTTCTTGGGTTTAACTTTTTTGATGGGGCTGATAAGGAAGCCGTCGCTGTCTTCATATTGGTCTACTAGTCCCTTGATGGCAACTGCTATATTTCCTGCCATCATGAGTCGTAATCGGTATGAGCTTCTTCTTCGGATGTTGCATTTTGTAGATAATGCTTTAGCCTTGCCACGAGATCATCCTGATTCTGACCGTCTTTTTAAGATTAGACCTGTCCTTGATCATTTGGTAGATCGGTTTTCAGAGATCTATGTTCCAGGGAAAGAAATATCTGTAGATGAGTCTTTGGTCCTGTTCAAGGGTCGTTTGGTTTTTAGGCAGTACATTCCTAGCAAGAGGGCACGGTATGGAATTAAATTGTATATGCTGTCAGAAAGTAGTACAGGATATGTTTATAATTTCCGGGTCTACACTGGTAGGGATTCCAATATTGACCCCCCTGGTTGTCCTCCCACTTTTGGAGTTAGTGAGAAAATTGTGTGGGAACTTGGTAGACGACTGTTTAACAAAGGTCACCATTTATATGTAGATAACTTCTACACTGGAGTTCGGTTGTTCAAGGAGTTGTTCAGAGTGGACACTGTTGCTTGTGGCACAATCCGCTCTAATCGGAAAGGCTATCCAAAAGAGCTTGTCTGTAAAAAACTTGAGAAGGGACAGTGCAGTGCCTTGCGGAATGATGAGCTGCTAGCTCTGAAATTTGTAGACAAGAGGGATGTATACATGCTAAGCACCATCCTAGATGAGAGTACTTCACCTGTGGCTGTTTGGGGTCAGGTTGCCGAAGTGCGCAAACCTGTGTGCATCTTAGACTATAATAAGCACATGGGTGGTGTTGATAGAGTAGATCAGAGGTTAGAACCTTACACTGCTGCTCGTAAGTCTTATGTGTGGTATAAGAAATTAGCGCTTCACTTGTTCCACTTGGCAACTTTTAATGCTTTTGTTGTGTTTAAGGATAGTTCTCCAGAGTCAAGGATGACATTTGTGAAATTTCAGGAGTCTATCATAGCTAGCCTTGTTGTGCTGGAACAGGCAAGAGTTCCTAGAGAAGCAGTGGTGGAGGATGTGGCTAGATTGAAAGATCGTCACTTTGCTGAGCACATTCCTCCCACGGCCAAAAAAAACTTTCCTGCTAAGAGATGTAGAGTCTGTGCTCGAAGAGGTATCAGGAAGGAGACTAGGATGTACTGCCCTGATTGTCCTTCAAAGCCTGGGCTGTGTGTGGGTGGCTGTTTCAGGAGCTATCACACACAGAAGAATTATTGGGAAATTCCGTGAGCGTAAACTGGTGTTTTATATTTTTATATGTTCGGTTTCACGGTTGGCATTAGTCATGTATTCAGTTAGAACTTTTGTGTTTGTAGTTTTGTACTAATTTATGATTAGTGGTTTCTTTGTTGTTTAAAAACAAAAAAAAGGGGATGGCATGTGTAGAGTGGCGCTTGGCTGGCGGCGTGTGTGGGGTGGCGCTTGGCTGGCGGTGTGTGTGGGGTGGCGCTGGGCTGGCGGTGTGTGTGGGGTGGCGCTTGGCTGGCGGTGTGTGTGGGGTGGCGCTTGGCTGGCGGTGGGTGTGGGGTGGCGCTTGGCTGGTGGTGTGTGTGGGGTGGCGCTTGGCTGGCGGTGTGTGTGGGGTGGCGCTTGGCTGGCAGTGCCGGCCAAACGCCAGTCCACACACTCATCAGCTGGTGTGATTGCTGTATCAGGCATGTGGGCGTATGAAAGTGATGGGCCCTTGACTGGCGCTGTCTGTGGATGCGAGTCTTGTAATGTGCTGGGCCCGTGGCTGGCGGCGTGAATGGTCTAGTGCATGTCATGTATGAAAGGTGTGTGAATGGACTGTAAAGCAGTTGGTGCCTTGTCGTGGCTTTACAGCTCACGAGCTGTGAGTCATTGGTTCAGTTTTTTGGCCTTTCAGTTATTACCAGTGCATTTCACTTTTGTGAAATCTCTTGTTAATAAAATTTGATCTACTGAACCATCACTCACCCTCGTGCCAAATCCAACCAGTATGTGTAGTACAAATGACAAAACCTGCTCCGCTGTAATCAGGCGTCGCAGCACACTTGAGACACGCTAGGTGCCTCGGGTGGGACCCCGATGATGAAGCATGCCACCAACTTGGTTGGTGGGTGAGGGGTCTTCTTCACATAACCAAAGTGTGTTTCTTTTCACAATTTTAGTGTTTGGCACATCACGGACGTATGTGCACACATCAAAGTGATATATTCCAAAAATACCTGTGTTTGGGGGGGAGGGCCCACCTATGTTTTTGGTCCTGGGTGCGGCCGTCATGTAGGGAAACCTACAAAACCCAGAAACTTTTTAAAACTAGGCACCCCAAGGAGTCTAGGGAGGTGTGGCTTGCGTGGCTCCCCCAACATTTTCTTACCCAGACTCCTCTGTAAACCTCAAAATTTGCATAAAAAAGCATATTTTCCTGATTTTTCTTAGTAGGATCACCGCTCCAGCACAAAATTCCTACTCCCCAGTTTTCCCCTCAGTCTCCCAAGTAAAATGACACCTCACTTATGTGGGTCCCCAAAGCAGAGTCCGTCTAAAGATGTATAAAGGAATATGCCCTTATAAACTTGCTGTGCTATCCCTTCTATCCCTTCAGGTTTTGGGCCTTATTCTGTTGCAGGGACCTGGCCCACCCACACAAGTGAGGTATCATTTTTATCGGGAGACTTGGGGGAACGCTGGGTGGAAGGAAATTTGTGGCTCCTCTCAGATTCCAGAACTTTCTGCCACAGAGATGTGAGGAACATATGTTTTTTTAGCCAAATTTTGAGGTTTGCAAAGGATTCTGGGTAACAGAACCTGGTCCGAGCCCCGCAAGTCACCCCTCCTTGGATTCCCCTAGGTCTCTAGTTTTCAGAAATGCACAGGTTTGGTAGGTTTCCCTAGGTGCCGGCTGAGCTAGAGGCCAAAATCTACAGGTAGGCACTTCGCAAAAAACACCTCTGTTTTCTTCCAAAATTTTGGATGTGTCCACGTTGCGCTTTGGGGTGTTTCCTGTCGCGGGCGCTAGGCCTACCCACGCAAGTGAGGTATCATTTTTATCGGGAGACCTGGGGGAACGCTGGGTGGAAGGCAATTTGTTGCTCCTCTCAGATTCCAGAACTTTCTGCCACAGAAATGTGAGGAACATGTGTTTTTTTAGCCAAATTTTGAGGTTTGCAAATGATTCTGGGTAACAGAACTTGGTCCGAGCCCCACAAGTCACCCCTCCTTGGATTCCCCTAGGTCTCTAGTTTTCAGAAATGCACAGGTTTGGTAGGTTTCCCTAGGTGCCGGCTGAGCTAGAGGGCAAAATCTACAGGTAGGCACTTCGCAAAAAACACCTCTGTTTTTTTCCAAAATTTAGGATGTGTCCACGTTGCGCTTTGGGGTGTTTCCTGTCGCGGGCGCTAGGCCTACCCACGCAAGTGAGGTATCATTTTTATCGGGAGACTTGGGGGAACGCTGGGTAGAAGGAAATTTGTGGCTCCTCTCAGATTCCAGAACTTTCTGCCACAGAAATGTGAGGAACATGTGTTTTTTTAGCCAAATTTTGAGGTTTGCAAAGGATTCTGGGTAACAGAACCTGGTCCGAGCCCCGCAAGTCACCCCTCCTTGGATTCCCCTAGGTCTCTAGTTTTCAGAAATGCACAGGTTTGGTAGGTTTCCCTAGGTGCCGGCTGAGCTAGAGGCCAAAATCTACAGGTAGGCACTTCGCAAAAAACACCTCTGTTTTTTTCCAAAATTTAGGATGTGTCCACGTTGCGCTTTGGGGTGTTTCCTGTCGCGGGCGCTAGGCCTACCCACGCAAGTGAGGTATCATTTTTATCGGGAGACTTGGGGGAACGCTGGGTGGAAGGAAATTTGTGGCTCCTCTCAGATTCCAGAACTTTCTGCCACAGAAATGTGAGGAACATGTGTTTTTTTAGCCAAATTTTGAGGTTTGCAAAGGATTCTGGGTAACAGAACCTGGTCCGAGCCCCGCAAGTCACCCCTCCTTGGATTCCCCTAGGTCTCTAGTTTTCAGACATGCACAGGTTTTGTAGGTTTCCCTAGGTGCCGGCTGAGCTAGAGGCCAAAATCTACAGGTAGGCACTTCGCAAAAAACACCTCTGTTTTCTTCCAAAATTTAGGATGTGTCCACGTTGCGCTTTGGGGTGTTTCCTGTCGCGGGCGCTAGGCCTACCCACGCAAGTGAGGTATCATTTTTATCGGGAGACTTGGGGGAACGCTGGGTGGAAGGAAATTTGTGGCTCCTCTCAGATTCCAGAACTTTCTGCCACAGAAATGTGAGGAACATGTGTTTTTTTAGCCAAATTTTGAGGTTTGCAAAGGATTCTGGGTAACAGAACCTGGTCCGAGCCCCGCAAGTCACCCCTCCTTGGATTCCCCTACGTCTCTAGTTTTCAGACATGCACAGGTTTGGTAGGTTTCCCGAGGTGCCGGCTGAGCTAGAGGCCAAAATCTACAGGTAGGCACTTCGCAAAAAACACCTCTGTTTTCTTCCAAAATTTAGGATGTGTCCACGTTGCGCTTTGGGGTGTTTCCTGTCGCGGGCGCTAGGCCTACCCACGCAAGTGAGGTATCATTTTTATCGGGAGACTTGGGGGAACGCTGGGTGGAAGGCAATTTTTTGCTCCTCTCAGATTCCAGAACTTTCTGCCACAGAAATGTGAGGAACATGTGTTTTTTTAGCCAAATTTTGAGGTTTGCAAAGGATTCTGGGTAAGAGAACCTGGTCCGAGCCCCGCAAGTCACCCCTCCTTGGATTCCCCTAGGTCTCTAGTTTTCAGAAATGCACAGGTTTGGTAGGTTTCCCTAGGTGCCGGCTGAGCTAGAGGCCAAAATCTACAGGTAGGCACTTCGCAAAAAACACCTCTGTTTTTTTCCAAAATTTAGGATGTGTCCACGTTGCGCTTTGGGGTGTTTCCTGTCGCGGGCGCTAGGCCTACCCACGCAAGTGAGGTATCATTTTTATCGGGAGACTTGGGGGAACGCTGGGTGGAAGGCAATTTGTTGCTCCTCTCAGATTCCAGAACTTTCTGCCACAGAAATGTGAGGAACATGTGTTTTTTTAGCCAAATTTTGAGGTTTGCAAAGGATTCTGGGTAAGAGAACCTGGTCCGAGCCCCGCAAGTCACCCCTCCTTGGATTCCCCTAGGTCTCTAGTTTTCAGAAATGCACAGGTTTGGTAGGTTTCCCTAGGTGCCGGCTGAGCTAGAGGCCAAAATCTACAGGTAGGCACTTCGCAAAAAACACCTCTGTTTTTTTCCAAAATTTAGGATGTGTCCACGTTGCGCTTTGGGGTGTTTCCTGTCGCGGGCGCTAGGCCTACCCACGCAAGTGAGGTATCATTTTTATCGGGAGACTTGGGGGAACGCTGGGTGGAAGGAAATTTGTGGCTCCTCTCAGATTCCAGAACTTTCTGCCACAGAAATGTGATGAACATGTGTTTTTTTAGCCAAATTTTGAGGTTTGCAAAGGATTCTGGGTAACAGAACCTGGTCCGAGCCCCGCAAGTCACCCCTCCTTGGATTCCCCTAGGTCTCTAGTTTTCAGAAATGCACAGGTATGGTAGGTTTCCCCAGGTGCCGGCTGAGCTAGAGGCCAAAATCTACAGGTAGGCACTTCGCAAAAAACACATCTGTTTTCTTCCAAAATTTAGGATGTGTCCACGTTGCGCTTTGGGGTGTTTCCTGTCGCGGGCGCTAGGCCTACCCACGCAAGTGAGGTATCATTTTTATCGGGAGACTTGGGGGAACGCTGGGTGGAAGGCAATTTGTTGCTCCTCTCAGATTCCAGAACTTTCTGCCACAGAAATGTGAGGAACATTTGTTTTTTTAGCCAAATTTTGAGGTTTGCAAAGGATTCTGGGTAACAGAACCTGGTCCGAGCCCCGCAAGTCACCCCTCCTTGGATTCCCCTAGGTCTCTAGTTTTCAGAAATGCACAGGTTTGGTAGGTTTCCCTAGGTGCCGGCTGAGCTAGAGGCCAAAATCTACAGGTAGGCACTTCGCAAAAAACACCTCTGTTTTTTTCCAAAATTTAGGATGTGTCCACGTTGCGCTTTGGGGTGTTTCCTGTCGCGGGCGCTAGGCCTACCCACGCAAGTGAGGTATCATTTTTATCGGGAGACTTGGGGGAACGCTGGGTGGAAGGAAATTTGTGGCTCCTCTCAGATTCCAGAATTTTCTGCCACAGAAATGTGAGGAACATGTGTTTTTTTAGCCAAATTTTGAGGTTTTGCAAAGGATTCTGGGTAACAGAACCTGGTCCGAGCCCCGCAAGTCACCCCTCCTTGGATTCCCCTAGGTCTCTAGTTTTCAGACATGCACAGGTTTGGTAGGTTTCCCTAGGTGCCGGCTGAGCTAGAGGCCAAAATCTACAGGTAGGCACTTCGCAAAAAACACCTCTGTTTTCGTCCAAAATTTAGGATGTGTCCACGTTGCGCTTTGGGGTGTTTCCTGTCGCGGGCGCTAGGCCTACCCACGCAAGTGAGGTATCATTTTTATCGGGAGACTTGGGGGAACGCTGGGTGGAAGGAAATTTGTGGCTCCTCTCAGATTCCAGAACTTTCTGCCACAGAAATGTGAGGAACATGTGTTTTTTTAGCCAAATTTTGAGGTTTGCAAAGGATTCTGGGTAACAGAACCTGGTCCGAGCCCCGCAAGTCACCCCTCCTTGGATTCCCCTACGTCTCTAGTTTTCAGACATGCACAGGTTTGGTAGGTTTCCCTAGGTGCCGGCTGAGCTAGAGGCCAAAATCTACAGGTAGGCACTTCGCAAAAAACACCTCTGTTTTCTTCCAAAATTTAGGATGTGTCCACGTTGCGCTTTGGGGTGTTTCCTGTCGCGGGCGCTAGGCCTACCCACGCAAGTGAGGTATCATTTTTATCGGGAGACTTGGGGGAACGCTGGGTGGAAGGCAATTTGTTGCTCCTCTCAGATTCCAGAACTTTCTGCCACAGAAATGTGAGGAACATGTGTTTTTTTAGCCAAATTGTGAGGTTTGCAAAGGATTCTGGGTAAGAGAACCTGGTCCGAGCCCCGCAAGTCACCCCTCCTTGGATTCCCCTAGGTCTCTAGTTTTCAGAAATGCACAGGTTTGGTAGGTTTCCCTAGGTGCCGGCTGAGCTAGAGGCCAAAATCTACAGGTAGGCACTTCGCAAAAAACACCTCTGTTTTTTTCCAAAATTTAGGATGTGTCCACGTTGCGCTTTGGGGTGTTTCCTGTCGCGGGCGCTAGGCCTACCCACGCAAGTGAGGTATCATTTTTATCGGGAGACTTGGGGGAACGCTGGGTGGAAGGAAATTTGTGGCTCCTCTCAGATTCCAGAACTTTCTGCCACAGAAATGTGATGAACATGTGTTTTTTTAGCCAAATTTTGAGGTTTGCAAAGGATTCTGGGTAACAGAACCTGGTCCGAGCCCCGCAAGTCACCCCTCCTTGGATTCCCCTAGGTCTCTAGTTTTCAGAAATGCACAGGTATGGTAGGTTTCCCCAGGTGCCGGCTGAGCTAGAGGTCAAAATCTACAGGTAGGCACTTCGCAAAAAACACATCTGTTTTCTTCCAAAATTTAGGATGTGTCCACGTTGCGCTTTGGGGTGTTTCCTGTCGCGGGCGTTAGGCCTACCCACGCAAGTGAGGTATCATTTTTATCGGGAGACTTGGGGGAACGCTGGGTGGAAGGCAATTTGTTGCTCCTCTCAGATTCCAGAACTTTCTGCCACAGAAATGTGAGGAACATTTGTTTGTTTAGCCAAATTTTGAGGTTTGCAAAGGATTCTGGGTAACAGAACCTGGTCCGAGCCCCACAAGTCACCCCTCCTTGGATTCCCCTAGGTCTCTAGTTTTCAGAAATGCACAGGTTTGGTAGGTTTCCCTAGGTGCCGGCTGAGCTAGAGGCCAAAATCTACAGGTAGGCACTTCGCAAAAAACACCTCTGTTTTTTTCCAAAATTTAGGATGTGTCCACGTTGCGCTTTGGGGTGTTTCCTGTCGCGGGCGCTAGGCCTACCCACGCAAGTGAGGTATCATTTTTATCGGGAGACTTGGGGGAACGCTGGGTGGAAGGAAATTTGTGGCTCCTCTCAGATTCCAGAATTTTCTGCCACAGAAATGTGAGGAACATGTGTTTTTTTAGCCAAATTTTGAGGTTTGCAAAGGATTCTGGGTAACAGAACCTGGTCCGAGCCCCGCAAGTCACCCCATCTTGGATTCCCCTAGGTCTCTAGTTTTCAGAAATGCACAGGTTTGGTAGGTTTCCCTGGGTGCCGGCTGAGCTAGAGGCCAAAATCTACAGGTAGGCACTTCGCAAAAAACACCTCTGTTTTCTTCCAAAATTTTGGATGTGTCCACGTTGCGCTTTGAGGTGTTTCCTGTCGCGGGCGCTAGGCCTACCCACGCAAGTGAGGTATCATTTTTATCGGGAGACTTGGGGGAACGCTGGGTGGAAGGAAATTTGTGGCTCCTCTCAGATTCCAGAACTTTCTGCCACAGAAATGTGAGGAACATGTGTTTTTTTAGCCAAATTTTGAGGTTTGCAAAGGATTCTGGGTAACAGAACCTGGTCCGAGCCCCGCAAGTCACCCCATCTTGGATTCCCCTAGGTCTCTAGTTTTCAGAAATGCACAGGGTTGGTAGGTTTCCCTTGGTGCCGGCTGAGCTAGAGGCCAAAATCTACAGGTAGGCACTTCGCAAAAAACACCTCTGTTTTCTTCCAAAATTTTGGATGTGTCCACGTTGCGCTTTGGGGTGTTTCCTGTCGCGGGCGCTAGGCCTACCCACGCAAGTGAGGTATCATTTTTATCGGGAGACTTGGGGGAACGCTGGGTGGAAGGAAATTTGTGGCTCCTCTCAGATTCCAGAACTTTCTGCCACAGAAATGTGATGAACATGTGTTTTTTTAGCCAAATTTTGAGGTTTGCAAAGGATTCTGGGTAACAGAACCTGGTCCGAGCCCCGCAAGTCACCCCTCCTTGGATTCCCCTAGGTCTCTAGTTTTCAGAAATGCACAGGTATGGTAGGTTTCCCCAGGTGCCGGCTGAGCTAGAGGCCAAAATCTACAGGTAGGCACTTCGCAAAAAACACATCTGTTTTCTTCCAAAATTTAGGATGTGTCCACGTTGCGCTTTGGGGTGTTTCCTGTCGCGGGCGCTAGGCCTACCCACGCAAGTGAGGTATCATTTTTATCGGGAGACTTGGGGGAACGCTGGGTGGAAGGCAATTTGTTGCTCCTCTCAGATTCCAGAACTTTCTGCCACAGAAATGTGAGGAACATTTGTTTTTTTAGCCAAATTTTGAGGTTTGCAAAGGATTCTGGGTAACAGAACCTGGTCCGAGCCCCGCAAGTCACCCCTCCTTGGATTCCCCTAGGTCTCTAGTTTTCAGAAATGCACAGGTTTGGTAGGTTTCCCTAGGTGCCGGCTGAGCTAGAGGCCAAAATCTACAGGTAGGCACTTCGCAAAAAACACCTCTGTTTTCTTCCAAAATTTTGGATGTGTCCACGTTGCGCTTTGGGGTGTTTCCTGTCGCGGGCGCTAGGCCTACCCACGCAAGTGAGGTATCATTTTTATCGGGAGACCTGGGGGAACGCTGGGTGGAAGGCAATTTGTTGCTCCTCTCAGATTCCAGAACTTTCTGCCACAGAAATGTGAGGAACATGTGTTTTTTTAGCCAAATTTTGAGGTTTGCAAATGATTCTGGGTAACAGAACTTGGTCCGAGCCCCACAAGTCACCCCTCCTTGGATTCCCCTAGGTCTCTAGTTTTCAGAAATGCACAGGTTTGGTAGGTTTCCCTAGGTGCCGGCTGAGCTAGAGGGCAAAATCTACAGGTAGGCACTTCGCAAAAAACACCTCTGTTTTTTTCCAAAATTTAGGATGTGTCCACGTTGCGCTTTGGGGTGTTTCCTGTCGCGGGCGCTAGGCCTACCCACGCAAGTGAGGTATCATTTTTATCGGGAGACTTGGGGGAACGCTGGGTAGAAGGAAATTTGTGGCTCCTCTCAGATTCCAGAACTTTCTGCCACAGAAATGTGAGGAACATGTGTTTTTTTAGCCAAATTTTGAGGTTTGCAAAGGATTCTGGGTAACAGAACCTGGTCCGAGCCCCGCAAGTCACCCCTCCTTGGATTCCCCTAGGTCTCTAGTTTTCAGAAATGCACAGGTTTGGTAGGTTTCCCTAGGTGCCGGCTGAGCTAGAGGCCAAAATCTACAGGTAGGCACTTCGCAAAAAACACCTCTGTTTTTTTCCAAAATTTAGGATGTGTCCACGTTGCGCTTTGGGGTGTTTCCTGTCGCGGGCGCTAGGCCTACCCACGCAAGTGAGGTATCATTTTTATCGGGAGACTTGGGGGAACGCTGGGTGGAAGGAAATTTGTGGCTCCTCTCAGATTCCAGAACTTTCTGCCACAGAAATGTGAGGAACATGTGTTTTTTTAGCCAAATTTTGAGGTTTGCAAAGGATTCTGGGTAACAGAACCTGGTCCGAGCCCCGCAAGTCACCCCTCCTTGGATTCCCCTAGGTCTCTAGTTTTCAGACATGCACAGGTTTTGTAGGTTTCCCTAGGTGCCGGCTGAGCTAGAGGCCAAAATCTACAGGTAGGCACTTCGCAAAAAACACCTCTGTTTTCTTCCAAAATTTAGGATGTGTCCACGTTGCGCTTTGGGGTGTTTCCTGTCGCGGGCGCTAGGCCTACCCACGCAAGTGAGGTATCATTTTTATCGGGAGACTTGGGGGAACGCTGGGTGGAAGGAAATTTGTGGCTCCTCTCAGATTCCAGAACTTTCTGCCACAGAAATGTGAGGAACATGTGTTTTTTTAGCCAAATTTTGAGGTTTGCAAAGGATTCTGGGTAACAGAACCTGGTCCGAGCCCCGCAAGTCACCCCTCCTTGGATTCCCCTACGTCTCTAGTTTTCAGACATGCACAGGTTTGGTAGGTTTCCCGAGGTGCCGGCTGAGCTAGAGGCCAAAATCTACAGGTAGGCACTTCGCAAAAAACACCTCTGTTTTCTTCCAAAATTTAGGATGTGTCCACGTTGCGCTTTGGGGTGTTTCCTGTCGCGGGCGCTAGGCCTACCCACGCAAGTGAGGTATCATTTTTATCGGGAGACTTGGGGGAACGCTGGGTGGAAGGCAATTTTTTGCTCCTCTCAGATTCCAGAACTTTCTGCCACAGAAATGTGAGGAACATGTGTTTTTTTAGCCAAATTTTGAGGTTTGCAAAGGATTCTGGGTAAGAGAACCTGGTCCGAGCCCCGCAAGTCACCCCTCCTTGGATTCCCCTAGGTCTCTAGTTTTCAGAAATGCACAGGTTTGGTAGGTTTCCCTAGGTGCCGGCTGAGCTAGAGGCCAAAATCTACAGGTAGGCACTTCGCAAAAAACACCTCTGTTTTTTTCCAAAATTTAGGATGTGTCCACGTTGCGCTTTGGGGTGTTTCCTGTCGCGGGCGCTAGGCCTACCCACGCAAGTGAGGTATCATTTTTATCGGGAGACTTGGGGGAACGCTGGGTGGAAGGCAATTTGTTGCTCCTCTCAGATTCCAGAACTTTCTGCCACAGAAATGTGAGGAACATGTGTTTTTTTAGCCAAATTTTGAGGTTTGCAAAGGATTCTGGGTAAGAGAACCTGGTCCGAGCCCCGCAAGTCACCCCTCCTTGGATTCCCCTAGGTCTCTAGTTTTCAGAAATGCACAGGTTTGGTAGGTTTCCCTAGGTGCCGGCTGAGCTAGAGGCCAAAATCTACAGGTAGGCACTTCGCAAAAAACACCTCTGTTTTTTTCCAAAATTTAGGATGTGTCCACGTTGCGCTTTGGGGTGTTTCCTGTCGCGGGCGCTAGGCCTACCCACGCAAGTGAGGTATCATTTTTATCGGGAGACTTGGGGGAACGCTGGGTGGAAGGAAATTTGTGGCTCCTCTCAGATTCCAGAACTTTCTGCCACAGAAATGTGATGAACATGTGTTTTTTTAGCCAAATTTTGAGGTTTGCAAAGGATTCTGGGTAACAGAACCTGGTCCGAGCCCCGCAAGTCACCCCTCCTTGGATTCCCCTAGGTCTCTAGTTTTCAGAAATGCACAGGTATGGTAGGTTTCCCCAGGTGCCGGCTGAGCTAGAGGCCAAAATCTACAGGTAGGCACTTCGCAAAAAACACATCTGTTTTCTTCCAAAATTTAGGATGTGTCCACGTTGCGCTTTGGGGTGTTTCCTGTCGCGGGCGCTAGGCCTACCCACGCAAGTGAGGTATCATTTTTATCGGGAGACTTGGGGGAACGCTGGGTGGAAGGCAATTTGTTGCTCCTCTCAGATTCCAGAACTTTCTGCCACAGAAATGTGAGGAACATTTGTTTTTTTAGCCAAATTTTGAGGTTTGCAAAGGATTCTGGGTAACAGAACCTGGTCCGAGCCCCGCAAGTCACCCCTCCTTGGATTCCCCTAGGTCTCTAGTTTTCAGAAATGCACAGGTTTGGTAGGTTTCCCTAGGTGCCGGCTGAGCTAGAGGCCAAAATCTACAGGTAGGCACTTCGCAAAAAACACCTCTGTTTTTTTCCAAAATTTAGGATGTGTCCACGTTGCGCTTTGGGGTGTTTCCTGTCGCGGGCGCTAGGCCTACCCACGCAAGTGAGGTATCATTTTTATCGGGAGACTTGGGGGAACGCTGGGTGGAAGGAAATTTGTGGCTCCTCTCAGATTCCAGAATTTTCTGCCACAGAAATGTGAGGAACATGTGTTTTTTTAGCCAAATTTTGAGGTTTTGCAAAGGATTCTGGGTAACAGAACCTGGTCCGAGCCCCGCAAGTCACCCCTCCTTGGATTCCCCTAGGTCTCTAGTTTTCAGACATGCACAGGTTTGGTAGGTTTCCCTAGGTGCCGGCTGAGCTAGAGGCCAAAATCTACAGGTAGGCACTTCGCAAAAAACACCTCTGTTTTCGTCCAAAATTTAGGATGTGTCCACGTTGCGCTTTGGGGTGTTTCCTGTCGCGGGCGCTAGGCCTACCCACGCAAGTGAGGTATCATTTTTATCGGGAGACTTGGGGGAACGCTGGGTGGAAGGAAATTTGTGGCTCCTCTCAGATTCCAGAACTTTCTGCCACAGAAATGTGAGGAACATGTGTTTTTTTAGCCAAATTTTGAGGTTTGCAAAGGATTCTGGGTAACAGAACCTGGTCCGAGCCCCGCAAGTCACCCCTCCTTGGATTCCCCTACGTCTCTAGTTTTCAGACATGCACAGGTTTGGTAGGTTTCCCTAGGTGCCGGCTGAGCTAGAGGCCAAAATCTACAGGTAGGCACTTCGCAAAAAACACCTCTGTTTTCTTCCAAAATTTAGGATGTGTCCACGTTGCGCTTTGGGGTGTTTCCTGTCGCGGGCGCTAGGCCTACCCACGCAAGTGAGGTATCATTTTTATCGGGAGACTTGGGGGAACGCTGGGTGGAAGGCAATTTGTTGCTCCTCTCAGATTCCAGAACTTTCTGCCACAGAAATGTGAGGAACATGTGTTTTTTTAGCCAAATTGTGAGGTTTGCAAAGGATTCTGGGTAAGAGAACCTGGTCCGAGCCCCGCAAGTCACCCCTCCTTGGATTCCCCTAGGTCTCTAGTTTTCAGAAATGCACAGGTTTGGTAGGTTTCCCTAGGTGCCGGCTGAGCTAGAGGCCAAAATCTACAGGTAGGCACTTCGCAAAAAACACCTCTGTTTTTTTCCAAAATTTAGGATGTGTCCACGTTGCGCTTTGGGGTGTTTCCTGTCGCGGGCGCTAGGCCTACCCACGCAAGTGAGGTATCATTTTTATCGGGAGACTTGGGGGAACGCTGGGTGGAAGGAAATTTGTGGCTCCTCTCAGATTCCAGAACTTTCTGCCACAGAAATGTGATGAACATGTGTTTTTTTAGCCAAATTTTGAGGTTTGCAAAGGATTCTGGGTAACAGAACCTGGTCCGAGCCCCGCAAGTCACCCCTCCTTGGATTCCCCTAGGTCTCTAGTTTTCAGAAATGCACAGGTATGGTAGGTTTCCCCAGGTGCCGGCTGAGCTAGAGGTCAAAATCTACAGGTAGGCACTTCGCAAAAAACACATCTGTTTTCTTCCAAAATTTAGGATGTGTCCACGTTGCGCTTTGGGGTGTTTCCTGTCGCGGGCGTTAGGCCTACCCACGCAAGTGAGGTATCATTTTTATCGGGAGACTTGGGGGAACGCTGGGTGGAAGGCAATTTGTTGCTCCTCTCAGATTCCAGAACTTTCTGCCACAGAAATGTGAGGAACATTTGTTTGTTTAGCCAAATTTTGAGGTTTGCAAAGGATTCTGGGTAACAGAACCTGGTCCGAGCCCCACAAGTCACCCCTCCTTGGATTCCCCTAGGTCTCTAGTTTTCAGAAATGCACAGGTTTGGTAGGTTTCCCTAGGTGCCGGCTGAGCTAGAGGCCAAAATCTACAGGTAGGCACTTCGCAAAAAACACCTCTGTTTTTTTCCAAAATTTAGGATGTGTCCACGTTGCGCTTTGGGGTGTTTCCTGTCGCGGGCGCTAGGCCTACCCACGCAAGTGAGGTATCATTTTTATCGGGAGACTTGGGGGAACGCTGGGTGGAAGGAAATTTGTGGCTCCTCTCAGATTCCAGAATTTTCTGCCACAGAAATGTGAGGAACATGTGTTTTTTTAGCCAAATTTTGAGGTTTGCAAAGGATTCTGGGTAACAGAACCTGGTCCGAGCCCCGCAAGTCACCCCATCTTGGATTCCCCTAGGTCTCTAGTTTTCAGAAATGCACAGGTTTGGTAGGTTTCCCTGGGTGCCGGCTGAGCTAGAGGCCAAAATCTACAGGTAGGCACTTCGCAAAAAACACCTCTGTTTTCTTCCAAAATTTTGGATGTGTCCACGTTGCGCTTTGAGGTGTTTCCTGTCGCGGGCGCTAGGCCTACCCACGCAAGTGAGGTATCATTTTTATCGGGAGACTTGGGGGAACGCTGGGTGGAAGGAAATTTGTGGCTCCTCTCAGATTCCAGAACTTTCTGCCACAGAAATGTGAGGAACATGTGTTTTTTTAGCCAAATTTTGAGGTTTGCAAAGGATTCTGGGTAACAGAACCTGGTCCGAGCCCCGCAAGTCACCCCATCTTGGATTCCCCTAGGTCTCTAGTTTTCAGAAATGCACAGGGTTGGTAGGTTTCCCTTGGTGCCGGCTGAGCTAGAGGCCAAAATCTACAGGTAGGCACTTCGCAAAAAACACCTCTGTTTTCTTCCAAAATTTTGGATGTGTCCACGTTGCGCTTTGGGGTGTTTCCTGTCGCGGGCGCTAGGCCTACCCACGCAAGTGAGGTATCATTTTTATCGGGAGACTTGGGGGAACGCTGGGTGGAAGGAAATTTGTGGCTCCTCTCAGATTCCAGAACTTTCTGCCACAGAAATGTGATGAACATGTGTTTTTTTAGCCAAATTTTGAGGTTTGCAAAGGATTCTGGGTAACAGAACCTGGTCCGAGCCCCGCAAGTCACCCCTCCTTGGATTCCCCTAGGTCTCTAGTTTTCAGAAATGCACAGGTATGGTAGGTTTCCCCAGGTGCCGGCTGAGCTAGAGGCCAAAATCTACAGGTAGGCACTTCGCAAAAAACACATCTGTTTTCTTCCAAAATTTAGGATGTGTCCACGTTGCGCTTTGGGGTGTTTCCTGTCGCGGGCGCTAGGCCTACCCACGCAAGTGAGGTATCATTTTTATCGGGAGACTTGGGGGAACGCTGGGTGGAAGGCAATTTGTTGCTCCTCTCAGATTCCAGAACTTTCTGCCACAGAAATGTGAGGAACATTTGTTTTTTTAGCCAAATTTTGAGGTTTGCAAAGGATTCTGGGTAACAGAACCTGGTCCGAGCCCCGCAAGTCACCCCTCCTTGGATTCCCCTAGGTCTCTAGTTTTCAGAAATGCACAGGTTTGGTAGGTTTCCCTAGGTGCCGGCTGAGCTAGAGGCCAAAATCTACAGGTAGGCACTTCGCAAAAAACACCTCTGTTTTTTTCCAAAATTTAGGATGTGTCCACGTTGCGCTTTGGGGTGTTTCCTGTCGCGGGCGCTAGGCCTACCCACGCAAGTGAGGTATCATTTTTATCGGGAGACTTGGGGGAACGCTGGGTGGAAGGAAATTTGTGGCTCCTCTCAGATTCCAGAATTTTCTGCCACAGAAATGTGAGGAACATGTGTTTTTTTAGCCAAATTTTGAGGTTTGCAAAGGATTCTGGGTAACAGAACCTGGTCCGAGCCCCGCAAGTCACCCCATCTTGGATTCCCCTAGGTCTCTAGTTTTCAGAAATGCACAGGTTTGGTAGGTTTCCCTGGGTGCCGGCTGAGCTAGAGGTCAAAATCTACAGGTAGGCACTTCGCAAAAAACACCTCTGTTTTCTTCCAAAATTTTGGATGTGTCCACGTTGCGCTTTGAGGTGTTTCCTGTCGCGGGCGCTAGGCCTACCCACGCAAGTGAGGTATCATTTTTATGGGGAGACTTGGGGGAACGCTGGGTGGAAGGAAATTTGTGGCTCCTCTCAGATTCCAGAACTTTCTGCCACAGAAATGTGAGGAACATGTGTTTTTTTAGCCAAATTTTGAGGTTTGCAAAGGATTCTGGGTAACAGAACCTGGTCCGAGCCCCGCAAGTCACCCCATCTTGGATTCCCCTAGGTCTCTAGTTTTCAGAAATGCACAGGTTTGGTAGGTTTCCCTTGGTGCCGGCTGAGCTAGAGGCCAAAATCTACAGGTAGGCACTTCGCAAAAAACACCTCTGTTTTCTTCCAAAATTTTGGATGTGTCCACGTTGCGCTTTGGGATGTTTCCTGTCGCGGGCGCTAGGCCTATCCACGCAAGTGAGGTATCATTTTTATCGGGAGACTTGGGGGCACGCTGGGTGGAAGGAAATTTGTGGCTCCTCTCAGATTCCAGAACTTTCTGCCACAGAAATGTGAGGAACATGTGTTTTTTCAGCCACATTTTGAGGTTTGCAAAGGATTCTGGGTAACAGAACCTGGTCCGAGCCCCGCAAGTCACCCCATCTTGGATTCCCCTAGGTCTCTAGTTTTCAGAAATGCACAGGTTTGGTAGGTTTCCCTGGGTGCCGGCTGAGCTAGAGGCCAAAATCTACAGGTAGGCACTTCGCAAAAAACACCTCTGTTTTTTTCCAAAATTTAGGATGTGTCCACGTTGCGCTTTGGGGTGTTTCCTGTCGCGGGCGCTAGGCCTACCCACGCAAGTGAGGTATCATTTTTATCGGGAGACTTGGGGGAACGCTGGGTGGAAGGAAATTTGTGGCTCCTCTCAGATTCCAGAATTTTCTGCCACAGAAATGTGAGGAACATGTGTTTTTTTAGCCAAATTTTGAGGTTTGCAAAGGATTCTGGGTAACAGAACCTGGTCCGAGCCCCGCAAGTCACCCCATCTTGGATTCCCCTAGGTCTCTAGTTTTCAGAAATGCACAGGTTTGGTAGGTTTCCCTGGGTGCCGGCTGAGCTAGAGGCCAAAATCTACAGGTAGGCACTTCGCAAAAAACACCTCTGTTTTCTTCCAAAATTTTGGATGTGTCCACGTTGCGCTTTGGGGTGTTTCCTGTCGCGGGCGTTAGGCCTACCCACGCAAGTGAGGTATCATTTTTATCGGGAGAGTTGGGGGAACGCTGGGTGGAAGGAAATTTGTGGCTCCTCTCAGATTCCAGAACTTTCTGCCACAGAAATGTGAGGAACATGTGTTTTTTTAGCAAAATTTGGAGGTTTGCAAAGGATTCTGGGTAACAGAACCTGGTCCGAGCCCCGCAAGACACCCCATCTTGGATTCCCCTAGGTCTCTAGTTTTCAGAAATGCACAGGTTTGGTAGGTTTCCCTGGGTACCGGCTGAGCTAGAGGCCAAAATCTACAGGTAGGCACTTCACAAAAAACACCTCTGTTTTCTTCCAAAATTTTGGATGTGTCCACGTTGCACTTTGGGGTGTTTCCTGTCGCGGGCGCTAGGCCTACCCACGCAAGTGAGGTATCATTTTTATCGGGAGAGTTGGGGGAACGCTGGGTGGAAGGAAATTTGTGGCTCCTCTCAGATTCCAGAACTTTCTGCACAGAATTGTGAGGAACATGTGTTTTTTTAGCCAAATTTTGAGGTTTGCAAAGGATTCTGGGTAACAGAACCTGGTCCGAGCCCCGCAAGTCACCCCATCTTGGATTCCCCTAGGTCTTTAGTTTTCAGAAATGCACAGGTTCGGTAGGTTTCCCTGGGTGCCGGCTGAGCTAGAGGCCAAAATCTACAGGTAGGCACTTCGCAAAAAACACCTCTGTTTTCCTCCAAAATTTTGGATGTGTCCACGTTGCGCTTTGGGGTGTTTCCTGTCGCGGGCGCTAGGCCTACCCATGCAAGTGAGGTATCATTTTTATCGGGAGACTTGGGGGAACGCTGGGTGGAAGGAAATTTGTGGCTCCTCTCAGATTCCAGAACTTTCTGCCACAGAAATGTGAGGAACATGTGTTTTTTTAGCCAAATTTTGAGGTTTGCAAAGGATTCTGGGTAACAGAACCTGGTCCGAGCCCCGCAAGTCACCCCATCTTGGATTCCCCTAGGTCTCTAGTTTTCAGAAATGCACAGGTTTGGTAGGTTTCCCTGGGTGCCGGCTGAGCTAGAGGCCAAAATCTACAGGTAGGCACTTCGCAAAAAACACCTCTGTTTTCTTCCAAAATTTTGGATGTGTCCACGTTGCGCTTTGAGGTGTTTCCTGTCGCGGGCGCTAGGCCTACCCACGCAAGTGAGGTATAATTTTTATCGGGAGACTTGGGGGAACGCTGGGTGGAAGGAAATTTGTGGCTCCTCTCAGATTCCAGAACTTTCTGCCACAGAAATGTGAGGAACATGTGTTTTTTTAGCCAAATTTTGAGGTTTGCAAAGGATTCTGGGTAACAGAACCTGGTCCAAGCCCCGCAAGTCACCCCATCTTGGATTCCCCTAGGTCTCTAGTTTTCAGAAATGCACAGGTTTGGTAGGTTTCCATAGGTGCCGGCTGAGCTAGAGGCCAAAATCTACAGGTAGGCACTTCGCAAAAAACACCTCTGTTTTCTTCCAAAATTTTGGATGTGTCCACGTTGCGCTTTGGGGTGTTTCCTGACGCGGGCGCTAGGCCTATCCACGCAAGTGAGGTATCATTTTTATCGGGAGACTTGGGGGCACGCTGGGTGGAAGGAAATTTGTGGCTCCTCTCAGATTCCAGAACTTTCTGCCACAGAAATGTGAGGAACATGTGTTTTTTTAGCCACATTTTGAGGTTTGCAAAGGATTCTGGGTAACAGAACCTGGTCCGAGCCCCACAAGTCACCCCTCCTTGGATTCCCGTAGGTCTCTAGTTTTCAGAAATGCACAGGTTTGGTAGGTTTCCCTGGGTGCCGGCTGAGCTAGAGGCCAAAATCTACAGGTAGGCACTTTGCAAAAAACACCTCTGTTTTCTTTCAAAAAAATGGGATGTGTCCACGTTGTGTTTTGGGGCGTTTCCTGTCGCGGGCGCTAGGCTTACCCACACAAGTGAGGTATCATTTTTATCGGGAGTCTTGGGGGAACATAGATTAGCAAAACAAGTGCTATTGCCCCTTGTCTTTCTTTACATTTTTTCCTTCCAAATATAGGAGAGTGTGTAAAAAAGACATCTATTTGAGAAATTCCCTATAATTCACATGCTAGTATGGTCACCCCAGAATTCAGAGATGTGCAAATAACCACTGCTGCTCAGCACCTTATCTTGTGCCCTTTTTGGAAATGCAAAGGTGGTTTTCTTGATAGCAATTTTTTACTCTTTATATTTCAGCAAATGAATTGCTGTATACCCGGTATAGAATGAAAACGCACTGCAGGGTGCAGCTCATTTATTGGCTCTGGGTTCCTCGGGTTCTTGATGAACCTACAAGCCCTATATATCCCCGCAACCAGAGGAGTCCAGCAGACGTAACGGTATATTGCTTTCCATAATCTGACATTGCAGGGAAAAATTACAGAGTAAAACGTAGAGAAAAATTGATGTTTTTTTACCTCAATTTCAATATTTTTCTTTTTCAGCTGTTATTTTCTGTAAGAAACCCTTGTAGGATCTACACAAATTACCCCTTGCTGAATTCAGAATTTTGTCTACTTTTCAGAAATGGTTAGGTTTCTGGGATCCAGCATTGGTTTCATGCCCATTCCTGTCACTGACTGGAAGGAGGCTGAAAGCACAAAAAAATGCAAAAATGGGGTATGCCCCAGTAAAATGCCAAAATTGTGTTGAAAAATTGGGTTTTCTGATTCAAGTCTGCCTGTTCCTGAAAGCTAGGAAGCTGCTGAGTTTAGCACTACAAACCCTTTGTTGATGCCATTTTCAGGGGGAAATCCACAAGCCTACTTCTGCAGCCACTTTTTCCAATTTTTTTGAAAAAAACGAAATTTTCACTGTATTTTGGCCAATTTCTTGGCCTCCTTCAAGGGAACCCACAAAGTCTGGGTACCTCTAGAATCCCTAGGATGTTGGAAAAAAAGGACGCAAATTTGGCTTGGTTAGCTTATGTGGACAAAAAGTTATGAGTGCCTAAGCGCGAACTGCCCCAAATAGGCAAAAAAAGGCCTGGCACAGGAGGGGGAAAAGGCCTGGCAGCGAAGGGGTTAAAGCATTGGAGTCGACAATTCATTAAAAACAACAGTCTCCAATTATTCTATTAACAGGAATTCAAAGCCATCTTTAACATCACAAATGGTCACTAATAATCATACTTATTATTTAAATCTTATGTAGGTCAATTAATTCAAATGTACATTTTATTCATAATGATAGCAGTGACAAACATACCTTTTCCATTTAATGGCAATGACTTCAATGTTTAAACATGATATCCAGTCAGCATATCATGTTAAAAAAATGAATTGTATGTTTGAATCTAGAAATCCAACTCAAGAGGAACTAGCTACAGAAGTTTGGCATTTCCATATGATTATCCAATATCTTCTATATGTATTGCATGTGTTGGCAATAAGCATTGTTACCCATTAGGGTAAAGGGTAAATAGTTATTCTGTGACAACCCAAAACCAATAAGGGTCTGTATGAGTCATAATATTAGTGTGTCTCATTATTTTTAGAGAAAAGAGAGGAGAAGGGTCACAAACTCTAGGTAAATATGGACTGTTGTATCAGGCTTCTTCTATGATCACTCCTTTGAGAGAACAGTGACATTACCAATATGCACTACATTGGCCCTTCATTTGAAAATACCTGCAGTAAAGGTATCTGGGCTTGTTGAGTCCTGCCCATCTGCAGCTTCCAGGGTTGAGCAGAGATTATGTCAGAAAAGTGTCTTTGCATAGCCAGATTGTGTTTATTAAGTTGGTAGATGACACCTATCCCAAATTAATAACCCCATTTCTGACAAGTACCATAACAGATCTTTTGGCTTACATGTAGAGTCCTTAACATACATGTAGGTTTCTTTGAGTTCATGGTCTCTTTACTCTATGATGTGCAAAATGTCCTGACTCTGAAGATCCAAGTGAACCAGCTTTTGAAATCTCTTAGAAGTGAGTTACCAAGAATGTCATAGGACACAATGGTCCCCCCACACTTTTCTATGATTTTGTTTTCTATTCCATATTGTGACTGTTCAGTGCACTTCTCTTGATCTTACTTGTGATTATTATTATGCCAGTGTTATCTCTGAAGGTGCAGCCAGCATTTTTGTGCAGTTAGAGTGGATGATAGGTATGGTTTTTACACTATTGCCAATAAAGAACAGATAATGAGTAACCTGGCTCCATGACAAATGCAGCATATTTATATATTTTATAAAGTGCCTCTTCTAAAATGAAAGTGTCAGTGCTCAAATTGAGTTAGAGGTAATAAATGGAAACAGCTAGTGAAGTATAATAATCAGTGGGAGAGAGGTGCTGCTGTCAAAAATAAATTATATGCTACCAGATAGAACAAAGAAAAAATAGAAGAGGTAAGGCACTAGACAATAAGGCAGCATGTGTTAAGGGACGAGGGGTGGTGGAAAGGGTGTAGTTGGGTGCATGATGATATGTATATGTCACTGCAAGCCCAGCAAATCACCATTTTCCACAATAACCCTTCTATTCGACTCCCAGACTACCATTCTTTTGAACAAGATAGACACTTTCTAGCCTAGAAACCCTTGCAAGAACCAGTGGGTGCTTTATATTGCTTTACCAAGCTTCATGAACCAGTAGCATAACAAAAGACCCTCCCACATATGGATACAGATGGGAAGCAATGTCACTGTAGCTAGATACTGGTAAAAGCAAATATAAGGGAGCCTGCCTCTAATAAAACCTGTTACAGTGCCAGAAGTTGAAAAATGCATTGTATCATAAGTTAAATCGCGCTGCTGCACTTATTAACCCACATTGCATTGTTTTTGAGCAGTGGGGCTCAGAGTTGTGCTCTGCACCTGACAAAACAATTCATTCTTTGGCTCCTGACCACAAGTATCGTGCAAACAGGCTTGCAGCCTTACCTAAAACTGCACTGTAAGGGACTTCCATTGTAGGCAGAAAGCATTCCAAGATAAATGCACCATTCCACCGGTCATATGTTATTTTGATCCTTGACACATGTCTGTGTTTCTACATAGTAATGGGTAATGTATTGGTATAGTACTTCCAACGCCAAGCCAGAATGTGGCAAATACTTAACTAATAGTAGCATTATTCCTTTTGGATGTGTAAATTAGCATGCAAGCCCATCTGAATTAAGTGAAAGCAACACGTGAACTAGAGATGGGGAAGGGGGCTTACTCGGTGTAGAGTTCGTTGAAGGGCTCTATTTTAGCGCCAACCTGAGCATAGCTTTCTGTACCAAATAAAATACTAAGATGAATAGAATGATGCTCTCCGTGAAATATGCAAAGCAGAAAAGGCGAAACTTTCATTTGTGATACAGATTATTCAAAATGAAATAGTTCACTTAACTGCATAAATTGGTTAAATAGACTAGAATCCGATGCCCTGTGAACAAGGATTGCTTTACTGCTACACTTTACTGTCACAGATGCTCTTTATTTTGCGTAGTAATACTACGGAATCTAATTGCATGCTCTGCGCGTATTTTTATTGAGATGTATGTGTTGTTCTACTCACTCCAATAAAAAAGAAAAAAGACCCTAGGTGGTTGATTTGTCAGTCTAAGCTCCTGGTCATTTTAGTTTCAAGTTGTCATAGTAATTAGTAGTTGAAAGAAAAGACCGGACCTCCCACCTCCCTGTTTGGGCATTGTGAAGTGATTGGAACAGAAAGAGAATGATTTGAGAGGACATGAAGGTTGAAGATCGTCGAGAACAGCACTAGCAGTGCAGGCAGCAAAGTATAATTAAGTTTTAACAATAGTAACTATCCATCTTTTGCTGAAACAGTAACCATCCATCTTTTGCTAGAAGTATATACAAAGGAAAAGATGGAGCATGGACAACGTAGACCATAGGCATTTCACAAGTAATAGTGAAAAACATTTGTAGACAGGCAGGGCTTAGTTTGTAAAATAAGGTTCAGTGCCCAAAGATTTCTCAGAAGCATGCAGTCGGCGCTTCTGAATGTTTTAACTGCAGAATGCCATGCCTGCATAGACTTTATTCCACTTTATACCTCTTTCAACAACCATCATATACTCCTAACCCCTTTACCTCGCTTATGCATGCTTCTTTTTCTTCCCTGCATTCTCCCTTTGTCACTGTTTATCCATTTTTTTCTTCCTCTTTAATCCCCTTTTTGTGTTTTCATTGCTCTTGCTCTTATGATGAAAAATACGTGGCGTTCTCTAAAAGCGCCAGTGGTTGCTCACCTGCAAGCACAGGCTCAAATTAAGCACTGTAGACAGCAGTTGGAGGCACTTCATTTTCGTTAACGACCATCAAGGGAAAAAGCAGGAGGAGTCTAAAGTACCCCTCAGATAAATGGGTTTGTCACCTAAAGGTATGTACCCTGATGGTCCTAATACCTAGAATTCTTTGGATATGCTCCATCAAATCAGAGTATATGATAGTCTTCTTTCCTCCTTAAAAACATTTCGATATGTCACTGTCCCCAGGGTCTGAAGTAAGGAATGTATCATGGTAACACAATAACGGCGTTTAGAATCTGCAGATCAGCTTTCTTAACAAACGGGTTGTTTTATGAGCCCTTAGTCACTGTAAACTCTCCCACATCCACCCCACAATAGAACCACCAGTGCACATTTTCAGAAGCTGTGCGATGCTGAAAGTGTCTTAAAGACGGATGGAAGTTTTATCATGTTAAGGTGCCCAATTGTAGATAATGGTCGGAAATGCCAGTCGTTTGGCATCAATTGTACATTTTCCAGCAATGCCTTTTACAACTAATTGGCGCAGTTATTAATGGCACTACTAGTTCCAGTAGCAGCCAGAAGCACTGCCAGCATCCAATGATTTTTTGTCCTGTCAGTGAATCACAAGACCATGCGTGAAAACTGCAACACCATCTATGCATAATGTAATTTGATCTCGTGACTGAAGCTAATTAGCCTTGTAATATATCTCATTTCAGCTATACAAGAGCAAGAAGTGAATAAATGTGTTACTTATTGGCTATTTTAGATCACCATTGGAAGATGGTCGAGGGCGCTGGAGAGTTATGACCCACAGGCTTACCTGAATCGTTTGGCTTTCAGTTCCATCTTGTACGGACAATGTTTGTGATTTCTGCTTGACGGTGTGTGTGTCCCAAATTAGGGATGCTTGATTGTTGATACATTTGGGCCTGTGTTTGCTGCAATAGAATGTGGACGGCCTGATCAACAAGGTGTGTTTGTTGCTCAACTCTATCTAAGAGGTAATGTGAGGTTCTAAATTCTGGAGATATGTAGGACCTTTGTCGCATTAGTGTTTGCTCAGAGTAGTTTGATGTTATTCGACAATAGACCATATTGTGCCTTCCCCTCAGGGGTGATCTGCTCAAACCTCATCAGTCTCAGAATGTCTTAAGTACTTCATTCTGGATGACAACATGTTTTAGAAATTATTTATTGGGGGGGCAGGGAAAAGAACGTTAATGTAATCTAACATGATTAGCATTAGTGATCCAATGACTTCTATTCAGGGCCCTCCATACAGCAGTGAAAGTTATTTATGAAGTATATTCATTTTGTACGTGGCCAACTTAATTGATTTGTGGGCAAAAGATATGCCAGAATCAAATATGATGCCAAGATTTCACATTTTGTCACTTGGTGAAGGACTCTCAGTTACATTATAAATAGAAGCTTTAAAAAAAATCATTTTTACCACCTAAAGGAAGTGCATTTGTTTTTTTTTAAAATCACATATTTTTCTTGGTTTTCATGAAGCTTCACATTCCAGGATTTTGCTTGGGCCCCTAATTGTCATGTAATAGAGTAGCCCATTTGGATTGCTTTTGTTTTTATTTTCAGGAGCAAAGTCATTAAGGCATGTTTGAAGAATTCAGTTTTGGAGCTGTAACTGAGTGATGCATAAAATACTTTGGTCATGTCGGGGGCAATAGTTTTAATGATTTCCTTGAGGCTTGTTGTTGCAACAAGGAAGGACAAGGAGGTTGATGAGTTTGCTTTACCTGCAACCTTTCCGGTTTGTTTGAAGTTTACCAGCCACATACAAGGCAAATAGTCTGCGGGGCAGTGGTGTGTTTGATGTCTATGGTGACAGCATTGCACTGCTGATTATATTGGTTTCGAATCTGGATTCAAAGGTCTTTTGGAGGTATCTGTAAAGTTGCTAAATTGTGATCAGAGAATTTCTGGATTAGATTTGGACGACATTTCATTGGTGAGTTTCTTACCACTTATGAATTCAATGTAATTGTTGCTCACATAAAACTAACAGATTTATGTCAGTTTTGCAATGGATCTTCTGTCAGTGATGTTTTGCTTATAGCCCATTCTAGTTGTAGTAAGAGTATCATAATTGATGGTATTCTCAGGACGTCCCGGTTGAGACTTATTGCATTGTGTGAGAATAATAATGGATATTTTGTCATATTGTGCAGGATATGCTTTTCATATGCCCCTGGTAAATGATGTTAGATATTGTTTTTGCTTGTCTTTGGGAAGCATTAATGTGATCACCAAGTGATCAGGCAAGGCAATTTGACTAGTTATCAGGCTTCTCAATTTGATTTTGTGACTGGCAAGCAAATCCAAAATGCATCTGACATTGTAGCTGGGGCATGCATGTACAGTTCAAAGCCTTAAAACACATGATATCAATTAATGCAATGGCCTGCACAACTGCATCGATGAACAATGAGTTTGGATTTGTTTTGCACCTTCTATCCAGATAGTCAAATGATCTGCCTGGTGGTCTTGATTGTGGTACCTGCTTGTTTGAGTGAATCAATGCAACCGCACCTCATTTTGCATTTCCAATTTCCAGGGTGATGTTGTACCCTGAAGGAAGCAGTTCATTGAACATTATGGTGAAGCTGCCAATGAATCAGGGGGTCATTATGCCTGGAATGAGTAGTTCCTGTTCAGATATTACATTCTTTTTTCTATTGCATATTTCGCCACCAAGATGATATTCGTCATTCTGACCATGTGGATAGCTTTCAGGTTTAACATTCATTTTTATAGTGTTTTGAGGGTATTGGGTGATGGGTTAAAGGTGGGGTTATTTTAGTTTCTTTAGTATTCCTTCTTGCATGACTTGGGGTGCAGTTTGATTTCTATTAGTTGTTATGATTTATGGCTCTGAATGAGAGATTAATTGATTAACCCAAAGTAAGTTATACTAAATAACTTACACTCGTCGCTGGCATCTGCTGTGCTGCTAGGAGCCAGTTCTGTTATTCCACTCTCCTCCTTCCTGTTTGCAGTCTGAGAATGTGTGTTTTGCTGAAGTGCATGGCATCCTACAAGTGCTTGGTATATTGCTGAGTTCTGCTGGTCTTCACGTTTGCCTGTGCTTTCATGGTGCTGATTTCCCTGGTGCTCCCATATGGAATGAGAATTGACTGCATTTGTTTGGTAATCGGAGAAACTCAGAACCAGACTCCTTTCAGGTTTCTCTGCATCAGGAAGGGACAGGGATCCACTGTAATTAATAGGCATTTGCATGAGATTGACACCTCTGTGCCTCTAGGTGGGTGCTGATGATGGAGTAGGAGGACATACGCATGGTAGTGTAAAGTGGTAGTAGTGAATGTGCATGTAAAATCTGTAAAGCTGCACACAGAAGGCAATTACATGCTACCGAAAGCACGCACCAATGCTGGGGATTTTCTTCATCCTTCGTGGGCACTTTGTTGCCGAAGAACACAATGTTCTCTCAACTCTAATGCAAGCACTGTATGAGAACCCTCAGGATTTCAGTTCTAGCAGTTATTTTTTGCCCAGAACCTTGTTCCGACCTCACTTCGTCTACTATCAGTGTCCCAGCATCAAAACGCAAAGCCGGTCATACGATATCTACTGTGCTTTACCTTGTCCAGATGTTAAGTATTGTTAGTTTTGGCAGACCAGTCTTACTTGCATCCTTAAGTAATCAAGCAGAAGAAAACAAAGCAAGGGATGAGCATGGATTGTATTTTAGCAAGTGGGTTGTAAGAAGAGTGTATAGAAAAAATACACTTTAACCTAAAGCTTGTCCCACTTTCTAAACTGAGACACTTTTCCACTTCTTTATTTTTTATCAGGGTCTTGGAGTTTCCCAGATACACAGTGTCCATAAATCTTTGCTATAATCAGATTACAAGGGGCCACCGTGCGTACCATAGTTCTAAAGTTTTTATTTTTTTAAATTTTTTTATTTGGTCGTGTTCAGGTAGAGCAGAAGAAAATACACACGGCATCTTTTATTATTTTTTCTTTATAAGGAAGAAGTGAAAAATATGCCTAGTGTCCTCCATATTTCTGATCACATCTCAAATAGTCATCTTTATCTAGAAAACCCTTCTTATTTTGTTTGCAAGGTCCTTATGCTGGTCTATAGGCAGTCTCCTAAGGGGCAGATGTCTGTCTATATTGAGGGATAGTTCAGTCCAGAGCATTTGATTTAGTGGCCATTCTTGGCAGCTCGTAGTGTGTAACAAAATTTGAGAAAGGCACATTGTCTTGCATGTCTTTGTTTCCCAAATTTTAACCTTATTTAGGCTGGGGATGCGTTACGCGGTAGACGAAAGAGCTCCCTGTTTATATTAAGATTATGCGCTTTTAATAACTCTTATTCACTCCACAGAACCGTGTGCCATAGTGAGAAGAAGTTTTTCGTTGATGACCGACAAAAAGAGTTTAAGAGAATAACCTTAGTTTTTTTTTGAAGTGGCACAAAGACTGATAAGGGGGCCCCAGCTTCTGATTTAATTTGAGCCTGTGTCCAAGAAAAGTATCTTTTGTGTCTATTATGACTCCTAGATGCTTGTAACTAGGACTACTGGAATTGTGCGGCAGGAGAGGGCCAAATTATGCGGCAGGAATGAGTAAATAATGGGGTAAGAAAAGGCAAATTATGCTGCATAATGTGGCACATTTTGCAATAATATTATTTCATTATTTAATTATATTTAAACTTGGTAACACTTTCTGGGCATTAGTTGCACCTCATTACCACCAGTTTAACACCCAAATATAGCATTAGCAACAGAACGGTAACCTGTCCCGCTTTGCAGAGTGGTGTTCACTGCAAGGCAACCCCTGTCACTGTATTTTTAGTAACTTTTGAGCCCTTTGAGCTACATATTTTTTGTTGTTGTTAAATTCTGCAGATTATAGGACAGATGATGGACTGAGTGGAAAAAGCAGCAAAGTCTATAATTATGCAAGAATCCCCGCAGCCACACAATCATATAATTCCTAGCCCTGTTTATTACCTTTCTCCTGAATTAGTGTGTGGTTATTGATGCACCAGGGTCTGGCGCTCTTGGGTCTTCTACTGAAAGTTAGCACTTTTGTTTTTTTAACATTGATTTCAAGCTTATTTACTGAGGTGTAATCGCTTATTTTTTGCAGCAGTCTTTGAAGGCCGACCATAGTTCTGTTAAGGTGACTAATATCATCTGCATATAATCTGCTAGTTTGGGCACATGTTCATTTGTCGAGTCCAGATCAGACGTAAGATGCACCATAAAGATATTGACAAAGACTGGTGGAAGCAAACAGTCTTGTTTGAGACCTGATGTGGTGTGGACCTTGCGTAAAACCCTCATTCCATCACCTATTATTATCCAAATTTAGGTTTAAGCATGAAGTTGTTGGATTACCTTTAATAGATTTCCCGGAATTCCCCAGGCTGCATCATTTTGTCCTGTAAACAAGGTCAGAAGTAGCCTTCGTATCCATAAAACAGGCAATCAGGGAGCTTTTGGATTTCAGAGCTGCATTTATCATCAAGGCAAATGCTGTTGTAGTGTGGTTAGTTTTTACGTATCCTTTGCGCATTAGCTTCAGGCTTTAGGCCTTTGTGCACTTTGCCCTGGATGTATTTTATTCATTGCTCGCAGCTTAGAGCCTCTGTGCACTTTGCTCTAAATGCTTTTTATTCAGCTTCGTACAGTTATTTTTCAAATAGCCAGTTCTACGGTCTTGTTTTATATTCATATCACACTGTTTAGCCTACTTCAGCACTGGAGTTCTCCATAACACATTCTTGTTCACTCTGTGCTTCAGTCAAGGAAACAGTCTGGTACATTGCCGATAGACGTGGTAGGAGTTTAGTCTTTGGCATTCCTGCGTAGGGACATTTTGTGATCACGCTGACATGTTAGTTATAAAAACACATCCTTGTCCCAATACACGCAAGAGGGAGATTCCGACCAGGGAACCACAACTAGACGCTGACTGCCTTGTTGCAGATGCTGAACCAAGATCACAGGCCTTTGCTCAGGTATGAGGGCTGATGTCTCCCCAGTGATTCAGAAAGGCAAGTTAGAAGCTTAACATGCTGTGCTCGAAATAGAACTAGCAGAGGGAGAGTAGAAACTATTAGACACCATGATAGCGTTGTTCTTATGTTTTACTCTCCTGGTGACTATTTCAATCCTACTGTGTTGTATGGTTCTGGTTATTGCGGCTCATGCCTTATTATCTAAAATGCAGTCGTTTTATTAAAACATTATATAAAACTTATACTGCCTTTGTCATTTGTATATGAGATCATACTGTAAATGAGAGAGTTGGTTTGGATCTGAGTGACCACGACTTCCCTGAGAAGTTCCAAAGATGTCATGCGCTCGGCTGCCCAATCATCTCTTCCCTTTGGGAGAAATGAGGCACCGCTAGTTAGCCGGAGCAAAAACCGGAGTTAGGGTGACAGAGTTCCTTACACGTGGGTCAGACTCAGTCCCCCACACCGTGATCGATCCTGCTGCCTAGAAATCCAGTAGTCTCATTTAGGATAATGAGAGCCCACGCGACATGGTGCCGCCAACGATTGGTCTGGCTCTAATTTTTGGGTCAGGCTGACTCTCTCGGTCTTATATATATATTGACTCCTCGGTTCCGTAAGCGGAGACGTCCGTGGGGCTGAGGATTTCCGCCGCCACGGGATAGGTACATCCTATTACTTAGTGGTTGGTTGTTCAAGCTTGAACTTTGAAAGGAAGACCCCGATATTGGTGTGCCTTCTCTGACCTAGTGCTGTTTTTACAGATGGCGAATGCTAATATTGTGAATATAGCGCTTAATATGCGACAACCGCTCACAGGACATCTGATAGCACATGGACTGACAACCCAGGGGGGTCCGGTCACTTTCGTGGTGGACGCCCATGCAGCCTATAGAACAGAACTTTTTTATTCTTGGGTCGTATTTCCAGCAGTTGATGGGGGTTCAAACACTTTTCACGAATACACTGTTGCAAATGTCCCTGGACAGTACAGGGCTTATGCATACTTAGAGATACCTTTATCTTATCAAGAACACCATAATTGGCTTGATGGTGCCCTCCCACACACAGTAGCACCGGTTAGGTTAGGTCCCTTAAGTAATGATGGTCCTACCTGGCCTTTATTGGCTACTTACACACCATATCCTGCGGTTGCTAATTTGGTAGTGGCTGACGTGCGTCGTTTATATATGGATTTGGCAGCTACATACAGAAGACTGGTTCAGTTTGTCATGCAGGCATTAAACACTAATGCAGCGCGTGCTGCTCCAGCGCACCCACAGGCAGTGGTTCCGGGTATTAATCCGGCCACTGTACACTGGGGCACGGTGTTTGCTGCGCTCTACACTACAGCACATGGTACACCAACATTAGCTAATTTACCGGAAGTGCTTAAACAAATTCAAGATGAATATGGGGCTTCCCCTGCCTTAGATGTAGGCATGCAGTTGATGGGCAATTTTGCCGCAGTTTCTTCTATTATTTTGAGTAATCTCAAGGGAGAGGCAGTAGCACTAGCAGTGCGAATGCGTCTTCGGGACGTTCCGCAGATTAATCAAGAGCGGGAACTCCCGAGAATAATTGCAGAAACATATTCTAGTATTGGTCGCGATAGCCTAGGGGCTAGACCACAAAAACCCCAATGACAGGGTAAAAATAATAAAGAAAATGCTAAACAACAGCAACCTGAGGGTACTAAAAAGCGCTGGGAAAAGAAACAGCAAACACCTAAGAAAGATGGGGGACAGTCTCTGCAACCGGAGACCCCGCAGAATAGGTATAATCTCAGGAATAGGGATAATTTGAAGACGCCTGATAGATATCAATATACTGATACACGCCAATCTCGTTCTTTTCAGGACTCCTCGGACAAGAGAAGTGAGAGAGGTGGGCGGTCAGAGCGGAGAACTGAGTACGTGAAACCGAGACAGGAATCACAACGCTCAACAGAGGTTTCTGTTAAACAGGAAGAGAAACCACTCCAACAAAAGCAACAATTTAAAAAGAAGAAGGTGGTAGCAGTCTCAGTTAGACATACCACTCAAGAAGAGAGTTCTCTTGACGAACAAGACATGGGCGTTGGGACTGTTAGACAGCGCGGCAGAGGTCACAATAGTTCGCCGGAGTCTTCTAGAGCATCTGGAGGTGAAAGCAACTGATGACTTCATACAAGTCGAAACGGCAGACATGCGTGTCTCTGATCCTGATAGAGTATATGAGATTACTTTGCAATTAGAAGGGAACATTGACCGCATTGTCCACGCCATCTTTTGGGACCATGTGGTAAAATCATATGACGTTCTGCTGGCCGAACAAGATTGGCCACCTGACTTTGTTCGCGACTGTCCGGTTGGGGAGGAGGTTATTACACCTTCCTTCTCACCACTTGTTCCGAGGGAACTAGCGGAGTCCTATAGTAAATCATGGGCTCTAGCACAGGCCCCCGCCCTATATAGAAATAACGTGGGGTGGGATAGACAATCACCTTATCATGTAATTCCAATAAAGGGCGAACCTCAGCCGCAGCCGCAGTATCCTATCAAATTTGAGGCAAGGGCATCGGTTAGGAAAATTCTTACACAATTGGAGTATCAGGGTGTAATTGAACCCTGTGTCTCGCCGATGAATAATCCCTTATTTCCAGTTGCTAAACCGGACCATTCATATAGGATAGTGGTGGATTACAGACACTTAAATGGACATACACGCACATATGCAATACAGAATTCACATAGCGCAGCGCTTATGAATAATATTGTGCGTAAAAAATACAAAACAACATTAGATATCTGGAAAGGATTTTTCTGCCAAAATATAGCACCCGAAAGTCGGGACTATACCAGTTTCAGTGCGTTTGGCTCTCAGAAAAAAAAGTTTTGTCGTTTGCCTCAGGGGTATAAGAATAGCCCAGGACTATTTTCGGCTTGTGTAACCGAAATTCTGCACGAGTTGGACCCTGAAGCGTTATCATATGTTGATGATATATATTTGACAGATGATGAGATTCTGCAATATCTAAGGCGTGTAACACGCATTGTTGTGGGGTTTGCTGAAATTGGCTATAAGTTTAATTTTAAGAAATCAAAGATTGCCTTCCTCAGCGTCATTTTCCTGGGATATGAGTTGTCGAATGAGGGCAAGAACTTAGCGCCACATTTTTAGGAGAAATGTGCTCAATTGCAGCCTCCTAATACGGTTCGGAAGCTCCAGTCATTGTTGGGGTTTCTGAATTTTGGCAGAACTTACATTCCTGATTATGCTACGCGTATAAAACCTTTATACGAGTTTATTCGACCTAATTTTTCGAGTAGATTTTGGACAATTGAGCATACACATATACTACGAGATTTGCAAACTGATCTCTTAGCAGTTAAATACTTACACACACGGGACAATAAAATGCATCAGGGTGATACTTGGGGCTGTTGGGTTTACATATGTCACCTTTAATGAGGGTGAGACAGTCCCAATTGTATACAAGTCCCACTTGTATTCTGCTGCAGAACAACGATTTGCACAGACTGAGAAAATACTCACTGCAGTACAGATGGCTGTGATCAAAGAAAGACCTCTTGCCCAGGGCCAACGCATCATTGTCGTTTCCCCAATTCCAGCCTTAGAGGCTGTTACAAAAGCGAGTGTTCCTAATTCGAAAGCTTTACACCCGCGAAGGATACAATGGGCTACGTCTTTGTCAGCCACTGATGTAGATTACGTATTTGACCCTAAACTGCACACTCAAGAATTTCTTCAATATGAAATGCAATACCCAGTTCCTGCTGGCACATTGCCTATTGACCAATATCAGGTGGTCATGTATACCGATGGCTCTGCGCAACTAGCGGTTGGGACTAAACAACAGTATTCTGCTGCATGTGCGGTGGTGAGCGGCACTATGGAGGGGGAAGTGTTCTGCCCCCGACATACTTATACACAGACCTTGGGAGATTGTACAGCACAGTTGGCTGAGCTAAAAGCTCTGTTGTTGGCATTGGAACACGCGGATCCAGCGACTTTAACATTGCTGGTTTGTGACTCCTACTACTGTGTTCAGTCTTTCAATGAATATTTACACTATTGGAAGTTGAATGGGTTCAGAGATTCAAAAGGCAACACCATTAAACACAAATTGCTGTGGGGTAAGGTTGCGGCTCTGAAAGAGATGCTTCCTAAAGTCCATGTTGTACATACACTTGGACACCAGCGCGTTGGAATACACGTTGCTGGGAATACTTTGGCTGATGAAGCAGCGAAGTCGGCAGTGGCAGTCGCCACTGTGGCCGCAGTGACTCGTTCGAGTTCCAAACCAGACACAGAGATTTCAGCAGCCATAAAGGCTACGGCTGATGGCACGCCTTTTCCTAAAGGATTTCCTTCTAAATATAGTTACTGCTTGGGTGGTGCGCTAAATGCTGTTGTTAACATTCCAGGCATTGGTGTACGTGATATGCCCAATAAAATTGAGAGACCTCGATTAATTTCTGCAGCACATGAGGGGGCGGCATCTGTACATGCTGGTGTGGCTGCCACGATTTCGCTTTTACAGGCTCGTTACTTGTGGCCTGGTCTCTATAAGGAGACAAAGCAGTATGTCCTTTGTTGTGACGTTTGTCAACAAATTAAAGCTTCGACGGCTAGACGCCCGCAGCAGATGCCCCTTCTGATTTCAAATAAGCCTTTACAGTGTGTGTACTTGGATCATTGTGGTCCGCTGATGCCAGATAGTGCATGCAAATATATTTTGGTTGCTGTAGATTCGTGCTCCCGATTTGTGTGGGTCTGGCCGCAGCGCTCGGCTGACGCTCGGACTGTTATTAAAGATTTGCGCATCTTTGTCGATACATTTGCAGTTGCGGCTTTTCATTCGGACCAGGGCCCTGCTTTTGCCTCTAAGGCATTCAGGGACACCATGGCTTCGTTGGGGGTCCAACTCCAATTCTCGTCTCCATTTCATCCCGAGGGAAATTCTGTCGTGGAGCGTTTAAATCGTGATTTAAAGCAATCCTTAACGGCCAGAGTTATAAGTACGGGTCGTAGTTGGCTAGCCCACCTGTATGGAGTACAGAGAGCACTTAATAACTTGCCTAGATGGTCTCTGGGGGGTTGTACTTCATATGAGTGCCTGTTTGGAACACAAATGTATGTTCCTGATCTAGATGGTCCGGGTGTGGAGGCTGCAGATACGCCCTTTGACATAAATGATCGTGTCACTGTTTTGCAGGATTTACAACAATTCCGTGAAGATAACTCTTCTGCAAGTGTTGCCTCCTTAGGAACTAAGGATGAGCCTGTAACGCCTACTGGTTGGATACCCAGGATTGGGGATCTAGTGCGTGAAAAGGTCGCAGTGAAGAAAGAATTTGGTCCTTCTTATCGAGCACCAGTCCCTGTGTTAGGGGTTAGCGGCACGAGAACTGTGATTTTACCGCCGCTGCAAGGGGCCAAAGGAAATCGCTTTGTTTCCATTGATAATGTCAAGTTACAACATGTGGCCGATTCTGCACAGCAGACCAAGAGGGACACCCAGTAGTTCCGGAATCCCTCTCACTACTGGGGAAGAAGTCCCGCTGCAGGTGATCTGCACCGATGCTGTTTCCTCTCCGAGATTGGGGAGGGTGGAAGCTGATCTTGCGATTGTTCCACAGACGACGATTAATTTGGAATCTTTTGATCAAGTTGCTATACGTTCTAATGATGTTACTGAACATGTGGTTTACAGTGTGCCAAGGCGAGAGCCTCCATCTGCTTCTTTGTTCACAGTTGCACCTTTTGCAAGAACTGCCTCTGGCTGCTTCAACAACACTGATGATGCCGTGTCAAACTCCTCGTCCTCACTATCTTCAATCCAAGGTCCACGTAAGCTGCTGTGTTGGCTTAAACGTACATATTTTGTTTTTCCTTGGAACTATTTGTGGCTTTTTATGGCCATGATGACTCTTTTTTTGTGGTTGGGATTTGTGGTTACTTTTTTCTAGTAATACATGGTCATTTTCTTCCTGAACGATCTGACATTGAGCACGTGGAGACAGTGTTAAAACCACATTTTTCGTCTCATATGGTTCGAAGAGACTTGTCCAATGTAAACATTTCTGCAATACCGATTCCGGATGGGATTGTGTGGGATAAAGTAATGTTTGATATATATAGTCCTACTGAATTGATTCAAATACCGTATGTTCTCAAATTATCGATGAATGATATCGTTATACCAGGCATTGTTTCTTATGATTGGGATGTGAAGACAGTAGATTCTATGCTGACAGAATTGCAATATTATACTGTCTATGACGATGAAGATGCTTACCTATTTAGAGATAATCATGGTGACATGTTTTGCTACAACTATTAGGGACACCACTTTATTCATAAAGCAAGTAGCCCTAAGTCCATATTTGATTATGTGCAATGGGAACATTGCCCAACTCCTCCACAGGGGAGTTCTAAAACGTATTATGATAAATTTGCATATTTTTCTGGGCATAATCAACAAAATGCTAAGTCTTATTATTTTAAAGTTACTCCGTATGCTAATAAGCAAATGTTATTGACCGATACTAAATTACTGTATTCAAATTTATTTGTATCTAAACTTTCGGTTGAGGTGTATGAATATTGGTTTAAGACTGTTGACTTAAAAAGTGTCTGGGGAATGAAAAATTGGCAAATGCAAGGCAGGGACACATTATTTAGGGCATGTATTATCCCTGTGCAGATGATTTTTCTCAATGACACAATAGAGCAGACTAGCTGTTTGGGTTTAGCAACGATTAGAGAGTTGAATTTGCCTGGTATACCTGTCCCTTCCAAATTGAATAATTGGCAGCGATATGTTAATGCCACGTTTAGAGAGTTTACACACTGGGTCCAGAATGGTACGCTTAACACTTCATTGATACATCCGGGCGGGTGGTTATTATGGCCCGTAGACACTAATAAGTGTCATCAATGTTTTGTCACCTCTTCAGGGGGGTTCAGGACTAGTAGGACGGACCCTCGCTACATATCACCAGAACATGCTGATATCATTACTACATATAGCGTAGGAAAGCTTTGTCAGCAATGGTTAAAATCATCCACGCTAGATGCAGTTAAATCACATCTCATGTTACTGTCTAATGATACTGACTTACAAGATTTTTTGTCAGGACCTAAGGTGCCTCGGAAGAAACGTTTTTTATATGAAGTATATAATGAGATTTGGAAGCTTTCACAACAAGAGGCAGCGGCCCGGTTGAGACAAATTGATCAGGAAAACCTGATACAGGCTTTTTCTGTTGTGGATAATGGGATGCATACCCTTTCAGACCATGTATACACAATTGACAGCATTGTTTCCTCTGCTATAGACATTATTAAATCGGATATGTCTTCTTTATATCATGGGCAGAGTCCGACGGGGTCCAACATGCAGCTGGGTTGGACTCTATAGACCTTGTAGGCAGGTCGCGTTCCGTGGCAGCACATTCGTGCCAGGGAGATCTTTGTTTCCTTTAATTTGACTCGTCAACAACAGCTGATGGCTAAAAAGGAAGCGACTTATGTCATGATAAATATTGAGAAATTGGAGAAACTGCCTTTTACGGTTGCTGAGATTCCGTCAGCTGAGTGGTTGATTCATGGGGTTATTAATTTGCCTATCTCCACTCTGCAATTTACTACTTGTTTGAAGCACATTCCGGTGGGTAGATACGAACGGTTGGAAGACAGTTACATACACGAGGTGTGGGAGCTTCCCTTTCTATACAGATGTATTAATGGTTTGAGGGAGGTTTTTCTTAGCGGTAGTGAATGCGAAACTTCTGTCAGCCATTCCATGGTTTGTAAACAGCTGTCCTTGCACGGGGCATGTAACGCTTCGATTGCTAACTTAGCTTGTTATCTGAAGGGAGTTCCAGTCCCGGTTATTAAAAACACTTTCCAGGTGCTTTCTAACGGCAGTTACATTGTTCTTAACAGCGAACGCTGCTGTCGCATGCGTGCCGTAATATTTTACGTAGTCGTTGTCACCAAGGCCGTTACGTGCTGCGGGAATGTGTTGTTTCCCCCCACTCAAATTAGGGAGGTAGCAGACATCTGGCCTCATATTGCTACTTCCAAGGTAAATTTCGACAAGTTGAGTCGACTAAAGGCTTTATTGTTTCAAAAGCATGTGGCCCTTACATCTGCTAGCGATACCTACGCACTTCAGGTGGCAAGGTCATCAGCGGAAATACAGTCCCTTTTGAATACTAACTTTCCGAGTCACTTTGGTGAACTTGTGGGACGTATATTTAATGCGTCCAGCACTGCTGGAATTGCACATTTTTTCAAATGAATGTGGGATTGTGGTAAATGCAAAGCAAAAGTTCTACATTCCAACCAGCTTGTCAGATTTGATTTGAAGAGGGGGTGTGGCAGATCATTTGGCCCAGGGGTGTCATCTGCTTTACTTTTGCTGATCATTTTCTCTATTTGCTTTGAATGGAAAGTTTTTATTTTCAAGTCAACTGGATCCCTCCCTAGAGGAGGTGAAGATAGCATCTGACATAGTATACCTTCTTTTTGAATTATTTAACATTCATTTAGTGAATTGAAAAATCTTAGATGTATATTATGTTAGACTCCAGTAAGCTAAAAAGCTATAAATGAAGGGCCCAATTCTGAAAGGTAAACTTAGACCAAAGGTCTAAGTTTATAACTTTTATTCACAAAGGGCATTTACGAATATTATCTTTATATCTGCTTTTAGGGCAGAATCTCCATACTATGGGACGAGTTGCCGCACCTGGGGGCAGAGATTCAACTCTTGGGCCGGATTAAGTGTAATTACATACACCTGCACACTGTCAACACCACCTACAATCCCAGCACTACAAATCACATGAAAACAGCACACAATCCAGGCCCTGGTTTACCTGCCTGTGCTGCACCTTGTCTCCACAATGCTACCTCTAAGGAAGAAGAAGAATTATACTCAGGGGCAGACCACCATGAGGGAGGGACCACAAAACACTGCATGGTCTACCCCACTACTGCAGCAGAGCCATTTCCGAGCACACAATAGTCAGCCCTATGGCAGCATTTGGCAACTGCAGTCACTGCACTGAGGGAGGACCTCCATACTGTCACAGACATGAAGAATAAGTGACAGGATGAGAAGAGGTGGGTGAAGGAGAAGTACGGCAGGATAGAGGTGGCCAGAGCTCTCCCTGGTGGACAAACTGGATGCCGCCTCCATCTGCCTCTGATTGATGACCTCAGTGTGGTGTCAGGTAATATGCAATGATTCTAACAATGACACTAAATGATAAATGTCTGTTATAGACTATGTTAGAAATGGGGTATCTAGTTGGCAGAGGTATACACCCTTGTCCAAATAGGGACCACAATCCTAGTCAGGGTAAGTCACACACAATCCAAATTATCCTGTGCCCACCCTCTGGTAGCTTGGCACTGAGCAGTCAGGTTTAACTTAGAAGGCAATGTGTAAAGTATTTGCTCAATAAATGGTGCAATAACAGTGAGAACACCACAAAAATACACCATACAGGTTTAGAAAAATATAAAATATTTATCTGATTGAATTAAGGTCAAAACGATCAAGATTCCATAAGCACAATTTGAAATATCACTTTTGCAAGTCTAAAAAGAGTCTTAAATCCTAAAAATCAACATCTCTTGTTTGCACAAAGTGCCTCGTTTACATCGAAATTACCATGCACGGAGACTGCACAGAAGGAGATACGTGGAAAAATAAGGTGTGTGTTGGATTTTCCAACACAGCACAGACGATGTGTCATTTCTTTCCACGCTGCAAGGGGCTTTGCGTCGATTTCCGGTCGCAGTCTTGGATCCTCACTGTGATGCAGGGTTCTTTTGACACCCAGGGACGATGTGGGGTAAAATCCTGGGCGTGTGGGAAGAAGTTGCAGGCACTGCGTCGATCTGGTAGGTGATGCGTCAAATTTTCAGTCGCACAGCAGGCATTGCATCGGTTCTTCACTCAGGAAGTGGGGCTGTGTCATTCCGGCTCAGTTGTGCGTCGATCCAGTAGGGCCGTGTGTCGAATTTCTGTTGACAATTCAGGCACTGCGTCAAACTTCGATCGGGAAGTCATGCTGCATCGTTCTGGTTCGGCTGTGCAGCAATTTTCTCATTGCAGGGCAAGCAGTGCAGCATTTCCGTCAGGCTGTGCATAGATTTTCTGGTGCACAAGGAGTTTCCTTGAAGAGATGAAGTCTTTTTGACCCTGAGACCTCAGAAAACAGGAGGCAAGCTCAATTCAAGCCCTTGGAGAGCACGTCCCAGCAAAGTCAGAGGGTAGCAGTCCTTCTCAGCAAAGCAGTCCAGATGAGTCCTTTGGGCAGCCAGGCAGTTCCTCTTGACAGGTTGTAGGTTCAGGTCCAAAAGTGTCTGAGTTGGTGGGGTCAGAGACTCAGTTTATATACTCAAAAATGTCTTTGAAGTGGGGAAGATTCAAAGAGTGGTATTGAAGTGCATACGTTCCCCTTTCAGCACAGGTCTTTCTGCTAGGGTCCCAGTAGGGGGTTTGGCGGTCCATTGTGTGAGGGCAGGCCACTAGACTTTGAAATGTAAGTGTCATGCCATCTACCCTCCCAGCCCAGGAAGACCCATTCAGTATTCAGATGAGTGCAGGTGTGACTGAGTATTCGTGGTTTGTGGTTGTCTGGGTGAGATGCACAAGGGAGCTGTCAACCAGCCCAGCTAGACGTGGATTGGAGAGCAATGCTGTAAGGCACAGATGGATTTTAAGGGTGTAGAAATGCTTACTTTATAAAAGCAACATTTCTAAAATAGTAATATACAATCCAACCTCACCAAGAAGGCGGATTTTGTATTACCATTCTGGTCATACTAAATATGACCTGGTTACCCCTTTCTGATCAAAATCTACCACTCAAACAGTATATGAGGGTAGCCCTAATGTTATCCTATGAAAGGAGCAGGCCTCAAAGAAGTGGAAAATGAATTTAGGATTAATTTACCTACATAGCACCTTGCCCTATGGGTTACCTAGGGGCTTCTTTAGGAGTGACATATACGTATAATAAGGGAAGTTTAAGGCTTGGCAAGTACTTTTAAATGCCAAGTTGAAATGGCAGTGAAACTGCACACACAGGCCTTGCAATGGCAGGCCTGGAGATGGTTAAGGGGCTACTTATGTTGGTGGCGCAACCAGTGCTGCAGGCCCACTAGTAGCATTCAGTCTACAGGCCCTGGGCACATGTAGTGCACTTTACTAGGGACTTACTAGTAGATCAAATATGCCAATTGGGTATAAACCAATGTTACCATGTTTAAGGGAGAAATCGTATGCACTTTAGTACTGATTAGCAGTGGTAAAGTGCGCAGAGTCCTAAAACCAGCAAACGTGGAGGGAGGCAAACCAAAAGTTGGGGGATGACCACCCTAAGGCTGTCAGGTCTAACATGTGTCCCACCCAGCTGAAAGTGTGGAGAGCTACCCAACCCCTCGGGGGCTCTCATCGCTAAAGTGGAAGTATCTGGATAGACCATTAGCATTGGCATGGCCAGTCCCCGGGCGATGCTCCACCGTAAAGTATATCCCCTGTAGGGAAATGGACTACCTCAAGAGTTTAAGATTTTCACCCCTCATCTTCATGAGCCATCTGAGGGGCCTGTGGTCTATCTGAACCCGGAAGTGAGTCCCAAACAGGTATGGTCTCAGCTTCTTCAGTGCCCAGATCACAGCAAATGCTTCTCTTTCAATAACACTCCACCTCTGTTCCTGTGGTAATAGTCTTCTGCTAATAAAGACTACTGGTTGATCTAAGCCCTCCACATTCTGCTGTGCTAGAACCGCCCCTAAGCCATACTCTGAAGTGTCTGTCTGCATGATGAATTTTTTGGAGTAGTAAGGGGCCCTGAGCACGGGTGCCATGCACATGGCTTCCTTCAGGGAGTCAAAGGGTTTCTGACAAGTCTCTGTCCAATTCACCAACCTAGGTTGTTTCTTAGATGTGAGTTCTGTTAAGGGCCACTATGGTGCTATAGCCTCCAAAAAATCTGCAGTAGTACCCGGTGGGATCCAAGAAGGCTTTCACTTCTGTCTGGGTTCTAGGAGGTTGCTAGGCCTTGATTGTCTTAATCTTGGCCTGGAGGAGCTGCACCTTGCCACCACCTACTAAGTGTCCCAAGTACACCACAGAACCCTGCCCAATCTGGCACTTACTGGCCTTGATGGTCAGGCCTGCCAGTTGCAGAGCCTGAAGCACCTCCTTGAGGTGGAGCAGGTGTTCCTCCCAGCTGGAACAGTAGACGGCATCTAGGTAGGCTGCGTGGAAGGCATCCTTGCCAGCTAGGACCCCGTTAACCAACTGTTGGTAATGTCCCTCTGGAGTATAAAAAGCAGATCTCTCTTTAGCTCCCTCAGTCAAGGTGATCTGCCAGTACCCTGATGTGAGATCAAAGGTACTGAGAAATTTGGCAGCGCCTACCCTGTCTATGAGCTCATCAGCTCAGGGGATGGGATGAGCATCTGTCTTCGTGACAGAGTTGAGACCCCAGGACTCCACGTAGAACCTAAGTTCTGGCTTTGCACTAAGAACCAACACCACAGGGTCGGACCAGGGCCTGCTGGACTTCTCAATCACCCCAAGAGCCAGCATGTTGGCATCTTCCTCCTTGATGCTAGCCGTCACTTTGTCTGACACTCTGTACATTTTGTTTTTTACAGGGGAACTGTCTCCTGTGTCAATGTCATGGACACACAAGTGTGTGAGTCCAGGGGTGAGGGACAACAGGGAAGAGAATTGGTCCAGTACCTGGTAGCAGTCTCCTCTCTTATCCAGGGTCAGGGAGTCAGAGAGATTGACACCCTCCACTGACCCATCACCTTCCTTGGCAGAGAATGTCCAGGTACCACAACTTCATTGCAGGCAGTATGTGACCGCTCCCACCCATTATTGGCACTCGCCTGGTGTCTCAGGGCACCAATTATCTGCTCTGAACTCACCCCAAAAAAGCCGGCGTTGGCCCACCACAGGCTGCTGGCTGACTGAGGGTGGCGTGCCCCAGTGCAGGCCATGACCTCATTGCCGTCTGAGGGTTGGCACCCCCTGCCCGCCGCACCCATCAAGTGGGGACCTACAGCATGCCAGGCCTCTCCACTGCACTCTCTTTACAGGGCCGCCTGCAAATGGACAACACCGCCTCCTCCCAGTGAGCAGCTCGCTCAGTCTGGGCCCATGCAGCTCTACCTCAAGCACCATCACTGGGATCCAGGTAGTCATCACTGTTTGGTGTGCTAGCTGTGAGACTCTATGGTCACCAAACTTGCGGCAGGCATTGTTGAGTCAGTGGCAGTAGCGTCTATCATGTGTATGGCACTTTTCTATGCAGGATTTTTAAGGACCGATACATCTGCCCAATCGAGGTGGCCTAGGCTGCGGCCATCTTCATTCACAGCAAGCTTTGCCCCCGGACATAAAATGTATGGTAATTGATGTGGATGAGGACCGTGCTGATGCCGGCAGGGTTGCAGTTAAGGAGGGGGTTGGGGCTGCTAAGGTGGGTGTAGAGGAAGTGAAGAATATACATCTGGAGACTGAACTGCAGAACTTGAAACCAGCAAAGGAGGGTATCATCCCAACTTCCAAACTGTGCAATCCTAACCAAAATTTATTTTTGCCTCCTCTTCCTCCATAATTGCATATAATCATATCTTGAAATACATGACTTCAGGATGTGTGCTGTACAAAGCCTTATCCAGTGTCAGGTAAAATAGACTATTATGTTCATGTATAAGGAGAACACAGGCTACTCAAAGTGTGCAGAGTACAAATGTTGGACCTCCCAGTCCATAATGGGCATTGTTGTATGAGGGGACAGTGGGGGCTTGGAGAAAGAATGTTACCATAGTATCCAAATTTTAGTTGATAATTGTACGTTTCAAAATTTTACTCTGGAGTGCACTGACATGATCTGATGTGCAAAGGTAAAACATGTGTGCATGTTGAGAAACACTCCATTAGAATTTTGAAGAGAGACCACATCATACTTAGGATGCATGATGCCCCTGAAAATGAAGGTGTACCAAAGGTGGGTGGTGCAGGACACCCTAGTTATTTCCTTTCTTTACTTATCAGTAACCTTCAAATACACATTTGCCTATAATTTTGATATCTGGTTGATATCATTGCTGTGTTGAGTTAGCAGCTGCCCAGGGCTGCTATTGCCCAGGGGTCTGCATGTAAAGGTAAGGAGGGCCCCCGCCCATATATTGCATATCACTGGTCCAAACCCATGACATTTACATGTAAAATCATTACCATAATCCTTTACACTTAAATACATACATGTGTGTCACATTACAGCTGCTGGCAGGACTTCCTTAGTGATCCAGGTGACATCATCCAGGGATTCGGGAGACATCCTGGCTGTAGCAGTCAAACCCACTACCATCCATCCATCTGGTAAGCATGCCATTTCGTGCTATAAACTCTTAGCTCCCAAATCATACAGAATAACAAAATCCTTGTGGAAGGATGTTGGCAGACATAGTCACTTTTGCATAATATTTGAAGTTGGTGTGTAAAATGTTTCCAACATAATCAGGGAGTGGTGTGTGTCAAGTGTGCATGTTCACATATAATTGATGGAGAACATTAGGTATGGTGTTCCTTCTCAAGCCGCTGGTTCGAGGACCACATTTACTGCTACGTACTCAAGGAGCCAAGTTCAGTAGCTGACATCACAGGGAATCTCAATACCACACAGAGCTGTGGTTAGAGCTTGTTGGTTTGTTTTGCATTGCACATCTGCACTGAATACCTTGATGGTACGATTTGAGCTGTCACATGTACGTATACAAAAACCAGGTCAATTGGTTACCCTGGTGGTAGGCCATAGATGTGACATAAAAGGATGTGTGAGACATGTAGGTTTGTAGGACCATATGTGTAACAAGGTACCATGTTGAAAGCATAGCTCAGCTACTCCCAATGTATACTTCCATACTTTGAATCCAGCATATACAATGAACTACACAAGACAGAGATGTTGTTCCAAAAATACTATATATATTATCTTGTACAAGTAATTGCAAATAAATACCAGTTCATTGGAAAAGGAAAAAGGAAATCAAATAATGGTCCTCATACAGACTGGGCAAGGGGACTTGAAGGGAATTGGGCAAAGTAAATGAAACACGTCAGCAAGCATCAGGGGAAGCAGACCATATACAAGGGGGAAACAAAATGTCCACAGTCCAAACTTGCTCCAGTCACTGGTCATCCTTGTCACTCTCCTATTCCACTAAGTCGAGATCCTCTGCCTCAGTGGTATCCTCCTGGCTGTCCGTGCAGGACCAGACACCCAATGGGAGTGTGAAACATGAGGGTTTCGAGGGATACAAGGTGAAACAGTGTGGGTAGACATACAGGTTGACACATGGAGGGTGGTTTGGGAGGGACACTGCGCCAAGGTAGCCAACATGGCTGCACTCAAAGAAGTGATGATGACAATGAGGGTGGCCATGTCTCTTGCATGTTCTTCTTGGATCCTACGCAGTTCATCATGTATCTGCACTGAAATCCAAGAGGGCATTTTTGGCTTCCCATACTGGTGACAGGACCTGCTCTGGGGACTGCTCAGCTTTGTGAAGTTCCTGTGTGTCATGTGGAGAATCGCATTCCTCTGCCTGGTTGGAGTTGTCCTGATCGGTACCCTCCTTCACCCACCTACAGTGTCATCTGCCTCCATACTGTCTGTTGATCCATCAGGGCGGGCACACTACCCCTGCCTGCTGATGTTTTGGGTCCCTTCTCTTCTTCACTGGTTGAAAGAGGGCATGTCTGCCACCAAGGATGTTCTGCTCTTTCCCTGGTCCTGTTCCTGGTGTTCTTGGCCACCAGGGTCTACTGAAATAGAAGGCAAACCCTTATATAATTATATACACATCATAACAAAGCGCATAACTATGTGAAGCAAGTGCTGACTTTCTTCTCCTTTGATCTCACTCACCAATTAAATGTGTCTTGGAGCCATAAGTATGTGCACTATCTCTGTGATGTCCTGAAGTGACTCACACATTTTTGGAAAGTGTACACTTCTGTGCTGACCAACCCTTACCTTCAGCATTATTGCAAACGGTGTTTCCTGACTGTTAGACCTGACAGCCTTAGGGTGGTCACCCCTAACCTTTTGCCTGCCTTCCTCCACTTTTGAGATACTGTTTTTGCTGGTTTTTAGAATCTGCGCACTTTGCCACTGCTAACCAGTGCTAAAGTGCATGTGCTCTCTCCCTTTCAACATGGTAACATTGGATCACATCCAGTTTTGGGCTATTTAATTTACTTATAAGTCCCTAGTAGAGTGCACTATATGTGCCCAGGGCCTGTAGATTAAAAGCTACTAGTGGGTCTGCAGCTCTGATTGTGCCACCCACTTCAGTAGCCCCTTAACCTTGTCTCAGGCCTGCCATTGCAAGGCCTGTGTGTGCAGTTTCACTGCCAATTCAACTTGGCATTTAAAAGTACTTGCCAAGCCTAAAACTTCCCTTTTTTGACATATAACTCACCCCTTAGGTTTGCCCTAGGTAACCCCTAGAGGAGGGTGCTGTGTAGGTAAATGGTGTGACATGTACCTGTGTAATTTACATGTCCTGTTAGTGTGAAACTCCTAAATTCATTTTTACACTACTGTGAGGCCTGCTCCCTTCATAGGCTAGCATTGGGGCTGCCCTCATACATTGTTTGAGTGGTAGCTGCTGATCTGAAAGGAGTAGGAAGGTCGTATTTAGTATGGCCAGAATGGTAATACAAAATACTGCTGACTGATAAATCTTTCTGTGCCTTACAATCCACGTATAGCTGGGTTTAGTTGACAGCTCCTGGTGCATTCACTCAGACACACCCCAAATACAGGATACTCAGCCTCACTTGCATACATCTGCAGTTTGAATGGGTCTTCCTGGGCTGGGAGGGTGGAGGGCCTGCTCTCACACAAAGGACTGTCACACCCCCTACTGGGACCCTGGCAGACAGGATTGAACTGAAAGGGGACCTGGTGCACTTCTAAGCCACTCTTTGAATTCACCCCCACTTCAAAGGCACATTTGGTAATAAAAACAGGGCCTCTGCCCTACCACCTTATACGCTTCCTGGAGAAGAAACCTGAACCAGAACCTGCACCTTGACAAGAAGAACTGCTTTGCTGCCTAAAGGACTCACCTGACTGCTTTCTGAAGAGGACTGCTGCCTTGATGTTGCCCTGCTGTCTTGCTGCTCTCTTGCTCTGCTGCAGAAGTGCTCTCCAAGGGCTTGGATAGACCTTACCTTCTGTTCCCTGAAGTCTCGGGACCAAAAAGACATCTCTCCTGCAGCGTAAATCCCCATGCGGAGAAAATTCGTTGCACCACCTGCCAAGAACAACACACAGCCTGCTCACGGTGAAAAATTCACCACACGCCGAGTCCGGAGTGACCCAGCATGTCTTTGCGACAGAAGATCGACGCAGCACTAGCGACGCGACCGGAACTTCGACGCACGGGCCTACTGGATTGACGCAAGCCAACTCAGAATTACGACGCCTCACTTCCTGAGAGGAGTCAACGCAGTGCCTGCCGTGCGGAAGAAAATTCCACGCAGCGCCTACCAGAATCGATGCAGCCCCTGTGACTTTGCCCCGCAATCCCAGGATTCCACGCATCGTCCCAAAGGCATCTGAAAACCCCGCAACCTGAAGAAGATCCAAGTCCGCGCACGGAAATCGATGCAACGTCTTCCCCACGTGGAAAATAACAATGCGAGTCCGTGTGCGAAGGAGCGAAACCGACGCACACTCACCTTTTTCCACACATCTCCTCCTCTGCGGTCCTATGCGAGGATTTTTCAAAGCAAACCAGGTACTTTGCCCTGCAAGAGACACTTGTTGTTTCTAGGAGAATTTAAGACATTTTTTGTTGCTTTTATAGTAATCTGTTAACTCTAAAGACACTTGATATCACTTTCAGTGATATCCCTACATTTGCTTATTTCATCTTTAATCGTTTTGACCTGCATTTATCCAGATAAATATTATATATTTTTCTAAACACTGTCTGGTGTATTTTTCTGGTGTTCTACTGTGGTATTGTATGGTTTATTGCACAAATACTTTACACATTGACTTCTAAGTTAAGCCTGACTGCTCAGTGCCAAGCTACCAGAGGGTGGGCACAGGATAATTTGGATTGTGTGTGACTTACCATGACTAGAGTGAGCGTCCTTGCTTGCACAGGGGGTAACCTGACTGCCAACCAAAGACCCCATTTCTAACATTGGTGATCAACGGTGAGGATAGGACTTGTATTTGTGCAGTGACATACAGTACCTACGTATTTCACTACCTACCCACAGTTTAAGGTCAACTTGATTTTTATCTCTTTTTGCAAATTTGTGTTTCCTGACAATTTTCTAAACTTAAATCCTCACTCAACATGTCTCAGGCTGGGTCTCAAGCAGGAGATTTTGACCTAGCCCTGTTGGAGACATACACTGTCAAACCGCTAAAAGGGTTCTGCAAGGAGATGAGTGTACCCACCCAAGGGGCCTCCAGAAAGGAGGACTTTCAAGTGGCTCTGAGGGCCTGGGCAGAAGCTTACTTACAGGATGAGGCTGAGGATGAGAAGCCAGAAGATGGCCCCTCAGAGGATTTCTTGCCATCAGTGGATGATGTCACCACTGCAATTGTGCCCCCTTCCAGACCAGGGAGCAGTGACTCTGATCAAGGCCTGACCGCAGAGGAAAGGAGAGAGGAGAGGGAGTTCCAATTGCAAATGGCAAGACTGAAAATTGAGGCTCAACAGGAGGAAAGGAGGGCAGAGAGAGAAGCGCAAGCAGCTGAGAGAGCCTTGGCAGAAAATAAATATTTGTTGGCTCATGAACTGAGTCTCAAGGAGTCTAAGGTGAAGCAGTCTGAATCCAGCAGTAATGGTGGCAGCATACAGGCAGGACGTACTGGAGAATAGAAATGTGGTGCCTAGTTTTGTGGTGGGAGATGACATAGATAAATAGCTAGCTGCTTATGAAGGTGCACCCAGGGCTCATGAGGTTCCTGAAGGGCACTGGGGTACATCTATGTGGAGTTATGTGTCAGCACTGGGGAGGGACACACTTTTCACATTGGACCCAAAGGATCAAAACTCATATCCACTTATGAAAACCATTTTATTTGCCAAGTTTGGGCTGATCCCTGAGAAATACTGTCAGATGTTCAGGGACAGCACCAAACAGTCCACACAAACATGGGTAGATTTCTTTGACTTTTCCAGTAAGACACTGAATGGATGGGCGCGGGGCTGCAAAGTAGATGATTAAACAGGATTATATAATTTGATTCTGAGAGAGCACATGCTCAGAATTTGTTTTACAGAGTTGAGCCAGCACCAAGTAGAGAGTAAGCAGACTGATCCCAGGAATCTTGCTTTGGAGGCAGACATCTGGACTAGCACCAGAGTGTCCAGAAAGGTATCTGGCGGGGACACCCACAAACGTGTTCAGTGTTCCACCAGAGGAAAGAGGGGGGAAAAAAACTTTAAAAGGAGTTGTCAAAAGGCCCCCAAAATAGTACCCAAGAGAGTAGTGGTAATCAGTCCCGGTCTGATTCCAAAATGAGAGGTTTTACTGACCATAAGACAGGGAGGTTTATACCCCAATGTGCAGAGTGTAATAAGTACGGGCACTTTGAGGGTGACTCCAAGTGTCCCAAGAGGGCACAGCCCCCCAAAGGAGGGCAGACACCTGGGTTGGCTAGTGTAGGGCTCGGGGAGGAGATGGTCCCAGACAGTTTTGGGGAGCATACAGAGGTAACCCTAGTGTCCCTGGGGGATGCAGAGATGGTGCTAAAAACCCACATGTCTGCCAATACTTACAAGTATAGGCAGTGGGTCATCATCAATGGGAAAAGGGTGGAGACTCTGCGTGACACAGGATCAAGCATGAGTACTGTCAAGAGTCAGCTGGTGTCAGCAGAGCAGGTCCTCCCAAATACATTTCACCAAGTCATAGTCGCCGACAATCGTGAGAGCCACCTACCGGTAGCTCTGGTTCCCTTTGAGTGGGGGGGGTCTCTCTGGTACTCTAAAAGTAGCCTTGAGTCCTGCTATGCCTGTAGATTGTCTGTTAGGCAACGATCTTAACACACTACCTGGAAGGAGGTAGAGCTAAGTTCCCACTTGGAAATGTTAGGATTGCCAGAGTGGGTCTGCAAGACCACATGGTCCATGGATGCCTGGGAGGGAAGTCAAGGGCGTCTGGAGCCTGGAACAATGGCCCAGACAAATGCCAAGAGGAGGGGCAAGGGGCACGGGAAACCGGTCCCAGAAGTTCCCCCATTGGTTGACAGGGTTCCTGAGGAGGAGGCCCCTGAGCCAACTGGTGAAGACATTGCCGCCCTAGGTGACCTACCTGACCTTGCTGGCTAGCAATTTGAGGGTGGGCCCACCAGGGAGGAATTCTGCAAGGTGCAGAAGGAATTTCCCACTCAAGAGGGCATGAGGAAGGAAGCCTCAGCCCAGGCAGCAGATGAAGCCTCTGGCGATCACCACATATATTGGGAGAAAGATCTCCTCTACAATGAGCCCTAAGGATTCGGCCACTGGGGCAGCGCGTGTTTTGGTGGTCCCCCAGTGTTACCGAACCTTCCTACTGGTACTGGCTCACGACATTCCCCTGGCAGGACATTTGGGGCAAGACAAGACCTTTGCCAGGCTTGTCACCCACTTCTATTGGCCCCGAATGAGGACAAACTCAGATACGTTCTGTAGGTCCTGTCCTACCTGCCAGGCCAGTGGTAAAACAGGAAAAAGGGTTAAGGCCCCCCTGATTCCACTTCCTGTCATTTGCACCCCCTTTGAAAGGGTGGGCATTGACATTGATGGTCCATTGAACCCCAAAACTGCCCTAGGCAACAGGTTCACCCTGGTTTTGGTGGACCATGCCACCCGTTACCTAGAGGCAATCCCTCTTAGGACCGTAACTGCACCAGTGGTGACCAGTACTCTAATGGGGATATTTACCCGTGTGTGATTCCCAAAGGAGATAGTGTCTGACAAAGGCACTAACTTCATGTCTGCATACATGAAGTCTATGTGGGATGCATGTGGTGTAACCTACAAGTTCACCACACCATATCACCCCCAATCTAATGGTCTTGTGGAGAGATTCAACAAGACCTTAGAAGGCATGATCACAGGACTCCCTGAGGCGTAAGTGGGACGTCCTCTTACCATGCCTTCTCTTTGCTTACAGAGAGGTGCCCCAGAAGGGGGTAGGGTTCATTCCCTTTGAGCTTCTCTATGGGTACCCTGTCAGGGGACCCTTAAGCATTGTCAAGGAGGGGTTGGAGAAAGCTCCAAATGCACCACTTCAGGATGTGGTCAGATACATGCTGGCCCTGCGCAACCAGATGCACCGCTTCTGGAAAATGGCCAAAAGTAACCTTGAGACCAGTCAAGAGGTAATGAAATGCTGGTATGACCAGAATGCCACCCTGGTAGAACTTCAACCTGGAGACAAAGTGTGGGTAATGGAGGCAGTAGAGCCTAGAGCTCTCCAGGAGCGCTGGTCTGGCCCATTTGAAGTGAGGGAGTGGAAAGGGATGCCACTTACCTAGTGAACCTCCAATCCCATAGGAACCCCCTAAGGGTGCTCCATGTCAATGGACTGAACCCTCACTTTGAGAGGTCCGAAGTCAGCATGCTTCTGGTGACAGATGAGAGTATGGAGGCAGAAAGTGAACCTCTCCCTGACCACCTCGCTGCCAAGGAAGGTGATGGGTCAGTGGAGAGTGTCATTTTCTCTGATTCCCTGGCCCTAGACCAGAGAAGGGGCTGCTACCAGTTACTGGAACAGTACTCCTCCCTGTTTTCTTTCACCCCTGGACTCAGACACTTGTCTGTCCATGATATTGACACAAGAGACAGTCCACCACTAAAGAACAAAATTTACAGGTTGTCAGACAAGGTGAAGGCAAGCATCAAAGAGGCAGTCTCCAAGACGTTGACTCTAGGGGTTATTGAGAAGTCTAGTAGTCCCTGGGCCAGCCCTGTGGTGCTGGTACCCAAGGCTGCTGCCCCCGGTGCCAAGCCAGAAATTCAGTTCTGTGTGGACTACTGGGGTCTCAGTTCAGTCACACGGACTGACGCTCACCACCTCCCCCAAGGTGATGAGCTCGTAGACAGACTAGGCGCTGCCAAATTCCTCAGTACTTTTGATCTCAAATCAGGGTACTGGCAGATCGCCTTGACTGAGGGGGCTAAAGAGAGATCGGCCCTTTCAACACCTAAGGTCCATTACCAATTCCGGGTGATGCCCTTTGGTTTGAAAAATGCCCCGCTACCTTCCAACGGTTGGTTAATGGGGTCCTAGCTGGCAAGGATGCCTTCTGCGCAGCCTACCTGGACGACATTGCCGTCTACGGTGACAGCTGGGAAGAACACCTGCTCCACCTCAAGGAGGTGCTTCAGGCCCTGCAACAGGCAGGCCTGACCATCAAGGCCAGTAAGTGCCAGATTGGGCAGGGTTCCATGGTGTACTTGGGACACCTAGTAGGTAGTGGCAAGGTGCAGCCACTCCGAGCCAAGATTGAAACTGTCAAGGCCTGGCAACCACCTAGAACCCAAACAGAGGTGAGAGCCTTCTTAGGCCTCACTGGATATTATCACAGATTTGTCAAGGGCTATGGAACCATGGTGACACCCCTGACAGAACTCACATCCAAAAAGCAACCTAGGTTGGTGAATTGGACAGAGGCTTATCAGAAAGCCTTTGACTCCCTGAAGGAAGCCATGTGCACGGCCCGTGCCCAAGGCTCCTGACTACTCCAAGGAGTTTATCGTGCAGACAGATGCTTCAGACCATGGCATAGGGGCAGTCCTAGCACAGCTAAATGAGGAGGGCCTATACCAACCAGTAGTTTTCATTAGCAGAAGACTATTACCAACGGAACAGAGATGGAGTGCTATTGAAAGAGAAGCATTTGCTGTGGTCTGGGCACTGAAGGACCTGAGACCCTACCTGTTTGGGACTCACTTCCAGGTTCAGACAGACCACAGGCCCCTCAGATGGCTCATGCAGATGAGGGGTGAGAATCCTAAACTCTTGAGTTGGTCCATTTCCCTACAGGGGATGGACTTTGCGGTGGAGCATCGCCCGGGAGTTGACCATGCCTGCGCTGATGGTCTCTCCAGATATTTCCGCCTTAGCGATGAGAGCTACCAGAAGTTTGAGTAGCTCTCCCCACTTTCAGCTGGGGGCGACACATGTTAGACCTGACAGCCTTAAGGTGGTCACCCCTAACTTTTTGCCTGCTTCCCTCCACTTTTGGGATACTGTTTCTGCTGGTTTTTAGACTCTGCACACTTTACTACTGCTAACCAGTGCTAAGGTGCATATGCTCTCTCCCTCGAAACATGGTTACATTGGATCACACCCAATTGGGCTATTTAATTTACTTGTAAGTCCCTAGTAGAATGCACTATATGTGCCCAGGGCCTGTAGATTAAAAGCTACTAGTGGGTCCTGAAGCACTGATTGTGCCACCTACTTCAGTAGCCCCTTAACCTTGTCTCAGGCCTGCCATTGCAAGGCCTGTGTGTGCAGTTTCACTGCCAATTCGACTTGGCATGTAAAAGTACTTGCCAAGCCTCAAACTCCAATTTGTCTACATATAAGTCACCCCTAAGGTGTGCCCTAGGTAACCCCTAGAGCAGGGTGCTGTGTAGGTAAAAGGCAGGACATGTACCTGTGTAGTTTACATGTCCTGTAGTGTAAAACTCCTAAATTCTTTTTACACTACTGTGAGGCCTGCTCCCTTCATAGGCTAACATTTGGCAGCCCTCGTACATTGTTTGAGTGGTAGGTGCTGATCTGAAAGGAGTAGGAAGGTCATATTTAGTATGGCCAGAATGGTAATACAAAATCCTGCTGACTGGTGAATTTGGATTTAATATTACTATTTTAGAAATTACACTTTCAGAAAGTGAGAATTTCTCTGCACTTAAATCTTTCTGTGCCTTGCAATCCACGTATGGCTGGGCTTAGTTGACAGCTCCTTGTGCATTCACTCAGACACACCCCAAACACAGGATACTCAGCCTCACTTGCATACATCTGCATTTTGAATGGGTCTTCCTGGGCTGGGAGGGTGGAGGGCATGCTCTCACACAAAGGACTGCCACACCCCACACAGGGGACCCTGGCAGACAGGATAGAACTGAAAGGGACCTGGAGCTCTTCTAAGCCACTCTTTGAAGTCTCCCCACTTCAGAGGCACATTTGGGTATAAAAGAGGGCCTCTGCCCTACCACCTCAGACACTTCCTGGAGAGGAAACCTGAACCAGGACCTGCACCCTGACAAGAAGAACTGCATGGCTGCCTAAAGGACTCACCTGACTGCTTTCTGAAGAGGGCTGCTTCCTTGCTGTTGCCCTGCTGTCTTGCTGCTGTCTTGCTGCTCTCTTGCTTTGAGGCAGAAGTGCTCTCCAAGGGCTTGGATAGAGCTTGCCTCCTGTTCCCTGAAGTCTCAGGACCAAAAAGACGTCTCTCCTGCAGCGTAATTCCCCGTGCGGTGAAAATTCGACACACCGCCTGCCAAGAGCGATGCATAGCCTGCTTGCGGTGAAAAATTCACTGCACGCCGAGTCCGGAACGATGCAGCCCAACTTGGCGACAGAAGATCGACACAGCGCCAGAGATGTGACCGGAACTTCGACGCACGGCCCTACTGGATCAACGCAAGCCGATTCAGAACGTTGCCACCCGACTTCCTGAATGGAATCGATGCAGCACCTGCCGTGCAGAAGAAATTTCCATGCATCGCCTACCGGAATCGACGCAGCCCCTGTGACTTTGCTCCGCAAGCCCAGGATTCCACGCATCGTCCCTGGGGTGTCTCAAAATCCCAGAACCCGAAGAGGATCCAAGTCCGTGCACCAGAAATCGATGCAACGTCTTCCCCGCGTGGAAAATACCGACGCAAGGCCATGTGCGAAGAGGCGAAAACGATGCACTCTCACCATTTTCTACACATCCCCTCCTCTGCGGTCCATTGCGAGGATTTCTTAATGCAAACCAGGTTCTTTGCCCTGCAAGAGACACTTGTTGTTTCTAGGAGAACTTAATACACTTGTTATTGCTTTTGCAGTAATATTTAAACTGTAAGACACTTGATATCACTTTTAGTGATATCCCTACATTTGCTTATTTCATCTTTAATCGTTTTGATCTGCATTTATCCAGACAAATATTATATATTTTTCTTAACACTGTGTGGTGTATTTTTGTGGTGTTATATTGTGGTATTGTATGGTTTATTGCACAAATACTTTACACATTGCCTTCTAAGTTAAGCCAGACTGCTCAGTGCCAAGCTACCAGAGGGTGGGCACAGGATAGTTTGGATTGTGTGTGACTTACCCTGACTAGAGTGAGGGTCCTTTCTTGGACAGGTGGTAACCTGACTGCCAACCAAAGACTCCATTTCTAACAGGCCCCTATTGTCAAACTGTCCAGTAATGTTTCACACATGCACTGACATTTAATCCCCTGAGGCAATGGAGTCCTTGTGCGCACTAATCACTGCTGTGCACATGACGTATTACGTGCCCAATCTTTTGATTTTTGCAACAGCTGTTGTTTATGTATGCCTTACAAAGTAGTTTCAGGATGTAATTTATGGACAGAGTGTTAAAAATCCAACCATCATCATTGACAAAAGACTGCAAATCACATGAAGGCTGTAGCACAACAGGTTGCTTAGGTGAAAAAAGTGTCAACGAGCTGGAAACTCACCTGCATACCTTGCCCACTGTTTTGTACAATGGCCCAGTTGCCCAGATTCAGACCTAGCTGAGGGTACAGAGGTATGTGTAAGCCAGGATTTAATGATATGTTTTGAAAGATACAACAGGCTACTATTATCTTGCACACAACTTTAGGGGAGTGCAACATCACACCTCCATGTACAGTCAAGACATCTGAATCTTGACTGCAAGAGGCCACAGCTGTACTCTATGACGGCTCAGGTACACGTAGGAAGCAGGAAAAGAGGTAGAAATCCCTAGCTACACTTTGCCTTCTGGCCAGTGTATGGGGCATTCATAGTTGGAGTCGGGCTGTCCTATTGATGCAACACAGTACTTGATGCAAGCATCATGACTGGCTTGCCTGAAAGATGCCAACAAGGTGAGTGGAGACCCTCTGGAAGGACCCTACAGTACAGAAATAAAGAACTGCTAGGATCTTCACATAGGCTGGGATGACGTGGGAGCAGCAGGTCAAAGAGTCAAGATCCTGCTTCCACTCACAAACCGTCTCCAAGATAACATCAGGGGAAAATGGTGTCTGGCTCTGACATCTTAGCTGGGCATCCCAAAGATGTTTATCCTGTGTCTAAAAATCCTCTCTACTCTCATCCTTCTTCTCAAATCATCCTGTCACATGGCAAGGGGCAAACCATCAAACACATTCAGTGACATTCTGAAAGGGGATTGTTTGTGGCAGCTCAGCTTTTATGTTTGCATCAAGGCTGGGATTGGCTGTTGAGCTAAGGAGTTTCAACTGGAGCAGGGTGGGAGATGGTAGGCACTGACACATCTATCTCAGGAAGATGGCAAACTTCCTCCAACCCATGTATGGAATCTTCACCCCGAATGCGAAGATCCCCCCACCCCTGAGTGCAGAGATTCCTCCCAAGTGTGGAGCGCAGTAAAGATACTACTCATAAATGTTCCTTGTGAATACCGAAAGTTGTAAACTTAGACTTCTAGTGCAGTGTATGTTTGAGGTGGTAAAATGAGGGAGATACGAGGAAGTGCATTTGGGTGATAGTGAAAAGAGGGTGCTGAAAAGTAGAGAGGAGATTGAAAATGTGCAGAAGAATGAGATGTAAAACAAAAAAGGGCAAACATATCTAACATACAGCACACTTAACTGAAGGCCCTACTCCATCCACAGGCCTCAAAAATATTTAATTCACAGTCTTACAATTTCAGAATTGAAACATTTCCAATGTGAAATACTTATAACTAATCATTGTTGTTACTCGTTTATCTTAAACAGCTAAAAACCATTGGCAAAGCCAACAGTGCTGGCAGGTTTTAGGTGTATATCAGTTGTTTTATATTTCTGGATGCAAGAACGTCTCAGAGAGAAACCAAAATACAGGCCAGGCGGTACACTATAGGAATCACAGAAATATTTTTTGTATGTTATCTTTTAGAGAGTCCTCACTTGTTATCCTATTAAAGACCTGTCTGGACATATTTCTGTATGACTGATTGCTGCCAGCATTTGTGCGTGCTTCCTGGTGCCCGGTTAGAGCATTTTCTTCCAAAGTTGATGCCACATGCAGTGCACGGCACTGGGCAAGCACACACTTTAAAGGATCTGAAGTTGTTGCAGTGTACAATTTGCACATTAAAATCAAGGGTGAACATATTAATGCAATAAGTTATGGGATTGTTTTTAATGTGTTTAATATTTTAAGACTATACATACTCACCTCTTTATAAGCCTTGCTTTCTCACTATATTTATTTCCTTTCAAATGCACCATTTGTCAATCTTTTTCCACATCTTTTCCTTGGAGGCGGACCCCCTTGGATCCCACGTTTGTCCACTGAACTTGCTCTCAATAGATAAAAGTCATATGCAGACTTTTACGCCCTACCACTTTCAAATGTCATCAGCTGTCACAGCAATAACTATTGGAAGCTGAGAGGCACCACAGTATCCGTCACTTGGCATGTGAGCAGAGGAGAAAACACAACAAAGACAGGGAGAGACAGGTCAGAGGGGTGGGTGAAAGGACATTATAGACACCCAAGTGAAAGGTAGCAAGAGTTGTGGGAATGAAAGAGAGGGGTGAAAGAGATAGGTGTGAGAAATGGGTGACGAATGAAGTGGAAGAGAGCGAAGGACCCATTAAGAATAAAAGTGAGGTGATTAAAGAACAGCTTTGAGAAGGAGGAAACGCATGTCTGAGGCCAATGTGCAATCAGTGATGCAGAGACATTTAAGAGGGTGAATGGGGGCAGATGAGGGAGAGAGCGAGACAGAGACACTCAAATTGAAAGACAAGTGAAAAAAGAGTGCGGTAATAAAGAGACAAAAATGCTTGAAAGGGACGTCTGACTGGAGGAGTGGAACACAAATGAAGAATAGGTGATAAAGAAACAGAGAGAGATCACAGATGGATCGATAATGAGATTGACAGGTAATACAGAGCTTAGAAAACGGAGGCAAACCAAAGCTGGTGAAGAGACAAATAATAAAGACACAGGTGGGAATGAAATGAGAGATAGCAAGATGATACACATACAGGTGAGAAATACTGAGGAAGGAGAGAAGGACAAATGAGAAAGAGGTGCTTAAGGGACATATGGGTGAAAAGGGGACAGCGGAGTTACAGAGTGAGGATGAAAGGTAAAGGAGAGATATCAAGGAGAGAAAAGTAAGTATGTTTTATTCCATACATATAAAAAAGGGCTTAATGTCATGAAGGATCTGTATATGTGCAAATGCAACACATAAGCGACTTCAAAACTTGAGGTACAGCACTGTGAGTCTAACCAGTGACGAGTAAACCCGTAATGATCCACCATCACCTAGATAAAACCAATAGGTACCACACTGAGACCGTGCAGGAGGCCAGCAAGGGCCCACCGCAACGATTTTTCCATTTGAGGGAGATAAGTCCTACCTGACCAGACAAGCTGTATTGTTTTCTACAGAAAAATATTTAACAGCTACAAAGTGCCTTTCTCCCAAGCAGCTCTGTGGGCCAAACGTAGTTCCTAAAATTCTACACCTTGTTGCTCCAGCTTTGGGAAAGATATTGATCGAGGAGCAATTTCTTTAATCAGGACATTTACCGTACAGTCACTGGTAGTCTATAACTCGAGACCTTTTTATATTGTCGTATAAAGGGCATAGGCTTACTCTACACTAGATAAAATGGTAGCCCTGATAAGTGTGGCCTTGTTTGCCAAGTCCTTAAAAGCATGACTTTTCTGGACAGTTTGAACTGAAACTTAAACTTTCACAACCACCAAAAATGATGGTTGCTTAGAGAGGTGATGGTCAAATGCACCACGATACTTAACAGTTGGGCTGATTTGTGGTCCAAAGAACGCTTGCTAGGAAAACAGAGGAGGTGATAGAAATATTTCAAATGGAAATGCAAATTATACTTTTCCAGCGTTGAGGGATAGTTACCTCACTCGTTTCACCTAATGTATTTTACACATCAAGCTGTTCTTAGTCCTCACTGCTCTCTCATGCGCAGAGTGAAAGGTCTAGATAGCATCTTGAATTTTCTTAATGATGGCATGTGTCCGTGAAAAAGTAAGGGAGCATTATGGAACTTGTGCAAACACCATATACTTTGAGTTTCACATACCCGTGATAGCGAAACACGTGGCAGTAATAACAGTACCATGTTATCCCTCATTCTCAGTGCATAAATCAGAATGGTGCAGTGATACCCTGTCCAATGGTATTAATAGTGTACTATTAACTTCTGGGTGTTGTCCAGGGCCTTTAATGAGGCCTTTAGGAGAAATATTAGAAGATGTGAAAGTTAAATACAGCTAGAGTGAGATTGTGCATAATAATAGCTCATAATATTAGCAATCAAACTAACCCGAGTGAAATGCGACCATTGAATCCCCAGATTCTTCCTACATCTCAGAAATGTGGTATTGGATTGTGTGCTAGGGTAAAGGAAATATACCTTGAAACGTAGTTTCACATACGGTTTTCCTAGCATCTTGCTGATTTTGAAGTGATCCAGCCAGGCCACTCATTGATCTAAGTGACATATAAGCAGTCATGAAAAATATGCAATGTAACCCAAGGTACATCACTGCTGCCAAAGGGAACAGGCATTCACAATATAACTTAAGAGATAGTTCCGCCGTATGAACCCTGAGTCTGTACTTTCTATTTCAGTTGATGAAAAGATAAGTATCCTGGATTTAGAGGGTATGGACCTGTGTAATCTATGGAATAGCTCAATCCATTGAACTTCCGGAGGCAGAAGGTGGGGAAGAAAAAAGCCGTAGAGACGTGCAGGGACCCCGTTACCATACCTTGTAGGGGGTCATAATTTTGTTACTCCACAACTGAAACACCAAACCGCTAGCAGTAGCAATGCAGCTTGATTCAAACGTATTTACCCAGATGTGTATTTAGCTCTCAGTCCATCCCCAGTTCCAAAGAAAGCTGCCCTGTCAACCACTAGAATGAAAGTGAGAGTCGGGGCTTAGAGAAAGTATACTTTGCGATGTGTGCTTTTAAATGTGCGCCTTTACACATACCATAACATTGAAAGGCTGAGTTTAAATTACATTTCAACATCATTGTTGGGTTAGAGAAGTGCATTCTAAGGTACATCATTGTGGGATGGATAGGGAATGAGCGAGAGGTATATTTAAAGTTGTAAACAGTGAGAAAATATCGAATTTAAACTCCCAAGAACACATCATTTAAAAATCTGCTCACATATTTGCTTGACAATGTTCAGAGTTACCTAAAATAAATCAATTGTGATAATAATAAGCTATTGCATTTCCAATAGATTTGGAGCGACATGAGGTATGCGATTGCCAGGGAACTGTCCTAGGGCACTCTGGTTTGATGCTCAGATATTATGAGTACCCAGTGTAAGTACCGCAGTACTGAGCCGACTCGTTTAGCCATGTGCGTGCATCACTGAGCGTTTATGTGAACATTCTACCTCATATGATTTACTAAGTTGCATCCAGCAAGTTTTATCAGCAGAAGTTGTATGTTTAATGTAATTATTGGGTAAGTGCTGGTGTTGCCTTTGGTAATGAATCAAAGTAACTTTCTAATAAAGGCATAATTTCCACTGAAGCACTTTTCCTTTAACTAAGCCCGTGTTGTGTACTAGCATCACAAATCGAATATTTCACTTGTGCATGCTCGGGCCTTTCCAGGCTTGTTGCTTACTTATTTTTATTGTAAGAATTTGCCACAAAAATGATACAATTGAAATGAAGGGGAAAAAATCTTCCTGCCGCATAGAGCCATATGCTTGCAATAAGACACCACAGCAATAAGTATTTTGCATACAATTTTAACAGAACAATGCTTCCTAACAAGTTGGTGTAGTTGGAATATTTTGAGAAACCCTTTTTAGCTTTAAAGCAGATCACAAGAGAAAAGTACAAAAAAAGTAAACAAACAGCGAATTAAAAGGTCAGGATTTGAAAGGGAAGTATTGGTTCACCAGCCCGACGCTGAAGTGTACTACTTTCTAGACAGATGTACACATGTGGTAAAAAAACAGCAGTTACTTAAAGTCCAAGAAAACCAATTTCTGAAATTGGCTGATCCATTTCCCCATGAACTGTACTTTGGTGTGCAGAAGGAAAATATGAATGACTAACCAGTGCATGAAGAGGGTCAAATTCAGTCTGTATATGAATGCATCTTGTATTTCTGAATGTTCTGATCATATGAAGCTGCCAAGACAGCAAAGGTCAATGGGACTTATGCATGATCACTTTCTCAAAAGTCACACATTTGTAAATTATGTGTTGTTTGCACACTTATGCTGCGCATGCAGACTGGATGTGTGCAATGTACATATTTAAGGGCATGTATAAGGTGGCCAGCTCTTTTGCATGAACATTCTTAATTATGAAAGGGATGTGGATGCCTTCTGTTAACTAGTGAACGTGCACATCATAGAAATAATGTCATGCTTCATATAGGTTTAATCCAGAAAAAGCCATGCTTAGTTACAAATTAACTCCGAGACCCCACCCCCAACACACACACACCTATCTCCCTACCAGGAGCTTTGTTAAAACCAGCTCTGCCAGTGATTATCTTATCTTTCATTTTTTTTTTGTTGGGGGGGTGAAATCCCTAGCACGCACATTCTACTTGCATTATATTTACCACATACAATTACATCAGTAAGCAAAACGCAGACAGTGGACTAAGCGGGACAGACACAAGCATCCTAATTTCTGTAAACAAAAGATTTAGGTACCTTAAAAACACACTAAGCTAAAGAACTACACTCACACCATACTAATCAAGTAAACTACTGAATTATCACATTTAAACTACAGCTGAATATCAACACCAGCCATACCACAAAACATGCAACATTCCAAACAGAACAACCCCCACCATGTATGATACAGGAGCATGCCAGGAACTTAAACACCTGATACCTCAAATGGGTGGATTCAACATACAATGACAAAAGCAACAAAAAGAAACACTCAAGTCAAAATGGAGCCACAATCCAAAATTCAAAACAGAGAACAAAATTACATTTTACTCAACATGCAAAAATATTTGCGAGAAGGTACAATACGCACCCTAAGTGGGAAAACTGCCTGTTGTGTGGCTTTTGTTCTTTGGATCATCCTAACCACACTGAAAACACAGGCCACCTGTATTGTGTACATTTTTCAGGCGGTAGGAGGATGATTGTTCACAACCCCAGATTAGCCCACACCTGGATACTATTACTGTTAATTAAACAAAGGAGTGCATAGACAGGAACACTTGTGGTGCTTCAGAGTCTCTGCAGGCAGGTAAGCTGTGGTGAAATGACTTCAAGGACTTTCCATAAGGGAACTCAATGCTGTGCTTGTGGCTGAGGGAACTGTGGAAGATCCAAAAGGTAAAGAGAGCTATGTGTCTCTGTGGAAGAAAACCGGCAGTAAAAGTGAAGATTGGACTTTTGGTTTAGATCCTAATTAGGGACCTGGTGCCCAAGTAGCAGTCACTGGATATTTAGGGACATTTGAGTCACCAGAAAATACGTTTGGTAATTTTTGAAAGATGTTCTGAAGGTCTGGGGCTACATCACATAAGGTGAGCGCAGAAAGGGCTAATTTAGCACATCTCAGTCAGAGCTTTGGGCTGACTCATGTTTTTAATATTCACGAGTTTATGAGTTTGAACAGCAATAATTTAATACCTTAGACTGTGGTAAATTGTGTTTTTTTTACAATAACTCTAAAGGCTTGTGCTGCAATGGATGGAAATGTCGAGGTATTTGTTGTTATATTTCAAGCAAACAACAGACCATAACAGTAATGCACACAAATCAACATAACATGGCACAACACATCAAAGTACTGCAAACAGAAATACAGCACAACAGCAGTACAACACAAGAAAAACATTGTATACACTTTTGTCTGAGAACTGTCTTGTTTACTGTGCCAAACTAGCTTCTGTACCAAAGAGTGACGGATTAAATGCTTGAATTAATTTCAGATGCTAGTAATCACTTAGCCTGTATCCCAGGCCATGATTATTTTGCACAACATGCCAACTCAGTTTGGACCCAGTCATATGCAAATCAGTCTTGCCCTGCCCCAGTGGGAACATTCCAGCCCAAAAGCAAGAGTTGGCACAGGACTCCTTACAGAAATCTGTCTACGCCTAGGTCCTAGATTGTTTAGACTCTGTTGGAGATCAGCCATTACTTAAATCAAGTCTGAGGTCACTTCCCCATACAATAACAATCCAGTTTCCGCCTTATCTTTAGAACAAATATTACACAAACACACAAACATCATTTATAAGAAGGCATTTACATCACCATACAAGAAACACTCAATGGACTAAAAGAGGTGGGACACAGCATCTTTCTTCTACAACAGATGAGACCTTGCATGGATGAAGACAACATTCAGACAACAGTAGTTTCGGACACATCCAATTCTTTTTACTGTCCCAGACACTAGCACTAATGTAAATGTTTAGACTTCTAACTTGTTTGCTCGTGGTAGAAATTAAATTTACTACATTGCAGAGGATGGACCACTTAAAGTGTATTCCTTTTATTTTTTCCCACCAGTCAAATGAATGGGACGTCGTGGATTGCCAATATCAGCAAACCACCACATCTCTTCCTATGTTGTTGCTGGAAATCAAAGAATATCTAGGTGTCAGGTGTGCACCCTTTACCAAATGTGTTACGTGTCTGCGGGGTAGAACAATGGCAGAAGCCGGTACTACCACAAGACGAGATCAGGTGAAGAAACGAAGTTCTGTGCGTTACTGCGTTATGAAGACTGATCAATTATAGTAAGGGTTAAAATGACCAATGCACTGGCCATCCAGCTCCATTTAATAATTATGGCATATATGTTGAATCCATGAAATGTTTAAACGCTAACTTTTCAGAATACAATGTACTAAAAAAGACAATATTCAGTACAATATTTTATTTTGATTCAACACGAACTATTAAACGCTAGTTTTTATCAATCAGTACAGTAGAGATAACTGTTTATTATAAAGATATATATTAAATCTAATACAGGACCTTACACACTCACGATTAAAAATGTTCTAAATATTTTTAAGTTGTCTGTTTTTGTGCAACTGTCCCATATGCATGCATTCACGCTTGAGTAATATTGTTTAATGTGAAGAATAAGCCTACTGCTATTGTGCATCTGCTAGGTCTTCTCTTTGTCCTTATGGAAATAACACAAAATTGCTTCCTTTTTCCGTGACAACATTGGGGCCACCTGAACATGGTATGTGCATCCATGTGAATCAGAGTCTGCACAGTTTGGCTGTGGTCAAATGCTGAGTCGTACCATAACAACATTTTGAAGTGGTGCAATGCCACTGTCCGTCTACGTACAACAATTGTTCAAAATTGTGCTAAAGAGGAAGTGTACAATTGCTAGGAATAACTTATCAGGCAAAGATTGCATGGCATGTCCTCCATTTTTTTTATTTTTTCATTTTTGTGAGGGTTTCGCTGGAACTTTTTTAGGGCTATTTGAAACACTTTGACCCAGATTTATGTGGGCCTAGCACCATTCCAACGCCACATTAGTGTCATTTATTGATGCTAATGTGGCGTTGGAAGGCCAAAAACACCACACCATATTTACAAAGTGGCGTAATGCTTGCATTGCGCCACTCTGTAAACCCTTGTGCCACATTATACCTGTGCCAGGCATAATGTATGCAAGGGGGGAGTTCCGGCACTAGGGGGGCTGAAAAAATGTTGCAAAGAAGTCTATGAGACGTTAAAAAGAGGCTTCTATTGTGGTCAATGGGCCTCTTGGTGCTTTGCAGGATTAGCATCATAATTGTTTATGCTAATCCTGCAAAGCACCGAGTAGTGTAAAAAATTATGACACTAGTCCTCCTGACTACCGGCATGGTGCGCCGTATTTTAATTACGGTGCACACATGGTGAAGTTAGGATGGCGCCAAGGGGCAAGAAAAAAACTTTTCAGAATTCTGCCCCTTCATTTTATGTATCGATTAATTGGTAGTAGAAATATCTGACTGTGGCAATTGTACATCACTTGTGTTTGTGAATGGGAGAACTCTTTGCAATAGGAATAGTTGTGTTTAGGGTCCACTTCATAGAGCGTCAACCACTTTCCAAGGCACAGTGGGTCTCCACTCTGGCTGTGACTGCACTCTTTGTTCTTTTCCTGTTCATACTTTGTGTTCCACCCTGCTACTACTACCCAGTGGGATAACAAAGTCCCCCGCAGCATTGTGGTGCGGGGGGCCCCATCAGCAGGGTACCTTGGCTGAGAGCTCCAGAGTGAGACCGGTGGGGTGCCTCCATGTGTGTTGCAGAGGCCCCCCTCCTCATTTTTCATTACACCACTGCTATTACCAATGTGTATCCTTTACTTCTAGCCCTGCGTTCCTCACCTACCCTGGTTTCAAAGTCCCTCTTTGCTCCTTATAACTGAATTTCCTTGCTCATGGGCTCTGTCGGCCTTCCTGCCTTTAGTGTCTGTGTTCCTTCTTTACTCCTGATTTCTGTATACATTATCCTTATCCTCATTCTGCTGTCTTCATACTAAAGTCTTCACCCTTCACATTGCCCTGGGTCCTTCCATTCTTCCGCCCATGGTCTCCTACCTCAGGCTGCTTCTGAGGGGTGATGTCTGGCTTCTGTCATCTAGTGATGCACCACCTCTATTCCTTGCTCCCTGGTGGAAAGTCTTTGCATCAAGTGACATACATGTCTACAGGTGGAGTTTAAGCCAGAGGACTGGGCAGAACTGCTAGAAGCATTAGACCATGGGGTAGGGAAGGACAGCAAAATGTTGTCTCTTTAAATCCCTACACGAATGGCACTGTAACAGAACAAAACTGTGGATGGTGGGATTGCTGCCCCATTATAACTGCTGGTGCTGTGACAATGAGTGCTGCAATCTGGTCTACATCCTCTGTGATTGCCCCACTGTCCAACCCTTCTGAAGGGCGGTCAGTGTTACATTGGACACAACTCTGCTGGTCTTGGTGTCCCTGGCCTGGCCCCTGATCTTGCTCCATGACCTGGTGGACACCCCTGCCCTATCCCAGTATGAGGGCCAGCATCGCCATATGGCACTACAACCAAGAACTGTCTCCTCTGGCACTTGTGCTCCCTCCACATGAGGAGTGTCTTTCAGTCAAGTATCAGACAGCCTCACATGAACATATCATCTACAACCTGCAGGACAAGATGGAGACTTTCCTTTTAGTCTGGGCACCCTTCTTCCAAGAAGACGGATGCTGAGCACCCAGTGCTGAATGGCAGGTATTACCCCCCCCCCCCACACACCGGGGCCACTGCGTCTTTTGGTGCCAACTCCGCCCCTGTGGCTTGTCTCCCTCCCTTCTTTCCTGGTCCCACTGTGCCCCACATTGGCGGTCTTCAGATAGTGGGGATCGCCCTTCGATTGTGCCCAGACTCCACTCCATTCCTTTCTTGCCAACCTGCTCTATTCCCCCCTTGTCTGCCTATTACCCTACTTCCTGTCCCTCCTCTCCCCCCATGATCATTCTTCCCCCCTCCCCTTTCTGCTTATTGCTGTCCTCTGTTGTTTCAACCCACCACCCCACCCCAGGATACTGGAAATTGTGTATTAAGTTGTTTTTTAATCTCCCCTGAAAATTAATTCATCAGTAGCCATGTAAATAGATGGCTAAAGAAAAGCAGGACATTGTCTATTTGCTAGTTATAATGCTGCTGTTAGCTATACTATCATTGTTTTATATGCTTATATGCTAATATCAGCTTATCTATCAGTATCGATGATATGAGAGGTCTAGACTGAAAGTAGATGTAAAACTTGTAGTAAATGCTGATGTTTTGATATAGTATGTTCAACCCTGAAACACTTCTCAATAGGATCCTGAGGGGTGCCAAACTGAAGGTGCAATGTCCACATGATATTTAATCATTAATGCCTGGACCCTGAAGAGGCAAGGGAAAGATTATACTTATCCCTCAACAAGAGACCTACCCTTCTTTGACATCCTACCCATTTCCATGCCACCCACAATATTTTTCTCTGCCACCTTCTCTGCCACTAAAACAGCCATACAACATGGTGGTCTACAATGAAATGCAAAAGTACATTTCACCTTGACCTAATCTTTCTGACTTGATAGCCTAGGTACAAAAGAAACTGGAAGGGTCTTCAGAGGAATTGAACCCTGCTAGTCACCATCAGGTGTGAAGAAGTTTACTGAGACATATAGGAAGATCTTTTGGCAGTGCAAATTCATTTGTTAACACCATCACAGTAGCTGAGGAAGTCACTGAGGAAATTATGATAAGCTGACACAGGGGAAAATTGAGGAGGGGAACTTTGAAGGGGGGTTAGTAATGTGTGGTACATTTAATCTTATGTTGCTACATTTGTTCTATGTGGGAGACCAACTGTACTGCAGGTATAGGGAATAATAAAAAAAGAACAAATCCATCTACACTCTTGATAAGTTGCACTTTGGCCTTAAATAATTCCCTCACTCTCATTGCAAAGAACACTCTCTGAATTTGCCAGTGGCCATGTGACTTATGCTGCAGTCAAAAGTACATATTTCACTGTAATTAAAAGGTTACCTAAGCATCAGATAGGCATTTAGCTTGATTCAATACACTCATACCCTTGTGTATTCTGGAGTGCACCATGGCCAAAATTCTGAACATTTACAAGTTTGCATGTTATAATTCTGCAGGAAAACTACACTTTGCAAAGTAACACCATCAATTAGTTTCATGGTATTATCTTACACAAGGGAAGATTAACTTGGTTTCCATTGTAAAAAAAGATCTGTAAACTCTTCCCATGGCACATCATAGGATAATCTACAATTCCCAATTTTTATGGGAGAAGCTAATATCTGACCATTCAGGGGTGCCCACCAGGCCATTTGTTCATTCCTGCTACGTCCTGATGACAGTAGTAATAGATATTACCTCCTCATCTATGTTCCAGTCACAGTTCATACTTTGGTAAGGTGTGGTCACTTCCCAAGGTAGGCACTCTGTGATGTTGTTAGCTCTACCGTTATCAATGGTCACCTACTCTTCTGGGTTTTTTCTGCCTTCAGACAGACACTTTGTGTGTCAAGGAGAGTGGACCAGGTCATAGTTTTCCATAATTCATGGACCTCTTACCTGCATGATTTGCTGTGAGGCTTGACCTTGAGGGTATGCTTAGGTGTGGAGTCTAGATTTTATTTCAGGGCCTGCACAAGTTGGCAGGAGATGTTGGTGCAGTTCAGAATATATATCTGAAGTTGCACTATGGTGGATGCATGTGAGTTCAGGGCGTGGAATTTTAGGATTAGGAACCCTCCACTTGCACAACTCTTGGCAGATGGCTCATCATTTTGGACAAGCATTTTCATGAAAGAAAGTTTGTGCCACCACTAACATATGTTAGAATGGATGTTTATTTATGACTGTGGAGCACCTCCCCACCTTCTGGTTTAACCACATGCAGCAATGCCTCATTTATTTTCTAATTGTATGAGAGTTGAGTAGACAGAAGGAATGAGAGATGTCAGTGATCCTATTCTTCCTGAATGGATCAGTTTGAATTAACAATGGTGAACAGGTTTCTCAGTAAACTGTTACTCCAGGAAGATCAGGATCTGCCACAATCACTTTTATTTTGCCCTGTAATTTCCAGGGTTCCTGGCTACTAGTTAGAGGATCTGGTGGGTACATCTTCTAGTGACCACCTTGATAGGAAGGTTGACCATGCCCTGAGCATGATTTTCATGGGGTTCATTTTGACTCTGTATGCTGAGACATAAATGAACTATGACTCAAACAAATTGTGAATGACTGTCATGATCTAGTCAGCATTGTTGGTTATACCAGATTTCAGTTTAGTTTACTCCAGGTTGTTTCTGCAGAAGTAATTGAGATTATACATTTGTAGCTTAATATCAATCAAGGAAAATCTTTGGCATTATATATTGCAACAAAGATTGGTATGCTTTATTTTCACTGGTCCCATATTGCAGTTTCTACTATTTGGCATAATGTTGGCCATCCTAGATTTGACCGAAGTTCTAGCAATGAATTACCTGATGCTATAGTGTATCCCTCCCTAAAAGATTTCTAAATTCATGGCCCCTCTTGGAATGAGTCTAGTGGGCAAAATCCTTAATCAGGATGCTCTACTTATCAACCGTATCAAGAGTAATCTTTCACCTTGCCACGATCTGCAAATCATACCAACACAATTACAAACAGACTTGAGGATGCTGTCTTTACCAATGACAAGGACAAAAAAGCTATGTCTGCACCTACTGGCTCTATTGTCAGGGCTGGCCTATCCAGGTCTTGGAGGACATTTTGGGTTTGGAGGGCTGGGCAATTGGGAGTCTTCAATTGTTCCCTGAAGTGTACTCTCTCTCTCTCTTTGCCCCTTCGCCCTCATAGACCATTATGCAGTTTGTAATCCATTTATGGGCCCTGTGGCAGTTCACATTGCCAGGTTGTAAATTCTGGTTTCTCACTTGTTAAACCATCTTTTCATTTGGTCAGCATAGATCAAGGAACAGTTGCAGTTGTGTTCAGCTTCATGTTTCATGTTGGCTGGAAAAAGTATGCCCTTAGAAGACCAAAAGTCTTAACAAGAGATGCCATAGGCTATAGGTAGGAGCTGCCATGGGACCCTGTCAGTTCACAGGCTCTGGTTAATGACGGATTCTCTTTGAGTCCTTGAACTGGAAGAAAATCTTGAGGCACAACTCTCCTTTATAAGACTTATTATGATTTATTTCACTGCATGCCCCCTTTAATCAATAGCTTAGATCAGGTAACCTAAAGTATTTGAATGTGGGCAGCACTTGATTTTATTTTTGGGGCAGATCAAATCTGAGTGGTGTGTTCCTCTCTGAATTTTCACTTGTCTCTAAATTTGTTCCTGGAGGATGTTTGGCTAACCAATACTGGATGTGTTTTAAACTTTGTAGGCTGCTCAGCTCCTAAAATGCACCTTTTTCATAAAGTCAAGGGGCATTGTGTAAGAATGTGCTTCATTGATACTAATTAGATACTGTGCTTAACTAATTGTCCTCATTTCCTACCTTCTAGAGTACAAAAGCAATGTTGTGGAGCCATTTATAAGAGAATATTCTACTCTTGTTACTGTGCCAGAAGACAATTGAACAGGGGTGAATCATGCTTGTGCCCTTTTAATACTCAGTATCTTGTGCTGTCAGCTGAGATCATCAGAGGATAAAACCATCAGTAAGAATATTGAGATGCTTGGCCTGTAGAGGCGAGGGTTTTTTACAGACTAAGCTTTAGATATTCAAGTGACCCACATGGAATCTGCTATACCTTCAATGGTTGCTCTTAGGCATCGTTAAGGTGCTGTGTAAAAAACAGTTTACTCTCCAGCTTTGGGATCGGCTCCTGGTTTAAAACATCTTTAGGAATGTGCTTAATTTGATTCTGGGTCTTTAAATTGGAAAGTTCAGTTTAGTAGTTTTAAGGCTTTTCAGGAATAAAAAAGGAATATGGAAGCTGGCTCCCTTTGAATGGTTTGAAGCTAAATTACTAAATGATTTGGAACATCTGAGTCCTAGGGAAGTGCCCAGGCATAGGATTTACCTTTAGTGTTACCTGCTGAGTTTCAGGCACGAATGAGAAAATTCTTCTTGGTGGCTATCACCTTTGCTTGTGGTCTAGAGGAACTGGCCTCTTGGATAACAGATTATCTGTATTTGATGGTGCCATCTAAATTGGACAGAGAAGAGATATTGTTCTTCCCATTTTCTTTTTTAAACGTTTGTCACTGTAGAAACATCACTGCAATGGCCGGATGTTTGGAGGGCAGTGTCCTGTTACTAAAAAGGAACCATTCCTTTCCAGGCTCAAATAGGCTTTTTGTAGATTTTAGTTCTACCATGAAGGGTCTCAAGCCTTCCATGGATTCTTGGAGATAGAGCATTGGGATGTGATCGCTGTTTTCTATTGGCTAGTGGGGAATGAAGCTCCTAAGTTGCTTCAGGATGATTCAGTTATGGGTATGGCATCTTCGTGGGAGATTTTCTGACTTGTGGAGGCAGTGTTCTCTCTGGAGGAGAACTGCTGGTTGTTTTCGCAACAACATACTAGTCCTATCAGGGGTGAAATTCCATCAGTTGATTCTCCTCCAATTCTTATACAAATAGTTTTTTTTTAAATATCACCCAATTCTTATTAGGCCACTATGAAAGTCCTTCGGTTTCTGACAAAAGTGCTTAGTACAGAGGAGAATCTATACCACGGTGTGGGCAAAAAATCTTCGGGTGGATTCTCCTAAGGATTGAATATTTCCTTCAAAAACTTGAGGATTTTCCATTAGCATCCTGCTTAAAATGGATCCTGCGATCTTTCCTAGAAAGCTCTCCTCATGCATGCCTTGGTGTTTGAGTCCTGCAAAGTAAATCCAAATAATATATTGAAGGGGCTAACACTGCCATAACAGTGCTATGTTTTCATTTTGTGTCCTAGATACATACATTAAATTGTAGCCAACTGAATTGAGGCAGAGTATTGCTCATTGAAACGTCATTTAGAAAGCACCAAGGGCCAGATGTATCATTACGGCCCATTGCGATTCGATAATTGCGATTTTTAAGAAATCGCTATTACCGACTCGCAAAGGGCCATGTATCACATTTGTGAATCGGTAATAGGGATTTCTTAAAAATTGCGATACCGGCCCCATTCACAGCTGTGGGCCTGTTGGGCCATAGGTGCGAATTTTTTGCATTTCCAAAATTGCGATTTCTGAACCAGAAATCTCAATTTTGGAAATGCAAAAGGCCAGGGTGCTGGGGGCTCAAGGCCCCCTCTCCTGCACCCCAAAATCATTTTTTTAAACATGTAAGGTACACACATGCCAAAAGGGCATGTGTGCTTTACATGTTCAATGTTCAATTTAAAAATGCAGTTTTACTGCATTTTTACATTTTGCACCAGGTTACCACCTGGTTGCATATCATGGTATTTTGCAAGTGCAAAATGCCATTTTTGGAAAAATCGCAATTTGCAATTTTTTCCAGCATAGCCTTGCGACCTGGAATTTGCGAATCGCAAATTGCGACTCGCAATTTTCCAGGCCGCAACGCAAGAAATCGCAATTTTAGCGATTTCTTATTTGTGGTCTGCGAATGCATTTCATGCTGTGCAGACCACTGTTTTGCACTCGCAAACGGCCGAATTTACTGATTCGCACCGTTTGCGAGTGCAAAACTTTTTCATACATCTGGCCCCAAATGTTGAATAGTTGAAGGACGTGTGCTTCATTTCGACTTGCTTATGTCTTGGTTCAAAAAGGTAAATCATCCAAATCTTTTCAGCCCTAGTCGTGTCTAGAACAACACTGGGGTAATTCGTAAAGGATCGATGTTGGCTACATTGATAACCATCTTGCTCATTTCGGTGTGTGGCAGGAGTTCTCTCTATGCATGACCCCAAATTCACTGATGCATGCAAAGATAAAGATGTACAGTGTTGAAAAAGAGCTGCAGTTGTCTCCTTCCCTGCAAACTTAAGTCTTGCATGGGCAAATCATTCTTAATTACCTCTTAACTATGAACCCACTCGTAGGGATGGAATTGGTCCTGATGACACCAAAAGGCCCATTGCCTCACGTGGGTAAATGACAAACATTTAAAAGAGCTGAGATTATCTCCTCCCCCTGCAAACGTAAGCCTTGCATGCTCAAATAACTCTTAATTAACTCTTAACTTCGAACCCGCTCGTAGGGATCGAATTGGCCCTGCTGACGTCACAAGACCCTTTGCCTCACGTGAGTGATTGACAAACAATTAAAAGGACCTAAGGGACAATCTTTTGAAATAAAAACGTGTCTACATAAAAGTAAAGAGTGGGATGGAAAATGAATAACTGCAATCTTCATGAATGAGCCTTGCCATAGACAACTGGGCATGGTCTGTAATAACCACATGCACCACAGCAGCTTTACACACTGCTCAGCAACTGGACTGTACCTGCCAGATCATGTACAGGGAATGTGGAGCCCACAAATTTGCAAGCCTTAAACACATGTACATGCATAGTGTAATTTAGGCACCCCAAATTGCCTTCATTTTCTTGGGCAACCACATTTTGCTCACTTTGACTTGCTCGTACACCAAGATCACAGAAAGGCAGCAGACCGATTTCTAAATCAAGCCTTAATAGTCACTACTTTTCTTTTATATCCGAATATAAACGCATAGCCTATTCAAATCAGTAATAAACACACAATATTGCAATACATTACAAACTATCTTTGGTCTGAATACATTGAGTGCACATAGGTTATCGAGCATTTACATTCACAGCCCATATAAGATTATGTTACATTTTAAGGAGGCCACAGACTGCCACATTGCAATACAATGTAAGTATTCTTCGACAGCATAGTGTTTGCTGAAGTCCAGTTGTGTAAAATCGAGGTACCTTTACAAGGAATCTGATGATAGGCCTAAACATGCATTTGATTTGTACAAAAACGACCATTCTTGCAGCCATCAGGAAAAGCCCCTCAACTAAATGTCGAGTTCAGCTCATTATGCTGGATGTTTTCTTAACTTTCTTCCATATTTTGCAAGATGAGATCCTCACAGCTGCAGACTTAGAGATATCTTTGTTGTATAGCAGGGAACCGAGTCTGAAAAACATTCGAGACAACATGTTATTGACATTTATCATTGTTCATGTACAAATATAGTCAGCACTCTTAAAGAAATACGAAGTTGCATCTAACATGCATTAATGTAGAACTCCTCAGTTCCAAGTAAGATAGCAATTCTTATTTATTACCTGGCCAATGGGGCCATTTCACAAAGCTGTTCTTTGAATATTTATGCCTTTTCCCCTACCTTGTTAAACATGAATCATTCATAATCTTCCAGGTCCCTATCAGAAAGCACTTTCTGTGTGTGTCTCTTACCCAAGGCCTAGTTGTGACTTAGGGCCAGATACAGGAAACACTTTGCGAGTCGCAAACGGCAAAATCTGCCGTTTGCGACTCGCAAATGCGTGTTTCCAATGCAGAAATGCATTTTGCGAGTCGGGACCGACTCGCAAAATGCATTTCAGAATCGCAAATAGGAAGGGGTGTTCCCTTCCTATTTGCGATTCGTAGTGGTATGCAATACCATTTGCGACCGCATCGCAGTTACCATCTACTTGAAGTGGATGGTAACCCACTCGCAAATTGGAAGGGGTCCCCATGGGACCCCTTCCCCTTTGTGAATGGACCCAAAACTATTTTTTCAGGGCAGGTAGTGGTCCAAGGGACCACTACCTGCCCTGAAAAAATACCGAAACTAAAGGTTTCGTTTTTTTTTTTAAGTGCAGCTCGTTTTCCTTTAAGGAAAACGGGCTACACTTAAAAAAAAAAAAGTGCTTTATTTAAAAGCAGTCACGAACATGGAGGTCTGCTGCCTACAGCAGGCATCCATGTTTGCGAGTGCCTATAGTCGGTATGGGGCCGCAATTTGCGACCCACCTCATTAATATTAATGAGGTGGGTCTCTGCCACCCCATACCGACTCACAGACGGTGTCTGAGACACCGTTCTGCATTGCAAATTGCGACTTGCAATTTGCGAGTCGGAAGGACTCGCAAATTGCAAGTCGCAATTTGCAATTTTCCTACATCTGGCCCTTAGTCATGACTGAAACGTGCTAATTCTTTGTAAAAAAAAAAAGCTGGGTGAAAGGTTAATGATTGTGCAAGTTTTACTTTTGCAAATTCGTGAGTAAGTTTCACTTAAGTTCGCAGCAAAATACAACAACTCATAGAAAAGCTTTGTGAATGAGGCAGGTGGAAATAGATAAAACACTGCTGTACCAACAGCTACTTTTCGATGATTTCGGCAGATCTGTAAGTTTCTAATAATGTTCTTCAGATTGAGCATGTTCTTTCATTGGTGTGTTTCAAATAGTTAACTCTGAACTTGCAGTGTTCAGCAAAGGAAACTGAATGTTTTGAGATTTTATTCCAATCCTCATTACAATAAATCCTACTTTGGAATGACAGTCTTACGTTTCTGCCCAGGAAACGACACCTGTAGCTCTTTAAAATGATCACAAGTGTCTTCCCGCTGATGCCCTAACGACATCTTTCAATGGGAGGTTAGTTTGAAACACTCTCTTAGTGAAGCACAAAGGCAAGCCAGGGGTGACCCAGTACAAAAGGGGTACCTCGTCCAACGCGCTGTTGTACATACTCGTACATTACACGACTCACAAATGCACCATATCGATGTCCTAGCCTAAGGGTCACACTGTTTAACATGGAAGATATGTGCTGTTTGTGCTCTTGAAGGATTAATTTTGTGAGGATCCAAAATATGGAAAGAGGAGTTGACGATGTAGTTTCGCCTGGAACACGTATAATTATTGCCCTTCATCATGATACTCACGGAATAAAACAGGTCTTGACTTCATATGTGTATCAAATCATAATGCTTAATTTACACTGTTGTAAAATAACAGAATTTTCACATTCTTATGTGGAAAGAGAACATTTCAAATTAATCAAGAATAACTCATGAACACCATGCTGTAATACAAACTTTGCAAATTGGTAATTCTGACAATAGCATTTCAACCAACTAAATAAAATGCACTGAGGTCCAGAACAGACGAAAGCACTATTCCTGCCAATTAGCTAATTTGTATGTATTCAAAAAGTATATTTATTTGAACTGGAGAGACTGGATCAAAAATATAGAATCGGAGAGGTGGTAAAATAATGAACGCTCAATCTACTATCCAAAATCCTCTAGGAGACATCCTTGCAAGAACGGCAATCCTCCATTGTGTGTTTGAAAAGGAAGCTTGTTCATGAATGAATACAACAGAGCAGAATGAAGCAAAGCTTACCGAAAGGGATAAACCCAGGCGTATAGTTACACTCTTTGTGCCTTCGTTGCTATTTGGAAATCATTTCTTGACTTAATACATTGAATTGCAAACAAAGAACACAGCCCTTAAGGATGAAAGCATGTGGGAATTTATATGAAAAAGACCTGAGAGTACTAAACAATTTATAATTTGAACTCACCTGTGGAGAAGGATTTAGCCCAAGAATGGTATTCACTTCATGCCTAGCAAGGACACGTGTAACAGAATGAACAGTTGTGATGGACACTAATAGTGCTCTTACTTCATCGTAAGACACTCAAGTCTACAGAAGAAAAATGAAAGATATGCTCAAAGGGACACCAAACTAGACATGATCTCTTTTAAATAACTGAAAAGAACGTTGGCCTTAGTACTTCACAATAATCTTCAGATAGAACATGAAGTTAACAGTTTAGTTGCTGTGCCAAATGGGAAATACAGATTACATGGACTGATATAAACCAAATTGAAGGAAACCATGAACACCTGTCCATAAGACATAATGCATGAGTTATCAAAGGAAAGAAATCTCTAAGTTGGTTCATCAGTTTTGACTGAGAGAGTTTAAATGTTCGATGCATGGCTGGCCAAGTTCAGTGAGCAAATACTTCAAATATCTGTTTTGAAAGATTCACTTTTTTACAGATGCTTGTCAGAGTTATGCTTACGCTTCTGATATATGCCCTAGGACAAAATAAAGAACGTGGCAGAATCTTACGGTCACAGAGGTACAAATCTATTTTCCTAAAATAGTTGAAGTCCTAAATAAAGGTTCTTAGTATTTAAATAATAAGAAAGATAGTAATAAGGAGAATTGGATATCTAATGTAGGCCCATTCCATGGCATTTAAACAGAGGTGCATATTTGTTAAAAAAAAACGTTTATCAACAGAAATCACAGCTGAAAAGATCAGAACGCCGATGGACTGGAATGTGGCCCAGAGTATTATCTCGTGAGTGAAATTAATTCAAGCATTCCATCCGTAACTCTTTTGCTTTATAAATTGCCTTATGCAATTCTTAGAGTGCCAGCTTGTGAGGCAGGCAGCACCCAGAAGAATGAGGTTACAAGATTAGAAGCCACGTCCCCTCTAAACAGGAACAGAAGCAACCTCAGGCCATTTTCAGACTCACTGAAAGATTCATAAAAGCGAAGGGTGGGATGCTTAAAGTAATTTTAGACACTGGCAACTACTATGAATCACATTCAAGTCTCTTGTGATCTCTCACTGTCTCACCGAAGACAAATATAAACCTTATGCAAGCCATATTTGTCCTACACGAATGTGCTCAGTCCAGCTCGAATCACCAGACTAAGCCCTCTCTGAACAGAAATAAAAACAAACCCAGTCCACTTTTGGCCTTGTTGAACCTCCTTAGTGAGGTGTGGCAGGAACCTTATGCAAAGTGAGTTAGTTTTAAAACGACACTGTAGACAAGTAAATAGCAATCCCGAGGTTTTGCGAGGCAGAGATTACTCGAGTCCTCGTTTAGTTTGTTTATTTGTATTTATTTGTGCACTTCAGGAACCTCTGCCCTCCCAATACAATGGTAGTAACGTTTCTAAAATTATGAAAAGGAACTGCATAACCTAGATCAAAGACAACAGTAACCATCACCACGGTTAAGGAAGTGATCCAACATAGATGGACATAAAAAACATGCTTAAATGTGTAGTATTTGTAATGGGTTTACAGGCAGAAATGATATGTAATGGTATTTCTATGCTGTACATCTCGCTGTGCAATAACATAAAACTAAACAATGGATCTGAACCCAAAGTACGATTAAGGCTGTTTATAGTTAATTTCTAGAATCCACACACACTAAAAGGTCCGCTGATGTTGTTTGAATGAGGGGAAGCAAGAGATATAAGGCAGTTCCAGCAGAATCATGTGAAAACACTGAGAAAATATCCAAACCTTTAGCTGTCTCCACAATTTCAGAAGATGGGGTCCATTTTTTAGGGTATTTGATAGGAAGACGTAAGTTATCAATAGCGTCATAATTGGGAGCCGGGTAGGCCTAATTTAGCCTGCAGTGTCTCGAAGGGTTAGAGCTGCAAGTCATGGATCAAATCGTCAATGATAAGGATGGCAGCCTGCTTCCATAAGGACCAGGAGATGGGCCGTTTAGCTCTGACATTGCACCATAGTATTGCAGATTTGTGCAACCTCGCATTACAGTGAAGCAATTTATGGGCGCAGGTCCATGCCTTGAGCATGGCCTGAATGATAGGCCTGATAGCAATGCCTGGGGGGACTTCGGAGCATATAGTATATGTGGAGGCCCAGGCCTGAAAAAATAAGAAGCTGCTCTGTAGAGACTCTGAGTGGGGCTTCTGGCCTGCTGGGGTGAAATGTACCACCTGAGAGAGATGGAGCACTATGTATTAATGTTCCATGCGTGGTAGGCTCAAGCCCCATAATGCATACGGGTAATCAGTTTTGAACGTTTTAGCTGCGGTCTCAGGTCCCCCTACATAAAGAACCTGATGCCTCTGCCAATTCCTCAGAGTTCGAATGTCCTAACCATAAGGGCAGCAATCCCAGGACATATTAGAAGTGTGGGACAAAAGCCATCTTGACCGCCTGTACCCCCCACAGAAAGAGAGCTTGAGGTGGGCCTATTTTGTATAATCTTGTTTGTTAGCAACTGTGAATGGATCTAAGTTGTCCAAGACCATCTTCTTAAGACTGTAGTTAATGTACACCCGAGACATGCCATATGGCTAACCCCCCATTGAAGGTTATAATCTGCTAAAACCCAAGGGAGTGGTAAAGCCTTGCTTTTGGCTGCAGTTTATCTGGAGCTTGTGAATGTCGAGAAATCGGATATAGCAGACATGAAGGCTGGTAGGGATTTAGGTACGTTAGTCAGGGTAGCAGACTATCAGCCATGTACAGCAGGATATTTTTAGGCACCTGCCAAAACAAATAGGGACCTACCTGATAAGAGAGTGTTGCCACATCGCAGCCACCAGGGGCTCCAAAGCTAGGAGGACCAACAGTGAGGAGACAGCTCAGTCCGGGCATGTACCCCTTTTAATTGTAAAAGAGTCAGAGCGAAGGCCACTGCAGTTGACCTATGATGTCAGAGCCTCATACAGCCATCAGACCTTTGAAACAAAGGTCCTCATTATGAGTCTGGCAGTCACTAGACCACCAGACTCCCAGACGGCAGGCGGACCGCCACCAGTGCGGTGGTCCAACCACCACATTACAATTCTGGCGGTCGGGCCGCCAGCTCCACCAGGATCGGAGATTCCAGTGATCTGGAGGAAGAGGCGGCCCTAATGCGCCAGGGCAGCGCCCTTGGGATCACGACCCCCTTCTCTGCCAGCAGTTTCATGGTGGTACCACTGGCATGAAAATGCTGGTGGAGGACAGGTGCAGTTGACATGGGCAATGTAGGGGCCCCCCTGGCCGCAACCATCGCAATGCTTTGCAGACAGTAAACATTGCCAGGGTGCTGGTGCATCCTACACTCGACAGCATTGCCGCTGGCTTGATTACAAGCCAGACAATGCTGTAGGCTGTTTCCCACTGACCTAGCGGGAAACTCCTAAAGGGGCCGGCGTGGAGGTAGCCTGTATGGCAGCAACCTCCCTGTCGGAAGCTCATCGGATGGCGTAAACCATCCGCCGAACTCATAATCAGCCCCAAGTCTTCTCGGAGTTTGAATCTCCTGAGTGTCCGGATAAGGTAGGGCCTCTTGATGTGGTCAAATGCCTTTCTGGCATCTAGAGAGAGAGGGATTCTCTCTTTCCTTGCATCTTTAGAGATCCACAGAATCCTACTGGAAATAAAGCCACTTGGTAGTCGTGGATCAGGGTGGGAAGCACCCATTTGAGGAGGGATGGCAATATTGCTGCTAGTAACTTCATGTTAGCGTTAAGCAGAGATAAAGGGTGGTAGCTACCGCATTGCAACAGATTTCTTCCAGCTTTGAGGAGGACCATGATATGCACCGTATTGAAGACGTGGGCTAAGCTGCCTGTCTCCTCAACTTCCTTAAATACATCAAACTGATATTCAACCACTATCGGCTACACCCATCTGTAAAACTTCCCCGGGAAGCCATCTTCCCCTAGTGCTTTGTTATAAGGGGTGATAGCCTGCAATATTTCCTCTCTAGTTATTTCTCCCACGAGAATGGTTCTGAAATGGTCACTGAGGGATGGTATTTCAACACCTGCAAAGAAAATGTCTGCATGGGGTGTTGTCCCCAACTTCTTAGGTGTGGAGGGCTGTATAGTATAAAGTTGTCAGTGAATTCTTGAGTGGCTGTCTCCAACATGACCCCAGGTTTATTGATGGCCCAAATGACCACCACAACTTCCCTCTGTCGCCACTGCGCAGGAAGAGGTGATGTTGTTTAAAGGATGAAAATAGAAAGATAGTATTTCACAGAGGTCAACTTAAGGCTTTACCAAAGCACAGGTTTGGACCTGGCCCTCTCTTCAGCATCACCCCCAAAACTTTTGCCTTCACCCCTCCTGTATTCTGAACCTGCGTTTATTGGCTTTTAGGACTCTAAAGTGCTAAGGTGCTTGTGCTCATTCTTTTTTACTATGGTAAAATTGGCTTACACCCCATTGGCCCATTTAATTTACTTGTAAGTCGCTAGTAAAGCGGTACTAAATGTACCCAGGGCCTGTAAATTAAATGCTACTAGCAGGCCTGCATTACTTATTGTGCCACCTACTTAATTAGCTCTTTTAAACATGTCTCAGGTCTGCCATTGCAGACTGTATCATTTCCACCTGACAAAAAAAGCCCCTTGCCAGGGCTAAACCTTCCTTTACAATAGATGTATCACCCCTAGGGTATGCACTAAGCAGGCCATTGGGCAGGATGCAGAGTATTTAAAAAGTTGAACGTGTATTTTTACGTTTTACATGTCAGGGTAGTGAGAAACTCACACATTTATTTTTTTCTACTGTGAGGCCTATCTCTCCCATAGGACAACACTGGGTTGCTTTATGACATTTAATAAGTGAAAACGAGTTTGTTTGGGAGCAGGTAAGAATGCATGTTCAGTGTCTGACGAATTGCAGTTCAAAACCTTCTTTAATGGTAACCAGCTGAAGAACAGTGAAAAGGAGACCATAAGGAATCTTATGAATCAATAATTATTTGGCACTGATGTAGGCAAATACTTGTTTTCCTCAAGATTTCTCTCTGGCCTTGAGATATTTGGGTTTACAGGAAGAGGCCACAGCCTCCCTTTCTTCTCTTGAATTTAAAACCTTGCTTAAAGGCACTATAAGACTAATCAGTTATCCGAAAGATATCACATACTATATGATGAAGAAAAGGTTACAGGTGAAATCCTAGGCCAGTTGCCGAAAGGTAGCCCAGAAGTACCTGTCTTGGAATTTAGACCACAGCCTTCGTCGCTTTATGATTTTATTTCAAATTAATTTGTGTCTGTTAAATGACATAATAGCAAATTGCTCCCCTTCTGGGGAAGCAGGGGAAGAATGCAACTTTTGTGATCTGTGATGCCAAGATCTTAATCATGTTCTTTTTGTCTGTTCCGCATTATTACCTTTACGACATTGCCATCTAAGGCGAATGTTTTTACAGAAGAGTGTAACATCTGTTGAGGTGATTTTCTCTTTTTTACTAAGAATGAAGTAATTTGTATGAGAATTTTTAAATTCTTCAAAGGATTTATGAATTTATATTATTGGTTTCCAGCTTGCTGCTTTGCGAGGGGGGGAGGACCACTCGTGTTTGTTCATTTTTTTGAGTATTTCACACTTATGGCTTGCTTCTATTACAAGGGGAGTTCTCTATTGGAAGTGTACAAGAGAGCATTTTACACAGTTACCTGGCCAGGTCGCATTTTCATTATTTTTTTATTGTTTCTGAATATATTTTAATCTTAACTTTGTTTGTTCTTACATTCTTGGTGGGAACCTAAATGGGTGCTATTTCTGAAGTATTTTATAAAATTGGTAGTTTAACTGATGGAGAAGTCTCTTAAATTATTTATTAAGATATTTTGTGCTCCAAAGACTGCATTGATACATTTTTATCATGGCTTTTATTCTTTTTCTAAGATGTAAGATTATGGTATGTTCGTATTGCATTGTTTTGATCATGTGGACCTCTTTGAGTTCCAAATCACAAATAAGGAATCAGATTAAATTGTGGAAGTCGGATGTTAAGTCACAATTTTTTTGTTCTAACCATTTGGTGCCTGCAGTCCATATCTGTTCTGCTTTACTTCAGGACGAGAGGAGTGAAGTGAAAGGAATGCAAAGAATGCAGCACTCTTAGTCTGAGTAATACATTTATTAAGGCACTTCCCAAGTTTCATAAACGAAATAATAACGTGAGCTTTTATATCAAATGCACCAACACACGTGCAATTCTCAAAATAATCACAGCAGCAGGATAATAATAATCAAAGAAACAAAGAAAATGCAATACTTCAACAATGAATATAATATATACATGGCGAAAACGTATTCATGCATGCACACTGCGAAGCTAAAAATAAGAATTAAAAATGCATCACCATGGGGCTTGAGTCCGACATCATCCCTTGTCTGCCAACTTCAGGTTGAAGAACACTGGACAACCGAAACAAGAGGGAGAGCAACCTCAATGGAATTATTATCTGGGTAATGCATCCATTCCCAAATGGGTTCCTTCTTCTCCCAGTTGTGAAGCTGCCCCACCTTATATACTTTAAACAAACTTAAGAGGAAGGTTCTAGAACCCCCGTCCCTTCGAGTAAGTTGTTTTGCCACAGCAGGTCAGTGTTGAAAGAAGACCCTAGAGACTGGCCAGATCCCAAAGTGTACTTCCAAGACCGAACTGTACCCTACTCTACCATAAACATTCTCAGCCTGGTACATCCTTGTCTCCTTTACTCCCCCAAGTTATGTTCCCGTCCTTAGTGCGAAAAAATGAAAATATGTTAACGCTGTGCATGGAAATATACCCGCGCTACCAATGTGATGGCGTTTGCAGCTAAGCACAAAATGGAGTCAGTTGACAAGATGGAGCTGTTTTTTAAATACAGATAGCATTACAATAGCCTTAGTCATATAACTAGGTGTATTTGGCAGTGGTCTTTGTGTATTCCTCCCATATCATATCACAATGGAAAGCCTGGGTGTTGGCAGGATGGGCCATCCTCACTTGATGGTAAGGACGGAGATGTCTTCTATCACGCTTGCACCTCAAAGGCACTGCCTCCGCTAAAAAAAAAAGAACTTCACACTAGGCTGTTATGACTGCAGACTGACTGAGATCAGGACAGAGAGACAGGAAATTTTAAACATCTCTGGGAGGGTGGACTCCAGAAGCTTCTCTCATTTCAAAGCTAACACCAGGTATAAAAACGGGACTCTCAGCCCCACTCTTCAGATCAATTCTGGATCCGGTGAAGACACAGAGGAAGGACTGTTCTCCTTCCCTGCTGGAAAGACTGCCCTGCTGCTGCTTTGCCCTGCTGCAGGAAAGACTTTCCCGCCTCCCCTGCTGCCTGAGAAAGAAAGAGTGGACCTGCTACTTGAACCCAGAACCACCAGAGTAACTCCAAGGACCTTGCTCTTATTCTGGACTACAGAGATATAACAAGCTTGAGAGACCTGCTCTGCAGCTGCCCAAACTCAACTGATCTGCCTATACCCTGCTGCTGGCTTCTACTGGAGTGAGCCCTGATCCACAGGAGAACTCCCTTCAGGTCCTAGACCTTTGGCTGACATTAGAGTGTACTCCTCCTGGCCCAACTGTGGGTTTTCTGACAACCAATGCAGTATGACACAACTTGAAGTAGGACCTTGCATTGCAGCTCCTCATCGAAACCGATGCAGCACAACACAAAGCTCTGCATCAAGGATCTAGGGTACAGTTATCAGTGGGACTCAATTAGTCCCTGTAAAAGAGCCTATACTTCATCATGGTCAGCCTGGACTTGTAACTTTGTCCTGGCCAGCACAAACAGATAATCACAGTTGGCATTCTGCGCTTTTAGGCACTGTACTTACCGTAGGCTTTTGAAACTACAAGTCTCCAATTCTACAGATTTTTCTTTTTGATTTTATGTTAAGTTATTAAGGTTTACTCTGTTTTTAAGCTGGTGTTGGCTTGTTCTTGTTTTTTTTCACTTTTTTGCTGTTTTTGTGTTGCATAAGTAGTTTACACATTTTCTGTAAGTTAAGTCTGACTCCTTTTGTGCCAAGCAACAATAAATTTAGTGACTTTTTGTGGTTCACCCTGACAAGGATTGTTGTTGTTGCTTGACCAAGGTTTCACACCCTCTTAAACATTTCTCATAGTTGGTTATGTGAGGTGAGGGTAATTCCTCAATTGTCTTGACTGGTGTTCAAAGAAGATGAAAGGAAATTGGAATAATGTTTTTTCTTTGCATTTTTTAAAGGTGATTATAGGCTATTTGTTGATGATGAAATGTAATGGCTGGAACAAACATTGACTTCATCTCGTTCTAAATAGTGAAGTCATTTTTTCAACTTTGGTTCTAACTTGAAGGATCGTTACAAAAATGTTAAATTTATTCCAAGAAATATTTTCTTGTTAAATGGCTAAATACGGCTAATAAGTTTTCAAGTCTTTCAAATCACTCATTGATTCATCACACCAATTGGAATAGCAGCTGGTCCTAGCTATTTAATTTTATAGTGTATTGCAAAATGGTATGACCAAATCAAAGGATAAGGCAGTTCTTTTGAGATGCAAGTGATGAAGTTGAAATTGGGATCTAGGATACAGCCAGCTGAATATGTTGCACATGGAACTAGTATACCTAAGTTAAGTGTAAGCATACCATTATGTACTTCACAAGTTGCAGACACTGATTACAGTGTCAGAGTTAAGCCACTGATAAAAATAGACAAATTGGTAGTTTAATGGTAAAAAAATTAATTACAGGAAGTGTAGCCACTAGCCAGTGAATTGCAATAGATGAGGATAATACAAATGGGAGAGAGATTGTGAATTGCATTTGATATTCTATGTGCCTGTAAATGATGCATGATTTACAATTCTTAAATCTGTATTTTGTTCCGTGGCATTTGTGCTATCCCAAAACAATAAGACTCCTATTTAGCTTCAGAAGCAAGACAATCTGAATAATTTCAGTCAAACCTGGCACCCTTTGGTCTCCTACACAAGGAGAAATCATGCTGTCATGAGAGGACGAGCCTTGGGTCATAACAACCGTTGACAAAGATCATCTTTGAATTTTACCCTGACCTTAAAGATCATTGAAATCTAATCAAAGATTAGAGCACAACTGTGCATATTATTATTTAATAATAGCTATCAAAGAATGACGTATCTGAGGGCTACCATACATGGGATACCCATCATCTACCATGACTCAGGAGCTAGGTGGCAGAGTTGGACCCACACCTGAAAATTGAAAGTCATGGCATGCTAGACTGCCCCCTGACGATTTAATTCCAATTTCTGGGAAAAACTCTTGATTAATGCCTGAGACAACAACTCCCCAGCTCCAAAGAGAATTGAAATCAAAGGAGGGGGTGTAACAACATTCAACCTGCAGTGAGTGCAAACTTCAAATTACAATCTTTACAGGGTGATGTACAGAAATACTGCCTTCCTTTACAGAACTCTTGAAATAAATGAAAGAAGTGGGAATGGAAATGCACAACACTGCCTAAACTCTTAAAACACCATGGCAATTGAGCACATCTCTAATTCTATCCCTGTCAGAGAGGTACAGGGAACAACATCTTGTTTCCGTCAAGGTCCAAATTTCCAGTGGATAAGGGTGCATCTATACAGCAAAATACCAGCAAGTATCAGGTCCTAGATTTCGTGCACTTCTCATATGTGTATAGAGATATACATGTGAAAGAAAAATGATCAGTGCCACAAGAAGAACATTATTTAAGTAAGGCCTATTGTTTAGTTCTATCACCAATTTGTACAAAAGTGAACTCTTGCACTACTAGTTCTTGGTAGCATCAAGAAACCTTTAACTGATCGGAATGGGAGTACAACCTTAATGCTTGAGAACAATTATAGATGAGCACAAACATCATCTAGAAATATTGTGATAACCAAATGATCATGGGAAAGAATATTGCAGATAAATATATAGTTTCATTCAATATTGCTGTGTCCTGTAATACTATTTCTCATTATCGGGTTGAAAGTTCAACCTTAATTTTTGAGGAAAGTGGTAGCAGACTGCAAATATCATATAAAATATGGTGATTACCATATTATCGTGGGACACAATATTGCTGTTAAATATATTGCTTTATTTAATATTGTTGTGTACAATACATATGTGTAATATTTTGTAAAGTTTATTTGCCTTGCATGTTACAAATTATTAATATGTTATTAAGTAGTTGTAATGTTTTAGTAGTTTTTGCTCTGGTAATGTATTTTAAGAATTACTTTATTTCGTTTTCTTTTTATTGACAGGTTGTTGGGTTTGTAGGGGAACTAACAGAGTGAGAAGTGGTTTTGATACATGTATTATTATTTTTCAATACATTGTTTATTCATTGTCTAACTTATTTGGTTTGTTAGAATATGTACACTACTTAATATATAAGTTAAATATGTTTTAATTAATTATTTTTCTTATTCTAATTTGATATTTAGATTAAGGGGGTTATTCTAACTGTGGAGGAGTGTTAATCCGTCCCAAAAGTGACGGTAAAGTGACGGATATACCACCAGCCGTATTACGAGTTCCATAGGATATAATGGACTCGTAATACGGCTGGTGGTAAATCCGTCACTTTTCCGTCACTTTTGGGACGGATTAACACCTCCTCCAAAGTTAGAATAACCCCCTAAGTATCCAAAGAAGTCAGTTGTTTTAATTAATTGATGTAACTCATTTTAATATATTCTGTTTTATTAAAAAAAAATTGTAATTGTACATTAATTTGATTTATAAATATATACATGAATACCAGTGAACATGGCGAGTACATTTATTGTTAAAATGTTAGCTCACTTTGGCATTTAATATAGGTCAATACTGATTGCTGATTGATTTATCATTGAGGTGCTCATTACGAGTTCTTCAGTCCGAGGACCGCCACGGTGGAGGAGGTAGTCGCACCGCCGTGAGTCCGGTAGAGTAGACTACCATATTATGACCATGGCGGTGTCCTAACCGGAACACAACCAAGTCACCGCCAGTACTGCCAGTGCAGACGGGCTGCCGTGGCTGGCGGCAGGCATCTCACGGCTAGCAGGTAGCATGTTTCCGACCATATTACGAGATCGCACACCGCCAGGATATCCGCCACGGCTGCCCGACATGAAAAGCCTGGCGGTAACAAACAACATAAAAAGGGACACTCACCTTCAGGAACATAGGCACGTCCTCAGCCACCATGGAACCAGAACTGGAAGTCTTCCCAATGCTTCTGCTGCCCATACAACTCCAGAACCAGTGACGGTGACGAAGGCACCAAACATAGGTACACCCGCCTAGCACACACTGGAGGGAAGGCCATTAATACACACCCACACAGAACACACACACCCGGCACGGCTAGCGGCCGCAACGCACACGCGCAAACACCCGTACCAACACACATACACACACTCACACACAAACAACACACACCAAATTGCACATGTGCTACACATACATGTGGAAGGAAAGCCAGTACAAGTATGTTACCCTCGACACCGAGGGGTCCCTGGAGTAGATATATTAAAGGGCAATGGAAACATATTAAAAAACTATTTGCAACCAAGGCCTACTGACACAGACAGAAGGACAAAGTCATGTAGAGTGTCATTACAGGGTCAGCAGTGGGTATCACACATCAGACACATCTCATGACCATACTCATGTGTCATCATGCCACTAACGCTCAGACTCCTCACCCATCTCCATGCATCCACTCCATCTGCCACATCCCAATGCCTTTCATCCTCACACACATCACTATCAAATAGGACAGTGACATAAACTCACATGCTGCTCTGGTGCCCCATACAACTGTCCATACAGCGGTAGGACCCTGTCCAAAAGCTTGTCCAGCTCCTTCTGGGTGAAGGCTGGGGCCCTATCTCCTGTAGGATGTGGCATATTGGCTTCCAGAGTCAGAACACAGAAGCACACACAGTGGAGGTCTTGCTTGCATGAGTGTGAGGAGCCAAGTGAGCTATGTCACAGTAAATGGCAGTCACGCCTGCTGCGTACATGACCGTTCCCGCTAGTGGTGATCACCACTGGCCCCAGTCTCCCATCGGCAACAATGTTATCCAATGAGGAATTGCACGGTGGATGAGACCGCCTACTGCCATGACATCTAATGCTGGCAGATTGAGATCACTTCCATCTGTCCTGTGCATGCAGGACAGGCGGCTGCCATTTTACATGCAGTGAGTGATGAATTTTAGGTGCATCATGAATGAAATATATTAACTACTGCATAGATTGACAATGTCAACACATAGCATACATCAACTTTTGAATTCTCCCCTCTCCTTTTCCCAGATATGGTGCAATGTATCATCTGAACTGTCAGACCATCATGGAGCTGTGTACCCAGTTGGAGCCTGATCTGTTGCCTCCCATACGTCATCCCTATTCCATCCCTCCCTTAGTACAGGTGTTGTCAGTTCTCCACTTCCTTGCCTCAGGGTCGTTTCAGATGACAGTGGGCTTGGGAGCAGGGATGTCACAGCTGATGTTCAGCAATGTGTTGAAGGATGTACCGTGTGCTTTGCTCAAACATCTTCCCTGCTACATCAGGTTCCCCCAATTTGCAGATTTGGCCACTGTTAAAGATGCTCTCTATGATTTGGCATGTGTCCCTCATGTGATTGGGGCCATAGATGGTACCCACATTGCATTGGTACCACCCAGGATAAATGAACAAGTGTTCAGGAACCGGAAAAACTTTTATTCCATAAATGTCTAGGTGGTGTGTCTCACCGACCAATATATCTCCCAGGTTATGGCCAAGTTCCCTGGCTCCTTGCCTGACTCATACATTCTGCGGAACAGCAACGTCTTGCACATGATGGCACAACTACAGAGGGACAGGGCCTAGCTCATCAGTATTTATCCAATAGAATGTGTGCCCCTGTAATCTCACTTCTCTTCACAATCTGCCCTGTGTCCCCACCGGTACTGAGATGTGTCCTACCTTTGTGCACACAGGTGACTCTGGCTACCCTAACCTTCCCTGGCTGCTGACACCTGTGAGATATCCGATCACAGATGGTGAAAACTGTTTCAATGAGGCCTGCAGCAGGACGAGGCGTGAGAGGACCTTTGGGCTACTGAAGGCCAGATTCCACTGTCTACATGTCTCCAAGGTGGCCTACTCTATAAACTACTTAATGTCTGCCAGATCATTGTTGTCTGCTGCATACTACATAATGTGGCCCTGAGGCATCGCATCACATTGCTGAATGTAGAGGAGGTGGCAGCTGGACCAGTGGTTGATGAAGGGGACCTAGTGAGTGTTGAGAAGGAGGATGATGAGGAAACAGCTGACTCTAAACAAGAGTTAATTCCACAATACTTCTCATGAGAATTAGGTATGTGTCAAGTGTTTTGTATGTGACCTGTATACCTTTCTACCTTGTGACATAGCTCCTCCTGGTGTCTGTCATCAGTGGAGGTGTTGAGAGTAGCTCTCCCTATGGGTGGTTTTGGGGGGGAACATTTTGCCCATCAGAGGAGGTTTTACTGTTCAAATGTCAGTGCTATTTTCACTCTGCTGTTGTGCTGCATCACTCATGCAATTTATTGTCCATGTCCTATGTTCCCTATACTGCTTTGTCAACTGCAATTGTAGTGCCAAACATAGCGGTGTCATCAGTATTGCTATTTATCCTCACAGTTCACAATGGGAGAATGTGTAACCCAACTGTTACTGACTGTGGAACATGCTTTGGAAAGACCATTGGGTATGGATGTCTTGGAAATGTGGATCTGACATGGGCATATGGTTTGAGATTCCACCTGCCAAATCACACTAGGGATTGAGACATTGTACTGCATGTGTTTTAAATGGTCAACATTGACTGCTATTGTGATAGTTGTCACTGTCTTGGTCTTTTTGCAGGGCATTTGTGTTGTGCAACTTTGGTTCCTGTCTTGCCTGGTAGCTCCCTTGACACATGTATCCAGAATATGTCTGCTCTACTATCAACCTTGCTGCATATTGCTTCCCCTTCAGTCTATCTCACAGACTTTTGCAGGACAATGGTTTGACTGTAATGACATGTTATGCAACAGAAAATCTTACTTATTACGATAATGACACGTAGGCAGTAGCTGTGCTCAAAGGTGTTTAATGTTATTCACAAGTGCAAAGGGTGATGAGTGGGGTCATGATGGGTGAAATCATCCGAGTTGTTGTCCCAGCTGTAGGTAGTCTAGGTCCAGTATCCATAGTTATACTTATGATACTCTAACTTGTGGCCTAAATTTCCATGGTTTTGGATGGATAAAATGTCATCCTAAATATAACGTCCTCGTAGCCTTTGGCTTTTTCAGTGAATTTGTATGGTTAAATAGTACAAAGTAATATCTGTACGTTAATACAACCACCGCCGCGTACGGCCTTCAGCGTCCATGGTGGGGGTTGGCAAGCCAGTCCTTTCGGCCAACCACCCCACATGTACCCAACCCCGCACCGCGCATGACCTTTGGCTGTACGCAGTGGGTTTTGGTTTGAGTAGGTGTATTTTTTTCATTGTTGTTTAGATCCATGGATACCTTGAGATTTTACACTGGGAGTCATGCTGTGCGCTGCGGTGGATTCGCAGATCAGCCAAAAGAAATATATTTGGACAATTTTTGCCCATTTGGTGTCCTTCAGGGACACTTCCGTCTCACCTATCGGATCAGGATACCTGTATCCTGACCGCTTATGCTGGCTTTTTATTGTTTTTCCTCCCTTTGGCCTGAGACAAGAAGGAAAACTGCAACATCAACTTTCCTTTAACCGCTTCTGTGCCTTGGACGAGATGATCTCGTCCAAGGCTACAGTTCCCCTGTGCCTTGGACGAGATCATCTCGTCCATGGCACAGGGGAACTTGGGGGCGCGCTAGCGCGCCCCCGTGCACCCCCCTTCCCCCCCCAAGTCGGGGATGGAAGGGGAAGACCTTCCCCTTCCACCCCCGACCCCCCCCACCCTCCCCTGTGACGTCAGCGCGCGCGCGCGCGCGCTGATGTGTCACAGGGGCCTCCCTCGTCGCGCTGGAAGCTCTGCTTCCAGCGCGATTGAAAAAGAAATGCAAAAGCATTTCTTTTTCAATCACTTGGGAGGCCCGGAGGGGCTTCAAAGGGAAGGAAAAGTATTTCCTTCCCTTTGAAGTCCCTCCGAGGGTTTCAAAAGCCGGATTGCTTGCAATCCGGCTTTTGAAATCCCACTAGACACCAGGGATTTTTTTTTTTTTCTTTGAAATTGACAAAAGGGAGCGACCCCTTGGGCAAGGGTCGCTCCCAGGGGGGGCATTTTTTTGAAAAGGCCTTTTCTGCCCCCCCTGGGGGCAGATCGGCCTTATTAGGCCGATCTGCCCCCAGGGGGGGCAGAAACCTCTAGGCACCAGGGACCATTTATTTTTTTTATTTTATTTTTTTGTTTCATTTTTTTTTATTGAGGTGGGGAGCGACCCCTTAGGCAAGGGTCGCTCCCCTTGGGGGAAAATTATATTTTGGCCATTTCTGCCCCCCTTGGGGGCAGATTGGCCTATTTTGATGAGGCCAATCTGCCCCCAAGGGGGGTAGAAACCACTAGACACCAGGGATTTTTTTTTTTTTTTATTGTTATTGACAAAAGGGAGCGACCCCTTGGGCAAGGGTCGCTCCCAGGGGGGGCATATTTTCGGGAAGGCCTTTTCTGCCCCCCCTGGGGGCAGATCGGCCTACTATTAGGCCGATCTGCCCCCAGGGGGGGCAGAAACCTCTAGGCACCAGGGACCATTTTTTTTTTTTTTTTTTCATTTTTTTTTTTTTGGTGGGGAGCGACCCCTTAGGCAAGGGTCGCTCCCCTTGGGGGAAAATTATATTTTGCCCATTTCTGCCCCCCTTGAGGGCAGATTGGCCTATTTTGATGAGGCCAATCTGCCCCCAAGGGGGGTAGAAACCACTAGACATCAGGGAGTTTTTTCTTTGCGTGAATTTCACGCAAAGGGAGCGACCCCTTAGGCAAGGGTCGCTCCCTGGGGGGGAGGGCAATTTATTTTAGGCCATTTCTGCCCCCCCTGGGGGCAGATCGGCCTATCATTAGGCCGATCTGCCCCCAGGGGGGGAAGAAACCTCTAGGTGCCAGGGCAAATTTTTTTTTTGTGTTTTTTTTTTTTGTTCTTTCTTTTTTTTAGAGATGGGGAGCGACCCATCAGGCAAGGGTCGCTCCCCTGGGGGGCAAATTGTATTTAGACCATTTCTGCCCCCCTGGGGGCAGATTGGCCGATTTTAGGTCAATCTGCCCACAAGGGGGCAGAAACGACTAGGCACCGGGGATTTGTTTTTTGGCGCCAATGTCACGCAGGGGGAGCGACCCCGTAGGCAAGGGTCGCTCCCGGGGGGGGGGTGGGGGTTGGGGGGGCAAATTTATTTTAGGCCCTTTCTGCCCCCCCCGGGGGACAGATCGGCCTATTATTAGGCCGAACTGCCACCAGGGGGGGCAGAACCCTCTAGACGCCAGGGCAATTTTTTTTTTTGTGTTTTTTTTTTTTTGTTGTTTCTTTTTTTAGAGATGGGGAGCGACCCATCAGGCAAGGGTCGCTCCCCTGGGGGGGGCAAATTGTATTTAGACCATTTCTGCCCCACTGGGGCGGCAGATTGGCCAATTTTAGGTCAATCTGCACCCAAGGGGGCAGAAACCACTAGGCACCGGGGATTTGTTTTTTGGCGCCAATGTCACGCAGGGGGAGCGACCCCGTAGGCAAGGGTCGCTCCCGGAGGGGGGGGGCGGTGGGGGTTGGGGGGGCAAATTTATTTTAGGCCATTTCTGCCCCCCCGGGGGACAGATCGGCCTATTATTAGGCCGAACTGCCCCCGGGGGGGGGGGCAGAACACTCTACGCGCCAGGGCAATTTTTTTTTTGTGTTTTTTTTTTTGTTGTTTCTTTTTTTAGAGATGGGGAGCGACCCATCAGGCAAGGGTCGCTCCCCTGGGGGGGCAAATTGTATTTAGACCATTTCTGCCCCCCTGGGGGCAGATTGGCCAATTTTAGGTCAATCTGCCCCCAAGGGGGCAGAAACCACTAGGCACCGGGGATTTGTTTTTTGGCGCCAATGTCACGCAGGGGGAGCGACCCCGTAGGCAAGGGTCGCTCCCGGGGGGGGTGGGTGTTGGGGGGGCAAATTTATTTTAGGCCATTTCTGCCCCCCCGGGGGGCAGATCGGCATATTATTAGGCCGATCTGCCCCCGGGGGGGGGGGGCAGAAACCTCTAGGCGCCAGGGGAATTTTTCTTTTTTTTCTTTGTTTTTTTTTTTAGAGATGGGGAGCGACCCATCAGGCAAAAGTCGCTCCCCTGGGGGACAAATTGTATTTAGGCCATTTCTGCCCCCCTTGGGGGCAGATTGGCTGAGTTTAGGTCAACCTGCCCCCAAGGGCAGAAACCACTAGGCACCGGGGATTTGTTTTTTGGTGCCAATGTCACGCAGGGGGAGCGACCCCGTAGGCAAGGGTCGCTCCCGGCGGGGGAGGGTGGGGGTTGGGGGGGCAAATTTATTTTAGGGCATTTCTGCCCCCCCCCCCCTGGGGCCGGCTGAGCTACAGGCCAAACACCACAGGTAGGCACCTTGCAAAAAACACCTCTGTTTTCTGTGAAAAAATATGTTGTGTCCACGTTGTGTTTTGGGCCATTTCCTTTTGTGGGCGCTAGGCCTACCCACAGAAGTGATGTACCATTTTTATCGAGAGACTTAGGGGAACGCTGGGTGGAAGGAAATTTGTGGCTCCTCTCAGATTCCAGAACTTTCTGCCACAGAAATGTGAGTAACATGTGTATTTTTAGCCAAATTTTGAGGTTTGCAAAGGATTCTGGGTAACAGAACCTGGTCCGAGCCCCGCAAGTCACCCCTCCTTGGATTCCCCTAGGTCTCTAGTTTTCAGAAATGCACAGGTTTGGTAGGTTTCCCTAGGTGCCGGCTGAGCTAGAGGCCAAAATCTACAGGTAGGCACTTCGCAAAAAACACCTCTGTTTTTTTCAAAAATTTAGGATGTGTCCACGTTGCGCTTTGGGGTGTTTCCTGTCGCCGGCGCTAGGCCTACCCACGCAAGTGAGGTATCATTTTTATCGGGAGACTTGGGGGAACGCTGGGTGGAAGGAAATTTGTAGCTCCTCTCAGATTCCAGAACTTTCTGCCACAGAAATGTGAGGGACATGTGTTTTTTTAGCCAAATTTTGAGGTTTGCAAAGGATTCTGGGTAACAGAACCTGGTCCGAGCCCCGCAAGTCACCCCTCCTTGGATTCCCCTAGGTCTCTAGTTTTCAGAAATGCACAGGTTTGGTAGGTTTCCCTAGGTGCCGGCTGAGCTAGAGGCCAAAATCTACAGGTAGGCACTTCGCAAAAAACACCTCTGTTTTTTTCCAAAATTTAGGATGTGTCCACGTTGCGCTTTGGGGTGTTTCCTGTCGCCGGCGCTAGGCCTACCCATGCAAGTGAGGTATCATTTTTATCGGGAGACTTGGGGGAACGCTGGGTGGAAGGAAATTTGTAGCTCCTCTCAGATTCCAGAACTTTCTGCCACAGAAATGTGAGGGACATGTGTTTTTTTAGCCAAATTTTGAGGTTTGCAAAGGATTCTGGGTAACAGAACCTGGTCCGAGCCCCGCAAGTCACCCCTCCTTGGATTCCCCTAGGTCTCTAGTTTTCAGAAATGCACAGGTTTGGTAGGTTTCCCTAGGTGCCGGCTGAGCTAGAGGCCAAAATCTACAGGTAGGCACTTCGCAAAAAACACCTCTGTTTTTTTCCAAAATTTAGGATGTGTCCACGTTGCGCTTTGGGGTGTTTCCTGTCGCCGGCGCTAGGCCTACCCACGCAAGTGAGGTATCATTTTTATCGGGAGACTTGGGGGAACGCTGGGTGGAAGGAAATTTGTAGCTCCTCTCAGATTCCACAACTTTCTGCCACAGAAATGTGAGGGACATGTGTTTTTTTAGCCAAATGTTGAGGTTTGCAAAGGATTCTGGGTAACAGAACCTGGTTCGAGCCCCGCAAGTCACCCCTCCTTGGATTCCCCTAGGTCTCTAGTTTTCAGAAATGCACAGGTTTGGTAGGTTTCCCTAGGTGCCGGCTGAGCTAGAGGCCAAAATCTACAGGTAGGCACTTCGCAAAAAACACCTCTGTTTTCTCCCAAAATTGTCGATGTGTCCACGTTGCGCTTTGGGGCGTTTCCTGTCGCGGGCGCTAGGCCTACCCACGCAAGTGAGGTATCATTTTTATCGGGAGACTTGGGGGAACATAGATTAGCAAAACAAGTGCTATTGCCCCTTGTCTTTCTCTACATTTTTTCCTTCCAAATATAGGAGAGTGTGTAAAAAAGACATCTATTTGAGAAATTCCCTATAATTCACATGCTTGTATGGTCACCCCGGAATTCAGAAATGTGCAAATAACCACTGCTCCTCAGCACCTTATCTTGTGCCCTTTTTGGAAATGCAAAGGTTTTCTTGATAGCAATTTTTTACTCTTTATATTTCAGCAAATGAATTGCTGTATCCCCGGTATAGAATGAAAACGCACTGCAGGGTGCAGCTCATTTATTGGCTCTGGGTTCCTCGGGTTCTTGATGAACCTACAAGCCCTATATATCCCCGCAACCAGAGGAGTCCAGCAGACGTAACGGTATATTGCTTTCCATAATCTGACATTGCAGGGAAAAGTTACAGAGTAAAACATGGAGAAAAATTGATGTTTTTTTCACCTCAATTTCAATATTTTTCTTTTTCAGCTGTTATTTTCTGTAGGAAACCCTTGTAGGATCTACACAAATGACCCCTTGCTGAATTCAGAATTTTGTCTACTTTTCAGAAATGGTTAGGTTTCTGGGATCCAGCATTGGTTTCATGCCCATTCCTGTCACTGACTGGAAGGAGGCTGAAAGCACAAAAATTGCAAAAATGGGGTATGCCCCAGTAAAATGCCAAAATTGTGTTGAAAAATTGGGTTTTCTGATTCAAGTCTGCCTGTTCCTGAAAGCTAGGAAGCTGCTGAGTTTAGCACTACAAACCCTTTGTTGATGCCATTTTCGGGGGGAAATCCACAAGCCTTCTTCTGCAGCCACTTTTTCCATTTTTAAAAAAAAAAAAGAAATTTTCACTGTATTTTGGCCAATTTCTTGGCCTCCTTCAAGGGAACCCACAAAGTCTGGGTACCTCTAGAATCCCTAGGATGTTGGAAAAAAAGGACGCAAATTTGGCTTGGTTAGCTTATGTGAACAAAAAGTTATGAGGGCCTAAGCGCGAACTGCCCCAAATAGGCAAAAAAAGGCCTGCCACAGGAGGGGGAAAAGGCCTGGCAGCGAAGGGGTTAAGGGTATGGCCAGCAAATCAGGGGCTTGCTTGTCCACAGTATTCAGTGATCCTCAGTGACTGGATCTGCAAAGGGTCCATGTCCCAATATATCTATATTTCTTTTTAATAAGTAAAAAACTACTAAATGGATTTTCACTTAATCACAAAAAGCACACTTTCTGGAGGAAGATCTAGCTTTCTGCCAAATTTGGTGTAATTGTGTTCAGCAGTTCAGGCAGTAGTGTTGTCTAAAATCCCTAAGGGAAATTGCATGCAGAAAACATGTTTTTGAACGCCTTCTTTTTCTCTGCCTCCGCTTGACAAATTACCTCAAAACCTTCCATACAGTGGCTCAAGTGAGCGGCAAACTAGTTTTGAAAGTTTTGTGAAGATTCCTCAAACTGTGCCAAAGTTATAGGCAAAAAAAATGTTTTTCCTGTGGAAACTAGGTCCTATTTATAACTACCTAATGCCTAACATATACTGAATTGATCTATAAAAATAATTTTGACATAACAATTGGAAAAAAGAATAGTAAATGTGAAAGAAAGATACTTAATTATTATTTATTTATTAAATACTTGTCAGATGTTTGTTCCTTTTTGTGTTGGTTGTGAAACATTAGAATTGAGTCACTGAGTCTGAGTCATAAAAAATCAGCACACGGATACTAGAATATCTTAATTTGCTACACAGGATAAAATCAGAGACTTAGTTTAAATTGTAGTTAGAATTTAGACTCAATATGAGGAGGTTATGAAACAATGGACACGATCATAGAATTGTATCACTAGATAATGATTTAGGAAAGGAAGTAATTCCTTTGGGGTGGTGCAGAATTTATAATATGATTCTGTCACTATAGTGTTCCTTTGCAGAGTAACATTTTGATGTAAGGTTAAGGATCTAGATTCAGTTGAATAATGATTGGAATATGCAAACTCGGTGAACAATGGTTAATTTATTTAGTTTCTTGAGTACTGTTGTATATACCTACATTTTCTAATAGCACTGAAAAAGTGCAAAATTATGGAAAATAGGATGTATCTGTGATATTGTATAATCACAGATGAATATATAATGGGTAATAATGTATACTAAAGGCTGATATAAAGACATGGATATCTTTTTTGTATTCATTACAGCCCTGAAGAAGCTCAAGGTGCGTGAAACATGAGTTTGCTGTTGCTGTCTGATTGATATTGTTTGAAAATAAATGAAGCCATCACAAGCATCTAATTTAGGGTCATTATTATGACTTCATCTTAGAATATGTATATATATACATATATATATATGTGTGTGCGTGTGTCTATATATATATATATATATATATATATATATATATATATATATACCTATATATATAATCCACAATGCTGTCACTGTTGGCATCAGCTGGTGCGAGTCCACGGAGGTAGACCACTCCTCAAAACAATGATATATATATATTTACAAAAAAAACAAAGGTCAAAGAGATGTTATAGTTAGGTGTAAATGCCACTCAAAGCATACAGTTTTAACCAAACAAAAGAACTGCTATTATAGTTATCTCAAGTAACAATAACTTGTGCCCTAAAGTAACTATAACTCGCGCCCCCACCTTACACGGTTTGGCATCAATTATGTCATTTCAAATGCTGCAGTGATATTTTTCATCATGGAGATACTGGAGATGATCAGAACTTGTCTTCAAAACAATATTTTCATGTTTAATGGGGAATTTTACAGGCAGAACCTGGAATTGCAGTGGTCACCTGCTTTGCTCCTAGCTTCACATTTTTTTTCATTCACTGGTGGGAGGAGCAGGTGTGCACCACACTGGAGACATCTGAAGACATGGACAGGGCAGTAATGTGTCTGTACTACATAGATGGTGTGTTCATTATCTTGAAGGATACATGACACTCTGCCAGGGAATTTGTATATAGACTCAAGAAAAATAACATCAATCTGGACTTCACCTACATGATTAGTAAGAACAGACTGGAGTTCTTAGATATCTTAGTTACTGTCAAAGAGAACAAATTGAAAAGCACCCTGTATAGGAAATCTACTGTTGGGAACAGTATCTTACATGCTCTCAGCAGTCACCCTGAGACAGTCAAATGTAACACCCCAAATGGAGAACTGCTGAGGGCCAAAGGAAACTGTAGCAGTAAGGAGACTTACCTTAAGAAAGCAAGAAATCACACTAGACAGATTTTGTGAAAAAGTTTACCCCGAGTGTTTTAGATAAGGGAAAAGCATGTGTGAGAAAGATCACTAGGGGCACCATTTTCTTTCAGAATCTGCATAATACTAGAGATGACAATGAAACCACCAGACTCATCCTGACCTTCAGTAATAGATCTAGAAACATCACTAAGGTAGTGAGAAAGAACTGTGACACAGTCAAATGTGATTCCACCATACGTCATCTGCTGGATGACAAGCCCAGTTTCACTTGTAAGAAGGGTCAGAGCTCGGATATCTTTAGGTCAAAATAACATCACTGCCAGTACCACTAATCATCATCTGAAGGATTTCTCAGTCTATAAAAATTGCAAGGCTTGCAAACACAGTACCTCCAAGAAGGACTTCACACTGCCCTTTGGTAAAGGGGCTAAAAAAATCCAACAGTTTCTAACCTGCAATTCCCAATTAGTAGTCTTTGTCTTCAAGTGTCCCTACAATAAACTGTATGTGAGGAGTACCATACATCCTGTTAAGAAGAGAATGTTAGAACATCTTACAACTATTGTAATTGTGAATCCCACTAGCCCATAGCTAGACATTTCCAAGAAAGCCAATTTAGAGATAGAAATAAGGTGTCCTACTTTGCCATTGAACAGATCCCACTCAACATCCAGGGAGGGGGAAGGGGGCAGGGGTACCAGGGAGTTAATCTTGAGACATAAGAAATTCAGATATACAACTGATTTAAATACCAAAATCCCAGGTGGATGGAACACTGAAGAGGACCTTGAAATCCACTCAGAGCTTGATTGAGGGCTTCAGCATGAACGCCATTGTAAGTTTTTGATCTGTTGGAACAGTGTGGTCCCAGAAGCCTTTTCGACCGTTAGGGTATTTTGTTACTGATGTTTCTTTTGTTTTGTTTTGCTTCACTTTAAGAAGGAAAGGAAGGGGTTTTCACCTAAGATGCGGTGTTGTCCACTTAGGCAGAAACCCTCTATCCTTTCTTCTGCATACAATGTGGTGGCTTGGAGCACTCTCTTGCAGATAAGGTTTCTATTTAATGTTAAATAGGTTGGACAGCCCTCTTAGAGAACACAGTGTACTGTACCATTGCATGTGGTACACTTAACGTCCTCTGCATTGGTGTCCAGGAAGGAATAATATATGCCTACATGGACGGAATGTTGGTATTTCTTCTACTCCTGAGTCTACATTACATTTTGGATGTGCATTGCAATCTCCTAAGGGGTATGTTGGGGTTGACCGGTGCGGTCTCAAATTTCTTTATATACACACTGTATTACACTTGGTAGTTTTGGTTTTGAAGGTATTTAGAGTTGCATTTATGTATTAAAGCTTTTCGAGGTTCACGTGTGTATATTGACTGACATACAGGGCTTGATTACGACTGGCGGTCTTCAGACCGCCAGGGTCACAGTGGCGGTCTGACCGCCACATTATGACCATGGTGGTGCCAAGGTCGTACTGCCAGCACTGCCAGTTTCCCTCCACATCAGGGACTGGCAGTCCTGGCAGTCCTAATCTGCCAGGACAGCGCTGGAAGCGGCGCCGCCCTGGGGATTATGACACCCCTCTCCGCCAGGGTTTACATGGTGGTAGCGCCACCATGTAAGGGCTGGTGGAGAAGGGGTGCAGGGTTCCCCAGGGGAGCCCTGCACTGCCCATGCACTTGGCATGGGTAGTGCAGGGGCCCCCCTGGCCAGCCCCATCATGATGTTCACTGTCTGCTTTATAAATAGTGAACATTGCGACAGATGCTGCTGCACCTAAGTACTTCAGCATTGCGGCTGGCTCTACTATGAGTTGGCGTCAATGTCGTAGGCCGTTCCCCGCTGGGCCAGTGGGTAGAAACACTGTTTCTGCCTGCTAATCCAGTGGGGAACTCTTAATGGGGTCCCGTGGGAAGACGGCTGCGCTGGCCGTAACCTGACTGTCGGAACTTCATGGGACGGTGTAAACCATCCACCGTAGTCATAATGACCCCCACAGTGTTATGCACTTTATTCTGATTTTCTCCGATTTAATATGCAAATCCACTGTCATACTCTAGGATGGTGTCCATTTATACTTTGTGTACTCCTTCTCTCCCTTGCTCTCATTTTTATATTATATATTCTATTGAGATGGGTATAATGACGATTTATTGGGGCATGTTTCTGCTCATTCCATACTTATTTGTTTTGAAACAGTACATTTCAATACAAGCGAATGATTATTGAATTGCTATGATGCATTTTTCCGTGTTTCACATTTACTGTTACTTTTGTTTGATGAATTTTCATCTCACTGTTTTGGTCTTGTTCAATTAATGTACGGATATTGCCTTCTGATGTTTGCGAAAGTGATACAATATGGCTCCCATTCTTTACTATCTCCATACTTATATTTTTCTGCCTTCTTTTATTTCTATTTTGTGCATGAGAGCTTAAGAGGTGGGGTTTGTATGACTGTGGGTCATGTGATTAAGGATACAAGGATGAAACACGTTATGAAGTTTTGCTGTAAATAAACTTTGAATACTGCATTTATTCTTTGCCTTGTATGAACTTTTCCAGTTGGTGACTTGCTCCTGTTTTTTTGGCTGAGCATGCTCCCTCAGCTGCTTTCCACCTCCCAAGGTATGGAGATTCTCCTGAGGAGCACCTCTCTTTATCTATCTATCTCTCTATCTACCTATCTATCTATTTATCTATTTATCTATCTATCTGTCTATCTATCTATCTATCTATCTATCTATCTATCTATCTATCTATCTATCTATCTATAGTATTTTATTACCTACATAATTTGTAAATGGGTTATTTTGTTTTTTCAATTAGTACATTTTCAAATAAACGTTACTTTTTAAGTAGATGTTATTAATAGTTGATTGTTTATAAAAGCATTACATTATGTTAATGTTTGTAACATTTAATTATTTATTTTGATTTGTGTTTTTGAACTCTGAGTGAAGAAGTTATCGTTTTTGTGATCTTATTGTGTTGTCTATATTTCATTTAGTCTTCAATTTCTATATTATTTTTTTATCGTTTTTGCAGTATTAGGAAGTTTATATATTTTTTTTATTTAATTTCAGTGAACGAATGAAATTGTGTAATTGTTAGTCATATTTAATTTGTTATTATATGTGTATAAACACAATTGTTTTCATTCTTTTAAGTTGATACTTCTGACTTGAATATTATGTAAAATAATTTATTTTATGTATCTAGTTATTCTATTTTTATCTCTGAAATTTTTCTAAAATTATTGTTTTTTTATTTTCATTATGTGTGTGTGTATCTATCTATCTAGCCATGTATTTATATACATATATATATATATACATATATATATATATATCCACAACAATCAGTCTTCAAAGTGGAGCACTCTGGCTGCTGGTGCACACGTGAGGGTGAAGACCACCACCCTTGTTAAATTCAAACGCAAGAAAGGCGCTGCACTCCCGGAGGTTTCTCTTTGTGGTAACCATTTATTTCTTCCAGAGAGCATGAAATCAGACCCCACAACGCGTTTCGACTATCGTCTTCCTCAAGTGGTATCTCCTCTGCATTCACATTATTAGCGCAATCACAGCTTATATATGCGCGAAGCATTCTGGGACATATTTATTATTGCTGGTGCATTCTGGGATTTATAGTTCTCAGATGTGTTCCACCTGGGACTTGTTAGTAAATTGTGACATCATTATTTCCATTTTGGTAATCAGGACGGCTTGATACATTTTCACTTTCAAAACGGCTCCCATGAAGTAGTTTAATTGCCTCATTGCCTTTATCTCCGTGCATCTGCACATTTAACTTTCATGCCGATATTTTAAACAGTATTCACAAGTCGTGTCTATTTATAAATCATCTCAATGTCACAGTGATTATTTCCTTTCCGTTTTCTCTTCTCACGTTCCTAGAGAACCATTAAATATATTGATTTAAATTCCACATCGCCTCCAGGCCCTCATCCAATTCAAGGGCCGCATCGGTATTGTGAAAAACAAAGGGGCACTTGCTCACCATTTTTCGCGATGAGATTGTCCCATAAGTGGAAGTGTGGCGCAAGGCGCATTGGAAGTTCGACATCCCGTCCTTAGTCTTCCATTGTAAAGTACAAACGCAGAGGCACAGTGTCCCCTCGCCTCCTCTTTCACAATTGATGTTTCAAGAATCCACAGTACCGGGTGCTACCACTCTAAATTCTATCCACAACAATCAGTCTTCAAAGTGGAGCACTCTGGCTGCTGGTGCACACGTGAGGGTGAAGACCACCACCCTTGTTAAATTCAAACGCAAGAAAGGCGCTGCACTCCCGGAGGTTTCTCTTTGTGGTAACCATTTATTTCTTCCAGAGAGCATGAAATCAGACCCCACAACGCGTTTCGACTATCGTCTTCCTCAAGTGGTATCTCGTCTGCATTCACATTATTAGCGCAATCACAGCTTATATATGCGCGAAGCATTCTGGGACATATTTATTATTGCTGGTGCATTCTGGGATTTATAGTTCTCAGATGTGTTCCACCTGGGACTTGTTAGTAAATTGTGACATCATTATTTCCATTTTGGTAATCAGGACGGCTTGATACATTTTCACTTTCAAAACGGCTCCCATGAAGTAGTTTAATTGCCTCATTGCCTTTATCTCCGTGCATCTGCACATTTAACTTTCATGCCGATATTTTAAACAGTATTCACAAGTCGTGTCTATTTATAAATCATCTCAATGTCACAGTGATTATTTCCTTTCCGTTTTCTCTTCTCACGTTCCTAGAGAACCATTAAATATATTGATTTAAATTCCACATCGCCTCCAGGCCCTCATCCAATTCAAGGGCCGCATCGGTATTGTGAAAAACAAAGGGGCACTTGCTCACCATTTTTCGCGATGAGATTGTCCCATAAGTGGAAGTGTGGCGCAAGGCGCATTGGAAGTTCGACATCCATATATATATATGTGTGTATATATAAACACGTTGGTTGGCATCTGCCAAATAAACCAATTTGAAGCACACACACTGGGAGTAATGTTGATTTCTTTACTAGGAGAAGCTTGTTGCCGAGATTAGAGGTGTGTTGGCTGTCACGTCATAGTGTGCACCAGCGGTGGTTAGGAACACACCATCACTTGGAGGAACAAATGCAAAAACAACAGATGATGGACGGAATGCGGAACAAATCGAACATTCACCCCCAGTCACAGATCTGGGTTTAATCCATGAGTTTGTCTGCTTACCATGCCATTCCAGTTTGTTTGCTTTTGTCGCCATATGTGTGCCGGGTATGCCCAGACATGGGTACCGGGCTCACTATGCCAATGGATTCAAGCTATCCTCACTGATGAAGGGTAATACCCTGAATCCGGTCCCAGGATTCTTGTTTCCAGTCCACTGAGGACCAGGCCTGGCAGCTTGGGCTAGATGTTCCCATGGGGAATAAGGTAAAAACTGGGTTGGCATGGTGAGCAAAAGAATTGATGGATTAAACCCAGATCTGTGACTAGGGGTGAATTTGATTGGTTCTGCATTCCATCCATCTTTTGTGTTTGTTTGCATTTGCTTTGTTTTTGGCGTAGCGCTACCACTCAGCATCTTTCTGATTTAGGCTGTACAGCTTTTCAAAGTGTGAGTCCTGGGCGAGTTTGTTACCTGGTAGTAGTGTTTCAGTAAAATCACCTACAATTAATCTGTTGTTGCCTGGATGGTCTCTGTAACATTGCAGGGATGAAAACTTAAGGTTTACAAATTTAGGGCCTCATTACAAGTTTGGCAGTTATGAGACCGCCAAAGTAGCGGTGCGGTCAGACTGCCGCGGCTGTGACAGTCTGACAGACAAGTTATGGCTTTGAGGGGCAGACCCACCTGGAGACAGCCGTCCCTGCCAGGAACAGCAGCCGGGCTTGTAATCAGCCATGGTGGCGATGAACTCAGCACCGCTAGGCTGATTAAAACCCCATTTTGTCAGCCTTTTCATGGCAGGGACCTCACCATGAAAAGGCTGGCAGAAAGCCAATTCTGGGGACACTGGGGGGGGGGGGCCCTGCCCAGCACAGTCAGAATGCGCACTGCCTGCTTTGCAGACAAAAGTGTATTCTGAGGATGCTGGAGTGCTAGGATATTGGCCTTGGCTCCCTTGAGGGAGCCAAGGCCAATATCCTAACACTGTATCCACCGGGCAGCCCGGTGGGAATTCATAATGCAATGTTGCCGCAGGTCAGCCCGGTGGGAGCATTGTAATACAGTCGGGGGAATATCACCACCATGGCAGTGGCATCCTCTCCATGAGTTTGGTGGTCCTGGGGCGTAACCGCCAAACTCTTAATGAGGCTGTTAGCAAACCATGCCAGATTTTCTTCCTTTGGTTAGGGTCTCTTCATGTAAGTATTTAGTTTTTACATTTCCCAAGGTAAGATTGCTGCTTATTGTTTTCTCTTTCCACAGGTTTATTTCTTGGTTGGTCTATAAAAGGGGACCACACCAGTTCCAACTTGTGTCAAAAGTACGCATGCTATGGTGAATCTAAGATGAATAGTGACATTCTTAGTTGTAGTGGAAGACCATTCACTGCAATCCACTTTCTAATGAGCATTATTAACTCAAATCAATGTGTGCAGTAATCTTTCTTCTACTTTTAATATGTTGTTGATGCAACTTTAAGACCATCCAACAGGAGTGACTGCACTTCAAAGCCTATGTACTAAAGCACAAAATCAAGGAATGCTTGCAAACATATCCACCTTCTCATAGAATCATCAATCTAATCCCCTGGGCGTCTTAGGACAACATTTTTAGCCTATATTCTGAGGCTACTACATATTTTGCGGCCCCCAAAACACTTGTAAAAACACTGGTGGTGCCTCTTGTCTTTCTGGCGCACAACTAAAAAACCTATTGCAAATGTGGTGCCCCTCATGAGGCCTTATAGGGCACTTGGAATTTAAATAAGCAGCTCTGTCAAAATGCTTCAATTTTTAAGTAGTAGCCTTAGGCTGATTTTCCAATTTTTGTTATGTGCCGGGTACACCTCCCATTTCAAAATGACACCTTTTGTGTGCATGATAAAAGGGTCATGCAGGAAGCCCACTTTCACATGGCCCGACTGGCTCTCGCTACTGCACCAGCTGTTGTGCACTGGAGCACAGATGGCATCCTCTTTTTTCTTCCTATCACGGGCAATGCAGGTGGGGAGATGTTGGCAATATACTTCCTGTTATCACCAGACATGGGCATAGGGAGTGAGGTATGTACACCACTGATTGTTGTGACACTCGTCATCTTTTCCTGAATCCCAGGGTCAGGACATTTTTTTGGGGAGGGGCCCCAACACATGCCTTTTCTCCTTGTGCTTACCATCAGTCCAAGATACAAGAATTGTCACAGGTAGTCTAAAGATGTGACTAGAAGTGAAGCACGATGGAAGGAAAACAAACTGGATGAAGTAAAAACAAAACACCTTTCACTACATCAGCACAATAAACAGGATACTCAGAGGAATGAAGCTTGAAGTAAGGATGTGGAGGAAAACCAGTGAATCCAATAAGCAAACAACAGTCAAACAAACATAATGATGACATGAGTTGGAACTGATCTAGCCTCCTACGGGAAGCAACCCTCCTGCAAGAAACAGGTAAAGGTAAGTCTGCATCTTACCTTCTAGGAGGAGACCCTAGCCAAGGGAAGAAAATCTGGCAATGGCTACTAAAATATTAAGCCCTAATCTCCAATACTAGCAGTGTTGCAGAGATGCTGCAGACAACAACATCCTGACATGCAATTCTACAGAAACAATACCACCAGGAAGCAAACTCTCCCAGTGCACAAATAACACAAAGCTGAGTCACCCTAAATCCAGAAAGATGTCATGCAAAGCTTTGCTGAATTCAGAAACACCAACCTCTGTTCACAGTTAAGTGGAAGCACTCTTAACACATTTTCACAGAATCTACAGGGAATGAGACTCAATGAGAGACCAAAACCAGTAGAGAAATATCCAGGAGGACAAAATGGATGGAACCCATTTGCTATATTGTTATTTTTATTGTGAGAGCATAGCTTCTTGGTGTTAAACTGAAAACACTGTGAAGCTAATGACCACATAAAAGGAGAGGAGACTGTTGAGAACTCATTGGACCTGGGAGTGAGGATGCTCAAGAAATGCTCAGCCAAATGGAGAAGCCTCTTGACTCTACTTGACTGCAGCGCAATGATTTTGATGCCAACTACCCCCAAGGGACTAGCAGTGTTTTCCAAAGGCGGTGGTGCTGGCGCCCTTGTGCCCTCTGAGAAACAGGAGAGGTATGGACCAGCCTAGGGGGCCCTCGAGGGAGACGGTCAAAGGTATGGGCATCTGGGAGGGTACTCTGCTGATGGGCTGGGGAAGGGCTCATAAGGAAGCCCCTGGGTGAAGGCACGTGCCAGGTGACCAGACAGAGGAGTGGTCCAGCAACATTAGCAATGGTATTATAATGGGAATGGAATGTAAACAGCTGGGCTCGCCCTGTGTAATCCACGCGAGCAAGGAAGTGTTCGGAATGGAATGTGGGGGGAGGATTCGAGGGTGGCAGTTTGCCGGTACGGACGAAGATATGTAGCTGGGTATTTATGTGCTGTGGTCGGGGCTGCGTTTGAGAATAAAGCTTGCTCAACCACACGGCGTTTCTGTGGTATGTATCACAACAAATTTGGCGACAAGTGACTCACAGCCCCGACGACCACGTGTGCTATGATCTTCTAAATGCACAGTATCAGCAGTAGAGTGGTGTTCTGGTGATCTACGGGGAGAAAAATTTCCTTTACCAAGGAGTGATGCTAGTAAGTGACTCTGTGGTGTGTACCTGAGTATGTTTCGCTCGTTTTGAAACATACCGTCGTATTATGGTGCATGCGCGCATCACGTGTCCTGCTTCCAGTGTTCCTCGCGCCGCAACTCTTCCTCGCTCCTCAGTATTGCAGCATCACACCGTGATTGGTCAGATAAAGAAACCTGACAACTAGACCACCAACCGTGCTGCACGGCCCGTACTGTGTTCTCCGTTTGTGTTCTCTTCGTGCCGCAGCTCTTTACACCAGGTCGTGTGTAGTCAGATTGGGAATTCTGACGTGTAGACCACTGACCGTGCTTGTTGAAGCTCTATTGTGGATTACTACAACTAGACCGCTAACCTAGTGTAGAGGTGACAATTTTTGGGACAACACCGGAATAAATCAAATTAGAAATAATTATAAGATATTCCTTCTGTTTAGTTAGCAATTTAGTGTACAATACATACAATGGCATCGAATAATTTGAATTTACCACCACCACAACCCTTTGTAATTGGCAGTGGCGATACATCTACAAAATGGCAAGAATGGCGAGAATATTTTTTAAAATATATTTCTGCATGTGATGAAGATAATGACTTCTCAGGAGAGAAAAAGAAGAAGATTTTATTACAATGTTTAGGACCACAAGGTCTTCAAACGTACAATAGAATAGAAAAACAACAAAGAGAACACAGAGATGTTTTCATACATGCTTTAGAAGATTTGGATAGATACTATGCTCCCACTGTTTTGTTGGCATTGATCGCTACAAATTGTTTCATAGAAAACAGGAGAAAGATGAAACAATTGAAGATTACGTTTCTGCTTTGAAGAATTTGGCATTGTCATGTAGATTTGTTATTTTACATGATGAGCTCATTAGAGATCAAATAGTTATGCATGCTGCGAACCAGAGTATACAGGATTGCTTGTGGACTAAAGGAGAATCGCCTTTACAAGAGGTAATAGAGGTAGTCAAAAAAGTGGAATTGACTGGGAGATGTGCAAAAGCTGTTTTGCGGAGAAACAAAAAAGAGGAGGATTCCAGAGCTGAGTCTGGTGTTCTTGTCAACAAGGTTACTGAAACGAAGAAGAATTCGGGTGTGACAGACAGTAAATCAAAAAATTATATTTCCTGTAAATTCAAGAAGAAGGAGAAAGGGGATCATAAGACTAAGACTAAAGTTAAATGTTTCTGGTGTGGTTTGTTAGGTCATTACGCAAATGATAAAATCTGTCCGGCCCAGAATCAGAAATGTTCTGGATGTGGTATTATGGGCCATTTTGTTAAAATCTGCAGGAGGAAAAAAGAGTCTGCAATTAAAATTTTAGAAAGTGCCAAGTATTCAGCATCAACCTCGGACAGTGATGACAGGAACATGTGGGTTCTTACTATAAAGGATGTTGAATCCTCTGTCTCTGATGGGTCACGGAAAAAAACGAAATGTGAGATATCTGTAGGAGGGGTTACTATCACTGTTACTGCAGACTCTGGGTCACCCTATACAATTGTAAACAAAATGATTTGGTTAAAAAAAATTAGGAATGTTGTTGGTAGAGATCTCGATGCACTGGACATTTCACCAAAAAGTTTTACGGGTGAACCAATCCATTTAATAGGTTACAAGAAATTGTCATTTGTATTTAATTTAAGGATTGTATGGCAGAGTGCAAAATGTATGTATCTAAGTCTGGGCCTTCAGTTCTAGGTTGGTGGGACCAAGATGCGTTAGGCATGATCCTTGATTCAAACGGTGCAGAACTGGTGTCTGTAGTTCAGGATGGAGAAGTAAATGAGTCATCCATAAAAGATCTATTCCCTCAAGTGTTTTCAGGTACCATTGGTAGTTTGAAAAAGTTTCAACATAGGATTTTATTGAAGGAGAATGCTGTTCTTGTCGTACATAAAGCAAGAAACATGCCTTTAAGTATTCAAAGTGAAGTATCTAGCGAATTGAGTAAGTTATTACGGGCTGGCATTATAGAGCAAGTTGAAGCGTCTGATTGGATTTCTCCATTGGTAGTGGCAAGACGCTCTAATGGGAAATTGAGATTATGCGTGGACCTTAGGGACCTTATTAAGAACAGTTTGGTAGACCAATTCCCTTTACCAAGAATCAATGAAATTGTAGCTCTAACTAAAGGTAAAGAATGGTTTACCACAATTGACCTTACTTCGGCATATCTCCAAATTTCGTTACATCCAGATAGCCGTAGATTGACCGCCTTTATTACACCTTTCGGCTGTTATCAGTTTGTCAGGGTTTCTTTTGGATTGGCATCGGCGGCTGCTGTGTTTCAAAGGCTAATGTTTAAATTATTTAGCAAATTACAGATGTGTTCTTTTTCCAAGACGACATCTTAATTACGGGTGATACAAGAACAAATCATGATGCCAAGGTTAAAAATGTTCTTCAGGTTTTGAGGGGCAATGGACTCACGGCTGAATACAGCAAGTGTAAAATTGCTAAACGGAGTGTCACTTATTTAGGACACAAGATTAGTGGTAAGGGTGTTGAACCTAAACCTAGCTTAGTGGGGGAGATAAAAGATTCACCAGCGCCTACAAATAAAGATGAGGTCAGAGCATTTTTAGGGCTGGCAGAGTATTATGCTAAATATGTGCATAATTTTTCCCATAAGACTTTTCCCATTAGACAGTTATTAAAAATAAAAAGGGTGTTTGAGTGGTCTGAGGATTGTGAGGCAGCGTTCAATATGATTAAAGATGACATCATTAGAGCACCTACACTACAAGGTTTTGATCCGAACTTGCAATGCATTGTTACTACGGATGCCAGTAGTAGAGGTTTAGGTGCTGTTCTTACTCAAGCGGATGAGTATGGTAAAGAATGTGTTATTGCATTTGCCTCCCGCTCAATCACTGATACTGAAGCAAAATATTCTGTTATTGAGCGGGAAGCTCTTGCATATGCATGGGGTTTGGAGCATTTCCGGTCGTTCATATGGGGTACAAATGTTATCTTGCGAAGCAACCATAAACCACTCACTAAGGTGTTGACTACGAAAGGTTTATTTAAAGCTTCTCCATGTATTGCCCATTTATCCATAAGACTCTTAGATTATAAATATGAAATACGTTATGTGCCAGGACTCAAAAATAAAATCGCTGATTTTCTAAGTAGGATGCCTTTGCCTGGAAGTGAGGAAAAAGTGAATGAATTGGAGGATTGTTGTGTAGCTGACATTGTAGAAGATGTTCAGGGGATCACTGAAGAGGAGTGGAACAAAGCTTTGGATGAAGATGCAGTGTTGAGTAAAGTTCAAAAGTTGTTATGTGATGGGTGGGCACTTAAACAAAAGCTGGAAGATAGTGTAAAGGTGTTTTGGGAGGTGAAGGAGGAATTGTCAGTAGAGTATGGTAGATTAATGCGTAATGGTAGACTTATTCCCCCGGTGGTGCTTAGGGATAAAATATTGGATATCTGCCATGATGGCCATTTGGGCATATCAAAGACCAAAATCAAGATTAAACAATTGTATGGGTGGCCTGGTATAGATATGGCCGTGGAAAGGAAAGTGAGAGAATGTATTTTGTGAAATGATTCCGATAAGATCTTGTCTACATTTAACCTGCCTTTAGTTCCTATTAAATGTCCAGACCTGCCTTGGGAAAAGATAGGTCTAGATATCACGGGACCTATGCATGCAGAAGGGGAGTCCAAATATATTGTGGTGATATTTGATCATTTCTCTAAATGGCCATAAATTGAAATTATGTGTAAAGTAGATTCTGTGTCAATTGTTGAATTTTTGGATAAGGTTTTCTTGAGAGATGGTTTTCCTAAGGTCATAGTTACAGATAATGGACCACAATTCACGTCTGATAAATTTAAGTCATTTTTGATGAGATGTGGTGTAAAACATATAACTACTTCCAATTATCATCCTTCTGGTAATGGGGCTGTTGAGCGCTTTAACAGGGTGGTGAAGAATAGTATACAGTTAGCAGATAGTGCCAAATTGTGTTGGGAAAAGGAGGTGTGGAGGACGATTTGTCTGTATAGGACAACATCTTGTAGTGCTACGGGTCATAGTGCCTTTGAAATAATGAGAGGAAGGATCCCATTAAGAAAAGATAATATAGGATTGATGATGGGTGGAAGAAAGAGCAACTGGACAATTGAAGATGTTAAAGAGAATTAAATTTAATTAAAATTAAAATTGCACAAACTCGGTCAAAGAAATATTTTGACAGCAAACACAAATGCAAGTTTGTAAATGTACAGGTGGGTGATTGGGTTAAGGTTAAAGTCCCTGGTTTCAAAAAGTATGGGAAGGTAAAATTCTATCCTCCCCTAAAAGTTGTAAAAGTGTTGTGTAATGCCGTACTACTGGAGGATGGAAAAGTGTGGCATTTAAGCAGAGTCTCACCATACAGGGGTAGAGAAAATAATGATGTGACTAAGACCAAATGGTTAATGGATGAGGTAACGAGGAATAATATGCATTCGCAGAGTGAGATCAATGTTTCAACACAACATACTAATGTCACACAGGCAGATAGAGATAACGGAGTTCAGGTACAAGAGTGTGGGACAACCGAAGAGAAAGATAAGTTCAGTAGATGCGGTAGGAGAATCACAAGGCCAGGAAAGCTTAGTGATTATGTGTGCAAATGGGTATATTGATTTCATCAACCGTTAAGAAAATCTGTTAGATTTATTAATAATATTGTATAGTGTTCTGTTTAAAGCTGAAGTGCTATAATGCAAAGTTTTCTTTGGTGAATCACAAGACCAGGAAAGCTTAGTGATTTTGTGTGCAAATGGATATATTGATCTCATCAACCGTTATAAAAAATCTGTTAGATTTATTAATAATATTATATAGTGTTTTGTTTAAAGCTATAGTGCTATAATGCAAAGTTTTCTTTTGGTGAATATGTGTACAGTATATACAGGTAGCATAAATGTAAAGGGGGAGATGTGTTATAATGGGAATGGTATGTAAACAGCTGGGCTCGCCCTGAGTAATCCACGCGAGCAAGGAAGTGTTCGGAATGGAATGTGGGGGGAGGATTCGAGGGCGGCAGTTTGCCGGTACGGACGAAGATATGTAGCTGTGTATGTATGTGCTGCGGTCGGGGCTGCGTTTGAGAATAAAGCTTGCTTAACCACATGCTGTTTCTGTGGTATGTATCACAACTAATGGAAACAAGTTTCATTAAGGAAAAATAAAGTTTTATTTTAATGCCCTCCTGTTGGCTAGAGGTAACCACCAGGGGCAAAACAGCACAATATTTATGTAAATCACCTCTGCAGGCTTTGAAAAAACTAAGATGCTCAGTCCCCTGGCGGGGGGAGGCACAAAATGGCATGAGTAGCACCCTTTCACATATTCCAAAAATGCCCCTAGGCAGGCCATGATCCTAAGGGTTGGTGCAATCTCCTTTGGGGATACAAGTGAGGCCATTCTTGGGGCCCCATCTACCTGGGGTAGGAGGAAGAGGAAAAAACAGACTGCCACTGTGCTCCCCTCTTTTTCCCACTCTCATGGAGAACCACAGCCAGAGAGCATCATTGGGTTCCCACCTCAACTCCCTGTACCAGTGTCTGTGGGTAACGGGGAGCACACAGTGCAAATATAGCCACCCCTGCTAACGGTGGGCTGGAGGAAGAAGGCAGCATAATTTCCTGCTCTTCTTCCACAGAGTGTAAGAGCGAGCTCAGCAGCTGTCTCCAAAGGACATGGAGCTGACTCCCTCGCCTGCAGAAAAGGTGTAGCACGAGGCGGCATCTTGCTTGTCAAAGTAAGAAAAAGAAAAACATTTTCTTTAATAGCCGTTCATTGCTTATGCATGACTTTGGGGAAAGGAGCACCCCAAAATCCTCTGAGTGTCCCATAAATTAACCTATTGGTCGTTTGTGGTACCCTACGTGAGGGCAAGGGCACCAGTAATAGGTTGGGGCTCATTTTGTGGCTGCAGAAAGTGCTCCAGCCCCACCAGAAAATAATGTCAAATGCTGACCTAAGTCTCCACAGTGTTAAACATATATTGATGTCCCAGGGAGAATTGTTAAAAGTAGAAGAATGGGTTTTCTACACATTATATTGAAAATTATAATACTTTATTGGCCATGATAAAATTGACAACTAAATGTTATATGGCCTAATGAAGGATATTGTAAGGTTGTGCAATCCGTAGTGATTTTAATAGTGTATGTTTTGCTTTTTATTAATGTGGTGATACACTGACAAAGCCAATGGTTTTAGTGCTGAGGACAGGGAGACTTGGAGACTTGAAGGGTCAATGTCAGGTTGTAGGTGACTGAGACTCACAACTTCTGCCTTTAAAAGAAAGAATTTCAATATTTAACTGACATGAACCAGCAAACCATTGAAAGGCATTTCCGTATTCTATCAAAACTTTGATGAGTTGGATTACTCAGAGAAGTTGGAAAGGGGGAAAAAATAAGTCAAGCTAACCATCATTTACATAGATTAAAAACATAAAAGTGAAATGGCAGAGCCTTCTATGATCCCATATTTAATTTTTCTGTTTTCCGAGTAAAATATTAGGCCTGGACTTGCATGGACCTTCTCAATCAAAGGATGAAAGGAGTGCACTGCCTCCCATCCCAGCACTCAGTTCGCTAAGATATATTATGGGAACACTAAGTTCAATAAAAACCTTTAGCTTTCACCATTGCTGTTTCAGCCAGTGTATTTCCAGAACCTCTAAAAGAGCTTGTTACTCTCTAATGAAGGCCAACAATCCTGAAACAAGTGTCTGGAGATACACAATGCTGATTGCAAACTTTTTACTGTGAGTTCTTATTGCGAGCGATTCCCAGCAAACTCAGCAAGACAAGCCCTCCAGGAAGCAATGGGCCTATCTGGAAGGATGATAGATCTCCCTCTAAGAGGGAAAGGAAAAGGAAGTGCAAAAGCTGAAATAAACCCCTGAGATCAAAACAAGGGCCCAAGGGAACGAAAGAGCATAAACTCTTTCCTGTTTTTACACCCAAGACAAACCAACAAAATCACCTTCAGGTAAAGTCTCAGGCTATTATAACAGGCTTATATGAGGAGCCACAAAATATTCAACCTCTTATGCACAAAACCCCTGTGATAATGTAACAACTTAACCCTTAGGTGAATGCTAAAGCCACAAGATAGCCCACTGCACGCTAGCACAGGACATCAGAGGTAGTGGGAGAGGAGTAATGGCCGAGAATATAAGACTTCAACTCCATTTACCACCAAGAGGCAGTTCAAACATACTCTACAGCTCAATTGGCTGCCAAACCCTTCGTTTGCAATGTGAGAGAGGAGGAAGAACCAAGCCTGCAGTTCCTTAGGCCAGCAAGTCAGCAAAACTCATCACAAAACTCACTCACCCTTTACACCCTAAATCTGCAGGACCGATTGCTTACGGTAAAACTGAAGGAGAACACACATCCAAACAGCCCTTAGGTCCACGAGCACAAGCACATAACTTCTATGCTATCCCAAATATGCAACAAAAGGTCCCCAAGATACTCTAAACCAAGCCAATATGGTTACATTGCACCACACTCTCCCAGACCTGGAATACATCGAATCCCAGGAAATAGTGATAGAAAACTTGCACTGCTAATGTGGACTTCTCCAACAATCGCCCAGCTGATCTTAGTAAAAAAGTGCAATTTAGAGATTGTGGAATTAGCTAACGGAATATCAGAACAATGCCAACCCTGCTCCCTTGTCCAAGAGACCAGCTGCAAACCAAGAACACCATCAAAAGCCCCGTCCCTTTGGACCACAAGAAAAAACATGCCCTTAATCCAGCTTGAAGTGCACAAGAGTCTCCATCCCCAAACTCTCCCCCGGCACAACTGCTTCTCCCCTGGAAATAAGCATTACCAATGAGGAAAGGCACCAATTCCTTCTGTTGTATCCCAAGGGGTCAGAGCAGGTACGGAAATAAAAAATAGAGGTTTCCTACCAAAGGAGACATGGATAGCCATACTAGAGCATGATCAGCTGACTCTCGATCCCAGCAACTCATCCCCTCCACTTGATCCTGGCTGCCATCAACCCTGTCAAAGGTCAGGGAAAATTGAGGCCTAAGGTATGGAAGGGATTTAGGGATGGCAATATGCTTTTGGAATGTTAGAGGCCTGAAATCAACTCTATATGATTCTAATGTTCCCAATTATCTGAAAATGCATGACATACTTCCTTCCTCCAGGAGACTGGGGTGTTTGAACTGAGCCCATTAATTGAATTGATTGAGTTTTTCAGCCCTCTGGAAAGAGCAAGCTCAAAGGTTAACCAAAGGGAGGCATCTCTGCCTATGTCTCATCTAAACTAGCTCTACAAATTACCAGAATATGACCAGAAGAACCATGGCTTCTGCTGGTACTGCTTATAAATCTGCCCAAAGAACTGGCCCTTAAAACATGAATAATGAACATTCATATAAACCCGCTCAGAACACAAAAAAGTGAACTCGAAAACTGCAATGCGTAATTGAGGCACCTTCAGTGGAATACCTGGACATTTTCCTACTCATCACAGATTACCTTAAACTGCACCTATTCCAAAGGCCCATGACCAACAAGATAACAACCTTTTTCAATAACCTTTGGAAGACACCTCATCTAGTTAAACACTTCAGAAAAAGACCATCTGGGTGAATCGCTCGATAACCATTGTACATTTCTTGACCTCAAACCTGAAAGTAGAACAACCACCCCATCCTACACACAGTAAGGAAGGAAGCTTCAAATAAATAATTGCCTGCACACTTGTAAGTGGGCCACTATTCTCTTATATTGAATCATTTTGTATTGCGCTCTGGACAGAAAACAACCACGTTCCACAACACATTGAAGTCAACCTTGAAACTCCATTCCAAGGCAGTGCAGTTCCTGTGAGTATCTCCATACTCAATGGACCTGCAAAGGTTATGCTGGAAGCACACCCTGGAGCATACAATCGGCATGAGCTAGAAGTTTTGGTAGTAAATTCAGCAAACAACTCCAAGAACCCAAGTTATCTCCTGGAAGGACATAGTAAAAACCTTACTTCTGCACTTTTGTGTGCCATTCCCAGTGCACTAAAGTGTCAAAAAAGGGCTCTCAAAAGGGAACTGCATTTATTGGCTCGAAAGGGTTTGAATCAGGACCTCATCAACAAATTCAGGATGGTAGGCAAACAATACAAACGCCAACTTAAGGAGCATAAGAACAACCATGCTAACACATTTTGGGCAAAATTACTCTTTGTTTGCAAAAGTAACAACTCCAACAAATTCTAGGGAATAATCAACAAGCAGGAAAAAATCATAGAGCGGCTAACAATGCTGATACCCCTGAGAATGTTTGGGCCTCACACATGTGCAAATTGCAGCCATTGATGGCCTCTCCATCCCCAGATACAGCAGTTATTCCATGAGCTCCAACCACAACATCTACTTCTTGCACTGAGGCCCAAATAGAGCACATTATCTAAACAAGCAAGGCAGATAGAGAAACTGGCCCCAATCGTCTTCCACAGGTGCTTTATAAAGCAAATCCATCCACATGGCTAAAAGTCCTAACACCTCTTTTTTACAACCATGCATCAATGATGGGTCAGATCCCAGACTCATGGCCAGGTGCCATCATGCACCCTACTTTTTAAAGGGGGAGACCCTTCGAACCCGGTAAAAATTGTCAAACCTCCCTGGTTGATAACAACAGTAAATACAGCATTGTACCCATAAACCAAACAGGATTCAGAAACAAATGGGCAAAACCACCAAGGTAATGACTGCTTCCCTCATGATCCATAAAAGTAAGGGCATATTTACATGAACTGGCGCAGCGCGGCACTGCACCAAAATTGGCAGTGCCATGCTGCGTCAGTTCTGAAAAGCAGGGATGTGCCATATTTATAAAAAATACAGCACACCCCTTTGTTTCCCCTAGCACTTGCGCTAAATTTATCTGCCAACAAAGGCATTCTTGCATCATAGTGATGATGGTTTATGTGCAGGAAGGTGCCCCTTCCTGCACATAAACAATCTATAATGGTGATTTGGCACTTCTATGTGTGCTAAAGAAGTCAGCACACATAGAAGTAGCAAATCGTCATTATTGAATGATTTTTTTTTGCTCTTTCTATGTGAGCTGCAAAATGTAGCACACATAGAAAAAGCAAAAATGAAGAGTATTTCTCCTCACTGCGCTATGCTAACGTCACCCATGAGGCGGCATTAGTTTTTGGCGCTGCGTCAGATTTGCGATTCCTTATAAATCTGGGGCAGCGTCAAAAGCAATGGGTGTTGTGGTGTAACACCCACAGCAACACCCATTGCACTCCCCTCCGTCGCAGAAAACTATAGGAGGGGCCAATATTTACAAGGCAGCGATAAGTAACAAAAAAGTGGCTTAGTGCGGCCTTGTAAATGTGGCGCAGTGTACAGTGCCACCAGAGCATCACTAAAAGTGACACTCTGGTGGCGCTAGGGGCTTTAAAATATGCCCCTAATTCTAACCACACTCTTCCCTACCATTGTTACATACACTTTAAATCTGCCTTCAGCTTGGTTTCAAGAATGCTCCTATGGCAAAACTGTGAGCACAGGGTATCCCACCCAACATCTCAGAGCGATTATGGAGCTGCATATGAAACATGGGTGCTCATAAAAGTGTGGGACGGGAGCAAAATCTAAAAAAACAAATCCTCACCAATATCAGACTGAAGCAGGGATGTTAGCCCTGCTTATTTTCAATCAGACCTTGCAACTTACTTAAACAACATCACTACCCACCCTCTCAAAATATGTGGAAAGCATTTTGGGTGAATATTCAAAGCAGACAAAGCCCTCCTTCTAAGTCAGATGCAAATAGGGCTCCAGCTTTGCTAAACACCTTGCAAGCATATACTGACAAGAACCAACTGGTGGTGAACCTACAAAAGACTAAAGCAACGATTATAGAGAACAAAACGAAAAAGGAGGGTGAATGGTTCCTAAATGGAAGTAAAATCTCCAAAGATAACACCTACATGTATTTGGGCATTCTGATAAACATCTGTGGCTCATTTCAACCCCAAAATCAAAAAAATAAGGAATAGGGCTGGAGCATGTCGAGGTCTTCCCTGACACCTGTCATAGATGTAATCAAGACAGAATTGATACTGACCATCTCTTATGGGTCTGAAACCTTGCATGGCAGGGACTCACTCTTTCGCAACAGACTTGTTTCAAGTGCATATAGGTAGGCCTTTATACTACAACTATGTGCAGCCTCAGCCCAAATAAGGATGGAATTCAGGATCATTAGTCAGAATATAACGCAGCAGAATTCACATGTAAAGCTCTGCCACAAACTCCATAGTTCAAAGCCTGACACCCTAAATCACCTCCAATGGTTAGAAATCTTGAACCAAGGTTCATCGTACCTGGCTTGGGCTTACCTCAATCAGGCAATCACAACCTTCCAGCTTAGGGACCTTTGATCTTTGACAGTCCCCTTTACTGTCTTGAAAGCTGTAACCAACAAAGCTATGCAGCGGCTCTCCCCTATCACTGGCAAGCGTGCTCTAGCAAAGCAGTACCACACCCACCTCATCATAAACAGTTATAATGCCTTGAGTCTGCAAACATATTTGGCAGCTTATCACATGCCGGCTTGGAGACCTCCCGATCCTAGACCGGGCTTTGAGCTGGGACAACCCAGATGCTGAAAGTGGTGCTGGTTATGCAACTACCAACAAGAGTCAGTTGAACATATAACATGTAACATGCAAGCCCGAAAATTGGGAAAATTGGGTGGAGCTTCTGGCTAAACTCTGTCTTCATTATAAGAAGGATGTAGAACAGCATAAATTTTGATGTCGCCCCTGACATCAGAATCATAACCTATATGTATTTGTAATGGCAATAAACTGGGTGTTTTAACACTTCACTGATGTAAATTGGTGTACTTGAACTCAATAATAATGTGCATTCGCCTTAGTGTTAGGAAAAGCATGTATGATGTGTCTTAACCTTCTTAAATGAGAAAAAATCATTGAGTATAATTCTATGGTGATCCTCATGTTATTTGAATGTATTTGAATTCAAAACTATAACAGTTCATGCAATGTGTGCACTAATGTTTGTCATTTAAAATGTACTTCTACATCACATTTATGTTCATGTATTAGTAAAGTCTGCATTTATTCTAATTTAATGTGCAAATCCTAACCAAATGTACATAATTAATGTTTATGATCATCAAAATACTGTGTTAGGTATGAAAATTATCAACCACATAAATAAATATACAACACATCTCATACAAACAAAATTCATTAGGACAGTGTATATATCTCCTCATGTCCCACTAAACAAATTTACACATATAAAATATTACAATCCAAAATTAATTAAAAGAATAATAACCAATCAAGTTAAAAGTTTAAGAACATTTAAAAATACTCTGGATTATTCCACCAGGTTATAGCTCCCTTAAGAAAAGACCCCACCCCGCCACACCATCGCATCAGAAGCCATACGCAGCCACAAAAAAGCTGGACGATAATGCACAAAACCCCTAGGCCTCAAAAGGGGGAATGAAAAACGACGCCTAAAGGGCACGTAAAAATCACAAAACAGAGTAAAATGAATTAAAGTCTACAAAAACACTCCATCGCAGGGGCACAATTTTATGAATTTTCCATCATAATGACCTAACGGAAAGCATAAGTTACTTCTAATAACCCCTAAATGGAATCGCGAGATGAGGGTCCTTTCCCACACATTTCTTATCTCCAAAAGATAGGGCTCAAGACCTACCCCCATCTTTAGCATTATGAAGTCCCTTACAGATTTTTTCTTTAGATCCTCCTCCTCCCTTTTAGCCCCCAAAATCTTCAGGAAATTCTCCTTTGCCCAGCATTTATCACGACTGGTCAGCTCCTCTGGTGCCTCGAACATATCCGGCCACCCCAATAAATAGGCAACCTTTCTTATGTACATCAGCCAGGGGATGTCCTTCGTATGATCACAAGCCAAGCAGTCCCCCAGGATCTCTCTATTAAAAGAGGCACATTTGTTGGTCCAAATAGAGATCTATAACAAGAAGGGGGCAAGCTGGGTGGTATCTTGTACAAACTCAAGATCTAACTCAATATGCAGACAAAAGCCAGAGGTATTTTGACCAACTCCTAGCAGCCTTCTGCAAAAGCGATTTTCCTCTATTGCAGGGGCCCTATTATCCCTATACCCCCAGAGTGGGGCCCCATACAGCAGGACTGGGAGACATTTACGCCTGTAAACTTCAAGCAAGGGCTTAATAGGTTTATTTCCCACCCTTGCAGCAAAGTCAAACGTGGCACCAACTGTAGCATTGCAAGCACCCCTCTCCTAGAAATACAGGGTTTCCAGGTGCCTTTGTCATCAAAATTAACCCCTAAATAGGGGAATTCCTGAACCTTGCTAATTACTTACTCATTTATCTTCAATTCCCCCACCCTGCTGAGTGGTTTCCCAAAGACCATAAAATGTGATTTCTTTCAGTTTAGCTCTAGATCTAAGGCTGACATGAAAGATTCATAGGCTCCACTCGAAGGCCATTCATAGTACGGGCCATGAGCACCACATCATCCGCATAGATCAATACAGGGACACTATTACCATTAATTTTGGCAGCATCCTTACATCGTTCCACTAAAAAATCAAACAGTCCGTTAGTATACAAAAGAAAGAGGGTAAGAGCCAGGACACAACCCTGGCGCACACCCCTATTAAGCTCAAAAGCATCAGAGCATTCCCCATTCGTCCCAACCCTCACAGTTGCATTAGTTCCTAAGTGGAGTTACTGAAGCAACTCCACAATATGGGGATCCATACCCAACCGGATTAACCTCTCCCACAGCTTTGTGCGATTTACCTTATCAAAGGCACAGCTAAGATCTATGAATGCAAGAAATAGGGTACCTTTCCTAGCGTGTGTATATTTCCCAATCATCATCAACAGATTTAGACACTGTTCCTGGGTACCAAGCCCTTCCCTAAAGCCATACTGCACCCGGCTCAAAATTTCATTTTCGGACAACCAAGCCTCAATACGCCTTAAAATAATTTGGGCTGAAGAATCAAGGAGGGAAATAGGGCGATCTGACTTGGGATCATTTCGATCCCCCTTTTTGAACCCAGGAATAATACAAGCCGATCTCCAGGTAGCAGGGATTCCCACACTCACTGCTGCATTAAGGACATTTAACTGAATGGGCGCCCATAACTGGGGGCAAGATTTATAAAGATCCATAGGAATTGGATCTGGGCCCGGAGCTTTTTTGCAAGCACTATCATGAAGCGCCTCCCTTACCTCGTGGAGTGTGAACCTAATAGCTATATTGGGGAAATCAACAAGCTGTATATTCCAATTGTTTCCTACAGGACTTCCCTGAAAGATTCTACAAAAATGATTCACTCAATGGGAATTTTACAGCCCATGCCCTCAGATGTTTCTGATTCAAGGATACCCCTATTTACAACCTTCCAAAACAGGCCAGGATTTTTTTTTTTTAAATTAAGGTTTTATTGTGAACATTGCAAAGTCGTACAAAACCCAAATAGGGTTGAAGCCCCAACATTTATCAGCAGTTATATACAGTGAATCCACGAAATGGGGGGAACGGAAGGGACAGTAAGGTATTGTCGAGCGTAACTTAGGAAAAATATGTTATACTAATCAAATCACATGGAAAAAGGGAAGAGGTGATGAGAAAAAAAGATGTAGGTAGGGGTAAGATGTATGAAACAGGGCTGGGACACGGTGCCTAGTCATAGCACAATATAATGGTTATAAAATTGTTAGGTTATAAAATCTTAAGGTTATAAGGTTATAAGATTATAATGTTGTAAGGTTGTAGGTCCCCCGGAATGGGGATACGGGCTTGTGAGGACAAACAATTTAAACAGCTGGGCAAGCTGTCCGGATGGTATGGGATTGTGGCATGAGGGCCGGATCGTCTGGCCCTCTGGAAGTAAAGGGTAAGCTCCGTGCTGTGTCGCCACCTGGATTGGGAGCAGGTCGCCAGGTACCTGGGTGCCTGGATCCCTGGATCTGTGCCCATGGTGGCAGGAGGGGGGGGATCGGTACGACAGGAGGATGGAGCTTATAACACTTGTCTGTGCTCAACCAGCTTCTACTTAGTACGAGTGTCCTATCGGCGGCGCGTGGGAGGGGACTGCAAGAGGGAGTGGGAATGGGAAGCGAGGGGTGGGAAACAATATTGAGAAAGAAGGAGGGGGAAGGGAGGGGAGAGGAGGGGAGGACTAGTGGGAGAAAAGGGGGGGGGAAGGAGGGGGAAAAAGAGAGGGAAAAAGGGGGGGAGTAGTTTACGATCTACGAGCTACAAGCTACGAGCACCCCCCGGCCAGGAAAGGGGCCCACACCTGGGTGAAGATTTGGGCTTGATCTTGCAAGTTGTAGATGATTCTTTCATACGTGGCTGTGTGGGTCATGGCTATGATCCATTCTTCCGGGGTTGGGGAGATTTCTGACCGCCAGTGGTGGAGTATGCAGATCTTTGCAGTGGCCAGTGCCGTATGCAGCAGTCTTTTTTGGGGTCTAGAGAGGCAGGCCAGGATTCTTGTGGGCTACTGCTCATTCTAATTTCTCCCAGGCTAGCTCCTTGAGCTTCAGCTTTCTTGCCCTCAAGACACTTTTATACTGAGCCCTTACTTCTCTAACACAGTCCTTATCTATAGGGTGCTCATTTAAGGCCTTCCTCAGAGTGTTCTTAGCCTCATAGCAGGACTTACTAAACTTTTCACCCTTATACGTGCGGGGGGACTGAGCAGCTAAAATCAAGCAATCTTTGAAAGCTTCATTCACTCTGAACATCGCATCCATAACTTCCCCTGGACTGGGAGTCTCTGCCAGCAGTGTACCTGTAATCAAATTAAGATTGTCACCCACCATCCTTACTACTATTTGCTGGATAATGTTTATATTAATGCAGAAATTAATGTGAGCACAGTATAACATGAAATTAAATATGTGTTATTTGTCCTGGCCTAAAGATGGCAACCTTTTCGACAAGCTCCTTTGAACACCCTTACCATGCTTTACAATCCTCCATCATCGTACCAACCAAAGCACCGAACCTGATGCCCTGTGTGCTTGAGGTGCTGGTGCCCCTGAAGCTGCTGCAGATTGTGAGTCAAATCACCACCTGGTGACATATGGTGCCCTGCTACTGACTGCCACATGGCAGTGTAACAGTACAGGCCACGGGGTCTGCGGCAGATGGCTTCCTGTCTGGCCTTTTTCCAGGGTCTATTTGGAGCCCCCGGTGACTGGAAAGGGACTACCGCTACCTGCTGCAAGCGTGCCTGAGTCATCCCAACCCACACTAAAGGGCTGAGGATGCCATGCTGGGGCTGCCGCCTCCCAGACAGATCCCGAATGCAGAGGCTCACCCTGTCTCCTGGCGGGCTTTGACCGAGTAGCGGGGCAGAGTGTGCCTGACTGGAGGCCCGGGGACTGCAAACTGCCTGCGCTGCACTAATGCATGCTGAGAGACCTGCTTGAAGCCTAGGGTGAAGTCTTGTGATGAGGATCTGCTGACCGGGGTCCACCTGTTCTGATTCGGAGGCACTGTTGCTGGGAAGGGGCCACCGCCGGACCACCCAGAGGAACAGGAATGTGTTCAGTGTGTGCACTGGCTTTGACCAACTGTCTGCTGGATCAGACTAAGCCACTTGCGGTGCAGACAGGCCTAGCTGTGTGGCCGACTTATGGTGCAGCACTGAGAGTTATGAGATCACCAGGGAGCCCTTTGGTGCTGGGCCCATGCTCTCCCCAGATGCTGAAACCACGTGTGTGAGAGGGCATCATTTGCAGTGATGTGCCACTGAACTGACAAGGGGCCACTGTGCCCTAAGGAGGAGATGGGAGGTGGGGCACAATGCTGACATGAAAGGCACTGTCTATGTACTGCAACATCTAGGTCATAAGCACTGAAAGGTATATATTTGTTGCCCGATTATCTCCATCTGGTGACACAGTTATTGGGCACCATTTAACCTGCTATGTGGGTCTCCCACTAGGGAGTCACGACCTAGGGGTGATTAATAACAGCTGCAGACACTGTTGCTCCTCCTAATTATGCCTGGGTCCACGCTGCACCACTGCCTATGCTGAGTGCTCCCCCCTATCATGAGAAACTGAGCACAGGGTACCCTGTGGTGCTGTTGCTTATCCCACTGCATCACTCAGTGTGGGCAAGCATTACAGACTGCACTTGGACGTTTGCTGTGGTTGCAACATATTGAACACAGTGGACCAGGCTGACAAGTCGCAGCCCAACCTTCAATTCAACCTGCAGAAACCTCCTTAACTGCGCAATAAGGGGTACCAGAGTCACCAGAGTCAGGGGCCGAAGCACCAGGAACTGAGATGGAAGGTGAACTTCAGCAGATGGAGACCCTTCTGGAACAACTTCTCATAGGGTTACTGGGCCAAGAGACTTTTTCTGATATATTCGTCATGGAATGCATCCATTGTTCCCTTACTCTGTGGCCAGTGCCTGGAGCTAAGCCCGCCATAACCAGACTGCTCAATTATCAAGATCGGGCTACGGCAGTTCAAATACTTCACTACAAGCGCAGAACTTTCCATTTTCCCAGACTTTACGCCTCATGTTCAGAAAGCACTGAGAGGATTTCTTCCTGCCAAACAGAAGTTACAGGAGCTGAAATTACACTATGCTGTACTTGGCTAGATTGCAAGTGACTGTAGATGGCAAAACTAAGTGCCAGATGTACCAAAGGATTTTACCCATTCTGTGTCTATGGGAAAAAGCTTTCGTACATATGGCCCCAGGATCTTTAATTACCTTAACCTTCCACAGCAGTTCCTTAAACAGTGGGAGGCTGAAAACAGATGTCGGTCACCCAGATTGGAAGATGGTGAATCAGTGACTTCACAAGACATGGAGGGCCTTGACTTTTTCCTGTATTATTTCATATGTCACCTAAGTATTTCATTGCTATGGGCCATTTTAAGCATTGTTTCATGTGCTGCACATATGCTTTATGGAGACGAACGAGATGGTGCTGGAGCTATGCACTCATTCAGATTCTTCTAAATGGGTGCAGTGTGCAGCTATGTAATTAATTTTCCCTGCTGCATGATTGACAGGTTACACATCCCGGACGAGGCCCGGGTGCTCGGCAGGCATCTTCTGTCCCCATGTGTACACCATGCTATTTTTCTCTGGGTTTTCAATTTTGCATGATGGGAGGGTCAGGGTTGGGCTACGTACTGCTGTGCCAGTTGTTAGGGACATAGGGGGTCATTACGACCTCGGCGGTCTTTTCAAAAGACCGCCAAGGCCGTGGGAGACAGAATACCGCCATTGCCGGCGGTATTTCTGTCTCCCTATTATGACATTTCCGCTGGGCCAGCGGAAATGTCACATCAACATTGCAGCCGGCTCGTAATAGAGCCGGCGGCAATGCTGATGTGCAGCGGGTGCAGTAGCACCCGTCGAACATTTCACTGCCCGAAATTCGGGCTGTGAAATGCGCAACGGGGCTATGCCTGGGGGCCCCTGCACTGCCCATGCCAAGTGCATGGGCAGTGCGGGGGCCCCCAGGGGCACCCCCAGTCCCCTTACCGCCGGGCTTTCCATGGCGGTGTGTACCGCCATGGACAGGCCGGCGGTCGGGGAATCATAATCCCCAGGGCAGCGGTGCTTGCACCGCTGCCCTGGGGATTATGACCGCCAGGTGGAATCCTGGCGGTAAAGTGGAGGGGACGGCGGTAGGGCCGTGGCTTTTCCGCCACGGTCATAATAGCTGGCGGAACACCGCCAGCCTGTTGGTGGTGTTATCGCCAACATACCGCCGGCCGCCAGGGTCGTAATGACCCCCATAGTGTGGGAGGTGTTAGGCATGATCGACTGTCTATAGGTGACAGGAGAGGGCTGAAATGATCACATGGCATACAATGCAAACTCTGGTTAAATTATCCAAGGTGGGGGTGTATCTAAGGGCAGGGAGGGCACCCAAGTGGAATTTGCTGGGCTTGAATGATAGTAGAAAAATCAGTAAGGTAGTATTGTGTATGCAGTGCCATAAGACAGTCGCAATACTGTAAGAAACGCATTTGTCCCCTAATAGCGGATTGCTGACACAAAGACGCATGGGAGGGACTTGTCACACCACAGGATTTACAACTCACACATGAGGCATGTTCGATATGGAGTAGGTGCTATTCTGTCATTAAGCTGCATGATATTCATGCGGACCGTGGATGTCAGTTTGAAGACACGCATTGCCATAAGGAACACTTCGCAGTATTACTAGTAGGGCTATATGGCCCCAATAACGGTGACCCACAATTTCATCACACACTGCATGTTAATTAAGCCCACGATAAAGACCTGCCTCATGTATGGGGTGGTGATTTCAATTGTGTCCTATCCCCTGACTTAGATCGCTCCCGGGGTCCAACTCAACAGCCATCAGCTACAGCTTGTGCCATAACAGCAGTGGCAGAGAGTTATGGCCTGGTAGAAATGTGGCGCTATAGTACACCACAGGGCAGAGGATATACACATTCCTCCATGGTTCATGACATACACATGAGAATATATTATTGGCTTATATCACGTAGTTTGGTATCCAGGGTTAGGCAGTATGACCATTTACCATGCACGTACTCTGACCATTCTCCGATTATGTTGGTTCTAGAATTAGAGGGTCCACGTCAAAGTGCCTTCACCTGGCCCTTCCCACAGTACTCTCTGATGGATGCAGTGTTCCACAAGGAATGGTCCCAAGCAATTGGCAAGTACTTTCATATCAAACTTGGTTGGGTCAGGAAGTGTGCTATTCTTTGGGAGGCCTTTAAGAGCTTTATTCGCAGAATTAGCTATTTTGAAGCATGCATGCATGCATGCTTTGCTCCACTAGGGGCCACCTGACGCATCTGGAGAATGACCTAGCTAGTTTAAAGCGCACGCATGGGAAGACATCAGAACTGAAACTGCTGGATGACATTAGAGTTGAATTGGAAGAACATAATGAGGTGGTGTAGAGTGAGGTTACACACTTGGGCAGGTATGCCACTGCACAGATATATGGTGAAAGTGAGCGGCTAGGTGCCACTTTGGTGGCGGTTATCTTTCTTAGCCGCGAGGGCAGTGAGATGCTCACAGTACTACATGAGCAGATGGCACCTCTCCATAGGTCGGTTCAGGTGATGGATCGGTTCTGCCATTACTGATCTCTATTTCTACCACATGGAGAATGACAAACTGGCCACAACTGATTATTAATCTCAAATCACTATAAAGTGCCTGACGATGGTGCACAAAGAATGCCTCACTGGGCACTGATGGGCTGACGGTGGCCTTTATAAGGCCTACAAGACAAACTCAGACCTCACCTCGTCACCCTGTTTGAGGAGATGTTATGGGATGGTTGTATGACTCCAACTATGCAAGAGGACCTTATAGTCACCCTACTAAAGCTGGGTAAGCCAACCACTGCTCGTCTTCTCGGCCACTGTCACTCTTGAATACCAATACAAAAATCTTTGCAAAGATTTTAGATAACCACTTGGCGCCGCAGCTTCCAGGTATTGTGGGACCAGAGTAATCTGGATTTATACATGGCTTGTCATTCGTACACAATCTGTGCACCCTCTTTGGGATGATCTCTCACATTGACACTGTTGTATGCACTGCAGAGATTTTCCTTGAAGCACAGAAAGCCTTTGACTCTGTGGAGTGGGGGGGTTCATGTTCTCGGTTCATTGCCGCGTGGGTGATGATTTCCTGGAGCTAATTCATGTTCTTAATGGAGCCAACAGTGAGGATAAGTGTTAATGGTTGAGCATATCAGATGTGTTTCGTTCAGGCAAGAAATGCTGAGGACGTAACTGGGGAGGCAGTTAGCAACAGATGAGCAATTTTGGGAGATGACACCAATTTCTGACCTAACAGGTGGATGTTGTTGTGCCAGGTGTGTGTGAGGAGTGATGGGACGCAGTGGCTGTCTGTACTATTTTTTCACAATTTGTGAATGAACAATATGAGGGGCCCTCAGAAGGCAACTGATGGGAAACAATGTGTATTTTCATACAGCCTGCCATTGTTCTTATGTCTATACTACTGCCCTATGTACCCTGCCTGAATTATTGTCACGCTTCTCAAAAAGAAATGTAACGATTTTATGCGTATTCTTAGCTCTTCTCCTGTGATGGACATGTTATTTTATACTGCCTAGTTATGCAACAAAATGAAAATAAAGTTTTTAAAAAAATATGTGTTAGTTTAACGTTAGTTTGACTAGACCTGAGTATCTTTAACATGAGAGATTGTTTTTCGTTTTCTGCTAATGTGTTATTTCATTGCAGCTGCATCCACACAACATGTTAGTTTGGAAATGTATGTGCTATAGTTTTACTAATAGAAGGTCTGAGAGAAAGTACCTTGAAGTCACTGATTATAGACTAACTGCGTGCTTCATAATATTTTTGGACTATGCAGTGAAGAAATTTAATGTTCCACAGGATGAACCTGTCCAGCCACCACCAACCAACAGCCTGTTAAGTCCATTATTGGTCAGTTATTTTGTAGATACTTTACAACAATAGTATGATCATTCAGAAATGTCAGTTCCCCCTTTTACATTATGCTTGAAATACAATGATTAGCTCTTATAAAATATTGTTACATTTGTGTGTGCTACTGTTGAACTCTTTTATCCTCACAGTTAATGATCAAAGCTTTTATGAACAGTTTTTCTTTATATGATTATATGATTTATGTAATGGGCCAGGAGAGGGACACCCTTCCCCCTTAGCTCTGTAGCCCCCGGAGGGACCACCCAGAGCAAAAAAACTGTTTAATTGATTATTTTTCTGTTCAATTTGTCCAGAATTATTTCATTCTAAGTATATCATTCTTCAAAGCCTAAAAAACTCTATATCTCTCTCTCTCTCCCTCTCACTCTCTTTCTCTCTCTCTCTCACTCTCAATTTCTCTCTTTCAATCTGTTTCTCCCACTCACACACCCACTCAGACCCTTGTTACCCCCATCATAGACCCACTTAGGCACTCACGCATCCACTCACAGACCCACTCAGACTCTCATGCTCCCACTCACAGCACCGCTCGGACACTGACACACCCACTGTCACACCCAAACACTCTCATAGGCACTCTCACTCCCAGATACATCTTGACACACCTATTCTCACACCCAGAGAGACAGGCCATGCCCAAAGGCCATGTGCAGCATGGGGTTGGGTGGTTAGGGGGGTTGGCCGCAGGGTCAGGCTGTGCACGGCACAGGGTTGGGTGATTGTAGGAGGTTTGCTGCAGGCCTTGCAGCCGGCCTCCACCATGCATGGCCTTTGGTCGTGGGCAGCAGTGGTTGGATTAACGTATAGTCATGAAAATTGCTTTACATTTAAAAAACATAGAAATTCACTGAAAAAAACAAAGATTACAAGGGTGTTATAGTTAGGCTCACATTTTAAACGTACAAAACCATAGAAATTATCCTGTTATAGTTAGAGTTATCTCTAGTTACTATAACTTGTGTCCTAAGGTAGCTATAACCTGCACCCCTACCATGCTCAGTTTTTTATGAATAATTTTATAGCAAATATTACAGTGATATTATCAATGATGTTATAAAAGGTGTCATGCATGCTGTAATAGCTGGGGCAATTATCAGTGCATGGCAAGGGTGCAAGTTATAGTTAACTTGGGGCACAAATCATAGTTATTTCAAATAACTAACTATAACAGGTGAATTTCTATGGCTTTCTACATTTGAAATATGAGCCTAGCCATAACGTCCCTGTAACCTTTGTTTTTTTCAGTGAAAAAAAATAATCTCTATATATCTATATATATATATATTTCCTGCAATGCCACTTTAATTCAAAAGAGGCTCCGACATGGCAGGGATAGATGTGCGATAAAAATCATTTGTTGTTTTCCCATCTCATAACATGTTTCAGCTGGTTACCCAACCTTGTTTGCATCCCCATCGATATCATAGATGTTGTTTTATGTTTTTTTAGCCTTCCCATAACAAACATACACAAAATGCTATGCGCGCAGTATTGTGTGTCCTCTCAGCAATTACTACACTTGAACCTCGTAATCATGAACACTGATTTTCATCTCAACATGATCTTATTAAAAAATAATGTAAATACTGAATAATATTGACTGACATGATTTGATGTACAATTGAAAAATACTTATTTGGACATCACCGTCCATATTCTCATATCATATATCTTCTTGAAAAAGTTATATCATAATTCATTTCACCTCTATCATTTCCTGTTGAGGTAAATACCAAATGTGATTCAGCCCAAGAGGGCTTGCATTTGTAGTCATCAAATCAAATGATAAACCAAAACAATAAATGTGTTAAATCAATGATTACATATTATAAAAAGAGGGGCACAACACTTATTGTGGCAAATCCCCCCTACTTCACTAAAAAGATTTTTTTAAGATGTATCACAAGAATTGCTCTAAAGACCAGAAATGAAAGGTGGCCTAAAGATATATGTATAGCTCCTCTCCTATGTTCAGCCCCTGCTGGTATATTGCTATTTAAATTCAGGTACTTAGTGGGACTCAAGTCTCTTTAGCTTTTGTTCTCTGTTACCACCTCCGATGTGCTTGGGCACTGAGTCAATTACAAAGAACCATGACTCAAATTCATTGCTATTGTGTTCGTCTTCAAAGTACCTATTACCGGGTAGCTATGGTCTTTGTTTTTACCTTTACATTTATGGCATTTCCTGAAACCTCTGCTTTTAGTTAGCCAATTTCTTACTGGTTTCATCTTTGGACTTCTGCTTTCCAACTCCTGTTGAATGGATTTCAACCTCCTGAATGTCAACTGGGGTATCATCTGTGTGCTATGTCCTTTGATGGGCTCAATCTTAATTAAGTGCCAGTGCTTGGTTAACATGTGCCTAACTTGTGGGTGCTCGATGCTTACAATATCCTGTAATCATCCTTATCTCACCCAATCTTCCTGTAGTCAGTTTTGGAAAATAAAAGGGATTCTCTCTGCCTTGTATTAGCCTTATGTTGGGCATCCTGAATAATGTCCTGACTATATCCTCTCTCAAGAAACCTCTCTGTTAGCCCATTCTGTCACTTGCTCGTCTTCACTGCAATTGTGCCACATACATAAGTTCTCAAAGAAAGGGATGTTGTATTTGAGCTTTTTTTTGGATTTGAGGATCACAAAAGGAGAACTTATAAAAGGTGATAACAAATTTTAGCTACAACATAAATAATTTGCTACTAAGTTGATTTTACCCTATGAAAAAAGCCTTATGCTGGGTGGAAGCTAGAAGCATATAAGGTAGTATTACCTGCTGTGGGTTTTCTATGTGCTTTGCTATGTAGCTTTGGATCCGTGACATATACACTCAAATCCAAAAAATTTACTTCTTTGGTGCTGATCACACTTCTAAATTTCAAATTTAGCTTATTGTTATTGATCTCTTCTGTGAATGGTTTGGCAGATAACGCCGTTCCCCTCCATATTACAAATAAAGTCATCAAAAAAGAGGGTCCCTAGGACCACATTTTCTGCCCATTCTTCATGTTTGCATGAGAACTTACCAGCCAATATGCAGATTTGTCTAACTGGGAACAAAGCAGGTACCCATCGCTGTTCCCATAATTTGCTTGTACAATTGCTTCGCAAACAGAAAAGGTTTCTTTGCAAACACCAATGTACCATAGATAGCAACATTTGTGTGTATTTTTTGCTAAGGATATACTCTATTGCCCCCAAACCATCTTGGTGAGAGTTGCTGGCATATAGGGGTGTTACATCCATCGTTATGGATGCATAGTCACTGTCCCAAGTTACATCTTAAATTCTTCTTAAGAAATCACCAGTGTCCTGACTATAGTAAGAAAAATTAAATACAAATTCCTACAGAAAAATGTCTATGTACCTTGAGGCACCCTCAAGCAACCTCCCAATTGTTGAGATGAGAGGTATTCTTGGGGGTGTGATGACATCTTTATGTATCTTGGGAACAAGAAATAAAACAGGTGTTTCCTAAAAAATGATACTCTTCCTGAGTTAACAGTCCATCACCTCCCCACTGTGACAGTTGGATATGGTATGCTTGCTGTCAGTACTTGATGTTTTACAGCAGCATTCAACATCATTCAATTGGATCATTGCCTCTGATTGTTACATAGACATTTGCCACAGTACAATATTGCCTCCCTTATAGGAATGGTGAATCACCACATCCTGTCTGCTTTTCAGTTTGTTCATTATCTCTTGGCACTATGGCCAATATTAACCCTGCCATCTGTCCTTTTGTTGTTTGTCTGTAAAGTTTTGAGGTCTTGTACCACCAACTCTGAGAAAATGTAAATGAAATCCCTTGGCATAAGAGGCATAGGAAAATTTAAGGGTGATCCCTCAAGTGGGGGGGCCGAGAAAAAAAGAGGAGTCAAAAAAAGTGCATTTCCCATGGTAATTCCCATAAGTTTAGTAGTTTTTCAGATATTAAAGGAAAACAAATTTTGTATATTTGGGTGCACCCTAAGCACAGACCATGGTGAGATCTGAATAGCTGTCAGCACTTCAACCAGAAAGTGATGGCAGCAATCTTGGGACCAATATATATGATAGCATCCCATTGAAATACATTGTAATGAATGCAGAATTTGAGGAGAACTTATAAAGGGTGATAACAGATTTTAGCTACAATATAAATAATTTGCTGCTAAGTTGATTTTACCCTGCAAAAAAGCCTTCTACTGGGATTTCATGAATCATGTTTGAGAGACAACTGTTTTCTCAAGATTTTCCCATACAGATAATGGAAAATGCTCCAGAAGATAAAATAAGAGCATATTTTCTGTAGTAGTAGAAATTTATTGAACAGATAATAAAATCCAATACAAATGAACAAGGAAAGAGAGAGAAAAAAACACAGTCAATGACAATCAAAGTACATATGCTCAAGAACTGAATTCAAACTAAAAGCACATCATAAGTTGCACATGTGACATGTTAAAAACATTTCTCCCAATAATAAATAAAATACAAATCACCCAACCCAAAACCCCACATAAAACACAAGGCAATATACATAGGCACAGCCTTAAGGTGCAAGGTGCATGAATTAGTGATAGCGCTAAGCATCAGCTTATACCGTTAGAGCTCCTCATCCTAACCAATAGTGAACAAAATGACAAGAGCGTGGAAAAATTCCAACTAGACGTGTTCATTGCTCGCAGTGCCATTAAATTTAGATCGTGCAATTTTAATAAATTTGGTCAGTAACACATTTAGCATTGGATTGCCAGGGTCCAGAGACTGGATAATAGCTTGTCGACAGGAGCGGACTCCCAATTCGATCCATTTGCTCCAGAGCAAGAGTCTACGCTCCTTTAGTAGAGCTGGGCACAGACAAACCACATGGTCAATGGCTTCGTCCGCATTACTACAGCCTCTACATGTCACGCTGTCCCCGGGGGGTATCTGCCATTCGGGCCGGTGTTTTAAAAAACCCCAATCACTCATCCTTAGGGCAAGAAAGGCCTTTTTCAACCAAAACCCATATGTACAAGAGAAAAAACTGGAGGGCATACCTGGCTTAAAGGAACCAATTACTGCCCAGGCATGCTTCCGATGGACAAGAAGAGAGCAATCTGAATGATAAGAATACAGTTGTATAAGCCTTTTAATCTCTGATTTAAACAAGGAATAGGGGGGATTATTTTCCCAAAGATCGCCAGCAACCAATCATGTTTGCATTCAACCAAAAATTGGGAATAGGTGCACTTCGATTTTGGCTCGCTAATTACTTGCCACAGGACTGCTTCCAGGTGGCCGTCCGAGGCCTGACGCATTTTATAAAACAACTTCAAAAAACCACCAGCGTCAACTGCCACCGAATCCGGAAGCCCAAATTCCAGCAGTACCTGCGCGGGTGAGGCCACGTGTGGAACATGAAAGACTCTCTTGTAGATTTTATTTACCAACCTATTTAATAGGCAAGAGCCTTTCCCCAACAGAATTTCTTAACCATAGGCCAAAGAGGGAGTCATTTTTGCTCTCATAACATCCATTAAAGGAAGAAGGGTTGGCCCCTTTAAAACCTTAGCTAATTTGGAAAAGGCCACCTGCAAGGCCACAGCTTTAAGTTCCATTTCCTTCTTATGTTTAACAAAACTGCCCCTTGAGTCAAAATGTACCCCTAGATATTTGTAGGACTAGTCGGAAACAAGTTTACGGTTTTATAATACCAGCTAAAGCCCGAATGTCTTTTCCTCCCAAAGGGGACCACTTTTGTTTTAGACAAGTTAACTTCTAACTGATTGGCGGAAGTATACGTCGCAAGTTGGTTGAGCAACCGTTGAAGGCCGATCTTAGTGCAACTAAACAAAACAAGGTCGTCGGCATAAAGCAGGTGACTAAGCATGAAGCCACCAATCTTGGGGGGATGAGAGTTGATGGCGTCAAGAGGTGTTGACATATCTGCAATGAACAGATTAAAAAGAAGAGGGGCCAATACACAACCCTGTTTCACACTACGAGTGGTGGGAATTTTCCTAGATAAGGAGCTCCCGTCACCAGGCTTAATACGGAACCAGGTGTTAGTATGGAGTTCTATAATGGCACCGAAAAGAACTGGGGGAATGCCCCAGCTTTGTAATTTGGCCCATAGGGCACTCCGGGGGATCCGATCGAATGCTGCCTTGAAGTCCACAAAGCAGCAATTCAGCATCAGGCCTGACGAGATCACCCTATCAATCAAGACAGAGAGTGCTAATAAATTAGTTGAAGTGCCTGAACCAGCAGAGAACCCCGTTTGGACTATAGGAATTAGTGACTTCAATTCAGCCCAAGCACTGAGATCCTGGCACAAAAGGCTGGCATAGAACTTAGCCTCATTGTCCAGCAGGGCTATCATCCTAAAATTGGCAGGATCTGATCTTGAGACATTTTTATATAGAGGATGAAGGATGGCACCATGCCAGGACTCAGGAATGGTTGAAGTTAAAAGGCAATGTTCAAACAAATGTGCAAAATGGTTGGCCCAGAGGAGGGGATCCTGCTTGAATAATGCCTGTGGAAGACCATTGGGACCGGGGGCTCCAAATTGCTTAGCCCTCAAGAAGATGTGGGGGAGACATAATTGGAAAGACTTCCTTACTCCCTGCGGGGAGATTGGAGACCCTGTAAATGGGGGACCCATTTTAAATGAGACTACGAAAGATCTATGGGCCGCCTCATCCAACGGTTCCCCATCCTGCTCGCTATCCGAAAAATGGGTGGTCAAGTAGGCCGCCCACGCTCCTTCTGAAATGTCAACAACACCTGAACCCCTTTGGTTACTATTTAGATTATTGATAAGGGACCAAAACTTTGTGGCGTTTGAATCTCTAATTGCACTTAAACGTTTAACCCAAAACTGTCTGAGATAGGTCTGATAGTCATCATAAACAACCATCCTGTAATCTTTCCTCAGTTGTTTATATTCAATGAATAGACACTCAGAATCTGGGCTTTTCCTGATTGCCCTTGCTAGCCTATTCCGTGCTTTCTTTAAGTTCTTGGTTCCCCTGGAGACAACAAAAGACCGGGATGGGGCACAATTGCGCGCGGATTGATGGAATTTTGACCATAAAAGGCAAGAAAGTTTGACCCACGACTTAATTGGGGACACACAACCCAATCCCTCAGAATTAAAAAAGTGAATACATTCAATCAGTACAGCCACCGCTAATAGAAGCATTCCATTTTATGCGCTTTAGTGATTCGAAACAAGCGCCACCACCCACTGTCCGCATGACATCAAGAGCAGAAAATCTTGATTTAATAGATACAATTTGAGGACAATGGTTGCTCTCACTCCGAGGGGAAATCAGAAACCTTTCAATGAGGAGAAACAATTCAATATTTCAGATGGTGTAATCTAAACAGGAGTGAGATCGACCATTGGATCTTGTCCCCCGTGGGGGGGGCATCAACACGTAAGCGACCATTGAAAACTTTGAAACCCATACTGTTAAAATGCATTACTAAGTATTTTCCCAGCGGGCAGTGCAGACAACCCTGGGGCCTTAATTGTTCAGGAATTAGCTGGTGGTGACCACAATCTGGACCCTCAAGAGCCTCCGTTATATCCTGAAACAGGTTCGTGTTGAAATGACCAGTTATAAGATAGGTGGGTAATCCCCAACTAAATTGGCTACAATCTGCGTCAGTCAAGACAGCCTGCCCCTTTTTTCCTTAGTTCCAGGGGCAATGTAAACATTGATTATTATGAGGGTCTCCTGCACAGTCCCATTCCTTATGACAATCCCCTGGATCCAGTTATCCTCCCAGACCAGAGCTAGTATACTCCCATTTAATTTGACGGTCACATAAATGGCCACACCACCCTTGGCACAGCCATTCTTGCTCGTTCTATGGGCAGATTTCCATATTTCTAGGTACTCTGGCAGTGGACAACTGTGCTCGGCCCAGGTTTCCTGGAGGGCAATTATATTGTGACTGTTAAAGAATGTTAAAAGGTCGGCTGAAGCAAACTTGTGCACAACCCCATTGATGTTCCATGAGCATAGGGACAGATATTCAGTGTTGGAACGAAACTGCCCACCCGTGATGGTCAATGGGGATGACCGTGCAAGACGGTGGATGGCAGCCGATCCCGATTAAAAAACCCAGAAAAACCAGAGCCAGTGTGGGAAATACCATTAAAAGAGGAGGAGCCACTCAGGGCACTTTTCAAGATTGAGAATGGTTTCAGAACTGTGGGAGCCATCAAACATTGAGTTTCGGATAGTGACACAGGGTAGCCAGGCTACTTCAAGGGAGTTATTGTAATACCCCATGAGCAAAATAAATCTCTCCTGGAGAGAATAGACTGAGCTATTGTGGCAGAAGTTAGTGTAACCAAGGTAGAGTCTCTTGAATAGGGCCCCCTGGAATCCAAGAATTCGATTGACACAATTTCTATAGAACCAAAGTAGTTAAGATCCGAGGTAGCATTAAGGAGTCTTAAAATATTCCCCCTGTTCAATATGTTGTGGGGGCCCCTAGAGCGATATTCTGGGGTAAACACAAGTTTAAAAGTTGAGCTTTCCACTCGAGTCCTGAAAAGGTGCATGGGAACTGGAGGCTGTGGCAGTTCCTCTACCATCGGTAGTCCTGCAGGACCCCCCGGGACCAGATTTTCAACGGAAACGGTCCGCAGGCTTGGAGGCAAGATTGCAGGAGAACTGCTTCTGTTAGCAGATGCCAATTTAGAGGAATTGGGGGAACCGAGGGCCGGAACATCGCCAATCGTATTCCCATGGACAGGTTTGGGTACAAACAGTGTGGTGATTGGGTGAGCAGGTCCTCCACCACCCCAATGAGGGGCTGCCGAACCCAACACAGTGCCGGAGTTGCATTTCTCACCCGAAACCAAGTAGTCCTTAAAGAAGGAATCAGTTTCCTGCCCAGTTCTCCCTGCCGAGGGGACATGGACAGGCACAAGCTGGAGGAGGTTGGGAGGAGAAGTCACCCTAGGAGCACCTTGGGGCTGCAAGGGCAGCTGCACCTCGGAACGGGCCGATAGTTGGACGTTTGTCGAAGATCCTTGAAGAGGTTGGCTCCGCCTACCATTCCGTTGTTTGCAGAGTCTTTTTTTTCCCTCTTGCTTAACAAAGGGGGAGCCACAGCGTCGACTCCTGAGGACGTTGGTAGAACTAAGGCAGGTTGTCCAGGGGTGTTGGGAAGATGAGAAGAGACAGGCACCATGGTCTTAAGCTTGAGAGAAGGGGAAGACATGGAGGCATCCAAGGCCTCAATGACCGACTCTGGAGCTCCGGTAGCAGCTGGCCGAAAAAGATTGTTTGAAGTTACACTCTTGACTGGACAGAGTTTCTACAAAGTTTCTGGCTGGGAGGATCCCCGAACCGAATCAAAAGGGGCGCTCGGATTTGACGAGGGAACCGAGGACACAGGCGTTGAAGATAGCCTCTTGATTTCTCATACCACTGAACTTAAAATGGTAGGCAAGGATGACAAACTTTTGATGATTGGAGAACAGCAACATGACAGTTGTACATAGTTGATGCCAGCTACATAAGAAGCCAATGTGTTCAGCAGATCAACTTGGACATCCTGTTTATCAGAGTGGTAGTTCAGAGCCAGCACAGTTGATTGAAGAGTTTGCAGAAGCTGAGGCCAGGCCGAGCTGGTTTCTATGAGCGTAAGAGGGGGCACAGAGTTAGGGTCCTTGCCAGTACCGCTCAGAGGATCAGATTGAAGACAGGAGAGGTCAAGGAGTGATTGGTCGTTAAGCTCGCCTTTGATGAACTTGGTTTGAGAGCTGGGGGCGGCCCCACTAGAAGACTTTAAAGGTAACATTGGATAGATGCTACCCGTTGAACTCCGGATCCATTGGGCTGCCGGGGTGCTGGATGGCAGGAGGGAGCCGTGGTCCTGCAGGGGATCATGGCAGCCTGCAGATGGCCCAACCGGCCCAGCCAACTGATGAGGAGCTGCTGGAGAGGCCACTGAAGAAGACACACCCACCCCTTCAATTAAGGAAAGGTCACTGGAGATGGTAATCTGAGAGAGTTTGAGTTTTGATGAGGGTACAGCCCACTGATCCTCAAGGGGTGGCGAATGGCTCGCTTCATTCTGAGAATATTTTCTGTACATTCATATTATCTTTCTCAGCCATATGAGAACAAAGTCTTACATTCTCAGTAAAACATGTACTTCTAACAGGAGCAGTCTATCAGTTGATTCCCTTGTGTTCTACTGCAGCCTCCCAGAGTGTTCTAAAGAACAACTAGTGCACTAACAGTCTAATTTACAACATTTAATTTAGAAAGGAACAAAATGAGGGGTTTCATTTTGTCACAGAACTTATGGTTAGTGCTGTAGAAATAAAAATTAGGACATGTTTAAAGTGAGTTCTCAAATATCTTCCTCTTCTATTTCATTAAAACATTTGGACATGTAGACTGAAACATGAACTTTCAACTCAAGCAGCCTGTCAGTTAGCACAAACATCACCCACATGTAGCCCAAGAATAGACCAATGACAGAACTGTGCAAACAACATAATTTCTTTGTTTTTTTTGCAGTTTTATATCGCACAGACTTGACCCGAAAGTATTGGAGTGCTTTACATGAGCATCATTTACATTACACAAGGACACATTCCTCTTAGGCTATAGGTATAGGGAGATTAGGGGCCATATGTACGAAAGCTTTTTCCCATAGACACAGAATGGGTAAAATCCTTTTGTACATCTGGCCCTAAGTGATTTGCCCAGAATCACAGGATGTCAAGCTGATGATGAAACTTGAACCTGGTTTCCCAGTTGCAAAGTCTACAGATCTGGCCGTAATGCGACATTCTTTCCCCTAATTATAACATATAATCAAGTGATCAACTGGATAAAAATCATCAAGATAGCAAATAATTTAAAAGTGCTTTGTCGCTATTTGAAAACTCAGAAAATATGTCCTCGTTTTAGTATTTTAGAACACTACATGTAATTTCTATGGGAATAAGACCCTCTAATTTTTATAATATCTAAAGGATATGATTTAGGTATTACAGTGTTGATCACATCAAGATGATGTCAGGCGTGCCACATTTTACTAATAAATATTGAATATTAGCAATCTAGTTGTTCATTAAAATAGTGTGGGGAGGCAGATATCACATAAATGAGAGCAGGGAGGAAGGTGCATAGGCAACAAGTTGACCATGCTGGCACTAAGGAGGGGCAGTGATAGCACAATGGACCATCGAGGGCAGGGCAACAAACCAACCATGCAGGATAGGCAAGAGAGGCGGTGGCAAAATAACAGACCATTGAGGGCAGAAGGAAGAGGCAACTGGCAGTACTATCATACATGCCAAAATACCTGTTCCAGACAGGAGACTCCTAACATTTTTAATCCCAAAAGGGCTTTATTTTATCTGTCTCCTGACTAAAATGTCCTTTTTTTTCAATGTAAGTCAATGAGGAAAATCAATTCCCCGTTTTTGTTTTAAATCAAAATCTCCCTCTTACCAAGTTCAACATGCTGGCAAGTAGGGTACATTGGGTCACTCAGGGCATGAGGAATGGGGGGTGGACATGGACTTGGATAACAGAGGGCAGGAGGGAGATGGGCAGGGGCACCAAATTGACCTTACAGGGCAGGCGTCAGGGGTTGCAGCAGCACAATACATCACACAAGGCAAGGAGGATGGTAATGCAGCACAATGGACCATGGAAAGCTATAGGGGGGACAGGACCATGGACATGGACAACAGACAGCAGAGGGGAAAGAGGCAAGGGCAGTAAGCTGATTGTACTGGACTGACAGGAGGGGCAGTTGCAGCATAATGGTCCATGAAGGGCAAAATGGAGGGAGGGTCATGTCAACCGGACCAGACAAGGCTGGAGGGAGGAGGTAGAGGCCTGCACATGGAAAAGGGAGGGCAGGGGCAATGAGGCAGGGCTGAAGCAGCCAGCTGACTATGGTGGGAAGGTGGGATGGGCTCTGGAAGCACAACACACCACAGAGGGCAACAGTAAGACTACACAGGCATGCACACAGACAATGGAGGGAAGGTGGGAGGGGGTTAGGGGCAAGAAACTGGGCACACAGGGCAAGTGGGAGGGGCTGTGGTAGCACAGAAGACCATGCATGGCAAGTGGGAGGGTTAGTGGCAGCACAACAGCCATGGTGGGCAAGAGAGAGGGGTCAGGGGCATGCACAAAGGACAATGGAGGTCAGAATGTATGGGTAGAGGCTTGCACAGACAAGAGAGGGTAGGGGAAGTGCCTTCAAAATGAACCACACAAGGTGGACAGGAGGCACAGTTGCAGCACAACAATGCATTTGAGGGCAGAAGGGAGTGGCAGCAAAATGGACCACTGAGGACAGGAGTCAGGGAATAGGGGCACGGACCTGGGACAGGCAAAGTGGAGGTGACAGGGACAGACAGCAGTCATCTGACCATGCTAGGCAGGTGGGAAGGGCAGTAGCAGCTCAACAGAACACTCAGAGTAGATAGAAGGGGCAATGACAGGTCCATGGAACGTGGTGGGCGAAAAGGAGGGAGCAGGGGCAAGCAGAAAGAAATTCAGAGGGCAGGGGAAGGAGGGCTGAGGTAGCAAGCTGTGCACAGAGGCTAAGCAGAAGGGCAATGATGGGGCATAGAATTGGGCAATGGAAGGCAGGAGAAATGGGCAGGGACATCAAGCTAAATAGAGGGCAGTGGGACATATTGGACCATGCAGGACAGGAGGGAGGGGGCTGATGCATGAACTTGGACAACAGAGGGTGGGGAGTAGGTGGATGGGGCAACAAGGTAACTGTTCAGGGCAGGTGGTCAGGGCAGTGGCAGAACAATGGCCACAGAGGGCTGTAATGAGGGAGCATGGGCATGGATTAGGACATTGGATGGCAAGGAGGAGAGGGGCAAGAGCATCAATCTTGGGTGGGGACAACACAATACCAGGCAAAGCCCTGCGCCGAACTTCCCCTTCCCCCTCTGTGCATTGTGATGGGCATTTTACTTAACGTTAAAAAACCCTAGAAATTCACTGAAAAATCAAAGGATATGGGGAATACGGGGACATTATAGTTAAGAATTCGAATTTAACAAAAAACCTTAGAAATTCTCTAAAAACCAAAGGTTACAGGGACGTTATAATTAGGTTCAGATTTTGCATGCACAAAACCATAGAAATTCAGCTGTTATATTTAGAGTTATTTCAAGTAGCTATAACTTGTACCCTAAGGTAACTATAACTCGGGCCCTCATAATGCACTGCTTATTACCCCAGATATTACATCACTTATGACGTCTTCTATGATATCATTGATAATGTCACTGTAACATTTGCAGTAAAGTTATTGATGAGAAAACTGTGCTTGGTGAGGGTGCGGTTATAGTTACCTTAGGGAACAAGCTATATTTACTCGTGGAGCCATAGATGGCCCTGATGACCGCCACTCCTCAGGGCCGGCTCTTGCTACCTCCCGAGGTGCTTTTTGAAAATCCAGCAGTGTCAGCTGTGCAGCCACTGAGCAAACCATCTTGTACTACATGAGGAAGGCGGAAGCCGAAGCGTTGCAGTGGAAATATTTTTTTGTTCTTTGATGAGACCATCTGTTTGAGTCACTTCTTTCATATATCAATACATATACATATATATATATCTATCTATATATATATATAGATAGATAGATATATTTATTTATTTTTTCACAAAAAAACAAAGGTTACAGGGACATTATAGTGAGGTTCAGATTTTACACACACAAAACCATTGCAATGCATGCACAGATTTCTCATCAATATTTTTACTGCAGTGAAATTATCAATGATGTCATAGAAGATGTCATGAGTGATGTACTACCTGAGGTAATTAGCATTAAGTGGGGAGGCCTGAGCTTTAGTCACCTTAGGGCACGATTTATAGTTACTTGAAATACTAACATTATAGTTAGGCTCTCATGTCAAATGTACTAAACCATAGAAATTCACTTGTTAGAGTTATCTCAAGTAACCATAACTCATACCCTAAGGTAACTATAACTTACGCCCGCCAGTGATAGATACCTGAGCTAACTATAACTTTTGCCCTGCAATGCACTGCTTATGGCCTCGCAGTAACACAAACAATACAAAACGATTCAATAAGAAACTAATTTAACGTTTCTAAAACCTGTTTTACAGGTTTACTTTTAAACTTCCCTTACCGAAAGGGCATGCGATCTACTTTTAAAGGCATAGTGTTACCTATTTTGTTAACCATAGGACTAAGCCTCAGCATGTAATTTAACGCCTTGTGATAATTATGTTCAAAGCCAGGTGGCTTCAAACTTGTCCTGATGTCACCCGATACTTAATCTATTTCATTTTTAGCTATTAGGATTGGCTACATGTTTCGCAATTAGAATTTCATGCTTTAAATAAACAAGAACACACAACACTTATGGACAAAGCTAATAATCATACATTTCACTGGTAGATGTAAGTCATTTGTGTGGATCTCATAAATGGCGCAAAGGGGCAGGTCAGTGCGCTCACTGTACTTGCTAAAAATATGGGTCCTTCCGTCGAAGTGCTGTGTGCCCACTGATGGAAATCAAGTAAGTTACATATAATATATACTCATGTAAAACTGTAATGTATGCATGTACTGAGTCACAAAAATGGGTCATGTCTAAGTTCGGCATGCAAAAGATCCAAAGAAGCTGTGTATATGTGTTACGTAAAGTTTGCAGAACTTCTGCTGTTGTTGCCCATGGATGAGTAAATCTAGGTATTCTCAGTAGAAGGGTAAGTTATCTTTAAGTACTCATAAATACCTTTGTGAATAGGCCCCGAACTGTCCAGCTCTCTAATTAAAAGAGCGAGCCCTTTCTATGTGCATTTATTATACCTGAATATCATCTGAATATTTTTATTTATTTTATTTATTTACAGTGTTTTCTATACTTTTACTTCCCTATCTGGTATTAGCAAGCTTTGCAAAGAACTGCAACTATATATGCCAGGTTTGCCCAACAATAGGGCCGGTGTTGTGAACCTCATGTGATAGGTCACTCATTAAGAGATATTTTGTTTTAGGGGGGTATTGAACAGGTGGATCTTGAGTCTCTTTCTGAATGAGATGATGTTTGGTATCAATCTTAATTAGATAGGATGAAAGTTCCAGGTAGTAAGAGCGGCACCTGGCAAAGATTGTCTTTTAGCTAGGTACGTTTTGAATTCCGGGTGTTTGATACTGAGTGAGTACTGGCTGTGTAATATTCTGGAGCCACCAGATATTTTTTACATTTCTGTTTCACAGCTCGGTCTGGCCAGATGGATGGCTTTAAACGCGAGGCAGCATGCTTTAAATTTGATTCTAGCCTCAAGTGAGAGCTCATGGAGAGATCTCGGGATAGGAGAGATGTGGTCACATTTTCTTTAATTTCAGTTTAGTCAGGCTGTGTAATGTAGTTCTGCTTTAAGTGGTAGCAAGGTTTTCATCAGGAGGCCAGGCAGGATGGCATTGCCTGCGTCTAATCCGGAGATTAGTCATTAGGTAATCATTTGAGATCAGATGTTTTATTCTTTTTAATTGACTTGGTTGGGAATCTGAAGTTTGGGCGACTTAATTACATTAGCTTCAGATGAGAGTTCTGTGAATGATGAAGTCCAATGAGTTTGCGTCTGAAGAGGATGAGCCACAGTTGTCAGCCAAACCTGTAATTAAGGCTGTGTATCTCCTTTTGTTAGAGTTGTGTGAAAGCACGAAAACCGTATTTATGGATTTAAACTCTAAGGAGTTTTTCAATGCCCGTGAGAAAATGTTTTTCAATGCTTTTTTTAAGAGTTAGGTTGTACATTGAGAGATACCTGTTCCGTTCTAATGTTACCAGATGGGATCGGTTTGAGAGAAATGATTTAAACCAGCTGGGAATTGTGTCTTTTAGGTTAATCCTGCTTTCAAATGCTTTTATTATAGACAATACTGAAGGTTGTCGTCAAGTTGAGTGAAATTAGAATGCAAGCATTTCCTTTATCTATCATTTATAGAGCATCATAAAGGACTATTATTATGGCTGTGCCCCATCCAGAATCCTGTCTCAGCGAGTGAGGTCGACTCTTTATCTTTATTGAATTTGTTTAATTGTATTGCAATGTTTTTTTTATATGACTTTGCCTTTTAGGGGATGGATTTGTAGTTCTCCAAGGCTTCTGGGTCGGCGTTGGCTTTTTGTAGTCTATGCGTGACTTGTCCTAGTTTAAGACAGTTTGGATGGACATGTCTTGATACAGGAAGGAAATACTAGTACACACCAATATAATGCTAAAGGAAAAAGTTACTTTTTATTATTGAAGCAAGTAAGGGACGCTCAAATAGTGCATTGGACATAGCTGCTTGACTGAAGTGTTTAATTTTTAGATTTTAGGTTTTAGAAGGCTGAATGAGCTCCAGGTCTTGCAACTTTTGGAAAGTAATGATGTGTTTCATCATACAGATTTCGGAAGACTGCTCGTGATTTTTGAAACGTCATTAGAAATGAATCTTAGGAATTATTTATTATTTAAAGTGAGTGCTGATTTGATCTCCGAAGCACTTGCTTTAATTATTTTGAAAAAGAAATCTCAGCTGGGTTATGTATGAGATCAATTTAATTCTGTATTTGTGTTTGATTGCTCTTTTGAAATACAGTTTTGCATTTTTTTCTGGCTATTTTTAATTTAGATTTGCTTTTGGTAGATTTGTTCAGATTCCATATTTTCTTAAGGTTCCTTACAATTGTTCTTCTTTAAATCATGTTTTGAGAGGGAGGTTTTTGGCAGTTTTCCATGTTCAAGAGCCACTTTGTCAACAAATATATCCACTGATTTCATGCAGTTAGTTGTAGCGATATTGATTTTCTGGTTGAAAATCTAGGGTGTCTAGTTGACAGATAAAAATATTTTATTAAGGGGCCTATTTATGAGCCAGTTTGCTTCGCTCTTGCAACACACAGCGTGGTGGAAGAGCAACGCACACCTTACACGTGATTCATGAAACCACATAAGGCCACTTTGTGTGGCCTGAGCAGTTCCATAAATCTGGAGTAAGGCAACGCATCACAAATCGCTGCACTGCCTTACTCTGCCCAAGGAATATGCTACATGGGAGTTGGGTAGGTGTTCCCATGCAACTCTGTTGTGAACTCTTTCTTTCTTATGCATTCTCCCCACAGTCTTAATGTTCCCTGCTGCCCAGGCCGTGAGTGAGGTCATTGTATGGTTGGAATGTTGAGAGTGTTTGTGCTTGGATGAGTGGACAGTTGGAGTGAGAAGGGCTAAGCAGCAGGATGCTATTCCTTGTGGGGCCTGAACTGTAACCTACAACTAAGCTAATAAACCTACTTCTTTATTAACCTATGATCATCCATCACTGATTACATCAAACTCCCATGGTTCGTTTCCAGATTTACCAGAACTGGTAGACCTGGTAATGCACCAAAAAATAACACTTCTTAGTTGAGGCGTAAGGAGGAGAAATATATTTATTCCCTCTTTCTATGTGTGCATTTTTCAACAACACACATAGAAAGAGGAATATGCCTGTCAGGATTGTTTTTGTGCAAGAAAATGCCCCTTCCTGCATAAAGGAAATCCAGCATTCAATGCAGGCACTCTTGCTCCATGGCACAAGGGTGCCTTGTAGGAGGCTGGCCTGGTTTGTAGTGGGTACCTTGGGTACTTACACCTTATACCAGGTCCAGTTATCCCTTACTAGTGAAATGTAGTAGTGTTCTAGCAGCTTAGGCTGATAGAGGTAGCTGTAGCAGAACAGCTTAGGCTGACCTAGGAGACATGCAAAGCTCCTGCAGTACCACTATAGTTACACAGTACTTATACACAATAAAAGACAATACTCAGTGTTACCAAAATTAAAGGTAGTTTATTTTAGTGACACAAGGCCAAAAATATCTTAGAGGCAATACTCCTTCTGGAGGTAAGTCTTACACACAATATATACACAAGACACCAAAATAAGGTAAATAAATAGTCATCGGATAGTGCAAACAATAGAAAATACCATAGAATGCAATAGGAAGAAATAGGTCTAGGGTCAACACAAACCATATACTAAGAAAGTGGAATGTGAATCACAAATTCCTCCCTAGACAAGTGTAGTGTCTAGAGAATCGATGGAAGAGTAAGAAAACCACAAAGGTGAGTAAAATACCCCACCCCAGAGCCCAGGAAAGTAGGAGTAAAGTACTGCAAGTTTCCTTAGGACACACTACAAGTCGTGATTAGAGTTATTGCAAGACCCAACCAAGACTGCAAGCAACACATGGTGGATTCCTGGACCTGAAGACCTGTGGATAGAGGAGACCAAGTCCAGAAGTCACAGAAGATTCCAAGAAGGACTGGAGCCCCTGCAAACTTAGAAGATGGTGCACAAGAGGAGTCTCTGGTTGGAAGAAGACTGCAGAAGAGCACCAAGGAAGATGGCTGCAGGTTCCTGCATGATGCAAAGGATCCCCACGTGGAGATGTTGGATGCAGGCGAGTTTCAGTGATAGATTCGTCCATCAAGCCTTGGTTCAAGCAATGTTGCGGATTGCGTCAAAATGGCGCTGCCTGGACCCAGGAGGGACCTGGGGGGCTCAACGCAGACTGAGGAGGCAGAGGGGGCTCCAACACTGGAGGGAACCCACAGATGACCAGATAACACCCACTGAGGTCACAGGACACCGGGACAGAGAAGGTGCAAATTGTGGTTGCTGCAGCACTACAAAGGAAGTTCCCACGCCACCGGGGACCAACTCAGCGAGTTGAGCGCTTCAGGATAGAGGGCTGGCGACTTGGGCCAGTCAGTGCATGAAGGATTCTTGCAAATAGTGCACAGAGGCCTCACGAGGTGAAGATGACGCGGTGCACAGGAGTACTGTCACAAAAGGGGAAGACAACCTCTTACCGCCTCCAAATTTGGACAGAAGGACCTTAGGACAGTCTGTGTCAAAGGGGTCCACCACCTGTGTTGCAAGGAGCATTCTCATCGCCAGGAGAGGAGTCCAAGAGAACCGGTCATCATCGTAGAAGGGGCCTGCTGGAGCAGAGAAGTGACTCCGTCACTCTACGGGAAATATCTTCGGTCCTTCTGATGCAGGGTAAAGACAGGGAGTCCCCAGAGCATGCACACCATGGAAACTGTTGCAGTTGCTGGCTGGAGCTGAAGTTGCAGAGTCAAAGTAGCCCTTCTGGATACTTTGTTGCAGTTACAGCAGTTCGATCCAAGGTCAGAGGATGAAGCAGTGGTGGCAGAGGATTTCTGATGGAAACTTGCAAGCAGTATCTGCAGAGGAACACAGAGGAGAGACCTTACATAGACCTGAAAGGGGTACTGGCTACCTAACCAGTTATGCACCTATCAGGAGGGGTCTCTGATGTCTCCTGCTGGCAATGGCCACTCAGAGGCCTCCAGAGTGTGTCCACACCTTGGAAAACAAGATTTCTGAAGTCTGGGACACACTGGAGGAGCTCTGGGCACCCCCCCTGGGGTGGTGATGGACAGGGGACAGGTCACTCCCCTTTCCTTTGTCCAGTTTCGTGCCCAAACAGAGACTGGGGGTCACTGAACCGGTGTAGACTGGCTTATGCAAGGAGGGCACTATCTGTGCCCTTCAAAGCATTTCCAGAGGCTCTGGGGGGTTACCCTCCCAAGCCTGTAACACCCATTCCCAAAGGGAGAGAGTGTAACACCCTCCTCTCAAAGGAAATGCTTTGTTCTGCCTTCCTGGGACTGAGCTGCTCAGACCCCAGGAGGGCAGAACCCTGTCTGTGAGGTGGCAGCAGCTGTAGCTGCAGTGCAAGCCTCAGAGAGCTGGTTTGGCAGTACTGGGGGTCCATGGTGGAGCCCCCAGGATGCATAGAATTAGTTCCCCAATACCAGATTTGGAATTGGGGGACAATTCCATGATCTTAGACACCTTACATGGCATATTCAGAGTTACCATTGTGAGGCTTCATATAGGCATTGACCTATATGTAATGCACGCATGTAATGGCGTCCCCGCACTCACGAAGTCTGGGAATTTGGCCCTGGACAATGTGGGGGCACCTTTGCTAGTGCAAGGGTGCCCTCACACTTAGTAACTTTGCATCTAGCCTTCAGTAAATGAAGGTTAGACATATAGGTGACTTATAAGTTACTTAAGTTCATTGAAAAATGGCTGTGAAATAGTGTGAGCACTATTTCACGCAGGCTGCAGTGGCAGTGCTGTGAAAGGGTTTGTCTGAGCTCCTTATGGGTGGCAAAAGAAAGGCTGCAGCCCATAAGTATCTCCTGGAACCCCGATGCCCTGGGTACCGAGGTACAATATACTAGGGACTTATAAGGGGGGGATCCGTGTGCCAATTGGAATTGGTAAATGAAGTCACTAGAATATAGTGAAACATTTAGAAGCAGAGAGAGCATAAGAACTGAGGTTCTGGTTAGCAGAGCCTCAGTGACCCAGTTAAGCAGTACTGACAACACTCACATTAGGCCACAAACTATGAGCACTGGGGTCCTGACCAGCAGGATCCCAGTGAGGCAGGCAAAAACATACTGACATCCAGGTACAAAATGGTGGTAACATGACAAGAAAGATGGTACTTTCCTACATGCCTGCTTTGGCAAAAGGCTGCCAAAAGGGCTCCACCGTTAGGAAAAATATGGCACATTCCTGCCCTTTCCCTGTCATGCAATGCAGCACAGCAAAACGATTTTCTGTGCTGCACTGCCTGACATTCTCGTAAATAGGCCCCTAATCATATCGTGAAATGATTTGACTAGTCGGCCTTTATGGGGTTTGTGACAGTAATTTGTTCTACGAATGTTACTAGTGAGTATATTATTCTTCCTTTGGTATGAGCAGAGATGGAGATTAGTTGACTCAGATAGAAGAGTTTTTCTGATGCTGGGTAATTTCTGATAGCGCTTATGTTTTGTTGTTACACCAGTGTTTGTTGAAATCATCTAAGTATATGTTGTTGGAAGATTTCATTTGACTCAGAGAGAAATATTTGACTGTTATTTGACGCTTTTTAAGGAATTAAGGCCCATATTATATGTTTTGATGCAAACCAGTGCCAGCGCTGGTTTGCGCCAAAATTTTTACATCCTGCTAACGCAATTCCAACGCACAAGGCGGGCGCCTTATTTATGGATTGACGTTAGTCGGCGCTGCAGGCTGATTAGAGTAAAAAAAATTACTCTAACCAGGCAGCGCAGGCGTAGGGAAGAATGGGGGTTGTGCGTCAAAAAATGGTGCAAGTCAGTTTAGAGTCAAAAATCTTGGCTCTAACCGGACTTGCTCCATTTTTTGACGCACAACCCCCACTGAAATGACTCCTGTCTTAGCAAAGACAGGAGTTATGCCACCCTGCCCAATGGCCATGCCCAGGGGACTTCAGTCCCCTGGGCATAGCCATTGGGCGCAGTGGCATGTAGGGGGGCCTAAGTTAGACCCCCATATGCCACTTTAAAAAAATAAAAAAATAGACTTACCTGTACTTACCTGGGATGGGTCCCCCCATCCATGGGTGTCCTCCAGGTGTGGGCGAGGACGGCAGGGGGTGCCCTTGGGGGCAGGGAAGGGCACTTGTGGACTGCTTCCATGGTCAGAGACCATGGAAATGAGCCCACAGGTCCCTTAACGCCTGCCCTGACCCAGGCGTTGAAAAACGGCGCAAATCAGGCTGGGTGCCATTTTTTAAAGCCCGCCCCCTCCTGTGCGTCAAAATGACATGGGAGTATAAATAAGGCGAACAGCCCTTAAAGTCATTTTTTGGACGGAAACGCCTACCTTGCATGTCATTAACGCAAGGCGGTTTCCCGCATCCAGAAAATGACGCACACTGATGAATTTTAATGTTCGCGGGGTCGAGCGTCAAAGTATAAATATAGTGTTAGGTTTGCGCTGAATTTGCATCAAAAATGTTGACGCAAATTCAGCGCAAACAGAGTATAAATATGCCCCTAGGTGGTTTGTAAATGATATGCACAAAGAGGAGGGCTCAGTAAGGATGGCTACTTTCATGCATTCGAATGGTGAGAAGATTGGTGTGGATAGTAGTTTACAAGGTATTGTGCTTTTGAAGGTTAAGACTAGATGCCCTCCTTTTTGTGACTGTCTGTCGTCTTTCAGAATAGTGCCAGGAGGTAGGACCAGTGGGTCTACAGCACTTTGGGTAAAGCGTTTAGCGCGGCTTGATTCTTAGAAAGCTGAGATTTTTGGGTGATAGGTATATGCAGAATGCCATAGATGCCAAGGTGTTCAGGGGTAAAAGAGCTGTACATCTTGGTTTGATAGTTCAGTATCATTTTACATCTTTTGGGGCCCATTCACAAAGGCATTTAAGAGTATGTGAAGTAGTACTGCTGCAGTACTACTTTACATACTTAGCAAGCATTAGCAAAGACAATAGGTCTAGTGCTGACAGCCGGCCTTTTGGCAATTCTTGGTTTAGTTTTTCATAGTTTTTACCTTATTGATCGGGAAGCTGCTGGGCCCTTCTTAATCTAACCAAAAACATTGGCTAAAGGCAAAAATAGTGTTTTGGTCTAAAAAAAGTACATAGTACTATAGTACTCCCTGACACTGAAAGGAACTACTTTGTGCATTGATCTGCTCCTTGTGAAAGGGAAGCAAGTTTTGTAACTAATAGTGAAGTCAGCCAGTGGCAGAAGTGTGCTGACACATTGCCCCTTGATGCATGCTGGAGTGGGTGGAAGAAAAATGTGAATGACAGAACCACAGAGTAATGGACTGAAACCCCCTATAGGTAACTGTGTTACACACATACTTTTAGTAAAATCAAAAGGTGTTAACGTGGACTTAATATAAGCAAATTGATCTTGCATTGTCTGCCAGCTTCTTGCCTTTGGGGAAAGAAAGAAAGAAAGAAAGAAAGAAAGAAAGAAAGAAAGAAAGAAAGAAAGAAAGAAAGAAAGAAAGAAAGAAAGAAAGAACTAAAAAGGAAATAAGGAAAAGAATAAAAAACAAAGGAAAGATGGAAAGAAAGATCAAAGGAAATGAGGAAAGACAAAAGAAGGAAAGTAAAATGATGAAAAAAGAAAAGGAATGAAAAGAAACAAAGAGGAAGGCACGGAAGAAAAATAAAGAAAGGAAAAGGAAAGAAGGAAAGAAAAAAGGAAAGAGGAAGGAAAGAAAGAATGAAAGAACACATGAATAAATGAAAAAAGTCAAAGAAGGAAAGAAAAAAGAGGAAGAGGAATAAGAAAGAAAAGGGAAGGAATGATAAAAGAAAGGAGGAATGAGAAAGAAGGAAAGATAGAAAAAAGAAAGATGAAAGAAAAAAGAAAAATGAAATTAGCTCTTATGAGCTAAAACTCAGAGTTCACTTGAGATGCTGCTATGGTGTGAAAAAGCAAAAGTATGATAGACAAAGTCACTTCAAAAAGAATTTACAACAGCATTAAAAGTCAACAGAAACTGATAAAGCTGAAATTTGTCCTGTGCTCTCATCCTGTACAAAGGCTCCTCCTATCACACCAGGTTCTATAAACCAAGACAACTAAAGTAATACTAAAGTAAAAACTAAAACACTGGCACTGAATGGAACTACCTTGTGTGTGGACGTGCTTATCACGAAAGGACTAAATGCAGTCACTGAAAGTGAAGTTAGCTAATGGCCGTAGTATGCAGAACCAAAATGTGAATGACGCAAGAAGAGACTAATCAATGACGAGAGGTGGCTGAAAGGTCCTTCATGGAAGTTATTATACCTATAATTTTAGGAAAATCGAAAGGTCTTGGCTAATACCAGACCTAAAATGGCTTTGTGAGTGTCAGATGAGTAGTAGAGGAAGTGCAATGCAAGTATGTTAAACTTGCACACAATCATGCCTTTGAGGACAGTAGCAGACATTTAACACAGTTTTCCACAGCTATTTTTAGTTGCCTTTTTAAACTTATTCAACACTGATACTATGCAGTAGTGCACCAATATTCACCATTTTCGCGAGGGATGTGTAGGAAGGACATATTTTCAAAAGATAAAACAGGAAGAAAAAATATATTTAGTCCATTTCACTAACTTCCTAATCCAACGCATGAAGTATTTCCCCAATGTGCATTTGCACACGTATGGGTTAGAGAACACTGGCATACTCCAGAAATGTATGTCGATCACATGTACTCTTGCACATACATTTTCCAAATCGAATGCTCCATTCACATATGCCTGCAACTTCGGTGAAGCAGTAAATTATCTGTAAATCTCTACAATGTGTCAGTGTACCTTATACATTCAGAGATTCGTGTACTTTGTGGATCAGAACTACTGGTATTTTTTATGTTCTCTTTATAAGTGGGCGTTTTTATTTGCACTATTGTTATAACAGGCATAAAACGTGCAGTTGTTCCCTGTAAACTTACCTCTTTCCGCTAAATCTTCAATGTAGGCTTTCATGAACTCCTTCTCAAACTGTTCAAAATCTCTGCTGCTTTCTCTGTCTTCCTTATGCTCCAAATCCACGTCAATATTGACAGGGCTATCCCGCAGGCTTACAAACCTGTTAGAAGAAAGAAATGTTAGAGGCCTTGTGCACCTTTATCACTGTCTTCTAATTGGAGAGCACATCATTATTCACACCTGTGCTCATTAAAAGGCTCCACACAAGAATGCACGACTTACCTTAAAGGCAACTTGGACTCGTAAAGAATGTGCAAAGTTACAACTCGTTACACCCCACCAGCCTGTTATGAGCAATATCCATTTTATCATACACGCTATATGTTGTGCCTATTCAGGCGCCAAAAAAATGGGCTACCCCAGTGCCAGACAGTCTTTCTAGTGTCATTTTGTGCGTCTGTTCGAATATTATATGGGAGATTTTTATTTTCCTTTCATCTCTATTGATGTTTTTATCACAATAATTTTCTGATATTAGGACACCCCTGTAACAAGAATATGACACTACTACATTTATATTGCAAGCAAGTAGAGGCATCACTCCCTAGTCCACAAAGGATGGGGCGATTTTCTCACAGAAACTGTGAGGGAAGAAGGTGGGCACTACCAAGCACAGCCTCTAGGAGCAGGAAGCATTGAACAAAAGACCAGCTCCAATCTCTCCACCACACAGAGACTTTGCTTGGTCTGCACTCATCTCCAATAAGAGTAACTTCAAGAGAGAAAGTGGAGCATATCTGGTTGTGATTGTGTCCCTCAGCAGGGCCTCCTCTTCATGAGAGTAGTGTGACAGCACTGCCTTGCAGGTCCCAGTGAAGCAGCAGCACATGAGTTAAGCATTGATTGAGGTTATTGTTGAGACCTCTGGTTGGTGGGGGAGTGAAGCAGCTAGCTGCATGATCCAATGGTAGCATGGGCACCTAAACAGAGCTTTTTACGTGGTGTCGTCCATGGTGCTTTTGACTAACCCCATGCACCAGCGTTCCGCCCTCCTTTTGAACTGCTCCCATTTTATATCCACTTGGAGGCCTGCAGGCTTATGTGTGTCTGGGGTTGGCGTTAATGCATGACTTATATTGGTTTCCTGCTGATTCTTGAAGACCTATGGTAACCTTGTGAGTTACACCTCGAGTTGCATGTCCTGATACCCAGGAGCCATGAGCACAAAACATGTGGGAACATAACTCCAGAAAAACTGTCTCTACCCTTCGGCCCTCCTTCAAGAAAAGTGCTGTGCTAACTGTCTCCTGTCTATTGATTGGAGAGTGTGTCACTTTCGCTCCCCATCTTAAGTAAACATAGCAAAATCTACATTTCTTTTCCAAAGAGCTGTTCTAGGGATTACAGAGCATTAATGTTGCATTAAAAACGGTCATTCATTCTCCTGAGCAATTCCTAAGAAGGCAGGCTTAGTCCAGAAAGGAAAGAAAGGACAATCCCAGAAAATTAGCTTCCTCTTCCAAAACAGACTCGTTTACTGATACTGCAACCTACCCCATCACGGATTTGGACAATCATCCCCCCCAAAGACAAAGGGGTTTGTGCCGGGGCCAAAGCTTCCAATATCCTATATACAGATGGGATTAAAGGTGTGTTCTTGGGCACTTAAGATAGTTCTCCCTAGAGAATTTTTTTTCCAAGTGTCTAAGACAATTGAGATCCAGAAGGAGATCAAATATAGTAATTGAGCGTCGAGGAATCTATCTTTCGGTCACAATGTCCAGGGGCTACTTCCACTGTTTCTCTCAAAGGACAAGTGGACAAGTGATATGCTGGGCACGAAAAAGGAAACAACAAACATGACAGCTCTTTCTTGTCAGCTAGCAATCGCAATCTCCAGTAGTCTCAGGAAGAAAAGCTAATCATGTACACAAATCCATTGAATGAAAGGGCCTTGAGTTTCACCACCGGAAAGCTCATGCATACCAAATATGTTTAAAAGATACACCCATATTAATGATACAAAGACAAGAAGGCAAGTAAGTAATTGGCAGAAGGGTAAGGTAGTGAGTGAAGAAAAGCAGAACTTGACTGCAGTTGACAGAAAATGTAATGTTTTGAAAAAAAAAAACAAGCAGCGCTCTAAGGAATACAAATGTCCTACATCTTACACCTGGCACCGACATCTAAAGAACAGTAGCCTGCTTTCTGCCACCATTCAAAACGGCCCATCTAGCCACTGGTCAGGGGATAATTTTCAGACTGCAGTGCTGGCATCAATGTTAAAGCACTAAAGGTATAGAGACTGAATAAATCATTTGACACACAAAGAATAAGTGTAGAAAATGAACCACACCCTTTCAAGAAGGGAATGGTAAGAGTATGGTATATAGCAAGTGGTGCATTTTGAAGCACACTGTTGCAAATATATTACTAAATCATGGTGTGGTAGTGCATTGTCATTTACAGACAGCACATTGTCCATTGAAATGAGCACATCATTTGCAATGACGTAGCTTGACTGAAAACACTGTACAGCACACAAACATTGTTTGGAATTTGAGTTTTAGCAAATGTTAGAAATAGGGACTTTGGTTGGCAGTCAGGTTACCCCCTGTTCAAGCAAGGACCCTCACTCTAGTCAGGGTAAAGGAGAATCACCCTCAGGTAACCCCCGCTCACCCTCTTAGTAGCTTGGTACGAGCAGGCAGGCTTAACTTCAGGGTCTAGGTGTAAAGTATTTGTGCACACAGTAACTCAGTAAAAAGACCACAAAATGACACAACACAGGTTTAGAAAAATAGGTAATATTTATCTAAACAAAACAAGACCAAAACGACAAACATCCAACATACACAAGTTATGAATTTAAAAAGCAAAAGAGTCCTAAATCCTTGAGAAAACAGTAAGAACACTGTTAGCATTCAAAAGTAACTGGGTAGCGTCAAAATAACACCGCACGGGTGAGTGTGCATTGGAAAAGGGCAGCGATGCGTCAATTTCTCATCAACAAGTTACATTGTGTCGTTCCTCTTCCGGTCGGGTCGGCATGCGTTGTTTCTTCTCTCTGCAGGACAGCGATGCATCAATCAGGAAAAGCACTTTGGGTCCGGGCAGGCTTTGCGTTGTTTTTCCGCACACAGCGATGTAGCATTGAAAATCCTGCCGCACGGTATCAGAAAAATAGCGCTATTTGTGTTGCGAAATTATCAGCCTCCGTCAGCTGGTTTTACGCGTTGTTTCTCCAGCCGCGTGCATCAATCTTCCAGCGGCGATGCAGGTGGAGCATATATTTCAGCCATGAAGCTGCAGGCGCGTCGGTTCTCAGCTGCATCTCGGAAGGTGTGTCAAAAATGTCCCCGCACAGTGGTTTGTGTGTGGATTTTCAATCTTGGTCTGCCAGCTTTGCCTCTCAAGTGCCCAGGAACTGGATAGGGCACCACTTGGCAGGGCAGAAGGCTCAGCAGAGAGTCCAGGTGCTGGCAGGGGAAGTCTTTGATGGTCCTGAGACTTCAACAACAGGATGCAAGCTCTGGTTAAGCCCTTAGAAATTTTTTCTCACAAGCAGGACTGCACAACAAAGTCCAGTATTTGTCCCCTTGCACAGGCAGAAGCAGCAACTGCTGGGTAGCTCCACAAAGCACAGTCACAGGCAGGGCAGCACTTCTCCTCAGATCTTCAGCTCTTCTCCAGGCAGACGTTCCTCTTGATTTCCAGAAGTGATCTAATTTCTTAGGGGTTTTGGTGCTCTTCTTATACCCATTTTGGCCTTTGAAGTAGGCCTACTTCAAAGGAAAGTCTCTTTTGTTTGTGAGATCCTGCCTAGCCCAGGCAAGGCCCCAGACACACACCAGGGGGTTGGAGACTGCAGTGTGTGAGGGCAGGCACAGCCCTTTCAGGTGTAAGTGACCACTCCTACCCTCCCTCCTGGCACAGATGGCTCATCTGGATATGCAGGCTACACACCAGCTCCATTTGTGTCACTGTCTAGAGAGAGGTGCAAACAGTTCAACTGTCAAACTAACCCAGACAGGGAACCCACAAACAGGCAGAGTCACAGAATGGTTTAAGCAAGAAAATGCCTACTTTCTAAAAGTGCCATTTTCAAACACACAATCTCAAAACCAACTTTACTAAACGATGTACTTTTAAATTGTGAGTTTAGAAACTCCACATGTCTATCTGCTCCCAAAGGGAATCTACGCTTTAATGATATTTAAAGGCAGTCCCCATGTTAACCTATGAGAGAGATAGACCTTGCAACAGTGAAAACCGAATTTGGCAGTATTTCTCTGTCGGGACATATAAAACACATTAGTATATGTCCTACCTTAAACATACACTGCACCCTGCCCATGGGGCTACCTGGGGCCTACCTCAGGAGTGTCTTACATGTCAGAAAAGGGAAGGTTCAGGCTTGGCAAGTGGTTACACTTGCCAAGTCGAACTGGCACTTTAAAACTGCACACATATTAACCTATGAGAGAGATAGGCCTTGCGACAGTGAATACCAAATTTGGCAGTATTTCTCTGTCAGGACATCTAAAACACATTAGTACATGTCCTAACTTAAACATACACTGCACCCTGCCCATGGGGCTACCTGTGGCCTACCTCAGGGGTGTCTTACATGTAAGAAAAGAGAAGGTTCAGGCGTGGCAAGTGGGTACACTTGCGAAGTCGAACTGGCAGTTTAAAACTGCACACACAAATACTGCAATAGCAGGTCTGAGCCATGTTTACAGGGCTACTAATGTGGGTGGCACAACCAGTGCTGCAATCCCACTAGTAGCATTTAATTTACAGGCCCTGGCACCTCTAGTGCACTATAGTAGGGACTTACCAGTAAATCAAATATGCCAATCATGGAAATCCAATTAAACATACATTTTACATAGGAGCACTTGCACTTTAGCACTAGATAGCAGTGGTAAAGTGCCCAGAGTAACAAAGACAGCAAAAACAAAGTCCAGCACACATCAACAACCTGGGAAACAGAGGTATAAAGTTAGGGGAGACCACGCCAAGGTTGCCAATTCTAACAGCAAATATTTATCATTTGCACGTCACCAAGTAAGGTGTCTTGACTTGTTTTGATCCTATTTGTTTCCACTACACTTCAGAATTACAAACTGCTAATATATCATGAAATATTTGTATAGTTACTTTACAGGCATTTAAATGTTGTTTTGTGTTAGAAAAAACGAATATCCTACATCCTTTCCTTTCACACACCATGTACCCCAGCAAGACTGTTAGACAGTTCACTTGAGCATGGGAAAGAAACGTAAACACCAATCACCATGCTAAATAATAAGCACCAGTTTGTCAGAAGACATCAGACAGTCTTTGTAAGTTACTTCACTTTGACAATATGAAAGTAAAATCTAAAGACATCTTTGTTGCAGCAACCCCTTCCACCCTGCAGCCCTACTTCAAGAGCCTATGTATCTATGTATGCGTCTGACTCTCATGAAGTCTTTCATTAACCAATCGGAAATGTTTACCGGAACTTTGGAGAAGCAGATAGTGAGAAAAACATTTCAACACCTGGGTCAGGGCAGGCGTTAAAAGGCCTGTGGGCCTATTTCCATGGTGGAATACCATGGAATAAGCCCACAGTACCCTCCCCAGGTCCCAGGGACACTCCTACCCACACCAGAGGGACAGCAGGGGATGGGGGAACCCAGGTAAGTATAGTTAAGTACAGGTAAGTATTTTAATTTTAAAGTGCCATTGGGGGCCCTGAAATGGGCCCCTGTGCTGGCCATTGGGGTGGTGGGCATGACCCCTGTCTTATCTAAGACAGGAGTCATGTGGTATGGATGGTTTTGTGTCAGAAAATGACTCTGGGCAGGTTAGAGTCATTTTTTTTTTTTACTCCAACCTGCCTAATATCATTTTTTGGTGCAAAATCCCCTCCTTCCATACCACCAGCCCCACCTGACTAACATAATTCTTTCTGATGCTAGCCTATCCTTTGCACCGGCTTGCACCATTCCATAATTATGGTGCCCGGCTGGTGCACAGATATGGTGCAAGCCAGTGCTAACCTTTTTGGTGCAAAAATGCGTTAGTACAGTTTTGCACCAAAAAGTATAAATCAGGGCCAAAGTATTGTACTTAGAAGTGGCTACTGCTATGTTATGTTACAGGTACATTACCATATCCCAATGCAGCGATGCATCCTATTGTGCTGGGGATCTAGACACGCGTGTGACTTAACTTTTTCACTACTTACCTGGCTGTTTGTAATACATTTCTATTTAGTATTATTGCACTTTTCGATTACAACACACCATTCAGGCGACAATCTCATTCGACCCTCTCCTTAACTCGCTCCTTCATGACAGTTATTCTCGTTAGAATTTTCCAGAAACTTAAAAAGAGGACCCCAGATATCTATGGGGTGAGATCAAACAGGTAATAGGATTGTGTATATTTTAACCTTTTCATTACACTGTGCTAGGCCTGTCCTTCACCTTTGGGATTCTTCTTTCATCCACGCCATGGCACTCGAGCTTTTGTCTAGGATGAAAGACAGCATGTTCATTTACTGAGTAGTTTGGCGTGTCAACTACAATGCCGAGCAATGCCATAACGGGCGACATGAAAACTTTATATTCCAGTATCTGCTCCAGTGTGGTACAAATCTGTGTCCAATATTTTTGGATTTTCTGAGAAGTCGCCACAATGGGATATAAATCTGTACAAGATGAGATGAATGATAAAATCGATGCCAACATTTTAACTATATAAACATCTGTTGGCTGTTTAAGGATAACTTTTCAGTTTGCTTCCAGCAACACGTCCAGTTTATGTCTGGAACTTGTTCTCCCATTGTTACCCAGTGCTTTCACTCTCACCGATCCTAATGTTTATAATTGTATCATGGAAGGTCCATCTGCTCTTGTGGTCAACTTGGATAATCAGTGTCAGTGGGATGAACTTTGCAGGCTCTCCCGGCAATTGTGTGTAGCAATTTTGAAATGTGTTCTTGAGTCGGAAGTATGCAAATTCAAGTCTTACATTGGTCCAGTGTTTAAACATGTGCCTTTTCACTGCACTAATTGCACTGTCATTTAAGCCGTCTGTGGTGTTGTGTGACCATTGTGAGAATTGTCTGATATCTCCGAGGCTTTGAGCCTATGGACGTTTGAAGTGTGCCAGAGTCCAGTAGCTGGTGCTCATTGATCATTTGCCCATGTGTGGTAGGGGATGATACCAATATGTTTCAAAATGGGCCTGGGCAGACAGAAAGTATAATTCAGGATGGAGAAGAGCAAGTCATGTGTGATGGCGTAACAACGGTGTTGTCCACCTTCCCAAACCCATCTATGCACTGAGGAATCCAAAGGCTGAAAGAGTGTTTAGTGAGTGGTATGGAGATGTTCTCAAACAAATGTAGTAGCTTTTATAGTAATACCATTTTAAACAGAGCAGTGCTCCCTGCATATAACAGGGGTACCTTATTCCACCTATCCTGTGTATGTGACTGCCAGGATACCTAACAGAGTCCAAGAACCATCATAAGTATTATTCGAGAGCTACTTCTAATGTAGCCGTGGTGCATGGGAACACCTCCAACTTATCCCAGTTTGTTTGTAATCCTGACTGGTGCTGAAAGTGTACCACTGGGTCAAGTCCACATGGGTGTCATATTTACTTCAGGGTTTTTAACTTTTAACAAACAATATCACTTAATCCGCATTCATAGATATGAATAAGTGGCTGGTGGTAAAGGCCAGGCTATGGTGTGTGTAATGTTCTCTTCACATAAAGGCTAACTTTCAAAATAATCACAAAGAAAGGGGGTGAGAGAGTGTGACTCTGCCTTGGTCCTTGCATCATACGAAAGGGGGCAGTGAACTAGCCATTTATTCATATGCCTGCCGATGAGCCTCTATACAGGCGATGTAGGACTTTCTACATATTGCAGTCCGTTCCTGGTCGTCCCAGCACCACTGGCATAAAAGACATTGCATCGAATCAACCGACCTCTTAGCACCCAGGTAGCTCTGAATAAACATTGGAAATTCTTGCAAAACATTGTTTAAAGTAGCAATTCCAGGAATAAATCCTACCTTTTCTGCTAGGGCCAGGCCGGTCATCAATTCCAACAGTCTGGTTGCAAGTTCTTTTGGTGAATATATTAATACCCATTTTAATGAACGATATCCGTATGTGTGACTGCTGGAGATTCTCATCGTTTCCAGGCTAGAGGAAGGCAGTATTAACTGTCTCTCCTGAAGCTGGTGGGGACATCACCCTATTCGGGGTTAAAATTCTGCCGTAGGACAGTCTTACCCAACACCTTACATCTAAGCAAAACATTATAGCGGCCGTGACCACCCCCCCCCCCCCCCTCCCCCACACACACCGAGATCGGATGTAATACCAATGGTCTGGATATAATATCCACTCGTGCCAGGGCACACATTTTTTTCGGCGTCAGGTGTCACATCTCTGTCATTATATAAGGATGAATAATACATTATTACTGTATCTAGGATACTTTCTTATCTGTAATTTAGTTATTCGAGGCATCTCTGATCACTACGATCTAATCAGCAGCGCTATTTATCTTAATCATCCAGGCTAGCATGCACCACCCTCTGGTATTTTTTCTCAGATATTCTTTATCCACAAATTCTCTCTATTCAGCCAGTCAAAGTTATTTCTGCAAGAACTTGTAGCTTCAGCCGTAATCTCATATCTAGTTTATGCATCTCATAGACCTGGTTTCCCTGGTTGCAGTTGAGGTCTAATAGATTTTAGTACACCAGATTGTTTAGCAAAGATAAAAAATGGCCTATTAACTGACTCCCTATTGATCTCGAAGCTCTTTATAAAGGCCTTCCGTATGTCATGCCAAAACAGGGTACTGACTGAAGCCTCAGTGGAGAACCTTTAAAATATGTTTCTGGCACACTGTATTGATGTTTACGTCTAGTACTACCTGGTAGTGATTTGATGTTGTTCTGGGACCATATTGTAAATGTGTGAACCATGGGTCCAGCCAGTAATCAAATATAAACATTGAATTGTATACTGTTGACTAATAGGTATATACTCGCTCTTGTCGTCTCAATGTTCACCCGTCCATCAGTTGAAGTAACTCTCAGATTTGTAGCAAGTTTTTACTTCTGGAAAATTGGTGTCTGATGTATCGAATAATGGGATGAGAACTATATTTAGTTTTCTCTCCTTAGCATATTTGCGATGTTCATTTCCTTGCATTTATATAACAGTAAACTGAATAACTCATGGTTATCTGTTTTAGGGTCTTCTTAAACATTAATAAAAAAGAATAATCACAGTAATCAACATGAATTTCAAATCTGCATAGAACAGTCCTAGTTTAAAATCAGTTGTTATGCCTCACAGCAGTATGCTAATGCATGCACAGTGACATGACAACCATGCGGCGGCGTAGCGTGAGGGGTGCAGGGGGGGGGCGGCCGCACCGGGCGCAACATCTGGGGGGGGAGAGGGGGCGCGCTCGCACTCGCGAGTGCTAAAATCCACGGGTTAGGGGGCGCAAATTACTTGCCTTGCCCCGGGTGCCGACAACCCACGCTACGCCACTGCAACCATGTACAGTGTTGCCATCAATAATGCCAGACTTTGCAACCCCCTACAGAGGCACACTACTGACTATGTCTAGTAACAATATAAAGGGAGTCACTTTAAATGAGGCAGACCTGCTGGCTTTGTCTAAGTGTCTGAATCATTGCTCCCTCCAAGGCACGCACCTTGGCGCCCAAATGCACAGCAATAAATGTCCGGGCAGGGGGCACACTGTAGGTCGCATTTGAAAGGAGAGACCTTTAAGGTTTAAGTGGAGCAGATGAGAATCGAAAGCAAACTAGGCTACATAAACCTGAAAAGCAATCATTTACACCTGTAGATGGGTTAGCCTCCATCATATTTGGCAGCGTTTGTCTTTGTGTTCTAATATGTTGGCAATTAAAAATAAAGTATGACATTTTTGGAAAAGAGGGCTGGAGTATACCTCATTGTATGCAGAGAGAGGTGTCTGCCAAAATTGGCTGATGCCTTTCAACTTCTCTGCACGCTTCAGTGAGATTTCCATTCCCACGTAGTTATTTTATTTATTTATTTATTTTTACATGGGATGTGTTATTAAACCCCACAGTTTTGTTCAGGTGGGCGAGCTAACAAATTAACGGGGAGAGCCTGTGCAAGAGCCAAGCCCTGAAAATAATTTACAGGTCCATTTTACACCAAACATCAAGTAAATATGATATTTCCACAAAACTAAAAATGTACATCACATCCTAGCACTGCATTGAGAAGTACCTTATTAAAACGTTTTTTTTTCAAACTTGAACCATAAGAGAACTAATAGGCAAGACAAAAGTCATGTAAACCCTGTGTTTGGCCCAGGTTTTTGTAGAGAAACATTATAGTCTATTAAATCAAACATACTAGGTTTGTGTACAATTGTTTTTCTGAACTCGCATATTTGAAAGTGCATTCTTACTCGATAATGAAGAAAAAAGAATTTTTCTGAAATAAACTATTTGACTAAAATCACACAATTTGATGGGAAACCAGGATTTATCAGGTTTCCTTGTGTCACTTTTTTTAAAAAATCAGGCAGAGAATGGGCATCAATTTGTCTTTCTTTATATTAAAGCTTACTCTTTGCATCTTTGAGCACACATTAGAACCAAAGGCATTGGAGCCCTTTACATGTGCATTTGTTAAATTGCACAAGGTAACCTTTCATTGTTTATGGGCATGGGGAGATTAAATGGTTTGCCCAGAATCACAGAAGGTTGAGCTTATTCCGAAATACGAAGCTGGTTCCCTGGCTCTAAAGTTGACATTTCTGGGTGTAACCTCATGTTAGAAATGGGGTCTTTGGTTGACAGTCAGGTTACCCCCTGTTCAAGCAAGGACCCTCACTCTAGTTAGGATAAAAGAGAATCACCCTCAGCTAACCCCTGCTTACCCCCTTGGTAGCTTGGCAGAGCAGTAGGCTTAACCTCAGAGTGCTGGGCGTAAAGTATTTGTACCACCACACACAGTAACTTAATGAAAACACTACAAAATGACACAACACCAGTTTAGAAAAATAGGAAATATTTATCTAGACAAAACAAGACCAAAACGACAAAAATCCAACATACACAAGTCAAGTTATGATTTTTTAAAGGTTTAAAATAAAAAGAGTCTTTAGGTAGTTGTAACACCACACTAGCGCTGCTAGCGTGAAAATGTACCTGGTTTGCGGCAAAAATAACCCCGCACGGGCGGTGTGCGTCGAAAATAACCCGGCACGGGTATATGCGTCGAAAACAGCTCGGCTCGGCGAGGCGCGTCGAAAAAGCCAGCCACGCGACGGTCCGAAGTCCCGCGGCGCTGGTTGCGATCTCTCAGCCTTCGTCAGCGATGCTGCGCGTCGTTTCTCCTGCTCCGGGCGTCGATTCTCCGGTCGCGTTTCCAGCGGCGTCGTTTCTCAGCTGCGGAGCCGGCGTCGCGTCGTTTTCTCAGCCGCGATCGGATTCGCGTCGATCTTTTCTCCGCACGGCGCTCGGTGCGTGTATTTTTGTCCTTAGGCTGCCAGCCTCTCCTTTCAGGGTCCCAGGAACTGGAAGGGCACCACAGAGCAGAGTAGGGGTCTCTCCAGAGACTCCAGGTGCTGGCAGGAAGAAGTCTTTGCTATCCCTGAGACTTCAACAACAGGAGGCAAGCTCTACATCAAGCCCTTGGAGATTTCTTCTTCAAGATGGAAGGCACACAAAGTCCAGTCTTTGCCCTCTTACTCAGGCAGAAGCAGCACTGCAGGAAAGCTCCACAAAGCACAGTCACAGGCAGGGCAGCACTTGTTCCTCAGCGATCAGCTCTTCTCCAGGCAGAGGTTCCCCTTGATTCCAGAAGTGTTTCTAAAGTTTGTAAGTTTGGGTGCCCTTCTTATACCCATTTTAGTCTTTGAAGTCACCTTTCTTCAAAGGGGACTCACACCTTCTTGTGAAATCCTGCCTTGCCCAGGCAAGGCCTCAGACACACACCAGGGGGCTGGAGACAGCATTGTCAGAGGCAGGCACAGTCCTTTCAGATGAGAGTGACCACTCCACCCCTCCCTCCTAGCAGAGATGGCTAATCAGGAAATGCAGATCACACCCCAGCTCCCTTTGTGTCACTGTCTGGTGTGAGGTGAAAAACAACCCAACTGTCAAACTGACCCAGACAGGGAATCCACAAACAAGGCAGAGTCACAGAATGGTTTAAGCAAGAAAATGCTCACTTTCTAAAAGTGGCATTTCCAAACTCACAATCTTAAAATCAACTTTACTAAAAGATGTATTTTTAAATTGTGAGTTCAGGGATCCCAAACTCCACATGTCCATCTACTCTCTAGGGGAATCTACACTTTAATCATATTTAAAGGTAGCCCCCATATTATCCTATGAGAGAGAGACAGACCTTGCAACAGTGAAAACGAAATTGGCAGTATTTCACTGTCAGGACATATAAACCACATTACTATATGTCCTACCTTATCCATACACTGCACCCTGCCCTTGGGGCTACCTAGGGCATACCTTAGGGGTGCCTTACATGTAAGGAAAGGGAAGGTTTAGGCCTGGCAAGTGGGTACACTTGTCAAGTCGAATTTACAGTGTAAAAATACACATACAGACACTGCAGTGGCAGGTCTGAGACATGATTACAGAGCTACTTATGTGGGTGGCACAACCAGTGCTGCAGGCCCACTAGTAGCATTTGATTTACAGGCCCTGGCACCTCTAGTGCACCTTACTAGGGACTTACTAGTAAATCAAATATGCCAATCATGGATAAACCACTTACATACAATTTAAACAGGAGAGCATATGCACTTTAGCACTGGTTAGCAGTGGTAAAGTGCTCAGAGTTGAAAAGCCAACAGCAACATGTCAGAAAAAATTAGGAGGCAGGAGGCGAAAAGGTCTGGGGATGACCCTGCATAAGCAAAAGTCCAACACGACCCCCTACCAGCCTAAAGCCAGGGGAGAACAATCAATACCTTGATGTACTTCCCTGATTGGGGCGATAGAACAGGGACCCAGGCCCACAACAGCAGGGGCATGTTCCAGTTCTACGCCTTCCTGACTCCAGTTGGATCCCTCTGTCCATACTCTCAGGGCCCACTAAGCTAACCCATGGGGAACCCTTCTCCACATCTACAGACACCATCTGTGCAACACCTAACTTTACTTTGCTCACAGATGTATTGCAATGGGCAGATAGTACCACCAGGGCCAACACAATGGTGTTGCCCACTCCACCCCTGGGGTGTGACTCTCGTCCTTCCCCCCCCAGGGGCAACTCTGTCCACCAGGACAGCAAGCCACAGTGGCCCCAGACAACTGTCAGGGATGAGAGCCCGACCTCAGGCCTCTCTAACCACTGTGACTGTGGAGAGTGGGGGGTGGTAGCCCCAGGTGCCTGGCACCCTTTGACCACTCTCTCTTCCACCAGGTCAGGGATGACAACCTGACCCTGGTCCTCCCCTCTGGGGCTCTGTACCCTCCCTGCAGAAGCGGCACCCCCAGAGTCAAAAACTGTCAGGGTGCTTGTAGAAGCAGTCCTGCACAATTCTTCCATCAGTGCAGGGATGTTAACCTGCAACTGATCCTCCAACCTGGGGTCTGTACCTTCAGGTTGGACCAGGGCCAGGGGTGAGGCTTCCCTCCCCCTGCCCTCTCTTCTGGGGTCCTGAACCACCCAACTAGGAGTGGCCCCCCCAGAAGACAACATGGTAGGGGCACTGTTAGCAGTAGCCCCTTCCTCCAGGTCAGGGGGGACACCCTTAACCTGGCCTCCCAATCCAGGGCCTGTACCCACAGACTGGATCACTGCCTGGCAGCCCAGGACTTCCTGGGGGGCATACCTACCCCCTACCAGGTCAGAGTTTACCCTCTGAACCTGGTCATCCAACCCAGGGTCACCACCCTGCGGTTGAACCACTGCCTGGCACACCAGGACTTCCTGGGGAGCACACTTACCCCCCATCAGGTCAGAGTTTACCCCCTGAACCTGATTATTCAACCCAGAGTCACCACCCTGCGGTTGAACCATTGCCTGGCACACCAGGACTTCCAGGGGGGCACACTTACCCCCCTCAAGGGACACACTGTCCCGAAGGGCCACACAAGAGTCTGGCTGGCGCAGGTCTCCTGACCTCTGCCCCTCTGACAGAGTCTGGATTCCCCCCAACCCAGAAATGGTCTCACCAAGGTCATTCATGGGGGGCTCTGCTCTCAGAGCTGACCCCTGACCCTCCAGGTTCTCCACTGGGGTCCGCAACCCCCTCTCAACCCTCTGTCTGGACTTCTGCACCCCCTCACTAGGAGTGGTACTGCCAGACACCAGAACTGGTGGGACGCTGGCTACAGCCGCCCCCCCAAGTTCTCCTGACACTGTGGGGTCTCCCTCAACAGATGGCCCTATGGTACAGGCTAGGCTCCCCTCCTGGTGTTCCCGCAGGGAACCCTCCAGGACCTGGGACCGGATCTCGGGCACCTTGGGCCTCAACCCATCCCCATTCCCTCTCCTCTGAGACTGGACATGGGGTCCCTCACCCATCCCACTACACTGGGACCTACCTGGGACACTACAATCCTTCCCTACCTCACCTGGTTGGGAACTACCTAGACCACTCCTCTCAGGAGCACCCCCAAATGCCTCTTCAGACTCTCTGGTACTCACCCAGCAGTCTGCCTCCATTGTAAGCTCCCTGGGGTCAGAGAACTCACACTCCACCTGGTGTTGGCATAGCTCTGGAAAATAAGGACTAGACATATGCTCTCCAGCAATTACATCACTCAGCCCCTCACATGAATTAACCAAAGTACCCTTCACCCAACCATCCAGTGACTCTGCTTTGAAAAAGCAACCCACATCACCCTCCTGAGACTGGTGAGACAGTACCTGACTGTCCCTGACACTCAACCCACACTCTTCTGGGATGTTTTCACACTCCATAACCAGGACTTCTACCTGGGGGGAACCCCTCTCCCTGTCACTCTCACCTAGAGTCAGTAGAGTGTCCCTCCCACCAGTAGGAATATGACTCCCCATGCCAGTTCCCCAATCCACCTCAGGGACCCTGTGCATCACTGGAGCTACCTCATACCCCTGAACCTCCTGGCGTGTGTTAACTCCCTCCTTCAAGTAGGGCACCACCTCTCTGGGCATGTGCACTTCTGCAGCATCACTGGATATACAATTGTTGCTGCCACCATTCCAGCTGGACTCAGCCCTCATGACTTCCAGCTCTTTCAATTTAAGCTCGTAAGCATAAATCATTTTTTTAATCTCTAAGTCCCTCCTCCTTTCTGCCAGGACTAAGGCTCTCTTCTCCTCGGCCCTCTTAAACTCTTCCAGACTCCGGATTCGAGCTAGGAGCCTATCATCTCTTTCTGTTCCCTCCTCAGGGCCACTGCCCTCCTCTTTGGAGTAGTCCTCCTCCTCAGAGTAGTTATCCTCCTCAGACTCATTTGGTGGTGTTGCCTGACAACGTTTCAATTCATCCTGAAACAGGGCTGACTCAAGATCCTCCCTTCTGGATTCCTTGTTCACAGCCAGTCCCCTTTCCATGCAGAATGCTTTAAGCTGCCACTTTTTATACATAGATAGGTGCCAGAAATTGACTTCCATTTCTGCAAAGGCTTCACAACCAAAAAACAAAGTCCAAAAATATCATCAATACTTCCAGGAGGACATCAGAGAACAAAAAGCAGAATCACAAGACAAGTAGTATGTGGTCACGTAGTGGTCTGAGATCAAAACAGTAGTGTACACTTAATTACTGTATGTCAAGTACAAATACAAGTCCAATCCCGACCGCTGGTCACCAATGTTAGAAATGGGGTCTTTGGTTGACAGTCAGGTTACCCCCTGTTCAAGCAAGGACCCTCACTCTAGTTAGGATAAAAGAGAATCACCCTCAGCTAACCCCTGCTTACCCCCTTGGTAGCTTGGCAGAGCAGTAGGCTTAACCTCAGAGTGCTGGGCGTAAAGTATTTGTACCACCACACACAGTAACTTAATGAAAACACTACAAAATGACACAACACCAGTTTAGAAAAATAGGAAATATTTATCTAGACAAAACAAGACCAAAACGACAAAAATCCAACATACACAAGTCAAGTTATGATTTTTTAAAGGTTTAAAATAAAAAGAGTCTTTAGGTAGTTGTAACACCACACTAGCGCTGCTAGCGTGAAAATGTACCTGGTTTGCGGCAAAAATAACCCCGCACGGGCGGTGTGCGTCGAAAATAACCCGGCACGGGTATATGCGTCGAAAACAGCTCGGCTCGGCGAGGCGCGTCGAAAAAGCCAGCCACGCGACGGTCCGAAGTCCCGCGGCGCTGGTTGCGATCTCTCAGCCTTCGTCAGCGATGCTGCGCGTCGTTTCTCCTGCTCCGGGCGTCGATTCTCCGGTCGCGTTTCCAGCGGCGTCGTTTCTCAGCTGCGGAGCCGGCGTCGCGTCGTTTTCTCAGCCGCGATCGGATTCGCGTCGATCTTTTCTCCGCACGGCGCTCGGTGCGTGTATTTTTGTCCTTAGGCTGCCAGCCTCTCCTTTCAGGGTCCCAGGAACTGGAAGGGCACCACAGAGCAGAGTAGGGGTCTCTCCAGAGACTCCAGGTGCTGGCAGGAAGAAGTCTTTGCTATCCCTGAGACTTCAACAACAGGAGGCAAGCTCTACATCAAGCCCTTGGAGATTTCTTCTTCAAGATGGAAGGCACACAAAGTCCAGTCTTTGCCCTCTTACTCAGGCAGAAGCAGCACTGCAGGAAAGCTCCACAAAGCACAGTCACAGGCAGGGCAGCACTTGTTCCTCAGCGATCAGCTCTTCTCCAGGCAGAGGTTCCCCTTGATTCCAGAAGTGTTTCTAAAGTTTGTAAGTTTGGGTGCCCTTCTTATACCCATTTTAGTCTTTGAAGTCACCTTTCTTCAAAGGGGACTCACACCTTCTTGTGAAATCCTGCCTTGCCCAGGCAAGGCCTCAGACACACACCAGGGGGCTGGAGACAGCATTGTCAGAGGCAGGCACAGTCCTTTCAGATGAGAGTGACCACTCCACCCCTCCCTCCTAGCAGAGATGGCTAATCAGGAAATGCAGATCACACCCCAGCTCCCTTTGTGTCACTGTCTGGTGTGAGGTGAAAAACAACCCAACTGTCAAACTGACCCAGACAGGGAATCCACAAACAAGGCAGAGTCACAGAATGGTTTAAGCAAGAAAATGCTCACTTTCTAAAAGTGGCATTTCCAAACTCACAATCTTAAAATCAACTTTACTAAAAGATGTATTTTTAAATTGTGAGTTCAGGGATCCCAAACTCCACATGTCCATCTACTCTCTAGGGGAATCTACACTTTAATCATATTTAAAGGTAGCCCCCATATTATCCTATGAGAGAGAGACAGACCTTGCAACAGTGAAAACGAAATTGGCAGTATTTCACTGTCAGGACATATAAACCACATTACTATATGTCCTACCTTATCCATACACTGCACCCTGCCCTTGGGGCTACCTAGGGCATACCTTAGGGGTGCCTTACATGTAAGGAAAGGGAAGGTTTAGGCCTGGCAAGTGGGTACACTTGTCAAGTCGAATTTACAGTGTAAAAATACACATACAGACACTGCAGTGGCAGGTCTGAGACATGATTACAGAGCTACTTATGTGGGTGGCACAACCAGTGCTGCAGGCCCACTAGTAGCATTTGATTTACAGGCCCTGGCACCTCTAGTGCACCTTACTAGGGACTTACTAGTAAATCAAATATGCCAATCATGGATAAACCACTTACATACAATTTAAACAGGAGAGCATATGCACTTTAGCACTGGTTAGCAGTGGTAAAGTGCTCAGAGTTGAAAAGCCAACAGCAACATGTCAGAAAAAATTAGGAGGCAGGAGGCGAAAAGGTCTGGGGATGACCCTGCATAAGCAAAAGTCCAACACCTCACATCTAGGGTACAGGGAGGGAGAAAGGCAGAAGACCCTTGAAAGCTTGCTTCTTTATTGGCTTGAGGTTCCAAAATGAAATCGAGCTGAGCCAGAGCCTAACTTTAGGATGAGCCTAGCTCAAGCTTTCAGTAGCTTGCCCACCTCTGCTGTTTTGTAAACATTAAATTACAATCAAAGCTACTATTCTTAGTTGAACCACTCCATAAACACTATGGGGGTCATTTTGACCTCAGCGGTCTTTTTGAAAGACCGTCAAGGGACTGCTGTGCAGAAGACCGCCAGTGGAGGCGGTTTTCCGCTCGGTGTATCATGACTCTTGGCAGCTCTCCGTCCTTTTTCGGACGGAGAGTCGCCAACAGCCATACTGGCGGGCGGCGGGGAAGTGGAGGTTGCTCCACCTCCACCGCCTCGTCAACAGAACACCGCCCACCGAATCACGTCCTGTGATTCAGCGTGGTGGTGTTCTGTTGACAGTGTGGTGTCGGCGGAGCAGCCCCCATGGACCCCGTCCCCTCCCGGAGGATCGACGGACCAGGTAAGTCGATCGTCCGTTAGGGGAGGGGTGTGGGGGGAGTGTTGTTTGTTGTGTACGTGCATGGGGGTGTGCGTGTGTGTATGTAGAGGGGGTGTGTGAGTGCGTGCATGCTTGCAGGGGTGTTGTGTTTTTGGGAATGAGTACGTGTATGTCTGTGGGTATGTCTGTATGGATGTGTGCGTGTATGTTTGAATGTGGGTGTGCGTGTCTGACTGTGTGTGTGGATGTTGGCATGTATGTCTGTGTGTGTGCGTGTATGTGTGTTGGTGGTGCCTGCGTGCGTGTCATGTGTGTTTGAGTGATGTCTGATGTTGGGGGTCGGGTCGGGGAGGGGGGGTCCTACCACCTTTGGGGGGTGGCAGGGGTGGTGGGGGGTGTAGGGGAGGGAGTCGGGGTGGGGGTGGAGGGTGGGGGAGACCCCTATCAGTGCCAGGGAAGGAATTCCCTGGCACTGATTGTGCTTACCCCCATGGATTTCATGGCGGTTTCAAACCGCATGAAATCCATGGCGGTCAGCTGGGTCCAAATACCGCCGGTGGTATAGTGACGGCAGCCGGGCTGGAGACCCAGGTCTCCAGCCCGGCGGGCGGAACGGAGAACCGGCGGATGACCATGGCGGTAACCGCCATGGTCATAATTCCAAAAAAAAAGACCGCCAGCCTGTTGGCGGTCTTACCGCCGCTTCTCCGCCTTCCGTCAGGGTCATAATGACCCCCTATATATGTATATATCTCAAAACAAATAATTTCAAAAACTGAGTACAGGTAAACATTTTATTGTCAAGAGACAGGAATTTTTTTTGTATACAAACGTGTATACACACACAAAACATTTTCTTCTCCTTTTCGTGATAACTGTTTACCTGTGTTCAGACTTAAATAGTGCAATTTTTCTTGACGTTATCTCCTTTTTATCAATATTGTATATTTCAGCTTTTTTGCCAGTCTTTGTGAAGCACTCTGATGTCTGTTGGGCCTTGTGTATGCTACTAAAACTACATAAATAATAACAGGCACTTTTTTAGACTAAACAAACTTTATTTAGCTGGTCTGGTGGAAATCTTCTGATATTAACATTGAGTCTCAGTGCTCTAATGGCACACTACAATGTAGGTTGCACAGTGCCCCCATAATCTCCATTGATATGTTTATTTCTAAAAACTTGAAAAGGGAGAGAATGTATAATTATTTGTCTGACATTGCAGGACAGTTTGGTAGTACATATTATGACACTCCAAACATTTCAATTGCAGATCAGAGTCTGATTTAGTTTTAGATAGTTATGATATCAGTAGTATGCAGGTGTAAGTTCTGATTCACTGTGACGTTTGATGACTGGGTGAAGCTGGAGTGCTGTATTAAATACCTCATTTGTTATGGATGCCCATTGCCCAGCACGTAATGGGTGTAGTTAGCTGCTATTGGACTATTAAAATATGACTGTTTTTGCCTAAGCCAATAGTGTGTAAAATAAATAGTAATTTTAAAGTGAAGACGAGTGAGGGCATTATTACCACACCCTTTGTGCTAATGCAGATGCACATTTTCGAACCCATAATTACAATTTGCAGGGGGTGTAGTAAGTAGCCGGTCTACAATGTGCACCTAGTTGGTGGATGCAGTGCTCAGAATAAGGAACACGTGCACATTGCATATGATTTCACCCTGTCTAAAGTGTGCATAGAATTATTTTGCACTCTAACCCCCAATCTGTGCACAGTTTTCATTGTCATAAATTAAGAGTGCCCACCCTAATCTCACACAGGTTTCACCAGAACTATAAACCAATTTCAGGAACAAATGACATTTTTTGTACATGCAACCGCATTAGCTGCTCTGTGGTAGTCATAGCCTGAGTGGGTGAACAACTAAAAGACCACGAGTGAGTGTGAATCCATTACAGTGGTAGTGATAGAACAGAAAGCCAGAGAGAAATTAAATAAGTAAAATACGTAATCTAAGGAAGTGTGTGATATTAGAGGCATGTAAGAGAGGTAGCGTACCAAGACAGCTCTCAAAAGTAAATACGGAACCAACACTTTTGAGCAGGTTTAGTACCAAGATCACACGTACATTCCAGCAGTACCTGATTTGAGCTGGTGTTGGCCAGGGTACACCGTTGCCACTTATTTATGGGGATTACAACGCTTTAAGTGTGTCCTGCGGGCAGTGGTCCCACTTTATAAATATTAAAAATATTTAGCTATTTCCGTCGAGAACTAAAATTGTGAGAGCTGACCACGGCTCCACATTGGGTCTAAATGCATATATGCATTTCACAGAAAAAAAGACTGTGATCCATGCTGCTCTTGTGTTTTATTTCTCTCTCAGAGGCCAAGCCCATAACCCCTCTCCAAATGGGAACATGAAAGTACTAGAATACTTCCTGAGTACCCGTTAAAGTTATTTTGTCAGAATATAGTTTTTTGACAAATATATGTCAAACTTGGGTATAAGATACACTTTTGAACACTATCTTTACAATATTTTCTTAGAGCTATCCCTTCATTAAGTAAGGCAGGCTCACTGGCTTTGTTTGATTAAATCCAGCTTTGGGCATTGTCCATGCAGGTAGCAAGTAGTGCCAGTGAGATAAGTGGTCTGTGCCAGTGGGAGAAGTGGTCAGCGTCCTCCCAAAAATATGGGCATCTGCACTTTTTTTTTTTTTTTTTTACAAATTAAACCCTAAATCTAAGGTTGAGTTGGCACCCTGGAGGTGCTACCCACAGAATCTGGTTGGTAGACACTGTAGAGGGTTATTCAGAGCATGAGAAGGTAAACCTGTGCTCTGGGGTTCTCGGCAGAAAGAAGCCTAGGCAGGGGACAAGCTGCAGTGATTTAGAAAAGGAGCATGTTAACTTTAACAAAACTCCTCTTTGGATCTTCTTTTGGACTGCCAACACTGGATTACTGCGTGAGCTGCACTACACCCTCTCCTAAACTTCACTACTACCTATTTGTTTTCAGCCAAAACAGTTTGAATAATAACTTAAAAAAATATAATTTACTACATAGTTCATTTGTGTAAAAAGTTAAACTGTTGTGTCACTTGTTCACTCAAAAGGTAGCAAGCTCGCTTGCATAATAGCTCATGGTAAGTTGCATTTGTGCACAAAGCTCAGAATAGTGTGCTCAAAGAAATTGCATTGCTGATCACGAAACAAAATCATTAGAGGGAACATTGGTTAGAACACCAAAAAATAAAAAGAGGCAGGCTTATTGGCTTTATCAGGGGCTCAGCACTTCAGTATATGTAAAGCAGACCTGTTTGTTTTATCAAAAAGTCACCAATACCTTTAATCAAATATATATTTTATAAACTCAGGTCTTGAAAAGTTTATATTGCATATTGCAATAATACTGATTGTCACAAAATATTTTCAATACATCATGCAAAAAAACATTCAAATTGTCATTGAGTTTAAAAAAAAAACATTTTTCAGCCCACAAAGTGCAGCCATAGACCCAACTCCAAAGATTCCCTGCACTACACCCGAAGGGCATAAAGTTTCAGCTCAGAGTGCTTTCAAAATATAGTAAGCTCTCCTGGGATCATGGATTCAATGACACAGGAGATTTAATGCTATTTTTTTTAATGTTGGTGGTAGGGGGTCTTGTAATCCCTGCAGCCCTCCACAACATAAAATGTTTTTGATGGTGTCACTGCCCCTTTCAGGGGCAGCACTAGGATCTCAAAATATTTCTTAAAAGCCCCAAGAGGCCATTATGGGGCGCTCCTTGCACGTGAAAAATAAATGAGAGGCTCCTTCAGCTAATTTATTAAGCTTTTTATTTATTTTTAATGGTTCTCCCGGTGCCCACATAGGGTACCCACAATATGGGCAAATGTTGGGGCTGTGAGGGGACCCTAAGTCCCCCATGGCCCATGCTGCCTCCCCAGCCAACACCCATAGCGGGAGCCGGAAGCAGACAATTTGTTATTTCTTTTTACACGGGTGCCCTGATGCCCACCCAGGGCACCAACAACATGCCTACAAGGCAATGGGCAAAGCCCCAAGGCCTCTGCGGCCTCTGCTGGCACCCGGGTCCTGGCATCATTCCTTTGCTCCCACCTAGGTGAAAGCAGCTTTTCTCTATGCTCCCAATGGGCGGGAGCAAATTTGTGTTCCCTTCTCTGGAGAATATGGAGAGGGAATGCCCACTTTCTGCCCAGCAGGTCCTAGGGAATGAGGTCCCCGGGGCACTGCTTTCATCAGGCATGGGCGATTGGTTCCTTGAGGCTGGTGAAAATTTTGGGGAAGAGGCCCCACACCCTCATCTCCAAAATCTAAAAGTTTGCCCTGGGGAATGGGATATTTGTTGATGTGGTGGCAACTGATCCTATAAATAAAGTCGGAACCTTAATTTCTCAAACACTACTAAATATATTTATACCAAATCACAGAAAACACACTTTCAGGGCCACAATCTAGATTTCTGACAAATTTGGTGTAATTCTGTCGGCCGTTTTAGCGGTATCACTGTTCCTATGGAAAACTGCACATACGATGTGTGCTAGCTGGCCTTTTCAAAGTGACAATGTGCATATTTTAAAACCCCATATCAATTAAAAACCAACAGAATGCTAACTGTTAACAAAAATGTCCTAACTTTTCATCTATTTTTGTTGCTTCTCCCAGTGATAGTTGCTAACAATAACAACTAAACTGTTGTATTGCAAAGAGATTTTTCCTTTTGTACAGTACGTATACAATCAATTATCAAATGCATATATGTACTATTAAACACTACTGTAGGAACAGGCCAGTGTTTCAAAATTTGAACTTTTTTCATATTGACAGAACAATATCAGAAATTGCTGAGCAGTTCAAGAAACAGAACCTTTTTTCATAACCCAATATTGAAACCACCAGTTCTAGTCAATTACTTCTGTTGTAGTTCACTACTGTTCCTGCAGCAGAGAAGAAATTATTTTGCCATGATTGGGGATATATATATATATATATATATATATATATATATATATATATATATATATATATATATATAAATATCCCCCAGTTGCCAGTGGGTGGTTATAGTTAGAATCTAGTTTCCATAGGAAAATAATTTTTTTGTTTAGTTAATAACGTTGGCGCTGTTTGACAAATCCTAACAAAATATTAAAAACTAATATGACAGTCACGTTCAGCTGCTATCTTGAAAGTTTTGGGGTTATCCGTCAAGATGGGGCAGAGGAAAACTGGGATGCTAAAATGCTTTTTCCCCATGCATTTTCTCATAGGGATTTTGAACATGACTATAGCCTGAAACACTGGCCGAAATTACACCAGCTTTGGCCGAAAGTTAGATTTTGGTCCAGAAAGTGTGCTTTTTTGGGTTTTGGTGTAAATCCGTTCAGTAGTTTTAGAGATATCAAAGGAAAACTAAATATAGATATCTAGGGACACAGTGGCTCTGCGAATCCAACAGTCCCGTGCTGATCTCTGATTGGCTGCCAACACTTCAAACAGAAAGTGTTAGCAGCCATTTTTGGACTCGGCTTCAGCCAAGTCCCAAACAAAATTGTAAACAAAAAGTAAAGTTGACAGAGTAGGAATATTCTGACCCCCTAGAATAGGTGCTGGGGTCCCCAGAACCCAACAAGGGCGAAAAAGCATTCTTTAAAAAAAATATTTCAGTGACATTTTTGGAGGTTCTGTAAATCCCTTGAAAATTAAAACAGTCTCCAGTGCTTATTCTCAAGTTAACCCCTGGTTGGGCAGGTCCTGGGGACATTAGCGGTTTATAAAAATGGGAGGGGGATGCACAAGACCCCCCTCCAAGGGCTTTGAAATTCCCCGGGGACAACCACCTCCCCAGGGCTACATACAAAATATACGGGGGGGTGTGGACCTCTATGGGGCTTTTTTTTTTAAATAAAAAGGAGGGGGGACCTGCCAGCCCAGAAGGACCACCACCTTCCTCAGGCAAAATACCAGTGTTAAAACAAGGAGGGGGCTTCATGGCCCCCCTCCTGAGCCATATATGGCTTCGGGGACCAGCACCACCCCAGGGCCGGCCCGTGCAAAAGGAAGGAGTTGGCCATGCAGCTCCCCTCCTCAAGCCATTAATGGTTCTGAGGACTACCCGCCCCCAGGGTCAGCTCCTGCTGTCTCCCAAGTTGCCCACCATTGGGAGATAGCTGTTTAACTTTAGCTTGGCAGAAGCTGTGTCAGCTCCCACCAAAAGGGAGCAAACTAACTCTGCTCCCAGCAAGCAGAAGCTGTGAAACAGCTCCTGCTTGCTAAGAGTTGAGTTTTCATTAGTTTCCCTGCCCGCTGTCATTTGGGTAGGGAAACAGATGAAACATGAAAGATTGCTCCAGCACTTTGGGAGCTGCATATTAAGCAGCTTCCTGTATGCAGCAGCAGTGACTGAGGTGAAAGCCAGCTAGAGCTGTGGGGGACCTTGAGGTTCCCCCGGTGGCCCCCATTAATGTAAATGGGTTTTCCCGATGATTTCAGAGAGGCATTCTTCATGCACAGGAATATGTCCACATCTCCACAAAACAAAGAGGCACTTACTTCTGTAAAGTAAAAATCATCCTAACTTCTTGAACATGACAAAGGAAAAGCAAGTGTGTTTTTTCTGCGATTCTACATTGAAAAACTATCTGTAATCCTCAATGCAGGTGTTTGCATCCTTTCTCTTTCGAGCGCAATGCCTTATGTAGTGATATTACTGTAGTGAAGCTATTTTAGTGGTGTTTGTGGGCACGTTATTTTAGCAATTAGGCCTGCTGCCTGGGCCCTTTGGCCTAGTAACACTTCATTTTACTGTTTTAGAAAGAATCACATCACATTTGTGGGGATGTTTTATTTTTCTTTATCTTGCTGTCTTTTCACTTAGGAAAACATTTACATTTCTTACCACACCATTCTTTCAATCTGTGCTTTATTCAAGACTGCGATAAGATAGGGTTGCTGCCACAAAGTAGTACACTGTGTCTCTAACATTTCACAGAACTATATGTATTTTTACATGGTAACACTTTTTTCAGAACATTAGCGGTTTTCTTATAAAAACATCTCACTGTTCCCTGCATGTTAGAGGGAGGTTCCAGCTAGATGACTACTGCATGCATGCTGTTCTACTTCACTACAGCTGCTCGCTGAAACTACTGGTTCCCTGCCCTATATGAGGAAGGTGTCTCAATAGATGACAGGCTCCTTCCCTTCTGTCAAACTGGGTGGATAAGGGCTTATCTGCTGTGCTCTAACATAGAATATTAGTGGCGTAGATTGGAATCATACATCTTCATAGTGACAGTATGGTGGAACAAATCTTGTGTTTCACTTTTCTTGTCACCATTCTGCTTTTAGTATGTTTTATCATCCTAATTAATGCAGTTCATGTCATTTTATCTAGGACACAGCTGATTCATTAAATTCCTATTGAACCATTTCCTGCTTCTGTTTGTCTTTACATCCATGACACGAATGCAACTGAGCGACAAGGGTGAGATCTGATTCACCACAATTTCCCTGAGAAGTCACAATGTCATGCACCCAGTTGCCAAAAATTACCCCTGCTCTTAAGCATAGGTGAGGCGCTGCTAGCTGGCCAGAAACGAATTAGGCTGACAGTTGTCATATGGTGTGGGATCAAACTCAGTTCCCCACAATTCAGGTGATGCTGCCGCCTAAATCCAGCAGCCTCATTGGTGCAATGAGAGCCAACGCAGCACTACAAGCATGTAAAATGGCCTAGGCGCCCCACCAGTTCGGCCCTGCTTCATATAGATTAGCGGCATGCAAAGTCTTTCCCCCTTTTACCAGGGTGATGGGCAGCTTAGTAAAAAGACCCCCAAATATCATTTCCAGCCGATATTGGAGACACGTTCTTGATGCAGAGAAATATGATCACATCTCCACCAGTTAGGACACGGGTTACAGTTACTTGAGGTAACCATAACTGCAACTGCTGAATTTCTCTGGCCTTGTGTGAGTAAAATGTGAATCTAACTATAACATCCATGTAACCTTTGTTTTTTAGTTGATGTATATATATATATATATATATATATATATATATATATAAAAAGCCGTAAAAGCACGGGCTCCCACGCTTCAGTATTATAAAGCCCCTGGGGGGCCAAGTCCTGGGGGTATTTGCTTAAAAATGTGAGGGGGGGAGGCTCCTGGCCCACTCCCGCTGCCCTGGGGACCACCACCTCCCAGGCGCTTCTGTTTAATATATGGGGGACACGTGCCCCCTGCTGCCCCAGAGATCACCACTTTCCCGGGCGTTAAAGTAATAATATGCAGGAGCCACCCAGACCTCTCCCGCTGCCCTGGAGACCACCACCTCCCAATCAATCTGATTTATGCAGGGGGACTGTAGCGCCCTTGCACCTTGGGGACCACCATCCCCCAGGACAAAGGGTGTCAATTGTGTTGGGGAGGCCCGTCAGCCTCCCATAACCTCAATGAACACCCATTACCAGCCTCATACACCCATTCACAGCCTCATACACCCACTCACAGACCCGCGCAGACACTGACGCACCCACCTAAAACACTGGTGTATGCACTCTCACACCCAGACAGACACTCTCACAGCTACTCTCACCCTGAGATACACCCTCTCACACCTAATCTGACACCCAGAGAGTCCTTGGCCAAATTCCAACACCCACAGCCAAAGGGCCGTGCACAGCATAGGGTTCTGTGGTTAGGGAGGTTGGCCGCAGGCCAGGTCTTGCAGGCAACCTGCGCTGCACACGGGAGAAGGCTGTGCTCAGTGCAATGTTGGGTGCTTATAGAGGGTTGTCCTCAGCCAGGCCCTGTGTCCAACCACTGCTGTGCAAGGCTAAAGACCATGCAGGGCTGTGGTTGAATTAACTTCTAGTAATGTAAATTGCAATACGTTAAAAAAAACCATAGAAATTCACTGACAAAACCAAAGGTTACAGGGACGTTATAGTAAGGTAATAGAATAAAAAAAAACTCTAGGAATTTACTGAAAAAAACAAAGGTTACAGGGACATTATAGTTAGGCTCCAGGTACCAAACCATAGAAATTTATCATAGTTAGAGTTATCTCAAGTAATTATATCTCGAGCCCTAAGTAACTATAACTCACACCCTCGCCATACACTGCTAATTACCCCACAAATTAGGGCACCCATGACATCTTTGATAACATTCTTGATAATATCAATGTAATATTTGTAGTAAATATTTTTAGGAAATAACTGCATGGCTGGGGTGCGAGCTATAAGGCACGAGTAACAGTTATTTGAGATAACTATAACTGGTGAATTTTCATGGTTTAGTATGTTTAAAATGTTAGCCTAACTGTAACATCTCTGTAACCTTTGTTTTTAAGTTTTTTTTTTAAGTGAATATACATAGATATATTCTCTTAAAAAAACAAAGGTTACAGGGACGTTATAGTTAGGTTCTGAATTCCCTCACAGAAAACTATAGAAATTCAGCAGTTAAAGTTATTTCAAGTAACTATAACTAGCGACCTAAGGTAACTATAACTTGCATCCCCACCATGCACAGTTTTTTCTTCAATAACTTCACTTAGAATGTATCATTGATACATTTATTGATGTTCTAAAATTTGTCATGAGTGCTGTAATAGCAGGGTAATTAGCAGTGCATGGCGAGGGCGCGAGTTATAGTTACCTTAGGTCGTGAGTTATAGTTACTTGAAATAACTTTGACTATAACTGCTGAATTTCCATGGTTTTGTGCAAGTAACTGTAACGTCCCTGCAACCTTTGGTTTTTGAAGTGAATTTCTAAATGTTTTTAATTCTATTTCCTAACTATAACATCCCTGTAACCTTTGTTATTTTTCAGTAAATTTCGATGTTTTTTTTAAGTAAAGTTATTTTCATTACTATGCGTTAATCCAACCAACCCTATCCACAGCCGAATGCCTGCGCATTGGTGGTTGGCAGCAGGGCCTGTCCTGCATCAAGTCCCTGCAGCCAACCCCCTAACCACCCAACACCATGCTACGCATTGCCTTTGCCCATGTGCAGTGGCAGTTGGCCGTACGGCCTGTCCCTCTGGGTGTGAAAGTGGGTGTGAGAGGGTCTATGTGGATGTGAGAGTGTCTGATTGTGCTTCGATAGATGAAATCTGCATTCACCTCCAAGAAGGATTGCAGATTGTTTTTCAATATGGAAACACTGAGTCAGCACTCTTGCTTTGCCTTCGCCAGCCCAGGGTTTAGGATCATTTGTGCTTTCCAGAAGTAGAGCTTCAACTGGGACACGTGCTATGTTTACATTTATAAGTGCTTCCTGCTGAGGTTTAAGTTCTGTGAAATGAGCATCATGGTCTGAATGGAAGCTCACCTGCTCATTTACCCAACAAAAGTCCACAGCTTTGCACAAAATGTTTACCCAAAGGGAGCACTTTCTACTGGTTGGGTAGTAAGTGCTACCTCGTTGGGTTAATGCCCATTGTGGTAGAGTGGGGCCACGCAGCCACCCTCCCCCTGCTAATTTTGGCTCTAGGGACCCCATTGCCTGGCCTCACAATTAACTTTTCTTTTGTGGGGGAGAGGGAGCTGTGCGACCCCACTCCCCTGGCTGATTTCATCCCCAGGGACCCCATCCCCTAGGGTCCAACCATGTCACCTGGGTGCCCTTAAGGGCATCAAGTCACTACCATTGGGGACCGTGGGGAAAGCTTGAAGGTCCCCGCGGTCACAGCCGGCTTTCTGCCTCCTGTGGGAGCCAGCATTGCTGTCATAGACAGGGAGCTGCAAAACTCAATGATAACAATTGTTTTCTCTGTTTCTCTACCCAAGGGCTCTCGCTTGCTGGAACTGAAGTGTGTGATGTGACTTGGCGGGAGCTGTCAAAGTTAATGCCAAGCCACAGAAAACAGCTATAACCCGGAGTGAGCACCCCATGACATAGCAGGAGCTAGCACTAGGGGGGTGGCGGTCCCCAGGGCCATTATCGGCTTGACGAGGGGGTGCAGTGTGGCCCCCCCTTCATTTTGTTAAATTGCTTCAGGGAGGTGGTGGTCCCATGGGCTTCTGAGGGGGGCACGCAGGCCTCCTGCATTAATTCATAGTTTGCCCCAGGGAGGTGGTGGTCCCTGCGGCTGCAGGGGTGGCGCACTGCCTCCCTTAATTTTGTTAAATTGCCTGAGGGAGGTGGCAGTCCCCAGGGCTGTAGGGGGGCCATGCAAGATCCCTCCATTAATTCTTAGCTAAACCTGGGGAGGATGCAGTCCCTATGTCTATGGGGAGTCCATACAGGCCTCCCCCATTTTGATTAAAGAGTTTGCACCTGGAAGCTGGTGGTCCCTGGTACTCGTCTAAGCACCAGATTTGTGGATCTGCTGTGACTCACAGTGAATTTTTTTTTTAAATGCATTTTTCCGCTGTGTAGAAGTACCACTGTGACCTCAGCACCAGAGCTAGAGGGTCATGGTATCCCTACGCTGCCCCTTTTCTTGTTTTGTACCTTTTTTACTGGAACTCTGGTGAAACCGAGTCCCAAGATGGCTGGCAACACTTCCTTGTTGAAATGTTGGCAGTTAATCATATCTCAGCACAAGATTGGGAGGATTTGCAGAGCCTTCGCATCCCTATATATATATAAATGTGTTTTTTCTTTAATTTCTCCAAAACTACTGAACAGATTTACACCAAAAAACAAGAAGGTCACTTTCTGGAGCAAGAGCCACTTTCCTGCCAAATTTGGTGTAAATTTGTCCGGCGGTTTGGCCGCTATTTCTGTTCAAAATAGTTGTAGAAAAATGCATGTGGAAAAAGCATTTTGGGGCCCCCATTTCTCAGCCCTCGCTTGACGGATCACCCTGAAACATTTCAGACAGCAGGTGAAGTGAGCGTTGTATTTGTTTGGAAGATTCATCAAATAGCACCAAAGTTACTAGGAAAAATGTTTTTTCTATAGAAACTAGCTCCTAACTATAACCACCTACTGGCGACTAATCCCTGATTGGCTTGTTTAACTTTCTTATGGGGCCATAATATATGGTGCAGAAAGTACACCTAGGTCATAGAAAGTTATAATGACATCTGTGGAATGTAGCTTTTACTGTGCCACCCACAGTGTAACAAAGGAAAACATGGCATCAGGCCTACCATTATAGCCTGACTGCTGCAGTGTAAAACCTGCAGTGTGAGCTGTTAAAATAACTCTTTCAACAGGTAAAAACTATGGGTAAGTGTATCTTGTGGAGTTCACTCTGCGGCATTTGATGAAGTTACATTAAAACACTGCAAGATTCAGTGGAGTTTTGCCAACTAGCAGAAAATATGTATGTCGTGCTACTATTTAGTACCAGTAGTGTGAGCAGCACTCAAAAATTAGCACTAACGGCACTATGAGGCACGCAAGAGCACGTGGCCACTTGAGCTGATTTTGCTTCTGCTCGAGTAGAAAATCTACTTGAGGGGCAGCATATCTACTCCACAAGCATCTCTTTGACTATGTTAAAAAATGTCTCTAGGGGATGACAAATTCTGCTGGCGCTTGCATTTGTGGAGTCTTGTAACGCTAAATTCTGCCACACGGACATTGGTGGAATTTGGCCAAAACTCTACGTTACAAGAGTAATGCAGAGTCATCCCATGAACACCTTGCAGTGGTGCATAGTATTTGAAAGTAGGAATTGCAGAAATGTATTGTTACCATGTCAATAAAGTGAGGAGGCCCAAAAAGCTAATTTCAATCTGGCAGGCTTAGCTGTCCTATGTAGAAAACAAAGTACATATCAAAATACTGATATTGGTATCTCTGGAATGGGGCAAGCTAGTAAAAAAGTTAAACCACTATTTTAATATTCACTAAAAAATTTAACAAATACTGAGAAAAAGTAACTTTTAGAAAGGTACCCTTTACCTGCCTGAACTGTTAGGAGGCTAATTAGCGTAAGTATCTTCCAGATCCCAGCCTGTGCTCAATTCAAGGAATAGGTATGAAAGAACTGTCAGAAAGCCTCTCTTGGAGCAAACAGTAGCTCAGCTGATTGGGCAACCTTGCCTCTTATGATCTCAAGAGAATATTTAAAGTGGAGCTGGGTATACTTTGTTGATACAGTCTGCCACATCTTGCATGGCAGGTCTGTTGACCTGAAAGGGAGATAACAGGATGCCAAGACCATTCTGATGTATCCTCTGTAAGGTTGAGGAAGGATCTGCTTTGGTCCCAAAAGCCTTCTGCCTCTGGGCTTTTAGGGGTACAGCACTTGCTTCAGGATGCTTAAAGCTAGAATTTAGTGCTAAGTGTGGGATGACACTGGTGATTTCCCTATGATAATCCTGAACTCACCTTCAACCCTCAGAGCACAAGTTTAGTGTGACCAAAAACTTTCACCATCTTGAAAGTGCCCTGAAACCTGTCATTGTTTGCCTGTTTGCAGTAACAGAAAGAATATTTAAACTCAAGCCTTCTCCACGCACTGCTTATACCCTTTTATAATCTATCAGTTATACCATTGTTAGAAATGGGGCCTTTGGTTGAAAGTCAGGTTACCCCCTGTCCAATCAAGGATCCTCACTGTAGTCAGGGTAAAGGAGAAACACACCCGATTAACCCCCCCTCATCCCCTTGGTAGCTTGGCATGAGTAGAAATGATTACCCTGAGACAATGTGTAAAGTATTTGTACCAACACACACAGTAATACAGTGAAACACTACAAAATGACTCAACACCAGGTTAGAACAATAGTCACTATTTATCTGAACAAAACAACAAACATCCAACATACACAAGCAAAGTTATGCATTTTTAAAAGATTAAACTTCAGTATAGCACTTAGAAACACAAATGCTTCGAATTGGTGATATCACGACGTCATGAAGGAGTTGTTCCCAACAATCTAACACTAATGGCACCGGTCACAACGTCACACAGAGCCCCAGGTACAGTACCTTATGAAAATGAGGAAACAAGCCGGTGCATGGAGTCGGGGATCGTGTCGTCACTGGATCCAATGTGGTTTCGGTTCCGGTGCTGTAGAGCGAAGGAGTGGAGGTGTCAAGAAGAGGCGTTGGGTTCCTGCTGCGGAGCGGTGGAGGTGAGGCGGCATTGGTGCAAAGCATTAGGAAGAGTGGAGTGGAATACTGTATAGTGGAGTGCTGTAGAGTGGGGCAGGGTAGAATGTAGTGGGATAGACTTTAGTGGCATACAGTATAATAGCGTACTGTGGAGTGGCATACAGTGGGATAGTGTAGAGTGGAGTGGCATAGAGTGAAGTGTCAGACAGTGGATTAGTATACAGTGTGGTGATGTGGAGTGGCTAATAGTGGAATAGCATACAGTAGAGTGGTTCAAAATGGAGTGCCGTACAGCTGAAAAGGGTAGAGTGTAGTAGGGTAGAGTGGCTTTGCATACAGTGGAGTGGTGTGCAGTGCAGTGGTGTAGAATGGAGTGATGTACAGTGTACTGTTGTAGAGTGGAGTGATTTATAGTGGAGTTCCATACAGTGCAAGGGCATAAAGTAGAGTGCCACGCAGTGGAGTGCCATACCATGTAGTAGGGTAGAATGGAGCCTGGTAGAGTCAAATATCATAGAGTGGAGCAGGGTATAGTGTATTGGGGAAGTGTCCTGCTTCCCTGCATGACCCTGTGGTCTCTGTAAGGCAGGTTAAGGTCAAGAACCAGATGGAACAACAAATGATCAATGGAACTCACTGTTGGCATGGAGTGGAGTATTGGCACTGCTCTAATTAATCATATTGTACCACCTGAGTTTATTTTATACAGACGTGTCATGTTCTGACCACAAAAGGACACTCATGACATTGGTGGTAAATCCCGCTTAGCGGCGCAGTGATGGCCGCCAACATACTGTTCACCATATTATCACACACACACACCAAACCGACAGAACACTGCCACAAACACATATCCGCCAGACCAAAGGTTAGTGTTAAACTGTCGGTACAAACACCCATACCGTTACACCAACAAAACAATGCCCTCCACATTATGACCCACAAAACACCACAGCGGACATTCAACGGTGGTAAACCATTGGCGGCATACACGGGTGTGGTCCGAATGGGCACCCAAATACAAAACAACACAACATTAGTCAATACCTGACACTGATACACACAAAACAAATACCAAGAGATAGCCAATCAAATCATAGAGACAACTACACACACACCACAAACACCCATTCTTCTGTCACGCAACCCACACCCCACCACATTACTCAACATCCTCTACACAACACACACCACTCAACACCCATGGCCCCACAAAGGCACACCTGTTTCACTGATGAGGAGCTGCGGGTCAGGGTAGAGCCACAGCTGTTTGAAACACAGGTACAGCAAATCTCCATAGCAGGAAGATGGAGCTATGGCGGAGAATTGTGGACCGGGTGAACGCCATTGGACAGCATGCACAAACAAGGGACAACATCAGGAAGAGGTGGAAGGATCTACGGGGGAAGGTGCGTTCCATAGTAGCAAGGCATCAGCTCGCAATCCAGAGGACTGGTGGTAGACTCCCACTTCCTCCCCCACAGCAGACAGCATGGGAGGAAAAAGTATTGGCAATACTGCATCCTGCGGGACTCACAGGAGTTTCCAGAGGACTGGACACTGGTGAGTCTACATTCACTACCTATCCCCCCATACCTGCTTGCCACCACCACCCCTCACCCTGACACCTATCACTCCACTACATCCCACACAATGCACTACCAAAATGAACTAACCTGAATGCCAAGCCCTGCATGCCATACCCACTGCATGCACATCCCTCTCAGCCCTGCATGTCCACCACCACCAAGGCATGCACAGTATGGAGAACTAACAATCCCACAATACATCACCATGCACAAACAAAGGTGGCACGGCAACAGCAACAATATAGGGGAAGCTAGAGATGCAGAATATATCATAGACATGTAGCATAATACACCACTTACATCCCCACAGGTGCCCCAGCCAATGTCAGCGGCAAGGAGATGACACGGCTACCCAGTCCTCCACCAGAAGATGCCCCCAGTGATGACAGAAACTCTGGGCTTCTGGATCTGGATGAACTCCCTGGCCCATCAGGGACAACTAGTCAGTCGGATACCCCAGCCCACACCCACTCCACCACAGAGCCTCCTCCTCAGTATCCAACACCACAGCAGCCACCCAACGTCCCCACGCTCTGTCCCCAGGACACAGCAATCAGCAGTGTGCCCACCTGTACAGGGACCCCAGTCCTCACCTCACAGGCAAGACAATCAGGGTCCTGGGGTCAGTAGCAGTGGGCACACCGTTCAGGGGACACAGGCACAGGGGACCAGGGACATACAGAGGACAGCTGTGCATGAGGGGGAGGACAGGCCCAGGGAACCGACTGTCCAGGAGGCACTCACCAATGTCCTTGGGGCTTACAAACAACCCCAGGACAAGATGGGTCAGGTGATAGACATCATACAGGAGAACCAGCGGCTGCAGGAGGAACACCACCAGTAGATCAGGAAAGAATTGCAGGCCCTCAACATCACCATGGTCTCCATAGCAGGGGTGCTGGGTGATATGGCCAACATCATGAGGGACTACACAGCACACCAGTGGGCCCCTTCCACTAGCCAGTCAACTGAACAGCCCTCCACATCTGATGCAGCTAGTGGACAGGAGGCCCTGCCACAGGACCCACAGGCCACCCGCACTCCTCCCCCTGCAGAAGGTGAACCATCCTGCAAACGTTCCCTGTGACCCAGACAGACACGAGAGACACTTGCCAAGACAGAGACCACCGCCAGGAAATTAGCCCCTCCTGAATGTCCCCCTTGTGTTCCACTCTGTCACCTTGTCCACTTTGAAATGCCATTGTTCCCCTTTCTATGGCCCCTTTGACACTGGACCTGTGCTACAAACAGACTGGACCACTACCCTTGACTTTCCTCTACCATCACCCCATTCCATTGCACTATTTCTTCATAACTTACACTTCAATAAACACCCTTGAACACAACTTAAATAATAGTGCTTTATCTGACAGAAATGGCAATGTTTTGAACCGTTTTATCCTGTGCAATTGTCCAGAACTTTAGGATTCTATACAAAAAATGGCCTGTAGCAGTTTGCAGTCATCGCATCAGTACACAGTTGTAACCACCCCAACATCTGCAAAATGGGAAGGTATATGTGACAGTCAATTGGAATGCTAAGGAAGTGACTGCCAACATGCTACAGCCACACAGAGAAATCATTTATTAGAGGAATGGTCAGTTCTACTGTCTTACCGGTGTGACATTGGAGGTACTGTCGTATAACTGATGTCCTGTTGTTGACATCCTCATCCTCTTCCTCCTCATCCTCACTGTCCGGGGGGTCCAGTGATGCCACAGGAGCATTTTCAACCTCCTCCTCCTGCATATAAGGCACATGTCGTCTGATGGCCAGGTTGTGCAACATGCAGCATACAACAACTATCTGGCAGACCTTCTTAGGGGATTAGAAGAGGGATCCACTTGTCAGATGAAGGCATCTGAACCAGGCCTTCAGGAGACCTAAGGTCCTTTCAATAATTCTCCTGGTACTCCCATGATCATCATCATACCTATTCTCAGCCCCTGTACTCAGATTCCTTATAGGGCTCAAGAGCCAGGAAAAGTTTGAGTAGCCAGAGTCACCTGCAAGAAGTGAGGGACACACTTTAGTCTTGCACAATGGCATGGGTGATGACTCCTGAAGCCATACACTAACATACATACATTGGGTGGGGAATCAGGCTCACCTATAAGCCACACCCTGTGCCTCTGTAGTTGTGTCATCACATGTGGGATGATGCTATTCCTCAAGACAAAGGCATCATGCACCAACCCAGGATACTTGGCAGTGACGTGGGAAATGTACTGGTCAGCCAGGCACACCATTTGGTCATTGAGTGAGTGGAAACTCTTCCAATTCCTGAACACCTGTTCATTGGCCGGTGGGCGGAACAAATGCTATATGTATTCCATCATTGGCCCCAATAACATTTGGGATATGTCCCATTGCATAGAATCCTGCCTTCACAGTGGCCAAGTCTTCCACTTGGGGGAAAGCGATGTAGCTGCACATGTATTTGAGCAAGGCATACAAAACCCTTGCCAGCAGTATTGAGAACATTGGCTATGACATTCCTGCAGCCAAGCCCACTGTCACTTGGAAAGAGCCAGTTGGCAGGAAATGGAGCACTGATAGGACCTGCACAAGAGCGGGGATCCCACTGGGATGACAGGTATCATATATCAGATCTGGCCCCAACTGAGCACACAGCTCTGTGATTGTGGCCCTGTCCAGCCTATAGGTGAGTATTATGTGCCTGTCCTCTAGTGTAGCCAAGTCCACAAGGGGTCTATACACGGGGTCTTGCCTCCTCCTCATATTCTTCCACAGTGGTAGGTACTTAGGGGACAAAAGAGTGAGAAGAGAGTGACAAACTGAACAATGGAAACACCACTTCAGTGTACATCAGCATGTATGTAATTGGATTATGTAAATGGCAATGTATGTACAATTGACAGCAATGGCACAGTTTTCAATTTAAGATTGTGTACCAGCATCACAACATGGCGAGCGCCTGTCCTGTATGTAGGGACAGGTGGAAGTGATGTAACTCCGCTGGTGTTGGGCGTCATGGCGGAAGGCGGTCTTCCACCGCCGTGCTATTCCTCATTGGCTAAAATGGGGTTCTATGGAGTACAGTTACCAATGAGGATCACCGGCGGTGGTGACGGTGTACACCGCTGTGGACGTAACTGCCATTTTCTGAATATAACATCATTTGATTCCTGACTTTCCACAGGACAACACCTCCACTGCGTGTGCTGCTGTCACCTGCGTCTGGAACCTGCTATGGCCCGTGTGACAGGGAAAAGAGCTCCTGCCTTAACTTCGGAGAAGTTAGTGCACCTGGTGGATGAGGTCCTACCCCTGAATGGACAGCTGTATGGGCCTCCAGACCAACAGTCGAGAACACCATGTGGACGTTGCATGCGACAAGGCTGCATGGAGATGTGTGTGTGTGTGTGGTGGCAGCGTGTCATTTGGGTGGGGAGTATGGCTGGTGGTAGTGTACATGCAGAGCTCCAGGTGATGTGTGTGCCTGATGAGGGTAAATGGTTTTTGTGGGCCATTTGTGTTACAGGCTCGATTGTATGGTTAATGGTGTCCTCCTGTCTGTTTCCTCTGCAGGTCAGCCCCATGAGAAGAAGGGAGTGTGATGTGACATCGCCAAGGACAGGCAGACCCTGGCGGTTCTATAGCAGGCGGAGCACCCACTGCAGGAAACAGAGGGAGGACCTGATATGCTGGGCCCGGAAGACTGTGGAGGCCCAGCTGGGGATGGCCTCAAACGAGGGAGGGGTGCCCATCAGAACCTGACCCCCCTGATGGCCCGCATGGTGGTGGTGGGCTACCCAGAGCTCGATTGGCGCTTCAGGGCAGCAGAGCAGCCACAAGGAGGTAAGTCTAGTGTGTGTGGCATCCATCTTTGTTGCCTGGCATGGGATCCTGGTGGTGGGTTTAAGTCAGTGGGTACCCCTTAATGCCAGCTCATACATTGCTGTGTGGTCCAGCTCAGGATAAATGAGTGATTAGCAAAATCTGGATAGCTATTTAGGTGGCATTCCATGTCAGACAGTACTTAGTACGTCCAAGGTGGGATGCAGATGGCGGTGTTTGGCTCTCATGCTGCTGTGCTACCTAGCCAATGGAATGCCAGTGCAGTGCATACTGTTCAATCTTGGTCCCTGTGTGTGATGATGATATGTATGCCATCTGTGGTGTTGGTGTTGTAATTGACACAGTGCTCCCTTTCTGCCCCCCTCATTTTCTTCTGTCATCCTGTCTATGTGTCCATTAGCATCATCTGATGGAGGAGCAGGTGCACCAGTGAGTGAGGGAGCTGCAGGCAAGGGGACCCAGGAGGCAGAGTCCGCCGACTTTGAGGGGACCAGTGGGATGGAGGGTAAGGGGGGCACCACAGCAGGGACAGGAGGTGACAACACTGACTTTGAAACCTCCTCCGATGGGAGCTCCCTGGTGGTGGCGGACACCTCTAGAACCACCCCAGCTACAGGTATAGCGGGCAAACCCCATACCAGCACTGCCCTCCCAGTAGCCCCCCACCAAGTTTGCCGTGCCTGATCACCGAGGAGGGTGGGCATCGACTTCGCCCCAGCACCTCAGGCCCTGCCCCAGTGAGCCCTGCTGCCCTCAGTAAGGAGGCTATTGACCTCCTGAGATCCATCTCTGTAGGACAGTCAACCATAGTGAATGCTATCCAGGGGCTGGCATCCCAGATGCTGCAATGCAATGCTTTCCTGAAGGGCACTCACAGTGGCTTGGTGTCTCTACAGAGATCGTTTCAGGCTCTGGCCTCCTCTCTGAAGGCAGTCAGTGTCCCTGGTCCTACCGTCCCCCCTCTAACTACCACTTCCCAGTCCCAGTCTCCTCAACCCCAACCCATCCCATGCACAAATACAGACAAGCATGCACACAAAACATCACACAAGAGTGGCACAGACAAACACAGGCACCAAACTTCAAGCCACAAACACTCACATAAACAACAGACAGTTGCACACACAACAACATCCACTGCCTCCACTGTCTCCCCTCTTCCTCCTCCCTCAGTCACATCCACACTCACACCTGCATGTACTACATCAACAGCCACCACTACCATCACCACCTCATGCAGCACACCCACCCCACTTGCAGACACATCCACAACATCCATCCAAACGTCCTATTTGTCCTCTCCCACCCTATCTGCCCCTCCTAAGAAACACACACTCTTGCACTCTGACACCCAACAGCCATCCACCTCTCACACACACACTATCCATGCACCTGCACCCAAGTCCAGCAGACCTATACCCCCTACAACCACTCTACCTTCATTCCCATCCCTCCTCCCACATCCCCCCCAAAGTCATTAAGAAGCTTTTCCTTGCCCATCTTGACCTCTTCCCCCCCTCCATCCTGCCCGTAAGTGCAGGGTCCCCACCACCCAGCCCAGCCCCTCAGCCAACCAGTCTGCCACTGCTCCCACCAAGAGATCTGCTGCTGGCACTAAGGGGCCCCTGAGTGGGATGGCAGCCACTCCCAGTAAGACCACACATCGCCTCAAAACGGAGGTCTATGGTGGCAAAATCTAAGGGACAGAGCACAGGGTCAGTGGAGGCATCTCCTAGATCTGGAGGCAAGGGCACAAGTCACATGACAAAGGCCAAGGGGGCCCGTAACAAGAAAGAACCCAAGGAGCCCCCTCCACCACCTGAGGGCATGTAGCCCACCCTCCAGGGACTGTCACCTAACACTGCCCTCCAGAGACTATTGGGCAAGGAGCTCCCTCCAGAACCAGTAGGCATGATACCCACTCCAAAGATTGTGGCCTAACACTCCCCTCCAGTGACTATTGGGTAAGGCGCCCCCTCCAGAACCAGTGGGCATGATACCCACTCTAGAGACTGTGGCCTAACACATTATACCCACTCCAGACACTGTGGCCTAACACTCCCTTTCAAAGACTATTGGGCAAGGAGCCCCCTTCAGAACCAGTGGGCATGATACCCACTCTAGCTGAGGTGCCCCCCAGCCCCTCTTCCCCCTGAGGTGCCTGCCCATTTCCAACATGATACCCCTGAACAGTGGAGTCCGGATGATGTCAGGAGTCAAGTTGGGGCTTGGACGATGCCCTGTGGCCATGTGGCCCTTTGGTACTTTGGACTGGCCATTGGCCCAATCTCTACATTGACGTCTATATTTTGATTTCATTATTCATTATGTTGGCTGTTGACAGCAAGTAACAGTGTTCAAACTTCAGATTTGTGTCCTTGCATTATTTGCTTGTGGGTCCTGTAACAGTTAATTTACTCTGCAGCTGGTTATGTGTGCGTGGTGTGTGTGTATGGTGTGTGTTGTGCGTGTATGTGTCACTCTCCTTTTCCTACCTCCCTCCCTTGTGTGCTAGGTGGCTATACTCATTGTCGTCATCTTCTTTGGCATTGGTGCTCCAGGATGGCCAAGGCACGGTAGAGCATCGGGAAGACTTGGAGTTCCGGTTCCATGGCAGCCACAGAGTTCTCTGTGTCCCTGAAGATGAGTCTTTCATCTTCTGTGGTGTGTTTCCGCCAGGCTTTTGATGCCGTTGCTACTGCTCCGGAAATCCTGGCAGTTTGCTATATCATAATATGGTGGGCGGTACCTTGACTTCTGCCTGGCTGTAGGTGGCTACTGCCGTGGTCGGTGGTGTTAACGCCCTGGCAGTTGGTGTGGTACATTGGCTGTCAATGGGAGGTCTCACCGCCATGGTCATGATTTGACGGTAATTACCGCCAGCCTGTTGGCGGTATTACGGCCACCACATAATGACCACCTAAGTATGGTGAACCTGAAAATCTTCTGCTGTGATACAACAGTTACCCTATGGAGAAACATTATTTGTTCCATACTATGAACAGAGAGAACATGAACCCAATGTTGTTTAATACAAAGCGCCTCTAAAACCATCTTGTCTAAAACTGGAGTCCCATTATTATGTTTTTGAACCTGTATTTGACTTTTCATTTCTTTATGTCTACAACGCTGCTATACACATGTGAGCCACCTCCCATACACATGTTTGTGCCGAGTCAACGCTGACGTCATAAATACCATAGGCAACAACCATCTGCTACAAATAGCGGACACACCTGACATTGAGTGCTTGCTGTTGAAGAGTTTCCAGTGTCTTCAGCATCCAGAGAGCTCGTAGGACCGAGATTATGCAGGATCAAGAATGGCCATCACAGTAAGGCTGTCTGCTCTGAAGCGCTTCCTCATTTCTTAAACTAAGCGAGCTTTGACTAAAAAGTATGTGAGCATCAAAGGCTACATAACTCACAGCATTGAACAGCGAATTTGGATTCAGAGAGTAGCACAATGGGTCTATGCTAAACATATTTTGAGAATCTTTTCTTTTGAAAGTAATTAATCCTTAATACCAATAACATTTGTTTAAAAAGACATTGCAAGCTCCTTGGGGCAAAACTATTCTGTGTGTACAGTCAGGCCCTCATTACGAGTCTGACTGGCGGTGGTGGTCTTACCGCTGTTGGGCCAGCCAAAGCCAAAGCACTGAAAGGGGTGAGTACTTCCGGCCCAGCGGTAGCCATACTACCGCCATTGGTATTAAGACTCGGCAGACCATCAGCATTTTTGTGGCGGTTGCCCCGCCACAAAAATGCTGACAGTCATTCATCGGGCAACATAAATCTCCATTCCTGTCACCGGCAGACACACTCCCACATGACCACACACCTCTATTCACGCACCCCCACTCACCCACACATTCGCTTGCATACACCCCCAGACACTTGCACCCAAACACGCAGTCAGATACCCATTCACTAGCACACAGCACTCAGACACATACACTTGCACACACACACTCAGACACCCCTTTCCCCCTCCACATTCACACAAACATACACACTCTCACACACATACAACACACCCCTTTCCGCCTTGGCATACACGCACTTAGAAACGCACACAAAGACTCCTGCTCCCCCCGCATTCATAGACACACGCAGACAACACACACATCTATACTAACACCCCCACTCGACTGCACGCATACACACAGACACCCCCTCACTCGCATGCATACACACAGACACCCGCACTCACTCGCAGACTTGCAGACTTGCACACATGCACCCCCACATGCATGCATCCCATTACACACCTACTCACTCGCACCCTGACACACACCCCTCCCCTCTGCATACATGCAGACACATACACCCTCCACGCACACATATATGCACACACCCACTCACGCACACCCATTCCGCTACACATACACACACACCACACACATTCACCCAACACCCCCCCATTTCGAATGGTCCACTTACCTGTTTCAGTGAGGTGGTCATCCGGGAGCGGAGCGGATGAGTTCTAGCATCTGCCACTGCCAGCACTGCACTGCTGTACAGGACACCGCCACGCCTTATTAAACATTGTAATACGGCAGGCGGAGTCCTATTGGCATAGCAGTGCTGCCGGTTGAACCGTCTCTCTTACTCCATCAGCCAGGCCGACAGGGTCGGATTTCTGCCTGTAAACAGGTGGAGATCCTCAGCAAATTCAAATATGAAGGTCTTCAGGCCGTCAACACTGGCAGTCTGGTAGCAGCAGCAGCTTCAGTGGTCTTGCAAATAGACCGCCGAAGTCGTATTGAGGGCCTCAGTGTTCAAAGGTTGCCCTTGGTAGAACTGTTATCCATTCTGGGGGTACATTACCTAAGATCCTTGGAAATCATAGGATACAACATTGAGAGCAAAGTCTTGGAGTTTGGTGCAAACAGTCCTATAGGACACATTGGAATCCCACAGAGATAACTGAGACTAAAGACAGAATACTCTGTCATTCAAGCAAGTGTTGATATAACCTGCATTCTAAGCTGAGAAGTATCAGTCAAGTTCCTAATGCATTTTTCCGGTTAGACACGTTTATATGACTGAAATGTTGAATATGTCTAGTTTGATGTATGCCAAGTACGATATCACCCCTAATCACCGTAACCCATCAGTTCCAGTTCGCCCTCCCCACAGTACCCTTCCTAACGCCCTTACCCTTTTCTAGCCACTCAGATCCTCTGGTAGTTGGTAAACTCAGAGTTGGTGCTGCTGGAAGGTGGGCTTTGAGGGTACTGCTCCTGGGGAACCTTGAGCCTGTCACAGACTGTAGTGATATACAGTGGAATAGCATATAGTGGATTGGTGCAGAGTGGAATAAAGTTGACTATTTTTGGTGTGCAGTGCAGTGACATAGAGTGGAGTGGCATATAGCGGAAAATTATATAGTAAAATGGCATAAGATGGAGTGTCGTACAGTAGAATAGGGTAGAGTGTAATAGGGTAAAGTGCACTGGCATAGAGTGAAGTGACATACAGTGGTGAAATGTAGAATGGAGTGATGTATAGTGTAACAGCATACAATAAATTGTCATAGAATGGAGTGACGTACAGTGCAGTGGTGGTGTAGAGTGGAGTGGCATGGAGTGGGGTGCAGTACAGTCGCATAGAGTGGAGTAGCACAGGGTAGGGCACAGTGGAATAGTGTACAGTTGAGTGGCATAGAGTGGAGCGACATAAAGTGTAATAGAACGGAGTGGGGTGTTGTACAGTGGAGTTGCATACAGTGCAATAGTGTAGGGTGTATTGGCATATAGGGGGTTATTCTAACTTTGGAGGAGTGTTAATCCGTCCCAAAAGTGACGGTAAAGTGACGGATATACCACCAGCCGTATTACGAGTTCCATAGGATATAATGGACTCGTAATACGGCTGGTGGTAAATTCGTCACTTTTCCGTCACTTTTGGGATGGATTAACACCTCCTCCAAAGTTAGAATAACCCCCATAGTGTAGTAGTGTACAGTGGAGTGACATAGACAGGAGTATCATACAGTTGAGCAACATACAGTGGAATAGTATACAGTGGAGTGGTGAACAATGCAGTGGAGTAAATTCTAGTGTGTTAGAGTGGAGCTGCACATTGTAGAGTAGAATGGCATACAGTGGAGTGGCACAGAGTGGAGTGGCAAACAGTGGAGTGTTGTAGAGTGGGCTGGTGTAGAGTGGAGTGAGGTACAGTGCAGTGGCATACACTGGAATAGTGTGGTGTGGCATAGGGTGGAGTGGCATATACTGGAGTGGCATATAGTGGAATAGTGTACACTGGAGTGGGGTAGAGTTGAGTGGCATAGAGTGGAGAGGCATAGAGTGTAATAGTGTAGAATGGAGTGGCATACGGTGTAATAGCATAGACTGGAGTAGTATAGAGTGGAGTTGTTTACAGTGTAGTGGTGTAGAATGGAGTGTTGGAGAGTATAATACCATAGTGTAGAATGTTGCAGAGTTAAGCAGTGTGGTAGAGTGTAGTACTGTACAGTGCAATAGCATACTGTGGAGTGACACACAGTGAAGTGTTGTAGAGTGACAGAGTGGGATGTCGTACAGTGTAGTGATGCAGAGTGGGAGGCATTTATTTGACTACCATAGAGTAGCATAGAGCATAGTATTATACAGTGGAATAGCATAAAGAACAGTACTGTAAATTGGATTGGAATAGAGTGTAGTGCCATAGAATGTAGTGACATACTGTGTAATAGTGTACAGTGGACTGTCGTTGAGTGACATACACTTGAGTGGCGTAAAGTGCATGGGCGTACAGAGGAATAGGGTACAGTGCAGTGTGTAGACTGAAGTAGCATACAGTGGAGTGGCATAGAGTGGAATAATGCGGACTGGAGTTGCATACAGTGGAATAGTGTATACTGGAGTAGCATAGAGTGGAAGAGTGTACAGTGTATTTGCGTACACTGGAGTGTCTTAAAATAGAGCGATGTAGAGTATAATAGCATAGAGTGGTGTACAGTAGAGTGGTGTACAGTGGATTAGAGTAGAATAGAGTGGCGTATAATAGAGTAATGTAGAGTGGAGTGGCATATAGTGTAATAGCATAGGGTGGAGTGTCATACAGTGGAGTGTGGTAATTGAAACAGACATAGGGTGCAAATGTAGTAATGGATGTAGATGTATTTTGTCAGTAAAAAGTATTTTTGGTGTAAATGGTCATTTTTGATAGTATTTGTGAATAGTGTAAGTAGTGTTTACATTATATTGTTTAAAATAATCATAGTGATATTGTGCTGCCGGTATACCACAGTAAGTTCGTGGTATACTGGGGTACATGTGCATGATAAGGCAGTATGTGATTTACTAATAGCTATGTTTACCAAAGGTAAGGGCAAATAGGTTGTTTTCAGCATATTTTTGCTGTGTTCTGCTTTCTGCATTTTGCTGCATTTTGAGTTAGGTTCTTAGATCTAGGTAGTAAATTTTATTGTTGTTCTCTTCCTATGGCTACTTTATGATAGTTTTACTAGGTAGAGCAATGTATTTATAATATTCTATATATTTTTACAGCAGCTTAGGAAGAACTATTTAGCTACTTACAAGGGTGAAGCTTCAAACACGGCATAGTGGATTAAAAAACAGCATGGCTGTCTTTAACTTTTGTTAAGGCTTTCATTAGCCAATCATATAATGACTATGTACAGCAGTGCTTCCACTAAATCTCACTTAATTTTATGAAAATACAGTGGCCACAGATATCAGTATATAAGTTAAAATGTCATATAACTTAAAAATATGTACCATACTTACCTGTAGTAACCATAAGAATCATCTGCGAATTTCATGTAAATCCTTTTAACCGTTTTCATGCTAAGGGGGATGCAAAAGTGTATGAAAAATGCATTGTTTAAAAAAGGTTATTGGGACCCCACTTTTACCTTTGCACCCCCTTGACCAATCACTGTGAAACCTTGTAGAGTGACCAATGTGGAAAAAAGGCTAGGTCTGCAAAGTTTTGTTAATTAAAGGTGAATAATCCAAGAAATTCCTGTCTCGGGTAACCCTAACTAACTAGCGATCACCACTCTATAATGTGTCATGATAAATGCATTGACAATAAATATATAGGTAGATAAATATGTGTTTTATATAGAATAGGTCTTGTCCTGAGCTATTTTGTACTTACCATTAGCTCTGTAATGCTGTAGTAATTTATACACCTGTGTGCAAGAAAATAAAGTTAGGATGATGTCATCAGTGATGCCCATTGAGATGTCAACAGTGATATCCTCAATGGTATCATTAGAGATGTCATAAACACCATCATAGAGCATTTAATCAGTTATGTCATATGTGAGGTTATTAGCAGAGCCTGGCTGGGGCACAAGTTATAGTTAGTGCTGCTGTCATCCCCCAACTTTTTGCCTGCCTCCCTCCACTTTTCTGACACTGTTTTTGATGGTTTTAGGACTCTGTGCACTTTACCACTGCTAACCAGTGCTAAAGTGCATATGCTCTCTCCCATAAACATTGAAACATTGCTTCATTCACAATTGGCATATTTGATATACTTGTTAGTCCCTAGTAAAGTGCACTACATATGCCCAGGGCCTGTAAATTGAATGCTACTAGTGGGCCTGTAGCACTGGATGTGCCAGCAACATAAGTAGCCCCTCAACTATGTCTCAAGCCTGCAATTGTAAAGCTTGTGGTGCAGTTTCACTGCCACTTCGACTTGGCATTTAAGAGTACTTGCCTAGCCTTAAACTCCCCTTTTTCTACATTTAAGTCACCCCTAAGGTAGGCTCTCAGTAACCCATAGGGTGCTATGTAGGTAAAAGGCAGGACAGGTACAACTGTGTTTTATCTGTCCTGGTAGTGAAGAACTCCTAAATTAATTTCCCACCGCTGTGAGGCCTGCTCCTTTCATATGATAGCATTAGGGATACCCTTGCATACTGTTTGAGTGGCAGATTCTGATCAGAAAGGGGTAACCAGGTCATATTTAGTATGGCCAGAATGGTAATAATAAAAATCCTGCCTATTGGTAAGGTTGGAATTTATATAGCTTTTTTAGAAATGCTACTTTTAGAAAGTGAGCATTTCTCTGCACTTGAAATTGATCTGTGTCTTACAGCCAGTCTCCAATTCACGTCTGGGCTGGGTGACAGCTCCCTTCTGCTTTTCACCCAGACAACCACAAACACAGCATACTCAGTCACACCTGCACTCATCTGCATACTGAATGGGTCTTCCTGGACTGGGAGGGTGGAGGGCCTGACACTTACATTTCAAAGGCTAGTGGCCTGCACTCAGACAGTGGGCTGTCAAACCTCCTACTGGGACCTTGGCAGACAGACCTTTACTGAAAGGGGACCTTGTGCACTTCAAAACTACTCTTTGAAGTCTCCTCCATTTTTGTGTGTTTAAACTGGGTCTCTGACCCCACCAACTCAGACACTTCTGAACCTGAACCTGAATTCTGTCATAAGAAACTGCCTGGCTGCCCAAAGAACTCACCTGGACTGCTTTGCTGAGAAGGACTGCTTCCCTGCTGCCTTGCTGCCCTCTGAGTTTTCTTAGAAGTGCTCTCCAAGGGCTTGGATTGAGCTTGCCTCCTGTGTTCTTGTGGTCTAAGGGACAAAAAGACTTCGGGGGTTATTCTAACTTTGGAGGAGGTGTTACTCCGTCCCAAAAGTGACGGAAAAGTGACGGATTTACCACCAGCCGTATTACGAGTCCATTATATCCTATGGAACTCGTAATACGGCTGGTGGTATATCGGTCACTTTACCGTCACTTTTGGGATGGATTAACACTCCTCCAAAGTTAGAATAACCCCCAATATCTCTTCAAGGAACTCTTTGCATGCCGATAATTAATGCACAGCCTGCCAGAAATGCCACACTGCTCACAGCCAAACCGAAACGACGCAGCCCGACTTCCCGAGTGAAGAGTCGATGTAGCGGCTGTCTTGCAGCAGAAAATTTGGCACACAGCCTACCGGATCGACGAATAGCTGAACCGGAATGATGCAGCACGACTTCCAGAGTGAAGAATCGACGCAGCGCATGCTGTGCAACAGAAAATTTGACGCATCACCTACCGGATCGATGCAAAGCCAGTGAATTTGTCCCGCATGTCCACGATTTCAACGCATCATCCCCGGGCGTCAAAAAGATCCCCGCATCATAGTGAGAAAACAGGCCTGTGCACCGGAAATCAACTCAAAGCCCCTTGCACCATGGAAAGAAACAACGCATTGTCTGTGCGCATGAGAAATTACGACGCACATTCTATTTTTCCACGCATCTCCTCCTCTGTGGTGTCGGTGCATTAGATATTTTACATAAATTAGATACTCTGTGAAACCAAGAGACAATTGTTGATTCCTAAGATTCAAGACTCTTTTTTAATCTTGCAAAAGTGATATCTCAACTTGTGCTTATTGAATCTTTATTGTTTTGGCCTTCATTTAACCAGATAAATAACTTATATTTTTCTAAACCTGTGTGTTGTTTTTTTATGGTGTTTTCACTGTGTTACACTATTGTTTATTGCACAAATACTTTACACATTGCCTTCTAAGTTAAGCCTGACTGCTCAGTGCCAAGCTACCAGAGGGTGGGCACAGGATAATTTGGATTGTGTGTGACTTAGGATTGTGCTCCCTATTTGGACAAAGGTGAATACCCCAGCCAACTGGAGACCCCATTTCTAACAGTTGCTAATTATAACTGCTTAATTTCAGTTTGTTTTTTGTTCAAAACATTACCGTTGTCACTGAGAAATCAACCTAAGTGTAAATTACTTTAATCTCTGTTTTTTCAGTGAATTTCCAATGTTTTTTATTTGAAACCTCATATTTTATTAGTCTCGTATGAGCTTTCGTGCCATCATGATCAAACCAGCCATTTTCCCTTTTTTTTTTTTCCTGCCCCTCTTGTCCTGATCGTGAGGGCTTCTTTCACGGCTTGCGTTATCTGTAGGAAAGCACTTAAGCATTTTCCTGGGGCCGTATCCTCACTAAGGCAATCAAAGAACGCTTGGTTGTGTTCACATAGTATGTGTTTCAATAATGCCTGTGGGTCGATCCGAGACCATCTCAATGTGTAGCCATTACCCGGGGCTAATACAATGTCATTTACCACTGTTACCTTTCCGGCTTTAGCCTGTGAGGCAGGAGTTGGTGAAAGTTCCAGGCTCTGGGGGAAATGATCGCTTATTGCGATGTCATGAATTGTGTAATTAGTAAAATAATGTGCAAAATGGGTTGACATTAAAATATAGTCAATCACTGTGTCGGCACCCCTTCCATTGAAGGTTGGTTTAAACTGTAGTTCTTTAGAAAGTAATTCATTTACAAGAGACAGGTTGTGTTTTTGGGCCACTGAGTTAATTGCGTCTCCTTGGGTGGTATGTGAAAAGTGCAGCCCTATGCCGATATCTTCAGTGTCCCAACTGCACACCTTTCCCGTAGGTTCCTTGCAAAGATGTACATTAAAATCGCCCCCCCATATAATGAAAGTCTCACGTTTATTACTTGCACATATTTTCTCTAGATCCTCACCCATCTCTGTTAGAATTTTAGGGACTACTCTTGGCAGTGCATTATTGTAGAAATTGATGAGTACTAACTGCGTATTCTGATCCAAATTACACTCTATCATTTGATAGTGGGGTTTTGTGATTTGCATTTTTGGGTTGTGTAGCCACACCTTGTTGGAAATATATGTGCATAGACCTCCTTTTGGCCTACCATGTTTGGTCAGTACAGCTGGTGTGTGAAATGTCTTATAGCCATTCATATGGACGGGATTTAATATCCAAGTCTCCTGAAGGCATATACAAGGAAAATCCTCAATGAAGTTCACCCAAAGCTCATTATTAATCTTATTAGTTAGGCCTGCCACATTCCAATAAAGTATGGCTATTTCCATCTATTGGTGGGGTTGAGAAGGCACCTTCTCTATAGTTGGTGAGGGTAGTCCGTCATCTAAGGTGTAGGTTATTGGAGAGGGAATATTTCCCTGATTCAGGTGGATATCTATGATGTTCCTATCGGGTACCGCCTCACGGAATGCATCTCCCCTATTCGTGGTAGGCCTTTCTATATTTACGTCCGGGGCCACTTCATGAGGGAAGTCTTTCTTGTTCATGCTGAGTCAAACCAAGTCTTCTAGCGTTGTAAGAGATTGAAATCGTGGGTCTTATATGAAAGGACCACACAGTCTCCTTCCACTACTTTCTCCCTGTTTCCTATCCACTTGACTCTTCTAACCATTTTTATATCATCAAAAAGAGGCTCCACCCCCCCGGGACCCAAGCGTTTTCCTATCCAGTTCAGGGCCTTATTCCTCAACGCCGGCCACGTTTCCCGATATTGATCACCTATGGGAGGAACATTTGCCAGGACCACGACATATGGAGTTGCCACTGGAGGAAGATGTAGAAAGTCACTTGGTAAGTATGTAGGCTTCAGAGGTCTTGGTCCGGTACATAGAGTCCTTCTTATGTCTATTTGGGGGTGATTTGACCTAATTAATGATGGAATATTAGGTGATGTTGTAACTAATTTATGATTAGTAGTTGGTGCTGGTGGAGATGATTGTGTTCTGGTCAAAGGCTTATAAGTTGAATGTATATGACTAGTACTTGGTGATATGAGTGGTAACTGTGATTTAGTCAGGATCTTTGGGATCAGATGTGAGTCGTCAGCCCTGTCTTGAAGAATGGGTTGGGAATTATGCTCAGAATTTGGGATCAACAATGTTATGCTAAAGTCTTGTTTTGGGTCGTGTAAAGCCTCTGGGTGTAAGGACTTTATGATTCCTACGCCTGCCTCGACCTTGCACTCCACCGCTTTTAAGCATTCCAACAAGGAATCCAATGTGGCCCCAATTGATGATTTCATGCTATTTATTAAATCATAGAGGTTGACAAGGAGGGTTTGAGTCGTATCTACTGGCTTAGTTGGGAGCTTCTTTCAAGATGATTTCTTTGGGGCTTTCTATCAAGTGTAGGTACCAAGTCGTTCTTAGGAGATTTTTTAGAGATTTTAACTGCCTTCTCTGCCGCCGGCTTTCTTCGGCGTTTAGCTGCAGGTGAGAGGTCGTCTAATGTAAGAATTGAATCTGAGATATTTTGAACGCATCCATTTTTATCTATTGCATCTCTATTCTGTGCATCATTATTGCATTGGATAGAGTCATCAATTATCACCACATTCGTTGGTGATTGAGTGGTATATTCTTTGGATGTCAGAATTTTCCCCTCTACGTTGGCGATTTGTTTGTCTATCATCCCCATAGCCCCTGAGATGTATTTGAATATGGAAGTACTATCTTTTAAATTTGGGGGATGACTCAATGTTGAATGCTTCCTTTTCCCCATATTTTATATGATGTCACTCTAAGCCCAGTGTAGGGGGATGAGGATATGTAAGATACGCTAGTTAATTAAGTTACCTACACCAGGATAGCGCCACCCCAGTTAGAATAATTAGATGGCTTAGCCGAAGGTGAAGTACAAAAAGAAAACACTTTACCAACAAATAACAGTCTACTCAGGGATAGAATCAAAATATAAGAGATAAGGAGAAGAAAAAAAGAGAAAATTGTCACTTGTATATCCAGCGTATGGTAGCTCCTAGGATGTTCCTAGAGTTGGTGTCCCGCCAGGGGCTAAAAGCAGGTTCCGAAATTTTCCAGAGAAGCCGCCGTCTGGCCCAAAATAGACAATGAATCCTTTATCTTCTCAAATCCAATTGTTATTTCTCTTTTTTTTCCTTTGTGACCGGGGGCCCTCAATGAGCGGATGAAAGAGCGGGGGCCCAGTGCAGCCTCTTCCAGGCGATGACGGGTGAAGGACGGGCCAGCCCTTGGCCCGGGCTTTGCCCGGGCGCTTTCCGCGAGGCGAGAGTGCTCCCTTCCGTTTATGGGAGCTTCCCGTAATCTGCAGCCAGTCAAGCGCGACCCGCGATGCGGGCGCGCGTAAGGAAACAGGAAGGGGCTCCTCCCTGCCCCAGCAACAACAACAACACAGGTCCCACGAGGCGGGAGTGCTACCTTCCGTTTATGGGAGCCTCCCGTAATCTGCAGCCAGTCAAGCGTGACCCGCGATGCAGGCGCGCGTAAGGAAACAGGAAGGGGCTCCTCCCTGCCCCAGCAACAACAACAACACAGGTCCCGCCTATTTTATTATACCTTAATATAATGTTACTTTAACCTTTGTTTTTTTCAGTGAATTTCTAGTTTTTTTTAAAAACAATATATATATATATATATATATATATATATATATCTTTAAAAATACATAGCCTCTAACTTCTCCAACAATGTTTCCACTGAGAATGTAAAATTTCTTAGTTTTTATAACTCACATATATACAGAAATATTCCCAGCACAGTTTTCATAGTTTTTGTATGTATCTTTACATAAACTTCATATTTATGTTTCAAAAAGGCACTGATCAGTTTTCCTATACTGTAAACCGTGTGTTTTCACCATTTACTTCTATTTTTATGGTGTGTGAGATTGCTCTTGTAGGAGGTCTTGCGAGATCGCAAAGACCTTTTTATGATCTCTCGGGTCTCTCATGAGACGGCCAGGATAGTAAGACAGCCCAAGGAAGGATTGTGATTGGTTCATAAGGATGTCTTTATTTGGCAAAGAAAGATTCCTTACTTCCTGCATCATTTGTCTATTGGGATTTTCTGTGATTACACCTTTTTGGCTACCTCTCTGATTTTGTTGATGTTCTGTGATCAGTATGTCATCCTACTCCTGTTCCTGCAAGTCAGCCACCCCAGCCACCCAAAGACTCCTTGGTCTGGGAATTTGTTGAGATGAGGCCTGGTGAGAAGAAGAGAAGAAAGTATCTTCCAAATATATCATTTTAAGATATATGCAAAAAGGAGTTCAGTAAGAACATCCTGAACAAGCAATATTCCATGAGTACCACTGGGAAGTGGCAACATTTGAGAGCTATGCACCCTTAACTCCTTGCTCGGACTGATTAAGTCCATTCTGCAGAGCTTGATAGATCTTCAGGGTCGTCTACATCTTTTCAACCTGGTAACACTGTGCCTGCCCAAGTATTTACTGCTCAAGCAGATCACAACCCCAAATATCTGATCAAATCCCTTTTTTGCTTCTTATGCAAGTACATTATTTTTTCTTCTGAGACAAGTAGGGCTGCACAGGAGAGGCTTGTACATGATTATAAATACCCACCTAGTCAGGTGTTTTTAAACATTTTATTAAAATAAAAAGTCCTCTTTGTTTTCAATGAGATGTGTTTGTTTTACTTGCAGTTTCTTTATTTTGTTCTATCCCTTGAAAAAATACAAAGAAAATATAATAATGTTAAGAAAACAAACAAAAAATGCAGTTGTTCAAAATGTTGCTTGAAAAAGCTCTTTTCAGAGCTACCCTATACTTTCATTATGTATGTTGCTTGTACTATATGCCCTTTTTTTCCTTCTTGATGACTCTATTGCGACACTCGCGAGAGCCATGATGCCCCTATACATAGCATGTGTGATTCTGCAGAGCCTCTTGCAAGAGTCAGGTGCACAGTCTCCACATCCACTGCAAGAGACCAGTGTTTGCTGATTTGCATTTATGAGCATCTCGTGAAACCTTACTTTTAAAATGGAAGTTGTAGTTTCAATGAACATATCCTGTTATAATAGGTTTTATTTATATGCACATTATTTTCGTTACACTTTTTTTTTCATACAATCCCACAAGACTCTCAAGATCATAAAAATACTTCACAGGAAGAATTTACATTATCGTTCATTACAATACTTACCTCTTACAATCCCCACTATAGACTATGACGATAGACTGGCTTCTCCACTGAAGCCTTGCATGAAGGTAACCAGTATGTACAGTAAGATGTACTGCCTCTTCACTCACACATTTCCCCAGGCTCAGTAGTCTGTATATTAGGATGGGGAAGGTACTTACCTTACATGTAAGATCTCACTATTAAATAGCAAGTATAATAAGTACTGGACTCTCCACTGAGGCATCTCCCCAAGAAAATAACTATATTCGTTAGTGTGTGAAAATTGATTTCCCTGTCCACTCACAGCTCTCCCCAGCATAAAATATATATACAGTAGTATGTAGAGAAACTTTGTATTATGTACTAACTACTATCTCCAGGACAACTTGGATATGCAGTATTGTGTAGGGAACCAGTGGCATCTGTTCTTATACCTCGCCTTAGAAGAACAGCAATATGTAGTGCTGTCTTGGAAGGGAGTCATCTCTCTTCTAACACATCTTGCCAGGGTAAGAGGTGTCTCTAGTAGGGCTTGAAAGAAATGTGTTGCTCTACTCATACCTCCTCTCATGCTGACAGGTTTGCATACTTGACTGTGGGGAGAAACTGCCCTGTTTCCTGAAAGAAGTCTCTTGCTTGATAGCTCTGCATAGAGTAGTGTGAGGAGCAACTGGCCTCTCTCCTGTGATGTGTCTGTTGGATAATGCTTGTGCAAATTAGAGTGGGAAAATTGGCTTACGTTTGTGGTCACACCTCTCCCTGTATGACAGCAGTTCAAGTAATGTATGGAGTTGAAATTACCTTCATACTAAATCGTATGTCTTGCATAACGTCAATAAAGACTATGGGCCTGATTTAGATGTTGACGCTATTACCGCCAATACACCGTGGCGGCAGTCAGTCCCAAGTACTCCATCAAGCTTGTGTTGTTCCTATCAATATATTTAGATCAATGGCTGTACAAATGTTGGCAGTGTGCCAGCAGCAGTCATATGATGGCAGGAGTCTGTTGCAGAACCCGTGCAGCATTGTACTATTGCTGTGGCTATTGGATGGATGCTAGCAGTCCATACCTGATGCATATTGGACAATTGTGAACACCTGCATAACACACTATAAATCACACTCCATTTCAGACCATGATAATTTGCTATTTCACTGCTGACCACCATTCTGAGGATGACCCTGCCACTTTTTTCTATTCTTCCTCTGTTTTTTCACTTTTTTAGTTTTTCATTATTTTTTTAAATCGCTGTAGGGATACCAGTATATATTTTTTAGCACTATGACAGGGAGGGGAAACCCACATTTTACGGAGGCAGAATTGACAGTCATGGTAGATCAAATGATTAGGCTAGAGCCACAATTCTTTGTAGCACAAGTACAAAATACTACCATAATGCAGAAAAGGCAAATGTGGAACAGAATAATCAACAGAGTGAATGTTGTAGCTAACAATCTGTGTGCACAGGAAGAAATTAGAAAGTCCGTACCCTGGCCTCCAAGTGTCACCTGGAGGCACAGAGGACTGATGCTGGTTGCCCCAGCCCCCCCCCCCCCCCACCAATTAGAACTCTTTGCCTGGGAGGAGAATGTCTTGCAGATCCTACATCCTTAAAGCTTGACAGGAAGACTGGTACGTTACACCTATGTATGTCTCACTAATCACAAATGGAGCCCTTGCCCTTAACTAAGCTATTCAAAATGTTTCTGCACACCTATCAGACCAAATAAAATGAAACTTCATTTTCCAAAAGCACCTTGTGTTATCCAAATCAGTAGCATCATGGAGGTTTCTATCTATTTAACAATGACGAATATGCATTGTCAGATTGTGTGTTGTACTCCATGAATCATCACTTACATTTGCCTAGTCCTTTGCTGTATCTCAATGTAGGTTGTTGTCCTCCAAAAAAAAGTTCCAAGCTCCATCCATATACACAGGAAGGTCTAGTGTTTGTAAGTAGCATCTTAACCAATCCACATTATACACATATGTCTATACATATCATAAAAGTGTGTTTATTTTCACTGTATTAATTTATATAAATATGTGTTACTTACTTTTCCCAAGTATTGGCAATAGTGTTCACAAATGACTACAACTACCATCATGCTCTCCTTTCGTCTCTACAAAACAATAGTGTAATGTGATGATGCCCAACCTCCCTTTCCATCCACATTGGCACAAATGTAAAAAACTTTATGTAGATGTCATTCACAATTTCATGGTATATATTAAAATTTCATATACAATGTTGATCCAGTATGTTGTCACCTTGTTACATCAATTAATTGATCTGAAGGCTTGCATAAATCATAGTTTATGTATTCAAAGGTTTCCAATCATGTTTTGTGGGTTGCTGATTATGAGTGGTAATGATACGCAATTTACTATACAGTGTTCATATGATGACCAATGGCAATTTATATAATAAGTTAAACCATTGTTTGTTTTTTAGGCTGCCAGGCCTTGAAATGGCTCAGCTCTCAAATCTCCTCTATACTGTGTTGAGTTGCATGTCTGGTACATGTAATGTATACTTTCCAAATAACATTTTACATTTCAGGACATCTCACCATCATTGTTACTGAAGTGTGCATCTGTGTACATTAACCTGCATGAGTAAAAAGTTAAACATCACACAAAACCCTAAACATCCTATAAATTATATTGTTTTCTTTTTTTCGGTTGCTTCCTTTGTAGTTGAAGACACATATGAGGTGCAACACAGATTTTTGATGCATTTTTTAAAATTCATATTAGGACCATCACCCAGGGCCAGTGGACTACTGTCTGCAACCAAAGACATCTTCACTCCAGGCCAGGATCATGCCTTTAGTGAGGACACCACTTCTGCAAGTTTGGACGATGAAGGGGTGCCTGGTCTATCTGGTCTGTCTGGGCAGAAAGCCCCAGTGAGTCACACTCATCCCACACGTACACCTCCCACCCCAGCTGCTACAACAACTCAGCCAATGGAAACCTCTACTTCCTGTGACCAGAGGAACACAACTCCCATCTTGTGCCCCCCAGTCCTAACTACTGCTGAGCAACTACCACCACCTCCAGTTGTGCCCTGACCCAGTGATATGGTCCACGCTGCCTCAAGGGCACAGAATAGTGAGGTAGGGCTTGTGGGAGGGGATTTGCAAGCCAGCAAAGTGAGGCCACTGGCATCATTGTCACCCAAACCACCATTCATTAAGTCATGGGAGCACTAAAACGGTCCCAAGACATGATGGGCCAGGTTCTATCAGAGATCTGGGACCTTAAGCAGGTGCAGAGGCAGCACATTCCTGAGCTGCAGAACCACAACTCCAATTTGTGCTCCTTGACTGGGGTCATGTTTGACATTTATCATCACATGTGCAGAGGTATTCCTGTATCATATACCCCTGTATGTGGTCCTTCAACATCAGGACAAATACACCTCCCTCAGCCACAGACAGGGAGGCCCTGCCACAACAGGAAACTGTTCCACCCATCCCCAATCCCTGCACTTGTGCCTTCCTCCCTCAAGGAGGGAACATTCATCTGGAAAACTAGGAGAGACTGGCAAGACCTCCACCGCCACCTTCAAGACACGCCAAACCTAATTTCCTTGAGTGTGTGTCTATAATTCACTCTGTGGGCTATTTCATTGACACATTTACCTTTTTTGAAGAAAGTTGTATTTTGTACATTGTACTCCAAACAATTTGTGCTCAACAAATATAGTTTCATCCACCATGATGAACTTTAGTTTTTTATTGTGTCCTTTTTCATTCTTGTTTCAAGGATATTGTACTAATTTTTTTGTTCAAAATAAGTGCACATAAAACAAAGTCAAAGACTGGTATTGTATTTATAGTGATAATTCAGTTTCTGTGTCTTCTGTACACCATTCTTTTTTTAAACCTGTCAAACAATATGATCCTACAACACATAATAGATACCAACATGGTGATGTGTTTCCCATTTAAAAAGAATATGGAAAAAGAAATAATGAAATCTGAATGCATTGATGGCATACATTTGTAGGTAACAGGTCTGTGTCATAATGAAATATGCTTTTCACAAACCACGCAAAACCCAAATAGTTTATGCCATTTAGAAGTTGGCACTGCAGAACCTTGGCAGGCAAACTATTATTGATTCATGACCTCAGCTAGAGCCAGACACCCTGCCCTCACATTAGGAACCCTACATCAGTAATACCAATACTCTAAATCATGGCAGTAATAAAAATTGAGGCCACATTACAATTTCAGGACACTGAGGCAGTATCTGGTGCAATGTCACAACCACTATTTAGTGGTGTGCTAAAAACTTTTCTTTCAACTATGAAGAGACACATCAACAGCGTCCTACGCTGAACATAAATTGAAGATTTAGCCATTGTGAATTAAGGCCGGTATGCTATGGTTTGACATATACATGTGGTTAGGGTTAGTTAAGCAGCACCTATTGCCTTGGTGGTAACATCCAACAGAAAACAGGTCTCATACAATTTCAAGAACTTCCTTTCAATCACTGTGCAAGTTGTCTCTATACAAGATCCCTCCAGCCAAAGTGGGTGTCTGTCCCAGGATCAACTCATGTTCTCTTTGTACTTTCCAACAACAACATATCACTGTAAATGTCACAACTTTGAAATGTCCAAATGAAAATGACATGGTGAAGGATCCTAAAAAAAATAACAAGAGAAAATGATAATGATTTCACACATTAAATTTGACTCAAATGATAAGTTAGGAGGATACATATATTTAACACAAGCAAAGTTAATCTATGTCAACAAACACAGTAGTCAATGTAGGGAAACTTTGATCTACAAACATATTTTCCTTGGACTTTCCTAATCTGACCATTCCTACCAAATTACCATCAGAGACTGATATGTTCAGTATGTCACATGTTGTTCACACATTAGATGTTACAATATGTAAGGGTACACTTACCCTCAAGTGAAGAAATAATCAACGACATCTTGACATAGGTCAATTCCTTCTTCTTCACCACTGTCATCTTTACTGGGCATTTCGACATTCTCACCTGGTGGATCTTCATGGTCTTCATCGTCTGCAACGATTGGGATATTCCATTTCAGGGTGATGTTATGCAGCATGCCGTAGGCAAACGTGATTTGGCATACCTTATTGGGAGAGTAGAGGAGGGCTTCACTGGTCTTGTCCAGATACCAAACTCTGGCCTTCAGGAGCCCAAAAGCCTACTTCACTGGTCTCTTTGTTCTTCCATGGGCCTCATTGAAGTGGACTTCTACTGGTGCGGTTGGATTCTTCAGCGGTAACAACAACCATCGTCAGTTAGGATACACTAACCTCCTACATGGAAGCAATATTGATAGATTAAAATCATATCAAGTCATTCTGAATACCTAAACTAAGATTAATGCAAATGATACTCAATTCATATTGCACTTACCAACAAGGCAGGTTCTCACAGGTATGTGTTGTGACATTTACAGAGGTATTGTGCTGTTCCATAGTACAAAGGAATCATTTGTTGACCCAGGAAAGTGGACACACACCCTTGGGATGAATAAATCCAGGAAGCAGACAACTTGCACATTGATTGAATGGAGTTCTTCCAATTGCAGAACACTTGTTGCCTGGCATGTGGTGACAGCAAGGCAATATGTGTACTATCAATTGCTCCACATGTGGAAGGCCACCCAAATCATAACATTTTTCCTTCACCTTGGCCGAATCCTGAGCTCATGCAGACTGGATGAAGCTGTTGATGTATCTCATCATTGAAGCAAGGACTTCTTGTAGCACACCATTGAAAGTTGCCTGTGATATGCCTCCATACATGACACAGTATATCCAGTGGCCACAAAATAAAGTACTTCCATATTTTCACTATTGGTGTTATTGTTGTTGTATTCCTATTGTGAGGCAGGAGATCAGACTCTAGTATGCCTATTTAATCTTAACTTTCTCTTATGTCCCTTTCTTCCATGGTGGGGAGGTCTATAAACAGTCAGAAGACTTAAGGATGCCTTCTTCTACTCATCCCTGGGTTCATATGTCTGCGTGTAAAGAAAAAAACTATCACTTAAAATTGTCATACAAGACTTTCACAATAACACACACCTTATGTCCTGGTTAGCTTAGTGATCTTATGGTATTATATGTGCTCCCATAATTTTAAAACATTTTTGCCATTTCAAACCTTCTTTTTTTAAGTCTGACATTTTTTACAAATAATGTGTAAATAAAACAATTGAAATGTATTATTTCCACATTTTTTTTTTTTTTTACAATTACCGTCCACTGAAGTATAACATACACCACAGCACTATTGATGTCAAACACAGTAGTAGTTCACTTTTTTAGGTGTCATATTTTGACAAAAACAGTGTTGTACATATCTGAGATTTGTATACAGAGTAGCCACCGCTTTGAGTGCTGATAACACATGAACAGTTTCAAACTACATAGCTTTACATCCTAAAATGGCGGGTTCCTGACCTTGCCATCAGGATATTGGCTCTCCATCAGTCGGTGGCAGAAATTGACTTCTTACTAGCAGAGCACTCCATGACGGACACTGCCATAGGCTAACGTGTGTGATGGCTATGCACAAAAGCCAATGGCTGTGTGACTCTCTGCCGCAGAGTGAATACACCATGTACTTGTATGAGGCATCTGGAAAAAAGCTAATTTGCCTCCTAACACTGCAGCAAACAACACCTCCTTGAATTGTAATGCTGTTACCAACCTGTGGGAGCCAGGATACCTGGCAAAGCAGGTAATAGGTTATCTGCCTTCTCCCCTGAGGAGCTGGAGCTCCTCACCAGGGCGGCCCTGTGCCCAGAACAGCCAGCTGCATGGGAACCCAGAGGAACAGGCACATGTTTGAATGTGAAATGTTTGTCAAAGTAACATGTTCCTCCTTTGTACACAGGTTAATATTTCCCTTTTTGTACATGAGTGAATTGTTGTTATTGCAGGATAGTGAACTGAATAATTTAGATGGATACAGAATGCTGTTTGACAATGTTAGCAATGTCTGTACATTGAAATTAAAAGTCATCTTGAAGAATAAGCTCAATTTTCAGTTCATGTTACTCACAATTACAGATTTCATTAGACAAACTACAAGCCCCTTCCCCCCCATTGGCCAGTAGGCACTGTACCACTAGTATAAGTGAAAATATGCAGCCCATGTCGAAATGAGTGAGATGCAAAATGCAAGAAGAATCTTCAAAGTTCTAGAGTCATCTGATGCTGTTCAGGGAAGTGAAATTACTGCTCAAAATTTGAAATAAGAGTATCTGCATATTTCAAACATGTCATGGTGACACATATTGGGAAAGGTATTTCCTGTGCTGCCAGTCTAAATGACACAGGCTCTCAATCATCCATACAAGTATGTCCCATCACTACATGCACTTGTTCATACATCACCCTGCTCCAATCTGTCATTGACAAATGGCAGCCCTTCCATACTGCCCTCAGTCACTGTATGTGGTGGAAACCACAGTTTCTGGCTCTTAGAAGATTAGGCATGTAGCCAAGGTAGCTGTACATTAGTTTATGTACAAATAATGAACAGGTTGTTTGGCCTTTAGTAGTTCACAATGATTTGGATTAATCAGAGAAGTTTCCTAGCCCTAGAAGATGTTTGTGGCCTGGGTTGGTAACATGAGAAGGTAGAAAGTATTTAGGGTAATCAACAACTCACTGAAAGTTAGTATATCCTAGGAAATTTTAAATGTTTGAAAATAATATGTATTGATTGTTTTGGGAATGCATGTGAGAGATGGAACAACATTCTGCCACACAACTACAGACAAACAAAATCACTCAAAACCTCTTTTGTTGTTATTTTTTCTCATCCACACAGGTCAACGCCTATCGGAAGGAGAACATATAGAAGGGCATGGCTAACAAGGTGCAGACCCTGGGGGTTCATAAGTGGTGCAGCCTGCATTACAGGAAGATGTGGGGGGACCTCCTACACTGGTCCAGAAAGTCAGCTCAAGTCCCAACGAGGCAAGCATGTGCACTGAACCTTGACACCCCTAGTGGTCAGCATTCTTGCGGTGGTCTACCCAGAGGTTGATGGACACTTGAGGGCCCAGCTGCAGCATAAAGGGGGTGAGCTATTGTATGTAGCTATTCTTGTTGTTTAATCTTTTTAATTTACAGCAGTGCTGTTTGGCATCAACATGAGTTGACACACATCCAGTGCAGATGAGGATTTCTGGGGGTGTAGGTTTTTTAGGTGGTGTCTGACACTCTGTTTGGTGTATTGTTTTGTGCTAAAGGTTGTCACTAGATTCCTCATCAGAAGCCAAGCATTGTTTTGAACAGACACATGGCTGAATGTGAATAAGGGGTACCTGCATTTTCTCCATGTTATGAGGGACATTTGTACCAAACATGCCCTGTTTGAGGTTTGGGTCAGGTGCAATGCACCATCACAAATGTAAGTAGGTAATTTAGGCACTATTCCTGTTGACATGGCATAGTAAGCACTTATGATACAGTTGATGTTTCAGACTTTACATTGGCAAGTTGGTACAATGACAATGTGATCATGAGCACCTGCTACAAAAAGGCTGGAAACATATGCACAATGACATAATTCCTTATCTGAAATATGTTAGAAATATGTTTCAACAACAAGGTTCAAGTGTAATTAATTAAAAACAGATGAGAAATCAATGATGGTGAGAAAAGTGATTCTTAAAAGAACATTTGCAGATGGAAGGCTACATCACATAGATGTTGGAGTATCTCATTTTGATAATTCAATATCAGGGAACAAAACATGACTCTTTTGGAAACGTGGGTGATTTATTCTTTGTATTGAAGTAGGATAGGAATGTATCTAGGCCTATAATTTTATTCATGCTGTTGAAGCCACTTGTCATGCAGAGAAAAAAAAGAGACAAATTGAGAGACAAAATGCATACATGAAACATGAGCTAGCATGTGGAATTTCTAGTCTGTGAACAAATTGTTTGTGGAATTCTTCCCTACATGCATGAGATGCTGATGATAAAAAAGACAAGTTTGAGATCCTTGAAAAGGGTTTATTATGTATACTTGGTAAACTGTTGTATCCGCATTTGCAGCATCCTCTGGTCAAGGTCAAGGTGACAGTGGCCATGTCAGCAGGGAAGAAGCTGAGTTGTGTACCGATGCAGACACCACTGAAATTGAGAGACCCAGTGCCATGGGGTGTGAAAGGACTGGCACGGAGGCCACCAGCGACTCAACATTATCTTCGGAGGCCTCCACAGAAGACCAGCCACTAGTGGTGGTGGACCCTACTGTAACAATTCCACCTGCATAGTGGCCGCCACCCATGTTTCCATCTCCACCTTCCCTCTTGCTTTTCCCCAGTTGGCCGTAGCCACCCCCTAAAAGGGGTAGTGCCACCTTTGCTGCAAGCGCCTCTCCCCTTCCCCTGTCTCCAGGGCTATGCTCAATGAGGAGGCTATAGACCTATTGCAGATTATCACTGTAGGCCAGACTGTACTACTGAATGCCATCTGGGGGCTTAGTAGCCAGATGACACAAATGCTAGTGTGAGAGTGTAAGTGTTCTAATATGTTTATTAAAGCTTTTGTTATAATTAAATGTATAATGAATTAACATGTAAAATGGGTGACTTTTGAAAACGGTTGCCACAGTTCATTTTCTGTTCCTAACTGAGCAAAACTCTAAATAAATGTTGTGGTTATTTTCCATAATTCAATGCTTACATAAAAGTGCATTCGGTCATTTAATAGATGTGTCCACAGCTACCCCTACTGGGTTGTTAAATTATGTCTTACAAGGCCATGTTTTAACCAAGCATTACATAAGTTGAATGTCCTATTGATTGAGAATGTTACTAATACGTGATTTTTCCTTGAGGATGGAAGTGGAGTTGCAACTGTAAAAGTTTCTTCCTGAGAAGAGGTGTTTGGGTGGAGATGGAGCAATGGAGCTAAGACGAGACGGAAGAGGAAAAGTTACTGTTGAAGAAAATGGTCTAGTTAATGTAGTATTGTCGTATTTTAGGTCATCAATTTAGTTGTTGATTGGCGGAAGCGTAACCACCCCATGGACTGACCAATCATAAGCTTTTTGGAAATTAGTATAACAACCAAGGTAGGATTCTTTTGAAGGATGATGAGTAGAGTCAGAGGAGAAAAGAGAAGCAGTAGAGAGAGAGATTTCCGTGTTCCTGTAGCAGTGTGGGTTTAGCTGTTGTTAGGCCCAATTCTTCTGAAGACATATCTGATGGTGTCCTTTTGCTGAAGTAGTCTGCATGTTATGATCGAATAGGGGAATGTATGACATTGTGATGTTATATGTGTCTCTTTTGCTTTCCGGGTACCAGCTGCAACTTATGATTTGATTGCTGCATATTAATAATATTTTTTATTATTAACCTGAGTTAAAGAGTTTTTGTAAATTTGTGTTACCAAATTCTTTTTACTTGAAGCCCAACATATTAATGCTAATTTGTGGTTAGTTAGGGAATTAATTTGAAATGCTCACGACTTATATTGACATCATTTAAGTGTTGTACTAATGTATACTTTGCAATATTACCAGTTCTGGTATTATTAATGAGTGTAATTCTCTTGGAGATTATTTGTTTGGTTGTTCTAATTAAACCAATATATATAAGATGTTCTAATCAACCACTATTAATTCTATATGCTTACCATTTGTGTTTGAGAGTTATTTTTGTAACATTAGCGTTGTTAATCTAGGGAAATACATTTTATAATTCTTCAAAATAAACTGGTGTGATTATTGTTTGAGGTTAATATCTTTGATTAGGTTGATTATTATTGATGCTTACATTACTTATTAATGACATCCCCTCAAACCTATGTTGCTTCGATCCATTGTCCTCTACTGCAGAATCCACTATTCAGTGTAAATAACAGCTAGGATTCCGTGGTGCTGCAGCACTAGCTTACATGGATGGCATTCAATGCTATGTCTGGCCTACAGAGGTCATTCCAGGCTCTGGCCTCCTCATTGACAGCAGCCTCCGACCCATCAAACCTCCTGCCCCAACTCCAACTCCTTCCCCATCCCACATCGCTCTTCCCAGCCCGACCCAAAGCACACTCACTCTTTTGCAAGCACCCACTCAAACACACACAAGCAGCACATCTGCAAATAATCACAAATACAGCAAGAAACACAAACTTACACAGAAACATACAGACACCCCGCACCTCACCACCACCACCAGTACCACAAATATACCACAAACTCCATACCCACCATGACACACACATCCACACCCATCATCACCACCACCACACCTACAGACATGACACCCACCATGACACAAGCATCCACACCTACCACCACCACACCTGGAGATACAACACCCACCACAACACAAATATTCATACCCACCTCCACCAGACCTGCAGGCACACCACCCACCACAACACAAACATCCACACTCACACCACACACACATGCATCAGCACATCCACAGGCACCACAACGACACAGCACTTCCACAGCACACCCATCCTCACACACACACACATGGCATGTTTCACACACTGTACACAAGCACCCACACTCCCTTGTACAACAGACACCCAGTAAAATACACAAACCAACACATACACCACACATCCCAGACACACAGGCACTGACACCATAAACAGACACATGCACATCAGACACTATCACTCCCTCTACCTTCCAACCAGACCTCCCTGCTAACCACCCTACCCATTTTCCCATGGAAGACCTTCTATTTGCCCTTGCCCTGATCCCTTCCATGTCCCAAACCACCCCTCCCAAACATAAATGCACCCCTACCAAATATTTCACCCCTTCCACACACCAACCTACCCCTTCCACACCCCAACCTACCCCGTCCACATCCCAACCCACCCCCTTCTGAACACAAACCCTTCCTCAAATCCAAACCCACCCTTCCCAAACCCAATCACACCCCTCCCAAACCCAAGGACCCCCCCAAAGTAAGATCATTGAGGTGCCTGCTCTCTGATGCCCTTTCCGGAGGAGGTTGATTTGGGCAGTGCAAATAGGAGGCAGGTTCTGGGCATGCAACCCAGGCTTGGGACATTGGGGCTTTGACCTTTTCCTGTGAAATATATTATGAAGCTTAATTTTGAGAGACATCTCATTTTCATTGAAAATGTGTTTGACAATACTTTTGTCAGACCTTATCGTTTGATTCTTACTAATTGTTTTCTGATGATGTTATTTCTGATAAGGGGCATGCCATGCACTTAGGCTCATTTGTGACAGTCACAAGCACATATTTTAATTTTGAGATATTATTGGAATGCATGCACTAGTGATGGACATTTTATTTTTGGTTCAAGGATTCATCATGTTACTAGACACTTAAACCAAAATGATATGTGTTTCTGTTTTTATGAATGGATGATGCATGTGTGTTTATTTTAACATGATGTATCTATCACACACTTAAATGTATTACACAGTAAACCGGACACATTAAAGTCAAATGACATCTAATGTTTATCAGAAATTGCACAAACCAAAGGGACATGTGGCCTTCATACATCTCTGACATGTTTGGAGTTTGGAGGTAACATTGGTTGTACATTCTGTGTAACCCTCATGTAGCATTTTATAGTGCAATTGCTATATTATCATTGATTTCTATAGTTCATATTTGGTATACTGTTTATGTACATGTTATGATAGTTTAGACAAAATGATTGCACACACCTGTATGGGTACATTTTGACTTGGGATTGATGTGAATTTTTGTGTAGGTGTCCACTTCCATGAAGGCAGTTAGTGGTCCAAGAGCAGTAGCAATGGAAGGACTTGAATGACTGGGTTCATGGCAGCAGGAAATGTGGAAACTTAGAAAAAAGGTGAGTTTGTCTTGTTATCCCTCCCAATCTGCCAACTCAGGTGTCGAGGTTTAGCTGCCACATTTACATCAGCAGGAAGGCACATCATGATTGGCTCAGGAGTAAATGTGGGTGGAGTTCCTTCACCAGCCACATTTGCCTATGATGGCATCAACACGTGTGGAGATTCATAGCGGTGACAGAGGTTCATCCGCAGGCTCACTATTACCAACTCTCTAGAGGGTCAAAGATGAGCATAGTACCATTCACATACATATACATGTAATGGCATATTTACAGTCCCTCAACATGGTAATACCAGATTTGCTGAATTTTGCAATACTATAATAAACATTATATTTATAATAAATATTAAGGAAAATAATCCTAAGTAACTTTAAATGTATTTATTACAACAAACAATTTAACAATACAAAACTACAGAAACTACATTAACAAACAATGTAAACAACCATACCATAAAAAAAAAACTTTTAAAATAAATATTTTTTCTGACAGTAGCACTCTTTTACACTCCTTTGGCTACCTTGGCCTGCAAAAAAGTCTTTAAATGTGTGCTATGTTGTGGCAGGCTAGGTGGCAACAAGGTCTGAGCAAAGCGGGATATCTATATATGCAGTTTTCAAAGTTTAGCTCATCAATAGTTAGCTTGCGCTGCTGAAGTTCTCAACTGTTCAGGCAATTGCACATCCTTCCAACATGAATACACTGTGCCTAGACAAGTAGTTACTGCTTAACAGCACAATAATCCTGCTTCTCCTAACAAGGCTCTTCTTTGCTGCTTATGTAAGCAGATAATTATTTTATCATAGACAAGTTTCCATTTTCCTCCTAAAAACAAGCACAATAACCAAAAAAGTAAACATGACACTAATACATCAATATATTTAATAAACATTTCACAATATTTCACAGAGAATCACATATTTACATCTAATTCACCATTAAATTTGTATTCCTTTTTCTTGAGAAATTCCATATTTTTGGACTCCCTAATTACATTGTATGCAATGTAATTGCATACATTATGCCTGGAGCAGGCATAATGTAGTGCAAAGGCTTACAAAGTGGCGCAATGCATGCATTCCACCACTTTGTTAATGTGGCGCGCTGTTTATGGACAAGAGTCTTGCGTAATTGCAACAAAGTTTTAAGGAAATAGTAGAATGTGGGATAGAGCATCCTCTCCACTAAGACCTTCCTCTTACATGACATGTGTGTAGTGACGTGTGGTGAGAGACTGCCCTCCCCACACAGACCCGTGTCTCAGAAGACAGGTTACCTAGTAGTGTGTAATGAGGGACTGGCTTCTCCAGTGAGTCCCCTCTCTTGGATGACGAATGTGCGTAGTAGGGTGTGAGGAGAGTCTGGCCTCTGCCCTCTTATATGAAAGGTGTGCATAGTAGAGTGTCTGCATGGACAGCCCTCTCTTTCCATACCTCTTTCATAGATAACAGGAATGCATAGTAATGTGCGTACTAGGCCTGGGTGGAGTATGTGAAGTTCCACTACATAGAACTCCGTGAAGGGACCAAAAACCTTTGCTGCGCAGCATTCTGCGAAGCCACAGAGTGTGTTAGGTCACGCCATTTGTGCTGACATTTAGCGTCATGTGTTCGTACAGTGCCTTAAAATCAGCACGAATGGCACCACACACAGCACAAGAGGGTGCTGGTTCATTTTTGTAGATTTTCTACTCGAGCAGCAGCTTCCCCAATGTGAATGGACGGTTTCTCAACACGAGCAGTAGTGACCATCCGCAACCGCTGTGTTGGGAAATTTTGCTGGGAGGCGGTCTGCAGTAAGATCTTCCTCAGACACAAACTTAACATTGGTGAACCCGAGCGAAGAAGAAACTCTGCTATGCTGAGTTTTTCAGAAGTCTACACACTAAGTGGAGTGGGAAAAACTCTGCAAACTCCATGGTTGGAGTTTAGTTCACTCTCAGATTATGGGTGTGTATATTAGGTGTGTACATGGACTAGCCTCTTCTGTCAGACCTCTGTTTCAGGTGATGGCTGTGCGTAGTAAGGTGTGTACATGAACTACCCTCTCTTTCCAGACCTCTCTCTCAGTTGACAAGTTTGCGTAGTAGGCTGTGTGAAGAAAACTCACCTATCCAGTGAGATCTCAGTATCAGATGATGTGTGTGCATAGTAGGGAGTATACATGGACTAGCGTCTTCTGTCAGACCTCTGTCTCAGATGAGATTACAGGTGTGCATATTAGGCTGTGGTCACAGACTGGCCTCTTCTATCACAACTCCCCCAGATGATGGTTGTGCACAGTAGAATGTGTGAAGAGAGACTGGCTTCTCTGCTGAGATCTCTCTCTTAGGTGTGCATAGTATGCACTGTCCAGGCACTGTCCTCCCTGACAACACCCCTTTTTCTGATAATAGATGTGCTTAGTAGGATGTGGGAAGAGACTCTACCCTTCTCACAATTCTTACAAAGTCGATGAGCATAAATAGTATACTCTGACAAACACCATCTCCAGTAATACTCCTTCATAGAGTAGCAAGTGTGCATACTACAGTGTATTCAAAGATGACCTACTCCTTTCTATTGTTCATGATCCCACGAGAATCTTGTGAGATCATAACTTTTTTGGGAAAAAGGAATTAACCATTTACTCATCACAGTATGTATCTCTTACACATTTACTCTCAAAAACAATGACCACAACATGAATTTTTGCTAATGAATTGTATTCAGAATTCAGAATGAACAACCCCTTTTTACTATTCACAATCCAGCGAGAGTCCAGCAAGATTGTAAAGATTTGTTCAAAACAATATACATTTATTTTTATCACAGTAATTATCCCTTAGACACCTTCACTCTAAATCTAGGAGGACAGTATGCCTTTCTGCTGCCCCCTTATGTATCTTTTTAACTTCATTTCCACAATGCCTCAAAATTTTCAAAGTAAACAGTAACCAGCATTTCATTTCTAACATTCCAACAGCCAGTCAATCAGAGCACTCACTCTCATGAGACTCACCTGAGCCTCTCACTCCCATAAGAGCATGAAGCCTTACGGGAAAAACTGACCTCTCAACCAATCACAGGGCTCCATTTGTTTTAATTCGCTCTCGTGGGAGACTCGCAGGATTCTCACGAAAACCAACAGTCCAAATATACAAATACTTTTTATATCTTTAATTTCTGCAAAACTACTGAACGGATTTATATTAAATCACAAAAAGCACAACCTGTGGACAAAGATCTAGCTTTCTTCCAACTTTGCTGTAATTCAATTCAGTAGTTTCTGATGTAGCTGTATCTAAAGAAGTCTATGGTAAATGCACGAAGATTTTACGTTTTTGGAACCCCCTTTCTTCTTGGCCCCCGCTTGATGGATCACCCCAAATGTTTCCAGAAGGGGTTGAGGTGGATGAACGTTCCAAAGTCATTAGCAAACGACAAAATGTTCCACCTATGGAAAAGCACACCTAACTATACCTACATACAAACTTGTGCCCTAAGGTAACTATAACTCACTCCCTTGCCATGCACAGCTAAATACCACACATATTACATCATTTGTGACATCTTCTATGGCATCATTGATATTATCACTGCAACATTTGTAATAAAATTATTATTGAGAAAACTGAGCGTCAGGGGTGTGAGTTATAGTTACCCTAGGGGAGGAGTTATAGTTATTTGAAAAAACTCTTAATCATAGCTGCTGAATTTCTATAGTTTTGTGAGTGTAAATTCAGAACCGAACATCCCTGTAACCTTTGTCTTTTTTAGTGAATTGCTCAGGTGTTTTAAATGCTAACTCCTTATTATAACGTCCCTGTAACCTTTGGTTTTTTCAGTGAATATATATATGGAAAAACTGAATGTACTCTTTCTGTACAAACCAAACTTAAAATACACAAACATTAGAAATTCTTCAGTTATATTTATACCACATGCTAATAATTTATGGATCACTTTTAAATGTATAGAACTTTATTCTTTAGATACAAGCAAAAGTTAAAGTTCACAAAAATTTTAATTTCTAAACTTACACCTTTAATTTATAAGGTATGCAATGCCTTCAAATTATTATTACTCATGCACCTCCATAAACAGTGTATTTAATGTGGTAGCCACACTAGACTGTCACAGAGTGGAGTTGTGTAGAGTGGAATAGTGTACAGTGGAGTAGAATAGTGTGGAAGGGTATACGGTGCATTGACATTCACTGGAGTGTCATAAAAGAGTGGTGTGAAGTGAAATAGGCAGTGGAGTGGTGCAGAGTGGAGTGGGTTACAGTGAAGGGAAGTACAATGGATTAGCATAGAATGGAGTGGCATAGAGTGTAATAGCATAGAGTGGAGTGGCGTACAGTAGAGTGTGGTAACTGGAACAGATACGGTGTGAAAGTTTGTTAACAGCAGGAAAGTATATCTGAACAGTTGGTATCCTTATATGCTCTGGGTGGCCAATTTAATTGTGGTTAGTCAATCCTGATTGGCTAGCCTCAACATGAACAATATGTTGAAGCAGCCACTTCACCCACAATTTTAAGTCAAGAGGCTCATAGGTACACATTTGTGACTGTAAAGATACCTTCTGTCAGGTTCTATGGAAAACCTTTTATAGTTTAAAAAAATAATTACACTTGATTTTATGATGGATGTTTGTTTTTTTGACTCCACTGAATGTAATTTAGGTTTGCAGACCTTAAAATTCTGATTACCCACAAGAGAAGCTTTTTTTCTTGTGCCTCCATTACCAGATGTGGGGAGTTGGTCCTGCATCTTTAAAGATATTTAAAAGGGAAAATAAGGTAGTCAGGGTGAGCACAGCCTGACCCTCAGGCCTAAGTGGATAGAATCCGGAGCAACTTCTTTCTTAAAATTTTAAAAAATGTGTTTATGCTGCAGGGTCTGCACATTTCTTTTAGAATTTATAAACCCTGACAAGCACATGCTCCATTGCATTTGCAGTCAATTTTTCATGGTCTTTGAATCAAAACTGCAAACTAAGGAACTCATTGACCATGTTGGGGCCTCTCTCATAGTCCATGTTCTTGGTTCCAAGACCGCAGAGTAAAATGCTTGCATACCTATGGTGATTCATTTCCACAGTCTATGGTCTCACCACTGACTTTGACTGGGCTACAGTATTTATACACACAGTTTAGCACTGCACAACTTTTTCATAGATTCTTCTGTGTGCATTACCGTCAAATATCAAAGCCTTGAACTGAAGTCATCCTAGCACCAACAACATTTGGTCCCACCTTGGCCTCCTGTGCCTTTACAGAGTAGTGCATTGAGCAACTAGTTTCTAGATAACAAGGCAAATTTGCAGCAGTCTTCCACCATGGGAACTCTCTCTCATGATTGGAGGAGATGGCATGCAGTACAGGTACCAAGCACTTGTTTCTAGACAAATGCTACATCACACTCAGGGCACCTAATTTCCTGGGACTCCAGCATCCCTGCAGAATCGGTCACCTGTTCTTGATCTGGGCGGGAAATATTCGGAAAGCCTTTCTTAAGTATTGAAACGGAATACTTGCTGAGAAAGCTATTGATCAGTTAAGAGGGATTCTGAATAGCTTGTGAAAGTTCAGTGTACAATCACTGAGCACGCCCTTCTTATTGGGATCTCTTGGTCACACCCTGGTGTGCTGCATAAGCTCCAGTATTTTCTAAGTAATATTTGGCGTTAGCTCGTTTTAGTTGAAGGGATTTACTAACCCACAACTACGCGAGGGATAGTTTAAGTGCCTTAGATTCGGTTAGTAAATGTACCGCGATCCAGGTAAGGCTTCATATTTAGGTTAAAGCGTCCAGAATGTCAATCAATAGGATGAATGCACACTTATATTTGCGTTACGCCAGACTATGCCATTCTAAGGGGCATGTTTACACTCTCTTTGCGCCGAATGTGAGTCAAAATTTTTGATGCACAATCGGCGCAAACACTGCCCCATATTTATACTTTGACGTCCGACCCTGCGGGCGTCAAAGTTCCACCATGTGCGTCATTTTTTAGAAGGGGGAACCAGCCTTGCGTTAATTATATGCAAGGTAGGCGTTCCCTTCCAAAAAATGACTTTAAGGCCTGTGCGCCTTATTTATACTGTGACGTCATTTTGACGGACAGCAGGGGGCAGGCCTTAAAAAACGGCGCCCAGCCTGATGTGTGCCGTTTTTTAACGCCTGGGTCAGGGCAGGCGTTAAGGGACCTGTGGGCTCAGAAGGAGCCCAGAGGTGCCTTCCCATGCCCCCAGGGACACCCCCTGCCACCCTTGCCCACCCCAGGAGGACACCCAAGGATGGAGGGACCCATCCCAGGGAAGTTAAGGTAAGTTCAGGTAAGTATTTTTTTCGTATTTTTTTTGTGGCATAGGGGGGCCTGATTTGTGCCCCCCTACATGCCACTATGCCCAATGACCATGCCCAGGGGACATAAGTCCCCTGGGCATGGTCATTGGGCAAGGGGGCATGACTCCTGCCTTTGCTAAGACAGGAGTTATTTCAATGGGGGTTGGGCGTAAAACAAAATGGCGCAAATAGGGTTGAGGCCAAAATTTTGCCTCAGACCTGACTTGCCCCATTTTTGGACGCCCAAGCTCCATTTTCCCCTACGCCGGCGCTGCCTGGTGTGAGTCATTTTCTTTTACGCACACCAGTCAGCTGCGCCGGCTAACGTCATTCAATAAATAAGGCGCCCGCATGGCGCTTTGGAATGGCGTTAGCCGGCGTTAAAATTTTTGACGCACAACTGCGTTGGCGCAGTTGTGCTTCAAAAAGTATAAATATGGGCCTAAATACCTTCGAGGCATTGGTGAATCAAATACTTGTGACAAATGGAAATAACTAGTTAATATTGAACTGAGAATGTTGGGATGTTAGAAACTTTGTAAATAACCTTATACAAGGAGAAATTTTAGGAATGTAATTTTGTTTCATGTACAGATTCCATTACATACCTGTGTGGTTGCCCACAATATTTCCTGAGGAAAAAAAGTATAGAATTACCAAAATGATGATGATGATATCCGGGAGCGTGTGGTCTGGTTATGTCCTGAACTACACGTTTCAAAAGGTGGTATTTAATTTTAGATGATCAAAATGGCAATGGGTCCGGCAATGAGCCTGGAGCCTAGCTGTGCTTGTTCTCTCAGCCAAGAAGAAGGTTGGGCAACTAATCCGATAAGACTATGTTTACTGTCAACGCTTTAACATCTCAATATTGGAAATCGGGCATAGAACCATAAAGTTATGTGTACAATATTTTAAAAAGAGAGTGAACTTAGAATATGACTAGAATAAGCAGGTGAGCTGAATGTATAGGCACGTGCTAAGGTGGAGTAATTCTTGAGCTTTTACGATTATTATTTTCAGAAAAAAATATGTATTTTTTTTATACTGCATCAAATGGGTAAACAAATTGACTGCCACTGATTTTTTTTTTAAAGCGTCTGCCTGTGCCATCGTGGATCTTCTTGATCGATAAGAGTGGGATCTCAGTTCAACTTGCAAAATCAAAAAAATTAGGACTGAATGAAAAGTAATTGTATACAACACTATGGATCGCTAATTGTGGCCACCCAATTGTTGGGATTTAAAATGACGCTATCGCCATGGTATTTTTTTTGTCATGCTGTCCCAAGAACATTTTAACGCATTTTACTGTGACATGTGACCGAATTTGCAAGTTTAAGTCGCAGAGCTGCGTTTCAACTCGGATTCAGTGTCGTCAGCCTCTTTCCTTTAGCGCACAGAAAAGCTGCTTTTCTTTCACATGGTATTGTACACACAGGCCTGTGGAAACCACATTATCAACATGTGCTGAATGTGTATGTATGTTAAATGTCGATAGATATAGATGAGAAGTATGTAAAAAATGATGGATGACAAGTTTGAATTAATCTCAGTTACTGGTAATTACCAGTTCCGGAGATTGATTCAAGCATTCCATCCATTACTTTTCGTATACTTTGATACGTATAGAAGCACGTGCATAGCCCACTCCATTACATTGTGGTTTCTGAGTGTGATCCATTCTTCAATGTACCCAAAGGTCGTACGCTTCTGTGTGCTGCACCACGCGTCTGAAATGCCCTTATTACCGAGAAATTGTTTTCTCTAATATGCTCTTCCGTGCTTCTGGATCTGGGTAAACACTATATCAAATATCTCTAACGAGGTATCTGGATTTAGGGCCATATGTACGAACACTTTTTCTCGTAGACACAGAATGGGTAAAAACCTTTCCTACATCTGGCCCTTAGTTACATAGGGTGGTAGTGGATGGCCTTTCGAGTTCTGTGGAAAACTCAACATGATTTGCACTTGGTGAAACCAATGGTTTTGTTAACTCTTTTTTCCTCCTTTGGAAAGGAGGTGGTGAATGTGCCCAGAAAAGTCCTGGATGTGGCTTTCCCATGCAGTTGTGCAGCAGAAATTCTGGAGTCCTACACATAATTTCCCTAATGGAGCTCATACCTGGTGATGACCAGTAACTGTTGGATAAACTGTCCGGAATCAGTAACTCTGTACCCAGTAGCACCCCTTCAAGTTACTGGCCAGCTTAATCGCTTCAACGCCTCATCTGGGACAGTAAGCGATATAAAAATGCTATTTATAATGACTTTCCAGATATCATACCTAACTGAGGCAAAGATCCAGAAAGGAGGAAATCATGGGGTTACAGTGACATCTGATGGAATACCTGACACTGGTGAAATACAATATCTAGGAATGTTCTGTTTATTTCTGACAAGTCTCTTATGAAATTTTGTATCTAGTAGACGACGCAAAAACAAACTGATCACCAAAATAAATATGGAATATAATGGTACAAACTGTACTTGAGTGAGTAGCAGAAAGCGTACATTATCAACACAATCCTTAAATTAATAATAATCAACAATATCAATGAGAAACAGGGGTGTTCATGAATATTACTTAAACAAATGAGTTCTATTTTTATTTCGTATTTCACTACTTACTTCAGAGAGGGGGTCTCCATTAGGAGCGAGGGAATCTCCACCAGATTGTCGCCACTGACTATCAACATTTCGAGCTTTGGCATGTTTGTTAGCGATCGTGGAAGGTAAGTTAGATTGTTTTTCTGCAGCAGAAGAGTCTTCAGCTCATCTAACCTGAGGGAACATAAGACCAGTGCTGTGAATGCATTCACATGAAAGACATAAACATTTGTTTATCGTAATTGGCAGTATTGTGTTTCCTTTCTACTTTTATTTTTAAAGAAAACGTTGATTTAAAAGTCACAAAGCACACGTTAATCTATTCCTTAATTAGTTGTAGTTGGGTGTCTACTAAATGCGTTCATGGGCCATCATGTCTCCCGTTAAACTGATTATGCAATACAATACAATAGCATTTCTAAAGCATGCAGCTACCTCCAAAGAGGCGTCCTGCCGCTGTCGTAAAGTTCAGATAATAACGAAAAGCCCACCAGGGACCAGCCAGTTAGCACAATGGGCCAGAATCAAAAAGCAGTATCTTCTGTCTCTTCCTGAAGGTAGATTCAGAAGAGCTACAACAAAGATTGAGTGGTAGAGCTTTCCATAATTTGGGAACTAAGTATGACAAGGACCTCCCACCTCTTCTAGATTCATGAATACACAGAACATGAAGCAGATTTAGACTATTTGATCTTAGAGCTCTGGTCTGAAGATGAGGTTTTAGTCTAGACCTGAGGTAAAGAGGGCTTCTGTGAGAAAGGGCTCTGAAGGCCAAATTAGGAGGCTTGAACTGAATTCTCTTGGTAATAGAAAGCCAGTAAAGATACCGAAGAACATGAGAAGAAGGCATGCAGCAGGGAAGCTTCAGGATTACACATGCAACCGAGTTTTGAATAGTTTGGAGCAGTTGTATTGAGAAATCAGGCAGGCCTAAATAAAGACTCTTGGCATAAACCATTTTGGATGTGACCAAGGCATGGACAATCACTTTCAGACAATTCTCTCAGACTTCAAAGTAGCAAAGCATGAGATGGATAGAAGCTTAGTTTGTGGCTCAAATGAGAGATTGGAATCCAATCTAATCCCAAGATTCCTCACCCTGGGGAAGGAGGATCATCTAATTCCGATGGCTACAAAATGCTGGTATCAAGAGAGGGCTTGTTGCCAAAGAAGAGGGTCTCAGTTTTCCTCTGTGTTCAATTTCAAACAACTTCTCTTCATCCATTCCAAAATGTTCCTAAGACAGGGTTTAAATGAGTTCAGAGTATCTGGGGTATTTTCATGAAACGCCGGGAGGAGCTTTGTGTCATCAGTATAGGAGGCCACCTGAATTCCCCATGACTCAACTAGCTTTGCCAGAAGATCCAGGTAGTTATTAAAGAGAGTGGGGCTAAGCGCCAAGCCCTGGGGCACTTCACAGTCTAACAGCATAAATGAAGTGGTGAAAGGAGACATAAAGACAGCTTGAAAATGATCGTTCAGGAAAGAAGAGAGCCAAAACAAAGCCTTGCATCCAATCTCACTTTTCTCAAGTCTGTCTAACAGAATGATATGAGAGGCACTATCAAAGGCCGAGGACAAATCCAAGAGCATAACCATAACTAATGAGCTTAGGTCCAGATTTTCCCTGATAAATGTGACAACCTCGAGCAAGGCAGATTCGGTACTGTAGCCTGTGCGGGAAACAGATTGGGAGTCTTGAAGAAGAAAATTAGACTAAAGGAAGTGTGCTAACTGTCTGTTAACCCTTTTCTCCAAAATGTTAGCAATTGTGAGGAGAAGCGAGATCGGCCTAAGGTTGCTTAGCACCTTTGGGTCAGCAGATGACTTATTTAACGGAGTGAGCAGTAGCGATTGTTTCCACTTTTGTTTAGAACCATCCCTGTTTCCAATGAGCAATTCAACAATTCATTAAGAACAGGGTTAATAATAGCAAAGGGAAGGCTCAAAATCCCAGTAGGGCATGGATTCAGCAGGGACCCAGAACTGCAAAGTGCAAATTCTGAAGCAGAGTCTTCCAAGCAAATGGAGTCCAACCTCATGAGTGTAGGGCCAGGTTGAATAGACTCTATATATCCATGCCCCGAAGGGGTCTGTGGACTAAATTGTTTATGTTCTGAATTTTAGAAAAGAGGAACTCAGACAGCTCTTGACATAACTCCACTGAATAAGAGGTAACATTTTTTTGGACAAGGGGAGAGAAGGGAATTGACGATTTTAAAAAGACAGCAAGGTTTGTTTGCAGCCCCAGAAATAAAAGACACAATAATTGATTTTTGTGCTTTACAAATAGCGGCATGGTGGCTTTTCAACGCTGCACGATATGTTATTTTAGCCTCAGTATCATAAGTCAACCTCCATCTTCTCTCAAGCTTTTTGCACCGTGATTTTTCAGCCTTAAGTTTCAGGCAAGTCGAGTCTAATTCCAGATCTCCACTACTCTTAAAAGGAGCAGCCTGTAGTACCTTGGTAAAGCAAGATTCAGAAATGATGTTGCTGTCGTCTATGATGACTAGATGAAACGTTATTGAGAGAGTTTAATTTTATATGATTAGAAACTTGATGACCACTGGGTACTAAATACAAGCCTTGTTAAAGTCCTAGATTGTGAAGAAACACGTGTCAGCAAAAACCTTTATATGGGCTGAAAGGAAAAAACCCTATATGGGCTGAAACTGTTTTTCGAGTGATGGAAGACAAAGAAAGACTGTAAGTCTTGCGTGGACTGAAATTCGGCAAAAAACGTATATGGGCTGAAAGGAAAAAATCCCTATATGGGCTGAAACTGTTGTTCGAGTGGTGGAAGATCTAGAAAGATTGTAAGTCTTGCATGGACGGAAATTCCTTTTTTTAGTAGAAGATTAAACAAATTGAAGAACAGGGCTTAATTGCCTAATGGATTCTTAATCATCATACTGCATGGATGGAGGATTACGTGAAATGTTTGAAGATTCATAAAGAATGAACTTTTGGGTTTAAAATATCAAGTGGATCCTCACATTAATGGACAGTCATTTATTTTGCAGCATCATATTTGGGTATTTTTTATGTACTTTTATGTTATTAGGGATAGATTATTACAATACATTGCATGTTGTATATATAGGTAATTTATTATTAAAATTGTGGACAATATATATAATTTCAACACTTGATTGATTCTTTTTTCAATTGTTCATGTTGTCTTAATTGGGTATATTTTTATCTAATTTCCCCTCTTTGGAGGCTTTATTGATTATTTATGAGGGTCATATATAGATTTTGAGCGCTCCACTATACTTTCTTTTTTTGGCCAGAAATAGAAGACACAATAAATGATTTTTGTGCTTTACAAATAGTGCCATGGTGGCTGTTCAACATGGCTCGATATGTTATTTTAGCCTTATTGTCATAAGCCAGCCTCCATCTTCTCTCAAGCTTTTTGCACCGCGATTTTTCAGCCTTAAGTTTATCAGAGAACTAAAGGGGCGGAAGGTTTCAATCTATTAAGTTTGAGGGTTTTTAGAGGAGTGAAATTGTCCAGTGCGTCGACCAGCCAAGGCAAGTCGAGTCTAATTCCAGATCACCACTACACTTAAAAGAAGCAGCCTGTAGTATCTTGGTAAAGCAAGCTTCTGAGACTTTGTGCCAAGGTCTGGAGGTTTTACTAACTAGACCCTGCCCCAGTACTGAAAGGAATCAAATAATTGTGTGACCAGATAAGTTTGAGGGCAGAACCAACTGTGACCATGGAAGGATATGTAAAGATACGGTCCAGCATAAGACCAGCTTTATGGGTAGGCTCCATTACACGTTGGACCAGATTAAAACCTTCCAATGAAGACAAAGATTGTTGTGCCAATATCTTACTTCGGTCATCAACATGCAGATTGAAGTCCCCAAGAGCCACAAAGTTGGCATGCAAAAGAGACAATGGGCCCATGGTGTCAGAAAGTAGTTCCAGAGAGTCAGAAGAGGTGTCGGGGGCAATAAATAAGAGCTTCTCAAAGTGCAAAGGAGAGGGCAAGGATGATGGTAAAGGACAAAGCCTCAATGTTATTGATGGTCTTCAATTTGGAGATGGAACAGGGATGGGGGAGCGATGTATAATTGCCAATCCACCTCCACTTTTTTGCAACCGGTCGATGTGTTTAATGAGAAAGTCAGGGCTGTGGCCAAAGCTATGTCTGCTGCCGACCACTCCTTGAGCCAGATTTCAAGTAAGAAACATCAGGTCCCAGTGGTTCTCATCAGGCAGATTGAAAATGCCTAACGCGTGGTTAGGGAGGGATCGACAGTTGATGAGACATACAGAAAATGAAGGCCCCAGAGGAGTAGTAATTACAGAGTCTACACCATTGCAGTGGGAGGGGTCAGCATCCTCCCCTGAGGCCACACGTAGCGTCACGTCATCGTGAAAGGTAAAACCACAAACAGGGCATAGAAAGCATGAACGTTCATCCAACCGCAACAGCTTAAAAGGAAAACGAGTTGCAATAGAAAAGAAAAAAATGAAACCATTTGGTTTCATTTTTTCAGAGTAGGCAGTGGTCCACAGGACCACTGCCTGCTCTGAAAAAATACTTTGGGCGATATTCACAAAGGGGAAGGGGTCCCATTGGGACCCCATTCCCTTTTACGAATGAGTTAGCACCCACTTGACATGGGTGCTAACTGCGAATTGCGGTGCGAATCACAAATAGGAAGGGAACACCCCTTCCTATTTGCGAGTCGCATTCCCATTTTGCGAGTCGGTACTGACTCGCAAAATGGGAATGTGCTTCACGATGCCCGTTTTGCATGGCGCAAACTGCGAATTTCACAGTTTGCGCCATGCAAAACGGTTGCTACATCTGGCCCAATATCCTATGTTATTTTGTTTGGGCTGTTGTTTTATTCTAACTTCTTAATTTCCTTCCAGAGATTCGGACCCCAGGGTTGTGCATAGCATTCTGTTCTAGCTCCTGACAATGGCTTGTCCAACTACGCCACAATTTTATCCTCCTGTTCGCCTTTTCTAAATTCCCATGAAATACGATGTGTGACTAAGGAACTTACATTTTTTTTGTATTACTTATAATACACACAAATTATATCACACATACTTCAGATGGCAAAACATACACCCCCAGCACAGCCATACAAACAAGTTCACCAAATCAATCGTTCCTTTGAGAACCTTATTAATGTCTTCTTCAGCACACACAAGTTGTCGGCTGGGCTGATTAAACCTCACTGGGCTGGAACAATATTCTGGAACACAATCGTTCATCATTTCAAGCTACTCCCTCTGGTCTTGTTAACTCGAAGCCACTCTAGAACTGGCTAGCTTCACGCGCATGGGTCATTCCAAAGCAGACATTATGGCTCGATTATTCACTATTTAGCGTTTGAAGACCACATTCATTTTCATTTCATGTTTTAATATCAATGGTCATGTGATTCTGAAGGCATTAGAGCACCACCACTGAAGTCAGAACTCTGGATACAATATGTAAACCCAAACCATTTTGAATGAAATTATAAAAGAAAATCCACTCATCTCCAGCTAGTTTTTGCTCAGTCACTATAGCTTCGTTTGCTCGTTTACTATTGCAATTGTCTAATCTCCACTTTTCCCATTTCTACATGCTTTCCTGAGGCACCAGTATAGCCACACCAATGGACCAGGCACTGGATATGCTTCACGCTTCTAACTAGTGCCCTTTCGCCTCCCAACTTAAGCAATTGGCAACGATTCTGTCTTCTTTCTTCCCGTTAGTAGCTGGGGCCTATTTGTCTTCACTCTTCTCATCAAGTGAATTAAATCATTTTCCCATTCCTCCTCATTCCTTCAGGGAAATGCCTGGTCTTCCCCTCATTCCCAGCTGATGGTCAATCTTCCTCAGGCTCCCAAATCCCCGCTTAGAAAGGGATCTACATTTCAAATGTAGCACTATATTCATGCCACCTGCCTATAACAATTTTTCCCACTTGCACCCCTAGACACATAACAAACCTCAGGGTCTCACATAATAATTCTGCTTCTGCTCACGCAGATCGGTGTTGTTCCCCTGTAAAGGCCTTGCTGTCATAGTGAAAGATGCGCTGGATTCAGGGTGCTGTAGCAGGAGGGATCATATTAGTGATCCGAGGGGTCAGAGGAGGGGCAAGGGTGACTAATGGTAAAATGCGGGTAGCTTGGATAGGTTTTCAGTTCAAAGCAAATACTGGGCCGTGTGTAGTCAGAAGAACTATTTTGTTCAATAAAGGAGTGGTGGCAGAATAGGGATGTAAATGGTTGGGTGCAGGCATACTAACTTCTTTTTCACGTTCTTTCCATAGGTAGCCACCATTCCAGTACTAGTTAATGGGACGAAAATTCCCCGCATTGCCTGCTCTAAAGTTTGAATTTGTAGCGTTTCCAAGTGATGGCATGTGTGGTATTCGAAGATGTGGCCCAGGCACAGAGTGGAGTACCTCCATGCAGATCATTGTCATATCTAGCAGATGACTCAATGTCTTGGTTGAACCTTTGAGATAAATCTTTTTGGACTACATTAGGCTTTAAAAAACTAGATAAAATGCACACCTTTATGACAGTGCCCCTGGAATTGTCTTTGGGCATGCATGTTTTCTTTCTGAGGACGTCATGAAGATGAGCATTTACACAGGGCACAGCTGTGTACGATTTCTTATATAGTTATATTTTCTAAAGTGCATACCCTTACCTCAAAATATCTCTGCTTTAGTAATGTCCTTTTGACAGCACACCTCGGAAACACTTGGCTGTGTTTGCTTCTCTCTGTTTCTGAGCTGTGCTGTCTGCACGAAGTGCATACATTTAACTCAGAGTGTCTCCGAGTAGTAATGCGCTGCTGACAAGAACGCTTGCAAACAATGAACAGTGATTACTGACAAGACAGCTTGCACAAAATGAACAGTGATTGCTTCTGTTTGCAGGGGATGATTAATTCAGCAAAAATCCTTGTTAAATATATGCGCTTTAGAAAGATCAGCACACAGCTGTGTCGTGCTTACACCTTGAAACTCGAAGCAAAAGAATACATTCTCCACCCAATGGTACAGTAATAACAAATGATTAGAGAAGACAAATAAGATCAGTTGAATGCAGGTGAGGCAAAACCCATCAAACCTGAATCTGTTGCTACTCCAAGCCAAAAGAAACAAGTATTTGCAATGCAACAGGTCTCGCATTTCTCCGAGTTAGAGCTATTAACATTTGTAAACTCCCAACCGGACTTTTCTTGCCACATTAAACCTATTGGCAAAAAGGCAATTACCTACGTAGCAGCAAAAGTGCAATTAACTACGTAACAGGGTCGATGTCATGCAAAGCGCTCGACTTCTGCCAAGCGAGATCGCGCTGCGGAAAAAGATAAAAAGTAGTCAACAAACCGGATGGAAAACAGCAAGCCTCGCATGTTTTCATTACTTGGTCGCTGCGCTCGAGGAGGGCTAACCACCGGAAATGGCATGACGTATGCATGCCTTCCACTAATGAAAGCAAGCAGATTTTGAAAGGCAAGCCCACAAACCAATGAAAGACACTGACCTGACATGGGTGGGGCTCCGAGCCCTTTTCTAACTACTAATGCGTCTCACAAGCGAAACGCATGCGCAAGCACATGCGATGCAGGCTCGACCCTAAAAATGGTGTTCCATGTGGGTTGGGGCATTGGGCCTCTGGCAGTGAGCGCATGTCCGACTTCCCAAGGGGAGCCTGTACAGGTGCGATTAAGAGCAGCAGGCTCCGGGCGGTGGGCTTGGTGAGCAGAAGAGAGCTGAAACTGCAGCTTTTCCTGCCTACGGTCATACCACCCTGAATGCACCCGATCTCGGAAACTAAGCAGGGTCGGGCCTGGTTAGTACTTGGATGGGAGACCGCCTTGGAATACGAGGTGCTGTAGGCATTTTGCCTCTCGCAGACACTAGGTGCTGCACGTCTTAGCTCAATTACACAGCTTCCTCGCTAATTTCATTTTCCACTTTTTATTTCCTGCACTCTTTTTTTCCTGTCTTAAAAAAAGAAATAAAAAAGAACAGAAATAACACTAAAATACACACTTTCCAAGGGAAAACTTACAATTATTCTGCACTTTACACTCGGCCCAAGCTGAAGAAAACATTTTCTCCACGACGGGCAAAGGGATCCCTAGCTAAGGCTCTGCTTTCTTGCGGTAAGCATATGCGTGAGGTCTTAAGACCAGATCTCACTTCTTGTGATGTCATTTCCTGTCAGGTCATGGGTTGTGATGCCACTACCTGTGATTCCAGGTGTGATTTCACACGTCGTGGTGTCATGTGCCGTGATGTCACTTGCATAGTGTCTAACTTGGTCAGTCCCCCCACTTATTTTCTTTAAGACTTGTGCCATGAATAAGCCTTAGCCCCCAAGAAATAGTGCTTGAGCCCACTATTGGCAAACAAATGGAAAAAATCAGCACAGCGTGTCGGAAATGTGATAAAAGGACGATGATGTATTCAGTGTAGAAGAATGAAATGAGTTGCAGACACTAGTGTAACAGAGTCCAAAAGCAGAGCATTCCAGAAACAGGGAATAAAAAGAGGAAAGGTGCGTACAATTTGAGTCGTTGTAAAAGCATTCCAAAGCATTTTCTGGCATTTCATGGCACTGTAACAGGTGTCATTAATTCAACGATTCATTTATCGACCACAGAAAGAATAGGTGAGCAGGTCGTGTGCATAATAAAACCTGTTTAAGGAGAGAGCACATTACTCACTGTTGCGTCCTAAGCATTAAACTACAGACCTCTGTCTCTTTCAGTTTCACTTGTATTGAAAGAAGGGGCATTATTTGGCATGTTGTTTGAGAAAGGATTCCATGATGAAAGATCTGATTTTCCCAACAACTCCTAAATACTTTTTGTGGGACCCTGGATTGACAAAAGTAAAAAAAAAAAAAAAAAAGCCACCCTCTGCCTGTAAGGCATGGCGAATATGTTGCAGATGGCACTTACAGAGTGACAGAGCCTCTCCATTAAGTGAAAAAAGTGCAAGAAGAGGTAAGTCATTGGCTTGCCTTCCCGTTTATTTCTGGATTTGTTAAGGAAGTGTAGAAGAGATATTTCTCCCGGCCAGAGTGAATGGAGGTGTCACCACTCAGTGGGATAACGAAGAGAGAACTCCTGCATAGCAGCAACAAATCGTCCTTGGGAAGGGAGAATGAACGCTGCTGTTAGAAGTGATCGCGCTGCGTTTTGTATTCATTTGTGTGGCAAGAAAAGTCCAGTTAGGAGTTTACAAAGCTGGGGGTGGGGTGGGGGTGTCATGGCAAAGGGAGATTAATTGAAATGGAAGATGCGCTGTGCACAAAGGGTGAAGCCGAAACTGAACACTAGCAGCTGAGATCAGCGATGGGCGCCGAATGAGCAGGTAACAATAAAAAAATGCCAAGCATTTGGAATGCAATGCTCTCGTGTTTGCGCGAGTTAGAGCTCCTAGCGTTGTAAATTACTGAGTGGACTTTTCTTGCCACACAGACTGAAAATAAATTTAGCGAGGGCGAGCTGGCCCTGAAAAAGCCCCCCTCTGATTTTGGTTTATGTTTACAGAGGGAGCTGGTGGGGAGGAGGGACTGAACAAGCACCCTCACTGTCGAGGTGAAACAGGCAAATGCCGAAAAAAGTCCCTTACAGAAGAAATAAACAAGACAAAGCGCAATTACACAGTACTTTGTGCTGCTCCCAAAGTGAAAAAAGGCAGGACAAAGAGGCAGAACTGACCACTAGCAAGCAAGGATTTTTAAAGGACACTGCAACTAACAAATCAAAACGCTGGAACTCACTCTATTGTATACTTTAGTACACAGCAGGCTGAACGCTAACGCTCGACCTAAAAAGTATAAACCATTATCTTTAAGGTAAAAGTCTCCTTCTTTAGACCTCAACCAGACCAAGCAAAAAAAATCTTGGAAAACTCTTCGACAACAATCTGACCCTTCATAGCAATGGCCCGGGTCCTTCTTGCTGACAAAGGCAGGGGATCACCCATTTTTTTAGGGCTTTTATTAACTTAAAACAATTTCTTGCCACTACCAGGGCTTAGGGGTGAAAAGAAAGAGTAGCATCAAATGTAACTCCTATATTCTTCACTACCTCTACATAGATGGAGGAGGAGTAGCAGAACTGGGCCACCATAACTGGGGGGTCAAAGTGGTTGTCCTTCCCAAGCTGCATGGTCTCAGTCTTATCTGTATTGTATTTTAAATTATTATGATGCAGCCAACTAATAACTGCGGTTAAACAATGTTTAAAGTTGGATTCTGACCCTGTAGAAGTTTTATCCAAGGCTAGGGTAAGCTGAGTGTCATCCACATATGATGTGGTTTCAATGGCAAAGGAAGTAATAAGCGAGATCAGCAAAGCCATGTAAATGTTAAACAGTACAGGGCTCAATGAAGAGCCTTGAGGGAGTCCAACAGAAATGAACTTTACATCCAAAGAGTATGGGCCTAGTACCACAGACTGCTTACGATCTGAAAGAAAATATCTAAGCCACCCTAGGGCAAGATGAGAGATGTCACAATTCTCAATACGTTGTACTGAAATATCATGGGACACTGTATCAAACGCAGCCGATAAATCTAGTAAAATCAGCACAGCATACTTTCTGGCATCTAAAGTAAACTTTAGAGTGTCAGCAACTTCCAATAGTGCTTACTCTGTCGAATTGAGAGCCAGGAAACCAGACTGATGGGGATGGAAGCAGTTAGCTTCTTCCAAAAAAGTTGTCAGTTGTTTATTTACAAGTTTCTCCATGATTTTGCGAAGGGCCACTAGAAGTGAAATAGTATGTAAATTTAAAAGTGGGGAAGGGTCTGCTATCTGTTTTGTCTGCAGAGGTTTTTCAATGGCCGATTTCCAAGCTATCTGGGCCTCAGCTGATGATGAAGAATTATTCAAAATCTCAATGACTACTGGGTTTACAATATCAACCATTTTATGCAGTATGGAGACGGGACATGGAACTACCAGGGAACCTGATTGACAGGACAGAATGGCTTGACAAGACTGAGCTAGACTAATTTTTTGGAAAGATTGTTAAGAGTTGTTGATTGAGGAATTCAGCTTCTCAGAGCAAGACTCCACCAAATAAGTAGAGTTGAACTCACTTTGAATGTTATGAATTTGTTCCTCAAAATATGAGGAAATTTGATTGCAGAGCGATTGAGAAGGAGGAATTTCCCTAGTCAGAGTTTTAGGTGGTGAAAGTGATTTAGCAATAGTGAACATAATTTTGGGATAAGCTTTTGCACCGTCTATCTGTTTAGTAGAGTAATCCTTTTTAACTAAATTAATCTGATTGTGATAGGTTTTTAAAGCCTTTCTGAACTGCTGTATGCCATCAGTATCATATGCCCTTCTCCATTTTTTGTTCAAGCCTCTTTTCAGCAAAGGTGTTGCTCTACAAGGGGCTTGAGAGTACCAAGGTGCAGAGAACCGTGATTTGGGATTCTGCTTGAAAAGCACGGTCGTTAATACCACAGCTTATCCAGTTCTCAAATATGCAAACATTATCTACTACTTTGCCTGACAAAATTGGAATTGAGTCAGAAAGCTGTTTGGCAAAGTTAGGGTTCGATCGCAATTTGCCCCATTTCCGAATCAATTGGGAAGTAGCTGAAGGACAGGTGGAGGGCTGTTTAGAGGTTTGAATAGGGATATTGAAAGGAATTAGTCAGTGATCGGACCAAGCCTGCCGAATTGAATCCTTAACTCTCAGAATGGAGTCATTTGAACAAATGCCATCCAGCATGTGACCAGTAACTAGTAATAAGTGGGGGACATTACTAGTTGCTGAAGGCCAATGATATTAAGATTGTCGGTGAATGTGCTTACATTTGGGTCATTAGCACATTCTAGATGGAGGATAAAATCACCTAGAATAGTAAAATTGGCAAACTGAAGTATACAGGGGGCAAGGGCTTCCCCTAAGGAGGCAAGAAACCTAGAGCTAGGCCGTATAGGGCAGTAAATAAGTCCCCCAACAAACGTTTGAGGGGGAGTGAGCCTAAAACTGAACCCAGAACTTTCTGCTCCCTCCGAGGGGCCAAGATCAAAGGAAATTTATTGGTAAATGTTATTAAACATGAATACTAAGCTGTCCCATGAGCCTCTGTTCTGTCTTTCCTAATTATCGTGTTCTCCGGGGGCAAAGCCTGGACAGTGTCAGGTTTGGACCACTCCTTGAGCCACAATTCCGTAAGGAAGAGAAAATCTAATTTCAGATCCACGAGTAAGTCATGAATATCTCGGGCATGTTTACTTTAGGTCCAGGCTTTTATTTGGCCGCAACAAAGCTAATTTTACTCATAGGTTTGCTGGTCCTGTTCTGAAGTCCATGGCCAGGATTAATTACCATTCTGCAGTTACAGCGTGTCGGGGGGGGGGCATCATCTTATGGGGGAAAGCCCGCCGTTACAGTGCTTCGAAACATTACTGAATGATTTAAAAGATCTAAACGATCGATCAATCATTGCAGCCCAGAAATTCTTACTGTGGTTGCCCTGGATAAGAACACCTGGAGACCACTACATTTCTAACAGAGTAATCCCCAAAACAATAAATCCAAACCAGCCTTAGCCATCTGGACAACGTGTGTGTGATTGCTCAAGAATGGATATCTTTCAATATATAAGAAAAGATAATATCCACTTGCATGCCTCACAATATTTTTGCATGAAATATATATTTTTTTTCTCAGTAGTTTGTATGCAAATAATGCTGGAATGCATTGTGATAAATAATGAAATGTAAATTAACTGTTTTTGTGTGCATTTCTGTTCTATACTTAAAGACTTGATTACTTTAATCCCAAAGTGCCAGAACAGTCTACTGTGAGTGAAAAATCTCAAAAATGTGAACAACAGTCATTTTCCAGAGGAGTACTGTGTGGGCTACGGGAGAAGGATTCTAAAATTGGAAAAGGGCATCAGAACTGAATAGTCCTTAGAAAGGTTGCATTCCACAGTTTTCTCTGTTGCTGAATTTCATGGATCAGGCATGTGATTATCGTGAAAAGTAGAATGTGTATTTCCATACTTAAAATCAGTTCTGCAGAAATGTATCTGTTGCATATGCCTCATATAGGACCTTGGACATGACAGCAAGAAAGCTTCCTGGCATGCTTGAGAGCGAAGTTGGAGGATTGGTATAGGTCTTTCAGCGATCTCCAACGAGCTTGTGAGTTGCCAGTAGCTCTCGAGCTACCCATAAGTAGCTCTCATGTGTATAGCCCATACTACAAAAACTGAAAGGTTTATACTTAAAACAAAAGTGTAAACCTGTCTAATGTGGTCAGTTTTAAAATTCCAATAATATCTTGTAGCTCTGGATGGTGTTCACCAACATAAGTATCTTTTACTACAAAAAAGGTTGGAGACCCATACGAATTTAATTTGTGCTACAGTGGACCCCCCAAAATGGCTTATCCAGAGGCAAATAAAATACTCCATAAATATATATTCTTTTCAAGCTTCAGTCACCTGGGCCAAGATGAATACCTACTTTCAGAAAGTGATAGTGGTACATGGATGCAACAACTCAAACAGATGTCCAATTAAAAAAATATGAAAAGCAAATTTAAAAATTGCATTATAAACAAAAGCATGGGATTGCATTGATTACGCTTCAAGCTTTTTCCAGGTGCTGAAAAACAGTGGCTGTCTCTAGTCATGGGTGAAAAATAAGTTTCTAAATAATGGCCCTTTCTATGTCTATGCAGCACAGAGGTATGAGACTACTGGCCTATAGATGGCCTCGGAGATGGCATGGAGTCAAAACGATAGGGTTGCATTGCAGTGCCTTAAATTAATCTTGAAAAAAAAACAGTCTAAGATACTCTTTCCTGGAAAGCAAGGACTTTGTGCAGCAACATGAACTAGAGAAGGGATTCTTCCCTGCCTTTTTGCAGTCAAAGATGGCTGATACTTCCTTAGTTCTTTGCCCGTTTTTCATGAAAGTTTTGACCAGTAGGATGCTCAATTTAAATTTAATAAATAGTGACTTTTTCACACCTGGAAAGAGATTGCCCATGTACGTTTAAAAAAATGCAGTTGGTTTAATCATCAGTAAATGAATCGTCAAAGGGCATCTAGCTTTGGTTCTTATGTACACCCAAAACTTCTCCTTGAGTAGCTGTAGGATTGAAGGCATCATTGTCTCAGGATTATTTCTGTAAAATTCTCATCCAAGTAACAGAAGAGTTCTTGAGATGTTGTTTTCGGTAGATGGGCAGGTCAAGCTCTGTCCAGTTTCCTGTCCAAATTAAAACTGGTTTGAGAGCTAAGAGTGGTTTGATTGGCCTCTACCCAGTTCCAACCTGAGAGCATCTTTTGGGGTTCCTAGTCCTAAACCAGAGAAGGCATCATAGAAATCTATTTTCCACCTGATGAGAGATAACTCATTCTTTGAGAAGGGGTTCATCAGTCTTTAGGTGCACAGGTGCCTAGTACATGCGGTAACAGCAAGTATTTGAACACCTCCATTTCTACTCTGAGTGTTTCAAAGGGCTTAAGTTCTGTCTGACGACATACATCCCCTAGTTTACTAATTCTGGTCAGGTCCCATTTCTGGAACCTTGGTAATCTTTCTATATCCCTCAGTCGATCAGTAAGCCATAGGGGTGTCCCCCTGGTCAACTTGTTTCCAACCAATATATCCAAGCACTGCTTGCCAAACCTTCACAACCACCAGTATATACTCTGGGAGACTTCTATGTTCACAGATGGGTCCTCCAAATCTAAAAAAGCCCAGCCAAATATCAGATCAAGCTGAGATTCCCACCAGTATCCCCTTAGATCTGGAAGGACAATCCCCCCATCAAATACCCTATGAGACTGTTTGTTAAAGGTAATATGAGCCACACCACCATTCCATAGTAATAACTTCGCTTCTCCATCAACTTTTTAAAAGGAGGTCTCCAGAACCAATTATGATGTGTTCTGCAGTGTGTATATAAACTTTGGAAGTGTGACCATTTCAAAGAAAGCCACTTGACTCATCGGGGAGAGACAGACACCTCCAATAAACCCAGGTATTTCAAACCATTGCTTGTAAGCACTTGGGGGGGAGGTACTGAAGCAGAGCCCTTGGAGTCTAGAACCCCTGTCAGTACAAGATCAATTTTCTCCTAATTTATATGAAATCCATAGTATTTACCAAAGAGATTTAATATTGGTAGCAACTTGTCTATGGTGATTTCCAGGTGACAAAAGGATATTATCAGCGCATAGTGAGATTCTTTCACCCAACCAATAGTCCTCTCTAAGACCCCTGAGCAATGCATAATCCTGATTCCAGCATGCAAGGGGCTCCAATGCAATGGGCAAAGATCAACAGGGACAAGGAGCACCCCCCACTAGTTGTATGTTGTTTCTACGTGATCTAACTTTGAGTCCTCCATCTTTGCCTGTATGATTATGTTTTCTTCTGTTAATGAGGCAGCAGCAGTGTGGAGAGCAATGAGATCTTTCATGCTGCTAATAGCTCAATTTGCTTCACTTTCTCTTTCATTTTCTTAATGTCTGCTCATAGTAAGTCGAATTCTATGGGTAGCATGTCAATTTTGGTTTTTAGTTTGAGTACTTCTGACTTCTGTTACATCTTTGAGTCTTCCCTTCTCACTCACTCACGTTTGTGCCATCCACAGGGACCAGAAAGTCCATGACCACCCACCTCATCTTATTTCTTTGCCCCATGTTATATCCATCTCCTCCCCTCAGCACTTCTTTGTCACAGACGGTGAACCCAATAGCTTCATGGCCTAGTCTGCCACAGTCAGCCAAGGGGCAGCTCATTGCTGCCAAACCAAGGTAGGACTAATATCCACCTCATCTTCCTTGTGGCATGTCAACTCTAACACTTTAGGTCTCTCACCAGTTAACGACTGCCTTAATGGCAAATCACATCTGCAGACTGCTACAACCTAGCACTGAGGCCAGTACCATGCATCCATCTTTGCCATGTTCTGTGTCCATCTGATTAATGCATGTCAAGCAATTGCTGTAGGTCCAGGGGTCCCATTAATACACTTTTGGACATTGCACCACACCACAACCACACCACTTCTCCAGGAGGGCAGGGAGTCCCACCAGAGGTCCAAAGTCTATTTTTTAAATTACCAATCCTTCACCTGAGGCCAGCACCAACCAGGATTCCACAGATTCAACTGTTGCTTCCTCAGAACCTGACGAGGCCCATATAGGACTCTCCCCTCTAATGTATCTACATTCTCTTCAGGGACCTAGCCAGAGATCAGTGGTAGAGTATCTGCAACTTGTTTCCTGAGTTGTGATCATAGACACAATTGTAACCAATTCTCATCTTATCCCATAAGGCAGTACTAGTGTCTTCTTGTGTGGATGACCCCCTTCGACGTCACAGAAGCTCAGAAATTGGGTATAGTTCCTCACCAAATTCTCTCTTTTCAACCACATATTTCTAAACTAGCTGCCTCTTTTTTCACCTACTTCACATCCTAAGAAAAATAATACCTTGTCTCTGGATGGCCTGTTTCAAACCTGTAGTTGTAGCACTGCTCTCCTAAAAACTTGACTATTGCAATGCAGTTTATCTTAGTCTTCCACAATATCTGATTAAACAACTTCAACTCTTTCGAAATATGAGTGTCTGGCTTCAGGTATTCCTCATTCCAAACAAATTCTTCAGCTTCTTGCTTCACTTTGGGTACATCAGGCTCTGTAGATGGCCACCCTTCTTAATGATGCTGGTCAGCCATGCAATTGGAATGTCCCATAAAATAAATTGAAGTGTATAATAATGTTCAGGAAAACCATTAAAATCCAGTTTTCAGCAAAGAGTACTGAGTTATATTAACCATCGTATGAGCTTTTAAATTAGAAAATTAGAGCAGTTAGAGCTTTGGTAATGTACAGTTACACTAAAAAAGTCTTAGTTGAATACATTTCAGATACAGAATTACCTGTCTATGTCCTCTGGCAGATCTGTCAGGTTATTGCTACTAAGGTCCAACCATTGCAGGTTTGACATCCGAAGGATACAAATTGGAATCGTGGGGAATTTATTTGCTGAGATGTCTACAAATGTAACTTTCTTCAAGTTACTTAGCTGGAAAAAATAAAAAATAAAAATAATTTTAAAATAGTTTGACAAAAGTGAATTTCATTTGTGATGCAGAAAACAAGCTATCATTCGTTTACTCTAGTAGGCTGAATACATATCCATAAACATGCTCACAATAATTGTGTGTGGGACCAGCACAGTGCATGCACACGCTGTATGATATATCATCCTGAATTGAACTGTGAAATGCAGCAAAAACCAATCCTTTTCATGCACCTCAAATTGATTTCTAGTCAGATTGAATACCTTCACGTTGATCTACAGTATTCAAATTCGCAATTGAATTAAGTCTCAGCACGTACTATAATCTACATTTTTGTTATATAAATTGCGCCTATGTAAGCAAATATCTGACTGTCAGAAAGGAGGCTTATTTCAATTGCGAATTTCAATATTGATAATTAGCAAACTTCAGTACTACTTGTAGGAGGCTGGCCTGGCTTGTAGTGGGTACCAGAGGTACTTACACCTTGTGCCAGGTCCAGTTATCCCTTATTAGTGTAGAAGAGGTGTTTCTAGCAGCTTAGGCTGATAGAAGGTAGCTATGGCAAAGCAGCTTAGGCTGAACTAGGAGACATGTAACGCTCCTACTATACCACTGGTGTCATATGCACAATATCATAAGAAAACACAATACACAGAGTTACTAAAAATAAAGGTACTTTATTTTTATGACAATATGCCAAAAGTATCTCAGTGAGTACCCTCAGTATGAGGATAAGTTATATATACAAGATATATGTACACAAACCAAACTTAGGTAAGTAATAGCAAGAAAAGTAATGCAAACAGTGTATAATTACAGTAGATTGCAATAGGAGCACATAGGTATAGGGGCAACACAAACCATATACTCCAAAAGTGGAAGGCGAACCACGAATGGACCCCAAACCTATGTGCGCTTGTAGAGAGTCACTGGGACTGTAAGAAAACAGTGAGGGTTGGAAAAATAGCCCACCCCAAGACCCCAAGGTAGGTGTAAAGTGCACCTACTACCCCCAGAGAGCACAGAAGTCGTGATAGGGGGATTCTGATGGAAGAACAAACACCAGCAATGCAACAACAGTGGATTTCCGGACCTGAGTACCTGTAAGACAAGAGGACCAAGTCCAATAGTCGTGACTGTGTCAAGAGTGGACAGGAGCCCAGGAAATGCCAGCTGAGGGTGCAAGGAAGCTGCCACTGGATGGAAAAAGCTTTGAGTTCTGCAAGAAAAAAGAGAGCTAGAGACTTCTCCTTTGGAAGACTTATGTCCCACGTCGCGATGAAGCTTGCAGATGTGTTCCCACGCAGAAACACCACAAACTAGCCTTGCTAGCTGCAAGGGTTGTAGTAGAAGTTTTTGGATGCTGCTGTGGCCCAGGAAGAACCAGGATGTTGCTCCTTGGAGGAAGAGACAGAGGGGGCGCCCAGCAACTCAGGGAGCCCTCACAGAAGCAGGCAGCACCCACAGAAGTACCTGAACAGGCACTTGCAAGAAAAGTGAACCGGAGTCCACCCAAAGTCACAAAAGGGAGTCCCACGACGCCGGAGGAAAACTCAGAAGGTTGTGCACTGCAGGAAGGAGTGTCGGGGACCCAGGCTTGGCTGTGCATGAAGGAAATCCTGGAAGAGTGCACAGGAGCCGGAGCAGCTGCAAAACACGCGGTACCCAGCAATGCAGTCTAGCGTGGGGAGGCAAGGACTTACCTCCACCAAACTTGGACTGAAGAGTCACTGGACTGTGGGAGTCACTTGGACAGAGTTGCTGAGTTCCAGGGACCACGCTCGTCAGGATGAGAGGGGACCCAGAGGACCAGTGTTGCAGTCTTTTGGTGCCTGTGTTAGCAGGGGGAAGATTCCGTCGACCCACAGGAGATTTCTTCAGAGCTACTGGTGCAGGGAGGAAGCAGGCTATCCCCAGAGCATGCACCACCTGGAAACAGTCGAGAAAGCCGGCAGGATGAGGCGATACAAGGTTGCTAATAGTCGTCTTGCTACTTTGTTGCGGTTTTGCAGGCGTCCTGAGCAGTCAGCGGTCGATCCTTTGGTGGAAGGTGAAGAGGGAGATGCAGAGGAACTCTGGTGAGCACTTGCATTCGTTATCTGAAGAATTCCCCAAAGCAGAGACCTTAAATAGCCAGAAAAGGAGGTTTGGCTAACAGGTTAGGAGGATTGGCTACCAAGAGGGGTAAGAGCCTATCAGAAGGAGCCTCTGACATCACCTGATGGCACTGGCCACTCAGAGCAGTCCAGTGTGACCCCAACACCTCTGTTTCCAAGATGGCAGAGGTCTGGGACACACTGGAGGAGCTCTGGGCACCTCCCCTGGGAGGTGCAGGTCAGGGGAGTGGTCACTCCCCTTTCCTTTGTCCAGTTTCGTGCCAGAGCAGGGCTGGGGGATCCCTGAACCGGTGTAGACTGGCTTATACAGAGATGGGCACCATCTGTTACCATCAAAGCATTTCCAGAGGCTGGGGGAGGCTACTCCTCCCCAGCCTTCACACCTATTTCCAAAGGGAGAGGGTGTAACACCCTCTCTCAGAGGAAATCCTTTGTTCTGCCTTCTGCCTTCCTGGGCCAGGGCTGTCTGGACCACAGGAGGGCAGAAACCTGTCTGAGGGTTGGCAGCAGCAGCAGCTGCAGTGGAGACCCCGGAAAGGCAGTTTGGCAGTACCCGGGTGCTGTGCTAGAGACCCGTGGGATCGTGAAATTGTCCCCCCAATACCAGAATGGTATTGGGGTGACAATTCCATGATCTTAGACATGTTACATGGCCATGTTCGGAGTTACCATTGTGACGCTATACATAGGTAGTGACCTATGTATAGTGCACACGTGTAATGGTGTCCCCGCACTCACAAAGTCCAGGGAATTTGCCCTGAACGATGTGGGGGCACCTTGGCTAATGCCAGGGTGCCCACACACTAAGGGGGTCATTCTGACCTCGGCGGTCGGTGTTAAAGCGGCGGCCAACCCGCCAACAGGCAGGCGGTAAAAAAATGGAATTCTGACCCTGGCGGGAACCGCCAACACAGCCCGCCACTTTAACACTTCGACCACCACGGCGGGGCAAACAAACAGGGCGGCGGTCACCGCCAACAGACAGGTGGCAGACAATGTACCGCCCACCCTATCACGACCCACCAATCCGCCACCTTTTCCGGGGCGGGAGCCCCGCCGATAAAAACATGGCGGAAGCAGACCACGAACGGGAAAACGCTCACCTCTATACACTCCACGAGGAATCTGGACAGCATGGAATCCGAATTAAACATCCTACCAGCGATTGTCTACCTGCTCCTCTACCAGGAGCACGAACGCCGCCGCAGGAGACAACGGTGAGTACTGCACCTACGACACAGGGGAGGGGGGAGGAGAAAAGATTACGGGCACACACATACGCGACACCCCCCCCCAAATCCCCACACACCAATGCAGAGCAACAAGTCAGATTTACACCCCCCAAAGCCCCCGGAATAATTCAAAGACAAAATAAAATGATCATTAAAATAGAAGTATATTAAAGCATATTTGAACTTAAGTGAAATATGAGATTTTTAAAACAAATAAATCACAACATGAACAATGTATACATAGTCCAAAAGTCCGGCACATATTGGCTACATGCCATTGTTCGTGGGCCAATGTGCATAAACACATGGGCAAAGCCCACACACGAGACCCGATTCCATTGGAGAGAACACTGCTGGGGCATCAGATAATAAAACCACAGGCACCTCAGGGGGAAGGGAAGGGGGGGCACCTCAGCCACATGAATCCACGACGCCAGATCCACGAGGGGCCTCCATGCCCACTGTACCATCCTGGGGAGTGCAAAGCCACAGTCTCTCAATTCTCTACAGTGGGTGGATTGCCCACTGTACCATCCTGGGGAGTGCAAAGCCACAGTCTCTCAAGTCTCTACAGTGGGTGGATTGCCCACTGTACCATCCTGGGAAGTGCAAAGCCACAGTCTCACAAGTCTTTTCAGTGGGTGGATTGCCCACTGTACCATCCTGGGGAGTGCAAAGCCACAGTCCATCTGGTGGATTACAGACTCCACTGGTTATGGAGGAGGCATGGTGGCCAGAGTGCTTCGTGAAGCCCTGCCCGACACAGATCCGGCCCTGCCAATGGGCCAGCGGTGCTTGAGATGAAGGGCCCAGCGGAGCGGTGCTTGAGATGAAGGGCCCAGCGGAGCGGTGCTTGACAGGAAGGGCCCAGCGGAGCGGTGCTTGACAGGAAGGGCCCAGCGGAGCGGTGCAGAGACGGCGGGGCCCAGCGGAGCGGTGCTTGAGATGAAGGGCCCAGCGGAGCAGTGCTTGAGATGAAGGGCCCAGCGGAGAGGTGCTTGACAGGAAGGGCCCAGCGGAGCGGTGCTTGACAGGAAGGGCCCAGCGGAGCGGTGCAGAGACGGCGGGGCCCAGCAGAGCGGTGCTTGAGATGAAGGGCCCAGCGGAGCGGTGCTTAACAGGAAGGGCCCAGCGGAGCGGTGCTTGAGATGAAGGGCCCAGCGGAGCGGTGCTTGAGATGAAGGGCCCAGCGGAGCGGTGCTTGACAGGAAGGGCCCAGCGGAGCGGTGCTTGACAGGAAGGGCCCAGCAGAGCGGTGCAGAGACGGCGGGGCCCAGCGGAGCGGTGCTTGAGATGAAGGGTCCAGCGGAGCGGTGCTTGACAGGAAGGGCCCAGCGGAGCGGTGCAGAGACGGCGGGGCCCTGTTCAGCGGTGCTTTTCACGGCAGGGCCCTGTTCAGCGGTGCTTCTCACGGCGGGGCCCTGTTCAGCAGTGCTTCTCACGGCGGGGCCCTGTTCAGCGGTGCTTCTCACGGCGGGGCCCTGTTCAGCGGTGCTTCTCACGGCAGAGCCCTGTTCAGCGGTGCTTCTCACGGCGGGGCCCTGTTCAGCGGTGCTTCTCACGGCGGGGCCCTGTTCAGCGGTGCTTCTCTTGGCGGGGCCCTGTTCAGCGGTGCTTCTCACGGTGGGGCCCTGTTCAGCGGTGCTTGTCTTGTGTTCCTAGGGAACCAGATCTGGGCAATCATTCCCGCTCAGTCGCCATCCGACCTATCGCTTGCGGGGCCCTCCTGTGCTGGACTCCTGGGCCCGGGGTGTCCTCCGTCACACCCCAAATGGGGCTGGTGAGGCCCTCCTGGGCAGCTGGCCTGCTGCCTGACTTCTTCGCCCTGCTGCCCTTGCCCTCCTTGGAAGAATATCTGGGGCCCTTGCCTTCCTTGGAAGAATCTCTGGGGTCCTTGCCTCCCTTGGTGGATGGGCCAGGTGACGGTGCAAGGCTGGTGTCCTTGGGGGCAGCCGTCTCAGGCCTGTGGCGCCGGCCCTTGCCTTTTTTGCTTCTTTTCCCAGGGGGTGGGCTGGCTGTCCCCTTGCTGCTGGCCGATGTTCCTGCCCTAGGAGCTGGTGGACTCCAATAGCCCTGAACGATGGTCCTAGTAGGTGCAGGGCTTGTGGTGGCTGAGGTGCTGGTTGGAGTCTTACGAGATGGAGGGGGTGGGTCAGTTGTTGGAAAGAGGTCAAGGTTGGAAAGGAAAATCAATTTAGAAAGACAGGGACGGGTAGTTGTAGTGGGTATGGGAGTGGAGGAAGAGGATGTGGTTGTAGGAGAGTCAAGTGTGCTGTCTTTGGGTGCAGGTGCTTGTGACGGAGGCTGTCGTGAGGTGGATGGCTGTTGGGTGGGTGGCTGCCTGCGTTTGTGTGGTTTGGAAGAGGGGGTGACAGACACACTGGGAGATGACACAGGGGACGTGTAAATGGTAGTGGGGGTGGTGACTGCACGTGTGCGGACTGTTCTGGTGGGTGTGGTGGTGATGGACGTACTGGCTGATGGTGGTGTGCATGCAGGTGTGAGTGGAGACATGACAGGGAGGGAGGAGGGAGACGAGGAGGAGGGGGACACAGTGGAGGCAGTGGGTGTTGCTGTGTCTGCATGTGGATGTTGCTTGGGTGAATGCTTGTGTGATCTGTGGTGCTTATGTCTGGATGAGCTGCCCTTGGGTGTTGAGGTGTGTGCAGGCTGGTCTGTAGGTGTGTCTGGGATAGGCAGAGGAACAGGGGAGTGGGACTGGGTTGAGGAAGTTGGAAGGGGAGGCTAGACACAGGGACAATTGCTGCCGTCAGTGCTGAGGCCAGAGCGTTGAACGATCGCTGATGGGCATCCTGACCCGAATGAATGCCCTCCAGGTATGCATTGCTCCGATGCACCTCCCTTTCTACCCCCTGGATGGCATTCAAAAGGGTAGACTGCCCAACAATGAGCGTCTGGAGGAGGTCAATGATCTCCGCACTGAGGGCAGCAGGGGTAACTGGGGCAGGACCTGAGGTGCCAGGGGCGAAGGAGATGGCCAGCTTCCTGGCCGAGCGGGCACAGGGCGAAAGCTGAGGGGCTGCTGGGAGGGCGGAGCTGGTGCGCTGGGTGACGGCTGTACCTGGGGCTCCCTTCCGAGGACGTGTCGGTGTCGCTGACGTCTCCACGGGTCCCCGTTGTGGAGCCCCCCTCGCCCTCCGTCTCACTGGTTAAGTCTGAGTCTGTTGCAGGGCCCTCCGGGGCCATGTGAGATGCAGCTCCCTCGTGCGCCTATGCCACTTCTCCTCCGCCTGATGATGCTAATGCACACATGAACAGAAAAACCAAAAAAAAGGGGGGGGAGAAGAAAGAAAGACATGGTGAGTGCATGCATTGGCGGCACCGTTGGCGGAGAGGACAGACACAGAAGCCCCCTGCACTACGCCGCGCACTCGGGGTACACTACTCAATTCTAGTGATTTGGCCTACAAGTCTATGGACGACAAATGCACACACAGGTGAGCCCGGCCCATGGATAGCTGTACTTAGCACCCTACAGAGGTGGGGGGCGGGGGCACAGGGCCATGTCTAACGGAGGGGCCTAGCCTACAGAAACTGCCCTGGCCTAGAGATAGCCACAGCCCTCCTCCCCCACCCAGACGCCTCCACTGTGCGCTAATATAGCGGAATGTGCTGATACTCACCCCCTTGTGTCTGCTGTGATGTCCTCACGCGCCCATCCAAATCGGGGTAGGCCACCGCCAGGATCTGGGACATCAGGGGGGTCAATTGACGACTGGCACCCCTCCTACGTTGGGAGGCCATCCCCAGCAGAGCCTCAGCGGTCTTTCTGCTCCCGCCGCGGATGTCCTCCCACCTCTTGCGGCAGTGGGTGCCCCGTCTGTTGTGGACCCCCAGGGCCCGGACGTCCTTGTGATGGCACGCCAAATGTCGATCTTCTGATGGGCGCTGACCTATGTGACATGTACAGGGTGGAAAAATAAATATCATCACTTTTCTGCATGGTCGATGTGCGCGGTCCCCCCTCCCAAACCTTGCCATGTGGCACATGCTCTCATCTGTCGTGCGTTGCACTCCTCATTCGCTCCCCTCCCCACCATCTTACATCCACCCCACTCAACACAGGCATAGCCCATACTACGTGCTCCCAGTGTACTTACCTGTTGGTCTGGAGGACCGTAGAGTAGCGCATACTGGGGGAGGACCCCATCAACAAGTTTATCCAATTCCTCAGATGTGAAGGCAGGGGCCCTTTCCCCAGTCGCAGCAGCCATTGTCTCTTCCAGACTGAGTTCACAGCAGCACTTGCAGTATAGGTCCTCTCCTGTGGATGATCAGGTCTCGAGTGATTAAGCAAGTAGAAAATGGCGGTCACGCCCGCGGTGGTGCGTACCGCGGCGGTGCATACCGCGACCACCGGCGCACATCGTCATTGGCTGCTGAGACCCATAGGGTTCAATGTTAACCAATGCTGCTTTGCGCCGCGGTCTTTGACCGCCTATCGCCATGGTGTGCCACGCCAGCGCATTGACCTCACATCCCATTGTCACACTTCACAGGTCAGGCAGCCGCCATTTCAAGGGCCCACATGGCTGAATTTCTACGGCGTCACACAGGCCTAGGCCTTGCATTGCCACTCATACAAGCCATTCAATGCATAGCGAATCGTGTTCTGTGCAAGCTGTGGTTACGTACCTGTGGGTTGCTTGACTCAGTGCTCCATGTTGTCCTTCCTAGGCACCGTCCGCTGGGACTTGCGAGGAGATGGAGGAATCCTCCCGTGTACAGACCGCTGGTGGACCTGTCGACAATGGAAGAAAGACATGTCATACTTACATACAGACTTGACCGAGCCACTATACAGGAACTGTGTGCCCAGCTGGAGCCAGACCTGATGTCCCCCATTCGCCAACCCACAGGGATTCCCCCTCTGGTGCAGGTTCTGTCAGTACCCCATTTTTTGGCAAGTGGATCATTCCAAACAACAGTGGCCATTTCATCAGGGATGTCTCAGCCTATGTTTTCTAAGGTTTTGTCCAGAGTGTTGTCTGCCCTGATGAAATACATGCGGAGCTACATTGTTTTCCCTGAGGTGGCCGATTTGGCTACAGTGAAGGGTGATTTCTATGCCCTTGGACATATCCCCAACATCATTGGTGCCATTGATGGGACCCATGTGGCCTTGGTTCCCCCCAGTGGAAGTGAGAAGGTGTACAGGAACAGAAAAAGTTATCATTCTATGAATGTCCAGGTGGTCTGTTTGGCTGACCAGTACATCTCCCATGTAAATGCCAAGTTCCCTGGGTCAGTGCATGACGCGTACATCATGCGAAATAGCAGCATCCCTTATGTGATGGAACAGCTACAGAGACACCGTGTGTGGCTAATAGGTGACTCTGGTTACCCCAACCTGTCGTGGCTACTGACCCCAGTGAGGAATCCCAGGACAAGGGCAGAGGAACGCTACAATGAGGCCCATGGGCGAACTAGGAGGATTATAGAAAGAACCTTCGGCCTCCTGAAGGCCAGGTTTAGGTGCCTGCATATGACAGGGGGATCCCTAATGTACTCACCAAAGAAGGTGTGCCATATCATCGTGGCCTGCTGTATGCTTCACAACCTGGCTTTGCGACGCCAGGTGCCTTTCCTGCAGGAGGATGGTCCAGATGGTGGTGTTGTAGCAGCTGTGGAGCCTGTGGAGAGTGAAGAGGAGGAGGACGACGGGGACGACACAGACAACAGGGACACAGTGATACAACAGTATTTTCAGTAGCACACAGGTACGAATCAACCACGCCATTTTACATTTACTTAAAGTCTCCTGCCTCTCTACTGTCTGAGTTCCCCCCCAGTTCCTGTTAACTGAGTTGTGACTTTCCCTTCCGTTTTCAGAGCTGTGGGCCCCACTGCGTGACCTCTGCTTTGTTTGCCCATGGACTACAGCTGTGTGACTGTGGTATGTTGTCATCACAATGTAACTGCACATTTTGGCACCGTTATGTCTAATACATTTGTTCAAAATACAAGCAGACTCCAGATTTTTTTAGTGCAAGAAGTGATTTAATTCAAGTGCTAAATATAAGGAACATGATTGTAAAACGGGGATGGGTGATGGTGGAGTAATGTCCATGGCAGAGTCCAGTTCTCAGTCGCACAGGTGCATTGTCCATATGCCTGTGGAAGGATGGAGCAGGGGCAGTTGAAGGTTGGACAGGGTGACAATGTGGGACAGTGGGATGACATCAGGGGGTATCGTTTGCTGGCGGGGGTCTTGCAATCCTACTCTGTCTTCTTGTGAGATCTCAGGTTCCGCTTGCGGGGTGGTTCTTCTTCTGCAGGAGGTGGGGTTCTGGTGGCCTGTCGTTGTGTGGGGGCCTCCTGTCCACTAGCGCCGGCGGAGGTGGTAGGCTGTTCTGGTCCAGGCTAGTGACAGGGGCCCTTTGTGGTGCCACATGGTCCCGCAATGTGGTGACTATCTGGGTTAGGGCCACGACGATGGTCCCCATTGCGGAACTAATGTTCCTCAGTTCCTCTCTGAACCCCATGTACTGTTGCTCCTGCATGACCTGGATCTCCTGGAACCTGGCCAGTACCGTAGCCATCGTCTCCTGGGAGTGGTGGTATGCTCCCATGATGGAGGAGAGGGCCTCTTGGAGAGTCGGTTCCCTGGGCCTGTCCCCCCCCTGTCGCACAGCAGCCCTCCCAGTTCCCCTGTTTCCCTGGGCCTCTGTCCCCTGGACGGTGTGCCCACTACCACTGCCCCCAGGTCCCTGTTGTTGTTGGGGAGGTGGGTCAACCTGGGTGCCCTTTAGCGGTGGACACACCGCTGATTGACGTGTCCTGGAGACAGAGGCATGGGCCCGCTGGGTGGGAGCTGTGCTGGTGTTCCCAGAGGGGGTTAGGTCTGGTGTAGCCTGTGGCTGTCTGTGGGGAACCGACTGTCCCGAGGTCCCCGATGGGCCGGGCTGGTCATCAGGGTCCAGGGAGACAGAGCTGCTGTCATCACTGGGGGCCTCTTCTGGGGGTGGGATGGACATCTCTGGACCCTCTGTGGCGGTGTGTTGGCGTTCGGGTCCTGCAGGGGTATAAGAGTATGGTTATTGCTTCTGTGTGTAGCATTTCGTGTAATGGGTGGGTGGCCGTGTCCCCCAGTGCTGGCATTCCCTTGTGGGGGCTTTTGTGACGGTGGCTTGTGGGGGTGATGGGTGTGTGCAGTGGGCATGCTTTGGGGATGGGTGTCCATGCTTTGGGGACGCACGCAGGGCTAGGTTTTGGGATGGGTGGGATGTGATGGTGAGCCATTTGCACGGAGTTGGTGTGATGGGGGTGGGGGTGAGGGTGGGGGTATGATTTGGCATGCAGGTGGGGTGGGGGGAATGGAGTAGTGAAGATTTGACTTACCAGAGTCCATTCCTCTGCCTACTCCTGCGAGGCCCTCAGGATGCAGGATGTGCAAGACTTCCTCCTCCCATGCTGTGAATTCTGGTGCATAGGTGGGGGTCCACCGCCAGTCTTCTGCACCGCAATGTTGTGCCTTGATACCATGGAACGCACCTTCCCCCGTAGGGCGTTCCACCGCTTCCTGATGTCGTCCCGATTGCGTGGATGCTGTTCCACAGCGTTGACCCTGTCCACTATCCTTTGCCATAGCTCCATCTTCCTGGCAATGGTGGTGTGCTGCACCTGTGCCCCGAAGAGCTGGGGCTCTACACAAACTATTTCCTCCACCATGACCCTGAGTTCTGCGTCAGAGAACCTGGGGTGTCTTTGGGATGCCATGGGGTGGTGTGGATGAGGTGAGGGGTGGTGTGTGTGTTGTAGAGGGTGGTGAGTGTGGTGGTGTATGGTGTTTTGTGCGTGGAAATTGTGTGGGTGATGTTGTGAATTGCCTCTGGGTGATGGTGTACTCTATGCTGTGGTGCTGTGGTGTGTACCGCCAATGGAATACCGTGGTTGAAAGACCGCTGCGGGGATTTGTGGGTCGGAATGGTATGGGCGTATTTCTGTTGGCGTGACGGTGGAGGTTTGGTCATTGCCAGTTTCCCGCTGACCTTTGGTGTGGCGGACTTTTGTGGATGTCGGGTTTTTGGCGGTTTGCCAGTCGCGGGTCAGAATGACCGTGGCGGTTTACCGCGGCCGCGGCGGTGTTATGGCGGCCTTCTGGCCGGCGGTAAGCAACTTTTACCGCCGAGGTCAGAGTGACCCCCTAAGTAACTTTGCACCCAACCTTCACCAGGTGAAGGTTAGACATATTGGTGACTTATAAGTTACTTAAGTGCAGTGGTAAATAGCTGTGAAATAACGTGGACGTTATTTCACGCAGGCTACAATGGCAGGCCTGTGTAAGAATTGTCAGAGCTCCCTATGGGTGACAAAAGAAATGCTGCAGCCCACAGGGATCTCCTGGAACCCCAATACCCTGGGTACCTCAGTACCATATACTAGGGAATTATATGGGTGTACCAGTATGCCAATGTGAATTGGTAAATTTATAACCACTGAGGTTCTGGTTAGCAGAGCCTCAGTGAGACAGTTAGGCATCACACAGGGAACACATACAGGGCTCATACTTATGAGCACTGGTGCCCTGCCTGGCAGGGTCCCAGTGACACATAGACTAAAACAACATATATACAGTGAAATATGGGGGTAACATGCCAGGCTAGATGGTACTTTCCTACACAACTGTTGACTGAATATCGTTTTGAGGGGGCTTTTGAAGGGCTGGTTTTATGTTTAATTAATTCCCATATTCACTTCAGTAGGCAATTTCGCAGTTCTTGGTAAAGTAGGCTTCATGTTTTAAATGTCTGTCCCAATTACTGATAAGTTAAGGTCAGTTATTACCTCTTTCCTTTTCATGGTTAATTTGCATGGTATGGGCCATAAACAAAATTTTGAATTTTGTGCCAATGAATGTATCACCTAGATCACAGACGCTACAGTGAGCTTGTAAAGCCAAACTATTATCACAAGAAAAACAGCTACATTATATTGTCTTATTTCTGGTGTAGTGCAGTGTGGCATTTGACGGTCTCTTGCTGGAATCAAGATGGGTGTGCCGTGTTCACATATTGCCATGAGGCCAAAGAGAATCTCTAGGCTCTTCACTGACCACAAGGGCTCAATTGCCGTTTTTCCTAAGAAGCCAAGACAGATATTGTATTCAGGTTGTCAGGCAGGGGCTAGATACCATGGTCCCAGTTGTATTTAGGTAGTGTCCCTTATTTTGCAACTCATCTATTTGCTTATTTACAAAGTTATTTCCTTTTTAAACCACCCACATTGTATATGAGCTCCAACGGAGGAGACTGTGAATATCGAAGAGTACTGCGGTAAAAGGTATTTATATCTTGTTGTTTACCAAGGACATCTTAAAGATTTTGGGGGGCCCAGGCAAAACGTATTTTGGGAATCCTGTTAGGAACAGCTCTTTCATGCCCTCTTTGGTCAGGTCACTGACTGTGCAAAAACACACTAGTCCAAACTCTAAATGTGTTTACATATAATATTCAGGGATAGTGATGTGTGTTTTCTATATTTTAATACATCAGCAATTTGGAACTAATCTTTGTGACCTCCACACATTTCACATTTATGTGGTGCTGTGTTGTCCTAAAGGAAATGTAGGTAAGTCCTCCTTTTTGCCCTGGTCACCCCCAAACCTTTTGGACTGATACTGGTGGTTACTGACTCTTGGCTGTGCCCTGGGTGCTGCTTACCAGTCCCAGGGCCTGTGCTCTTCCAAATTAGGCTAATTATAACTAGCAGTATCAACCTCCCTATAAGTCCCTAGTGTATGGTAGGGCATGTAGGTTTAGGGTCCCCAGCTTAGGTAGTGCACCCATAGATACACTGCTGAGGTGCCCAATGTCACTCTAAAGGCAGGCCTGCCTTGCTAACTGCATTTAAACTAAAGTTATATGCAAAGTCGACTTTGGAATTAAAATTACTTCAGAAGTCTTAAACTACCTTAGTTTTACATTTGTCACCCCTAAGGTGTGCCCTAAGTGCCCCTAAGGTTGGGTGCCATGCAACTATTAGCATGGATCCTATAAAAAATTGTTTTATAATGCCTGGTGATGTAAAATAGCCAAATTAGTTTTCCCCTCACTATAGTGAATTGGCCCCATAGGCTAAAATTGGGAGACTTTATTTTAATTAATAGAGTCCCCACAGGAGCCAGATATTTTGAGTTTGGTATCAAACTACTTGTTATAATAAATCCCACAACTTACCATTGTTGGATTTAATAAAACTAGTTCAGGGTAAGAGTTTTAAAACTCTACCTGAAAGTTGCCAACTTCAGTTCTGTATTGCCCTTCTCTGATAGGCCAGCCTATGGCAGCCTGGCCAGGCTGCCTTGATGAGGTGTGAATTGGCCTGAGCTGAACACAAAGGAAGCCCTGGGAGGTGAGATCTGCCTCAGCAGATGGTGAAAGAGGATGGTGGAGAGCAGCCAAACTGGTCTTCAAAGGAGGGAAGGACATTTTCCTGCAACCCCAGACAATTAGGTACCCTCTTGATTGGATTAGGAGAGGGCAGAAGAGGGGTGTGTTATGGATTTTTAGCCACACCATTGGGTGGACTCAACCAGACTTAACCTCCAAAATTCAGTTGCAGCCATGTTGGATTTTTAAAGAATGTTGCTCCCTGGGATTGATTTTTGCCACACTTCCCATGAAGTGGTTATCCAAGGGTGTAGTGACCTGCCTGTGTTTGACAGTTGTCCCTCTTGCTTTTCATCCCAGCAGCAAGGATAAATGTGGCAGAGCTGGACCCACAACTCATATCCCTAAAAGGGACAACATCAGAAGAAGAAGGACTGCCCTGCTAGACCCCTGACCTGCACCTGGACCCTGTACTCTGAAGGAGTGCACCAGTTGCACATTTGGGCTTCACCACAAAAAGGACTTTGCCTGGCTTCAACTGGTTCAAGAAATGACTCCCTGCTTGCTACAGGTGAAAACAAACTAAGCACAGTTTCCTGCATCAAATCCTGAAGAAACTGACCAGCTGACCGTTGTCCAGTGGTCATTTTGGAGTCTGAGCCAGGTGCATTCTGGGAGTTGGAGTCCTAGCCCTCAAGGAGTAACTCAGATCTTCTGGAACCTTGGGATGAGCTGTGGACTCTTAAAGGACCTTCAAAGACCTTCTGGAAGAAGATCCAGAACTTTGGTGAAGATTGAAGAACTTTTGGTGAAAAGCTCCATTAAGGGACCGACCCGCCATCGAGAGTCAAGCCGAATTACGTTGACCTGACTTGCAGGTTAGTCCCGCTGAAAAGCTCCGGAGCCCCAGACCTCCAGGATTTCACTGGGGGTTCCTGGAAAGGCAATTCGACGACTCAAAATTGACTTGCTGTAGAGGGTCATCCGACGTTGGAGAGAAAAAGCTCCAAAAAAGTGAGGAAGTCTGAGCATAAAAAGTTGACGGGGACTTCCTAGGCAGCACATCTGAGGAGGGCTCCAGGATCAAGATTCAGCTTTGGCCCAGACGAAGATTTCTGTTCTGAAAAATCATCTAAGTCTGAAGGTAGAATTCTTCACTGAGGTCTCGATGTGTGTCCGAAGAGGGCTCCAGGAAAGTCAAATCAGATTGGTGACTTCGTCCCGCTAAAGAAATTTTTCAAGAAAAAGATTAAGGCCCTCATACGAGTTTGGTGTTCTGAATACCGCCATGTCTGTGGTCGTGCCACCGACAGGGTGGTAGTGCAGATCGCCACATTATGACCATGGCAGTGTTCCCAATGGAACACAGCCAACACACCTCCAGTACCCCAAGTGCAAAGGGGCCACCGTGGACGGCGGTAGGCATATTACAAGGTTGCACACTGCCAGGATTTCCAATGCGGTTGCACTGCCACCAAAACCCTGGCGGCCCTGAGACAGTCACTTTCAGGAACACAGACAAGTTTGGAGCAGCCATGGAACAAGAACTTGAAGTCTTCCCACTGCTCCTGATCGCCCTGGGTCTCCAGAACCAGCGACAGGAAAGACGAAAACAACCGTAAGTACACCCACCTAGCACACACTGTAGGGAAAGGTATTAGAACACACACACAACACACACATAATGGATGACTAGTGACTGCCACACACACATGCAACCACAAACCCATACCAAGACACACACATTTACACACACACAAGCACACACAAAACACACACAGGCACACAAACATTACACATACCACCCCGCGCACACAGCTTACAGCCCCATAATCAGTCCATGGCCGGTACAGTATGATATCTATATTGTCTCAGGAATTGCAGGAGACTACCACAGATAGGATCACTCTTACACCTCAGATACACTGATGCATATGGATGGAGCTGGTCAGAAACAATGCTTAGGTTGTCCAAACCTACAGAACCATTGGAAATGTGGATTCTACATCCACTGACACCATAGTATTGTTACACATCTACGAGGTTTACCCTGTGAGGGTGACTGATACCCAATGTCAAAATGCATATATCAATGACCACAGTCACAGCTGCCCAATAGTAAGCAACCCAATCCCACTCAAGGCCTGTCATGTGTGAGGTAACAGTCAGTACTTACTCCTTTGTGGCTGCTGTGCTGCCCTCGAGCACCCATTCGCCTCAGAGTAGGTAACCACCACAATGTGGGCCATTAGGGGGGTCAGGGTCCAATGGACACCCCTCCCACATTGGGAGGACATCCCCAGCTGTGCCTCCGCAGTCTTCCAGGCCTAGTGTCTCAGGTCCTCCCACTGCTACCGACAATGGGTGCAGCGCAGGCTATGGACCCCCAGGGTCCACACTTGTTTGGCAGCAGAACACCAAATCCCCTTTTTCTGATGGGCACCGACCTGGATGGGTGACGCAGACAGAAGGAGAAAGTAATGAGTATTGGCACAACATCAACAGCAGTGACCTACACACATCAGACACAACACATTCCCACCCAAATCCATCATAACGGCACACACCCTTTAACTCCATGCCCCCAGCATGCATGTACCTCATGGCCAGTATGCCCAAGCCATTCACCTTGTCACACACCTCTATCACACACAGCAGTGGCATGGGGCTCACATTCTCCTCTGGTGAGTCATACAGGTTTCCATACAGGGGTAGGACCCCTTCGACCAGCTTCTTCAGCTCTTCTTGGGTGAAGGCCATGGCCCTATCAACTGCAGGATGTGGCATGATGGCTCCCAGAGACAGAACACAGCAGCTTACATTGTGGAGGTCTTGCTTGCAGGAGTATCAGAAATCAAGTGAGCTAGGCTGCAGAAAATGGCAGTCACAACCACTGCGTACATGACCGTCAACGTCTGCGGTGATCATCATTGGCCCCAGTGCCCCATAGGCAGCAATGTAAACCAATGAGAAGTTACAAAGTGGTTGCGACCGCCTACCGCCATGATGGCATACTCCAGCGGACTTGCATCACTTCCATCTAGTCTGTGCTGCAGGAGAGGCGGCTGACATTTTATGAACAGTCAATGGCTTGTAGCAGTTAAATATAAGAGCATCATGGTACTTATATGTCCTGAATGCTGCGCAGGCCCATGTTGTGCTAACATGGGTAGACTCATACATGTCACAGTCAAGGCACAGTGTAGACAAATGGACAGATGTCACATGTAGTGCATGTCCACCTACTTGCTGCCTTGTAGGTGGTATGACCCCCTAGGTCACTGACATTACTACATACATGATCCGTGCGGGACCCATCTGTGCACACAACATGCAACATAACACATGTGTTGTGTGCTAGAAACTATAGTACAGGACCAGCAATAGGCATCAAGGATAGTTGGACTGGTGCGCCTGCATACACTATTTAGTGTGTGTCCACTGTTCAGTCATCACTGCAGTGTTAGGTGTGTGGCACAAGATTTTGTACAGCTGACATGTGAGGAGTGCTTGACACATTGTACTGTCTCTCCTGGAGTGCTTGACACATTGTACTGTCTCTCCTCTCTGTCCTAGATTCCATGTCATGAGGATAAGGAAGAATGCACCAGTGTGCTGACTGCTAGTCGACCTTGCTACCTTGGAAAAGAGACACATCATCCAGACTGATCGTCTGAATCGTCTGACCATCATGAACCTATGTGCCCAGTTGGAGCCAGATTTACTGCCTGGCATCCGCAATCCCTATGCTATCCCTCCCACAGTACAAGTGTTGTAAGAGCTACACTTCCTTGCCACAGGGTCCTTTCAGGTTATGGTGTGCCTGGCTTCAGGGATGTCACAGCCCATGTTCAGCACTGTGTTGCAGGATGTACTGTGTGCTTTTCTGATACACATGGACAGCTACATCAGGTTCCCACAACCTGCTGATTTGCCACTCTGAAGGCAGAGTTCTATGAGTTTGGACACATCCTAATGTGATAGGGGCCATTGATGGCACACATATTACATTGGTCCCTCTCAGTGTTAAAGAACAAGCGTACAGGAACAGGAAAAGCTATCACTCGATCAATGTTCAGGTGGTGTGTCAAGCGGACTAGTACATCTCCCAAGTGACAGCCAAGCTTCCTGGATCTGTGCATGACACCTACATTCTGAGGAGCAGCAATGCCCCACACATGATGGCACAACTACAGAGAGAGAGGGCTTGGCTTATTGGTACGTATCAATATGGATGATAGTCTCTGTTGTTGCATGTGTCAACACAATCTTCCCTGTGGCTGTACCTGAATTGTAACAAGTCCTACCTTTATTCACGCAGGTGACTCAGGCAACCCTAACTTTCCCTGGCTGTTAACACCAGTGAGGTACCCTGCCTCAGATGGGAAAACCCATTTCAATGAGGCCCACGGCAGGTCGAGGCAAGTGATAGAAAGGACTTTTGGGCTACTTATGACAAGATTCCAGTGTCTACACATCTCTGGAAGTGCCCTCCTCTACAGTCCCCCAAAGGTGTGCCAGATCATAGTTGCCTGCTGCATGCTCCACAATCTGGCCCTTAGACTTATGATACCCTTACTGGCAGATGACGACGTGGACGCTGCACCGGTGGATGATGGTGGTGACATGCAAAGTGAGGATGAAGCAGATGAGTATGGTGCAGCTGACTCTACGAGAGAGCTGATCAATCAGTACTTCCAGTGACATACAGGTATGTTGTGTGTGTTGGAGCAGATGATGTACTTGTGCTTTGTTCAATGACAATTTTTGCTACTGGCCAGGTACATCAGTGGGAATGTACAATTTACCTATCTCAATATGCAGGTACTGGTAGATGACAGATTACATGTCAGGAGCAGTGTTAGTGGTCTAAACTCAGACATATGTTCTATATATAGGATGCTAGTTCCACATCTCCTATGGACAGTCCTGTAGTGCAATGTGTGTGCTGTTATCTCATGTCCGGATGTGAATCCAGCTATGGATTGTGTACAGTGTATCCTTTCCTCTCCTACCAGTTGCCTGACCCATCTATGTCCATTTGATTTTGCCCACAGTTGGAAGTGTTGAGTTGTGGCCATTCCAGCTGTTAGCTAGTGTGTATTACTTATTAGTTTATTCTGTTTGTGGTTGTAGAAGTGCTCTCTGTTGTGTCCTGTCTCCTTGACAATCCACAATGATGACAATAACAATATACTGCATATGTGCTTTGAGTGCCACAATGCCTAAATTCCTGATGTGTGTCCCTGTGTTGTTCTTTTATCAGATTGGGTAAGTGGAAATACTCTGGTGTGTGGCTGAACTACTTTACACCTTACAAAAGACTAATGTGACTTCTCTGATGTACTATGTCGCCTGCAGAGGATGCCTCCCTCTACTATGATTTGCACTGACTGTTGGTTGAGGGATATTGCCACACATTACATATTGATGACCACACATTTGTACATGACACAATCAAGACAAAAATGCATTTTCTGTGATCTATAGTGTTGATTGTGCAAATTTGTCAAACAGTTCTTGAGTGGGGTCATGGTGGATGACATCAGCGGAGTAGATGGCCTAGCAATAGCTAGTACAGGTCCAGTGTCCAAGGGCCATGGGAAAAGGGAGTTATGACATTAAACAGTCAGCTGGATGTGTCAGTGGCACACAAGGGAGGATGTTCATGAGAGGTTCACTTCCTGGAAAGGGGTTTGGTCTTGGCATCTGCCCCAGCCAGATGCCTGGATGGATGACCACGTTTGCAGGGGGGTTCCTCAGCTACAGAGGGAGGGGTGTCAGTGGCCTGTGGCTCCCCTGGCAGGGCCTCTAGTCCACTTGCTCCTGCTGATGTAGATGGCTAGGATAAGAGGTTACCAGTGGAAGGGGCCTGCTGGTGGGTAGAGGTGGGATGCAGAATGTTGGAGAGGTCCCTGAGCACCCCAGCAATGGTGGCCATGGAGGCATTGAGTACCTGTCACTGTTGCATGGCCTCCTGGTGGTATTCCCTCTGCAGCCTATGGTTTTCCCCCAAGATGGTGAGTATTTGGCCCATCTTGTACTGGGATTGCTGTTATGCTCCTAGGATTTGGAGACCTGGTCAGCTGGCTCCCTTGGCTGTCCTGCCCTCTGGCCCACAGGTCCCCTCCCATGTCCCCTGCCCCCCTGTGCCTGTGCCACTGGAACATTGTGCCCACTCCCTGTGAACCCAGGACCTTCATTGTCATGGTTTTGAGGGGTTGACTCTGGTTCCTGTATTGTGGGGCACACTATTGATTGAACAGTCCTTGTGACATAGGCTTGAGGAGGAGGGGTTGGCTGTGCTAGTGTTCCTACTAGATGGGGGGTTAATGTGGTCAGGGTGAGGTTCGGAGTGGTAGACTGACCGGGGGTCCCTGATGAGCCAGGTATCTCGTCATTATCCAGACATCCAGAAGTGTAGTCCTCACTGGGGCCTTCATCTTGGGGGTAGGGGGGTGGCTGTGTCTGGCATTCTCTCCATGATGGCAGTAGGAGGGGTACCTGTGCATGGAGTGGAAAAGTGTTACATGGTTGAGGTGTGATTGGGTGTCTCTTTGTCTGATGCATGCAGTGGCTTGAGTTGATTCCCAGTTATGGCAATGGTAGATGCAGAATTGCAGGTATTGTTTGTGGGTAGTGGGTTGTGATCTAGGTACCATGTTTCATTGAGGGTTGAGATATGAGGATTGCATTGCTGTCATTGCCATGTCTTGGTCCTCAGTCAAAACATCCAGTTGGTGTGGCTGGTGCAATGGCTGGTGCAATGGTTGTACATGCAGGAGTTGCACTGTGCAGTGGACATACCAGGTTTACTTGTAGATGGGTAGGTGCGTTGTGGGAGTTGTAGTGATTGTTCTTGGCAGTCATATCCGTGCACTTAGGAGGGACTGTGTGGGCATTGTGGCTGGGTGGTGGTGTGGCACAGGGGAGGGATATTGGTGAATGGGTGTGAGGTGAAATGATAGATGGGTGACTTGGGAGTGATGGGGTGGTGAGGATGCATGATGGACAGGAGTACTTAGTGCCAGGGGAGTGTTAATTTCTAACCAGACTCCACTCCTCTGGGTATACCAGTCAGACCCACAGGATGCAATATTGGCAAGACCTTCTCCTCCTACATTGCGAACCCAGTCTTCTGTACGGAAATTTGGTGTTGTGATACCATGGAACGCACCTTCCCCACAGGTCGTTCCACCTCTTCTGGATACCCTCCCTTGTGCATGGATGGATGCCCACTGAGTTCACCCTGTCCACAATTCTCTGCCATAACTCAATTTTCCTGGCTATGGATGTTTGCTGGACCTGTGCTCCAAACCGTTGTGGCCCTACCCTGACGATTCCATTGACCATGACCCGCAGCTCTTTGTCTGTGAAGTGTGGGTGCTTTTGAGGGGACATGGTGGTTGTGTTGTGGGTGGTGCTGTGTGTTGTGTGCAAGGGTGCAGTGTAGGGTAGTTGGTGGGATAGGGGATGTTTGGCTATGTGTGATGTATGAATGTGGTGTTTGTGTGTAGTGGCGATGTGTGTTCTGTGTTACTGGTGCCGGTGTGTGATGTGTGATGAGTGTGCTGGTTCTTATGGTATCCAAGTGCAGAGTCTTCCATTTGTGTGCTCCTTGCTGTCTGTGTTGGTAGTTGTGGTCGCAAAGGATTGTGGGTTATGTGGGAGTGGTGTTATATGGTGCAGTGAGCAGGTGTATGTGATGTGTGTATATGTTTCAGGTGTGGGGAATTCGTACTGTCCAATGTGGTGTGTTCTCGTGGAGGTGAGTTTTTGACCGCAGTGGTTCACACTGCCAGTGGTTTTCCTCAGTGGAATGACCGCTGTGCTGATTTGTGGGTCGTAATCTGGAGGGTGGAATGTGGTCGGTGTGTCGGTGCTGGTGGTGGGACCTCCTCTTTCCCGCCCTTGGTCATCCTGGAAGACTCAAATTTGTGGCAGTTTTTTGGCAGTGTTAAGTGTGTGACCCCTAAATACGGCGGTCGGATTAACGCCTCCAATTCGGTCTTTTGGCAGCCGCAACCGCGGCCATTTACTGAAAAGATCACCAAACTCGTAATGAGGGCCTAAGCCCGAAGGTAAACTTTTGACCGAGTCCTCCTGCTGGCTGTAGCCAAACAGGGCTCCATCGCAGTTAGCCTGAAACTTTGACTTTGCCCCGGTTGAGGTGAGACCAGATATCACGAGTGGCACTTTTAGTTTCTAAGCACAAAAAAACATTGACTCTTTAAAAATTCATATCTCTGGTTCTCCTTATCCGATTTTGTTTGTTTTGCTGTCAGTTGAAAGGTACAATTAAAAAGTCCCATTTTACAAAATTGGTTTTGGATTTTTAAACAGTTTCCTGTGTTTTATTTTATTACTGTTTTGTGATACTTGAATGTTTTACACACTATGGGCCTGATTACAACTTTGGAGGAGGTGTTAATCCGTCCCAAATGTGACGGATACACCACCAGCCGTATTACGAGTTCCATAGGATATAATGGACTCGTAATACGGCTGGTGGTATATCCGTCACTTTACCGTCACTTTTGGGACAGATTAACACCTCCTCCAAAGTTGTAATCAGGCCCTTTGTCTTCTAAGTTAAGAGTTGTTGCTCGTTGCCAAGCTACCAAGGGTTGAGCTGGGGTTGATGTATTGAGACCTAACAGAGCCTAGTGGGGGTTAGTGGCTTACTGCTAGTTGTAGGTACTTGCCTGCTCTTACCAATAATCCACTTTCCAACAGGAAACCTTTTTAATGAATGGTGCATGTTGTTAACAAACATTTGCCTGCAAATTGTCTGTAATAGACTCCCTTACATCACCCCCATTAAAATACATGAAAGAAAAACAGTATTTAAAACAGCCTGTTCAATAGTTATTCAAGATTATCAGGTCTAAACTCTCTGCAGAACAGAGCTGGCCTTATCGGGCCTGTCCCAAAAAGGCTGGACCTTGGGCTAAGACCCACTTTGCCCATGGCTTAAAACTTCTCTGGTATTGTAAAGCCATAAATCTTGCATTGGAATCTGTGGGTTATGTATCAGTTTAGAGGTGGGTGGATAATCCCTACAGGCCCAAAAATAGATGATTTGTCTACCATTCATTTACCCAGACAAGCCACTCCAACGTTTTCCAGCACTATGATGGTATTGCCCAACACACTACTACTACTACGACTGGCAGGCAATATCCTCTACCCCAGTCCCAAGACAAATACCATTGTTTAAGTCTTTCTTGCTACAACACAGCGTAACCCCTTCTCTAGTTCCCAATCATTCATCAATGTTATGCCTTGGCCAACCCAGCATAAATGTCCACATCTGAGAGAACCCTAGGCAGTATTTTCCCTTTATGACTTATCCTGTCATGCCATATTTTTCTGGTTTAACTTCTGGAAATTCACCCTTGTGCATGGGTGTACTGCCCATCACAACTAGGGGATAAAGAGGAAAGATATTTTTTTGTGCCCAGCTTTTAGTTTCCATGGGAATCAGTTATGCAAACATTTATTCTTGTTCCTATATGGAGAGGGTCAGTGCACATGTACAGTTTACCACTATACTTTATGTTGGCCCTTATCTCTGAGTAACGGTACACCAGGCATTACTGTTTGTAAATCTTTGGTCACATTTTAGGACTACTCATCTATAAGGTGTGAGTTGTAAGATCATTGCCCACAACTATGTTGGCCCTGCCATTGGGATGACTTTTTAATAATCTACCATGCTGTTAATAATTTTGAAATGACAATTTCTCTTGTGAATATTGGCTATAGTATCATAAAGTCACTTTCTCTATCTAGTCATGGACACATTTTCCCAAACTATGCAGTGCAGATTTCTTTACTTCCAGGATGGGATGTAGCAGCAAGACATCTTCCAGAATAGTAGGATTCATTCAGGCCTTGAAAGCATCAATTTACCTGGAAAATGTTCTTTTACCAGATGGTCTAATCCCTACCTAAAAGACCAGACAAGTACAAGTTATGGGCAGAGGGGAGCAGATATTATCATGCTTTATGGGCCCTGAAGAAAGCTAAACCCAAGCCCTCCTTTCATTTTAGTCACCACTTATCTGGACAGAATGTATCTTGGGCTCTCTTTGCAGATGTTTGCTGAGTAGTGGTTATGTTTGCATCAAAAGGCCACGTTATTTGAATATGTGTATCCCATTAATAGGCACCACTGAACACAACACACATAAGGATAGGAGTTGTTGCTGCGTAGATGTTCGAGGCTGCAAAGTGTGAATGTATATTCTACCATGCCATCAGTAATCTAAGGGATTTCAAGAAGAAGGCAAGATGGGCAATACCATGCATTTCATTATATAATCCTGCACAGTCCTCCAGCCACACAACACATGTGTAATTCTAGGCCCACTCAATAAACACTATACATGTTTGATATGTGCAAGGGATGCAGTTATGGAATGGAACACATTTTATATGGATTGGCTGGTAGGGTACCTCCCCTGGAGTGGTACAGATAAAAAGCGGTATTTTATATATCTCTTTACATACAATCAGTTTCACTCCTCAAACAACAGTTTTCAAAAGAGCAATTTAAGTTTCTTATGTCAGTTTAATAACTACATTAGAGCACTTTACATAACATTTATTCCTTCAAAGACAATTATACATATGGACAGTTTGAGATGATGTTTCACATAAGAACAGGTTAATGACTTTATTAGACAGTGTGCATAGGACGTACATGTAATAAACAGCATTTTTAAATATAAACATAATTTTTAGACCTGTAATTCTTGGTATGGTCTTCCTCCAAATGTTTTCCCTTCACCCCTCCTGTTTTCTGAACTTTTTTCTGTAGGCTTTAGGACTCTGTGCACTTCACCACTGCTAATGCATGCTAAAGTGCCCGTACTCTCTCCCCAAAACATGGTACTCAGAAGTACCTAGCATACGGTACTACATGTACTCAGGGCCTGTACATTAAATTCTACAAGTGGACTTGCAGCACTTGTTATGCCACCCACTTTAGTAGCACTTTTTAAACATGTTTCATGCTTGCCATTGCAGTACTTTAGTACAATTTTTAAACTGCCCATTCGACATGGCAGAATAAATATTTTGCCAGGCCTAAACCTTCATTTTTAGTACATATGTCACCCCTAGGAATTTTTTACGACTAGGACATGTAAAGCTTGAAAGAACATGCCCTTAATTATAAATACAGAGCACTCTGCCCTAGGGGCTGTTTACCTACCTGCACAACCATTAGGGCAGGGTGCCCTGTATTTATAAAGAAGGGCATGCATTTTTAAGTTTGACATGTCCTAGTTGTCAAAAACTCCTAAATTTGTTTTCACTACTATAGGTCCTATCTTCCCCATTGGATAACATTGTCTTACCTTATTTCATTTACTTAGTGCTGCCCTTTGATTGGGAACAGGTAGGAAAGTCAAGTTTAAACTCAAACAAATTGTATTTTTAAATGCTCTTTAATGGTAGCGTCAAATTGTAAGTCACAAATCTGAAAATGCCACTTTTAGAAAGATGGATTTTTTTTGTCCTAACCATTTGGTGCCTTTACCGTGTGTCCTGGGTCACATGACTGGGAATAGCTTGGCAGTTGGCCTTTGTGTATTCCTCCCAGACAGTGAGACAAAGGGGGACTATATGTTGCGAGGATGGGACATCCTGTGAAAATAGGTGGGGCAGAGATGTTCCTTGCCCCACTTACATTTCAAAGGGCTGCCCAGGCACACACACAAAGGAACTTGACACCAGTCTTTTATCACCCAAGGCTACTTGGAGCCTTGACAGGGGCAAAAGAACAATGTTCTAGAACCAGATATAGGATTAAGCAGGATGTGACCCCCCACTCCAAAGGGTAGCACCAGGTATAAATATAGGACATTCTAACACATCTCTTCAGTAATCTCCTGGACCTGTGGACTAAAGAAGAAGGACTGTTTTGTTTTACAGAAGACTGCCCTGCATCTTGAGACCTGCCTTGTTCTTCAGAGAACTGTTCCACTGCTACCAGCCCATGTTCTTGAGGCCTGTCTTGTTCTCGAGAGGAATGCCCTGTTGCTTGAGGCCTTTCCTGCTCCCTGAGAAAGAAGGCTGTACCTGTTCTCTTCACTCCAGGCTAACATAAGTGATCCAGGGGTCAGTTGGCTGAACTCCTGTTCGGAGCTACAGGGATACAACAAGCTCCAGAGACCTTCCTGCAACTAACCAGCTTACCTGCTGCAACTGTACCTGCCTAAATCAGCAACTGGGCCTAACTGAGACCTGCTGGTCTCTGCTAGATTGAGTACCTGATCCCCAAGAGTGCCTACCAAGGTCTTGGATCCTTGGGTGGCTTCTGAGTGCACTTCTCTGTGAAGAAATGAGAAACCCTGAAGCCTTGGACTCTTCATGAGCCCTTCACACCAAAACTCTGTTGCCTGTGACAATCACCAATGTGAAGCTCAGGTGACCCGGACCCTTTGCGCTACAGCGACCACAAGCAATGCAATTCTGCACTCCATGCTACAGCAATTACAGCGCACAGTGACCAAAAAATTCAAGAAGCTACGATGCCAGGCCTTCTCTTTGCTCTATAGTGACTACCATCCACAATGCTCTCTCTGCTCCTCTCGTTCTCCTGCACTGCAAACAGAACTTTTTGCACTGGAGTTTGAGAACCTAACTTTTTGAATGGGACTAACTTGGTCCTTCTACACAGGCCATGCTTCTTCACGGTCATCCTGAACATGTGACTTTTACTATATCTAGCATGACCAGATGACCACAAGCAGTTCTTTATGCACTTAGGTGCCCTACTTACATAAAAGTGTGAAACTGCATATTGTTGGTTCTACTGATTGAATGTTTGTTGTTCTGGTCGGATTGCATTTATTACAATTTACTCTATTGATGTTAATTGGTGTGGGATTATTTTTCTGTTGTGCTTTCACTTTATTGCTGTTTCTGCGCTGCATAAATACTTAACACAGTACCTTCAAGTTAAGCCTGTCTGATTTTGTGCCAAGTTACAAGAAGGTTAAGCACAGGTTATTTGAATGTCTTTTGTAATTCACCCTAACAGGAATTGTGGTTATTGCTTGAGACAGGTTTTCACCCTCCCCCCCAAATCAATATCTCAATTTCTTACATTACTATTAATAATTTTCATTATATAATAAACACAACATTAAGATGTATAATTATCAATTAAAAAAAGCTTAAGAATATGCTATACAATTATTAGACTGTTAAAAAACATTTATAAAATAGAGGGAAAATACTTACATTTTGAGGGAAGGAAACATATTTACTATTCTAAATGTACTCTACCAGGTGATGTAGAAAATACAAACATTAAGGGGATTACAGTTAAAAGGTTTACTCTTCTAACTCCAGTGCAATAATTTTTAGGGCAAGTGAATACACTAGTTAGGTCAGATTTACTTTTCTAACCCCAATTTAACAGTCACTGGTGAAAGAGCATATGTAGACATTACATTCACTAAACCCAAATAATATGCTTTTCCTTTATAAAATATATTTTTTTTAAACAAAAAACTTCATTAAGATATTTTGCGTACAAATAAAATATTTTATTGTTAATTAAGAAACGTATTCAACGCAAATAATGAAATATGTAAGGTAAATACTTTACCTCAAACCCATATATTAAGCACACAAACATTAACCATATGATATCAATTAAAAAATATTGATTTGTAAAACTACTTTTTCTTTTCAAATTTAACAAATAGAAGGATTAAACTAATTACCAAACTAAAATTTAACCATTTAAAAAATGCACAAAAAAGCACACAACCCATTAAAATAATACAATACTTTTTAAAAAATGTACAGTATTTTAAAATTAAAGTATTACTCAATATTTGCAAGTTTAAAAAAATAACCTAGCAAATACATTAATTCATTTCATTTTTTAAATAATTTATTAAATCATTTACCTATACAGCCCACCATAAAACCCACAACTCAAATTCTAAATTTGATTGAAAAATCAACAACCTATAAATAGACAAGATGTGAAACATTGTAAAACATTATTATACTAATCCATTAACATAAATTAATACATAGGTTTAAACAAGCCACTAGCCTAGTGTCTTTATAAACCCTCAATAAACCCCAAACTTAAAATTTCCTGCATTCACAATTTTAACTAATAGATAATAATTATAATATATAAAATAATCCAAAAACGTAATCAGTTCACATATAATATAGAATGAATAAATACAAACTCTATCAACCCATGCCAAAATAAACCCACCAAACCAAAATAAAAGTGTAATACATAATCAAAATGTCATTAAACCTCTAGGGTAATACATAATATAAAAAGCACTACCTACCCAATTCCCAATAAAACCAGTAAACCAAGAAACCCAGAAACAATTTAAATGTCACAGATATTTAAACAAAATAGTAATTTTACAGTAGCATGTATCATAAAACATAAAACAGTAGAGTAAAACACAATAATAAGGAAGTGAATAAAGTAAATTTTTTATCTTTTATGTTGTAGTAAATTAGCTAAAATACTTACCTTCAATATTTTTGTGCACAATATTTTTGCTGTCACGATATTCTGATGATATTATTATGGTCTGATGAAAACTTTGACACAGTTAAAACAACACGTAATAGGCAAAAAAATGCTAATAGATTCATGGCTGAGATCGTAAGTAGCAAACATACATAAACCTGACCACTGCAATTAAAACAAGACAAGTATGCTTATATCAAGGGATACAGTTACTATTGCACTGAATATATTAAAGAAAATGGACACCGAAGACAGAGAGTGCACAGCAAAAGAGACAGACAGAAAGGGGCTAGATTATGACAAGAGGGAGGCTGTGAAAATTACAGAAATTGCAACACTATAACAGCAAGGGAATGAGACAGCAAAACAGAAAGCTGGTTACAGAAAGAAACTCTGGTGCTGAGAGGCACTAACTATTATTGCAAAAGACACACTCACCAAAAGACACATGGATGATGAAAACAGAAGATAAAGTAGCAGTGAGAAGTAGATGTTATTATAGAGAACGAGACAGTGACTGAAAGAAGGGGGTTGTTTGCAGCAAAAGAGAGGATGAGAAACAAACGTAGGGTTGATAAAAACGGAAGACATATGGTGTAATCCTAAATTGGGTAGAAATGGAAATTCCTAAAGATCTCCTAGGAAAAATTACATTTTTCAAGAGAATCCTGCAATTGGATGATCCCTGAAGTATGTATTTTCAGGGGCAGCTCCTCCATTAGGGCAGAGAAGTGTCACCCCCCTGCTCCCCGCCAACAGCAGAAGTTGTAACCCTTTCACCACAAATGGATAATAAACTGGATTTATTATCCATTTGTGGTGAAAGGGATGGGGCATTGAGAATGACAGCCACACAAGGGACTGCACAGAGCACTCCCTTCAGAGCGCATGTGTGTTTGGCAGGCCATCTCGGGCCGACCAAACACACATGCCCAGTAGGTTCTCTCCAGTCCGGCAACTGGAGAGAGCCTGTACAGGATCCAAGTCTGCCTTCGAGTGCCCTGGCTGGGCGCGTCCAGCCAAACCTGACTCTGCTCTGAGGAGCGTCAGGATTGGCTGCAGGGCAGGCTGGGAGCCTGTGCCTGCAGATGGAGCAACGAGGGACAGAGGGGCGGTGGCAACAGAGGAGGTAAGTTTTTCCTTTATTTCTTTTAAAATTAAATGCCCCCCCCCGCTTTCTCCCTTCCCCACATGGCACACCCGCCTGCCCCTTTAAATAGGAGCAAACCGCGACTGTGTATTTTATGGCTTAACTGGGGTGTGCTGGACCTCCCATGGTCCTAGGTCTCTGTGTCAATGCACCTGCTGCACTAATGGGTGCTAGCAACACCCCCGGGTAATTCAGCTGCGGAACATCCATTGGCAGAGAATCCTCATGCACAAAATGTATCTCTTCACCAACAAATCTAAGGATGTTTTGCTACTACCCAACTTTAAAACAGGCCCTTGGTCTCAAAGAAATGGAGAGCTGATTAGTTCAGAGGAGACATGGATGCGAAAGATTTCACACACACACATATTGGGTAAAGAATGGGAAGCAGTTAGGAAAACTACCAATGCATCAATCAACAGTAAAGCCACTTACACAAAGAACTTTAAAACCAGGAACAGCATTAATATTGGCCTCTCACTGAAGGAGTAGAGCCTGGACAGGACAAGAACAAGTGGTAGAACACCGCAACAGGAGCTCTAGTATCACTGTATAAGTGCACGTAAAGCAAGGCAAGTGATTAAGCACACCTCTTTGTGCAGTGAAGAGATGTATTCACCAAAGACACGCTATAAAAGTGTGACAAGATAATCTGGGCTGCAGACATTGTAGACTCCACTTCATAATATGGGTCATTGAGATAGATCACAATTAACATTCCAGTTCATTTCTCACTGGACAGATCCATGCAGCTAGTTGCCTCATCTACTGAGGCTTGCAAAACCTAGGTTTACAAGACTGGTAAACTTGCTTCTGAAAAGGATTTGCCCATGGACAGACATGGACATACAGAATCCTTGCTGATATGCATCTCCATATATTTCTGTACGGTCAGTTTTCATAAAAAATTTAAAAAAACTTCACAAGAAAAAAGGCTTTAGCTGACGATTTATTTATGCTACGTGATCCATGAGAGAAATGCCTTGTGAAACTTTTTCTCAAAGCACTGGTGTGACGGTTGTTTACCAGCCTGTAATGTAAATGCATCATTTTAAAACCCACGAAAAGACAAAGCATCACAGGTTTATAACCTGAATATTCTTGTTTGATGAAACGTAATCCTATTACAGACTCATGTCCCAATTTTCAACTGAACCCTTTCCGCGTCCTTCTCAGATCTATTGTTTGACTACAAAACAATGACTCTGAACACAGAGTTAAAGAACACTATATACAGTACAGCAATCGTAAAAAACTTAACAAGTACACCATTGCCATCTTGCATATCTTTGAAAATGATTTTACTAGTTTCTAATGCTCTTCTTTTTTTATTACCTTCTGCTTCCCTTCTCATAGCAAAAGCCCTATTTGAGCAAAGACAAAGACACATATACAGCATAAACGCTCCCTTGTTGTTTAGCTGCTAGTGCATGTATACTGAATGCTGTGCTACGCAGAGAACTTTCAAATGTGCTTTCACATTTTAATTGTTTTTACAATGATGCAATACTAGAACAGTCATAAACATTTCTCCGTATGGACGTATGGACGGGTGTAGGTTAAAACATCCAACCTTCTTCCTGGAATTGGAAGCCAACAATTGGAACAGGTACAAACCAGTGCTGGATCAATGCCAGCATGTTCAGATTGGGTCACCATTTCGTCTAGAACTGACAGCCGTAGGGTGGCCTTTCCCCCAACTTTTTACCTGCCTCTCTCTTCCTTGTTTGTTACTGGCTTTAGGGCTCTATGCACTTTACCACTGCTAACCAGTGCTAAACTGCAGGTACTGACTCTCATAAAACATGATAACATTGGCTCACACCCAATTGACATAATTAATTTACTTGTACATCCCTAATAAAGCGCACTACATTTGCCCAGGGCCTGTAAATTAAAAGTTACTAGATGGCCTGCAGCACTGATTCTGCCATCCTCTTAAGTAGCCCTGTAACCATGTTTCAGGCATGCCATTGTAGAACCTGCCTGTGCAGTTGCATTGCCACTTCGACCAGGCACGGTAAACCTCTTGCCAGGCCGATACTGTCCTTTTTTATATATAAATGTCACCCCTAAAGTAGACCTTACATGACCCATAGGGGAGGGTGCAATGTATGTAAAAGGCAGAACATGTACTTTTAAGTTTTATATGCCCCAGTAATGAAAAACTCCCACATTCATTTTTCACTTCTGCAAGACCTATCTATCCCAGAGGATAACACTGGGGTTATCTTATTCCATTTTATAAGGGTAATTCACAACCTGGAAAAGACAAGTTTGTCAAGTTTATGGTGAAGTCGGATTTTTTATTTCAGCTCAGTAAATGCCATTTTTAGAAAGTTATAATAATAACAATACGTGGCCACTACAAGGGGGAAGTAAACCTAGACTTCCACGGAAAAATATATTTAAGATAATATTCAATACATCCAGTCTCCTTGGATTAATTTAAATTTTTTATTTCTGTTATCAACTAAATTAAGGTCATCTAAAAGACTCAACATACATTGTTCCTTATTGAAGAATAAGCAAAGTATACTTTCAGTCTCGGTAGACAGGTAAAAAACTGCCAATTTGACCTGGCAAAGTAAACCTTTTACCAGAACTAAACCTTCCTTTTTCATACTTATAAGTCACCCAAAAAGTAGGCCCCGTATGTCCATAGGATAGGATACATGGTATTTGAAAAGTAGGGTCTGTATACTTATGCTTTACATGTCCTTGCATTGAAAAGTCTCCACAGTAATTTTTTACTGTGGTAAGGCTAGTTCTCTCATGGGCAAGCACTGTGTTACATTATGACTCCTTATAACTCTTAACGTCAGTTTGGGAATAGCTAGAAAAATGATATGAGGACTCATTTTAATGGTAATTAAAAATTTAACTTGATGGTCAATAGATTACTGTTTTGAAAATGACACTTTAAGAAAGTTGTTCCTTTTTATGCCGGAGTCCAATGTGCCTTTCTGCTATTGTTCAGTGTCACCTAACTGTTGATGGCTCTCCTGTGGTGAAATGTGTACTGCTCCCAGACAGTGGATGAAGGGCTTAGGTGTTGAGAGATGGTGTTCTCCCTAACAGGATAGCCGTCTAGGGTGTGTGCAAGAACTTAATTAACTTTAAAGGATGCCTACCGAGTCACAAGCAGATTAAGCTCACACCTGGGCCTGCCACATCTGTTGTTGTGCTAGATAGCCAGGCACTAATCTCAGTTGGATGGGGGCTGCTGCCAGATCCAGGTTTAAGTGAACATAAGGGAGAGTTTGCCTATTATGATAGCTGAACCCATTGGTGGGACAGGGAGCTGTTCACAGGGAAAGAAAAGTTCTACAATATTGGTTTTTAGATGGAAAGGGGCCCGTGGGATAGTTTACAGTAAAAATCATAGGAAGTGCTGCAGAGTTAGGCAGGGTCACCCACGGGATCATTACCCCATTGGGAGTGGCCAGGAGTTTGATCCCTATCCATAGACTTGCTGTGGGCATGAATATGGCCCTGGACACTACTTTGTTCGGGGCCTGGGGAATGGGCTCCTGGGGCCCGTCTACGACTCAGGGAGGATGAGTCTGAAACCCCCACCATGCACAGTGTTGTTATCAATTATGTCATTTCAGACGTTGCATTGATGTTATCAGTGATGTTTTAAAACATGTCATGAGTGATGAGATATGTGAGGTAATTAGCAGCGCATGGTGAGGGTGTGAGTTATAGTTACTTTCGGTCATGAATTATAGCTATTTGAGATAACAATAACTGTTGAATTTCAGTGGTTTTGTTAGTTTGAAACTTTATGTTTTATATGATATTTTCACCTAACTGTAACATCCCTTTAACTTTTGTTTCTTTCAGTGAATTGACACTATTTTTAAATGTAAAATAAGATATTATGTCAATCCCTAAATTTAATGCTACTTTAAGCTTTGGTTTTTCAGTGAATTTCTATGTTTTTTTAATGTAAAGTCTGAAGTCCATCACTGTGCAACCCTCTGCAAGCACCCACCCCTCCAACATAGAGTTATACAAAACTTGCTTTCCCACCACGCACTGCTTAGGACCTCACATATGACATCACTCATGATGTGTTCTATGACATCTCAAATGACATCATGGATGACATCACGGATGACTTCACTGTTAACTACCATATTACTTTTCTAAGTAATTTTGTACAGCTTGGGTTCATCTAATGGGAGAGACATGTGTGCTCCTAATGCACCATATCTGAGTAGGGGTATTGAACACATTATAAATGTTTACATTGAGGAGTAAATCCATGTATAAGTGACAATTGACTTATTTTCATTACACTCCACACAACGTTTTGGTTCTCCAAAAAAAGTTTCCCACAGGAGGGAGATTCTGAGTACTAGATACTGACTTTTTTAAGCATCCTTGAGTTAAGAGAGAAAATTTGTCAGCATGATAATTTATACTTAACATAGAACAGTGTATGCATCAGATGGGCTATCTGTAAAGATTTCACTACAGTATGAAGGGTGCAGGTAGTATGGTCTTTAGCATCTTCAGATCTTAGTTTTAGCAAATAGTGTCTTTTTTAACAACTGTTGCATAGAATGTACACTGTTCTTAGTACATTTTTTGGAATGCTCTGAGGTGTACTTCTCATGAGAGTTTCACTGTTTGCAAACAGTATGGTATAGAATTAATTCTGTACATAAACACTGTTTACAGTAAAAAAACAGATGTCAGAGCACTCATGATATCACATTAGAAGTAAATTCAAATGTCCAATCTCCTTGGTGAAATTACGACAAACTCGTGTTTGTCTCAGACTCCAGTTTAATTCATAGTATTCTATTGTTCTCCACAAGAACAGCCAACACGTGTTTCATCCTCTGAGAAGTTTCTCTCTTGAGGACTTCATCAGGGCTGAAAATAAATAATAATAGTGTCTATATATGTTGTACAAAACTAAAGTTAGAGCAGCAAAATGGGACAAATACAATTGAATATATTAGAGTGACAATAGTGCGATGAACAGAAATATAAAAATTGTGACTTATGTGAAAACCAACAGACAAACAGATCCGTTGATCTGTTTGTATATATTACATCTCATAATTCTCACAAAACCAAGGGAAAACCCCCTGATCAGTAAAGTATTGTGTGTCACACATCAGATATAAAATAAAAGAGTCTGAGTGCCGAAGGTACATGTAGTATGAATGTGCACGTCACCATTAAATAACCAAAAACTTGATAACATTCCATGTGAGTATAGCCGAAAAGGACCCCGATTCGTGCGTAAAAAGAAAATTAAGAGTTTTGAGTAGTAATAAAGATTGGAGCCAAGGAACTATTACTACTCAAAACTCTTAATTTTCTTTTGGAATGGGAAGGGGGCCATCTGGTCTCCTCCCAGATCCTTCAGAGGTCCCAGAAACCCCCTCCCCAGGGCCAAGAAATTGATAAAAGGAGAGGGACGTGTGCCCCCCTCCCTGAGCCTAATTAGGCCCCAGGCACCTTATCCCTGGGATTACAATGTAAATAAAAGAGGAGGGTGTGTGTGGCCCCTCTCCCTGAGCCTTATTAAGCCCAGCCCAGTGAACCCCATCCCCTGAGTCAAATTACAATAAAAAAAAGGGAGGAGGGCCTCCTCTCCAAGCCTTATTAGGCCCCAGGGACCTCATCCCCCGGGTCCAGCTATTTATGCTGCTCCCTCTGGGCTGGAGCAACCTGGTATTCTGTTTCCCTGCCCACATCACTGGGGGCACAGAAACAGATCTCAAGCCTGCTTCCAGCAAGCAGGAGCATTTGGAAAACCCCTGCCCACTAGGAGCACACTTTGTGTTTGCTCCAGTTTAGCAAGAGTATTGAAGATGCTCCCACAAACGGGAGCAAGCACATGTTTTCTTGCCTGCACAAGTATAGACAGGGAAACTACTATGTTCCTGGGGTGGGATTCCTGGTACACAGCAAGTGAGCTGACCCCAAGGAGATGAGGTCCACAGCACCATCAAAGGCTCAGGAAGGGGGCAATGTTGCCTCTGTCTCTTTAAGTAATGTGTTGGCCTGGGTAATGGGGTCCTCAGGGCCTTTTCACAGCTTGGGGAGGGTGACTGCATGGCTCCCTCACCTACATAAACACATTAGGCCTCATGGGATGGGGTCCCCAGGGACAAATATGGCTTGGAGAGCCACACACATCTCTCAACTGAACAATGAAATTGGGCCAGAGGTGATGTGGTCCCCATGGCCTAAACTGTCTTGGGGAGGGGGGCCATGTGCCCTACTCCCCCAATGAATGGATTGAGCCCAGAGGAATGATGTTCCTGAGGTCACAAACAGCTCAGGGTGGGGGGGTGCTGAGTGCCCCCCCTTAAATATTTAACACAGCCCTGGCGGATGGGATCCTCTGGCCTAAATGGGGTGGGGAGTGGGGCCCCACTTATTCCCCTCTGCCCATCCTGCAAGATTCCCACTGGTTCATGGCAAAATTTGCAGATCTTTTTTTTTATTTTAGCCCAGGGGGGTCCCTCTGTATCCCCCCCATTGGGTCTAGGTGATAGGGTACCCCTACCATGCCCTCTTACATAATGTCACTAGGTCCCAAGTTCTGTATTTTCCTCATGATGCTGGCAGCCAGTCAGAGTGCTTGTTCCTACGGGAGTTTGACGGGAGCGAGATGGTCCAAGGGGAAAAAAGCTCCCTGGGCCAAAAAGAACATTCTATTTTTAAATTGACACTACCGCAAGATTCTCAAGAGACTCGCACGGACTCAACTATCCAGATATACACATATTTTTATACCTTAATTTTTCACAAACTACTGAATGGATTTACACTAAAAAGCACAATCTGTGAACCAAGGTGTAGCTTTCTGCCAAATTTGATGTAATTTAGTTTTAGATTTAGGGCTTCTTAAAGAAGTCTATGGAAAATAAATGGTGGTGATTTTGTTTTTTGGGACCCCCCCTTTTTTCTCTGCCCCTGCTTCATGGATCACTCCCAAACTTTCTAAACTAGGAAAAACAGAGAACTTTTTTGGAATGTTTTGTGAAGTTAAATCTTTTAGATCCGGGAGACCCTCTCTCACCATGAATAAATGAGCACTGCCACTCTCTTACAAATATCTGGTCACCAGCAGACTTCATCTACCTTTGGTCCAACAAGGATATCTGCAAGGTGCTGCTCCTACCAGGATTGCTTGTGTCTCGATGGGTAGGAGCACACAGCCTCCAATTTCCCATTCATACTAACCATGGTAGAGAAACTATGTTTGCTTCGGTCCACAATCAGTAATGGTAGGAGGAGGGAAGGATACTGGAACCCACACTGTGTGTATTTGCAGAGCTGGCATGGTATGGTAGCGTTGAGACTCCCCCCCTTACATCCAATAAACAAAAATGCTGTGAGTGCCCCGGGTGGGAGCAGGGCACCTATTGTAAACAAATTAAGCACTTTCCCTGTGGCTGCTGCACCAAAGGGCTGCTGAAAGGATAGGATCAGCTGGAGCCCCCCATAAGCCATTGCAAAGCTATCTGTGATTTCTATAGTCTGCCTGTGATGCCGAAGAGTGGGCAGGGGCACCACAAACATGACCCTAAATTGTTGTGGTCTACCAGAAGTGTGGCAGTCCCCACAGGAGCCCCAACTAAAGTATTTTGTCATCAGTGATGTTATTGATGTTGTCAAAAACAACTATTTCATGAGTGATGTAATATGTGAGGTCATTAGCAATGCAAAACCTGACTCAAGTTATAAGTTGTTCACTAAACTATAACTGGCAAATTGTAGCATTTATTCAGCTCTTAAACGTTTGTTCTTATCTCATTTCAACACATACATAGAACATCACTTTAACATGGCCATACACAGAATGATTTCTAAATGCCTGCAGTATTCTCAAATGCAAATATAGAACCATAATATACATGTTGACAGTTATGTATTTTAATATTACATTTATTGGGGTAGTTAGTTTTAAAAACGTTGTTTTATTTAAAGTGCAGCAAACGATGTTCACTGATTAGAATTAAAATCTTTAGGTTTGCCTTTTATAAATACATTTTGATGAGACAGTGGTGATGCCCATGGATTTCTTCAATTCGGTGGCTATAGTCTTCCCCACACAATTTTGGATTTACAGCATTTACCATGTAACTTCCACATAATTTTCATACTTTGCAAACAATATTGTTTCCAACTCAAATTATTTTAGGTAACCCTTGCCTCTTAATCCTAGTGCCTCTGACAATTGTAAAGCTCTACCGATTGTTTTAAAGTCCTTCATTAAGTTGATAAAACTTGGGTCTAGATATTGAAATATGTCTAATTAAGCCATCAGGTGTCTCAATTTTAGCTAGGGTATGATTTTGATGCATCAACATTGTTGTAGAATAATAGTTAAAAATGGCATAAATTGCCTGGCCCTTCTATTTTAAAAAGTCTTATTCAAGATTGGATGCAGTATTCTAACATTTTTCAAAACTGTGGATTTCAAGCAGAATCTTTATTTCTTTACTGGAAGAAGGTTCTCTTCTACCATCCAAATTTATAAATGCCTGAGTAAATAGTTACAAAATAACTTTTCCCCTGTTTCTAAAAGGCTACCTGACCAAGTTTTGTTTCAGAATTATTCATTATCTTGTGCAACACTCTTGTGTCTCTTGTGCAGCAGCACAAGAAGGCTCCGTCTCTATGATCTTGAGATTTTTCCTTTTCAGTAAATTTTGTATACAGCAGGTCAGCATTTAAACCCCACAGAGCAGCATCATTCTAAAAAACAGTTCACACTTCCCGAGGTTTGCACATCGATATAGAGACAGGTGAGGTTAGCACTAAGCATCCCCTGCTGGCTGCACACTTCCGGTGTGGAGAAGAGACCTCTTGCAACCTATAGCGATCATGTTACTGCACCAGCTGCCATTTGCTGTGGAGATTGAAGCGGGAGCCACAGCGCTGCTGTGAGTATTTTCCTTGCCTGCGCCATCACTCACCTTGGCCTGGAGAGGAGCACACCCTGGACTTGATGCCGCACAAAAGACAGTTCAAGCCCACATTGGCATCCCCACCCGAGGGGCCCGGTGTCCTGAGAAAACTGCTGGTATCAATAGAGTGAAGTGACTACAGCATCACCTAGCAGTAGCTTCTTGCACCACACCTTGGCCTTGGTTTGGGAGGCAACGTAAGTGACTGGCAAATGGAGAGGCCCTGACAAAGCAAAAATGTATGTAGGGGACAAGCTGTCCTGCTGCCTGGCACTAACAATGAGCACCTAGAGTGCTGTTTGCCCACTGGTGACTGTCTGCTGCCACCACTCTGAGGAAAGGAGATGGTTTTCCTCCCACTGCAACCACATAACACTACTTGTCTTTTTTTGTGACCACCAGAAGGGGAGAAGAGCAAGGCTGCACCTATCGCAAGCAGCTCCCTGCCACTTATACAAATAGCCATCACTGCACCTGCACGCCCTATAGTGGCAATGGAACACAGCTAGAGAAAACATATGATGTATCTCGCTGCAAATGTGCCAGATCTTCAGGGCCCGATGCTTCGGCACAAGAGAGGAGACGTACGAGAAACACAAAGAGTGCAGCACTAGCACTCGCTGCACCATAAACTGCAAGGCATGAGGTGATCCCAGTGCAGCAACAGCAATGCACACCTCGTAGTGGCTGGCTGCTTCCTCATAAAAAAACAAACTGACCCTTCATTGAAAGAGAAAGTAGAGACTGACCACGAAGAGCACCAGGCGCCGCACGCGCAACCGCTAGCAGTGGTCTGCCACCAGCACAACCAGGAAGATAGAGTGGCATGCCCCTGGTGGTGAACGGCTGTCACCGCAAGAAAGGAGAGCAATCACACAAGATACCAGGTGAGGTTACCCAGGAAGAGATGGCCTGGTAGCCTCACCACTGCCTGAAAAGGCACCAGCTGAAGTGGCACAGAGAAAATTCATGACTATAGGGATGAGGCTGTGCCAGTCGGCCACACCAGCACCTAATGGGTGCTATTGGCCTGTCAAGGATGATGTTGCATGAATTGACTATGCCTGCACAAGTCTAGGCAGGACAAGGCTCCACAATGGCACAGCCTCAAAGGCACACGCACTTCGCTCTCAAGTGGAGATGGAAGAAAGGTGAACCTCCATCCAGCAAGCAGACCACAAATAAGATCCCTAAGGCAGGGACAGGACCTGTGAGAGGTCCACGACGAGAATGAGCCAAGTCCTGTTGACAGTTCGAAGACTGTGAGAGGCCACAACGGAAGACGATACACTGATCGAGGAGCAGGACACAACCAGCAAGAAGTTCATGTGAAGTAACATGTAACATGTGGCACAACGCCAACTTGCGCAAGAAAATGGAAAGTAGTAGAGCATGCACAATGCTACATCATGAAGAAAGTTTGAGGAAGAAAAGTGTGTGACAGACCTATCACACAGAAGATCCTGACAACTACAGGTGCACAGGAGGAAGGAAGAGGAGCAACAAGACAGAGGACTCATGAAAATACCATGAGAGTACATCCGGCAACACAAGCCAGCCACCAGGGTGTAGCAACGTAACAGGAGACAGGACAGAGGGAGTACCAGAAGTAAGCAGCTGGAGTGCACAGAAGGCGCAGCTGCTTCATGCTTCACAGTGCGACTGTCCAGACACCTGTCACGGCTGCTTGAAAGACATGGCATCCATGCTAGCGACTGCACATGCCAAAGAGGAGAAACACCTGCACCAATGATGTAACAAGTCCAGTGGCCACAAAGTCCCTCCACTCATCCTCACTCCAAGCAAGACGTCTCCACCTGTAGAACAAGTTGTCGAATGGTAAAATTGTCATCTTTACCAGGTGCATCACCATAACCATCTATGGAGCATCAAACCACCAGCGTGGAACAACTTGCCTGCAAAACATTCGGAGACCAACGAGACATTCCTGGTGCCATGAGAGACTCACCACCCAGAGACCATCTGTCAACCCTGTGTACACCCCTGTCCTGCTGAAGAGAGCACACCCGACCATTGTATTACCTACCCTTGTGGGTGCACAAGCGACTTGGACGTGGTCCTGTTGGAAGTTCTGTAGCAACTCCTTTGCGTGTCTCTGACAGGCACTGCACAGCCCACGCAGTCCCGTGGCAACCTAGCGAAATGGGCCTCAAGGGAATTCTAGTGTGAGACAATCTCAGCACAAGAGATGAGTCTGCAATTGCTCCAACGACAGGTACCAGGAGGCACTGAGGCCTCGGAGGAAGATATCCTACTACCACAGTGTCGTCCCTGTCTTTGAAGGTCTGCCTTTCAGGGATCCAGGGCGCCTGCAAATAAATTTCTGTAGCAGACTCCACCACTGCTCCTGATGCACCCCCACATTGCACTGTGTAAAAAGGCTCCAAAACCATGAGACCAGGTGGACTGAAACCCCACCGATTTGATTGAGAGATATGGACTCTATTCACACTGCATTTTGTGCCCAGAGTCATCTGGTTAAATTACATATGCATGCTGTGATGCCCAGGTGCTCCTAGATGCACCTGCCAGTGATCCTGTATTGTCAAGTGGACTGCCTGATGAGACTGAGAGACTCAGTGGTATTGTGTTTCCTTGTTTATTTATTCCCACTACTTGGACCTATTGTTTTTAATAATGTTTGAGAGGGATGTAGAGTCCTGTTAGACTCATACTAGTGTTTGCAAAGTAAAGTGTCAGCAGCCACTCCCTTAAGGGCTGGTCTACTACACTCACCCCACACCCATCCATCATAGGTGTCCCTGCCAATAAAAGAACCCGGGCGCACGTGCTCGTGGCCAGTGGTATGTTCTGTAACTATGTGTCCTTGTCATTCCTGTGCTAGCATGAGGGCCTAGGGCCCCCAACATTATACATGATTACTATACGCACTTATGCATTCCCATTGAATCCTATTCTTCACTGACTTCATTCACTGAAACATACATTGTTACAGGAATTACAGCTAAAAGGAATGAACTCTTTAATTTTAGCATATAAATGAACAACACTCATGATTGAACCACACCTAGAAATGCTCCTTCCAGAGCTGTTGACATGTTTAATTGTAAGTTCAAGAAAGGTCCTGACCCATTTTGTTTTCTGTAACTGTCAACTAAAAAAAAAGTATACAGTTCACTCCTCATGTACATGAATATGGCGGCAGGGAGGCCAGTTTGTCAGCGATAGATTGTTATTTTGGTCTGGCTTACTGTATCTACAGTTGAATCGGGTCTGGCGTTACACTAGTTTTATTTCGAACGCTGCCTGTGACGGATGAAGCCTCCTGGCCACCGTCTGAGCAGCCCTCGCATTAAATCATAATTGCCATCTTTATTTGATGAACTGCTCACTTTGCTTCTTATCTTTAAAAATGTATAAGAATTACTGCCCGGGCAGCGCCGTGGTGAGCAGAGACCTTCCCTCTCGCTTTGGCAGTTAAGTTTCAGTTGAAGGAAAAGGACACCACGTCCCCAGCCTGAATTGAGTGTTTGATTAATGGGCGTTTTTTTGTGTGTGCACTGCTTTATATTTTTGTCATTGAAAATGATTTACCGATAAGATTTGTTGCTTATGGTTTCCGTTTGATTGGCTTCACTGCATCGTGTCAACAGAAGAAAAGGTTTGAATGCCAGTAAAGGAGATAATTTAAAAAAAAAGCGAATTCAAAAGAAAAATGGTCTAACTTATTATATATGCAGGGCCAGTGTTACTTAAAGTCTTATTATTGCATCAGAAATGTATGCCTATTAAATATCACTGAAAATGTGACGTTTTTATTTTTTTCATTTACCATCATTAATTTATCTGGTGCAAAATGATTGCATTTATGTTTTATTATAATGAGTTTGAAAGACTATCGGCCAGATGTACAAAACTTTTTGCACATCGCAAACAGCGAATTTTGCTGTTTGCGACCTGCAAAAAGCACATTGCGATGCCCAATCCCCCTTGTGCGAGTTGGTAACCTGGTTACCGATTTGCAAAACGGGACTGCGAGTTGCAATTAGGAAGGGATGTTCCCCTTCCTAATTGAGAGTCGCAGCACGATGTCGAACGCGGTCACAAAACAATCAAAGTTAGCACCCATTTCAAATGGGTGCTAACCCAGAATGGCATTAAAAACATTTTTTCAGAGCCCCTGCTCTGAAAAAATGAAACAAAAACGTTTCATTTTTTAGTTTTGTAATGCATCTCATTTTCCTTTAAGGAAAACGGGCTGCATTAGAAAAAAAAAACTGCTTTATTTAAAAGCAGTCACAGACATGGTGGTCTGCTGTCTCCAGCAGGCCACCATCCCTGTGAGTGCCGCGATTCTCAATGGGGTCGCAAATTGTGACCCGCCTCATTATTATGAATGAGGTGGGCCTTTGCGACCCCCTCTGCGAATCGCAGATGGTGTCGGGGACACCATCCAATATTCTGAAATGCAACTCGCAAATTGCGAGTCGGTCTGACTCACAATTTGCGGGTCGCAATTCAGATTTTTGCTACATCTGGCCCTAGCTTACTAAATGCAAAATTTGGTAAGGTGAACTTGTCTGCACCGCTTAACTAGAATACAGCAATATCTTCAAAACTCAGATTAGATAGATTTGAAAGGTGCTCAAAAATAGGGCTCCACACCAAGTACGCATAGAATCACATTGCATATAGTGTGCAGAAACAAGCCTGTGTAGCATACGATTACACATACCACTGTTCTACAAGTAAATTGACGGATGGGGCAGGGTCGGATATATAGTCTTGGATGATTTTCAGACTTGGGCAGTGCTTAATTTGAGCTGTTGGATTTCTGTGTGGGGCCACCAGATTTCGTTTTTGGTGACCGGCACTTATTTAACCTCATCAGATATTGACAGCGAGCAAGAGAAAGAAAAAAACAGAAAGCAAACAGAAAAAGAAAAAAAAGATAGGAAAAGGGTACCAAGGTGTAACGCAGGAACTGGAACAGTGAGTGACTCAGATGGCAGGGATCGTCTGAAGGTGGATTAAAGAAGCATTAGGTGGATTTAGGACTATGCAGTCTTGGTACTCCCCTTGGCCATGATTAATTGCTCAGGAAACGCACTTCTTAGCAGAGGTTCGGGCACCAGCACTTATTCTTTTACAAATCAAGCACTGGCCATGGGAGTTCATGTCTGGGTATATGACATGTGTAAAGTGCTGCAGTGCAATAAATAAATAAAACAAGTGAGAACCTAAGATGAGAACTCTGTGTGTTCTATCCGTTCACTAATTACATGATTACATGTTTCCACAGTTAATTGTGCTAATCATGTGATTACATGTTGCCATAGGATCAAAACGAGGAAACATGCTGCCCCTTATCGATTTTAAAACTACTAGTGTTTTCAAAGATAGGATAACAAACCGCATAATTAATTCTAAACGTCAAGAACGAAGACACACAAGGCCATAAGTATGAAGGTTTTTTCTGTTCGCAGAAGGTCTGAATCGTTAAATCAGACTGTTTGCGAATGCAAAAAGGCATTTTTGTATGTACCAAAGGCCTTCACTTTGCTATTTTAGTAAACTGAATATATACTGACTCGGTATTTTTGCGACTTCAAATACTGAATTGCTAATAGGGATTTCTTAATAGCGATTCAGTATGTGTATGTCTGAAGTGTTCGCAAATTGTGACTAGTTGTAGAATGGGGTTCTTGTGTGACATTTACCACCAACTTCAATTAGGTGTAACCTATATAAACAGCACCAAAACACATAAGGCCTTTTCACAATTATGACTTTGTACGTGTTGGCTAGGGGGATTAGGATTTTGGCTGGTGTGAGGAGGAAGAAACAGGAGATGATTTCTAGGTTAGGACAACCCTTTTTGAATACTCACAAGGGAGATCATTGGCAAACAACGATTTGTGGTTAAATCATTTTAGATCTAGTTGTTGATTTACAACAATTTCTAGAACGAGCAACGGAAAGAAGTAATCCAATCCTACCGCATGCCCAACTGCCATGTGCCTTACTCCTTTTAGGTTCAGGAAGTTAACATAAAGAGCAATAGCAGGATAGTTTCGCAAAGTTTCCTATACCGTTTTTCATTTTTGGATGTTATGTTGTTACAGATAAGTATATTTTTTTCCTAGCTAACAACACTGCTTACAACAGAGTAATTTTAATTATTGTATTGCACGTTTACCACAATCATGAAAATAACCGCTCACTCAATTTGCAGGTTGTGTGTGGTGCCTCCTGTGTTATAACAGACTTTATAGCACGTTTTCCAGGCAGGACACACAACTCTTTCGCGTTGGGTTTCATAATCATATTTCTATAGAGAAAATTTGGAGATAGCTATTCGCTTGGTAAGTATATTTAAAATGCAACATACAAGTATGCAGATGTTTTTTTAAATGGCTCATGTTAATGTTTTTTATTTTTTATTTTGCTATTTTAGTTGACAGTGTGTGAGAAATTGGGTGGTTGGTTGAGGGAGTGTAAGCCCTTCTCAAGCAACAGCAATAATCCTTGTCAGGGTTAACTACAAAAGTCACTAAATTAACCTGTGCTTAACCATCTGGTAGCTTGGCACACAAGTAGTCACACTTAACTTAAAAGTAATGTGTAAAGTATTTTTGCAGCACATTCACAATAAGAAAGTTAAAACACAATATAGGAAAATTCCAAAACTAATTTAGAAACATAGAGTAACATTTATTAAATGATTTAACCAGAAAATGACAAAAATCCAGTCAGCAGAACAGGAGATGATTGATTTTTAAAGATTTAGGTGTGAGTAGCTTCTAAAAGCATAAAGTGCCACGCACGGTCCTCTGGCCATTCTAGACAAGGGAAAGTCAAAAGCTCAGGCAGACTGTGATGGAGCGCCGGGCAGATAGATGGACGAGGATAGTCATGCTGAAAGAGTTACCTTCTCAATGCCCGGTGCGAAGAGTCAAGTTTGTTGTGGAGGAGGCTGCGAGAAGCAGGTTGAGTGTGTAGATGGTCGTCACTATAGCGCGAAGCTCTTGGGTGTCGCAGACAGCTGTTGGTGGAGCTTTACTTTGGTGGTCAATGCGGCCAGTCACTCCTGTAGCACAAATTGCAAATCTCGCATTGCCAGTTGTAGCCAGCGGTCACTGTAGATCAAATAGTAAGATCCATCAGAATTCGGCATTGTTGGTTGTCGCAGGTGGCAAGATCTTGATGTGAATGAGCCTGTTTGCAGTCACGAAGGGCCCAAAAGTTCAGGATTTCTCTTTCTTTTTCAGCAAATTGCAGTCTGATGCCAACCAAGGGGCCAAGACCTTGGGAGGTACCTCTTGGGGATCAGGGCCTCATTCTTTCACAGTCCAGCAGGATTCAGGCAGGTCCAATTGCAGGTCCAGTTGCAGCAGGTCAGCTGGGAAGTTGCAGAGATGCTTGTTATGCTCCTGTAGCTCTGAACAGGAGGTCAGTTAGATGACCCTTAGAGTCACTTCAGGTAGCCTAGGATAAAGGGAGCAGGTCTGCTACTCCTTGATAGACAACAGGGTAGGCTTCATGCAGCAGGACAGTACTCTGGCAGAAGAGCAGTCCTTCTTCTGTAGTATCCACAGGTCCAGGCGTGTTCTAAAGATTTGCTCTGAGGGTCTCATATTTATACCCAGTGCCAGCTTTGAAGTGGAGGAGATGCCTAGACTTTCCTCCACATGTGGTTGTGGAATTTCCTTCCTCTCTGCCCTAGTCCCAGGATGTCTGAAGTCACAAAAGTCTAGTGTCAAGTTCTTTTTGTGTGTGCTAAGGCAGCTCCTTTGAAGTGCAATTGTGGTAGGTGATATTTCCACCCCTTCCAACAGGTCCGGATGGCCCATCTTGCAATCATACAGTCCTCTTTTGTGATACTGTCTGGGAGGAATACAGAAACGTCAACTGCCAACTAAACCTAGTCATGTGACTCAGGATGCATACTGCAGGCATCAAATGGTTAGAAAAATAAACTGTCACTGAAATGAAACATTTGTCACCAAGTGTTCTACTATTTATAGGCAATCTAATATAGCATTTGTAAATGTTGGGATTTACTTCAAATGGAACCTGACTGAAAAGGGCTTTTTAGCCAGAAACTGCTCTTTGCACACCAGCGCTCAAGGAACCTCACAGATATGTTATCAGCTGTTTTACAATCACAGGTAGTGAATCACAAAGGGATCCAAAAATGTCATAATTGCATCCATTGTGGAAATGTAATTACAGGCTACACAAAATCACACCTCAAAATGGGTAAACCTATCAAACTACATCACTCTAAAAACTGCGACTCAGCGAAAGTGATTTATATAATTAAGTGTCCTTGTGGCCTACTATATGTGGGCAAGACAGAAAGGAAAGTGGATGTTCGAATACCTGTACACAAAATAATGACTGGGTTCAGGAATAGGAATTCAAGTTTGGTGGGCCACTGTTTGGACCAACATCCCAACACTGTTCAATTACGTTTCGTAGTCATTGAAAATATTATTGACAATCCAGATACTAATGCACAGAAAGTCCTTTCCCAGAGGAAAACATTCTGGATAAAATACCTAGATTGCCTTCTTCCGAATAGTCTTAACGACAAGCTGGAAACGTTATATTTCCCCAACATTCATATGGCTACTTGTGTACTACATTTAATCTTAACACATGAGTAGTCCCACTAATTGATTATCTCATACCACAATGTACATTTTCAGTCGGAATGCTTTGCAGGGCATGGTTATGCTCACCCACAGACCAGTTACATTCATGACATTTTATTTATCAGTCACTGCAAACACCATTTTGTAGCTGCATTTTTGTATTCATACAGTCAGTTAAATGGTCACTTATGGATTCCATGCTGTCATCTTCTGGTTCAGCAATCTACATCATGTTTAAAGGGGTCAATATTCACCTCAAATTGTCTGCATTATGTTCATTTGGTAATATTGGATGGGTAATGTTTCTCTGGTTTGTATGGTTCATTGTGTTACTTGTTTAAGTCTTGAATCACAAAAGAGTTCATATGTGGCATTTATAGAATGTTTGAGCATGCTATTAAAAGCCATTGTAACCTTACCGGGTTCTCAGCAAATTGTACGATCAGACACTGTGTATTATATTGTTTTAATATGGACAACTTGGATTCTATGTCAGGACCGGAGGCTCCGATTACGCTTCTCTTTCTTCACTTTAATTTTGACAGCAGCCAATCAGAAAGTATACACAGAAAAAACTACAAATCCCAAGAGTACCATAACACGCGATAACCATAGAGGCAGCCCCCCTATATAACATTGACACTCAATAAACAACTCCTCTTCCTTTGCTGCTTTGTTAAGCCAGTTAAGTGCTTTTGTTTTCCTTATTGTCTATTATGTGGTTATTACGCCATTGTGTTCGCAGGGCGAGCGAGTTGTTGTTGAAACATTTATTGCCTGTGGGAGTGTTTTGATACCTCCCGGGGGGGGGGCGGGGGTGATCGGCTCGCTTCCCCATCAGTGAAGTGAGAGCAGAGGAGTGAAGACACGCAGGGTTGCCCCACAGTCCTCTTTCTATTGCCACAGCTTTTGTACAGTGCGTATGCGTAAAGCCGAGTGCTCTTGAACACGCTGAGACGCATGTATTTCGTCTCCACGCGATTGCTAGCTGTGTTCTCCCCAGTTTACACCCCAAGTGTGCTATTTCTTGGGGTTGCAGCAATTTTGATACAGGTTGGGACTGTTTTCTGTTTGGGCAGACTTCCCTCCATATCCTAAATAATATATATATATATATATATATATATATATATATATATATATATATATATATATATATATATATAATTATATATATATATATATATATTTACCCTGTTTCAGGGCTTAAATCCTTCCCCATCTGGTTTACATCACCTATGTTTATGCTCCTAGGGAGTCCTCTCTGTTTCTTATCAGCATGGCTGCTTATGATGACAAAGGAGGTGATGAGTATTATGTGGATAATCCTGCTGGATCTTATGAGCAAGACCTTGTCTACGCTTTAGATGCTGGGGTGTGTCATACAGTCAATCAAGCCTTGGCTCAGGCTATCAGGCCCATTAACCACCACCTTATTGGTTTTGCCGAGCAGCAAGGATGGGTGGCTCCCTTAGGGACTCGGCGCTCACAGAGCCTTCCTTGTCTGGCAGTTCACAAGCCCTCAAGCAGGGTAACAATCCGCATGCAACGGACTTTGAGAGCCTTATCAGGTCACTGGCCAGGGATCATGACTATAATACTGCTTCCTCCGAGAAGTCTAAATCCAAGGAGGATTTAGCTTCTTCCTCGTCTGACCACTCCTCTGATCAAGGGGATGATCCCCCGGAAAGCTAAAAAAAAAGTCACGCCACCAGGAAGAGCCTATTCCTGTTCCAAAAGTCCTTACTTTTGAACCGGAGAACATGGTTCATCCCCGATCTTCCCTATGGTTGCCTCCAGCTGAAGTTGCAGACTATGTGGAATCCAACATTAGGCATGGATTTGAGAAGGAGGTTCACTCCAGATTGCGTCCTGAATGTCAGAGACCTGATTTTCCCTCTAAAGTAACTGAAACCCCTGAGCTGGATGCTACTTTAGTCACTTATTGGAAAATGTTTTCAAAAGACCAGAAGAAGGGCGTAGATCATGCCTGGCATGGTTGACAGGACAAGCTTTTGGACGTGACTGGCCCCTTGACCAAGATTTTAGAGCTGGATTTTCAGGCCAAGGATTCTGGTGAGTCCATTGACCCCCATGCTCTGATGGGTTGGGCTCAAAGGGCCCTGTGCTTTCTGGGGAATGCTAATTGGGTGTATTCCAATGAATGTCATTGTTCTATATTGATCACAATGGATCCCAAATCAGCAGACCTTGCTTCATCTGAGTCAGGTCCTTTGGCTCATGACTTTCTTTTTGGCTCTCCTTTCCTTAAGGAACTTTCAAAATTTGTGGCAACTTATGCCAATTTGGGCAAGGCCCAAGGTTCTATCAAAAAAGTTCTTTGCCCACTTTTTCTTGGGGCCAGATGCTACAGAGGACGTGCTTTCAGCCGTTTCAGCCATCAAGGCCCTCGGTGAGGTTACTATCCTCAAGGAAGAGGTGGCTTGCAAGACTACGACTCCTCCGCCTCAACCTTCTACCCCTCCCTTCCGAGAGCGGGTCATTCCAGGTTCCACAGAGGCAGATCTAGAGGCTCCCAATCCTACTCCCAGGATGCAGGATCTACAGGTGAGCCTGATTGTAAGTTCAGAGGTTGTTTTGGAGGGCAGGACAGAGGGTTTTCTGCAAGCATGGTGCAAGATCACTTGCAATGCTTGGGTCCTGGAGACCATTCAGGGCTTGAAGCTCGAATTTTACGAGCCCCCCTCTCAGTCGGTACCTTCCCATCCAACGTATTTTTCCCTTCAAGAGCGCAGTTTAATTTCCGCAGAAATCTCATCGCTTTTAAAAAAAGGCACTATTGTTGAGGTTTCAAAGCATCTTTAGTATTTCGCAGCTCAGTGTTTTATTGGACAGAAAGGGGGTGATTCTGTCTTATTTTAAACCTCAAAGAGTTCAACGGATGCTTGGTTGATCATCATTTCAAGATGGAGGACATCCACTCATTGAGGGATATTCTTCAGGAAGGAGACTGGAAGGTTCGTCTAGATTTAAAGGATGCTTATCTGTCCATTTCTATATTTCCTCCCCACCGTCATTTCCTTTAGTTTCTGTTGGAAGGTCTTTGTTACGAATACAAGGTTCTTGCTTTTGGCCTCCCTTTGTCTTCCTGGTGTTTCATGAAGGTGATGCGGCCGATAGTCGAGTCCCTCAGTGCGCGAGGGATGCTTCTAATAATTTACCTCAATGACATTCTTATCATGGCTCAATGTCCCAGTCTAGTCCTCTCCCATCTGGAGTGGTCCATTTCCCTTCCTCAGGGTCTGGGATTCATATTCCACGCCCAAAAGTCGGTCTTAATTCCCTCTTCTGGGCTTTCGGATAGATTCTATCCTAGTTCAGTTGATCCTTTCCCCTCAGAAGATTCATCTAATCAAGAGAGAATTGAGGTTACTTTTGTCCAGACAGACTGCATCATTGAAGTCTATTGCCCGCATAGTGCGCCTGCTCTCTTCGTCCATCCAGACGATATTTCCGGGCCTCTTCATTACAGAGCTCTGCAGAGGTTGAACATATCTCATCTTATGAGAGGCATTAGGTATGTGGACCAGGTTCCTCTTTCAGAGGAGGCTCGGTCGGAGAGAGTTGGACCGCATGGAGGCTTGGAATGGCAGGGCCTTCTTCAGTTCCTCCCCAGAGAGTGTGCTAGAGTCCGATGCCAGTATTTGGGGATGGGGGGCCCATTGTGGGTCAATTTCCACAGGGGGTCGTTAGTCCAAAGCGGAACTGGACCTTCATATCAATTGTCTGGAGCTTCTGGCGAGCTCGTTTGCAATCAGGAGCTTGTCTCCTCTCAAGGCGAATTGTTGTATGCTTCTTTGAATGGACAACATCTCGGCAGTGAGATATGTCAACAAATTTGGAGGGGACCAGATCTCGCATTCTGGCGGAGATTGCAAAGGCTTTTTGGCACTTCTGCCTTCAGCACCGGATCTCGGTGCTGGCGGAATATCTGCCAGGGAGCAGCAATTCAGTTGCGGATTGGCATTCTTGGGATTTCCGTGACTGAAGGCTTCACCCCAAGATTTTTCGAGCTCTCTGCATTCGGTGGGGTCCTTTCACAATAGATCTTTTTGCTTCCTGCCTCAACCGACAAATGAAGAGATTTGTCAGTTGGAGGCCGGATCTGGAAGCATTAGCGACAGACACCTTCCTCCAGGATTGGTCTCTCGATCGGGCGTATGCATTCCTGCCCCTCTTGATGACTCCCAGGGTGTTGGCTCAGATCTGTTTTCATCAAGCGGATCTTATTCTGGTGACTCCTCTCTGGAGGTCCCAGGCATGGTTTCTGGTGGCTCCGGAATTGAGTTGCAGACATCCTCTCTTAATCCTGTTCAAGCAGAACCTCCTTCTGGATCCTCTGGGCCTTCCTCATCCTCCTATTCTTTTCGGACCACTGGCCCTAGTGGCTGAGCATCTTTCAGGGAAAGATGGAGTGTCCCAGGCCTTTCGTAGGAGTCTTCCACTTTCATTGGAGGATCCTGGTCTTCCAGTACCCACAAGAGATATGCTTCCGCTTAGATCTAATGGTGTTCTTGGGGCAGTGCACGGAACGCTGATTCTTCTTCAGCGGATTGCAGTTTATTCCTGAATTTTCTGTCTTCTCTAGCTTCGTCTGGTTGGCATATAAATCTGTTAATAATTATCGGGGGCCATTTCGACGGGTCATTTGCCAATAGATGGTAAACCAGTGGGGGAATTGCCCATTGTTTGAAAGATTGTGAAAGGTATAAGGTTGGATAATCCCCCTTGTTATCCTATCCGTTGGGATGTGAATGTTGTTTTATGATTTTTAGAGTCTTGGCAGGCTAATAGATTACTTTCCAGGAAGCAACTTTCACCCAAACTCTCTATGTTATTATGTTTAATATCATGCAAGCAGGTTTCTGAAGTTAGAGCCCTGAATTTAGCAGGGAGGGCTTTCTCCCTGGAGGGAGTCACTTTTTCTATTTCCCATCGTACTAAGTGTAATTTGAAATCAGTTTCTTATCTTAGTTTTGTGGACAATCCCAAATTGTGTGTGGTACAATGTCGTAGAGCTTATGAGGTAAATACAGAAGAACTGCGTTCTTATGGGGTGGACAGTTATTGATTTAATTGGTTAAACCTTATCACCCTGTTTCATCTGCCACTCTGGCCAGATGGGTTCGCTGGCTGTTGTGTGAAGCAGGCATTGATATTTCTAAATTTGGCGCTCATTCCACTAGAGGGACCATGGCCTCAAAATCTTTTGCTTGGGTTCCCGACTAGAAGTCATTTTAAGAGCTGCAGATTGGTCATCCGAATCTACATTCAAATCGTTTTATTATAAACCTATTGTGCACCGATAGTGGTGGGTCAGCTTTAAACAAGCTTAATCGGAGCCTCCGTCCTGACATAGAATAAAAAAGTTTCTAGCTTTCACGTTGAGAATTTTTCAATTCTATTAAGGACACGGAGGCAAGGATTATTCCACCCGCACTGTTAAAGTTGTGATTGGTTTATTGGTTTTATAATTGTTTACTGTTTCATTGAAATGTTTACTGTATTTCACTGCTTTTCCCTTACTGTTACTACTGAGAGAGTGTAGTTTAAACGTTACCTATTTAGATGTGAAATGTTCATATTACTGACGTTATATTAACAACATTGTTCATAGAATCGTGATTAATGCAAAAGTAAATGTATACATAGACTAATTATGATATAAGAAATTGTTTGAATTACGAATTTAAAATATTAACACATACGAAGCTTCCATTTATTAGAATTCATAAGTCTTAAGTTAGCGTGAGTCGAAAGAACTGGGGATGTAGCTCTCATATTAAAGCATATTTTTCAGTCTCTTCAGTGTGCTGACTCGTAAAGGCCATGACCCAGCATTTGTTCCTTCTTCTCCGCTTATTGTATCATTAACTGAAGCATCCTCGTCCGCATGTTAGTTGCTTTTAGTATAAAACTGTAGGCTTGTAACAAGAATTCAGATACTCTCAAGGACATTGAATTGCGGTGAAGAGAACTTTTGACCCGAAGAACATGCCAGAAAATGAAGTAACTCCGGATGAGCCACCTACGAAAAACGTCAATTATGAAGACCAATCAAGGTCCGGAGAATTATCATAGAATGACAAGTGCATGACTTAATGTATAATTTGATAGGTTACAGATAGTGGGGCGAAGCAATCATCCAATAGAACTTTGAGGGTATGGAATATGAAAAGGGGATAAAAACTCATGACACAGACACTCGAGAGAACTAGGTAGGGAATGATATCGATTGCATCCAGAAACTCTGTCACTTTATTTGGTGACTTGAGGCTTAGACAAAACCATCCTCACTCATAGACCGTCCCATCTCACTTTCCTCCTTATGAGGGAAGTGTCCCTGCTCTTATATTAGATAGTCTGATGACGAACTAACTGATGTCCTGAAGACGAAGACTGATCCTGTATGCTGACCTGTCCTGAGAAGGGTAATTATTAGATGCTAATAAAATTCACTTATTGATTTTCCTTTCTAGGTACCAACTGCTGTATTTTGATTAGGGACCTTAGTTAGATGTTTTCCAAATTGATGTTCTAAATTGTTTTTGCATGAAGTCCAACATGCTGATGCTAATTAGTGGTTAGGTTAGGACTCACCTTGACTGACGCGACGAACGTGATTGACATTGTGCATTGCTGAACTGCGACGTATATGCTATTCTACAAATTTGATTTGTGGCTTAATGTTTGTCGTTTTAGCATTGTCAAAATCTTATCACAATTGCCATATCGTGACTATGCTCTTTTGCTTCTTGGTTTTGAGATTAATACATTTGCTATTAGATTGTAATCAATAGGGAATAAAATTCACAAAAACTTCGATAAGGTGTGGTTATTCATGGCTGAAAGGTCATGGTTGCGCCAACAGTTTTAACAAATGTCTAAACTGAAATATATTGTGGTGATATATGTTGATGACATCATTGATATAATACTTGACTTATTGATCAGTTATCTCGTTTTACAGTGTCTCACCACTGGGTCCAAAGATTCATCGGCCTAAAACGAGTCCTCATGTGTTAAATTTAACATAGAGGGACGCGTTAACAGTTCTGGTAGCAGAGCGACGGTTTGGCCCTTGGGGGCCCTAAAACGGAGTTTCATTGTTTAATTTGTTTTTCTGTGAAAATGCAATTTGGAGAAATGATGGGTTGCTAAGTTTGCCATGGCTCTCCTGGGATCTCGGAGCCTGCCTATATGAGTTGGGAATGTTCTCGGCGTCATAGTATGTATGGTTAGGGCCTTTGCGCTTGCTTTAGCTTATGCAATTTGCAAGTGCTTGTAAAAATGTGTGTGTACTTAGGTCAAATTAAGTGTTGTTTAGCAGGAGTGGGCGTACTCCATAGTATGAGAGTAGGAAAGTCGGCGTACTTCATGTGAACATGGCGCTTGTTGCTCAAAATTATCCACGTGGTTGATCATTGTGTACGGACCTATTGAGGTCTGAAACTCCGGAGTATGATGATAAATGTGGTTCATGTTGTAATCTGTGCAGTTTAATAGGTCAATCGGGCGTGGTTGACAAGTCTAGTTTGAGTTATGATGCATATGTGAAAACCTTCGATGGAGATCTGACAAATTCTAAAGTGCACTAGAAGGAGTTATTGACAAGTCGAGAGTAGAATTTGCGGGTCGAATTCTGCTTGCGTATGCGGGAACTGAGAAGGAGAGAGTAGCGGCCGAGGCTTCAAGTGAAATCTCTGTAAATGTGCAAAAAAAGCAAATGTGTTACCCTTCCTGTAGTAAACCGGCAGATTTGTATTGTCATTTTGAGATGCTCGCAATAATTTGCATTAGTTTGTGTGAATTGTAAGGATCAGTGAGGAGCGGACGAGCCGCAAGACTTTGTCAGCTGCTGTGTGTGTGAGAGTGTGACGTCAGGGGTGTCGCGCTGGGATAGGTCAGATGTCGAGAGGGGTCGCGCACGGATTGGCTGCCGTCCGTGAGAGGCAATAGGTTGAGAAAAGGCAGGTGAAGAGTATCCTGGGAACTAAGCCATTTCTGATTAAACACGAAATAAGAGAATCGCAAAATGAATTTTATTAAAGCATTCAAGAGCGCTCTAAAGGGAGATGTATATATTGTAGCAACTGATGGGGAACCTACACCACCTGAGGGTACTCCAGCTTACACAGTAATGGAAGAGAAAGGTGTTGCACCATGTTTATGGATGAAACAGTGGCACAAATTAACCGAGAAAGAGGGGTGTTTAGCGTTTCCAGAACATGGGACGTTCAATCCAAAAGTACTAGAGAACCTAAGGTGGATGTTAAGTACCCAACAACCACCTCCAAGACCGGCACAATACGAGGCTTTAGCGATATGGGACTTAATGGCTCTTAAACATAGACAAGAAAGGTTTCAAAGAAGGCTGAAAAAGGCAGAAAAATCTTATGCAGAGGCTAGGTGGGACAACAAGAGCAAATTGTGGTGAAGGGGAATTGTAGATGGGTTAAAGTTATTCCCAGCAATAACCCAGGGAGAGGAGACACAGGGAAAGAAAGCTTTTTGCAAATCCAATAAAGACACAGGCAAGCCTAAGGAACATAAAAGGTCCTGGGAAGAAGACGATAGTTCAGATGACGAAGAGTTTATGGACAGATTGTTACATGATCACCCGCCACCATATGCGGTGAGCGATAGCGCTCCAAGTACAAGTTTGGATCCTGGGAACCAGACACAGGAGAAGGGAGTTACTGATACGGTACAGACTAGTGATACAGCTTTGACACAAAATGGTGTCAGTGTACCCACTGCACCCGAGGCACCGATACAGTTACAGCCTCCTCCACAGATAAAAAGAATCTACCCTGATGTTCCCGTGCTTGAAACTACTACAAACTTGATAGTGCCGCCAGACCCGATATATACAAAGCCAAAGTTAATACAGATTGAATCGACTCCAAAATTAATGTCTCAACCCCCACAGTTAATACCAGGGTACAATCCTGTAGCAGGACCACCACTAGAACCTGTTCCGGGAACGTTGGAACAGACCTATGGTGTTGCTGCTCCAAGAAGTTTAGGACCAGGTCAAACACCTGCTGCTATATCGTTACCTATTACTGTTGGTCCCCCAGTGCCGTTGTATGCGCAGGATAAAACAAGGATGTGTGATCAGGGAGTTATGACTCAGGAAGCGATAAGAGGAGGGCATATGAGAATGCCACAGATAATGGCCCCGGGAGAACAAATAAATGAACAAACGAGACCCTTGATGGACTTTAGTCCAGTAGGGGCACCTCTTGAAGCGATGCGTCAAGCAGGTTTAGGGGTTTTAACTCCTCAAACCATGAGTACAAATACCTCACTCACCCCAATGACACATACAGGGAACATCTCACTGCAAGGATTCACCGTACAGCAATTAAATGAGTGGTTAGAGAAAACTTATACTTCACCGAAGAGTGTAGTGACCACCGCAGTTAAACCTGAAAAAGAGAAACAAGATGAATACCAGAATCTCGTACGGCTAGGGGCAGAAGCTGCCGAGTTAGTAGAAGGAACAATGGGAGTGAATAGATTGGAGTCATACACCGAAGCAGAATTAAGATACCTATGTCCCAAAATTACTAAAGAGGTAGGCAAAATACATCAGAAACTAGCGAATTTGGTAGACAGATATAATATCGATATCAGAAATACTAAACATTTGAAAAGAAGTTACAGATTAGATTTTGATTCCAAAGGTTTTGAGCACATGAGGTCTGCAGGTATGAGGTCACATTTGAAAGAACTGTTGCAGAGTGCCCAGATTTGGGGTGCGTTAGAAAAGTGGGAAGGCCGATGGGCAAAGAAAAGAGAGAAGGGAAAAGAAAAAAGTCCAGTGTCTAATGAAGTTAATACCTCACCTAATCGGGATTCAGTAAAAATCTTGCCTATGAGGGAAACAGCTGGTGGTGTTTTGGTACATGTGCCATGGACCAGAGGAGATATTTTGTCCTTTACGAATGATTATCCTAGGCTAAGAGAGAAGCCGATCGAGTGGTATCAACAAACGGATAGGTTTGTAAAACTTGCAAAGTGTCTCTGGGAAGATCTAAATACTTTGTTTCAGATTATTGTTCCGCCGGATTTGTGGCTCGAGTGCAAAAGAGGGGTAGATTGGCCGACAAAGGAGCCAGCAAGAGATAAGGTGACCGGAGCACCTTCAGAAGAGGTGATGAAATATTATCATAAAGTGATTGAGTTTTTGAAACAAAGGGTGTCGCCGAAGGTGACGGACTGGCAGAAAATAGACCGGACCTCGCAGGAGGTTAAGGAGTCTATACATGCTTATTATGAGAGATTGTTGAAAGCGTTCAAATATTACAGTGGTATTGAGACTATTGAACCGAAGGACATGAATCATCTTGTGTTCAGATTTGTTGAAGGGCTGAGACCAGAGGTTAGTCAGATGATTAAGAATCATTTGATTTGCTGGCAAGCTAAACCAATAGATGAGGTGTTACAGTATGAAAAATACTGTAGTGATGAGATTGAATTGAAGCAGAAAAAGTTAAAGGAAAAAGTGATGGTGATGCAGATAAGGGCTTCAGCAGTTGATACAACAACAACCACAAATGAATGGTGTGTTTCAGGCGCAGCCGAGAGGCATAGGTCGAGGGTTTGTAAACCGCAGATTGGATATGAATAATGTTGTCATACAAAATGATGGTCAAGGAGTGAAAAAGATGTCACCATGTCACGCGTGCGGAGGCGTAGGGCACTGGAAACGGGATTGTCCAAATATGATACAGGATGGTGTAGTTCAGCAGAGTATTAATGTCGGTTCATTACAAAATTCACGAGGTTTAAAAATAAGACATCAGAACCCGAATTTTCAGAATAATTCAGTACAAACGCAAGGGGTACAGCCCATGCAGCAGATGCAAATGCCGCGTTTTCAGTCAGTACAAATGCAACCAGTACAGCAGCAGATTCCTATGGTGCCTAGACAGCAAATGCAATTACCGATGGCTCCGATGGGACAGCAACAGGTGATGCTTCCTCAGCAGGCCACAGGCCAGGTAACAAATCAAAATAACACTGTGCAACAATTCCCATTGCGAGGTGAAAGTGGCAAGAATGAAGACTGGTCAGATGACAGTTCAGATAGCGATGAGTGCAGGCTTGCAGCATCCTTAGAGGTAGATCAAAGAGGCCCATATGTAGAGGGTAAAGTAATGGGCTATAAGGTTTCATTTTTGGTTGACACAGGAGCTACGAGATCTACAGTTCGAAGTGCAGAAGTCCTGAGATTACCTCTCTCAGGGCGCACTATACGAGTAGTTGGGGTAGCAAACCAGTACCTGACTAATCCAATTACTGATCCGGTACAGGTCGAAATTGGCAACTTCCAAGGCCTGCACAGATTTGTTGTATGCGATTCAAGTCCAGTATCCTTACTAGGAAGGGACTTACTGTGTAAGACAAAATGTTCGATTACCTGTTCCATTGAGGGAATAGAAGTACAGACAAACAGTGACGATGAGGGAGATGAGAGTCAATTTGCAGTGGACGAAGCAGAAACAAATGAAGATTTCCCTTTAATTACTTTATTCCCAATGCATACTTTGATTGATTTACCTGTCGATCTGCGAGGGACTGTGACAGAGAAAGTGTGGGATTTGACTGGAAAAGAAGTAGGTTTGATAAAAGGGGTAGAGCCAGTCAAGGTACAAGTAAAGCCAAATGCAGTGTTCCCACAAGTGTCACAGTATCACATGACCCAAGATGTCCTCATTGAGGTGTAAAAAAAAATTGCAGATTTTCTCAGACAGGGAGTCCTGAAAGAAGTTCTGAGCAGTCCATGTAACTCACCCATCATGGGTTTAAAGAAGCCCTGTGGGAAAGTTCGAATTGTGCAGGACCTGAGAAAAATAAATGAGATTGTGATAAAATGCTGCCCCGTGGTACCTAACCCAGCAGTGATAATGTTTCAAGTTCCTTGCGATGCTGAATGGTTTACTGTGGTAGACCTGTCACAAGCATTCTTTTCAATACCCCTTCATGAAGATAGCCAATTTTTTTTCAGTTTCAAATTCCTGGATAAGGTGTACAGTTGGTGCAGAATTCCTCAAGGGTTTTCTGAGTCGCCATCCATCTTCAATCAGATATTGAAAAAGGATTTAGAGCCCCTTGTGCTGCCTTTTAATTCAACTATTGTGCAGTACATTGATGATTTATTGATCGCATCCAAGACCAAAGACAGTTGTAAATATGATACTATCGCATTGTTGAATCACCTGGGAAAGAATGGACATGAGGTGTCACCCAGAAAATTACAATACTGTCAAAAAGAAGTGAAATATCTAGGACATTTAATTGAGAAAGGATCCCGAAGAATATCAAAGGAAAGAATAACAGCTGTCTTGCAGATGAACCCTCCCACAACAAAGAGGGATGTTAGGATGTTTCTAGGAATGGTGGGTTACTGTCGACAATGGATACCCAACTTCTCAATCATTGCAAAGCCCTTAATAAAATTGACAGGAAAGGAAGTAAAAAACGAGCCATGCACAATAACATTGAAAAAAGATGAGCTTGAATCATTTGTGGAGCTGAAAGAATGCATGTGCAGGGCACCAGCCTTAGGAATGCCTGATTACGAGAAACCTTTTCTGTTGTTTTGTCATGAACGTGATGCTTGTTCTTTGTCTGTTTTGACACAGGTCCACGGAGATGCAAATCGCCCTGTAGCATATTTTTCAGCTACTTTGGACCCTCTCGCAGCAGCCTTACCGGGTTGTTTGCGAGCAGTTGCAGCAGTTGGTCAGAGTCTTTCACAATGTGGGGGCATAGTCATGGGATACCCTCTGACAGTAATGGTTCCACATTCAGTCGAGATCCTGTTGACCCGAACTAAGACACAACATATGACAAATGACCGACTGATCAAATATGAAACGATTATACTGGGGTCACCAAATGTTACCTTAAAGAGATGTACAGTACTGAACCCGGCAACTTTACTTCCCAGTGAAAATGTTGAGATCAAAGATGGGGAAGAATTTGAGCATGACGGTCTTGAGGTGACTGAACTCTGTACCAAACCTCGCCCAGACATACAGGATACCCAGCTAAAAGAAAATGATTGTATTATGTTTGTTGATGGATCCTGTTTGAGAGATTCAGCGGGAACATTGAGAGCTGGTTACGCTGTATGTACTATAGCTGGCATTGTAGAAGCCTCCTGGCTCGATAAAGTGTTTTCTGCACAAGTGGCAGAATTAGTGGCTCTTACAAAAGCATGCCATGCAGCTGTAAATCTGAGAGTTACTATCTATACTGATAGTAGATATGGATTTGGAATTGTGCATGATTTTGGCCAACTCTGGTCACAGAGGGGTTTCATGACTTCCTCTGGTTCTCCTGTGAAAAATGGTGAACAAATAAGAGATTTGTTACATGCAATTCAGTTACCTCATGAAATTGCCGTGGTGAAATGCAGTGCTCACACCAGATCACAAGATTTTGTATCGATGGGAAATAGTTATGCCGATCAGGTTGCAAGATTTTGTGCATTGAACTGTATATCATTCAAAGAACAGTGGGAATTGTTACCACAACCTGAAAATGACATAAGTTTAAGTCTAGCATTACGGGTGGTTGATACCTTAGACGAGCTGAAAACATTACAAGGACGTGCTAGCAAGGAAGAAAAACGCTCCTGGCAGAGAATGCAGTGTGTACAAAGAGCAGATGATATATGGGTTTCAGAAGAAGGGAAGTTGGTCTTGCCAAACAGTCTCTTATCACAATTTGCCCGATTATATCATGGACAGGCACATCTGGGAAGAGATGCTATGATCCGGTCCTTTAAGATTGATTGGTTTAATCCAAAATTCAGACATGCCGCAGAAATTACTTGCCACAGATGCGTCATCTGTCAACAGATGAATGCTGGAAAAGGAACTGTGGTAACTTTGAGCCACATTGGGAGAGCTGGAGATCCATTCAACAAAATGCAAATGGATTTTATCGAAATGCCTGTGTGTGGAGGATTGAAGTATGTGTTGGTGATTGTGTGTGTTTTCAGTCATTGGATTGAGGCATATCCCACACGTAGAAATGACAGTCTTACAGTTGCAAAATTACTACTGAGGGAACTGATACCAAGATTCGGGTTTCCGGTTTCTATAGAATCAGACAGGGGAAGACACTTCGACAATGAGGTGATTAAACTTCTGTGTGCCGCACTCAACATTGAACAAAAGCTGCATTGTAGATATCACCCTGAAGCATCAGGACTAGTTGAACAGATGAATGGTACCTTAAAATCAAGAATAGCAAAAATGTGTGCTGCAACAAACATGAAGTGGCCAGATGCCTTGCCTCTAGTATTGATGTCAATGAGAAACACCCCAGATAAGAAAACTGGACTATCGCCCCATGAAATCCTCATGGGCAGAGCAATGAGATTACCAGCAGTACCTGCAAATGCACTAGTAAATATTACAGATGATATGTTGTTGGATTACTGTAAAAGTTTGGCTGATGTGATTTGCTCTTTCTCTCATCAGGTGGAAGCAAACACATTGCCACCGATTGGCGAACCAGGTCACTCTCTGCAAGCTGGAGATTGGGTGGTTGTCAAGAAGCACGTGAGAAAATCGTGTCTTGAGCCACGTTGGAAGGGGCCGTATCAAGTAATATTGACGACCACCACTGCTGTGAAATGTGCTGGGGTTCCCAACTGGATACATGCCAGCCACACAAAAAAGGTAATGTGTCCTGTTGAAGAAGAACTAGAAGTTTCCGGTACAGCAACTTCAGGAAGAGAAGTTACAGAGTCAGAAATCAGTCAAAACTAGAGTGAGACTGCTGAAGAACCCACTGAGAACAGCCTTGTCCCTCAAACTGTCAATGAGTTCGAGAGAGGTGACAGAGTGCCTATCTCAGTTGAGGCAGCAGGAGAACTAAGTCAAGGAGAAGTTCTCCCAGAAGTAGACGAGTATGGGTTAGAGTCTGAACTAAACACAGAGCCAGAAGACGAAAGAGAAAGAAAAATCATAGATACAAATAGAAGTGTGCTAGAATCTCCCGAACCAGCTGTAAGTTTTTCAAGAGAAAACGCCATATCACCAGAGGAGGGTACTGTCCAATGTCCTGAAGGAAATCACAGAATAAGATCACATAGAGGCGACAATTGGCCAGACAAGTCACATCTTAAATTGGGTGAAGTATCAAATGACACAATAATAGAAGAAAGTGATACCTCACAAGCTGATCTAAGCGAAGGAGAGCAACAAGGTGAATGAAGATTAAAAAGAAAAAGAATAGCAAACAGAAGATATACAGGTCCTGAATGGGCATATGCTACCACCTCTGAATGGCAACAAGAATTCTTAGCATTCTGCTTTGATCGAGAAGTACCAGGCCAGTATTACGGTACCTGAACGAAAACTTAAAGAAGATTTGGCTAAGTTGAAAATTTGTAAACCAAAGAAAGAGACTCTGTAAAACTACCGAAAGTGACATTAAACTCGGATTTGACTTGAAAGAACCTAATATTGACAAGCTGCTAACCTGAATTGACAAAAAGGGTCTTGGAAGTGATTGAAGACGCTGTGATATACGCAAAGTTTTTTTTTCTCAAGTCGATTGTTAAATCAACTGTTCTGATTCTATACAAATATGGCTTACAGTAGCAAAGGAAGTAAAGTGTGTGGTTGGTTAGGCCTGATAATAGGTGTAGTATGTGCAATAATGATTGTAGGAGTGATTGTGGGAATGCCATGGAGAGAGAAAGAAACTATTAATACAACTGCAAAACCTGAAACTACCACTACTAATAAACTGTCACCTTGGGAGAAATTTGAGCAGGATGCAAGACATATGCATGAGGGAACTAATGCAAAAGGGGAACTTTCTACTAATGTCTTCTATCGCTTATTAAATGAGTATGTGGAAACTATGGATGCAAAAGATTGTTATGTGTGCACTAAAATTCCATCATCTGTACAGGAGGGAGTTACTTATCATAGCCTCCCTCTTACTTACGGAATTAGTTGTAGTTTGCTACTAACAAGATTCTATAATCAAGAGCATGTGCAATACTTTTATTCGAATTTAGATGTTGTGTTTTCTTTTGTGCCTGTGATTGAATTTTTAAATAAATTAGCTAAGGAACATGATATAAAGATAGTTAGAGGATTTTTTAAACCTACACTTACATTTGGAACTGCCTATGCACATCGCAATAACCTGACTTGCTTATTATCCCCTGTAGAGAAAAGCTTCTTAGATCACACAGATGATAGACGCAAAGCACTGAAAGAAAGATTATAAAAAGGACTAGAGAAACGCACTTATGCAAATGATTATGCTTATACCACAATTAAAACACAAGGCAAACTAGCTATAGATACACTACATGTAGGAAGGCTTTGTATATATAGGCCAAAGTCTGATCAAGACAATTTGTTTGTGGGTACGAGTGAATGTAGACATGTGTTTTTGTTTCAGAGTAAATGGACCTTTATGTTGAATGGACAAGACCCAGCAATTCCTGGAATCTATTACATCTGTGGATTGAATGCATATTACCGTCTCCCTAAGGGATGGTATGGAACATGTTATTTGGGGATAGTGTTCCCAAAGATATACCAGATTGATGACTTAAAACAAATACAGAAAACATCTGAATTACAACATCCTAGACAAAAACGAGAATCAGTGGTGGCTGTCATTGGTGATATATTTGGAGCTATAATCCCATCAGTAGGGGTTATCTTGAATTCTATGAAAATTCAAAAGTTGTCTACTATACTGGATAACATGTTGACAAATTTTAGAGGAGCCATACTCCTAATGGATACTGAACTTGCTGCAGAAAGAGCTATGACTCTTCAAAATCGGCTTGCTTTAGACATTCTTTTAGCAAAGAGTGGAGGTGTCTGCAAAATGCTTAATGAACGTCATTGTTGTTCATTTATACCTGAAACAAAGTAAGAAAATTAGAAGTATGCTTACTAACCTTACTAAAGATAGTACAGATCTGAAGGATCTGAAAGAACCTGGTGTTTGGGAGAAATTTGGGAAAGGAATTGCCCGAGTGGGAAGCTGGTTCACCAACATTTGGAATGGGGTATTGGCAAAAATAATGATGGGTCTTTTAATTGTTTTGATTTGTTTATTAGGATTATGGGGGGCATGTAAAATTAATGACAAAGTAAAAAGAAATTGGTCTAAAAGAACCAGAAGAAATTAAGAAAGTGAAAGAGAGAAAATGTTCAATGAAATATGGGAAAGCTCACATAAAGGGCAAGATGTTGAAATGCGCATTATGCGCAAGGTGAAGAATTAAATTTAAAAAAAAGGTGTGATGACTTGCGTCATCAGAGGAGGGACTGAGAGAGTGTAGTTTAAACGATACCTATTTAGATGTGAAATGTTCATATTACTGACGTTATATTAACAACATTATTCATAGAATCGTGATTAATGCAAAAGTAAATGTATACATAGACTAATTATGATATAAGAAATTGTTTGAATTACGAATTTAAAATATTAACACATACGAAGCTTCCATTTATTAGAATTCATAAGTCTTAAGTTAGCGTGAGTCGAAAGAACTGGGGATGTAGCTCTCATATTAAAGCATATTTTTCTGTCTCCTCAGTGTGCTGACTCGTAAAGGCCATGACCCAGCATTTGTTCCTTCTTCTCCGCTTATTGTATCATTAACTGAAGCATCCTCGTCCGCATGTTAGTTGCTTTTAGTATAAAACTGTAGGCTTGTACCAAGAATTCAGATACTCTCAAGGACATTGAATCGCGGTGAAGAGAACTTTTGACCCAAAGAACATGCCAGAAAATGAAGTAACTCCGGATGAGCCATCTACGAAAAACGTCAATTATGAAGACCAATCAAGGTCCGGAGAATTATCATAGAATGACAAGTGCATGACTTAATGTATAATTTGATAGGTTACAGATAGTGGGGCGAAGCAATCATCCAATTGAATTTTGGGGGTATGGAATATGAAAAGGGGATACAAACTCATGACACAGACATTCGAGAGAACTAGGTAGGGAATGATATCGATTGCATCCAGAAACTCTGTCACTTTATTTGGTGACTTGAGACTTAGACAAAACCATCCTCACTCATAGACCGTCCCATCTCACTTTCCTTCTTATGAGGGAAGTGTCCCTGCTCTTATATTAGATAGTCTGATGACGAACTAACTGATGTCCTGAAGACGAAGACTGATCCTGTATGCTGACCTGTCCTGAGAAGGGTAATTATTAGATGCTAATAAAATTCACTTATTGCTTTTCCTTTCTAGGTACCAACTGCTGTATTTTGATTAGGGACCTTAGTTAGATGTTTTCCAAATTGATGTTCTAAATTGTTTTTGCATGAAGTCCAACATGCTGATGCTAATTAGTGGTTAGGTTAGGACTCACCTTGACTGACGCGACGAACGTGACTGACATTGTGCATTGCTGAACTGCGACGTATATGCTATTCTACAAATTTGATTTGTGGCTTAATGTTTGTCGTTTTAGCATTGTCAAAATCTTATCACAATTGCCATATCGTGACTATGCTCTTTTACTTCTTGGTTTTGAGATGAATACATTTGCTATTAGATTGTAATCAATAGGGAATAAAATTCACAAAAACTTCGATAAGGTGTGGTTATTCATGGCTGAAAGGTCATGGTTGCGCCGACAGTTTTAACTAATGTCTAAACTGAAATATATTGTGGTGATATATGTTGATGACATCATTGATATATTACTTGACTTATTGATCAGTTATCTCGTTTTACGGTGTCTCACCACTGGGTCCAAAGATTCATCGGCCTAAAATGAGTCCTAATGTGTAAAGTTTAACATAGAGGGACGCGTTAACAGTTCGTATAGGATTATTTTATCCTGGTTCAGTTTTATGGCTTGTTTTTTTCATCTCCTTTCAGGTACTGAGGATAAATAATTCTGAGGTGTCTCCAGCGCATTATTCTAAGGATTTAGATGGATGTTGGATTTCGTCCCTCTTTATTTTTCAAGTTGGCCTTCTTGGTTTCTCCTCTACGTGTTGTTTGATGTCCTTTCAGCCTGTGTATTATGGACTCAAATAGACTTTTTCGTTTTGTTTTGAGCAAAGGAAGAGGAGTTGTTTATTGAGTGTTGGTGTTATATAGGGGGACTGCCTCTATGGCTATCACATGTTATGGATACTCTTGGGATTTGTAGACTTTTCTGTGTATACTTTCTGATTGGCTGCTGTCAAAATGAAAGTGAAGAAAGAGAAGCATAATCCTCACCTTCGTGTCCTTAATAGAATTGAAAATGTCTTAACGCGAATGCTAGAATAATTTTTATTGATATTGGATTTCACTTCAGTAGTGTTGATTGTTTTGCTGCACTCACTGGTGCTTCATTTGGAGTAAGGGTCATTCTTCCATGTTTATGATGGGCTCAGTCATGTGTTACGACTTGTTGAAAGCATGTACACTGCGTTCTTCAGGTTATCTCACAAGGACTGGGATGGAAACTTATGGAGCGAGGCAGTGTGAATAACCTAGACAGCTAATGTGCACCTTTTACTTTTAATCCCAGTTATGGAATCTAAACCAGTACTCTGTTGTACACATTGACAATCTGTATTCTATAACATTAGGAACTTCACAAGTTTGACCTTGCGACCCTTCCAGGATCACGTTACAATAACAAATGAGTTAAGACCTTGAATCCCGTGGAGGCACAGCTTCAGTGTTGTGAGTAGTTTGCATGTCAGAACATATACCATACTCTAAACACATTAATGCTTTCCTTGACACAGCTCACACTCGTTTTATTTAGCAGTTTATTTCTTACCTTCGGATTGATTGTTGCCTTTGGATTGATTATATCAGCAGTTAGTACGAAAGCCTTTTTTTTACAATTCACAAGATGCATAATGGGCCTTGTAGTCATTTTTTAATATGCCACATACCCCTAGCTATCATTTTTATTGCTAACAACCATGCAGAAACATACATGATACACCAGCACGTTTGACTCGGATTCTGTCAGTGTTTGATATTTGCACCATATAAGGACACTATTGTCACGCACATGTTGGATTGCTTCACACCATTTTCATGAGTCATGACTGTTGGGCATAACTTACAGCCACATGAAAATCAAGAGTTTTATTGCACGGGCAGAATGTATTGGAAGTTCTCAGGGGGGACTAACAATTCCTATAATCGTTTTTCAGCACATGGTTCTTTTACATCAATATACTGGGTTGTCTCAGAATTGGTTATTGAATATGTTTGAATAATTAAGGTGAGCATGGATACTCTGCTATGTCTGTTATGTTTGGAAACTCTGTCCACTTGTTTATGGAAATATAATTTTTTATTGAATAACATTTGATTTTGCATTGTTTTGTTTATCCACTCTATTTACCCCAGATGAAGGGTGCCATCACCCAAAATGCATTGGGTTTCAAAAACAGAACCGCTATGTTAATATTGGTCTACTTTCAGCTGTATATTGACAGCGCACCGACTATGAAGCAACATTTGAATGATACCACAATCAGTAACTATTGAGATTAATTGTTTATCATGTCATGAATAAATTATGTATGATAGCATGTTGATTTTGGTTTAATCCATTGAACTTTATAACATTTAAAGTTAAATTGGACTAAAGGCCTTTTCTGTAGTGCACTTTGGTTCTGGTTAACTGCATGATTTTCTGGTTCTATTGTAATGGTTACATCTTGCCAGGTCAAAAGGGAAGTTTAAAACTGAACACAGGCTACAGTAGCAGGTCTTGGACATGTTTTAATAGGCTACTTAAGTGACTGGTAAGATAAGTGCTGAAGGCCCACTAGTAGTATTTAATTTACAGGCCCTGGGAACATGTAGTACTACTTTCATAGGGACTTATAAGCAAATGAAATGTGTAAATTGGGTGTAAGCCAATTTTACCTTGTTTAAAGGAAAGAGCACAAGCAGAGCAGCACTGGTTAGCAGTGGTAAAGTGCATGGAGCCCTAAACACCAACAAAATGGGTTTAGAAAATAGGAGGGGTGAAAGCAAGAAGTTTGGGTGTGACCCTGTTGAGACAGTCCAACACAGTGCTCATGCTTTATAGACATGGATAATGAACCCATAAATCAATCCTGCCTTCAGAAGTGAGTGCAGATACAATTCAGCACACAAGCCTGTATGCTCGGTGCTTGAACTCATATTTGGCATTCTGAACAGAAGGTTAACCTGATTTATTAAAAGTGGAGAAGCACTAAATTGTAGTCCAGACATATGTTGAAATATAGCCACATGTGCTTTACTGCATAACCTAGCAATTAGGAAATGTTTACCCAATGTACCAATTCATTAGGAATCATAATCTGATAATGATGATTCACTACTCCAGATTTCCCAAAATGCCTCTAAGGCACAGCACATCATGTGGACATTACAACACATTATTTTTCCAGTATGCAAAAAATAAAAAATTTGAACAAAAAATGTGCTCCTCTACAGCATCCGTGCCTCGCGGGTCGGGAAGCCGGTGTCCTTGTGGGCATTGATAATCTATACAGCTTGGTGGTGTCAATTATTCCTGCTTATGAGGGGCTTATAAGAACAACAACATTTGATGCTGCCTTGACGAAGTGATGCAGAGACAGAGAGTTTTTTGATATTTAGTATTTTGGCAATAGGACTGTGGCTTGAATTTTCAGCCGAGTTGGTACAACACTTATTGGTTCTGATGATGACAGTTGGTAACTTATGTACTGCTAGGGCCAAAACGTCGACTAAATAAAATGTGGACTGTTACGTAAAACATCTTAGAGGATTTATGACATTCTAAATTCTGGGTTTTGTACTGTGGAATCATTGCAGTTTTACAGCAACATTCTTTTTTATTGTATATAGTTGTAAATATCACTGGTGCACTTTATGTTCACTGACTCACTTATCATTGTGCCGTCACTTTGTAGAAGCACTGTTGTTCATGATCCATCAGTTTTTACTGGGTTTTAATGATATTTCTTGATGGTCCAACTGAAGTAGGTACATTGATTTAAGAAATAGCTTGATTTGCAAAACAAATAAGAAGAACTTCTCTACCATAATCAGTTGGAGCAAGATCATAGCTTTTGGGAGGGAGATTTTTCTTTGCCGTGGGAGGATAGGCATATATTTCCCCCGTATAAACCAAATATTTTTTGCATTCATATTCGCTGCCTGGGTCTATGGGTTACAGGGTGTTGCTCCATTTTATGGTATATAATATATAATAATTCCTCTGTGAGCATCTCCAGCTCATTATCACAAAATGTAAGTTTTATTTCACTTTCTCCACCATCCTTCTCTGACTCCTCTCTGGACATGATGGAGGAAAGAAGTGAAGCACACCCAAAACAAGCCCTGTCTTCTCTATGTTAGAGATGCCTGCAAACAGCATGTGTTTAATCTCTTACTCATTGTGATGTCATGCAAAACTTCCTGAATGCACCTCTCACAATTTGCGATTCCAAAATACTGATTCACAATTTACTTATTCGGTATTATAGAATCACAAAATTCTGAATAGGATTCCTAAGGAATCGCTAATTGACTAACTGTCAGAATCATACATAATGAATTTGGTTACCATTGCAATTGCAATTCGGTATTTGGAAGCTTCATACATCTCACTCCTAGTTACCTAAATAGTATTGTACCATGGTGTGCATAAGCATTAATCCTGCACACGAGGATAATGATCCAAGAAATATAAGTGGAATTGTGAGTGCAAACAATAAGACACGATTCAGAATAAAGAAAACGTCAGAGTGAACTGATGCCTATGGAGAGCAATAAATTACATTCCCTTATTAAAACGGATTGCATATAAAAAAAAAAGATTGCATTTTTGAGAGCAATCACAGACATGGTGGTCTGCTGATCACAGCTGGCCACCATCCCTGTGATTTTTGCAATTTGAAATTGGTCACAAACTGAGACCGACCTCATTAACATTTATGAGGTAAGTCTATTTGCAAAAAAACAGGAATCACAAAATGTGTTAAACGCACATTTGTACATGGGTCTTTGTGATTACCAAATAGCGAATCACAAAAATGTGCTATTTAGTAATTGCAAACACTTACCTTTGTACATGTGGCTCTAGATCTTTTTAAGGCTCACAAAACTTCCTCAGATAGAAAGGTGAAATGCCTTTTGGTACTAGTCTTTTTGAACAATTCTGATAAAGGAGCTGACAACTGTGAGTATAGTTATCCATAAATATAAATACACTGGGTAGTTATAGCTAAATCCACGTTTCCATAGGAAATTGATTTTTTGGTTTGCTAATACCTTTGGTGCCATTTTTGAATCTTAGAAAACTTTCCCAAAAAAGTATTATTCACCTTAGCTCTTTCCTGGAAAGCTTCTGGGTGATCCGTTGACCAGGAGACAAAAGGGGGCAGGGTCACAAAATGTATTTTCCCCATACAGTTTTCCATAGGAATATTGAACAGAACTATAGCAAAAACGACTGAAAGGAATTGCACCAAATTTGTCATCGTGGTCCAGAAAGAGTGCTGTTTGTAATTTGGTGTAAATCCATTCAGTAGTGTTTCAGAAATGTAGATACAAAAAATATATATTTTTCATGATGCAGAGAACATGCAGAGCCCATAGATTGCAAGATAAGATCTGATTGGCCCCTTTCCTAAACTGACATCCTTATATTGTTAAATCTCATTGTCAAACATGTGGGCCAGAAGGGGGTTGAGTGGAGCCAGGATCTAAACCCAACCACACACTGCTCACAGCCAAAGGCTGTGTGCCTCGGAGGTTTGTGCACATGAGAGGGGATGGGAGCCAAAGGGGTTTGGTGCTAGGACTGGCCACAATCCAGACCCTGCACCCATCACCACATGGCACACAACTAAAGACAGTATACAGAGGGGTGGAGGGGGTAGGACACATTTGTGGGGTTGGTGATTGCCATCTCACTTTATGCTTTTTTTAAATCTTGACAAAAACACAAAGGTTAAAGTGACATCATAGTTGGAAACTGTAATCATATCTAACATTTTATTTAAAAAAAAAAACCTTAGAAATTCACTGAAAAAGACAAAGGTTAAAGGAATGGTATAGTTGAGAAAACATCTTTGTTAGAACTTACCGTTTTAAACACACAAAATGACTGAAATTCACCAGTAGTTACCTCAAGGAGCTGTAACTCATGCCCTAAAGTAATTACAACTCATACCCTCACCATACACGGCTAATTACCTCACATATTACATCACTCACAACATGATCTATGACATCAATGTTAATATTGCTTCAACATCTGAAATGGCATCATTGATGACAACACTGTGCATGGTGGGGGCATGAGGTATACCTACTTTAGGAAACAAGTTACAGTTACTAGAGATAACTATAACTGGCGAATTTCAGTGGTTTTGAACCAGTATGTTTTAACTAACTGAGGGCCGGGTTTACAAGAAAGTGGAGCATTGGTCCCGATGTGCCACTTTTCTTGTGTCGCCCGAGCCGCACCTAACAACACCATGGCTGTGCTGTATTGTGAATATGGTGTACCATGGCAGTCGTTTCCACAATATCGCTATTGTGGCGCTTTGCTGGATTAGCGCTATAAATTATGGCGCTAGTGCAGCAAAGCACTAGAGAGGCCCATAGATTACTATGGGCAAGTCACTTTAAATCCTGCCCGAGGAGGCTTAAAAAATGATGGAAAAAAATGTTGCATAGAAATCTTGTAGATTTCACTGTGTCTTGTTTTGCAGCCTCCCTGTGTGTGAACGCCCCCCTTGCTTACATCATGCCTGGCGGAGGCATAATGTCATGCAAGGGGTTACAAAGTGGTGCAATGCAAGCATTGTAAGTATGGTGCTGGGAAATGGCCTTCTTAATGCCACATTAGCATAAAAAATGACTGTAGTGTGGCGCAAGGAGGTGCAAGGGCCTTGCAAATCTTGTCCTGAGTTTTTTCTGTTAAGGCTATACCTGTTCCCCTTTTTCCATTTGTACAAAATTGGATCATTAGTTGTGTGGCCTTCACAAGTAATGGGTCCACATGTGTCCTCCACTGGGAACCAAACACCCTTTTGAGTGCTTGACTCTCCTAGAGTAGTGAAGCAAAGTAGTTCAAGGCTTAATCAGGGGAAATGGTGTGGACTAGCAATTCCCATTCCCAGATATGTAATAACAACATTCAATAAATGATTGTCCAGTCTGTGTTTTTTCTTTTGAAAAAGGAAAAAAACACATTTATTACACACACTACTCAATACTATGCAGCAATTTACAAATATGCATAAGCAAATGGAAATGCATATTGGTGACATTGCGTAATCTCTCAAAACTAGGTCTAGATCAACATTTCACATGTCAAAATATTACTCATATGAAAATGCAATAGTTGAATATAACTTTAAATGAACACCCTTAAGATGTTCAATAAAACATATATACTTTTAAACATGAGTAGTTGTCAGAGTCATTATTTCATTAAAGCATTCCCCAGTGGCAATATCCATGCATGTTTAGGTGACTTGTGTACTCAACATAACCTTTTGTGTGACTAACACGAATTAAACTTAGCCTCTAAAGAGCATCACATTTATAATCACAACCTATGTGTAATTACAGTATTTCACTCTCTAGAGTGTGTTTGCACAACATAAAACCTTATGTTAAGCTGCTTCAGGTCATAGGTACTGCAGCCATAGACTTCGCCCCTGGAGGTCACAACACTCCCAGCTGTAGAGCACATGCTCCAGCCTGGGGTGTGTTCAAAATGCTTGAAAGCCCTTGAGGAGTTATCATCTCAGAGTCCCACCCAACGTAGCATGGGGACACTGGCAACTCTGTTGGGAGGAGGCTGCAGTGTTCTGGCAGCTCCCCCCAAACTTTGAAAGTCCTCTGGTGGTGACCTCATTCTCCTGAGGCCACCACAATGCAAGAACTAGTGTTTTTTTAACAAATGCAGGCAAGCACTACAGGGCACTTTTGAGTGTACTTCGCTAGCCTTCCTGAAAGCCATGGCCTCCTTTCGTTTCTGTATCTTTTTTTTTATCTTGCGTCTACTCGTTCTTTTTGGGTGCCCGGTTCCAACCGGTACATGGTGTGGAGCAAATGGTTGGAAGACTGCTCAGGGAGCCCACCCTCAGCTGCCCTTGCAGCCTACTACATCTGGCTTATTACACTTCCATAGCCGAGCGTGCCGCCATTGGTATGCATGTAGTCGCATTCTTTTGAGTATATTGTAGTGAAATGTCCCTTTAAGACTCATACTTAGTCTATATATGTGATTCCTGGCCCCAGGTGATCCTCCCTTATACTACGGCAAGATTCAATTGCTGCACCGATGTATTCCCTCACACACGCTGCGTGTCGGACCAGAGAGGGAACTGTGCATATCCATAGAGTACGGATACGTGCGGGCAGCTTGGGTTTCTATGCTGCCGACAGTCCAATAAGGGGAATAGAACTCTTCTGATTGGCCCTTTCACAGGCCAATGATAGGAGCGCTTGCTCCTATCTTCATAAGCGCCATTCCTTCTTAAACCGGACGGACGCGTGGCTTGAAGTGAAAATTCCCGGCTACACGAGTGGACATTGTTAAAGCTAAATAAACAAGTAAGTGACAATACAGACATGCTCCATGGAGCTGATGTATCCCCAGAATCTGTACTAAGGCCACACTTATTCTTATAAATACCGTGAGCCTTCCCAGCAACCATCATTGCACGGCTGGCCCTTTGACATGAACAAAAGAAGAATGCCATACTTTAGAATTACAGAAATAATCCAGGCTTCACTACATCAGTAATAATAATTGGGCATGTAAGTAGTTTTACACATCACAAAGATGATTAAAATTAATTTAAATTATTGACGAACATAGTACAACTATAGATGCTATGTCCCCACTAGGCAGACGACTTTGACCAGAAGACCGTAATTAATTACTGGAATTTCTAGGTGAGTGCTTATTCTTAGCCCTATTGATTTAACTAATTGGACTGAATAATTAGGTCCCCTGTTAATTTGGATAATTTTATTATTTTTAGGTGCTACTGAATACAAAATATCCCCAGTCCTGATGATGACCCTATATTGATTTATGTCTATAAATGGGGTCGAAACGTCTACATGAAATTGAATGTGGATTGTAAACTGTAAAAATACTTTTGTGACTTCGGGGCTTCCTGGATTGACGGAGCCGTTAGAAGTCCATATCGTTCTTAACCACCTTCTGTACATATTGTATACAACACTATCACTCTCCTTCACAATATCCACTTTCACTGTGTTTAAACATAGGAGCACCTACTATCACAGATATTAATAATGTGCAATATCTGCTGTTAAAATTCATTAAAGGAAGTAAAAAGGAATAAAGTACAATTAATACAATAAAGATTGGATATACGTAATTGTCAAACTGACAGCTTACCGCGGAAGTCTAGGATTACTTCCACCTTGCATTGCCCATATAATAATCTTGTTTATTGTCCTGGTCAAAAGGGTTAGAGGGATTGCCTCATTGCTTTAAACTATAATAGTGCAGTTGTATGACTGCGAAGGCATGCTTGTGTTAAATCAGCTCTTAGAGAAACCTTCAGGTTCCCATTAAATTATTGACAAATATAATGACATAGAGAGATACTTTATCCTATATAGAAGACTATATCAACAGGATAGTGAGTGGGTCTTCCTTCATTGATGCTACACCCACAATTGTAGTGGATGATCTCCATGAGAAAATAACTAAGTTAGAAAGGATCAAAAAGAAATTGGTGCGCACAGAACTACATGGACATTTGATGAAAGAATACCTGCGCTCAAATGTCATTCCAGTAGGGTTGCAAATGAGAAATGAACCGGCCATAATTATTGAGGATCCCAAATATAGGCATAATTTCAGCTAAGTAGCCAACCAGTGGATGGTACTAGGAAGTGACACCGCACTAGAACATATAACCAAATTAGAAAAATAAATGTATGATCTAGCAAAGGAGATACTGGAAGATACTGCATTGACCAATGCACATCAGGCTTTGGAAGCCCTGGAAAAGACATCAAAAGAGATTACGTTTATCACACAAAAGAAAAAACTAGACAAATTAGCCAAAGATATAGCCAAGTATGATAAAACTTAAACTTACCCATACCTTGATGAAGATTACTATAAACAAGATCAAACAGGCAAATTCGTAAACAGAGGCAGAGGAGGATATGGGAGATACGTAACTTTCTCTGACACCTCTGCCTCTGACAGTTCAGATAGTGAGCAACAAGGCTCCACATCGACTGCTCATTCACAAGCTCCAGAGTCTTTTTTAGGCAGGGGCCGGGCGGAGGACAACAGACAGAGAGGGAGAAGGGGGAGGGGCAGAGTGAGGACCAGAGGTCGGGTATATTTTCAAGAACCCCACGGGGTACGCCAGACCAGACGTCAGCAATACTCCTGGTAAATGATAACCCTACTCACTTCATATCCCCCTTAGTAGAACACATTGCTTTACCGGAGGAGAGGAAATTGGGGGACACTAATCATTCCACCAACATGGCTCCCATCTTTAACCTCTCGCAACATAAATTGACATCTTATGAACTTTCGGTATTAAGTGAAGGGTTGTCGTTCGTACCTACGACTCACCCCAATTTCTTTGAAATCAAAATTGAAATGCAAAGATTTTTTAGACATATACGTCTAAGTAGCTTCTATAAAGGAAACCCAGTGGAAGGCCCGCTAAGTACAACAGGCCTTAGACCGCCATCTTTCTTTACTCCTCCTTCTAATTCCATGCCAGTCGAAATACTAACATTTGAGAAAGTTGTCCTGAAAGATATTAATATTTTGAGTACTAAACAGAACTATGACAAATACAACCTCTCTTAGGAGGAAAATGCAGCTCTAAAAAATCTGAAAAAGAAACAGGATATAGTAATTAAAGCAGCTGATAAAGGTGAAGGAATAGTACTACAAGACTTGAAAGATTACTAACAAGAAATTCTCAGTCAGTTGAGTGACAAGAATTGTTATAGGGAGATAAGCTTGGACCCTATGAAGCAATTGAGAGAACTGATTTTAGAACTAACCAAAATAGGATTAGAACAAGGTTTTGTGTCTAAAAAGGAATATCTATTTCTCAATAAGAAAGATCCACGCACTCCGGTACTATACACCTTACCAAAGATACACAAACGTTTAGAAAATCCACCCGGCAGACCCATTGTATCAGGCTGTGGCTCCTAATTAGAACCGTTGTGCCAATACCTTGACTTTTTCCTGAAACCATTTGTGCCTCTAACGAAGGCATATGTAAGGGACAGTATGCACTTAATCACTCTATATGAAGGGCTAGAATTTTCTTCTAGCACTGACCTGTTGGTCACAATGGATATACAATCCCTATACACTAACATTCCTCATCAAGAAGCCTTACGAGTCTTCACTAAAGTGTTGGATTACCATGTACAACCAGAACAGGTACCCACTTGGTTTCTTATTTCCATGATGGGTATAGCAATGGGCAGAAACTATTTTCTATTTAATAATAATTTCTACTATCAGGTCAAAGGAGTGGACATGGGAGCCGCCTTCACACCTAATTTGGCGAACCTATACATGGCAGAATATGAGACTCAAAACATCTTTAGCCAGTCAAATTCTTTCCTACGCCATATACGGAAATGGTCGAGCTACATCGACGATGTATTACTTATTTGGTGAGGTTCTAGCATCCAACTCCAGGAATTTCATACCTGGCTGAATGGAAAGTCCAGAGATATCCAATTCACCATGGAGTCTAATGAAGAGAGTATTCCTTTTCTAGACCTTAGAATAGGAGTAGATACAGACAAACTCTTTGTCTCATTATATGGAAAACCCACAGAAAGGAACACGTTATTACACTACTCTAGCCACCATCCGAGAAGCTTGAGAGACAATCTTCTGTTTGGTCAGTTCCTTCGCATTAGGAGAAATTGCACAAAAATATCAGATTATTTTAAGGAATCTGACACCCTTATAAAGACTATTAGAGAGGGGTTACCCCAAGAGACTAGTCAGGAGAGCCAGAAAACAAGCCTGATATAATCATAGAGACGCTCTCTTAGAACCAAAAACACCAAAAGAGGACAGCAATAGACCAGCATGTGTTACCACATACAACCAGGCCAGCAATGATATTTTGAAGATCATTCTACACCATTCGGTATTAGTGGGAGAACACCTGCACACACAAGAACCCCATCTATTTTCTTTCTAGAAAGGGAGGAATTTAAAAGATACTCTTACATGCGCATTACTACCACAGATACCTAAAGGGAAGGTGAACACACTATGGGGCTTACCAGCAGTGTTGGATACTACAAATATAGTAACTGTGCGGCATGTAAAATGAGTTTCAATACAATGGATTTTTGCCATAAAGAAAATGTATTTCCCCTTGCCACGTTTACTAATTGCAATTCACAGGATGTGATTTATGCTATTTGCAAATCTCTCATATATTGGACAAACAACACAGAAAGTTAAATGCAGGATTCTGCAACATAAAAGCAGAATCAAATGTAAAACAGTGGGAGCACCCGTGGGGGACACTATGAAACAATGCAACATAAATGTGATGATATGAAATGGCAAATTGTTGAACAGATCACTTTGGGTCTGAGGGGTGGCGACAAAGACTACATTTTGACTAAACGGGAATTATTCTGGATGGAAAAATGTGGCACCATAAATGAAGGATTGAATACCCTAGAAGATTGGGGACATGCCTCTCTATAAACATACATTATCCCTGTAATCACAGATGGTTACCGACAGACTTGGCCATTGACACACACATGAGGAACTATGGTCAAGTTAAATATACACTAATTTACCAAAAGGTTGATGGATTAAAGTACACACGTTTTCCTTCCCCAACATAGTGACAGACGTAAATTAATGTGAAATATCTCCTTATTTTTTGTGCATTACTGCTGACAACTGTTGACTAGCGCCTCAATAATACATTATTTTGCCCTTACGAGCTGATATACTACACCTGGCTTATTGCACTTCAATTTGCCAAGCGTGCCCCCATTGGTATGCATTTAGTCGCATTCTTTTGAGTATATTGTAGTGACATGTCCCTTCAAGACTCATACTTGGTCTACATATGTGATTCCAGGCAAATTCGTAAACAGAGGCAGAGAAGAATATAGGAGATATGTAACTTTCTCTGACACCTCTGCCTCTGACAGTTCAGATAGTGAGCAACAAGGCTCCACATCGACTTCTCATTCACAAGCTCCAAAGTCTTTTTTAGGCAGACAGAGAGGGAGAAGGGGGAGGGGCAGAGTGAGGACCAGAGGTCGGGTATATTTTCAAGAACTCCACGGGGTACGCAAGACCAGACGTCAGCAATACTCCTGGTAAATGATAACCCTGTCTCGGTTCTGATGAAGCTATCCTGCAAGGCTTTGTAGGACATTGCATCACTCTGTCTCATTTCTGATGAGCTGTGCAGCAAGGCTTTGAGTTGCTAGGTGTTGGTTTTGATGAAGCTGGAAGCTCTGCAGCAAGGGTTTGCTGGGCTTTGTGTCACTCAGTGCCAATTCCAATGAGGCTGGCAGCTGTGCTGCGAGTTCATGCTTGGCTTTGCATCACTCGTTATCAGTTCTGATGAAGCTTCTAGCTGTGTGGCAAGGTTTTGCGGGATTTTGAGTTGCTTCCTGCTGAATTTGATACAACCTTCAGTTAGGCCTGTAAACACTATCTCTGATGTCAGCCAAGGGCCCAGGACCTGAGGAGACACCACTTGGGGATCAGAGACTCACTCAAGTAGAGGCCAGCAGGACTCAGGCAAGTCCAATTGCAGGTCCAGGCAGGTCCAATGCAGTAGGTCAGCTGGGGAATTGCATTGAGGCCTCTGGAGCCTGTTGTGTGCCTGCAGCTCAGAACAGGAGGTCAGTCATCTGACCCTTTGAGTCACTCAGGTTTCCTTGGATGAAGGATGTAGGTCGGTCCTTCCTCTCAGACAGCAGAGTTGGGCAGGCCTCAGCCAGTGGGGCAGTCCTCTGATAGCAGGGCAGTCCTTCTATAGTAATCACTATTCTAGGAGAGTATGGAACTGTGGATTTGAGGGTTCTACTATTATACCCAATGTCTTCTTCAAAGTGGAAGGAATTTCTGGAGTTATCCCCCCACAGAGGTGCCTGGAATTTCCTACCTACTTACTCTGGTTCCAGTCTGTCTGGGGCACAATAGGCTGGTGTGAAATTCTTTGTGTGTGTGTTGGGACAGGATCTTTGAAGTACAAGTAGGGTTGTGTATAGATCACCCCTTCATCCTGTTTGGATGGCCCATCCTGACAACAACCAGCCCCTCTGTTGTGTGGCTGCCTGAAATCAATACACAAAGGACAAATGCAGACTACACCTAATCATTTGACCCAGGAAACAGGCTGCAGGCACCAAAAGATTGTGACAAGAAAATCCCAACTTTGTAAAAGTCACATTTGTCAGAATTATAACTTAAAATCCAAATTTACCATTAAAGAATGTTTAAAATTACAATTTCTTAGGCATCAAACCAGATATTTTTACATGCTCCCAAACAAAACCTATCACTTATTAAATGTAATAAGATAATCCAATGCAATACTATAGCAAAGGTAGGCCTCACAGTAGTTAAGAACACATGTAGGAGTTTTTCATTACAGAACAAGAAAAACTTAAAAGTACGTGTCCAACCTTTTAATTACAATGCACCCCGCCCGTTGGCCTACCTAGAGCCCACCTTTTGGGGTGTCTTATATGCAATAGCTAGGAGTTAAAGGCTTGGCAAAGGGGTTATATTGCCAAGTCCAAATGTCTGTTAAAAACTGCATTCAGGCTGAAAGGGCAGGCCTGAGTGGCATTTGGTTACCAAGACCTGTGTATATGGTATACCATTTTACTAGGGACTTAAAATCAATTAAATATGTCAATCAGATGTATAAGCAAATTAAATATATCAGATGAGATACATTTTTCCCATATTTTTGGGAGCGAGCACAAGCTCTTTGCACTGGTTAGCAGTGGTAGAGTGCACGCATCCAACACAATTGAATTCAGCAAATCAGGAGGGGAGAAAGCAAAATGTTTGGTGGTGACCTTGCATAGAGGGCCAAGTCCAACACTGTTGTAATACTTATGGTGGATTTCAGTCATAAGCCATTTACAGCAGTAACTAGGAAATTACGCTAAGTAATTGAGCCATAGATTGGGTAAAGTGAATCTCCCAGACTCTCTAGGTATGCATAAATGAGTTCCAGCTAGCCTGCAATGCTGTGCACCCAACATAAAAGCAGTAATATGTGAATTTAACATGCTAGACAATGTGGCATGTAGAGTAATGGGTACACTTGTAAACAAAAAATAAACAGAGAAACAATTGTCATCTTAAACAAAGATACTCATCACATAATCGTTAATGGAAGCAAGCTCAATTTTTCTAAAAAAATGTATTTACTTTAATGGGTTGAATATTCAGACAATAAACATCTTGAAGCTTATCAGTTACATAATTACCAAGATATATTTCAGGGCATAGAAATTATCTAGACTTAAAAAGTACTTATTTTGAACAATTAAACATTCATATTTCAGTTTTCTCATGATTTATTCTATAACTCTCTATTGCTGTAATCTGCTAGATCAGGTCCAACATCTACTGAATGGTATTTCCATTAGCATTTATATATAGTACAATGTATCAGCATAGAGTTAAATTTTTTGCTAATGAAGGATGTAGAGCTATGATATTAGAATTTCACAAATAGAATTGGGGACATTGGCCATTCATTTCTCATCCCTCTAGAAATATCAATAGAACCAGGGGTACTAATATTACTCCTGATCTTATCCGACAAGTTCATTTTAAAATCTGCTATTAGATTAGTGAGCAAAGGCATCCCAAGGCATTCCAAGAAACATAATCAACTACTTTCTAAGTGGCCAGTATTCATAGGGCTGCTGGAATATGCACATTGTGGGAGAAATCTATAACTTCAGAAGGAAAATTTGTATTGACTGGCTGTGAACCAATTTTGATCCCAATGTATCAATTTAATAGGAAATCTGCAAATTCTATTTGCTCAATTATTTTATAATTAGAGTTGAGTAAAGTATAGACCTAAATGAATTAATATGCTGCTGATTTGTATTCTTCTGGGGGAAGCTTCCAATTGTGCCTTTTAGTAGCAGCAAGGGTATGTTCTTTCCCATTAGTAATATATGTTCTTTCCCATTAGTAATTTATTAATCAGTATTGTAATGATTGGTGCTAGGTTCTGATTAAATGTTTTAGAGAATTTGAAAAGGGATCCCATGTTTACCAACTGTCTTGTCATTGGGTAGGTTTTTGGATGACTCTAATGAATGATTTAGGGTCATCTATAGTGGGAACTGTAAGAAAATGTATTATTTTTTGTGTTGGACAAATGTCCACCTCAAGGGATAAGGCCACCACCTGCTAGATTTCACACAAATAAATTAAATAAACCTGTGCTCAGTCCCTGATAATGTGACACAAATCAGTCAGGCTTAAAACAAAAGGCAATTTCTATAGTATTTAAGCAGTGCATAAACAGTAGAAAACGTCACTCAAAATAATGAAACTCCACAGCCAATTTTACAATAAACAGAAACACTTTATGAGTAAAATAAGACCAAAACGACAGAAGTCAAAGAGGAGGAACTGGAGCTATAAATTTTAACAATATTGAAGTAGAAAGTGCCAACCAAAAAAAGTGTTTAATGTAAGTCAATAGTTATGGTAGATCTGTGATCATGGTGCAATTTCAGGCTGATAGTAATGGAACCTAGTTTGGATATACCAAGAAGATTAGTCCCAATGAAAGTCTGGAAGTCAAAAAATTCAAAAACGTGTATGAGTCCCACTTTAGAAAGATAAAAATGCTTTGAAATCTTTTCTAAATCCCATGCAGAATGGGACTTTTTGAGAAGGAAAATCCTCTGTGTCTGGGATGCCACTGAAACTCTACCTATAGCTGTGGAACCAAAGGCCTGAAGCAGGTTTGTTACACTGGTGCTCTGGAGCTTTTGATACTTTTCACTGAAAAGTTCAACTCAGAATGGGACTTAGTCATTTTTTCAGAGGTGCACAGATCTCCATGCAGAACAAAGTTGTAATCCAATCCAATGCTGTGAAACTGCTAGTTGGATAATTTTTATGATGGGTCTCTCTAAAGCTCTGGGGCACTAGAGGAAAAGTTTAAAATTTTATTTGGTACCACAGGAGTACATTTCTAGGGCTCCGGCACCTCACAGGAAGACACCTAGAGATTCTCAGTGACAGACAGAGGCCAACACCAAACTACAGTCCGAGTCTAGTTGCCACTGATCCACAGGGAGTCTTTCGCAGGAATGTCCTCTTCAGCTGTTTTATGTTCCTGGAGCCACCCAGGAGTCATCCTTATGATGGAGCTTGAAGCTCTTCTACTCTTTTGATTTCAAGTGCTTTGAGTTCCAACCTAATCAGCTCCTTCTCACAGGTCACAAGTGTAGCTGATTCAGTCTTCCTTGTATTCTTTCACAGTTCCAGCAGTGTTCCAACAACGAAGGCTGGGTAAGGATCCAGCTTTGTAGTATTTATCAGCCTGTGGGTAGCAGGGTCCCTCGAAGACACTCATAGTCCCCCTTTTACTGGTGGAGTAAATGTTCCCAGATCATGGCCTACCTGCTTTTTAGTTCCCGTTTACATTACCACAGACAATTCCAAAATGCAATGCAATGTGTCACTGCAAATCGGAGATGGACAAAGTTTTAAGTCACACTAAATGTGGGCTCTGAAGACTGAGGGTGTATAGGGGAGTGCACTATGGAAATGACAGTGTCCTCCTATTTTTCTGGCTTGGTTCAAATGGGTTGGGTATAGGTCCTAATTTAGAGGGCTACCATTCTGAGAACCAGAGATAGTTTCTTTTCTAAAGAGCTCCACCTCTGACTTGGAAGAATTGAGCTTCCGACTACTGGTCTTCATTCAGTTTGTGACTTCAGACATGCTGTTGATAAATTTAGTCTGGGTGTTGCAGGTGTCATCGAAGAGGGAGAGGATGAGCTGGGTGTCTTCAGATGATGTCGATCCTGTGAGCTTCGACAGTGTTAGCTAGTAGGTTCATGTAGACATTGAAGAACGGGTGGCTGAGCGAGGAGCCTTATGGGATGTCCCAGATCAAAGTGGAGGTGGTGGAGGTGCACAGGGGCAGGCCTATTGACTATGTAACCTATGACTAAGGAGCTGATCCAACAGAGTGCAGCAGAGTGCAGGCCCTTGAATTCCAATCTTGTTGAGGTGTTGGATGACAATGGAAAGTGTCGAACAGGGCAGCCAGGTTGAGGTGACTGAGTAGTGCCACTGTTGTTCATTATGGGATGATGTCATCATTGGTGGCAAGGAAGACAGTCTTAGGGCTGGGATTCTGCCTTAATCCAGATTGGGAAGGGTCCAGAAGGTAGCTGTTGTTGAGTTGGTTAGCCAATCATTTGTGGTGAGTTTTTCCAGAACTTTTGATGGGCAGGTTAGTAGGGAGATTGGTCTGTAATTTGCTTTTGTTTTTACGTCAGTTGAAGGTTTTTTCAGTAGATATAGAATGATGGGGTGCTTCCAAGCTTCTAGGAAGGCTACAAAGGGGAAAATATTGTTAAGTATCGTGGTGAGGACAGCACAGATGGGGTTCAGTACTTTGGTGGATATGAAGATGAAGTGTACACAAGAGTCAGAAGGGGCTCCTGAGTGAATGGAGTGCATAAGGCAGCAGTCTCCAAACGGGTGAAAATGGGCCAGCAGGTGAAGGTGGTTTCCAACTATGGGCAATAAAGTTAATATTAGGGGTGATTTATTTAGCACTTAGGGCTAGATGTATCAAAGAATTTTGCATTTGCAAACGGTGTGAATGTCCGTTTGCGAATGCAAAAATGTGTTTCAGGGTGTATGAAATGCATTTGCAGTGGGAAAATAAGAAATCGCAAAAAATGCGAATTTTTGCAAAGAGAGAGGAATCTGCGTGTTGCAAGCAGCGTATTACAAATAGCAACATGATTTACCGAATCGCTGTTAGCGAAACGCTAATTGCGATACAGAATAGCAATTTGCAGATAGCGATTTCCTAAATTGTGCAGCTATTTGCGAGATGCAGATTGCGACAAGCAAAAATGGATTCGCAATGCGATGTAGCAAAAATGTGCAATTTGCGATTATTCGCAGAATGGCCGTTCGCACATGCAATTTACCACAAACTGAAATTAGGTGGTAACCAGGTGCAACCTATATAAAGAGGCCCAGAATGCCTCAGCTCCTCTTCCACAATGGCTGCACTCTACGTCATGGCGAGGAGAATGAGGATCTTGGCAGGTTTGAGGAGAAAGAGGAGCGCATTTTCAGAGAGCGCATAACCCTTTTTGACCAGACTGAGGAGGAAATTTATGATAAGTACAGGATAAGCTCAGCCATAATACTTGACCTGATAGCTGAGCTACAACCCATGCTGCAGTGCACAACACACAGGACCAATAGCATACCCACCCATGTGCAGGTATTATGCTCCCTGCACCTACTAGGCTCAGGGAGTTATCAAGGGGTCATAGCTGCAGCTGGAGGGGTCTCAGAGAGTGCCCTCTCTAGATTTGCAAAGCATTTCTCAATGCCATGGTGAGCAGAATACAACTGTACATCAGATTCCCCAACACCCCACAGGCAGTACAACAAACTAAAGTTAATTTGTACCAGCTAGCACAGTTCCTACATGTGCTAGGTGCCATTGATGGACACATGTAGCAATCTGTCCACCATAAGCCTCCGAGTATGTGTATCGCAACCGTAAAAACCATCATTCTATGAACATACAGGTGATATGCAATGCCTCCTACATCATTAACGATCTTGTTGCCAGATACCCAGGGAGCACACATGACTCCTACATCTTTTGCCACAGCGGGATACACACAAGACTGCTAGCTGGGAAGTTAGGGAAAGGATATCTACTAGGTAATTTGATAGTTCACAATAATGCATTGATGTAAGCATGACGTCAGACAGCAAATGTACTCATTTAACTCTCTGTGCATTCAGGAGACAGTGCCTATGCAGTAAGCACCTATATGCTAACGCCCTACCTGAGCCCTGCCACCCCAGCAGAGAGGAGGTACAATGCTGCACATAGGGCTACCCACAATGTGGTGGAGCGCACTTTTGGGCTGCTGAAGAGCCATTTCAGGTGCATTCATAGGAGTGGAGGTGCACTACAGTACAGCTCAGAGACAACATGCAAAATTGTGTCCACATGTGCTATCCTGCACAACATAGCAACCACCAGGGGCATACCAGTGGAACTCACGGAGCCAGACTCAGATGAGGATGATGATCCCTTACCACCCCTTCTATCAGCAGACAGGACTAGTGCAGCAGAAGGCAGGCAAAGGCGTGCTGACATCATGCGCAATCATTTTTGATGTAAGTAATGACATATCCACTTCAATATTATGTTTTTAAGTAGTTAGCATCTTTATTTCCTTGACTTCAGGTAAACATTGTGTCAGTAGGACATAGCTATTCACAATGGGCAGACATGATCTATTAACAGTGTCACACTATTAGCATCACTGCATGACTTTATTACACATGTTGAGGTAGTCCCCTGCAGCCCTCAACATCACTTCTTCCGTCCACGCACTCCACTTGAGTGGCACCTCTAGTAGCAGGTTCACCTGTAGTACTGTGTCTCGCACTGCGATGCCTCGGATCAATCACAGGGATTGTCAGACTGCTGAGGCTAGAGGACTCCTTACTGTCACCAACATCCAGTTCGCTGGTTGTGGCACTGCGTGCTGTTTGCATGGCATCCACTACGTTGGAAATTTGCACCAGTCCCTGTGTAATGTCCCTACTGCAATGTGCCATCTCCACCTGTGTGGCAACTGCACACCGTGATATCTGGGCTGTTGTACTTGCAAGCCGATTGACTGATCTACAGAAGCTGTCAAACTTAGCCATATATTGGTGATGGCGCCTGCGCTGGCTGACGCGCTCCTGCCGTATCTCTGTGCATAGTTCACCAATGGCCTGTGTCAACTCCTTGGTGTTCTCAGCAACTCTTTGCTGTCCCTCAATCAGGGTCTCCAAGTGCTTGTTTTATAAGCCCAAATTGCTATTGTGAGACACAAACTGTCTGTGCAATGACTTCAAATGTTTGCATTGCAGGCGCTGTACCTTCAGCATGGAAGCTTCCAGGCCGCCAAATAATGATGGCCCACTCCTTCTTCTGTGCCCTGTCTGCCTGCATCATGGCGCCTCCTGAGGGGAGTTGACTGGTGCTGGTGCAGGGATTGCTATATACCTGTGGGACTTGGCTCTGGTGGTGGTGTGGGCTCATGTTCTGGCATCTCACCTGAGTCCAGGTTGTACTCTGGCAGTGGTAATTCCCTTGCCCTGCGTCTAGTCGGAACAATACTGTAGGACTCACTTGTATTTGAGTCTGACTGTGGCTGTGTTTCTGCTTCCCCCATTTTTTCTGATCCTGCAGCAGCAAGGACCGAGTAATTTGCAAGGATAATGTGCAGCATGTCAGTTCTAGCATTTATCACAGATTTCCACAGTGTTGCTTTGTTTGTACAATTAAAATAAATTGTGTCACCCTGAGTCATTTGTGGTGTTTCCCTTTTTGGCTGCCCACTATCTTGCTATTTATGTTGTGTATTCACCTTAGGGTTGTGTACTACCACTCCCACAAGGCACTGTTGTGTTGTATGTAAGCTGTGACCTGGACTACTTTTCATTATGCATCAAGCTATGTTCTATTTCCTAAGGAGCATGTGTACATGCACATGTGGGGATACACATAATCACTGGCCTTACCTTTGCTGGTGCTGGGTGTCCCTGAGGTGTCGATGTCAGTTACACCACTGACAGCTTCTGGCAGCAATGTGGACTCCACCAGGTCTTTTATAGGGGTGGACGGTGTGTGGGTGGATGGCCCGCCTCCAGTGCTCCTTGCCTCCCTAAGCCTGCTGGCCACCCTCTCCTTAGCACAGGACTGCAAGTCGTACCATCGCTTGCGTATCTCCTCCACAGAGCGCTGTGAAACACCCACTGTGCATATATTTGTCTGTATGTCAGACCAGAGTTTCCGCTTCTCACTCTCAGGTACTTGGAGTGAGCTCTTGCCAAAGAGTCTGTCATGGTTCACAACAACCTCCTCAATGAGCACCTCCAATTCTTTCTCACTGAATTTTAGCTTCCTCTTCCTGTCTCCCTTCTCCTTCTCATTTCCAGCATTGGCCATGTTGCAGTTTGATCCTGGCTTCCTCGCAATTCTGACTCCCTGGTGCTGGGCTGTGTCTCTCTCACTGCTCCTTTGGGTGTGGCTCATGGAAACAGCATTGGCTGACTCACTTCCTGGTTGTGACGTTATCAGGCAGTTCTGGATTGCCGTTTTCACTATTTGCGATTTTCAATTACCGATTCGCAAGTTTATTTGTGAATCGGTATTTGCATATCGCAAATAGCGTTTGTGAATTTTAAGAAAACGTTATTTGCGATTTTCCAATTTGATACATCAAGTTTTGCATTTCTAAAATTGTGATTTCTTAAAAATTGCAATTTGGAAATCGCTAACTGAAATCTTGATTCATCTAGCCCTTAGACATGTATTTTTAATGCTTGCAAAAGGCTTTTTAACAGGCCCTTCTGCAAACATGAGTGTTTGCAGGCTGCAAGGTTTTAGGCCGGAGTGGAGTCCTATGTCATGTTTTCAGGGTCACACATTGAATGGCATATTATAGTGCTTCAATCCATGTGTTACATTTAATCTTACATGCCATGGGTGTAGTTGTTACACCATATAAAATGGCTTTATATTATAGTTAAATATGGCAAATGGCATTTTAGGCCTAGTTCAACTTTGTGTTAGGCGGTAGAGCACATACACTGTGCACCGGATAGAACAACTCTCTCATTGTGTTTGCTAATAAAATCTTTCTTCTCATTATTCAATAAACCTAAGTAATCTTTTTTCAAATTAGTATTTTAACTGTTATGTGCAATCACCCTCAAATACTCACCATATTTAATTCTTTTATCTTTCTCAGCAAAAACACCATTCTCTAAAGATGCATTGAGATCAGTCAAATAGAAAGAGAGAGAAAGCAATTCCTCGTGATAAAAAGTAGCCACAAAGTTATTACAGGACAGTGTGTATGAAATCTCTAATTGTGCTTATGTCAAACACTCACCAATTGAAGTGGGAAGGTAAGAACTTACATAACATCTATTGATTTTCATGATATCCACATACTCCCTAAGTATTTTAGTACACACATTATCCTTAAAACCACTAGCTAAAGGCTCTCAATTTATCAGTATCATTCGTCTAAATTCTTCATAATTAGTTTTGATATCAGCATTATTGTTCACATAACTTGAAACATTTCCCACAGGAAACAGTCTGCACACCAAAAGGACAACTATTAAGATAATAATTAGCAGTGCCATACCTACACTTTTACAGCATCGTCTATTTCCCGTTTTATCAATTGAGACCACATTTTCCTTTAAACAGTAATATTTTTATTATTTTTAGTTCTTTAAAACAAAACATAAACATTAATCAGCTTTTCAGTCGCTGTACAGTTTGTATTTAAAAAATTCAAGCAGTTTGTCATAAATTTCTAGACCAGTCTCTTAGCCAAAAAACACTTTTAATTATTTTATTAAAGTTTATCAATACTGGATAATTAGTCTCACAATTTCACTTTTCTGGATGGTTCCTATTCAGTTTTAGTCTCTGTGTCTCAAACTCTCTCAAAACAATATTGATTTTCGCTCGCCCAGAAGTAATCCTCCTTAGTTTTATCTGCCTTGTCTTCTTCAGATGCTGTAGCGAGATACACCCAATCTGGCAAGGCAGATTTGGAATTCTCCTTCTAGTTGGTCTTTTCACAACTGGGGATTCAATCTCACTAACTTCTGGATTTAATTGTCTCTCAAAGTCTTTCAAGTTTCTTTCTGGATCACAGTGCTTTCCTTTACTAGTTTTCTTTCTTGGGCTTGCTTCTGCATTTGCTTCTTCTGTAGTTTTCCAACTTTTCTTTCTTCTTAACTTTGGCTGGAGCCTGACCCTTACCCTGACCTCTAACTCAAACTTGAGCTTGTTCTCTGATCAAATGTGTCTATGTCTGTATTCTCCACAGTAAATCTTTTCCTTTTCACTTTAAATTTCAGCTGCAATTTTTCACTGCTTTGATCTTCTTGCTGCCACTCATGCTTCATTTTTTGCATGGTGTAGCTCTTCACTCTGATCACTCTGTAACTGGACTTGAGGAATTTCAGGTTCTTCATCTGAACTTTCACTCAGCTGAAATTTTTGTTGATTTTTGCTTTTGCTTTACACTTTGACTTCACCAGTTTCAAAAAAGCCTTCAACCTCTCTGCGGAGTGAGGGGAATCAATGACTCATTATCGTCGGGCCCGAAGGCAAAATTGAAGAAATGATTGAAACTAATAACACCAAAGCAGTATTTTCCAATTTCCCTCAGCTGATTATAGAGGAAGTCTTAGGTGTGTCAGGGTCGGGTAAATCAGACTCACATGCCCTGTGCCCCGATCCTGGGGAGTGATGGGCCACAGTCTCTAAGGTGGGTGTCATACCCACTGGTTCTGGAGGGGGCAACCTTCCCTGTGCTTGATCCTGGGGTGTGCAAGGCCACAGTCTTTCAAGTGGGTGTCATACCCACTGGTTCTGGAGGGGGCAACATGCCCTGTACTTAATCCTGTGGAGTAATGGGCCACAGTCTCTCAGGTGGATGTCATAGCCATTGGTTCTTGAGGGGGCAACAAGCCGTGTACTTGATCCTGGGGAATGATGGGCCACAGTCTCTCATGTGGGTGTCATACCCACTGGTTCTGGAGGGGGAAAGATGCCCTGTGCCTGATCCTGGGGAGTGCAATCCCACAGTCTCTGAGGTGGGTGTCTTGCCCACTGGTTTTGGAGGGGCAGGCCGCACAGCAGCCCATGGAGGCAGAAATACATACCGTCCGCCGGCGGTGATGGCTGCACAGTGGTGGTGCTGCTGGTGGGGGGAGGCTCCTGCCCATCCCCTGCCACCTCGGACGGCTGCACAGTGGTGGCGCTTGGTGGGGGGAGGCTCCTGCCCGTCTCCAGCAACCTTGGACGGCTGCATCGTGGTGGTGCTGCTGGTGGGGGGGAGGCTCCTGCCCATCCCCTGCAACCTCGGATGGCTGTACAACCATGGTTGGTGGTGGGGGCTCCGTCACAGTTCCTGGTCCAGGCCTCTTGCTCTTCCTGCCTGCTGATATGGGCTCCTTGCTCTTCCTGCCAGCTGGTGCAGGCTCATTGCTCTTCCTGCCCGCTGGTGCAGGATCCTTGGCCTTTTGGGTGGCAGATGCAGGCTCCTTGCTCTTCCTGCCTGCTGGTGCAGGCTCCTTGGTCTTTTGGGTGGCAGGTGCAGGCTCCTTTCCCTTTTTGCCTGTGGGGGCAGTCTCCTTCCCCTTAAGGCTGGCTGGTGCAGGCTCCTTCCCTGTCAGGACATGTGGCCTGGATCCCTTTCCATCACGAGTGGGTGTGGTGAGGGCTGGACCCATGGACTGTGTGGCTGAGGTCCTTGGCTGGGTGTTTCCTACCCTGACCATACGTGCAGGATGGGGGGTAGGGAAGAGGTCAATGGTGGATAGGAACAGTTTTTTAGGGGCATTGGGGCGGGAAGAGGGAAAAGGAATGGAAGTGGAGGATGAGGGATTGGTTGTTGGAGGTGTCTGTCTGCTGCTTTTGGGTGCAGGTGCATGGCTGTAGGCTGTTGTGAGGTGGATGGCTGTTGAATGTCTGAATGTTTGCGTTTGTGTTTTTTAGGAGGGGGGCAGACACAGTGGAAGAGGACACAGGGGACATGTGCATGGCATTTGTGGAGGTGTCTGCCAGTGAGGTGTGTGTTCTGCTTGGTGTGGTGATGCTGGTAGTGGATGATGATGATGTAGTGCATGCAGGTGTGAGTGTGGATATAACTGGGTGGGAGGTGGAGGAGGAGGAGGGGGGAGGCAGTGGAAATAGTGGATGTTGTTGTGTCTGCAACTGGATGGTGTTTTTGTGAGTGCCTGTGGGATGAAGTGTGGTACTTACGTTTGCCTGTGACACTTTTGGGTGTTGTTTTGTGTGCATGCTCGTTTGTATGTGTGCTTGGGTCAGGTTGGGGTTGAGGGGAATGGGACTGGGCAGTTGAAGTTGGAGGGGGGACAGTAGGAACAGGGACAATGGCTGCCATCAGAGAGGAGGCCAGAGCCCGAATCGATCTCTGCTGGGCCACCAATCCAGTCTGAATGCCATCAAGGAATGCATTATATTGTTGCATCTGGGCTGCCAGCTCCTGGATGCCATTCACAATGGTTGACTGCCCTACAGAGATGGATCTCAGGAGGTCAATAGCTTCCTCACTCAGGGCAGCAAGGCTAACTGGGGTGGGGCCTGAGGTGCCTGGGGCGAAGGAGATGCCCACCCTCCTGGGTGAGCGGGCACGGGCAAGTCGATGAGGGGCTGCTGGGAGGGCAGTGCTGGTACGGGATGGCAGCTGTACCTGTAGCTGGGGTGGTCACAGAAGTGTCCACCACCACCAGAGCGCTATCATTGGAGGAGGTATCTGTGTCTGAACTGTCCCCTCCAGTCTCCGCCGTGGTGCACCCCTCTCCCTCTGTCCCGCTGGTGCCCTCACCGTCGCTAGACTCTGCCTCCTGAGTCATGTGGGATGAAGCTCCCTTAGTCACCGTAGCCTCTGCTCCTCCACCAGATGATTCTAATGCACATAAGGACAGGATGACAAAACAAGAAAGGGAGGGAAGAGACAAAGGACACACACGGTCAATGGCTGGACTAACACCACAGTTGGAGTACACAGCACCCTCACACACAGGAACAGCCCTAGACAGTATGCATTGCACTACCAGAGAAATAGTTAGGGGCCAAGGCATGGGGAGGGGCACACAAAGCCAAATGAAGCACACCTGGGACCCATGCAACCCTGACCAGTAGTGGATGCCTACGAGCTAGGTTGCAAGATTTTTCCTTCTGAACCCTAGCCACCAGGGAACCAATGCTGCAATGTCAGGCATGGCCTAGGGGCACCCACTGACACACATCCCCCACCCAGATACCACCATACCATGCGTAAGTTGTAATGATGGGCACTGTACTCACCCCCTTGTGGCTGCTGTGATGCCCTGAAGCACCCATCCAGGTAAGGATAGGCCACTGCCAGTATGCAGGACATCAGGGGGGTCAGGGTTCGACAGGCACCCCTTCCTCGTTGGGAGGCCATCTCCAGCTGGGCCTCCACCATCTTCCGTGCCAGCGTCTCAGGTTCTCCCACTGTTTGCAAAAGTGGGTGCTCCGCCTGCCATAGACCCCCAGGGTCCACACCTCCTTGGCGATGGCACGCCATATACCCTTCTTTTGATGGGTGCTGACCTGCAGAGGCAATCGACACAGGAAAATAGACTTAGACAAACAGTCCTGCCTGTTACACATATGGCCCACCATACCCGTTTCCATCACCATTTACACACACATTGCCCAGCACACAATCTATAAGCTGCCCAGAGGACATCCACCCAAGTCCCTTACATGAGGCCTTAACACACACAACTCCATGCACTCATGCCACATGCATCATGCACACAGTGTACTCATCTGTTGGTCTGGAGGCCCATACAGCAGTCCGTACTGGGGTAGGACCCCATCCACCAGTCTGTCCAACTCCTCCGAAGTGAAGGCTGGGGCCCTTTCCCCGGTCACACAGGCCATGGTAGGTTCCAGGCACAGGTCGCAGCAGCACATGCAGTGTAGGTCCTCTCCTATGGAAGGTCAGGTAGCAAGTGAGGAATATGATAGAAAACGGTGTATACCGTCACCGCCGGCGTAGATCACCATTGGCTACAGTACCCCATAGGGCACAATGTTAACCAATGAGGAGTTGCACAGCGGTTCCTGACCTCCTCCTGCAACGGCGCACAACGTCAGCTGAATTACCTCACCTCCACCTGTCCCTCCACACAGGACAGGCAGACGCCATTTCATGGGCAGGCCCTGGAATAATGCTGCGTCACATGATACATTAGGACATACTGGACAAATCACAATGACCCATTGCATGTTTACAGGATGCAAAGTTCTGTTGTAACACCATTTTTCAGTTTGTGACTGGATCCTCAATCTTGTGTCCCTTAGATTGCTACCGCTCCTGGTGAATAGGAGATGGAGACATACCCATGTGTACAGACCCATGGTGGACTTGGCAACACTGGAGGGCAGGCACATTATCCTCACCTATAGACTGGACAGAAAATCCCTGGGCATGGCCATTGGGAAAGGGGGCATGACTCCTATCTTTGCTAAGACAAGAGTCATTTCAATGGGAGTTGTGCGTCAAAAAATAGCGCAAGTGCGGTTTGAGGCATGATTTTTGCTTCAAACCTGACTTGCACCATTTTTTGACACACAACCCCCATTTTCCCCTACGCCGGCACTGACCAGTCTGCAGGCTAACGTCATTCCTTAAATAAGGCGCCTGCATGGCGCGTAGGAATGGCGTTAGCCGGCGGTGAAATTTGTGACACAAACCAGCACCGGCGCTGGTTTGCGTCAGAAAGTATAAATATGGGCCTTAGTTTGTTATATGGCTTGAGTGTTCCGCACTAAATTTGGTCAGTGGAAATCGGCGTTATTCCACTTCTATCCCAGCAAATAAAAATAGATCCTATCCCTGCTTTGAAGAAAGAGGCATCTAAAGGTGTTGGGATGCCTGGCAAATTATCTAGATGATATTTAAACTAAACCTGCTTCATCCCACTGCTAATCTAACTTAAAAAATGGATATGCAGAGAAAATTATGCTTTATTAGCATGTTCGGATTGTTGTGAGTCAGTTTATAATTAGTAGTGCAGGCCTTAAAACTTGCAAATTACATTTTATGGAGCAGAGGAAAGTGGATTGTAAACAAGATGGCAATTTCATGTACCAGAAGCATTACTGAATTTGGAGTATCAATAGCTATGATTATTGTTTGGCACCGAGGTGCTTCATTTTTGTCCACGCATGTGACTATGTGAAAGAAAATGTAGCTGAGAGCAAAACCTAGCTCTTACTTTAAAATCTGTGTCTGAATGAAGAATCGAATCATATTGCCGTGCACATAAGTACTGCTCTGTTCCAAACTCTATTCCAAGTTTTTCCTCAACATTATCTGAACGCAAAATAAAATTGCCCACCTGTTCGTTTCCAATTACAGTTTGGCAAAAGGTCTTGAAAATATGATGTTGAGTATCCTTTGAACTTTCAAAGGAGGACAACAGGCCCACATCGGAGAACATTCACTCCAGTTGAATAATATATGAAATAAATTTATTTTGTGTGGGCTGATAGAGAAAGGGGGATAAATAAGATATTAATTTGGCTATTCCTTTCATGCTGGAACGAGTCTGCATAGGAAAAGATGTATTCGAAATAGGTTTATTTAATTTCTCAATGGATTTTGTTTTTTCTGAGATATATCTTTTCTGCTCATATCAAACACCTCATCTCGTAAATTATTTTATTGAGTATTAGTTGCAAATACAGCTCGTATTTCATTTTCCTAACAGAAGTTATTCTGCCCTTGATATCCTTTGGGCTTTTAATATGACCTCCAGGAACCACAGTAACATTAGGAGACAGCGTGCTAGAGCCAGCCGCATATACAGACGTACAAACACAGACAATACACATACAGAAACGCAGCCAGATCCACAACATATAAATATATATGGCTGAATAACACACATACATCTGGATGGACGAAAAGACAAAGAACATAGGGGCATATTTATACTCTGTTGGCGCCGGAATTGCGTCGTTTTTTTTGACGCAATTCCGACGCAAAACTAACTCCATATTTATACTTTGGCGTTAGACGCGTCTAGCGCCAAAGTCCATGGAGTTTGCGTCATTTTTTAGCGTGGACACCTACTTTGCGTTAATGACATGCAAGGTAGTCTAAAAAATTGACTCCGAGGCATGTGCGCCGTATTTACACTCCCGGGCAAAATTCACGCCCGGGAGTGGGCGGGTCAAAAAAAATGACGTCCGGCCGCATTTGCGCCATTTTTTAGCGCCTGGTCAGGGCAGGCGTTAAGGGACCTGTGGGCTCGGAAGGAGCCCAGAGGTGCCCTCCCAAGCCCCCAGGGACACCCCCTGCCACCCTTGCCCACCCCAGGAGGACACCCAAGGCTGGAGGGACCCATCCCAGGGACATTAAGGTAAGTTGGGGTAAGTAATATATTTTTTTTTTTTTTTGTGGCATAGGGGGGCCTGATTTGTGCCCCCCAACATGCCACTATGCACAATGAACATGCCCAGGGGACATAAGACCCCTGGGCATGGCCATTGGGCAAGGGGGCATGACTCCTGTCTTTGCTAAGACAGGAGTCATTTCAATGGGGGTTGGGAGTCGGAAAAAATGGCGCAAATCGGGTTGAGGCGAAAAATTTGCCTCAGCCTGACTTGCCCCATTTTTTGGCGCCCAAGCTCCATATCCCCCTACGCCGGCGCTGCCTGGTGTACGTCGTTTTTTTTCACGCACACCAGCAGCGCCGCCGGCTAACGCCGGCTAACGTCATTGAATAAATACGGTGCCCGCATGGCGCTTCAGAATGGCGTTAGCCGGCGCTAATTTTTTGGACGCAAAACTGCGTTAGCGCAGTTTTGCGTCAAAAAGTATAAATATGCCCCATAATTTACTGATAGGTGGATGCATGGTTCGGTGCTCGACAGTGGAAGAATCGCCAATCGGTGCATGAGTAGGTAGGCCTAATCTTTAGCACCTGCTTTTTGACGTTTGGAGAAGAGTTGAGAAACCATTCATTGCGTCACCTCTCTGAAGAAATTCGTTCATATTGTGCCAAAACGCGTGCATATACACAGACCAACAAACATAAGTGAGAAGAGATCATATGACATAGGGGGTCATTCTAACCCTGGCGGTAAAAACCGCCAGGGCGAATGACCGCGGTAGCACCGCCAACAGGCTGGCGGTGCACCGCTGGGCATTCTGACCGCGGCGGTTCAGCCACGGCCAGAAACGGAAAGTCGGCGGTGTCCCGCCGACTTTCCGCTGCCCTTGAGAATCCTCCATGGCGGCGGAGCGTGCTCCGCCGCCATGGGGATTCTGACACCCCCTACCGCCATCCTGTTCCTGGCGGGTCTCCCGCCAGGAACAGGATGGCGGTAGGGGGTGCCGCGGGGCCCCTGGGGGCCCCTGCAGTGCCCATGCCAATGGCATGGGCACTGTAGGGGCCCCCGTAAGAGGGCCCCCAAAGGAATTTCAGTGTCTGCCTAGCAGACACTGAAATTCGCGACGGGTGCTACTGCACCCGTTGCACTCCAGCAACTCCGCCGGCTCCATTCGGAGCCGGCTTCATCGTTGCTGGGTCTTTCCCGCTGTGCTGGCGGGCGGCCTTTTGGCGGTCGCCCGCCAGCACAGCGGGAAAGCCAGAATGGCCGCCGCGGTCTTGTGACCGCGGTGCGGTCATTTGGCGGTAATTGTGGATTGTTTGCAAAATGTCTCAGACATTGTCAATTGTTTGAATTCCATTCCTGACCATCGTTTTTTGTCCACACTGCAACTTCAGTCAGAGAGCAGCCGTATGAAATCAGCCTTTGGAATCATCATTAGAAACTGTCATCTCAATTTCCACACATCCTAGTAGAAACTTCGTGTTCATCCCTGCCCCACCTTTTAAGGCAAAAACACTTTTCTTTCAACCACAGCAGATCTTGCAGAAGGAGTAAAGAATGATGGCTACACTGCTTAAATCAGCATGGAGGTCGGATCAAATATGCCCATTCTCTATGTCCATTTTATACAAGAGACAGCAATATTTGGGCACCTGAGATGCCTTAAAAAATGAAAGTATACTTTAGGCCAACTGAAGTAATCTTCACAGGCAATTGTAGGTAAAATATGAGTTTATTTGACATTGAAATGCGCCTCCAATCTCTGCTTGTCCTCTGGTCACTTCAACTATCTCCACATCAACATTCTAAATCAGCCTCCAGCTAACAGTGTGAGGCTGAAGAGATAGGCATTCTAAATAGGAGGGGGTGCGGAGGTAACTAGGAATGGAACATTACAAATAGCCTGATAGATTCTGTGTTGTTTCCCCACCCTGGAATTGCTGTTATTGCGGTGTCTCTAAATCTGTATGTCCACTGCAACAGCATTTGAACATCATTTATATAATTTAAGCAAACCCAGGTCTAAGATTGCTGCTATGAATATGTGTGCATTTGCAATAGTAGATTTTTTTGTAGGCAATTATTTTTTAATATAAAGATCAATAGAAAGCCATGTAATCTTTTTAAAAAAAAGTAAAACATAGTAGAAAATGTAGACACAAATTAGCATTGGAAAACCCCTTGCAGTGTTTCACATAGTTCTAGTGGAGCTTATGAACTATATTTTACCGACCTAAGAAATACTTAGTAATCAACCAATAGAAAGAACTGTTGGTTAAATATTTGAAGTGAGATTATGGACAGATGGTGAAATATATTAGTAGGTTTCCTTGTTAACAACGATGCTCAATTCAGAAAAAATAAAACTAAACGTGAAGCACTTGTTGGAGCAGATATGCTAATATGAGAAATTTCTAATGATTGGCGTATACATACTGATGAGAAATCTTGATAAAAGAAACTAATAATTGAAAATAACGTGTAATGAGTAAAATGTGCCCACGGGGAGTGGTCACCATGTGTGTTAACAATGCTAAAATAATGAAAAATATTAGAAATTGTGCACTAATATGTCAAATTTGATTGTATAATCTATGTTTTATGATGATTCATATTCTTAACTTAGCCAAACTAGAGGCCTGGTCGGCGCTGGGCTTTGCTTGCTTAAACTTGGAGAAGCGATGAGCTGCCGAGGAATGGAACTGAAGAAAAGGACCTTGAACTGCACAGAGTTCAGACGGGCTCTGCTAGAAATTTCTGCAAATGAACCAGACGACAGGGGATGATCAGAACAAATTGATACAATTATGTGTAGAGTAGGCTAAATGTACTTTCCCAGGACTTGAACAATAGAGGCACTGACTAAAAGACGGTGGGCAACAATTTTGTTACCTGAAGAGCCGGATTATGTTCTTATCAACAGAAGGACCAATCACATTAATGTAACTTGATGATTGAACCAACGCAAAAAAGTGGTAAACAAAAAATATAGGTTTGAATCATGACCCCTGATGAGGTTGACCAATTAGCAATTTGTGGGATGGACTGAGAGACCCTAATAAAAAGTCATGACAAGGGAAGGAAAATCAGAGCAGAGAGGCGAAAGTTGATGACGTCAGGAGACGCTGTCCAAAGTGCTGATAATTGGGCTTACTCTCTGTGAGCCTGATACTTGCTGATGACTGATGACCTGGAGATGAAGACTGACTCGTTGCTGATCTATCTTGGATAGGTAGCTATAACAATGTGACTGACTAACGTAAGCTTTTTCTTCTAGGTACCAACTGCGCTGTTTTAAATGTTTTTCTCTCTTTAGATAGATTTTTTCCAAATCAATGATTTTTGCCTATATTGTTTTCGCATGCAGACCCACATGCTGATGCTAATTTGAGTTAGGTAGGCTGACAAGGGGGACTTAACGGTGACAGTTGACTGACTGATTTGCATTGCTGAATTACTCAAAATGTTAAAGAATTTGCTGACTTTTGTTGATGCTTGTTTTGCTTATCAATAATTCATGGTGAATAGTTGTTTATGATGCTAATAAAGTTTGATTAACAATAAAGTCGGATAAAGGTTTTGATCAGAATTGTAACTAATAGGGAATAAAAACGATTAACCTTATCGAGAGTGATGGTATTTTCTTATTAGATAGGGCTTTTCTTGATGTTTCTTGTTGATTGTATTGTTTATTGATGATCCATTGGTTACCGCTGGACTAGAATACTCCATGTGATCCAAAAGGTTCATCGACCTATACGCGTCCCCATGTAAGTTTACTTACTAAGGACCAGGCGCGCTAGCACACCTAAAAATATGAACTTAAAACTGTGATTTTGTAAATTCACACAGCATCTGAAATCCTTAATTGGAGTAAAGGCATAATACTGACTTAATGGATCTCAGTCACTTTGTTTTTGGCTGCCACAGCAAAGATGAATGTGTACTCTCCATTCTTTTCCTGCTCTGACTACAGAGCCGATGGCCCCAAAGTTTAATCAGTTCAGAACATTCAAGATATCAAATCATCTAAAATGTCTTTGCTCATTTTTCCTCCATTTCTCAAAAACAGTTGTATGGTTGCTGCTCAAATCTAAACTATTCCTCGAGAAAAAAAATCACCTTTCTGACACACATGCACATTTTACAGTGATTTGCCTCAAAGGGAAGCACGTACAAATATGAGCACAGGAGGTGTCCTAGGTAAAGTTGCACTTATGTAAATTCCCAAGTGTTTAATTTTTTTAATTTAAGTAAAGGCACTGCATGAACTAGGAATCTGTCACTTCTGTCTTGCTGCCAGGGAAGACAAACGTTCCCTTCCTTCTCTTCTCCTGCTCTGAGTGCAGAACAGATGGTTTAAACTTTTAATCACTTCTGAATATCAAAATTGTCATATCACCTACAAGCTACTCTTTTTTCCTGCCCATTTTTGTGGTATAAACAAACTATAAAATAATTAATTGACTAGGTCAGTAGGTTTCAGGGCCGAGATCTACAGGCTTTGGCAGTGCTTATTATCTATACAAGGAGTTGCATATGTCTTGTAAATGATTTGCCATTCCAAACATGAATGGGCAGTTTGGACATTAATGCTTTAGCCAATCTGCCTAAAGCAGATAAATCAGATTCCAGTGTCATAATGAGTTTACCAAAGTGCACACCTCAGTTTTATTTCGCGTTCCAGAGCTGAGGTTGGCTGCTGTATATTTAGATGTCTATATGACTTTGACTTCCACTGTTTTCGTTTTAGTATTCTGTGCTTTCTTTTGACCTCTTTCAGGTCAGTAGTTTTATTTAATTCCAAGGTGGCTGGAAAAAAGAACTGTCCCAAAGCGTGAAGGAGCTTCCAGTTGAGTGCAGGTATCAGCATAAGGGAATTATTCTGCTCAGCAGGTTCTATCAAGGTGTTTAAAAGATCTAATCATTCTATTATCCTGAATGACCAGCAGTCGGTTTACTGAAAGTCTAAATCTCTCGAGTTGCAAATAACACAGCTGCATGGTCAGCACTGCGCAGAGGAATTATTTGTGGCTAGGAAATTAAACGATTAGAAAGGAAAATTAAATCTGACGTGCCTTTTATCATGTCGAATAATTTGATCTCAAGGGAGACCCAATGGATCCAGTACCGGCCTCAGTTTCGAACATGCAGTTCACCTGACTTCTCCGTGTGACAGTCTCTCAAATTGAAAATTGTATTGGGCAGATATAGCAGCAATTCACAGAATAATTGAACAGCATTGATACTGGATGGGACCTAAACATTAGTTCTTGACATGCACAGGATGACATAAATGTCCTTGAACCAGTACTGATCTGCTGAAACAATCTGACTTGCAGAAATGTAACACAATTGCTTTCTGCTAGTTTATACTGATTAATGTTTCTGCTCCTTTGCACTTATATATTAAGTGATGTTATGAAACATGCTTGTTACATGCACCTTTTAATATATGGGTCCATCTTGCAATTCATTACAGGGATATTACAAGTCACTGAGGAGTTCTGGGACCATATAGAATAATGAGACCAAAGGTCAAGTTCCTTTGTATGGTGATGGAACCTCCAGGCGACTGGCACTATCCTTTTAAAGTATGAAGGGAGCATTTAATTGTTTATTATACATGGTCACACCATCATCCTTTCCACAAACTGCTTAAATACTTGGGATTTTGCTCCTTCAAAGAAATGAGATATTATGGCACACACTTAACCCTTTCCTATCTAGCTTTCATACCCGCCACTCCACAGAAACTCCTTTCGAATGTCTGGTTCCTGGTGCATAAACCCGATGAAAGCCCTCTCTATTCTAGAACCAATATGCACACGTGCACTATACACTAACAGACAGGGGAGGGAGAGAGAGAAACACTCAACCATATTTCATCCTTTGAATGTTTTAATGGACCCTGCATGGGTAAAGAGCGCCACTGAAGGCAGGAGCATAGATGGTTTTTGCATCGGCTGTTCTAAAGCAGGACATGACAGGTGCATCTGGAGTACTGTTTGGTGGAATAAAGCAGTTGTACAACCAAGACTCTGATGTAGCAGTTTCAGTGACAGCTTTTGCTGCAACAGCCTCCTTATAGACCTGGATGTAAGTAGGAGATCCCCAGATGCAACCAAAAACCGGACTGGAGAGAGCTGAGGAAGCAAGTTAAGGGGGGAATACCTGACCGTAACACAGACAACTAAATGGAGGAAGGGAACCTTGAACTGATTGGGAAGTAAACAGCAAACGCCAATGACACAATAATAGACGCAAACTGGTGTAACTCTGAGAACCCCGGCAAATAATGTCTACATGTCATGCTTTCCGGTTCTATATCAGTATGTATTAGGTATACTATTAATCACACCCCTTTCTATGCATCAAATGTGTTGTGAAGAGAAACACTTCCGCTTGAAATACTCTCACTGAGTAAAATAAATAAAATCAAATAAATGCTTCTAATGTACATTTAATTGATCAAGGTGAAAAAAACATTTAAATAGTAATGGGCATAAAAGGCTGACTTTTCTTTTTCAGTGAATTTGAGAAAGGAAATGGAGTCAAAAAGGGTGGCACTAAAAAGGATTTGTGCACACCCGCAAAGTTGTACTTTTGCTGAGATTCTCAAACCATTGCAGATAGTTCCTTAGACAAAATTCTCACAGGCTTTACACCTACATCACGTAGGTCTAAGTAGAGCTGATATAAAGTGCATGGTAATAAGAAGTTTTCTGATATGTGGAGTGAAAGCTATATCCCGAAGGGATCCACAATCTGAATCTCCTTCACCTTTGGGAATTGTGTAGAAGGAGGATTTTCCATTGGTGGATAACCCTGGGATTTACCACTTTCTCTTGGAATCTGTGTGTTATAATAAGTCTATAGGCTTGTGGGTTTTGTGAAAAAGGATCTCCTGGTGGAGAAATTTCTTCACTTCCAAAATTGTTTTCATATTGGAAATAAATACAAAAATAAGTGCAAATTCCACTTTTAAATAAATCCTAAAAAGGTTAATTTTTCATAGCGAAAATATGCTTGGTATAGGGGATAGGTTTGTTAGGTTTTAGAAACTGGGTCTCTAGTTGGCAGAGGTATGCACCTTGTCCAAATAGGGACCATAGTTCTGGTCAGGGCAAGTCAGATACATGACCTAAATTAAACTGTGCTCACCCTCAGCAGCTTGGCACAGAGCAATCAGACTTACCTTAAGAGGCAATGTGTCAATTATTTGTGCAACACTTAAATCACAGTAATACAGTAAAACAAGACCAAAACAACAAATATTCAATAGGCAGAACTTGAGATATTAATTTTAAAAGAATAAATTGCAATTTATTGCTTAGAAGTCAATAGCACTTCAATATTACTTGAGGTCACGCTAGATCGGGATAAATCCAAATTTCAGGCTGACCACAATCAAGGGCAGACTGGTTATGGGACCCAAGCAGGGCTAGCTGAAAAATACCTTGGATGGAGGGTTGTGTCAATGTTGAGGAGGCGATGAGAAGGTAATGCATCAGTTCTGATCTATGCAGTCAGGGGATGTGTTGTCATCGAGACGTACAGTCATCAAAGTGATGTCCTTAAGGTGTGTCATCAAACCTTTTGCAATGAAGATGATAAGTCATCCTTGAGCGGCGCAGCTGGTGATGCAAAGGTGAAGCTCTGAGGCTGGTGCAGGTGTGTTGATTCAGAGCCACACAAACGTCGATACAAAGTCCTCCTACTTGGCTGCTGCTGTGATGCATCAGTGTCCTTGAAGGGTGCAGCTGTTCTGATCGTCGTAACAGCGTTGATGCGTTGATGTTTTAAGAAAACCAGCTGCAAAAACCACTTTCAAGTCTCAGGACTGGACTGGCACCTCTTGGCAGGGCAGGACTCACAGTTGGCAGAGTCCAGCAGCTGAAGCAGGGTGGAATGAAGTCTTTTATTGCCTGAGACTTCAAAACAGGAGGCAAGCCCTTAGAGTCACCTAGGTTCCTGGAGGATGTAGAAAGAGGTAAGTCCAGTCCTTCTCTTTTCCAAGCAAGAGGCAGCAGGCCGAGCAGTTCGGCAGAGTGGCAGTCCGTCCTGGCAGCACAGCAATCCTTCCTGGCAGATCATCTTCAGATACAGAAGTGTACTGATTTTGTGAGGTCCAGTACATATTCCCAGTTGGGCCTTTGAAGTGTGGGGGGGCTTCAAAGAGAGGCATTTGAAGTGCACAAGGTCCCTACCCTTCCTTCTATGGCTCCAAATGATCTACAGAGGGCTATGCATCTCTTTGTACATCCCTATTTAGGTACAAGTGTCAGCTCCTCCGTCCCAATCTCGCTCAGGACAGCCCATCAGCCTGGTGATGGGCCATCAGGATGTGAGTGTCACATCCCCAGCTCCCTTTGTATGTGACTGCCTATAAGGAATGCACAATGCCCAGCTGTCACCCACCCCAGACGTGTATTCAGAGATAGGCAGAGGCACAGAATGGTTAAAGTAAGAAAATGCCAACTTTCTGAAAGTGGAATTTTCAGACTTACAATTTAAAATACGACTTCACCATAAGTTGTGATTTTGAATTGTGAGTCCAGAGACACCAAACTCCAAATTTCTATATTTACCCAATTGTAAGTTACACCTAAAGGATGCTTCAATGTAACCCGAATGTTAAACTATGGGAGAGATAGGTCTTGCAGTAGTGAAAAACACATTTATTATTTTTGTTAGAAATGGGTTCTTTGGTTGGCAGTCAGGTTACCCCCTGTCCAAGCAAGGACCCTCACTCTAGTCAGTCTAGTTAGTCAGCTAACCCTTGCAATCCCCCTTGGTAGCTTGGCACGAGCAGCAGGCTTAACTTTAGAGTGCTAGGTGTAAAGTGTTTGTACCAACACACACAGTAACTTGATGAAAACACTACAAAATGACACAACACAGGTTTATGAAAAATAGGAAATATTTATCTAAACAAAACAAGACCAAAATGACAAAAATCCACAATGTACAAGTCAAGTTATCAATTAAAAACCAAAAAGAGTCTTCTTGTAATTTTAAACACAATGCTAATGCTCTTAGCATGAAAATGTACCTTGGGTGCATCAAAAAAACCCACGCACGGGCGAGTGTGCGTCAAAAAAGGCTTGCGATGCATTGAATTCACTCACTAGCGAGACCTTGCGTTGTTTCTCCTTCAGTTGGGTCTGCGTGTGCCATTTCTTCTCTCTGCAGGACATCGATGCGTCGATCCGGTCAGCACTCTCTGGTCCGGGCAGGCCTTGCTTAGTTTTTACACACCCAGCGATGTTTGCGTAAGAAAATCAGCCACACGATGGCCCAAAAACCACACAGCGTGGGTTGCGATCTCCCCTGTCACCGTCAGCGATGCTGCACGTCATTTCTCCAGCCGCTGGCGTCAATCTTCCGGTCGAGTTGCAGGCGAGGATCGATTTTCAGCTGCAAAGCCGGTGCCGTGTTGCTTTTTCAACCGCAGATCAGAGTTGCGTCGATCTTTTCCCTGCACGGCGGTCGGTGCACGGATGTATCACTCTTGGGCTGCCAGCTTCTCTTCTCAGGGTCCCAGGAACTGGATGGGCATGACTTGGCAGAGTAGGAGTCTCTCCAGAGGCTCCAGGTGCTGGCAGAGAGAAGTCTTTGCTGTCCCTGAGACTTCAAACAACAGGAGGCAATCCTGGCTCCTTGTCAGCCGCCTGGTCTGCAGCCTGCTGCCTCAAACCCTCCAGAGTAGAGCATGTCCTCTGTACTGCACAGAATGCTTCCCTGGTGGGCCCCCCTTCCTGCTGCCACTGCGACAGCTCAGGGAGCTCACCCAGTTCAGCCACCTGTTCCCTGTAGGCTCTGGGGCGTCACCCTCCTGGACCGTGGGAACTTCTGGGGCCACTTTTCCATCCCTCCTGCCCCTCCTCTTTTTGGCAGTCCCCTGGGCCACTGTTTTAGGCTCCAGGGACTCTTGACCACCCTGACGGGCTTCAATTGACCAGGTGGATACGCATACCCATCCTGGCAGACCCAACATCTCCAAGTGAGACCTGTGTTCCTCCTCCTTCCAAGGGGAATCCTCCAGGTCATTGCTTAGCAAACAATCTACAGGCATGGTTGGACTCACAGCTACCTTCAAGGAACCTGAGACCCCTCCCACATTCAAAGGGAACCTGCGCCACTCTGCACAGGTGCTCTGAGTTGTCCACTGCAACTACTTGATGAAGTACCTTGGGATCAATCTGCTCTTCAGACACCAGCTGACTCCACACTGTAGTCACATTGGCTCCTGTGTCTCTCAGAGTCTCCTTCCTCTGCCCATTAATGGTCACCCACTGCCTGTACATTTTAGTGTTCTCAGGCATGAGGGTTCTGTGAACCATCTCACTGTCCCCTAGTGAGACAAAGGTCAACTCAGCTGGCTCCCACCCACCTGGAACCAACTCCTCCCCAAGCGCTCCACTAGCCAAACCCTGGGACGGCGCACCCTTGGGCACTGGTGTACTCTTGGGGCATTTGGGGTCTCCCCACACATGACCCACCTGGTCACATGCATAACACTTCCGTGCGGGTCCCTCTGCCACTGGCCTCCCTTTGGAGAACCATGTCTTCTTCTCACTGGGGGGTTGGAAATCCTTACCCTGGGAATCAGTTTGGGGCCCTTTAGAGAACTCCCCATGTTTACCCTTACTCTCCCTTTCTTCTGAGAGGGTCCCTGCCCACCCTTGGCGTGGTCTCTCCCATACCTCTTTTGGACCCTGGTGCTCTCCCAGCAGTCCACTTCCTGCGCAAGCTTCCTGGGATCAGTCAGCTTGCTGTCAATCAGGTGCTGGTGCAGCTCTGGAAAACATAAACTGTACAAGTTCTCCCAAGCAATCAGATTGTAAAGCCCCTCATATTCAGTTACCTTACTGCCCTTCACCCAACCATCCAGTGACCTGCAATAAGAATCAACACATTCCAACTATGTTTGGGATTCCTTCTTCTTATAAGACCTAAACTTATCCTTATACTGCTCAGGGGTGAGACCATACCTTGTGAGTAGGGCATCTTTCATGATAGTGTAGGTGAGATTCTGAGCAACTCCTAAAGCTGTCAGTGTGTCCCTCCCCTCTACCTCAAAGTGCTTCCACAGACCCGCCCCCCAATAAGCTTCAGGGAACAGATTAATGTGGAGAGCAGACTTCAAGCCCTTAAACCACAAGTATATGTTGTCCTCCCTTTTGTACTACTTCACAAAATCTTTAGGAATGTGTACCCTCCTCTCAGGCTGCACTGTGATGTGGCTGCCACCATCCCTACTAGACTGGCTCCTCTGATCCAGCTCCTTCAAGCTGAGCTCATGAGCCAACAACAACTTTTTCTCCTCTATGGCCATCCTGATTTTCTCCAACTCCCTCTGGTGCTCCCTCTCTGCTTGTCTGTCCTGCAACTCTTCAGTGGTCAGACCCTTAGATGAGACACTGCTACATGCCCTGGAGAACCTCTCCTTGGACATAAAAGGCCCACCCACAATACCATTGTGTATGGAATGCTCTTCCTCCTCCTCATCCTCCTCATCCTCTGTGTGCCCTTCAGTGCCCTTGGCTGTCACCTAGGCCCTCAGCGACTTTTGTAGATCCTCCCTCTGGGATGAGCTCTTAATGGGACTTTTACAGAACTGCTTCATCTAAGCCTTTGTATAGCTCTCTAATTTCTCTCGATCAAAAGCGGCTCCAATTTATGCACCTCCAGATTGGTACATGATGAAAAGTCAACAAAAGTGCAAAGTTCCAAAATGCAGAAAACAAGTTCCCAATGAAGTTCAGAAGTCAATCAAAGATTACCACAAAAATGGATGTAGGGAAAAAGCCAACAAAAAGAGAAAAAGCAAAAATCACAAGACGAGTAGTATGTGGTCACATAGTGGCCTGCCCTCAAAACAGTAGTGTACACTTAATCACTGTATGACAACTACAACTACAAGTCCAATCCCAACCGCTGATCACCATTGTTAGAAATAGGGTCTTTGGTTGGCAGTCAGGTTACCCCCTGTCCAAGCAAGGACCCTCATTCTAGTCAGGCTAAAAGAGAATCACCCTCAGCTAACTCCCGCTCACCCCCTTGGTAGCTTGGCACGAACAGCAGGCTTAACTTCAGAGTGCTAGGTGTGAAATATTTGTACTAACCCACACAGTAACTTAATGAAAACACTACAAAAGGACACAACACAGGTTTAGAAAATAGGAAATATTTATTTAAACAAAACAAGACCAAAATGACAAAAATCAAACACACACAAGTCGTCAATTAAAAACCAAAAAGAGCCTTTATGTAATTTTAAACACAACACTAACGCTGTTAGCTTGAAAATGTACCTTGGGTGCCTCAAAAATATATCCGCACAAGTGAGTGTGCGTCAAAAAGGGCTTGCAATGCGTCGATTTCACTCACAAGCGAGACCTTGCATCGTTTCTCCTTCAGTTGGGACACTGTGCGTCATTTCTTCTCTCCACAGGAGAGCAATGCGTCGATCCGATCAGAACTCTCAGGTCTGGGCAGGCCTTCCATTGTTTTTACAAGCCCAGCAGTGTTCGCATCAGAAATTCAGCAGCATGATGGCCCAAGAATTACGCAGCACGGGCTGCAATCTCGCCGGTCTCCATCAGCGAAGCTGCGTGTCTTTTCTCCAGCTGCAGGCATCAATCTTCTGGTCGCATTGCAGGTGAGCGTTGATTTTCAGCCGGGAAGCCGGCGGCGCGTCGAATTTTCAACCGCAGATCGGAGTCACGCTGATCTTTTTCCCGCACGGCGGTCAGTGTGTGGATTTCTCACTCTTGGGCTGCCAGCTTCTCTTCTCAGGGTCCCAGGAACTGGATGGGTACCACGTAGCAGAGTAGGAGTCTCTCCAGAGGCTCCAGGTGCTGGCCCAGAGAAGTCTTTGCTGTCCCTGAGACTTCAAACAAGAAGGAAGGCAAAACAAAGACCAGTCTTTGTTCTCTAGCACAGGCAGAAGCAACATCTTCAGGATAGCTCCACACAGCACAGTCACAGGCAGGGCAGCTCTCCTTCCTCAACTCTTCTCCAGGCAGAGGTTCCTCTTGGTTTCCAGAAGTGTTCTAAAGTCTGTGGTTTTGGGTGCCCTTCTTATACCCATTTTGTCCTTTGAAGTAGGCTTACTTTAAAGAAAAGTCTTTCTTGTTTGTGAAATCCTGCCTTGCCCAGGCCAGGCCCCAGACACACACCACGGGGTTGGAGACTGCATTGTGTGAGTGCAGGCACAGCCCTTTCAGGTGTGAGTGACCACTCGTCCCCTCCCTCCTAGCAGAGTTGGCTCATCAGGAAATGCAGACTACACCCCAGCTCCCTTTGTGTCACTGTCTAGTGAGAGGTGCAGCTAGCCCAACTGTTACACTGACCCAGACAGGGAATCCACAAACAGGCAGAGTCACAGAAATGGTTTAAACAAGAAAATTCTCACTTTCTAAAAGTGGCATTTTCAAACACACAATCTTAAAAACAACTTTACTAAAAGATGTATTTTTACATTGTGAGCTCAGAGACCCCAAACTCCACATGTCCATCCTCTCCCAAAGGGAATATACACTTTAATCATATTTGAAGGTAGCTCCATGTTAACCTATGAGAGGGACAGGCCTTGCAACTGTGAAAAATGAATTTAGCAGTTTTCCACTGTCAGGACATATAAAACACATTACTATGGCCCTCATTACAATCCTGGCAGACGGTAATACCACCAACAGGCCAGCAGTAAAAAAAGTGGAATTATGACCATGGCAGAAACCGCCACCACAGACAGCCACTTTAACACTCTGACCGCCACAACGGCAGTAACTGCCAACAGCCAGGCGGAAGACAATGTACCGCCCACAGTAATATGAGAGGCCAATCCGCCAGCTTTTCCGGGGCGGTACCAATGCCATAAAAAGCACGGCGGAAACAGTACACAGAAGGGAAACAACTCACCTCTCGACACTCAGGAAAGAACCACGACACCATGGAGCCCGAGCTGCACATTTTTCCAATGCTGGTGTACCTCCTCATATACCAGGAACACGAACGGCGGTGAAGACAACCACAGTGAGTACCGCACCTAGCACACAAGGGAGGTGGGAAGAAAAAGAGAGTGACACACACCCGCAACACCCCCTGCCCAACCCCCAACACCATACACACAAACAGATGCAATAACATTACATATACACCCCGTAACCCTCAGGAATAATGCAAGGACAAAAGGAATTGATTAAATTGAGTGTAATCGTACAATATTAGATAAATACATCCTTAAAGCAATAAACAGTATGTACAATATATGCAAATGGAGGGACAATGGCCACTCCAAAATGTCCGTGGCCCACGGGGTCATAACGCATAGGCTAAGGCCACACTTCACTCATGCCTCAATACGGAGAGAACACTGCAGGGGCATCAGGTCGAAAACACACAGGCACCTCAGGGGGACAGGGAATGAGGGGTCACCTCAGCCAGAAGATAGTACAATGCCACTGCTCCTGGAGAGGTCTACATACCCACTGCTTGGTCCTGGGGAGTGCAAAGACAGAGTCTCTCAAGTGGGTGGCTTGCCCACTGATTGGTCCTGGGGAGTGCAAAGTCACACTCTCTCTATTTGGTGGTTTGCCCACTGCTTGGTCCTGAGGAGTGCAAAGCCACAGTCTCTCAAGTGGGTGGTTTGCCCACGGCCTGTTCCTGGGGAGTGCAAAGCACCAGTCTCTCTAGTGGATGCCTTCTTCCACTAGTTCTGGAGGAGGCTCTGAGCCCAGTGTGCTTCATCCTGGCAAGGAGGGTGTGAGTGGATGCCTTCTTCCTCTGGTTCTGGAGGGGGCTCTGTGCCCAGTGTGCTTCATCCTGGCAAGGAGGGGTTGAGTGAGAGGGGGCTTTGTGTCCAGTGTGCTTCATCCTGGCAAGGAGTGGATGAATGGATGCCTTCTTCCACTGGTTCTGGAGGGGGCTTTGTGCCCAGTCTGCTTCATCTTGGATGGTGCAAGGTCAAAGTCTGTCACCCGGGTGTCACACCTACAGGTGTTGCAGGGGCCAGGATGTACTGCAGCCCATGTAGTCATGAATACACACTGCTCACCAGCGGTGACGGCTGCTCAAGGGATGGCAGTTGGGGTGCAGGTGGCGGTGCTGTCAGTGGTGGGTGGAGGCTCCAGCCCTTCTCCTGTAGCCTCGGACAGCTGCCCACTGGGACTGCTGCTGCTGGCAGAGTTGCTGGCCGCAGTGCAGGTGGTGGTGCTGCCCGCGGTGCAGGTGGTGGTGATGGCCACGGTGCAGGTGGCGGTGCTGGCTGCGGGGGAAGGTGGCGGTGCTGTCAATTTCTGGGGGAGGCTCTAGCCCTTCCCCTGCAGCCTCAGATAGCTGAAGTGCCATGGCTGGTATTGTTTGCCCCTTCGCAGATGGTGGTGCCTACTTGCTTCTGCCAGCTGGTGTTCCCTTCCTGCCCTTGCTGGCTGGTGGTGCCTCCTTCCCCTTGCTGGCTGGTGTCCCCTTCTTGCCCTTTCTAGGTGGTGGCCCCTTCTTGTCCTTGGAAGGTGGTGCAGGCACATAGGCTGTGCTGACAGGTGCCTCCTTGGAGCCTCTCACACCTGCAGTAACTGCAGAAACTACAGTGGTGGTGGACTGGGGGGCTGTCCACCCTGGCCCAAAGTGAAGGACGGGGGGGGAGGGGTAGGGAAGTGGTCAAGGGTGGTGAGGAAAAGGTTCTTAGGGACACTGGGGTGGGAGGAGGGTGAAGGTTTGCGAGTGGAAGAAGAGGAAGTGGTTGTAGGAGGTGTCTGTCTGCTGTGTTTGAGTGCAGGTGCATGTGCTGGATGCTGTTGTGAGGTGGATGGCTGTTGGGTGTCTGAGTTCTTGCGTTTGTGTACTTTGGGAGGAGGCGGCACAGACACAGTGGGAGAGGACACAGGGGACGTGTGCATGGATGTGGGGGTGGTGACTGCCAGTGAGTGGGGTGTAGTGATAGGTGTGCTGGTGATGGAGGTAGTGGATGAGGATGTAGTGCATGCACGTGTGAGTGGAGGCGCTACTGGGAGGGAGGTGGTCGGGGACGAGGGGGACACAGTGGAGGCAGTGGATGTTGGCATGTCTGCATCTGGATGGTGCTTGTGTGAGTGCCTGTGGGTTGAAGTGTGGTGCTTGTGTTTGCCTGAGCCTCTTCTGTGTGTTGGTTTGGGTGAATGCAGGTCTGAAGGTGTGCTTGCGATAGGCTGGGGTTGGGGGGATCGGGACTAGGTAGAGGAAGTTGGAGGGGGGAGACTGGAGACTGGGACAATGGCTGCAATCATTCAGTTGGCCAGAGCCTGGAATGCTCTCTGGTGGGCCGCCACGCCAGAGTGAATGCTCTCCAGGTATGCTTTTGTTTGTTGCAAGTGCCTGCTAGACCCTGGATGGCATTCAGTATGGTTGACTGCCCAACAGAGAGGGATCTCAGGAGGTCAATAGCCTCCTCACCGAGGGCAGCAGGGCTGACTGGGGCAGGGTCTGAGGTGCCTGGGGCAAAGGAGATGCCCACCCTCCTGGGTGAGCGGGCATGGGAAACATGCTGAGGGGCTGCTGGGAGGGTCGTGCTGGTATCAGGGGTGGTGGCTGTACCTGTAGTTGGGGTGGCCACAAAGGTGTCCACCATAACCAGAGAGCTTCCATCGGGGGAGGAGTCGCTGTCGGTACTGTCCCCTCCTAGTCCGTCATGGTGCTCCACTCACCCTCCGTCCCACTGGTGCCCTCGCCGTCGGTGGAGTCGGCCTCCAGGCCCAGGTGGGATGCAGCTCCCTCCATCGCCAATGCCTCTTCTCCTCCGCCAGATGATGCTGATGCACCCAAGGACAGGGTGACAAAACAAAAAGGGGGTGGAAGAGACAGAGGATACACTTGCTCAATGCCAGCAACAACACTACCGTTGGCATACACAACTCACAGGGAACAGCCCTATGCACTAGGCCATGCACTACCAGTTGCAATGCTAGTCAGCAGGACATGGGGTACAATGCCTAACGCCATCAGCTGTACACCTGAAACCCACAGGACCCTGCCCAGTAGTAGATGCCCACTAACATAATTGGGGTTGGAGTGCATCTGAGCTTGCCCATCATGGAACCTACCCTGCCATGTTCGTCCTGGCCTCGGGGCACCCACAGCCCACATCCCCCACCCAGGTAACACCTTAACTTGTGCAAAGCCATGATTCTGAATCTGTACTCACCCCCTTGTGGCTGCTGTGATGCCTTTAAGCGCCCATCCAACTTCGGATAGGCCACCGCCAGGATGCAGAACAATGGGGGGGGTCAGGGTATGATGGGCACCCCTTCCTCGTTGGGAGGCCAGCCCCAGCTGAGCCTCAGCTGTCTTCCTTGCTCAGTGGTGCAGATCCTCCCACGGTTTGCGGCAGTGGGTGGTCTGCCTGTCAAAGACCCCCAGGGTCCACACCTCCTTGGCAATGGCACAACAAATACCATTTTTCTGATGAGTGCTGACCTGCAGAAAAAAATACAGCAGAAAAGGTATTATTTCGTATTAAGGTACGTCCGGACTGTCATACTCATGGTCCAACATATCCCTCCCATCCCCTTACACACATACATTGACCACCATACATGCAGCACTCTGCCCAGACCCCTCAGCCCCCCCCACACGAGGCCCTCACACACAGCACTCCACGCATTCATGCCCCACTCATCATGCTCACAGTGTACTCACCTGTTGGTCTGGAGGGCCATAAAGTAAACAGTACTGGAGTAGGACTCCATCCACCAGTCTCTCCAACTCCTCCGAAGTGAAGGCAGGGGCCCTTTCCCCAGACACTCGAGCCATGGTCACTTCCAGACACAGGTCACAGCAGCACTTGCAGTGTAGGTCCTCTCCTGTTGAAGGTCAGGTAGCAAGTGAGTGAACAGATAGACAATGGTGGTCACGTCCGTGGCGGTGCGTACCATCACTGCCTGCGTACATCACCATTGGCTCCTGGAACCCCTAGGCCCCAATGATAACCAATGCAGTGTTGCACGGCGGTCATCGACCGCTGCCCACAACGGTGCACAACACCAGCGGAATTATCTCATTTACGCTTGTCCCTCCTCACAGGTAAGGCGGACACCATTTAAGGGGGGCACAGGCCATGGCACCTAACTGCCTCACTGCAGACATAGGGACATCAACTGACCTACAAGTTCACATACTGTTTCTGTAAAACAAAAATAGCATATTAATCTGAGTATATGTTTGAATATGACCTTCTGCTCCCCGTTTTTACCCTAGAGGGAGACATACCTCCGTGTTCAGTCCCCTGGTGGACCTGGTGACAATGGAGGAAAGGCACATTATCCTAAACTGCAGACTTGATAGGGCCACAATCCAAAAGCTGTGTGCCCAATTGAAGCCAGCCCTGATTTCAGCTATCCGCCACCCCACAGGTATCCCCCCTCTAGTGCAGGTCCTGTCAGTGCTCCATTTCTTGGCAAGTGGTTCCTTCCAAGCGACAGTGGCCATGGCATCAGGGATGTCACAGCCCATGTTCTCAAACGTGCTGACCAGAGTGTTGTCTGCCCTGATGAAACACATGCGCAGCTACATAGTATTCCCCCAGGTGGATGATTTGGTCACAGTGAAGGCTGACTTCTATGCAATGGGACATATCCCCAACATCATTGGTGCCATTGATGGTACACATATTGCCTTTGTTCCCACCCCCGGAGAAATGAACAGGTGTTCAGAAATTGAAAGAGCGTTCACTCTCTGAATGTGCAGATGGTGTGCCGGGCAGACCAGTACATCTCCCAGGTCAATGCAAAGTATCCTGGCTCTGTTCATGATGCCTTTATCTTGAGGAATAGCAACATCCCATCTGTGATGTCTCAACTCCAGAGGCACAGGGTGTGTCTAATAGTTGAGCCCATGGTCCCCACCCAGTTGATGTAGGTATATGGGTGTGGGGTTGGCCCAAAGGTATCCCTCGATATTTACAGGTGACTCTGGTTACCCCAACCTCTCAAGGCTACTGACCCCAGTGAGGAATGCCAGGACAAGGGCAGAGAAACGTTACAATGAGGCACATGGGGGAACAAGGAGGATCATTGAGCGCACCTTTGGCCTCCTGAAGGCCAGATTCTGGTGCCTCCATCTGACAGGTGGATCCCTGTACTACTCACCCAAGAAGGTCTGCCAGATCATCGTTGCATGTTGCATGTTGCACAACCTGGCCTTGAGATGCCAGGTGCCTTTTCGGCAGGAGGATGAGCCTGGAGATGGTCGTGTGGCAGCGGTGGAGCCTGTGGACAGTGACGAAGAGGAGGCAGAAGAAGAGGATGTGGACAACAGAACTACTATAATTCAACAATATTTTCGGTGACACACAGGTAAGACACTGTAACTTCACCTTCTATTGCAGTTTTGTATTGGACATTGTACTTGGCAGCCTGCTTTTCCTGTTTCTATGGCCACTTACTGTACCCTTTGGCATCTCTATTTTCAGATATCCGTGCCCCACTCTGGCTCCTGGTGTGTTTACTGCTGCCCACTACAGGTCATACCTATGTAAATGTAACTGTACATTTTAATTGCAATGTTTACAGCTTGTTAAATTAATACATATTTCAATCAATTGACAGACTCCATACTTGTATTAGCTCCAAGGGTGTTTATTTCTGTGATAATAAGTGTAGGGGGTATTTGAATGGGTTGGGTTGAGGGTCGAAGAATGTCCAGGATAGAGTCCAGTCTATTGGTATCACAGATGCATTGTCAAAGGGGGCACAGGGAGTGGGGCAATTGGAGTTCAAGGTGGACAGGGTGATAGAGTGGGACTCAAGGGTGACATTCAGGGGAGTCTTATTTCCTGGCAGGGGTCTTGGCAATGTTCTCTGGCTTCTGCCTGGATCGCAGGGACCTTTTGCATGGTAGTTCTCCTGCTGCAGGGGGAGGGGTGCTGGTGACCTGTTGTTCCTGTGGCGGAGCCTCCTTTCCTCTAGCGTCAGTGGAGGTGGAGGGCTGTTCTTCGGTGTGGCTAGTGTCAGGGGGCAGTTGGTGTGCCACTGCCTCCCTCATGGTGTTGGCCATGATGCCAGCACCCATGCAATGGTGACGAGGGTGGTGTGGATGTCTCGCAGGTCCTCCCTGATCCCCAGGTACTGTCTCTCCTGCAGCCGCTGGGTCTCCTGCAGCTTGGCCAGTTTCTGGTCCATCGTCTCCTGGGAATGGTGGTATGCTCCCAGGATGTTGGTGAGTGCCTCATAGAAAGTTGGTTCCCTTGGCCTGTCCTCCCTTTGTCACACAGCTTCCCTGTTGTCCTGTGCCTCTGTCCCCTGAACTGTGTGCCCACTGCCACTGACCCGAGATCCCTGATCGTCCTGTGTTTGTGGGGTTTCCTGGGGTCCCTGTAGTGGTGGACACACTGCTGATTGACGTGTTCTGTGGATAGAGGTATGGGCCCACTGTGGGGGGTGCTGTGGTGGTGTTTCTTGAGGGGGGATGCTCTGTCCGGAGGTCCCTGATGGGCAACGTTGGTCATCCTGATCCAGGTGTGCAGAGCTGCTGTCATCACTGTGGGCCTCGTCCTGGGGGGGACTGGATGTTGCTGGCACCTCCTCTCTGGTGACGTTGTGTGGGGGTCCTGTGGGGATGTAAATGCAGTGTTAATGTTTCAGCGTGAGACATCTTGTGCATGGGTATGCTCCCCTCTATGGTTTTTATTACCAAGGCAGCTTTGGCTTGTGTGAGTTGTGATTTGGTTGGCTAAGTGATTGTCACTAGTGTGCATGCTGTAGTGATGGGTGTCCATGCAGTTCTGTGATGAGGGTCCATGCATTGGTGTAGCATGCAGGGCTTGGTATTGGGATGGGTGGCTTCTGATGGTGGGGTGTATGTGGGGTGATGGAGTGATGGGGTGAGGGTAGGAGTTTGTGATGGCATGCAGGTAGGGGGGATAAAGTAGTAAAGATTTAAGTTACCAGAGGCTAGTCCTCCTGCTACTCCTGCCAGGCCCTCAGGATGCATGATCGCCAAAACTTGCTCCTCCCATGTTGTTAGTTGTGGGGGAGGAGGTGGGGGTCCACCGCCAGTCTTCTGTACAGCTATCTGGTGTCTTGCTACCACGGAACGCACCTTCCCTCATAGGTCATTCCACCTCTTCTTGATGTCATCCCTTGTTCTGGGGTGCTGTCCCACAGCATTGACCCTGTCCACGATTCTCCGCCATAGCTCCATCTTCCTAGCAATGGACGTCTGCAACACCTGTGGTCCGAATAGCTGTGGCTCTACCCGGATGAGTTCCACCACCATGACCCTTAGCTCCTCCTCTGAGAACCTGGGGTGACTTTATGGTGCCATTGGTGTAGTGTGAGTGGTGTGTGTGAGTGTTTGTGGGGTGATGTGTTGGGGTGTGTGCTGTGAGGTGCCTGGATGGTGTATGGGTGATGATGTTTTGTGGCTCTGATTCAGTGGGTGCTCCTGGCTTGTCTCTCTCTCAGTTGTCAATTTTTTTTATCGTAAAGGGTTGTGGGTAGTGTATGTGCGTGTGTGTGTTTTATATTGGTGTGGGTGTATGGGTGTGGTGTGTGTATGTGTGTCAGGTGTGAGTAGTTTGAATTGTCCAATGTGGTGTTGTTTTGTTAGTGTGTGTGTATTTTGAGCGCGGTGGTATGTACCGCCAATGGTTTACCACAGTTGAATGTCCGCCGCAGTGATTTGTGGGTCATGATGGTGTGGGCGTATTTTTGTTGGCATAACGGTGTGGGTTTTGGTACCGCCATTTTATCACCGACCTTTGGGCTGGCGGACATGTGTGTGTGTGTCTGTATAGTGGCGGATTTCTATGTGTGGGTCATAATACGTCATAATGAGGGCCTATATGTCCTACCTTAACCATATAATGCACCCTGCCATTGGGGTTTCCTAGGTCCTACCTTAGGGGTGCCTTTCATGTAAGAAAAGGGAAGGTTTAGGCCTGGCAAATGGGTACACTTGCCAAGTCGAATTTACAGTTTAAAAACTGCACACACAGACACTGCAGTGGCTGGTCTGAGCCATTTTTACAGAGCTTCTAATGTGGGTAGCACAACCAGTGCTGCAGGGCCACTAGTAGCATTTGATTTACAGGGCCTGGGCACCTCTAGTGCACTGTACTAGGGACTTACTAGTAAATCAAATATGCCAATCATGGATAAACCAATTACATACACATTTTGAATAGGAGCATTTGCACTTTAGCACTGGTTAGCAGTAGTAAAGTGCCCAGAGTAACAACAACAGCAAAAAAAAGAGTCCAGCACACATCAACAACCTGGGAAACAGAGGCAAAATGTTAAGGGACACCACGCCAAGCATGAAAAGTCTAACAGTTTTTTACTACTGAGACATGTTAAACTTAAAAGTAAATGTCCAACATTTTACAGCTAGTTAGGGCCTACGCTAGGGGTGACGTACATGCACTAAAAGGAAGGTTTGGGCTTGACTTTTGGGTACACTTGCCAGTTCAGAATGACAGTTTAAAACTGCACACACAGGCTCTGCAATGGCAGACCTGAGGCATGTTTAAATGTCTACTGTAGTGGGGGGCACAATCAGTGCTGCAGGCCCACTAGTAGCATTTAATTTACAGGCCCCGGGCACATATAGTGCACTTTACCAGTGACTTACAAGTAAATTAAATATGCCAATTGGGTATAATCCAATGTCATCATGTATAGTGTAGAGAGCACCTGCATGTTAGCACTGTTTAGCAGTGGTACTGTTCACAGAATCCTAAAGCCACCAAAAAATGAACTCAGCAAAATGGGAGGTCAGAAGGCAAAAAGTCAGGGGAACCACACCAAGGACGCAAGGCCTATCACTAGGTATTCACTTGGTAATGTATCCGTGGTATAAATTACCCTGACTTACTCCCAGAGAGAAAAACGTTTCTGTAAACCAAACAAATTACGAGCTCTTCACTATGTTTTCTGATTCCGTTCTAAATAAGTGTCTTATGCATTGTGTGCTGCTGAGTAGTGCAAGAGTCCCTTTAACTGGAGTATGTGCTCATCAGAAAGAAGGCTGCCTCTTCTTTCTGCTTTTGTGAAATGTGCCTCGACAAGATACATGGGGTGGAGTGTTAAATATTTATTGCCCAGGCCAGGCCCCAGACACAGACCAAGGGGTTGGAGACTGCATTGTGTGAGGACAGGCACAGCCCTTTCAGGTATGAGAGACCACTCCTCCCCTCCCTCCCAGCACAGATGGCTCATCAGGATATGCAGGCTATATCCCAGCTCCCTTTGTGTCACTGTCTAGAAAGTGGTGCAAACAGCCTGTAGGGAAATGCCTCCCTTGGCTTGGTTACCCCCCAACTTTTTGCCTTTTGTTGGTGCCAGTTATGATTGAAAGTGTGCTGGGACCCTGCTAACCAGGCCCCAGCACCAGTGTTCTTTCCCTAAACTGAACCTTTGTCCCACAAGTGGCACAGCCCTGGCACACAGATAAGCCCCTTGTAACTGGTACTCCTGGTACCAAGGGCTTTGGGGTCAGGGAAGGTCTCTAAGGGCTGCATCATGTATTATGCCACCCTGGAGACCCCTCACTCAGCACATGCACTCTGCCTCACAGCTTGTGTGTGCTGGTGGGGAGAAAATGACTAAGTGAGATGGCACTCCTCTCAGGGTGCCATGCCCTCAACCCACAGCCTGTGACATAGGTAAGTCACCCCTCTATCAGGCCTTAAGCCCTAGGGCAGGGTGCATTATTCCACAGGTGAAGGCATAGTTGCATGAGCACTATGCCCCTACAGTGTCTAAGCCATACCTTAGACATTGTAAGTGCAGGGTAGCCATAAAGAGTATATGGTCTGGGAGTCTGTCAAATATGAACTCCACAGTTCCATAATGGCTACACTGAAATCTGGGAAGTTTGGTATCAAACGTCTCAGCACAATAAATGCACACTGATGCCAGTGTGGGATTTATTGCAAAATGCACACAGAGGGCATCTTAGAGATGCCCCTTGCATGCCAGTCTGACTCCTAGTATTAGGTTGACCAGTTCCTACCAGCCTGCCACAACCAGACGAGTTTCTGGCCACATGGGGAGAGTGCCTTTGTCACTCTTTGGCCAGGAACAAAGCCTGCATGGGTGGAGGTGCTTCTCATCTCCCCCTGCAGTAACTGTAACACCTGGCAGTGAGCCTCAAAGGCTCATGCATGTTGTTACAGCGCCCCAGGGCATCCCAGCTACTGGAGATGCCCGCCCCTCCAGACACAGCCCCCACTTTTGGCAGCAAGTCCAGAGGAGATAATGAGAAAAACAAGGAGTCACCCACCAGTCAGGACAGCCCCTAAGGTGTCCTGAGCTGAGGTGACCACTGCCTTAGGAAATCTTCCATCTTGTTTTAGAGGATTCCCCCCAATAGGATTAGGGATGTGTCCCCCTCCCCACAGGGAGGAGGCACAAAGAGGGTGTAGCCACCCTTCAGGACAGTAGCCATTGGCTACGGCCCCCGAGAGCTAAACAAACCCCTAAATTCAGTATTTAGGGGTGACCCTGAACCCAAGAAATCAGATTCCTGCAACCTACAACAAGAAGAAGGACCTGAAAGCTCCACAGAGACGATGGAGATGACAACTGATTTGGCACCAGCCCTACCGTCCTGTCTCCAGACTCAAATAACCTGCACAGCGATGCATTCACCAGGACCAGCGACCTCTGAGGACTCAGAGGACGGACCTGCACCTGAAGGACCAAGAACCTCCTGAGGACAGCGGCTCTGTCCAGAAACAGCAACAAAATTGCTAAAAGAAGCAACTTTAAAGAGACTCTCACTTCCTGCCAGAAGCGTGAGTCTTCACACTCTGCACCCGACGCCCCCGGCTCGAGTCCAGTACAACCAACACCGCAGAGGGGACTGAGGGGACTCCCAGATAACTCCAATGACATGGACACCCTGAGTCAACCTCCCTGCACCCCCATGGCGACGCCTGCATAGAGGATCCAGAGGCCCCCCCGACCGCGACTGCCTGTTAACACAGGAACCCGACGCCTGGACCAAGCACTGCACCCGCAGCCCCCAGGGCGATAGGAACCACCCACCAGTGCAGGAGTGACCAGCAGGCGGCCCTCATCCTAGCCCAGTCGGTGGCTGGCCCAAGAAGCCCCCCCGTTCCCTGCCTGCATCGCCAGAGTCCCTCAATTGCTTTCAATAGCAAACCTGATGCCTACTTTGCACATTGCACCCGGCCGCCCCTGTGCCGATGAGGGTGTGTTTTGTGTGCTTGTGTCCCCCCCAGTGCTCTACAAAACTCCCCTGGTCTTCTCCCTGAGGATGCAGGTACTTACCTGCTAGCAGACTGAAACCGGAGCACCCCTGTTCTCCATAGACGCCTATGTGTTTTAGTTCCTCCTTTGATCTCTGCACCTGACCTGCCCTGTGTTGCTGGTGCTGTGGCTTTGGGGTTGCCTTGAACCCACAACAGTGGGCTGCCTATGCCCAGGAGACTGACAGTGCAAGTGCTTTACTTACCCAAGAAACTAACCAAAACTTACCTCCCCCAGGAACTGTTGATTTTTGCACTGTGTACACTTTTAAAATAGCTATTTGCCATTTTAACCAAAACTGTGTGTACTACTGTTTTAAATCAAAGTTCTATACTTACCTGTATGAATTACCTTGCATTTTATGTACTTACCTCAAATTTAAATCTTGTTGTTCTAAAAATAAATTAAGAAAATAGATTTTTTTAAATAAAAACCTATTGGCCTGAAGTTAAATCTTTAAGTGTGTGTTCCTCATTTATTGCCTGTTTGTGTACAACAAATGCTTAACACTACCCTCTGATAAGCCTACTGCCCGACCACACTACCACAAAATAGAGCATTAGTATTATCTAATTTTGCCACTATCAACCTCTAAGGGGAACCCTTGGACTCTGTGCACACTATCTCTCACTGTATATACAGCCCAACTGTCAGACTGACTCAGACAGGGAATCCACAACCAGGCAGAGTCACAGAATGGTTGAAGCACGAAAATACCTATTTTCTAAAAGTGGCATTTTCAAACACACAATCTAAAAACCAACTTCAATAAAAGATGTATTTTTCAATTGTGTGCTCAGAGATCCTAAACTCCACACTTCTATCTGTTCCCAAAGGAAATCTGCACTTTAATAATATTTAAAGGCAGCCCCCATCTTAACCTATGAGTGTCATGACTCACGTGCTGCTTACGCATGGAATCCACAGATCGAGTGGCGTGGGTCTTGAAGGTTCGGCTTTGGCCCAGATAGGGGCGACTCTTTCTGGTAGCCACGGTGATGTAGGCAATGGAGACGCCAAGAACAGACCGTGCCCATCAGAAATAGCGCCAGAGGGAAAAAAAAACCTAAAAAGGGGAAAAACCTCCAAACAGAAGATTCCTGAAACAGGAACAAAAGAACAGGAATCAACAGAGGCAAATACAGGAATACACTGAATCCACGAGAATCAGCACAGGAAAGCGGAGAAACAGGAGCGAAGACACCATCCAAACAGAAAGTGTTGCAGCGCAAGGAGAGAAAGAAACACAGCCCTTAAATACCACTAAACAGGAAACGACCAACAGGAAGTAAAAGGACACCATCTTAGATAGGGAAAGGTACATAGAACAGAATAGACTAAGAACCATAGAGAATAGGGAACAAGGAATGCTGGGAAGAAAAAGGTAACATGGGAAGGGGGCAAAAACATAAAGGAAGGAACAACTAGATGTCCCAGAAAAAGAAGAAAAGAAAAGAACAGGTAAGAGGGGTCAGAATGCCCGAAAAACGCGGTGCACAAAAACAGAGCGAGGCCCCATGCCCAATTTGGGGCCTCGCAAAGCACACAGCAGACTGGGGGTGCGCTGTGTCTTGCAGACGCGAGTTGCGGCCCGAGCCGAATGTTCGGCTCGCGCCGCAGTACGTGGCGCGACAATGAGAGAGATATGCCTTAAGACAGTGAAAACTGAATTTGGCAGTATTTCACTGTTAGGATATATAAAACACATGAGTAGATGTCCCACCTTTAGCATACACTGCATCCTGACCATGGGGCTACCTAGGGCCTACCTTAGGAGTACCATACATGTATAGAAAGAGATGGTTTAGGCCTGGAAAGTGGGTACACTTGCCAAGTCAAATTGGCAGTTTAAAACTGCATACACAGACACTGCAGTGGCCGGTTTGAGCCATGTTGACAGGGCTACTTATGTGGGTGGCACAACCAGTGCTGCAAGCCCACATAAGTAGCATTTGATTAACAGGCGCTGGGCAACTCTGGTGCATTGTACTAGGGACTTACTAGAAAATCAAATATGCCAATCATGGAAAGTCAATTACACATATATCTTACATAGAAGCACTTGCACTTTAGCACTGGATAGCAGTGGTAAAGTGCACAGAGTAATAAAAACAGCAAAAACAGAATCCAGTACACATCAACAACCTGGAAAACAGAAGCAAAAAAGTTAGGGGAGACCACGCCAAGGATGCCAAGTCTAACACACAGTATAAAAAATGTGGGTACTAGTTGGGGGGTGAGTACCCACCTCCAGTGATAACCACAACGCTTTTCAGAGTGAACCCTTAAAGTTATTAAAATCACCTTAGGTCAGCCCCCCTGATAGCTATGGCATAGGGAAGAAAGGCTTAAAATGGAGGCAATGTGCAAAGTATTTAGGCAGTTCCAAAACAGTAGTAAAGGTAAAGCACAACAAAATTCCTAAACCAATTTAGAAAACTAGAGAATATCTTCTGATTCATCATTTTATTGTCTTTGTGAAGAATAATGGGATAGTATATCAATAAGCCATGTTAATGAAAACTTGAAACATAAACATACAGAGATTCATGTGGATTACTGGAACATGGCAAAAATGCAATAAGGAATACCATTCAATATCATAAATGTCCCTAAAGAAAAGAAAGGGAAATAAAGTAGAGTAGAATATAAAAGCATCCGATGCATATCATAAAATACTCTTATTTTTAAATAAAGACTAGAGAATACTTTAATAAACAAAATAATAGCAAAATTCAAACATCAAATAAGGGAAACCAGAGTTATGAATTTTAAAATTTTAAATGTGCAAATAGTTCCATAAAGTGTTAAGCCCCAACCACAGCCATCTGGATGTGCCTGACTGGTACCTAGGGGCAAGCTGAGGCTGATAGCAATTCAGAAACCTGTTCAACCTGATAAGATTTACCTTCTGACTGTGGGCTTTACTTATATTTTGCAAATCAGGATACTCCTGTCTGCTGTATTACAAATCATTTTCTATTGCACTTGTAATATGGCGAACGGGATATCTGTCACATATGTGACGGAGTATCCCATCCGCTGAAATATAAATCAGGCCTGAGTCTCTGAATTGGAAGACAAAAATCCTCAGTGGGGCAAGGCAGCAAGCTGTGGCCAAAGAGGACTCCTTGTCATCAAATGCCTGCTGGCCAAGGTGTCAGTGAAACTGTTGATTTCAGACGGGAAAGCTCAGAGTGTGAAAAATTTGAATTCCACACCTGGAGAAGGGCCCTTTCTAGCTGGATACTGTTAGCCCTTTCACCTAGTGAAGATTTCTTCCTTAGTGCTTAGTCACTTTTTAGGAGTTTGGATTCTTCCATGGGGCAAGGTTGCAGGCTATAGCCAAAGAGGGCTCCAAGAGACTGTACACTCTCTCCATGACATCTGGCTGAATCGATTTGCTGCTATGGAAAAGCTCTGAGTGGGAGCAACCAGAATCATTGGCCCAGCTGCAATGCACTTTCATAATATTGACTGGACAGCTTGGTCCTGGCCTGTAGATGTCATGAAAGCCAACATGTTTCTAGGTCTCAGGAAACATTAGGGGGAGTACTTTGACACCAGCCTACGAGACATCACTTGGGGGTCAAGACTTTCTCCATTTGAGGCCAGCAGCCAGCAGGAGGGTCAAGGACAGGTCCAGTAGGAAAGAGTCATGTAGGAGCTTGAGATAAGCCATCCTGAAGCTTACAGTGATCCTGTAGCTTGGACGGGAGGTCAGCCTTATTACCTTTGGAGTCCACTGCTTTGTCCTGGGCACAAGAGGGAGAGCAGGTCCGGTCCTCTAGGCTCTTCTAAGGTTCAGTCCTCTTCTGTTTTTCAGATAGTCCATAACGTGTTGTGAGGAGGATACTGTGCATGCCACATTTATACCTGGTACCAGTCTGTGCTTGGGCTTGAATTTTGGTCCCTCCCTAATCAACTGGGAATAGGGTCAACTGTACCTATCTTTGCAACAATTCCTCTATTTCCTAATTCAAACAATCCCACAATTCCCCACTCTGCCTAAATCCAAGATGGTGAACCCTTCTCCACTTGAGTTGAGCCTGTGTGCCCACCCAGAGGTGTGGTCACAGAAATTAGCTGCCCCTCCTCTGTGGTTATTGTAAACCAGCTCTAGGGACAGCTCCTTTGCCACTCCTGACTGGAAAAACAAAGAAGTGCCCACCCAGGAGTCAGGTAATATTTACTTGTACCTGGGTAGGCTTATTTGAAGTTAGTCAAAGTCCTTACACAGCCCAATTGGTCATCCTGCCAGAGGAACAGAACACATCCCCACATCCAAAGTCTTAGGCTTAGCTCTGGGAGCAAGTTGACAGGTAACAGCTGAAGCTCATGCTAATGGGTCTTTAGGGGCATTGCAAATCCATCTTCACTAATGATTTGGGTTTGTAATCAATATTTCATAAAGTCCAAATATGAAATTTGTAGCTGGGATAATATTGTATCCCAATGCTTTGTTGTAGAACAACCACTCTTGCTACAGTGAAAATATATTTTAGGGCCTTTTCATTCTAAGGAAATGGTTAACATTAAACTTTTAGAAGTCCTAATTGTAATACCACCCCCCCTGTCTTATGAACAATAGGGACTACTTATAGGTAACTTAATTATACTTTAAAGAAAAATGTAGGCCTGGCAAACGAGGTTTGCATTTGCAGTTTAAAAATGCACAACCAGGCTACAGAGGGTAAGCCTGCAGTCAGTCATGTCTGCGTTGCCACTGTAGTGGATGGCACAGTGGGTGATGCAGCACACTGCCCACTACAGGCCCTGGGTACACCTTGTCCCATATACTAACTTCTAATAAGTATGTTAATTATGTCTATGAGCGGTATGCCAAATTTATCATCATGAAATTAGGAGCACAGGTACTTTGCCACTGGTTAGCAGGTGTACAGTGCATAGAGTTCTACTGCCAGTAGAAACGGTCAAGCTAAAAATCATGTTAATACCATGAATTTCGAGGGCCGCTGCCATCTTGAACCTTGCTCAACTGCTACAACTACAAAGTGCAAAAGGGATACTGCACCACTCTAGATAGAAAGGCTGCTAGGTTGAAACACAGTAAAAATTTGATTTTACAAAACCGTTCGTACATGACTAGAGCACTCCTTATTTCTTAGGGGAACAAAAGAAAAACAATAGATCTAAGAATATCTGCAAGGAGCTAAACAGAGAGTTAACACCTCAGGCATTTTCCAAGGTTCTATTAATGAAACTTCTATTACTAATTATTGTCACTCCCAGAAATCCCATTATTGTGAGGATTGGCGAGTTCTGAATGCAGAATTATCACACCAATCCAGGTCTTTTGTCCGTGGAATTGGGAATTACATTAGAATTCAGTGCTCCTAGACCAAATTCAGCAGGAAATTCCCAATTGATTACGGTTTCCCCCGAACAAATGTGACCAGGTTTCACTAGGTCTGTGTCCTCAGCAGGCTCAAGCTACATGAGGAATGATTGCATTACTTGCATACAGATGGTTGATACTTCTTTTTTCATTCAAAGTATTATTTCGACTTGACACGGAATGAGGGTGTAAGATCCAAATGATTTTTGCTGCAATCTAAGAGTGAAAAAGTGGATAGATACCGCAAGCAAACCTATAGAATATGTCACCAGCAAAAAGAAGAAAACATACAGAACAAAAGAGAGGGTAACAAAATATCTTCTGCAAACACCTTTTACAAATTACATGGTATTTCAAGTCGTTACCTAGCTGGTAGCCAAAAGAGCAAAAAAAAAGCATGCCATGGAAGATGATGGTCCCCCTACAAATAAAGATCGAAAAGTATTTGGTTGTGAAAAGTCAGACCCACAAAACGAAGTGTGCTATGACAGAATCCATAGTTTAGTCAGCCGGGTAGTCTGAGATGAAATCTAACTTCAAGATGTAGCCAATGATAAGGGTGAAGATGGTGGAAAGACGGAAATCAAGGAAGACCTAATAAGTGGAATCAAAAATACATGAAAATCTTGCAGCATGCGATATCATTCTGGTAGCAAAAATTCTAGAGAATACAAAGAAAGGCAACGGTGTGTGTGGGTTTGAAGTTTGTTTTGCGACATTCTTCAGCTACCACACAGGAAGGAGACAATACTTGCTGCTTGACTAGAGCCAAAGCCTTTCACGCAGATAGCCTATAAAGTTTAATTTTGCATATTCCAGGAATTTTCAAAAATGGTCAGAATGGTGCACATGAAAACCTGAAAATATTGTGCTTTCCAAGATTTTTGTCAGCTAAGTTATAGCTGACGTGGAAAATTAAATCTGCTAGAGAAAGTAAACATTCCTTGCTAGCTACCAGATTAAATTAATTTTCAAAATACAGTTTTCCACATTAACGCCAAAGTCATTGCAGAGAGCAGTGCACAGCCCAAGTATTCCAAGCGGAGAAAGGCTGAGGAGGGAGGTAAAACAGCTGAGTGAGCAATACGCGCAAATTTGCGGCAAAGAGCGCTAAACCTGGAGACAACCTGTGTGAGAGATTCCCAGGCCAACAAGAGCTGTAGTGACTTTGTACCTGCTGCATTTTGTGAAGGCGTTAGTGGACGAGAATATCTGCTTATAGCTGTCACTATGAAGAGAAAAGTGAGGCATGAGGTATTCATCAGCGACAAACACAAAGATCAGTATTCGTCAGAGCTGATAAATAGCTGCAAAGATGATTTGTTCCACCCAATGGAGAATATTATGAGCATGATAGTAATTTATGCATCAAAATCTGCATCTCAGAATTTTCTTCAGTAATTTTCAGCAAGTTTAACGTAGGGAAATTTGTCTGGGCAAAACGGAGGGGGTTGTAGTATTTACTGCTCAACTTGTGATCCCGGCGCAAACAGTCGTTTGCACTGGGAATGAAAAAAAATAAACAGCCACTCGTATTAAGGGCCTTAAAATATGGCTCAATCTGGCAGTAAGAATGGGGTGCACTTTTGTGAGGGAGGAAGGACATCTACAGGGTGCTTACTAACCGTGTGGGGATTCTCTGGTACACTGATCATCAACTGAGGATATTTTTAGAATATAGAGAAAAGAGAAGGAAGACGGGAATTAAAGACTCACCCTGAATATTTGAATAATGGAAAAATCGAAATAGAAAGAGAAAGGCACACGATTGATGAAAATGTTCAGTATGAAACCAACAGTGAATATCACATACTTCAATAAAGTTGTTGGACAGTAAAAGAATACCTTTTTGACAACTGTTGGAGCCCCGACAGAAAGGAAGAGGGAGATGGATGTCACACAACTCTACATAAGACAATGTACCTGAAGTAACAGACAAAATCTTGTAGCAGTTGTTGAGCAGTTTTGAATTCTAGGATGTGTCCTGGAGAGCCACGCTTCCAGCAATTAGAGGCTAATTATAAAGATTTTTCATTATGTTGTGTTTTTGTGATTGCTAAGAAACTCACAAAATCTGCACTTTTTTAGTAAAAAGGCTTTTTACAAAAAACCTATGACATTTTAGTGTGTGTGAGACAATATAGCACTTTTTATGAACAAGCCGATACAGTGAAATATTGAGCACTTCAAATATGTGCCTACAACTTCAATTATTGACCGTAGATTAAATCCACTGTGAGGGTTACGAAAAAAACCACAACGTAACAATTACATATATCTTCACAGTGAGATGAAAGTTTTTAATAGGGTTAATGAGCTACATCAAGTGGTCAAAATTGCTTTGCATACTTAAAATCTGGAAGCAGATTGTTTTTTTATTTTAGCTACCTTCTAAGTAATGAGTTATTGTATATTGAACCTTTATCTAGAACAAATGTTAATACTAACAACATGAATAATGTGTAGTTTACCTTCTGTGGAAGGATAAAATTCAGAGTCAGAGTTGGAATGGGCCTTTTCTTTAGGATCACCCGAGATTTTTGCTTTCCTTGTTGAAACTTTTTTTGCTGGCTTTTAGGGATCATACACTTTACTCCTGTTAACCAGTGGTAAAGTGTGTGTGCTGTCCCATCTTAACATGGTAAAACTGGTATACAACTGATTGGATTATTTGTTGTGCTTATACGACCATAGTATATGGTTCTACATGGATCCAGGGTCTGTAAATGAAATGCTACTGGTGGGCAGTAGCACTTATTGTGCCACTGACTAAAGTGGCACTGTAAAACATGTCTCAGGACTGCCACTGGAGCCTGTGGAACAGTTGTAAACTGCCATTTTGACCTGGAAAAATAAATCTTTTGCCAGGCCTACACCTTCCTTTTAATATATATATAAGTCACCCACAGGGCAGCCACTAACAGATTTTAGGGGAGTGTGCATGGTTTATAAAAAATAGGATATGTGTCCTTAAATAAGTATGTTGTTACAGTGAAAAACTTCTAAAGCTGTTTTTCATCGTAGCAAGGCTATCTCTCTCATCAGCTAACACTGGTTTACCTTATTCCACCTAATAAGTGATAACATCAGTTTGGGAATAGACATAGAAATGCTTCTTCCACTCACTTGAATTTTAATTTAAAATCCTCTTTAATTGTAAAGTCAAATTTTAAGTTACTATTCGGAAAATGACACTTTTAGAAAGTTGGAATTGTTCCGCATAAACCACATGTACCTTTCTGCTAGTGTCCAGGGTCACATGGCTGTGAATGTCTCTCCTGTGGTGTATTGTAGATTTCTTTTAGCCATGGTAAGAAAAGTGGCCTGGGTGTAGAGGGGGTGGGCATTCCTGACAGGAGGGCTGTGGATGACGTATGCCTTTCCCTGATTACACTTCAAAGAACCATGTCTGCAGCATACACAAAGGAACCCGAAACCTGGCCTGCCTTTGCCAACTTAGACCATGTGGAACCAACCCCAGGGTAAGGGGAAGAATTGACAAGAACGAGTTTGGGGTAGGCTGGGGATTGTCCCCCACACAATTGATAAAAATGTACTCTATTGTTCTAAATTGGCTTGGATTGTTCTTGTGTTGCATTTTTACTTTATTGGTGTTTGAATACTGCATAAATACTTTAGAGATTGCTTCTACATTTAGCCTGACTGTTTTTGTGTAAGTATACCAATTTATTAAGCACAGATTTATTTAGTGACTTTTGTGGATCTCCCTACAACGACTGTGTGTTTTATTTGAGTGGGACTCTCAGCGCCCTCAACTAATAATCCAATTTCTTACAGTCAGCATCTCTGGTATTCAAACTGAAAATCTGCACTCAATGTAGGCAAGCCTGGACTTACACTGCCAACTTGCTGGCTCACTGGCATGCTCCATGAATGCCTTTCATCTTGAAAATATTGTTTCTAATCTTTGTTGTCACAAAATGACAAAAGGTACTCAGTTCAATAATGTGTCTAAATTAAAAATATTATTTTAGCTAAACATACATTAACTGGAGGTTTTTGTGCTGAAAAAGGCAAAAAACGTGCCGACTTTTACCATCAAGAAAAATTAATTGTTAATGTCTATTTAATTCTATCTTTTTGTACCCAATTATCGGAAGAAAACCCCTTGCTGCAAGCTTGGCCACCTCTAGAGTAGGACCTTGGTGAATAACAAAAAAACTGGGGCCATCCACCGATCATGCAGGACTCCCACACAATGGACTTTCAAAGTAGAGATGTAGGAATATGCTAATAGGGGATACACAGAGCAGATTACTCCTCTTATTGGATGTGAAATGCAATATGGAAAAGGGAACCAATGTTTCTGTGGCTGTGCAGCAGAAAATAAAGCTCCTTAACAGGGTATCGTTCTCCAGTCTTCCTGCCTTTCTGTTCTCTAACGATAAAATGGCAACATATGGGCTGTTTTTTTGGATTTGTGTGGGCCCGTTTTATGGTCTTGTGCGCCACTTCTTACTCTTCATTGCCTTGATATTAATACAAACATTGCCTACAGCAAGCTAAACTCTTGGTAGTTTTCCAAACCTTATAAAACATTTATACAGATTAACTTTACAAGTTCAAAACGTCCCCAATTTGCTACCATGGACCACTTTCTTTTTAATTCACCAATGTGGGCCACTTTTGTTTCGGTTTCTGGGCCTATTTTCTGTCCCACTCCAACACTGGATAGAGATTGTCAAAAAATTCTCACTTCTGTTTATGCACTTGATGCTTGGGAAGGTGTTCAAACACGAAAAGCAGACATTCATTGAACTAGTCCTAGATAAATATGGCTTAAGACCAAAGATTACCAAACTTGTTTTGGCCATTTTATCCAAAGATTTGTATTTATTTGATCTACCATAACGCCTTTACCCTAAGTGCTGTATGAGATTGTGGGAACATTTTTTGGAATGATTACACAGCTCTACGCATAAGAAAAACAAGGCAAAATATAGATTAAAAAAGGTGACAAGAAAGGAAAAGGCAGCAGTTGTACTAATAATAAGAAATAAAGGCCCAGATGTATCAAAAGATTTTGCATTCGCAAATGGTGTGAATCGGTAAATGTCACCATTTCCTAATGCAATATAGCCTTTCACAATGTATGTAAGGCACTGCAGTCCCATTTTAAGGAATCCCAATTTTTTGCGATTAACAAAAATTGCGACTCCAAATAGAGAATCACAATTTGCGATATGCAATTCCCTAAATAGGAAATCGCAAATAGGAATTCCTCTTTGCGATTCCCTAAGCGCATGTGACAAGCATTTCCTAAATGCAAACTGGGCATTTAGGAAATGTTTTTACCATCAACTCCAAGTTCAGGGTAACCATGTGCAATTTAAAAAAATGCATTAAAAATGCATTTTTTTTAAAGTGTCATGTTCTCAATTTTTTGGGGGGGGAGTGCATCAAACGGGTCCTTAAGCCCTCATCACCTTCAGTTTTGCATTTCCTAATTAGCAAATTCCTAATACGAAATCGCACATTAGGAAATGCAAAACTATAAGCAGCTATGGGTTTTCAGTCCATAGGAATGAGTGGAGTCACAATCCTTGACAGCAGTTCCCTAATAGCGATTACGATTCTCTAGGGATCGCTATTAAGGAATCACTATTTTGATACATAACATTTTGCATTCCCTAAATAGTGATTTCTTAAAATTCACTATTTAGGGAACACGAAATGAGATTTAGATACAGCTGGCCCCAAATTATCAAATCGCATTGTTGTTACTAACAGTCAAAATGAGGAGAGAATGAAAACTGGAGGAGCAGCCTCAGTTCTGAGGCCTAGGCCCTCAAAAGCCAACACACAATAAGAAAAAACTGAGTACCAGTCGACATCCTGATGACAACACACCAAAGTGTTGAAAAATTCCAGAGCTCCCTAAGAAAGGCAGCTGAATGTTCATGTTCTTTAGGGCAGTGATCAAAGAAATATTGACTGCATAGAAACAAGCAGACAGCAATTTTGTTATGTTGAAAGATGAAAGATGAAAATATGAGAAATTCAGGTTGGTCAGGATAAAGATTTATATACTGCCGCACTGTACCACTTCCAGCAAACACTGAAACTGTTACAAAACCCAGTTCATCAGAGCTCTAAGTTCCAGAACTCTTCATGTAAGTGATGTAGTTGAAATTGTAGTGCTGTCCCTCATGTTACCGAAGTCACATATATGTGACAGTTTATACCTTAGGTTAACCAAAGTGCTAATGGATTAAATGCAGAAGCTGCACTGACAAGTCATTTTCAGTGTGCCTTGGTTTAAATTGTAGAGGTCGTCATAGGTGGTATTTGCATTAAATTAAATGTTTGAAGGATTGTTGCAAATGGCCCTTCATGCAGAGTTATCCCTAATTTTTTTGCCTTTACCTCCTGTTTTGTTGCTGTATCTTTGTTGGCCTTAGGACTCTGAGCACTTTACCACTACTGATCAGTGCGAAAGTGCAAGTGCTTCTCCTCTAAAACATAGTAAAATTGGTGTATCCCACCTTGGCATATTTAATTTACCTGTAAGTTCCTTGTAGAGTGGTATTCCCTATAACCATGGCCTTTGTAAAATAAATGCTACTGGTGGGCCTGCAGCACTAAGTGTGTCACCCACTTGAGTATTTCTGTAAGCATGTCTCAGGCCTGCCACCACAGAGCCTATGTACGCAGCCTAATGCCACCCTGACTTGGCATTTAAAACTTCTGCCAAGCCTTAATCTCCCCTTTTCTTACATTTAAGTCACCCCTAAGGTAAGCTGTAGGTATCCATAGGACAGGGTGCCATGCAAGCAAAAGGCAGGACATATACTTTTAAATTCTCATGTCCTGAAAATGAAAAACTCCACAAAGTCGTCTTTCATTACTGTGAGGCCTGCCCCTCTCATAGGGCAGCATTGGGAATTCCTTATATTGCCTTTGTGCAGTAATTCCTGAACGGAGAGAAGTAGCCGCAGCATGTTTAGTACCATTGGAATGGTAATAATAAATCCTCTCCCTTTGGGAGATAGGATTTATTGTTACTATTTTAGAAATACCACTTTTAGTAGGCATTTCTCTGCACTCATTGCCCTGAGTGCCCACAGCATGTCTCCAATACATATCTGTCTTGGGTTAGGTGACAGTTACACTTGTGCATTCCCTTCAGACACCAATACTCAACTGTATCTGCATGCATCTGCATACTGATGGGTCTTCTTAGAAAGGTGGTTCAATCAATCAATCAATCACAATATTTGTAAAGCGCACTACGTACCCGTTAGGGTTTCAAGGTGCTGAAGGGGGGGGTGCTGCTATTGGTCAAAGAGCCAGGTCTTAAGAAGTCTCCTGAAAGCGAGCAGGTCCTGGGTCTGCCGCAGGGAGGTCGGGAGGGTGTTCCAGGTCTTGGCGGCAAGGTAGGAGAAGGATCAGCCACCGGAGGTCTTGCGCTGGATGCGGGGGACGATGGCGAGGGTGAGGTTGGCGGAGCGGAGTTGGCGGGAGGGGGTATAGAAGTTGAGTCTGTTGTTCAGGTAGGTAGGTCCGGCGTTGTGGAGTGCCTTGTGAGCGTGATTGAGGAGCTTGAAGGTGATCCTCTTGTCTACGGGGAGCCAGTGGAGATCTTTCAGGTGGTGGGAGATGTGGCAGCATCGGGGTACGTTGAGGACCAGTCGGGCGGAGGCGTTTTGGATGCGTTGGAGGCGTTGGATGTCTTTTGCTGGGATGCCTGTGTAGAGTGCATTGCCGTAGTCTAGTCTGCTGCTGATGAGGGCCTGGGTCACCGTTCTTTTGGTTTCCCCCGGGATCCATTTGTAGATTCTACGGAGCATGCGGAGGGTGTTGTAGCAGGAGGAGGAAACTGCGTTGACCTACTTGGACATGGTGAGAGCGGAGTCGAGGACGAAACCCAGGTTGCGTGCGTGGTTGGCTGGCACTGGCGGGGGTCCCAGCATGGTGGGCCACCAGGAGTCGTCCCAGGCTGAGGGGGTGCGACCGAGGATGAGGACCTCCGTCTTGTCGGAGTTCAACTTCAGGCAGCTGTTTCTCATCCACTCGGCGATGGATTTCATTCCCTCGTGGAGGTTGGTTTTGGCGGTGTGAGGGTCTTTGGTGAGGGAGAGGATGAGCTGGGTGTCGTCGGCGTAGGAGAGAATGTTGAGGTTGTGCTGACGGGCCAGTTGTGTGAGAGGGGCCATGTAGATGTTGAACAGCATCGGGCTTAGTGAGGAGCCTTGGGGTACGCCGCAGATGATGTTGGTGGCTTCGGAGCGGAAGGGTGGGAGTCGGACTCTCTGGGATCTGCCGGAGAGGAATGAGGAGATCCAGTTGAGGGCTTTTTCTTGTATTCCGGCTTCGTGGAGGCGTGTTAGTAGGGTGCGGTGGCAAACCATGTCGAAGGCTGCCGATAGGTCCAGGAGGATGAGGGCTGATGTTTCGCCGTTGTCTATTTGCTGTCTGATGTCATCTGTGGTGGCGAGGAGAGCAGTCTCTGTGCTGTGGTTACGTCTAAACCCAGACTGGGATGGGTCCAGGATGGAGTTGTCCTCGAGGTGGTGGGTAAGCTGAGCTTTGACGATCTTCTCGGTGACCTTCGCCGGGAAGGGGAGGAGGGAGATCGGATGGAAGTTTTTGAGGTCGTTGGGGTCAGCCTTGGGTTTCTTGAGGAGGGCGTGGATTTCGGCATGCTTCCAGCTTTCCGGGAAGGTTGCGGTTTCGAAGGATAAGTTGATGACCTTTCGAAGTTGGGAGGCGATGGTAGAGTTGGCTTTGTTGTAAACGTGGTGGGGGCATGGGTCTGAAGGGGATCCTGAGTGGATGGAGTTCATGATCTTGCAAGTTTCAGTGTCGTCTACGTGGGCCCAGGCGGTCAGGGGGTTGGTGCAGGTGGAGCTGTCGGGGGTGGGGTCTGGCGGAGACGTGGTGTTGAGGCTGTAGTGGATGTCGGCGATCTTCTGATAGAAGAAGGTGGACAGGGCGTCGCAGAGTTCTTGGGATGGTGGGATGTCGTTGACGTTGGCGCTGGGGTTGGAGAGTTCTTTCACGATGCAGAAGAGTTCTTTGCTGTCGTGTGCGTTGTTGTTCAGGCGTTCTGTGAAGTGGGATCGTTTGGTGAGTCTGATTAACTGGTGGTGCTTGCGGGTGACCTCCTTGTGGGCTGCAAGGCTGTCGGGTGTGTGTTCGAGGAGCCATTTCTTCTTTAGTTTCTGGCAGGCGCGTTTGGAGGTGAGGAGTTCGTCAGTGAACCAGGCGGCTTTTTTTTCTTTCTTGGTTGTCGGTGGGCCTCTTGAGTGGTGCGAGGGTGTTGGCGCAGTCGTTGATCCACTGACATAGGATGAGGGTGGCGGTGTCTGGGTCGGTGGGCGGGTTCTGGGCGAGGGTGCTGGTCAGCTGGTCTTCTGTGACTTTGCTCCAGTGACGGTGTGGTGGTTGTTGGGTGCGGTGGTGTTCGATGTGCTTCTTGAATGTGAAGTGGATGCAGTGGTGGTCGGTCGGTTGAGAAGGGCTCACAACTACACGTCAGAGGGATAGTGTCTAGAGTCCACATAAAGGGGCTGATAACCTCCTACTGATAGACTGGAGCCAAGGATGATGAGAAACGGGGACCTGTGCATTTCACAAGAACTCTTTGTAGTCACCCCACACAGCAAAAACACGTGTTGATATAAATATTGGGTCCATGACCCACTCAAGACAGCACACTTCAGGACTCAAGACAAACTGCTGGAGTAAAGACTGCTGTGTGACAAGATTTCCACTCTGCCAAGACTGACTGCTCTCAGGAACTGCTGGCCTGCTTGGGTGTGCTGCCCTGCTGATCTCTGCCCGTTAATCCAAGACTCAACCGTCAAACCTAGAGTGACTCCGAACAGACCTGCTTTCATGCTGAGGACTCCCAGGCACCATCATTTTGACATATTACTCTTTTCTTGCGCATTGATCTTACTACCCTTAGCCTAAAAAGTCAAGTATTTCTTTATCATATTGAGCTTAAAAGTATTGAGTTAAACAAGCTTAATTTTTCTACATACCTGTGTGAGGTCTCTTTCTGTGGTGTACCTCGTATGATTATTTTGCGTGTGTAGCACAAGTACTTTACACACTGCCTCCTAAATTAGGCCTGCCTGTTCTGCGCCAAGCTACCAGAGGAAGAGCACAGGCTAATTTATGATGTGACACTGACTTGCCCTGAATGGGGCGGTGGAACCTTCTTGCACACGGTGCGTACCTCTGACAACTAGAGACCTGGCTTCTAGCAAGGACTAAAACTGAAATGTTGATGTAATTTAGACTCTAGACTAATAGAATGTGTTGAAAGTATATTGAATTTCTAATAATTAATTAATTAAATATGCATGTAAAAATAGAGAAATGCAGTTCTGTGTTATACTAACTGACATTTATTAACAGAGTAATTTTGTTTAAAGTATTGAAATCTAAATGCTAATAAAGAATTATTAATGTAGAAATCATAGTTTACATACTAAAATGTGTTTACATTGATGTATTAATGTGCTGTATTAATTGACTTGTGTTATCCAAGTGAGGCCTGCAAAGCCTGTATTTTGTGACTGAGCAGGAAATGCTAATTCTTTTTTTTAACATGAGCCTCTCTTTCAGACTTCGTTCCTATGAGAAGACTAGCCTCGGTAATAGACCTCTATTGTTTTACACATAGAGAGAAAGTGAAATAAAGGTCTTAGAATGCAGAACATCTTGAACTATGGACTGACTTTATATACAAATGTTTCAAACTTGTGTGGAGCTACATGGATGGATAATGTTCCCATGACAGACCTGGGAAGAATTATTGATGTTAAAATTTGGAGTCATGTGATCAATTTCTATTGGATGATGTCCCTTTAATGTAATGTAAACTGTCACCTTTGGCGAACCGGAATCCCATATGAAATTTGATATGTTGAAGACCAGTTGGACTTTTGTCACTTTGATATGTCAAAGACCAGTTGGACTTTGGTCAGATTTTCAGACTCTCCAGAACCCTGCACATGTTGAACTTCCTGGAGAGGTATCTTCTTCTCTGCATTTGCCACTTGAGATGCTTCATTGATCCTTAGGGACCATTCTTACAATCCCCTACAGAAGACTGTTGATCGAGCTTCTGTCATGCTGACATTTTTTCTTTTTACTTATTTTTTTCCCACCTTAGTGTCAACACCAGAGCAGTACGCGCTCTATTGGCGACTAGTATGCAAAAACCAAGCACAATCAAAACAACGTAATTTATGCATTGTGCTGATATGTTGTGGTTTCACCTTTTGCATTGTAGAGTTCAATCCTGAAAACTTCTTTTTAATATGCTTACAAATACTGTTCTTTTGCAATGTATTGCTGCAGTTTTTCAGAGTGTGTTAGGGTGTGGCCCCTTTCCAGGGACTTCCAGAGACTTTTACTGCAACATGCCTGGGCGTGGTTTTGGGTTGGGCCAAGACTCTATAAAAGAGAGCCAGCCCAACTCCCAGGGCTCACTATTCAGAGGTCCCGGTGCAGAGCAGCAGCTTCTTCCTGAGCTCCTGTCCCGGCGGCCTATTGGATCTTCCAGGCTTCTGCCCTTTATCCTTCACTGGTGATCATTGTTCCAGGCGGTAAGACGGTGGTTGGACTGTTCCGACAACGTTATCAAGAATTTTCATATTCTTGGTTTAATTCTGTAATGATTAACAAATTACTTGCGCGCTACCATTCTTGACATTTATATGGTGGTTTACAAATCGGCAAGATGCGCGATTTGTTTCATAAAGGTTTAACTTTGTTATTCATTGCGCGCTACCATTTCTTGGTATTTCTTGGTATTTACATGATGTCTTAGGAATTGGCAAGACGCGCAATTTGTTTCATGAGAATTTAACTTTGTTGTTCATTGCGCACTACCATTTCTTGACATTTACATGGTAGCTTAAGAATCGGCAAAAGACGTGCGATTCGTTTCATTGTACTTTGATCTTGTTATTCATTGTGAGCTGTTATTTTTTGGCATAAACATCGTGGTTTACGAATCGGCAAGACGCGCGATTCGTTTAATGATGATTTGATTTTTATATTCACTACGTGCTACCATTTCTTGACATTTTACATGGTGACACTCGAATTGGCAAGACGCACGATTCCCTCCTCAAGTTTAATTCATGTTGTTTATTGTATGCCACAATTCTAAGATATCTATTATGTAATATTAGAGTTGACAAGTTATATGATTTGTTTCCTGAATCCATATGGTGTTATTCATGGTGCACAATCCTTTTATGGTGTTTACTATATATATATATATATATATATATATATAAATCTGTAATATTCGCAATTTGTGTTGAAACATTTTAAGAGTATACAGAAGGCTAGAGTTTCTAGACGCAATATTGTATGGTCCTAGTATGCATTCTTCAAAAAGGATATATATGACTGGTTTAAAATTTAGTCAGAACGTTTTTCTGATTCTCATGTAAAGGAAAGTACTTGAATAAGAAAGTTTTCATTTATTCCATCTTGATTCCCTTACAGGTATCCGACCATTTTGAAACTTAGTCATTTTAAGCTTAATTCTTAGATTGATCATGTTTTCAGAATGACTAGGCTTAGAATCATAGTCTAGTATTGATTTCAGGAGATATAATTTTCATATTATGTGTTCTAACCTTTTTCTTACTACAGGTCTCCTTCCCAACTGTTCCCTTCCTAATCCCCTCTTCCCCACTTGAACTCTCTTAGCCTCTGTGATTTATCAGAGTCTTGGAGCTGTTCAGTGGTGGACGTGTTGGGAACGTGCGCAGACCCCGAGGATCTGGTGACGCTGACACTTAGCTAGTAACCTGTAGTCCGAGATTATCTTTTCCAAATTCTTTTTGTCCTTTTTGTTCTGCCCCACACGTTTCAATGCTTTAGCCAAATTTAGGGTTTCCCATTGTCCAACCAAATTATAACTCTGTTGATTTGAATTAACTGATGTTTGCTAAATCTGAGAAGTGCTTGACTTCTGTATCAGAGATATTCTTGTTAATTGTTTGCATCATTCTTCTTAAACACTTAGGGCCAGATGTAGCAAACTGTTTACGACTCGCAAACGGTGAAAATCGCCGCTTGCGACTCGCAAATGCGTGTTTGCTATGCAGAAATGCATTTTGCGAGTCGGAACCGACTCGCAAAATGCATTTCCAAGTCGCAAATAGGAAGGGGTGTTCCCTTCCTATTTGCGAGTCACAGTGGTATGCAATTCCATTTGCGACCGCGTACGCGGTCACAAATGGAGTCGCAGTTACCATCCACTGGAAGTGGATGGTAACCCACTCGCAAACGGGAAGGGGTCCCTATGGGACCCCTTCCCCTTTGTGACTGGACCCAAAATTATTTTTTCAGAGCAGGCAGTGGTCCAAGGGACCACTACCTGCCCTGAAAAAATCCGAAACTAAAGGTTTCATTTTTTTTTCTAAGTGCAGCTCGTTTTCCTTTAAGGAAAACGGGCTACACTTGGAAAAAAAAACCTGCTTTATTTAAAAGCAGTCACGGACATGGAGGTCTGCTGTTCCCAGCAGGCCTCCATCCCCGTGAGTGCCCAGAGTCGCTATGGGGGCGCAAATTGCGACCCACCTCATTAATATTAATGAGGTGGGTCTTTGCGACCCCATAGCGACTCGCAGAAGGTGTCTGAGACACCTTTCTGCATAGCAAATTGCGACTTGCAATTTGCGAGTCGCACAGACTCGCAAATTGCAAGTCGCAATTTGCTAGTTTCCTACATCTGGCCCATAGTCTTATTAATGGTCGTTTGCCTGAATTTATTTTGTCACCTTGGGCAACCCTCGGTGATTCTGTACCTATATAACCAGGTTTTTCAAATTGTCTCCATGGCGTTGAGCTTAAGTGTGTAATAAATCCTCTTAAATTTTATCTTTGACTGGAGTTTTCCTGCCATGGCCACAATGGTCATGGTTGTGCAGTGTAATTAGTCTGCAGAGAGATTGTGTTAATGGACCTACCACACTCTTAGTTAGGTCCAAAGAACCATCAACCTTGAGAGGGCATTGATTCCTGGTAAGAATGAAAATGCTCCAGCATAAGCAACACTGAGCACAAGTCAAAACATAACATAAAGGAATACATACACACACAACCTAAATACCCACAATATAAAACATCTTTCCCTTTAAAACAACAAAACGGGAAAAATAAAACAATAGGAACACTTTTAACAGGAGAAATAAAACAAAATAATAAAAAAAAATTAAAACAAACATTTAGATAAAGGGCCTGATTCTAACTTTGGAGGACGGTGTTAAACCGTCCCAAAAGTGGCGGATATACCACCTACCGTATTACGAGTCCATTATATCCTATGGAACTCGTAATATGGTAGGTGGTATATCCGCCACTTTTGGGACGGTTTAACACCGTCCTCCAAAGTTAGAATCAGGCCCAAAGTCTTTATATCTGGTGGGTGGATGCTTATCTTGGTTATCATCCTATACTCGTGAAGCTATGGAGTCATCACTCCCACAACCTATGAAGTCACTGCTACCACAACCTGCAAGGTCACTGTTTCCACTCCCACCATCCATACCCTTCTGGTCTACATGACTTTGTGTAACACTGGAGCCTATATTTCCATTCCCAGCATCAGCAGCGACAGGCCGAATATGATGACAAACGTGTCTGCCACTTGGAAACTCTTCAACCTTCTCAAAGAGGCCTTCCTCATCCTGGTTGGTACAATGCAGCCAAATGCTTTTACATTTTGTTAGTCTCCTCACCTTCCACACTTTGCCATCCTTACTGACCACAGTCTTCCTAAAGACTTTGATCACTCTTGTGGCGTTTCCAAATCTGGGTTTACCTTTAATCACAAAACCATGCTTACGTACTCTCACTCAATCACCAACTTCAAACAAAGGCATCTTAACTTTTTAATTAGTATCATATGCCTCTTTGACCTTCCCCTGCTTCCTTCTTAACTTCATGATCAATTTTCTTTAAATCCAAATTCTTTTCATCCTCCACTTTCTTCTCCTTGGACTACGTGGGGTACAACTTTAACACAGGGTCTTTCCCTTTCAATAATCTAAATGGGCTCACCTTAGTTGTGCTTTGAGGAGTAATGCATACAACCACAGGTTTTCCCTTAACTTCCCCTCCAGTCTCCACCAAAAACATGTGCCAGTGCAACACTCTCCTTTAAAAACCTGTTGAATCTCCTGACTTGACCATTCCCTTTGGGGTTCATATAAGTGAGGTTGCCATGGCAAATATTACTGTACTTAAGAAAACTTTCCATTTCAAAAGATTTCAGCTGCACCCATTGTCAGAGATCAATGCCTCTGGATATCATTCCCTTGCAAAAATGTCCTTGAAGAAATCAATGACAGTGTTAGTAGTGGCATGGGCTGCCAATTTCACCTCAGCCCACTTTGCATGGTAATCTACTAAAACTAATACAGAACAAGCATCACATGGTAAACAAAAATAAGGCCCAACATCTTTTCACTGTTGCCATGTATCTTGCATTCTCTCACCATCCCGTCAGCCATCCCATCAAGACCTGGCCACCAAAAATGTTTGTAAATAAGCCTTGTCATCGATGACATACCCAGAATCTTGTCTTGCATACCTTAGGTGGAACACCCTTCCCACACTTGAAGAGCAAATTACCTTCTATCGCAAACTTCTCAGCTACTTTCCAAAACAGCATAGGTTCTGATGGCACAACAATCTTTCCAGGCCATTCTTCTACCATAAATTTTCTAACGGTTTGCAGTAGCTCATCATCTTTCTCACACATTCTCCAATTCTCTTCTTCATTACCTTTGAACTTATCTGAAACAAACTCATGTACAGTGGTTACTACATCAATATCAATGCTTTCACCATCACTCTTGTGTTCCTCAGAGGGTAGCCTTGATAAGCAATCAGCCATAATAGAGCTTTTTCTTGGTACTTACTCCACTTTGAAACAGTACTCCTCTAACCTCAACTAAGTCTTGCAGTGGCATTTCAAACTCTCCCAAGAGAAAGAAATCCAACAAGACCTTTGTGATTAGTCCTCAACAAAAGTGGGAGTCCCAAGTGTAGTTTTGGAAATGTTCACATGCTACCAGCTCCTTTTCCATTACTGTATATCTCCCCTTAGTACTATCATTGAGTGTGAGGGATGGAAATGCCATGTTCCATACATATTTTCCACGTCTTTGGGATAATACTCACACAATTATATACATACTGGCATCTACTGTGATGATACATTCCTTGATCATTCAAAAAGATTTTAAAGTGGGAGCATCCACAATTTTAGTTTTGATTAATTCAACAGCAGTTCGTTGAGCACCAGTGCACACAAAACCAACATTTTTGCATGCAGGTTCTCTGAAGGGGTTGCATCCTTGTAGTAAAACTCTTTATTCATTGACTTTAATATTCACACAGTCCTGCAATGAAAGACATTTCTACATGATGTCAGGAGCATTAACAATGGCTTCTACCAAAGATCGCTTGGGTATCACCCCTTCCACAACATAGTATGTCCTAAATACTCCACTGATGCACAGAAGAACTTGCATTTGTTTTCCTTCAGTCAATCCATTTTCCTTTAGAAGCACAAACACCTTTTTTTGTGTGCTCCATATTATCCCTTTCATCCTATGAATAAATAAGAACTTTATCCCGTAAGCACCTCACAAAGACTTCCATATCTGCAAATAAGTGAAACATTGCTCTAAGAAACGAAGACACTGTAGAGGCTAACCCAAAAGTCATCCTCCCAAATTGAAATAACCCTACAGCATGAAAAATGCAGTGAGATGATGGGAATCCTCAGTTAACTCAATGTGGTGGTACGCTTACCTCAGATCTAAGGTTGAGAACATTTTTGCTCCTTAGAATATGCACAATACTTAATTTATACTCGGTGGTGGGTGACAATCTACCACAATATTGGCATTTGACGATCCAAGGTCCACACCTAATCTCAGAGAGTTGTCAGCGTTGCATGCCAAAACAATAAGTGACACCCATTCACATGATCGCACATCTTTAATGACACTCTCATTCACCATCCGCAACACCATTTACTTTATCTCTTCCCTGAGATTGATAGCAACATTTCACAGTTTCTGTGTAACAGGCTTGGCATTCTTTTTTGCCTTAATTTTGTGTAAATAACCTTTCAATTTTTCTAGTGAAAAGTTCAGAAAATTGAGAAACCACCTGTTAGAAATTGGGTGTCTAGTTGGCTGAGGTATGCACCCTGTCCAAGTGGGGATAGCAATCCTAGTCAGGATAAGTCACAAAATAACCTAAATTATCTTGTGCTCACCCTCTGGTAGCTTGACAAAGAGCCAGCAGGCTTAAATTAGAAGGCAATGTGTAAAGTATTTGTGGAATAACTCATACAGTAAAATACAGTGAAAGTACCACAAAAAACTCCACACCAGTTCAGGAGAATGAATAGTATTTATCTGAATAAAATAGGACCAAAAGGACAAAGGTTCAATATGCACAAGTCAAGATATCACTTTTTAAAGGTTTAGATGAGTCTCAATCCACAAGAATCAATGGTGGTATCCATTTAACAAACAGAACCTGGGATGCATCAAAACTAACAATGCAGCGGGAGGAGGAGATGTGTCGAAAAGTAAAGAGATGCGTTGATTTTTACGGTATGTCAAAGGCAATGTGTTGTTTCTTTCCACATAGCAAGGCGATGCATCATTTTCCAGAAGCACAGCCTTGCTTACCCAGAGTGATGCTGGGGTATTTTTTATGCCCAGGAACTTTGCGTGGAAAACCCAGAACACGTTGAGCAGATGCAACAGGTGTGGCATCGAACCAGCGGGCAATGCAGTGATTCTTCAGTCACAGAGCAGGCGCTGCGTCAATTCGGCAGGCATTGCATCAAATTTTGCAGGTGTTGCATCTATTTTCTGATGTGCTGGATTTTCTTTTCTTTGGTGGAGTTTTCGACAGCCCTGAGACCTCGGAACAAAAGACAAGCTTAATCCAAGCTCTTGGAGAGTACATGTGGAGGAAGGAAGAGTCCTTCCAGCAGAGTCAGGGATCATCAGGCAGCAGGGCAACAAGCAGGCCAGATATACTAAATCGTTTCTGGGTCCATAAATGTCACGACCCTGTAGTACATTTCCTCTCTAACATTAAACTTCCACATGTTTGATGGAATATTGTCTTCATGTACCAGTCAGTGAGTGAGTACGGTTGATGGAGTGATACATCTTACTCATAAAGTCACGAGCCCGCAGACCCCCTTTCATACATCCATCATCAGATTAAGTTCTTAATACAGGTAATACTTGTAACTGACCATCAAGATAATCAAGATGGCGGACAAAGAGTCTAAACCTCACTTTCAGTGATCAACTGCCAAACCACCCACTCCAGACTCACCTATCAAGGACAAAACAGACATCAATAGTACAACCGACATGATACTAAAAATATTAGCTGAGATGCATGATCTAGCAAAGTCCATGAAACAAAGCACAGATTTTATGCAATTAGAAATGACTGCAATGTCATTATTACTCCCAAAAATTGAGGTTTCACTGATTTGGTCTTCTGCTTTTTTTTTTGGTACTTTCATTATCAATATCTGGACGGAAAGACATTCTACTCTTACACTTTTACAATAACATTCCAAGTGTTGCCCTGCCAGCAAGTCTCGAAGAGCTTACAGACCAACTAGACTCAGCCGGGAAACTCCAGGACAGGGAATTTGATACGATCTGGGTTGGAGATTTTAATGTTCAGTTATGCAAGTATGAATTACCTCACTTATGTGGTGCCGCTACAGAAGGCAGAGAGTCACTCACTCATTTCATTCACTCTAATTTAGGAAATGCCTTGAATACCCTTATTTATAAATTTGATCTTGCTTTTGCAAGGGATATGGCAAACAGTCAGATAAGAGAAACACCCACCTATACAGGGAGTACTAATGGCAGCATTATTGATTTTATTCTTATCAATTCCTCACTTTCACGTTCAATAGTGGATTTTAAAATTAAATCTCACTGTGCCAGTGACCATAACCCTTTGAGTATAAAATTATCCTTTAAAACTAGAGTAATCTTACCTAGGACTGCATATAAAGGGAAAGAGGTGTTTAAAAGAAATTCTGGCCCTCGCATGAGGTGGGAGAGAGTAAACCCTAACACTTTTCATGCGAACCTTATAACTCAAAACAAGGCTGACATCAACACTTGCTTGTCCCTGCAATCCACTCCATTCCACCTTATAACTGCCTTTGAATCTTTAAGCTGTGCTATTTTTCAGGCACTGACGTGTGCCCAATATCCCAAAGGTGCAAAACCTCAACAGTGGTTCAATTCTGCCTGTACGGCTGCCCATAGAGATCTAAAGTCAGCGATCAAAACTATTCCATGTAATCTGGATTTAATTAAACAGGCCAGGGGCCGATACAAATCAGTCCTTGAAGAGAGAAAGAATGAAATACGCACTAGCGCTTGGGAAGACCTTATGGCAGCGACGGAACTACGGGATCCCTCTCAATTTTGGAAGGTGGTTAATCACCCATATTTTTCAGGAAAGGAAAATAGGGATGACAACTGTTTGATACCAGAGGGGGTTTGGGTAGACCGTTTTTCATCTGTATTTCAATCTGCAAATAATCCTAATGTTGGAGGGGAGGTATATGGCCTCCCATGTTCGGCTACTCCAATTCCAGCTAAGAGCGGCATTTTACTTGAGGCACATGAGATCAGTGCAGCAATAACTAAAATGAACCTACGGAAAGCTCCTGGCCCCGATGGGATACCGGTCGACCTATTTAAATCTCTACCTGAACTGTGGGTTCCATTAATCACAAATGTTCTGAACAGTGCTATTCAAAGTGCTATCCCCTCCTCATGGTTAATGGCAATAATTGTTCCGATCTTCAAAAAGGGTAATAGGCTTGACCCTGTCTGCTATAGACCCATCTCTTTAATAGACTCCACGGCAAAGATACTGAGGAGTGTCATTCTGACCCGGCTCGAGGATTGGGTTGTAAGGACAAACATTTTATCGCCAATTCAATGTGGGTTTAGGCCTGGATTAGGCACAGTGGATCAGGCCCTAAATTTACATCTTATCTTCAGTAAATATGTTATTGCCAAAAGGGAACCTATCCACTTAGCATTTCTAAATCTGTCCAGTGCATTTGATATGGTGAACAGAGCAAAACTGTTGGACATAATGGATACAATGGGGATTGAGCAAGATTTGTTGGATTTGATCAAACGCTTATACTCTGACCTCTCTATTTTAATTCAGTTTGGAAAACACGGCGAAGGGTCCCATCCCCTTGTTTCCAATCGAGGTGTTAGACAGGGCTGCACACTGGCACCTTTCTTGTTTTTACTGTACATAAACGGCTTGTATAATTGTTTGGTCCAAAATGGTAAGGATTTCCCAAGGATGAGTTTTAGACAATTGCCAATTTTATTATATGCCGACAATGCTGTTTTAATTGCCCGCACGGCCAATGGTCTACAGACTCTCCTGGATCTTTTTTTAACACATACACGAGAGCTTGATTTGAAAGTCAATTTTAAAAAATCACACGTTATGACCTGCGGTCCTAAAAACACTTGTACCAAATGTTTTAGAATGGGGGGGAACACTTTGACAAAGGTAAAAGACTTTTGCTATCTAGGTCTGTATGTAAGTTCCACTCTGTCTTGGAAATTCCATTTGAATTTTAAGTTTCAACAACTGGCAAGAAATGTTGAGGCAATCTTTCGTTTTGCCCGCAGATTAGGGCATAGACCGGTCCACCAGATCCTCACGCTCTACAACTCTAAATGTGTTTCGGCGGTGATTTATGGGGGTGGCCTTTGGGGATATACCAGTCCAAGCATTCTACAGCTTGCAGAGAATAAATTCCTTCATCGGTTACTTATGGTACCTAAGAACATAGCGAACATTTTATGCCATGAGGAACTGGGAATCCGCTACATTACAGATTTGATAGATATTGCCCCACTTTTGCTATGGATAAAAGTATGGTCAAATCCGGCGGCTACTTTAACACACGATTGCGTAAAAGATTGTATTTCACTAACAAACTGTAACAAAATTCCATGGCTAAATTTTGTTCACAATGGCTTCCCAAACTTGGATTTGGAGTATATGTATTTTAAACCAGAGCTCCTGCCAGCTAATGCGAAAGAAATTGTTAAACTTCGACATAAAGAGCATGTTATGAATCTTAGATACCAGGTGGCAGAGAAATTGAGCTCTTTTAATTCATACATACAAATTCTATCATCAGACTTGCTAGAACCTTATTTTGTTTGGTTCCTGACCCCTTCTTTATATTCTTTATTCGTACTTTTGAGATTTAATCTGATCCATTTTAGAGTGGCGTTCCCGATAAAATGTGTGTGGGAAAAAACACTACTGCCATGCCCTTGTGATAACTTTTCGAAACAAAGTACTTGCCACTTTATTTTATTTTGTAAACTTTACTCAGTTCCCAGGAAATCCTTTTTATTACCCATTTTGCGTAACTTGCACACTTCTTCCTACAAAGAAGGATCGACTGGCATCCAAAGCCTCTCATCCAAACAAATGTGCATTTCTATTCTTAGTTTTATTAAATCCGCTATCACCATTAGAAACCAATATGAACTGGTAATGTGACTATTTATTAAGAGAAACTAGGCATTGTCTTATTATTGTATTGTCTTATCATTATATACACTTATATAAGTATTTATTATCTTATACTGTTTTAGTAAGCTTGGGCGGTAAGCTTAGACTTAATAGATTTGCTTTTTATGAATGCTATAAGTACTGTATTTTATGATGACTTTTATGTATGTATGTATACTTTTATGGCAAAACGCAGAATAAAGTTATTTTGACTGACTGACTGACTGACTGACTGACTGCAATAAGGGCGGACATCAATATTATGAACAACATGAAAATAGATGCAGAGCAGAGGATCAGTGCAGTAAAACACTCAACCAAACAAACAATCAAGGACCTTCAAGCCTTTAACCTATCTACGAAATTCATGAAAAAAGGTATTGCTGAATTCGAAGATCGGTATGGAAGAGGGAACCTAAACTTCTTTGGTATTCCAGAGGGCTCTGAGGATGCCTCAAACTCCTGCATAACTTTCCTCAAGAACTGGCTCCCACAAGTCACTGGTCTGAAGTTCTCCAAAGAGTTCAAACTAGAGAGAGCTCATAGAATCCCCACATTCAAGCCAACTAGTAGGAATACAACAAGACCAATAGTTTTTAAACTACTATGATTCCAACATGCTGAAACAATATTGTCCTACATACGCAAGAAAAAACATATTATTTTGAAATTGACACAAAATTTATATCTCGCAAGACTATTCCAAAACAATGGTTGAAACCAGGAAGGGATTCCTGGCTTTACACAATAGACTTAAACATAGAAACTATAATTTCCTTTGCAGAGCCACTGAGATTCAAAATCAGGGTAAATGGCAAGTTCCATACTTTTGAAGATCCCAAAGACCTGTTGAACTTCTTGGGTGAGATCTCTGAACAAGAAATGGAAATCTTCAGAGCCACCGCCAAGAAAGGAAACCATGATTGACTGCATGGCTGCTTGGCTGTTAACCTCATTCCTGCATGTTACTCATAAGTTCTACTGTTGGACCTTGCCCTTTTTGCAGGGTCACCCCCAAACTTTGTGTCTTCTTCCTCTTACTTTTTCTGACCAGTTTTTTTTGGCTTTAGAGCTCTGGGCACTTTACCACTGCTAACCAGTGCTAAAGTGCATATGCTCTCTGTGTAAATTATATTGGTGATTGGTTTATCTCTGATTGGCAAATTTGATTTGCTAGTAAGTCCCTAGTAAAGTGCACTAGAGGTTCCCAGGGCATGTAAATCAAATGCTACTATACGGCCTGCAGCACTGATTGTGCCACCCACATGAGTAGCCCTGTAAACATGGCTTAGACCTGCCACTGCAGTGTCTGTGTGTGCAGTTTTAAACTGCCAATTGGACCTGGCAAGTGTGCTCTTTTTATACATGTAAGGCACCCCAAAGGTAGGCCCAGGGTAGTGCCAGGGGCAGGGTGCAGTGTATGTTAAAGGTAGGACATATACTGATGTGTTTTAAATGTCCTGACAGTGAAATACTGCCAAACAGTTTTATCTGTTTCAAGGCCTATCTCTCTCATAGGTTAATATCAGGGCTGGCTTTAAATAACTTTTAAGTACAATTTCCGTTTGGGAGCAGATAGAGATGTGCTGTTTGGGGTCTCTGGACTCACAATTTAAAAATACATCTTTTGGTAAAATTGGTTTTTAAATTATCAGTTTGAAAATGCCACTTTTAGAAAGTAGCCATTTTTTTGCTTAAGTCATTCTGTGACTCTGTGACTCTGCCTGCTTGTGTATTCCCTGTCTGGGTCAGACTGACTGATGGGCTGTTTGTTCATCTCCACTAGACAGTGACACAAAGAGAGCTGGGCTGTAGCCTGCTTATCCTGATGGGCCATCTGGGCTAGAGTGGAGGGAGGAGTGGTCACTTACACCTGAATGGGCTGTGCCTACCCTCACACAGTGCAGTCCCAGACCCCCTCGCGTGTATCTGGGGCCAGGCCTGGGCAAGGCAGGATATTGTGAACAACAGAGACTTTCCTTTGAAGTTTGCCTGCTTCAAAGACAGAAAGTGGTGTAAAGAGTGGACCCAAAAGCCCAGATTTTCAGATTACCTCTGGAACCAAGAGGAACCTCTGCCAAGGAGAATAGCTGGAGGAGGAGTACTGCCCCTTTGCCTGTGACTGTGCTTTGCTAGGTTGGCCTGCAGTTGCTGCTTCTGCCTGAAAGAGGAGAAATACTGGACTTTGTGGTATATTCCTCCTTGTGAAGTGTCTCCAATGGCTTAGCTAAGGTTGCCTTCTGTTTTGAAGTCTCAGGGCTATCAAATACTTCCTCTGTCAGCAGCTGGATGCTCTGCTGAGACCCCTGCCAGTCCCTGGGCCATTGAAAGGTGATGCTGGTAAAACAAGGACTGAAATGCAGACACAGGAAGCCGTGCAGGGTAGATTTTGACGCACCACCTGCAACATGGCTGTAAAAATGACGCACCACCTGCCTTGTGGCTTAAATTGACCCACCGCCTGCATTGCGGCTGGAAAATTGATGCATCACCTGCATCCCAGTTGGAGAAATGACACAACACCTGCTTGCGGCTGCTAAAATCAACGCAACCACCACACAGCATGGTTTTCCATCACTGTGCTACCAGATTTGGCATGCATCATTGATGGGCATCAAAATCAACGTGAACCTTTGCAGATCTGAGGTGCCCCTTCCGGAAATCGATGCATTGCTCTCTTGCGGGAGGGAAAAATGTCACATCACCTACCTGACTGGAGAAGAAATTATGCACAGGTGCACTTGTGAGTAAGGAATCAAGGCTTTGCTGACTTTTCCTACACACAATCGCCTGTGCGACTTTATTTTTTACGCAAACCAGGGACTTTGTGTAACAACAATGTTTCCATTGTTTACTATGGAGTAGGATTCTATTATTTTGAAAATGCATAACTTTACTTGTGTATGTTGGATTTTTGTCGTTTTGGTCTTGTTTGATTTAGATAAATATTGGCTATTTTTCTAAACTGGTGTGGTGTCCATTTTGTACTGTTTTCACTGTATTACTCTGTGTGTTCGTACAAACACTTTACACATTGTCTTTGAGATAAGCCTGACTGCTTATGCCAAGCTACAAACCTAGGGGGTGAGCAGGGGTTATCTTAAGTAAGTATCTCCCTTGCCGTGACTAGAGTGAGGGTCCCTGCTTGGATTGAGTGCAAACTGACTCCCAACCAGAGACCCAATTTCTAACATTTAATATGTATGCGGCTTGGATAAGTATATCGTACATCCACTGGTCCTTACATGACTAAGTATATTGCTTTGCCTGACCATACATAGATATTGTTTTGTACAGGTGGATGTAACCAACCCAGTAGATTATGCAGTAATTGATTTGTTCTTTGTCTGCCCACTGTTTCAGACACCATGCTATGAAGTAATTGATCTGTTCGGATTTTGTTGTGCTGTTTCTCCAGAATGTGAGAGTTTTGTCTAAACATATGAATGCTTCTTGTTGTTTCCCTCCGTTTTATACCTTGTCAAGTGACATGATTAAGCTTCACCTTATAACGGAAATTATTTACGTACCTTCAAAACCTTCAAAATGGACTAAAGGTTATATTTGATTTTGTATCCTACATAGTCTTTTCAGCCGTAATGCATCCTGTTCAACGACAACTGTTTATACTCCTTCAAACTGCTTCACAAATTTTATATAGTTCACTTGATCTTTAAGCATCTAATTCAATGTTGAACAGGTTTCTACATACATTATTGCTCCTTGCCGGGGGACGGACGCTCTCAATCGTCGCTTCCTCTGAGACTGATGGATGTGTAGAGGGTGGGGGAGAGGGACTAAGGGGTAGGGATGTAGTTTTTCTTCTTTATTTCCTTTGTGCATTTACTATCCATATGTTTCCTCTTTTTAATTTTCCTTTTTTGCTCTCATATAACCGTGTCACTTTTGCAAGATTAGAAATGGTATCAATAACATTTTCATACTCACCAATTTAAAACCCATATGGGAAGATCTTTAACCTTTAGCCTCATTGTCATCTCTGGAGATTATGTCCACATGGTGCACATTCACCAACTCAATCCCACTTGGGAGATCCATAGTCCCATAGTCCCTTATACCTATCACTGTGCTTAGCGATTACGCTCCCCAACATACATCATAGCCTATTTACGCATTAACAAGTCCCAAATACATTTGCTTGCCACTCTGGCATAACATCATCCACCTCAGAATCATGACTGATCTGACAATTAAAGACAATCTTAACAGTGTCTCCCTGAACGTTAAGGGGTCAAATCATCCGGTAAAACCAGTAAAAGATGCAAAACAATGGACTACATCAATAAATCCAAAGGAGACATCATTCACCTTCGAGAAATGAGAATCACTGGCAACAAGCCAATGCCCTTTAAAATAATTGGATCTCAGAAGTTTATTGCTCCTCTACAATACACAGAAAACGGGGTTATTACTCTGACCTCTAAACACTCCAACTTTGCACTCGAAACATGCTCTGTAGATGAGGAAAGCAGATGGATCACTGCTACCCTACGCAGAAGTCAATTACTATTTCAGGTAGTCAATATATAAGGCCCTAATAATGATGACACCTCCTTCTGGAATGAATTATCAGAAAAGATCAGGCATATAACTTCCAATTAACTTATTATTGTAGGTGGTAATTTCAACCTTCTGCTCGACACGACCCTCGACTGTCAATCCATCTGTAGATCGTCATCGACCTAAGGCTCACAAACTTCTACAAAAAATATGTTCGAAATACAATCTCAAAGATACTTGGCGATTACAACATTCCGACTCTAGGGATTACATTTACTACTCTGCAACACATAACTCCTACACAAGAATCAATTATATTCTAATTTCTGGATATGCACTTTTAAAAGATAAAACAAATATATCACCGAGATGGCGCTCTGACACTCCTTTAATAATACGTTCCTGGCTGGTACTGATCCTAAAGCCGCCACTAAACTATGGTGCTTCAATAATTACGTTCTAAGTAATCCAGACAATATAAAGAAAATTGAGGAAACTATATCTAATTACATCCTTGACAATTCTTCACCGGACATAAACATACAGACATTCTGGAACGCTCTCAAGGCAACGCTGAGATTAACCCTTATTGACATGAAAGCAAAAATCAACAAAAGAATAACACTTTATTACTGAAACTCGAAGAAGAAATTAGACAACTTGAACTAACACACATTACAGAGCTAGATAAAAATACTCTCTCCCTGCTCACGTGCAAAAAATATGAATACAGCAGGATCTTAAGTGAAAAAGCTGGTGTGTGGATTAAAAAATGTGAAGGCCTCAAACTTTGCGAAGCCAACAAAGCTGGCAATATTCTAAAAGAGACCCAATAAGCCCCAGAGAAGACGTTTACACAACCTGTTGACAATACATAAAGACAAACATAAATGGGAGACAAAAAAAAGACACCCTCCCTAGTCTGTCATCGGTCACTGTCCATATATGGTATCCACAAGCCAGTTGATACAATAGTCTCCCGGGTCTATTATTAGCCTCTTTTATACTATTGTGGTATTACGTGTTTACATTTATTTTTATTTTGTATGGGATTTTTTTAGATATTCCTTTATTACTACTGATCATTGGGGTACATGAGTGAAGGGTGAAAGAATGGTGTTCCCATGATGTGGTTCTGATAGTGTCAATTCCCTTTCTATTGACACTATAACCTTACAACCCCAACCAGAAAACAAAACGCAATAACATATATTCTGAACATACAAAACAGCTTGTACTATGAATGAGAGGGACAATTCTTCCACTAACAAATGTTCCACGCACCTGGCCACCTATAGGCTCCACTACATAAATACTTTTAATATTCACTTATTATTTTGTCTTCTATGAAGCACTACATACCACAATAATGCTATCTCTTAAACGTGTTCCCAAATGCATTTCTGCAGCCGTGGGATGATCCTCGAATGCTCCACCTGGACTCATTACAGACCCAATGACATCCGAACACCCAACCCCACTTGTAGAAGCTCCCCTGTCTCCCCTTCAATGGCAGAACCCTTTATATTGCTGCACATCAATAACCAGTGTCTACATCTAAACGTGCCTTCTTCCTGACCTAACTGTTTTTACGTGCTGTGATTCACTACTAAGAAACCACATAAGTGTTCATCACTGGTTTGGAGTAAGTCTTTAACACGCGTTGTCCGTCAAAGAGGGATTGCAGGGATCCTCTTGTTTTGTAAAACTACATGAGCCACAGAATATTTGTAAACAAAAATATTTGGGACCCGCTCGGGGAAATGGGGTGGGGACTGGTGACACTTAGCAATCATCTATGTTGTTCCTTCTTGGGAGCCCCAGGACCACAAGACAGAGCCAAAGATATTGATGGCCCTGCACAAAACCTGCCAGCTAAATAAAAAACACTTACACGAAAAAAAATCCCAAATATTCTGCTCTGGCCCAGCCGCACCCTGCCAAACCACTCCAATCCCAACCAGCCACAGTAACTGACACATTTTCCCTGAACCTCCTACTCCCTTTTCCCTAAACCTCCTACCCCACCTTCCCAGCTGGCTGCCTTCCCGACACCTTTATTGATTACAGGAACGTGGCGCAGCACAGCATTCCGATACATATTCTATGTCCCACACGGTGACACGCTAGAAGAGGAAATAGACTAGACGTTTTCCTGCTGTTTATGCGTAGCCGTACGAAATGGGACAACCTTTATGTAATACACGCAGCCGACATTTGTTCAATTTCTGCAAGTTATGAATAGATAGGAAAAAAAATATTCAAGGCCGCGATTGCAATTTGTGTGGAAAAACATCCGCCTTCGGGGTTCTCCAGTGCGCATTTCACCTGTTAAAAACAGGTAGAATGTATCTGTGAAACCAGCTGGAAATGAGGAAAATCCTGTAGAAATCAGTAGGCAAATTTAAATTTCCGAGGTAATGGATCATTTTATGGGTTACAAACGGTGCAGTGATACAACACCCAATGATTACCATACCCCATGGTCTTGGTAATTTCATGTGCGATATTACCACATGGTTATTCAAGCAAAAATTGGTAATGAGACCCGAATTGTGGTTTTACTACAAGCCTTGAATGTGTGAAAATGTATACGGTCTCCAATTGTCAGACATTTTTTCCACGTGCACAGCCCTCTCAACTATTTGACAAAAGAAGAAAGAGGCACTCTGGTCTGGAAAGTCTTGTTTGTTTTACTATCTGTAACTGAGAATACCTATGTGGATAAATCCATAATTCGTTTATGTTTATCTGAGAAAGAAAAACGTTTCTTTCTTCGATAGTGTATTTCGCTAGTCACACAGGCAGTTGAACACAATAACAGGGAAATTTACTCTCCTACATTCCACATAGCAATCTTCTGCGTGAGAAATACTGTTTAAATCATCCACAAATAGGCACTCCTGTTCTTTCATGGCTGTGATGTTTTCAAAGCGCCAAACCAATTTGTTATTAAAGCCGCGTGCATATTTAAGTCGACAGCCCTGTGCATAAAAGTGCTTCCGGCGCTATGTGCGAATCTTAGTTCAATCAGACTGAATGGAAATAACGAGTATGACTGTGTCGTTTCTCTCTGACATGCTTTATTATAAGAATCTTCCTCCTGCGTTCAGCTCACATTTTATTGCTAATAAGCTGAGAACCTACCCTGATCTCACAGAATGTATAAAACATTTGCTATGCCTTAGAGGACATCTAAGGCCAACGTCGTGTGACATTGCAAGGGCTGCAACTGATACCAGGTGACAAGCATTGTGAGTAATGGAGAGCTGCATCCCCGTCTGATGATATCATCCACATTCATTAATGCATTATCACGAGAGGTTCAGCACCATGACATTACCTGCAGCTGCTTGTCCACAACAACAATAGGCATTTTATTCCTGTTAAATGAGGAAAACCGTCATCGTGACCTTACTTGGAGGAGACATGAATGCCTCCGTACTGTATAAACTGCCGCTGCCACGCTGTGTTAGGATGTTACCAAGGAAAAGGCCTCAGCATTTGATCAGCACCCAGCCAGGCACTGTATATTCTGACAGCATACTTGAATTTCGTGTAGGAAATTCTGAACATAGTTTATGTTCTACTAAGGGAATAGGTTGTTCCCTGGCCCTAATCCCACGTTATGGGAAATTCATGCACTAGTAACTCACCCTGGTAAACACCAATATTTCCGAGTATTTTGTTTTCGATTTGGAATGATTACCTGTAGAATGGAGTTTTGTGCATCCTTTATTTACTACAGATTTTCTCTCTTTTTGAACAGTTTTTTTTTCATTCACATATTTTATGTTTGTCCTGGTGGAGTGAGAACGGGGAAAATTATATATGTGTGAAAAAGGCTGGTTTCCCGCAGAAACGGGTTAAATGAGCTGTGGTACCGGAATAAAGATGGTGTTTGAGTGTGTATCCTGTGCTGTGTCAGAGCTTGTTTAGCATCTTGAACAGGTTGTAGATGGAATATATATATGGCCCTCGCCATGCACTGCTAATTACACCACAAATTACAGCACTCATGACATCTTTGAAAACATAATTGATAATATCTCTGTAATATTTTAATTAAAACTTTTGACAAAAATGTGCATGGCGAGGGCGCGTGTTACTGTTACCTTAGGGCACGAGTTATAGTTACATTGGATAACTTTAACTATAACTGGTGAATTTCTATGGTTTTGTACACTTAAAATGAGAGTCTAACTACAACATCCCTGCAAAATTTGTTTTTTTAAGTGAATTTCTATGTTTTTTTAAATTCTATTTTGGAACTATAAGGTCCCTGAAACCTTTGTTTTTTACAGTGGTTTTATATATATATATATATATATATATATATATATATATATATATATATATCCAACACCAACAATTGCAAAACAATTGATTTGTATCCACTCCAGGAGAGTTTTATTGCTTCTATTCAAGAAAAGCGTAAGTGTAAAAGTGGTGGTGTCTTCTTACACTTTTCTTGACTAGAAGCAATAATACTCTCCTGCAGTGCATACAAATCAATTGTTTTGCAATTGTTGGTGTTGGAGATTGTGGAGGAATGGTCCTTTCTTTACGTTTGCACCCGTGAAATCTGCGCGCCACAAGGTGGACCTGTGGATGGTATATATATATATATACATATATATATATATATATATATATATATATATATATATATATATATATATATACACATATATATATATATATATATATATATACATCTTGTTCTACAAAACACTTCTCTTGTTTACAAAGGGATTTTAATCACAATGTCTCCTTAGTATCATGGCAAAGCATACCATAAAGGACAGTAAAATACAACCATTAGCATAACCTCTGGCAGAATTTATACGTGTTCTTTGGCTCCAACTCTTTGGCTCTAATACATCTGGCCAATAATGTACAAATGGCAATTAAATAAATAAAAGCTTGTAGGACCAGTTCCACGGGGTCGATGCTATTCCAGAAATAAAATACTGGTGCACTAAAATGCATGGAAATAATTTCTAAATTCCCAGTTACAGCAATTGTTAAGATAAAACAAGTACAGCATACAGTACCAAGGCTAAAGTGCAGTGCAAGCAAAGTACATTGGTGAAATAATAAAATGGGGAAAATTACTGCACATGTGGTATGTCCCTCACAATTTTTAATCCTGGTTTGGGATCAGACTTGTTTTTATGCCAAAATCTGGATTACACCAGACTTGGAATGAGGCAGTAGCATTTGAAACCGATGTTTTTTTGAGCCACTAGCTTTACGATGAACTCTTTTTCTACTGGAATATTATGCACTAGCTAGCCACTGGGGTTTGGCAAAAACACATTTATGTGTTATTCATCACTGCACTCTTAGGGTGGCATCCAATCATTTCCAGGGTTGATTTCAATGACTTGTATGGCTACTGTAAATCTTATATTAGTGGTGGGGGGATTCCTTGCAAAGAGTTATAAGAATTGACTAAGGGCCAGATATACTAAGGGTCATATTTAGAAGAAAGTGGCTCATCATAGATGATGCACCACTTTTCTTGCGCCCCCCCCTACCGACACCGAATGACACCATGGTTGAGTGTATTTACAATACAGTGCAAAATGGCAGTCAATAGCACAATAGCATCAACATTTTTTATCCTAGTGTGGCTCTTTGCTACACTAGCATCAAAAATGTTGACGCTAATGCAGCAAAGCACAGGGACGTCCATTGAATATAATGGTTCGTCATTTTAATAACTGCTCTGTGCAGGTGTTAAAAATAACAGAAAAAATGGCACAGTGAAATGTTCTACATTTCACTGTGCCAATTGTTTTGGGCCTCCTGGCACCGGAATGTCCACCCTTGCATACATTGTGCCTGACGCAGGCATAGGGCCTTAATAAAAGTCAGACGGTCAACAGACCATTAGACTTTTGGTGGCGGTTGGACCCTCGAAGTTGTGGCAGTCAGACCACCACATTACGAGCTTCGCAGGCAGACCTGCCAACCTACCATGGTCCCCACCAGGAACTCTGATCCCGATGGGATGACGGTGGTGCAGGTTGTAATCTGAAGTCAGTGCCGCCCTGCAGATTACAACCTTGTTCTCAGCCAGCCTTTTCAAGGCGGTTCAACCGCCATCAAAAGGCTGTCGGAGAACAAATGCAGGGGGGCGTCTTCCCAGCACCCTCGAAATGTGCACTGTCTGCTGTGGAGCACTGCCACTGGCTCTGTTATGAGACAGCAGCAATGCTGCAGCACCTTTCCCACTGGGCTGGGACACCTTGGTTCCTGCACATCAGTCCAGTGGGAAAGTTGTAATATGACCGGTGGGGAGACCGCCACCTAAACGGCGTTCTCCTCACCACTCGTCTAGCGGTTGGCTTTGTAAGCAGGCCCATAATGTGATGCAAGGGGTTGTAAAGTGGCACAATGCAAGCATTGCACCATTTTGTAAATATGACGTGGCAGAAGAGCCACCTTAGCTGATCTACTCTTTGCTATGTGACAGCTCTTCACTGGATGGCCAGGTGAAGAGAGCCGAGGTTATGTGACACGTGGTGGCACCATGTGAGTTGGCAGGTCTTGTACAGGCCTTAATGCTGGTAGCAGAAAGATTTACTGAAGATACTAAAATGGTTCTTCAAGATTATGTTCTCTCTATTTTTCATGCCCTTTATTAGATATTTGTATAAATTATGTACAGTACCTGAACCTCATGTAAAACTTGATTATATGGCTGTGTGTATCACATACTTTTTGTTTTTATTACGCTTGCATTGGTCATTTTCACTTGTGGGAAACCTGGTTCAAGCAAAAAATGACTTATGAGAGCTGTGTAAGTGGATGAGTGCTTAGCTGCCTATCAATGATCAATGAATGAATTCTGAAAGTTATGGAATATACAATGAACCAGTATCTTGCCTGTCATATCTAATGTATCATTTTCACGTCGATCACCCTTTTGTAATTCTAATAAAATTTCTAATGTTCAAAGAATTACACATAGAAAAAACGATTTTTCCAGCCCTTCTCTTGTCCAGTGCTATTTTCACATCAGCTTTACATTTGCTGCTTCTACGATACAGCTTGATCATGAAGTGTGTCTCCCACATATGATGCAAGAGCGGAGGAAATTCCATTTTATCCGTTTTTCTATGATATGTGTTAGAAATGGGGTCTTTGGTCGGCAGTCAGGTTACCCACTGTTCAAGCAAGGACCCTCACACTAGTCAGGGTAAAAAAGAATCACCCTCAGCTAACCCCTGCTTACCCCCTTGGTAGCTTGGCAGAGCAGTAGGCTTAACTTCAGAGTGTTAGGTGTAAAGTATTTGTACCAACACACACAGTAACTTAATGAAACACTTCAAAATGACACAACACAAGTACAGTACCTTTGGTGAAGAGTGAAAACAAGGCGATGCGCGAAGTCGGGGATCGCGGCATCTGTGCGAAATGTTGAAACTGTGCACTTTGAGTGGCGTCAGTCACGACGTGGTGCGGTGACTTCCATGGAGTCGCAGACTTCAGCAGGGCTGCAGCGGCATCGGGCCTGCGAAGGTCGTCGCGTTCCAGTGAAGATCAGGGAGTCGGTTGCAGGCGGCGTCACCGGATTCAGCAGCGGCGTCGGTCCGAAATCGTCTGAAGTCAATTTCCTTGGATTTCCACTAGCTTTCCTTTCTAGGGCCCAGTGACTGGAAAGGCACCACTTGAATGAGCAGGAGTCTCTCCAGAGACTCCAGGTGCTGGCAGAGAGAAATCTTTGCTGTCCCTGAGACTTCAAACAACAGGAGGCAAGCTCTAAATCAAGCTCTTGGAGATTTCTTCACAAGATGGAAGGCACACAAAGTCCATTCTTTGACCTCTTACTCTGGCAAAAGCAGCAACTGCAGGATAACTCCACAAAGCACAGTCACAGGCAGGGCAGCACTTCTCCGCTCTTCAGCTCTTCTCCAGGCAGAGGTTCCTCTTGTTTCCAGAAGTGTTCCAAAGTTTGTGGTTTTGGGTGCCCTTCTTATACCCAATTTCTCCTTTGAAGTAGGCCTACTTCAAAGTAAAGTCTCTTTTGAATGTGAAATCCTGCCTTGCCCAGGCCAGGCCCCAGACACTCACCAGGGGGTCAGAGACGGCATTGTGTGAGGCCAGGCACAGCCCTTTCAGGTGTAAGTGACCACACCTCCCCTCCCTCCTAGCACAGATGGCTCATCAGGAAATGCAGATTACACCCCAGCTCCTTTTGTGTCACTGTCTAGTGTGAGGTGCAACCAGCCCAACTGTCAAACTGACCCAGACAGGGAATCCACAAACAGGCAGAGTCACAGAAATGGTATAAGCAAGAAAATGCTCACTTTCTAAAAGTGGCATTTTCAAACACACAATCTTAAAATCAACTTTACTAAAAGATGTATTTTTAAATTGTGAGCTCAGAGACCCCAAACTCCACATGTCCATCCGCTCCCAAAGGGAATCTACACTTTAAACAGATTTAAAGATAGCCCCCATGTTAACCTATGAGAGGGATAGGCCTTGCAACAGTGAAAAACGAATTTAGCAATATTTCACTGTCAGGACATATAAAACACATTACTATATGTCCTACCTTAACCATACACTGCACCTTGCCCTTGGGGCTACTTAGGGCCTACCTTAGGGTGGCTTACATGTAAGAAAAGGGAAGGTTTAGGAATGGCAAGTGGGTACACTTGCCAAGTCGAATTTACAGTTAAAACTGCACACACAGACACTGCAATTGCAGGTCTGGGGCATGATTACAGAGCTACTTATGTGGGTGGCACAACCAGTGCTGCAGGCTCACTAGTAGCATTTGATTTACAGGCCCTGGCACCTCTAGTGTACTTTACTAGGGACTTACTAGTAAATCAAATATGCCAATCATGGATAAACCAATTACATACAATTTTACACAGACGGCATATGCACTTTAGCACTGGTTAGCAGTGGTAAAGTGCTCAGAGTTCAAAAGCCAACAGCAACAGGTCAGAAAAAATAGGAGGCAGAAGGCAAAAAGATTGGGGATGACCCTGCATAAGCAAAAAAGTCCAACAATATGTTTTTAGAGTTGTTATATCTGAAGAATTTAGGCCCGTATTTATACTTTTTGACGCTAAACTGCGCTAACGCAGTTTAGCGTCAAAAAGTTTAGCGCCGGCTAACGCCATTCTGAAGCACCATGCGGGCGCCGTATTTATTGAATGGCGTTAGCCGGCGCTAGCAGACCGGCGCTGCCTGGTGTGCATGGAAAAAAACCACGTACACCAGGCAGCGCCGGCGTTGGGGAAAATGGCGTTAGGGCGTCTTAAAATGGGGCAAGTCAGGTTGAGGCAAAAAAATCGCCTCCACCCGATTTGCGCCATTTTTAACGACGCCCAGACGCCATTTACATGACTCCTGTCTTAGTAAAGACAGGAGTCATGCCCCCTTGCCCACTTGCCATGCCCAGGGGACTTATGTCCCCTGGGCATGGTCATTGGGCATTGTGGCATGTAGGGGGGCACAAATCAGGCCCCCCTATGCCAAAAAAAAATATAAAAAAAAAAAAATATTATACTTACCTGAACTTACCTGAATGTCCCTGGGATGGGTCCCTCCACCCTTGGGTGTCCTCCTGGGGTGGGCAAGGGTGGCAGGGGGGGTCCCTGGGGGCATGGGAGGGCAGCTGTGGGCTCATTCTGAGCCCACAGGTCCATTAACGCCTGCCCTGACCCAGGCGTTAAAAAGAGGCGCAAATGCGGGGTTTTTTGACCCGCCCACTCCCGGGCGTGATTTTTGCCCGGAAGTATAAATACGACGCATTTGCGTCGCAGTCATTTTTTTAGACGGGAACGCCTACCTTGCATCTCATTAACGCAAGGAAGGCGTTCACGCCAAAAAATGACGCTCATTCCTCATACTTTGGCGCTAGACGCGTCTAACGCCAAAGTATAAATATGGCGTTAGTTTTGCGCTGAATTTGCGTCGAAAAAAACGACGCAAATTTGGCGCAAACGGAGTATAAATATGCCCCTTAGTCTTCTGAGGTAGATTTGGGGTCATCGACATATTGATGAATCAAGAACCTTTCTCCAGAAGCATTAGTCCAAATACGTCCATGTGTATGTTAAAGAGACAGAGAGATAGGATATATATTTGATGAAACAGAGATTTTAGCAGTAGGGCGTAGGGCCAATATGTGATCCATTTTCTTTATTGACTAGGGAAATGGACGAATACATATACTGGATTAAGGTCATTAAGAATCTAGGGATTAGGATTGATGTTTGTCTGCAGGTGAACATGGGCATTTCTTTTTGCACCTTCCAGCTAAGAGATTTATAAAGGTTAGTTCCTTTGCTGACAGTAATAGGGTGAATCTTTACCATATCTGTGCTGATTGACAGTTGCCTTGAATATTGTAATATTCTGCATTTTGGACGTTGTTCTGTTATTTTAAACCAACCCAGAGTAGTCCAAAAATAATGTAGCCCAATTAACCTCCATATCACCTAGATTTTGCCATGCAAGACATCTCCAGCATGCCCTTCATTGGTGCCCACAAGGCCAGCAGCCTCTTTTAAAGTGGTATACCTTGTGCTTAAGACTGTCTGCTTGTTTCCCTTATATCTTGAAAAACATCTACTGTACTGATTACAAGTCATTTTTCAATTCCTTGCAAACTTTTAGGATCTTCTCAGAGAAGAGCTAGCAATGTTGGTTGTGACTGTGATTGAGCTTTGAATTTAACTTTTTGAATTGAGTCAAAACATTTTTCAGTGGTTTGAAAGAGACGTTTGGGTGTTTGAAGTAATTAGCTTTAGTAAGGAGAACTAGATCTATGTTAGTTTGTTTTCATTCTTTCAGAGCTGAGGATGCTTCAGGGCTTTGAGTTTGTCTTTCTGATTTTCAACTATTCTACTTGTATTTGTGCTAGTGTTGATTGCACTGGTATACCATGGGAGAATGATTTCTCCTGGATGGGTTTTTGTGATTGAGGGGTGTTCATTTATTGTATTTATTTATTTACAGTTGGAAACTGGGGTTTTGATTGAAGAGGTAAAAACCCTTCTCAATCAACATCCATAATCCCTGTGAGGGTGAACCACAAAACAAACACTAAACTTCCCTGTGCTTGAGCCTCTGGTAGTTTGGAACAAAAGCAGTGCAATCATCTGGTCATGCTAGACAAAGAGAATGTAACAGGTTCAAGACAACAGTGGTGGAGAGTGGGCCAGATAGAGGGACCAGGTTACTTCAGCTGAAAAAATGTACCTTCTCAAAGTTGGGAACAAAGAGTCTAGTTTGCAGTGGAGGAGGCCGTGAGGAGAGCATCGTAGGTGGTTGTTGCGGTAGTGTGAAGAGCATCCCGGGCATCGTGGATGGTCATCAATGTAGCACAAATATGCTGTCGGGGTCTGAAGACAGTAGTTGTTGGAGCCTTGTGTTGGTGGTCACTGTGGGCTGTCGTCGCTGTAGTGTGAATAGTCAGGTTCACCAGAGCTTCCTGTTGGTGGTTGTCACAGGAAGCAAAATCTCAATGTGGATGGACCCATTTGTGGCCACAAAGAGTGTAAGGATTTTTCCCTTTCCTCACAATAGAAGTTCAACTGTTGCCTAGGGAAGCACCTCCTGGGGACAAGGAATTATATCTAGTACAGGCCAGCAGTTCTTAGGCAGGCCCAGGTGAAGGTCCTAACAGGTCCAGTGCAGCTGGTCAGCTGGACAGTTGCAGGGAAACCTCTGGAGCTTGTTGTGTCCTTTAGTTCAGAACAGGAGGTCAGATACTGACCCTTGGAGTCACTCTGGTAGTCCTGGGATCAAGCAGCAAGGCAGGCTTGAAGCAGCAAGCCAGTCCTCTGAGGGTACAAGCAAACGGAAAGAAATAGGACAGTCTTTTGGTAGCAGCTGGGCCGTCCTCTGAGATAAAAATCAGTTCTCAAGCAACAGGGCAGTCTGCTCCAGTGGCAGAAAAGTCCTGTTGTGGCAACAGTAGGCTTTGGCAGCAAAGCAGTCCTTGATCAGCCTGCAGGTCAGCAGGAGAGACTTCACAGCTTGGAAGTGTATCATCCTTGCAGAGTCCACAGGTCCAGAAGTGATCTGAAGAGTTGGGTCTGAGAGTCTAATATTTATACCTGGAGCAAATTTTTGAAGTGAGAGTAACGTTTGGACTTCCCTCCTTCTGGTTCTGGAATTTCTTTCCTTCCCACTCTAGGTCCAAGAGGTCTAGGATGACAACGGACTAGTGTCAAGTTCTTTGTGAGTGTGCTGAAGCAGCCCCTTTTAAATATAAGTGGAGCAGGGAACAGTTCAACCCCTCCATTCCTAGCAGGGATGGTCTATCATAACACCACCTCGTCCCTCTTTGTCCTACTGTCTAGAAGGAATCCAAAAAGGCCAACTGCCAACTACACCCAGTCATCTGACTCAGGCCACAGGTTGCAAGCACCAAATGGTTAGGACAATAAAATGCCAACTTTCTGAAAGTTGTAGTTTCAAAATTGTGACTTAATAAAATCAAATTTTACCATGAAAGAGGGTTTTTATTTACAATTCGTTTGAATGTAAACATGACATTCCTCCCTGCTCCCAATCAAAAAGTATCACTCATTAAATGTAATAAGTGAAAACAATGTCACCCTTTGACAGACTTTTTCTCTGTCTGGACATGTAAAACATAAAACTACATGTCCAATTTTTATATACACTATACTCTACCCTTTGGGCTATTTAGGGCCTACCTTAGGGGTGACATACATGTTAAAAAGAAGGGTGCAGGATTGGCAAACAGTTTATTTTGCCAAGTTGAATTGATGTTTTAAAACTGCACCCAGGCTGCAATGGCAGTCCTGAGACATAGGTAAAAAGCTACTTAAGTCGGTGGCACGATATGTTCTGCGGGTCCACTAGTAGAATTTAATTTACAGGCACTGTATACATGTTTTACCACTTTACTAGGAACTTCTGAGCAAATTATATGTGCCAGTTGGCTGTAATCCAACTTTGCCCTGTTTCACGGAGCAAGTAAAAATAAATTAGCACTGGTTAGCAGTTGTAAAGTGCACAGACTCCTAAAAGCCAACAAAGATAGGTTCAGAAAACAGGAAGGCAACCCTGCAGAGAGGGCCAAGTACACGATTTACTGTTAGGGTGGCATCTTTATAACAAATATTTAGGTCTTGTGAAAAAATGAGCCATATTCGAATTTGGTGCTACAGCTTTCAGTCACTGAGATATTAGATAACTTGAAATGTGTTTTACTCATCTTATGATTTCAGTTGGTTTAGACTAACATATCCTATGAATTCCTAATGAGTAGAATAGAACTGTACTGCGTAGTGGTTGACCATTCAAGCTTGAAGGAGAAACTGGCGTGGATTAGTTTTGTAGAGGAGATGAAAAACAGAGGGTTTCTTTTTATGTTTGTTCTCAGGGAGATGATTTCAGAGAGCTTGAAAGGGTGCAAAAAGAACAGATTAATTTTCATTTAGAGTGCGCTTTTCCATATTCCAAACGATGTTAAAAGCTTTTAAGCAAAAAATGCTTGAGGGGTGAATCAGAGTAGAGGCTATGAGGTTCAATAATGAATAGTAATTTTGCATTGTGAGGAGTAAGGGTGTGAACTATTTCAAATGTATGGACTTTGGCATTTATTACGATGCATTTCATATGCTGTTCGTTAGTGGGTTTCATTTTAGAGGTAGGGGAATTTTACATTTGCACTACATTTTGAGTATGGATGCCTTGCTAGGGTTTGATTATGTAACATATGTGCCTTTTGGTGGCTTGTAAGATTGAGGCCATGGTTGCTCAGAGAGACACATATTGCATGATGATATCGAGGGTGAGCCAATGGAAGATTTCTCCTAAAGACTTCACCACCACCAATGATTTAATCGTAAGTCAGTAATATGTTAAGAACGAGTGTAAAACTGAAATCAGGTTTGAGTGTAGAAAACATGATAGCTTCTATGAAGGAAGTGGACTTGTGCAATGTAGGATAATTAAATAAACCACTGGTTCCAGAGGACTTGCTTTATTTATTTATTACCTCCTACTGACTTTACAGGCTATGGGATAGTCCTAGCCTAAGGCTTATAGTTTCAATGTTGTATGCTTTATTTTAGGACTGTGCCTACACAGAAGAAGAGAGAATAAGGCCACCTATTGTGGAAGTTCAGCTAAACATGCAGGGGAGACAGTGATGAATGTGTTCACAATTGATGAAAACTAGAGAATTTATGTTGTTGCCTTTATGTTTTGGTTTGAGTTGAGATGGTTCAATACGGTCATTGCACAAGAGCTTTGCCACCTCTATAAATTCATAATGGAGTGCACCATTAGATGTTATTCTGTTTTAGATCACAAGGCTTGCATTCCAGCACAACTTGGAGCATGTAACATGGGTCCCAGATATCTTCTGCCAGAGGATTAAAAAAAATAGTGGGCACAGCCACACTATGATGACATCAGAAAAGTGGCATATGGTCCTTAAGGTCCCTCAGCCTAGAAGACTAAAGTCCAAAGCACTGCTCAAAGGATTGTGCTGCATCCGTATCAATACAGGAAGACAGTCAGGTTGACCTAGGCACATTTATCGACTACTGGTTATCGGATGATAAGAAAGGACAGTCAGGTTCCCAGAGTGAATCTTTGGTGTGATGTTCAGCTGACTTTGTGGGTGATGGTGGTGATTAAGATGAGATGAGATAGATGCCTTCCACTTATGTATGCCTATGATCGACTACAAAAGCAATGATCTGCAGGTGTGGTAGCTTAGGAACCTTTTCAGCACAACTTCTCTTAGCCAGGCGTGCCACCAAAGCCAAAGAGAGCATTAATGTTAATCAGGGTCCAAAGAGTGTTTAGCCAAATTTATATCAATAGAACAAGAATCAACTAATGTGATGTTACTTATTTGTTATTGAATTGTGTATTGAAGACATTTAGGCTTCTTAGAGATTGAAATAAGTGGAAGGAGTGTTGTGAAATGAAGAGTAATTTGGTCAGACCAATTATTGTCTCAGAATACATTAGCTGCAGCTAAAACAAGATACAACGCATTTCCTTATTTGTAGGTTGGAAAGGGTTACTTATTTAGACAATTCGGCCATCCAGTAGCTTTTCTGCAGTCCTACATTTCTGCTTTGACTTTAAATGCCCATCTTTGTCAAAGTCCGTTTAATATATAGGGGCAAATTGGGTGTGGGCACCTAAGTGAAACTTAGGCGCAAATAATAATAGATAATTGGCCCATCATCTCAAAACATGTCCATCAGCCAGTTATGAAAACATGTCTTACTTTAGTGCTTGTCTCCTAATTACATTCTTTGTTACTTGTGTGGGAGCCATGATTTCCTTCCATAGGGAGTCATTTTGTGTTGATGATATAAGTGATCATTTACTTTAGTGTTTTTTTCCCTTTAGGGACAGGGATAAATGATGATAAACACAATAACGACTAAAAAGTCAACTAACCTCAAAGTCACCCTAAATGTTACTTAATCAATATAAACGTCCATTTAAAGTTAACCATATTACAATGTCATCATGGTTGAGCGGCTGTGATTTAAAACCAATGTTGTTTCTTAAAATTATTGTGTGAAAGGTAATACCTTATTTTGTTTCGAACGCTTGGATCCCTATTCACAAAGTCAGAAGTTTGCTAATTTAGAATTAAGCCTACAACTGGAGTACATGTGCGACTTTTTAGGAATTCTAATATAATTTAAAGAGTGCCCGTGGAAGCCTGTTATTGATGCTGACTCCTAGAAAAATGTAAATGATTTTCTGTGCATATATACATTTCCCCATCTGGAACTGTTGCTCTCTTGGTCATGCCTTCCTTTAATTGTTTTATCTACAGCCAAAATATGTTTGCTTGTGGAGAAGCTTTCTTGCCCTTTAATAATACAATGGATATTTTCTATTGTGCCTGAAAACTCATTTACTATTGCCCTTGTGAGGACTTAGGCCCTTATTTATACTTTTTTTGTGCCGCATTTGCGCCGCTTTTTGACGCAAAAACGGCGCAAACTTACAAAATACAATTGGGGCATATTTATACTCCGTTTGCGCCAAATTTGCGTCGTTTTTTCGACGCAAATTCGGCGCAAAACTAACGCCATATTTATACTTTGGCGTTAGACGCGTCTAGCGCCAAAGTATGAGGAATGAGCGTCATTTTTTTGCGTGAACGCCTTCCTTGCGTTAATGAGATGCAAGGTAGGCGTTCCCGTCTAAAAGAATGACTGCGACGCAAATGCGTCGTATTTATACTCCCGGGCAAAAATCACGCCCGGGAGTGGGCGGGGCAAAAAACCCCGCATTTGCACCTCTTTTTAACGCCTGGGTCAGGGCAGGCGTTAAGGGACCTGTGGGCTCAAAATGAGCCCACAGCTGCCCTCCCATGCCCCCAGGGATCCCCCCTGCCACCCTTGCCCACCCCAGGAGGACACCCAAGGATGGAGGGACCCATCCCAGGGACATTCAGGTAAGTTCAGGTAAGTATAATTTTTTTTATTTTTTTATATTTTTTTTTGGCATAGGGGGGCCTGATTTGTGCCCCCCTACATGCCACAATGCCCAATGACCATGCCCAGGGGACATAAGTCCCCTGGGCATGGCCATTGGGCAAGGGGGCATGACTCCTGTCTTTACTAAGACAGGAGTCATGTAAATGGCGTCTGGGCGTCGTTAAAAATGGCGCAAATTGGGTGGAGGCGATTTTTTTGCCTCAACCTGACTTGCCCCATTTTTAAGACGCCCTAACGCCATTTTTCCCTACGCCGGCGCTGCCTGGTGTACGTGGTTTTTTTCCACGCACACCAGGCAGCGCCGGTCTGCTAGCGCCGGCTAACGCCATTCAATAAATACGGCGCCCGCATGGCGCTTCAGAATGGCATTAGCCGGCGCAAAACTTTTTGACGCTAAACTGCGTTAGCGCAGTTTAGCGTCAAAAAGTATAAATACGGGCCAATTGTATTTTGTAAGTTTGCGCCGCTTTTGCGTCAAAAAATGACGCAAACGCGGCGCTAAAAAAGTATAAATATGGGCCTAAATTTCTTTCTGAAACAAACTACTTGAGTATATGTTGGATGTTCACCAGGGTTGCTTTCACAGGAATAACCACCATTCGACCTAATTGAGTAGATTTTCTCACATAGATATTCCAATTATTTTAAGAGAGAAAATCACATTGTGTGAATCAGAATTTGGGATGTATTAGGCCTGGGTGGAGTTTGCAGAGTTCCTTTACACAAAACTCAGTAAAGTGACCAAAATGCGGAGTTCTGCAAGCGGCGGAGTGCGTGAGGTCGTGCTGTTGGCACTAATTTGTAGAGCCGGTTGTTTGTCCCGCACTGAAAAATCAGCGTGAACGGCACAAAGTGTAGTGCTAGAGGGCGCTACTTCTTTTCTGCCACTTGAGTAGATTTTCTACTCAAGCGGCAGTTTCCTCAATACGAACGCAAGGTATCTCGACACGATCGGTAGCGACAATCTGCGACTGCCCACGTTGAGAAATCTCGCTGGGAGGTGGTCTGGAGTAAGATTTTCCTTGCTCCCGATCGCCACCTTAACATTGGCGAGCGCGAATGAGGAAAAAACTCCGCTCCACTGAGTTTTTCGGAACTCTTCGCTCTAAGCGGATTGCGCAGTGGAAAAACTCTGCAAACTCTGTGAGCGGAGTTCACCGCCCACTACTTCGAAGTATGCTCCCAGATGAATATATTTGTAAATTTCAAGGTGTATTCTCAGCCGTTCTGCCCGATACATGTTAGTAGAGAAATCACATGCAGGAGCAGCTGTTTCTGAAGTAATAAAAGTGGATAATTGTATCGTGTAGTTTACAAATATATAGCTGTGAAAACGACTCCTAAATATCTCAGAGTTGGAGAGGTTATTTAAGGTAGTAGAAGCTGGACTCATACTTCAGTCTTAAATACATGACTTGAATATTACTATTCATAACTCGACTCTCAAAACAAACATTGACTGTAAAACGTCAGTTCATACGTGCATTATAGTGAGATCGTTATAATTTCTTACTTCGAATGGAAGCTCCATCAACTCAAGATTTCCAGACAAATCCATTTTTTCTAGATTCTCACAGTTTCCCAATTCTGGGGGTATGCTCACCAGTTTGTTAAAGCTCACGTTAAGTTCTTGTAGGTTTTGCAAACATCCTGTAAAAGGAAAAAAAAAAAGGAAACACTTAAATGAAGCACCTAACCGTACAAGTCTTTTTAATCCAGTCAAGGAAACATTAGTGCTATCCAGCTATAGGGAACCACATAGCCTATATATTTCACAAGACCCATGTAATAAACTTAATCCATCTGGATATCCTGCATCATCCATTAGTCTGCTTATAAAATGTGGGCCTTCAGAGCACAGCACCTAATGGAAGTATGTTTCGTGAAATTTATAACACAATATTTATAGCCAATAAGCAAATAATTTACCGAAGAAAAACTCAAATTATCCTTCTGCTCCTGTTAATCCAGGGTATCAACCCAGTCCAGTTCTACTTTCCTAAAACAATTTGTGCAGTACTCTTATCCGAAATATGGACCACTCGCACCCCACTTTTATGGATAGTTCAGAGCAAACTGGAAAGCTTGGCACTCTCGCTGTAAGGACACCCTGGCCTCTGTATCCTGCATAGGCCAATACAAAAGCGAGTGCTGACACACTTCGTTGACCTACTTATTCGCCTAGCCACAACCTGGGGGATGCATTTGATGGAAAATTCCTTGCACTTATTTGATTGCAAGTGCAGTATTCCTTGAGAAATAATGGAAATCACTATCCCCCTATAGGGCAGTTATTTTCCTTTTAATTGTATCATTACCCCCTCCCGAAGCAGGAGACACTCAGAGAAGAAAACCATAATATCACTAAAATCCTTCATGTTCTAAAATTGAAGCATATAATCCATCATGAGGAACACACTTAATAGATGTGTAGAAAAAGGCCCTCTCTTCTGTGTAATTCCCAAACTTTTTGCCTTTATCCCTCTAGTTTTTGTTGAGTTTGATTTTGTTGGCCTTAGGGCTCTGTGCACTTTACCACTAATAACCAGTGCTAAAGTGCTTGTGCTCTCTCCCTAAAACATGGTTTGATTGCTATATACCTAATTGGCCTACGTAATCTATTTATATGTCCCTAGAAAAGTGCATTACATGTGCCTATGGCCTGTAAATTAAGTGCCTCATTATGAGGCCAGCGGTCAGGACCACTGCTTCTGTGGCAGTCCGACTGCCTCATAAAGACCTTGGCGGTCAGACTGACAGGTTTCTGCTGGATGTTGACAATCTTGAGATTTAGAGGGTTCGCTAGGATGGATGGTAGTACAATGTTTAAACCATTTAACTGTGCTTTATGACTGGAATTACCAGATATGTATAATTGTGAGTTTATTACCCTTGAAACTCATTATGTCGTGGAGTTTTGACCTATTATGATTCATGACTTGTAATTACAGAATTTTAGTTTCTTATTCTGGCCAGCGATCCTTTTGGGCTCTATCCTGAAATTGGGGATGGTAAGCTTGATTTCCTTTATTTTATTTTTCACACGAGTGTGTCACTTTGATCACTTTTATTTCACAGGCGCACCAATTCGCGATTGTATTATCACTTCACTGTATTTAACTTTGGTTTCTCTACTTACATTTATTTAGGGCAACCTTTTGAATTAACAAGTAGGACTAAGTAAGTGACTTCGTTCTTTTCACACATTATTGATTATTATACTCTTTGGAGAAGGTTTTTGTCCTGACGAAGCGTCACTGGATCCGGCTGGACCGCTTAGACGCGAAACATGTAGACTTGTGATTGTGAGGTACCATAGTTGGTTATATCCTCCCCTTTTTAAGTGAGAGTAGGTGAGCATTATCAATCACCCATTACTCCTTATTTTGTTTTTAATCTTGGTCACCATCACATTTACTATTGATTAAAATCATGATTTATTGTTTGTTGATGGCAAACCAATTTTAACATTTGATTCTCTCCAACATTTGCTCGGGTACTTAAAATTGAGTATCCCAGTGATAATTATCCCCCCTTTTTTTCACAGCTACTATCAGAGCAAAGTGGTTAAGAGCACCCCGTCCTGGGGAGCCTGTCAGGCATTGCAGCACCAGCCTGATGAGGAGCTTTCCCAATGATGATGCTAGTCATCCATTGTGATGCATGAGGGTTCTTGCTCCTGTTGAATTGGTTCGCTTATGTGAATTTTTTATGTGTTTGGAACAGTGTACCTATTCTTGTGTGAAGGTTTCTGCTGGAACCACCAGGATCCATGATCCTGATGGCATGCCGGTGGCAGAGATCGTAATCCACCAGGGCAGCACTGCCCTGCAGATCACGACCTCGTTCTCCGCCAGCATTTTCATGGTGGTTTCATCGCCATAAAAAAGGCTGGTGGAGAACAGGTGCAGAAGGCCATAGGGGTATTGCAGGGACCCCCTTGCCCAGCCCTGTCACAGTGTTCACTGTCTGCTTTGCAGACAGTGAACATTGTCAAGGTGCCGGTGCACCCTGGGGGCTACAGCTTTGCCGCCAGCTCAATTATGAGCCGGAAACAATGCTGTAGCTTGTTTTCCACTAGGTCTGCAGGCAGAAACGAGGTTTCCACCTGCCGATCTAGCGGGAAACTCCTAATAGGTCTGGGGGAGGTTGCCACAAAGGCAGTGGCTACCCTGCTGGGAATTTTGGGGACTCGCTTTCCTGTTCCTCAAACTCATAATGAGGCCCTAAGTGTTGCTAGTGGGACTGCAGCGCTGCTTGGGCCACCTACTCAAGTAACCCTTCTACATGTTTCAAGCCAATCATTGCAGAGCCTGTATGTGCAGTTTTACACTTCCATATCGACCCGGCAAAATAACCCTTTTGCCAGGCCCAAACCTTCCCTTTCTATGCACATAAGCAACCCCTAAAGTAGGCCCTGGACAACCCATAGGGCAGGGAGCAATGTAGTTAAAAGGCAGGACATGTACTTTTAAGTTTTACATGTCCTGGTAGTGGAAAACTCCTAAAGTAATTTATCACTACAGCAAACCCTATCCCTTGCATAGGGGATTACATTATTACATTTTTAAATGTAATTCAGAATCTGGAAGGGATATGTTTTTGGAGTTTGCTAAGTTGACATAACATTCAAAAGCTTTAGTAAAGCCTTAATCTCCCCTTTCATTACATATAAGTCACCTCTAAGGTAGGTCCAAAGTAGCCCATAAGGAAGGGTGCTATATAACTTAAAAGCAGGACATATACTTTTGAGTTTTACATGCCTTTGTAGTGAAAAACTCCCAAATTTGTTTTTCACTACTGTAAGGCCTACCCCTCTCACAGGATAACATTTGGGATTCCTTATTACTTTTAATAATCTGTAATCACTGATTGGGAAGGAGCAGACCTGTCATGTTTAGTACCTATGGAATTGCAATGATAAATCCTGTTTAATGGTTAAGTCAAAGTTATTGTTACCATTTTTAAAATGCCACATTTAGAAAGTTGACATTTTCCTGTTCTTAGCCCTGTGTGCCTGATGCCTGTCTTCAATACACATCTGGGGTGTGTGAGATCTGGATCTTGTGTATTTTATCTAGACAGCCACATACAAAAGAATCTTAGGTGTGACTGCTGGGCCCTCAACATCCTGATGGGCCATCCTAGGCAGGATGGGAGGGAAGAGCTGGAGACAGCCCCACACTTACACTGGAATAAGCAGTGTCATGCCCCCACAAAAAGGGCTGCATACAACCTGTAGTGAGTCTGGAGCCGGGGCAGGAAGAAAGGACCTCTGTGCACTTAAAGACCCTTCTTTGAAGTCACCTGTACTTCAAAGCCCGAATTGGGTATAAGTACTGGACCTTTGACCCTAATGGACCTGTGAAGAACTCTTCCAGGAAGAAGGCCTGCTGTGCTGCTACAAGGACAGCCACTCTGGACTGCTGCTTTGGAAGAACTGCTTTTCTGCTGTGCTGTCCTGCTGCCTGCTACCCTCTGTCCTGCTGAGGAAGAACTGGACCTAACTCACTTGAACCCAGCGTGATTCCATGGGCATGTTGGCATGCTCCCTGTTCTACATCTAAGGGAAATCAAAGACTTCTTATCATCATGCAACAGTACCTGGACTTTGCTTGCTGTAAGTCTTGCCTTGCCAAGTGATACCAATCCAGTCCTGGGCCCTTATAAGTGGGTATACAGTGCTGCAATTGCCAGCACCTATGCATCAACGCTGTCATGCTGACTGGAGCCAGAGCATCTCCCTTGATGCCGATGTATGACTGCTTCAGTGGTGATCATAGACACCACTTTACGGACTGTGTGGACCATTGTCTTCAGCTCCCAATGCATCTCTGACTTTGCATGGCTTAGAGCTGATGCATCATCTACAACCAAAGGCTCACCACATTTCGGCTTCGATGTAGGCCTATCCAAGAGCCCAAGTACTTTGTCGGCGGGCCAAGGCTGGTCCCTGTATCTCACCTTTGATCCATCGTGGTCAACCTGAACGTTTGGATTTACCCCGGCCGGATAGCCCCTGTTGGTGCTTTAAGCTTTTAAGCACTACAATTTCATTTCATTTAAACAAATAATATCTCAGGTTTAATATATTGGATTTTTTCATTTTGGTTATCATTTGCTCATTAAATTAAGCTCTATTTTTCTAACTAGGTGTGGTATTTTTTGGATCTTTTTTCATTGTGTTACTGTTTGAACTGCTGCAGAAATACTTAACACATTGGGGGTCATTACAACATTGGCGGTAAAAGCCGCTTACCGCCATGCAGAAGACCGCCAACACACCGCCGCGGAATTCCTCCACAGCTATTATGACCCACAGCACGGAATCCGCCAAAATTCAGACACCCACAGAAGTCCGCCTCACGAAAGGTCAGTGATAAACTGGCGAAAACAAAACCTCCACCGTCACGCCAACAGAAATACGCCCACACTATCACGACACACGAATCCACGTGGCGGTCTTTCAACCCTGGTATTCCATTGGCGCTACACACCGCTGCGCTCAAAATACACACACTCTTACAAAACACATCCACATTGGACAAGAGGTGGAACGACTTACGGGGGAAGGTGCGTTCTGTGGTCTCAAGACACCACCTTGCAGTTCAGCCGACTGGCGGCAGACCCCCACCTCCTCCCCCACAACTAACAACATGGGAGGAGCAGGTATTGGCGATTCTGCATCCTGAGGGCCTCGCAGGAGTAGATGGAGGAATGGACTCTGGTAAGTCAGAGCTTCACTATTACATCCCCCACCCTACCTGCATGCCATCACATACCCCCACCCCCACCCTCACCCCCATCACTCCTCACAAATGTCCCAATATCACAAACCACCCATCCCAACACCAAGCCCTGCATGCAACAAAAAAGCATGGGCACCCATCACCAAAGCATGCCCACTGCACATACCCATACACCACCCTAAACCATCCTCACACAAGGTCCCACACAGGAATGCAAGCACTGGGGTACACGGTCACCCACCCATTGCACACCATGCCACACACAGATGTAATAAACATCCTTTTATACCCCTGCAGGACCCCTACCCGTCACCGGACAGGAGGGTCCTCACATGTCCACACCACCAACAGAAGAGGCCCACAGTGATGACAGCACTTCTGTCCAACTGGATCTAGATGACCAGCCCGGCACATCGGGGACCTCTGGACAGTCGGTTCCCCTCACACAGTCACAGGCCACTACAGAGCTTCCTCCCTCTGGAAACACCAGCACAGCACCCACCCAGCAGGCCCATACCTCTGTCCCCAGGACACGTCAAGCAGCAGTGTGTCCACCACCACAGGGAACCCAGGCTAACCCACCACCCCAACAACAACAGGGACCTGGGGGCAGTGGTAGTGGGCACACTGTTCAGGGGACGGAGGCCCAGGAACACAGGGGAACTGGGAGGGCTGCTGTGCGACAGGGGGAGGACAGGCCAAGGGAACCCACTCTCCACGAGGCCCTCTCCTCCATCATGGGAGCCTACCACCACTCCCAGGAGACTATGGCAACGGTACTGGCCAAGTTTCAGGAGACCCAGCGCCTGCAGGAGGAACAGTATTTGGGCTGCAGGGAGGAACTCAGAACCATCAATTCCACCCTGGGCACCATCGTAGGGGTGCTGAAGGAAGTACTCAACACCAGGAGGGACACTTTGGCACAACAAGGGGCCCCTGACACTAGCATGGGCGATGAACTGCCCACCACCTCTGCCGACGCTAGTGGACAGGGCGCCCCGCCACAGGACCACCACACCAGCACCCCACCTCCTGCAGAGGGAGAACCACCCCGCAAACAGTCCCTGAGATCCAGGACAAAGACAGAGAACGAAGCCAAGACCCCCGCCAAGAAATGAGTCCACCCTGAATGTCATCTTTCTGTCCCACTTTGTCCCCCTGTCCATCCTCAAACTGCCCCAGCTCCACTTCCTATGCCCATTTGGGCAATGCACTTGTGAAACTAATAGACTGGACTCTGCCATGGACATTGCTCCACCATCACCCCTCACCATTTCACAACCCCATCCAATATTGAGCACTTAAATAAACACCCTTGAACCACAAAACAATCTGGAGTCAGTCTGTGATTTCGAAATGGTGTATTAGCAATTACAGTGACAAAATGCTCTTTCAATTGTAATGTCAACATACCTATGTCACACAGCTCTAGTCCTTGAGGAAACAAAACAGATGGCACACAGTGGGACCCACATCTGTGAAATTGTAAGGGAAAGTGACAACTCAGTGACCATACACTGGGTCAAAACAACAGACAGTAGAGAGGTAGTAGTGTTAAAGTACATGTAGTAGGCAAGTCTGTACTCTTACCTGTGTCTCACTGGAAATATTGCAGGATCACCGAGTTCCTGTTGTCCATGTCCTCTTCTTCTGCTTCCTCGTCTTCACTGTCCACAGGCTCCACAGCTGCAACAACACCGCCATCTGGACCATCCTCCTGCAGAAAAGGCACCTGTTGTCGCAAAGCCAAGTTGTGAAGCATACAGCAGGCCACGATGATCTGGCACACCTTCTTTGGTGAGTAGAATAGGGATCCACCTGTCATATGGAGGCACCTGAACCTTGCCTTCAGGAGGCCGAAGGTCCGTTCTATAATCCGCCGAGTTCGCCCATGGGCCTCATTGTAGCGTTCCTCTGCCCTTGTCCTGGGATTCCTCACTGGGGTCAGTAGCCATGACAGGTTGGGGTAACCAGAGTCACCTGCAAATGGCGAGGGACAACTGTTAGACACACACTAACCTGTAGGGATATCCCCAGACCCAGACAACCATTCCCACTGTCTTGCTTCCAGGTGCTCACCTAATAGCCACACACGGTGCCTCTGGAGTTGACCCATCACATAAGGGATGCTGCTATTCCGCAGGATGTAGGCATCATGCACTGAGCCAGGAAACTTGGCATTCACATGGGAGATGTACTGGTCGGCCAAACACACCATCTGCACATTCATGGAATGATAACTCTTCCGGTTTCTGGACACCTGTTCACTCCTGTGGGGGGGATCAAATCCACATGTGTCCCATCAATGGCACCTATGATGTTGGGGATATGTCCCAGGGCATAGAAGTCACCTTTCACTGTGGGCAAATCCTCCACCTGAGGGAAAACGATGTAGCTCCGCATGTGTTTCAGCAGGGCAGAAAACACTCTGGACAACACGTTGGAAAACGCAGGCTGGGACATCCCTGATGCTATTGCCACTGTTGTTTGAAATGACCCACTTGCCAGGAAATGGAGTACTGAAAGCACCTGCACTTGAGTGGGGATTCATGTGGGATGGCGGATAGCTGACATCAGGTCTGGCTCCAGCTGGGTACACAGTTCATGGATTGTGGCACGGTCAAGCCTGTAGGTGATGATCACATATCTTTCTTCCATTGTCGACAGGTCCACCAGCGGTCTGTACACCGGAGGATGCCGCCATCTCCTCACATGTCCCAGCGGACGGTGCCTATGAAGGACAAGAGCAAGCACAAAGTCAACCAACTCAGAGGTACGTACCCACAGCTTACACAGAACACAAATCCTAATCCGAAAAGTGGCCTGTATGTGTGTTGAGGCTAGGCCTAGGTATGTGTGACGCAGTTAAAAAGTAAGCCATGTGTGCCCCTGAAATGGTGGCTGCCTGACCTCTAAAGTGGGACAATGGGATGTGAGGTAACTGCGCTGGCGTTGTACACCATTGCGGTAGGCGGTCGAAGACCGCAGCGCAATGCTGCATTGGTTAACATTGGACCCTATGGGCCCCAGGAGCCAATGACGAAGTACGCCGGCGGTGACGGTACGCACCGCTGCAGACGTGACCACCATTTTCTATCTGTTCAGTCAATCGATACCTGATCTTCGATAGGAGAGGACCTACACTGCAAGTGCTGCTGTGACCTCGGTCTGGAAGAGACAATGGCTCGGTGTCTGGGGAAAGGGCCCCTGCCTTCACATCGGAGAAGTTGGAGAAACTCGTGGATGGGGTCCTCCCCGAGTACACGCTACTCTACAGTCCTCCAGACAAACAGGTAAGTACACTGGGAGCATGCTGTATGGGCTATGCCGGTGTGGAGTGGGGTGGATGAAAGATGGGGGGGGAGATTGAGGCGTGCATGTAACGACGATGAATGCATGTGCCACATGGCAAGGGTAGGGATGGGGGCCAATGACTGTGACGGTGCAGTTGGTAATAACATTTCTCTTCCCCCTGTACAATATATGTAGGTCAGCGCCCACCAGAAAAAATATATCTGGCGAGCCATCGCCAAGGACGTCCGGACCCTGGGTGTCTACCACAGACGGAGAACCCACTCCCGTAAAAGATGGGAGGACATTCGCCCCTGGAGCAAGAAGACTGCGGAGGCTCAGCTGGGGATGGCCTCCCAACGTGGGAGGGGTGCCCTTCGCACCATGACCTCCCTGATGTTCCGGATCCTGGCGGTGGCGTATCTGGAGTTGGATGGGCACTTGAGGGCATCACAGCAGCCACAAGGGGGTGAGTACATTCTCATCCTGCTGATTTTGTGCGCAGTGGAGGTGTCTGGGTGGGGGAGGTGGGCTGTGGGTTTCCCTAGGCCAGGGCGAGTTTAGTAGGCAAGGTCCCACCGTAAGGCAGGCTATGTGGCACCCCACCCCACTTCTGTAGAGTGCCAAGTACACCTAGTCATGCCCCTGTGTCATCCATGTGTGCAGATGCCATCCATAGCCTTGTAGGTCATGTCCCAGGGATTGAACAGTGGAGCCCAAGAGCGCAGTGTAGTGCAGGGGGCTTCTGTGTCTGTCGTGTCCGCCAACAGTAGCGGTATTGCATGCACTCAACATGTCTTCTGTCACCCCCCCCTTTTTGTGCTCTCCCTGTTCTTGTGTGCATTAGCATCATCAGGCAAGGAGCAGTGGCACCGGAGCAGGAGGGAGCTGCATCCCACATGGCCCTGGAGGGCGACACTACGGACTCGGAGTTCACCAGTGGGACGGAGGGCGAGGGGAGCTCCACAGCGGGGACAGGAGCTGAGACCAGTGACACGGACTCGTCCTCTGATGGGAGCTCCCTTATGGTGGCGGCAACATCTGTGCCCCCCGCATCTACAGGTACAGCCGCCACCCCCCTACCAGCACCGCCCTCCCAGCAGCCCCTCAGCCTTTTCCCCGTGCCTGCTCACCCAGGAGTGTGGGCATCACCTTCGCCCCAGGCACCTCAGGCCCTGCCCCAGTCGCCCCTGCTGCCCTCAGTGAGGAGGCCATTGACCTCCTCAGGTCCCTCACTGTTGGGCAGTCTACCATTTTGAATGCCATCCAGGGTGTAGAAAGGCAGTTGCAACAAACAAATGCATTTCTGGAGGGCATTCATTCTGGTCAGGCGGCCCTTCAGCGAGCTTTTCAGACTCTGGCCTCAGCACTGATGGCAGCCATTGTCCCCGTCTCTAGCCTCCCCTTTCCAAATTCCTCCACCCAGACCCAATCCCCTGTACCCCGGCCTATCCCAAGCACACCATCAGACCAGCATGCACACACCTCAACACACAAGGGAAGCTCTGGCAAACATAAGCACCACACATCCCACACGCACTCATGCAAGCATCACACACATGCAGACACACCAACATCCACTGCCTCCACTGTGTCCCCCTCCTCCACGTCTCCCTCCTCCCTCCCAGTCTCATCTCCACTCACACCTGCATGCACTACATCTACAGCCACTACTGCCATCACCAGCACACACACCACCACACCCCGCTCACGTGCAGTCACCACCCCCACTACCATTCACATGTCCCCTGTGTCCTCTCCCAGAGTGTCTGTGATGCCACCTCCCAAGATACATAAACGCAGGCACACACCCACCCAACAGCCATGCACCTCACGACAGCCTCCAGCGCATGCACCTTCACCCAAAGTCACCAAATGAACACCTCCTACAACCACAACCTCTTCCTCCACTCCCAAACCCCCTCCAGCTACCCATCCCAGTGTCTCCAAAATAATTTTCCTGTCCAACCTTAACCTCTTTCCCACACCTCCCCCACCCCGTCCATCTCCTAGGGCCCGACTCTCCAGGTCCCAAACTAGCACCTCAGCCACAACATCTCCGGGACCAGTGGTGCCTGTAGTCACCGGAATCTGGAGTGCCCCGGCCACCAGGGCAGCCAGTGTGGCACAGAGCCACAGCACGGACAGTCCCCCACCTGTCAAACATCAAAAGTTGTCCAGTGCCCGGTGGGAGAGGGGGAAGACTCAAGCCACCAAATCCGCTCCCAGGGGTCCCGGTGGGAGTGTGGAGTCAGCTGCGACACCTTCCAAGTTGGGGAAGGGCCACAATAAACCCGGCAAATCTGGGAAAAGCAGCACTGCGGAGAAGACCGCCATCCTCCCTGCTGCCCAGGAGGCCACCACCATCATCCCCGCTGCCCAGGAGGCCACCGCCAGCACCTGCCCTGCTGCCCAAGAGGACACTGCCAGCACCTGCCCTGCTGCCCAAGAGGCCACCGCCAGCACCTGCCCTGCTGCCCAAGAGGCCACCGCCAGCACCTGCCCTGCTGCCCAAGAGGCCACCGCCAGCACCTGCCCTGCTGCCCAGGAGGCCACCGCCAGCACAAGCACTGCTGGGCTAGAGAGGATCACCAGCACAAGCCCCGCTGGGATAGAGAGGACCGCCAGCACAAGCCCCGCCGGGCTAGAGAGGACTTCCAGCACAAGCCCAGCTGGACTAGAGAGGACCGCCAGCAGCTGAGTCACTGCAAAGGAGCCCACCGCCACAAGCACCTCTGCCAAGGATACCGCCGCCTCAAGCACCGCTGAACAGGGCCCGCCACCACAAGCACCGCTGAACAGGGCCCCCGCTACAAGCATCACTGAACAGGGCCCCGCCGCTACAAGCACCGCTGAACAGGGCCCCGCCGCTACAAGCACTGCGGAACAGGGCACCGGCGCTACAAGCACCGCTGAACAGGGCACTGCCGCTACAAGCACCGCTGAACAGGGCACCGCCGCCTCAAGCACCGCTGAACAGGGCACCGCGCTACAAGCACCGCTGAACAGGGCCCGCCGCTACAAGCACTGCTGAACAGGGCACTGCCGCCTCAAGCAACACTGAACAGGGCACCGCCGCTACAAGCACGGCTGAACAGGGCACCGCTGCCTCAAGCACTGCTGAACAGGGCACCGCCGCTATAAGCACCGCTGGCCCATGAGTGCCAAGGGCACTGACGCATCTGAGTCCATCACGAGCAGGATGAAGCACTCTAGGCACCATGCCCCCTCCAGAAGCAGTGAAGACTGTCAGACACTACCTCTGTCCTTTGCAGGATGAAGCACTCTGGGCACAATGCCCCCTCCAGAACCAGTGGAGAATCACATCCACTACCTCTGTCCTTAGCAGGATGAAGCACTCTGGGCACCATGCCTCCTCCAGAACCAGTGGAGACTGTCATCCACTACCTCTGTCCTTAGCAGGATGTAGCACTCTGGGCACAATGCCCCCTCCAGAACCAGTGGAGACTGTCATCCACTACCTCTGTCCTTAGCAGGATGAAGCACTCTGGGCACAATGCCCCCTCCAGAACCAGTGGAGAATCACATTGAATACCTCTGTCCTTAGCATGATGAAGCACTCTGGGCACAGTGCCCCCTCCAGAACCAGTGGAGACTGTCATCCACTACCTCTGTCCTTAGCATGATGAAGCACTCTGGGCATAATGCCCCCTCCAGAACCAGTGGAGACTGTCAACCACTACCTCTGTTTTTAGCAGGATGAAGCACTCTGGGCACAATGCCCCCTCCAGAACCAGTGGAGAATCACATCCACTACCTCTGTCCTTAGCAGGATGAAGCACTCTGGGCACAATGCCCCCTGCCGAACCAGTGGAGACTGTCATCCACTACCTCTGTCCTTAGCAGGATGAAGCACTCTGGGCACAATGCCCCCTGCTGAACCAGTGGAGACTGTCATCCACTACCTCTGTCCTTAGCAGGATGAAGCACTCTGGGCACAATGCCCCCTCCAGAACCAGTGGAGAATCACATCCTCTACCTCTGTCCTTAGCAGGATGAAGCACTCTGGGCACAATGCCCCCTCCAGAACCAGTGGAGACTGTTATCCACTTGAGAGACTGTGGCTTTGCACTCCCAAGGATGGAACAGTGGGCAGCCCACCCACTGTAGAGACTTGAGAGACTGTGGCTTTGCACTCCCCAGGATGGAACAGTGGGCATGTGGCCCTCTCGTTGATTTGGCGTTGTGCACTCAACCGGCTGAGGTGCCCCCCCTTCCCTCCCCCTGAGGTGCCTGTTTTCTTGCTATCTGATGCCCCTGCAGTGTTCTATTCATCATGGTCGGGGATCTTGTGTGGGCCTTGCCCATACCGTGTGGGCCCAGTGTTCCACGGACTTCATTGGAGCACTGCCTGGACTACTAAGCTTGGTGTATATGTTGTTTATAGTGTATATATATATTTTTTTTGAGTACTTGATTTTAATATGTTACAATGGTTACACTAATTTCCTTTTGTCTTTGCATTCTTCCAGGGGGGGTTGGGGGGTGTAACTGTAATGTATCATGCTGTATTGGTGTGTGTGTTGTAGTGGGTGAGGGTGGGGGTGTTGCGTGTTGCATGTGTGTCCCCCTGTTTTTACCCTCCCCTGTGTCGTAGGTGCAGTACTCACCGTGGTCCTCAACACCAGCGTCAGAGTGTTAAAGTAGCTGTCTTTGTTGGCGGTTTCCACCACGGTCGTAGTTCCAATTTTTTTACCGCCGGCCTGTTGGCGGTCTTACCGCCGCTTTAACACCGTCCGCCAGGGTTGTAATGACCACCATTGTCTCTTAAGTTAAGCCTGACCACTCTGTGCCAAGATATTGGAGGGAGAGCACATGTTATTTTAAGGTATGTTGGTTACTTACCCTGACTATGATTGTGGTTCCTGCTTGGACAGAGTGCATGCCTCTGCCAACCAGACCCAATTTCTAACAGAACCAATAAATTAAACAGGCCATTTCCGTGTTCAAGGAATGACGTATTCACTTCTCATGCTTGTGTACCTTTGATTCGTGTTCTTCTGTATATGGATTCTAATCAAGCCACTATTTCATCTTAAAAAAATCCTTGTGACCAAGGCTGTTTGAATGCTGGGTAATCCTTTGACCTCCATGCCTTATCATTCACACCTAAATGTTAGATGTAGATACTCCGCAATGTCAGTATATTAATCTAGAGAAAGTATGGACCTCTGACCATAGCTTGGGTAGCTTAACACCACTGACCCAAATCTAGTTGGAGTCCTACCGTCTATGCCATGGATACCTCCTGATCTTGGACACCTACCTGTTTCATCAAAAAGTGAAATAGAACACATGCTTACACATGGACGTATTTCCTAAAACATGATGAAATTGGCATGGCTACTGAGAAAAAGGTATAAAAGGATGTAATACAATGGACTACGGGATACAATGGATCGGGCAAATATAATGATCAGATCTGTGGGATTTTCTATTCCAGACATTAACCACAATTCAGATTCTAAGGTAACAGCACCTACCATGAAGTGGTGACGATACAAATAATACTTTATTAAACTGAAACGAAAAATAAGGATGCCATTGTCATGGTCTAACTAGGTCCCAGTGTTATTTTTCGTTTTGCCAATAGCACTTCTGACACTGCCACCATTGCACTGCAGTATTGTTTGGTGAATTTATACAGACAACCTACTAGGGTTTGGGCATACCAACTAGGCATCATAAGTGAGGTTACTGAACTACAGAAGCAACACAAGCAAGAACTTTAAAACATTTTACTATGAAACTAGAGAATGATACTTCGGATCTTGATTGCATAAAATGTAGTTATAATGCTATATATTGTATTTATGTATGTGGCAAAAATACATTTTTAAGACCCCAAAAGAGAAAGAACGCAGATTTCCTCCAAATCAATCATGCATTACAATTACTCCAAGATGCAGCAAAAACAAAACACCACTCAAAACAGGTCAGTAATGTGGAAGTAAATCCAAGGAATGCTTAGAATTAGTGCTGGCTTAACATTGCCTTTTTTGCATTCTGATGCAGTCCGTGCAAGGTACAAGTGAAAGACCTGGAAACAGAAACCAGACCAAGCTTGTTATTTTTACGTCTAGCATTAGCCAAGACCTTTCTATTTTATTAAAATATTATATATATATAGCTACAGATATATCCCCTTAAAAAACAGAGGTTACAGGGACATTATTGCTAGATTCACATTTTAAACATACAAAACCATTTATAGTTAGAGTTACCCCAAATAACTATAATTCGTGCCCTAAGGTAACTATAACTGCACAGTTTTTTCATTAAACATTTTATTGCAATTATTGCATTGCTGTTATCAATTATGTTATCAAATATGTCATGAGTGCTGTAATTTGAGGGGTAATTAGCAGTGCCTGGCAAGGGCACAAGTTATAGTTATCTTATAGTTATCTTAGGGCACAAGTCATTGGTTCATGGTTTTGTAGTTTTAAAATGTGAGACTAACTATAACGTCCCTGTAAGCTTTGTTTTTTAACTGAATTTCTGTTTTTTAAAATTATATTTGCCAACTATAATGTCCCTGTAACCTTTGTGTTTTTCAGTGAATTTCGATGTTTTTCTAAGGTACAGTAATTTTCATTACTATAAGTTAATCCAACCACCGTCGCGCATGACCTTTGGCCATGCATGGCAACGGTTGACCCTGAGGCCAACCCCTATAAGCACCAAACCTTGCACAATGCACAGCCTTCACCTATGCACAGTGAAGGATGCCCACAAGACCTGGGCTGCAGCCAGACCCTGAAGCCATCGCCCCCTAACCACCAAACCACATGCTGTGAACAGCCCTTTGGCCGTGCACAGCGGTAGTCGGTCGAGGCCTCTATGGGTGCGAGAGCGTGTATCTGGGGGTTAGAGTGGCTGTCAAAGTGGCTGTCTCGGTGTGAGAGTGTGTACATCAGTATTTTAGTGGGTGCATCAGTGTGTTTGTGGGTCTGTGAGTGGACGTGTGAGAGTCTTATTGGATCTGTGACTGGCTAAGTAAATATCTGAGTGGGTCTGTGAGTGGGTGCCTGATGGTCTGACTGGGACTGTGAGTCGTTGCACAAGGGTCTGAATGGGTCTATGAGTGGGTGCATGAGTGCCTGAGGGGTCTGTGAGTGGGTGCCTAAGTGTCTGAATGGGTGTGTGAGTGGGACAAAGATTGAAAGAGACAGATAGAGAGCAAGAGAGAGAGAGAGAGAGAGAGAGAGACTCGCGATCCTGTTGTGATTCTGTGGTAAAAATATATTTTTGGAATGCTTTTGAGCCCAGGGGGGCCCTTTGGGCCAGAGCTAGAAGGTCATGGTGTTCATACCCTGGCCCCTTCGCTGGGACTCAGCTTCAGTCAAGACGGCTGCCAACACTTCCTTGTTGCATTGTTGGCAGCCAATCAGATTTCAGCACAAGACCAGGAGGGGTCGTGAATCCTTCACGTCCCTAGATACACAAATTTGGATTTCCTTACATTTCTCAAAAACTACTGAAAGGATTTACACCAATTAATAAAAAGGGCTCTTTCTGGACCAAGAGCTGCCTTTCTGCCAAACTTGGTGTAATTCCTTCCAGTGTTTTTTTTGCTACCGCAGTTCAAGTTTTTCCCATAGGAATTAACATTTAAAACGCTCTCAATTTAACCCCCCATTTATCTCATTCCCCGCGTGACTTATCACTCTGAAACTTTTCAGAAAGCAGCTTACGTTGTCGTCGAGAAAAGTTTGTTAAGATTCTTTGCCAAAGATATAGGAAAGCAAAAAACGTATTTTTCTTTAGAAACCAGGTCCTAACTATAGCTGCCTAAATATAAAATGCTTACTACTTTCAGCCAGCCTTCTACATCCATTGCTTTGTTGGTGTGGCATTCACACCTTTTTCCCACCCACTACAGTATTCAGCATGGGGCAATGGGTGGGCCCACTTTCGCTTCTGGCTAACTTCATTGTGAGTGACGACAGTCAGCTTTTTCAAGAGGTGACACCTGCACACATATTAGTTCCTTTCCTGCCATGGACTACAATGGCAGTGTGTGTTTCTGAGACAAAAAATAGCTTTGCTCTTTTCTAAATGTTTTAATTTTTTTAATATTGGTGAGAGCTCTATAACTCCCACAATAATGTTTTATAAAAACAAAACAAGCATTGACAAAGCAAAAAGACTGGTAGCAAATGCCAGACAAATTGGCTTAGCTAATGTTTGTTATTTTATATAAGCTCCCAAATGTATAACAAGATGCTATGGCCCAGATTTATGCTAAAGTGCAGTGCTGCACCAAAAATAGCAGTGGTGCGCCACTTATGAAATGCAGGGGTGCATGTATTTAGAGGGATACGGCGCACCCCTGCATTTCCCCCTGCGCTGGAGCTGAGTTAAGCTGCCTAGCGCCAACACAGACAACCTTGCATCATAGTGCAAGGGTGTCTGCATTCAGGGTATAGATTGAATATGTGCACAAAGGTGTCCCTTCCTGCACATAAACAAATCTATAATGGCAATTTGGCACTTTGTTGTGTGCTGCAAAATGCAGCAGACTTAGAAGTACCAAAGCGTAATTTTGAATGTTTGTTTATGTGCAGGAAGGTGTCCCTTCCTGCACGTAAACAATCATCCATGGCATTTTGGTTCTTCTATATGTGCTGTAAAATGCACCACATATTGAAAAAGCAAAAAACAAGGAGGAATATAAGCATTCCTCCTCGTTTTGGCATGCTAGCGCCACCCCTGGGGTTGCGTTAGTCTTTGGCGCTGCCTCAGGTTTATGACAACTCGTACATCTGTGGCAGCGTCAAAAGCAATGGGTGTTGCAGTGGAACGTCCACAGCAACATCCATTGCATGCTCCTCTGACGCAGAAAACTGCATCGGATGGGCCTTATTTACAAGGTGGCGTAACGCCACAAAAAAGTGGCATTACACCTCCTTGTAAATATGGAGCAGTGCTTAGCACCACCGGAGCGTCATGAAAAGTGGCTCTCCGGTGGCGTTAGGGACTCATAAATATGCCCCTATGTTTTTTCCAGATTACGCTAACAAGACCTAGAAGGTACATTTCCTTTCTCTAGTGCACTCTTTTTTTATGAGGGCAGTAGTGGTAGAGTTAGCTATGAGGGAGATGACCCTGGTTGTTCCATCCTGTGGGAAAAACAAGGAAATAAGCAGTAAACTTCCACATACTCTTTTAAACAAAACTTATTGCTTCAATATCCCACATAATGATACAGGAGCTGAGAAGATAATGGCTAGAAAAGATATAAAACAAAGTGGTACAGGGGCAGAATGAAGCACACATCCTGGATGCAGGATGAGGTGCTGAACCACGGAGTTCCAGTTTGAGTCTGAAGGCATCATAAGACATGTGGTAAGGCATTGCATGATTTAGCAATTTGATGTATACGTAACTCAGAAGGCTGGTTATAACTATGTCAGTTAAACCTAATAAAACTGGAGTGTATAATCAAAGACGATTGGGACTCACTAGACCCTGTGCCTAGTGCTGAATTTCAAAAGGAATAAGTGCTAGGGTTCAACGTTTCCGTCAGATGCCTATGGTTGGCACTATCAAAGGCTTGGTGTCAATTACCAAGGCTACTTAGTTTTGATTGCACCTCATACCTCTTTCATTCATCATCAGACACTCCATCAGGTTCACTCTTTGAGATTGTTTTACATCCCTGCTTTCTGCCTTTGTCTCAATGTTCCCACCTTTTTTTGTTCTTCCTTCTTTTCCCCTTTTGGGTTTGTGTATCTACTGCCCTGGCTCAAATTTTGTGATGGTAAAATAAGCATTGATCGTCATAAAATGAGTGGGCAGTCACAACATAAATCAAGCACTTTCTTTGCTGTCATTTTTATGCACATTGCTAAGCTGTTTATATTGTGTACAGTCACTCCTGATGTACTTGATTTAGAGAAAATACTGTATCATAAGCATACAGATTTTGTGGATCCAGGATGGGGCTCAGTGGACACCATCTGCAAATCTGGTTCCCTCTGACAGATTTGCCTGACTCCAAACTATCCTTGTCACTTGTACCTTACTCAGGGCCTCATTTAGATTTAGTTTGAACGGGTTGCTCCTCCACAATGGTGACGAATACCCTCCCTGCCGAAATATAAATTCCATTATTTCCTGTGGGATTTATATTTTGGCGGACGGGATATCCGTCACTTTTGTGACGGAGTAACCCGTCCCTTAAAATCTAAATCAGGCCCTCAGTGACAATGAAGCGAGAGACACTTTCCAGCTCTAATGAGAGACATCTTCCGGTTCTCCTGTTTTGTGAACGGGTCATATCAATCTTTTGTGGTTTAAGAGATCTACTGACTGTGACCTCAAAAAAATGAGTAACATGACAAGGGGCAGTAGACTGATGAAATGCTCATTTGTCTACCACGACAGGCACTGTTTGCTCTGTCGATGTCATTGCATCTCTACCTTTCTGATTATATTATGTTACTTATGTAGTTGAGCAGCACTCACATTCTCTTATTTTTTTTGGTTGAGCAGACCAACTCCCGGACTATTATTTTTGAGGAAATTACAGCTTCGGCCACTTGAGACTTCATCCACATGGCATCGACACATCGTTTTTTCTCTGACCGTCTCCATAATTCTCTGCTTAGGGCCCAGCTCAGAGTTCTCATAATTATATTTAATGAGATTCAGTTTACCAGCAGCGTATCTCTCTCTGACTGTTATTAAAGCTCTGACTTGTGTGAACCTTTCCAATTTCGCAAGACCATTTCTGGTGCACCTCTGATTTAATTGTCAATATAAGTTATAAAGTGTTTCTCACTTATTTTTTCTGATTGATCTAGTTCCTGAAAATAGCTTCATTTTCCTACACTTCAGGCTCACAGTCTTTTATCGAGCTTGGGTTGTTCATGTTCGGAATGCCTTTATAACCACACCGTAATTGTCATCTCAAACTATATGCCATTAGATCCTTACCGGCGTTAGGCTGAATACATTATGTATATTTTGCCTCGATGATAATCCCCTGCTCTTGTGGATCATGAGGTCGCAATGTAAAACCTCCCTTTTCTAAATTGGCAGGTATGATAGTCCCTAAATAATTATCAAAGCTGGGAAATGTGTTTTACACCTTATTACTGTCTTAGCCCATTTGACTTTCAACATGTTTTACTGTAGCTATCTTGAATGAGTCTGCTTCATTTTGACAGAAGTGCACACATAGTGATGGACTGCATTAAATTATCCTCACTCAACCTGTCTGTTACATTTTGATGGAATTCGATTTCTGTCTAACTCTTAAAAAATACTAAATGACTGGTTTGAAATATGCGTGCTTTCCTGGCCCCTCTCTGTACCATATTTGTATGCACAATCGTCTGTTGTATAGTGGATAGATTTATTCATGCATGGTTCTATATATGTAAGATAATTGAACATACTATTTGAAAATATTTCCTCTAGGAGTGTTCAATAAATGTATTGGTCAATTAAAGGATAGAAAGAAGTTGATGAGGGGCCTTTCTGCCGCTCATTTGAGAACTGCAAATCCCAGAATGCCTTTGCATGAATTACACGTCCCAGAATGTTTTTGTGCACATAAAAGCCATGACTGTGTGAATAACGTGAGAATACAGACTAAATACCACTTGAGAAAGACTACAGTCAAAACGCGTTGTGGGGTCTGTTTCATACTTTTGAAAAATAAATGTAAATTGCAAATAGAAGCCTCCGCGAGTGCAGCACCTTTTGTTGGCTGTGAATATATATATATATATATATCTATATATATATATATATATATATATATTTTACCTAGTGGTGGTATCCACTAGGTAGTTATAGTTAGGATCAAGTTTCTATAGAAAGAGTGTTTTTTGTTTTGCTAATGAGTTTGGTGCCGCTTGACGAATCTTCAGGAAATTTTCCAAGAAAATAAAAACACTCACTTGAGCTGCTGTCTGAAAAGTTTTGGGGTGATCTGTCCAGTGGGACCGGGAAAAAGGGGGGTCCCAAAACACTTTTTCCCCATTTATTTTTCCATAGGAAAAATTGAACAGCAATAGCGCCAACACTACTGGATGCAGGTCCTGGTCCAGAAAGTGATCTTTTTTGTTTAGATATAATTCTGGTCTGTAATTTGTGAGAAATTTAAGGAAATCCATATTTGTATATCTAGGGAAGCAAAGGATTCACAACCCCTCCCGATCTCGTGCTGATATCTGATTGGGTGACAACACTTCAACAACAAAGCCGTTGAAGTGTTGTCAGCCATCAAAAGAAGGAATAAAAATACAAAAGTGGCCAGGGTACGAACACCCTGACCCCTTAGCTATAGTGTTGGGGTCCCAAAGTGACCCTGTGGGCTATAAGCATTTAAAAAAAAAAGAATTACCCCAAATTCACAACGGAGCTGCCCATCTGCGGTAAAAAAATTAAAAAATAACAAGCATGGGCTCCTGCGCTTGTCTTTAAATGAGCCCCCAGGTGGGCCGGCTCCCAGGGGCACTTTTTTCTTTTTAATAGGGGAGCCTTCTGGCCCCTCCGTAGCCCCAGGGACCACCTCCCCAGGCCGAATGATCTAATAAGAGCGGGCAGCATGCGGCCCCCAGCACTCCAGGGACCACCACCCCTGGGGATCAAAAAAAGCATTCTAACATGGGGGAGGCCTAATGGCCTCCCACACAGCCCCTGGGACCACCACCTCCCTAGGCAAATAATGTAATAGAAGAGGGGGGCGCGTGGCCCTCTGCAGCTTGGGGTATCACAACCTCCTTGGGGCTAAATTCCAAATAATTAAAGGGGGGTCTGTTTCAGACCCCCCATAGCCCTGGGAATCACCACCTCTGTGGGGCCTCTTCTAAGTTGGAGGGAGGGCGTGTGGCCCCCCTCGAGGAGCCACTGATGGCCCTGGAGACCACGACCCCCCCAGGACCGGCTCCTGCTATGTCCTGAGGTGCCCACCCCGGGACATAGCTGTTTGCTTTGAAGCTGCTGCCAATCCACTGCAAACACTTAATTTTTTTTTTGAGCGAGACCTGTCAAGCAGGTCCTGCTGTCAAAAACTGAAGCTTTCATCTCTGTCTCCTGCACTCAGGTATGTGTTCAGCAACCATGGAGCTGCTGCTTAAAGCAGCTCTTTGGTTGCTGAAGCAATGGGGCCGTGGGGGAGGTTTTGAGGCTTTCCACACCATCCCTGATAGCCCATAAAGGGCTTGTTTAAAAATTAAAAAATTAAAATAAAAAAAATCATGTATGGACCATGGGAGAGCCCTCGAGGTTTCCCCGCAGTACCTGAAAGCCCATAAAAGGCTAAAAAAAAGAGAAAAAACAGCCTTATGGATAGCTGAGTGTGAAGGTCACAGTCCTTCACACTGAGCATTGAGGGTTCGGGTTCAGCCAATCTCGTTTCCCTCTTTTTTTTTTTTTTTTTACTACAAATGATTGAGACTCATACTAAAAAGTAGTCTTACTCTTTTTAAATGGCAAATACATTTTTCTTTTTAATTCGTCCAGAAATATCTCATTCTAAGTATGTCATATATTAAAGCATAAAAAACTCTCTTTTCCTGTCACTCTTTCTGTCTCTCTCTCTCTATCTCTTTTAATCTTTATCCCTCTCACATACCCAATCAGACATTTACGCACCCACTCACAGTCCCACTCAGACACTCACACACCCACTCATAGACCTACTCAGACCCTCCTTCACCCACTCACAGCCCAAGTCAGACCCTCACACACCCACAGACCCACTGACACCCTCATACACCTACTCACAGACCCGCACACACACTGTTGCACCCACTAAAACACTGATGTACACACTCACACCCAGACAGACAATCTGACAGCCACTCTCACTCCCAGATACACCCTTTCACACCTTTTCTCAGATCCAGAGAGGCCATGGCCAACTCCCACCACACACGGCCAAACGATCATGCACAGCATGGGGTTGGGTGGTTAGAGGGGTCTGGCTGCAGGCCAGGTCTTGTGGGGAAGCTCACCTGTGCACAGGGGAAGGCCGTGCATGGTGCAAGGTTGGGTGCTTACAGGGGGTTGTTCTCAGGGCCTAGCCAGAGGCCAGACCCTTTAGCCAACCACCGCCATGCACGGCCTTCAGAGGTTGGATTAACGTATAGTAATGAAAATCAATATATGTTAAAAAAAAACATAATAATTCTCTAACCTCTTAGCTGCTGGGCCTTTCCCCCCCCAGTGCTGAGCCCTTTTTTGGCTATTTGGGGTAGTTCGCGCTTAGGCCTTCATAACTTTTTGTCCACATAAGCTATCCACGCCAAATTTGCGTCCTTTTTTTCCAACATTCTAGGGATTCTAATGGTACCCAGAGTTTGTGGTTTGCCCTGGAGGAGACCAAGAAAATTGCCAAAATACAGTGAAAATTTAGGTTTTTCCCAAAAATGGGAAAAAAGGGCTGCCGAAGAAGGCTTGTGGTTTTTTCCCTGAAAATGCCATCAACAAAGGGTTTCTGGTGCTGAAATCACTATTTTCCCACCTTTCAGGAACGGGCAGACTTGAATCAGAAAACCACATTTTTCAACACAAATTTGGCATTTTACTGGGACATACCCCATTTTTACTATTTTTGGTGCTTTCAGCCTCCTTCCAGTTAGTGACAGGAATGGGTGTGAAACCAATGCTGGATCCCGGAAAGCTAAACATTTCTGAAAACTAGACAAAATTCTGAATTCAGCAAGGGGTCATTTGTGTAGATCCTACAAGGTTTTCCTACAGAAAATAACAGCTGAAATAAAAAACTATTGAAATTGAGCTGAAAACAACAGCCATTTTTCTTAATGTTTTACTCTGTGACTTTTTCCTGCGATGTCAGATTTCTGAAAGCAATATACCGTTTTGTCTGCTGGACTCTTCTGGTTGCGGGGATATAAAGGGCTTGTAGGTTCATCAAGAACCCTAGGTACCCAGAGCCAATAAATGAGCTGCACCCTGCAGTTGGTTTTCATTCTATACTGGGTATACAGCAATTCATTTGCTGAAATATGAAGAGTGAAAAATAGGTATCAAGAAAACCTTTGCATTTCCAAAATGGGCTCAAGATAAGGTTTTGAAGAGCAGTGGTTATTTGCACATCTCAGAATTCCAGTGCCCATACTAGCATGTGAATTGCAGGGCATTTCTCAAATAGACGTCTTTTTTACACACTCTCTTATATTTGGAAGGAAAAAATGTAGAGAAAGATAAGGGGCAATAACACTTGTTTTGCTATTCTATGTTCCCCCAAGTCTCCCGATAAAAATGATACCTCACTTGTGTGGGTAGGCCTAGTGCCCGCGACAGGAAATGCCCCAAAACACAACGTGGACACATCCCATTTTTTTGACAGAAAACAGAGCTGTTTTTTGCAAAGTGCCTAGCTGTGGATTTTGGCCTCTAGCTCAGCCGGCACCTAGGAAAACCTACCAACCCTATGCATTTTTGAAAATTAGAGACCTAGGGGAATCCAAGATGGGGTGACTTGTGGGGCTCTGACCAGGTTCTGTTACCAAGAATCCTTTGCAAACCTCAAAACGTGGCTAAAAAAACACGTTTTCCTCTCATTTCGGTGACAGAAAGTTCTGGAATCTGAGAGGAGCCACAAATTTCCTTCCACCCAGATTTCCCCAAGTCTCCCGATAAAAATTATACCTCACTTGTGTGGGTAGGCCTAGCGCCCGCAACAGTAAATGCCCCAAAACACAACGTGGACACATCACATTTTTTGACAGAATACAGAGCTGTTTTTTACAAAGTGCCTACCTGTAGATTTTGGCCTCTAGCTCAGCCGGCACATAGGGAAACCTACCAAACCTGTGCATTTTCGAAAACTAGAGACCTAGGGGAACCCAAGATGGGGTGACTTGTGGGGCTCTGACCAGGTTCTGTTACCCAGAATCCTTTGCAAACCTCAAAATGTGGCTAAAATAACACGTTTTCCTCACATTTCGGTGACAGAAAGTTCTGGAATCTGAGAGGAGCCACAAATTTCCTTCCACCCAGCGTTCCCCCAAGTCTCCCGATAAATATGATACCTCACTTGTGTGGGTAGGCCTGGTGCCCGCGACAGGAATAGATCACACAACGGTCAATGTTGGTCCTTACGTGAGGCAGCTGTTGACCCTGGGGTGATCCATTCCTGACACAGGCACTAGGTGTAGGCACTCAAGTGGGGTAGTGTTTTTATCAGGACAGGTAAGGAGTCACTGGGTGGTAGGAATTTTGTGGATCCCAGCATATTCCTGTAGTTTGTGTGACAGAAATGCTAGAAAAATAGAGTTTTTATTCAACATTTCAGCTTTCCAGGATATTCTGGGTAAGAAAACTTTGGGGAATCCACACAAGTCACACCTCTGTGGACTCCCCTGAATGTCTACTTTCCAGAAATGTTTGGGTTTAGTGTGTTTCTCTATATGGCCGCCGAATCCAGGACCAAAAACACAGGTGCCTGCCTTACAAAACCAGTTTGTTTTGCCATAGATAATTTTGATGTCTCCACAATACGATTTGGGTGGTGGAATTTGGGGCTGAACTAAATTGGGGAGCTCCCAAGAGAGCACTCTCTCTCTCTCTGCTTGCCACCGCATTCACCTGCTCTCTGGTTTTGCCTAACCCACTATTACCCAGTTGCACAAACAGCTTGCGAAGGGACAGCAGGACTGTCCTCATCACCTCCCTCATAATGTACTGGATGAGGAGTTATCGAATGGGACTCCTCTGACTGAAAAATCACTCCCAGAGTCTGCGCCATTGTCCTATCCCTCAGATGCTGTCTCAGTATCTGATGTCCAGGCTCTGATCCTATGTCAGAGCGGTCCTCTATAACCCGAGTGCAGGCAGCAGTCATCCATCAAGATGCCATCTCTGTTATTGGCTAAACTGTTGCTCTAAAACACTAGCCTACGTAGACAGTCACAAAATCGATAGTGTGTGTGAGATACGTGCAACAGTAGAGGCCACCTTACCTGCGCTTCTTCCTTCAATCAGCACGTTCTTTCAAAACACTAAAAAAACACCTTGTCACGTACCATTCGTCACAGTCTTTAGCACCTCCTGCGCCCAGTCCAACAATCATTATTGGTGCTCCCACTCCCTCCTCCTCGGATTCCCTCATTACCACCCAGCAAAAGTGCCCTTCATCTCTCCATAGCCGCCCTCCACCCCGCACATACATTTCATTGGTATTATAGCGCAGGTAATGGCTGACTTTACTAATGTACTCAGCTATTTACATAAAATACAGATTTGCTCTTTGCAGTAGGCATATAAACCTTCTGCGCTTCTTTATGGCACTAAAACTGCCACTAGACAAGTCTGACTCTTTTCCCGCCAGGGAAACCACACACATATTGACAAAAGTGATATATATATGACAGCCAACCACCTGAAACTCAACTCAAGCAAAACAGAAATAATCCTCTTTGGCCCCCACAAAAACACCTGGGACCCCTCATGGTGGCCCACCACGCTAGACCCTGCACCCACCCCCGCCAACCACGCACGCAACCTCGGCATCATCCTAGACTCCTCCCTCTCGATGACCCAACAAATCAACGCTCTCACCTCCTCATGCTTCAACACACTCCGTATACTGAAAAAAACATTCAAATGGATCCCCACAGAGACCAGAAAAACTGTCAGTCACGCACTCATCAGCAGCAGACTTGATTACGGAAACGCCCTGTACGCCGGCACCACTCTAAAACTCAAACGCAAACTACACGCATCCAGAAGTCAGCAGCACGACTCATCCTCGACCTCCCTGGACACGAACACACCTCTCCACACCTCAAATCCCTCCACTGGCTCCCCATTGACAAAAGGATCACCTTCAAGATCCTCATCCTCGCACACAAATCACTCCACAACACAGGCCCTGCCTGCCTCAACGAGAGTCACCTTCCACACCCCCACACGAAACCTCCGCTCAGCTGACCTCTCTCTCGCCTCTGTCCCCCACATCAAACACACCACCACCGGGGGCAGATGCTTCTCCTACCTTGCACCCAAAACCTGGAATGCCCTCCCAACCTACCTTCGCAAGACCCAAAACCTACTTCTTTTCAGGAAGGGGCTCAAAACAGTGCCTTTTTGAACAGTGAACCTCCCAGCCCATTTCCCTCCCCCCGTCCCCCCCAGCGCCTTGAGACCCTCACGGGTGAGTAGCACGCTTTATAAATCTCTTTGATTGATTGATATATATAGATCTATCTATATATATATATATATATATATCTACATAGATATATCTATAGATATATCCATGTACATAGATATATCTACATAGATATATCTATATATATAGATCTATATATAGATCTATTGTTTTTAGATGTTGTATGGTTTCCTTGGGGGCCAAAATGGCCCCCAGGAAAACCCTACAACATCTAAAAAAAATATTGCCCCCACAGGTGGCCGCCCTGCCCACGGGTGACCCCCTGTCTTTTTATTTATTTTTTTTAAGGAAAAAAAAATTCCCCTGGGGGGGGCGTGATCGCGCCCCCCCAGCGGGCATCTACCTTTAAAAAAAAAAATATGCCCCTGGGGCGGGGGGCGGCCCTTTTTCCGAGGGGGCAACCCCCCCAAGTGAAATCCCTGGCGTCTAGTGGTGATTCCTGGCCCCCGACTCTCCCCTTTCTTACAAGGCCTTCTGAAAGTTTTCCTGGCCCCCCGATCGCAGCTGTGCTGCGATCGGGGGGCCAGGAAACCTGCTTCGATGGGGAAAACAACTTTGTAACGTCAGCGCGCCGCGACAAAGGGGCGGGCGGGGGGTGGGGGGGAGACACAGAAGGTTCCGTGTCTCCCGGGGAAAGAAAAAAAAAATAATAATCCTCGGGTGCGACGCACCCGAGGATTTATTAATACCCTCCCTGGTGTCGGCCACTGGTCGTGACCCTCACCAGGGAGGTAGTGCGGGCGTCGGCCAGTGGCCGTCGCCCGCATTGAAGGGGCTAAACAAATCAAAGGTTACACGGTCGTTATAGTTAGGAAATAGAATTATAAAAAAGCATAGAAATTCATTTAAAAAACCAAAGGTTACAGGGACGTTATAATTAGGCTCACATATTAAACATACAAAACCATAGAAATTCACCAATTATAGTTAGAGTTTCCTCAAGTAACTATAACTTGTTACCTAAGGTAAAATATAACTCGCAACCTTGCCATTCACTGCTAATTACCACACAAATTATGGCACTCATGACATCTCTGATAATATCAATGTAATATTAGCAATATGATTTTTAACAAAAAAACTATGAATGGCCGGGGTGCAAGTTATAGTTACCTTAGGGCAGTATTCAATGTTGATGTAATATATCATATTTGTGTACTGTAAATGTGAAAAGTAATATTGACTAATATCATTAGGGTGCTCCCGCAATATAAACAAATTACATACGTTGGAATGATGATAGTTATAAACAGCTTGAAATGTGCTCCATGAATAAGTTGTAATGTTAGTGAAGTATTTCTTCTATTTTTTTGCACATGCTAGACTGACTCTGCGTGCTACACTCTGGTTATTCATGAATTTTGTTTACCTGGTGATGATTAGTGGGTTTTTGTCACATGTGAGAGGACTTTAGGACTCTGTGCACCTGACCACTGTTAACCAGTGCTTAAGTGCTTGTGCTCGCTCCCTTAATCGTGGTAATATTGGCTTAACCCCAATTGTCATATTTATTTTACTTATAAGTCCCTAGTTATTCACAATCTGGAAGAGATATGTTTTTCAAGTTTGCTGTCTCTAGACACAATTTAAAAGCACAGCTTATGGTAAAGTCATATTTTAAATTGAAGTTATAAAAATACCACTTTTAGAAAGTTGATATTTTCTTACTTCATTTAGTGCCTACTATCTACTGCCTTTCTCTAAATCCAAGTCCAGGGTGAGTGACAGCTGGGCTTAGTGCATTCCTTCTAGACAGCCACACACAAAGAGAGCTTACGCCTGACTCATGGGACATCCACATCCTGATGGGCCATCCTTTGCAGGAGGGGAGAGAGGAGCTGACACTTACGCCTTAATAGGCTGTGTCCTGTCCCCACACAAAGGGCTGCATGCCCTCTGCAGTGAGTCTGGAGTAAGGGCAGGAAGGGAGGACCTCTATGCACTTTAAAGGCCTTTCTTTGATGTCTCCCAACTGTGTATAAATACTGGACTTCTGACACCACCACTTTAGTACACTTCTGGATGTGTGGCTACTCTGCTAGGAAGAAGGACTGATGTGCTGCTACAAGACTGCCACTCTGCTGAACTGCTATTCTGCTGAACTCCTGCTCTTCTGACGTGCTGCCTGCTGCCCTCCTTGCCTGGGAGTGAGAAGGACTAGGCCTACATCTCTCCAACATAGAACCAAAGTGACTTCTTGGGCTTCCTGGCTTGCCTCCTGTTTTCTGAAGTCTCAGGGACACAAAAGACTTCTTACTCACCTTCTACTGCCCCTGGAATCTGCCAACGGTGTATCTTGCCCTGCCAAGAGGTGCCAATACATTCCTGGGCTATTGGTGGTGGGTATAAAGTGCTGCTCCAGTCAGACCTGATGCACTGCTGCTGCTGCACAGATAGGAACCGGCGCATGGCCCCTGTTTCTTGGATTGGAACTGGAGCATCAGCCCCATTACATGGATCAGAGTCGACGCCTCATCTCCCCAGCACAGATCGAACTCAGCACATCACATGTGGAAGTTGCGCAGCTCAGACCCGATGCTTCAGCACTGTTGTGTGGAGAAAACCAACGCATCTTCACTAATGTGTGGGAAGAATCGATGCATTGCCTTCACTGCACGGATCAACACTGATGCATTGCTTCAGCATGTTCCCCGCATCCTTGATAATGCAACCAGGATTATGGTACTTTCGTGTAGTGGGCCCACTGTAGCCAGCCTGCAGACCATTGTGGTCGGCCTGAACTTTTGACTTTTCCCCGGTCTGGTGTGACCAGATATCCCTGGTTGGCGCTTATTGTTTCTAAGTGCTATTTCACATTTATTCTTTCAAAATTCATATCCCAAGTTCTACATATTGGATGTTTGACATTTTGGTCTTGTTTATTAACTTAAGTTCTACTTTTCTAACCAGGCATAGTATCTTTTGTGTGGTGTTTTCACTGTTTTACTATTTGAAGTGTTGAGCCTGACTGCTGTGTGCCACACTACCAGAGGGTGAGCACAGTTAATTTAAGGTTTGTTTGTGTCTTATCCTGACTTGGATTATGGTTCCTGCTTGGACTGGGTACATACCTCTTTCAACCAGAAACCTAATTTCTAACACATCTAAACAAATACTTAAAAATTAAAATAAAATAAAAATTAATAGATAGATTCAAACAATATTAGAGGTATTGGAGTCTGAGAATAATAAATATATTATTCCCGCTCCAGTCTGTGCAATATTATGGAAAGCTTTTGACTTTGGAAGAGTAAGATTTACTATTCCCTGTCCAGTCTGTTCAACAGTTTGGAAAGCATTACACTTCGGAGGAGTAAGATTCACTATTCCCACCTCAGTCTGGCAAATGGTAGGAAAAGCATTGGTCTTCAGAAGGGTTAAATTGACTATTCCCACTTCAGTCTATGTAATAGCAGGGAAAGTGTTGGACTTTTGCAGGGTAAGATGTACTATTCCCACTCCAGTCTGTGCAACAGTAGGGAAAGTGTTGGACTTCTAAAGGGTAATATTTACTATACCCATTCCAGTCTGTGCAACAGTATGGAAAGTGTTGGATATCAGAGAGGTAAAATTTACTAGTTCCACTCCAGACTGTGCAACAGTAGGGAAAGTGTTAAACTTTGGAGGGGTTAAATTTACTATTCCCACTCCAGTCTGTGCAACAGTATAGAAAGTGTTAGACTTCACAGGGGTCAAACTTACCATGCCAGCTCTAGTCTAAGTAACAGTGGAGAAAGCACTACACTTCAAACATATTACATATTTGAATCACCCCATTAATTTGGAATAAATGTAAAAGTCTTAATAAGAACATTATTAAATAAAAAACATCTATATATAAAAAAAATAAGAATAATTAGATATCCGCTTAAAAACCTGTCATTTCTTTATTAGTAATTTACTTTTCACCCTATACCCCTGCAAATGCAGAAGCCCACACCTACAATATAACTAAACTAAATGATTAATATAAAATGTACATAGTAAATAAGGAAATAATGAATAATTAATAAAAAATCATTGTTATTTAAATATTACCTAATTAACTTCTCACTCTATACCCCTCCAATTATAGCAACCCACACCTAAAATATAATTTTAAAATCATTACTGCATAATAAAGATAATCATTCTCTATGAGAGACTTACTTAACAAATATGAATGAATAATTAATCATTAATTAATTAACTTCCCACACTCTCCTCTAACAATCCCAACAACCCACTACAATACTATAAACTACTGTTAGCAATTAAACTAATTCTAAATCACTAAGGGCCTCATTACGAGGTTGATGGGCCTACCGTCTGCCTGCCAGCCCCGTGGAGAGGAGACTGCCGCAGAGCTGGGGTCTCCCCCTGGCCCTATTACAAGATTGCCACTGGGTTTCTGACAGTCACCTCAGTGGAAACCGTGCGATGGCATTGGCCCCGGCTCCTCATGGAGCCAAGACCAATGCGGTCGCTCAGAGGGTGCTCCCAGCACGCTCAGAATACACGCTATCTGCCGTAGCACAGTGTGCATTCCGAGGGCCCTGGGCAGGGCCCCTTTTTTGACCCCCAGCACTGGCTTTCTGCCAGCCCTTTCATGGTGGGGTCCTGCCATGAAAAGGATGGTGGAAAGTGAAGTTGTGATCAGCACAGCGGTGCTGCTTTAAGCATCGCCATGGCTGAACACAACTTCAACTGCCCCCTGCCCATCGGGAACCTTGTTTCTGTCGGTAGCTGGAATCCCCTGGTGGCCTGACACCCAGGGTTGTAATTTTGCAGTCAGACTGCAAGGAGCGCGGCTGGGTAACCGCCACCGTGAGGCTGGCAGTTTAAACCAGACTCATATTGAGGCCCTAAATCACATTACAAACTGTACTTTTAAAAAACATTGTAACAATTATACAAACAATAATAAACAATATAAATAACTAAACTAAAACACATTAAATAATTAAAAACAATATTCTTTACAACTATATAATTGAAAAGAATATTAAAAACAAACATTTTACTGTTAATGATATTAGCTACCTAAAAAAACAATATTTTTGACAACGATAGTGTTGCATCATGATATTTCTGTATCACAATATGTGTTGCCAATATTTCCTTATTCCGGTATAAGAAACTCGATATTTTGTCCAAAGACCTATATACCCAGTTAAAGAGCTCTTTAACGTAGTCTCTGATTTCCATAAAACGGGCTGCACCATAACTGGGATCAAACAAAACTCAAGAGTTCTGGAGCCCCTCGCACAACACTTCATTGACAAAGCTGATTATCTCAGTTTGAGCTCAGATCAGACAGCAACAACCTTCATTTAATAACTTTGCAGAATATATTCTTAACTGTGTTCCTTCATTTTGGTAAAAAAAGGAAGAAAATGAGAATATGGATTATAACTTTGGGGAAGGGTCCAACCAAATTAGTAATGCATACCTTCCTGAGCTATAAAACATTGTTTCACTTACTATAACTGATCTTAACTCCAAACAACAATAACACAGAAATGGCTTTTCAGTTTAGAACGTATTTACGTACCACCAAATTAAAATTATGGTCAAGAAAAAAAACTATAAAAACCTCAAACCAATTTAGTAAAAAACTGACGCAATTTTAGTAAAATGAAAGACATAATGATTATTGGAATTTGATGAAGTTATTCAGATAAATGGATTTTAAAGATGTCAAGTCAAATACAGCAAGGACATGCAAATCATCTGTGGTTTTGTGTGACCATGGCATTGGCATGTTTTCAAGCTGACTATGACAGACTAGCGGATGGGTAAACAAAGCAGGTCACACTGGTCAAAGGTTTTTCCTTCTGCGTTAGTCCTCCAGTATGGCAAGCCAGGATGCTGGGTCTAGCAAAGGCATTCACAAAGTTGAACTCTCATATTTCAGAGTGCCTCTGAAGCCATGAGTTTTGGAACCAAATGTTCAGAATGATAAATACTTTAAAAGCACGGTTGGCAGTTTCTTTTCATGACGGAGATATCTGCTCCTGTACCCTTGAAACCTTTCTTTTTATGACTAAAGCTCTGAGCAAGGTCAACCAGGACACCTTGTATGCCAAGGTGATGCCTTTCTAAGGCAGACATTGTCTCTGTTTTCCGAAGGCTGAAAAATAAATAAGTCCCATCTTTTTTCAGGTGTTAGATATCTTCCTCCTGGTCATAGATGGGAGTAAGGAGAGGGAGGCAAGATGAACCGTTCACTCCAGCACGGTTTCCAGCAAACTCCATTGTAGGTCATTTCGAATTGGTTAGCTGGTTCTTCCACAGAAAAGCCCTTTTGTTATTTTTATCCTTGGACTATGTGCTTGTCTGACACTTGAAAATCTCTTTCAGTTAGCTGTGAATGTGTAGCACGTAGGACGCAATGGTCACATTCCTCTTGTCAGGCAGACACAAAGACAGACAATAGGAGCATTCTCTTCTGATTTTCACCAAGCCAAGTTGTGTACTGAGGATCTAGTGATGGGCCATTTGGTGTATGGTTACTCCTATTCCATGTACCCCTGCATCCGCAACTGAGATGGTCTATTGTCCCTTTTGATTGTTTTCTCCTAGGTGGGGTTCCTCCTCTCCCCTCGTACCTTTGTGGTGGTTAGGCTGAAAATCCATGAGCTCAGACAGCCTACCCACTGCCTCCTCACTCCGCCCAGCTGAGTGACTAGGAAAAACCATTGCATTTTCACATGATTCCAATACCAGACCCTGCCTAGAGCCTCGTCGCCTCCATCTGCCCCAGTCTCTGTATGTACCGAATGCCCCAGCCACTTATTGATCGGCCTGGGCCCATAGCAATCTGCTACCTTTTACTCCCTAGGCTATTCGTGCATCCATGTCCATTCCAGGGCTTTGCAGGCACGAAGATCCGGACCTTAACAGCTATCTTGGTGAGTTAGCCATGCCCCCTCACAAATTGCTCAAACCCAAAATGTGTAGTTTTTTTCAGATTTTTGAGAAAAGCTGGACTTCTGCTGGAGGTGCCACCTTTATCCGTCTGCACCTGTAAAAGGACAGCTGTCTGTCTGTGCTATGGCACAGATCCGAGGGACCCTGGCAGAGAAGAAAGGAACAGCTGGTTATTGCCGGCTTTAATGACACCTCTTTTAAAATGTTAACTCTGCTTCTGTACTAAGTTTGAAACTCTGGGCTTCCTTGGCTGCCAGACTTTTATGATTAGTACATTTACACCTTATAAATTGTTTCTAAATTCAGAAACTGTTTGTTGCAAACGAAACTAGGAGAACTATAAAAAGTGTTTGTCTTCACTTGCTTTAGAAGCCAGTTAAATTCTATTAAGCATTTGTGTGTCTGCCACTAATTTCTAATTGTAAGTATTTAGGGTCTGATGCACAAAGGTAAACTACCTTACACCTTTGTAATTGTTTACTCTTTTTTGATCTAATAGTAACTTTATAATTGTCGAGTCTCCGCAATAGAGTCAGAGAATGCAGCACATAAAACGTTAAGACTACCCTATCCTTTTTTCTCCGCTCCAGTTGTGGAATTTCTGCAGCCATAAGTTACTAATAAATTGTAGTTTGTAAGTACCGAAAAGAGAAAACAAACTGTCTAGTTTGTAAATGTTTATTTGTTATTTGTTTTAATTTATGCAGGAGAGTGTACATTGCACTGCTGAGTTATGGCCCAGGTCACAAAGAGAGCTGCAGAAAGTAAAGAGTGCACATCAGGGCATTATTTATTTTCTGTTCTTGGAATTTTCTTTGCTACTATGTAGACCAAGGGTCCCAAAGGCAGTGTTAGGGGTCAAACAGGATAAACCAGAGGTCACCTGGTCACCCCCAAATGATGTGCATGCTGTTTTTCCAAATGTTAAAAATAAAATTATGTTGTCCTAATTCACATTGCACAAATTTACACCCCACAACAGATAACTAAAGTGTGATTTGTCTTCTTTCCTATCAGTACTTGAGATGCCCAAAAATGCCTCCCACCTAGTATGACTGTGGCCTGCATGTATTATTGGAATATGAACAAAATGGCTGGGAAGAGGCAGGATTACAAATACCTGCTAGAAAAAATGCAAATGTTTACATGCAAAATATTCCATATTATCCAAATCATTTTATTTACTTTGATGGAGCACTGTCGCTCTCCAGTCATGGTTCTCTTTTGTGAATGATCAATAAGGTCTAAATGCACTTTTTGTAGGCCACAGGCATAAACACAAACCATGCACACTTTTCCACAAACATCTTAGATTGTGTCAGGAAGACTGGTGCAAAAGGACTGGTTTCTCACAAGCACCATCTTTAAATAAGGTGATTAATAATCTATCTTATCTACTTCATGTTGTCTAGGCAGGAAATATCGTGAAAGAGAACCATAAAAGATGGAAGTTGGAGGGCAATCTTGAACAGTGGTTTTCTATGATATGAAATTCTCAAAGGAGGAAATCAAAAAGACATTTAAGAACTTATCGCCCGATGAACAAAATGTTAATTCCCATTAAATGGTTGAACTTTGCACACTGGATTTTTGTGAATGGAAAATTATTTTGCAAATCAACCTATGTACTGAAAGGTCAGTTCACCAAATTCTGAGTTGCAATCTGACCTACTTCATCAATATTCCTGAGGTGGGTCCCGATTGACTGACTGCAAATAGATACCATCACAGGGATGGTGGCCTGACGGAGGCTGGAGCCTGGCTGCAACCTCATCTAAATAAAATATGTTTCTAGCTATTTTTCTTAAAGGAAATGGGGCTGCATTCAAAAGGATTTTGTATAATTTTGTTAATTTGTTCTACAATAACAAACATTTTTTAATACTCACAAAGATAATGGGGTCCCAATGGGACACCTTTCCGTTTGCAAATGTGTTACCATTCCAACTTGAAAGTCTTACCTTTTCACTGTTTTGGAACTAATTTTCAGTCACAAATGTTAATACATACCATAACAAATTACTATTTAGAAGGGATGCCCTAAAAAGATTAGCAATTATGTGTTGTTGGAAAGTTGATTATTGATAAGGGCAGGTAAGTACCTACAATCAGCAATAGGCCACTAACCTTCATTTAGGTCCAGTTAAGTCTCAATAAATTAAACCCAGCTTAACCCTTGGTAGCTTGGCAACGAGCGACGAGGCTTAACTTAGGAGACAAATGTGTAAAGCATTTGAAAATGAGAAAACAGTGAATAAGTAAAACACAAAACACAATAAAAGTCCAACACCAATTTATACAAATAGAGTATGAGTTTATCTTTAAAATGACACCAAAACAAATGAATTCGAATAAAGGGAACCGGAGATATGAAGTTTTAAAGAATTTGTGTTTTTTAGCGCTTAGAAACTAATAGCACCAATCTGATCATGTGGTAACACCTCAACCGCGGCAAAGTCAAAGTTTAAGGCCGACAGCCATGGAGCCCTGTTCGACTACAGCAAGTGAGAGGCCTCGGTCAAAAGGTTACCTTCGGACTTAGTCGTTTTTGTGAAGATTTTCTTCAGCGAGATACAGTCGCCAGTCTGCCTGGTGGCTTTCCTCAGAAAGGCATTATGGGAGCTCTCGGTGAGGATTTCTACAGTCGAAAATCTTTCAACCAGGCCGAGCCTGAATCTTGATCCGACGTCCCTGGAGCCCTCTTCGGATACACTGCTCGGGAGGTCCCGGTCAACTTTCTACATTCGTACTTAGTCACTTTTTCAGTGATTTTCTTCAGCGAGACGAACCTGCAAGTCAGGCCGGGCCGTGGTTGAGGCAAGCCGGCTAGATTTGCTGCGGTGAGTCAGTCCCTATGTGGGGCTTTTCCCAAAAAGTTCTCCAATCTTCTCCAAACTCCTGGATCTTCTTCCAGAAGGTCTTTTAAAGTTCTTTTGGAGTCCACAGCTCACCACAAGGTTCCAGAAGCTCTGAGGTGCTCCTTGAGGGTGCAGACTATAACTCCCAGAATGCACCTGGTTCAAACTCTAAATTGGCCACTGGACAGTGGTCAGCTGGTCAGTTTCTTCAGGATCTGCGACAGGGGGCTCTGGTTAACAATTTTTCACCTGTAGCAAACAGGGAGTTCCTCCTTGAACCAGTTAAAGCCAGGCAAAGTCCTTCTTGTGGTGAAGCCCAAGTGTGCAGCTGGTGTAGTCCTTCAGAATGCAGTGTCCTAGTGTGTGTCAGAGGTCCAGCAGAGCAGTCCTTCTTCTTCTGAATTTCTTCCTTGTAGGGATCTGGTGGGAATCTGCGGAGTGGGTGCAGCTCTGCCATATTTATCATTGCTCCTGGATGAAAAACAGGGGGGTCCTGGTTCTCCAATCAGATGCAGGGTCCTTTCCCCTGTGTTGACCACTTCCTGGGAAGTGTGGCAAAAATCAATCCCAGGGAGCAACATTCTTCAAAAATCCATCATGGCTGAAACTGATTTTTGGAGGTTACATCTGGCTGAGCCCACCCAATGGTGTGGCTAAAAATCCTAAACACACCCCTCTCCTGCCCTCCCCTAATCTAACTAAGAGGGCACCTAATCTCTGGGGTTGCAGGGTGGGAGGGAGGTACTGGGTTGCTCCAAATGTCCTTCCCTGCCTTTGAAGACCAGTTTGCCTTCTCTCCCCACTCCCTGCTTCCCCATCTGCTGAGGTAGTTCTCCTCCCCCAGGCACATCTTTTGTGTTCAGACCAGGCTACTTCATACCTCATCAAAGCGACCCTTGACCCAAGGGAGCGACCCTTGACCCAAGGGTAGGTCGCTCCCCCTGCCGCTGCAGCTCCTCCAAGTTCCCGAGTTCCTGTGTTCCTGAGACCCACCTAACTGTAAGTACCCCCCTCCTCCCAGCCCCTCGCCCTGCCCCGCGCCACTCACCTTCTCTCCTGCTCCTGCTTCTTTTCCTCCTCTCTGTCTCTTCCTCCTCGCTCCCCCTCTGCAATCTTCTTCTGTGTTCTTCTGTTCTTCTCTTCTGTTCTTCTGTTCTTCCCTTCTGTTCTTCTGTGTTCTTCCGGTCTTCTGTGTTCTTCTTCTCTGTTCTTCTCGGTGCTTCTGTGTTCTTCTTCTCGGTTCTTCTGTGTTCTTCTCTGTTCTTCTCTGTTCTTCTGCTCTTCCGATCTTCTGTTCTTCTGTTCTTCTGTTCTTCGGTCTTCTGTTCTTCTGTCTTCTGTTCTTCTGTCTTCTGTTCTTCTGTCTTCTGTTCTCCTGTCTTCGGCTCTTCTACCTCCTCCGTCTTCTTCCCCCGAGCCTGCCCTCCTGCTCCTTCTTCATCCCCCTCCCTCACTCGCCTCCCCCTCTCTCACCCCTAGCTAACCCGTTCGCTATCTACCTCCCTCACTCCTCCTATCTTCCTATCTCTCTAGCTCCCTATCTCACTATCTAACTCCCCCACTCTCCACCTCCCCCTACCTACCTATCTGTCTATCTATCTATTTCCCTATCTATCGACTTCTCTATCTATTTTCTCTATCTATTTCTCTCTCTCCCCCCCTCCCGCCACCCCCTCTACTACCTATCTCCCTATCCTCTCACTCTACCTCTCTCCCTCACCCACCTCTACAACCCCCCCTCCCCTATCTTCACAACCCTACTCCTATCTCTCTCCCTAATCTCCAAACCTCCCAACACTCACCCTCCTCCACCCTAAACCCCCTCCCCCAGCTCCTCTCACTCTACCTGTCCCCTCCCTCCCTCGCGCTTTCCCGCCGCGACCTCCTGCACGCCCCCGCCCCCCAGCTCCCATTCGCCCCCAGCTGACCCCTCCCCCCCCTCCTACCTCTTATGGCGGCCGCTGCGCGACTGCGCAGCGGGCACGCCGCTGGCGCGCCAGAGGCAAGCCAGAGGCAAGCCCGTCTGCGCCCGTCCGCGCCTGGCCCGCGCCCAGCGCCACGACCCCTGGTCCCCAGCTCCCCTAAGCCCCGCTGATCCGCTACGACCCCACCACCCTCCACGCCCTCAACCCAGGGCGCTCCAAAACCTGCTTCCTAGCTCACCCCAAACGCACCCATGGACCCTTCGCCTGCAACTCCTGCAAACGCATCTTCCACCACGCAACTACCACGACCACAAGCCCACGCGCCATCAACCACCTCAAGTGCATCCTGATCAACGCTCGTTCCGTCCACAAGCACGCCGTTGAACTTTGGGACCTCCTGGACTCCACAGCCCCGGACGTCGCCTTCATCACGGAGACCTGGATGAACGCCTCCTCTGCTCCAGACATCGCTACCGCCATCCCCGAAGGCTACAAGATCTCCAGAAAAGACCGCACCAACCAAGTAGGAGGAGGTGTCGCCATCATCTTCAAAGACTCCATCAGCGTCACCACCTCCACCGAAGACCCCCCCCTCGCCGCTGAACACCTGCATTTTCAGATTCGCACCGACCCAAGGACCACCCTCAGAGGATCCCTCGTCTACCGTCCTCCCGGACCTCGCGCCTCTTTCAGCGACGCCATCGCCGACTTCATCTCCCCGCACGCCCTCGCCTCACCGGACTACATCCTCCTAGGCGACCTCAACTTCCATCTGGAACAAAACAACGACCCCAACACCACCACCCTGCTCGACAACCTCGCCAACCTCGGCCTCAAACAACTGGTGAACACCGCCACCCACATCGCCGGACACACGCTCGACCCTATCTTCTCCGCCAGCAAACACGTCTTCTTCAGCCACACCTCTGCCCTACACTGGACCGACCACAGCTGCGTCCACTTCACATTCCGACGCGAGACCTCCCACCTCCGCACTCAACCCATCCCTCATCGACAGTGGAACAAGATCCCTGAAGAGCAACTCTTCTCCGCTCTCGCCGCCAACCAACCCACCCTCACCACCGACCCCAACGACGCAGCTCTCAACCTCACAAACTGGATCTCCAACTGCGCTGACAACCTTGCTCCCCTCAAACGCACGCATCGACAGACCAACACCAAAAAACCTCTCTGGTTCTCTGACACCCTCAAAGAATCAAAGAAAACTTGTCGTGCCCTTGAGAAGGCCTGGCGCAAGGACCACACCGCTGACAACATGACCGCCCTCAAGAACGCTACACGCGAACACCACCACCTGATCCGCACTGCCAAAAGGAACTTTTTCACCGACAGACTAGACAAAAACAGCCACAACAGCAGAGAACTCTTCAGCATCGTCAAAGAGTTCTCCAACCCCAGCGCCAGCGCCAACGCCGTCACGCCCTCACAGGATTTGTGCGAATCCCTCGCCACTTTCTTCCATCGCAAGATCAGCGACCTCCACGACAGCTTCAGCACCAGACCCAACCATACACCACTGAACCCGCTTCCCCGGACATCACCCTCAACAACTGGACCCACATCAACACGGAAGAAACCAAATCCATCATGAACTCTATCCACTCCGGCGCCCCTTCGGACCCCTGCCCGCACTTCATCTTTAACAAAGCCGACGACATCATCGCCCCGCACCTCCAGACCGTCATCAACTCTTCTTTTTCTTCTGCTACCTTCCCCGAATGCTGGAAGCACGCTGAAGTCAACGCCCCACTAAAGAAACCTACGGCTGACCCAAGCGACCTGAAAAACTTCCGCCCCATCTCTCTTCTACCTTTCCCAGCCAAGGTAATAGAAAAGACCGTCAACAAACAGCTGACCACCTTCCTGGAAGACAACAACCTGCTCGACCCTTCACAAACCGGATTCCGAACCAACCACAGCACGGAAACCGCCCTCATCTCAGTCACAGACGACATCAGAACCCTGATGGACAACGGTGAAACAGTCGCCCTCATTCTCCTCGACCTCTCGGCTGCCTTTGACACCGTCTGTCACCGCACCCTAATCACCCGCCTACGCTCCACCGGGATCCAAGGCCAGGCCCTGGACTGGATCGCCTCCTTCCTCGCTAACCGCTCCCAAAGAGTTTACCTCCCTCCGTTTCGCTCAGAACCCACCAAGATCATCTGCGGCGTACCTCAAGGCTCATCGCTCAGCCCGACACTCTTCAATGTCTACATGAGCCCCCTCGCCGACATCGTACGCAAGCACGACATCATCATCACCTCCTACGCCGACGACACCCAACTTGTACTCTCCCTCACCAAGGACCCCGCCAGCGCCAAGACCAACCTACAAGAGGGTATGAAGGACGTCGCAGATTGGATGAGGCTCAGCCGCCTAAAGCTGAACTCTGAAAAAACGGAAGTCCTCATCCTCGGCAACACCCCGTCCGCCTGGGACGACTCCTGGTGGCCCACGGCCCTCGGCACCGCACCGACCCCCGCAGACCACGCCCGCAACCTCGGCTTCATCTTGGACCCTCTTCTCACCATGACCAAGCAAGTCAACGCCGTGTCCTCCGCCTGCTTCCTCACCCTCCGCATGCTCCGTAAGATCTTCCGCTGGATCCCCGCCGACACCAGAAAAACCGTGACCCACGCCCTCGTCACGAGCCGCCTGGACTACGGCAACACCCTCTACGCCGGGACCACAGCCAAACTCCAAAACCGCCTGCAACGCATCCAAAACGCCTCGGCCCGCCTCATCCTCGACGTACCCCGCAACAGCCACATCTCCGCACACCTGAGACACCTGCATTGGCTCCCAGTCAGCAAAAGGATCACCTTCCGTCTTCTCACCCACGCACACAAAGCCCTCCACAACAAGGGACCGGAATACCTCAACAGACGCCTCAGCTTCTACGTCCCCACCCGCCCCCTCCGCTCCGCTGGCCTCGCACTTGCTGCCGTCCCTCGCACCCGCCGCTCCACGGCGGGTGGGAGATCTTTCTCCTTCCTGGCGGCCAAGACCTGGAACTCCCTCCCCACCAGCCTCAGGACCACCCATGACCACTCCGCTTTCCGGAGACTCCTAAAGACTTGGCTGTTCGAGCAGCGATAACCCCCCCTTTCCCCCCTAGCGCCTTGAGACCCGCACGGGTGAGTAGCGCGCTTTATAAATGTTAATGATTTGATTTGATTTGAAGGCAGCCTGGCCAGGCTGCCAGAGGCTGGCCAATCGAAGAAGGGGCACTACACAGCTGAAGTTGGCTACTTTTCAGAACTTTTTCAAGTACAGTTTAAAACTCTTTACCTGAACTAGATATATTAAAGTTATATTAAATCCAACAATTGTAAGATAATTGTAAGTTAATTAATTTAATACCAAACGTGATGTATCTGACACTTAAGGGGACTTTGTGAATTAAAATATAGTCTCCCCATTCTAGCCTCTGGAGGCCATTCACTACAGTGAAGGAAAAACGAATTTGGCTATTTTACCTCACCAGGGCTTATAAAACTATTTGTATAAGGGCCCTGCTTATAGTTACATGGCACCCAGCCCTTGGGGCACATAGGGCACAATGTAGGGGTGACTTATATGTAAAAATAAGGTAGTTTAAGACTTTGGAAGTATTTTTAATTCCACAGTCGAATACGCATATACCTTTAATTTAAAAGAAGCCAGCAAGGCATGCCTGCCTTTAAAATGACACGGGGCACCTCAGCAGTGCACCTAGGGGTGCACCACCTATGCTGGGGTCCCTAAACCTACATGCCCTACCATATACTAGGGATGTATGGTAGGTTGACATAGCCAATTATAATTAGTTTAATTTGCATACTCATTTTACACAGAGCACAGGCCCTGGGGCTGGTTAGCAGTACCCAGGACACTATCAGAGTAAGGAAAACACCAGCATATAGTGAGAAATGGGGGCAAAAGGTTAGGAGGACTCTACAATCAGCCCAGTTTTCTCAGAGTTATACTTTTCTTAACACATTTTGGAATTCGATAACCTGTTACTAAATCACAAAATGTGTTTATGTATTAATAAAATATATTTTGTGGCAAGAACCCCAATGCTTTTTTGATTCACAGGCGTTGAGACTGTTAAACGGCTTTGTACCTGAGACCTAAATCTCTCAATTGCATTGCTCCACAAAACAATAGTAGTACCCTGAAGGGTGATACCTTAAATGAAAGACATACTTAGTGGTCTGTGAACTTGCAAGCCTTCTGGCTTTCTTAAGATGTCACCACATTTATAAAAAGCAGCCACTTGTAATAATTCAACATCGTGTCATCATTAAATTCAATAGTTACAGTGCCAATGCTCAAAAACATTAATTATAATACAAAACATTGCATTGACAGCTTTTTCAATAAAGCATTGAAATTCACAGCATGTGTCGCTGAGTCACTCTTTTACTGTAATCTGCCTGCTACTACAATTTAGGACCCTGACAAACAGTGCCCATGCTCCAGACCACAAGAATAAGAGATTCAGCTCTCAGAATTTTTTAAAACAAAGGCAAACCTTTCCCAGGGTCACAATGATAAGGTACCAGGAGGCTTAGGGCTAGGTTTCTACATGATGTCTCTGGTGGTGTTTGGGGGGCTGCTGCACAACTTGCAGTCCCCAAGCAGCATGTCAAGAATGTTGGCAGTGTCCCTTGCACATTCTTGGGCCACCACAGTAATTTATGCAGATTTTAGATTCCTTGTAAGGCACTATTGAGAGCGCCATTGCCAGATCAATTAATATTTAACCAGTGTCTGGAAGTCACAATCCTTTATTTTTGGTTTTGGGCCCCTATCATCCCACTCAAGGCACCCACAACCAATATAGTATTGCTGTGCCAGTGAAGAGAGCCCCAAGAACCCTATAGCTCTGCTTTCCCATTGAGCACAGCAACCTTTCCTCTAGTGCTGTGTGAGAGTCAGCAACAAATCGTTGTCCTCCTGTCAGCCAGGAGGTGGCTTTTATCTCATTCTTCCCCCACAGGCAGGAGAAATGCAGACTTCCCTCCCAGCGAGGGCCAGAAGCTGGCTTTTATCTTAGCCTTCACTCACAGGCGGGAGAAATGCAGACCCCCCTTCCAGCAAGGCATGGAGCCAAGAGGCTAGCAGGCCCTGCCCCTCCTGGGCACAGGAACAGGGGCTGGGTAATGCACCTGGCAGCATTTTCCTCAGTCTCGGGGGATGGGGTCCCCTGACATGCGCCAGTCCCCAGGGTGGTGGGGTCCCCCTGGGACAAACTTGTGCTAAGGGAGAGGCCCCCAAAACATGACTCTCCTTCATAAAAATAGAACACATGTCATTGCACTGAATATACTTATCTTGCTGCAAAGAGGCTATCGGTTTATTCTCCACCTAGCCACCCTGTGGAAGTAGGCTGTATCTTGGTAGGGCCAGTCACTTCAGGAAGGCGATGTTGTTCTGTTCCTTGTGGTGATTTGCAGCCACCAGGAGCATCCTCTTTATGCCCTCTGAATTCCAAAAGGGTCCTTTTTGTATGGAGCTAGTTTTTCTGGCTCCCTGCACCAGACATTGCCTCTCCTTCTGCTCCCATAGCTCTGTTCTGCTTGGGGGCTGTCTTTCACATCCAGCAACCAGAGAACTGTCTCCGCTTCACTCCCACGCCCCATGGCATATCTGCCCTCATGCTGGACACCTATGTGTAAATAGTGAAATCAAGGGCTAGTCCACAGAATGTGCAAGGAAACCATCCAGGGTTTCTCAAAGATATATTCCCATAATAAATCCTCATGGGGCATAATGGGGGCCAGCCACACTGGCCCTTAAGAGACCCATCCTAGTCCTGGGGGTCAGCTGGCATCAAAGTTCAATAGTCGAACCTTCCAGGGGTGAGTGAAATGTGTCTAATTTACTTTAGCATAATTAGGTGAAAAAGTATGTGTAACAGCACAATAAATAAAAATGTCATTTCACATTTTATTTTAGTACAACATGTATCCTCACAATAATTTCTGGTGAAAGGATGCATTTCAACAAAGCACCACAAACAACAGAGGCTTGCGTTCTGTTGTTCCCATGCATTTGCAGCACATTTTTACAGAAGGGAATGTCCCATGATTAATCAAAGTGGTTTAAAGACATAAGTTTTTAATTTCACATGCGAAGCATAACATGAAATTCCCAACATTTCACAGATAATGTTGGCGTAATTAAAATTTCACCTAGTAGCTCCTGCTTCCAACTGGGCATTCTTTCACCATTCTCACTCCCAGGCCCAGTGGTTTCTCATCCATCTCCCTTGTGCCAGTGTATTAAGTGGGGATGAAATGTCCAATAGCCAGACCCCCCAGATGAATCCTAGGGTATCATAAAAAACACTCCACCCCTGTCCAAAACCTCCTGCACAGCATTTCGGGACAATACAGTATGACAATCTCAAGATGTCTGTGGAAAGAGCTCTCCTGAGAGCCTCAGCTCCTTCCCTACCTTACACAGTGGCATGATCCTCCCACCAAAACTTCAAAGATGAGGCCCTCCCACATTGACTTAAGAGGTTTGGACATCCTCCATTTTCAGCTGGGCCTGGAGGTCCAGTTCAAAGCAGTTTATCTAATTAACAGATCCAGATTTCATCCCCACCCATTCCTTTCTAAGAAACTGGGTCAAGCACTGTGAAATGCTCTATGGTATATGGAGGCCTTTCATGCATCCACTGGGGAGTAGAATAATTAGTGTTGCCCAGAAGAGGGTGACAAAGGCCTGGAATTTGATTCTGAGCTACATCAGGGAAATATGACAAATATTAAAGTGCCATAATAACTGTAAATATGATGTTGGGGACTGTAAATATACATGTGAGGTGCATGTTTATCTCCAGACTGATAGCTCGCTGGACCCTGTAATTTTGAGTAGAGCAAAGCTATACTTTAGTGCATATTTCTACTAAAATATGTAATGCAGGGTGTTCAGGAAAATATAAAATGCTAGGAAATCTCACCACCACAGACGTAAGAGTTGTAAAACAGTACATAATTAAACAACAGTTCAAGCCTAAGTTTCACAAGGACACAGAGTAGGCGGAAGTTCACAGGAATGCAAAACACAAGATCAGAAAGTTTAGTTAAACAGGAAAAAATTATTAACAAAGCCTTGAAGAATTTATGGTCACAGCACACAAGCATGTACCCCCACTCCCTCTGTTCACAGAAACCCTGTTTGGAAACTATTTGGCCAAAAGCAGTTTTTTGACAACAGTGCAGGAAGTCAGATAAGAAATCCTGGGAACAAAGCAACGGAACACTCTCACACTTGGGAAGGGAAGGTTAAAGCACAGTTAGTTTCAAAGTTCTGTAAGGGTCTCAAGATAAGGGAAACTGAGAGGGGAAGGACAGGAGTTCAGTGATGTAGGTGGTGTGTTGTTTACATGAAAACATATCAGCAGCTTGTCTTATTCTGTGACTTGTTTACTGCTTTTTTAAGATAACATTCATGAAGTCACTGTAGTCTTTGAGTATAAAAGGAGCTGCCTGCAAGCAGTATTTTGAGATCAGCTTCAACTCGACAAGATTGACTGACCTCCCGGCTCATTGTGAGTGAACCTATATTATATTGCCAACAGAAGTGTATCTTTCTTTTTTCCTAGTCAACAAGTGTAAGCAATACAAACCTTTAGTCATCACTACAGACATACATTATGAATTCCCACTCACATTATAAGGCCTACCCAGATCACTATGAAATTCCTGAAGAGTCTCCTCTGTGACAGGATACCTGTGTGCAGATACCCGGTTGAGCAAGACAGCGGTCTCATACATGGAGCCTGCCCTCTGCGCACAAGCGTGTACTCACATGTTCTAGTGCAACCAGCCCAAAGCATCTTACCCTAGCTTCTCCTCAGGGGTCTTACCATTAAGGCAGACACTGATGGTTAGCTCTCTCAGTCCATTTACCATGAGTGAGACTCAGATAGTAAGCCTCACCCACAGTTACAGGCCAAACACCTGGAAGTCAAAAACAAAAAAATCCAGCAGTATGAAATGGCAGGAGCCAATGCCACAATTACAAAGTGAACATATGTCATTTAAGAGTACATAATCCAGGCTTTTGTAACTTAAGATGCTATGCATTCATAACCCAGTATCCATACGTTTACTGTTTGAGTCACACATTCATGAACAATTTGAGTTATCACTGTGTATTGCACAGTTGCTTGGTGTACTGTAATGTGTAGTCACCCGGTCCAGTGGCATCACATACACATTAACCACTGATTATTATAGAGAAAGTTACTCAACCTCCCTCATAACAAAAGCATAATAATAGCCACATTTTTAGTCAGGCTGTCTGCAAGAACTATTTTTCCATTTTTAAAACATATATACAGAATGGGATTTAGCTCTGCCAAGAGGAGTATTTCTCTCTAACCTTATGTTATTGGCTGATTGATGTATCATTCTGCCTCAAATGGGGTGCCTGCATTGCAGTGTGTGAGGGACTTTTTTACATCTCATTTGTTATACTTTTCGCAACCTTAAATTCCTTATCTCACTTGTGGAATTTATGCATAAAGTAAACCTTTTTGTTTTACGTGCTCTTTCCAGCACTTGAGTGTGAGCCTAACTGTATGATAGGTTCCCACTGGCATGTCCCTTTGCATAACGGGACAGTCTGACATCCAGTTCACTGCCCTGAGCTCTTGTGAAATCAGCAATAGAAGGCGTGTGAGGATTTGAGCATTTATCTCGGGTAAAATCATTGAATCTGCAGCTACATCACTCCTGGTGTTCACCTTGGCTGGTATCTCTATATCATCCTGCCTTTAGGTCACTACTAACAAGCATTGGCAAGGCAACTGGGTCTAGATTGTCACTCAAAATGCAAATCCCAAGCAAGAGTTATTGTTTTTGCCACTGCTTGTTAAACAAGCTCACTTTTCCCATGGATATTTTTCTATTGTATGTGTTGCTCCTTATTTATCCCCCTCCTCCACTTTGTGTTTTCTTCTTCTTCCACACCCTATCTTTCCTTTCTTTATTTGTCACCCGTTCTTTCTAGCATCTACTCTGCATTTGTTTGCTCATTCTCTTAGGCTATCTCTCTTTCCCAGTCTTGCTTCCCTATTGTAGCCATTTTCTTACACCTTCTGTCTCTCCACTACCCCAATGTGTGCGGTGGATTTTCAGAAGGCATCAGATTTAGGTAAACATTAGTGCCTAAATTCCAAACTAGCTGATCACCTGAGACAATCTTGATGTTACAATATGAGTGCTAATTTGCATTACTTGATTGGGGTACAGTTTGGGCAGGTAGTCTATAGATTATGTACTTTTCATATGCCAGTTGATGTTCTTTTATCTTGAGGACTTCCATTATTTGTAGTGGTAGATTCAATAATGCAATATTGAATATGTGGTTAAATTGTGGTTGTATAATAGCAGCAGTAGACCAGACTTCACATATTATTTAAAATCATTATTTCCCTTGTTAAGGACTGTACATGGGAAGCAACGGTAGTGCAATGGAAAGAGATCCCTCACTATCCTTATCACAATTAAACGTATGAAAACCGAGCAAAGCTCCAAGTGTAGCCTATGTTAAAAGGTAATTCAGCCTTGCTCTCTTTTCTTTGCTTTATTACACCCTGTTAGGCACATATTTTATATGCTAACTAGCTATTTTCAAATGCTCATACATAGTGTTGTCAAATCCAAATTTATGACAGTAGAGAGGTCAAAATGCTTCCTCCTAGAGAAGAATGAAACTCAAAAACGTTATATACTGCTTCTCTTCCTTTGTACCTCACTCTTTCCACAGCTTTGAAATCCCCTCTTCCTCACACACTCTCCACTGCGACACTTACTCGGCTTACACAAAAGCTCCTCTGAAGTTGAGTCCAAATGGAGCCACTGTGGGCGGGATCGCATTGTCACGCCCAAGGGCAGATGTGACACGCAAAATAAACCGTCCATGTATCTTTGACTGTAGTCCCTAATTTGTAAAAGGATTGGGTCCTAATATTCTGCTCAGAGTGCCCACACGGAGTTACCAGAGGTCTGGGTGGCAAATACCAAAGCTGTATACTCTTGATTCCACCTTATGCCTCTTTAATCCACCACCAAGCACATTCTACCTATTTATCTCACTCTTACAGGATCTTTTTCATTCCTGCTTTTTCACTTTTTTTATGCCTTTTTGTTCCTTCTTCTTTTCCCTTTTGTATTTTTCTCTCTCTTGCTATGGTTTGACGAAAAACATTTGTTGATCCGCAAAAATAAGTGCAGTGGGTCCCATCTGCAATCACAAGCTCAAATTAATCATTGCTGACCGGGTAGACATGAATGCTTATAACACTGATTGTATGGTTTATTTACTGTTCACAGCACAATTTCCTTCACACTTGAGGCCTAGGTCCAGCTAGTCTGTGTGGTAGATGCGATGCGCCTTCTGATGACTTCGAGCATTAGCCCTAGACAGAAGCACACAGACGTAGATGGTATGGCACAAGAATAGGATAACGTCTCAATATTCTTAAAATATGCTGTACTAAGGGTAACATTTTGGGCGTTGGCGTCATTAAAACTGCAGCACTGAAGTTGATAAAAAACAAAAGCAGGCGTTTGTTCTAATACTGAATACTGAAGAAATTGTCGATTTTCTAAGTTTTAAATAGGAAAAGCCCTAATGTATTTGAAGAGTCGGAGGTGCTTATTAGCCCTCTGTATGGCCATGGAACTTCGCTGTGACTTACAACATCCTTATAAAGTACAGATGGCAATACATTAATTTATATGAGACGAGTTTGAGTCTTTTAATATTTCACCCTTAGATCATTTGGAAAAATGTCATGTACTCTAGGATTAGAGAAGCAGTGGGCTATAGAAATGAAACCGTTTTCAATTATATTAGTACCAGCTAGGCAGTAAGACGTATGGCCAGTAGGAAATGAGAGACATATGGGTTTTTAGTAGGGAAAATTGTGGGTCTAATGACGGGATTTTGTGAACTGGTATGCTAAATTTGAGGTGCTAACTGAATATGTTTTCTGTAGAATATTTCCTCCCTGACATTTGCGTGCTTATCATTTTTTACCAGTTCACTTTTTCGTAATTGGAAAGTTAATGTATATCATGTGTGCAGTGAATGTATATTTTATATTTATTTCTGTCATTCACATTTTTTAATTTATTTTGGACACTTGTATCATACCGGTTTTGTCATAATTATGTCAATCATGCTTTCGATTAATGCTTCTTTTTTAGAAAGATGTTACATTTAGTGTTTATATTCATGTGGCCCCGTTTTATTCAGAACATCCAGTATTATAAAATAACCCTTGATGGGATGCGTGCTTAAAACACATTTTGAATACTGCCAAAATGTGGTCACTGATGTGGAGAAGTGCAATAATCGTTCATGAGGTGGCAGTCAATATCAAACTATAGTTCTGTTCATAGTTGGAACAACAGGTGCAGCCGCTTAGAGACGGCATCTGATTAAACGCGACAAAACCTGCATTAGGCACCCCTCATGCCAGATAAATAAATGCCGTTTTTTTGGCTTTCTGTTCCCCCACTAGGATGGCACAGCACCTGCTCCTGTATTGTTCTTTCATGCACTCTAAGAAGTGCTATATCGTCAGACATTGGTGATTTTGATTGGAAGACTGCCTAATCCTATAAGTGGCACATTTTCGTTGGGGAACTATTAACCTGTGCCAATCGAACACTTAAATTTTGGCATGGCAAACCTTCCTGTAATATGTGGTCTAGGCATCTGTCAGGGTTTTCATTAAGAAACTCATTTAGGAGAGAACAGAGGAGACTCAGGCAAGCATGGCCAGGAAACAAGACATTAGCAACCACGTTAACTAGAGACTTCCAACTCAAGATTTATGTGTTTTAATCACCGAGAGATGTATGTTGTAAAACTGGCAGACGACTTACTTCCTTCATCCACATCATGTAAATAATCAACCAAAAACATCCCAGCCAACTAACATCTACTGCATTCAAAGCAACATTGACAATAGGGAATACATTTCACATTTCACTGCAGATTCAGTGGAATCGATAACCAAATAATGATAAGGAGCACCAACGCTTTATCAGCTAGGACATAGACTTATCTAACCATTTACATCAAGAAATAGATTTGTAATCTCATCTTGGCAATACCAGATATCGTAACCTCTCCACTTCACCATGGTGATGTGTCTGAGCAGCTAAAGTAAGGGCAAGAGCACCATCCTAAGACAGCCCAGTATGGATGTGAAAGGACTGTTAAGCTTGTGATGTATCTTTGATTTCCCTATTGAGTGAAAGGGTTTAGAACGGGAAGTAACCTGAAAACTTCAACATCTCATCTAATAATTGTCCCTGCTTCATGATAGGCAACCAGGGTTATAGTAAATAGTAGTTTGCTGGTATGTCTTTGCTTGATCATTTTCATATTATTGGTGAAGGAAGCAAGTCGTCTTCCAGTTTTTGTTAGGGAGTGACTGAGTTTGATCTCTTCTGGTTTCTTGAACAGTCAAACAGACTTGAATAATGTGGGGCCAGATGTAGCAACCCGTTTGCGAGTCGCAAACGGCGAAAATCGCCGTTTGCGACTCGCAAACGTGGGTTTGCTATGCAGAAATGCATTTTGCGAGTCGGATCCGACTCGCAAAATGCATTTCAGACTCGCTAATAGGAAGGGGTGTTCCCTTCCTATTAGCGACTCGCACTGGTATGCAATTCCATTTGCGGCCGCGAAAGCGGCCGCAAATGGACTCGCAGTTACCATCCACTTGAAGTGGATGGTAACCCAGTCGCAAACGGGAAGGGGTCCCCGTGGGACCCCTTCCCCTTTGTGACTGGACCAGATATAAATTTTTCAGGGCAGGGAGTGGTCCAAGGGACCACTCCCTGCCCTGAAAAACCGAAACTAAAGGTTTCGGATTTTTTTAAAGTGCAGCTCGTTTTCCCTTAGGGAAAACGGGCTACACTTTAAAAAAAAAAAACCTGCTTTATTGACAAGCAGGTCGCTAACATGGAGGCCTGCTGACGTCAGCAGGCCTCCATGTTAGCGAGTGCCTATACTCGCAATGGGGCCGCAATTTGCGACCCACCTCATGAATATTCATGAGGTGGGTCATTGCGACCCCATTGCGAGTTGCAGTCGGTGTCTGAGACACCGTACTGCATAGCAATTTGCGAGTTGCAAATTGCGAGTCGCAGGGACTCGCAATTTGCAAGTCGCAAATTGCTTTTTTCGTACATCTGGCCCGTGGTTAGCTAGTAGGAGTAACATCCGTTAGTTGAGTGTTGTACTGAGTGTTATGCCCATATTTATACTTTTTTGGCGCTGAATTTGCGTCATTTTTTGAACGTAGGTTCAATTAGGTCAAATTTTATCCGAGTCTGACTATTGTTTCCGACAGAAGATTCAGTCCTATCAATTCAGGCAATACTGCCACTTTTGAAGTGGGATTGCAATTATTTCCACAAGGTCTTTCTTCTTATGTAAAGCTAAAGCTTCTCAGAAGTATTGCCTGTTGTTTAGAACCATAAGTATAATTATTAATTAATACCATGTTTGTTCACTGAAACTACAATTTTATGATTTTCAGTGAGCACTGATGAAGTATCACCAAAAGAAGAATGATTTGAGATGCCTCCTGAAACATGCATCCGAAAAGCCAATAGTTAATGTTTTAACATTGGAGAAAAGAGGCATGTACAAATGATGCTTGCATGTAATGGCCCTTTAAAAGTATCTTGCTGGCTTTACCAATTCCCACCCAATTCCAATAGATGGATGATTTATCTTGAGGTAGAAAGACAGCATGCATGATCTTTCATAGTCACTAAGAATATAAGGATGAGTGTGGAAAGGACTGTGAGTATCTAGGTATAATGAGCAGATGGATTAATGCCTCTATGCACGTTATCTGTATAGCTGCAGACATTTACAAAATCAACTTGACCTTTTTGGGGCATACTTGCACCGTGTATCTACAGCATACAGAAGTTAAAAGAAAAAGAAAACTAGACTGAATGTAGGCTTGGGTGGAGATTAATAAAAACACTGCAAGATTATGCAGAGTTGCAGAGCAGGTGGAATTCGAGTAAGTCACGGTACTCATGTTGATTTTTAGCCATGGGAGCTTGTTGCTTCATGAAAAATCAGTTTGAATGGCACCATGAGGTGTGCCAGAGGGTGCTGCTACTTTCTGCCTCTCGAGTAGATTTTCTACTCAAGTGGCAGCTTTTTCAACGCGAACAGTCACAACTTGTGACTTTCTACGTTCAGTAATGTCACCTGAGGTGTACTAGTGCCCCAACATCATGCTGGTGACACAAATTCTTGTTTGTGCTCACAACTTAATGTTGACGAGCTGCTCGCAAGAAAAAACTCCACCAGTTGGCAGATGTTTGCTGGAACTCCGCACTCCAAGTGGAGCGGGCAAAACTCTGCGAACTCCACCAGGGGATGGAATTTTTCACCCACCCCTACTTGAATGTAGGTTTTTTTTAAGGGAAACTCAGAACAGATTTTCTTGTTAACTTGGCTGATCAAAAGTATGCGTGCTTTCTAATATTTGTGTGAGTGCAATATCAGGAATGAGACTAGCAAGCTGCATCAGCTAGAACACCAGTAAGGGCACATATAGTGAGGAGAACAAGGGCTTAGACCCCAGCAAGTGGTTGGGGGCAGCAGCTGGTATAGAGGAAGTGCCACAGGGAGAGTCCTCATTGGGAAGCAGGAGAGCAGAGAGAGTTGGCAGAGGAGGAGGAGAGCTGGAGGGAGCTCCAGCAATGTAAGTGGAGGGGCAGATTTGGATGGGACAGAGCTCCAGTGAGGGAAGAGAAAGAGGGAGCAGGGTGGAGAATTTGCTGCTGGTCAGGGATTCTATTCTAAGCTAGTATCAGACAATGCAAAGCATCAAAGAATGCTTCTCAATTAGAAGCATACAACATTACAGCATTTCTTTGGAAAATAACTGTAGGATGTTGCTGAAGTTGTGTTTGTCATTCAGGATGGTCTGGCCACAAAATAGCTTTCTTTGAGATTTGCACAACTGGGGCAGACACATTGGAGTCAAACTGTCCCAATATGGAAAAGAACAAAAGCCTGTGGGTACTATTATAAGGTCAGGCTTGGGTTCTCCTTCGAGTCCTGAATTTTTTTAATGAACAAGCATTGGCATAGGCGGTTGGTCTAACTTGGGGTGACGTCATGTAAATCGGGAGATGTGGCGGCCAAAATATTTAAATTCCTCATACAAATTTTAGTATGTCTCATCCCTGGTTATCATTTAGAAGGGGGGCTGTCATATTTTGTTGTCTTTATTTACCTGTATTTTTGTCTATACCTTTGAATTGGCATGAAATCACTCATTATCATTCAAGGGGAAAGACTTGCAATAAGGCCCAAATACAATTAATACAGTTTCCCTAAAGGAGTTTGGAACAATGCCTAAATGTTGGACCACATATATTAAAACAAACCCAAATATACTACGCTACTGTCATCACTATAGCACTCCAATTTCTTCCCACAAATGATGTGTTGCTTTGCTGAGATGTACATTTTGTGGCCTACATACTGTCACATGTTTCCAGGTAGTGTAGTAATCACTGGTCTTCCTAGGCCATTTTGTGTGCTCCAATTAGAAACTATATTTTACACATTTAAAAGGACTAAATTTTTTTGAGTAACAAGAAAATAAACTGATAGGTTTGTGAATAATAGAAATCCCAAAACATAATTTGGAGAGCCAACAAAAATGATGTACAACACTAGAAGGCATGTCATTCCACCTGCTATATATTGGACATTAGTGAGATTACTTGGCTGAGGGTTAAATCATCGTTGTGCCGATGGCAGGTTGTGGTTGCAATCTAGCTGCTGACAGTGTAAAATTACACTGTTGAAGAAAACAATATAATATACGGAGGCATGGCTAAAAAATATGGTTATACAATTAGCAATATGAAAACTGTTGACTTTTCACTTATTTTAGTGGTCTTTGAAAAATGGTGTGATTCATCAGACACTTAGGTAAACACAGAACCATGGTCACGATGGTATTTGATCCCTGAATCTTCAGACAAGGAAGAAGAGACCTTAGACTCAAGACCACAAGTGACTCTCTTTGAAAACCTAGGCACCTCTGCACACATAAGTTATCCAGAAGAGCTTTCTATCCAACAAACCTTTAATATTTACCAAATTATCCAATTAACAGCTCGAAAAAACAGAGGTATTCTAAAACATGGGTTTGTCATGCCCGCAATCTGACTAAAAAAAGTTCAGAAACACAGATCTATCAGTGGCTCTGCTTCCGGTTCATTAAGAAGTTTAGGGCCAGATGAAGCAATATTCTGAATTGCGACCCGCAAATTGTGAGTCAGAGCGACTCGCAATTCGGAATGTTGTATGGTGTCCCTGACACCATCTGCGACTCGCAAGGGGGTCGCAAAGGCCCACCTCATGAATATTCATTTGCGACCCCCTTGCGAGTGGCGGCATTCACAGGGATGGTGGCCTGCTGTGGACAGCAGACCACCATGTCTGTGAGTGCTTTTTTTTTTTTTTGGTAATGCAGCCCGTTTTCCTTAAAGGAAAACGAGATGCATTACAAAAACGAAAAATGAAACGTTTTTGTTTCATTTTTTCAGAGCAGGCAGTGGTCCATAGGACCGCTACCTATTCTGAAAAAATGTTTGCAGTGCCATTCACAACGGTGAAGGGGTCCCATGGGGACCTCTTCCCTTTGGCGAATAGGTTAGCACCCATTTGAAATGGGTGCTAACTGCGATTGATTTACGACCGTGTTCACAAAGCAATCCTACATTGCACTGTGACTCGCAATTAGGAAGGGGACACCCCTTTCTAATTGTGACTCCAAACCCATTTTGCGATTCGGTAACCAGGATACCGAATCGCAAAAGGGGTTTTGTGCATTGCAAAGTGCAGTTTGCACGTCGCAAACAGCAAAATTCACTGTTTGCGACGTGCAAACTGCTTCCTACATCTGGCCCTTGGTCTCAAAAACCTAGAATTAAAATTAGATGCAGATTAACCGACAAGTACACTAAAGCTCTCCATACCATTTATTTTCCCAGATAAACACACAGAAAAAGAAACAATAGCTCCTTTAGTAGGGATCAAAACCTTAAATTACACAGCTACTTAGGTCTCTCTTCCTCATCACTGACAATCTTTTAAGCTGCCTAGCACCTTGCACACAGCTTTGCACCTTAGTGCAAAGAAGTATGGGATGTTTAGCAAAGGTTTTGTATTTGAAGGTTACCCTTCCAGTACAATCAACTATTTTAGGACATACTTTCAAACTTTTCAAATATTTCATGTGGGCTGTACAATACACCACGCATTCATAGACTGAAAAGTTTGGAGCAAGAAAATAAAATTCTCAAAGTTAATGCTTGCCTCAAGGATGTGTTATTTGTGGTGCAAAGCCCTGGCTACAAATGTTAGTACATCAACTTGCATCAAAAACTATGGGTGGTAGCATGGTACTGCCCTTAAAGCCACTCAATATGAAGATGGTGTCATGCCATTGTCCTTCGTCAAGCTTTCTCTGTGGATGCTCTCTACCCCCCTGCTTATCTTTGTCAAAGTGTCCCTCATATAAGACATCTTTCCAGATGCTGTCAAGACAGATCAGATCCTCCCAATCCCAAAGAAAGCTACACTAGACCGACCCTGATTACCTTCCCAACTACCATCCCATCAATCACCTACTATTTATCACAAAGATAACTGAAAGAGAAGTCTATGTTCAACTCCAAGATCACATCTGTGCTAATCATTTCCTACGTGACTACCAGTTTGGCTTCAGTCTATGCTGTAGCATAGATACTGCTACCTTATACATCACAGCTGATGCCCTCTTGACCACAGATGAAGATGATCTCTGCCTCCTGATATTACTGGACCCCTCAGCTTCCTTCGACACCATGAACCACCGCAGCCTCATACACACTCTAGAGTTTAAAATTATATTTACCTGCAAAGTCCTTCACTGGTTCTCCTCCTACCTTTCCAACCAATACCAGTTTGCTCACCTGGGCACCTCCAAGTCACTAAAGATCCCTCTCATCTTTAGAGTCTCGATTCAGTCTCCTGTCGGATTCAAACTTCACATGGAGCTCGTTGGTGCTCTACTCTCAGATAACAGATTCAAGGTTAACCAATTTGCCTATGATAAACAACTCTAATTGGAACCTCCTCTGCTTCAGATATCAAAAACTTAAAATTCTACTTGCACATCATCCAGACCTGGATGTCCAGCACCCACCTGACAACCCAATCAAGACAGAATTCTTGTTATTTGCCAACAACAAACAAGATACAATACAAAACCGGCTCAATTACATAAAACGTAATGGCTTAAAACTAGAAAGTTCACTGAATGCAGTCATTTGGATTCACTATGAACACCAAACTCATCATCATGGTACACATTGTCAAAAATTCAAAGATGGCCTGATACTAGCTCTTTCCTCTAAAGAAAGGCAAACGATTTTTCCAGTAAGTGACTTCGGAACTTCTGTTCAACCCCTCATATTCCTGAATCTGGGTGGTGGTAAAGCCCTACTCCATGGCCTCCCACACTGGCACCTCTTTGTGGCATCCTACACACTGCAGCACATATCCTCCAGGGTTTAAGAAATATGATTGCATCACACCTGTCCTGATAAAAACGTCATTGGCCCTTTTGCAAGTCCTCACCATCTTCAAAATCAGCTTCACCATTTACAAAGCCATCCTGACCAGCCCCCTGCTTATCTTGAACAAAAGCTCACCATCTTCTGTGGTTCTTGACACACCTTCACACACGACCCCATTGGACTACAGATTGAGAAGTGTAAAGAAGAAAAAACAAGACAGAAAGCACTTGTTTGCATTACTTTTAGACACCTTTCTAGCATAGCATAGCAGAAATGTTATGAGCTTGACAGTTATAACAAATGAACACTTTGTGCAGGTTTGTGTCACCTTTGGTGTTGATTTGTATGCCCCTACATTTGCTACTTTTCCAGTAGCTATCGGGAGCATTGATAAAGAGAAACCAATGCAGGGGTAAAACTAATGAAGTTTCACAGAAGGAACAGCTGAACAACTCACAGCACTACATCCTAATGTTAGCCTGCTATGAACAGGAGGCACTTGGTTAAAAATACTCATGTTTCAGATTAAAATGTAATTGAATTTGTAATATTCCTCCTTTCATAAAAGGCAAATTATGTCAGTTTTTGTATGCCTTTAGTGTTGGGGATGCTGTTGGTCTGTTTTCAGTCTAAAAACAATGGGGTAGATTTAAGAGCTCCTTGCACCACTTTAGAGCTGCCTTAGTGTCATTCTAGTTGATGCTAAGGTGGCGCTAAAGTTGGCTTTTCCCCGTGACATAGTTTCAAAGTGGCACAATCCATGCATTGAGCCTCTTTGTAACCCCTAGTGCCACATTATGCTTGCACCAGGCACAATGTATGCAAGGGGAGCATTCCCCCATTAGGACAGAAAAAATGGCGCAGTGAAATTTAAAGATTTTACTGCTCCATTTTTTCTGTCATTTTTACTGCTTGCCCAGAGCAGGCGTTAAAATTACTCACCCATTTAAATCAATGGGCCTCCATGCACTTGCTACACTGGCGTCAGCATTTTTGATGCTAGTGTACCAAAAAGCCACAATAGCGTCAAAAATGTTGCCGATATTGTTCTAACTACCTCCATGGTATCTTAAATATGGCACACACATGCTGACATAAAGAGAATGCAGGGGGAGGGAGCAAGAAAAGTGGTGCTGCCTTAGATACAGCGCCACTTTTCTTAAATTTGTCCCATTATTTGCTAAACTAAAAATATAGATTTGGTAGAAAAACACACACATTACTATAGTACTCCCTGCCACTCAAGGGAACTAATTTGGGCCTGATTTAGTTCTTGACCGTATTACTGCCAGGCCGCAACAGTGGCTGGCCTGAAAAGACCATCAAATCAGCGGTCTTCTGCCAACCATATTTAGATGTATTACGGCTAGGCCAAAGACTGCCACGGCAAAGTGTACTCCATGATGCCAGCTGCATCCCGAAGCTGATGTGGTGGACTCTACTGTGGACGAGCATGTCCTCCATTGCCATCTTGACAACAACATCCTGCTAAGTCTATTTAGATCACACAGTTGTGCTGGTGGTGTTTCAGTGGTAGGTCCATGATGGCGGGAGTTTGTTGCAGGACCCGTGCAGTATAGTACCATGGCTGTGGCGATTGGTTGGATACAAGTAGGCCACACCTGTTGTATATTGGACAACTGTGAAGACCTGCAAAACCCACTATAGAAAAGACTCCATTCCACACCATGATCCTTGCCATTCCATTGCAGAAGACCATTCAGGCAAGAAATTTCAAGCTGGGAGACAGGTTTTTTTTCTTTGTGTTTGTTTCCCTCTCCCTCTGAGTTACTTTTTGTAACATTTGACTTAATTTCCTTACTCTTATGTTTTGGTGCAATATAAATTTTGTTTAGTAAAAAATCACAATGGCAGGGAGGAGAAATCCCTGTTTCACAGAGGGAGAGCGGACTGTCATGGTGGATGAAATAATTGGAGTTGTGCCACACTTGTTTGGAGCGCAAGTACAAAATACTACCATTTCCCAAAAAGGGCAAATGAGGTCCAGAACAGTGGACAGAGTGAATGCTGTATCTAAGATTCTGTGCACATAGGAGTAGATTAGGAAGAGTTGGAATGACCTGCGGTGGAAAGTCTGTTCCCTGGCCTCCAGGCGTCACCTTGGAGAGCCTGAGGACTGGTGGTGGTTCTCATAGCCCCCCTTTAAAACTATTTCCCTGAGAGGAGAAGGTCTTGCAGATCCTACATCCTTAAGGCTTGACTGGAATCCCTGATGGAGTGGAGTCTGGTAAGTTGCACTTGACAATGACTCAACAATCACAAATGGAGTTCTGTCCTTAAGTTTGATGTTTATAATGGTTCAACACCCTTAGCAAAACAGATATAACTTAACCTGGCTGCACAAAAAACTTCTCTTATAACAGTTATTAGCCTCTTGGTTGAACCTCTCTCATTAACAATGTACAATATGTGTGGTCAGATTGTGTGTTGTCCTCCTTGAATCATCCCTTGCAGTTGCTCAGTCCCTTGTGTACTATCAAGGTATGATGTTCTCCCAAAAATAGGCCATACACTCCTCACATTATACCCATATGTGTGTATATGTTGTAAATGTGTGTTCATTTCCACTATAGTAATTGAAACAGATATGTTCAACTCATGTTTCAACAAGTATTGTCTCTGATGTGAACAAATGACTAAAACCACATTGATGCCCTGTTTTTGTATCTGCAAAACCATAGTGCTGTGTAATGTTGTATCATCTCCATTAACTTCCAAATGTGCACACATCTCAACAAATTGTGCATTACACAATCACCATGTCAAGCCGTGGTTTAAACTGTCAGTTGTTGTGTATCTCAAACATATTGACACCTCCTCATAGCTACATTGAAGTAATGAAAATACTCACATAGTCCTCTGCATCCAAGATTTTTTAAATTGTGATGTGGCATGCTGAATTAAAGTAGTATTCTCTCACAATTTACATTTCACTTTCCATATGATGACCAATGATAGTTACATTTTGAAGTTGACCCACATTGCTTCTAATGCCTTGCAGCCTTCTAGGCCTTGGAATGGTCCAGTACTATAATCTACTCACCACTGTTTTTGGTTGAAAGCCTACTACCTGTTATGTACAATGCATCACAAGTGGGAGAAGGTAATAGAAGCCAGATTACTGGCAAACTGTGCAACTATGATGCAGTTGATATATCAGACATTAGATAGGTAAGTTTATGCCATGACAATATGAGAAAGTGCATCTGCACTAAATGGTTCACAATCTGTAACATGTTTGAAACTAGGTTGTCCAGCAAGCTTCTAGTCAGTGCATGTAGGCAGTGACAGATAGACCTGAGGCCTTCATCCTTTACAAATGTGCATGTAAGTCAGTCTGTGCTGGACAACATACATTGGTATGCCAAACTATATTGATTGCAATAGACAGGAATGTGTCTACATTGGTGAGAGAGTACCCCAAACAATATTTTGGTGTCCTTAATTCTATCCAGAAAAGAAATAAATGATGGCGAGCAATGTGATACGTAAAGGGACATTTTCAGATGGAAGATTAAATCACATAGATGTTGTAGTTTTCAATCTTGAAAAGTCAATTGCCAGCCCAAGACGTGGCCCTTTGTGAAATGTGATAAAATGTTAGTTTTGCACTGCAGTGGTTCAGAGATGTACCAGGGCCTATGTGTTTACTCATGCTGTCAAAACCCTTTTTCATAGAGGGACTTAAAATTGTATAAGTGACAGTGGAATACATGCAATGGGGTTGGCATGGGGATTACTGAACTTTGCTCAAATGTTGTATGTTGAATATTAATGTCCAGCTGTAGTTGTACAGATACTCGCAAACTTTCGTATCTGTGTTTACAGTATCATTTGAGCAGGATGAAGGTGACAGTAGCCACGTCAGAGGGGAGGAAGCAGGCCACTGGGACTTGGGTATGGACACCACTGACACTGAGGGACCCAGTGGCATGGAGGGTGAGGGGACTGGCACGGAGGCCAAGACTGGCTCTACATCTTCTTTGGAGGCCTCCAATGAAGACCAGTCCCTAGTGGTGGTGAACCCTGGAGCGACTGTGACACCTGCATTATCATCTGCCACCCAAATTCCAAGCTCCACCCTCCTTCTTGCTATCCCCCTAGTTGGCCGTAGCCGCTCCCATAAAAGGGGCGGCATCACAGCTGCTGCAGGCACCTACGCTCCTGCCCCGGTGACCCAGGCTGTACTCAATGAGGAGGATGTTGACAGATTATGGAATATCACTGTTGGCCAAACTGTAGTCCTGAATGCCATCCAGGGACTGGCTGGCCAGAACACCAAGATGCTGGCTTACCTGGATGGTATCCATGGTACCCTGTCTGACCTACTGTGGTAGAACTAGGGTCTGGCATCCTCATTGACCGCAGCCTCCCACCCACCCCAACTTCGTACCCAGACTCCCACGCCTTCCCCACCCAAAATCCCTCAATTCAGCCCTATCCCAAGCACATGCAAACATTTTCATGTACCCACTATAAGAACCACAAGCAGCACCTCCTCACACTGACACAGCAAAAAGCACAGACACACACATGAATAGACCACAAACTCCACCATCACCACCACCATCCCAAGCGTACCCACAGGCATCACACCCACCCCGACACAAACACACACATACCCACCACCAGCACACCCACAGACACAACACTCACCACTACACCAACACCCCCACATACAACAAGCATACCACAAGTCAGCACACCCACCACTACACCTATACCAGCACACACCAAAAGTACACCCCCAGTCATCACAGGGAAGCTGGCACTTTATTGTTAACCTGCATCTTATGTTTGTGATATATTGTACACAGCAAGGGAACATGTACCCTTTGTACATCTCTGTCACATTTGCAGTTTACCAGTAAAATTGGTAGTACATTCTGTGTACACCCACCTGTAGCATGTGGTAGTGTAATTGGTACATTATCATGGAGTTGTTTGGATCAGATTGGGTATACTGTTTCAGTTGACACTTTCAATATTTTGGGAACATTATTGCACACACCATATTTCTATTTGTGATTGCTGAGACTTTTTGTGTAGCTGTCCATTGCATGGCAGTTCGTGTTAGATTGATAGGTGCTACTTATATCTCGATGTCTGTTCTGATACATTTTCTGACTACAACATTACATACTTAAGCATTGTGCAGCTTTATGGTGTTGTCCGCAAATATTATTAACCCACGCACGAGCCCACTATTTACTGTGAAGCTACAACTCCAAGGATAACAGTATTGACCGTTACCTACCCTCTTTTCCGGCGATGAAGGAGTTGATTTCCATCTTGGACCTTGTCCAGGAGCAATGGCAGAACTGGCAGCAGCAGGTTTATGGCACCAGGAAATGTGGAAAATAGTGTGGTTTTTGCTTTTATGGCTCAAACTCCTCCAACTCAGTTGTGGAGGTTTAGCCACCACAGTTGTGTCAGCCGGAATGCACATTGTGATTGGCTCAGTGGAAAAAGGGGCTGTTGTTCCACAACCAACAGCTTTTGCCTATGGCGCCATCAACGGTAAAGAATATCGGTGTTGATGGCGACTGTCGCCGTTCTTTCGCCTAGGCTCCTGCTGACATCTAAATACAGTGGGCGTACCCTCATGGCGGCGAATGGGTTTTCAGTCAAGAATTCAACAGTAGGACTATTACAGCCTGAACCTAAAACAGGCCCTTTGTTTGGATGTGCTTCTTGTGAAAAGGCAGCATTCTGTAACTCACAGTGAAGTGAATCAATGGCTGAAGTGTACTGATCTATTGCCCCATGGTGCACGCTCGAGGAGGTGGAAGGGAATGTGAATGACACAAAAGCAGACTAATGGATGAAGTCTAGATGAAAACCCCTAGAAATAACTATGGAATATACATAATTGTGGTGAAAGCAAAATGTCTAGGCTAAAAACAAATCTAAAATGGCAACTGATCTGGCATTGGCTGCTGTCTCTTGCCATTGCTCATGCTTTTTTGTAATGGTTTTGTAAAAAAAATTCACAAAGAGATAGATAGGCTTACACAGCTAGAGAGGTAGAGAGGCTTACAAAGACAAATAGAGAGATTTTCAAAGATTGATAGATAGATAGATAGATAGATAGATAGATAGATAGATAGATAGATAGATAGATAGATAGATAGATAGATAGTGTTCCAGAAGGGTTCCACCCATTTAGGGCATCAGGATTCTTTAATTTTGATCACCTAATTTTTGGACCTTTACTGTGGGTTAGCCTCATTACCTGAGTCTCACTCCTGGTAAAATGATGGTAATTGGACTGAGCACATCTACCTTCAATGTCCACCTTTTAAGATGAGGCCACTGTGGCATAGCTAGGGTAAGGGACACTGGGCTGGTTACACATGAGCATGTGTCCACACACATGTGCTCAAGGGAGCAGGCTGTGTTTGAGAGTCTAGTGTTTATGCATAGACTGGTACCTGTACTCAGGCAACAGGCTTGTGCCACTTTTAAACTGCAAATGTGAACTGTCAAAATAACATATTTTGATGGGCCTAAATCTTTCTTTTTAAATATTCATGTCACTTTATAGGCCTTATTGCCTATAAAGGCAGGTTGCATGGTATTTAAAAGTAAGACATGTTACAGTGAAATATTCACAAACAGTATTTTCATTGTAGCACGACTGGATGCTACCATAGAAACACTGGGCTACATTATTACATTTAATATATACTACATTTGGATTGGTGACAGCTAGAGAATTAATTCAAGGATCCACCCTTATTATTATTATTCAAAATCCAATTTAAGTGTAAAACCTAATTTTGTTTAACTATTAAGCAACAAATAACTGTGAAAAAGCTTCCTGCCCAATGCCTCTGGAGGCTTTACTGTAAGTATTTGACTGTCACCTGACAACTGGATGTCTACCTGTCATGAGGTGTGAATTGCTCCCAGAACAGGGACAAAGGGTCTTGGGTGTGGGACAGATTTGCCTTTCCCTTGAGTGGATAGCATTGCAGGTTTGCCCAATAACTTAATTAACTTCAAAGGGGCCTTCCCTGTCATCTGCAGATGTAGCTAACACCTGGGCCTGCACCCTCTTTTGTCCTTGTAATCATACTCGACTGTGCAAAAATGCTGGGCAGAAGGGTTGTGGCAGCAGTGAAGGGATGACGTGACATCATGGGATTGGTCAGGGGTGCCTCACATCTAGATCCTTCCACACACAAATCTAAACTCTGACACAAGGGAGAGACAGTGAGCAAGACACTGGACCTAGAAGGGGACAACAGTGGAGCAGTTAACAATTGAAGGAGAAGTCCACTCATGCCCTGATAAAGACTTTGGACCTGATTTAGATCTCAGTGGTTGGACTGTCAAGCTATCTGTGTTCTGACCACCATATTTAGATGTTACAGTTCTGCAAGCGGATTCAATGGTGATGGATTGCTGACAGAAGGAGACAGCAGCGGAACACAATGGACTTCATACAATGGCAGGGGTTATGAAATAGAGGTAAGTGACACACATACTGTCCCTTAGCCATATGTGTGTCCATGCACTACACGCTACACAATACACCACATAGCACATTGCTATTAGGACACAACAAAACCCGTACATGCTGAAAACACCCTTTAACATACATCCATGACACAATATACATACAACATTTACACTGCACCCACACACGACACAACCACAACAAACATAACAAGTAAACACTCAGCTACACAAACACACTGTAACACAACTACACACGACTGCATGACAATGACGGCCACACACCAACACTCACCAGAATGTGTCACATGGCAACACAATATACACTACAACACCGGTCTCACATGCAAGTGAGAGATATACAGACTCAACCACACCTTCCACTGCAGCTCCCTCCATCTCAAACAGCCAATCCACACACACACACACACACACACATGTACTGACTCACATACCAAACAGATAGCACAAACCTACCCATAAGGTCCCCTTGCAATGTACACACATGGACACCATTGTCCAGCGTGAGTGTACCGTCATTGTGGTGCCAGCATTCATATTACATTGAATGATGACACCCCAATACCAGTTGTGTATGTGTGATATGCATGTTGTGCCAGTCTGTCCCCAGCCATCTGTGACACCGTCGTGTACTCCACATATACATGTTACAGTAATTTTAAACAATTACTGTGACATGTATATGTCTGCAGAAGCCCAGACCTCTTGTGCAGTGCCCATTCAATGCACCTTGGCAATGTGGTGTCCCTACCTTCAAGTCCAGCAGCTGGGGGGGTTGTGTTTTCTCTGTGGGTCAATGGCAGCAGTGATGGCAGGTGTTGTCCAGTCATGTCCAGTCAGAGGTGGGGGTGGAATGGGTAAAAAAGATGAGTTTTCACTCCCTTTCCCCCCAATTCACCAACTCAAACATGGAGGTCAGGTTGCCACTCTTTTCTTGGCGGTAAGGCACATCCAAATGTGCACAGTGGGAAGGGTGTCTGGGTTCCGCCATTGGCCACTTTTCCCTATTTCTCCACAAACATGGGTGGTTTTTCTTGGTTGAGACAACGGTTTGAATGCAAGATTTCATCTGTGGGACCACCAACACCGAAATACGGTGGGCAGACATTCACGGTGGCAGACAGGTTTCAGTCAAAAAGTTGATGGCTGGGATGTTACTGCCAACATCTAAATAAGGCCCTTTGTCTTCGGCTGACTACCAGGACTATGTGGGTCTCTCCAGGGCCAGTGACTCTGACCTTCTAATGTCCCCTTAGGACCAGATGGGAGACGATCAGGACTCCATTGCCACCCCAAGTGCACTGCAAAGCAACCAGTAGGCTCTGGGGCTTGGGAGTGTGGGCAGGAGATTGGCCTGCAGGCTAATAGCAGAGGGCCTGTGCCCTCACCAGCAGAAAGGAGCACCAGGAGAGGAGAAGACTGGAGCAGGGTGCAAGTAATACCCGCTTCTCACAAAGTGAACCCTTTAGAGGCCAGGGCTGTTGGAAATGCTCCAGGTGGCAAGAACTCACCACCAGGAGAAAAATGAGCCCAGGATCTTAAACATCAGTTTAAAAAGGCTTGGCATTTGATCCCCTGCAATTAAAAACAAAGTGTGTGGGGCTTCACTGTGTTTCAAAAAATTACCCCTGGGGTTGGGCAGTGCCTGGCATTCAGCACAATGAGCATTTACTAATTTCTGTGGAAGAGGGGTGTGGGTGGAACTCCCCTATCCATCCTCCCTTGGATACCTGGGAGGGGGCACACAACTTTCTTGGGGCAAACAAAAGTATCCCTTCCGGGCTAACACATTCATAGTGGACTCCAGGCCCCATCCAGAACCCTATCCCCAGGGCCCACAAACACATGGAAGGCCGACATTGCAGCCTCTGCCCAGCTGATCACAGTGCAGTGGAGACACATTGCTCTTACCTCTGAAGCAACACCTACTTGAGATTGACTCCTGCTAAGTGCAGGAAGGCATCAGTGGGAGGAACTCCTACTGCGGCTTTTAATGAGCACTTGAGGCTGTGGGTGCCCCAGGTGGGACTGGGACACCCAAAACATAAAAACAATCTACAGCATGTGGCAGCCCTGGAAGGAAAGCCATGGTAAAGCCACTACTACAATATGCAGAAATTCAAGAGGGAGCACACCATAATGCCCGGCAAGGCCTTCTGGTAACATGCTTTTCTTCCTGTGGTGCCCCAAGAAAGGACATGTGCACCACCAATGAATAACATAGATGTTGTAGGTCTGCTGCAGGATGTGCAGTAGCCACTGACATGCTAATTTTTTTCTAACCTTAAGTCTTGAGGCCCCTGAGGAGTATGACAATAGAAGCTCTCTTGGAGCTGAAGCTTTTGCTCTTCAGAATTTAATGTGGCCTGATCAGAATAAAAGAAAGACCCAAACACATTTTGATATTTTTTAATGGAATCCTTTATTTAAAATATTTTATTTACAACAACTATTAATTGCAAAGCTTTTTTAATAGAAACAAGTTGGTTTTAACTGTCGTAATACAGATGGCCATTTGTATTATATTTTAATGTAGTGACTCCATAACAATCTAAGTAGACTTACCTTCATACATATTGATGCAGTGACTGTAAGGAAATGCCTCCTTGGCATGGTTACCCCCTGACTTTTTGCCTTTGCTGATGCTAAGTTATGATTTGAAAGTGTGCTGGGACCCTGCTAACCAGGCCCCAGCACCAGTGTTCTTTCCCTAAACTGTACATTTGTCTCCACAATTTGCACAACCCTGACAATCAGGTAAGTCCCTTGTAACTGGTACCTCTGGCACCAAGGGCCCTGATGCCAGGGAAGGTCTCTAAGGGCTGCAGAATGTCTTATGCCACCCTAGGGACCTCTCACTCTGCATATGCACACTGCCTCACAGCTTGTGTGTGCTGGTGGGGGGGAGAAAATGACTAAGTCGACATGGCACTCCCCTCAGAGTGCCATACCAACCTCACACTGCCTGTGCCATAGGTAAGTCATCCCTCTGGCAGGCCTTACAGCCCTAAGGCAGGGTGCACTATACCACAGGTGAGGGCATATGTGCATGAGCACTATGCCCCTTCAGTGTCTAAGCAAAACCTTAGACATTGTAAGTGCAGGGTAGCCATAAGAGTATATGGTCTGGGAGTTTGTCAGACACGAACTACACAGTTCCATAATGGCTACACTGAAAACTGGGAAGTTTGGTAATTAACTTCTCAGCACAATAAATGCACACTGATGTCAGTGTGCAATTTATTGTAAAATACACCCAGAGGGCATCTTAGAGATGCCCCCTGAAACCATACCCGACTTCCAGTGTAGGCTGACTAGTTTCTGCCAGCCTGCCACACACCAGACATGTTGCTGGCCACATGGGGGAGTGCCTTTGTCACTCTGTGGCCAGGAACAAAGCCTGTACTGGGTGGAGGTGCTTCTCACCTCCCCTGGAGGAACTGTAACATCTGGCGGTGAGCCTCAAAGGCTCACCCCTTTTGTTACAGCGCCACAGGGCATCCCAGCTAGTGGAGATGCCCGCCCCTCCGGCCACTGGCCCCACTTTTGGCAGCAAGGCTGGAGGAGATAATTAGAAAAACAAGGAGGAGCCACCCACCAGTCAGGACAGCCCCTAAGGTGTCCTGAGCTGAGGTGACCCTTACTTTTAGAAATCCTCCATCTTGTGGAGGATTCCCCCAATAGAATTAGGGATGTGCCCCCCTCCCCACAGGGAGGAGGCACAAAGAGGGTGTAGCCACCCTCCAGGACAGTAGCCATTGGCTACTGCCCTCCCAGACCTAAACACACCCCTAAATTCAGTATTTAGGGGCTCCCCAGAACCTAGGAAACTAGATTCCTGCAACCTTAACAAGAAGAAGGATTGCTGACCTGAAGACCTGCAGTGAAGACGGAGACGACAACTGCTTTGGCCCCAGCCCTACCGGCCTGTCTCCCAACTTTGAAGAAAACTGCAACAGCGACGCATCCAACAGGGACCAGCAACCTCTGAAGCCTCAGAGGACTGCCCTGCAACCAAGGACCAAGAAACTCCTGTGAACAGCGGCCCTGTTCAACAACCTGCAACTTTCTTGCAACAAAGAAACAACTTTAAAGACTTCACGTTTCCCGCCGGAAGTGTGAGACTTTCCACTCTGCACCCGACGCCCCTGGCTCGACCTGAGGAAAACCAACACTACAGGGAGGACTCCCCAGCGACTGCAAGCCTGTGAGTACCCAGAGACGACCCCACTGAGCCCCTGCCGCCTGCAGAGGAAATCCAGAGGCTCCCCCTGACCGCGACTGCCTGTAACAAGGGACCCGACGCCTGGAACCCACACTGCACCTACAGCCCCCAGGACCTAAAGGAACTGTACTCCAGTGCAGGAGCGACCCCCCAGGTGACTCTCTGCCTAGCCCCGGTGGTGGCTACCCCATGCAGCCCCCCGTGCCTGCCTGCATCATTGAAGTGACCCCCAGGGTCCCTCCATTACTTCCTATCTAAAACCCGATGCCTGTTTGCACTCTGCACCCGGCCGCCCCTGTGCTGCTGAGGGTGTACTTTCTGTGCCTTCTTGTGTCCCCCCTGGTGCCCTACAAAACCCCCCTGGTCTGCCCCCCGAGGACGTGGGTACTTACCTGCTGGCAGACTGGAACCGGGGCACCCCTGTTCTCCATTGAAGCCTATGTGTTTTGGGCACCTCTTTGACCTCTGCACCTGACCGGTCCTGAGCTGCTGGTGTGGTAACTTTGGGGTTGCCTTGAACCCCCAACGGTGGGCTACCTTGGACCCAACTTTGAGACTTGTGTTTTACTTACCTGCAAACTTAACCTTTACTTACCTCCCCCAGGAACAGTTGATTTTTGCACTGTGTCTGCTTTTAAAATAGCTTATTGCCATTTTTACAAAGACTGTACATGATATTGTAATTATTCAAAGTTCCTAAAGTATCTAAGTGGAGTACCTTGCATTTAAAGTATTACTTGTAAATCTTGAACCTGTGGTTCTTAAAATAAACTAAGAAAGGATATTTTTCAATATAAAACCTATTGGCCTGGAGTAAGACTTTGAGTGTGTGTTCCTCATTTATTGCCTGTGTGTGTACAACAAATGCTTAACACTACCCACTGATAAGCCTACTGCTCGACCACACTACCACAAAATAGAGCATTATAAATATCTCTTTTTGCCACTATCTTACCTCTAAGAGGAACTGTGAGAAAGTAGCCTCTTTCTAGCCTTGTTACCCCCACTTTTGGCCTGTGTGTGAGTATATGTCAGGGTGTTTTCACTGTCTCACTGGAATCCTGCTAGCCAGGGCCCAGTGCTCATAGTGAAAACCCTATGTTTTCAGTATGTTTGTTATGTGTCACTGGGACCCTGCTAGCCAGGACCCCAGTGCTCATAAGTTGTGGCCTATCTATGTGTTCCCTGTGTGATGACTAACTATCTCACTGAGGCTCTGCTAACCAGAACCTCAGTGGTTATGCTCTCTCTGCTTTCCAAATTGTCACTAACAGGCTAGTGACCAATTTCACCAATTCACATTGGCATACTGGAACAACCTTATAATTCCCTAGTATATGGTACTGAGGTACCCAGGGTATTGGGGTTTCCAGAAGATCCCTATGGGCTGCAGCATTTCTTTTGCCACCCATAGGGAGCTCTGACAATTCTTACACAGGTCTGCCACTGCAGCCTGAGTGAAATAACGTCCACGTTATTTCACAGCCATTTACCACTGCACTTAAGTAACTTATAAGTCACCTATATGTCTAACCTTCACCTGGTGAAGGTTGGGTGCTAAGTTACTTAGTGTGTGTGCACCCTGGCACTAGCCAAGGTGCCCCCACATTGTTCAGGGCAAATTCCCCGGACTTTGTGAGTGCTGGGACGCCATTACACGCGTGCACTATACATAGGTCACTACCTATGTATAGCGTCACAATGGTAACTCCGAACATGGCCATGTAACATGTCTAAGATCATGGAATAGACAATTCCATGATCCCCCGAGTCTCTAGCACAGACCCGGGTACTGCCAAACTACCTTTCCCGGGGTTTCACTGCAGCTGCTGCTGCTGCTGCTGCCAACCCCTCAGACAGGTTTCTGCCCTCCTGGGGTCCAGCCAGGCCTGGCCCAGGAAGGCAGAACAAAGGACTTCCTCAGAGAGAGGGTGTTACACCCTCTCCCTTTGGAAAAAGGTGTCAGGTCTGGGGAGGAGTAGCCTCCCCCAGCCTCTGGAAATGCTTTGATGGGCACAGATCGTGCCCATCTCTGCATAAGCCAGTCTACACCGATTCAGGGATCCCCCAGCCCTGCTCTGGCGCGAAACTGGACAAAGGAAAGGGGAGTGACCACTCCCCTGAACTGCACCTCCCAGGGGAGGTGCCCAGAGCTCCTCCAGTGTGCTCCAGACCTCTGCCATCTTGGAAACAGAAGTGTTACTGGCACACTGGACTGCTCTGAGTGGCCAGTGCCAGCAGGTGACGTCAGAGACTCCTTCTGATAGGCTCTTACCTGTGTTGCTAGCCTATCCTCCTTCCTAGGTAGCCAAACCTCCTTTCCTGACTATTTTGGGTCTCTGATTTGGGGAATTCTTCAGATAACGAATGCAAGTGCTCATCAGAGTTCCTCTGCATCTCTCTCTTCACCTTCTGCCAAAGGATCGACCGCTGACTGCTCAGGACGCCTGCAAAACCACAACAAAGTAGCAAAGACGACTACTGCAACCTTGTATCGCTGATCCTGCTGCTTTTTCGCCTGTTTCCTGGTGGTGCATGCTCTGGGGGTAGCCTGCCTCCTTTCTGCACCAGGAGCTCTGAAGAAATCTCCCGTGGGACGACGGAATCCTCCCCCTGCAACCGCAGACAACAAAAGACTACATCACCGGTCCTCTGGGTCCCCTCTGAGCACGACGAGCGTGGTCCCTGGAACTCAGCAACTCTGTCCAAGTGACTCCCACAGTCCAGTGACTCTTCAGTCCAAGTTTGGTGGAGGTAAGTCCTTGCCTCCCCACGCTAGACTGCATTGCTGGGTACCGCGTGATTTGCAGCTGCTTCGGCTCCTGTGCACTCTTCCAGGATTTCCTTTGTGCACAGCCAAGCCTGGGTCCCCGACACTCTAACCTGCAGTGCACAACCTTCTGAGTTGTCCTCCGGCGTCGTGAGACTCCCTTTTGTGTCTTCGGGTGAGCTCCGGTTCACTCCTTTTCCAAGTGCCTGTTCCGGTACCTCTGCGGGCGCTGCCTGCTTCTGTGAGGGATCCCTGACTTGCTGGGTACCCCCTCTGTCTCCTCATCCAAGTGGCGACATCCTGGTCCCTCCTGGGCCACAGCAGCATCCAAAAACCCTAACCGCTACCCTTGCAGCTAGCAAAGCTTGTTTGTGGTCTTTCTGCGTGGGAACACCTCTGCAAGCTTCTCCACGACGTGGGACATCCATCCTCCAAAGGAAAAGTTTCTAGCCCTCTTCGTTCTTGCAGAATCCACAGCTTCTACCATCCGGTGGCAGCTTCTTTGCACCCTCAGCTGGCATTTCCTGGGCATCTGCCCACTCTCGACTTTGTTGCGACTCTTCGACTTGGTCTCCTTGTTCCACAGGTACTCTGATCCGGAAATCCACTTTGGTTGCATTGCTGGTGTTGGTCTTCCTTGCAGAATTCCAATATCACGACTTCTGTGTTCTCTGGGGAATATAGGTGCACTTTACACCTACTTTTCAGGGTCTTGGTGTGGGCTATTTTTCTAACCCTCACTGTTTTCTTACAGCCCCAGCGACCCTCTACAAGCTCACAGAGGTTTGGGGTCCATTCTTGGTTCGCATTCCACTTTTGGAGTATATGGTTTGTGTTGCCCCTATACCTATGTGCTCCTATTGCAATCTACTGTAACTTTACATTGCTTGCATTACTTCCTTTTGCTATTACTGCATATTTTTGGTATTGTGTACATATATCTTGTGTATATTTGGCATCCTCATACTGAGGGTACTCACTGAGATACTTTTGGCATATTGTCATAAAAATAAAGTACCTTTATTTTTAGTTTATCTGTGTATTGTGTTTTCTTATGATATTGTGCATATGACACCAGTGGTATAGTAGGAGCTTTGCATGTCTCCTAGTTCAGCCTAAGCTGCTCTGCTATAGCTACCTTCTATCAGCCTAAGCTGCTAGAAACACCTCTTCTACACTAATAAGGGATAACTGGACCTTGTACAGAGTGTAAGTACCCCTTGGTACCCACTACAAGCCAGGCCAGCCTCCTCCATTGGTTGTGCAGCGGTGGGATAAGTACTTGTAACTACTTAGCACTTTGTCATATTGTACTTTTCATAAGAGAATAATATACAAAACAAGTTCAGTGTATGTACACCTAACCAAAACGTTTTTCTTTTCTTCTCTTACACTATTTGCTAAGTGCTGAAAAGTACTCCTAAACTTTCAAAAAGTTTCTAAAAAGTTGAAAAAGTTTTTTTTTCTGTTTCCTTAAAAAGTCCTGAAACCTTTTCTCTCCTTTATCTGTCCCTAAACCTTTTCTATCATGTCTGATGTAGGAACTTCTACTAACTTGGTCAGCTCAGCTTATGACCACCTTAACTGGAAGGGTTTAAGGATTCTCTGCATTGATAGAGGTTTAGGAGTGAGAAAGAATCCCTCTAGAGAATTATTGTCTAACATGCTTATTGAAAATGATAAGGCCTTAGCTGGCACTTCCATTGAGAAGTTAGGAGATAGTTCCCACTCTGACTCAGGGGAGCCCCCAGTAAGAGTGTTAGAAGGTGACCATCCTAACCTGCCCCTTAGCAGACCACCTAGCATAGGTGGTAGTAATGTAAGCTCACATCACAGTAGGGATGGTTTTATTCCTGCAGGCCAGGTTGCTAGGGTGCCAACTGTTAGGGACAGGTCTCCCTCTGTTCATTCACATCATTCTTCTGTGTTAAAGCATTCCCAACCCACCCACCCTGATGACAGACTGTTAGAAAGGGAACTCAATAGATTGAGAGTGGAAGAGTCCAGGCTGAAGCTTAAACAGCAACAGCTGGCTCTAGACAGGGAATCTCTAGACTTAGAAAAAGAGAGACAGAGGCTGGGGTTTGGACCCCATGGTGGCAGCAGCAGTATTCCAGATAGTAATCCTGTGAAAGAGCATGATTCTAGGAATCTGCATAAGATAGTTCCCCCTTACAAGGAGGGGGATGACATTAACAAGTGGTTTGCTGCACTTGAGAGGGCCTGTATGGTACAGGGGGTCCCTCAAAGGCAGTGGGCTGCTATCCTGTGGCTATCTTTCAGTGGAAAGGGTAGGGATAGGCTCCTTACTGTTAAGGAAAGTGATGCCAATAATTTTACAGTTTTGAAGAATGCACTCTTGGATGGATTTGGCTTAACCACTGAACAATACAGGATTAAGTTCAGAGAAACCAGAAAAGAGTCCTCACAAGACTGGGTAGGCTTTGTTGACCATTCAGTGAAGGCCTTGGAGGGGTGGTTAAATGGCAGTAAAGTTTCTGACTATGAAAGCCTGTATAATCTGATCCTGAGAGAGCATATTCTGAATAACTGTGTGTCTGATTTGTTACACCAATATCTAGTGGACTCAGATCTGACCTCTCCCCAAGAATTGGGAAAGAAGGCAGACAAATGGGTCAGAACAAGAGTGAACAGAAAAGTTCATACAGGGGGTGACACGGATGGCAAGAAGAAAGATGGTGAGAAATCTCAGGACAAGCATGGGAATAAGGGTAAAACCAAAGATCCTTCTTCAAATCCTAAACACTCTTCAGGAGGTGGGGATAAAACAAATTCTTCCTCTTCTTCACAACCTACACACATTAAAAAGCCTTGCTGCTTTGTGTGTAAAAATAAAGGCCATAGGCCATGGGATAAGTCCTGTCCAGGTAAACCCCCTGAGCCTACCACCACTAATACATCAAGCTCTAGTGCCCCTAGCAGTAGTGGTTATAGTGGTGGGACTGCTGGCAACAGTCACGCTAAGGGTGTAGTTGGGTTCACTTATGGGTCCATCATAGAAACTGGGGTAGTCACTCCCAAGACAGTTTCTGTCACACTTAGTGACATTGGCCTTGCCACACTGGCTGCTTGTCCCCTTACAATGGATAAGTACAGGCAAACAGTTTCTATAAATGGTGTGGAGGCCCAGGCCTACAGGGACACAGGTGCCAGTATCACTTTGGTGACTGAAAACATAGTGGCTCCTGAACAACACATCATTGGACAACAGTATTACATTATTGATGTCCATAACTCCACTAAGTTTCTTCCCTTAGCTATAGTTCAGCTTAGTTGGGGTGGAGTTACTGGCCCTAAGCAGGTGGTAGTGTCACCTAGCTTACCTGTAGACTGTCTCTTAGGTAATGACCTAGAGACCTCAGGTTGGGCTGAGGTAGAGTTTTATACCCATGCAGCCATGCTGGGTATCCCTGAGGAATTGTTCCCTCTCATTTCTACTGAAATGAAAAAGCAGAGGAGAGAAAAAGGCCTGAAAACTCAGGATCCCTCTCCAACAACAGGTAAAAAGGGTATCAGAGTATCCCCAACCCACCCTGCCATTCAGGATACCATTCCTGTGGTGGGAGAAACCTCTCCTGGGGTGGCACCTGTTCCAAGGGAATCATCAGCTGGCATAGCTGTACTCCCTGAGGTGGAAGTACCTCTCTGTGGGATAACTAATATTGGTGAGAAAAAGAGCACCATTTTAGTTAATATGGAGCATCCCTCCAACCCTCCAAGAGAAACTTTAGTGCAGAAACCCTGCACTGCCTCACAACACTTAGGACAGCAGCCCTGCCCTAGTGTGGAGCTCATAGGACAGCATCACTGCCCTGCTCCAACTCAAGAGAAACAGCATCCCTGTTCTCTCTTACAGCCATATGAACAACGTTTTTGCCCAGCTATGGCTTTACTGAGACAGCATCCCTGTCTCGCATTCTCATCACTAGAAAAAGGTCCAGTGAACAATTCCCACTGTTCTAAACTAAAACTTACTGATAGAAACTCTGAAAATATATCTTCACATTGTTGCTTAGCTAAAAAACTTCAAACAGGGTGGTTTACATCCCCACAGGGAAGTAACCGTATAGTTGATGATAAAGGGAGTAACCAATCTATTGCAGAGCTACTCTCTACTTATCACCACTTAGCCCATAAAGTCTCAACTGGCCAAGGTTAGCCTTATTGTCCTTCGTTTGGGGGGGGATTGTGTGAGAAAGTAGCCTCTTTCTAGCCTTGTTACCCCCACTTTTGGCCTGTGTGTGAGTATATGTCAGGGTGTTTTCACTGTCTCACTGGGATCCTGCTAGCCAGGGCCCAGTGCTCATAGTGAAAACCATATTTTTTCAGTATGTTTGTTATGTGTCACTGGGACCCTGCTAGCCAGGACCCCAGTGCTCATAAGTTGTGGCCTATATGTATGTGTTCCCTGTGTGATGACTAACTGTCTCACTGAGGCTCTGCTAACCAGAACCTCAGTGGTTATGCTCTCTCTGCTTTCCAAATTGTCACTAACAGGGTAGTGACCAATTTCACCAATTCACCCAGGAAGGCAGAACAAAGGACTTCCTCAGAGAGAGGGTGTAACACCCTCTCCCTTTGGAAAAAGGTGTCAGGGCTGGGGAGGAGTAGCCTCCCCCAGCCTCTGGAAATGCTTTGATGGGCACAGAGGGTGCCCATCTCTGCATAAGCCAGTCTACACCGATTCAGGGATCCCCCAGCCCTGCTCTGGTGCGAAACTGGACAAAGGAAAGGGGAGTGACCACTCCCCTGACCTGCACCTCCCAGGGGAGGTGCCCAGAGCTCCTCCAGTGTGCTCCAGACCTCTGCCATCTTGGAAACAGAGGTGTTACTGGCACACTGGACTGCTCTGAGTGGCCAGTGCCAGCAGGTGACGTCAGAGACTCCTTCTGATAGGGTCTTAGCTGTGTTGCTAGCCTATCCTCCTTCCTAGGTAGCCAAACCTCCTTTCCTGGATATATAGGGTCTCTGCTTTGGGGAATTATTCAGATAACGAATGCAAGTGCTCATCAGAGTTCCTCTGCATCTCTCTCTTCACCTTCTGCCAAAGGATCGACCGCTGACTGCTCAGGACGCCTGCAAAACCGCAACAAAGTAGCAAAGACGACTACTGCAACCTTGTATCGCTGATCCTGCTGCTTTCTCACCTGTTTCCTGGTGGTGCATGCTCCAGGGGTAGCCTGCCTCCTTTCTGCACCAGGAGCTCTGAAGAAATCTCCAGTGGGACGATGGAATCCTCCCCCTGCAACCGCAGACAACAAAAGACTACATCACCGGTCCTCTGGGTCCCCTCTGAGCACGATGAGCATGGTCCCTGGAACTCAGCAACTCTGTCCAAGTGACTCCCACAGTCCAGTGACTCTTCAGTCCAAGTTTGGTGGAGGTAAGTCCTTGCCTACCCACGCTAGACTGCATTGCTGGGTACCGTGTGATTTGCAGCTGCTCCGGCTCCTGTGCACTCTTCCAGGATTTCCTTTGTGCACAGCCAAGCCTGGGTCCCCGACACTCTAACCTGCAGTGCACAACCTTCTGACTTGTCCTCCGGCGTCATGGGACTCCCTTTTGTGTCTTTGGGTGAGCTCCGGTTCACTCCTCTTCCAAGTGCCTGTTCCGGTACTTCTGCAGGTGCTGCCTGCTTCTGTGAGGGCTCCCTGACTTGCTGGGCACCCCCTCTGTCTCCTCATCCAAGTGGCGACATCCTGGTCCCTCCTGGGCCATAGCAGCATCCAAAAACCCTAACCGCGACTCTTGCAGCTAGCAAGGCTTGTTTGCGGTCTTTCTGCATGGGAACACGTCTGCAAGCTTCTTCACGACATGTGATATCCATCCTCCAAAGGAATAGTTTCTAGCCCTCTTCGTTCTTGCAGAATCCACAGCTTCTACCATTAAGTGGCAGCTTCTTTGCACCGTCAGCTGGCATTTCCTGGGCATCTGCCCACTCTCGACTTTGTCGCGACACTTGGACTTGGTCCTCTTGTTCCACAGGTACTCTCGTCCGGAAATCCACTTTGGTTGCATTGCTGGTGTTGGTCTTCCTTGCAGAATTCCCCCATCACGACTTCTGTGTTCTCTGGGGAATATAGGTGCACTTTACACCTACTTTTCGGGGTCTTGGGGTGGGCTATGTTTCTAATCCTCACTGTTTTCTTACAGTCCCAGCGACCCTCTACAAGCTCACAGAGGTTTGGGGTCCATTCGTGGTTCGCATTCCACTTTTGGAGTATATGGTTTGTGTTGCCCCTATACCTATGTGCTCCTATTGCAATCTACTGTAACTTTAAATTGCTTGCATTACTTCCTTTTGCTATTACTGCATATTTTTGGTATTGTGTACATATATCTTGTGTATATTTGGCATCCTCATACTGAGGGTACTCACTGAGATACTTTTGGCATATTGTCATAAAAATAAAGTACCTTTATTTTTAGTATATCTGTGTATTGTGTTTTCTTATGATATTGTGCATATGACACCAGTGGTATAGTAAGAGCTTTGCATGTCTCCTAGTTCAGCCTAAGCTGCTCTGCTATAGCTACCTTCTATCAGCCTAAACTGCTAGAAACAACTCTTCTACACTAATAAGGGGTAACTGGACCTGGTACAGAGTGTAAGTACCCCTTGGTACCCACTACAAGCCAGGCCAGCCTCCTACAGGAACCCTTGGACTCTGTGCACACTATTTCTTACTTAAAAATAGTATATACAGAACCAGCTTCCTACATTGGTGGATCAGCGGTGGGGTCTAAGACTTTGCCTTTGCTGGACTACTCAGCCAACACCTGATCACACGACTAAATTCCCAAAATTGTCATTAGAAACTGATTTTTGAAACTTTAGCTATTTTTCAAAAAATGTAAAAGTCCTGCTAGGGCCTTGTGTTAGTCCCTGTTAGCATTTCTTTTAGAGCTTAAAAGTTTTGTAAAGGTTTGGATTAAGTTCTAGAGATAGTTTTAGATTCTTAAAAAGTATCCCAACTTTTAGAGAAATAATGTCTAGCACAGATGAGGTGGTGATGGAACTCAACCTCACCCCTCACCTGCATCTTAGGATGTCGGAGTTAAGGACTCCCTGTAAAATAAAACATATAAAAACTGGATCAAACCCTACCAAAGTACAGCTGCAGGAGCTTTTGGCAGAGTTTGCTAGAGACCACCCCTCTGAAGACAACCTTAAAGAGGGGGAAACTAGTGACCTGGAGGATAACTCCCTCCCTCCTGTCCTAGTTAGGGAGACCAGGGTCCCTCAAACCCTGACTCCACAAGTGATAGTCAGAGTTGCTGCTTCTCCCACAGGGGAGTCCAGCAACTCTGGAAGCATTGAGGGCAGCCTCAATGAAGATGACCTCCTGTTAGCCAGTGATCAGTGTAGGGAAAGGTGCGGAAGACATTGTGACGCGAAGGGTTAATTAGCTTGAGCAGTGTAGATGAGCGTGATGCCTGCCGAAGCCAGAGCAACGTGGAAGAAATTCATGATGTTCGCTTTCAAGCTTGTTTTCTTTTGACATTCCATAGATAAACTTATTTGCAGCTGCATGTGTGAGAAACAGGCTGTGAAGGAGATTCAGTCTCAACCTTGAGAACAAGACCACAGTAAAAGATGGAATGAAAACAATGGCCAGGGAATGGCAAAGCAGCCAAGAGACATGTACTGATAACATAGCTAGAAAATACTGGAAGGGGATAGAATCCAAGCTTCAGGTTACTTAAACACTGAAAGGTGGGTGAGGGAATTGAAGCTCGCAGATGGAGTTATGAAACTGTCATCTTCAGACCCAGAGCTGCCTCCCTGTTGTGCTGTTCCAAGACTGTGATGCTCGAGTAGGAGAGAGGTCCAAGCGGGTGGTAGAGGGCTTCCCAGCATTTCGTGGACTGAGTTAAGTTCCACCCAGGGATGAAAGGCTTTTGTTTCTCTGCTCTATTATTATGATTGATTATTATGCTTGCACTGTGTTTATAATCTGAAGAATTCAGCTCGTTTATAGTTTTTTCTTACTGAACATCGTAGTGTGAGCCTGCTACAGTAATTGAAATATGCATTTTAGTGTGCAGTAAATCAAAGCTTATGTGAAGTATTCAACTTGTTTATATTCTTCTTCCTGAACATCGTAGTTTATCACATTTTGGTATACAGTTATTCCAAGTTCATATCTGTCAATGAACTCTTTGCTCAGATGTATACATAGATGCTCTTTGTAGTGTACTTATATATAAATAGATGCTTTTTCATTGCTATTGTTATTCTGTAAATTAACTCTTTGCTCATACATATACATAGATGCTCTTTGTAGTGTACTTATATATGAATAGATGCTTTTCATTGCTATTCTTATTCCACTATTGTTGATGTGCTGAATGCCTGCATTTACCTGAAATTCTAGTAAAGCTAAATTGTATTCATAATTGGCATGTGGTCCTTCATTGAGCGTCCAAATTGACTTATACCGAACAGGTGTCAATCAGTCACCTGGATAAGACATTTTGGTACCATGAGTGGGGTATAAGTCAATAATGCCTCTTTGGGGACGTAAGAAAAGCGAGGCAGAGAGCGGAAGACAGCATGGGGCAGAAGCCAGATCCATTCCCGGGTGGTTAGCAACTGATCTGTTCTCTGGTGTGGCAGGACTCCTGAACCGTTGGGCAGCGCCGGTGTTATGGGAGGCATTAGATGAGGAAGTGACTCCTCTTTTAGTGGAAGATGCGGTTGAGAGTGTGAAGCTAAGAGGGGCGAAGCTGGAGCTGAAAGCAGAAGGGAAAGTGGGATGGCTTTTCCTGTCTGTGCTCCGTACGGTATACAGGAAAACATTAACACAAGATGCAGAGATAAGAAAACTGCAGGATGAGGTTGCAGCCTTGCAGGGAAGGCAGTTACTTATGAAAGAAACTATAGCAAGTGCAGTGACTAGGGGTGATCAAATGGAGGCAAGGTGCACCGCATTAGCAGTACGAGTAGCAAAACAGAAGAGTAGACAGAAGCCTAAAATACCCTCAGCTGTGCAAGTGAGGTCATTGGTACGCAAAGAAAACTGGGATCCTTATACTTGGGATGGAACAGTCTCAGATAATGATGATGACTGGAATTGGGAGGATGAGGTGGAAGTACGTGTAGCAGAACTAGGTGGAGTTGAAAGTGGAGATGGACGTGTAGGTGAAATTGAAGGTGAAAGGGGAAGTGTAATGGAGGTTCGCCCACTCCTGCAGAATAAATCAAAGGGAGTGAATGGTGGGCAAATACAGAATTCACATTTGGTAAGAGATTATACACAGAGTGAATTGTTAGAGATAAATCGTATGTTCAGGCAGATGCCTGCAGAGCCCTTGTTTAAATGGTTGGTGAGATTGTGGGACACTGGAGCAGATGGTACATATTTGTCGCCAACCGAACTTTTGAAAATGGATCAGTAACTACACATATTATGTTAGGGCAACAGTTATGAGGTGCACAGGGGCACCAAGCTTTGTCTCTAATGGGTTGGTTAATAGAAGGAGTGAAGCAATTGTACCCAACTGCTATAGATGTGGAGGAGAGTTGGGGTCCTTGGCATACGATTTCAGAGGCAAATGAACAACTGCGAGAAATGGGGATGCAGAACGCAGTGTATTCCCAATAGTTTTTAGGACCTGATGTTGAACCCGTGACAGCAGGGATCAGGGCACAGTTAATCAGAAATGCTCCTCCGCATATGAAAGGTGCCTTGTTGGCCCTTCTAGGACCCACTCAGGGAAGACCAGTGGGGGATGTGGTATTATTAATGGCACAATTAGAAGGGCTTGATAGCCAAAAATCAGCAAGAGCAGTGGTGCAGGACAATAAGTATAAGGGAGGAGAATCTACAATAAAAGTGACCAGATGACAAATGTGGATAGATTTGTTGAATGCTGGGGTGAAGAAAGTGGAGATAGATGGAAAGCCTACCCCTTATCTGCTTAATAAATGGAAAGCATTGCAGCGTAGACAGAAAGAGAAAGAGGCTTTTGATGAGAAACAGCCCTCAGCACCACCCATGGAAGAGTCTGAGAAGGAAAAAACTGAATCAGGGAAAAATAGGAAGGTGCCTGTCTCAACTCTATATCCCGACTTGTCCAGCGATGGCTGGGAAGTCCAAGACCCCTTATTATGAAGGTCAGGCCAAACCCCGGGGGTCAGAGCAGTGCAAGAGGTAAGCCCCTGGGACAGGCGGCCATATGTACCTCTCATCATTTATTGGCACAAAGGAACACAACATGTTATGGCACTGCTCAATACAGGTGCGGAAGTAACTTTGATAAATGGAAACCCTAAGAGGCTGCCAGGGAAGGGTGTGATCATTAATGGTTACGGTGTGCAGAGACAGAGGCCAAACCTGTTAAGCTTAAATTGTCAATCGGTAAAGGACCCCCATTCACGGCAGAAGTTTTAATAGCTGGAGTACCAGAATACATTATTGGCATGGATTTGTTACTAGGCAAAACTATTGATACGCAATGGGGAACATTTATTTTTGGTGTGAGTAGCATACACATAAAGAAATCTAGGACAGTTCTGGTTGGGCATGCAAAGTGGAGTCCATTACATGTGCCTCCTCCAAAGGAGCCAGTGTACATTAAACAGTACCGCATACCCGGAGGTCATAAAGAGATTTCAGAAACCATACAGGGGTTGCTAGATGCAGGTGTGTTAAGGCCGGCTGTGAGCCCATTTAACTCTCCTATATGGCCCGTGAAGAAACCAGATAATACCTATCGAACGACTGTCGACTATCGACAACTGAATAAAGTTGCTCCACCCTTGGCAGCCACCGTCCCAGACATCATCACACTGGTGGAACAGTTGAGTAAAGATGTGGGGGAATGGCATGCCGTGATTGATGTAGCAAACGCCTTCCTTTCTGTTGATATTGATGAGGCTAGTCAAGACCAATTTGCAATAAGCTGTCAGGACAGACAATTCACATTCAGGAAGTTGCCCCAGGGTACGTGCATAGTCCCACATTGTGTCATGGGCTAATAGCCAGAGATTTAGCCAACTTCTCGGCTCAAAACACCCGACTTGCACATTACATTGATGACATCATGATCACTGGGGACACTAAAGAGCAAGTCTCAGACACACTTGAAAGATTAATTGAATACTTACAGCAGAGGGGATGGGCTATTAACCCAAAAAAGGTCCAAGGCCCGGCACAAGAGATGAAATTCCTGGGCGCTATTTGGTCAGGACCAGTAAAAAGAATACCACAGGAAGTGATTGATACGGTACAGCAGCTAAAGATTCCTTCAACTAAGGCAGAAGCACAACGATTTATTGGTTTGATGGGATTCTGGAGACAGTATATCCCTCACTTAGGATTAATATTGAGACCATTATATCAAGTTACACGAAAAGAGCACCCTTTCCAATGGGGACCTGAACAGCAAGAGGCCTTTGAGGGAGCAAAAGATGCATTACAGAATTATTTTGCGTTAGGTCCCATTACAGAAGGAGACCCGTTTGAGCTGGAAATTATAGTACAGGATAATGTAGTGATGTGGAGTTTATGGCAGAGGCAAGGAAAAAAGAGAGTGCCACAAGGATTTTGGTCAAAGAGATTAACTCCATCCATGAGCAATTACACCCTGTTAGATAAAGAACTAGCAGGAGCATATTGGGCGTTAGTAGAAACAGAGCGCATAACTGGTGACCGGCCGGTTACCTTAAGAACACGGGTCCCCTTACTAGGCTGGATAAGAGAAGAAGGGGTTGGCACTAAAGTAGGCAGGGCGCAGGAGTCTACCATCGTAAAGTGGAAATGGTATCTGCAGCAGAGGGCAAAACCGGGGCCAGCAGGAGCGTCGAAGTTACAAGAAGATATGCTGGGGGCAGTGGACTTACAGGCAATGGTCCCCTCGCCAGAGCCATCTGAGATGGAGTCCTCACCATTTAAATCAGCCCCACCTTTTGAACAGCTCACAGGTCATTACGGACCTTCATGTCACTTGTGCACCTCAAGCCGCTAATGTAACTGATGACCAGGGAAATGTTTCACTTTGGAACGTGAAGGTACCTGGAGGCAAGTGGATGGCTGCCAAAGCTGTAACCTGGAAGGTAACTGGACAGCAAATCCGACATGCCAACGGACTGAACGAGTTGCAGGGAATGCCCGCAATGGTACAGGCTTTGAATTGTACGATAAACATGATATGTAAGTATTGTGATACCATTGTACCTTTTACACCAGTACAGACATATCTGTGTAGATCTTATGATTGTTCTAACAAACAAGATATTTTACCAGGACATATGGTGGTTGTTACAATGACTAATAGAACTATAGGAGTTCGATACTCCAAACCGCCTGCCTTTATGTTTTATGTAGCCGAAAGACGCATGGTCAGCAATTTGGGCAACGTTTCCATGGTTCGATATAGAATAGGATGTAATCAAGCTTTGCATGCAAGCATAATTAACCATATTGTGTTACAGATAACTATTGCCAAGGGGAATGTTTCTAAGTATGATCCTTTATGCTCACCATGGACACTACAGTCATGGCCCTTGCAGAAGTTACGCATCAGAAGAGATCTAGGATCCATGATAGCCGGGGCCACCGGAATTGGGGTAGGGGCCCTGAACGCTTTTGATATTGAAGCCATCAGGAATAAACTATCTTCTACAGGATATAGTACAGGGGAGGCCATAAAAGTAATTACACAATGGGGGCCCACACACTCACAAGAAATATGGAAGGTTCTGCGTGGGTTGTATTGTGATTGGCAGTGACATAATTTCACTTATGAACAATTTGGAAAAAGCTTTCAAAGCACACAAATAGTGTCCAAAGGAATTCAGTGCATACTATGGCAAAGCATTGTTAATCAACAGTGTGTAGACTTCAAAGCGGAATGGGGACAGCTTCAAGGTGAATATTGGAGACAACAATTGCATTTGCCTGAGGAAATATGGGTAAAGCCCATACAATTTCATTGTGAGGGAGAGATGTGTTATGCTCATTTTGATATAGCTAGAAGTGATCTTCCGCCTGAAATATGGTGCCCCTTTATATTGTTCCCTGTAGTAACAAGTGAAGAATGGTGGATACCTCACACTGACAAAAAATGGATTGATCAAACAAATCACTAGATGTGCAGATTGGTCTAAGGGGTGGGTATGTACCCACACTGGACGGGTGCTAGATTCATGCCTTCACCTAATACCAGGAGAATGTGAATGGTCACCTTATCCTATTAATGGCACAGACTTATATCAGAGAGGAACAGAGAGTATATGTTACATTACTAATCATCCCTTACTTATTAACGGATTTGTACAAACCACTGGAGAGCAGGTAATGTGTATGTGCAATATTACCAGCATTATTGACATAAGTACTCACATCCTATACCGACCGACTAATTTCACCACTACCACATTACAGACGCAAATGCAAGCACAGTTAGAATGGAACATCCTGCTTGTTGTGAAGCTACCTAGACTAGAGGCAATCAGGTGCTACGCACAAATCACATTTGCTAAATTCGACATGGCAGCTAAATATACCAAGGATACCGCCATACAGATGACCATAGATGCCAAACAGCTTATGCACACTGCTTCACGCATCCAGCAAGTAACTGAGCACCATTGGTATGAGATCTTCTTAGGTTGGGCACCAGGAGCTCCGAAGACGCTAAATATAGTGTTACATCCGCTAATCTGGTTATTGATTGTCTGTGTCACGCTAATGATTATACTATGTAGACTATGTGTACGCACAAACCAGCTTTATACTAAAATGCAGGCGCTTAGAATAATGCTAACAAGTATTCGTAGCAATCTAGCTAGGGAAGTGTTACAATAAATAATTCTTGTTTCGCAATCATCGCGCTCATCTAAGGGGTGGAGTGATCAGTATAGGGAAAGGTGCGAAAGACATTGTGACGCGAAGGGTTAATTAGCTTGAACAGTGTAGATGAGCGTGATGCCTGCCGAAGCCAGAGCAACGTGGAAGAAATTCACGATGTTCGCTTTTAAGCTTGTTTTCTGTTGACATTCCGTAGATAAACTTATTCGCAGCTGCATGTGTGAGAAACAGGCTGTGAAGGAGATTCAGTCTCAACCTTGAGAACGAGACCACAGTAAAAGATGGAATGAAAACAATGGCCAGGGAATGGCAAGGCAGCCAAGAGACATGTACTGATAACATAGCTAGAAAATACTGGAAGGGGATAGAATCCAAGCTTCAGGTTACTTAAACACTGAAAGGTGGGTGAGGGAATTGAAGCTCACAGATGGAGTTGTGAAACTGTCATCTTCAGACCCAGAGCTGCCTCCCTGTTGTGCTGTTCCAAGACAGTGAAGCTCGAGGGGGAGAGATGTCCAAGCGGGCGGTGGAGGGCTTCCCAGCATTTCGTGGACTAAGTTAAGTTCCACCCAGGGATGAAAGGCTTTTGTTTCTCTGCTCTATTATTATGATTGATTATTATGCTTGCACTGTGTTTATAATCTGAAGAATTCAGCTCGTTTATAGTTTTTTCTTACTGAACATCGTAGTGTGAGCCTTCTACAGTAATTGAAATATGCATTTTAGTGTGCAGTAAATCAAAGCTTATCTGAAGTATTCAACTCGTTTATATTCTGCTTCCTGAACATCGTAGTGTATCACATTTTGGTATACAGTTATTCCAAGTTTATATCTGTCAATGAACTCTTTGCTCAGATGTATACATAGATGCTCTTTGTAGTGTACTTATATATAAATAGATGCTTTTCCCTTGCTATTCTTATTCTGTAAATTAACTCTTTGCTCATACATATACATAGATGCTCTTTGTAGTGTACTTATATATGAAAAGATGTTTTTCATTGCTATTCTTATTCCACTATTGTTGATGTGCTAAATGCCTGCATTTACCTGAAATTCTAGTAAAGCTAAATTGTATTCATAATTGGTGTGTGGTCCTTCATTGAGCGTCCTAATTGACTTATACCGAACAGGTGTCAGTCAGTCACCTGGATAAGACAGCCAGGATGGCCAAACGATTGGCTTTGGAGAGACAGCTCCTAGCCATAGAAAGGGAAAGACAAGAGATGGGTTTAGCCCCTATCAATGGTGGCAGCAACTTAAATAGGGTCAGAGAGAATACTGACATGCTAAAATTCCCCAAAGGGATTTTAACAAAATATGATATCACCAAATGGTTCACAGCTTTTGAGAGGGCTTGTGCAACCAGAAAAGTAAACAAATTTCACTGGGGTGCTCTCCTTTGGCAAATGTTCACTGGAAAGTGTAGGGATAGACTCCTCCCACTCTCTGGAAAAGATGCAGAATCCTCTGACCTCATGAAGGCTACCTTGATTGAGGGCTTTGGATTCTCAACTGAGGATACAGGATTAGGTTCAGGGGGGCTCAAAAATCCTCGAGCCAGACCTGGGTTGATTTTGTTGACTTCTCAGTCATAACATTGGATGGTTGGATTAATGGCAGTGGTGTAAATGATTATGAAGGGCTGTATAATTTATTTATGAAGGAACACCTTTTAAATAATTGATTCAATGATAAACTGCATCAGCATCTGGTAGACCTAGTTCCAATTTTTTCCCCAAGAATTGGGAAAGAAGGCAGACCATTGGGTCAAGACTAGGGTGACCAAAAGAAAGGGGTCACAAAGCCTCCCCAGGGGAAGAGTGTTGAGACATCCAAGGGAAAAAGTAAAGAGTCTTCTACAGGGCCCCAAAAACCTGCTCAGGAGGGTGGGTCCAAAGCCTCTTCACAATCCTCATTTGGGTACAAGGGTAAATACTTTGATCCCAAAAAGGCCTGGTGTCATAGCTGTAATCAGCAGGGACACCAAACTGGAGACAAGGCCTGTCCCAAGAAAGGTTCCACTTCTACTACTACTCCAGTTAGCACTGGAATAGCCAGTCTCCAAATGGGATCAATAGTGTGCCCAGAGCAAATCAGGGTCCACACTGAAGCTACATTAGTCTCTAAGGGTGGGGTGGACCTAGCCACACTAGCTGCCTGGCCCCCTAACATGCAGAAATACAGGCAGCAGCTCTTTATTAATGGGACTAGAGTAGAAGCCCTGAGGGATACAGGTACCAGTGTCACAATGGTGACAGACAAACTGGTTTCCCCAGGACAATTCCTGACTAGACAAACTTATCCAGTCACCAACGCTGACCATCAGACTAAAGTACATCCCATGGCTATGGTAACTTTAGAACTGGGAGGGGTCACTGGCCTGAAACAGGTGGTAAGTCTCTTCTGCAATACCAGTAGACTGTCTGCTTGGAAATGATCTGGAGTCCTCAGCATGGGCTGAGGTAGAACTCAAAACCCATGCAGCCATGCTGGGTATCGCTAAACTGGTGTGTGTCAAGACAAGGGCACAGTGCAAGGCTCACGGTGAAAAAGAAGTGTTGAAGTCTGGAATAATGGCCCAACCTTCCAATAGAAAAGGAAAGATGACTGGGGAACCAGCTTCAGCACAGAAAAAGAAACAGAACCTCTCTTCTCAGGAAGAAGTTCTATCCCCTGCGGGGACTGAGCCTATGGAGTTAGAACCTTATCAGGTTGAGCTCATGGGCCCAGGGGGACCCACAAGGGAACAACTGTGCAAGGGCCAAGAAACATGTCCCTCTCTTGAAGGCCTTAGGCAGCAAGCTGCTGAGGAAACAAAAGGAAATGTCAGTGGAACCCACAGGGTCTATTGGGAAGATGGACTTCTTTACACTGAGGCAAGAGATCCAAAACCTAGTGCCACTAGGAGAGTGGTAGTGCCTCAGGAGTTTAGGGAGTTCATTCTGACCTTAGCCCATGACATTCCCCTTGCTGGGCATTTGGGACAAACCAGGATATGGGAGAGGTTAGTCAACCATTTCTACTGGCCCAATATGTCCCAGAAAGTAAAGGAGTTTTGTGCCTCCTGTGCCACCTGTCAAGCCAGTGGTAAGACAGGTGGCCATCCAAAGCCCCCCCTCATTCCACTTCCAGTGGGGGGGGGTCCCCTTTGAAAGAGTGGGAGTGGATATAGTGGGTCCACTTGAACCTCCCACAGCATCAGGGAATCAGTATATCCTAGTAGTAGTGGATCATGCTACTAGGTACCCTGAAGCAATTCCCCTTAGGTCCACTACTGCCCCTGCAGTAGCCAATGCACTCATTGGTATTTTTACCAGAGTGGGATTTCCTAACGAGGGGGTTTCTGACAGAGGTACCAACTTCATGTCAGCTTACCTAAAACACATGTGGAATGAGTGTGGGGTGACTTACAAATTCACCACACCATACCATCCACAAACCAATGGTCTTGTTGAGAGGTTTAACAAGACATTGAAGGGCATGATCGTGGGGCTCCCTGAAAAGCTCATAAGGAGATGGGATGCCCTCTTGCCACGCAAGCTTTTCGCCTACAGAGAGGTGCCTCAGAAGGGAGTAGGGTTTTCCGCCTTTGAACTTCTGTTTGGCCATCCTCTTAGGGGACCACTAGCTCTTGTGAAAGAAGGCTGGGAGAGACCTCTCTATGAACTTAAACAAGATGTGGTGGACTCTGTACTAGGCCTATGTTCAAGGATGGCAGGGTACATGGAAAAGGCAAGCAAAAACCTTGAGGCCAGCCAACAACTCCAGAAGATGCGGTATGACAAAAAGGCTGCTATGGTTGAGTTTCAGCCAGGGCAGAAAGTCTGGGTTCTGGAGCCTGTGGCTCCCAGGGCACTTCAGGGCAGAAGGAGTGGCCCTTACCCAGTGCTAGAAAGAAAGAGTCAAGTGACCTACTTGGTAGACCAAGGCACTAGCAGGACTCCCAAAAGGGTGATCCATGTGAACCGCCTCAAACCCTTTCATGACAGGGCACATGTAAACATGTTAATGGTTACAGATGAGGACCAGGAAGCTGAGAGTGAACCTCTCCCTGATCTCCTCTCCTCTGACCCTAAAGATGGCTCAGTAGATGAAGTGGTCTACTCAGACATCCTCTCTGGCCAACTGCAAGCTGACTGCAGGCGAGTCCTCCAAAAGTTTGCTGAGCTCTTTTCCCTAACCCCTGGTCAGACATACCTGTGTACCCATGATGTGGACAAAGGGGACAGCATGCCTGTCAAAAACAAAATTTTTAGAGAGTCTGATCAAGTTAAGGAAAGCATCAAAGTGGAAGTCCACAAGATGCTGGAGTTGGGAGTAATTGAGCACTCTGACAGCCCCTGGGCTAGCCCAGTGGTCTTAGTCCCAAAACCTCACACAAAAGATGGCAAGAGAGAGATGAGGTTCTGTGTGCACTGCAGAGGGCTTAATTCTGTCTGTCACCAAGACAGATGCTCATCCCATCACAAGAGCAGATGAGTTCATTGACAAATTGGGTGCTGCCAAATACTTAAGTACCTTTGACTTGACAGCAGGGTACTGGCAAATAAGAATGGCACCAGGAGCAAAAGAGGAAACAGCATTCTCTACACCTGATGGGCACTACCAGTTTACTGTGATGCCCTTTGGCTTAAAGAATGCCCCTGCCACCTTCCAAAGGTTGGTGAATCAAGTCCTTGCTGGCTTGGAGTCCTTTAGTGCAGCTTATCTTGATGATATTGCTGTCTTTAGCTCCAGCTGGCAGGATCACCTCATCCACCTGAAGAAGGTTTTGTAGGCCCTGCAAGCAGCAGGCCTCTCTATCAAGGCATCTAAATGTCAGATAGGGCAGGGTACTGTGGTTTACTTGGGACACCTTGTAGGTGGAGGCCAAGTTCAGCCACTCCAACCCAAGATCCAGACTATTCTGGACTGGGTAGCTCCAAAAACCCAGACTCAAGTCAGGGCATTCCTTGGTTTAATTGGTTACTATAGGAGGTTTGTGAAGGGATATGGATCAATAGTGACACCCCTCACATACCTTACCTCCACGAAAATGCCCAAGAAGGTTAACTGGACTGTTGAATGTCAACAGGCCTTTGACACCCTGAAACAAGCTATGTGCACAGCACCAGTTCTAAAAGCTCCAGATTACTCTAAGCAGATCATTGTGCAGACAGATGCCTCTGAACATGGGATAGGAGCAGTCCTGTCCCAGACAAATGATGATGGCCTTGACCTGCCTGTTGCTTTTATTAGCAGGAGGTTACTCCTCAGGGAGCAGCGTTGGAGTGCAATTGAGAGGGAGGCCTTTGCTGTGGTCTGGTCCCTGAAGAAGTCGAGACCATATCTCTTTGGTACTCACTTTGTAGTTCAGACTGACCACAGACCTCTCTGATGGCTGATGCAAATGAAAAGAGAAAACCCAAAACTGTTGAGGTGGTCCATATCCCTACAGGGAATAGACTTTATAGTGGAACACAGACCTGGGACTGCCCATGCCAATGCAGATGGCCTTTCCAGGTTCTTCCACTTAGAAAATGAAGACTCTCTTGGGAAAGGTTCGCCTCATCCTCTTTCGTGTGGGGGGGGGGTTGTGTAAGGAATGGTTACCCCCTGACTTTTTGCCTTTGCTGATGCTAAGGTATGATTTGAAAGTGTGCTGGGACCCTGCTAACCAGGCCCCAGCACCAGTGTTCTTTCCCTAAACTGTACCTTTGTCTCCACAATTGGCACAACCCTGGCACTCAGGTAAGTCCCTTGTAACTGGTACCTCTGGCACCAAGGGCCCTGATGCCAAGGAAGGTCTCTAAGGACTGCAGCATGTCTTATGTCACCCTAGGGACCCCTCACTTAGCACATGCGCACTGCCTCACAGCTTGTGTGTGCTGGTGGGGGGGAAATGACTAAGTCGACATGGCACTCCCCTCAGAGTGCCATGCCAACCTCAAACTGCCTGTGACATAGGTAAGTCACCCCTCTAGCAGGCCTTACAGCCCTAAGGCAGGGTGCACTATACCACAGGTGAGGGCATATGTGCATGAGCACTATGCCCCTATCAATCAATCAATCAATCATTACATTTATAAGCGCACTATGTACCCGTCAGGGTTTCGAGGCGCTGGGGGGGGGGTGGGTGAGCTGTTAGCTGTTGAAAAGCCAGGTCTTGAGGAGTCTCCTGAAGGTGAGGAGGTCCTGGGTCTGTCGTAGTGAGGTGGGGAGAGAGTTCCAGGTCTTGGCGGCGAGGAAGGAGAAGGATCTGCCGCCGGAGGTCTTGCGCTGGATCCTGGGGACGATGGCGAGATTGGCAGAGCGGAGTTGACGAGTGGGGGCGTAAAAGTTGAGTCTGGAGTTGAGGTAGGTAGGTCCGGTGTTGTGTAGAGCCTTGTGAGCGTGGGTGAGGAGTTTAAAGGTGATCCTCTTGTCCACGGGGAGCCAGTGGAGGTCCTTCAGGTGAGGGGGGATGTGACATCGGCGGGGTATGTCGAGGATCAGGCGGGCGGATGCATTTTGGATACGCTGGAGTCGTTTGATGTCTTTTGTTGGGATGCCTGTGTAGAGTGCGTTACCGTAGTCAAGTCTGCTACTGACGAGGGCTTGGGTCACCGTCTTTCTGGTTCCTGTTGGGATCCACTTGAAAATTCTGCAGAGCATTCGAAGGGTGTTGAAGCAGGAAGAGGAGACGGCGCTGACCTGTTTGGACATGGTGAGGGCGGAGTCCAGGATGAAGCCGAGATTTCTTGCATGGCTGGCTGGGGTGGGTGGGGGACCGAAGTCGGTGGGCCACCAGGAGTGGTTCCAGGCCGAAGGGGTGCGCCCGAGGATGAGGACTTCCGTCTTGTCGGAGTTGAGCTTCAGGCGGCTGTCGTTCATCCACTCGGCGATGGCTTTTAGTCCCTCGTGGAGGTTGGTTTTGGCGGTGAGTGGGTCTTTGGTCAGGGAGAGGACGAGCTGGGTGTCGTCGGCGTAGGAGATGATGCTGAGGTGATGTTGGCGGGCCAGTTTAGCGAGGGGGGGCCATGTAGACGTTGAACAACGTAGGGCTGAGGGAGGAGCCTTGGGGGACGCCGCAGATGAGGTTGGTGGCTTTGGAGCGGAAAGGGGAGAGACGTACTCTCTGGGTTCTGTCGGAGAGGAAGGATGAGATCCAGTTGAGGGCTTTATCTTGGATGCCGGCTTCATGGAGGCGGGTCAGTAGGGTGCGGTGGCAGACTGTGTCAAAAGCGGCAGATAGGTCGAGGAGGATGAGGGCCGAGGTTTCGCCGTTGTCCATTTGAGTTCTGATGTCATCTGTGGCGGCGAGGAGTGCAGTCTCGGTGCTGTGGTTTCGTCTGAAACCGGATTGAGAGGGGTCTAGGATGGAGTTGTCTTCGAGGAAGAGGGCGAGCTGGGTGTTGACGATCTTCTCGATGACTTTTGCTGGAAAAGGGAGGAGAGAGATCGGTCGGAAGTTTTTGAGGTCGTTGGGGTCAGCCTTGGGTTTCTTGAGAAGGGGTTGGATTTCTGCGTGTTTCCAGCTGTCTGGGAAGGTGGCGGAGTCGAAGGAGAGGTTGATGATCTTGCGGAGTTTGGGGGCGATGATGGCGTTGGCTTTGTTGAACACGTGATGTGGGCATGGGTCCGTGGGGGAGCCTGAGTGGATGGTGTTCATGGTTGTCATTGTTTCGGTGTCGTCCACGTGGGTCCAGGCGGACCCTACAGTGTCTAAGCAAAACCTTAGACATTGTAAGTGCAGGGTAGCCATAAGAGTATATGGTCTGGGAGTTTGTCAAACACGAACTACACAGTTCCATAATGGCTACACTGAAAAGTGGGAAGTTTGGTATCAAACTTCTCAGCACAATAAATGCACACTGATGCCAGTGTGCAATTTATTGTAAAATACACCCAGATGGCCTCTTAGAGATGCCCCCTGAAACCATACCCGACTTCCAGTGTAGGCTGACTAGTTTCTACCAGCCTGCCACACAACAGACATGTTTCTGGCCACATGGGGAGAGTGCCTTTGTCACTCTATGGCCAGGAACAAAGCCTGTACTGGGTGAAGGTGCTTCTCACCTCACCCTGGAGGAACTGTAACACCTGGCGGTGAGCCTCAAAGGCTCACCCCTTTTGTTACAGCGCCACAGGGCACCCCAGCTAGTGGAGATGCCTGCCCCTCCGGCCACTGCCCCCACTTTTGGCTGCAAGGCTGGAGGAGATAATTAGAAAAACAAGGAGGAGCCACCCACCAGTCAGGACAGCCCCTAAGGTGTCCTTAGCTGAGGTGACCCTTACTTTTAGAAATCCTGTATCTTGTGAGTGGAGGATTCCCCCAATAGAATTAGGGATGTGCCCCCCTCCCCACAGGGAGGAGGCACAAAGAGGGTGTAGCCACCCTCCTGGACAGGAGCCATTGGCTACTGTCCTCCCAGACCTAAACACACCCCTAAATTCAGTATTTAGGGGCTCCCCAGAACCTAGGAAACTAGATTCCTGCAACCTTAACAAGAAGAACGACTGATGACCTGAAGCCCTGCAGTGAAGACGGAGACGACAACTGCTTTGGCCCCAGCCCTACCGGCCTGTCTCCCAACTTCGAAGAAAACTGCAACAGCGACGCATTCAACAAGGACCAGCGACCTCTGAAGCCTCTGAGGACTGCCCTGCAACCAAGGACCAAGAAACTCCCATGAACAGCGGCCCTGTTCAACGACCTGCAACTTTCTTGCAGCAAAGAATCAACTTTAAAGATTTCACGTTTCCCACCGGAAGCGTGAGACTTTCCACTCTGCACCCGACGCCCCCGTCTCGACCTGAGGAAAACCAACACTACAGGGAGGACTCCCCAGCGTCTGCAAGCCCGTGAGTACCCAGAGACTACCCCCCTGAGCCCCCACAGCGATGCCTGCAGAGTAAATCCAGAGGCTCCCCCTGACCGCAACTGCCTGTAACAAGGGTCCCAACGCCTGGAACCCACACTGCACCCGCAGCCCCCAGGACCTGAAGGAACCGAACTCCAGTGCAGGAGCGACCCCCAGGCAACCCTCTGCCTAGCCCACATGGTGGGTACCCTGAGGAGCCCCCCCTGTGCCTGCCTGCATCGTTGAAGTGACCCCCGGGTCCCTCCATTACTTCCTATCTAAAACCCGACACCTGTCTGCACTCTGCACCCAGCCGCCCGTGTGCCGCTGAGGGTATACTTTCTGTGCCTTCTTGTGTCCCCCCCGATGCCCTACAAAACCCCCCTGGTCTGCCCCCAAGGACGCGGGTACTTACCTGCTGGCAGACTGGAACCGGTGCACCCCTGTTCTCCATTGAAGCCTATGTGTTTTGGGCACCTCTTTGACCTCTGCACCTGACCGGCCCTGAGCTGCTGGTGTGGTAACTTTGGGGTTGCCTTAAACCCCCAACGGTGGGCTACGTTGGACCCAACTTTGAGACTTGTAAGTGTTTTACTTACCTGCAAACTCAACCTTTACTTACCCCCGCCAGGAACTGTTGATTTTTGCACTGTGTCCACTTTTAAAATAGCTTATTGCCATTTTTACAAAGACTGTACATGATATTGTGATTATTTAAAGTTCCTAAAGTATCTAAGTGAAGTAACTTGGATTTAAAGTATTATTTGTAAATCTTGAACCTGTGGTTCTTAAAATAAACTAAGAAAGGATATTTTTCAATAGAAAAACCTATTGGCCTGGAGTAAGTCTTTGAGTGTGTGTTCCTCATTTCTTGCCTGTGTGTGTACAACAAATGCTTAACACTACCGTCTGATAACCCTACTCCTCGACCACACTACCACAAAATAGAGCATTAGAATTATATATTTTTGCCACTATCTTACCTCTAAGGAGATCCCTTGGACTCTGTGCACACTATTTCTTACTTTGAAATAGTATATACAGAGCCAACTTCCTACATTGATCCCTTGACAAAGCCAGTAGGTCTGCCTTATGTTGTGATGTGGTGATCCTTTGACAACGCTAATAGGCCAGCTTTACTTAAAATGATACCCCCTTATATTGTGATGTTTTATTTGATACGGGTGGGGGTTATTGTGATTATATGGTTCAAGACCCACTAGGATTCAAATGTGAGACAAGGATGTCACCAAAGATATTTAAATCTACCTGATGTATATTTTTGTACATTTATGTAAAATAGTATTTAGTAGTGTGTGTGTGAAATGAATGTACTTTTTCTTTTTCAAAGTAAAAACACTTACTGGACAATCATTTATTGAGCGTTTTTGCATGCCAGAAAATTGGGAAAACTAGCCAACAGCACTTTCCTTAAATTACACTGCTTCGCTATCCTGCTAAAATGGGGTACTTGATCCTCAGTAAGGAGACAATTGTAAGTCCATTACTTGCAGAGCACTCACATTCTGCACTATTAAAAATCCAATTTCTTACAGATAGATAATTGTAATAAACGGCACAGCTTCAATTAGTAACATAATAGTTAAATGTCTATATAAACATGGCATACACGAGTACTGAAAGCAAACTAGAAACGCAGTCATACAACCAGGACATACAGACTACATTTATTTACAAGTATAACTATGGTCCTCATTTAAAATACATATCAGTATGATATGCAAGAATGCGGTTATAAGTGCACTGCATTGCGTGCATCTTAAAAAGTAGATACCTTTATAAAGAACTGTTTCAAATAGACACAATCAAGTATGTTGTGAAATAGCAGTTATCAGATAAACAAAATTCTCTCCAAAAGGAATTTTAGCATCAGTAGGAAACAGGAATTGATAAAGCTGGAATGTGCTCTGCGTTCACATCTGGTAGAAAGTGTTCTGCAGTCACAACATGCTCTAAACACCAAGGCAACACTAAAGTAATAATAGTGGTAAGTAAAAACTAAAACACAGGTACTGAAGGAAACTACCTTGTGTGTGGATGTTCTGCTTGTAAAAGAGCAAAATACTGTCATGGGCAGAAGCAAAATGTGAATGACACAAAAACAGACCAATCAATGAAAAGAGCTGACTAAAGCTCTTTTACAAAAGTGTATTATTAATTCATTTTTAGTAAAGTCAAAAGGTCTTGGCTAGCGCTTGGCCCTACTTATAGTGGGTACCAATAGTACTTACACCTTGTGCCACGTCCAGTTATCCCTTATTAGTAGATTAGTAGTGTTCTAGCAGCTTAGGCTGATAGAGGTAGCTATAGCAGAGCAGCCAAGGATGAACTAGGAGACAGGCAAAGCTCCTACTAGGTACTATATCATAAGACAATACTCAGAGTTACTAAAAATAAAGGTACTTTATTTTAGTGACAATGCGCCAAAAATATCTCAGAGGATATACTCACTTAGGAGGTAAGTAAAATACACAAAATATACACACAAGCCAAATCAGGTAGGTAAAACAGTCAGAAAGTAGTTCAAACACTGTAGAGTATAATAGGATGCAATAGGCCTAGGGGGAACACAAACCATATACTAATAAAGTGGAATGCGTACCACAAATGGACCCCTAGGCTGGTGTAGTGTGTAGAGGGTCGCTGGGAGTGTAAGAAAACACTAAAGGTGTCCAAGATACCCCACCCCAAGACCCTGGAAAGTAGGAGTAAAGTACTACTATTTCCCCAGAAACACACTAAAGTCGTGACAAGGGATTTTGCAAAGACCACAACAGACTGCAAAGCACTGAAGACATATTCCTGGACCTAAGGACCTGCAAAGGAAGGGGACCAAGTCCAAGAGTTGTGAAATTGTCCGGTGGGGCAGGAGCCCACCAAATGCCGGATGAAGGTGCAAAATGGCTGCCTCCAGATGGAAGCAGCTGAAGATTCTGCAGCAACGAAAGATGGTAGGAACTTATCCTTTGTGCAGAAGACGTCCCACGGTGTGCTGGAGGATTCACAAGTGTTTTCTTGGCAAAATACCACAAACAAGCCTTGCTAGCTGCAAGAGTCACGGTTAGAGAAAAAGGGGGCTGACCGGGCCCAAGAAGGACCAGGATGTCGCCACTTGGGAGAGGAGACAGAGGGGGCCCTCAGCAATGTAGAAAGCCCAGGCACAAGCAGGAAGCACCCACAGAAGTCCTTGAACATGAGTTCAAAAAGACTGAACATAGCAGTCATCTCAACACTGCAAAAGGAGGTCCCACAACACCAGAGATCAGCTCAGGGAGCTGAGCGTCGCAGGACAGAGTGCTGGGGACCTAGGCTCGGCTGTGCATGCAGGATTTCTTGGAAATGTGCACAGAAGCCCTTGTCGCTGCAGTTAATGAGCTGCACAGGATTACTGTCTGGCGAGGGGAGGCAAGGACTTACCTCCTCCAAATTTGGACAGTTGGACCACTGGACAGTATGGGTCGCTTGGGTCTACCACCTGTGTTCCATGGGCCATGCTCGTCAGGGTGAGAGGGGTCCCAGAGTATTGGTGAAGTTGAAGTTTGGTGCCTGCTGAAGCAGGGGGAAGATTCTGTCACCCCACAGGAGATTTCTTCATGGCTTCCAGTGCAGGGTGAAGGCAGGCAGCCCCCAGAGCATGCACCACCAGGAACAGTCGAGAAAGCCGGCAGGTATAGGCACTACAATGCTGGTAGTCTTCTGGCTACTTTGTTGCAGTTTTGCAGGCGTCCTGGAGCAGTCAGCGGTCGATCCTTGGCAGAAGTCGAAGAGAGAAGTGCAGAGGAACTCTGGTGACTTCTTGCAAGTCGTTATCTGAGGAAAAGCCCACTGGAGAGACCCTAAATAGCCCTGAGAGGAGGATTGGCCACCTAGTCAGGTAAGCACCTATTAGGAGGGGTCTCTGACATCACCTGCTGGCACTGGTCAGAGTACCCTCTCACCTCTGGAAACAAGGAGGAAGAGGTCTGGGACACACTGGAGGAGCTCTGGGCACCAACCCTGGGATGGTGATGGACAGGGGAGTGGTCAATCCCCTTTCCTTTGTCCAGTATCGCTCCAGAGCAAGGACTGGGGGTTCCCTAAACTGGTGTAGACTGGCTTATGCAAGGAGGGCACCATCTGTGCCCTTCAAAGCATTTCCAGAGGCTGGGAGAGGCTACCCCTCCCCAGCCTTTAACACCTATTTCCAAAGGGAGAGGGTGTAACACCCTCTCTCAAAGGAGGAAAATCTTTGTTCTACCTTCCTGGGACTAGGCTGCCCAGACCCCAGGAGGGGAAAACCCTGTCTGTAGGTTGGCAGCAGCAGTAGCTGCAGAGAAAACTCCAGAGAGCTGGTTTGGCAGTACACGGGGTCCATAGTGGAGCCCTGGGGCTGCATGGAATTGGGTCCCCAATACCAGATTTGGAATGGGGGGACAATTCCATGATCTTAGACATGTTACATGGCCTTATTCGGAGTTACCATTGTGAAGCTACATATAGGTATTGACCTATATGTAGTGCACGCGTGTAATGGTGTCCCCGCACTCACAAAGTCTGGGGAAATGGCCCTGAACTATGTGGGGGCATCTCACACTTAGTAACTTTGCACCTAACCTTCAGCAAGTGAGGGTTAGACATATAGGTGACTTGTAAGTTACTTAAGTGCAGTGAAAATGGCTGTGAAATCACATGTGCGCTATTTCACTCAGGCTGCAGTGGCAGTCCTGTGTAAAGGTTTGTCTGAGCTCCCTATGGGTGGCAAAATAAATTCTGCAGCCCATAGGGATCTCTTGGAACCCCAATACCCTGGGTACCTAGGTACCATATACTAGGAAATTATAAGGGTGTTCCAGTATGCCAATAAAAATTGGTAAAAGTGGTCACTAGCCTATAGTGACAAATTTAAAAGGCAGAGAGAGCATAGTCACTGAGGTTCTGATTAGCAGAGCCTCAGTGACACAGTTAGTCACTACACAGGTATACACATTCAGGGCACAAACTATGAGCACTGGGGTCCTGGCTAGCAGGATCCCAGTGAGACAGGCAAAAACAAACTGACATACATGTAAAAATGGGGGTAACATGCCAGGTAAGATGGTACTTTCCTACAGCACTGCTTTGGATGCTTTAGATCATACACAAAATAAGCATCTATGAGCTGAGGCTGGTTGTTGTCTACCCTAGCCATCACCAGGTTCCTTAAAAACTAGGTGGTGGCTATTGTTACATATTTGACCAGCAGTCTTGCAAATAGCAAGGGAATTTCACTATTTATCACACAGTTGGCTAAAAGGTAGAAATTTTGCACTGTTTGGCCAGTGGCAATACAAGTAGCCTAGGAACTGTGTTATTCACTCAGCTGTTGGCTACATGGTACAGGTCCTTTGGCCAGTAGCCATGTAAATAGCAAACGAGCTATACTAGTATTTACCTGTTTGAATAATAGACATTATGTACTGTTTGGTCGGCAATCGAACATATGTAACAAAGAAGCTTCTTGGTTCACCCAGTCAACAGCTAAATAACAAATATTTCTTAATATTTGCCCAGAGGCTAGGAAAATTATCTCCAAACTTCACTTGTTTTGCCCTGGCAATCTAGCAGACATTGTGCACAAGTTGGCTACGTAAATAGTAGATAAAATTTATTATTTACATAGTCACTGGCCAGATAGGGAAAAGTTTGTATTATTTTGACAGAGGCCTTGCAAATAAATGTCACTAATTACAAGGGCGTGGCCAAGCGAGCCTTCATGGCTGCCGCTATCTAAAAGAGCTCCTGCTCCTTCTGAGTCTTAATCTCATCCTTCCTGACAGTAAGCTTCCCCTCACCCGGAGGTGAGGGTTGAAGTGACCCATGATTCCAGACAGGGCCGGCACAGAGGCTGGTAAGCCGGCGCTTGGAAGGGACCGGGAGCTGGACAGAGAGGCCCGGAGATTGTTGGGGCTGTCAGTGCCGGGGCCCACATGTGGAATTTCTGTGCGGGGGCCCCAGAGACCGTGTTGAAGGGACGTGGTGCTAAAGCCTAGTTTGGTGCCTCGTGGCTGCGGACGGGGCAGCTGAGGTGCCCCGTCCTCCCATTGGGCACCTCTTGCAGGCCGCGTGGGATCACGGCCACCGCTGGTGTGCCTCCTCCTGTGGTCAGGAGGCCGGGCGTTGATGGAGACTGTGACTTCCCGGGGAGTGCCGGATCGGAGTAGAGTGGAGTAGAGACAGCCGCTGATGAGGTCGGGCCCTGGAGGGTTCGCCTGGCCTGCACCTCTGCTGGGGTTCCTTCGCTGCGGCTCGTATCCTCTCGGGCCTGGAGTGCGACGATTCTGTCAGTGGCCCTCTGGTCAGGTAAGGCCTTGCCGTTTGTGTGCCTGGACGGGATGTGAGGGGAGAGCTGCCCTGTGAGCTGTCACGGCCTTGGTCTTCTGATCCTGACCTTAAGCCTGTTCTGCGGTGGAATCCAGCTTTTCATGGAGTGGGGACATAGCAATGATGCAGGACAACCCCTCCAGACTAAAGCAGCACAGACTAAAATGGATCAGTACACCGCACCCAGGGACTCCTCTACCGGCCAGGCATCTGGTACACCAAAGGAGGTCAGCATAACCCCTGCCACCCCCAGTGTGGACATGGAAACGCTCCCGAAGGCAATCCAGGACTCCAGGGAGACGGTCGAATCTAAGGTGGATGGGGTCGGAGTACGCTTATCCCTCGTCCATCAAGACTTGCAGCAGGTGGTAGAGAGGGTGACTGAGACTGAAACTAGAATTTCTACAGTGGAGGATGACCTTTCTGCACTTCAAGCGCAGATTACCCAGATCACCTCAAAGGTGTCTGGCCTGGAGGAGAGGCCCGAGGACACCGAAAATAGGTGGGGTTGCCTGAAGAAACTGCAGGAGCCAGAATGGAAGATCTTATGGAAACCTGGTTTCGTTCATGGGTGCCTGAGGGGAAGTTATCGAGCTGCTTCGTGGTGGAGAGGGCGCATCAGGCGCTGGTCAGGCAACCTCCACCTCGGGCGCTTCCCTTCGCCGGTGATGATATGCCTTTTGAACTACAGGGACCGGGATACCATTCGGCAGGAGGCCCGGCCAAGGGGGAGTTGCGCTTTTCCAACACCGAAATCCTGATTTCCCAGACTATACTCGTGCTGTACAACAACGCAGGTGCTCCTACGAGGAAGTGAAGCAAAAACTACGGGCATTAAACATACGCTATATGCTCCTCTTTCCTGCTAAATTGAAGTTGATATATGGTGCTTCTTCCCTGTTCTTTGAAACGCTGCACCAAGCATGAGAATGGGCGACTGAGCAAAGGAAGCTGCACTCCAGAGGTGGTGTAGCGGCGGACTGTGTGAATGGGGCTGCTGCACGATCGCCGACGCCTGGTGTGGTGGCCCGCGGGTGGCGTCGGAGGTCCGGGTGGAGGTGCGCCAGGCGTGGTGGCAGAGGGGTGGTGCCTCGGCGAGCCCTGCCCCAGGACCTGACTCGATGCGGGCACATGGCAGCGACTCCTCCCTGTCTGACACTCCGCCCATTTTTGACTCTACAGGGCATCCCCCTTAATTACAGCTAAGCCATGGCTTGAACTTGAAAGTGTGAATGGCATTCTAATTTAGTTCTGTGCTATATCTAATCTGAGTCAATATAATCTCAGGCCCGTCCAGGATGGGAGGGCCGGGGAATGGGAGTGTGGTTATGTTTAGGGGTGTGGTCACACAGACAGGGTGCTGCCTCTCATGACTTACTAGTGCTAATACAATTCAGCTGTCAGGCAGATTATCCGTACATGAGCGGGGGATACTTAGTAGTGGTTTATCCAGCACCTCCACGAGTTACTGTACACTGGGATGTTTGTGTGGGCGACAGATGCTTCTGGAGTGGAAGTATGGGGTGGGGAAAAGTTTGGGGGATGGGCACTGTTTATGTAGTTACAGAGTTGCATATTGAATGTTGTTTTTATGTTTATGTTTATTAGTAGGTTTTGTGCACGCCTCGAACGCAGTTGGAGACCTGGCGGTGGAGTGGTGGCTTGCGCTTGCGCGATCTACCGCCCCACACGTTGTCCTTTTTCTGAAGGGATGTCCTATGGGCTGGAACCTAATATTCTTGTGGGGTAGATGATCTCGATCATCTCATGGAACGTTAATGGGCTCTTGGACCACATCAAACAGACCACGGTGCTTAGATACATTAAAAGACATGACACTGGGGTGGGGCTGTTGCAGGAGATGCACTTGTTGGGTACCCGTTGCTCCTTCCTGGGACGTTTTGGTTATGATAGAGTCTACCACTCGAGGTTTATGCAAGGGTCATAGGGGACGGCCCTGTTGCTTTACAGGTCGGTGCCGCTGGTCGTTACTAAGGTTCACGAGGATCCACTGGGGAGGTATATCGGTGATGAGGGCCAGATGGAGGCCAAATATTATAACCTGGTGTCTTGTTATGTTCCTCTGCACCTGTTGCAGGCCACAGTGTGGCTATTGCATTGCTTTTGGCTTTGATGCTGGCCGGGTTCATGCTGGTGGGCGGTGACTTTAATGCAGTGCCAGACTCAAGCTGAGATGTCTATGCGGAACCCAGCTCCACCTGCTGCGCTAGATCCGGGACCCTTAGGAGCTGGACAAAATCCTGGGGCTCTGCGATATATGGAGGGTGTGGCACCCACGTGAACCTACCTACACCCATCGGTGTGCCGCCCACCGCACCGACCATATTGACCTTATGTGGGCCCCGGTGATGGAAGTGTTGAATCTAGGTTCTATTCAAATCCTTTCTCGGGGTATATCTGATCACTCACCCCTGTTTGCTGAGTGGGGTGCTGTGCCTCAGTCACAGCGATCAATCTGGAGGTTCAATGCTTGGCACCTGCAGTCCCCAGAATGTGCTAATTTCATCGAGGGGGAACTTGAGGCTTTCTTTCAGTGCAATGTGGGATCGGTGACCACCGGGACCATGGTGTGGGCGGCATACAAGCCAACGATGAGGGGTATTATCAAGGGCTACATTTGCTTGCAGGAGTAACGCCAGAGGGCGCGATGTGAACAACTTGAGATTAAGATATTGGAGCTGCAGGGGCGTGATGGATGCCCAGACGTGCTGGCAGTGCAACGTCAGCTGGCCCTGGTGCGATCGGAGCTAGCCAAAGGTCTCTTGAGGAGGCCAAGCAATGTTGGCAGGCCTCGACTAGGCAGGTGTACGAGCTGGGCGATAAGGCAGGTAAACTGCTCTGCTGGTTGGCCACACATGGGGTGGTAGCCAGGGTGATGCCTGCCATAAGAGACAGAGAGGGGAACACCCATGTGGAATTAGATGTGATTGCGGGGGTCTTTGCAGATTATTACCAGGAATTGTATGCCAAAGATCCTCTCCCACTTTTGCTTGAGAGGGATTTTATCGTCTGGGACCTACCAGTACCATCTGTCCCATGTACCCTTGCTCAGGACTTGGACCGTCCACAGACGGTGGACGAGGTGGATGCTACCATTTCCGCACTGAATGGGGGTAGAACCGCCGTGCCTGATGGCTATCCAATTCAATACTATAAAATATTCCTCTCAGTGTTGGTGCCTCATTTACTGAAACTTTACAATGCGGCCCTGACAGCAGGGGCCTTTCCCCCTGAACTTGACTGTGCCACAATTGTAGTCCTGCTTTAAAGAGGGACAAGATCTAGACCAATGTGCGTTATATCGGTCAATCTCCCTTATAAATGCAGACATAAAAATAAGTTACGGCACTGGCTCTGCGTCTCACACACACGCTGCCCCACCTTATTCATTTGGATCAATGCCTGGCTTAATGCCTGGCAGGAGCACGCTTCACTGTATCCGGTGACTCCAAGTGGCCCTGTCCCATGGCTCTTGCGCCGATAGCCCTCTGGCCCTTCTCCTTATAGATTTCTGTAAGGCATTCAATACGGTTTCATGGGAATATATGGAGGTGGTCCTTGAGCACATGGGATTGGGACCCGTGCTTCGTCAGATGATCTGTCTTCTGTATGAACACCCCTACGCCCACGTTCCAGGGAATGGGGTGCTTTCCTGGACATTTCCAATTTGTCAGGGATGAGGCGGGGCTGCCCCCTCTCTCCTCTGCTCTTCGCATTGGTGATTGAGCCTCCGGCGTGTTTGCTGCGGGCGATCCCCTGATGTGGGGCTGGAGGCGGAGGCGGAAGATAGAGTTGCGCTGTATGCCGGCGATGTGCTAGTGTTTCTTGGCGATCTGCCCGTGTCGGGACCCAGATGTATGGAACTGTTGGAGTGGTTTGGGGAAGAGTCTGGTCTTCTTGTCATCACCCAAAAATCCGTATTGGTGGAGGTCCAGGGGGATGCAGAGGGAAGACTGTGGTGTTCACAGGTCCCCGTGCAGAGAAAAGCATTTAAATACTTGGGTGTCCACGTTTCCTCTCTGCCTGACCTAGCATGGGTGCTAAACTTCGAGAACCTGATCTCCCTCCCAATCCTATGGGGTGAAAGGCCCTCCTCAAGAGGATGTGGCTGCCTCGATACTTGTATGCCCTTGCAAACTACCCTTACCTCATACCAAGGGCGTGTTTCTGTGCTATCACATCCAATTTTACTAATTTTATTTGGATTGGTGGGAGGCACAAGGTGGCTTTTCACACAGTGCTTAAGTCCCCATATGAGGGGGTCATGGGTGTCCCGGATCTCTATATTTACTATCTAGCCGCCCAGGTGGTGCCCATAAATGATTGGTTTGCTGGGGGTTGGGATGACCCAGCATTCTGACTGGAGACCCGAGAAGCGGGCTTTGGGGGCCTATTGGATATGGGGCAAGGTTCTTGTCCAGACTGCGTCTTGCACCCAAGTGGCGGTGCACTGTTGGAGGGCGGCTCTGAATTCTCTAAAATGGGACTGACGTCTTACTCGAATGACCCTGCTGTTGCATGGTGACTGGCTGCACCAACTCACCGCCCTCAAAGGCTTTCTGCAGTGGGATTTAATAGGGATTACTTATTTAGGTGATGTCTATATGTGAGACGACCTTACTTAATTTCAAGATATGAGAACTCAATATGGGTTGCACCGGATGCAGTTCTTCTGTATCTACAGATGAGCCATGCCTTGGGGGCCCATGCTGCAGCGCACACCCAGCTCCCCGAGTGCAATCTGCTTGGTGCAAAGTTGTTAGCCCGGAGTCTGGGGAAGAAAGCAGTGTCCAAAATGTATAAATTGCTACTCACAAATGCCCCAGATGGGTTGGACCATCTGCACCAGTGATGGACGCACTGGGTAGGGGAATTGGATGAGGACGACTGACGGAAGGCATTGTTGGCCCCCCGAGAGTTAGCCATGTCGGCTAGGCTGCGAATGGTGCAGTTTAACTAAATTGATGCTTCCTATCTGTCCCCAGCAATAGTGTTGAGGATGGCAGGAGGGGTGGGGGCAGCTTGCACTAGGTGTGGTCTCCCAGGGGGAGATATTTTACCTGGTACAGTGCCTCCAGATATGACCATTTTGGGAGGGGATTAGTGAGGAAGTGGCAGATGTCCTGGGTCGTCCTGTTGACTTGGGTCCCTGAGTTGCACTGCTGGGGCTCTTGGAGGAAGTAGTGGGTCCACAAGCGGATTGGATATTTATAGGGGTTGCGTGCCTGGTTGCCAAGAGAGATATTGCTCATGTGTGGGAGCTCCTTCGTTGGCGGGGTGGAGAGCGGGGTGGACTGGTGTGCGTGTCAGGAAAAGCCTACTTGTGAGGCCCGAGGGTGTCCAGAAAAACACAACAAACTATGGGGGAAACGGTAGGCGTAGCGCGCTGTTTTGCTATAATGTACCTCCGAGCGGTGGGCGTCCATCTACAGACCTCATCCTATGTATTGTACTCAATTTCTTGTGATGCTGGAGCTTATTGTAAGTGCACTGTGTTTCACTTTTTCTTGAAAACAATAACAATTTGGTTCTTAAAACAAATTTCACTAATTACCCAGCTGCTGCCCAAATATCAGACATGTAGGAAATTGAGTTGTTCGTTGAGAGGTGAGTGAGCCCTTCTCAAGCAACAGCTACAAACCCTATCAAGGTGAAACACCAGTAAACCCCAAATTAACCTGTGCTTAGCCTCCTGGTGGCTTGGCACTAAGCAGTCAGGATTAAATTAAAGGCAATCTGTAAAGTATGTATTTAGCCAACACACAGTGATAAAGTCACAACACAAGAAAAATCCAACACTAACTTAGAAAAATAATAACATTTAATAAATTATTTGACAGCAAAACAACAAAAATCCAATTAGTTCAAGCAGAGATACACAATTTTAAAAAGTTGAGTTAAAACTAGTGCTTAAACTGTGGTTATCTTGTCAGGGAAAGTCACAAGTTCAGGCCGATGCAAGGGAGCTCAGGCCCCTTGATTCGGCGCATTGTGCCATGCAGCAGCAGTCTGAGGATCGATGCAAGGTCCGTGTCGAGAATGCATCATGCAGCAGTGGTTCTGGTGAGCTGCGAGGGCTGTCATGTGGTATTACGTCCAGGCAGTGTCCTGCTGCATCAGTTCCTATGAGGAGATGTGAAGTCTGAGATGTGGATGTGCATTGAGTCTGGATAGGTTCTGGTGAATTCCACAGCTGGGCTAGCAGAGCATCTTTTGGGGTATTAGAACTCATAGTAGGCAGGGTCAGATGCAGGGTTCAGGATGTTCAGGAGCCTTTTCTGATGATGAGGATCAGGAAGCCAGCCAGCTAGCCCCTGAAGTCACTCTGTTGGTCTGGGGTTCAAGGTGCAGGTCCAGTTCTCATTACTCAGGCAGCAAAGCTGCCGGGCAGCAGAGTAGCAGGGCAGTCCTTCTTGCAGCAGAGCCATTCTTCTTATGGATCTTCCATGGGTCCAGAAGTGATCTCAAGAGTGGGTCTGAGGGTCCCTTTGTTCTTCCTGGTGCATTTTTTTAAAGCAAGACAAGTTTCTAGAATTCCCCCTTTCAAACATGCTTGGAATTTCCTGCCTCCATGCCCTGGCTCCAGTCTGGCTACATGCACAAAAGACTACTGTGAAACCCTTTGTGAGTGAGCAGGGTTTGCAAGTTGGGCAGTGCCCCTCTCTGACCCCCCATCCAGCCTGAAATGGCCCATCCAGGCACACATACTCCCTCTGTTGTGTGGCTGTCTGGAAGGAATATACAAGGCCAACTGATACTCACACCTAGTAATGTGACCCAGAAACTGACTACAGGCATCAAATAGTTAGGACAGGAAAATTCCAACCTTCTAAAAGTGGCATTTCAAATTGTGACTTAAATCTGACTTTACTATTATTAAGAATTTTAAATTACAGTTTCTCAGATAGGAAACATGACTTTCCTATCTGTTCCCATTCAAAGTTAGCATTTATTAAATGTAATAAGGCAGGCCAACGTTATCCAACATGAGAATTAGGCCTCGCCGTAGTGAAAAGCTGATTTGGTATTTTTCACTACGAGGGCATGTAAAGCTTATAAGTGCATGTTCACCTGTTTTAATTGGAATGTGCCCTGCTCTAGGGGATATCTGGGGTTCACCTTAGGGGTGACATGAATATTAAAACATGTTTTACAGAGCTACTTAGATTGGTGCCACAATCAGTCCTGCAGGACCAATAATAGCATTTAATTTACAGGCCCTGTGTATATGGTATAGCACTTTACCGGGGTCTTATGGGTAAATTAAATATGCCAGTAAGGTGTAAGCCAGTTGTATCATGTTCCAAGGAATGAGCACAAGCACTTTAGCATAATTTAGCAGATGTAAAGTGCACAGAGGCCTAAGGCCAACAAAAACAAAGTCAGCAAAAATAGGAGGAGTGGATGCAAGGTTTTTAGGAAGACCACCCTAAGACTCACAGGTTTAACAAGGCATTTCTAAACTGGAAAGGTTTTATCCCAGTGAGATGGTGCCATCTGATATTTAGGGTAATCTTTTTAAAATAAAAGAAATTCAAGTCATCAACAGTGTACAACTAAGAGACTTCATTCCAGTATCATGACAGAAGGAAGGCAAACTACATATTTAAAAAACAAATTATGTACCTTGTCAAAAGTCACTCAATGCTTCTGTCAGTTAGCCTCATAGCTATGTTCAACAACCTAATATTAAATATGACTAAATTACTGTATGGTGAGTGATGACACTGTCATTTGGGTCTAATTCATAAAATGAAGCAACAAGGACAGTGGATCAAGGATATGTTCTGTGCAATTTGATTTCCCAATATGTGATTCTTAAAAGGCAACCTTTATGCATTGCAAAAATAGACGTGATGACACAGTTGATAGTTCAAACTTGTGAGTATTGATTATCCTCTAGTTAAATACTTTATAGTTTTTTCTTTAAAAGATAGTTTAGCACTGATCTCATACAGCTTTTTCTCAGACTAAAGACTCAACAAGTATTGCTATGAAGATGTGCTGCATTTAAGCTATAGCACCTCTAACATTTGTCTGCATGCAAATAACATACATTCTCTCTTTCAGCAGACACTTTCTGTGCCCAATGGACAACAATAAAATATTCTATATTTCACTTTTGTGATACTTGTGATATTAACAAACAATGTGTTTGGCGACTTACAAAAACATTAGAAATGTTTTTAAAATAATCAGCATTAAGGGATGAGTTAAGGGAGCACATGAGTGCGCTTATTTAATTGATTATTTCACTGTACTCTGAAGATCAGAGAAGTTTAAATTAATAGGAGGAAAATCTCCTGCATGAATTGGAAATGCTATGCCATTATGTCCTGTCAGTTACTCACTTGTTCTACCTATGCCTGTGTTGCCCCTAATATCCCCCTTGTAGTGCACTAAAGATCATGCATGGCCTCTGCAAGTCTCTGTCCTTTTTGATTTAGTGGGGCTCTGGTGACTAGGGGACACTATATTGTTCCCAGACTAAATTATATTGACTACTGGCCCATCGATCTAGGCCACACAGTGACAGATCCTATTAGCCTGTGTCACTGTGGAGAGATTGACTGTTGGTAGTCAAGAACCCCATACTGTGGTCTCTTGCCTTCAACTTGTATGTAGGCTCACATGAAAAGTAGGTAAATGGTGGGGCTCACATGCAAAGTAGGTAAATGGTGGGGCACAGTTGAACATGAGTGCATGTTGCAAAGGTTGCTGGCCCTCCTGCAGTAGACTATCTTAGTCCACAGTAGGTATACTGGAATGCACATAGTGCTTCCTAAACCCAATCCCCTGGAACCAGTTGTAGTTGGTGGATGAAGAGAAGCCTGTCAGTGTATTACCTATGCCACATTAGGTTTCCTGCTATTCTATTGAAACCCAGCTATTCCCCTGCTTCTTATGCTGCTGTGTGACCAGTAATTTTTGCCTTCAGAATCCAGGAAGTTCTGAAAATGAAAGGAAGAAGCACTCTTCCAGGATTGTACTAATTTATTTTGCAAGATTTCAATGAGGCTTCCTGCCCCTGATAAGGTCCCAAAGCATTTCTGGGGCATCAACTAAAAAGCAAAACTGTTTGTTATGCATCAAATATTTTGTGTGATCTATGTGGGTAACATTAAGCATCAGGCATGAAGGTTTGAAATGTGCTCCAAACATTTCATTGTAAAATTGTGATTCTATTGAAGCATGAAGGGAATCAGAGACTTTTAAGAGAGCTAAAGTTGCATTTTCAAACATGTACTGTCATCTTGGTGGTTGAGCGTGGTTGGTAAGTTGTGGGTTGATAGTCTGGTCGATATGAAGAGTATTATGTATATGCGGGAGGTCCAGAGGAAAGCACCAATCATGTGACAGTAATCATGAAGGTGCATGGACAGTGGTAAAAAAACTATAAGAAAGATATAATCAAATGTGAGGATGCGTGCCATCATCCTCTACCCGACCTATGTTTGATCATCTTTGTGGGAACAGAAAGGGTAATCCCTCAAATTCTAACTGTAGCTACACCATGTAATAGTTCAGATTCATTTACTCTGACCTTCAACTATATGGAGGCCTTGGCATGCAACTATGTGGATTGGATTAATTTCACAAATTGTGTAATAAGCATAATGTGAAATTCCTGAAATTAAGTCAATTACACTGATGTAATTTTAATTTTGCCAAGGCCTAGTCTCCCTGAATCTAGTCATTTTGTTCCAGGTCCTCCTGACCACCCTTGTCCAGTCCCCTTGGTCTTCCTGACTCTGGGTGGCCTTTCTACTTCCTATCCTCTTCATCCTGGTCCCACTACTCAAGATGATCAATCTGCTCCACTTGCTACTCTGAGCCCTGGTCCACTAGGTCCTGATTTTCTAGGTCCTCTTAGCCTTCTTTCTGGTCCACCTGGTCATGATCATTCTAGTTCACCTAGTCCTATTTGCTCTAGTCTAAATGGTGCCCTTGGTCCTGGTACCTCTGGTTTTCCTAACCCATGGCATTTTCATTCTGGTCTCTTGGCCCTACTTGTCATTGTCCTCCTAGTACTGGTATTCAAAGTCCTCATTAATCTCATTCTCATCCTTCTAGTCTTAGTTCTCCTGCTGCTTGTCCTCATGATTCTTCAGTAACTTGTCATGGCCTACCAATGATCATCCTAGCTTTTCCTAGATCTGATGGTTCTAAACCTCCTGTTCATTCTAGCATATTTTGATCCTTTCTGGTCCTAGCCAATCTGGTCATCATTTCCATGTCCTATTGCCCCTGGAACTCTGGATCCCAGTTCTCCTGTGTTACAGACTTTCAGTCCTGGACCGTTATATCCATATCTCACCCTAATGTTGGTCCTTCAGTCCTCCTGGTCATGCTCCTCCTGTTTATCTTGACCCTGTGGTTTACATGATCTCAATCCTTCTGTTCTTCCTGGCCAATATAGTCCTAGTCTTTCTAGTTCTAGTACTCCTGGATTTAGCCCTCCTGGATCGAATCTTCTGGTATTGGTTTCCCTAGTCACCATCCAAGTCCTAATAGTCCTCCTTGCCTCCATGTTTGCCTGTTCCACCTTATGATTGCACATCTGACCCTGATCTCCTCTGTCATGGTCCTTCTAATAATGGTTCTCCCTAGGTTGTGGTCTTTATTGTCCTTGTCCCTCTGGCCCTGGTCCTCCAGGTAGTCCTTTTCATCCTAGTTTAGGAGCCTACTGAATTGGCTCTCATGAATCTTCTAATTTCGGTCTCACTGGGCCTAAACGTCCTGGCCCTTTCCCTTCCCCTGGTCCTGTTGATCTATGGACTCCTGGTCCTTCTAACTATGATCCTTCCTGATTGTGGTCTTCCTGGTCGAAGCCCTTTTGCTTCTGGCTCCTTGGTCCTCCTTAGTATGATCTCTATGGTTCTGGTTCTCCTCACCCCAATCCAATTTATTTTTCTGGTATTGCTGGGTTTGTCCATCTGGTCTGCTTCTCATAGTTCTAGTCCTCCTCATTCCATCTGGTGCAGATCAGAACTCTGGGACCCTCCTAGCCCTCCTTGTCTTACTGATCCATCACCTTCTGTTCTTCCTTCACCTGGGCCTCCTTTTCCTTATTGCCCAGTTCCACTCAGTCCTCAACCCCCTATGCTTTATTCTCCTGGTCCTCCTGATCCTTTTCATCCTGGTTCTGGTACCTATAGTCTTCTTTCCTGTGGTCTGTTCCTCCTTGTGCATTTATTTTTCATATCTCTGGTCTTGACTGTTAGACCTGGCATCCTTGGCGTGGTTTCCCCTAACTTTTTGTCTTCTGACCTTCTGTTTTTCTGACTTCCCTTTTGTTGGTTTTAGGATTCAGTGCACTTTACCACTTCTAACCAGAGCTAAAGTGCTGGTACTCTGTATTCTAAAAATGGTAATATTTGCTTATCCACAATTGGCATATTTAATTTACTTGTTAGTCCCCAGTAAACTGCACCGTATGTGTCCAAGGCCCTTGAATTAAATGCTAGAGGTGATCCTGCTGTACTGATTGTGCCATCCAGCCAGTTAAACATGCCTCAGGCCTGCCACTGCAGAGCCTGTATGTGCAGTTTTAAACTACCATTTTGACCTGGCAAGTCTACCCACTTGCGAGGCCCAAACCTTCCTTTTCACTACACATAAGTCACTCCTAAGGTATTCCCTGGTTAGCCAAAAGCATAAGGTGCAGTTTATTTAGTGCATTTAAAAAGTTAGATATGTACTTTTAAGTATAACATATCCTGGTAGTGAATACCTATTACATTTGTTTATCACTACTGCAAGGCCTATGTCTCCATATGTTAACAGTGTTAACCTTGTAACATCCAATTGGGAACAGACAGAAATTTGGAGTTTGGTATCCCTGTACGCAAACAACTTATGGTGAATTCAGATTTTAAATTGTAAGTCTGAAAATGCCAGGTTGTCATTTTCTTACTTTAACATTTCTATGCCTCTGCTTGTCTCTGAATACATGTCTGATGTGGGTGACGGATGGGCTTTGTGCATTCCCTCTAGGCAGTCGCACACAAAGGGAGCTGGGGTGTGGCATTTGCATCGTAATGACCCATTACCAAGCTGATGAGTCTTCCTGAGCTACATAGAAGAGAGGAGCCAACATTTTCACCTGAATAGGGCTGTGCCTCTCCCCACACAGATGGCTGCATATCCCCCTTCACAGTGTCTGGAGCCAGGGAAGGAACGACAGGGACCTTGTGCGCTTCATAGCCCTCTCTTTGAAGTCTGTAAAAAGAGCTGCTATGCTGTAGGAGTGACTTCCACTTTGCTAACTGCTTTGCTGTGTTGGCCTGCTGCCTGCTGCCTGCTGCCTGCTGATTGCAGTGCTATAGGAGGGACAGACACTTTGCTACCTGCTTTGATGTGTTGGACTGCTGCTTCTTGCATAGGAGTGTGAAGGACTGGATCCCCCTCTCTACATCCTTGACCCCAAGTTTCTCCAAGGGCTTGCTGTCTTGTCACCTGTTCTTGAAGTATCAGGTACATCAAAGATGTATCTGTGTATCTGACTTACCCTGACTAAGATTGTGGTCCCTACTTTGACAGGGTGCATACCTCTGCCAACTAGAGACCCAATTTCTAAGCTTGACCACCCTGGTCCTCTTGGATTAGGTCTTGCTGATTCTTCTTACTCTGGACCTAATGGCTCTGGTTGTCCTACTCTCCAGATGGAAAGCCTCCTGGTCCTTATCCTTCTGATGGTCATTATCCTCTTCCTACCAGTTCTCCCCCTTCATTCACCAGGTGCCATCCACAATGGTTTTATTTGGGTACAGCCACGAAGCTTGTTATTCATATTTTAATTTTGTTATTTTTGTCTTTCAGATTTCTTCTGCTCATACAATACTGTCAAGGACAAAAATGAGGGCCCAGCAAAGACAAGACCCAGTATAGTAAAAACACTTCTAAGCATTTTAAATACAAAACTATTATTCCCAAAATACTAATATGTCATTGTGACTCATGATGTGTGTTTCATAAGGATCTATGCCTAACCCAACTCCGCTGGTTGAATAGTGTGAAAATGCTTGCTTATTCAGATGGCAGCTGAGTACCCAATTTACCTCCTGCAAGTGCCCCAAACCACTATGCCTCTAGCGGTAACTGTCTCTTGTAAGTGTCTCTCCCTCTGTGGCACAGATACCATCAATCTCTCTGCACTACCTATTAGTTGCTGCTTGTTGGTTGCTTTTAGGTGGTCAGGTCTGAAGACTAAGCGAGCACAATCTCCCAAAACTAGCACAAAGCTTACCATAGGAAGCCCAGCCCTCACGAATCAACTAAATGAGGAATGTGAACTTTAAAACTAATGTATTCTCATAAGTGAAGAAAATATATATGTAACGTGCATTAATGTCATATGAATTATTCTTTGCAGGCAGCTAAATACTCCCTTACAGAATATATACATGTGACATCCTGGAGCTCCTGAAAAAGAAATTTGGGGCCAGATGTAGCAAATATTTTTGCTATCGCAAAAATGCTTTTTGGTATGTAACAAGTCCAATTTGTGATTCGGTAACTTGTTACCAAATCGCAAATTAGATTTGCGACTACAAACCGATTCGGTATTAGGACGGGGGGTATCAAGGACGTCCCTTCCTAATACCGAATCGCAGAGGTATGTATGATTGTTTTGTGACCGTGAATGCGGTCGCAAAACAATCGCAGTCACCACCAATTTCAAGTTGGTGGTAACCCATTCGCAAAGAAAAAGGGGTCCCCAAGGGATCCCTTCCCATTTGTGAATGGATGCAAAAACGTTTTTTAAGAGCATGCAGTGGTCCCACTGACCACTGCCTACTCTTAAAAAATGAAAAGAAAGCTTCTTATTTTTCATTTTTAAACGCATCCCGTTTTCCTCTAAGGAAAACGGGCTGCATTTAAAAAAAGAAAAAGATTGCTTTATTGAAAAGCAATCACAGACATGGTGGTCTGCTGAGCCCAGCAGGCCACCATCCATGTGATTGTAGCCATTTGCACTGGCTCACAAATTGCGACCTACCTCATGAATATTAATGAGGTGGGTCCATTAGCGAGCCCTTGCGAATCGCAGTATGAAACTCCTGGAGTTTCATACATTCCATTAGCGATTACTTAATGGCGATTTGCTAAAAATCGCAATGAGGTAATCGCTATTGTGAAGAATGATACATCTGGCCCTTGATTCTTACATTTCTTAGATCAAATTTATATCAACATAAGTGTATTTATTCAAAATTGATTGTAGTGCTTTTTTATATGTAAACAATGTGTCTTAATTCATGCACTTATCTTTGTTAATTCTGTTGCACATTTGTATATGCATTTACTTTCAAATGCTTCAGGCACTTTCCTTCACGTGTATTACAAGATGGTCACCAGCTTCCAATCGTCTGGAGTCCCTTCTTTCTACACCTCATGTGCTTTATTTATCTAGATGTTGGTCAAAGGTTACATAATCTCCTCTATTTAGTTAATGTCCACATAAACCATCCAGGTGCTGGGTAAATAGCAGAGATTCTGTACTATTTCGTTGGATGCTGCATAAATAGCAGAGATTGTGTAATATTAGGCTGGAGGCAGGATAAATAGCCTCTTCCTAAAAACAAACCTTCAAATGAAATGTCAATCCAAAAGTACTGTACTGCATGTTGTAGGGTTGCCACTTGGCTACTTTCTTTTACCAGAGTGACCTGTATATTTAAGTCCAAAGGATTAAAAGTATTGGGACAAAGAATAAAAACCAGTACTTCTGCCTTCTGAAATGTAAACTTGGAAGAGCAAACACATACCAATATAGTTAAAAAGTAATTGACAGCTGCATAAATCGATTCAGAATGGTTCTTAAAGCAAACAGTGGGGTAATTAAACACTTACAAATACTTTTTTATCTATTAGCTGAAGAAGGTGGTGCCCGTGGGTGGGTGGGGAATGGATAGCAGAGGCAGAGAGGCTCTGCTGCTGCCCACACTGCGAGGAAAAGAGACTCTGCCCTTCAAGCCCTCTCTCTCAACTTATAGCGATTTGTTGTACTTGAGAGATCATGGGCATTCCAGCGCATGTTTACTTTATTTCTAACTTCTCAGCTGTCATTGAAATGGGGAAAAGGGCAGTGGGGAAACAATATGGGTAAGAGAAAGTGGTGGGGACATAAGCAGGTGGCATCAACGAGGAAAGACAAAGCATGGAGGGAGATAAGCGTGGGAGGTAGCAAAGAGCACAATACGTGAAAGAGAAAGGACCAGGACATAAAGACGTGTGCTCCCCTTCGATGCTAAAAGTGAAATGGTTTAGAAACGTGTAAAATAAGCTTTAATTCCCTGACGTCTTCAGCGGAAGAATACAAGTTACCAAATTCACAAAGCTTCATTCCATCAGTAGGTGGGACCTGAACCTGAAAACTGGGAATTATTTCAAGAGCCAGTCACACATACAGAAATTTGTTTGTGAGAGCCGTCCACTGTCTCTAATAGTAGGCACACCTGCACTGCCCCTTGGCCTTAGTATGTTTCCTTTTTTTGAGGATGTTTCAAACAAAGTTTAAAATCGTACTTAATCCCTGCTGTATGCTGTTGCTTTGGGTGTATGGTATGGTGTTCTTAACATTCCTATAACTTTTTCAGGATTATTCTGCTCCCTTCCAACTGAAATAATGCAGGTGGGTTGTCTGATATATAGCTTAGTTGCTACTACACATCAATAATTACATGGAGTTTCATAGGAAGAGATTCAATAACAAAAAATTAATACCTATTTTATTTAACATAATTTGTGGTTATCTCACAACCAATAAACAAACGAGTAATACTTTATTAGTTTCCTTCTTTATATTATTTGTAACATGCACACAATGAGATTAATCATCTATAGACACGAAACCAAATATAACACAAAAAGTAACGATACATCAGAAAGCTTAGTGTTGTAAAGGGTTTTGTAGGTTTTCAGTAGACTATTAACGGATAGAGAGGAGACTGCTGTCAAAGTTTATAGGGCCTTATGGGTGACTTTCTGACCCTTCACTTATGGACTTGAAGGTGGGAAAGACAGGGAGTTGCTGAGTGGCCAAGGTTTTTCTAAGACAATAAGCAGGTCAAAATGTTAGCTTCGAGGCAAAATAAGTTATGCTTCGGAACAGAAAAGGATAGGCAAGGTGCCCTGCACAGTTTTTCTGGCCATCAAATGTAGTAGAGGTGTAGGTAGGATGTTTTGGCCACCAATGAACTTGTCAAATGTTTATATACATTCTAATTTATTTCATCGTTGTGCAACGGCCTGGGCATTCTAGAGAAACAACATTTCCAATGCATCAAAATACAATAGAAAAATTGTGTTACAGAAATAGTCAAAAGATATTTTTTAAGATTGAACTCTTAAGGAGAACTGCTGACACTGTGTTTGAGTTACCATTTGTAGGACTGTGGTATAATTGTACAGATTCTAAGGGAGCCTATTAGATTTTCCTGTAAGACGGATTTGACAGACAACCCCTTGGGATCCAGGGGATTTGAATTATGATGTTTAACTGACCCTATTAACAAGGGTATACAATTGATGTGTGCCATAAAAAGGGCTCTACTATTTTTAGATCAGATAGCATGAGATTCGAAAAAAAGGCAAGAGGTGTTTTAACATTACAATTAAGCAACATCAACCTACAATCCAGTTGAATAAATGGAAATTATTGATAGAGGTCATTTCTAATACACAGTCATAACATTTTTGATTCTTAATGGCTTAAAGCGCCAATAGTTGTCAAACAGCTTCTGAGTTATTAAGGTTCGTGTTCTTTGTCAGACTGTATAATGTACAGACCTTGTTCCTTGAGATCACAATTGCTAACCCTGTTTTTCACCTCCTCAAGGTGAAGCGCTGTAGTCAACTATATAATTTGTTCATGTGTAGGGAGTCGTCTGAAATGTATAAAGTCCTAATTAAAACTGAAATTGCACTGATGACTATTTTTTCCTCTCGGTACTCGGCAATATACTACCTACTCTGAGGGTGCCTGGTTTACCATGGGGAGGGAGGTTAACAATCACCTCCATAGCCAAGCTTGGCTGTAGAACTCATACACCTGTGTTAAATCTAATTTACTTACCAGAAATTATGAAAAACAAATGGCGGACTTGTTAGCTTGTGATCAGGAGCACAAGATGCATGCCATGCACATAAGAACATGGCATTTATTTTGAGATTCAGATCTATTTTTTTCAGCACCTCAAATCCTATTTCTAATATATCCATTAGCAGACTACATTTCAACATGACTTATAAATGATATAATCAAAATCAAATCAGAAGGGGTGCAATTATTTAGCAATTTGAGCCCAAAAGCCCATTGCACAACGTTGTTGCTATTCGGACTGCACTTGATAGGGCCAATAGGCCAGCCCAGACAACAATGAATGTCCTATATACAGAATAAAAGCTTCTAATGATCCAGGTTCTCTTACACTGTGAAGCATGGTACCAATTCAGGCCGTAACTGGTGACTGGTGCATCAAACAAACAGGTGCCACCAGTGGTCGTCAACAAGTCTTTGTGCTCAACTTATTTGTTTTTATTTATACCTGGCTAACTTGCCCTATTGTTTGATAATGCCACAGTATTTTTTTCTATTGAAGCATGGTAAGTCATATAGAGGCAGCCGTCCTGTTTAGAGACATGCTGTGCCAAGAGCATTAATAAAATATGCCCTGGTATTACGAAGATCATGATCTTTGATAGAAGAGGCTCAGTCCAGTTTTTTTATGGGAGGATTTGCACTGAGCTGGTCAGGTCAAATATTATCCTATTCTGTGGGCGACGTCTTTGCCATCCCCTACCTGGAATGTCAACTTAGATCTTGTAAGCACCCATGAATATGCTATTATGTCGGACGATCCTATAACTAATTTGAGGGTGATTCAAAAGCGCCTTTGTGCCAATAATACACACCAAGAATGGAGAGACGGCCCTAGTAGTTTTATATGAGCTGCAGGGTTGAAGACAATGAGATGCTCGCCCTTTGCAGGATCGGAAATATTTTGAAAAGATTTGAACTGGCACTAAGTATTACTAAGTGCACCGGATCATAAATTGTGCTATGAAATTGAGTTGACTGCTCTAAAGGGCTGTGGTGAAGTTGACCATCTCCCTAAAACACCACTCACATCCTTTTAAATGTAAACAATGCCAATCATATATATGCTAAGATGATCTTGTAAAACATATGCTTTTAGTCAAATATGATGCTTCTTGCTTTGGCAATCATAGCAACAATAAAGCTATTATATTTAAATGGCATCTGTAGCAGACGTCAAATCGTCCACGATAAGTGGAGGGAGCAAGTTAAAGGATCCCAAGATATCCTTCAGAAATTTGCTTCATTAAAGAATGTGTCTGAAATTGAGAAAAAAACATATTTTATATTATGACTCAAATGCATTCATTATAAAGATGGCACGCCGTAACTCCCAATCCCAAATGGTCTCTGGGTTTCCGTGAAAGATGATTGTAAGGATTTAAAATGCACAGGCACTTTTAGTGAATTGAAAACCTTTGCCCCTCTGCTTTTTATTGTTCTCTACTATGTGCCTCTTAAAGGAAACCTATTGACTCCTTAATAATGCCTGAATCCTGCAAAAACCTTTACATGTATTACTTACTGAGGAGGGCATGCGTTATTCTTTTACCTTTATTAGGTATTGAGCGAGGTGCAGAAAAAAGAATGCCAACCTTTAAAATGTATTGCTTTTACTTCCCACAACTAGCCTTTACTAGTACAAATTCGAGTTTACTAAATAATAAAAACAATTACAATATTTTATGTGAAGCACAGAACAGAAAAGAATAAGATCAATCGTTAAAACATAAAAGTGCCATGACGGTTGGAATCTTAATACAAAACACAGACAATAAAAACATTGGTCACGATTAAGGTTATAAATTATAAACAAATTCGTTTTTTACACTTTAACAATTTAAGTGGATTCCATTCAAAATCTTTCTTGGTACAATCAAAGTGCCCATAAAAGTACATGAGAAAGAGCATCAATAAATAATAAAAACATTAAAACAATATACAGTATATATAGTTAAAACAGTTCATTAAAAAACTTCCTGGCCTCTGTCTCTTGCTTCGTCTCTTACTGGACATCAAAATATAATACTTCTCCTAAGTCAAATTGTCCCCCATATAAAGAGCGCAGAATTAAAGCATACAGAAGGATTCCCAATGCATGTATGTGTTGCAGAGCAATTTTGTGATCCCTGTTATTCTGTGCAAGAATTCCCCATGCAAATGAGGGAACCCCCTCTGATAATAGTGCTGGTGCTACATGTGCCCCATCGCTATCTGTATTACAGAAGGAGACGCACAAGAGACTGCGACCCCTTCTCTAATACCAAAGTGTCCCAGAGCGTGCAAAGCAGGAGCAAGTGCCTGTTGTGACCCCGGTGCACTTTGTGCAATACAGCCCCAGGGTACCATGCACTGTCAAACAGATGAAGGTACGTGTAATAAACAAAATTGCAGATAAACCTTTTCGAACTACACTTTTAAAGTGCTGCTCAGATACGTCTGTTATGTGGCTCTTGCATATAATGTGTCAGGCAATATCGTTTGCACTGACTCTGATCCTTTATCAAATTTACTTCAACAAAATATGTTGTTTTACACTGAGTTTCCACCGTTGATATATAGTTAATTCTAAATTCAATAAAGTACTAACTAAAGTGATAATTATAAAATGACTTACTTTTGCTGTTCACAAAGAAAACTCGATCATATGAATAAGAAGTTTTAATCAGTCGTTTTCATCCTTAGTAGACAACTAAGTAATTCATGCAATGCAGATTCACAAGACCTGAAGCAGTTCTACTGCCCGTTCCACCCCATTTAGATAGCGCTAGGATGATCATCTAAGATTGAAAAGCTGATTTAAGCAAGTTATACTGCTGATGTTCAATCTTTTATTTAATACACCAAAATAGTTTGTGGCTCACAAGAAAAATATTGGAAAGTAACTTGGCTTCATAAGCAGTCATGGCCTGTGCAATAAATAGGTCTGTCATTATAGCTCTTGAATTCTAGGTTGCTCACTCACTGTAGGAAAGTACCATCTTGCCTGGCATGTTACCCCCATTTTTCACTGTATATATGTTGTTTTAGTTGTATGTGTCACTGGGACCCTGATAACCCAGGGCCCCAGTGCTCATAAGTGTGCCTGAATGTGTTACCTGTGTGATGACTAACTGTCTCACTGAGGCTCTGCTAACCAGAACCTCAGTGGTTATGCTCTCTCATTTCTTTCCAAATTGTCACTAACAGGCTAGTGACCATTTTTACCAATTTACATTGGCTTACTGGAACACCCTTATAATTCCCTAGTATATGGTACTGAGGTACCCAGGGTATTGGGGTTCCAGGAGATCCCTATGGGCTGCAGCATTTCTTTTGCCACCAATAGGGAGCTCTGACAATTCTTACACAGGCCTGCCACTGCAGCCTGAGTGAAATAACGTCCACGTTATTTCACAGCCATTTTGCACTGCACTTAAGTAACTTATAAGTCACCTATATGTCTAACCTTTACCTGGTAAAGGTTAGGTGCAAAGTTACTTAGTGTGAGGGCACCCTGGCACTAGCCAAGGTGCCCCCACATTGTTCAGAGCCAATTCCCTGAACTTTGTGAGTGCGGGGACAAAATTACACGCGTGCACTACATATAGGTCACTACCTATATGTAGCTTCACAATGGTAACTCCGAATATGGCCATGTAGCATGTCTATGATCATGGAATTGCCCCCTCTATGCCATCCTGGCATAGTTGGCACAATCCCATGATCCCAGTGGTCTGTAGCACAGACCCTGGTACTGCCAAACTGCCCTTCCTGGGGTTTCACTGCAGCTGCTGCTGCTGCCAACCCCTCAGACAGGCAGCTGCCCTCCTGGGGTCCAGCCAGGCCTGGCCCAGGATGGCAGAACAAAGAACTTCCTCTGAGAGAGGGTGTGACACCCTCTCCCTTTGGAAAATGGTGTGAAGGCAGGGGAGGAGTAGCCTCCCCCAGCCTCTGGAAATGCTTTGTTGGGCACAGATGTGCCCAATTCTGCATAAGCCAGTCTACACCGGTTCAGGGACCCCTTAGCCCCTGCTCTGGCGTGAAACTGGACAAAGGAAAGGGGAGTGACCACTCCCCTGACCTGCACCTCCCCTGGGAGGTGTCCAGAGCTCCTCCAGTGTGCTCCAGACCTCTGCCATCTTGGAAACAGAGGTGCTGCTGGCACACTGGACTGCTCTGAGTGGCCAGTGGCACCAGGTGACGTCAGAGACTCCTGCTGATAGGCTCCTTCAGGTGTTAGTAGCCTATCCTCTCTCCTAGGTAGCCAAACCCTCTTTTCTGGCTATTTAGGGTCTCTGTCTCTGGGGAAACTTTAGATAACGAATGCAAGAGCTCATCCGAGTTCCTCTGCATCTCCCTCTTCACCTTCTGATAAGGAATCGACTGCTGACCGCGCTGGAAGCCTGCAAACCTGCAACATAGTAGCAAAGACGACTACTGCAACTCTGTAACGCTGATCCTGCCGCCTTCTCGACTGTTTTCCTGCTTGTGCATGCTGTGGGGGTAGTCTGCCTCCTCTCTGCACCAGAAGCTCCAAAGAAATCTCCCATGGGTCGACGGAATCTTCCCCCTGCAACCGCAGGCACCAAAAAGCTGCATTACCGGTCCCTTGGGTCTCCTCTCAGCACGACGAGCGAGGTCCCTCGAATCCAGCAACTCTGTCCAAGTGACCCCCACAGTCCAGTGACTCTTCAGCCCAAGTTTGGTGGAGGTAAGTCCTTGCCTCACCTCGCTGGGCTGCATTGCTGGGAACCGCGATTTTGCAGCTACTCCGGCCCCTGTGCACTTCCGGCAGAAATCCTTTGTGCACAGCCAAGCCTGTCCACGGCACTCTAACCTGCATTGCACGACTTTCTAAGTTGGTCTCCGGCGACGTGGGACTCCTTTGTGCAACTTCAGCGAGCACCGTTTCACGCATCCTCGTAGTGCCTGTTTCTGGCACTTCTTTGGGTGCTACCTGCTTCAGTGAGGGCTCTTTGTCTTGCTCGACGTCCCCTCTCTCTTCAGGTCCAATTTGCGACCTCCTGGTCCCTCCTGGGCCCCAGCAGCGTCCAAAAACGCCAAACGCACGATTTGCAGCTAGCAAGGCTTGTTGGCATTTTTTCGGCGGGAAAACACTTTTGCACGACTCTCCACGGCAAGAGGGATCCGTCCACCAAAGGGGAAGTCTCTAGCCCTTTTCGTTCCTGCAGAAACCTCAGCTTCTTCTGTCCAGTCGAAGCTTCTTTGCACCCGCAGCTGGCATTTCCGGGGCATCTGCCCATCTCCGACTTGCTTGTGACTTTTGGACTTGGTCCCCTTGTTCCACAGGTACCCTAGATTGGAAATCCACAGTTGTTGCATTGCTGGTTTGTGTCTTTCCTGCATTATTCCTCTAACACGACTACTTTGTCCTTAGGGGAACTTTAGTGCACTTTGCACTCACTTTTCAGGGTCTTGGGGAGGGTTATTTTTCTAACTCTCACTATTTTCTAATAGTCCCAGCGACCCTCTACAAGGTCACATAGGTTTGGGGTCCATTCGTGGTTCGCATTCCACTTTTGGAGTATATGGTTTGTGTTGCCCCTATCCCTATGTTTCCCCATTGCATCCTATTGTAACTATAGATTGTTTGCACTGTTTTCTAAGACTATACTGCATATTTTTGCTATTGTGTATATATAACTTGTGCATATTTCCTATCCTCTCACTGAGGGTACACTCTAAGATACTTTGGCATATTGTCATAAAAATAAAGTACCTTTATTTTTAGTATAACTGTGTATTGTGTTTTCTTATGATATTGTGCATATGACACTAAGTGGTACTGTAGTAGCTTCACACGTCTCCTAGTTCAGCCTAAGCTGCTCTGCTAAGCTACCATTATCTATCAGCCTAAGCTGCTAGACACCCTATACACTAATAAGGGATAACTGGGCCTGGTGCAAGGTGCAAGTACCCCTTGGTACTCACTACAAGCCAGTCCAGCCTCCTACACTCACCCTCAGTTAGGGATCCTCAATCATCTTCTCAATCTCATTATCTAAGGACAAAGTCTCACCCTGGAAAATGCCATTTTATATGTCTCAAAAGACTTACAATTGTTGTTTTTGCTTGCTAATTTTTGTAACCCTTTTGGTCTCTGGACTATAATGACTAAATTGTCTCTTTAGGAGAAAGGGAACTCTCATGTTGCTGCTCTTTAGTGGGTAGTCATCATTTGAATCCTATGACTTCATAATGTCTGCCATAGATAGGAAAAAAGCAGGTATGCCAGTGTACACCCCTGATTAAGGACACTTCCTGTCCAAATCTTGGATGAGAGGGTGCATGCAGCCACCTTTTGGCTAGGTTATATACAAAGTTCTAAACTGACTAGGTTCTGGAAATGAAGTTCAATAATTAAATTGAATAAAATGGATCCATGCCGCTATTTCTAAGTTGAAGCCACATCCTGGCGATGTTGATGCAGTCATATCCATAGGAATAAATGATAAAACACATATACAATGACCATTAGATTCCTGTCTTGTCTTCTGTGAAAGTTAATTCGAAACATTTGTCTTCCATGGAACAATTTGCCAGAGAGACATTTGGTTAAATTGAATAATTATTTTTTCATAAGCAACCTCTCCAGCTTTTCTAGCAACAGCTTTGCTAAATGTTTCCCATTTGAATCAAGTGAGGCTTTAAACCTTTTGTTAGCAGAGATTGCTTGATTGTGTTGCTCCTCGATTGGATGTGCAATACATCCTCTCCATGATGGTGGGATCACACCAAAAATGAAGGTATTCGATAATAATGAAATTAATGAGTAAGTAGATCCATTGCTCACGGGTTGGTTTAAAACATGTATACAGAGCAAACTGGGGAAGGGAATGTAGCTTTTATCAGCTTAGCCATGGTGGTGTCTGTAAATGTGTCTACTGCACAAATTGCTTTCTCATTGGTCACACAGGGGCATATTCAGGAAATTGTGGTGCAAGGCAGCACAGCGAGTTACCTTGCTGCACTGCCCTGCATCAAATGGACAGGGCAGGAATGCGCCCTTTTTAAGAAATACAACACATTCCTGTCCTTTCCCCCTGCGCTGGCACCCTTTTGGCAGTCTAGTGGCAACTAAGGCACCCTTGCACTCCAGTGCAAGGGTGCCTGAGTTGCATGCAGGATGGTTTTTGTGCAGGAAGGGGCACCTTCCTGCAGAAAAAACAACCCTGAGAGGCTTTTGTCTCTTTCCCTGTGTTCTGTGGAAAGCAGCACAAATAGAAAGAGGAAAACATTATGAGAAATGAACACATTTCTCCACCTTAAGCCTCTTCTGGGGAGACATATCTTTTTGGTGCATTCCCAGGTTTACAAGTACAATTTCAGAATACTACTTAAGTATAAATGGTGTACATACGATTCCCATACTGTGAAAGGAATGTAACAGTTTGAAGTTTGATTAAAAAAGAACCAGAACCCTAATTTATAAAATTCAATCAATCAATCAATCAATCAATTAAATTTATAAAGCGTGCTACTCACCCGTGAGGGTCTCAAGGCGCTAGGGGTGGGGGTCACTGCTGCTCGAAGAGCCGGGTCTTGAGCTGCCTCCGGAAGGCGAGGTGGTCCTGGGTGGTTCTAAGGTGGGCGGGGAGGGAGTTCCACTTCTTGGCTGCCAGGTAGGAGAAGGATCTCCCACCCGCAGTAGTACGGCGGATGCGAGGGACGGCGGTGAGTACGAGGCTGGAGGAACGAAGTAGACGGGTGGCCGTCTAGAAGGTGAGGCAACGGTTGAGGTATTCGGAGCCCTTGTTGTGGAGGGCTTTGTGTGCATGGGTGAGGAGCCTGAGGTGATCCTTTTGTTGACGGGGAGCCAGTGCAGGTGTCTCAGGTGGGCGGAGATGTGGCTGTGGCGGGGTACGACGAGGATGAGGCGTTCAGAGGCGTTTTGTATTTGCTGAAGACGTTTCTGAAGTTTTGCGGTGATTCCTGTGTATAGGGTGATTCCCTAGTCTAGACGGCTCGTGACGAGGGCGTGGGTCACAGTTTTTCTGGTGTCGGTGGGGATCCAGCGGAAGATCTTTCAGAGCATGCGAAGAGTGAGGAAGCAAGAGGAGGAGACGGCGTTGACTTGTTTGGTCATGGTGAGAAGAAGGTCCAGGATGAATCCGAGGTTGCGTGCGTGGTCTGAGGGGGTCGGTGCGTTGCCCAGGGCAGTGGGCCACCAGGAGTCGTCCCAGGCGGACGGGGTGTTTCCGAGGATGAGGACTTCCGTTTTGTCTGAGTTCAGCTTCAGGCGGCTGAGTTTCATCCATTCTGCAACGTCTTATATTCCATCTTGCAGGTTGGTTTTGGTGGTGGCTGGGTCTTTGGTGAAGGAAAGTATCAGCTGGGTGTCGTCAGCGTATGAGATGATGTTGATGTTGTGTTTGCGTGCGATGTCGGCGAGGGGGCTCATGTAGACATTGAAGAGAGTCAGGCTGAGCGAGGAGCCCTGTGGGACTCCGCAGATGATCTCGGTGGGATCCGAGCGGAACGGCGGGAGGTAGACTGTTTGGGAGCGGTCAGAGAGAAAAGAGGCGTTCCAATCCAGGGCCTGTCCTTGGATACCGGTGGAGCAGAGGCGGGACATTAGGGTGCGGTGGCAGACGGTGTCGAAGGCAGGCGAGAGGTCGAGAAGGATGAGGGCGGCTGTTTCTCCGTTGTCCAGCAGAGTTCGGATGTCGTGGGTGACTGCGATGAGGGCGGTTTCCGTGCTGTGGTTGGCCCGGAATCCGACTTGGCAGGGGTCGAGCAAGTTGTTGTCTTCGAGGAAGTTAGTCAGTTGTTTGTTGACGGCCTTCTCTGTGACTTTGGCCGGGAAGGGGAGGAGCGAGATGGGGTGGAAGTTCTTCAGGTCGCTGGGGTCTGCCGTGGGTTTCTTCAGGAGAGCGTTGACTTCCGCGTGTTTCCAGCTCTCAGGGAAGGTGGCAGATGCAAACGAGCTGTTGATGATGGTAAAATTCCAGAACCTTCTTCAGTTTTTAGTTTTAATAGACTTAAATTATTCAATCATTGCAACTGCCATTTTTACTTCTTTTCTTTCTAGGTTTAATCAATCTATCTCTATCAGTTTTGTCCTGTGGTCACAGCACCTCTCAGACCTCCTTATTCTTATAGCCAGGTAAATATGTTTCTGCTGTATATCTCTCTTTTCAATATAGCACCTACCATGTGTTCAGCACTGGCCTTTTGTCAGCACACTTTAATAGTTGCAAAGTTACCGCAAATGTTTTACCCAGGGCACAGGAACGTATTACTGGAATTTGAATGTGTATGCAATTTATTTATTGTACTAACAAGTGCTACATCCTGCCACATAAATATTCATTTTTATTTCCACATTAGAACCCACCTACTGCGTTTAGCTTTTAGGACTCCTGATAAGTGATCTCTTAGGGCCGTGGAGCCGTCACATAAAGTTTTCCTGGCAAAATATAGGGGTAGATTGCTCCTTTCAGACTTGTGAATTCTTTGAAAGTTCCTACATTGATGGAAAATCACAGCTTTCATATAAATCGAGAACAGTACTGCAGCTCAGAGAAGAATGTGCACTCGGCCAGGATCATAACATCTAAATCTGCCCTTTAATACAATAAGTCACACTGTTGATAAATCTTGAGTGATAACTGTTGTATTTATATGTTTCCTTTTAAGACCTATGTTAATGAGCAAGTGGAATGTTAGAGGATTCTATATGGAATGTGGAATCTCAACAGACGGTCAGTTGGAGGATCGCACTGTGGGAGCCAACTGTTAGGATTATAGCTACATGAATAAACTCAACTTTTCTTACTTTCTGTGTGAGCACTCCAGTTCTTCAATAACGTTTCCAATTTAAGATTTTCTTTGGGAATAAACTACCTCTTCATGTATGTTGTATGCTGATTACAGTGTTTCCTTATTAATGCATCCATCTACTGGCAACAAGAAGTTAGCATGAAGACCCCCCACATAGTATATTATCATTTTTGTAAGGAATACATAAGCCGTAAGAAAGAGATTTCAACAAGAATGGCTTATATACCCTCAGGTTCTTGGAACTGATCTTTTATATGTGCTGTCTTTAGAAGGAGTATTACCACTGGAGATATCTCAATGATGAGCTCTATATTTAAAAATAGGCACGTATCTGATTGCGGAGTATTCAGCAGTCTTATGCCTATACCTTTAAATGTATTCCCTACAGCCAATAGGCTCAAATCCGGCTCCCTAAGTATCATCCTTGAAAAAACGCACATATATCAAATCACTAGATCTAAGATAGTTTAACACTTCTAACTGGGCTAACAATATTAGTAAATTTCCATGATGGCTAAGGATATTGTAGGAAGTAGTTTAATGAGACACAATCAATCTGCGTTTTATTTACATTTGTTCCTGTCATCTGCATATGTTGTAATTGATTCACATGTAAAATGATGGATTGCATTGGTGCCACAAGCAAGTGGGCGTATTCTTCAGAGATCATATCATGACTGAATTAATGATTAAAAATAAAAATAAAAACATAAAGAATACCTATGCCCCAGCCTACTGGTCTTGCAGCCTAACATCCCAATGGCCTTTTAATTGGACTTACACACTGTACACATTTAGCGTATTCCTATATACCACAGACGTCCTGCTCTCTTCATCTGGACAATTCCCCTGTAAGGCATAGTGAGGGGAGTCCAGGACAGTCAAGACACAGAAGAAGAAGCATAAGTACTCAGTCTTCTACAAGAAGTAAGTTAAAAAAAGAAACAAACAGTGCCAGTCAACGTAAGGTGCACCTATTGCAGATATATTGAGAGAAGCTGTGCTTCCAATCAAATTGTTGTTTGTTTCGATGCCATAATGTTGTTTTAAGCCTTGTTATTCTGGAGTGCATAATGACAATAATGTTTCTCCAACTTGAGGTTGAAAAGGCATTTTGCAAACGCATTAAACTATTAATTGAACCGATTTCGTTGGATGTATGGTTTCAGCCAGTCAGAATAATGTAATATAGGTTACATTTTCTTTATATTTGATTTGAGAAAACGTACTTTACCTATTTCAGGTGGAAGGCAAGCGATGAGGCTTTGCGACAGCTCTAGCACTAAGAGCTCTTGAAACGTTTCAATGTAGGCAGGAATGGTTTGAATCTGGGTATTGTTTATATGCAGTTCTTTCAAATGAGTCTGTTCTTTAAGTGCTTCCGGAAACTCCTTAAAAACAAAGGTAAATTATTTTAAAATCCACATTCAAATAGCATAGGAATAGGATAGGAAAATAACTTAAGTGGTATTAACATTTATTAATCGATGATACCTAACACTAGAACCCCCATGACCTCGATGACCTCTACTGACTGTCCTCTGACTCCCTGGAAGATGTCATTTTTTAAATATATAGCACTGTATGGACAAATGCATGGCAGTTTAATAAATGATCGAGAGAGGCAACAAATTACAAGTTTATCATTCAATTTGTGCCTAGTTCACACTCAGCTTTAAAAGAAGCTAATTTATTGATTATTCATCACAAATGGTTTCAGAGTGGAAATGTTGATTCTACATTTTATGTCAGAGCAATACAATTGGATACATTATGCAGATGATTTTTCTAAATTAGATTATATTTGACTAGCATGCATACATGATATAACTGTTATGACAGTGGGATATAAAATGTGCATACATTGCTGTTGCTGCCTGTGAACTTGTAGATGGAAACATTTTTCATCTCAGTTGGTCACAGGGTAATTTAACGTTTGTACAAAATCAAAGCACCGGGAGGATGTGGCAATGTAAGTAGAGACAGTTCCTCGGAGTAATAACGAATCGTGTACTTAGGGTGTCTGCAAATCAGGGGCCAGACAATAATCCAATTACAAAACAGATTTACAACATATTTACCTCAGTCCTAGTGCAGATGACTTTGTTTCTAATTTTTCAGAAAACAAAATGCTATATTGAAATGATGGCTCTGAAAATACCATGTGAATACATTTCCATAGCATTCAGGTCATTGCACAACCCAAAGGGCACCAGGTTAGATTCACATTTTTTTTTTTTTTTTAAATCGTATTATTTTCTTGAATTCTTTCCAAGTTGTAAACCACCTGATGATCCAATATAACAAAAATGCTAACTTGCTGAACTTTTGAGGCATCGTAATTATGTGGTTGAAGAAACCCTCTAATGACAATATTAGAAACTAAAAAATATGTTTCCCTGAATGTGTTAATTATCAAATCGTATTTCATGTAATATGTACGTGTCATATATGATTGAAAAATAAGCGACATGTTTTTACCACAACAAATTTGATTTGAACAATATTGATGGTAAAAGTTCTGTAAAGATGGCCATAAAATTAACAGGCCTGAAATTGGTTGTGCATAAAATAACTTATCTTTTATACAGGGTAGCTTGGACTGTGTTTGCTGCAGTTTTTACAAGTATTAGTCACTTAAAGGCTAGGAGAATTATCTTATTCAATCCTGCTTGAAAGCACAGTTACGATTCTTCTAGTTTTATCTTCACAAATAATAATTGAGTCCCTGCAGGAGATGTACATCGTTGGATAAAACCTTTCATAAGCTCGCTTCAATATTTGGTTTTTGAGTAGCTTTCTGAGCTGTAGTTATAAAATTGATGTTATCATGTTAAGTAGCTCTAGAGCAAACATAAGCCTTGCCTGGAGCTCTTCCTTCTAAATACTAAACACTTGTGGACTCTCTCACCAGTCTTCTGAAATCAGCTTCTTTTACTTTAACAACCATTAGTTCTTGAATCTAAATTTCTGACTTGTTCTTGCACTTACACTTCCTCACACGCAAAAAACACTTTTGCAGCAGTCAACAAAGTTTGGCTACATTGTGCACCTTTTCCGTTGTATTTCTGAATCTTGCAAGGTATCTCAGTGAATGCCTAATACCACTGAACATGCAGTAGTCAAGAGGTTTGTCGAATCCCTGGAAGCCATACATTTTACACAACCCACTTTTGTCCATGTTACGTGAAAGGCCATTCATTAGATTACCTGTGGGCCTTAGCTCTGCAATGAATGGATTTGTTGATAAGGGTATGTGTCTGGTCGGATCACTTCCACTTAAAATGGGATAATGGAAAACTGCACCTCTCCCTGGAAGAATACCTTGGAGAGGGTGGAATATACATTTAGGCTTTGGTACCTCAAGGGTACTCAGGCTGTAAGCCCTTCAGATCGCCTCTTCTTTGCATCAGCATAGCATGGCTTTTCGTGGCTAGATTGCTAAGGCCCCTGACCAGCATGCTCCACTCCGCAGAAACTCTCAGATAGGGACAACAAATGTAGCCAAGTGGCTCAGCCCTACTTAAAACTGTGCATAGCTAATCTCAGACTGTAAGAGCATCAATGGCATAAGTGGCTGTCCATTAGGTTGAAGTACATGGAAGGCTGAAACCACTTAATCTGGAATGCAAAACTAGCATTCTATTTTAATTTGATAAATACTCTCATGGTGTGCAGAAAAGTTGTTTTCGTTAAAATTCATAGAATGTTAATGGATACACCCAGTGCATCACGCAACTTTGCTCCTTTCCAGGATCTGTGTGAGCAGTTCAACATCTTTTTCTTGAAAAATTGAAAAATATCAGCAATGATAAAGAGATTAGCTGTTTTGAGCATCTGGCCACATGAACAGAGGTGTGAATGCCGTTTTTTCACATCCTTTCCTCCTCTTAGACTGGTGGGTTTATTATGGGAGACCTCTGGGTTACCCATCGACCCTTGCCCAGTTAGAACCTTTAACCATCTCACAAAACATATTACCCAACCTATCTGCCATTTACTGAAGTGTTCACTGGAGATGGGCCAGGTACCCGAGGCAAATACTGTTTTGTTATTAAAAGAAACCCTGTCTTGACTCTTCAGTGTTTAAAAGTGCTGAAAAGTGCTGGAAAGATTTGTAGCCAGTATTCACTGTGATCACCTATAGGTCCATAACTGTCTCGAGCGGGTCCCAGGAAGGTTTCCACTCAAACCATAGCATGGAATTGATTATTTGTCTATTCTGCATGAGCTCAAAATTGACGTAGGCCACTCTTGCACATTGATCCGCCTGGATCTATCGGGCACCTTTTATACGGTGCATCATACCATTCTTCTGGACTATATCAGGTTGGTAGGTGTACAGGGCTTTTCTTTACAGCGGTTTAGCTTCTTGGTGATGGAGCGCTTCAAAACTGTGCAGCTTGCTCCATATATTTTACAAAGCGTCAGTGTGTCCTGCAAGGCTTATCATTATCACCCCATCTGGTTAACATTTATTTGAGAATACAAGTGCTTGTGCAAGTGAAGTGTGCAATTAAAGCATACCGGTACGCAGGGGACACCCAGATTCTGTTGAGTTGGGCAACAAAGGGGACTCTTTTGTGGCTGCTCATCCATTCAAAAATGGACAGCAATTTGCTAAAACGTAATGCAGAAAAAACTGGGGCCTAATAATGAATAATCGTGGCGCTCTCAAGTAGTAGGAAGGGATACCTTTAATCACCATATTAAAAGTGACAGTTGTCCCGCCCCGGAAATGACGTCATATCCGGTGGCTGGGACTTCCGGTGTCCCAGAAAGCCCTCCCCGGAAGTGACGTGCATGGGGGTGTCACATGGTTTGTGAACACGTGGTGTCACGTGTTAGCCCTGTGTCTGGGTCCTAGCCCCTGGGTTTTGGCCTATGAGTTGTGTAAAAAAAAAGTATGACTTAGTGCTGTGCAAGTGGTTTCAGAGCCTGAGAGGGACAGGTCTGGACATGTCAGACATTCATGCCCAAGTGCCAGTTAGGGGGCCTCTGCACAGGGCTGCAAAGTGGGCGGTCTGGTCAAACCTCCACACTGTTGGCTAATCCAAAAAATAAATAAAGTGGGAATGGTCAAATGCTGCTTATGTTAGAGCCAGCCTATCAATGTAGAGAGGTAAATCTAAAACAGAGGTGGGCCTGCATTCTTTCATGGGTTCCCAGATGGTTTAAATTAGAAAACTGACCCTGTAATTAAAAGTTTGAAACACCCCAGAGGTTGTTGTGGCATGGCTAATCTAAAACAGAGACATGTCTGCATTCTTTCAGGGGTTCCCAGAACTGGCCCAGTAATTAAAAGTTTGAAACACCACAGAGGTTGAGGGGCATGGCTGATCTAAAACAGAGATGGGCCTACATTCTTTCCAGGGGTGACAGAGGTGGGGTTAAATTAGAAACTGACACGGTAATTAAAAGTTTGAAACACAACAGAGGTTGAGGGGCATGGCTGATTTAAAACAGAGATGGGCCTACATTCTTTCAGGGGTTCCCAGAACTGACACGGTAATTAAAAGTTTGAAACACAACAGAGGTTGAGGGGCATGGCTGATTTAAAACAGAGATGGGCCTACATTCTTTCAGGGGTTCCCAGAACTGACCCTGTAATTAAAAGTTTGAAACACAACAGAGGTTGTTGTGGCATGGCTAATCTAAAACAGAGATGGGCCTACATTCTTTCAGGGGTTCCCAGAACTGCCCCTGTAATTAAAAGATTGAAACACAACAGAGGTTGTTGTGGCATGGCTAATCTAAAACAGAGATGGGCTTACATTCTTTCCAGGGGTGACAGAGGTGGGGTTAAATTAGAAAACAGACACAGTAATTAAAAGTTGAAACACAACAAAGGCCAAATATTGCTAACCTATAACAGATGCCTATTTCCAGGTCCCACCAATCACAGAGCCCAGGCATAATTACCACTGTGATCCTAGTATAAGAACCCCCCAACTTCACAGGCCTCTTTTTTTCTGAACTACATACTGACATTTGTGGCAAGCAGGGACGCATCAGGACATAATGGCTGGAAACATGAAGGGCAGAGCTCAGACTGGTGATGCTGAACATCTTCTACTTAAGGTCTGTAACAGTGTGATGTGTGTATGTGTTTTACTAAAGTTTAACAATGACATTAGCACCAATCTGTTTAACTATACATAGAGATGTAAAATGCCTGCTTTTAAAAAATAAATAAAAAATAAAAAATGTAAAAGCTGCTATTAGTGTATTTTTGAGATACTGTAATTACTTTGTGGGGTGATTTTGTTTAAATGGTACTAGTAGGGTCTTGTGCTATGTATTTGTCTGTATTTTTATGGGGGTGCAATTATTTTGGGGATTGTATTGGTACTGCTTAACTTGTACCTGCTGGTTCTGGACCTGTGTATGGACATGTATTTTTGAAAATCTGCACTCATTTTGTGGGATGGTGTTCTTTTAATGTGTACTTGCTGATTCTGGGGCTGTGCATCTGTCGGTATTTTTTAAAGTCTGCACTTGTTTTGTGGGGCTAGGGGTTGTTTAATTGGTACTTGTGGGTTAATGTGCAATGTATAGGCATGTATTTCAGGGCGAGTGCACTTACGATGTGGGGTGTATTTGGACTGCTTAATATGTACATATTGGTTCTGGGACTATGTAGGGGCCTGTATTTTTGTGGGGTTGCACTTATTTTGATGGCAGTTTGGTGGGCTTATTGTGTACGTCATGGTTCAGGGGGTTGTGTAGCTAAGGGTATTAGTGGTGGGGCTGTATTTAATTTGTACAGGAAATGTTATGGGGCTCTTTATGTATTTTTTTATGTGTATTTTATGGTATGGGCCAGTATTATATGGCCGCAATAGTGTGTTTAAGTGGTGAGCTTTTGGGGGTGGCCTAGTTGTTAATTTTAGAGCTCAGCGCAATGAGTTCCGGGGTGCAGAGCTCTAAAATTAATAACTACGCTCCAAGGGGTCAACCATAGCTCTGGGGTGCCCAGGTTATGAACTTTTGCGGCGTGGCTCTCAAGAGACCGCGTGGCCTTTTGAGAGCAGCGCCAAAATGTTCATAGCAAGGGCCCCCCAGAGCCGGCCTGAGCTCTGGGGCCCTTGTGATTAATTTAGCAAAACTGGTCTCAGAGGCCACTAGGTCTCTGAAAGCTGTTTTGTTAAGTTAATCACTAGGTTCCCAGAGCCATACTGCGCTCTGGGGCTCGAGTAATTAACACAGCAAAACAGCTCCCAGAGACCTGCAGGTCTCTGCAGGTCTCTGAAAGCAGCTTTGCTAGGTTAATAACTCGTGGTCCCCAGAGCCGGTCTGTGCTCTGGGGACCGGTGTTATTAACCTAGCACAACTGCTTTCAGAGACCTGCTGGTCTCTGAAAGCAGCTGTGCTAGGCTAATAACGCAGGTCCCCAAACCCGTCCTGGGCTCTGGGGACCGGCGTTATTAACTTAGCAAAACTGGTCCCGGAGACCTGCAGGTCTCTGAGAGCCGCTTTGTTAAGTTAATAACGCGGGTCCCCAAAGCCGTCCTGGGCTCTGGGGACCGGCGTTATTAACTTAACAAAACGGCTCCCAGAGACCTGCAGGTCTCTGAGAGCCGCTTTGTTAAGTTAATAACGCGGGTCCCCAAACCCGCGTTATTAACTTAACAAAACGGCTCCCAGAGACCTGCAGGTCTCTGAGAGCCGCTTTGTTAAGTTAATAACGCGGGTCCCCAAAGCCGTCCTGGGCTCTGGGGACCCGCGTTATTAACTTAACAAAACGGCTCCCAGAGACCTGCAGGTCTCTGAGAGCCGCTTTGTTAAGTTAATAACGCGGGTCCCCAAAGCCGTCCTGGGCTCTGGGGACCCGCGTTATTAACTTAACAAAACGGCTCCCAGAGACCTGCAGGTCTCTGGGAGCCGCTTTGTTAAGTTAATAGCGCGTGTCTCCAGAGGCTGTAAAAGCCCGGAGACAGCGTTATCAAGTTAGGAGATCTCTTCTCGGAGGTCGCGATGCCTCCGTGAAGAGATCTCCTAACTTGATAACGAGGTCTCCGAGCGTTTACAGCCTCGGAGACCTCTGCCGGCAGTTTTTTTTTTAAAAATGGGCTTATTAACAACGCGGCTCTCAGAAGCCGCTGGGGAAAACCCCAGCGGCTTCTGAGAGCCGCGTTGAAAGTTTAATTAGAGAGAATGCCGTGCGTGTTTCAGCGCGGTATTCTCTCTAATTAAACCATCCGATCGGATCCCCAAGACCTCGTGGGGTTCCCATGGTCTCGGGGATCCGATCGCTTGCCGCCAGAGTGCGGCATTTGCTTGTTTAAAAAAAAAAAAAAAAATATAGTAATGGCGCGAGGCCCGGGTCTGTGGGGCCCTGACCTCGCGCGCTAGGGCCCTAGGGCCCATACAAATATAAAAAAAAAGAAATAAAAATGAATAGCGTTTTGGGGGCCTTGGGATTGGGGCCCCCAAGGCCCCTTAGGGCAGCATTTAAAAAAAAAAAATACAAATACAAATATGAGGTCCCTGAGCACAGGGCTCAGAGACCCCCAGGCCATCATGTGACAGCCTTTTAAAAAAAAAAAAATATATATATATATATATATATATTTATTTATTTATATATATATATATATATATATCTGTGTGTGTTTGTGTGGCAAGTGTGGACAGGGGTTTAGGGGCCTACAAGGTCGTTTTTTTAAAAGCATATAAATAAAAAAAAATATTGAAATAAATTAAAATAATAATGATTAAAAAATAACTATCCCTGCTAAAAGCTTTTCAGACCCCTCAAGTACCACAGCCCACTCACCTTAGTTCAGGATGGCTTTGGATCTGATTTTGTTGCCTTGAAAAAAACCCAGGACCTCACACATGTTGCATCCACATCCGGCCATTTTCTTTTTCTTTTAAAACAAAGACTGTGTGGTGTTGGAATTGGCTCAGCTATGAGTTTAGACTGAGCTCCGCCCCCACACATGGTTCACAGCCTTGTTCAGCTAAGGTGAAAACCATGCCTGGATCCTAGGATCCACTTTCCAGTCTATGTCTTATAGAGACAGTCCTAGAGGTAGTATTATGCAAGAGCGCCACCATGTGGAATTTGTTTATTAAACCGTGTATAGTTTTTGAGAAAAGTTTTACAGTTGTCAATATGTATTTATACTTACAGAACATAGGGATTCAACAATTTGAATCTTGATAGATAAATTTTTTTTTAAAAAAAAAAAATTTTTTTTTATTTATAATTTTTTTATTTTTTATTTATTATTATTTTTTTATTTTTTTTAAATTTTTTTGTAAATTTTTTTTTTTTTCTTTTTGTCCTACCCTTGTTGTGCTTTTATGAAGGGTTCGGACGTAGAAGATGAATTGTGGTATGTTTAAAGGTAAATCTGTCTCTCTTGTACACAGGACTGTCAAGAGTCTGGGGAACCCCCTGTGCAAATGGAGACCGTGCAGCAAGGTGAGTTACAGGACCTTGGTCGTTCTGAACGACGTTGTCAGGAATGTTATTTTTTTATTTTACTTCTAATGGGCACCCATGTGTTTGCATAGGTTATGATGCAGAACTCAGGTGCGCGATTGCCTCTCTCCAACAAATCCTCCAGGTTCAAGAGGGGTCAAGCACCTTGTCACAGGATAACGTTTCTGCAGGTATATATTAGGGGTCTTTTTGTACCCCCATTGAAAACCTAACAGGGTCTAACAATCAGACCTATATTTGGTCATCTCAGTGAGTTCGTATAGTCTATGTATTATATTGTATGTGTAACATTATTTTTTTATGTTTTTTATCCCGAGGGGCTCCTATGGATGAAGCGAGCCGGGATATGGATGGAAAGCTTAAAAAGCAGCCCCGCAAAAGGAAGTCCCCTGGTTCTAAGGACGGCCCGCCCATTAAGAAGGGACCCTCAAGCCGGAAAAACCATGGTGAGTTTAAGAAAATGTAGAGTTTGGTGTATACAGTGCAGCGTGTGTCTAAACGTCTTTCCGACCCATAGGTATAGCCGCTCTAACTAGCCCTAATCTATATTTTGCTATCTTTACGTCCTAGAATCATCACACCAGAGCTCCGGAGACGCCTGCCCTCAGCCTAAGCCGCGGATGTCATCTTTAAAGGTCTACACTGGGACTGTTCAAAACCCCACAAAGTCATCGGTACTCGTGAGCCAACCCGAGCACCGAGACCCGCCCTGCAACATCTCCACATCCGTCGCTCCTGGACCAGGTACAACTCATAACGACACCACATCATCCATCATAAAGGGAATACCTAGTACAGCGGGCACTTCTGCAACAACTATCCAGGGTTTGGGGTGTGACCATCCGGACATTATCGTTCTTACAACGCCAAGCGCCCAACTGATTGCACCTTGTGAAGCCTCTGGAGGGTCCCCAAAACAGTGCAGCAACCCTAAAATAAATCGGCTGTCCTTAAAGAATCGTAGGAAGAAGTTCCAGAACCCTGAGCAACAATCTGGGCCTCTAGACCTGTCTTTTAAAAATTTTGTTGAGGTACAACCGGCTCCCCCTAGGGTCCAGAGTTCTAATACCGGCGTGTCTGGCCTCGACCTAACCTCTCCAGGGTGTACAACTATCCCCGCTGTGTTATGTGACCCCTCCATGGAAAATGATCACCCTGCAGAGGATCCCTACTCCCACTGTATAGAGCTTCTTAAGGCTCTAGCTGGTACTACCCAAAGTTCTGAAGCCCCGGCATCCCCATGTCTGATGTCCCCCGATACACCCCCGGGGGCATACGACCCCACCAGTCCTGCGCCAAGTGCCCGTGCGCAATGGTCTTCACCATCATCATCAATATACCCCGACAGCAGTATAGGGTGTAGCGGAACGCAAAATCAGAGTTTTGGAACACCCTCGAGCGATGATCAGGGCTCTCAAACTCCTGGATGTTCACACTGGAATCCTGTTTTTACGTCCCGCTCTGATCCCTCAGCCGTGATTGGGGGTGATAACAACGGCCGCTGTCCTATAACTGGGGATGCTCAGGGAGTTGGCAATCACCCCTCTAGTGTCACAAGTACTGGCCTTGAAACAAACCTTTCAAGCCGGGCTAGAGTTCTAGACAACTACGTTAAAGAAATCCATCATTCGTTCAGACAGTTAAAATGCCAACTCCATCTAAAAACTTTAAAACTATGTAAGAACGACGGTAATAGAGGGGCATCCAGAGCTAGCATAAAGGCTTTAAAACAGCTGATGGCTCGGTGTAGAAACACAATGGCCCAAACTTGCGCTTCAACAATTGTGGCCATGGGTAACATCCCGTCATGACTAGGTGAGCGTACATACCCGGGGAATGTTAGAACTACATTTACCAGTACAGGGGGCCATAGGTCTAAATATGAAAAGAAGCCCCAGCACCTGCTTAGTAGAGCTCTAAGAGTTTTACGAGCACTCAATAGTCAGAGGTCATGTCAACCCCCAAGCCCTGCACCCATAAGACCTCAAAATATAGAGTTAGGAGGTGCTGCTGGTCTTTACAGGCCGTCTGGGGGTGGCGGTCCGAGCCGTCTCAGCCTTAAGCAGTCTGGAGGAGCCCCGTCCGAAGTCGGTGTAGTGTCAGTGTCACCATTTGTAAACAAGCCAGACATTGTTCAGATCGGCGGGGGTCGTTTACCAAAAACCAGATGGGCCCATAAGAAGCCAGAGTGGCTTGGTAGCTCTAGAAAACGCAAGCTGGTAATAAAAAAGTTAAAGAAAGCCAGACTCTGCGTTACCAGAAGGTCTAAAAACACACCTACATCTAACCACACCCCTGGGAGCTCTCCAACAACCAGTAATTCTCAAACTGAGGCTTCAGAACCAGTTTTTATGGAAAGTGTGAGACGGTATAGTCGTGTTGTAGAGCGGTTTAACGCTACCGAACACTATGAGGAGTTTAGGTTCGTTAACCTAGATCGCCTACACTCCTCAGATCATGGCATCATAGCTATACATCAGGCTGTGCAAACGCTGATCGAACGATTGTTACACGATGTGGGTCCTAATGATTTCTTTCAGATGCGTTTTCAGGGACAGGGTCTCAATAGTCCCCTGTTCACCAGACGGTCATCTCGGGATGTGTTTGACGCTGTAACGTTTTTAGAAAACCTATCTAAACTTTTACAGAGCAAGGCTGAATTACTGGCGTACGGGTCCTTTAGAATCATCTCCCTCGTTGTTAGGGGGCGCGAGGGGGGTGCTTCCAGAGCCTTAAAGAGCGTTATGTACAGTAAAATCATTGACAAGAAATCACGATGGTTGCTCGATTTTAATACCGGAGCTACCAACATGTGTCTGGCCGCAAGCATTGCAGGCTTATTGATGGACCGCTCTACCCCAGACGCCGTCATTATGGCGATGGCTGTAGCAGCACATGAGGCGCTTCAGATACCGACTGACAAAATGGTCGGTTTTGGGGATCTGGGACTTTTTGAGAATCACTTCGCCGTGACGGTTAAAGTTCTATACCATGCAGGTTCTTGGAAGTACTTCACTACCAATGAAGGTGTGAAAAACAAGACCGTGTATGTGCTACACCATGAAAACCACTTTTACGGTGTCTTGAACCTGAAGGGTTTTCTAGGCGCCAAGTATGTGTGTGAGCATTGCGCTCACATATACAACAACCGGACCAAACACCAGTGTGAATTACACTGTAAAATGTGTCAGAGGGACGGTTGTGTCAATGACAATGCTCTGAAAGTGAACTGTCCAACGTGCAAGCTGTTTTGTCGGTCGCAAGACTGCTTAAACACGCACATAGGCCTCGCCCAATGTGTTCTTAAAGCCGACTGTGGGACTTGCGGCCGTTATAAACCTGTCGATCACAAATGTGAAGGTATGCAGTGCCCTAGGTGTACAGCTCCTTTTATAGCCGGAACAACCCATGAGTGTTACATGCTCAGAAGTCACTACCAGAAAAAAACAGAAGACTATATCGTATTTGACATAGAGTGTACGCAAGAGACGGGGGTGCACCAACCAAACTATATTTACGCCCACCATCTAACCGGTGATGGGAGCTGGGAGTTTGAAGGTCGGGCTTGCGTGAATGATTTCCTCCTCACATTTATGCAACCCCGATACCAGGATTATACATTTCTGGCTCACAACTCCAAAGCATATGATTCTTTTTTCATTATCAGGGACCTGATACATGAAAAGCTTCCCGTTAGTCTCATAACCCGAGGTTCCAAACTAATGCTGCTTAAGGTTGTGCCTTTTGACATTAGGTTCATAGACACCTTGAATTTTCTGCTCATGAAGTTGAGCAAACTGCCAAAAGCCTTTGGGTTTGAAGGCTGTAAAGGTTATTTCCCACACTTTTTTAACACATGGGCTAATCAGAATTACTTCGGGCCTATGCCTCCGCCCGACAGTTATGGTTGCGATTATATGATGCCCTCTGAAAAAGAGAGTTTTCTACAGTGGTACGATGAAAACCGTGAAAAACGGTTTCATTTCCAAACTGAATTGAGAGCATACTGTCAGGCGGACGTTATGATATTGCGAAAAGCATGCAACCTATTCAGAGATGTTGTGGTGGCTATGACGAAGCGGGTCGTGTTTATTGAAACAGATCCGTGCGAGCGTGAAAAAAAAATAACTGTATACCTGGACCCATTTCAAAACATTACTCTGGCTTCAATGTGCATGTCTATTTATAAACACATGTTTTTAAGGTCTGAAACTATCGCCTTAATACCACCTGACCTCTATAACGGCAAGCAGAAACGTTACTCCACACCTTCTATTCAGTGGCTCATGTACGTCTCTGTGAATGAGAGCATCTTCATTCAGCACGCTTTGCAGGGCGGCGAATACCGTCTAGGCCGCTACTATCTAGACGGGTATGCATTAATTAACGGTGTTCCAACGGCCTTTGAGTTCAACGGGTGTTTTTACCATGGTTGCCCTCAGTGTTACAAACCCCATGAATTTAATAGACTGCAGGGCACCACGTTTGAACATCTGTACCGCCGGACTCTGGCAAAGGCGCAGTATATTGAGAGTTGTGGGTTTGTTCTGAGAACTCTCTGGGAACATGATTGGGTAACTGAGCTATCGAAAGATGGCGCACTGAGCACTTTTATTAAGAGCCAGCAGCTACCTTCACCGCTGGAGCCCCGTGACGCCTTATTCGGCGGCCGTACAAACGCCATTCAATTGTACCGTGTAGCTGGCCCTGGTGAGAAAATACATTACTACGACTTCACTAGTCTGTATCCATTTGTGAACAAGGTGAAGTTGTACCCTGTGGGCCACCCTACAATTGTATACAGGAACTTTAAACCTCTCAAAGAGTACTTTGGAATCATTAAGTGTCAGATTCACCCTCCGCGGAAACTTTACTTTCCGGTGCTCCCTTATAGAGTCGACGGTAAGCTAATGTTCCCCCTATGCCGTACCTGCGCTGAAAGTAAACAGCTTAGCGAATGTCGGCATAGTGATGAGCAGAGGCTGCTGGAAGGGACGTGGTGTACCATTGAGGTGCAGACGGCCCTAGAGAAAGGGTATCGGCTTGGTAAAATCCTGGAAGTCTGGCACTTTCCAAATACAACAACACAGCTCTTTTCTGAGTACATAAACTTGTTTCTTAGAGACAAGCAGGAGGCCTCGGGGTATCCAGAATGGTGTGTCGATGAGCCCTCAAAGAAAAAGTATATCGCTGATTACAAAGCGCGCGAGGGTATTAAACTGAGACCTGCGTTCATTAAGGTTAACCCCGCCCGCCGGCAGTTAGCTAAGCTCTGTCTCAACTCCTTGTGGGGAAAGTTCGCACAGCGGACCAATTTGTCAAACACATCCATCGTCACAGATCCGGATGAGCTTTTTAAGTACATATTCACACCTGTTTATGACGTATCCAGTTGTGAATTTATTGACGACGAGACGGCCGTTCTATGCTGGAAATACGCCAAAGAGTACCCCACAACGTGTAACAATATAAACATCTTTATAGCATGCTTCACAACCGCTCACGCTAGGTTAGAGCTTTACAGGTTGTTGGACCAGCTTCAGGAACGGTGTTTGTACCATGACACAGACTCTGTTATCTTTGTGAGTAAAGAGGGTGATGAAGATCCTCCGCTGGGTGATTATCTAGGGGATTTGACCAGCGAGCTCGAAAAGGGGGAGTATATACAGGAATTTACCTCATCAGGCCCTAAGACGTACAGTTATAAGACCTCAAGCAACAAGGTTTGCATGAAAGTCAAAGGTATCACTTTAAACGTCAACAATACGATTAAAATAAACTTTGACTGTCTGAAGGGCCTGGTGCACGAATACTCTGCATCGAGCGATCACAAAAATAGCAAAGCCATTGTTGTAAACCATCCGAGCATAGTCAGGTCCAAGAAAAAATGGGAAATTACAACACAGCCTATGTTTAAAACCTTAAGAGTAGTGTTTGACAAACGGGTCCTCACAACGGACTACAAAACACTGCCTTACGGTTACTAAAAGCCATTAGAGGTTTGAACATCGCCCAGATATGGACACCAGACTGCAGCACCCATTCTCCTGCGTTTTAGCGGGGCCCTCCAATAGCGGTAAAAGTTTTTTTATAAAGAAACTGTTAGAAAACGCTCCCGGTGTTTTATCTCAGACCCCTAACAACATTGTGTGGCTTTATTCATGCTGGCAGGATCTTTACACTGAGCTCACCCTAAAATTTCCCCACATTCGATTTATAGAGGGTATCCCCGATAATCTCAACGACGATGACTTGCTACCAAAACACCTTGTAAACATGGTCGTGGTGGATGACCTCATGCGTGAAGGAGGGGACCACCCCGAGCTTGAGCGGGCTTTTACGCAATATTCACACCACCGCAATCTGAGCATATGCTATATAGTGCAGAACCTGTTTTACAAGGGCAAGAGCAGCCGGTCCATAACTCTCAACGCCTCATACCTGGTCTTATTTAAAAACCCTAGAGACAAACTTCAAATCTCAATTATAGCTAAACAAATGTACCCCGGCAACACCCAGTTTTTCATGGATGCCTTTAACGATGCTACAGCAAAACCCCACGGCTACTTACTGGTGGATTTGAAACCCAACACTTTTGAAGACTACAGACTACGATCCGGCATAATACCCCCGGACTTCCCAGTCGCCTACACGCCTAAAACAGTGTCCAAAAACTATAAAAAGAACAAGTAAAAAGCTGCTTATAACATTTACACTCTAAACCTTGTAATATAAGGTCCCCACAATGTCGGCTCGGTTACGACGTAATTTAGGACTTCTAAAAATGTTGATCACGGCCAGCCCCGCGAGAAGAAAAGCCATCCTCTGCGCTGCCACGGATGATTTAGTGGCCGCCATTTCAGAAATAGCCCTAAACACCCTAAAAGGTAATGTCCCTATATCAACGCGCCAGTTCCGGGTTCTGAAGAAGAAACGCCACATTATTAAGAAGCTCAGCAATAAGAGGGCTTCACTCCTTTCCAAAAGAAAACTGTTCAAACAGTCAGGAGGCTTTATAGGGTCGTTGTTAGGTATAGCTATACCCCTAATCACAGGGCTACTGTCGAGATCCTGATGGAGCACGCCCACAAAATGTACCTCGTGCCCCGGCAACAGGTGGATCATCTGTCCCCTTCTAACACGGACGTCTGGGACATACGCAAAAACGAAACACATCGTCTCGATGCGGAAATCAAAGCCATTTTGAACCGGACTGATTTAAAACCCCACGACAAGGCAGGGCTTTACTCAGGAGCCCTTCAAAACTTTCTACAATACTACAAGCAACTCACCTCTGAAAAAACCAAACTGACGCTGTACACCCCGATGCTGAACAGCCGCCTGGACCCTCTACGCAGGCTCATGACATAGGTCCCACACCCACAACTGATGCCTTTGTCTTAGACCTTTTAAAAAATATCAGTCAGAAATATAGAGGGGCTGCGCAAATGTTACTCAGTAAAATGAGTACTACTAAAGATTTGACCACTTGGAACGCCCGGGGTGAATTCGTTTACAAAGGGCAGCCGGTTGCTGGTTCCCATATGTATGATCTGGTCCGGGGTCTCACACACGGTAAAACCCTAACAACACGAGAAGCTCCTAGAGGCTGGGAACAGTTCCTAAATGCAGCTGCGGAACTCAACATTCCCTCCACGATCATCGGAAATGCCGAGAATCGCCGTAAGCTTGAAAGTTTAAAAGACCCGGCCCCCGCTATTTTTACAAGGAGCCCCGCTATATCGACATCGCCTTTCTTTCCACAACTAACACCCGCTCGGGACCGTGCTGATCTTCCTATGGGGCCTAAAAAGAGACTATTCAAAATGAACACATGGCTACCGATCTAATTTTGCACACATGTATAGTTTTTTTTGTTAAAAGTTTTTACGGTTCGAAAAAATGTGCTTCATTTTATATGTTTAACCATGTAAATGTTCGTGTTGAAACATGCTTGTAATAAACACTTTTAAATTTTCAGCCGGAGTATGCCATCTTTTTATTTATGAATGGTTTGAAAATGTACACAGTACGGATTTAAAAAAAAAATGCCTAGGATGAAAGCTTGTTTAAGATGTTTTTTATTTTAGACACTCACAAGTACAAATAACAGCTTTACAAGACCTTACACTTTTGACAGAGACCCGTGTCTGTTTTAACAACGTGTGACATTGTCCTGTAGTTTTCATTCACATATTTCATAACAACATCATCGTTGTTTACTAAATCATCTGAGTATAGATTTAAAAAATTTCTAAACGTTATACCTTCAGACATTTTACTAATAAAGTATATACAATGTTCCCCACATGTGATGGCCATAGGATCCTGTACCCGCAGTTTATTATACACAACAGTGGGTGATGCTTTTTTTACATATTTGAATATCGGCTTTGTATAAATACTATGCTTAGGGAATTCAGCTAAACTATCAAACACTATAACCTTGTCCACATCCAGAAACAGTGCCGCCCAATGTGCCCCACCCTTGTAATGGGGATCGGTGTTAAAGACGAGGGTACGGGGCCTTTCCGGGCCTATCTTTTCAGGTAGTCCATCGCTAGGGTATACCCCTAGAAAGTATTTCTTAGCATATTTATGTCTACTTAAGAAGTCACGTATCTCAGTAGTGTCCATTTTATATATTTTTTTAAAAAATAAAAAAAAAATTGTAATTTTTATTTTACACTTTTTCAATGGTAGTCAAACATGAGCTGACGGGCGTGGTTGATCTGAATAACACTGTCGAATACAGAGAACACAACCATGTTCACATTGGCCGCCAGTGCCTGTGTAAAACGTATTTCCGCTTTTAGATTTCCGTTTTTGATCAGGTTGTAATGGTCGCCATCTTCCATGTCCGGCGTCAGGTCGAACGCAAACAGCGTGTAGCCTGCAGCATACCCTTCCCTTGAAACAACTACTCCTGAGTCCCGCAGCTGTTTCCCCGTTATCGAGACCAGCCCTAGATATTCCCGGACAAAATTTGATGTTCCAAAATTCGGCGTGAAAGGTTTTGCGGGGATCACAGCACCCTCGTGAACCAGAGCGGCATAGTTGATATCATAGTGTTTGAAGTTGAAAGGGTTTGAGTTGTAGGCGCCACTAAAAGCGGTATTGTCCACAAACCCTATGATGATGAGTTTCGGTAACTGCCCCAGAAATAGATTCTGCTGCTGCGTTAATCGGGTTCCGGCGGGGATGCTGAATATCTTCAGAGCAACTCTTTCAATGGCATACTTGGCGTTCGATAATTGTAAAGCTTCAGCATGGGCTAGTCTGACACTTGGGGACACTTTCACTCTCTTTACAAACAGGCTCGCTGACAATATAACCAGTTTATACTGCTCTGCATCACCGCTGATGAGACAGAAAGAGTCCTTGTTACGATTGAGTTTGATCTTAAGATCAATACCGTTGACTAACAGTTTGTCTTGGAAGAAAAGGTCTGAATGTACGCGCCCCAGGAGGTCAAACTGCCTACTGCCGGCGACGAAGCTGGCTCTTTTTTTAAAACCCTCGTTGTCTCCGTCCAAAGCTGTGTTCTCCAAATGCGCTTCGGTATCTCGGTAGAAGAGCCCCGCTGAAAGATGTGTGTCCAGCGCATCACGACTATAATTTAGAATACTCTCTATGTAGGCCCTGTAGGCATACATGTTATCACTCTGTGTGACGAGGCGATCGCCTAGGTTAATGTCCACTTGATTAAACATTGTTGCGATGGGATAGGCTATAGGGGCCACTCTAGCATCATCCTCGATGTTGTCACCGTTCGCTTTGGTTATTTTACAGACGAGGTGCAGGAGAGTATTGTTGAGATCAAGGTACATATCCGTGGATCCCGACACATAAAACTCTATCGGTGCAAGGGGTGTCAGAGCGGCCATCGGTGACACTTCCATGAAAAAACTGTTTTCAATGCTTGTCTGTGTGGGTTTGAGAGAAAACAGATCTAACTCAGATTTGGCTCATTCACCCGATGCACAGTGTACGAAGGCCATGATCGATGTTTTAAAAAATATTCGCACTAGAACGAGTTCTCTTCTTCTTGGTTGATCTCTTCCGTCTTATGACTCTTCTTTTGTGAGGGCCTTTTGAAGTAGTCCGGCGCTTCTTATAGGGCCTTGGCGGCCCCCTACGCAGCGATGCCCTTCGCTTCCTTTTAACAAAACCATGCGCTTTATACAGCAACCCCGCTCCTTCTTGGGGCTGTCTATTCATGCGCTCTGCTACCGCAGACGTTACACTGCCCACAACGTCCTGGGCTATGTTTGTAGCTGCCGCTTTAACATGAGGTTTTGCAATTTCGAACCCTCTTCTCAAAAAGGGCATGGCACGTCTAAACATGCTTCGGAAGAAACCCCCCAATCCCGCCCCATACATAACCGGAGCCCCTTGAAAGTAGGGTTGGGGACCGCCATACCCGGCCTGAACTCTATAATAGTCCCTGTACATCGAGGGATCCCCGTAGGTTTTCATGGTGACCATTGCAGCTGTCTAATAGTCACCTTCGCGCCGTGGCCTTAAATGAAGCTTAACAATAACTTTCCCGTATTTAAAGGCGACCGGCTCCGACTGATCGTTGTACACCATGATGGTTATAGTGTCAAAATGGTTTTTAGAAATTGCAACATAGTCGAGTTTGTGATGTTGTATATTAACCATTGCGTTATTTTCACCCTGCACCGGGACCCACCTCAACAAAGGGGAATAACTATCCCCGACCCTCTGCGGCTCTACAATGTCGCTATAAACGTAGAGTGTATAAAAACCGCCGTTAATATCAGGGCATGTAGGGTCTGGATCCATCTGCCTTTGGTGATGCTGTACGGTCCCTAAAACCCTTTGTAATTTACCACTACATTTAAACACTGTACTGAACTCTGGGGCTTTAAGAACCACCTTTCTTCTAACGTGATCCAATACCAGATATATATTAGCATACGCTTCAGTGCTGGCTATAGACTTGTTGATGGCATCGACCACCGTTGCGACGGTAGGGTAATAGCCGTGCGGGAAAGACAAGTTATAGGTCAGTGCATCCTGAGGTCGCTTTATATGAAATTTAACATCGGCCTTTGTAAAGGTATTCCAAGTTCTAGGGTACTGTATTTCCGTTAGTGCCACCTCCCACGGGCCTTTCAAATCCACTGGCTTTGCAAGTTTCACCGTATAACTCGAAATCTGATTGTCTGGGAACATGTCCTTCGAAGCGTTGGATGGCAGCGTGATATAAAAAGGGGAGTTCTCCATCATAGCGTTTACAGCTATACCTCACACACCGTGCAACGAGCTGGCCAGAACCCAACTGTTAAATTTCTCGGGCCACCCGCGCCATTTGACCAACGCCTGTCGCCGGGCTCCGCTCCCTTTTCTTTTCAGAACCTTTTCAACCCTGTACACCCTGTTCGGGTCGTAGGGCACCTCTTGTAACTCTTCTGTGTAAAAGACACCCGATACCTCTTCCCCAGCGTAGTCCTTTAACCTGTAAATATATACCCCTTCTTTAAGCTGCACACTTTCCACTATGAATATCTCATCGCTGAATGTTTGTTGGTAGCCTTTGGTGAAGACCCCCTTCAACTTTGAAACCCTGACATGAGCCCCTTCTTTTAAATCCGGTTTATTGACCTTCTGTGTGAGACGCCTACCGTACACCGTTCTCCACACCATTAACGAATTATCCCTTGTTACCTTAACAGGGGCCATTTTGATTGTCCTGTGGTAGGTGGCGTTATAAACATCTATAAAAGCCTTTAGAACATCCACGTATCTGTAGGTGTTGTTGGCGGTGAAATATCGCCACATCTTCGACTTTAAAGTACGGTTAAAACGCTCTACAACAGCAGCCTTTACCTCTGTGTGCGTTACAAAATGTTGAACAGCGTGCAGGTCTAATAATTTTTGGAAATGTTTGTTTAAAAATTCCTTTCCGGCGTCTGTTTGTAGTTTCTGGGGCACACGCCCGCTAGCGAAGATGTCTTTAAAAGCAGCTGTAACGCTGGTACCACTTTTATCGTTTAACGCCTCTGCATATGCGTATTTGGACAAGACGTCTATGACGGTTAATATATACATGGCGCCATCGTTATGTTTTGCTAGATCTTGAAGACTGATTATGTCGGCCTGCCACTGATAATCGAGCTGTGCGTTAACAACGGTGGCCCGCCTCTTAAAGCGCCTCCTGCAGGTTTGTGCAGCGAATAAGCCTCTTCCCCAGCTAACCAAGTCTTCACACTGGCACGTTTTACAGATTCATTTTCAGCTCGAGCCCTTCTAAATAGAGCTTCGGAGCCTCCGAAACTTCCAACCCCCTGTTTATCGTAATAAAGCTTCCTTAAATCAGCATCCGTCATGCTGTCTCACATCAACACCCCGAAATGAAAGACGCCTGTTTTGTGTAAGGTCATTTTATTAAACATAAAAAACATACATGTGCGGCTGGGGTATACAACCAGCGTGTATTTGACATTTTGTGCTACATAGCTTATAAATGTCAAAACCCGGATCCAATGTGGCTTTTTTTTACAAACGTATACATAGTACAACATCCACTACACATGTTACTCAGAGCATGTTCCTTTACAAACCCTAAGCGACACAAACATTGATATTTTTATAGCTATACTCTCAATAGCTCTAGACATGACTTCCCGTTCCCCACGTCTATAACTCTGAACGCTCAGGATACTGATATAATTCAACAGTTCATACAGTTCTAGATAGGACAATGCAGAACCTTTATTTGTGAGATAATCTACAGTCATGTTCTCCAAAGCCTCATGCACCCCCGTCTCAGGTGAAAGTCTTAACTTGCGCTTGTGGTCTTTGTCCAAGGCCCAGCATTTAACAGATGCGTTTAGCCGGCCATTGATACACCACTTGGCGATACACTCATGGCAGTTACATTGCAACAAGGCAGAAGGTTCCGAAATGTTCAGACATCGCAGAGTCACAGGCTGTATTTCAGCTATTCTTTCTTTAACCAGCACAAAAATCAATCTCCCGATACAGATGTAGCCCGGTTGTAACTCATAGACATCTTGCACCTCGATACCCGGAATCCCCTCCTAAAAGTGAGTAAGTATGGAGCGTTAAGTAACATATTTATGGTCTACTTTTTTTTTTTTTTTTTTTTTTTTTTTAATTTTTTTTTTATTTATTTCTTTATTTATTTATTTAAAACAGTTTTCGAGGGGCTAAAGACAACATTCTTCTGTTTTTATAATAAATGTCACACATTCGTCTTTCTATAACCCGTTCTACCATACGTTTGTCAAAGGGGGGACACAACCCGTGCATGCGGTCGAGTTTTGAGCATGGCTCTGCAGCGTATCGGATCTCAAGGACAGCCGCAGCCAAGACCTTCATCATGTCACAGTGGACACTTTTCTTCACAGCAGACAGCCCATACACAACCCTTAACAGCTTATATACCCGATAAGTGTCTATCCGGTTACAAACGTGACGAATTGTTCTTGCAGTGTATGCATCGTATAGACATTCGTGAGCCTCCTGTTGAGGGTCATTAATTTTATGCCCGTAGCAAAGGTCATAATAATCCCTTTTAACACACGCGTTCACAACGGCAGCTGCAAAGCCTTTAACCGGCCATATGGTGTCACAGGGGACGCCCGGAGCTTCCTTTTCAAGATCGTGGCTAGTGTAGGTGCAAACACATTTCTTACGAGGCTCTTTGTTCTGGCTTGTAATACTTTCAGACTGTCTGGAACAGCATAAGCAGAAAAAATTTACGGTGTTAACCTTTGGAGCTGACCCTTCTAGAGGCTCTCTTTCTTCTGTTATGTTCTAGGGTTCAAACAGAAAGCACAAGACACATTATTAGTTAAAAGTATGACATTAGAGTATACAGGCATAAAAAAATAAAATAAAAAATGTCTTTACTAACCTCAGCATTCGCTTCACACTCAGCGGCTCCTCTGAAATCTTGGGAGTCGCAGAGGTCCATTGGGACAGAAACAGCGCCTGAACTCACACCTGATGGTTGTAAAATAAAGGCCTCTGCCTCGGGGTCCTCCTGGAAGCCCATGTCTTCATAGACGGGCGAATTCGGGGGTGGTACACATTCTTCAACTTCAATGTCTACGACGTTAGATGCCCCGCTTAATCCATCTTTCGAGACATCGCTGTCACTGCCGGACCCCTTAATAGGGGATATCAAGGGCGACACATCCTTGAGGTCAAGCTTTTCAAGCCGATGGCAAAGTTCCTCTTGAAAACCTGTAACATCGGTATCCCGGGTGTCTGGGACACCCTGTTGTGCATTCTCATCCATCGTACGAGGGGCGAGGGTCCGGTAATATCTACCAATAGTGTTCAGGGCCCCTGAGGAGACGGCTTTTCTGGCGATCGGATTGTATCTCTTCATAGCGCCTTGGCAAACTGATTCAGCCCTGGTTTGCAGTTTGACAGCCGGTTCTAACCAGCTCCTTATATGCAGCATTTAAAAAAAAAAAAAAAAGGGTGGCTCTACCAGCCAACAACACGTGTTCACAAACCACGTGACACCCCCATGCACGTCACTTCCGGGGAGGGCTTTCTGGGACACCGGAAGTCCCAGCCACCGGATATGACGTCATTTCCGGGGCGGGACAACTGTCACTTTTAATATGGTGATTAAAGGTATCCCTTCCTACTACTCTCTCATATCCGATAAATACTGGCTTTTGGAATCGGGTGTCACCCCATGCCACTGTCACTGGTTTAAAGCTTGAGGGATAATATAGATTGAAGTCTATCCATGGCCGACCAGGTCTTCCCAGCAGTATCAGAATGTTGCCAGAAACTGCACCTTTCGCTTAATTTTAATTTACCTTGTTCAGAAATGCAGGATTAAGGTATGACAGCCCTTGATCGGGTCTAGGCTTGATTATGCCAAAGCGATTTACAACCCCTCGACGTTGTGTGGCAGGTGTCTCAAGATTCGATCATAGGCATGTTTGGGAAAAGACGCTTTTAAAACACAAATCTGAGTTCATTTAAAGTCTGGAAAACGTAAATTGCTCGACTTTCTCACACAGGCACTGTATTCCTGTTTAAGCAGTTCAGTTAAAAATGACCGAATAAAATGTAATATCACAAGAGTGGAAAGTCATTTATGACACAGAGCAATGATGCGCACTAAACGCTTTCTCATTCACAAGGCAATACTGAAATAGCACAAGATTAACACCCAGGAAAACTGACTAACTGGAATTGGATTTACCGCGAGATAACAACAAACACCTCAGGGCACCATGCTGCGTCTTTTCCCTTTGCAGCTGATGTGCTTTTGAAAATACCGGAGTCTTTTATGCATATTTGTGACAGATATGTCTATTACAAAATGCCCAATGGGAAAAATATTTCTGATGTGAGGAAGAAGTTGTTCGCAGAGCTCCTGAAAGACAGATCACCAGGTTTTAGCCAACAGCAATTTTCTACAAATATTAAATCTGTATCTTAAGTCCTATTTCTTAACATTTGGAGAGATTCATCTGCAGTCGCTACTTTATTTTCCCCTATTGACAAGATCATTTCATTTTCTTTCATATTTTTCCATCAGGTGTGTGCTATGTTGTGATAGGTATTCTCTGTCAATGAATTGCAGATTTAACAAAAAAGGAAGTGCTTGCGCCGCCTGAGGGTTAGTTTTAATGAGTTCGCCTATCAGCCTTTAATATTTGCTGTGAGCGACACTGCAATAAAAAGAGTAGTTCGGCTGCTGTGCTCCTCGCCCTCCTCCTCCTCCCTTTTCTCTACATTACTTCGGAGATCTTGTTTTGTCGTTTTCCATCGGCGACCTCAATGACTGATCTTCTGAAACCGTAGGGTGTCTCAGAAAAAAATCTTTTTATATTGAGCGATCTAAGAACAACTTCATAGCCAAAGTTTAAAGCAGTAACTTGGGTTTTGTTGCAAGTAAATATGCTTTTGCGCACAGCTCTTGCATCATTTTGTGAGGGTTCTTTGTGATTCTGTGCCTACAAGTTCAGTGCAAAAGTTGCCATCAGTGTTTGCAGGGTTTACTTTAAATACATTTATTTATATGACCTGTAGAAAGAGCTGTATACAAAATGCCCTTCAAAGTATTAAAAAAAGATATTAGAGAAAGCACATATTTGTCATCAATATATATATCTCGTGGTCACACTTAAAAACAATATTGTATCACACCACACTATGGGGCCTATTTATACTCCATTTGGGCTGAATGTGGGTCATGTTTGTGATGCAAATTTGCCCAAAACTAACTCCATATTTATATTTTGACGCTAGACATGTCTAATGTCAAAATATTGGAGTTTGCACCATTTTTTGGATGCGTGAACTACCTTGCGTCAATGAGATGCAAGGTAGGCGTTCCCTTCTAAAAAATGGTGCTAACCCATATTTATCCCTGTGCTAAAATGATGCACGGGTAGGAGGGTCAGACCAGGCATTATGGGACCTGTGGACCCATTTCCATGGTTCAACACCATGGAGTGGGTCCACAGGTGCACTCCTAAAGCCCCAGGAACACCCCCACCTACACCAGAGAGACACCAGAGGGTGGGAAACCCCATCCCAGGTAAGTAGGGTAAGTATAGGTAAGTATTTTTTTTTTAAATTAAAGTGCCATCGGGGGCGCAACTTGGGGCCCCCTGCATGGCACAGGGTGCAATGGCCATGTCCAGGGGACACTGGTTCTCTGTGCTGGCCATTGGAGTGGTGGGCATGACTCCAGTCTTTTCTAAGACAGGAGTCATGTGGTATGGATGGTTTTGCATCAGAAAATGACGTTAAGCTGTTTAAAGTTTTTTTTTGTTGCTGCCTTTAACCAGTCTTCATTTTTGTCAGATGTAATTTTTCGGTGCAAACCCCCCTTCTCCCATACTGCCACCCCCACACGGCTAACATCATTTTTTTTTTTATGCTAGCCCACCCTTTGCTCCGTTCCATAAATATGGTGCCCAGCTGGCGCTCTGGAATGGCGCAAGCTGGTGCTATACTTTTTGATGCAAAACTGTGTTAGTGCAGTTTTGCATTAGAAAGTATAAATATGCCCCTATATATTTACAAACTAGAAACAGTGCTTATCATTATGCACATGCTCCTTCAAAGCTTGCATGTATTTAATTATATATTACGTATGTCCCCCATTTTGGGGTAGATGGAAGGCACACATTTTATGGTATGATTTTTAGTGCAAGGGAGGTGAAAACAATCTGACAAAATTCCCACATTTAGAACATTAACTCACAAATTACCAACGGTAGAGCATCTTTTAATCTTTAGGCTCTCTGCTTGGTGGAAAGAAGCTTCAAAATCGTCCAGAGTATACTACTATCACCTGGATTTAAACTGCCCATATACCTCAATACCCGCCCTGTTGCCTCAACCTGTGCATAGGGCTGCACACCTCTGCCCGGATCCCATCGAGGACGGCAGGCCCGGTCCCATGTGTGGGAGGGGAGTGGCATTCGCCAGGCCCATTGCTGCGGGCAAACTGCTGGTGTTCCCTCTGCTGTATACGCTGACTTGTGGATGAATGGTCTGGGGAAGCAGGCTGGCGGTGACAATGACCTCTCCCAAGCTCTGCCCAAACCTCAAGCATACCCTTAGTGGTGGGAAGCTGGCTGCTGAAGAAAAGCTACCTTACCCACACACGCGCTCTCCTAAATTGACCACCAGACAGTGCTGAGGTTCAGCAAGCACAACCAAGAAGGGCCCAGCTATTCGACTTCTCTCTTGAAGTGAGATGGAATCTAGGTGGGAGGGACAGATGGCAAGCTCGATCTCCTCATCAGTGAAGCTCTCTTCACCCATTATGCTGGCTCCCCTGGCTCCCTTCCCCCGATACTCCTTCCCCTGGCAACATACTCTCCCTTTGTAGTGTCCCTGGCACTAAAGATGGCTTCAGCTTAGTGGGTCTGCTCGAGTTTCCTGCTGGTGATTGCTTGATGGAGGGCATGAACATGTCAGGACTCTCATCTTGCCAGGAGACCTTCACTGACATTTTAAACTAGCACTTCCATAGGTTGAGGCCCCTAATGCCAGATAAAGTTCTTCTCACCGTAACAATTTCTTTAGGCGAATTTGTGCACTCCACAATTACTGCACCACAGACTTACTATTCCCGACCCCCACAACAAACGCAACATACACAGCCATTGTCCAAATAACAATTGCCACAACTGATGTGTACTTTAACCTCTTGTTTGACTGAGCACACGTTTTTGAAAGACTAAACTCATATTTAACTTTGTAAACACACCTTATTTCTTATATTTGCCCACCCCTCAACATACCTTGAATAAAGTGAAGTGGATGTGATTCTGATGCAAGCACTTCCTGTGAGACACTAGACACTACACCTAACTCAAGCACTCCCTGTTCATTGTCACCAGTAGAACAGTCACAAAAAATTGTGATTAAGCTGGAAGATGACGCTGAAGCTGCTGAGCAGTGCATTTGTGGCTTTGAAGATGAAACTAAGAGTAAACATGAAAAAAAAAACTAAGTGTGGGAAAAGTGCTTAATATTGTCAAATTTAAGACTTTGAGTAGCAATCCTGATGAAATATTCTGTACAAACTTGGAATGGTGCAGTTGACACCCTTAAGTAAGACGGATGACTAGGGTGGCGGAATGTTTGCTAATATACAAGGAAAGGGTTTCTCCCATCTATTCACTGTAGAGCAGGAGCACCACTCACTGGTGCATTGCCTCAACCACAAGCCTCTCCAACTTCAAAGGCTGTGAAACTGTCCTCTGCTTAAGCATGGAAAATGTGTCATCACATGGTGGCAATTCAATTTCACTTTACTTTGATATCACCATGATTGTGAGGCACAGATTTTGTCAATCAAGGTGAAACTACAGCAAATAGGCCTGCCATTTCACATGCTTTACCATGATTATTAGCCTAATCAAGCTCAATTACTCATTGCATTGCTCCACTTCTGGTGACATATTAACCCTGGGTCTCTCAAAAAAACATTGTAAACTTTCTATGTTTCTGCTACATTTATATTATGAAGAAAGTGTTAAATTATCATGCTAAAGTGTCCTCAAATTATTATATAATGATGCTTTTGTGATTAATTCCCCCAGTTATCTCTACGTAAATGACGGAGTGAGTTGGCCAATATTTTCTGCTTCTACAAGGAGAAAAACTCAACCTTCAATGTTAATAAGTAACCTCCAATGGTTTCTATTGTAGTAGATGCTTTAGTGGTTGGGCTAAGCCAACAAGGGCCACTGACACCTTATGCCATCAGTGTGAGTGAGGTTGGGTACAACATAGGTTAAATTCCCACCATAATCATAGGACACACTAAAAAAATGCTCTACTATACATGAGAAGCTACACAACTATTGTACTAGCAAAATCCAGGTTATACTACAAGTCACAACTCTAAACACATGGTGCCATTTTGCACAACATCCAAAGCATGACAGAGAATTCCTATTTCTAACCCATTGTTAAAACTGACATACTGTTGGAAAGTGGGTTATTGGTAAGTACCTACACTTCGCATTAGGCCACTAACCTCCACTTAGGTCCAGTTAGGTCTCAATAAATTAAACCCACCTCAACCCTTGGTAGCTTCGCAATGAGCGACAAGGCTTAACTTAGGAGACAAAGCGTAAAGCATTCAAATATCACAAACAGTAACTAAATTAAAGACAGTAAACAGTTTAAAAATCCATAATCAATTAATAAAAATAGGAAATATTTTTAGCTTTAAAATGACACCAAAACAATTAGAATCGGATAAGGGGAACTGGAGATATGAATTTTTAAATGATAAATGCTTTTTAGTGCATAGAAATGAATGAACAGTGCCAATCTGGTCATCTGGTTGCACTGCGACAGAGGCGAAGTTCAAGTTTAAGGTCGACCACAATGGAGCCCTGCTAAGCTACAGCCCATGGGAGGCCTCATTCAAAAGTTTACCTTTGGACTTAATAATTTTTCTGGAGATTTTCTTCAGTGGGACCAAGTCACCAGTCCAATCCGACCTCCTGGAACTCTTCCTCGGATGCGCGTTGCGTAGCAGGATCCCTCGGTGGAGATTTTTACCTTTGGACTTAGTCGTTTTTCGAGATGAAAATCTTCCTCAATCTTGATCCTACGTCCTTGGAACCCTATCTGGATATACTGCCGGGGAGGTCTCGGTCAACTTTCTACGTTCGGACTTTGTCACTTTTTTCAGAGATTTTCTTCACCGGGATGAACCTGCAAGTCAGTCTGGGTTGCGGGTGAGGCTTTTTTCTCAAAATTCTCCAAGCTTCTCCAAACTTCTGGATCTTCTCCCAGATGTTCTTTTAAGGTTCTTTTGAGGTACACAGCTCATCCCAAGGTTCCAGAAGCTCTGATATGCTCCTTGAGGGTACGGACTACAACTCCCTGAATGCACCTGGCGCAAACTCCAAAACGGCCACTGGACAGTTGTCAGCTGGCCAGTTTCTTCAGGAGTTGGTGTAGGGGACTCTGGTTAGCAATTTTTCACCTGTAGCAAACAGGGAGTACCTCCCTGAACCAGTTGAAACCAGGCAAAGACCTTCTTGGTGAAGCCCAAATGTTCAGCTGGTGCAGTCCTCCAGAGTGCAGTGTCCAGGTGCAGATCAGGGGTCCAGCAGGGCAGTCCTTCTTCTCCTGTAGTTCTTCCTTGTTGGAATCTGTTAGGGATCTGGGGTGCAGCTCTGCCATATTTATCCTTGCTCCTAGGTGAAAAACAGGGGGGTCCTGGTTCTCCAATCAGGTGCAGGGTCCTTCCCCCTGTGATGACCACTTCCTGGGAAGTGTGTCAAAAATCAATCCTAGGGAGCAACATTCCTCAAAAATCCATCATGGCTGAAACTGATTTTTGGAGGTTACATCTGGCCGAGCCCACCCACTGGTGTGGCTAAAATTCTTAAACACACCCTTCTCCTGCCCTTTCCTAACCAAATCAGGGGGGCACCTAATTGTCTGGGTATGCAGGATGTGAGGGACGTGCTGGGTTGCTCCAAATGTCCTTCCCTGCCTTTGAAGAGCAGTTTGGCAGCCCTCCCCCTTCCTGCTTTTCCATCTGCTAAGGGAAGATCTCCTCCCCAGGCACATTTCTTTGTGTTTAGCCCAGCCTACTTCACACCTCATCAAGGCAGCCTGGCCAGGCTGCCAGAGGCAGGGCCAACCAGAGCAAAGCACTACAGGGCTGAAGTTGGCAACTTTTTAGGTAAAGTTTAAAACTCTTTACCTGAACTAGTTATATTAAGTCCAACAATTGTGAGATTTATTATAACAATTAATTTAATACCAAACTTGACGTATCTGACACTTATGGGGACTTTATAAATTAAATTAAAGTCTCCCCATTCTAGCCTATGAAGGCCATTCACTACAATGAGGGAAAGACGAATTTGGCTGTTTTACCTCACCAGGGCATATAAAACTATTTTTATAAGGTCCCTGCTTATAGCTACATGGCACACAGCCCTATGGGCATGCAAGCGCGCCTGGTCCTTAGTAAGTAAACTTACAAGGGGACGCGTATAAGTCGATGAACCTTTTGAATCGCATGGAGTATCCCAGTCATGTAGTGACCATTGAAATCAATCAGTAGCATAAACTACCATTAACAAAACATCTTCTCTTGAATAACCACAACTCGGTGAAGAGTTAAACAAATTTTATTTCCCTGTTAATTACAATTCTAATTCATCTGTTAGACCAATCTTTATTCAATCAGGTCAATTATTAATTTGTAAATGAAAACATCATCTTATAACTTGGAGAAAACATATGCAGAAATACACCTTTCACAAGCCAAAGGATACTAGCAATAGTAGTAGAGTTCAGCAGATAGCTCGTCAGTCATTTGTCACTGTCAACGTCACCCCTAACAGCCTACCTAACCAAGATTAGCATCAGCATGTGGGGCTTCATGCAAAACAATTTAGAGAAAAAGAATTAATTTGAAAAAGATCTATCTAAGTAAGAATTCTACAATCAGCGCAGTTGGTACCTAGAAGAAAAGGCACAATTAGGCAGTCGCATTTTCATAGCTACCTATCCACAGAATGGATCAGCAACAAAGTCAGTCTTCATCTTTAGGTCATCAGTTGATTAGCCACGCATCAGGCTCTCAGAGTATGAGCCCAACAACAGAACCTCAGACAGCGCCTCCTGACATCATCAATTCTCCCCTTGAAGTTTTAACCCCTTTTCATGACCTTCTATTAGGGTCTCCCAGTCCACCCCCCTAATTCCTAATTGGTCAATCTGTCAGCATATATGACTTTAACCTGTAGTATTTGTTTACCAAATCTACCAATTTCAATAATAGTCCTTTTACAAGATGCGGATTGGCCCGCTATACGATGTCCTCATCATCCGGCCCTTCAGGTATCGAAATTGTTGCATGTTCCTCTTCAGTCAGTGCCTTCATTGTTCAAGTCCTGGGAAAGTACATTTAGCCTACTCTACACATAATTGTATCAAATTGTCTTCATCATCTCCTGTCTGCCGGTACATTGCAGAAAATTCTAGATAAGCAACTTTAACATTGGGTGAGTCAAGGACGGGTCGTAGCAGCTTCTTGCAAACATAGTTATTGTTTCTGCTCTCTGTGTGCAAGGCCTAGGAAGACTAGGCCTTAAATTCAGCTAAGTTAACACTACAAACTGAAGTAAAACACAGGTTATATATTTCAATTTGACATATTACTACATTTTTCTCATATAGTTTCATTATTTCATACAGTTTCAGTTATATTAGTACAATCTAGTACATATGGCTGCCATGCCCCGAGGGCACAATTTCAAACGTGCACATTATTTTTCTTTACGATTAATTCTTCTACAAACTTTTCATTATTCAAGCACATAAACATCAATAATGATTTTCTAATTAGTATATCTGCTTCAACAAGCACATAGGGCACACCTTAGGGGTGACTTATATGTAAAATAAAGTAGTTTAAGACTTTGAAAGTACTTTTAATTCTAAAGTTGAATTTGCATATAACTTTAATTTAAAAGCAGCCAGCAAGGCAGGCCTGCCTTTAGAATGACACTGGGCACCTATGGGTGCACTACCTATGCTGGGGTCCCTACACCTACATGCCCTACCGTATACTAGGGACTTATAGGTAGGATGACATAGCCAATTATAATTAGCCTAATTTGCATACTTTTTTTACACAGAGCACAGGCCCTTTAACTTACTAATCTGAAATGGCACTTTTAGAAAGTTGGCATTTTTCTGCATAAACCAAATATGCCTCTTTACCAGTGTCCAGGCATACATGATTGTGAATGGTTCTCCTTTGGTGTGTTGTTTATTCCTTCCAGTTAAAGGGACAAAAGGGCCTTGAGTGTGGGGCAGGTTTTTCTCCACTGAGCAGGATGTCCTGGTGGGTTATACTCAGCCTTCCTGAGATTCAAAGGGTAGCTCCAGGGCTATGCCCACCCCCTTCCTGACTTCTAAGGGCTCTCCAGCAACCCAGCTCAATGGCCTGCCACTGCCAAATGTAGCTCACATCATGGCCTGCCCACTCTTTATTATCCTAAACAGTTTGGAGCACAGTCTAGAAAAAAGGGGGGGATAAACAGAGGCGGCATCCCCCACTAATAAACTGGCAGCTGGGTATAAAAATAGCACCGAGAGCGTTGCAAGAGAGCACTTCTTGACCAGTGGAAGATTCAAAAGAAGGACTGCCCTGCTGTCTGAAGAAGGGCGACTGGATCTGCTTGCCTTGAATCCAGGCTCCAGAGGTCAGTTGGCTGACCTCATTTATAAGCTCCTGGGACTCAACAAGCTTCTATAGGCTTTCCTGTAACTGCTCAGCTGACCAGCACCAAATGGACCTTCCTGGAGCTCTGCTGCTGGCCTTTACTGGTGTGAGTCCTGATCCTCAAGTGGTGCCCCCCACCCAGGTTGTAGTCCTTTGGCTGGCATCGGAGTGCACTCCTCCTGAACTCAAGGTAAAAATCCAGAAGTTTTGGATGTTCTTCATGATTGCCAAAGGACTCCTCCTGATGAACAGTGGACCTCCACAATGCAGTTTCCGCTTCTCAACCAGCAACAATTCCTGGAATGGACTGAGACATAGAAGGTCAACTCTTCACTGAAGCCAGCCTGGCCCCTGCATCCAACCTGTGCTCCATTGAGTTCGACCTGAACTTATGATTGCTTTGGTGCCGAGCTATCTGAGCATTAAGCACAGGCATATTTGGTAACTTTTGTGTCTCTCACCACTCTCAACTAATAAATCAATTTCTTACTAGTGGAATATGAGAGGGTTCAACACTCCACACAAAACTCATCAGGTTTTATCCTACTTAGATGGCATAACATGAATGGGCTCTGCTTCAAGAAACTCAATTAACTAAATTCACTGAATCCATTTTCACAACCAGATGTTGTGTCCATCAAAATATATAATGTTGCTTCTAATAAGCTAGAGGCAAAATAATTCTATTTAGGAAGGGGCACCTTCCTCACCTACTACAGAAGCAAGTTATGTATCATGCATGTGATATATTCACTCAGCCCACATTCAATCCAAGTCAAATAACACCTTTGAACACCCACATGCCATCTATTGAGTGGGATTTAGTACAACTGGTTTCTCTTCACTTGTAGAGTAGAAATCTACAGTGCTAAATATATACATGCCCACCAGAAATCCTATTGAGAATTTGTGGGAAGCACAACTGTTTTCCTCAGATTTCTCTAAATGAACATTTACAGAAAGCATGACAAAGGAGAAGTATTTGATATGTTCTGTATGGAAAAGTACTGGCCTGATTTAGATATTGGATGATGTTATTTACTCTAAAAGGACAAGGGAATTAAATACTCCACTGCCATGATGGAGTACCCCTCTCCCAAATTGAATTGTCACCGATCCAGAGGACAACTTCATTCTTTGACAGAAACCACCACCACAATGGTTACTGTTACAGAGTTAAAAGTTTGACAGATGGCTCTGTCAAACATGACAGGTGTGTGTAAATTTATTTTAGCAAGTTTTTGATCTCTGAGAAAAAAATCCTAAGGCAGACCCCCACACTATGGGAGTTTCCACCTAATATGTGGGAGTCATTTAAATGTTTTACTGCCCATTACCACCATTTTTTTCATGGTGGTAAGTGCGAGTAAAACTGGTCATTTGACCACCCACTCAAAATAGGGTGAGCAGTTCAATACCAAACCTCTAACAACCCTTACTGGGTTTGGCCATCAAATGAATATGTCAGCAAATGAGATGGAGTACTTTTCATCACTGACATACCTAAGGTCCACTTGGCTGTAAATCGGATGGGCTAGCATTCAATTTGGCAGAGACGGTTCTAAGATGCTATTTTGATGATGTACCCTCTCCACCAGACTCTTAACCACTTCGCTGCCAGGCCTTTTCCCCCTCCTGTGCCAGGCCTTTTTTTGCCTATTTGGGGCAGTTCGCGCTTAGGCCCGCATAACTTTTTGTCCACATAAGCTAACCAAGCCAAATTTGCGTCCTTTTTTTCCAACATCCTAGGGATTCTGGAGGTACCCAGACTTTGTGGGTTCCCCTGAAAGAGGCCAAGAAATTGGCCAAAATACAGGGAAAATTTTGTTTTTTTCAAAAAAATTGGAAAAAGTGGCTGCAGAAGAAGGCTTGTGGTTTTTCCCCTGAAAATGGCATCAACAAAGGGTTTGCGGTGCTAAACTCAGCAGCTTCCCAGCTTTCAGGAACAGGCAGACTTGAATCCGAAAACCCAATTTTTCAACACAATTTTGGCATTTTACTGGGGCATACCCCATTTGTGCAATTTTTTGTGCTTTCAGCCTCCTTCCAGTCAGTGACAGGAATGGTCATGAAACCAATGCTGGATCCCAGAAACCTAAACATTTCTGTAAAGTAGACAAAATTCTGAATTCAGCAAGGGGTCATTTGTGTAGATCCTACAAGGGTTTCCTACAGAAAATAACAGCTGAAAAAGAAAAATATTGAAATTGAGGTGAAAAAAACATCAATTTTTCTCTACTTTTTACTCTGTAACTTTTCCCTGCAATGTCAGATTATCGAAAGCAATATACCGTTACGTCTGCTGGACTCCTCTGGTTGCGGGGATATATAGGGTTTGTAGGTTCATCAAGAACCCGAGGAACCCAGAGCCAATAAATGAGCTGCACCCTGCAGTGCGTTTTCATTCTATACCGGGTATACAGTAATTCATTTGCTGAAATATAAGGAGTAAAAAATAGCTATCAAGAAAACCTTTGCATTTCCAAAAAGGGCACAAGATAAGGTGTTTAGGAGCAGTGGTTATTTGCACATCTCTGAATTCCGGGGTGACCATAGTAGCACGTGAATTACATGGAATTTCTCAATAGATGTCTTTTTTACACACACCCCTATATTTGGAAGGAATAAATGTAGAGAAAGACAAGGGGCAATAATACTTGTTTTGCTATTCTATGTTCCCCCAAGTCTCCCGATAAAAATGATACCTCACTTGTTTGGGTAGGCCTAGCGCCCGCGACAGGATATGCCCCAAAACACAACGTGGACACATCACAGAAAACAGAGCTGTTTTTAGCAAAGTGACTACCTGTAGATTTTGGCCTCTAGCTCAGCCGCCACCTAGGGAAACCTACCAAACCTGTGCATTTCTGAAAACTAGAGACCTAGGGGAATCCAAGGAGGGGTGACTTGTGAGGCTCGGACCAGGTTCTGTTACCCAGAATCCTTTGCAAACCTCAAAATTTGGCTAAAAAAACACATGTTCCTCACATTTCTGTGGCAGAAAGTTCTGGAATCTGAGAGGAGCGACAAATTTCCTTCCACCCAGCATTCCCCCACGTCTCCCGATAAAAATGATACCTCACTTGTGTGGGTAGGCCTAGCGCCCGCGACAGAATATGCCCCAAAACACAACCTGGACACATCACAGAAAACAGAGCTGTTTTTAGCAAAGTGACTACCTGTAGATTTTGGCCTCTAGCTCAGCCGCCACCTAGGGAAACCTACCAAACCTGTGCATTTCTGAAAACTAGAGACCTAGGGGAATCCAAGGAGGGGTGACTTGTGTGGCTCGGACCAGGTTCGGTTACCCAGAATCCTTTGCAAACCTCAAAATTTGGCTAAAAAAACACATGTTCCTCACATTTCTGTGGCAGAAAGTTCTGGAATCTGAGAGGAGCCACAAATTTCCTTCCACCTAGCGTTCCCCCACGTCTCCCGATAAAAATGATACCTCACTTGTGTGGGTAGGCCTAGCGCCCGCGACAGGATATACCCCAAAACACAACGTGGACATATCACAGAAAACGGAGCTGTTTTTAGCAAAGTGACTACCTGTAGATTTTGGCCTCTAGCTCAGCCGCCACCTAGGGAAACCTACCAAACCTGTGCATTTCTGAAAACTAGAGACCTAGGGGGATTCAAGGAGGGGTGGCTTGCGGGGCTCGGACCAGGTTCTGTTACCCAGAATCCTTTGCAAACCTCAAAATTTGGCTAAAAAAACACATGTTCCTCACATTTCTGTGGCAGAAAGTTCTGGAATCTGAGAGGAGCCACACATTTCCTTCCACCCAGCGTTCCCCCACGTCTCCCGATAAAAATGATACCTCACTTGTGTGGGTAGGCCTAGCGCCCGCGACAGGATATGCCCCAAAACACAACGTGGACATATCACAGAAAACAGAGCTGTTTTTAGCAAAGTGACTACCTGTAGATTTTGGCCTCTAGCTCAGCCGCCACCTAGGGAAACCTACCAAACCTGTGCATTTCTGAAAACTAGAGACCTAGGGGGATCCAAGGAGGGGTGACTTGCGGGGCTCGGACCAGGTTCTGTTACCCAGAATCCTTTGCAAACCTCAAAATTTGGCTAAAAAAACACATGTCCCTCACATTTCTGTGGCAGAAAGTTCTGGAATCTGAGAGGAGCTACAAATTTCCTTCCACCCAGCGTTCCCCCAAGTCTCCTGATAAAAATGATACCTCACTTGCGTGGGTAGGCCTAGCGCCGGCGACAGGAAACACCCCAAAGCGCAACGTGGACACATCCTAAATTTTGGGAAAAAACAGAGGTGTTTTTTGCGAAGTGCCTACCTGTAGATTTTGGCCTCTAGCTCAGCCGGCACCTAGGGAAACCTACCAAACCTGTGCATTTCTGAAAACTAGAGACCTAGGGGAATCCAAGGAGGGGTGACTTGCGGGGCTCGGACCAGGTTCTGTTACCCAGAATCCTTTGCAAACCTCAAAATTTGGCTAAAAAAACACATGTCCCTCACATTTCTGTGGCAGAAAGTTCTGGAATCTGAGAGGAGCTACAAATTTCCTTCCACCCAGCGTTCCCCCAAGTCTCCCGATAAAAATGATACCTCACTTGCGTGGGTAGGCCTAGCGCCGGCGACAGGAAACACCCCAAAGCGCAACGTGGACACATCCTAAATTTTGGAAAAAAACAGAGGTGTTTTTTGCGAAGTGCCTACCTGTAGATTTTGGCCTCTAGCTCAGCCGGCACCTACGGAAACCTACCAAACCTGTGCATTTCTGAAAACTAGAGACCTAGGGGAATCCAAGGAGGGGTGACTTGCGGGGCTCGGACCAGGTTCTGTTACCCAGAATCCTTTGCAAACCTCAAAATTTGGCTAAAAAAACACATGTCCCTCACATTTCTGTGGCAGAAAGTTCTGGAATCTGAGAGGAGCTACAAATTTCCTTCCACCCAGCGTTCCCCCAAGTCTCCCGATAAAAATGATACATCACTTGTGTGGGTAGGACTAGCGCCCACGAAAGGAAAGGGCCCAAAACACAACGTGGACACATCACATTTTTTTATAAAAAGCAGTGCCTACCTGTGGATTTTGGCCTGTAGCTCAGCCGACACCTGAGGAAACCTAGCAAACCAGTGCATTTTTGAAAACTAGAAACCCAGGGGAATCCAAGATGGGGTGACTTGCGGGGCTCTGACCAGGTTATGTTACCCAGAAGCCTTTGCAAACATCAAAATTTGGCCCAAAAAACACTTTTTCCTCTCATTTCGGTGACAGAAAGTTCTGGAATCTGAGAGGAGCCACACATTTCCTTCCACCCAGCGTTCCCCTAAGTCTCTTGATAAAAATGGTACATCACTTCTGTGGGTAGGCCTAGCGCCCACAAAAGGAAATGGCCCAAAACACAACGTGGACACAACATATTTTTTCACAGAAAACAGAGGTGTTTTTTGCAAGGTGCCTACCTGTGGTGTTTGGCCTGTAGCTCAGCCGGCCCAAGGTGGGGGGGGGGCAGAAATGCCCTAAAATAAATTTGCCCCCCCAACCCCCACCCTCCCCCGCCGGGAGCGACCCTTGCCTACGGGGTCGCTCCCCCTGCGTGACATTGGCACCAAAAAACAAATCCCCGGTGCCTAGTGGTTTCTGCCCCCTTGGGGGCAGGTTGACCTAAACTCAGCCAATCTGCCCCCAAGGGGGGCAGAAATGACCTAAATACAATTTGTCCCCCAGGGGAGCGACTTTTGCCTGATGGGTCGCTCCCCATCTCTAAAAAAAAAAAACAAAGAAAAAAAAGAAATATTCCCCTGGCGCCTAGAGGTTTCTGCCCCCCCCCCCCCCCGGGGGCAGAACGGCCTAATGATAGGCCGATCTGCCCCCCGGGGGGGCAGAAATGGCCTAAAATAAATTTGCCCCCCCAACACCCACCCCCCCCCCGGGAGCGACCCTTGCCTACGGGGTCGCTCCCCCTGCGTGACATTGGCACCAAAAAACAAATCCCCGGTGCCTAGTGGTTTCTGCCCCCTTGGGGGCAGGTTGACCTAAACTCAGCCAATCTGCCCCCATGGGGGGCAGAAATGGCCTAAATACAATTTGTCCCCCAGGGGAGCGACTTTTGCCTGATGGGTCGCTCCCCATCTCTAAAAAAAAAAAAAAAAAAAACATTCCCCTGGCGCCTAGAGGTTTCTGCCACCCCCCCGGGGGCAGATCGGCCTAATAATAGGCAGATCTGCCCCCCGGGGGGGCAGAAATGGCCTAAAATAAATTTGCCCCCCCAACACCCACCCCCCCCCGGGAGCGACCCTTGCCTACGGGGTCGCTCCCCCTGCGTGACATTGGCACCAAAAAACAAATCCCCGGTGCCTAGTGGTTTCTGCCCCCTTGGGGGCAGGTTGACCTAAACTCAGCCAATCTGCCCCCAAGGGGGGCAGAAATGACCTAAATACAATTTGTCCCCCAGGGGAGCGACTTTTGCCTGATGGGTCGCTCCCCATCTCTAAAAAAAAAAAATAAAAAAATTCCCCTGGCGCCTAGAGGTTTCTGCCCCCCCCCCCCCCCCGGGGGCAGAACGGCCTAATGATAGGCCGATCTGCCCCCCGGGGGGGCAGAAATGGCCTAAAATAAATTTGCCCCCCCAACACCCACCCCCCCCCCGGGAGCGACCCTTGCCTACGGGGTCGCTCCCCCTGCGTGACATTGGCACCAAAAAACAAATCCCCGGTGCCTAGTGGTTTCTGCCCCCTTGGGGGCAGGTTGACCTAAACTCAGCCAATCTGCCCCCATGGGGGGCAGAAATGGCCTAAATACAATTTGTCCCCCAGGGGAGCGACTTTTGCCTGATGGGTCGCTCCCCATCTCTAAAAAAAAAAAAAAAAAAAAATTCCCCTGGCGCCTAGAGGTTTCTGCCCCCCCCCCCGGGGGCAGTTCGGCCTAATAATAGGCAGATCTGCCCCCCGGGGGGGCAGAAATGGCCTAAAATAAATTTGCCCCCCCAACACCCACCCCCCCCCGGGAGCGACCCTTGCCTACGGGGTCGCTCCCCCTGCGTGACATTGGCGCCAAAAAACAAATCCCCGGTGCCTAGTGGTTTCTGCCCCCTTGGGGGCAGATTGACCTAAAATTGGCCAATCTGCCCCCAGGGGGGCAGAAATGGTCTAAATACAATTTGCCCCCCCAGGGGAGCGACCCTTGCCTGATGGGTCGCTCCCCATCTCTAAAAAAAGAAACAACAAAAAAAAAAAACACAAAAAAAAAATTGCCCTGGTGCCTAGAGTGTTCTGCCCCCCCCCCCCGGGGGCAGTTTGGCCTAATAATAGGCCGATCTGTCCCCCGGGGGGGCAGAAATGGCCTAAAATAAATTTGCCCCCCCAACCCCCACCCCCCCCCCGGGAGCGACCCTTGCCTACGGGGTCGCTCCCCCTGCGTGACATTGGCGCCAAAAAACAAATCCCCGGTGCCTAGTGGTTTCTGCCCCCTTGGGGGCAGATTGACCTAAAATTGGCCAATCTGCCCCCAGGGGGGCAGAAATGGTCTAAATACAATTTGCCCCCCCCAGGGGAGCGACCCTTGCCTGATGGGTCGCTCCCCATCTCTAAAAAAAGAAACAACAAAAAAAAAAAAACACAAAAATAAAATTGCCCTGGTGCCTAGAGTGTTCTGCCCCCCCCCCCCGGGGGCAGTTCGGCCTAATAATAATCCGATCTGTCCCCCGGGGGGGCAGAAATGGCCTAAAATAAATTTGCCCCCCCAACCCCCACCCCCCGCCCCCCGGGAGCGACCCTTGCCTACGGGGTCGCTCCCCCTGCGTGACATTGGCGCCAAAAAACAAATCCCCGGTGCCTAGTGGTTTCTGCCCCCTTGGGGGCAGATTGACCTAAAATCGGCCAATCTGCCCCCAGGGGGGCAGAAATTGTCTAAATACAATTTGCCCCCCAGGGGAGCGACCCTTGCCTGATGGGTCGCTCCCCATCTCTAAAAAAAGAAAGAACAACAAAAAAAACACAAAAAAAAAATTTGCCCTGGCGCCTAGAGGTTTCTTCCCCCCCTGGGGGGCAAATTGGCCTAAAATAAATTGCCCTCCCCCCCAGGGAGCAACCCTTGCCTAAGGGGTCGCTCCCTTTGCGTGAAATTCACGCAAAGAAAAAACTCCCTGGTGTCTAGTGGTTTCTACCCCCCTTGGGGGCAGATTGGCCTCATCAAAATAGGCCAATCTGCCCCCAAGGGAGGCAGAAATGGCCAAAATATAATTTTCCCCCAAGGGGAGCGACCCTTGCCTAAGGGGTCGCTCCCCACCAAAAAAAAAAAAAATGAAACAAAAAAAAAAAAAATGGTCCCTGGTGCCTAGAGGTTTCTGCCCCCCCTGGGGGCAGATCGGCCTAATAGTAGGCCGATCTGCCCCAGGGGGGGCAGAAAAGGCCTTCCCGAAAATATGCCCCCCCTGGGAGCGACCCTTGCCCAAGGGGTCGCTCCCTTTTGTCAATAACAATAAAAAATAAAAAAAAATCCCTGGTGTCTAGTGGTTTCTACCCCCCTTGGGGGCAGATTGGCCTCATCAAAATAGGCCAATCTGCCCCCAAGGGGGGCAGAAATGGCCAAAATATAATTTTCCCCCAAGGGGAGCGACCCTTGCCTAAGGGGTCACTCCCCACCTCAATAAAAAAAAATGAAAAAAAAAAAAAAAAAAAAAAAAAAAAAAAAAAATGGTCTCTGGTGCCTAGAGGTTTCTGCCCCCCCTGGGGGCAGATCGGCCTAATAAGGCCGATCTGCCCCCAGGGGGGGCAGAAAAGGCCTTTTAAAAAAAATGCCCCCCCTGGGAGCGACCCTTGCCCAAGGGGTCGCTCCCTTTTGTCAATTTCAAAGAAAAAAAAAAAAATCCCTGGTGTCTAGTGGGGTTTCAAAAGCCGGATTGCAAGCAATCCGGTTTTGAAACCCTCGGAGGGACTTCAAAGGGAAGGAAATACTTTTCCTTCCCTTTGAAGCCCCTCCGGGCCTCCCAAGTGATTGAAAAAGAAATGCTTTTGCATTTCTTTTTCAATCGCGCTGGAGGCAGAGCTTCCAGCGCGACTAGGGAGGCCCCTGTGACAAATCAGCGCGCGCTCGCGCGCTGACGTCACAGGGGGGGTGGGGGGGGGTCGGGGGTGGAAGGGGAAGGGATTCCCCGGTCAGCCCTGACCTAGGGGGGTGGGGGGGCGGCCCTCGGGAGGAGCGCTAGCGCTTCTCCCGAGGGAAGCATTCAGGACGTAATGGTTACGTCCATGGCGCCACACGGGCGCTGCCATGGACGTAACCATTACGTCCGTGGCGGGGAAGGGGTTAATCAGCCCTAGAGCCTTTAATTAAAATAAATGTTCTACTTAGCCTTGATCGATGCATTTACATAATGGATGGTATTTTACAAGAATGCATGTACATACTCTTTTTAAACTGTATGTATTGTTTTTTACATGAATTAGCGCCAACTTTAGGTAAATATTTTCTTTGTGTAGTAATAAGTGTTTTATTATCCAATAAAGAACATTGTTTAATTTGTGTGGTTCAGCAATTGTCTTCCCATAAGAGCTGTTGTTGAGTATTTACTTGCTTTCATATTCTTTTTTCACCTTAAAAAGTTAGTTACATTCTATTCAAATGAGTGGGTCCCAGAATGGATTACTATTTTGATTTCAAGGAGAAACTGAAACCAATAAAGTACTCCCATCCCTCACCCCCCAGGGTACTATTGCCACAACAATAAAAGAATGTAGCAGGACTCAAGTGTAATATGTTCCATACCACTTTGCACACACGAGGTGTTCAGTGCAGGAAGGTCTAATTTATGGCAGACCTTCAAGCAAATCACTATGTAAATGAGTTCCATTTAGAATACATGACTCCCCCTGCCATCACCTTCAGATCACATGAACTCAACATCATCTCCTATGCCGATGACACACAGCTCATCCTCTCGCTGTCCGAAGATCCCTCTACCACAAAAGCTAACTTCCACAGATGCATGATGAATGTATCGGACTGGATGAACAACAACTGTCTCAAACTCAACACCGAAAAACAGGAAGTCCTCATCATTTCATTTCATTTTAATGTGTAATGTGGGGAGGAGGCCGAGGGATGTTTGCATGGTAAAAGGATTTGGAATAACACCTAGTCATGCACTGACATGTGGTGGCCCACAGAGCTTGGCACACCCCTTACCCAGCAGACCATGCCCGCAACCCCGGCATCATCCTGGAAAGCAAGCTATCCATGAAGAAACAAGTCACACAGTCTCATCTACCTGCTTCTACACCTTTCGCATGCTCCGCAAGATCTTCAGGTGGCTACCAGAGAATATCAGAAGGATTGTCACACAGGTCCTCGTCACTAGCACACTGGACTACGGAAACACACTCTACATAGGAATCACAGCTCACCTCCTAAAGAGACTCCAGACAATACAGAACTCAGCTGTAAGACTTGTGCTGGACATCCCCAGAAGAACCCACATCACATTCCATCTAAAAAACTACACTGGCTACCAATTCAGAAGAGACGCCAGTTCAAGATGCTGACTCAAGCCTACAAGGCCCTGCACACTGAAGGACCAGAATACATCAACAAACCTTCCACCAGCCAACCAGACAGCTCCAGTCAGCTCTCTTTCCCTCACAGACACTCCATGGATCCACTGAGCCAACAGCAGAGGACACTCCTTCCCAAACCTAGCAGCCAAGGCTTGGAACAACCTCCCCCTGCACTGTCACTCCAGCGATTCAGAAGAGAACTAAAGACCTGGATGTTCAAATTATCATTCCTCCATGCAGTAGCATACACCTTGAGACCCTCACAGGTGATTTGCAGCACTCTATAAAAGTTTGATTGATTGATTGATTGATTGAATAATGGTATGTAATGGTATGTAAATGCATCTTATGTGGCAATCCTGAAATGCTGTCACGGATCTCACTCTCTTGGATGTATGCTGGATACTCCCGAAGTACATAATGTTAGAACTATTGAAATTATCATAATCATTGGTTACAGAAAGAATCATGTTTTTTTGTGCAATAAACTTTTCACCTCCACCCATTGAAAACATCTCTGTTGGGCTTGGTCCTCTGTCTTTGACAGAGAGAAATTAATTCATTGTTCCGTATGGCTTACCTAGCATACTGTAACACAAACATCAAATTCAAAACACACGTAATCACTTCTCATATCACATCGGGTACATTGTGTAATGGGGAGAGAAAGGGGAGAAAATACCAAAGGGAGGGAGGAGAACTTTCGTAGGAAACATTTCATTTTAATGTGTAATGTGGGGAGGAGGCCGAGGGATGTTTGCATGGTAAAAGGATTTGGGCAGGGGATTTATCATTTATAGAGAGAGGCTGGATGTCAACGTGGAATATTTACCTCATGGTTCTGTTAACGCATCCCTCTATGATAATTTATTACACATCAGGACTCGTTTTAGGCCAATTAATGTTTTGACCCAGTTGAGAGACACCTTAGGACGAGATAGCTAATCAATATGTCAATTAATATGTCAATAATGTCATCAATACTTATTACAACAATGCATTTCACTTTAGTCAAAGACATTAATCAACTCAAGACACCAACACGACCTTGCAGTCATGAATAACCACACCAATTTAGTAGAATTTTATGAGGTTTATTCCCTATTGATTTCAATTCTAAAAGCAGGTGTGTTGATCTCAAAAGCAAAGCACTCTGTAACATTGTCATGATTTGGCCACTCGAATAAGACTTAATCAAAGCAAGAAACGCAATTATTAGAACATAACACAGCGTCAACATAGATCAACTTTAGCCGAGTGTCATTACAGCGTCAGTTCAACAAAGCATAGATTCAGTCAATTATCTATTTGCGTCAGTTTAGTGAGCCCCTGTCCTAACCACTGATTAGCATTGGCATGTTGGGCTTCATGCAAAACAATTTAGAACACCAATTTGGAAAACATCTAGCTATGGTCTCTGTCAAAAGCAGCAGTTGGTACCTAGAAAGGAAAAGCAAACAGACAATCACAATTCCATTGTCATATAGTTACCCTCCAAGGTTTGGGTCAGCACTCAGGTTCGGTCTTCGTCTTCAGGACATCAGATGATTTGCCATCAGTCAAGATCTCAACTCTCAAGAAAAGTGACACTTCCCTCATAAGGAGGTAAAGTGTAAAATGGGCAATCTAAGGAAAAGGATGGTTTAAGTAAAACCAATAAGTCACCAAACAGAGTGACAAAGTTTCTGGATCAAATCAACAGCATTTCCCTAACCAATCTAAATGACTCCCCGTGTCATAGTATAGTGTAGCCATTTTTAATATAGCCTTTGCGCGTTTGCTTAAAATATTAGGCCTTTGTGCACTTTGTTCTAGATGCATTTTATTCAGCCTCGCACTGTTATTTTTCAATAACCAGTTTCACGGTCTTGTTTTATTTTCTTCTATCATACTGTTTAGCTTACTTCAGCACCGTAGTTCTCAAACAATACATTCTTCCTCGCTCTGTGCTTTAGTCAAGGATACAGTCTGGTACATTGCCGATAGACGTGGTAGGAGTTTAGTCTTTAGGGTTCGTAGAAAGTACACATTCTTACGTAGGGACGTTTCTTAGAACACCTGCGTGTTAATTATAAAAACACTTCCTAGTCCTGGTACACGTAAGAGGGAGATTCCGACCAGGGAACCACAACTAGACGCTGACTGCCCTGTTGCAGATGCTGATCCAGATCACAGGCCTTTGCTCAGGTATGAGGGTTGATGTCCTCCCGGGGGAACCTGAATGGCAGGCTTAGAGCTTAACATGCTGTGCTCAAAATAGAACTTGAAAGAGAGAACGTAATCTAGTAGCACTATGATAGCGTTATTCTTATGTTTCACTCTCCTTGTTACTATTTCAATCCTACTGTGTTGTATGGTTCTGGTTATTGCGGCTCACACCTTGTTATCTAAAATGCAGTTGTTTTATTAAACCAATCTTTAAAACTCAAACTGCCTTTGTCATTTATATATCAGACCACCTTGTGTATGAGAGAACTGGTTGGGATCTGAGTGACCACGACTTCCCTGGGAAGCCATAAGATGTCATGCGCTCGGCTGCCCAATTGTCTCTTCCCTTTGTGAGAGATGAGGCACTGCTAGTTAGCCGGAGCTCAACCCGGATTTGGGGTGACAAGGGTCCTTCGCTGTGGGTTAGACTTAGTCCCCCACACTGTGAATGATCCTGCCACCCAAAAATCCAGTAGTCTCATTAGGATAATGAGAGCCTACGCGACAATAGGTTTTTATCCCTTTTTCGTTGTACATTTCCCTAAAACTTGATTGGACAAATGTTTCACCCCACTATCCTTAGCCAATTAAAAACAGATTATGTCATTAAATCTTTCACACCGCATTAGTTCTCAAGCAGTTTATTGGTCCATATGATTGACGTCTTCAGAGGTAGAACGTCCGGTATGATTTCATCCTTCTGTAATTCTTTGCACATCTTCGGTCAGTAGCTCCATTGTCTGTACCGGTTTGAGCGACCTTGTACATTATACAAATCTACACTGTTGCATTTTAGCTTTTGTCCTTTTGCAAGTCAGCACACTGCACGTTAGAAAAACACATTTAATATGAGAGCCAGGCAGCTAGGCCTCGACTCATGCTAACTAAGGCCTATAAGATTTATTAGCAAAACTTTAATAACATAATCATTAATAATTAGTATAAAACCATTCTTTAATATAATATTTTATCAACATTAGTCATTTTCATCAGTCCCCGTATACATTGGCGGCCACTCCCCGTGGGCACATTTCAAGCGCACGTTTTAGCAAAACATACTAATACAGTTTCTATGCGGCATTATTATACATTAGTTCATAAACATTTCATGTTAATATAGATTATATAAGCTACGCTCTCTCAGTTCCATAATAGATAACTGGAGATTCAATCTTGTTGTCTGTAGATGACACTGGGAAACACCTTGGTGAAACACCTTGCCTGCTTACTCCATGCTCTTGTGTTTTGCCCAGTTTTGCCTCGTCTTAACTGTCTGTTTACTCCGTGTTTTCCAGTGTTTTGCCCAGTTTTAGCTGTAGTTTTTCTTCTTGCCGCACCGTGTTGACCCCCTGCCCCCCCAGCGCCTCGGCTCCCCCGAGCCGTCTCCATTTCCCGCCGCTGCATCCCTGCGCCCCGCCCCCCTCGACCCCCCATTCGTCCATGCCTCCCGCCTCCCAGCTGCTCCTCCCTCCCTCCTCCCCTTCTGCGCCCGTCCGAACCTGGACCACGCCCAGCGCCACCCCCCCTGGTCCTCGAAACCCCCGCACCCCAGAAGCCACTACACTGCCAGCGACCTCAACGAACTCAACCCTGGCCGCTCCACAGCATGCTTCCAGTCCTCACCAAGAAATACCCACGCACCCTTCTCCTGCCACGACTGCAGATTTACCTGCGACAGAACCACCAAACCTCCAACAACCAGAACTAACCACCTCCACTGCATACTCCTTAACACCCGCTCCGCACGCAAGCATACCATCGAGCTCTGGGACCTACTCGACACCTCAGCCCCGGACGTGGCCTTTCTTACCGAAACCTAGTGGAATGACTCCTCGGCACCCGACATCTCCATAGACATCCCAGAGGGCTACAAGATCACCCACAGGGATCGCACAAGCGGAATCGGAGGAGGAATAGCCATCGCTCACAAGGCCACCCTCAAGGTCCTCACCCACACGGACCCTCAAGACCGCCGAACATCTGCACTTCCAAATACACACCGACCCCAACACCACCCTCAGAGGAACGCTCGTCTACAGACCCCCCGGACCATGGGCACCCTTCAGCGACTCCATCTCTGACCTCACCAGCACCCACGCACTCGCCTCTACAGACTACATCCTCCTCGGGGACCTTAACTTCCACCTCGAGAACAACAACGACATCAACTCCACCACCCTGATCGACAACATCGCCAACCTCGGCCTCAGGCAACTCGCCACCACACCCTCCCACACAGCCGGCCACACGCTTGACCCCATCTTCTCCACAAGCACCCACATCACCTTCAACCACACCACCAAACTCCACTGGACTGACCACCACTGCATCCACTTCACCTTCCAGAAACAGGTCAAGCACCACCGTACCCTACAGCCACCCCGCTGCCACTGGAGCAAAGTCACCCAAGACCAGCTGACCAGCGCCCTTGCCCAGAAGCCGCCGAACGACCCCACTGACCCAGACACCGCTGCCCACAACCTCAGACAGTGGATCAACGACTGCGCCAACTCCCTCGCACCACTCAAGAAGACCACCAACAACCAAGCCACCAAGAAAGCCACCTGGTTCACCGAAGAGCTCCAGACATCCAAGCACATTTGCCGGAAACTTAAGAATAAATGGCTCGCCGAACACACACCTGACAGCCTCACGGCCCACAAAGACGCCACCCGCAGACACCACCAACTAATCAGACTAGCCAAAAGATCCTCCTTCAAAGACCACCTAGATAACAACGCACACAACCGCAAAGAGCTCTTCAGCATCGTGAAAGAACTCTCCAACTCCAGCGCTAACATCAACGACATTCCACCCTCACAAGAGCTCTACGACTCTCTGGCCACCTTCTTCCACCAAAAAATCACCGACATCCACAACAGCTTCAACACCACAGCCGCCCCCACCACGACAGACACCACCCCGCCAACACCACCCACTCCCTCACCAAGAACCTGCACACCGCCAAGTCCAACCTCCACGAGGGAATGCAGGCCGTTGCCGAATGGATGAGAAACAGCCGCCTGAAACAGCCGCCTGAAACTGAAGTCGGACAAGACGGAGGTCCTCATCCTCGGACCCAACCCCTCCGCCTGGGATGACTCCTGGTGGCCAACATCACTAGGAATCCCACCAACACCGACCGACCACGCACGCAATCTGGGCTTCATCCTCAACTCCTCCCTCTCCATGTCAAAACAGGTCAACGCAGTCTCATCCTCCTGCTACAACACTCTCCGCATGCTCCGCAGGATCTACAAGTGGATCCCAACAGAGACAAGTAAAACAGTAACACAGGCCCTCGTCAGCAGAAGGCTAGACTACGGCAACGCACTATACACAGGCATCCCGACAAGACACCTGCGGTGCCTCCAACGCATCCAAAACGCATCCGCCCAACTGATCCTCAACGTACCTCGCCGCAACCACATCACCCCCCACCTGAGAGAACTCCACTGTCTCCCCTTTGACAAGAGGATCACATTCAAGCTCCTCACCCACGCACACAAAGCTCTCCACAACACCGGACCTGCTTACCTCCACAACAGACTCAACTTCTACACCCCCACCCAACAGCTCCGCTTCGCAGACCTCGCACTCGCCACCGTCTCCCGCATCCACCGAAAGACATCCAGAGGCAGATCCTTCTCCTACCTCGCCGCCAAAACATGGAACACTCTCCCAACCAACCTGCGAATAACCCAGGACCTACTCACCTTCAGAAGACTCCTCAAGACCTGGCTCTTCGACCAGTAGCAGCTCCAACCTCCCTCCCTCCCCCTCAGCGCCTTGAAACCCTAACGGGTATGTAGTGCATTTTATAAATATATTTATTGATTGATTGATTGAAAAGTAGCACCACTATCGTCACTATCGTATTCATATAATTGTATCTGTACTGTGCGTTGAAGGGCAGCGCCAGTGGCAGCAGAGTAAATAATACAACAGCATCTCATATGTAGCAAGTGAAAAAATACTCCTGGCACATAAAATGCATGATAACTGGCATTCTAAATTGCAACCTGTATCCCCATCATCACCACGTAGGGTCTCTCGTAAATACATCAAGTTATGACCCCTCTGAAGACTTCCTAAACTGCATTATAGCATTACAATAATAGCATGATGTCCTGATCAAAGCTATCCATGACCGCATTGTAGGCAACAAGATTGGCAGAGAGCCCCAGAGTGGATGCTTGAACGATAGGTGTATCCAGGGACAGCCCCTGGCTATCCATTTCTAGCTCCGTGCTCCAAATAACGGAACCTGCATCCCTCACACATCTCCGTCTTCTCTTACACTGCGTTCTGTCGCCCCTGGCCAGCAGAACAACACCAGATTATCCCAGACAGGCCTGACAGCTGAAAAATGAGCTAATAACTCCGATAAGTACCTAAATAGTTGAACATCTTCACGTGGAGATAAAAATACCTGACATTTCAGATGAAATCTTGATTTGTTCTGAAAGTAATTACAGCAAGCAAGATTGAGAGCTTCCTCCGAAACAGTCAGGCTAGCCATGGAAATAAAAACATCTACTGAAAGCAACAGTGTACAACTGGATAATACAGCTTTGTTATCATTCCCATCACCCCAACAGCATCCAGCAAAAAACAAGCTAAAACAATCAGTTCAAGAGAATTAGATGATATACGTTTCGAACTAGTATGATGTAAACACATATATTTGTAATTCTTTTTTTTCCCATGGTTTCCAATAAAATATTTTGATTATCAGAATCATGTTAGTGAGCAACCCTATTTTAAGGAGCAATATTTTTGTTTGAAGGCATTTATCTATGTTACCACACATAGTAGATTTCTAAAGTGAAATCTGACGCTGAGAAATAGATGGCTATTGCATGCCGTTATTTTGTTTCATATCCTTTACATATGGTGAACAACAACAACTATTACATATAGATGAACAAATATTATTCTGTCTATAAATTAATTAGTAAAAAACAATACTTCTTATCAGTTCAATAAAGCTGAAAATGTATTAACTGATAATGGTGTGTCACATCCCTTTTTACATTACTCATAATTGCTGGTGGTGAGGATGAGGCATGAAAGATTTTCCTGCCACAGAAGAAATATGACTGCTTCTAACCTGGAAGGAAGGGCAGCAGAAGCCATTGGTCACTTACTTAGGAATGTGGCAGTCAGGAGGAGACATGAATAGATGGCTAAACAAAGAGCCAAATCTAAGGGTCTTCCTTCAGCTTGGTTATGTCAAGATGGATCACCAGGAGAACCTCAGGATATTTAGCTATGTTCCCAGTGGTTGTGAGGGGAGGAGGCGTTTTCAGCACAGTCAGAAGTGTTGGGCATTGATTTCCACGTCAGGACCTGGGTGGACACTACCACCCCTGAACACATAGGCCAGATCCCTCCGATCTTGAACAAATTATTCTATGATTGTTTGCAGACAGACATACTGGAACTGCTGTAAAAGTAGTCTGAATGGGTGATGGGAATCCTGCAGGAGTTGGATCAAGAATATAACTGATCACATTTTAAGTACAGAATACCAATGGCACGCTCCACTAGTTCAGCAGAAAACACTTGGACTAGAGGAAAACATATTCTCGTTGGACGTGGCTGGGAAGAGAAGTGGGGTACATTCTGCTCTCCACTTGAAACCAGGGACAAAGCATGCTTTCCATGGCCTGTTGACTGACCTCTTTTACTGTCCCAGAGCCACAAAAAGTGTAAGAAGAGTAGCCTCCTATGTGGGAAAAACAGATGACTTGCCCGTTGGAACTGTAGTGCAAGGGACCATGTGTGTGGCGTGGCTGAAGAAAAACCTGACAAGCCTTTCCTGTCAATCTCTAATCACAGAGGGCGACTAAGAGTGACTTTCCCAGCATTTAGGATACTTGGGGTCTCTGGTAGAAGAAAGCAGGCCTGTCTCACCCTGGGAGTTGTGGCCTGAATCCCAGAGAAGAGTGCCTGGAATAGTTTTACCATATTGTGCTTTTTCTGCAATTGGTTTGTGAATTGCGCTGTCATGATCTCCTGATTTACGCTTTGTTTCCTCCTGCTTGAATATCTCACACATTGTTTGGGGATTAGCCAGCTACCTGTACAAGAGACACATTTTTTATTGTCACCTCTTTGGAACACCCACCAAACTACACTTGTCTGCAGATATGCTACAATGGTAAAATGTACCATCCTGGTGAAATTATTATGTGAACACATACCTTTTTGGAAGGAAAATGTAAATTCTGTGAACCAGTTTAGTGGATTTGCACTCAGAGGTGTTGAACATTTACGTCAAAAATAGGTCTGAAAATACTTATGAGAACTGTGTGCCCATACAGTACACACAACTATGATTACAATGATAATAGTCATCTTTCAAAAATAAGATTCTCTTAAAAAGTGTCATCCTATTCCCTGATGACGAGCCCTTACATTTCAAATAGGCTTCAGGCCCTTACTGTTGTTTCACTACTTTCTTTCTGCATGAGATATATAGCAAAAAAGATGTATTAATGCAGTCTTTACAGAAGATCATCTTACTTCCTGGACTATGATTACTTTTCATGAAAGTTAGTAGACTCTTGTTTATGGTACTGTCCTGGTAATATTCTCATTCTGCAGAAAATATATTAGAGTGTTTGACCAACTTCCAAAGACAAAGCGACAAAGCTTGAACATCCCTTTTATCAGACACTGTAGTCTAAAGAAAGTCATTTGTGTTTTCTGACATAAAAATGTCCATGTCCAAAGAAAAAACACATACATTTGAACATACAGTTCAAACGTTCAGTTAAGATTGAGTATTCCAACGAGACTCCCTCAATGAACAAATGTCTTCATTTGTAATTGTATTGTATTGTATTGTAATCGTATTTATATAGCACTTACTACCCCTGACGAGGCGTTGAAGCGCTTTTCGATGAGTAGCACGCTACTCCGGAACCCAACAAGAATTAGTGATGGATTAGTATCATTTAATAATGAGTACAGTTTTAGTATTATTATGAGTTAATTTGAGCCGCGGATATGAGAGTTTGTTAGTTAGATTGACTGGAGTAATGGAGGGGTGGAGGAGGAAAGAAATCCAGAAGTGTTAATTGGGAGTATATCCTTCATTTACTCAATCCAAAGGCTTGGGATGAATAAAGGGGGGCAGAGGGGGGAAGAGTATGTGGAAGGGTTAGGGAGAGCATAGTAGCAGGGTGAGATGAATGCAGGAGAATTTAGTAGGGTTGTGTGGGAGGTCACAGAGGTAGAGTGAGGTTTGGTGAGTTAGATGTGGAGGTGGAGGGAAGAGCTTAGGCAGAGATATTTAGGAGATGAAAGTGGTCGAAGGGATTTGGGATGAATCAGAGTGAGAATGGAGGATAGTTTGATAGAGACATGACATAAGAGTGATGAAAAATGAGAGCAGAAATTCATAGATATCTAGTATAACAACCCAAAAACCAGGAGCCATGCAATGATCCACAACCATGCCAAGCACAGAAACAACATATACACATACATACACACATACATATATATATATTTATACACACATGAATACACATACATATGCACATACAATACATAATTAGAATCATGGGTAAAAAATACTTAGTCAGACAGGTTTAAAAGAGTGTGTGTGTATTTTATTGTTATGACAGTAGCAATACATATTTTCCAAAGAAACTATAAATAAATAGAAATATACATATAATCTGAAAAAATATTTATCCACATAGGCATATGCAGTTCATAGTTGTTTGAAAAAGGTGGTTATGAAGGAAAGAGCCAACTCTTGAGTAGTTTTCTGAAAACAAGAGAGTTATCTGTGGCTCTTATAGTTGGGGGTAATGAATTCCATCGTTTGGCTGCTTGGACGGAGAAGGATGTACCACCTACAGTCTTTTTCTTGTATGGTGGTGTTCTAAGGCGAGGTGCCAGTCTTGGGCGGAGGGTTCTTTGTCGGATGTATTTGGTAATTTTCTTTCTGATAAAAAGCGGTCCTGTTCCATGTATAGCTTTGTGGGTGATACAAAGCAGTTTGAAAGTGCATCTTCTGGCAACGGGTAACCAGTGTAGTGCTCTCAAGGCAGGGGAGATGTGGGCTTGCGGCTTTATATGTAGTAGTAGTCTGGCTGCGGAATTCTGGATACATTGTAGTTTTTTCATAACAGATAGAGATGATCCATGGTAGAGGCTATTGGCATAATCCAGTTTGGATTTTGTTTCCGCCTTGGCCATTAACCCTGTTACGTGGATAATGGCCGATGCGCTTGACTGCGAGCAAACTTTTTTTCCTTTCGTGTCTCTCCTTCATGGACCACAGTTTATTTGGCTTTGTTCAGGTGTTATGATGCAGTGAAAGACAACCATGGGTGATGTTCGTGCATTCACCATGATTACCTTTGAGTACGATTGTAAACAAAGGCTGTGAGTGTGGCAGGACTGCACCTGCTGCACTTCGGACTAGCTAAGATTGGACTGTGCCTACAGCTCCTGGAAGAGTTGAATCCCGACCAACACAGCATTATCTCCAAGGATCAGTAGCCTGATCTCATGCAACCAGTTCCAGGAACACAAAGCCAAAGTTGCCAGAGTTGCAAAGTTAGTAGTCACTGCAGACGTTTTGCTGCTACCAGTCATCGGGCACCCAGAGGACAAATCCAAGATAACCGGTGTCTGTGGACCCCAGGAATATTACCCAGGACCGGACTCCTTGTACCCATGGAACATTAGCCTCCACCAACAGATTTTGCCCCGACCGCAGGGCAGACTTACCAGTAGCCCATCAGCTGGCTGGCTTCTGTAATAGAGGACTTTGAAACCCAAACCTCTGCCCCACTTCACCACAAAGGCAATCACCGCAAACTGTTTTGAGACGCAACAATAAATTTGAATATGAAGAAATTAATTAATCACCTTTTAAAATATTGCAAGTTGCAAAGTTCAGCAATTGTGTACTCTGTATTCAATTTTGCATTTATTTTAACACAAACATGCTTCAATATGGGTATAAACAGCCATCAATCTTCATAAGGAAGTTTTGTTGTCCATACAATATCATATTTGTTCATGGCATCACAACCTATTGAAGTCACAGTTTCGATAGGTTGGTGGTTATACATTAGAATTTCCAATATATAATCCACTAGTCAGGTCGCCATTCACAAGAACACATATCAAGTGTATCAGGTTATTCAACTGCTCGAGTATCAGCTTCAGGTACTGTCCATTTATGAGTTTGGCTCTAACAATACTGGTGTCGACATGTTTCTGCCTGCATGATTTATTGCCTTATCAGGACTTATGGCTGATAAGTTTTTAGATTCTGGAATTACCTATCAATTTAAATACATAATCAACTAAACGTAATGTATTTACACTAAATAAAAAACCTTCCACCTATAAGTCACCATTATTGAACATATATATCTCAAATCAATGGTGCATATCTGCATGCTTTGATCCACCAAAGCATGCAGACACTTAAAAGTAGTGTGTGTCTTAGTGAATGGTGACCTGACCAGTGGACTACATCTTGGATATTCTAGTGTACATTCTAATGTATCAGTGGACATTTTAGTCTCAAACACAGTTTATAGTGTTTGTTAAAGTGTCTGTTTATAAGTTATTGGTCATGTTTCTTAATTTTGTTGGGTCACAATGCTCCAATGGCTCGTTAACTGTTCAAAGTATCCTTTCCTGCCGAATCAGGTCACCAAAGTTGGCCTGGAGTTGACAAGCTAAGTTTTACAAACTTTTCAAAAGTTTACAAAAACTTTGTTGGCAGTTAAAAAAAAAAAAAAAGTTATTACTTGTAAAATCTGCTTCTCCAGAACGCTCTGGTCAATTTTGATGCTTAAGGTCCTTCTAAATAAAAATAATTTTAAAAAGTATAAAAACCAAATCTATTTTTAATTGGTGTCTCTTATCTTATGAGGCATGTAACTTATTCTTGCGAGGGTACTGCCCAGTAGGGTCTCATAACCATACTGTATAGTGCACTCAAATACTCATAGGGTGTAGCTGTGAACAGTTTGCAGAGTAGGCTGGACCCTGAGACCCAGAGCTAAGGAACAGCAGGCCCAGCAGTCTGCAAAAGGATTTGATGCATGGGCAGGGTAAGGGAAACATTAAACAAGAAATGAACAGTGAACCAAAAATGTAGGCTAAATTTGTAGGTACCCACTCTATCTACAACTGCCCATCCAGCTCTTTCTTTTTTTGTTTTTGTTCTCTCTACAACCTCTACCACAGTACACACAAGCAGAATCATGACTTGTTCTGTGTCCAAGTTCAGAACTTTGGGGGTCCAGGGTCTGAAAGCAGCTTTCATTCTGAGAACCAGTCTAGTGGGTAAAAACCTTTGAACCCTGGCACTTCTTTTACAAGCTACTACCTGTAATACTTAGAAGATAAGTTGCCAATTTAAATATACTTCCCAAAAGAAATACAAATTGCCACCATTTTTTTGAAGACTATTTAGGGAAAGTGAAAGACCAGATTATCACTGGTGACGGCAAACCTTGTATGCAACACAAAGTTCACCATCTGGTATTTTTTTCTTAATTTTTCTTGATCCCAAAAAGTGACAGTGTGGGAGACTACTCCCCTACACCTCCTAAAAAGAAAAATTGTGCGTACAGCTCATTTTTACAAACTGAGCACGGGATAAGGTACTCCACAGCCTGCCGGTTCACACCAAAGAGCTTCTACCTATGCAGGTTCTTTTGAAAGGTGGGACGATTAGAGTAGTGCCATTCTTTATTGCAGGGCACCTGGAATTATAAAGAAGCAAATTATGCAGCAGAATGGACTAAAATTAGGGGCAAGAAAAGGCAGATTATGAGACATTATTACATCTTTATTCTGTCATTTTTATGCTTCACATGGTCTGGGCATAGGTTTTATTTCATCATAAACATTTTAACATCCATATATGGCATGAGTACTCAAACATTTTCCCAGGGGTCGAAAAGTTTGGTCTGTGATGTGATTGAGGGCCATATTGATGTCAGCAGGGCCGCAGTCAGATTTTGGGAGGCAGGAGTAAGGTGCAGGTAGTGGGGGGAAGCAAAGCATATACATTTAGTGGCTGAGTTGCACAATATGAAACACGAAAACCTGGGAATATTCCCAGCTTCCCCACTTATCCAAACGATTTGCTCCTAAGCAATTGCTCTAGTTCACTTGCGCATGAGGACTTCGAAATATATGGCTTCATGGTGTGCACTGTACAAAACCTTCTCCTGGGTTTAATTTAATGATATAGAATGTTGCTCAATTATATGAAGAACCCAGGCCATCCACATAGCGCAATTAACATCTGACTTGCCTCTTAGTTCACTATTAGCATTGTTGTCAGGGTAGAGGGAAGAATTACAGTTGTATTAAAGTAAAAAGGTTCCACATGCGGAGGAAAGACCCTTTTTGAATTCTGAAACTATAAACTATTTTATCATTTTATTTTTTGGGGGTTGGGGGGGGGGGATTCCCCAAAACACGTTTTTCCCCATTCATTTTTCCATAGGGATTTTGAATAGCACTTGTGCTAAAACTACTGGACAGAATTACACCAAGATTAGCAGGAAGTTAGGCCCTGGTCCATAAAGAGTTTTTTTAACTTTTTATTTTGGTGTAATACTGTTGGACAGTTCTTGAGAAATTAAGGGGGAAAAAAATGTGTATATCTAGGGACGTAAAGATTTCATGACCCCTGCCAATCTCATGCAGAGATCTGATTGGCTAATAACACTTTAACAACAGAAGCTGTTGAGTGTTGTCAGCCATCTTGTGACTGCTTCAGCAAAAGAGTCCCCCCCCCTGGCTAAAAAGCATTTTTTTAAGATTAAAGTGAAAACATGGTGGATCTGCAACTCCGCTCGTAAAAATCTATTTTTAAAAAAAAACACTGTACCACGCTTTGGTAGTTTAATGCCCCTGAGTGAACCAAGTCCTGGGGGCAAAGAAAGAAACAAAAAAAGACGAAGGTGGGCGTGAACAGGACCACCATCACTTCAGGGAAAAATACATTGTATTTGTGGGGGTGCTGCCTCAGGAATTACGTTTCCAATTATACCTTTTAGCAGAATGATAAGAGAAACTGCTTCAGGTCCACAGACAAGGTGCTCAGGCTCTGTATTGTAAAAGGCTAACCAACAGCTACCCCCTAAGAATCGTGTAATTAACTTATTGAGTTGGGAGGGGGTGGAGGGGGGGTTCCAAACCTAGTTTGTGAGTCTGAACATCACTTCTATTGAAATTGAATATGTAGAGTTCTACTAAAGTGAGGATTTGCTCTTTTATTGTATTAAAGCTTCTGTGAATTAGCCCAGGAGCAAAACAGAATAAGATGAACACAAAAGTCTCAATTCCATAATCTTATCTTCACAGACCCTGCCTTTGCCATGCTACAGTACAAAACACTATGTACACTGGAACAGACGTAGTCATGAAATAAGGATCATTCTTGAAACTAGTAACAAAGATACCGATCCCACACTCCTTTAACACTAAGGCAAAACTGCTCGACTCAAAACACATTGATTGGATCTCCATGCAACCAGGCCCATTACTGTGTTTAGAAACTGAAAAGTATCAAATCAGTATTTCAGCCATCATTTATTTTCCTCTTCTTGAGGAGACATGAAGAGTTGATCATATGCATCAGTGTTGGCAATGCACCATAAAAAGGCATTAAATGTATCTTCTAGAAAGATAAGAACGTGGTGCGTTGCCAATAAGTGAAAAGGCCTCCATGTGGCGTTATTCCAGTAATTAACTACTTGAGCAAGATTAAAAAAAAAAAAAAAAAAAACACACACACACACACACACACACATATATATATAGCCATCTAAAACCTTGTTCGGAGCCTCCCCCCACCCGGGATGGAAGACGGCAGCCACAATAACCACAGACCTTTATTGCGCGACGAAATTAACGGGCCAAAAAAAAAAAAGAAACGTTAGGCGAATGGGTTGGGGAGAAAGGACTTTAGGGACGTGCCACTGGGTCAAGTGTAAAAACAGAAAAGTCTTCCTATTCCTTTGTTTTTGTAACAGGCTGGCGGAACATATCACAAAATGTGTGCAAGCAACGGCAATGAGCTAATAAAAATGCAGTTTATCTACGTGATGAATGGAATGTCCACGCGAACAAGTTAAGTCTCTACATATACATTCCTGCAAATGGTATTATGTAGTTGCGTTCTTGGGAAGGTCATCTCGAAACCAATGTGTTAAAAACAAACAAACAAAAATAAAAAAAATACATCACCTTTGGAAAACCGACTGAGCTGTTGGAGTACTTTTCAACAACATTTTTTTTAGACAGGAGACTAAGAGTCAATCATCTGGCCGAATGACATGTCAGACTAAACACCGGCTCCGCACTGTGACGCCCGGCTCGTCGCGATTACACAAACGCTTTCCGACTGAGACCTTTAATACAACGAGTACAAAAAAAAAAAAAAATACAGAAGTAAGCCACTAGAGAACCTCCACCGAGTGGAGCATAACTACGCTCTCACCAAGACTCTGGGTCGCGGTGTTTAAAGTAAAGGCTCACGACATGGTGCCTCGCCACACCATATCTGAAGATCCCGAGACCTTCCCGATAATCAAATATGATTTATAAGCCTTCACGGAACCGGAAACCAAGGCCAGATCCACAGCCGGCTTTTAATTTATATCTACAGTGATGTAGGCCTGCTTCCTTGACAATATATCTCCAAGATGTTCAAAGTTATAGCTTACTACAGAGAGCTACTAGTTTATAATCATTTTTTTCCTCCATAATAAAACATATTTTGGCAATTTGTAATTACGACCCTTTACCAGTAATCCTGACTCAAATTTTCCAGACCAATAATTGGAACTGAAAATGTTTATGCCGAAATTGGTGAAGATCGGTCAACAGAGTCAAATGTTTTATGAGCACACATTTCAGATTTGATCATTTTTTGCTTAAATTAATAAATGAGAGACACAAACGTAATGTTTGTATTGAATTAAAACTAACACATTTTTTAAGTTGGCATGAGTGCGTCTAGTCGAGTTTCAAATGAACTTTCAAAAATGTGTGATATGCAAAGTTATATGCTGAGATTTCTCTTTCTTTGCCTGTGCACTAAGAGCTTAAAATTTTACTGTAACTATTTCATTAATTATATAAAATTCAGATAGCTTTACGGTTCTGTTTGTACCATATTAACTACATTTCTCATTATGTGTCCATGACGTTTTTGAAGAAAGAAGAACATGCCTGTATACAATTGAAGGCCTTTTTCTTTAGATATTTTTAATATGCTTCTGTTTTCTGTTGTAGGGCATAATGCAGCATTATTCACTTTTAATAGAGCAAAGGCTATGTTCATGTGATGTGTTTTCTGCCTTACTATTGATGAAGCAGAAAATGAAGGTTTTACATTTATTAACTCATAAACGTAGTGTGAAATAATCATGTGTGACCTTAACTGAACTAATGAAGATTGTACGGGGACAAAATGTGCCCTCAGAGTAGTTTGCCAACATTTATAAGCGTGCTTTATATAACGTGGTGTATTAGAATTGCACTAATCCGACATAATCGTAAACGTGTGCTATGATTTGCTTGTTTGAAATGTTTTAGCTTAGCATTACTTTAGTGCAGGCTTCGGCCTAGTTGCCTGGTCTCACGGTTTAGATGCTCGTATTTTTCCAATGTGCTATTAAACGTGTATTTCTGCTTGAAGCTGTACTTTTCCACTGAGATCGTTCACATGCTTATCTTAAGGTTTCGTGCCAGCCTGGCATATTTTCTCTTTACTCCAAGGTCGATCTGCAGGTGCGGACAATGGAAGCTCTGAAAGTGAGTTAATTGGTATAAAATGTTGCAACTTGCGTACCCATCTCCAAGGATAATGTATGCTTAAGTAAAAGCTTGAGAACTGTCGTTTTTGATTGGATAATTTGAAGCTAACCTATGAACCCTCCAATGGAAGACCCTACTGGATTTGAACTGTTGTCTATAAAAACCAGGTGCACGAGAAGAAGGTAGCCATTGCGCTATCATCCGCCATTATTGGACATCCGCCATTTTGTAGACTTTGCAGCTATTATGGCCCACTTTGCTGCGACGCCATTTTGAAAGAGACTTTGATGCTTTCTCTAATCGAGAGAAAGAGACTTTAATGATTCTGGCCCTAGAGACTTTAACTTTGATCCCTTGCATGAAGTAGTAGTTTTTCCTTGCCGCCGTGAGGCAATTGCCCCGTCCACCCCTGCCCCTTTGCCCCGTCCCATGCTGATCGAAACGGTACCCATGCTGACCGAAGAACGGTACCTGTGAGACGAAGACTTCCTTGTATGCTAATCGTAATTGGTAAATATGAAAGGAAATTGTAAAATTGCATTGTGTTTCTTTTAGGTAACCAACTGCTGATTTTGATAAGAGCCCTAGTTAGGAGTTTTTCTAAATTAATGTTGCTAAATTGTTTTTGCATGAAGTCCCACATGCCGATGCTAATTTGAGGTTAGACGAGGATTCCTTATGTCGCACGATGCAATTTGAGATCTTGTTATGCTGACTAAATGTATGCAATTAGTTCGTTACAGATTATAGTATTAGTGATTTGCATTGCCATTATCGAATGCCTTGTTATTCAAATGCTACATAGATTGCACTTGTTTCGACGTTATGGACAGCTATTAATGTTCATATATGTTTATCATTTGGTGTTGAGACACATCTATATCGTGCTAGCTTTGTTAATATAGGGAAATAAAATTCACTAACTTTGAATAAACTGGTGTGGTTATTCCTGGCTGAAAGGTCATGGTTCGCCGACATGTATTCTGGATTAATTGTTAAGTGTTATGTCGATCAAGGTATTGCTTATGTTCGTTATTGATTATTGATTTGATGCAATTGATCGATATAGGGTACAGAGAGTCCCACTTAGTCAAAAGATTCATCGGCCTAAAGAGCGTCCAAAGTACCGGTAAATTGCTAGTACGGACCGCTCTACCAGTAGATGGTAGCAGAGGACGGTTTAGTCTTTTGGGACCCTGTACTCTTAAAGTACATGGTGTTGAATTAACGGTTACGCATTTTGAGACCCCACTCGAGAAGTTGAATTAGATTTTTCTTGGGTAAAACAGATTGACAGAATGATGATGGGCTAGGTCCACCGCGACTTTCCCGGGATCTCGGAGCTTGCGAATGGAGAGAATGGAGGTGTGGAATCGGCGTTGGCGGTACTAGTGATGGTATGAGTGAAGTTAGGGTTTTGCGCTTGCACAGCTTATTGCCGCAGATTGTGTGAGAAGGTTGCGAGGAATTTTTTCTTTTTTTAGAGGATAGCGGAGGTGCGACTCCGAGTGTAGAAGTAGAGAAGTCGTCGAACTTCATAGAAATAGCGGAGGTGCGACTCCGAGGGTGAGAGTAGGGAAGTCGTCGAACTTCATGTGCGTGTGGCGCTTTGTGCATAAAAAGGTCCACGTGGTTGTTGTTGTTGAGACGGGCCCTGCGAGGTCAAGAGACTCCGGAGTATGTTGTTTTATGTTGTGGTCTGGGCAGTTTAGTAGGTTGATCGGGCGTGGTCAACGAGTTGGTACGTGTGTTAGGGAGTGAAAGAAACTTCGACTTCGGGCTTTGACAAAATTCTAAGTGCACTAGAATAGATCATTGACAAGTTGAGAGTAGGTCTGCGGGTCAGATTTGCTTGCGAACGTGGGGACCGAGAAAGATGGAATAACTGCCGAGGCTAGTGAAAAATCCCTAAGGTCCTGAAGCGATTGTGTTACCCTTCCTGTAGTAAACCGACAGATCTGTTTTATTTTTTGGTAGCTCGCGATACCTGCAAGAAGTTGTTACGAGAGGAGCTGAGTGAAGGAGGACTAGCCGCGAGGCTTTGTCAGCCGCAGTGTGTGTGAGTGTGACGTCACTAGGAGCCGCGCTGGGATAGGTTGGTTGCAGAGAAGGGTCGCGCACGGATTGGACGCAGTCCGTGGGGCTCGATTGGAAGGGGAAAGGCAAGCGAAGAGTAAACAGTTAGGAGCGCACCTGCCTGACATCCCAGCAATTAATCTGCCCCATTGCATCATGGTAGATGTAGTATCTTCAAAAAACGAACTCCATTAATTTTTTAATATTTCACCTTTAAGTAGGTACAGCCTTTACTGTGCATCTCTGGACACATGTGTTTCTGGGTTAGTCCCTTCTTCAGCAGAGAACATATTTGCGGGGTGCTGGGAATGTTGCCATAAATCACCCGGTTTCAGTACCTCTTCCCTGGCCTGCTGGTGCCTGCTCCAGAGCTCGTCAGCCCAATAGCTCAAGGGAGCCTTTAAAGTCACAAACAGTTAGGAGCGCACCTGCCTGACATCCCAGCAATTAATCTGCCCCATTGCATCATGGTAGATGTAGTATCTTCAAAAAACGAACTCCATTAATTTTTTAATATTTCACCTTTAAGTAGGTACAGCCTTTACTGTGCATCTCTGGACACATGTGTTTCTGGGTTAGTCCCTTCTTCAGCAGAGAACATATTTGCGGGGTGCTGGGAATGTTGCCATAAATCACCCGGTTTCAGTACCTCTTCCCTGGCCTGCTGGTGCCTGCTCCAGAGCTCGTCAGCCCAATAGCTCAAGGGAGCCTTTAAAGTCACAAACAGTTAGGAGCGCACCTGCCTGACATCCCAGCAATTAATCTGCCCCATTGCATCATGGTAGATGTAGTATCTTCAAAAAACGAACTCCATTAATTTTTTAATATTTCACCTTTAAGTAGGTACAGCCTTTACTGTGCATCTCTGGACACATGTGTTTCTGGGTTAGTCCCTTCTTCAGCAGAGAACATATTTGCGGGGTGCTGGGAATGTTGCCATAAATCACCCGGTTTCAGTACCTCTTCCCTGGCCTGCTGGTGCCTGCTCCAGAGCTCGTCAGCCCAATAGCTCAAGGGAGCCTTTAAAGTCACAAACAGTTAGGAGCGCACCTGCCTGACATCCCAGCAATTAATCTGCCCCATTGCATCATGGTAGATGTAGTATCTTCAAAAAACGAACTCCATTAATTTTTTAATATTTCACCTTTAAGTAGGTACAGCCTTTACTGTGCATCTCTGGACACATGTGTTTCTGGGTTAGTCCCTTCTTCAGCAGAGAACATATTTGCGGGGTGCTGGGAATGTTGCCATAAATCACCCGGTTTCAGTACCTCTTCCCTGGCCTGCTGGTGCCTGCTCCAGAGCTCGTCAGCCCAATAGCTCAAGGGAGCCTTTAAAGTCACAAACAGTTAGGAGCGCACCTGCCTGACATCCCAGCAATTAATCTGCCCCATTGCATCATGGTAGATGTAGTATCTTCAAAAAACGAACTCCATTAATTTTTTAATATTTCACCTTTAAGTAGGTACAGCCTTTACTGTGCATCTCTGGACACATGTGTTTCTGGGTTAGTCCCTTCTTCAGCAGAGAACATATTTGCGGGGTGCTGGGAATGTTGCCATAAATCACCCGGTTTCAGTACCTCTTCCCTGGCCTGCTGGTGCCTGCTCCAGAGCTCGTCAGCCCAATAGCTCAAGGGAGCCTTTAAAGTCACAAACAGTTAGGAGCGCACCTGCCTGACATCCCAGCAATTAATCTGCCCCATTGCATCATGGTAGATGTAGTATCTTCAAAAAACGAACTCCATTAATTTTTTAATATTTCACCTTTAAGTAGGTACAGCCTTTACTGTGCATCTCTGGACACATGTGTTTCTGGGTTAGTCCCTTCTTCAGCAGAGAACATATTTGCGGGGTGCTGGGAATGTTGCCATAAATCACCCGGTTTCAGTACCTCTTCCCTGGCCTGCTGGTGCCTGCTCCAGAGCTCGTCAGCCCAATAGCTCAAGGGAGCCTTTAAAGTCACAAACAGTTAGGAGCGCACCTGCCTGACATCCCAGCAATTAATCTGCCCCATTGCATCATGGTAGATGTAGTATCTTCAAAAAACGAACTCCATTAATTTTTTAATATTTCACCTTTAAGTAGGTACAGCCTTTACTGTGCATCTCTGGACACATGTGTTTCTGGGTTAGTCCCTTCTTCAGCAGAGAACATATTTGCGGGGTGCTGGGAATGTTGCCATAAATCACCCGGTTTCAGTACCTCTTCCCTGGCCTGCTGGTGCCTGCTCCAGAGCTCGTCAGCCCAATAGCTCAAGGGAGCCTTTAAAGTCACAAACAGTTAGGAGCGCACCTGCCTGACATCCCAGCAATTAATCTGCCCCATTGCATCATGGTAGATGTAGTATCTTCAAAAAACGAACTCCATTAATTTTTTAATATTTCACCTTTAAGTAGGTACAGCCTTTACTGTGCATCTCTGGACACATGTGTTTCTGGGTTAGTCCCTTCTTCAGCAGAGAACATATTTGCGGGGTGCTGGGAATGTTGCCATAAATCACCCGGTTTCAGTACCTCTTCCCTGGCCTGCTGGTGCCTGCTCCAGAGCTCGTCAGCCCAATAGCTCAAGGGAGCCTTTAAAGTCACAAACAGTTAGGAGCGCACCTGCCTGACATCCCAGCAATTAATCTGCCCCATTGCATCATGGTAGATGTAGTATCTTCAAAAAACGAACTCCATTAATTTTTTAATATTTCACCTTTAAGTAGGTACAGCCTTTACTGTGCATCTCTGGACACATGTGTTTCTGGGTTAGTCCCTTCTTCAGCAGAGAACATATTTGCGGGGTGCTGGGAATGTTGCCATAAATCACCCGGTTTCAGTACCTCTTCCCTGGCCTGCTGGTGCCTGCTCCAGAGCTCGTCAGCCCAATAGCTCAAGGGAGCCTTTAAAGTCACAAACAGTTAGGAGCGCACCTGCCTGACATCCCAGCAATTAATCTGCCCCATTGCATCATGGTAGATGTAGTATCTTCAAAAAACGAACTCCATTAATTTTTTAATATTTCACCTTTAAGTAGGTACAGCCTTTACTGTGCATCTCTGGACACATGTGTTTCTGGGTTAGTCCCTTCTTCAGCAGAGAACATATTTGCGGGGTGCTGGGAATGTTGCCATAAATCACCCGGTTTCAGTACCTCTTCCCTGGCCTGCTGGTGCCTGCTCCAGAGCTCGTCAGCCCAATAGCTCAAGGGAGCCTTTAAAGTCACAAACAGTTAGGAGCGCACCTGCCTGACATCCCAGCAATTAATCTGCCCCATTGCATCATGGTAGATGTAGTATCTTCAAAAAACGAACTCCATTAATTTTTTAATATTTCACCTTTAAGTAGGTACAGCCTTTACTGTGCATCTCTGGACACATGTGTTTCTGGGTTAGTCCCTTCTTCAGCAGAGAACATATTTGCGGGGTGCTGGGAATGTTGCCATAAATCACCCGGTTTCAGTACCTCTTCCCTGGCCTGCTGGTGCCTGCTCCAGAGCTCGTCAGCCCAATAGCTCAAGGGAGCCTTTAAAGTCACAAACAGTTAGGAGCGCACCTGCCTGACATCCCAGCAATTAATCTGCCCCATTGCATCATGGTAGATGTAGTATCTTCAAAAAACGAACTCCATTAATTTTTTAATATTTCACCTTTAAGTAGGTACAGCCTTTACTGTGCATCTCTGGACACATGTGTTTCTGGGTTAGTCCCTTCTTCAGCAGAGAACATATTTGCGGGGTGCTGGGAATGTTGCCATAAATCACCCGGTTTCAGTACCTCTTCCCTGGCCTGCTGGTGCCTGCTCCAGAGCTCGTCAGCCCAATAGCTCAAGGGAGCCTTTAAAGTCACAAACAGTTAGGAGCGCACCTGCCTGACATCCCAGCAATTAATCTGCCCCATTGCATCATGGTAGATGTAGTATCTTCAAAAAACGAACTCCATTAATTTTTTAATATTTCACCTTTAAGTAGGTACAGCCTTTACTGTGCATCTCTGGACACATGTGTTTCTGGGTTAGTCCCTTCTTCAGCAGAGAACATATTTGCGGGGTGCTGGGAATGTTGCCATAAATCACCCGGTTTCAGTACCTCTTCCCTGGCCTGCTGGTGCCTGCTCCAGAGCTCGTCAGCCCAATAGCTCAAGGGAGCCTTTAAAGTCACAAACAGTTAGGAGCGCACCTGCCTGACATCCCAGCAATTAATCTGCCCCATTGCATCATGGTAGATGTAGTATCTTCAAAAAACGAACTCCATTAATTTTTTAATATTTCACCTTTAAGTAGGTACAGCCTTTACTGTGCATCTCTGGACACATGTGTTTCTGGGTTAGTCCCTTCTTCAGCAGAGAACATATTTGCGGGGTGCTGGGAATGTTGCCATAAATCACCCGGTTTCAGTACCTCTTCCCTGGCCTGCTGGTGCCTGCTCCAGAGCTCGTCAGCCCAATAGCTCAAGGGAGCCTTTAAAGTCACAAACAGTTAGGAGCGCACCTGCCTGACATCCCAGCAATTAATCTGCCCCATTGCATCATGGTAGATGTAGTATCTTCAAAAAACGAACTCCATTAATTTTTTAATATTTCACCTTTAAGTAGGTACAGCCTTTACTGTGCATCTCTGGACACATGTGTTTCTGGGTTAGTCCCTTCTTCAGCAGAGAACATATTTGCGGGGTGCTGGGAATGTTGCCATAAATCACCCGGTTTCAGTACCTCTTCCCTGGCCTGCTGGTGCCTGCTCCAGAGCTCGTCAGCCCAATAGCTCAAGGGAGCCTTTAAAGTCACAAACAGTTAGGAGCGCACCTGCCTGACATCCCAGCAATTAATCTGCCCCATTGCATCATGGTAGATGTAGTATCTTCAAAAAACGAACTCCATTAATTTTTTAATATTTCACCTTTAAGTAGGTACAGCCTTTACTGTGCATCTCTGGACACATGTGTTTCTGGGTTAGTCCCTTCTTCAGCAGAGAACATATTTGCGGGGTGCTGGGAATGTTGCCATAAATCACCCGGTTTCAGTACCTCTTCCCTGGCCTGCTGGTGCCTGCTCCAGAGCTCGTCAGCCCAATAGCTCAAGGGAGCCTTTAAAGTCACAAACAGTTAGGAGCGCACCTGCCTGACATCCCAGCAATTAATCTGCCCCATTGCATCATGGTAGATGTAGTATCTTCAAAAAACGAACTCCATTAATTTTTTAATATTTCACCTTTAAGTAGGTACAGCCTTTACTGTGCATCTCTGGACACATGTGTTTCTGGGTTAGTCCCTTCTTCAGCAGAGAACATATTTGCGGGGTGCTGGGAATGTTGCCATAAATCACCCGGTTTCAGTACCTCTTCCCTGGCCTGCTGGTGCCTGCTCCAGAGCTCGTCAGCCCAATAGCTCAAGGGAGCCTTTAAAGTCACAAACAGTTAGGAGCGCACCTGCCTGACATCCCAGCAATTAATCTGCCCCATTGCATCATGGTAGATGTAGTATCTTCAAAAAACGAACTCCATTAATTTTTTAATATTTCACCTTTAAGTAGGTACAGCCTTTACTGTGCATCTCTGGACACATGTGTTTCTGGGTTAGTCCCTTCTTCAGCAGAGAACATATTTGCGGGGTGCTGGGAATGTTGCCATAAATCACCCGGTTTCAGTACCTCTTCCCTGGCCTGCTGGTGCCTGCTCCAGAGCTCGTCAGCCCAATAGCTCAAGGGAGCCTTTAAAGTCACAAACAGTTAGGAGCGCACCTGCCTGACATCCCAGCAATTAATCTGCCCCATTGCATCATGGTAGATGTAGTATCTTCAAAAAACGAACTCCATTAATTTTTTAATATTTCACCTTTAAGTAGGTACAGCCTTTACTGTGCATCTCTGGACACATGTGTTTCTGGGTTAGTCCCTTCTTCAGCAGAGAACATATTTGCGGGGTGCTGGGAATGTTGCCATAAATCACCCGGTTTCAGTACCTCTTCCCTGGCCTGCTGGTGCCTGCTCCAGAGCTCGTCAGCCCAATAGCTCAAGGGAGCCTTTAAAGTCACAAACAGTTAGGAGCGCACCTGCCTGACATCCCAGCAATTAATCTGCCCCATTGCATCATGGTAGATGTAGTATCTTCAAAAAACGAACTCCATTAATTTTTTAATATTTCACCTTTAAGTAGGTACAGCCTTTACTGTGCATCTCTGGACACATGTGTTTCTGGGTTAGTCCCTTCTTCAGCAGAGAACATATTTGCGGGGTGCTGGGAATGTTGCCATAAATCACCCGGTTTCAGTACCTCTTCCCTGGCCTGCTGGTGCCTGCTCCAGAGCTCGTCAGCCCAATAGCTCAAGGGAGCCTTTAAAGTCACAAACAGTTAGGAGCGCACCTGCCTGACATCCCAGCAATTAATCTGCCCCATTGCATCATGGTAGATGTAGTATCTTCAAAAAACGAACTCCATTAATTTTTTAATATTTCACCTTTAAGTAGGTACAGCCTTTACTGTGCATCTCTGGACACATGTGTTTCTGGGTTAGTCCCTTCTTCAGCAGAGAACATATTTGCGGGGTGCTGGGAATGTTGCCATAAATCACCCGGTTTCAGTACCTCTTCCCTGGCCTGCTGGTGCCTGCTCCAGAGCTCGTCAGCCCAATAGCTCAAGGGAGCCTTTAAAGTCACAAACAGTTAGGAGCGCACCTGCCTGACATCCCAGCAATTAATCTGCCCCATTGCATCATGGTAGATGTAGTATCTTCAAAAAACGAACTCCATTAATTTTTTAATATTTCACCTTTAAGTAGGTACAGCCTTTACTGTGCATCTCTGGACACATGTGTTTCTGGGTTAGTCCCTTCTTCAGCAGAGAACATATTTGCGGGGTGCTGGGAATGTTGCCATAAATCACCCGGTTTCAGTACCTCTTCCCTGGCCCTTGAGCTACTGGGCTGACGAGCTCTGGAGCAGGCACCAGCATGCCAGGAAAGAGGTACTGAAACCGGGGGATTTATGGCAGCATTCCCAGCACCCCGCAAATATGTTCTCTGCTGAAGAAGGGACTAACCCAGAAACACATGTGTCCAGAGATGCACAGTAAAGGCTGTACCTACTTAAAGGTGAAATATTTAAAAATTAATGGAGTTCGTTTTTTGAAGATACTACATCTACCATGATGCAATGGGGCAGATTAATTGCTGGGATGTCAGGCAGGTGCGCTCCTAACTGTTTGTGACTTTAAAGGCTCCCTTGAGCTACTGGGCTGACGAGCTCTGGAGCAGGCACCAGCATGCCAGGAAAGAGGTACTGAAACCGGGGGATTTATGGCAGCATTCCCAGCACCCCGCAAATATGTTCTCTGCTGAAGAAGGGACTAACCCAGAAACACATGTGTCCAGAGATGCACAGTAAAGGCTGTACCTACTTAAAGGTGAAATATTTAAAAATTAATGGAGTTCGTTTTTTGAAGATACTACATCTACCATGATGCAATGGGGCAGATTAATTGCTGGGATGTCAGGCAGGTGCGCTCCTAACTGTTTGTGACTTTAAAGGCTCCCTTGAGCTACTGGGCTGACGAGCTCTGGAGCAGGCACCAGCATGCCAGGAAAGAGGTACTGAAACCGGGGGATTTATGGCAGCATTCCCAGCACCCCGCAAATATGTTCTCTGCTGAAGAAGGGACTAACCCAGAAACACATGTGTCCAGAGATGCACAGTAAAGGCTGTACCTACTTAAAGGTGAAATATTTAAAAATTAATGGAGTTCGTTTTTTGAAGATACTACATCTACCATGATGCAATGGGGCAGATTAATTGCTGGGATGTCAGGCAGGTGCGCTCCTAACTGTTTGTGACTTTAAAGGCTCCCTTGAGCTACTGGGCTGACGAGCTCTGGAGCAGGCACCAGCATGCCAGGAAAGAGGTACTGAAACCGGGGGATTTATGGCAGCATTCCCAGCACCCCGCAAATATGTTCTCTGCTGAAGAAGGGACTAACCCAGAAACACATGTGTCCAGAGATGCACAGTAAAGGCTGTACCTACTTAAAGGTGAAATATTTAAAAATTAATGGAGTTCGTTTTTTGAAGATACTACATCTACCATGATGCAATGGGGCAGATTAATTGCTGGGATGTCAGGCAGGTGCGCTCCTAACTGTTTGTGACTTTAAAGGCTCCCTTGAGCTACTGGGCTGACGAGCTCTGGAGCAGGCACCAGCATGCCAGGAAAGAGGTACTGAAACCGGGGGATTTATGGCAGCATTCCCAGCACCCCGCAAATATGTTCTCTGCTGAAGAAGGGACTAACCCAGAAACACATGTGTCCAGAGATGCACAGTAAAGGCTGTACCTACTTAAAGGTGAAATATTTAAAAATTAATGGAGTTCGTTTTTTGAAGATACTACATCTACCATGATGCAATGGGGCAGATTAATTGCTGGGATGTCAGGCAGGTGCGCTCCTAACTGTTTGTGACTTTAAAGGCTCCCTTGAGCTACTGGGCTGACGAGCTCTGGAGCAGGCACCAGCATGCCAGGAAAGAGGTACTGAAACCGGGGGATTTATGGCAGCATTCCCAGCACCCCGCAAATATGTTCTCTGCTGAAGAAGGGACTAACCCAGAAACACATGTGTCCAGAGATGCACAGTAAAGGCTGTACCTACTTAAAGGTGAAATATTTAAAAATTAATGGAGTTCGTTTTTTGAAGATACTACATCTACCATGATGCAATGGGGCAGATTAATTGCTGGGATGTCAGGCAGGTGCGCTCCTAACTGTTTGTGACTTTAAAGGCTCCCTTGAGCTACTGGGCTGACGAGCTCTGGAGCAGGCACCAGCATGCCAGGAAAGAGGTACTGAAACCGGGGGATTTATGGCAGCATTCCCAGCACCCCGCAAATATGTTCTCTGCTGAAGAAGGGACTAACCCAGAAACACATGTGTCCAGAGATGCACAGTAAAGGCTGTACCTACTTAAAGGTGAAATATTTAAAAATTAATGGAGTTCGTTTTTTGAAGATACTACATCTACCATGATGCAATGGGGCAGATTAATTGCTGGGATGTCAGGCAGGTGCGCTCCTAACTGTTTGTGACTTTAAAGGCTCCCTTGAGCTACTGGGCTGACGAGCTCTGGAGCAGGCACCAGCATGCCAGGAAAGAGGTACTGAAACCGGGGGATTTATGGCAGCATTCCCAGCACCCCGCAAATATGTTCTCTGCTGAAGAAGGGACTAACCCAGAAACACATGTGTCCAGAGATGCACAGTAAAGGCTGTACCTACTTAAAGGTGAAATATTTAAAAATTAATGGAGTTCGTTTTTTGAAGATACTACATCTACCATGATGCAATGGGGCAGATTAATTGCTGGGATGTCAGGCAGGTGCGCTCCTAACTGTTTGTGACTTTAAAGGCTCCCTTGAGCTACTGGGCTGACGAGCTCTGGAGCAGGCACCAGCATGCCAGGAAAGAGGTACTGAAACCGGGGGATTTATGGCAGCATTCCCAGCACCCCGCAAATATGTTCTCTGCTGAAGAAGGGACTAACCCAGAAACACATGTGTCCAGAGATGCACAGTAAAGGCTGTACCTACTTAAAGGTGAAATATTTAAAAATTAATGGAGTTCGTTTTTTGAAGATACTACATCTACCATGATGCAATGGGGCAGATTAATTGCTGGGATGTCAGGCAGGTGCGCTCCTAACTGTTTGTGACTTTAAAGGCTCCCTTGAGCTACTGGGCTGACGAGCTCTGGAGCAGGCACCAGCATGCCAGGAAAGAGGTACTGAAACCGGGGGATTTATGGCAGCATTCCCAGCACCCCGCAAATATGTTCTCTGCTGAAGAAGGGACTAACCCAGAAACACATGTGTCCAGAGATGCACAGTAAAGGCTGTACCTACTTAAAGGTGAAATATTTAAAAATTAATGGAGTTCGTTTTTTGAAGATACTACATCTACCATGATGCAATGGGGCAGATTAATTGCTGGGATGTCAGGCAGGTGCGCTCCTAACTGTTTGTGACTTTAAAGGCTCCCTTGAGCTACTGGGCTGACGAGCTCTGGAGCAGGCACCAGCATGCCAGGAAAGAGGTACTGAAACCGGGGGATTTATGGCAGCATTCCCAGCACCCCGCAAATATGTTCTCTGCTGAAGAAGGGACTAACCCAGAAACACATGTGTCCAGAGATGCACAGTAAAGGCTGTACCTACTTAAAGGTGAAATATTTAAAAATTAATGGAGTTCGTTTTTTGAAGATACTACATCTACCATGATGCAATGGGGCAGATTAATTGCTGGGATGTCAGGCAGGTGCGCTCCTAACTGTTTGTGACTTTAAAGGCTCCCTTGAGCTACTGGGCTGACGAGCTCTGGAGCAGGCACCAGCATGCCAGGAAAGAGGTACTGAAACCGGGGGATTTATGGCAGCATTCCCAGCACCCCGCAAATATGTTCTCTGCTGAAGAAGGGACTAACCCAGAAACACATGTGTCCAGAGATGCACAGTAAAGGCTGTACCTACTTAAAGGTGAAATATTTAAAAATTAATGGAGTTCGATTTTTGAAGATACTACATCTACCATGATGCAATGGGGCAGATTAATTGCTGGGATGTCAGGCAGGTGCGCTCCTAACTGTTTGTGACTTTAAAGGCTCCCTTGAGCTACTGGGCTGACGAGCTCTGGAGCAGGCACCAGCATGCCAGGAAAGAGGTACTGAAACCGGGGGATTTATGGCAGCATTCCCAGCACCCCGCAAATATGTTCTCTGCTGAAGAAGGGACTAACCCAGAAACACATGTGTCCAGAGATGCACAGTAAAGGCTGTACCTACTTAAAGGTGAAATATTTAAAAATTAATGGAGTTCGTTTTTTGAAGATACTACATCTACCATGATGCAATGGGGCAGATTAATTGCTGGGATGTCAGGCAGGTGCGCTCCTAACTGTTTGTGACTTTAAAGGCTCCCTTGAGCTACTGGGCTGACGAGCTCTGGAGCAGGCACCAGCATGCCAGGAAAGAGGTACTGAAACCGGGGGATTTATGGCAGCATTCCCAGCACCCCGCAAATATGTTCTCTGCTGAAGAAGGGACTAACCCAGAAACACATGTGTCCAGAGATGCACAGTAAAGGCTGTACCTACTTAAAGGTGAAATATTTAAAAATTAATGGAGTTCGTTTTTTGAAGATACTACATCTACCATGATGCAATGGGGCAGATTAATTGCTGGGATGTCAGGCAGGTGCGCTCCTAACTGTTTGTGACTTTAAAGGCTCCCTTGAGCTACTGGGCTGACGAGCTCTGGAGCAGGCACCAGCATGCCAGGAAAGAGGTACTGAAACCGGGGGATTTATGGCAGCATTCCCAGCACCCCGCAAATATGTTCTCTGCTGAAGAAGGGACTAACCCAGAAACACATGTGTCCAGAGATGCACAGTAAAGGCTGTACCTACTTAAAGGTGAAATATTTAAAAATTAATGGAGTTCGTTTTTTGAAGATACTACATCTACCATGATGCAATGGGGCAGATTAATTGCTGGGATGTCAGGCAGGTGCGCTCCTAACTGTTTGTGACTTTAAAGGCTCCCTTGAGCTACTGGGCTGACGAGCTCTGGAGCAGGCACCAGCATGCCAGGAAAGAGGTACTGAAACCGGGGGATTTATGGCAGCATTCCCAGCACCCCGCAAATATGTTCTCTGCTGAAGAAGGGACTAACCCAGAAACACATGTGTCCAGAGATGCACAGTAAAGGCTGTACCTACTTAAAGGTGAAATATTTAAAAATTAATGGAGTTCGTTTTTTGAAGATACTACATCTACCATGATGCAATGGGGCAGATTAATTGCTGGGATGTCAGGCAGGTGCGCTCCTAACTGTTTGTGACTTTAAAGGCTCCCTTGAGCTACTGGGCTGACGAGCTCTGGAGCAGGCACCAGCATGCCAGGAAAGAGGTACTGAAACCGGGGGATTTATGGCAGCATTCCCAGCACCCCGCAAATATGTTCTCTGCTGAAGAAGGGACTAACCCAGAAACACATGTGTCCAGAGATGCACAGTAAAGGCTGTACCTACTTAAAGGTGAAATATTTAAAAATTAATGGAGTTCGTTTTTTGAAGATACTACATCTACCATGATGCAATGGGGCAGATTAATTGCTGGGATGTCAGGCAGGTGCGCTCCTAACTGTTTGTGACTTTAAAGGCTCCCTTGAGCTACTGGGCTGACGAGCTCTGGAGCAGGCACCAGCATGCCAGGAAAGAGGTACTGAAACCGGGGGATTTATGGCAGCATTCCCAGCACCCCGCAAATATGTTCTCTGCTGAAGAAGGGACTAACCCAGAAACACATGTGTCCAGAGATGCACAGTAAAGGCTGTACCTACTTAAAGGTGAAATATTTAAAAATTAATGGAGTTCGTTTTTTGAAGATACTACATCTACCATGATGCAATGGGGCAGATTAATTGCTGGGATGTCAGGCAGGTGCGCTCCTAACTGTTTGTGACTTTAAAGGCTCCCTTGAGCTACTGGGCTGACGAGCTCTGGAGCAGGCACCAGCATGCCAGGAAAGAGGTACTGAAACCGGGGGATTTATGGCAGCATTCCCAGCACCCCGCAAATATGTTCTCTGCTGAAGAAGGGACTAACCCAGAAACACATGTGTCCAGAGATGCACAGTAAAGGCTGTACCTACTTAAAGGTGAAATATTTAAAAATTAATGGAGTTCGTTTTTTGAAGATACTACATCTACCATGATGCAATGGGGCAGATTAATTGCTGGGATGTCAGGCAGGTGCGCTCCTAACTGTTTGTGACTTTAAAGGCTCCCTTGAGCTACTGGGCTGACGAGCTCTGGAGCAGGCACCAGCATGCCAGGAAAGAGGTACTGAAACCGGGGGATTTATGGCAGCATTCCCAGCACCCCGCAAATATGTTCTCTGCTGAAGAAGGGACTAACCCAGAAACACATGTGTCCAGAGATGCACAGTAAAGGCTGTACCTACTTAAAGGTGAAATATTTAAAAATTAATGGAGTTCGTTTTTTGAAGATACTACATCTACCATGATGCAATGGGGCAGATTAATTGCTGGGATGTCAGGCAGGTGCGCTCCTAACTGTTTGTGACTTTAAAGGCTCCCTTGAGCTACTGGGCTGACGAGCTCTGGAGCAGGCACCAGCATGCCAGGAAAGAGGTACTGAAACCGGGGGATTTATGGCAGCATTCCCAGCACCCCGCAAATATGTTCTCTGCTGAAGAAGGGACTAACCCAGAAACACATGTGTCCAGAGATGCACAGTAAAGGCTGTACCTACTTAAAGGTGAAATATTTAAAAATTAATGGAGTTCGTTTTTTGAAGATACTACATCTACCATGATGCAATGGGGCAGATTAATTGCTGGGATGTCAGGCAGGTGCGCTCCTAACTGTTTGTGACTTTAAAGGCTCCCTTGAGCTACTGGGCTGACGAGCTCTGGAGCAGGCACCAGCATGCCAGGAAAGAGGTACTGAAACCGGGGGATTTATGGCAGCATTCCCAGCACCCCGCAAATATGTTCTCTGCTGAAGAAGGGACTAACCCAGAAACACATGTGTCCAGAGATGCACAGTAAAGGCTGTACCTACTTAAAGGTGAAATATTTAAAAATTAATGGAGTTCGTTTTTTGAAGATACTACATCTACCATGATGCAATGGGGCAGATTAATTGCTGGGATGTCAGGCAGGTGCGCTCCTAACTGTTTGTGACTTTAAAGGCTCCCTTGAGCTACTGGGCTGACGAGCTCTGGAGCAGGCACCAGCATGCCAGGAAAGAGGTACTGAAACCGGGGGATTTATGGCAGCATTCCCAGCACCCCGCAAATATGTTCTCTGCTGAAGAAGGGACTAACCCAGAAACACATGTGTCCAGAGATGCACAGTAAAGGCTGTACCTACTTAAAGGTGAAATATTTAAAAATTAATGGAGTTCGTTTTTTGAAGATACTACATCTACCATGATGCAATGGGGCAGATTAATTGCTGGGATGTCAGGCAGGTGCGCTCCTAACTGTTTGTGACTTTAAAGGCTCCCTTGAGCTACTGGGCTGACGAGCTCTGGAGCAGGCACCAGCATGCCAGGAAAGAGGTACTGAAACCGGGGGATTTATGGCAGCATTCCCAGCACCCCGCAAATATGTTCTCTGCTGAAGAAGGGACTAACCCAGAAACACATGTGTCCAGAGATGCACAGTAAAGGCTGTACCTACTTAAAGGTGAAATATTTAAAAATTAATGGAGTTCGTTTTTTGAAGATACTACATCTACCATGATGCAATGGGGCAGATTAATTGCTGGGATGTCAGGCAGGTGCGCTCCTAACTGTTTGTGACTTTAAAGGCTCCCTTGAGCTACTGGGCTGACGAGCTCTGGAGCAGGCACCAGCATGCCAGGAAAGAGGTACTGAAACCGGGGGATTTATGGCAGCATTCCCAGCACCCCGCAAATATGTTCTCTGCTGAAGAAGGGACTAACCCAGAAACACATGTGTCCAGAGATGCACAGTAAAGGCTGTACCTACTTAAAGGTGAAATATTTAAAAATTAATGGAGTTCGTTTTTTGAAGATACTACATCTACCATGATGCAATGGGGCAGATTAATTGCTGGGATGTCAGGCAGGTGCGCTCCTAACTGTTTGTGTTGGCAAGCGAAGAGTATTCCGGGAATTAAAGTCACCTATTGATTACAAACTTTGTGAAATAAAAGGACGAGAAAATGAAATTCTTTAAAGCATTTAGGAGTGCGATGAAGGGGGAGTCTTACATTAAAGCGAGCGTAGGAGAGGAAACGCCGCCCGAAGGCACACCAGCTTACATTGTAATGGAAGAGACGGGGGTAGCTCCGTGTCTTTGGCTAAAGCAATGGCACAAACTGACAGAGAAACATGGGAGCGTAGCGTTCCCGATACATGGGACATTCAATATAAGGATCCTAGAGAATTTGAGATTCACGATGTACGACATGAAGGTGCCTCCAAGGCCAGCCCAGTTCGAGGCTCTAGCAATTTGGCAACTAATGGCTAGACAGCAACAGCAAAAGAAGTTCGAGACCAGAATGAGAAAGGTAGAAAAGACACTAGCGGACGCTAGGTGGGATAATGCACAGAAGGTGTGGAGGTCGGATGTATTGCAGGGGATAAAATTGTTTCCCGCAATTACTAAGGAAGAAGAGGAGACAGGTAAGAAAGCTACCTGTAAGACAGACAGGAAGTGTTCCAAGGATAGAGAGGAAGAGGAAAAGTTGAGAAGAGAAGAGGAGTTAGAGGATGAGGAGTTAATAATGCAATTGCTGAACGACCGTCCACCACCTTATGCGGAGAGTGGACAAGGTCCAAGTACTAGTTCTGCCCCTCCGGCACCGGTACAGAACAGTGAAACCCAGAGTTCAGGAGCATCATCGGGATCTAAGGACCCGAGTTTACCGTTCACCCCGCAGATACCGCAGGTTAGGAGAATATATCCAGATGTGCCCATGTTGAAACCAGCAGAAAATTATCAGCCGCAGATGCCAGGGTACTACAGCAGTGACAACAGTGCAGGAATGATTCTAGAACAAACCGTAAGGGGAGTACAGAATGGTCACAACCAGACATTGGCACAAGCTGAATCAACTCAGTTTTTGATGCCTCAAAAGCAGATGCAGGGGGGAACAGCACATGCTCAAATGACGGGGAGTCAGATGGGCATGCCGGCAATGATGACCCATGGTGTGGGAATGAACATGCCTCAGAACATGGGAAATGGACAAAACCCAGATGCGATATCACTACCCATTACTGTAGGTCCACCGGTACCTCTGTATAGTCAGCCTAACTTAGGTATGAGCGGTCAGGGATCAATGCTGCAGAATGGGACCGAAAGGAGGTGCATAGAAAACACTCCAGGGATAACTCCGATAGCGGCTCAGCCAACCGGATCTGGGTCTTTGATGGAGTTTAGTGCCATATGTGCTCAGTCAACACTGGTGAGGTCGAGTCCCCCACTGATAATACCTCTAACATCGAACACTGAAAAGTTACCGCAACCATCAATGGCAGTCGATGTGAATGCTACGCTGATGGGGTTGAATGCGCAACAGCTGATACAGTGGTTCAACTGTCTGAATTCCACACAAAGCTCAGACAGTGGGAAGGGAGAAGATTATCTGAATAGGATGCGGTTGAACATGGAAGCACAAGAATTGGTGGAAGGGACTATGGGTGTGAATAGGTTAGAGTCCTACTCGGAAGAAGAACTGAGGTATCTATGTCCCAGGATTACGAAGGAAGTGAACAAGGTACATAAGAGCTTGCAGAGATAGCCGACAAAAACGGGGTTGACATAGACAAGACAAAACACTTGAGCAGAAGCTACAGGTTGGATTTTGGGGCCACAGATTTTGAACACATGAGGTCAGCAGGCATGAAGGCGCACCTTAGAGAACTGCTACAGAGTGCACAAGTGTGGAGGTGCTTAGACAAGTGGGAAAGCAGGTGGGTAAAGAGAAAGGAAAAGAGGAGGGACAGTGCTACAGAGCATAATGAGAAAAGACCACAGAGCAGCGAGACAGTAACCATGCTACCAATGAGGGAGACAGCAGGGGGAAAATTAATACATGTACCATGGCACAGAAGCGATATTCAGTCTTTTACGGACGATTTTCCCAAACTGAGAGAGAAGCCGATCGAATGGTATCAACAGACTGATAGGTTTGTGAAGCTTGCAAAATGTCTCTGGGAAGACCTGAACACTCTATTTGAGATTGTGGTTCCAGCAGATTTGTGGGAGGATTGCAAGAGAGCTGTAGGTTGGCCGACAAGTGAACCAGAGAGAGACAGGGAGACGGGTGCACCATCGCCTATGGTGATGAGCTTGTACTATAAGGTGATTGAGCATTTGAAGACGAAGGTACCCGCGAAAAATGTGGATTGGCAGAAGATTGATCGAACTGCCCAAGAGGCTAAAGAATCGATTCATAGTTACTATGAGAGGTTGCTAAAGGCGTTCAAGAACTACAGCGGCACGGAAACGATAGAGGCGAAGGACATGCTTCATTTTGTGTTCAAATTTGTGGAAGGGTTGAGACCAGAGATAAGTCAGATGATAAAGTCGCACTTGATTTGCTGGCAGTCGAAACCGATTGACGAAGTATTGAATTATGCGAAATACTGTAGCGACGAAATTGAGGTGAAACAGAAAAAGGTGAAAGAGAAGGTGATGATGATGCAGCTTAAGGCAGCTCAGACAGGTTTGCAAGGTCTGCAAGGGTTGCAAGGGTTCCAACAACAGGTACCGCAACCGCAGCCGCAGTTGCAGGGAAACGTGGCGTTTCAGCCACAGGCGAGAGGCAGAGGCAGAGGAGGTTTTGTGAATAATGGTCCGGATTTGAACACTGTTGTCAAGGGTGTGCAGGCAATGAAGAAGGTGATGCCGTGTCACGTGTGCGGAATCGTCGGTCATTGGAAACGCGAGTGCCCGATGGTGGTGCAGGAAGGTGCAGGTGCAGGTGCAGGTGTTGGTCAGCAAAACAATGATGTCAATGCGTTTCAGACAATGAGGGGACCGAAAATGAGAGGTCCAAACCCAAATCTTCAGGCTGTAAATCAGTTGCAGGGATTACAACCTATGCAGCCGCAGCAGATGCAGATGCCTCGTATGCAGATGACGCAAATGCAGCCAATGCAACAGCAGTTACCCATGGTACCTAATCAGCAAATGCAAATACCCTTGGCACCAATGAGTCAGCAGCAAGTGATGGTTCCTCCACAGGTCTCGGGTCAGGTAATGAGTACAAATGGCACCGTACAACAGTTCCCATTACACAGTGAGAGTGGAATAAACAATGTATGGGAGAGTGAAAGTTCAGGAGAGGAAGGAGATTGTGTGCTTGCAGCATCCTTGGAAGTTGATCAAAAGGGTCCGTACGTAGAGGGAAGAGTAATGGGTCATCGTGTCTCATTCTTGGTTGACACGGGAGCCACACGTTCAACTGTTAAGAGCAGTGAAGTACCAAATTTGCCACTCTCCGGGAGTACAGTTCAAGTGGTGGGAGTAGCAAACAGGCACCTGACAAACCCGATAACAGATCCAGTACCAGTCAGCATTGGTAACTATCAAGGGTTACACAAATTTGTGGTATGTGACTCAAGCCCGATAGCATTATTAGGGAGAGACCTATTGTGCAAGTTGGGATGTTCGATTATGTGTTCGAACGAGGGAATTAAAATTCAGACGAGCAGTGATGGGGAAGAAGAGGACAGTGTAGAGGGGGATGAGATGGAAACTGTCGATGAAGATTACCCTCTGATTTGTCTGTTCCCAATGATAACTGAAGAAGATATCCCAGCTGAATTACGGGAAACAGTCGGAAGGGAAGTGTGGGATATGACAGGGAAAGAGGTGGGATTGATGAAAGGAGTGGAACCAGTGAAAGTGACTGTAAAGCCTAATGCACTCTTTCCCCAGACCCCACAATACCACATGGCACAAGACACTCTCATGAAAGTTGCCCAACTTATTGACGAATTTGTAAAACAGGGGGTACTGAAAGAAGTGTTAAGCAGCCCATGTAATTCACCAATAATGGGACTGATAAAGCCGAGTGGAAAGGTCCGACTCGTGCAGGACTTGAGGAAAATAAATGACATCATAGTCAAGTGTTGCCCAGTAGTACCGAATCCAGCTGTGATAATGTTCCAGATCCCTTGCGATGCCGAATGGTTCTCAGTCATCGACTTGTCAGAAGCATTCTTTTCTGTGCCTCTTCATGAGGACAGCCAATTTCTCTTTTGTTTCAAATTCCTAGACAGAGTGTACAGTTGGTGTCGAATTCCTCAAGGGTTTTCTGAGTCACCATCAATCTTCAATCAGATTCTAAAGAAAGACTTGGAAGCATTAGAATTGCCATTCGAGTCAACTCTAGTACAGTACATTGATGACTTATTGATTGCATCAAAGACAGAAAGTGGCTGCACAGCCGATACCATTGCTCTGTTGAACCATTTGGGAAGTAATGGACATAAGGTGTCTCCTTCCAAATTACAGTTCTGTCAGAAGAAAGTGAAATACTTGGGTCACCAGATAGAGAAAGGGTCACGGAGAATAATGAAGGAAAGAATAACGAGTGTACTTCAAATGAGTCCACCAAAGACAAGGAGGGAGGTGAGGAAGTTTTTGGGAATGGTGGGTTATTGTCGCCAGTGGATTCCCAACTTCTCGACTCTAGCAAAGCCTTTACTGAAGTTGACCCAGAAGGATGCCTTGGATCAAATTGAGCTGAAAGGAGACGAGATGGATGCTTTTGTTGAATTGAAAGAATGCATGTGTAGGGCTCCAGCTTTAGGTATGCCTGATTACACAAAGCCTTTCACATTGTTTTGTCATGAACGTGATGCATGTTCTTTGTCTGTCTTAACTCAAGCCCATGGTGGCGTAAACAGACCAGTAGCATATTTTTCTGCTACTTTGGATCCGGTCGCAGCAGCACTTCCAGGGTGTTTGCGCGCCGTAGCAGCAGTTGGTATCAGCCTCACTCAGAGTGAAGGAATAGTGATGGGACACCCAGTAACAGTCATGGTCCCTCACTCAGTTGAGATACTTTTGACCCGCTCCCGAACGCAGCACATGACTGGAGCAAGACTCACAAGGTATGAAACGATAATTCTGGGCTCACCGAATGTGCAGCTGAAAAGGTGCACTACGTTGAATCCAGCAACCTTGCTTCCTGGAGAAAATGCTGAAATTGAGAACGCTGAAGACGTCGAGCATGACTGCCTTCAGGTGACTGAATTTTGCACAAAACCTCGACCCGACATTAAGGATACTAAGCTTGATGAAAACGACCAAATTGTTTTTGTTGATGGTTCATGTCTAAGAGATGGGATGGGAATTTTGAAAGCAGGATATGCTGTATGCACTGTAACAGGTGTCCTGGAAGCGGGATGGCTTCAAGGAGTCTATTCTGCACAAGTAGCAGAGCTTGTAGCCCTCACAAGAGCATGTCAACTGTCTGCATTGATGAAAGTCACCATTTACACTGATAGTCAGTACGGGTTTGGGATTGTGCATGACTTTGGACAACTATGGTCACAGAGAGGGTTCCTGACTTCTTCAGGATCCCCAGTGAAAAACGGGGAGAGAATAAGGGAATTGTAACATGCCATTCAAATGCCAGCTGAAGTTGCAGTGGTAAAGTGTAGTGCTCATACAAAAGGACAAGACTATGTTTCTCTGGGAAATGCATATGCGGATCAAGTCGCAAGATTTTGTGCCTTGAACTGTATATTACTCAGGGATGAATGGAATTCGATAAGTGAACCAGAACTCGAACCAGCTGAAGCATTTGCCTTGAAGGTCGTAGATACAATAGATGAATTAAAAGCATTACAGAATAATGTCAGGGAGGATGAAATAGATTCCTGGATTAAATCACAATGTATAAAAAGACCAGATGAGTTATGGGTTTCAAATGAGGGAAAATTTGTCTTGCCAAATAGTCTCTTATCACAGCTTGCGCGGTTCTATCATGGGCAAGCTCACCTTGGGAGAGATGCCATGATAAGATTGTTCAAAACTGATTGGTTTAACCCCAGATTTCATCAAGCTGCAGAAGCAGTTTGCCATCGATGTGTCACTTGCCAGCAGATGAACCCAGGAAAGGGAACAGTTGTGAACGCGAGCCACATTGGCAGAGCCAGTGGACCATTTAGCCGAATGCAGATGGACTTCATCGAAATGCCTGTGCATGGAGGTCTGAAGTATGTGTTGGTGGTTGTGTGCATTTTTAGTCACTGGATTGAGGCATACCCCACACGTAGAAATGACAGCCTTACAGTTGCAAAGCTATTGTTGAGAGAGTTAATACCACGTTTCGGATTCCCGATCTCTTTAGAATCAGATAGGGGAAGTCACTTCAATAACGAGGTGATAAAGTTACTTTGCGAAGCGCTGAACATTGAGCAAAAGCTGCATTGTAGCTATCGCCCTGAAGCATTAGGACTGGTGGAGCAGATGAATGGTACATTGAAATCAAGAATGGCGAAAATATGTGCATCGACAAATCTGAAATGGCCTGACGCATTGCCTTTGGTACTAATGTCAATGAGAAACACCCCTGATAGAAAGACTGGATTGTCTCCGCACGAAATTCTCATGGGCAGGGCTATGAGACTTCCTGCAGTTCCCGCAAATGCGCTTTTGAATATTACAGATGATATGGTGTTAGACTACTGCAAGGGTCTAGCTGACGTGGTTCGCTCTTTCTCTCACCAGGTGGAAGCGACCACCTTGCCACCGATTCAAGGTCCAGGACACGCACTGAAAGCAGGCGACTGGGTCGTGGTAAAGAAGCATGTGAGAAAGTTGTGTCTGGAACCCCGTTGGAAAGGCCCTTTCCAAGTGATCCTGACGACAACTACCGCTGTGAAGTGTGCGGGGGTTCCCAACTGGATTCACGCCAGTCACACAAAGAAGGTGTTGTGTCCCACAGATGAGGAAGTTGAAGCGCTGAAACTACCAGTGCCTGACAAAACAGTGTTGAGTGCTGAGACAGAGCAAAACCGAACTGAAAGCGAACAGGCAGAAACGGGAGAGAGAGAGATATTCTCTGAGGACGAAGAGACCAACTCGCTTGGGGGAGACCAAGGAGAAAGTTCAGACAGCGACGAAGCAGCTGAAGGTGACAAAGAACCTGAAGCAGCTGAGGGTAGCAAAGAGCCTGAAGCAGCTGAGGGTGACAAGGAACCTGAAGCAGCTGAAAGTGATACAGAGCCTGACGAAAGTAACGGTGACGAAGGGCTCGAAAAAGGTGAAAAAGCAGGAGAGCCTGATCAGAGGAGGGCTTTCCCAGAAGCAGACGATAGAGAAAAAGAAAAGGAGAACGTGATTGATTCCCCAGAAGGAGGGGACAAGGCAGAACAGGACGAAAAAGTTCAAGCCTCCACAGAAAAGATCGCAGGTCCATCAAATGGACACGGTGCAAAGAGGAGACTAAGTATATCACCAATAAAAGAAAGGGCTAAAGAAAGTTTGAACGACGGAGAAAGGCCAAAAGTGAAAGAGAAAAGAAAGGAAGTGACTGTTGTGGAACAATCCTCAAGTGAAGGAAAAGATTTGGCCAAAGAGGAAAGTACCAGCGAGGCAGAATCGAAAAGAGAGGCAAAATTGAAAAGGAAAAGGATACCGAACAGAAGGTATTCCGGTCCTGAATGGGCATATGTAGCCAATGACGATTGGACTGACGAATTTGTATCTCTTAGCCTCGAGAACGAAGAAGAAGAGATACCAATAGAAAATAAAAGTTTCATGGACTCTGTTGATTGAAAGGGTGATAAATGACATTGCTTGTTACAATCTAACGTGATACAACCAGCTGAGACATTGCTAAACCGGATGAGACACTTGCTGAACTGAATAGAGACTGAGTTATTGCCGAATTGAGACAAATGCTGCTAACCGATAAGTGACTGGCCTCTTGAAGAAGACGGTGTGAACATTGCGCTCGCTCAGCTTTGTAACTGAATTGCTAAATAGTTTCTTTTACAGGTGCTTCCAGCTCTCTGATTCTATACAGATCATGACTGGGTACGCTACACAAAACAGTAGAAAGAAATATTGTAAATATGTGTGTATAGGCTTGGTAATTGCATGTGTACTAATAATAATGGCAATAGTGCTTGGAATGCATGGAAAGGGTGAGAATGAGAAAATTGATGCTTCTACTTTTGCTCCTGTTACTGTCACTGAACTAACCGCATTAAAAAGATTAGAATTAGATGAGAGGCTCTTGCATGATAAGAAAGAGCTTTCGTATAATGTTTTCTATCGCTTGCTAACAGAATATGTTGAGACTATGGATGCGAAGGATTGTTATGTGTGTACACAGATACCGACATCAGTAAAGGAAGGGGTGACTTATCACCACATGCCTCTTACATACGGGATTACATGTAGTATAGTAATGTCTAGGTTTTATGGTCAAACTAACATACAGTATTTTTTACTCGAATTATGATGTTACCTTTGCATATGTTCCTATAATAGCGCAGCTAAGCCAGATTGCTAAAGATTGGGATGCTAAAATAATGAGGGAATTTTTCGAGCCAATGCAACCTTTTGAAACGGCTCACGCTCATAGGGAAAACCTTACCTGCTCGCTCTCTGCAGTAGAAATAAGCTTTTTAGATCGCACAGATGATAGAAGGGCACAAATGAATGCGAAATTAGAAAAAGAGCTACATAAGAGGACTTCAGTAGATAATTATGATTTTGCCGCAATAAAGACACAAGGGAAAATAGCTTTAGATGCTTGGCATGTAGGGAAATTTTGTATATATCGGGGTGAATCCTATTATGACAATATTTTTGTAGGAGCGAGTGAGTGTAAACATACGTTTATTTTTAAGGCCAAATGGACATTCATGATGAACGGACTTGACCCTGTCATTCCAGGTGTATATTACATTTGTGGGTATAATGCCTATTATCGTCTTCCAAAGGGATGGTGGGGGAGATGTTATTTGGGTATAGTGTTCCCAAAGGTTTATCAACTGGATGACCTATCGATGATTCAAAAGACATCTGGATCCCATCGTATCCAGAAAAGAGAGACCGCAGCTGCTGTGGTAGGAGATATATTTGGAGTCATGATTCCTTCATTGGGAGTTGTGTTGAATTCCATCAAGATAAGAAAGTTGTCTACTATAGTGGATAACATGTTGACAAAGTTTTCAGGTGCTATAATCCTGATAGATGCTGAACTTGCAGCGGAAAGAGCTATGACTCTTCAAAATAGGCTTGCTTTAGACATTCTTTTAGCAAAGGATGGTGGCGTTTGCAAAATGCTTGGTGCACGACACTGTTGTACATATATTCCTGACAATAGTGTGAAAATGAAAACTATGCTTGCTAATCTAACAAATAAAAGTGCAGATTTGAAGGAACTGAAAAAACCAGGAGTGTGGGAGAAGGTTGGAAAAGGACTTGCTTCAGTGGGACATTGGATTGGGGGAATTTGGAATGGAATATTGCTGAAAATAATAGAAGGAATATTAATAGTAATAATTTGCATATTTGGAATTTGGGGAATAAAAAGGGGAATAATAATGATTATGGAAAGAATTAAAAGAAGGAAGGAAGAGACAATAATGAAGAAAATGGCAGAAGAATACAAAGCGAAAACTAGGGGAACTAAAAGGAAAAGGGAACTGACAGAATTTTAATGGAATAAAATTTGTGGGCATGATTTGGTGTGATGACAAGTAGTCATTTGAGGAGGGATTGATGAAGCAGAAAATGAAGGTTTTACATTTATTAACGCATAAACGTAGTGTGAAATAATCATGTGTGACTTTAACCGAACTAATGAAGATTGTACGGGGACAAAATGTGCCCTCAGAGTAGTTTGCCAACATTTATAAGCGTGCTTTATATAACGTGGTGTATTAGAATTGCACTAATCCGACATAATCGTAAACGTGTGCTATGATTTGCTTGTTTGAAATGTTTTAGCTTAGCATTACTTTAGTGCAGGCTTCGGCCTAGTTGCCTGGTCTCACGGTTTAGATGCTCGTATTTTTCCAATGTGCTATTAAACGTGTATTTCTGCTTGAAGTTGTACTTTTCCACTGAGATCGTTCACATGCTTATCTTAAGGTTTCGTGCCAGCCTGGCATATTTTCTCTTTACTCCAAGGTCGATCTGCAGGTGCGGACAATGGAAGCTCTGAAAGTGAGTTAATTGGTATAAAATGTTGCAACTTGCGTACCCATCTCCAAGGATAATGTATGCTTAAGTAAAAGCTTGAGAACTGTCGTTTTTGATTGGATAATTTGAAGCTAACCTATGAACCCTCCAATGGAAGACCCTACTGGATTTGAACTGTTGTCTATAAAAACCAGGTGCACGAGAAGAAGGTAGCCATTGCGCTATCATCCGCCATTATTGGACATCCCGCCATTTTGTAGACTTTGCAGCTATTATGGCCCACTTTGCTGCGACGCCATTTTGAAAGAGACTTTGATGCTTTCTCTAATCGAGAGAAAGAGACTTTAATGATTCTGGCCCTAAAGACTTTAACTTTGATCCCTTGCATGAAGTAGTAGTTTTACCTTGCCGCCGTGAGGCAATTGCCCCGTCCACCCCTGCCCCTTTGCCCCGTCCCATGCTGATCGAAACGGTACCCATGCTGACCGAAGAACGGTTGTATGCTAATCGTAATTGGTAAATATGAAAGGAAATTGTAAAATTGCATTGTGTTTCTTTTAGGTAACCAACTGCTGATTTTGATAAGAGCCCTAGTTAGGAGTTTTTCTAAATTAATGTTGCTAAATTGTTTTTGCATGAAGTCCCACATGCCGATGCTAATTTGAGGTTAGACGAGGATTCCTTATGTCGCACGATGCAATTTGAGATCTTGTTATGCTGACTAAATGTATGCAATTAGTTCGTTACAGATTATAGTATTAGTGATTTGCATTGCCATTATCGAATGCCTTGTTATTCAAATGCTACATAGATTGCACTTGTTTCGACGTTATGGACAGCTATTAATGTTCATATATGTTTATCATTTGGTGTTGAGACACATCTATATCGTGCTAGCTTTATTAATATAGGGAAATAAAATTCACTAACTTTGAATAAACTGGTGTGGTTATTCCTGGCTGAAAGGTCAGGGTTCGCCGAAATGTATTCTGGATTAATTGTTAAGTGTTATGTCGATCAAGGTATTGCTTATGTTCGTTATTGATTATTGATTTGATGCAATTGATCGATATAGGGTACAGAGAGTCCCACTTAGTCAAAAGATTCATCGGCCTAAAGAGCGTCCAAAGTACCGGTAAATTACTAGTACGGACCGCTCTACCACTGTTGGATAGCTCAATGTATCTTTTGCCTCACGCAAACTGGCTGCACAATTTCTCACTCTAAAAGCATATTAAAATGTTCCATTTAGAAGAAGAGCTAGGAGATTTCCTTGCTTTCTGTAGAAGCAGATTTCCCATTATTCAGTTTATTGAACTCTATTTAGATTTTTGTCATGTTCTAGTCTACTGCTTTGTTTGTAGAAGTCTTTATGAGAAATGCCCTTCAACTCTTTGTTTTGATGTAGCATTTTCATTATTCACGGAGTTGAATGGTACCCGAGGTCAACTGACCTTTGGACCGAGTAAGTATTGTGGTAGAACCATAACCAAAATTTCAACATCACCCCAAACAATTTAAACGCCATAACCAATGTGGCCACAGAAGAAAACTCAAAACAAAATTAAAGTAAAAAGATACATTACAAACACAAGCTCGAAAGTCATGGAGACAATGTGCAATTTATAAAGGTACATAATCACCAAGGGTTGCTCAAGGCGTAGAAATATATCCAGGTGAATTAACATTAAAAAAAACAAAGCATTCAAGAAGAATAAGGCATAACGTCAATAGGAATGTCTGAGACACTGAGACAATACATTGCTCAGAGTTAACAATCATTGGTCAATTCAAATTAGCAGAGTCAAAATCTTTGGCTGGTCACCGGTCAACCCTACAGCTAATCCAATTAGGGAAATACATGAGTGGGAAGAAACACATGCGGGCAAAAGACAAGAAGTATAAAAAAAACAAAAAATAATTTGGAAAAAAATAATCTTTGACTGACGATCACTAACTAAATTTGGCAAAAATAAGAAAAAAGGAAAACGTCAGCATCTCAGGAGCTCGTTCAGGAGTCTTCTGAATTGAGAAAATAATAGGATTTCCAAACCTAAAAGGGCATTTCAAAAGGACAAATGGCAGACAGCAAGATATCTCTCCAAGGCTAAAGCATTCAGGAAATCCTCATCAGCAAAACATCAGGATAAGCAAGGCATCTGCAAGCATCAGGACCTCTCTGCAAGGGTCTGCTCAGGACTGCACAGCAAAATGCTGCAGACTGACCAAAGTTCAAATGTCCATCAAAATGTTAGGCTTCACAAACCATTCTGATTCATCAACGGTATCAGTTCATGTTACATTGAATAAGCATCATCCAATTGTAAATAATTGTATGACTCCAAACTGCAACTTTACATTCTCTCCCAGGCTCGACATGAGAAAATCTCACTTCCGTGTGAATCCAAATAGGACTGAAACAAATGCATACAAACTTAGTCCATGTTCCTGCAATGTACTGTTTCCAAGGACAACTGAAAACATATTTCTGTGTTTAAACAATGGGGTCTATTACAAGAGGATTTTGCTTCTTATGGGAACAAAATCTGAAAGAAGACTTCATGTTATGAAAAAATAATAACTCAACACTTTACATGACTGCAAAATGCAAGCTCTACAGGCCTCACTTATGATAACACAAAATCACAAAAATGCATTTAATTAATACATTTTAGTAAAATACATAAACTATGCAAACTTATCAATACAGCATTAATAATATTTAATCGATATTAATATTACATTTCATTTCAAGATTGGAAGCTTTATTACTGCATTTCATTAAGTAGAAAAGAGAACTGCATTTCTCTCATTTGCATATATTTTTAAACTCATTAATTGTTTAATAATTACTTAAAATGTAATATTGTTTCTATATGTACTGTTCGTCTAGAGTCTAAATCACATGTTAACATCAGTCTTATCCTTCTAACATGTGATTTGTTTCAAAGGGCACCTCAGTTGAACTATGGAATACAAGCAATTGTACTTTTAAATTGTGTGCCAGTGCAGCTTTCTACGTTAGTTTTTCACTTTTTTACTTTCATAAACTTAAACTGTCACGTCCTGATGACTTTTGTGACATGAAGGACAGCACTAAATTTTACGCTCTATCAGTCTTCAAGCCAGACCATAATCAGTACCGGCTAATTGATAGATTAGGGCTCAGCTTTTACTGACAATGATATTTTGCTTATATTTGCATTCTGAATATTTTGAATTGACTGACTATATATATTTTGCCTCCTGTGAAGATCCTTAAACTTTAAATAAACCTTCATGGATGGTACTTTGAACTTTACCTCACGTGGATTCACCTGTGTGTATTTTCCAATGCGTATTTGTTTTGAATTGTTTGATGTAAACAATTGTATTTTAATGTGGCTTTTGATTTTTGGGTCATCAGATTCAAGATCTCGAGATATATAATATTTAAGTAGTGTGTCTGCTGAAGGTGTGTGTTGTCACAGTAGGAGTTTATAAGTTTAAGTCCTATGACTCTTTAATGGTCTGGTTGCGTATGAACTAATTAGAATTGTGCCATTAATTTCTTTGTGCAAAGGAAACAGATGAAATGACACAAATGTAGATTAAAGCAGGTTGAAAATGTATTCTTGAGTGAATGAACAGTTTTTAGTGTATCCCTGGTGTGTGGTGAGTTGTTTTTCTCGTATTGCAGTAGACAGAGTTTCTTTGCATTTAAATTGTAGGTTGCCATTTCCTGGCTAGTTTTGAAAAATTAAGTTGTGATTTGTTAATTTCTTGTGTTGCCCATCCTAACTTGAGTGAAAATGGATTCCACTTTGAAAAAAGTCTGCAGATGCAGTTTGTAACTGAAATAATGTCCCTCCCAAGTGATCTACTGCCCATGAAATAAATGCAGGTATTCATACATGTTTATGGCTTAAACATTAGAATAAGGTTACAGCTGATGATTAATATATGCACTTTCCTTTAAATGGCACTTTTAATGTGAGAAAGAGTGAGTATTTGAAGCATACTATGTGTGCGGTAAACACACAGGCCCTCATTACAACTTTGGCGGCGCGGCCGCCAATAGGGCCACACTTCCGCGGTGGCCATTTCAACATCCCAGTTGGGCTGAGTTTCCGCCCGCCAGCCCAGCGGGGATGTCGGCCGCAGCACGGGGGCTGGCTCCAAATGGAGCCGGCGGTGTTGCGGCGGTGCGACAGGTGCAGTTGCACCCATCGCGCTTTTCACTTCACTGGACTGTGAAAAGCTCCATGGGGCCATGGCAGGGGGCCCCCGACTGACTCCTCTTTCCACCAGCATTTTCATGGCGGTTCCTACCGCCATGAAAAGGCTGGCGGAAGGGGGACTCGTAATCCCCTGGGCAGCGCTGCCCTGGAGGATTACGACCTCTGGGACCAACGTGGCGGTAAACCGCCAGTCCCGGTGGTGTGACCGCGTTGCTTCCGCCACGGTCGTCATCCCAAGGATTGCACCGTCAGCCTGTTGGCGGTGCAGGTGTCGAAACAGACCTGGCAGTCTTCGACCGCCAGGATTGTAATGTGGGCCACAGTCTAAACCTGCACAGTTTGAGGCCCAGAATGAATAGGATTTTGAGGTGAATGAGCAGCGGTGAAAGAAAATAGTGAAAGGTCAGGTTTAAAAAGCAGTGAGTCATTGGATACTTGTGAGGTGGCCTATGCAAACGAAAGTGTAGAGAAAGGACATAACAAATAATAATAAAGATGAAACTAAAATCAAGAAAGTGAAAGAAGAGAATGGATCACTTTTTGATTATTCTGATGGGGATAATGGGTTTTTAGATGAGATGTTTAATTTCAGACCACATCTGTATAATGATGATGAAAGTTTACTCAAAGTGTGCAGGTTCAGGATAGAGGAACTGTAGAATCAGGTTTACCACAGCATTATCGATACCAACAAGAAGTTAGCTAATAACAAAAGAAATTTACATTTATAGAATTAAAATCAATTTGGATAAATAGTTAATTTACTATTAGTGTAGAAAGAATAGCATCATATAATGGGAAAGAATTGAGATACTTGTGTAAGGCAGTGGCAATTTGTGCATGTGATGCATTTGACAAGTTAAAGAGTTGGTGTGGATATGCATAAAAAGAGATTACACCAAAGTTATAGAATGGATATTAGTAATAATGAAATACAAGAAATGGAACATATACGTTTGAGGACTCATGTAAGAGAATGAATAAAACTTATAAACGATGGGGAGACTGCAAAGGGGTATAGAGTTAATTGGTTGAAGAAAGGAAGAGAGCACAAACAAAAAAAAGGAGAACAGGAAAAAGAACAAATGTGATTGAAATACCTATGGGACATCTATTGCAAGACATACATGGAGCAGCATAGTGCCATGGACAAAGTTTGATCTCCTAACACTTCCAAAGAATTTTCTAAAGTTTAGAGAAGAACCAGACAAGTAATGTACAGAAGTAGAAAACATGTGATGACTGCAAAGTTTCTTTGCAATCTTGAACAAGCTTGTTATAAGCTGTTATAAATGATTGTCCATAAGGATTTGTGGTTAGAGTGCAAGGCAGTTATAAATTGGCCGAACCAACAACTTCAAAGGGTTCTGACTCCTTCTGTAATGGAAGAGTATAAATTAGCAATTGGATAATTGAATACTAAAGTGCTACAAAAAGAAATATATTGGTCAAAAATCATGACAGCAACACAGGAGCCTAAAGAATCAGTGCATTCATACTAAGAGAGATTTATACATGCATACACACAGGATAGTGGAAGTAATGGTCCGCAAATAAAGGAATTATTGGATTTAGTTCAGCTTTTTTTGTGAATTTATGTCCAGAAATTTGTTTTCACAATCGCCGGAGTGTGGTGTTTTGGCAAGGCAAATCTTTGAAGTGTGCCAAATATTGTAGTAATTGTTTTGATTTGAACCAGAGGAAATTTAAGCTGAAGCTTATCATAGCACAGATGAAATATTTTCACAAAAGTGGCAGGAAAAGGTTCTAAATTGTCAGACTCTGGTTTTGACTCTGGGTTTGCTTCAGGTGCAGATTTAGGTGTGCCAGGGGTTGGTGTCCAGAGTAATAATTTCACAGTTTTATACAAACCTTAAATACTCTTTCTCAGGTTAGGAGTAAAGCCTTTGTGAGTAACTTAAATGTGGTTAATCCAAACACCAACATGCAGTAAAGATCCACGTCTTTTCATTTTTGCAAATGTCTGGGCACTGGAAACAAGGGTGTAGATTTAATCCAGAAAGACTTAAAAAAGAGTCACAAACAATTCCACAAATGTGACAAAACACAAATAAAATGGTACAGAATAAGATGACTTGTGGCCTGATTTAGATCTTGACTGTATTACTGCGGCTGAGCCAAAGACCGCCACAATGGAGTGTACTCCGTCGCACCAGTTGCATCCCACAGCTGATGCGGCAGACTCCAATGTCGAAGATTAGCACTGTGTCATAGTCTTGATGATGGCATCCTGCCAAACTTATTTAGATCTCACAGTCGTGCTTGGCAGTGTGTAAGTGGCAGGCCCATGATGGCAAGAGTCCGTAGTGTGACCCATTCAGTATAGTACCATGGCTGCGGCCATTGGTTGAATGCTAGTAGCCCACACTTGTTGCACATTGGATAGTTATGAACACCTGCAAAACACATTATAAAACTCACTCCATTTCAGACCATGATCCCTTGCTGTTACACTCCAGTCTACGATTTGGATACAGGAATATTCTCACAGGAGCCATGTTTATAATTTTCTGTGTCACTCCCCCTCTGTTTTTTGTTACTATTACTTTTTTTGTTCCTCCATCATCTTTTGGGCACTCTTTTTTTCATAATTATTCACAATGGCAGGGAGACGAAATCCCCGTTTCACAGAGGGAGAGCTGTCTGACATGGTGGATGAAATCATATAGCCACAATTGCTTGGAGCACAAGTCCAAAGTACTACTATTTCCCAGAAAAGGCAAATGTGGTCCAGAATAGTTCACATGGTGAATGCAGTAGCTGACAACCTGTGCACACATTCACTGGCCTCCAAGCGTCACATGGAGAATCAGAAGACTGGTGGTGGTTCTCCTCTCTTCCCCTTACAACCCTTTCCCTGGGAGGAGAAAGTCTTGCAAATCCTCCATCCTGAAGGCTTGACTGGAATCCCTGGTAGAGTGCAGACTGGTAAGTCAGACCTAGGTATGTCTCACTAATCACCAATGAAGTTCTGCCCTTAAGGTAGACTTTTAGAATGCTGCAACGATCTTAGCAACACTGACATAGCTCATTTTGACTAAACAAAATATGTTGTCATATACATTTTTAGCAGCCTGGATGTGGTTGTCCTCCTAACAGAATGCTACATGGATAGTCAGATTGTGTGTAGTTCCCCATGTATCATCCCTTTCATGATCTCTGCCCACTACTGTATATCAATGTATGTTGTTGTACAGCCGAAAACTGCCCCAAACATACATCCATTTTCACAGGAGAGTACAGTGTCCCTAAGTTGTATTTTCTCCTAGTCACATTAGATCCATATGTGTGTACCAGTTGCAAACGAGTTTTCATCTCAAATACAGTCTTTGAAAGTGATATGTGGAAGCTTTTTTTCAAACAAATATTGTCTATGGTATCAACAGATGACACCTATCATGATGCTCTGTGTCTGGACTTGACAATCAAATGTGGAATGTAATATTAATGCATTTGTCAGTCACCATGTCATGTTTAAGAATAAAATATCACCTTTGGTGCATCTCAACCATGTTGACACCTGCTCATAGATACACTGAATTGATTGGGGGTGTTTTTGTGAACTATGAGCTGAGGAACTCGCTGTCCCATAATCCAGGAGCCAGGAAGAGGGGCCAGCAAGGAAGGAAGCCCCTCGCCCGTAATGCTATAGCTGAGAACGGATTTGTCTGCATCAGTCTGCGGCTGGCCGAGGCTGGGCTCGGCCTTCTCTCTTGGTCCCGATGCCTTAATTTTAGGGTTTATCCACAAAGCTCCTGTGCTCAGGCCTTTGGTTTTGCAGTGAGTTTGCTGTGCCCTGGATTAAGTGGCTTGCCCCTCCCATGGGAGCCGCTTTCTACTCACCAGTTTTGGCACTTTGCCTTGCACCCTGCTGACATCAGCATCATAACTTATTAAGTGGCGAGGTATCTCTAAGCAAGATGGGAAAAAAGGCTGTGAGTGCTAGCACAGTGATGGGCACCAATCAGACTACAATAGACTCTTTTCTAGTTAGGGCAGTTGGAGTTATCTCCAAAGAAATTGACTTGGCCGAAAGGCGTTTGTCTTTGGGTTTTGCTGGGCCGGCTGGGCTTTCTGGAACCAATGAAACCACGGCTGCGAATGTGGCTGTAGGCCAGGCTGTGGGTCCATTTAATGTGGAAAGATCCAGGCCTGTTCCAGCTTCGGATGTGCCTTCCTCTGGGGGCTTTCCTGCCTGGCTGAGTGAAGTTTTGTTACCCCCAGTTCCTCCCGCAATGGCTCGCTCACCTTCCCCCAAGCACAAGTGGAAAAGTCGAAGGGTGACTGCAGCTTCATCCAGCCTGTGGTCGGTAAGTACCACATACACTCCTTTTGCTGATGCCTTATGGGCATCTGTTTTGCAAAATCTGACAGCTTCTGTCAAAGAGCTTTTCGTGCCAATCTGCCAAATGTTGGATAAGCTGGAGACTGAAGTGAGGAAAATTCTTACCCTTTGCCAAATTCAGCAGACATCTATTACTGTGGTGCCACCCTTGCCCATCTACTTTCTTTGTTATTTGGGATACATTTGGCCGACCTCCCTTGACACTCAGGAGGAAGTGTGCTAATAGGGCAAGAGTACTTCATCTCCCCTCAGAGGCTACTCCACTGGTTGTGGTCTTGAAAAATGTCTCTGCTCTCACACAAGGCTAGGAGGAGGCCTATGACCAACTAAAGAACAAGGTTATTAGTTGATTTACTAAAACCTCTGATCTGTACACCTATGATCTCTACTCTGATGCTATTATCAATGTGGAGCGGGTGCACTAGGTTGGCCCCCAGACAAAAAGTGAGGGGGATTGCATAGTTGTAAGCTTTGCTCAGAAGTCAATCGCGGGCTCGCTGTTGGAGTACTTTGCTTGGATCAATTTTCCAGTAGAAAGTGAAATGTTGGTCCCTTTGGGGTACTTTTATAAACCTTTTGCTGTCCGGGCCTTAAAATCTGTACACAAAAACTTGCTCAGTCACAATGTGTATTATGTCACCACATTTAACGGCTTTTCCACTCTGGAACAGGTTGATTGACTGACACCCACCAATAAGGTTCTTATACCTAGAGATGACATGAGGGTCTCCTACTGCGTCCCTTGAGATTGCACGAACACCCCGTTCTTCCACTCTTTTAACTTTGTCACCCTATCTCTGTAGCATTGGTAGCAATGTATCTTGTATGTACACTGACAGAGTGTCAGCTTCTGCAAAGCTGTCAGCACCAATTATGGCTCTTCGACAGTGAGTCACACTAGAACATCATGACTTTAAATGTTTATTTTGGAATGTGGCTGGTGTTGCAAACAATGTCAATAATGAGGACTGGTTAAATTTAGTTTTGTGGATAATATTGCATGTTTGCAAGAGACCTGGTCCAGATACGGGGTCTATATTGACAGATTTCATTCTGTTCATACCCTGGCTGAAATGTTAAGAGGTAGTTACAGTGAAGGGGGGCTCCTTAATTTATTTTCCATGACCTCAACAAGGGGGATTCTTAACACCTATTTAGAGGACCCCCCAACTTACAAATGTGGACATAGCTACCTCACTTGATAGCACTCTGAGTTCTGTTTCAGACAAACTCACGACTAATTATTTTATTATCTGGAGGGTGATTTCAATTGTACGTTGTGCAGTGTTCGAGACACAAATGTCTGTGGTGTGCCTGACTGGGATGTTGACAATCCCATCCATTTTGAACATACTCCCTGTAGTGATCTTTTTAACTCAATGTTGTGCAAGCTGCCCCTTCCTCCAGCAATGGATCTGATAGAACAACCCACTCTTCCGGGGGAGAGGCAAAGGGAGCCTGATACATTTTATTGCACTCTCTCTGTCTTATAAGCCACAGGCAATGAGCTTTGGAATTTTGCGTAACCAGCTGAGCGTTCACTACCCACTGTTTTGGCATATCAACACTGGTAAGGTCTTGTAATCTCCTCCAGGCAGTTGACCCTTCCATGCTCACAGGGCATTATTGAAGGATATAGGTGGGGGGGGGGAAAGACTTAGATTGTTTAAATGATGCTCTTCCCCCTAGTAAGGTTTTAAGTACTTTTCATTCAGTCTGTAAATCGCTTGCTGGATTCTTGGCCTCCAAAGGAAAAGTAGTTGAATCCAAAGGCCAGCGGTGGTTTGATTGATAATACCTGCTCTATGGTTCATAGAAACTTTGTGGGTCACTGAAGCAGGTCATGTGGGACAGAGGGTTGGTGGCATGCCAAAGATGTGAATACAAACAGGCTATATTACAGTGGAAAAAGGTTATTGTGAGAGATGATTGGGACAAACTTAATAGAGCAAGTATGAGAAGAGATACCCTTTTGTTCTGAAAACAGTTAACAATCCATTTTTAAATGATGAACATAACACCCTTAAGGATGTTAACATTCTTCTTCAAGATTGGGTTGAGTATTTCTCAGCTGTTTATTGTAGCAGTAAGGAAGTGGGTAGTCCATTATCAAATGATAATTTAAGGGCAACCCCAAAAAACAGTCTTTAGATCCCCCAACTTATGGAGAAGTTATTTCTGGTCTGAGTCGGTCAAGGAGAAACAAGGCCCCTGAGCCCAGAAGGGGTTCCTGTTGACATTTTATTAGGTAATCATGAGCTCTGGGCCACAGTGATAGCTAATATTGCTGATCATGCTGATCAAAAGACTACACCACATCATCATCTAAGGGGACGCACTCAGATGGATCACCTCCATCCTCACTATAAGAACCAAGAGGATCCACCTCCCACCTTTCACCTCTGAACCCAAGGGGTTCACCTGTGATGTCCCCCAGGACTCATCCCTCAGCCCCACACTTGTCAATGCATATATGAGCCCACTGGCCAACATCGTCAGATCTAACAGTCTCAACATAATCTCCTATGCAGACGACACCCAGCTCATCCTTTAAGTCACTGACGACCCATCCACCACCAGAACAAACTTCCACAGATGCATGACAAGTGTCGCTGACTGGATGAAGTACAACTGCCTGCAGCTGAACGCAGACAAGACAGAAGTACTAATGTTTGGCAATAGCAGCAACACATGGAACGACTCCTGAAGGCCATTGGACCTAGGACCAGCACCCACTCCCTCCAACCATGCCAGAAACCTCAGAATCATCCTTGACAACAAGCTCACCATGAAATCACAGATCAAAGGCATCTCCTCTGCTTTCTTCCTCACTTTGTGTATGCCACATAAGATTTTTAAGTGGTTACCTCTACACATGAGACTCACTGTGACACAGGCTCTCCTCACCAGCCAACTGGACTACAGTAATGCCCTCTACACAGGAATCACCACATGCCTCCTACAGAGACTTCAGACCATACAGAATGCCTAAGCCGGACTCATACTTGGCCTTCCTCAACAAACCCACATCAAACCCGACCTCAGGCAACTCCACTGGCTCCCAGTACAGAAGAGATGTCAATTCAAGTTGCTGACCCACGCAAACAAGGATCTACACAAACATGGATCCACGTACATGAACCACCACCTGCACGTCCATCAATCATCTAGAAGACTACACTCTGCCTCCCTTTTACTTGCCTATGCTCCCTGCTTCTACCGAAGCAGAAGTGAGAATGGTCCTTCTCTCACATCACAGGAAAAACCTGAAACAGCCTCCCCAACATCTCTGGACCATCACCTCACTTCCATAATTCTGAATGGCCATCAAGACCTGGGTGTTCAAATATGCCTCCGGGACCTGCAAGCGCGTGGACACCCTATCAGGTGATTAACTGTACTTTATAAATCCTGATTGATTAATGGATTAATAATGTCCTGAGATCTGTGGCTAAAGTAGGTTCCTCCAAAGTGTGGTGCAGTACAAATACAATACCTATTTTTACCTAGGGCAGATCTCCGCTGCTACCGTCCAATCTCACTGATCAACTCCACATGTAAACTCATGGGGAGAATCCTCTTGAAGAGACTAGAGATGTGGGCTGTGGATAAGGGATGTTTCCCAGATGTTCAATATGGGTTCAGGCAAGGACTAGGTACTGTAGAACAATGGTGCAATCTTCATCGCAGAGGGAGTATGCATCTGGGTTTTATGGATCTTTCAGCAGCTTTTGATTGGGTGGATAGAGGGAAGCTGTGGTCCATCAAGCTAGATATGGGTTTTGTCTTGGCCTTGGTTTACTTTTGAGCTCAGGTGTATGACCGGGTAACCAGAGTAAGGTATGTGAAAAATGGTGAGCTTACTGATGCTTTTAATATCAAACATGGCATTAGGCAAAGCTGCATCTTGGTCCCATTTTTATTCTGTCTCTTTATAAATGATATAGAAAAGCATCTTCGTACAGTGGAGGCAGACCCCCCAAAAAATTAATCACAGGAAACGTCCTGCTCTGCTGTATGCTGATTACTGTGTTTCAATATCTAGAACGGGTGTAGGTTTACAAAAACTGTTAAATGGTTTTTTTTGTTTATGAATGGTCTGGGCTTAAAAACTAACTCTTCCAAATCCCATGCAATGGTTATTGGGTCCTCCTCCAATTTGCCTAAACCTCGTTTTTTAGATGGGGGAAAACTATTAAATGATAGTACCTTTACGTACTTGGGTATCCCCTTTGATTGTAATAGTTCCTGGACCCATCTGACTTGGTGTAGGAGGCTCAATCTGAGCAAGTTGCTGCAGGCCTTTTTAGGTTGAGCATGCAAGCGCTTTAACCTGTTGTAAGTATTGTGGGCTTTTAACCACACCCACCTGACGCCCATCACTTTCATTTGTTCATGGGGTAGCCTTTCAAAAATCAGTTGGTGTCATTGGTAAATGCTTTACGTTTGGTCCTTCTTGGGGCGGTTTGGTTACCGTCTTGGACACCGACCCTGCTACAGGGATAATTGCATGATTGTCGATACAATTCAGCGTGGGCAAACTACTTTTTTTTTT